>NC_091246.1:189175000-191675000 GCF_042477335.2 Ovis canadensis | reverse complement strand
TGCTTTCCGGGAGGTACACCGGTGGAGTACTCTCCTCTAGGGTGCCACTGGTACGAGCCTTGATGTACTGGACCACGTCATCGGGGAGCACGAGGTCGTCCTCTGGCAGTCCGAGGCTGACCTCTGGGCCAGTGCCATCTGCCCCCGCGGCCAAAGCTTCCATCACCACGTTCTCGCTGATGCTGGGCGGCCGGGGCGAGTAGCCGCTACGGGCCAGGCTGCCTTCAGCGCTCGCATGGCTTTGCAGGCGGAGGCCTCGGCCCTGGCTGCAGGGTGGCGGTAGCGTGCCTGGGGTCACGTCGAGGGCGCTGTGGAAGCGCTGCACCCGCGGGGCCACCAGGGCATCAGGCCGCCTCCCGGGATCGCTGGCCCGCCGCGCCCCGCCGCCTGGTGCCTCGTGGGGGAAAGCGGGCAACGGCCCCGTGGGCCCGTAGTGTGGCCCGTCGCTGCCCCGCCGCGGCCCGATCGGGCGCAGGCAGGCAGCGGGCAGCGCGCGCTCGGAAGCATCCAGCAGCGCCAGCCGGGTCCGCAGGCTCGTGCGCTCCAAGCCCGGCAGCGGGGTCGGGGGAGGTCCACCTGTGGCTGCTGCGTACTTGGCCCGCAGGCTGTACTGCTGGGCGGGTGTGAGCTGGAGAAGCCCCGGGCAGCCGCCGCACTGACTGGCCTCACTAGAGCGCCGCGATGCGTCGGTGGAGATAGGGTCGTAGGAATCAGCAGAGCTGGCAGGGTGCGCGCGGCCGGCGCCCAGCGGCGACGCCTCGCTGGAACGGCGACTAGAGAAGTAGGGGGAGATGCCGGAGGAGCGGCGGCTCACGGTGTAGGCGGAGCTGACTGTGCTGGTGGAGCTGTCCCGGCGCTCCTGCAGGTGGCTCAGCACCGTCACCTCGCCCGGGAGCAGCTCAGACAGCCGCGGGCTGGGCAGCAGCCCCGCGGGCCCGCCGCCCCCGCCGCCGCTGAAGTTTTCCAGCACGGAGCCTGTGGGAGAGGAGAGGGATCAGCGTTGGGAATGGGGGACAAAAGGCGATGCTTTCACTGCCTAGAGGGTGCTGAGCCTGCCGGGCCTAGAGCCCTGGAATAGGGTCTGGCACCCAGTCAATGATTTCTCAACGAAAGGAAGAAAGAGACAATTGGGAGCAAATGGTGGCACTTACTGCCAGGGCACAGGCACAAGTTAGGCGGCTTGATCCCAGTCTACTGCTGCCCCGCAAGCCCTGTGCTCTCATTCCGCCCCATTCTCAGTCTCCAGCTGAGGATGGCTTGTGTTGCTGGGGAACACTGGGTTACTGAAAAGAGCCCAGGAGGGCCCTGGACACAGCCTCCCTGCACCCTCTTCATCCATGGATGTGTTGCCAGCTGGGCTCCCCTGGGGCTGTGTTTACCCAGAAGGCTGTTTATAGAGAGTGTCCTGGGACCCAGGGGCATGGGAGGGCAGAGAGGCTGCAGAGTGGGCCGGGAGAAGACAGCTGCAACACTGGACCCCCGACAGCTGTGGCTCATCAACGGAGAGCTCTGGGCCTTGAGCGGCCTCTACATCCCTGATCTGTTCCTGGATGTGGGCCACTCTGGGAAGGGGTGACCTTGGGTGAGGCAGCTGTCACACCCCAGGCAATCATTGGAGGAGGCTGGGAATTGAAGGCCATCTGCTGGCAGTTCCTCCAACAGCTGGGGCAACAATCCTCCCTTCAAGGAAGAGCCTCTCAGTGTCACCCCTCTATAACCCAGTCCTACCACATGGGCCATCAGTCCCTGGGGGGCAGCCTAGAGGCTCAGCGCCCCAGGGTGTCTGTGCCCAGCACACTGCTCGGCAGAGTCGACACTCAGGAAATGCTCAGCGAGGACATCTTCCATCTCAAAGCCCGGTTAACACTTCCTGAGGCTGAGGACAGGGCTGCCTCCTCCAGCAAGTCCTCCCAGCTCTTCCCCAGCTGCTCTGCTTTCTCTCACTACCCTGAGCTCTGTCCTTGGTGCTACTTGGCTCATCCTGCATCTGGTGGCATGGCCTTTCACCACAGGGACTGGAATATCTCACTGTCCTGCCGAGGGTCTTTGCTATGGTATCTATGGCAGGTGCCTGATAGACAAGTGAATGGATCATGAGGAACAGGATGATGGGAGCTGAGTTAGCCTGTTTTGAGGAGTTATGGGGATGCAGCACGGTGTAGTTGGAAGAGCATGGGCTTTGAAGTCACTCATGCCTGGGCTAAGTCTCAGCTCTGTCACTAATCTAGGCAAAGCACTTTCACCTCTCTGAACCTCAATTTCCAAAATTATGCAATGGGCTCATAAGATCTATCTTCTCCAAAGCACATGGTGTTTGGTGGGTGTGAATCACACTGTGCTGCCCTGGGTTCCCTCCCACCCCACCAGCACATCTGGGGCCTCCACTTACCACTTCCCGGGAGGGGAGGCAGCTTGGAGGTCCGGGTGTGAGGAGCTGGCCCGGCCCATGAGCAGGAATCCTTCAGTGACTTGAGTTTTTCCTTCTTGAGCTGCTCGAACCGGTGCATAGCGGTCATGTGTTTGCGCAGCTGTAGGCCACCAGCAGAGGGGGCAGCCAGGGCGGAGGTGTCAGCCCCTGGCGGCGGGTCCTCCAGAGCTGTCAGGTCTGCCAGGCTCCCGGGCCCTGTCCCCGGCATCTCCACGCCGCTGTCATTGTTGGGGGCACTGCCCAGGGGAGAGGGCTCGCTGCTGCAGGAAGACTGGGCTCCGGGGCTGGACTGACACAGCTGCAGGGGGCATGATAAGAAGGCACAGACTCAGAGGGTGCGAGAAGCCATGGGCCCTGCCACCCAACACAGCACTCTTGCACACCTGAGGAGGTGGGGGCGGGGGGCGAGAAGGAAGCCGCTGCATGGAGGAGCTTTCAAAGCATTACTTCTCTGAACCTCGGCTTCCCCAACTATAAGCTGGACCTGAGCTGCCCCCTGGAGAGAGTCAATAGATAGATGGAGACAACCCAGCAAGTAGAAGGCACCAGGTAATCGTCAGGCACCCACCAACAGCCCCTCTCCCCACACACAGCCTCCCTGCTGTGCTCCTAAGCTCTTCTAGCCAGTGTCTGGGCTGGAGCTCTGCTTGAAGAGCTTTCAGTGCGTGAACACTTGGCAGCTGAGCCCCACAGAGGCTGCTGCAGCCATGTGAAATTAATACAAAAAGAGGAGACTTAAGCATCCTGCCAGCAGTGATGGGCTGCTCGAGGAAGCAAGGAAGAGTGAAGGCCTGCTGACCTGCTGCCTGCCCAAAAGGCTGGAGATGGGTTGTTAGAAAGGGTTTGACTGCAGAGGTTGTAGCTGCTGGATGCAGCCCTTGCCCTCGCCCTCCCCAAACCAGCACTCCCTCTGAGTCAAGGCAAAGTGGGATGAGAGTTCATGGCACACATGTACGGTGCAGAACTTCACAGAATGTGGGCAACCTTCACGGTGACCTGGGATCTGAGCCCAAATAAGGCTCACCTGGAATGAAGCATCTCTGGCTCACCCCTGGCCTGAAGGTCCCACATTCCAGGCCTTTCCAGGGAAGCTACAGTGCTCTTACTTGCCCATGGCACTGCCCCCACCTTCCTCACCTCAGGACTCAAGATCTTCTGGAGGTCTTTCCTTCCCTCCTCTGCAGCCTGGATTTGGACCTATACTCTGCCCTGATCTTCATGCAGGCTTGGATCCCACGGCTTCCTCCTGTGACTGCACACTTGCCCCCTGCTGCAGCTATAACCTGTTCCTACGGCCCCACGTGCAGCACCTGCTGTCGACCTAACCAAACCTGCCTTCCCAGGCCCTTGAGGAGCCTGGACAAGCACCCCAGCCGCCCTTACTCATGCCAGCCCTCCCCCAGCCCCACCCAGCTCCTCTGCTCACCTCAGTACCGTCTATCCTTAGGGGAGGTACAGTCATGAGAAAGAGGTGGAGACAAAGAACAGATGGTTAGAACAAAAGGGGTGCAGGCCAGAAGGGCAAGGACGCAGAGACAGGACAGAGGGTGGGGGGCAGCTGCGGCGCCTGGGGGCCGGTGGGAAAGGCAGCAACCGGAAACCACCGGCACCCCGCAGACTGGCCGAGTCGGGGCAGACATCCTGTTCCCCACGGTCGGCCCAGCAGAATGGGACCCACTGGGCTGACAGGTTCGGTGGGGGCCAGAGGTGGTGAAGGGAGGGATACTGAGCTGTAGAGAGGAGGGACTTCCTTCGGCTCCTGGAGACGGTGCCCCCCGGCAGATGGCATTGCTCTCCTGCCGCTGGGCGTGGCCTCCTGGGGGCGGGGCGTGGACGGGCCCCTGGCTGCCCAGTTGGCTTACCCCAGAGCGCTCTGTCTTGATGGCCTTGACGTGCAGGCCGTCCTCCACGGCCTGGCTAGTGCTGCTGGCCTCGGCATTGTCCTCGGAGCCCCGGCTGGGCTCGGCGCTGGCCTCGCTGTCCCCATTCTCCCGGAGCAGGGGGGCACGGAGGTGCACATCGTTGCGCTGCTTCTTGGTGACGTGAGCGTCTGGGCCGTGGACTGTCTTCACGTGCTTCCGGAGCGAGCTGGGGTCCGTGTACCGCTTGGTGCAGCCTGGAATCTTGCAAATGTAGGGTTTCTGGGAAGAGAAGAGGCGTCACGCGTGGGGCGGGAAGGCAGACTCCGCAGGGGAGCACGGCCGCACCCTTGTTGAGAGGGGCTGGACCCCTGGATGGAGCCCCGCCCACCGACCTCGCCTGCCACCTTTTCTTGCAGGTAAGCATGTGGTTAACGAGACCCTCAACCCCAACCCCCTGAACTGGAGACACGGATCAGAGCCTGTGGAGGGACGGGACACACAGTGCCTGGTGTGATCAGCACAGCGATCAGCATGTTGGGATTTTTAGTATCAGTGAGTGTATTACCTCCTTGTATGTCTGTGTAACAACACTGAACACCCTGCTCTCTCTCATGAGGAAAGACGGGTTCAGAGAGGCAAAGACACTGGCTCCAAGTCACCCAGAAGCAGGATGAAAACCTACGGTTTCTGATGCTTAGTCCTGAGCTCATACACACACACACACGCACGACATCCACATATAAATAGACTTCTGTCTACATGTATACACACAGACATGTACACACACGTATGCACACACATCCACCTAAACACACGCACTTGAACATGTATATAAACACACACATGTGTACACATACTTACAAATACATATGCATACCTCCTCCCCACATAATACATACAACCACATCCACACAGGCGCATACATACTTGCAAACACACATACCTTTCCAAGGCTATCTCTTGTCTTAGACACGCTGAGTTGATACCTTTGGGAATTCCTCTGACTTCTTATCAAAGCAAGTCTCTTTGGGGTCCAAAATGTCCCTAAACTTTTAGAGACATCCTTTCCTGAGTCTGCCTGAGTGCTGGTGGTTGGCCCTAGGAGGGACTGGGAGGCAGGCACAGCCCACACCACGGGCCCCCTCAGCTCTGCCCGGGGCTCTGGCCACCTGGGGAGACGGAGCCTCCTCTGTGCCCCACTGAGGGCAGGCTGACAGCCATGGCAGGCCAGGCAGCACCAGTAGCTGGAGTGGTCATCGGCTGCTGTCGGGCTGTGGGCACAGGGGGTGCGGCTGTGTGCTGAGCTCCAACAGCGGGGGTGGCAGGGAGTGACACCCGGCTGCCAAATGGCCTACAGGTGTCAAGAAGCCATGGGGTGAGGGTGAGCCGTGCCGGGGCCCCCAGGCGGGTACCTCATTGGAGTGGGTGCGGTTCTGGTGCTTGGCGCGGTCTGAGGCATTGGAGAAGGCTTTGTTGCAGCCCTCGTGCTCACACACATACGGCTTCTCCCCGGTGTGGGAGCGCAGGTGAGTCTTCAGGTTCTCCAGGCGGGAATAGGCCTTTGAGCAGCCCTCGAACTGGGAAGAGAAGGGTTCGGCCAGTGAGGGCAGACACAGTGAGTCCCAGATACAGCGCAGGGAGCCCAACCTGCGACTGGCCCACTGCTGCCTCCCCAGCCCTGTGGTTCACTCTGCCCTACAGGCGCAGCCAGGAGCGCAGATCTAAACATCTCCCTTCCCTCCTGATCATGTAAATGACGCATCTCGAAAACTTGGAAAAGACTGCAAAGTGCAGGGAGGAAAATGAAACCTTCTATGGCCCAGGACAGGCACTGCTGACCTCCAGGCAAGTCTCGTTCTGGGGCTCTGCAGGTCATCCTCTCACATTTTAAAAACCTGAACTGGAACATCTCGAGCATTCAGTCGCTTATTCTGCTTGTTAAAATCGACAGCACATTATGAGACACTTCCCATATGATTAAAAACTCGGTAGATATTCTCAACAGTTTCCTGATGCCCCTCCCTGATTAGAACTTTTTTATGCATTAAAATGTGCCAAGAGTAAAATCCAGTGTCCCCCACATTGTAGAGGGAGCAGGCCACCTTGACCCTGGCTCAGGCCATGTCTCTCTCCTTTTTAGTCCTTGACCCCACTAAGTTCTCCTGCGTGAGGGACCTTGCACACACCATCCTCCCTGGCTGGAAGCTTTTTCCTGTCTGCACCCACCCTGGCCTTGGCCCAGTCCACTCCCTCTCAGTCTTTGGGGTCATCTCCTCCTAGAGCAATTCTTTGATTTTCTTAATTATAATAACACCCTTTTTTCTTTATACTCCCTAATGCAGTTTATAATTATCTTAATCATTTTGTTATCTGGCCTTCCCACAGGGATACAAGCTCCCTGAGAGCAGATACTTTCTGGGTCCTATTCATTTCTGTGTTCCTAGGAATCAGTGCCTGGCGAAGAGAAACACTTTTGGCACTCAAGAAACATTTTAGGAAAGGAAGAGGGAGCCAGAGAGAGGGGCAGGAAGGGAGGGAGGGAAGGATCATTGCAAGGGTTACCCATTCCAAAGATACTGCAATTGCATCCAGTGTAGCTGTGAAAATTGCCCCCAGAATGACACATAACCCCCAGCAGGAACTGTTTCATTCTTCACATCCTCCCCTTTATTCCTGACCAGTTTGACTCAGCACACTTGGCTCCAATGCCTTCTGTTTCTGCAGCTCACAGCTCATATCAGAGGGCTATGGTTTGCTACCACTCAGGATCTTAAGAACATAACTTCTGCAGAGGACTCAGAAAAGCAAAAATAATCTTGCAAAAGGAGGACAAATTTGGAAGACTGACACTTCTCAACTTCAAAACTTACAACAAAACTATGGTAATCAAGCAACTGTATAGCACAGGGAACTATATCTGATCTCCTAAGATAAATCATAATGGAAAAGAATATAGAAAAGAATATATACATATATGTGTGTGTATAACTGAGTCACTTTGCTATACAGCAGAAATTCACATAACACTGTAAATCAACCATTCTTCAATTAAAAAAGACCATGTGTGGTACTGGCATAAGGACAGATGTAGCCATCAATGGAAGAAAACTGATAATTTAGAAAGAAACTCACACATGTAGGGTCAATTGGGTTTCAACAAGGATCCAAGACCTTTGATGGGGAAAGAGCAGTCTCTTCAACAAATGGAGTGGGACAACTGTGTAACAACACACGAAAGAATGAAGCTGGATCCTTACCTCACACCATATACAAGTTAAATGAATATGGATTAAAGACCTAAATGGAAGAGCTACACTACTAAAAATATATATGTGTATATATTTATATGTTCATATAAATAAAACTACATACCTATAAGCCATAAAACTCCCAGTAGAAAACAGGGATAAATCTTTGTGACCCTGCATCTGGCAGTAGTTTCTTAGATATGATACCAAAAGCACAAGCAATATCAATAAAACAAACTCTCTGAACATCAAAAACTATTATCCTTCAAAGGAAACTATGAAGAAAATAAAAAGAAAACCTATAGAATAGGAGAAAATACTTGTAAATCATATATCCGATTGCTGCTGCTGCTAAGTCGCTTCAGTCGTGTCCGACTCTGTGCAACCCCATAGACGGCAGCCCATCAGGCTCCCCAGTCCCTGGGATTCTCCAGGCAAGAACACTGGAGTGGGTTGCCATTTCCTTCTCCAATGCGGGAAAGTGAAAAGTGAAAGTGAAGTCGCTCAGTCGAGTCCAACTCTTCACGACCCCATGGACTGCAGCCCACCAGGCTCCTCCGTCCATGGGATTTTCCAGGCAAGAGTACTGAAGTGGGGTGCCATTGCCTTCTCCGATATTTCCGATTAGAGTCTAGGAAAACTACTACAATTCAACAACAAAAAGACAAATAGTTTAAATACAGACAAAATTTTAAAATAGAGTCTTCTCCAAAGAAGATACACAAATGGCCTGCTCCTTTGAAAGGGAGAAATTCCTGTGTGTTAAATAAAGTTCTCACCAGATAGTCACAAACCCTGTTGACTCCATAAGGGAGACTGCCCAAAAGGTCTTATAATTGTGTTCACGTTTTTTTTTTTAAAGTCCGCCAAAGTGACTTTTAAGCCGTCATCACTCCATCTGTGACTCTCCAGTGAAACTCTTCTCTGTGCAGACAGCAGCCTGCAGGGAGCTACCGAGCCAGCCCTCTGCTCAGGGCCACCCAGCCGAGTGGGGCATAGCTTTGGGGCTTCTGGTCACACAGACACAACCACAGAGACACCAGCACACCTCCACCGCAGGTACCCAGATGCACACACTCCTCAGGGAGAGTAAGCAAACGAATGGGGCAGCAGACAGAACAAGGGGCCCCTAGGACCCCAGACAGGATGTCCTGCTGAAAAGTCTGGTCCCATTGTCCCAAAGCTGTGCCACCGGGTCTTTCCGTGGTCAGCCATGTCCGACATGACCCACACAACCTGGCCAATGGGCCAGCCCATGGCCACTCACCGTGCACTTGTGGGGCTTCTCGCCTGTGTGCCTGCGCATGTGCACCACAAGCATGTACTGTGCCTTGAAGGGCTTCTGCTCGCGCGTGCAGGCCTGCCAGCGGCATACGAACTCCTTCTTCTCCCCGTGGATGTGCTCGTTGTTGATGTGCTGCCAGGAGCAAGCCCACAGAGAGGGATGAGCCCAGCCGCCCACCCCTTCAGACCACACCTGGTCTGTGCAGACCACCCACCACACGGACCAGCATCCACACGCCGGCCACGCCTCCTCCTGAGTTATCTCAGCTGCTTTTTCTAATTAGTCGTTAAAATGACCATCCATGACGGTCAGAGCCACCCCCGCTCATCCCAGTCTGGGCTGGGCTCTAGTCTATGGAAAACTTGTGGTTATGATGAAGCTTCCAGGCTGCAAACAGTAGGCATTTGTTAGCTGCATTGAGGCAGACCTGCTCACAGTGGGTACATGAGCAGCCTCTCCCAAGATTGCCCCTATGGCTCCAGAAAGTTTTAAATAACAATTTTTCTTTAAGGCCCCATAGCTTGTGGGGTCTCAGGTCCCTGATCAGGGATTGAACCCAGGATACTGGCAGTGAAACTGCCAAGTCCTAACCACTGGACTGTCAGGGAATTCGCTAACCTTTTTATTATAGCAGAAACATAAACGAATCCTCTTCTCTCTTTTTGATAGTGACCCATGAGATGTTAGCTTTGTCTTCTTTTCACAAAAGCCCAGACTGTTAAAGTGGCTTGCCTAGGACACAGCTAGAGTCTGACTGTGACAGCATGAACTGGGTACTGTGCAGGGCTGCCCCAGGGAAAAAATGCCCAGAAAGCAAGGCGGGGCAGCCCAAGACATCCAGCTGATTCTGCAGTGGCAGGGTGGGGGTTGGCGGGTGAGGGGGGTGGCCCTGCCCCTCAGGGCAGCTGGGACCATTTTGGGCAAGGCAGGGAAGTACACGGCCAGTCAGCCTTCCCTGAACAAGTAGGCCTCAGACCTACCCCATCCAGCACCGCCCTGGGAGCATCACCTGTGTCCCCTCCTTGGCAGTTTCTCCGATGATGGGGAGCAATGGGCCATGGAGGTTTTCTGATACAGGCAACAGAACCAGCTGCTCTCAGTAGACATTTGGTTTCCAGTTATTTGCTTTGATGATTTAACTGAAGGCTGCCGTCCTCATGGGAGCAGGGCTGTTACTACTTCTGAGCTTGGGACATGTGGCTACTTGGGTAGGGCCTCAGGACCTTTATGGCCTTGATCTTTCAGGCTGCCTATTTAACTGGGGATAGTAACTGGCATTTGCCACTCACACAGTAGAATGACAAAGAATACTGGTCCTCTAGGGAGGCTCTTGAGGCCCCATCTGTGTCCTACCTGTAGCCTGGGTCCCTGAGGAGCTAGGAGGGGGGCACGGTGCCCCTTCCATCCCCATCCTCTTTGTTCTCTTGGTCCCCATTGCCACTCCCAGCTTCCACTTCCTCCCCCCACCTCTGGACATGCACTGGCCTAGGTCTCAGCCATTTTTCACTTGTGGCTGTTGAACCCCTGAAAGGTGGCTGGTCCCAACCAGGGAGGGCTGGAAGTGTAAGCCACATACCTGTTTTACAGACTGAGAATGAAAAAAAAGGATGTGAAATAGCTCAAAAATTTTGTTTTATATTGATTTCATACAGAAAGGATAATATTTTAGATATATTGAGTTAAACTATAGGATTCCAATGGATTTTACCTGTCTCCTTTCCCTCTTTTTAAATGTGCTCCTAGCTAATGTAAGATTACATGTGTGCCTGGCATTGGGGCTAGCAGTGTCTTTCTCTTGGACAGCACTGCTGTAGATCTTTGCAACCTACAAGGCTGCCCAGAGCTGAGCATCTGGATACCAGCAGCCTCTCTCCTTGTGAGACAGAAAACCGCTGGGCCCTTCTGCCCCAGGTGACAGGCCAGACTGTTATGCATACAAATGCCGACACCGAGATAAGCAAAATCTACAGCGCTTTGAACTTCCAGGGAAATCTTACCATATTAGCCTCACTTTCCATTCTGAAAGCTTTTCAAATGATCAAAATGCTTCCTGACAATGCCTTTCATTTTTTTCTTATTGGTTTACTTAGCAACAAATTGTTAATAATTGACTAGGGGCTCTAGCTTATGTGCGTGCCTGGGCCATCCATCTTCTCAGGGAGCACAGAGAGAGATGGAGCTGAGCAGAGCAGGCTGCCCCCTCTCATGGGAGCCTGTTTCTTCCAGGGCCAGACGCAGGTGGTTACCTACAGCCCCAGCGACAGCCCTGGGCCCAGGTAGGAGCCTGCAGCTGGAGCCCTGCTTCCCACATCTGGACTGTCTGCCTTTCCATGAGGAATCCCCTCCCTGCTCTTTGGAGAAGGCGATGGCACCCCACTCCAGTACTCTTGCCTGGAGAGTCCCATGGACAGAGGAGCCTGGTAGGTGCAGTCCATGGGGTCTCGAAGAGTAGAACACGACTGAGTGACTTCACTTTCACTTTTCACTTTCATGCATTGGAGAAGAAAATGGCGGCCCACTCCAGTGTTCTTGCCTGGAGAATCCCAGGGACAGGGGAGCCTGGTGGGCTGCCGTCTATGGGGTCGCACAGAGTCGGACATGACTGAAGCGACTTAGCAGCAGCAGCAGTCCTTGCTAGAGCATATTTTACATCCTCCCCTCTACTCCTCTGGGCTTCCCTGGTGGCTCAGATGGTAAAGAATCTGCCTGCAATGCGGGAGACCTGGGTTCGATCCCTGGGTTGGGAAGATCCCTCTGAGAATGGAATGGCTACCCACTCCAGTACTCTGACCTGGAGAATTCCATGGACTGTATAGTCCACTGGGTCGCACAGAGTCGGATGTGACTGAGCAACTTTCACTTTCACTCCACCCCTCTGCTTGGGCCCTCTCCCCACCTCAGATCTTCTCCTTCTCCTCTCCATCTTATCGGCTTAAAGCTCACAGCTCCCATGGCCCGGACTCCACCTCAAGACTTGTTTAACCCAAAGAGGTGGCACAGGTTGAAAAGTTACCTTTGAGTCCCTGAGGAATTAGATAAGACCCTGCTTTAAAGGTTCAACATCAGCAGCAATGGGTTTGCTAAGAAACTCCAGTCCCCTGGGTAAGAATTTGGGGAGAAAAACCCCAAGGCAAAAGAACCCTACAGTCTTTGAGTGCAAGCTCATGACAAAAGTAAGCAGGGGGAGTGGGTAGTGTCTTAAATGTTGATTTTACAGACCTGGGGAGGAGGTAACTCATGTGGGATAGCCTGTAGGTGTGACTACTGTGTGTGTGTGTGTGTGTGTGCGCGTGTGTGTGTGTGTGTGTGTGTTTGTGTACGTATGTGTGTTGGTATGTATCTACCCAGCCGTTGAGCTGCCAGCTTGGTGTAGGTTCATCTTTGTAGACACTCACTCACTAAAAAGTGTGTGTGTTGGGACTGGGGGCGACTTATTCTTGACTTAAAGTTCTTTTCTAGATGCAGAGGAGGAGAACACTCGGCTGGTGTGGGGAACAGGGAGGAAGAACTAGGAGAGAATTGCTCTGTTTGGAGGGCTGCTCTCTGCGAAGTGTTTATGCTGATGTCACAGTCAGCCTTCAGCCCTCTGCACGGTGGGCTCCACCTTTATTTACAGGAGGGAAAACCTGAGGCTCCCAGAGGTGCAGCCACTTGTTCAGAACTGCTTGGCTCGCTGTGGTGGGGTCAGGTAGGAAGCCAGGCACCTCCTGCCTTAAGCCCCTGTTCCTTCCTTTTGTACTGCACAAGTTAGCCCGCAGTGGCCGCTGCTGTAGGGAGTTTAGAGGCAGACCCTGAAGAGCACACCCAGTACTCATGATCTTCTCTGGTCTCCCGATCTGTCAGTAACTAGGCATTTTTAAGCAGCTCACTCCTCATATGCGTGTATACATTCAGCTGCACCCATGTACACTGAGTATCTGTGCATGGTCTCCAAGAGGAAATGACCAATTCCTTCCTCCATGGGAGAAACTTCTTTCAGATTTCAATGTTAGGTTTGTTATATCTTGTGGGCACTGGCTGACTTAACTAATCTTCTTTCCCTCTTTGCACTGACTGCCAGGAAGCTTAAAGAAAAAACAGAGAGATGTGTATGTGACCTCTAGCTCAGAATACTTGGTTTTTAATACTAACTTTATTCTGGGCTTTATTTTACTGCTCCTTTTCCTTCTAATTTTCTCCTTATTTTTCTTCCTCTCTTGTACGACATACGTACTTATAAGCCCCACTTTAGAAATAAGTAAGGCTTTGGTAAGTAATCATGCCTCCCACTTGCCCAGGAGGTGGTGCAGGCACCTCTGGGAGTCCCTTCTCTCTAGCAGAGGACCTGGAAGCTCCATGTGGCCGGGTGTGGTGCTCAGGGGCTTACGTGCACCAGCTGCTCCTGGGTGTCGTACTCCTTGGTGCAGTCCTCCCAGTGGCAGTTGGTCTCATAGATGACCACCTCAGCCTCCTGCTTACAATCGTCTCTCTCCAGGTCCTCCTTGAGGTCAGCCAGCTGCTCCTGGGGGAGTGGGGCAGAGCATACCCACGTGAGCCTTGTGCAGCCATCTGGTCCCAGGGAAAGGTCACTGTCAGCCCCGTGAAGGCTGTGCCAAGGACCCATGGGCTGGTCTAGGTGGAGGCACACCTGCGCTCACATACACATCACACGCATGCACCCACAAGCACGCACATATGCTGGCTTGTCATCACCCAGGTGTCCCATCACATCCTGGGTCCAGTGGACATGGCTATGAGAACAGGAGACAGGAGGGCAGTGACTTTTGCTTATTGGATGTGGTCTCCTCCGGGGAGAGCTGGGGTGGGCCCCACAGGCTGGGATGGGGCATTTGTATTCACAGCCTGTATATGAACAGGGTCAGCTCTTGTTTGGAGGCAAAAGGAAACTCCACACACATTGGCCTGGCCTTATCCTTGTACTGTCCCCTCCTCCAGGGTCATACATGGCACCCAGAGTACTCTCCCAGCATCGGCTTCCCTGCAACAGGCCTAAAATGTGGGTGTTTGTATGCTGCTACCACAGCCAGGCACCCTAACGTTCAAGTGGAGGCTGACCGTTCCCTCCAGAACACATTTGTGGTTACCTAGGTCTGGGTTCATGTTTCTGGCCACGCTGGAGCCCACACGTGCCCATTTCAGGGGGAAGGAAAGGCCCCTAAGGTGCGCCTTCCACTGATTACAGGCGTCAAAGCTCCTTTCAAAGAGGACAAAGCCTTTTCCTCCAGAAGCAGCAACGAACTGAGAGTAAACCCCACAGGGCCGCCGCCATCCCAGCTGATGCTAACAGAACTCATGGGGGCGGGCAGCCTCAAAGCAGGGAGCCCGGGACAATCTGAGTGGTTCCAGGAGAGGGCCTGGGGAGAGGCACAGATGGCCAGGTTGGGAGGCAGGCCTGGCGAGGACCCCCAGAGCGGGCCGAGGCCTCCGCAGGACCCCTTGGCCCACAGGGCAGGCTCAGGGCAAAGCCAGGCAAAGGGGCAGGTGTTAGGGGGCCTGTTTCACTTGCAAACTATTTCCAAAATGGCAGGAATGTTCTGTCTTTCAAAAGAGCCTCCAGGGAAAGCATTCATAGCTCAGGCTGAGTTGGGGGACAGATACCTTCTCCCCACAGCCAGGCACCCCAGCCCCCACAGGCTCTAGAGACTCAATGAATTGGAGGCTGCAGCCCCCATCTCAGCCTCCCTCCAGAAGCTGAGTGCATTTCTTGGGGCAGAAACCAGCCCTGTGACCCGTCCATGGCTGTTGCAGACTCGCACCCAGGACCGGCTTTCCAAAATGCTGCACAGGCTCCTCCAAGAGGCGGGTTCTAGTTGTCATTTCCCAGAGCACCTTACAACCAATGTTTGCATTCTGGAAAATGATGACATGTTGTTCAGTAAGTCCTCAGGCAGCAGCACTTAGCCCACCTTAAAAGGAGGGGCAGGAATATTCTGTCCCGAATGTCTAGCAATGGGTGGGGCCTCTGAATGCCTCGGCACTTCCAGAAAAACTGGAGATAACCTTATTACTCCTCAAGATGCCTGATCTGCTTATTTCAGAAAAGGCTGAAAAAGCTGCCAGGTGGACCTGAGCGGAGGAGGACGGAGAAGAAGGGGGGCAGGTCTCCAGATTCAGCGGGGTGGCATCCTAGCCCAGGAGTCTGAGGGCTGAAGCCCATGAGGGACTTGTTGTGTTCTGCCAAGCAAAAGAGCCCATCCACCTTGCAAGTGAGTCAGGGAGCAAAGGAGTCAGGTCACTGAATCAGGACCCTGAGTGACATGGTGACAGCCTCTTGGTGAAAAACGCCTGTCTTTTCCTGACATGAGGTGGGAGCCGAGCTGGGCAGGAGGGAGGGCTCTGTGTGCCAGCCCCCACCCGACCCCGACACTGGGTTGAGTGAGGAAAGGCAGCAGGCTCCCCGGGGCTGAGCGCCCTTGCCTGAACTGCCCCCCACAATGCCCTGCAGTCCTGTCCCTGAAGCTCCAGTGCATTTATCTCCCTTGGATGCGTGCTGTCCTCATCAATTTCAACGGCCCCCAGTGATGGCCAGCCGCGTGGAGACCATGCATCAAGCGGAGATGCTTTGGCGTCAGTGAAGGGAGAAAAATTTGTCACCAACCCCTGTGTTTGCCTGACAATAACAGGACCCAATATTTCATAAAAATTAAGTGCCCGTAGCATGCCCGATGGCTTACAGGTTTGATAAAGGATGGTCTGGCAGATGTAGGGGAGATGGGGATCAGAGGCCCCCAGGACGCTCAGTGTCAAAGCTGCTGATTCTGCAGTAATGGGTGGAGGTACCATGAGAGGCGGCCCTGGAGCTCAGTATGCACACTGACCCTCCCAGGAGCTGGGGCTACATGCCTGCCAGCCTGATGCTGGAACAAGTGGCAGGATCTCCAGGGACCTCAGAGGCCCATTATGGGCCTCAGGTGGCTCTGCTCCTCTCCTTCCCACCAGAACCTGTCCCCCCTCCCCTCCTGCACACTGGAACACTCACTCCCTCAACTTGGCACTGAGTCCTTAGAAAACCTTATCTCCCAGCTACTGCACACCAGGCCCTGTGCAAACCCAGTGGCGCAGAGCCAAACCAGGCACTGTTCCTAAAGCATCACTGTTCTAAAGCTGACCATGCAGCGCAGGAGACAAAGTGACCCAGAAGCTGGCGGGGTGGGGGTGGGGGAGCCTCTGGGCGGATGTGACTCCTACTGTCCAGGGGATAAAGTGGGGGACAGATTTCCAGGGAGAGGGAGCGAGGACAGGCCTGAGCCGTTCAGGGGCTGTAAGCGACTCAGTTTACCTGGGGCTTGTGCTGCAGACCCAGCATCCTTGCCTCCCTTCCTTCTTTTGTTCAGCGGGTGCTTGATGAGCACATGGGGTGCAGGGAGCAGGGACGCAGCTCCAGCCCTCCTTGAACTCACAATGTGCCCTCTCTGGGTCATTCATTTACTCATTCATTCATGCAAGCTGTCCATCACCCATTCCCAACAGTGAGTCACGGCCCCTAGGGGACGAGGCCAGGCCCTGGCCCAAGAACAGCTGGCAGGTTACCTGTGTTAGGGTCAGTGGGGAGGCTGGCCGCAGGCCGTCGGCTTCAGTTTTGACCTTGCTGCGCTTGTGAATGATGATGGGATTGACAGTGCTGCTCACAGCCGACTCGCTGCTTTGCTTGTTCTGAAAGAAGGGAGCATAGAGGGACCCATCACACGCAGGCAGGACCTCCCAAGTTTTCCTGAGGCTTTGCCTCTGGGACTTTCTGCACATAGACCATCTATGTCAACACTTGTGACTGCAGTTTCAGATACACTCCCACCCCCACCCCAGCTCAGTCCTCAGGCCCAGGCACGGCCAGGAGAGCCCAGAGCTTGGCCCATCAGCACCCTCCTCCCAATTATGTAGCCCCTACCCCACGTAGATGGAGCAGGAGACCCTCTGTGAAATGCTGGGGACCCCCACCCCTGACTCAGTGGCCTCAACTTCTCAGCCGTCCGAGTCAGGGGCAACTCTGAGGACGATAGGGCCTGGCCACTCAGGGAATAGGACAGAAGAGCGTGGTTCCTCGGGACAAGCAGGTTAGAGCTACAGTATCAGTTGTTCAGTTGTTCAGCTGTGTCTGACTCTTTGTGACCCCATGGACTGCAGCACACCAGGCCTCCCTGTCTTATACCATCTCCTGGAGTTTGCTCAAACTCATGTCCATTGAGTCGGTGATGCCATCCAATGATCTCATCCCCTGTCGTTCCCTTATCCGCCTGCCTTCAATCTTTCCCGCCATTTGGGTCTTCCAGTGAATCAGCTCTTCCCATCAGGTGGCCAAAGTATTGGAGCTTCAGCTTCAGCATCAGTCCTTCCAATGAATATGCAGGGTTGATTTCCTTTAGGATTTACTGGTTTGATCTCCTGGCTCCCCAGGGGACTCTCAGGAGTCTTCTCCAGCACCACAGTTCAAGTGTCAGGGGATGTGGCAGAAGCTGACAGCCACCCTCTGGGGGAGGTGCTGGCTGGCTGGCTGGAGCCCTAGGGAGAACTTTCTTGAAAAGAGCTGCTCCTAAACTGAGTGGCCTGTGCTTCACCTTAAGAACTGTCATCATGGGTGCTAACCGGGATCCAGGTGGACCCAGGTACAACGACTTAATATAGATGGCAGGCCCTATTCTGCAGGGGCGTCAGGTCAGGCTGAAAGAGCTTTCGGGCAAATCAGGGTTCAAAGCACTGCCTGACTCCAAGGCCTGTGCCCTCCTCACTGTCTCACGCTGTCTCAGTGACTCTAGTTACATCTCCTCATCTGCAAAACAGGGCCTCATTCATTCATCAAATGCTTATGGCACCAGGCGTGTGCCAGGTACTGTGTGAGTGGGCCCAGGCCTGTCCAAGGACCATTGGGAAAGTCAAATAAGATGGCTATCATGCTCTAAAACTAAGCTACATGGTATTAGCCATGCCTCCATCTGTTTCATCCATGTTACATGCTATGTATGTAAGTCCCTGTATGATGCCTGACTCTGAATCCTAGAGTTTCTCCAGGCTCATTAGTCTTATTAGACAGATGGCCAAAAAACAGAGGCTGGGCACTTACCCACAGGGAGTGAGGGCAGTGTGAGGCCCCAGGGCAGTGTGAAGTCAAGTGGATGCCCTCCTGACTGGGCATCCAGCCTAAGGCCGATTTGATCACGTGGTCTCTGCCCAGAGGTATCCTGCCAGCCAGACCTATGCCCAGAGTCCTTCCACAAGTTCTTGGCATGAGATGGCCACAATCAGCCTTCCCTGGGTTCATAGCAGTAGCTGGTGGGCCCCCTGCTCCCTGCACCCACCTACCTGATTGGCGTCACTCAGACAGTTGCTGCTGCTACTGAGCTGGGTGGGTGTGGCATTGATGGAGGTGAAGGCCACTGGCTGCTGGGCCAGGAAGGTGGGCGAGGGCTGGATCAGGGGTGGCGTGTGTCCGAAGGCTGAGCCCAGGCCCCTCTGCTGGCTCAGGATCTGCTGGTAGGCCACGGGGTTGATGGGGTGGGGGAAGGTGAAGGCTGGGCTGCAGAGAAGGGCAGACAAGGTGAAGGAGTAGGGTTGGGCTGGGGTGGGGGGCATGGTTCTGTGAGGCTCACACGTCCTGGGCAGACAGGACCCTGCCCAGAGATCAGGATGGTCACGTTGTTGACCTTTCCCCATCACTGTGACTTTACCTCACTCAAGCACCAGCTACGGCTCCCCACTGCCTGCTGTCTCAGTCATCCTCTTTAGTACTAGACACTAGGCCCTGCCCCAGGATGCAGCCTTCTGCCCTGGCAAGTCACTCCCCACATCCTGGCCCTTCGCTGCTCTGATGCCTGAGATACACCCCTGCATCACTGATGCTCCTGGACTATTTGAATCCATTTTGACCTCTGAAGTCTGTTCTAATGCCCCCTCATCCAAGAAGTGCACCCTGAGCCCTCTGTTCACATTCTCCTCTTTTCTTGAACTCCTATTGCACTTCTGAGCTCTACCAGGCCACCTGCCTATGAACCCACCATTCTTTATAGAACAAGACCTATCAAGGGAGAAATGGTACCCTCTGAGGCCAAGTTGTAGAAGATGCTGTGGCTTCCTCCCTGCTCTCTGTGGGATCACTTCCCGTGGGGACTGGAGGAAGGAGAGCTGGCTGCCATGCTGTGAGTATGCTCAAGCAGCATGTGGGGGTCTCCTGTGAAGAGGAGCTGAAGCTTGAGCAAACAGCCCCGAGGGCGAGCCATCCTGGAAACAGATGCCCAGATGCAGGTGAGTCTCACTGGCTGACAACTTGACAGCAACCTCCTGAGACCTGAGGCTAAGCCAGTCTCATACTCCTAACCTTTAGAAATGGTGCAAGATGGTAAATGTCTACTGTTGTTTGAAACCACTACCAAACTGTTTTTTGGTTTCTGTTTGTTCTGCCATGCACCAAAAGATAACAGATGCAATCATCCTTCCTCGTCCTGGTCCTTGGGCTGAGCTCTCCTGACATTCCTATTTGCAGCCCCTGCCCTCTTTCTGGAGGGCCATGGGAAGGACATGGGTTTCAGTCAGGTTGGCTGGAGTCTGAGTTCTCTCAAAAGCCAAGGGCTGCACAGAGGGGACAGGGTAGGCACTGTTGAGGAGGTTTGGGTGTGCCATGCTGTGACCCAGGAGGGAGGCCTCTGCCAGCCCAGACATGTGAAGGCCAAGTCAGTATCGTACTTCCAGTAGCCCCAGTGCTGGTCAGGGACACCCACTGAAATATTAGGAAAGTCAGCCTTTGACTTTATGGTGGAATCTTTCATAACAGGCTTGGTAAGGGTAACTAATCACATCAGAAATTGTTTGGTGGGTGAAAAACAGACTCACGAAGATGCACCCAAATGTTGGCACATTTCAACATCATCCCTGCTGGTTTTGAATTCATGGAATAGTAGCCAAGTCGACTGACTTACAAATACAGCAAGTCCTATAAATAATAAGGAGCGACTGGATAGCACAGTGAACTATATTCAATATCTGGGCTAAAACATCATGGAAAAGAATATGAAAAAGAATATCTGTTTAACTGAGTCCTTTTGCTGTACGGCAGAAACTAACACAACATTGCAAATCAACTATACTTTAACAAATTAAAAAATAATACAAGTCTTGTCTTTCTCCTGGGATGGCCTGTGCAGACCCTCATCTCTGGGCCCCCGCCAGGCTTCCATTCCTGCCCCAGCTCTTGGCCCGGGCTCACCTGAGGGCACCGGCCGACAGGTGTCCATAGGAGCCGCTGGCGGCCGAGCTGCTGCGGGAGTTGTTGATGTAGGCCACCAGCGAGTTGGGCGAGGTCCGGATCATGCGCTGGAGGTCGAGGCTGGCGTCTGAGAGCGGGGAGATGGACAGCGCTCGCTTGCGGCTCAGGCGGGGTGTCACCCGGGGGCTGGAGAAACGCGACACTGTGGAACATCCAAGCCAAGCCACATCAGCATGATGGCGCTCGCAGAGGGGATGGGACGGGGGATGGGACTCGGGGGAAGGGGACCGGTCTGACGGGACTACAGCTCTGCCCCTGTGCAGCTGGGGGCTCTGGGGCATGGGCCTCTCTCAATCTCAGCTTGCCCTTCAGCAGCATGGATCTGTCCACACCTGGTGTGCCGCGGAGCCGTGTCTGTGCCTCTCCTGTTAGACACACAGAGGCCAGGGCTGCACGCAGTGATGCTTAAGGGCACGACAGCCTAGGTGCACACCGTAGGTGAGCTGCCTGGTGGCCTCTCATTAAGGGAACCCACCCGAGAAGCCAGCATCAGGCCGAGGAGCAAGGCCCAGCAAGCCAGTCTGCCCCTTCCTGACCCTCCCCAGGGGCAGCCCACCTCCCTGGCTTCTCACAGATGGCTTAGAGTTGCCTGTTTTGCATATTTGTCTATTACATAAATGGAACTATCTTTCTCCTCCAGCTTCCTTCATCCAGCATGATCAACTGTATGATACACAGGCGCACAGACACACTTACACGCTAACTGACTGCCCATGAGTACTCTCTCCCCTCCCCGGTACATACACACACAACTGCAGGGAGGGAGGAGGACCTGCCCCCAGCAAGGCTCCCTGTTCCCACAGGCTCCTGCTTACAGCCTCTCCTCTGCTGTTTAGGGTCCTGTTCTCCCCTCTGGACACACAGGCCTCGAAATGTTTTGACACCATCTCTGGACAACGACCCACCCGCCAAGGTTTCCAACTTCTCCAGGCCCTCCCTGGGCCCGTTCCCTCACTGTAAAGGGCAGACTCCATGGCTGTGCTGCAGAGTGAATCAGGTGACGTGTGAGCCACGCCTGGCAGAGGGGCATGCTGTACCCCTGCCTGCCCTCTTCCCTCCTGTGGGATGCAGGCTCATTTGGGCTGGAGGGGTTGCCTGTGAACAAGAGCAGCGGCTACTGGAACCCAGCCTCTGATGCACGTGGCCTGGCCCAACCCACTCCCATGCCTGGGCTCGCGATGCCTTCTCCCTTCTGCCTGCTCAGACCCTGTAGGTCCCTGCTCCAGCAAGACGTAGGCTGTCCTGGCTGCAGGGTCAGCATATCAGGGTGCCACACCACCGGCACTGTAGGAACACTGGGGGCAGGACTGAACCCTGTGACCCTCTGAACTCCCACCCCCAGGACCAGATGGCCCCCTAGAAGCCCACAGCCACCAAGTGAAGAAGCCTCAGCTGAGCTGCTGCTCCACTGTCTCCTGCCCTGGGGCGCGACCACACCTGGCTCTCCCCCAACCCTTATCCTTGGCTGGCAAATCTGGGAAATCCCTTTACTGCTGGGCCCTGAGGAGAAACACCTCTCTGAGGCTGCGGAGAGGATAGAGGAGGCCCTGAAATCCTCCGGCTGCAAGGGGATTCTGGTATTTTCTCTCCTAACTGTCTCCCTTATGGATGAGGGATGCTGGGTCCAAGACCAATGGCCTGGGGTGGGGTGAGGGCTGGTACCCTGTATGTATGTCTGTACAAGTCAGCTGCATGGCTTGGGGCAAACTGTTAAGCTGTACAAGACTGGAATGTTCCTCCATGTCCTTAGTATAAAATGGGAACCCTTTCAACACTGGGGTCATCAGGCTGCAATGGGATGACAGATGCTGAGATGGCCTGGGTACTCTGAAATACTCCACAGTTGCAGCAAGCATGTAGTTGTAGACTTTGTTTTCAACCAGAAGGATGAAGCACTTGTAGCACATCTTTGTTTTTGTCTGTGTATTCTGTTTGGGTTCTGAGAACTGGGGCTTGTATATCTTTTAGGAAGCAGGGCTATGGTGGGTACACAGAAGGTGCTCCATAGATGCTGTGGGGGACACTGCCTCACAGAGGGGCCCAGGAGCATAGGTGGCACCCAGGCCAGCAGGTGACACACTGAGACCATGTCACCATCTTTCTCTTGTGGTGGGAAGGAGCCCAGGAACACAAGGTCATCCTGATGGAGGCTGGGCTGTGCTGCACCCACCCATCTGAACAATCATTCTAGACCAAGAACAGACACATCCTGGCCAGTCAGCAACTAGAGATAGTGTGTATCCCTTTGGTGATAAATGCCTGCTTCTGGATTTTGATGTGATGTATAACCCAGCGATGGCCACCAATTAGGACATTCAGACCCACTGTTGCAATTAACAGCCACCACTGTCCCCCAAGAGTGTCCCCCGGAAGTTGGTAATGGACAGGGAAGCCTGGCATGCTGCAGTCCATGGGGCCGCAAAGAGTCAGACATGAACTGAACGGTCCCTCGAGACGCAAACCCAGCTGTGCAAATAAGAAACTGAGGTTTGGGGAGGTTAGAAACTTGCTCAAGGGCAGGATTCGGACCCAGGTCCAGAGGAGCCCTGATGCGTGGCTTTTCTGGGTCTTCAGTGTCCACCTTCAGAGAGGTGGGGAGGGGCGGGGCTGGTGAGATCTCACCACAAACTGCTTTCCTTTCCCCACTTGAAGCAGCTCTGACAGTGAACTTTCTGACAGCAGTTGCCCACCTGGCCTCCCGCATCTGCAGGGCAGCAGCCCTAGTTCAGCCCACACAGCTCCACTCCTGCAGGGCTGGGCCTTGTGGGCACCCGCCACCCATACAGCAGCAGAGTTGGGGAGTGGGAGTCGGCCTGACCCTTCCTCATCTCCCTCACAGCTGAGTCTCCGCTGAGGCCCTCCACATGCCCCCTTTCTCTCGACTTCCACCAGTCCAGCCCACCAACTGCCTAGGGCATCCCGGGGCCCTTAACTAACTGCCATCTAATCCTCATTCCTCACTGTGGCCAAGCCAGATCACACCCTTGTCTCTGCCCACCCCAAACCTCTCCAGAGCTCCCGCTGCTGTCATGAAAAAGGCACAAGTCCTCAGCGTGGCTTACACAGTGGCCCTGTGGTGCCCCCGCCTGCCTCCCTCGCCAGCCTCCTCCTGTCCCTGGCACAGGCCTCTGCATGTACCATTTCCTCTGTCTGCAGTGCTCTGTCCTCAGCTGGGTCATCACTTTCCCCAGGAAAATGTCGCTGACCTCCTGGAGTTGGGCTGCCCTCCCCGCTGCCCTGGATGATCTCAGGGCACCCCAGTCCCTTCTGAGGGAGTTTGAACCCTCTTGTGTATGTCTGGTTGCTCCTGTTTCTCCTGCCTCCGTGAATCAGGGACAAGGGCTCCCTGCTCACCACTGAATCCCAGCACTGGGATCAGCTGGCTCTGTGGTTAGCTCAGTGGAGATGCTGAACACTGGGCATGGGGCAGAGGCCTGGTGTGTCAAGGGAGAACGGTTCAAAGTCAGTATTTACTGAGTGCCCGAGGGTGTCTGTGACTTCTAAGCATTTTAAAGCATAAAGCAGTTTAATCTTCACAACTGTCCCATAGGGAAGGGACTATTATGAGCCACATTTTACAAAGGGTAACACAAGAAGTTTGCCCAAGGTCTCACAGTCAGGGGAAGTAGAGAATGATTGAAAAGCAGGACACCAGAACCATCACCGCACTGCTTCTGCCCAGGTGGTGAGGGCAGATAACCAGGGACGGCTTTCATGGGCTTGGGGGCCCTAGGTGGAGACACACACACCCACAGCAAAGGCCGCACACAGACAGACTGATGTGTAGCGGCTGTCCTGGGTGCATGACTTAGCGTCTCGAGCCTCCCTATGCTCATCTGTACAATGGGTGCAGTGCAGCAGTTTTCCCCTGACAACTCAGGGACAGCACCATGGACAGTGCCTCAAACCCAGTAGAGCTTCCAAAATAAAGCTGAATTGATATGGCTTCTTTTGGAGACAGCAATGGCACCCCATTCCAGTTCTCTTGCCTGGAAAATCCCATGGATGGAGGAGCCTAGTGAGCTGCCGTCTATGGGGTCGCACAGAGTCGGACACGAGTGAGGTGACTTAGCAGCAGCAGCAGCAATATGGCTTCTTTAGGGGCAAGGAGGACTCTTTTGGTGAGCAAGGTGAGCTTAGAGCTAATAATGGAATAAAGTACAGCAAATCTAGGGAATGCCCTGTTGGGCCAGTGGTTAGGACTCCGTGCTTCCCCTGCACGGGTTTGATCCCTGGCTGGGGAACTAAGATCCTGCATCCCTGGGCAGCCTTAAAATAATAATAATTTAAAAAAGACAGCAGATCTAGAGAGAAATGACTGGGCCACACAGGAGGACGTCTGTCCCTAAACACTCATCCATCCATCTGGGCATCCTCTAAGCTTCTTAATTCTTATTTACTGGGTTCATTCCTTGTTCATGATCACTTTAAAGGCAACTGTAAGCACGATGTAAAAGTGAATCTTTCAAAAGACTTCTATTATGAACTGAGTGGCAAATGGGAAAATACATGGGCGGAGTGAGATGTAATATCACACAAATTAAGAAATACACACATCTTTGTAATATGTTAAAAAAAGATTTTGCTACTAATATTTGGATTCCCACCCTCACGAGCGCCCCTAACAAGAGGAAACAGGCCAAATCTGACAGTGATATTCATCTCTGTTATTCCCACCCCTCAAGGGAAATATGTTTATTAATGTGCCTCTTCCCTTGATAAATTACTAAATAGAAAGAAAAGCCTGGCACTCATTTCCCGTGGCTTCTCCTGTGATTTATGACTGGGATTGGTGGAGTCGTCACGTCCATTCATCTGTGGATGCCCCTGTTCTGATAGCCCACAGCCACTGCGTGACCAGCCACCTGCCTGCTCTCACCTGGGCGCACGCCAGATGCCACCCAGTCCTGCCATCACCTGCATCTGGACCACGTTTAATCCATTAGTCCTTCCTTTTGTTCATCTGCATGTTAGTTCAAGCACCCATTAGACCCTTGCACAGCAGCTGCCCAGCACAGGCCTGGACACTGTGGGGGCTGCAAGCAAGGATGCTTGGCCTCGTCTCCTGGATCTCAGAATCCCAGTGAGAGGACAGAGTGGTACCTGCAGCTCCAGGCAGGATTCGACAGATACCACCTAAGCAGGGTGAGCCCAGGCAACCCTGGAGTGCTTGCAGGGGTGGGAGGAGGAGTGTGGCTTTTCCTGGGGCAGCTGGGATCAGCAGGAGATGTAAAATCAGATCCTGGACCTAGGAAGACCCAGTGTCTGTCCCTGTCTACAGGCTCTGAGCTGGGTGTCAGAAATGGGAAATCCCATGGACAGAGGGGCCTGGCGGGCTACAGTCCATGGGGTTGCAAAGACAGCTGGACACGACTGAGTGATTGAGCTCACACATGCAACCTCGTGTCAGGGCTCCTGAACTCTCACGGCCCAGCCCCTCACTCAGATCACTTCTGGATTCACTGAGGAGATGCTCTACGGAAATCTAGCTTGAGGACCTTAACTTGCCCCACACTTAGCTGTCCACAAACCCTCTTGTGGGGGAGTAAAAAGCACCAAGGTTTTGGAGCCCAGAGGCGTGAGATTGAGGGTATTTCCTGGATCTGTGATAGAGATAAAAGAAATGTATCTCTGGGCCTGAGGCTCCTCACCTGGACAGGGACTTTCTAACACTTGTGTCATGAGACTGTTTCTGCAGCTCTACCAGATGACCCGGATACACCATCCAGCCTGAGCCTGTACTCAGCACCCTGCCCCTGGTCTCCCTCCTGTTGGCGGGCTGGGCGCAGACTCCCCACCCAAATGAGGCCTCTATCAGTCCCTCCGTCACCTCCTCTGCCTCTCTGTGGTGTGATCAATGTAATTGGTTTCTGAAACCTCCCTGGACCTGCAGGCAGCATAAAGAACGGGCGTCAGAATGGAGGTGACATCCGATTCAAATTAGTGTCAATATGACGATAAAATATACAGCTCCAAGGAAATATGGTCTGTAAACAGACAACATTTCAATCGGAAACATTTCAATCTTCTCAATGTGGTGAGGGTGGGAGGGGCTGGGATTGCGGCTGCTGCCAGTCTGCCGTTAAATCACCAATACTCAACAGCATCACATGAGAAAATTCCATCTTAAGGCCCCGGTGACAACCAGTGACTTCCCTGCTCTCTAGAGAACCACTAGGCAGAATGATAACCTTGGATTCCCTGACTGGTTATCTATTACCTTCCAAAGGCACATTATTCCACAGCTTCTGGCTATAAATCAGCCTCCTTAAGAATGGGGCAATGGTCCTTCATTGACCACCTGGAGGCTCCAGCAGAGGCGGGGGGCTTCCTCAGGCAATGCCCCTTGTCTTGCCCACAGCCTGGCCCCGTGCTCTGGAGGGCAGAGAGAGGGCTTGGCTTTTCCATTTAATAAGTACCCACCACCTCCAACCTCACTGCTAAGACTGGGGCATCTCCACCAGCCTAGGACACACACACAACCCAAAGGAGACCACTTTAGGCTTGACAGATACACAGATGGGGACCTCTTCCACAGATATCAATGGGTTTCTCATTTCATAAAAAAATAAACATCTATGTTAAGGTAAGTCTGTTAAAAATATAATATTAAATAAATAACTGTGCAAATGGTACTTGGCTAAAGTAAGATTGTGGTTGGTTTGCCACTGGGTGGACTGGGGTCACTCTCTGCTGATGTGGCCCTGGGTGGCCTTCCTGACACCTTCTCCGCAGGCCTCCTCACAGTAGGTGGGTGGACCTGATCTCCACGCCTTAGCTTGACACTTGATGCCTCTGGAAATTCTCTCCCCCATAGTTTTGCCTCCTCTGGGAACATGAAGGGAAGGAGCTGAGGAAGGAGACTGGGGAAGTGGGGCGGCCTGGGGACAGGTATTCTTTGTCCCGACAAGGACCTTCCTCAGAACAGCCCCACTGGATGGTAAATACCGCAAGCGCAGGGCTTGGCATACTGCATCCCCAGCACCTAGCACCATGCCTGGCACACAGCAGGTGCTCAGTAAGTATCCTCAGAATGAATGAGGAGAGTGAGTGTGTGTGTGTGTGGTGGGGGTATGGCACGTACATGTGGTGTGTGTGTGTGTGTGTGTGTGTGTGTGTGGTGGGGATGTGGCATGTGCGGGTGCAGCGTGTGTGTGCGTGTGCGGGGTATGGTATGTGCTTATGTGTGTGTTTGTGGTGTGTGTGCATGTAGTGGGGATGCAGCATGTGTGGGTGCAGGGTGTGTGTATGGAGGGGTATGGTGTGTGAGTATGGTGGGGGTATGGTGTGTGCTTATGTGTGTGTTTGTGGTGTGTGTGCATGTAGTGGGGATGCAGCATGTGTGGGTGCAGGGTGTGTGTATGGAGGGGTATGGTGTGTGAGTATGGTGGGGGTATGGTGTGTGCTTATGTGTGTGTTTGTGGTGTGTGTGTGTGTGTGGTGGGGTTATGGTATGTGTGGTGGTGGATATGGCATGAGTGTGACATGAGTGTGGGTGTGTGAAGAGAGAGAAACACACACATACACACAGCCTCCCCGACTGCCCACGAGCTCTCAGGGCCCCTGCACCCACAGGGAGCTCACACTTCACTGTCCTGTGTATGGGCAGTTTCCTCATGTGAACACGGGCCCTCAGAGCCACAGGGCCCCTTCACAGGTGGTCCCCTGAGCTCCACTGCCCTGGCCCCCGGCCGGTACGCCTTCCTCTGTGAGAGTCTGAGCACAAAGAAACTTGACTGGAAGAACCGCAGACCTCCACTGGGTGGACAGAGCGTCTGGGAGCATCTCTCCCCAGATCTGTGCAGCTGGGACCAGCCAGAAACACTGGAGCTGATGGGCTTTCCTGGCTCCCATGGTTCACAGGAGTGGGGGCCGGGGACTCCCCTGAGACAGGTCTGGGCTCCACCAGGCACAGGCCTGAACCGTGACCACCTGAATCTCTCAGGGCCCACGTAAGCAACACATCCTTGTAGACATGGGAGCTGCGCAGCAACGCCTAGAACTTGGAAAAGCGGAAGCAAAGTTCTGGTTGAAACTGGTTTGAAAAAAATGATGTAGGTAACAACAAATACAGGAAATCACAGCACACTTCACGCTGATTTCCTTGGATCCTAACTGATGGGAAACAGGGCAAAGAAACAGTCTGTTGCTGAAATCTATCAGGACTCAGGAAAATCACCTGCCATGAGTCAGTGTCTGTTCAGGCCGAGGCTAGAGGTGGTGATGCTCCTCTCTGGGCCCTGAAGCCCATCACACCCTCAAGACAGAGGCAGAGGCAGGACAGCAGCGGGTGTGCCGAGTTCTTCAGGGCAGCTCCCACGCCCACTGCTGAGCTCACCTGACCCCTTGCCTCAGATGCTCAGCCCCACTTGCTGTCAAGCACTGAGCACCCCAGAACAAAGTGGCTGTGTTCCTGTCCAGGCTCCTGCAGGCTGACAGCTGCTGGTCTCAGCATGGCTTCTTCCCGACTAAGTGGCATCTTTCCACCCCAGGTTCTTTTTCCCTCACCCCACAAACACAAGATCCCTGTTCCTTGGCAGCCATGCTCTGGACCTGCGGGGTGTGTGGAGACAGAAGTACCAGCCAGGTACAGCTGGTGCACCTGGGTTGGCGGCGGGGGGGTGGTGGTGGCCCTGCAGGTGGGCAGAGGGAGATGAAGAACCCAAGGGGAGCTGGTGTGGGTGGTGTCTCAGGAGAAGTGCCAGCTGGCCTGAGCCCTGGGACCCCTGCGGGGTGGAGCCAGGCCAGCCTGCGGGGGCAGGCACAAAGGCATAAGAGCATGGGGAGTGCAGCGAAGTGTGTAGGTGGGCGGAGACAGGCTGGAGGGAAGGCTGCTCAGGCCACATTGTAAAGTCTGGGCTTGACCCTGAGGGTGATGGGAGTAGGGAGGGGATACATGATCCAGAGAGGTGGGGATCAGGTAGAGGGAGCCTGAGCTGAGAGGCTGTGCTGGGAGCTGGTACAGGACCAGGTGGCTGGGGAGCTAACACAACAGACTTGGCAAGTCTAGGGTGGGCTGCATGGGGTAGTCTGGTGGGTTGACAAGCGGAGAGGGGCCTGGATCCCCAGTGTGCAGCCTGGGCCAGTGAGCTCTTCGTACAGCAGGGATGGGAATCCCAGCCCCTTCACACAGGGAATGTGTGTGAAGTCATGGAACACAGGCAGACCCCACTTAGACGCTCGCACGCGTGCACGCAGCACGCACTCACATACGCTGACTCGGCCTCTCCTGCCCTCTGGGGACACCTGCCTGACCACACCCCTTGGCCATGGCTTCTCTGTCTGTGCAGCACCTACCCTGAGCCCTTGGAAGGCAGACATCGCTTGGGGAAACTTCTGTTTGGACAACAGTAGCAACATTTATGCCCTGTATTGTTGCTGTCATCTGGGGTCTAATTGTGATGAGTAACAAGCACCCATGATCTCCCAGGAGCCAGCCTGCTCCCTGTAGGGATACCTGTACGGCTGTTAAGGGGAGGAGAGAGAAAATCACAGAGGAACATGTGCTCAGGAGGCTGACAGGTGTCACTTCACCTGTTGTTTCATCCAGGACAAGCTCACATCCTGGACGAAACACCATCCTGGGGAAGGCACGGGATCAGGTGCTGGTTGCATTGCTTGGTCGTGCTGTCAGTTCCCTTCAGGGCAGGCTGAGGGTGACATGGAACAATGCCCACAGAGCTGGTGTTGGGAGGACTGCTATGCTCCTCCCTGGCAGCACTCCTGTGGGGGGAGTGGCAGGGAACTGGGGGCTCAGGGACCACACGAGGTGGCTCCCATAAGTGTGAGATGTAATAGAGAGGATGAGACAGGCTGGGACCTAGGACCCTTTGCTGCAGTTCTTGTACCTGGACAAATGTCTCCTTGACCAACAAAATACAAAGACACTATAAGGGATTAAACCAAAACAAAACAAAACTGCACACACGTGCAGTAGGAGTGAATTGTGGACAACAAGATACAAAAACAGCAAACACCGAATTGCCATTTCTTAAGGGTCAGGAGCAAAAACCAGGTGTTAGAAGCAAAAGCAAGGTACTGTACATGCCCCCTGCACACTGCAACACTTAAAGGGTGGGCAAACCACCTAAGCCACCCCTCCAGACTGACCCCTGGGCCCGCCTTTACCCTCACCCCCACATGAGGAACTCTCTTGGGGAGTAGGTAAGCAAGGGAAACTGTTACTTGTTCTCGCTACTCCCTATTGCAGCAGGGGTCCCAGTAAAGCTTTGTTTGAATTTCTTGTCTGGCCTCTGATCAATTTCTATTGACTAAAGAGACCAGCAACCCTGGTCAGTAACAAGAAAGGGAGGCGAGGGAAGGGACATCAAGAAGGACTTCCTGGAAGAGATGAGATCTCAGCCAAGCCTTAGGAAGTAAGGGGCTTGGCTTTGCTCCAGCCAATAAGGTGGTTGCATTGGCCAGGGGTGGACAGGAAGCCCAGGGCAGAGGACTAGAGGATGGGGGTGGGGGGCTGAGGGATGCAGAGCACCCCGAGCCCTGTCTGGTCCCATGGGGCTGCCTGCAGCCCAGCAGGTCTTCCTGCAGGCCTGTCTGCTCCCTGAAATCAGGAAATGAAGAAGGGCTTGAGGAGGACAAATCTGCAGGAGCCTTGCTGTGGTTTCCAGCCCCACTGCCTGGTCTGTATCCCTGGGTGTCTCTGGGGGAAGTTCCAAGACCAGCAGATGGAGCAGCGCTGGCTGGGGAGGGGGTGAGATGTCCTTAGCGTTCTACCCCTCCTCCACCCTCTCCCACACAGGGGGCTCCATTTGACCCCAGGGGCTCAAGGTCAGGGTGCAGGTGCACCTAGGAAAACAGCTGTGAGAGTGCAGAGGGTAGGAGGGGGTCTTAGCATCTAAGGAGGACCAGCCCACTTCATTTTCCCAGGTCACCCAATCCTTCGTCCACACAAACGTGTCTGTGGCCTCCTGGCTCAGTCACTGACTACTCTGTCCTCCAACTGCTCAGGCTGGAGTCCTTGATGTTGTTCTCAACGCCTTTCTTCCTCCCTTACTCAGCATCCCATCCAGGAACAAATCTTGTGGCTCTTCCTTCAAAATCTACCTGAAATGACCACTTCTCCCAATATCTGCCAGCTGGAACCTCTGCTTCCACCTTGCTCCTAAATCTGTTCTTGACCAGCAGCCAGAATGGGATTCCTTTTAAGAATAAGTCAGGTCTCATTACTCTTCTGTGCAACTTTCTCCACAGGCCCCATATCACTCTGCTGTGAAAGCCCTGAGCGGCCGGCACAGCCAGCCCCAGAACCCTGGCCATACCCTACGGGCCCTGCACTCACAGGGTAACAGGTCCACTGGCCTCCTGGGCTTTTCTTGCCCCCAGCAGGCACAACGCTGCTTCAGGCCCTTTGCACGTGCTGTCTCTCCTGCCTGTACCACTCTTCGGCTTATTTCTGCACGGCTCACCTCTTCCAATTCTTTGCTCCAATATCTTCTCAGTGAGGATTTCCTCATTCAAGATGGCACCCCCATCCACTTGAAGCTCCTTGCCCGACCTCCTTTTTCCTTTTCTTTAGCCACACAGCATGTCGGACTCTGCCACACTCTTTGCAGAGTCCCATAAGACTGCTAAGGAATTCCCCTTCCCCCATTTCTGAGCTATCTGTCTCTCCCCACTATAATATAAGTTCCATGAAGGCAGACACGAGTCCTTTTTGTTCTTTGGACTGTCTTCAATTCCTACAACACTTCTTGGCCCTTGATGACCCACTATGTATTTCTGCATGGTGTTTACACTTGGTCCCCCATGGAAAACAATCACGGCAGGGGTTGGGGTAAACCCTGGACCCTTCCATCTGGCTCCTCCAGGAAAAAGGAGCCACCTCCAGCCACCTCCAGCCGGTGGCGGGTGAGCCACCAGCACCCGCCTCATCCCCAGAGGGAACCGTCAGCCTTGCCCTGCTTCCCACCCCAACCCCGGCCTAGCACTCACCATCCACTGGATTGAGGTAGTCATGGAGATGGGGTGCACTGGCCGCACCCCCCGACTGCATCAGCAGGTCCCCATACGGCGCGGGGTGGCCCGCCATGAGAGTCATCTGGTGGTAATAGTCTGAGGCGTTGGTGCCTGCAGCGGGAAGGCCAAACAGCCCCCGCTCCTTAAGGTGCTCGTGAGCCACTGCGGGTGGGAGGGAAAGAAAGTGTTAGAATCTGGCCAAAAAGAAGAGGAACACACACCTGGCCCGAGGAGGCCCCTCAGTGCCCCCTAGCCATCCTCCACCCCCAAGGGTCCTGGGTCCCCCTACCCCGCTGTCCCAGGTCAGCCCCGAGCAGACGGCTGGGCGGGGCTGGCTGGGGTGGGACGGTTTCTGCCGATGGGGCTGCTGCTTCCAGCCTCACATTCCTCTTTCCTCAAAGCCATAAACAACTGCTTCCTCCTCCCAGTCCAGGCCCCACAGAAGCCCCAAGCTTCAGGCTGACAGGGTCCGTGATCCACCAGAGTTTCCAAAGGAGAAAGACGATGCAATGGGAAGTGCTGGGGTGGCCAGACAGCTGGGCGCCAGGCCACAATCACCTTAACACTCAAGGCAGGACTGCGGGTGAGTGCTTGCCCAGCCTGGCCAGATAAAGCTCCCCCGGCCTGTCCCGCAGCTGCAGAACCAGGGTGGACTGTCCGCCTTCAACCTTGCACTCAGCTCTGCCTGAGGCTTAGGAAGGAGGTGGGAGGATGAACTTCAGCATATCCTGAAGGTGCCTAGTACTTAGGGGTGTGGTGCTAATTAAAGGGAGGCTTGGAAAGCAAATTTTGGGTTGGCCGTAAAGTTCATTTGGGTTTTCCCATCAGAGGAAAATCTTAACAAATTTTTTGGCCACTCCATTATCCCAATTGGGAGTTGGCTTTTACCATGTGTGAAAAATTAAGAAGGCACCACCTCTCTGAGCTGGCTCAGTTTTCCATCTGTAAAATGGGGGCAATCATATTCACGAGTCGAATGACTAGTAAAAACGACAGCATCAGCCAATGTTGGGCTGGGCGTTCCTGGCTGGGTGCGGTCCCAGGGCTTCGGGATCGCATCCACTCTCTAGGTTCACAAGCATCACCCGGTGAGCCCCTTAGCAGCTGAAGACTCTGGCACTTTAAGAGTTAAAGATGTTGACGCCAGAGCCCAAGTTTCTAAGAGCTGTCTTCACAGCCTCTCTGCTATTCGCTTTGGCAGATCTTCGAGGAGATGCACGCGTGCTGGGCAGAGAGAAACAGGCAGTCCACGGAAACAAGTCATCCTTGCTGCTCTTCCTCCCCTCCTTCTCCTGCTGCGTCCTCCAGGGAGAGCCCCAGCCTGCAGCCCCACGGCCTCTGCCTGCCCTGTCTGTGCCTCGAATGCCCTCCCTTCACCCTTCCTTGTCCACCTCCTCCCTGAAGCCCCCCTGGAATGCCCACTGTCCTCTGCAACACACATTCTGGCAGATTCGGCCTCAGACCACTGATGAAATTTCCAGCTGGCACCGCTGCTGAATGAACCTGTCAGCCTACCTCTGCTCACTGGGGAGCTTGGTCTGGGGACCAGAGAGGCCTCAGGGTCTCTAACCCACCCTCTGTAGGGGTCAGGGCCATGCTCATTAGCCACGTCTCCTTGGTACATTCTCTGCTGTCTCAAGGGTCTGGGGCTGGGCCAGGGGGGTGTGGTCGGTGCCACAAGGCTGGTATACGGAAAGCAGGCATAAAACCAGGGCTCTGTCAACAGGAAGTCTGCCTCCAGCGCAGTCCTGTCTTACCACTTAGCTCTTTGTGGCCACACTGCTGTCGGCAGCCACGGGGTCCCCGACTCACAGGCTCTCCAGGAGGGCACTCTGTTCCTCGTCCCTCCTCCAGACATCCCTCTGGCCCTCTCCGACCCCGGCCTCGGGAGGACCACCCTGTCACTATGGGTACTAGTTTTCCCGGGCTGCGGTAACAGGTTAGTTCAGGCTTGCCGCTAACTGCTATGAAAACAGATTTGATTCTCTCACAGCTCTCGAGGCCGGAAGTCTCAAATCAAGGCGTCAGCAGGGCCACCCCTTCTTGGAGGCTTTAGGGGGAAGTCTGTCCCTTGCTTCTTCCAGCATCTGGGAGCTGCCAGCTTCCGTGGCTTGTGGCCACATGGCTCCATCTTTGCGTCGTCTCCCACGTCTCCCTTGTAAGGACAGTTATCACTGGATTTAAGGCCCACGTGGATCATCATGACAATCTCTCTTGACTCAAAATCCCCAACCTAACCACGTCTGCAGAGGATCCTTTTCCACATGAGGTAACACGCCTCCCGCCCACTGTACCACATGTAAACTTCAAGGTGGGGCAGCATTCAGAACCTGGTCTGCATGCTCAGGAGAGACGTGCAGGAGCTTGGGTCCACTTTCTGGGAGACGGCAGCCCCACATGGAGGCAGCACAACCTTTCAGGGCAGCCAGGCTTGGTCAAGGCCACTCAGAGGACCCACGCAGAGTCCAGCCCTGGGTCCAATCCTAAAGGGCCATTTCCAAATGACTACATCCTGATCGTCCATCTTCAAGTCCTGTGGCTGCAGCCATTTACCTGGTCTGGTTTCTCTTTGTGACTCTGCACTTTCCTGTCTCAAATGAATTGAACAGGTTTGTCATCTGACTCTGAGCTGGGCCACTCAGCATCCTCTCAAGAGGGACATGAAGCCACTGGTGGTCACCGCTGCAGGCTGGAGTCCATTTGGGGGCCATGTGTTGACCCACAAGAGATGCAGACAGACAACCAGCCTGGCTCTGCCTTCCTTCTGCTCTGGGGGCCCCAAGACACCCTGATACAAGATCCACTCTGTTTAATACCAGCTTCTGCAGGCTTTGGTGTCTCACAACCAAACAATTCTCACCCAAGACAGGACCTCAGTGAATAAACAGAACTGATCATTCTTACTACATCATTTTGCATGCTAAGGGTGTTTATGAATAGCTCTTCAAAATGAGTGCAAAACCCAATGTGCCCCTGGTTCTTTTGGCTCTGACCACTCATTTTTCGAAAGACCTGTTGTTGAGGGGTGCCAGGGAGGAAGGCCAGCCTGTTCGCCAACCCATGGGCAAGGGAGAGAAACACACAGCATCAGAGTTAGCATCGCCCCCTCTGACCCTGTACCTCAGGCCTTCCTACTCACCATCTGCGGGGCTGAGGCCCCTGGCTGCAGAGATGGCGGGATGTGTTGGGCTGCCGTGCACGGCCCGCAGGTAATGGTCCATGTGGGGGCTCACGTACGGGTGGGGGGCGTTGAAGGGGGACTCCCCGGGGCCGGCGGGGTGTGGGGAAAGCCGAATCAATGAGATATCAGAGATGACAGGGCTGCCGCTCAGGGCGGGAGGCCTGCAGAGAGAAACGACAGCGTTATAAGAAAGTGTAGCCCACCCAGGAGGATGCACGGGGAATCCCGTCAAGCAGCAGAACCAAATGAGCAATCACACATTTATTTTATGCACCAACATCCCTCGGTCACCCTTCACATAGAGTCTCAACTCTCATATTAACACATGAGCCAGTCAGTGCAGGTGGAAAGCTCTTGAGGCTGGTGCGGCTGACCACCCACGCGTCTCATGTCAGTGATGAAATTCTGCATACATGGGACTGGATCTGCTGGGCCACAAGCTCGGCAGGCCACACACCTGCGAGCTGCCACCACTGCTTCCCCACGGCCTGCTCAGGGCTGGAGGTGTTAACAACTAAGTCTCCGTTAATGGACAGATGCACGCCTCCTACCAACCGGTGTGGAAAACAGACCATGAAAATGGGCTTCCCAGGTGGTGCTAGTGGTAAAGAACCAGTCTGCCAATTCAGGAAAGAGACCTGGGCTTCCCCGGTGGCTCAGTGGTAAAGAATCTGCCTGCAATGCAGGAGCCCCGGGTTTGATCCCTGGGTCGGGAAGATCCCCTGGAGGAGGGCACGGCAACCTACTCCAACATTCTTTGGGCTCCCCTCATAGCTCAGTCGGTTAAAGAATCCACCTGCAATGCAGGAGACCAGGGTTTGATCCTGGGTCAAGAAGATCTCCTAGAAAAGAAAATGGTAACACACTCCAGTATTCTTGCCTAGAGAATCCCCGTGGACAGAGGAGCCTGGTGGGCTATAGTCCATGGGGTCGCAAAGCGTCAGACACGACTGAAGCGACTTAGCATGCAAACATGCATGCAGAAGATGCAAAGGGCTTGTCTTCCTAACAGAACCGAGAAAAAGAGGAATCAGGAGATGCCCTGAAAGATGGAGAGTTTGGGACTTCCATGGGACAATCCCTGAAGTGAAGCGCTCAGCCACAGAATCAGCTAGAAAGGAAAAGACCAGTATTTAGGAAGAGTTTTGAAAGGCTGAGCCATCATTTTGGAATATCATCCTAGCTCTCTGTACATGAAGCTCTTTCTGATGTTCCCTGAGTCTCTCTTCTCTGACACCAACTGACAATCAGGGATGCACCTGGCGGGGCTGTGGCCCATTTCCATGGTCAGCCTTGCAGAAGGTACCTGTTCCACTTGACAAAAGGACAGGCCTGGCCTCCAGGGGCCTCCAGGCAGCTGTGAGCATGTTAGCTGCAGGGGTGTTCTGAGGTCATCTGCTCCAAAACTTGCTCATGTTAAAGAAAAATCAGACAGGGGGAAGTTGCTGGGAAACCACAACCAAATCATTGGAAACCAAATTTACCAAGATTTCGCTTTTGATTTTTCAGAAGATAGGGACCTCTCTGTGACTTCACACAGTGCAAAGAATGTGTTCAGACCAATCTGGTCAGCCTCGCAGGAGGTTAAGATCAATCTGCATTAGACTCTCAGCCACTCTAAAGAACAGTATGGAGGTTCCTTAAAAAAATAAAAATAAAAGTACCATATGATCTGACAATCCCACTCCTGGGCTTGGATAAAACTCTAATTCAAAAATATGTATGAACCTCTATGTTCATTCCAGAACTATTCACAATAGCCAAGACTTGGAAGTAATCTAAATGTCTGCCAACAGATGAATGGATAAAGAATACGTGGTACATATATACAATGAAATATTATTCAGCCATAAAAAGCAATGAAATTGTGTCACTTGCAGAGACATGACTGGACCTAGAGAGCATCATATTAAGTGAAGTAAGTCAGACAGACAAAGATAAATCTCATATGATATCACTTATATGTGGAATATAAAAAAACGATATGAATAAACTTACAAGATAGAAACAGACCTACAGAGAAAACAAACTTATGATTATCAAAGGAGAAAGGTTGGGGGGAGGGATAAATTAGGAATTTGGGATTAAAATATACACACAATTACATATAAAATAGGTAATTAACAAAGAGCTACTGTACAGCACAGGAAACTATACTCAGTATCTTGTAATAATTTACAGTGGTAAAGAATCTTATATATATACATAAAACTGAGTCACTTTGCTGTACACCTGAAACTAACACAACATTGTAAATGAACTACATCTCAATACAGATTTTTTTAAAAAAAGCAGAATCTCAGCCTTCACCAGCTCAGTCACACTGTGCTCAGTAATTCAACCTCACCAAGGCTCAGTTTTCTTATCTGCACAGTAGGGGTAACAACAGTACCCATTTCATAGGGTTGCTGTGAGGATGAAAGTCCTTCAAACAGTGCCTGAGACACAGCTATCAGTCAACAAATGAGAGCTGCTATTACAGCATCAGCACCACATTTGAGGGCAAAATCCAGACGTGCCAGGGAAGCCCTCAAAACCGGATGCTGGATGTGTGAAAAGGCGCTGTGAGAACCAGTTACTTCAGAGAAGGCATGATTCGTTTGTGGCTGCAGCAGACTAGAGCTAATTACTGATTGTGTGCAACAGGGCGTGAAAATCGTGCTTACGACAGAGCACACACCAGAACTTAAACAGGTGACGTCCGGATGTCTTAACATCTGCGTTAAACAAACTCCCCACTCAGAGGCCAATCCACCCGCCTAGGTGTGAGCACTCTGCTGGGTCACTTTCGAGGTTTTCACCCGCCTGGTGTGCGCGCTCTGCTGGGTCACTTTCGAGGTTTTTCACGCGCCTGGTGTGCGCGCTCTGCTGGGTCACTTTTGAGGCCACTCCACCCACCCCGTGCGCGCTCTGCTGTGTTACTTCCGAGGTTTTCACCCGCCTGGTGTGCACGCTCTGCTGGGTCACTTTTGAGGCACTCCACCCACCCAGGTGCGCGCTCTGCTGTATCACTTTCGAGGTTTGTTTTTTTGCTGTGCTGGCTCTTCGTGTGGCACGTGCGCTTCTCTGGTTGTAGTGTAGGGGCTTAGTTGCCCCGTGGCGTGTGGGATCTTCGTTCCCTGACCAAGGATCGAACCCTCATCCCCCTCATTGGAAGGTAGATTCTTAACCACTGGACCAGGAGGGGAGTGCATATTTTGGAGCTTTGGCAGATATGACTTGCGAGGGACATACAGATACAATGAACCTGCCAAGCTGCCTCCTTGTTGCAGCGCTTTTGCCCACGTCAATTCTTGGCCAACCTGCACCCAATACCTTGCCAGGGCAATCTCTTCTCCTCCCTGCAGGCCCGGGTCCAGGGACCCAATCAGTATTGCCCTCCCTGAAGCCCGTCCCCCTGGCACAAGCTCTCTCCTCCTCCGAAGGAGGCATGATTCTCCTCTTAGGTGGGCAGGTGTGCTTGCCAGGTGACCAGGCTCTATCCAGGAGCAAGGCGGGTCCCAGGCACTGCTACATCAAGTGCCTGGCAGGCAGCTGACATCCCACAGTCATTCAGCGTTATTTTCAAAGCCAGCGATGGTGACACACCTGAGCCAGGTACTGAGCTTGGCAGAGGGGAGCCTCTGCTGTCAGCCATAGCCTCCAGCTGTTCTCATGCACAACCTGCCCTAAGAGCCCAGGGAGCTTCCTTGCCACTCAAATGATGAAGAACCTGCCTGCAATGCAGGAGACCCGGGTTCGATTCCTGGGTCAGGAAGATCCTCTGGAGAAGGGAACGGCCATCCATTCCAGCATTCTTGCCTGGAGAATCCCATGGACAGCGGAGCCTGGCAAGCTACAGTCCGTGGGGTCACAGAGTCAGACACGGCTGAGCGACTAACACTACTAAGAGCCCAGGCCACCTGTGAGGAAACTGCACTGAGTCCGGGGATCAGAGGTGGCTCTGCCCCGGCCACAGAGGCCAAGTGTCGTTGCAAGAGGAGTGAGTAAGTGATGCACCTTCAGTGAGTGAGTCCTCAGAGCCAGGGTCCTCCCCCAGACAATTCAAGGTAGGGCAGGTCCTAGGGCTCGCAGGGACGCTGGCTGGCATCGAGCTTAAGGCAGTCTGTAATTGATGAATCTGGTGGCCCTAAGTGGCCTGGTCAGGCCTCCCTAGTATCAGGTCACCCTGTGGGGTGCATGGACCCCAGACAAGTGGGTGATTACAGGGGGGTTTAAAGGAACACATGGAGGGCACACGGCAGCCCCTGTCTGTCCATGGTGACAAACATCCCACTGGCCAAGCAGGAGGCTGGAAGGGGTCTCGTCATGGCAACGTGCACCCCACTGGGGAGCTGCCTTGGTGGGACTGGAATCCTGTCCAGCCTCAGTGGTTGGGCCCAGAGGTGGCAGGTGGGGCCCAAGTCTGTACACCGAGGAGCTGGCACTCTTGTCTCCACACCTCTGTCACCATCCTTTGGAGGGCAGCGACCTCCGTCATCCCCTTCCAGTCATATTCTTCACCAAGGAAATAGGGAGCTCAAGTTTCTTCCAGGCCATCCCCTCCCCTCAGGGATGCCTTGCTGACTTCAAAACAGCAGCCTGTGAAGGAAGTAGGAGCTGAGGGCCTCTGGGAGGAAACACGAAAACTGGCACCAACAACTGTACTTTACCCACAAGGGGTCCGGGTCCAGGGACGGAAGTCACCCCCAGGCCATGTTGCCAGAGACACAGGCAGGATTCAATTCCAGCTCCAAGTCCTCACTCCCACAACCATGCTGCCCTCAGCCCAGGTGCTTCCTGCCCCAGCGGGGAACAGGGCCAAGGTCTCCCTGTCCCCTTGGTGTGACACGGCAGGAAGCTCAGAGAGACCACTACCCTGTCCCGAAGTAGATTCAACAGGGGCCTGCCATGAGATGCGTCAGCTCACCGCAGAGCTGATGATGGGGTGCACAGAACATCCCCTGCTCTTCCAGTGACAGGAGGGCTTCCAGTGCCAGGCCTGGGAGAGGGGTCTGGGCCAGCAGAGCCTCCCAGGAGAGACAGAACCAAATGTGAGTCTGGGCAATGCAGAGCAGGACTGGGTTCTGGGGGCTGTCCAGGGGGACCCAGGCCGGGGCCAACCCCAATCCTTCCACTCATCTGGGTGTCTAAGGCTAGGATGCTGCCCGTCCCTGGCGCCTCACCAGGTGGTACACAAAGATTTGCGCTGGGGACATGGGAGCAGCTAAACAAGCATTAAGTCCTTCCCTTCCCTTCTGAGCCACCAGCTAACTTTGGGTGTGGAGCATCTGCTGACCTAGGCTCCCAGGACCCAAGACAACAGGCCCATTAACAACACAGCTACAGGTAACAGTCTAGACACTTCTGGGAAGCCTCCCTGGATATCCCCTTTGCATGGCCCAGCTTAGCTGTGCCCTGACCTGGCATTGCGTCAAGACTGGGTGTCAGCTGCCAGGGGGTCACATGCATGTTTTTCCTTTAATAATCTCAATAAAAAATCCACAAAGTTGGCCCCTTATGTCTGTTTTACAGATGAGAACACTCTCAGAAAGGCTAGGTACCTCACCCAAGGTCACTAAGAGAGCAAGTATTGGAACCATCATTAATCCACGAGGGTCCCCCAGCAGAGAGGAAGGTGCTCTTGATGACTGCAGTTCTTTGTGAGCAGGGCTCTGGTGGGCGCAGGACCAGGAAAGGGACAGCACCCGGGAACAAAAGAACTTGATTTCTCCTCCCCCTGCCTTGTTCCAGCTCTTCCACTCTCTTCCCCCCAACTCCCATCCCATCACTTCGCACAATCCAACCCAGCTCTTAGGAGGGAGCTGGAACCTCTGTCTCACACTGGGTTGTTGAGTGACTGATAGGTTCCAGGGTCACAAAAATTCCAAGACTGTCATTCTAACAGACCAAACACTGCCAAAGGAATGAATCTCAAATGGTAGAATTTAAAGCATTAGGAATGCACCAGGGGGAGCAGGGGACTTCCCAGTGACCTTAAATCACATTAACACACCCAACTTTCAAGACCGGTCCTTCAGGGATCAGAGTTTCTCTTTCTTGGATGCTTGTCCCACCTTAAGCACCACTAAGAGTCCCCATGCAGATGGTGCTGCCGAGCTGGGGAACCAAGAACAGGGCCTTTGGGTGTGCCAGGAAAGGCAGCTGCTGGTTAACACTGGAGCTGCTTCTTTAGGCCATCCCCCAGTCACAGCCTCCCTTTCTCCTTCCACTTCCATGCCTATGGGCTGTGGGAGCCCAACCCTGGTCTTAGCCATGACCCATCCAGGCCTTGAATTCTGGCAACTGGGCAGAGACTCGGAAGTGGCCTTGAGGGTGGAAGGAGGGACAAGGTGTGTAAGCTGCTTTTAGAAGACATTACATTCTCCTAGGTTGTAGGTACGCCTGTGTGCACACTCACATGCTTGCAGGCCTTTGTCAACTGCACTGACCACATTAGTCTCCCTGTGGGCTGCTCAGCTTCGACTCCACCCTTATGTATCACCTTCTCCACTTCAGTCCAGCTCTGAGCTCATCAGAACCTGATCTTATCAATTGTTTCTTCCCATATTTGTGCATCTTCCCAACAAAATTGCCCCAAGCACTAGCTATGTGACCAGGGACCCACAGGGAGCTCACAGCCCAAGTGGAAGAGGCAGAAACACAAGCTAGTTTGATAAAGATTCCAGCAGAGGAATAAATTCCCTAACTCTGCCTGAAGGCTTCTCAGAGAAGGTGACATTTGGTTTGGGTTCTAGAGGAGGAACCCAGGAGGAGTTTATGGGGGAAGTATATTAAAAATAAAGGAAGTAAGCGCAAAGAAGGGCTGGAATGTAAGAACTTTTTGCAAAGGTTATATCCTGGGGGTAGTGGCAGAGTCCACAGAGAACTTTGGGCTGGATCTACATTGGATCTGCTTCTCCTCTTCTGCTGTGGGTGGGGGCACGTGACCCCAGCTCAGATGGTCAGAGTATCCCATATCCCCAGGCACCACTGGAGATGGGCATGTGCCCAAGACAGCAGCTTTGACTGAAATCTTTGGGAAAGAAGTGTGCTCTGTCCACAGGTGGTGTTGTACAAGTGTGGAGCCGCTGAGGGCTTTGAGGGGCAAGGACAGGAACAGAGCTGAGGAAACACAAGCATCAGAGCTGAGAGTCATGGAACAAGTTTCTTGACGTGAGCCCCTGGGTAGGGATCTGGTTTTACTGGAAGCTAGCTGTTGGTGTTTAGTCGCTAAATCGTGTCTCTTTTGGGACTCTCATGGATTGTAGCCTGCCAGGCTCTTTTGTTCATGGGATTTCCCAGGCGGGAATACTGGAATGGGTTACAGTTTCCTTCTCCAGGGGATCTTCCCAACCCAGGGATCAAACCTGTGTCCCCTGCATTGGCAAGCGGATTCTTTACCACTGAGCCACCAGAGGAAGTCCACCAGAAGCTAGTACCCTCGTCCTTTCCAGTTCTCTGAGCCAATACATTTGTTTGTTTGTTTCAACCAGTTCCAGCTGACTTTTTCTGTCTTAGGCAACTGCCAAGGCTTGTCAAGGCGAGCCTTGACTAATGCAGCCTCCCCGACTCCCCCTGCCCAGGAGATCTGGGGCCTGGCTTCCTGCAAGGCAGACTTGAGCTGTGGTTCTTCGGGCCTGACACTCTTTGGCCTGCAGGCATTCTGCCCACAGCTGCTGGGCAGCGAGGGCAGTTGTGCTGGCCCTTCCGTGTCTGGGCACAAAGTACAAGTAGGAGTCTGGGTAAGAGGAATGGCCAGCTACCTTCTGCTCCTCATGAGTGTGTCTGTGTGTACATGTGTGTCTGTGAATGTGTGTGTCTATGTGTGCATGTCAGTGTATGTGTGCGTGTGTCTCTCTGTGTCTGTGTGTGTGTCTCTTTGTATGTGCGTGTTGCGTGTCTGTGTGTGTGTGATGCGCAGCGGGGCCCAGCCTCTTTGGGCTGATTCTGCTTCAGGACAGGAGTCCCGTGGTTCCTCCCAACATTAGCGCTTTCCTCTTTTCTTCCCTCCCCTTGGGAGGGGCCTGCAAAGCCCCTGGACAAGGTTTCAGGGCCAGGCTACCAGCCACGGGAAGAAAGGAGGAAAAGGAGAAAGAGGAGCAGGAAAACAGCAAGTGGAGACCAATTGGCCCATTGCCATCCCAGTCCAAGTGGGCACTGCCAGGAACGGTGCCATTCACCACGTGGTCAATGTGAGCTAGAGGCCAACTGTGTGCAGCAGGTTCAGAAACTCTTCAAGGGAGGTCTTACTGCCCGTGTTGGGGGCAGTTAGGAGCCTGGCCCGAGGTTGCAGAGCTGTAAGTGGTCGAGCGTTTTCTGACCCTGGGAAGGCAGGCTCGGTCCTCTGATGCCGTCAAGAGCGCATGGGCAGGTAAGACCCCCCACAGCTGTCTCTGCCCCGAGAAGTCCTGTTGGATGTCCCTTCACAGACATGGCTTTGACTGGACCCTGGGGATGGGGGTACTGGCAGAGGGGAGCTGGCACACAGGTAGACAGAGTCTGGACTCTCTGGGTCTGAATTATGGCTCTGCTACTTCTTGCGGACCTTGGTCTGCAATCCGCACCCTCACCAGCAGGCTGGGCAGCTGGGAGACAGAACGAGCTCAGTACGGCAACTGTGTGCTGTATTCCTGGGTGACAAGCAGGTGCTTGGCCCGTGCCCACTGTCTCTTTCCTTACATTTAACAAATGAGCAAATGGAAGGCACTCAGAGGGTGGAGGAGAGGACCCCGCCCGCCTCTCCCAGCATCCAGCCCTGGGTCCCTCCCTCCCCAAGTGCTGAGCACCAGTGTTGGAGGGAGATGAAAGGGAAGGCATGGTGATGGGAGCTCTGCACGTCCGTGTGCACCACAGCTCACGCTGGCTGGACTTGAGCAAGCACGCCTAGACCCTTGGGGACGGGCGCCATCCCTGGGCGCTGGCACAACAAGGTGCGTTCCTAGAGGGTGTTGGCTTCCGCTAGGCTGTGGAGCTAAATGAGTCTGTGCTGATGGGAGGAGTGGGGGGCGGTATATCTGACCCCAGTACAGTCTGAGCCAAGGCGTTGGGCAGGAACCAACGTGCTCCTTCATTTGGGGATTGGGGGCCTGGACCCCACCCAAGGTGCCTGTTTGGAGAGGAGAACAATGCGGAGCTGAGGGTGCTGACTCACCCAGACTCAGAACCAGCCGTCAGAGCAGGTTTGCACAGGCGGGGGTCAGCAGCTGGAAGGAAGGACCCTTGGCCACCCAGAGACATTGCTGCTGCCATTTATATTCACAGACCTTTTCCCATGCAGGTCAGGAGGGCCAGAAATAGGAAGGGAACACCTTCCGTGTCTTATTTCACAGACAGCATGACTGGCACCCAAAGTGACAGTTGGCAGAGCACGGGCACCCAGTCCTGGGCATCACTCTATCCTATCCTCTCCTAGGAGAAAGGAGAGGCCTGGCCACCTGGGGCTCCAGGCATTCACACCTCCCCCCCCAGCCTGCTTCTCGGGGTGCCTGATGGCCTTCACGGCACCAGGACACCACCTGCCTGCACGGCCTGGTGCCTGTGCCCCCCTCCTGAATCCTGCATGCTCCCTCATGGTTTTCTCTCTGGTCCTGGGCCCTGCCTTGCTCCTCCTCAGGGAGCTGGCCCCAAACACCTGCTTTTCCATTCACACCTTCTTCCTCTTCATCCCTACCCTGCCCTGGATGTGGAGGACAGTTCCTTCCCCGGAACCCGAGCACGTCCGTTGTGGCTGGTCATCAGGCACCTGCGGTGATGGGTTCACATGGCGCCTGTCTCCTCAATGGACAGGCAACCCCAGCGGCAGACTCCAGGCCCACTTCCACTCACTTACTCCCCCAGCAGCAGGCCCTGTGCAGTCGGGGGCACACATGTGCTCAACTTTTTGAAAGGATGAATGGATGGATGGATGATGGATAATGGATGAATGAGTAGATAATGAACAATGAATGACATGGATGGATGGATGAAATAGAGAGTGTGTCCAGTGTAGAGCAAGGCATTGCAGCAGGAGACAGGGGTTCCTTGCCTCACTTTTGACCATGGGCCTCGGAACAAGTCATGCCCCTCTCTAAATCTGCTTTTTCGTCCAGAAAGAGCAATCACAGAAGCACTCTTACAAATACGAGTGAGGAGTGGAGAGGAGGCAAGTGTGGGAAGCTGATGTCTCTCGAAGATGTCTCCATGTTCTAATCCTTAGAGCCTGTGAAATTACTGTATTTGGGGGAAAAAAACCAAAAACATCTGAAAGATGTGATTAAGATGAGGATGTTGAGAAGAGATTATGGGTTATCTGTGCTTAGTCACTCAGTCATGTCCAACTCTTTGTGACCCTTTGGGCTGTAGCCCACCAGGCTACCCTGTCCATGGGATTTTCCAAGCCAGAATACTGGAGTGGGTTGCCATTTTCCTCCTCCAGGGGATCTTCCTGACCCAGGGATTGAACCCGGGTCTCGTCTCCTGCATTGTAGGCAGATTCTTTATCCACCGAGCCATCAGGGAAGTCCTATGGATTATCTGGGTGGATGCTAAATACCAGCGCAAGTGTTAAGAGAGGCCAGGCAGGCGGAAACCTGACCCAGAGGAGCAGGAGGCAACGTAACTCTAGGGCAGAGGCTGGAGGGAAGTGGCCACAAGCCAAGGGGTACTGGCCATGCCAGAGGCGAGAAGAGGCTGGGAAGGGACTCCCCTTGAGCCTCCAGAAGCATAAGAGCAGAAATCCCTATTGTTGTAAGCCACGGAGCTGGTGGTAACTTGCTAGGAGCTAGGAAGGTGTGTCAAGCATACTGTGCTGGTATAGAGAAGGCCCACGGGATGGGGCAGGGGTTGCTGTCATTATTACTGTCATATTTCTTCTGAGACTGTCAGCTCTTAAGAGAGCAGAGTTAGTGTGCTATTTCCCAGAGTAGCCTCGCCCCAGTAGGTACTCCATCAGTGGCAGGCAGGCCAGGAAAAGGAGCTCCCCTTCACACCAGGGTTGGGGTGTGGAGGAGGGTGTCTGAGGGTTGTGTTCCATCCCCCCTGTGTCACAGGGATCTGGAGCATGCCTTCCTGCCAGCGCCTGGATTACACGGTCACTGGCTCCCCTTAGCTGAACGCACCCTGCACACAGCCCTGACATGCCAACTCTGCCCGCCCCAGGGACTGCTTGCTTGTACACACAGGTCCTGCCTTTGGGATGAGCTGCTGCCACCCACCAGGATCCCAGGGCCATGGGCAGATCAGTGGGCTCAGAGTGGGGAGGCCATGACCCTCTGCTATGGCCGAGCCACCCAGGCCAAGGACCCGCTTACTCAGAAACACCAGGCAGGTGACCTCAGGCCCACTGATATGCCAGAAGCAAATGAATTTCCTAAAGCTGGCCTGCTTTTCTGAGCTCTGCTCTTCCCTAAACTGGGGCTCTTAGCACCCGGGGCCAGGGAGGGCACAGGTCTGCTCTCACGGGCATCCCTGCCCGGCAAGACTTTGGCCTACGAACAGACAGAAAGAGCGCTCCAGGGGGACTTCCCTGGTGGTCCAGTGGCTGAGAATCCGCCTTCCAGTGCAGGATCTCAGGCGCTTGCACTCTGGAGCCCACGTGCCACAACTAGAGAGAAGCCTGCATGCCGCAAAGAAGACCTGATGCAACCATAAATAAATAAAAAGAATTAAAAAAGAAATGGAGCTCCATCATGCCCTGCTGCGTGGAGTTCAATCTCCTCTCCAAGGCTTTTGTTTACTGGTTTTGTTTGTGTTGTTTCTTGCTTGTCTGGTTTTCTTTCATTTCTGTTGTATGGAAACTGTACCTTGGCAAGTTTGCTTACCACCTTTTTCACACATGGATTTCAAAAGTTCCAGAAATCAAGTTCTTTTCAAAATAAACTATGGGGGTTTGCAATTATAGAGACAGGTACAGTGAGTTCCCTTGAAAGTCACTGGAGAGTTACCTCTCCCTAAATCAGAGACCAACTGGCACCTCCTGGTGCATCTGAACTGCACTCTGTCCACATGGGGGAGGCTCTTGTTTTAGCTGCTAAGTCATTTCCAACTCTTTTGTGACGCCATGGACTGTAGCCTGCCAGGGTCCTCTGTCCATGAGATTTTCCAAGCAAGAATACTGGAGTGGGTTGCCATTCCCTTCTCCAGGAGATGTTCCTGACCCAGGGATCAAGCCCATGTGTTTGAGCCACCAGGGGGGAGGCTCTACAAAACAGCAAAAGGACACCTGCAAAACGGAGCCCGGCCGAAGCAGCCAGCCAGTCGCTGATTTGTTCCCGTGCTCACGCAACACTGCCTCTGCCCGCTGAAGAGTATGGGTCTCTGACAACACTGGGTGGGTCCCTGACAGCTCTGAAATAGTATACACGTGAATCTATATACAGAAAAGACACAGACAGAAAACAAACTTATGGTGACCGAAGGGGAAGGGTTGGAAGAAGACTCAGCCAGGACTTCTCACCCAGGAAACAGGGCAAGTGGCTGTCAACCTGAGCGATATGTGCCGAACCAGGAGTGTCTGGTCAACCCTGACATTCCCTGGGTCCACTCTGAACCCCCTCCCCTACACACAGGTCTAAGCCAAGCACCTGAGTGTCATACGGTCCCAGTAATGACAAGCTGTTAGGAAAAGACAATCCCCTAGCTCCTTCCCCCAACCCAACCTAAAGTTCACTTTGGTGCCTTGACAAAATCACCATGTTGGGCTATGTACAGCAACCAAGACATGGAAGCGACCTAAGTGTTCATCAACAGAGGAATGGATAAAGAAGATGCGGTATACACACACACACACACACACACACACACACACACACACAGAGGAATATCACTCAGCATTAAAAGGGATGAAATAATGCCATCTGCAGCCACATGAACATTACTGTACTAAGTGAAGTAAGCCAGACAGTGACAAACACCATATGATATCACTTATATGTGAACTCTAAAAAATCATGCAATAGGAACAGGCACACAGGCCTAGAAAACAAGCTTATGGTTATCAAAGGGGAAGGGTTGGGAGTGACAAATTAGGAGTTTGGGATTAACACACTACTATATATAAAACATAAACAATGAAGTCCTATTGTATAGCACAGGGAACTATATTCAATACGTTGTAATAACCTATATAATGTAAAATAATCTGACAAAGTATATATGTATATAACTGAACAACTTTGGTCTATACTTGAAACTAACATAATACTGTAAATCAACTATTCTTCAATTAAAAAAAAAAATCACCATGCTGGGACCTCTGGGATCAGGGAGGGAGTGTGGACACTGTAGCCTGCAAACAGCACACAAGGTGCCAGAGCCAAAAGAGGGGTGGGAAGGAAAGGTTTCCTTCACTCTTCTGGGGTAATCTGAGAAGGCTTCCTGTAGGAGGTGGCATCTGAGTTGGGCCTTAACTCTCACAGGGGAATGGAAAGGAGTCAGTGAGTGGTGCAGGCCCAGTGTTCTGTGATAGAATAGTTGAAAAAAAGGTGGGTCAAATCAGGAAACAGCTAGCAGAGTCCAGGTGCTGAAGCTCAGACCAGACAGCTGGGTTGTGAGAGAGCATGAGGGGAAACTCATGAAGGAAGGGTCAGTAAACTGCACCAGGTTATGACAGGAATGTCCCTTGACCCAGATGCTTCATTACAGGAGCAGAGACACCAGTCACAGACTGGGAGAAGACATTTGCAGCACAGGTAACCAACCACAAAATGAGTAGCCTTAATGTGTAAAAATCTTAGTGAGATGAGCAGGAAAAAGACAACTCCGTAGAATAATGGGCAAAAGAACTGAGCAGGCATTTCGTGAGAAGGAAACCTTATTGGCAAATGAACATATGAAAGGATGTATTCAACTTCGTTAGCAACAAAGGAATGGAAAAATCAAATCATAGGAGATGCCGTTTTGGCAAAAATTAAAATGTGGATGACATCACCCTGGGAACAAGGATGTGGAACAGGCTGAGTCCTTGACCCTCACTGGTGGGAGTGGCTCGACAAAAAGTCTGGCAACATCTAGGAGGGTTAACACGTGAATACCCTGTGACTTGGCAATTTCACTCTCAGACACACATTTATTCTGAAGAACGGGCAGTACTCGAGCCCCAGAGATCAGTGCTAGAGCGTTCACTGCAGTGATGTTCAAGATAGCAAAAGCACAGATGCATCTCAGGTGCCTGTCAGGCCAGACTGCTTCAGAGCAGTGAGAATTCACAAATTAAGAGCACACTCATCAGTGGGATGACTCTCTGGAACATTCTGTAGCCTGTGAAATCAGGTTTCCCAAGAATCCGTCTGCAACAATTCTATTTATATAAAGCACACAGAGCAAAACCAAACAGTGTATTATTAGGAGAGTCAGACACCAGGTCTCAATGGACATGAATTTGAGCAAACGTCGGGAGATATGGAATGACACAGGAGCATGGCATGCTGCAGTCCATGGGGTTGCAGAGTCAGCTGCGACTCAACAACAGCAGACACCATGTAGAACTGTTACAGATGCAGGAAGGTGATAACTCCAAGAGACAGGGAGCTCCAAGGAGGACCCTGGAGGGGCACTCAGCGTCCCAAGGATGCCAGCACATCCCCCATCCTTGCGCAGGGCAGGGAACCAATGGGTATTGTCACTCTTTACATCATAACCATGCTTCTGCTATTTTCCTGTATGTCTTCAAAGTAATAAGACCAAATTTTTAAAAAGGTGGCTGGGTAGAAGCTGGCTGAGTGGATGGAAGTTTTGCGTTGGGGAGTGGAGAGACCACAGGGCTGTCGTGGAGAATCTGTGAGGCTGCTGAAAGGTCCAGTGGTCGTCTTCAGGGTCACTAGGTGGGCTCATCTTGGCCACTCCATCTGTCTGCTGCCAGGTCCCCTCCTAGCCAGCCTCAGCTAAGCCTAACCCTAACCCTAACCCTGCTCTGTGACAGACAGACATCTGTGTATACACGTAATCCTTCAGACATTCTGCTCACCCTGTAGAGACCCATATGCTCCACCAGACCTAGCTGAACGCCAGCTCTCAGCTGTCACTCCCTACGCAGGGCAGACCCATAATAAAGAAATCACTGTGTTCAGCTGACAAAGAGCAGATTTCTTGCTAAGTAAACACCGATGTTTGGGTAGGGAAATTAGGTTATAAAATTGTGCCTACAAAGGAGGCCATACAGATGGATTTGGTTAAGACCTAGCCACGCAAACAACCGGGCTTAATTCAATCACTCACCCTTTATCACATTTTCTTTTCGTCAGAGCAGAAGGATGAGAAGGTTATCAGAGTTTTCAAACATCCAAACCCTCAAAGCAGAAAAAACAAGAGGGGAGTATCAAGGAGGCTTTTTTCCCTAGCAAACTGATCACTTGTTGATTTGTGCAGGCTGAGCTGGGTGGGGGACGGGAGGTGATGGATTCCATTCATGTGTTTTGGGAGGCAACTGGATTAGCTCCCCCCCTACAAGGTACCTGGGGGCTACCCTGGTAGCTCAGCTGATCAAGAATCCGCCTGCAAAGCAGGAGACCCTGGTTCAATTCCTGGGTTGGGAAGATCCCCTGGAGAAGGGATAGGCTACCCACTCTAGTATTCTCAGGCTTCCCTTGTGGCTCAGCTGGTAAAGAATCTGCCCACAATGCTGGAGACCTGGGTTCAATTCCTGGGTCAGGAAGATCCCCTGGAGAAGGGATAGGCCACCCACTCTAGTATTCTTGGGCTTCCGTGATAGCTCAGTCAGTAAACAATCTGCCTGCAATGTGGGAGACCTGGGTTTGATCCCTGGGTTGGAAAGATCCCCTGGAGGAGGGCATAGCAACCCACTCCAGTATTCTTGCCTGGAGAATCCCTATGGACAGACTAGCCTGGTGGGCTGCAGTCTATGGGGTCACAAAGAGTCGGACACGACTGAGCAGCTAAGCACAGCACAAGGCGCTGAGGTGTGGGACAGCTCTGGGTATGTGGATCCTGCTTGTAAGACAAGTCACCCTTGGTTGAGCACAGCTGAGTAGAACCTCCCAGAAAGTCATGGCTTTACGGGGATGGTCCCATCACAGGGCAAATGCAGGGGGCTGGAAGGGGAGCTATGGGTGGGAGTGAGACACTCGGTCTCAGGGTTGGGAGAGGGGCTTTGTTAGGCTTCCCTAGAGTTTGGGTTTAGCAAGGAGAAAAGGCCAAGGTGGAGGGTGGGCTGTATAGAGGGGATCTCCTCTCCAGTGAGAATTCTTCGACTCTGGCCTGGGCCAGCCAAAGGGGTGTGTGGAATTTCCTTTCCTGGCTGCCTGTCAAAACTAAATGGATAATCCCAAATAGTTTAGATAAGACATCTTGTCTTCTTGGCGGTGGGTGTGCTGCCAATTTTTACCAAGCTTCCGAATGCATTAGTATGTGCTTTGAAAAGGGCCTGGGAGTCAAGCCCCCTCATCAGGACAAGGGCAGCTCCAGAAAGGCTGTGGAGCTCCCCCCACACCCCGGCAGGCTGGGGCCAGGAGTCATGCGGGCAGAGACAAGCCTCTGTGCCTTCCTGCTGATAAGTGCTTCCCACTCCTGGCTTCCCGGTGCTCTGGGTTCCCCGCTTCCCCCAACACCCCGCCCAAGCACATCACCCTGTAACTGCCCTGCCTCCCCCTCCCAGGCCAGGAGCCATCTGTGGGTACCAAGACTGCATCTCCTTGGGCCGCATCCCTCGTGCCCGGTGCAAGGCTAGCACATTGAAGGCAGTAGGTGAGTGTCATCAAATGAACGGGTGCTGAGAAATTCCCCACTGAGGGAAGCAACAACTAAAAGCCTCTCTGCTTGGGCAGGACAGGTTAAGTCCACATGTCAGGAGTGCAGCTCCCGGAAGGGGAAGATGAAAGAACGGGCTCCCACAGTGCCAGATACACTTCTCCATGGGTCCTGGAGCACATCATTGATGCAGCAATGCTGGCTGCAGTAATGAAGGCTTGGAGAGCAGCTGCAACAGGACTCAGGGGCAGTTCACTGCTCACAAAATCCCTCAACAGATTTGGACTAAGGCAGGCAGGAGTGACCTGAGTGACCACACTTGGGACACAGAGAGAAAGAAAGAATTAAGCAAGAAAGAACTAAGCTCAATAAATGGATGCATTCTGGGCACTGGCAGCAGCTTCCACCCAGAGTGAACGACATGGTCACAAGCAGTGGCCCCCAGGTCAAAGGCCAATCTGTCCACCAACAACCTGAGATTTTACTGTTAGTGATTAATTCCTTTGGATTGATTATAGCACAGATAACACACTATAGCCCTAAGACCTACAATGAGATGCCCCTTCCTCCCTGAGAATAATCACAGCAGAAAGAAGATCTCAGGCTGAGGGTTAGATCTCATTTTCTGGCTGAGTGACCTTGGGAGGCCCTTAAATTCTGGAAACTTCAAATTTTCTGTTCTGTGAATGGGGAAGAATTATCGTGCAACTCACAGGGCATTTGAGAGGACTGGACAGAATATAATCTGCCCAGCATCCAGCAGAGTGCCTAGAAGAAAACATGGTTTTCCTTCTGGTGTCAACAGCAGAGTGAAAAGAGTAAGCCATTATCCAGCAACCACCAGGTCCCAGGACCTGTTCTCTGTGTTTTACACTACTCACTCACCTAATTCTCACAAGCACCCCATGAAGGGGATTGTTTTATCTCTGTTTTAGAGATGGGGAAACCAAGCCTCTAGAGGTTACACAGCCAGCCCAAGGATGTAAAGGGTACATAGATGGTATAGGATTTGAACTCTGGTCTCATGCTGTACTGCCTACACCTTGGGAGTGTAGGATGGGAACAGCCCAAGACGATGGGGGCCCAGTGAGTCAGGAGAGAAATGAGAAAGATCGCCTCTCCACCCGCCAGGACCTTTTCCCTGGGGGAACTCCTCCCCATGCCAACTCTGCACACCCTCCCCTGCTGCAGACCCACCTCATTTCTGTACATCAAGATTTGCTTCACTCTTGGGGCCCCTCCTGCCCTCAGCTGACCACACGGCTCTCCGCAAAGCCCAGAGTCAGGCAACAAGTCCTCTGCGAGGGCCGGCATTCAGCAAAGATCAAAGAGCAGGCTGCCTTATCAGACACGCTCCTCATTAAACTTTTATAGGCAGATTCCATTATAGATGAGCTGTCTGTCCCATGCTGCTGAGCACGTTCCTGGAGCTGGAGATCTGAAGCTCTCTAAGCGTGAGGGACTTCCACAGAGGGGTTGGGGCAAAGAGGAGCCCTCTAGAGTCAAACTGTCCAGGTTCCAGTCCCTGGTGTGCTACATACTAGGAGAATGTCCCTGGGGACAGCAGCCAACATTGTCATGCCTCAGTTTTCCCCATATATTCAGCAGGTGTGAAGATGCTCAAGTGGTACTGATGAGGGTTTGTGATGCTTTAGTCGCTAAGTCATGTCTGACTCTCGCGACCCCATGGACTGTAGCTCTGCCAGGCTCCTCTGTCCATGGCTAGAACACTGGAATAGGTTGCCATTTCCTTCTCCAGGGGAATCTTCTCGGCCCAGGAATCAAACCCAGGACTGTTGCATTGCAGGCAGATACTGTACTGACTGAGCTACGTAGATGACATAATCCAGAGGGCTAGACATAAGCTGCTGTGACTGCGTCTCAGTTAGTCTGCGTTCAGCATCCTGCCGCCCAGAGAGAGGAAAGGAGCTGCCTCGAGGGCTCTTTAAGGACCACACCCATCCCCGGGAGGCAAGGTTCCACACCGACCTGTCACTCAACTCTCAGCCAGCCATGGAAGGAGGGGGAGCTGCCCTACAAACTGCCTTGTCCTGGGGGTTTTCCAGGTTCCACGCTCACGTGCTGGGCAGTTCCTCTGAAGAAGTGGTCAGCCTTGCGGCTTTTAAGGAGCACTCCCTGCAGAAGGAAGGGCAGTGTCGACTGACATGGAGGAAGACAAGGCCCTTCCCTGGGGGGGCAACCCTGGGCCCCCTCCGCAAATTGACCCAGGAGCCAGGAAGGCATGCCCTTCAGAAGTCTCTTCCTCTGTCCCATCGCACTCAGCAGAAGCATGCATGGTTGCAGAGGGCAGAGAATGCTCTTCCCGAAACACAAATAGAGCCTGTTCCCTTCTGAATGTGAACCTGGCGTGTGGGCCAAGAATCAAGAAAATTCCCACTTGTCTTTCTGCTCCCCTCGGTGGCTGGCTGAGAACAGAGCTGTCAGAGGCCCAGGACAACGCAGGTCAGCTGCGAGCCAGGCCAGCTGTGTGTTTATCAAGCTGTGAGCGTGCCATCTTGGTGGAACACTGACTTTGGAAAACGCCGTCTTCAGATCCACCCAGCCCTGACAGTTCATGAGCTCAGCCAGCAACAGCCAAGAAACTCCTTTCTTAAGAGAAGTGGGGATGACTGTTTGTATTCACGTGCAGTCACCAGGATGAGGTAGGGTTCAGACACCCTGAGTGGCTCTTAGGGGGGTGCTGGGCAACTGGCACACGTGACAGAGTACCCAGAGGATGGTGGAAGGTGGAAGCCCTCACACCCACCAGCTGGTATTCCTGTTCTTTCCTGAAAGGATCTGGGTCAGCGTGTGGGCTTTCCATGAACTGATGGCTAAGCCCCAGAGCCACCTGTCTCTAGCAACAACCCCACCCTACCCCCTGCTCCTTCTCTGTGCAGGGTGGCCTGGGCTGTGACTGCTGGAGTATTGTGCACCAATCACAGCTCAGGATCAGCTGATGCAGGGGAGCAATTAGTGGTGGTCCGGAGTCCAGGCAGGTACTGGGGTCATGGATGTCAGAGGTCATTTTGCAGCCCGATGAGTGGGGAACAGAGGCGACTGTCCTCCCTACGGTTGAGATGCTACGTCTGTCCCCTTTCCTCCCCTCCCTCTCTTGTCCCCGTATGTACATCTCCTTCTGCAGGCTGAGAATAAGAAGAGATTCAGGGCATCTTGTGGGCTTCTGTGAGGAGGTGATGAAAAGGAAGCACGGCATATTTAACACCCATATCGCAGAGTTGTTAGCATGGAGGGAAAAGGCCTAAGTGCTTGCTACCTCTATGACTCTGGACGACCGCTCTGGGGTCACTGCCTAGGAATGTGCATCTTTAAGACACATCCTAGTTCAGATTTACAGCCAGGTTTGAGAACTGCTCCATGAGCTAGTTTCTCTAGCCCTTCTGGGCTGCAAGCAGCTGGAACTGGTCCTCTATGAAGCCCTAGGGCAGGACTGGGATGGCAAGGACCCTACAAACAGCGTGGCGAGTTGAGAATCCACCCAGCCTCCTGCACCAGGAATATGAGCTTCTGCCCTTCCTGCAAGCATGTGTGTGGATCTGGGCCCAAAGCAGTCTCCACTCCCATGCACAGCGAGAAGGTGGGGGCTCCAGCTGAGGGCCCCACTGTGCCCCACCTCAACCTTGGTTCTCTACATGACCTGCTGAGCCTAGTTCCAAGGGGCAGGGGTGGAGGAGATCCACAGAGCTCCTGTTCCCTGCTAGTAGTCACCTGGTGATGGAGAGGCGACAGGACCTTCTCTCCTGCCCTTGAGAATGGACTCTCGGAGACTCAAGAGCCCGTGCCCATGGTGGGGTGGGGGTGTCACAGAAGAACCACACCTGACCAGCAAACACATCTTCCTATCCGTCTCCCCATCACCCGTGGTTTACACAAGTGACGGGTGCGGCATCAGCAGTCCTGACCATTTACTCTTCAGGAACTACCTAAGCTTTCATAAACTGTGCAAGGATGTGGTGGGTTTGCACCTCCAGGGGACTGGAAGGTGGGTCTGGAGAGAGCTGGGTGGTGGGACGACTATCTATAAGGAAGCTGTCCAGCTGGGTGGTACTGGGTGGGTTTCACACTCTAGAACCACTGCCTGCTCCTCCCATGAGTAGCTGCCTGCTTGGGGAAGTGTGCAGCCAACCCTGGCCAGTCTCCTCCTCTGTCTGACCACAGTGATTGCTACAGCCCATCTCCTTCCTGTGGTCTCCCACTTCTTCTGCCCATCCTCTAGCAGCTCCTACAATTACCCTGAAAATGAAGCAGACCACTCCCTGCTGCTCCTGGTCGCCAAAAGGAGAAAGTCCAAATTCCTCGACTGGGGAGGGTGGCGGGTGGTGGGAGAAGACCCCTCCTCCCTCCATCCCCAGCCGTACCTCTTCAGCCCCATTTCCCACCTCCCCATGGTACAGCCCCAAGACAGCGTCCCCTTCCAAGGTCGTGCCATGGCCTACCTCTGCCACAATGAACCCCTCTCTAATAGGCCACCAGAAACAACAACAGTGATCACAGTGCATCCACAGCAAGTTTCCACACTGTTCCAAATACGCTATTTGTCTTACGCCATTTAATTTTTCAAATAACTCAGTAAATGGGATGGGTACTATTATCGTGCACTTATTTAGATGAGAAAACTGGGGTTTATCCATTCAGATTGATTAGATGGTTACCTCCCAAAGCTGGTGCGTTCAGTCCTGGGGTTCAAGCCCAGGTAGCAGGCTGAGGGGCCAGTGGTGGGGTGCTCCTCCTGGAGCCACACCCACCATGACCAGGAGAGCCAGTGGGCAGCGGCCTTGGGTGCCAGCAGCTGCAGAGGCTCTGAAGGCGAGACAGGTGATGACTGCATCTCATCTGCCGCACAATGTTTCTGTAATTAGATACACTTGGCAACGGTGAGGAGGCATGGCTGCAGCACGGGCTTGGTGGATGGAGTGCTCCACCAGGATCTGACCACACTGGTCACAGAAGTCACAGCCAGGGGGCCCATTTTCTCTTCTAGGCTTTATCTTGTTTCCCACCTGGGGCACCCACCTCGGGGGATGAAGGGGTGGGCTTCCCAGGGCCCAAGGCTAGCCCTGAACACTTGCTGTATTTCTCCAGTGGCCTGGGGGGAAGGAACCAGGATAGTGTGGAGCCACTGGGAGCCCACCCTAGCACGAGGTGGGCTTTGGGGGGCAGGTGGGCTCCTCAACCCTTGAGGGGAAGCAAGCAGGCCCGCCCATCTTGCACGGATGACATGTGAAAATCAGTGCACCTCTCTGAACCTCAGGGTCTACATCCATAGGATGCAAATTATAACCTCGTTTCACAGGCAATCAGGAAGCTCAACTAACACAGCCCAACCAGGCTCCAGTACAGAGCCTGGCCCCAGTAGGCCCTGCACAAATGACTGACACCCTTTACTGTCTTCTACTGGGTGATGCCAGGCTTCACCACTGAAACTTTGTGATCACAAATGAGTTGAATGGTGACACCCAGAGATGTCTGTGTCCTAATCCTTGGAACCCATGAATGCCACCTTCTGTGGGAAAAGGGGTGTTGCAGATGTATTTGAGTTAAGGTTCCTGAGACCGGAAGATGATCCTGGATTTCACACTAAAAGCATCACTGGCATCCTTTTAAGGGAGGCAGAGGAAGAAAACTACTGCAGATGAGAAAGGCGGCAATGTGAGAAAAACAGCAGGGGACATAAAGGCAATGTGGTGAGAGGCAGGGATCATGGGCATGCAGGCAGCCTCCAGAAGCTAGAAAACTCAAGGAAATGGATCCTCTCCTGGAGCTGCAAGGCTCCAGAAGGAAACCAGCCCTGCTAACACCTTGATTTTAGGCCCAGAAGACTTACTTCTCCTTACTGGCCAGGAGAGAAGCAGGCCCAGAAAGGGGACATGACCTGTGTCTAGCCCTGACCTAGGGGACGACAAAGTCTGGAGAAGGCTCAGGGACCACCTCTCAACCACAGCTCTCCATTAAGCCAGGGACTAACAGTACAAAGTGCTCCCTGATTCAGTGACAAGTTCCTGCCTGCAGACAGAGCATCTCAAACCTATAATGTGTGTTAAACACAAATGGTGGGCCCACCCTAGAGCCTCGGACTCAGCAGGTCTGGGCCCAGGCCTGAGACTCTGCATTCCTAGCAGGCTTATGCTGCTGGTCCAGAGGTTTGGGGAACCACTGAATTCGGGGGCAGTGTCCTACTAGAAGGTTATATGAGCTTCCAAGAAGGAATTGTGTGGACACATGCAAGGGACCTGTGGTCATACACATGCTCCCAAGGGAGAAGCCGGGTTCTGGACCGAGGGCCGTAATTAGGCTTCTAACTCTTTCACTCGCTAAGTTGGGGGGCAGGGCCCTAATGATGAATTACTTAACCACTCTGTGCTGCCTCCGTTCCTTCATCTGTAAAATGGGGCTGACACGAGACGCACACCTTATAGGGTTGAGAGGATTAAGTAAGATGAACACGTGAAGTGTTTATAGGCAGAGCTTGTCCAAAGGTCAGAGTTACTTTGAGAAATGGCAGTTGTTAATAGTGAGGTGTTCTTACATCTCTGTCATTGTCCCTAGGTATGTGGGGCCATGGGTGCCTGGATGTTCCCTGGCACAGTGGCACATGTATGCCTGCCTGCACGCTCCCCCAAGGGAGCTCTCAGCCTTTCCCTGGTCTCTGACCAGCAGGGGACCCCTTGCCGGGAGCACTTCATTGTAGGCCTGCCAAGCCCAGGATCTGTGTCACGGAGTCAGCTGGACAGTTTCCAAGAACAGAAAAGCAGCCATTTCAACCCCCTCCTGAAAAGGGATTCAGCTCCCCTGATACTCAGAGGATTCTTAGCTGCCACCAGCTGAGCCACTCTGCAGTGATCCACCAGCTCTAATAGGACACACCTTCCAGAAGTCGCCTGAGCTGTGGGCAAAGGGCTGAAATGGCCCCACCACCCACCAGGGGGATACAAGCCTGCCCATGGCAGGTCCTAGTCAAGCAAGCACCAGCTGCAGGCACTGAGGTAAAATGCAAAGATCCAAACATGTCAAAGGGGACAACCTGAAGGGACTCCCAATGGGCAAACCTGGAACAATTTGAACAACAAAATGAATAGTGATAGCAACAGAGAAGAACTCTTGGAAGAACACAAATATCCACACATTGATTTGATATAAAAAGTGATCAAATGAGTAGAGAAATGGGGGAGAAGAGACAGGTCTTCCTTACAGTGGAATTCTAACCGATAAATGTGGAAAGAATCACAGAAATAGAAAACCACCATTTGGCAAATAATAGTAGTTACTGTTTTTGGCAAGAATCATAAACGGATGTTTGAGTGAGTGGCTGAAAATATTATGAGAAATAGGAATTTACATATTACACAAGAGACAGGGACTGGCTTTAAAGAAGGAAATGGCAACCCACTCCAGTGTTCTTGCCTGGAGAATCCCAGGGACGGTGGAGCCAGGTGGGCTGCCATCTATGGGGTCGCAGAGTCGGACACGACTGAAGTGACTTAGCAGCAGCAGCAGCAGCTTTAAAGTGGAGAAACCCAGCACACCTCATTGTTAGCAAATAATCAAAGTTAGGATTTCCAGGGATGAGAAGTACGGACATCATGAACCCTGGACATGATGTTCTAGGATGGGAGAGCACCACTTCCACGGTGGTATCCCCGCAATGTACCATCTGAATTCATCAGGAGGCAGCACTAGGCAAACACAAATTGAGCACATTCTATACATTAAGTGGCCTTTCCCCTTCAAGTGTCAAGGTCATATGTAAACTGGTGCAGCCACTATGAAGAACAGTAGTGGAGGCTGCTCAAAAAACTGAAAACAGAGTTGACACCTGATCTAGCAATCCAGGGTATGTATGTCCTGGGTACATACCTAGACAAAATTCAAATATAAAAAGATACATGCACTCCTATGTTCGTAGCAGTGCTGTTCACAATAGCCAAGACGTGGAAGTAACCTAAATGGCAAGTGAATGGATAAAGATGTGTTACATATACACAATGGTATATATCTCAGTCATAAAAAAGAATGGGATAATGCCATCTGCAGCAACATGGATGAGCCTAGAGATTATCATACAAAGTGACGAAAGACAGAGAAAGACAAACAGCATGATATTGCTTATATGAAGGATCTAAAATATTACATTTCTATGACACAGACACAGGCTCAGTTATAGAGAACAGAGAGGGAGGATGGAGAGGGAAGGCCTGGAAGTCTGGGATTAGCAGATGCAAACTATTACATACAGATGGACACACGACAAGGTCCTACTGTATAACACAGGGAACTGTATTCAATTGATAAGCCATAATGGAAAAAGAGAAAAAATGTGTCAAGCTCATGAAAGGCAGAAGAGACTGAGCCATGTCCTGGGGTAAAGATGACTAATGAGTTATGACAACTAAACGTAAGGGCTGAATCCTGAACAGAGGAGAAAAGGATATCCACAGGCAACTGATGAAAGTTAGCCAAGATTTATGAGTTAGTTAATAACACTGAACCAGTCTTTGGTTATGTAAGACAGGAATGTCTGAGGAATAGGGTGAGGATATACAGGAAATCTTTGTACATTTTTGCAACTTATTTTTAAATATCCGAGATTATTCCAGAGTACAAAACATCTTTAAAAAGCAAACAGAAGTCCCAGATTTGCTCTGTCCGGAATGAGCAGTGGTGTAGGAGCCACCTGTCCCCTGCTTGGGCATAGAGTTTTGAAAACAGAGAGGGCTCAGCAAGTTTTGACGGACTTTATTCCAGCGGGAGCTGGGAGAGGTGGCAGGGAATGTCTTCAGCAGGTGGGATGTGTGGAGGGGGTTCTCTGCTCAGCAAACATTGATTGTGAACTTATTACACACATGTCAGCCGTCGTCAAGGCAGTAATCAGAGCAAAGCCCAGAGTCTGCTGGAGGCAGTGTAAAAACAGCTCATTCCAGTGTTACAGGGTAGGGGAAATCAGGGGAGGGCCCCCACTCAGGGTGGGCTTCCCAGAGAAGGTGGCTCCTGAGGGGCCATTCCAGGCAGCTGGGCAGCAGGGGCTGAGACCCAGGTACATGGGGGCTGGAACCATAAATGGCAGCTTGGCATGGAATGGGAGATGTCTGGTCAAGAGGCACAGCAGAGATACAGGACATGGGGCAGAGGATTTAGTCTCTTTTCTGGAAGCAAAAGGGACATGGTAGCAAGGGCTCAGGTCTTGGAGTCATTAAAACCAAGAAAAGAGACCTCGGCTATGGGCTCTGAGCTGAGGGTGGGAGTGAAGAGGGACTGAAGCAAGAATAAAGAGAGAGACACAGGGGATGAGCTCCTTCACTGGCAAGGGGTGGGGGGTGGCAGTGGGTGGTGGTGGTCTCAAAGCAGGGAGCAGGAGAGGCCCCAAAGTATAACTTTGAACTTGTCCTTATCAGTAGGGAGACTCTATAATTCACTGTCTGAACTGGGATACTTGAGGGCGTGAAAGGGTGGGGGGTGCTCTGAATGATTATGTTGGAACAACATCTATCCAGAGTCACGGTTTAATATGGGGACTTTGGCCTGCAGAATGTCCCCGCTGTCTAGATGGGGAAGAGTCTCAGGATGCTGATGGACACAAGGGGCCTTCTTGCAACGTTGGAAGCCGTGATGTGGGAGGTGGGTGCACTTCCGTCTCAGGAAACCAGAGGAGAGCTGGGGTTCACACGACAGCCCCCCTTCACACGGGGTCAGTGCTTGCCCAGGTGACACAGGTGGAGAAAGTCCACTGGGGAGCAGAGAGACTAAGGCGGGGCGGCGGGTGGAACTTACCCGTGCACGCCGGGGACAGAGTGAGGCTCGTAATGGTACCGTCCCTCCTGGTGTCGCATGTCAAGCGGGAAGGGGGCGTGGAACGGTGGCAGGAGATGCGGCGGCACTGTGGAGGGGAGAGAGAAACAGGACTTCAGAAACTTTTCCCCTCCCTCGAAAAGCAATTTTCAAAGGGCTTTAAAGCTCGATGAATTTCAGAGCAAGAACGGTCAGGACAGGGGGGCTCCGGGGTGCCCAGCTATCACACACCCACGAAGGGGGATGAATAAATAATCAAAGTCAGCCCGAGAACCCTACATCTTTCACATAAAAGATCCCCAACCGCGCTCTTGACAAAGACAAGCAGCTAAGCGCTCTTTGAACTCAGGGAGATGACAGACTTGGCCGCAAATCAGGGCTGACGGCGCCGACAGGCTTCTGCGCATCCCGGCCTTGGCTGGATGTGGCTCCGGCAGCCCCAGGTCACTGCATCCGGGCTCTCAGTCACCCAGGCGGAGGTGTTTACCTAGAACGGGCTGCGGAGGCAGGACCGCTACCGGCTGCGGCCAGCCTCCGTCAGGCTAATCCCACTGAGCTGCCCGCCCCGTCCCGTTGGCAGCCACAGTGGACACCTCTGTGGGTCTGTTAATTCTCCACCTCTTAATATTAATTATAGACCCCAAGGGCTCCGGCCCCCGGGATGCCAATGCCAACACGTGAGACCCAGCTTCCAGAGTGCGTCAGCCTCCTGTCTGCCCTTGGCCTGCCCTCCACAAATCATCATGATAATTGTAGGATGCTCTTTGCTTATTAAAAAAAGAAAATTCCTGGGTACCCTGGAGGCAAACATAATTATAGGCCTTAAGAAAACAAGGCTCTTTAAAAAGTAGTGAGACTGGGAAAGGGCTAAGATTTCTTAGTCAGCTCTCACTCGGGCTGAGAGCCATGGGCCAAAGAGGATGAGTGTTGAGTCTAAATTACCCAAGAGTTTAAAGAAGTCAGGTGGGTTTGTTTTCCATGTGCACAGGTCAGCTGATTGTCAGACTTGAGGTAATAAAGACACACAAATAATGCTATGGGTTTTGTCCAAGTGGATCCTAGTACTGGAAACACCACGAAATCTTTTCTGATTGTGGTAAAATACAGGTAACAGAAAATTTACCATGTTAACCATCTATAAGCATACAATTGAGTGTGCCTCCACCATGCATCACCAGAATTCTTTCCATCGTCTCGGACTGAAACTTTCTCCCCATAAACACCAGCTCCCCCTCCCCCAGGTAATCACCATTCTCCTCTAGGGACCTCCTATGAGCAGAATCACAGCGTCTCTTATCTTGTGATTGGTTGACTTCACTTTGCATAATGTCCCCAAGGTTCATCCACGGTGGCATGTGCCCAAATTTTCTTTTTTTTAAAAATATATTTTACTAAGGTAGAGTTGACTTGAAATTGTGTTCATTTCTGCTGTACACCAAAGTGACTCAGTTATACATATGTACACTTTTTCATATTCTTTCCCATGAAGGTTTACCACAGGGTATGGAATACAGTTCCCTATACTGTACAGTAGGACCTTGTTGTTTATCCATTCCCTATATACTAGTTTGCACCTGGTCATGTCAAACTCCCAATCTATCCTTCCCCTACTTCTCTCCCCCTCGGCAACCACAAATCTATTCTCTACTTCTATAAGTCTATTTCTGTTTTGTAAATAGGTTCATTTGTATTAATTTTTTTAGATTCTACATACAAATGATATCATCTGGTATTTGTCTTTCTCTAATTCACTTCACTTAGTATAACAGTGTCTAGGTCCATCCATGTTGTTGCAAATGGCATGATTTCATTCTTAGGCTGAGTGGGACAACTTCCTTTTTTGAGGCTGGGGAAATGGCAACCCACTCCAGTGTTCTTGCCTGGAGAATCCCAGGGACGGGGGAGCCTGGTCGGCTGCCGTCTCTGGGGTTGCACAGGGTCGGACACGACTGAAGTGACTTAGCAGCAGCAGCAGCAGTCACTGCATAGATCTACCACCACATCTGGATTATGCTTTCATTTGCTGATGGACACTTGGGGTCATCGCTTATGAATTCTTAAGAAGAGTAAACTTTTCTCCTGACATTTAACCTTAACTTTTCTGTATTCAATTGTGTCTTCCTAATTCTACAGTCCTGACACCCTCCAAGGGGACTGGGGATAAAGAAAGCAAATCCTCTCACCCTGACTGAATCAGTTTGCCAAACCCAGACTCCACAAATCTTGGGCTCATGATGGGAACATGATGCCGGCACCCTGCGCCATCCCTGTGGCTGGGCGCTCCCTTTCAGGGCTGGTGACTGCGGAAACGACCAACCTCTTCTCCCATCACACCCATGTCCTCTGAGGAGGTGAGGTTGGGCATACAGCTGTGACTCTGTAAACAGTGACAGGAGGACCAGACAGCCTCTGGGAGTCAGAAACCCGGAGACCAGCTGCTGCTCACCAACTCCTGGTTTAGGGCAAACTCCGTTACCTCTCTGCATCTCTCTATGTCCAAGCCAAAGACAAGTAACAGTAACCACCGTGTGCTGCCATGAAGATAAAATGCTCCTGCTGAGAGATGCCAGTGCACAGAAAAGCGCCCTGTCTGTTACTATTGATGACGACAATCATCACTAACGTTCGGAGCTCCACAGCCCATAATCAAACCATGTGGTTGTTGTTCAGTTGCCAAGCCACGTCTGCCTCTTTGTGACCCCGTGGACTGCAGTACGCCAGGTTTCTCTGTCCTCCACTATCTCCCGAGGTTTGCACAAGTTCAAGTCTACTGAGTCGGTGATGTTACCTAACCATCTCATCTTCTGCTGTCCCTTCTTTCGCCTTCCATCTTTCCCAGCATTAGGATCTTTGCCAGTGAGACGGCACTTTGTATCAGGTGGTCAAAGTATTGAAGCTTCAGCTTCAGCATCAGCCCTTCCAATGAATATTCAGGGTTGCAATGAATATTCCTCTTCATGGACCACAGTCTTGTCATGGCAAAGGGATTTGTGAAACCCAATGAAGCTATGAGGCATGCATTGTATGACAGGTCACAGCAGAGAGTTCTGACAAAACATGGTCCACTGGAGGAGGGAATGCAAACCGCTCCAGTATTCTTGCCATGAGAGCTCCAAGAACAAAGGCAATCAAACCATGACTACACCATTTACTGACCCTGGGGTGTACGACAAGCCTTCCTCTGCTTACTGCAGAGCCTGGGGAGGGCGGAAGGGCAGAAGGCTGGTGCCGGCCTGCTTACAGCCAGGCAGGCAAAGTGGGCTTCTCTGAACCCCAGGGGAGTCGGCAGAGAAGCAGTGTTTACCTTTCCAAACCTGCAGGAAAGGGCCTTTACGATGTTTTTAAAATTTTCTTAAAACGCAGCCAGGCAGATCAGATAATAGTATTTAATAAAATAAACACGTTTGTCTTTGTCTATTTCTGACTGTTTCCCTGCATATTCAAAAGGCTCCCCAAGACAGCCAGGGTAGGCGTCACTGTGCCCATTTCATAGATAAGGAAACAGAGACCAAGGCCGATTCCAGCTCCAAGTTATTGAGGTGAAAGATGATAGAGCCAGGAGGGGAATCCAAGGCCCGGGAGAGCTGGGCATGGGCTTTTCCCTCTGCCCAATTCCAACGAACACTCGGAGGCAGTCTCTGGGTCCAAGAGTGATCCCGGGGTCTTTCTGTCCCCACCTTGTTGATGTGTCATATTTAACAAATGCTCACAGTCCCGGGCCCTGCTCTCTGCTGCTGCTAAGTCACTTCAGTCGTGTCCGACTCTGTGCGACCCCATAGACGGCAGCCCACCGGGCTCCCCCGTCCCTGGGATTCTCCAGGCAAGAACACTGGAGTGGGTTGCCATTTCCTTCTCCCATGCATGAAAGTGAAAAGTGAAAGTGAAGTCACTCAGCCGTGTCCGACTCCTAGCGACCCCATGGACTTCAGCCTACCAGGCTCCTCCATCCATGGGATTCTCCAGGCAAGAGTACTGGAGTGGGGTGCCATTGCCTTCTCTGCGGGCCCTGCTCTCAGTGCTTTGCAAACATCAGTTCCTGGGTCTTCACTGAACGCCCAGGCTGTATTTGTCCCAGAATTCCTATTCTTTTCACTGACCAACCTCCCAGTACCTTGGGGTGCTCCTTTCCCCTGGATCTTGCACCTGCCAAGGTTGAAGGGGATTCCCTGATGCCAGGAGAGCCCAGACCTTCCCCTCCACTTCACCAGCTAGCAGTGCTCTTCTCAGGATTCATTCAACTTCACCAGGTCTATAGAGCTGTGAAAACTCCAGGAATGAAGTGCTCATGGTAGCTGACCAGGCAAATATGAAACGGAGGTGGCACCAAGGTGACCCAGCTGCACAAAACCAGGCTCCGTGTGTGCGCATGCATGCGTGCACCAGGTGGAGAGGAGGGGCCTGGGGCTTCCCAGCAGAGGCATGAGAGACAGCCACCCACAGGTCTTGCTGCGGCTGGGGCTGCTCCCTCCTTTCTGCCAGGTCCTGGTGTGCAGGCTGTGGAGGTTACCGGGAAAGCAGCTTCCTCGTTCTCAAGTCAGGGCCACCAGGCGAGAACTTCCCCAGCCCTGCTGCCCCCCGGGCAGCTGACACCCATGGAAGTAGCAGGCAGCAGGGGCTCTGGCCACACCTCTGCACCCACAGCCTCACCCCCTTGGGATCCTCAGGACAAGCCTGGGAATGCATGTCAGAAGTTCCTCTAGTAAGGGTGGGGAAGGTGTTGGGTCAGCCAGCTGCTGAGCATGGCAGGCCCCACCAGGGTCAGGAGAGAATGGGCCCAGATGCTCATTCTTAGTGACATCAGCAGCCTCATGCAGCTTTGCTTACAGTGTCTTGCTTAGTTTTACCATCAACCCTATCCTTATCCCCATTTTTCAGGAAAAAACATCAAGGCTCAGAGTGGTGTGTCTCCACTCTAGGAGACCAACTAGTTTGACTGCTGGTTTCACTGAATCTCCCCACTCAGCCCCATGTACTTTCCCGGAGACCTCAGCACAAAGCCAACCATGAGCCATAGGGCCTCTGAGCACACACTTATGATCCAGCAGCTCCCAGGATGGGCAGCAGGCCTCCCATAAGCCAGCAGAGAGCAAGAAGTCCAACCTGGGACCTGCTGTCCGGGCCCCTCTGCCCACCCTTGGAGAACCACCCAGGCCATTCATATCAAGGGGCTACTTCTGGGCAGCCGTCACCATAGCAACAGCCATTCATTCATTCACTCATCCAGCTTGTATCAAGGGTTGGCTCTGTCAAAGCCTGGTTCCAGGTCTGGGAGGTATGCATCACCAAGCCACCTACACTGCTGCCACCACAAAGCTGTAGAGCTTCCTGGGAGAGGAGACAGTCAGAGAGCAAACCAGACACACACTGATGACATAACGCCAGGGGTGGTGAAGCTAAGAAGGAAACTCATCTGGGTAGGGGAACACAAGGGCCTCGGATGACATGAGGGAGGAAGTCAGGGCCTCAGGGAAGAGGGTTGGCCTGGCAAGGGGGATGGCCATTGCAAAGGCCTGGCAGGTGGGTGGCGGGTGGGGAGAAGAGCTTGTTGGTCTCAGCACCTGGCCACCTGGGCTGGAGCAGAGGGATAGAGCTGGGAGAGACAGAAGAGGTCCTATAAGCCTGGATGGGCCCTGGAAAGGACTTGGGGGTTCTTTTCTGGCAGATTTAGATTTCCTGGGGTACTGAGCAGGGAGTCATGTGCTCTGACAAAATCTTTCAGAAGGCCACGTGATACAGCCAGGCCACATGTGGCTGGGCATGCATCGGCCAGGAACCCCAGATTGATTCTGCCACTAGGCAGCCCTGGGACGCTGGGAGCATTAAGTCCCCAGTTCTGGGTCTCATGTTATCCTTCTGCACAGTGGGGATTGATGAACTCCAAGCTCCTTCCTACAGGAACAATCCTGCTGTGTGAAGGGTTACCTGTGCCCCCCAGGGAAGAGCCATGCTCGTCCCAGCTGGTGACTCACCAAGGCTTCAGGAGGGATATGGGTGGGGGAGGGGCGGCTTCAGGGGGATACCGGCGGCGGGAGGGGCGGGGAGGGTGCGTGCTGAGTGCAGGCTCTGCCCCTGCATCTTTCATCTTTATGGTCCTCTGTGTACAACTCACTGACCTAGTGGCCCTGCTGAATCCCCTCAGCCCTCAGTCCTGGGTCCTGGCACCTGAGCCCACCTATACATTTGCCTCTGGGATCAGCTTTGCTGTGCACATAAACTGAGGATAAAGCTTGACCCTGGCTCATCTGAGGACTCAGGAACCTCATAGACCAGCATGGACCACTGCTGGCCCCATGCCCCTGATGGAAACATTCAGACGGGAATGCTGTGCCCAGGGCCCCTCTGTCAGGCAGAGGAGGAGGGAGCCCCACTTTGGACCTTCTGCGAGAAAGCACGCCATCCAGAGGCCGTCAGCAGCATCCAAGGGACTTATGAAAGCGCAAAGAACAAGGCAGTCTTCCAGAAACATATTGAATGGGACCCATCCACACATTGTTTTCATTGTGAGCTCTTTTTTTAAGCTAAAAAAAAAAATTCAAACTAAATCATGTCCTTCTGGCATGAGCAGGGAACACACACACACACATACACACACCATATGCCATTTCAAAGAAATGGCTCTCTTTTCAAGTTTCTGAGGAAGAAACTCTTAAGATGGAAAATTTCTATGGATTGCCCTGCCCCCTCTGAAAAAAAAATGCACATTTGTTTTTGATCCTACATAGAAAGAGCAACAGTTTGAGAAACCGATGATGGTGGCGTGATGATTTTTTTTTAAACCCCAGCAATTTTTTTTTGCACTAAGATTTAAACACTAACTGCTCCTTGGCTGGTGGTCCCAGGGGTGAGGGCACGTTTGTGTCAGCAGTGTCCTTGGTATAAAGATCTGGCTTTGTGAGTGAGCAGGGCCCGGAAAGGGCCAAGGAGACCTTCCCCTGGAAGCCCAGCTCCAGTTAATGCCCGTTACTAATGACTCTGGTGGGTTACTGCCTAAGAGGATGGGACGGTGGGGGTGGGGTGTCAGCAGAGGATTCAGACAAAGAATCAGGAAAACGGTCATGGAAACATGACCAGGCAGCCAGGTCAGCAGCTGGAGGAATTCTCCCTGGATGAAGTCATGTGTTGCTACAATGGGGAGGCGCTGCCCCGAGGATTGGGCTCAGAGACATAGTAGGAGGGGCCATCCAGGGGGAAGCAGCCATCTCCCAGGAGAGACCAGGCGTGCTGGGGACACCCCAGCTCTCTAGGCAGTCTAATTCCTAGAGATCAGCATGCTGTCCAGTTACATGGTCATTCCCATCAAGACTGCAGCAAGGAATGAGCTCAGATCACATGGGCTCGAGGCCTGGGACCAGGGAAGAAAGGGGCTTCTGCGAGAAGAGCTGTCTAGCCCTGGCACTTACTGAGGAAGGGTGCAGACAGCAGCCTCTGGAAGGAGGTTTCGTCCTGGCCTGACACAGGGCTGAGTTACAATGAGGCACAAACACATCTCAGCTCGGCCTGTGGGACTGGGCAGGAGGGACATGATCTCAGAGTGGCCAGGACAGGGCTTGATCCCATCCCTCTCAGGAGGCTGACCATGCTCTAGGGTGACTGTGCAGAAGGCCAGTGCTGGGGCCGTGTCAGGGGGACTCTGTTGGGATCCAGCAGTCTCTAAGAAGCTGAGATGGAGGCATGGCTCTGGAGACCAGGAAAGGGGGCCCCACTATTTCTGCCTGGGATTCCCCATTCATGACCAATAGATCATGTTTCTTTCCTTTATAATTCCTTGCATCTTAAAAAACATCCAGGGCAATTATTTCACTCTTCTTAAAAGTAAACAAATCATGGGAAAGTCATAAATTCACACTAATGTGAAAATTCACAGATGACTTACCAGGTCACTTCCCCATCATGGAAGGAGCCAGGCAGCAAGTGACACCTGCATCTTTGGAGAAGGAAGGGGCTAGTGTGGAGGAGAAAAAAATGGCAGATGAGGAGGCTTGAAGCCAAGCATAGTGAACTCGACAGCTCAGCTGACGTCTGCCTCATCCCTGAGTCGTGCACCAGTCAAATCAGAGTCCTAAGGGGTAACCTGTTCCTGTGGTCTGAGGAGCTCAGGGTAGGAACAGGAATCATATGGGCCCCAGACAGAGCTTGGTGTGAACCCCAGTTTTGTCATTTGCTAGCAAGTGACATCTTTTAAGATTTTAAATAGCTCAGCTGGAATTCCATCGCCTCCACAAGCTTTGTTCATAGTGATGTTTCTTAAGATCCCCTTGAGTTCACACTCCGTAATGGCTGACTCTAGGTGAGTGACCACACCCCTGTAGTTATCAGGGTCATTAAGACAATTTTTGCACAACAGCATTGTTAATCGGCTATACCACAATACAAAACAAAAAGTTTAAAGTTAAAAAAAAACCCGTCAAGCTAGGCTTCACCTGTACTTCCTGAGAAACTCCAGATGTATAAGCTGAATTTAGAAAAGGCAGATAAACCAGAGATCAAATTGCCAACATTTGTTGGATCGTGGAAAAAGCGAAGGAATTCCAGAAAAACATCTATTTCTGCTTTATTGACCACATGAAAGCCTTTGACTGTATGGATCACAACAAACTGTGGAAAATTATTAAAGAGATGGGAATACCAGACCACCTTACCAGTCCGAAGAAACCTGTGTATGTGGCTCAAGAAGCAACAGATAGAACCTTATGTGGAACAACTGACTGGCTCAAAATTGGGAAAGGAGTACAACAGGCTGTATATCGTCACCCTGTTTATTTAACTTAAATGCAGAGTACATCATGCCAAATGCCAGGCTGGATGAAGCACAAGATGGAATCAAGACTGCTGGGAGAAATATCAGCTAGTTTAGTTATGCAGATGATACCATGCTAACGGCAGAAAGTAAAGAGGAACTAAAGAGGCTCTTGATGAGGGTGAAAGAGGAGAGGCAAAAAGCTGCCTTAAAACTCAACATTCAAAAAACTACAATCATGGTATCCAGTCCCATCACTTCATGGCAAATAGAGGGGAAAAAAGTGACAGTTTATTTTCTTGGGCTCCAAAATCACTGTGGACAGTGACTGCAGCCAGGAAATTAAAAGATGCTTGCTCCTTGGAAGGAAGGCTATAACAAAGCTAGATAGCATATTAAAAAGCAGAGACATTACTTGGCCGACAAAAGTAATCAAAGCTATGGTTTTTCCAGTAGTCATATCTGGATATGAGAGTTGGACCATAAAGAAAGCTGAGCGCCAAAGACTTGATACTTTCAAACTGTGGTGCTGGAGAAGACTCTTGAGAGTCTCCTGGACAACAAGGAGATTAAACCACTTAATCCTAAAGGAAATCAAGCCTGACTATTCATTGGAGGGAGCAATGCTGAAGCTCCAATACTTTGGCCACCTGCCTCGAAGAGTTGACTCATTGGGAAAGACCCTGATGCCGGGAAAGATTAAAGGCATAAGGAGAAGGGGACAACAGAGGATGAGATGGTTAGATAGTACCACCAACTGTTTTTCAATGCTTTTTTGAAATGAATTTGAGCAAACCATTGGAGACAGCGGAAGACAGGAGTCTGTCATGCTGCAGTCCAAGGGGTCGCAAAGAATCAGACACGACTTAGTGACTGAACAACAAGTGACAAGGGCTGTGAGCTTTAGTCTTCATCTGTAAAACGTGATGGCACACACCCAGCTTGTGTAGCCAATGACCACATGCATCTGCACAGAGCAGGAACTCAGTAACTGGCAGCCCCCTCCCCGCTCACGTGCATCTCAGGAGAGGTGAACCAGAGTCATGTGGGGACCTTTTCTCCAATTTATGGCATACGGGACCCCAAGATGCATCTCACTGATCTCAGATGTACCACCTACCACCGAATGTGCCCTCATCAGGAACTGCTGCTTTACACAGTGGGGACAGGTGGAAATGATGGGTCATGGGCTTTAGGGCACTGTGGGAAGATAAAATCTATGATTTTAATCCTGCTGAAGTCACCCCCATTCCCACACAACTCACTGCAGGAAGCTAAGGCTGGCTGTTCCAACTCTAGCGGTCCCCACTGTTCCTGCCCTAGAATCTGTGATGTGTCTCCCAAGACAAAACAAATACAGGAGGGGATCTGCAGGTGGCCTGAGACTTCCAATAAACATCATTGTGAATTCTGTTCAAATGGCGGCTTTTGATGAAAGTGTTGTACCCATCCCTTCCTCGATTTCCTGGTGGCTCAGAAGGTAAAGAGTCTGCCTGCAATCCAGGAGACCCAGGTTCGATCCTTGGGTCAGGAAGATCCTCTGGAGAAGGAAACGGCAACCCACTCCAGTATTCTTGTCTGGAAAACCCCATGGATGAAGCAGCCTAGTGGGCTACAGTCCATGGGGTTGCAAAAGAGTCGGACATGACTGAGCCGTCCCGTGTGTTGGAGGGCAGCAGCTCAGAGGATGGATGCCTTTTATGATCCAACTTCCTGACATCAAACCCTGCTCTCCCTTCCAGGAAGCAAGGAGGGATCGATGAACAAATGAATCTTTGGGGAGGACTCTCAAAAGAGAAGAAAATCACTATTCTCCATTTCACCTCGAATGCCCAACTTGATCAATTAAACTGTTTAACTCTTCAGGGAACGAGAACGTGAGGACACTTGGCAAAAGGAAAAGGACTGATAGGGATGGGATGGCCATTGGTGCCTTTATATTTTGTGCCCCAATGAACCCAGAAGGTGCACCAGCCCTCAAGAGGCTGCTGGACACCGGCTGGTGGCCTGAGCACCTAAGTTCGACATTTCAGCCATTGAAGCTGGGCTTGTCTCGAATCCCACAACCCCTCCCATCTCTGTGGAGACCCCAGACCCACGCCTTTCCAGAAGATACCAGGAATGAAGGTGCCAGTTGCAAAAAAGACACGGGATGCCCCCTTCCTCAGCATGCAGGTCTGACCTAGGGACATGATGCAGTTCAGACACGTGACCCCTCTAGCATTGCCTTGACCTGCACAGGCTGCAGGCCCCACGAGGTCCAGCTCCTTAACTGTCTGGGGATCACAGCATGGAGCTCTCAACTCTGGCCCATCACAGCCTGAAGAATGGAAGTCACATTGACAGCCCACCTAAAGCTTCCCTATTCTGTCCAAATAGGGAAGTCCTGTTCGAGGGTCTGGAGGCCCAGAGAGTGAGGAGCAGTATTCCTGCCCACAGGTCATGCACTGGGCACCTCAGCGGAGGCTGTCCGCAAAGCTGGAGACTCTGACCCTGTGGGATTCAATGGGGTCCATGGGCATAGCTGCCAGAACGCCTCAGAGTCGAGGAAGCGAGATTTCCGTGGGACCCAGAGCAGCCAGGACCCTGGAGAAGGTGGTCTTGGAGCTGGGTCCTCAAGGAACCAGGAGTGGGAGAGCTGGACAGAAGTTAGAGGATGATAGGTCCTTCGGGCTGGGAGGCAGCGGGGACAGAGTCCAGAGGACTTGCTTGCATCCTGGCACAGAGCTGTGTGCATGTGGGTGCTGGTCCAAACCACGTGGCCCCTCCGGTATATCCAGGCTGAGGAAAGCCTGGGGCCTGCTCAGGGATTCACAATGCAACACCTACTAGGTGCTCACATCAGTGCTTCTCAGACCCAAGAATTACCTGCAGGCTTTTTAAAAACCCTGGCTGGGCCTCTTCCCTGGAGTCTCGGCTTCCATGGGCCTGGGTAGGCCTGAGACCCTGCATTTACAAAAAGTGCCCAGGTGGTACTGACCAAGCTTGCCAAGGACCACACTCAGAAAACAATTGCCTGGATCACCCTTTTTCCTGCTGTTTCCCAGAGTTCCCTCTGGCACCAGTAAGTGCCAGTAAGATTACTTCTCATATTTCTACCTACTATGCATTCTTCTGGCAGGAGAACATTCGCAGCTGGAGAAACTCCATGATTGAGGAGAGACCGCCCTGGCTGTGTCATTTGAATCCAGGGGACCACCAAGCTGTCCCATTTACCAGGGGTCCTGAACACAGACTTCAAATGGCCAGAGGATCATGAGGAATGCGGCCCAGAGTCTGTGCTCTTCCAAGTACAAGAACAAAGACGCAAGCGGGGCTGGAGAAACCACGCGGATGGCCCTTGTGCACACCTCCCTGTGCTGGGGTGGGTTCAGTCCACTTTCAAACCTGGACAGTTTCAAAGGCTAACTCTTCAGACACAAGGACTCAGATGGCCAAGGCCTCTCCCAGCAGGAACCAAGTAATGGGTTGAAGTACCAGGGCTGGGAAGAAGCCCTTGCCAGCACAGCCAGGAAAGCCTCCTTCTCAGTGGCCTGACCTGATGCAAATAGCACTGTGACTCCCAATAATAACCGGGGGGACAGGCTGCTTCCAGAGCCCCTCCCCATGGCTGGGCACTGCCCCACAGGAAGCACTTAATAAGATCAATAATATCCTGACTGGCACTCCAGAGCATGCAATTAAAAAGCGTTTTTGTCTCATTCAAGGGGGAAAATAGAGGGGGAAAATGAAAATCAGACAGGAAATTCCAGCACTACAAGTTGGCGTGTGCCTGGGGGCTGAGGCCCAGGCCACTGGCACAGTCAGACCTGCCCCCACACAGGGCCTGGCAAGACGAGGGCCGTGGCTGGGCCCACCTCACCACCACACCCTGGCCTTTCCAAGAAGGCTTTGCTAGACAAAATAAGACAAAATAGCTGGGCTGGGGCCAGTATAAGCCACTCCATGAGGGCAGTGCCCTGATGCTGGTCTGAGGGTAGGTGGGCAGGCAGGCAGGCAGAGAGGAGTATGAGGTCCACAGCTGGAACAGACACCAACAGGGAGTGGCCAGATGCGAGTCCAGATGGGAGTGCCACTTGGCCCCCCTGCATGGGCACCTGGGCAGTCCGGGGGCCTGCTCCTCTCCTCCACAGACTGAATATTTACGTTGTCCCCAAATTCTTATGTGGAAGTCCTAACACCTGAGATGATGGTATTTGGAGGTGGGCCTTTGGAGAAGTGATGAGGTGATGGGGGTGGAGCCTGCATGATGGGATTAGTGCTCTTATAAGAGAGACCCAGGGAGCCCCTTGTCCCCTTCCAAATATAAGGACACAGTGGGAACAGGCAGTTTATAAATCAGGCACTAGGATGTCACCAGACGCTGAATCTGCTGGTGTCTTGATCTCTGACTTCCCAGGCTCCAGAACTGTGAGCAGTTAATGTTGCTGTTTGAGCTCTCCATCCATCTCTGGTGTTCTTGTTACACAGCTTGCGCTGATTGAGACACCTACAGAGGGTGGTGGGAAGATGAGTCCACGGGAGGCAGATGGGACCTGGGCCAGAGGCCTCAGGATCGTGGTGAACAGCACTGAGGCTGCAGCTGACGTGCTGACACAGCCCATCCCCACCACTGATGCACTTAACCTTCCCATGCCCTGGTTTTCTCATTTGTAAAGTGGGGGTGGTGTTAGGACCCAGGTCAGAGGCGGATGTGAAGCAGAGATCAGCTAACATGTCAGAGTCTATGCCAGCTGGGCACACAGTGGGGCCCCAGTAGTGCCAGCCTAGTCATCTCCATTGACCTCCTGCCCCTGAAGTGAGGATTGGGAGACTAGCGAGGAGCTCCAGGGAGGTCCTGGGGAAATCCCTGCTGTCTTAGGAAAGCGATAAGTGGCCTGCCGATCAGGGTAGACCAGCGGAGTCCCACGTTACAGATTCTTAGGACCAAAAGAAACCTGGGAGGTCAAGCCTGATTAATTTTGAAAATTGTCTTGGCCACAGAATCTCTCCCATAGAAAACTGTATGCAGGACCGCAAAATCTACAATAGACTTGAGGCCCAGGGGACTGTGGCTCTAAAGGTGCCCCCTGCAGCCCTCTGAGGGGCCTTGCCGAAAGCACAAACTCAGCTCAGGGGCCTGGAGAAGAGCCTGACCTCTTCCCGTCCTCCTTCCAGAGGCTCCAGAGGCTGAGCTGGGTGGGGTGGCCTGGGATGGATGCACACACCCCAGTGTGGGCCCTGCACCGCACAGGTTTACCTGCTCAGACATGGCCTTGACTCACCTGCCAGCTTGCACGAGCAGCCCCACTAGCCAGCAGCTTCACTGCTGTCCTGTCGCTGACCCCAAAGCCCACTTGTCACAGGGGCATTGAGGCCCTTCAGGAGGACGCCTGTGCCACTCCTCTGCCTGTCCCCCTGGGTCCCGAAAGTGTCGCCTGTCACTCTGCTCCCCTCACCAGCATCTGGCCTTTCTTGCAGAGATCCAGCAAAAGGTGCACCCCTGTCTGTGCTACGGACCTGCCTCCCACCTCCCGAGAGCACCAAGAAGGCTTTGGGTCTCAAGGAGGCCACAGCATCCTGTTCCCACCACGCACCGGTGATTGCTTCCCCAGGCTGGCAAAGACCCCCAACTCCACAGCATGTTCCAAGGCAGAGCCCACCAAAGCCAGTCAGTGAGATTCCAAACCAGGCAGCGGAATCTGCTATGAGAACAGCCACCAAGCACTTCCAACCTCCACGGGCGGCACATACTCATTTTCCTGCCATGGACGGCTCATCACAAATGCTTTCCATTCCTTCACTGAAGCAGGACTCTTAAGGATCCCTTCTGGGAGGCTCTTGTCAGTGCAGCACAGATGACTATATGCTACTCAAAGATGCCTTTTTTCCTTTAATCGTCCTCAAATGAATCTCCTCCAGTGTTCCTCCCGTCAAGGACAGCCTGGCCTCACAAACATGTGATGCAGGCCACATATATTACTTTAAATTTTCTAGTAGCCGCATTAAAAAAAAAAAAACAAACTAAAAAGAAACAGGTACTAATTTTCATATACAATTTCCTTGACCCAGTATATCAAAAATATTGTCCTTTCAACACACAAATAATTAAGCTACTGTTTTATCTTGGGGCTTCCCTGATAGTTCAGTTGGTAAAGAATCCACCTGCAATGCAGGAGACCCCGGTTAGATTCCCCGGTTAGATTCTTCCTGACCCACTGGAGAAGGGATAGGGTACCTACTCCAGTATTCTTGCAGGTTAAGAATCTGCCTGCAATGAGGGAGACCTAGGTGTAATCCCTGAGTGGGAAAGATCCCCTGGAGAAGGGAAAGGCTACCCACTCTAGTATTCTGGCCTGGAGAATTCCATCGACTATATAGTCCATGGGGTTGCAAAGAGTAGGACATAACTGTGTGACTTTCATTTTTGTTTGTACTAAGTCTTCCAAGTCAGTTATGCAGTTTCATTGACAGCACATCTCAGTTTGAATCGGCTCCATGTGAAGTGCAGGACAGTCAACATCGCTTACAGCTGCCTTACCGCACAACTTAGGCTTAACCAGTTATCATTATCGGACTTTGCTTTTGAATTCTAGTCTAGTTGGATCAAAGTTTCATTGATATATAAATAATGGTGACAAACATTCTCCCCAAACCTCAGTCCTTTGCTTCTGAATCTAAACTCCCGGCCAACTTCTATTTGGCCCTTAAATTGGCCAATTAACAAGCAGTTAACCGTTCTTCCTTCCATTTCTCCCTTGTTTGCATCTGTTTAAGTCACAAGCGTGCCCAGGTTCATTCCTTCCACATCCTTCTTTGTTTATTGTTTTTTAATCTATTGACTTTATTCAGTAAAAATTCTTTATTGAAGTGCAGATGACTTGAAATATTTCATTAGTTTCAGGTATACAGCATAGGGATTCAGTGTTTTTTTCCCAATTATACTTCTTTAAATGTTATTACAAGATCATGGCTACAACCATACAACATGCATATATGTGGGCTTCCCAGTGGTGCTAGTGGAAAAGAGCCCACCTGCCAGTACAGGAGACATAGAGACATGGCTTCGATCTCTGGGTCGGGAAGATCCCCCTGGAGAAGGAAATGGCAACCCACTCCAGTATTCTTGTCTGGAGAATCCCATGGACAGAGGAGCCTGGTGGGCTGCAGTCCACAGGGTTGCAAAGAGTTGGACACGACCAACACAATGATGTTACCATGAGAAATTAAGTAGAGTTCCCTGTGCTGTACAGTAGACTGTGGGTGGTTATCTGTTTCATACACAGTCATGTGTATATGTTCATCACAAAACTTCTTCTATACCCTTAGCCCACGAGGGTGGTACAGACTAAGGCCTCAGAGCCTCCCCGAATTCTGCCCTGGGCTGCTGCCCACTGTCTTCTCCATTGGCTTGGGCAGGCATCCCCAACAAGGCAGAGTTGGCATCTGAACTCCCGAGACCCTGCGGAAAATAAGAGGGTCCCCAAAGTACACACAGGGAGTGGTGAGGGAAGGGCTGTGGACAAACGCAAGCTGAGTCCTTCAACACTCCTGGAAGCCCGGCTCCCTGGGCAGCACTGGCTCCACGTGATTCTGGACCCAACTGTCTGACTGACAGTCCCAGCATATGCCATGTCCACCCCACACACCAGCCCACAACATCCCACTGCCACATCCAGGGACATGGGATGTCCACCTTGTAGGACTGGAGACCCATCCACAGAATGCCCAGGAGACCTCATTTCCCCAGTATTGCTGCTGGATAAACAGACACAGAAAACATGGCCTCAAGACTCAACCTGCTGGCTCTGAACAGGGCCCAGAACCTTGTTTTCTAGAGTTAAAGTTTATAACAGGGGCCAAAGATGGCGGAGGGCGGGATGCAAAAAAGAAAAAAAAGAAAAGAAAAGAAAAGAAAAAAACCTCCAAAGGGTCCCTGGACATCAAAAAGACCTCTTGCAAAACAATGTTTTGATGAGCTAAGTTTATAAATTAAAAGCAGATAGTGTGCACTTTCTTTAAAATAAAGAGTGTTTAACATCTAGGAGTGAACTCTCTCACACAATGTATCTGGAGGCTGAAGAAACCAGAGCTGCCCTCTCTACAAACCCCAGAGCATCCTAGCCCTTCACCCCATTCAAGGGCTGTGGGCAATGGCCCTGCTCTGTGAGTCCAGCTTCACCCCAGCCAAGGGGACCCAGAGGAGGGCTCCCATTGCTTGGCAGGCGGCCCTCAAGTCCTGCTATCACCGGCAGAATGGAGTCCCAGAGCCTGGCCAGGCCCTTGGACTCTCCTGATCCTGTCCCCAGGTCTTCCCTCCAGGATCAGTCAGACACCTTGCAGACCCCAGAAAGCTCCCAGCTTGCTACTCCCACACATTCTGCTACTCCCCACCAAGCCCATCTCCTACTTATCACACCATCTCATACTGCCTTAAACAACTCCAGACTGAGGCAGGCTGGGATCTGGGACCCTTTGCTGCAGTGCTTGCATCTGAACACACGTCTCCTAGAGCAACAAAATACAAAGAAACGCTAAGGGATTAAAAAACAAAACCAAACCAAAAAAACTGCCTGCATGCGCAGTTGGGTCAAATCATGGACAAGATACAAAGAGACCAAAAAAGCCAACTGTCTCTTCTGAGGAGCCAGGAGCAAAAGCAGGGTACCAGGCATGTCCCCTGGACTCAACAACACTTAAGAGGTGGGCAAACCACCTAAGCCTCCCCTCCAGCCCAACCGCTGGACACACCCCTACCCTCACCCCACATAAGAAACCAGCTCACCCCACCATGTGGAGTAAGTGAAGGAACCTGCTTCCTGTTCTTGATACCCCAATAAAGCCTTGCCTGAATTTCTTATCTGGCCTCTAGTCAATTTCTACTGATTAAGGAAGGCTGGGAACCCTGGCTGGTATCAAGATCACGAGTGCCTTCTGTGACGTTTCCTGAAGCTGTCTCCTGCTCCCTCCCCAAATCAAGCAGAAGATACAGCCTCTGGGCCAATTCCTCCAAGCCGGAGTCCAGCACCTGGCATGGAGGGAGGGAATAAATAAATGAGGGGATGAGTGAGTGAGGGAATCTGTTCACGGCTAGAACAGAGGCTTGGGGATAACAAGGGGGCCAATAGCTGCCAATGTTCTGCATGGATTAGGACCTGGGAGAGAAAGTCCTGCAGCACAGATCTGCAGCGGGCAGAGCAGAGTTAGAGCGGGGAGAGCAGGCAGAGTGGACAGGACAGCAGCAGCAGGCAGGAGAGCACCAGACAGAGCAGTTGCAGGGGACATGGTACTGACAGCATTGCATGCTAAGTCACTTCAGTCGTGTCCAGCTCTTTGTGACCCCATGGACTTTAGACCTCCAGACTCCTCTGTCCATGGGGTTCTCCAGGCAAGAATACTAGAGTGGGCTGTCATTTCCTCCTCCAGGGGACCTTCCCGACGCAGGGATCGAGCCTGCATCTCTTGCCTCTCCTGCACTGGCAGGTGGGTTCTTTACCACTAGCGCCACCTGGGAAGCCAGCAGAACGTTGTTACTGTTCAGTCGCTAAGTCTTGTCCAACTCTTTGCAACCCCAGTGGACTCCTGCAACCTCAGGCTCCCCTGTCCTTTGCTATCTCCTGGAGTTTGCTCAAATTCATGTCCATTGAGTCGTAGTCACAGGTAAAGCAGGACAGAGTCCTCAACTCATCAGCTGGTACCCTCCTCAGAGACTGAAATTAGAGGTTGTTCTAACAGCAAAATCACCAGGTTTCCTATGTACTGGAGGCTTCTTGAGTGTGTGACATCTGTTAACTGATTTAATCCTCATAGCATTTGAGGAAGGATGTATTCTCATTAGCAGCAGCAGGCAGCATCATCATGTCCATTTTATAGATGAGAAAACCGAGGCACAGAGAGATACAGGAGTCCAGCCAGGGTCAGTCACACAGTGACACAACCATCCACAGAAATTCCAGCCACATTCTTACAGGCAGAACATGGTAGTAAGAGCTCTTTTAGGATCATGAAGATAAAATGTGAGCCAAGGAGGAGGTCTAGGGTCCTACTCTGTGGGTCCAGCTTCACCCCCAGCCAACGGGACCTGGAGCAGGGCTTCAGTGTGACCAGAGCCACAGGTATATGACGGAGGGGGCGAGGCACAGGTGAGCTAGGAAAGCAAAGTGGCAGAGCTGACCATCTCCAGCAGTCACAGGGCTGAACTAGCTCTTTGCACTTGGTCTGTGGCCTTTCTAAAAATGAATTGAACCCCTCCTCCCAAAACGGAAGGAGCTTTTCTTGCGGCAGCTTCTAAGCACTACCCAGGGATCTAGCGAAGTTCAGGAGGCAAGTCTGGGGGGACCCACAAAAGGGGGTCTGTTTTCTCCAGCTGTGTTCCTGGGGCCTGCTAATCACCCCCATGGATCATCCTGCCAGGCTTGGAAATGTGCCGACTAGTGTTAAAAACGCACCCCTCTGCCCTGCCGTGGCTTGGTGCCCCCACAGCACAAGCGAGGTGCCCACTGAAAGCATGCTGTGTGCATAATTAGAGCAGCAAGGAGGCAAAGGGCCCAGCCCTGGTCCCCAGGAGTGACTGTGGTTCAGAAAAAACACCCACCTGGTTCTGTGCTGATTAATCATGGCCCCCCTATGAGCCCTACGTAACAGAGGAGTTTGTCAAGATTAAGTAATTGCCTTAAACAAAGAGCGTATTATCTTTAAGGCCCCGCTGATGATTGACTGATGCTGGGAGATGGGGTGATGGATGTCTGTGACTCCTACCATCTGGATAGATGACAAACAGCCTATAATTAGGAGGGGACCCCCCCCCCCCGCATACCTGTCAAGGGATGGTGTGCCTGAGGGCTCTGCCACTACCCCTGCCTCAGGCCTGGGGGCCACAGGGAAACCCAGTGCAGCAAAGGTCCCACTGGCAGGGTTGGACCAGATGCCCCAGGGGAGCATCAAGGTCAGAACAAGATGGCTGGAAGGAAGAAACCACAGTCTGGGGAGACTGCAGGTGTCATCAGTGGCCCTGAGGGCACCCAGAGGGAAATGAGACAGCCATGCCCATGCCCAGCACGTGCACCTGGACAAGCTGTGGCTATGCCTATAGTCTGACCTGTTCTCCTGAGCGCTGCTGTCCACGGGGATGAAGGCCCACTGGGAGCCTGGGAGAAGGGAACGAGGACCCACTGGTGGCGTGGGACAATCCTGGATGCAAAGGAGGAGTGAATAAGGGGGCACAACCAGCAGCTGTCCTGCCATGAAGGACGTGTGTGTTTTCATTCCTCTGAGTATCGGCTTCCCAGGTTTGGAGCCATGCAACCGACATTCCTTCTCCTGGGCCCCGGAATATTTCACTCTCTCCCTCCAGAGGGCACTTTGGAAGAGTTCTCAGAAGTGGACAGAACCACATGCAGTGGGGATACAACTGACAGGGCACAGCTGGCCAGAGGCGGTGACCACCAGCAGGGCAGCTGGGAGGGCAGGTGGGGCTTAAAGTTGGGAGGAAGCAACAGGGCCACCTTTGGGCAGAGACCAGGGGGCCCAGCCAGGCTGAAGCACCAGGTGGGCTTCCTGAGTCTGGAAGGCACCCCCAGGTGATCTCCTTGTGGGACCCTCATCACCAGTTGGCCAAAATGTGTTTATTTCCAACAAGGAATGACAGTGAGCACGCGGCAATCCTGGGGTTCACAGTACCACAGGGGACTGGAACCAGGGGACCCTCCGTCACAGCCACGCTGCTGGGGGTAAGATCATCAGCACAAGCCTTGGGTGACACTGCAGCCTTTTCTCCCCACTGGTCAGAGACGCCCTTTCAGGGCACAGGAGGAGGGGGGCGTGGCACTCAGCTGGACCCCAAAACCTGCTTCTCAATTTTACAGACAGTCAGACCACTGCCCATAAGCCATGCGGTGAAGTGAAGTGTTCTACCTGGCAGCTGATTCCCCTTCCTTTCCAAGCAAAGCAAGATTCCCAAACCAAAACCCCCACCATGAATCTGCCTCTGGACTGGAACAGCAGCAGCCTGAGCCAGGAGCTGTGCCCATAGCACTGGCTTCCCCCAAACCACAGCTCCAGGACGGATGCCACGTGTGGCCCTTCGGCGGGCCTACCCAAGTACGAGTGCATGAGTCATCCAGAGACCCATGGCCACACTCTGTGCCCTGGCTGGTCCTGGGCACCCTTGCTCCCCTGGCTAGCCCCCTGTGGGCTGAAACTGAGCAGACAGACCACCAGACCAGGGATTGAGGGCCTCCCTCGTCACCACTGGATGATGTCCCACTACCGATGGTCTCTGCTCTCCCTGCAGTGCTGGGGGGCACATGGGGTCCCACCCGGACATGAGGCCATGATGTGCTGTCCACGTCGGCCTTCTGGCCACCCCGCACCCCACGAGCAGGAAAGAGGATCAATAAATATCCACAAGGACAGCAGCCTCCACGTCCGTATTGTTCACTGTAGTAATTATATTGTTTTTCCACGCCCATAAGTCCAGAGGTAAACCCTCAAGAATATCTACTGAATGATGTACAACTACCAAAATCTTTTGAGGGACTTCCTTACTGGTCCAGTGGTTAAAGATCTGCCTTGCAGCACGTTCGAGCCCTGGTCGGGGAACTAAGATCTCACATGCTGCAGAGCAACTAAGACGGTGCACTGCCAATCACTGAGCCTGTGAGCCACAACTAAAGGGCCCATGTGTTTGCAATGAGATCATGCATGATGTAACAAAGATCCCCTGGGCCACAACTAAGACCCAACAGAGCCAAATAAATAAATGAATATTTTAAAACATCATTTTGAGCACCATGCCAAGCATAATCCTGTGCCCCTGACTTTCATGTTTATTTGCTCTTATATCAGCCCTCTGTGGACTTCCCTGGTAGCTCAGCTGGTAAAGAATCCACCTGCAATGCAGGAGACCCTGGTTTGATTCCTGGGTTGGGAAGATCTGCTAGAGAAGGGATAGACTACCCACTCCAGTATTCTTGGGCTTCCCTGGTGGCTCAGCTGGTAAAGAATCTGCCTGTAATGTGGGAGACCTGGGTTCGATCCCTGGGTTGGCAAGACCCCTGGGGAAGGGAAAGGCTATCCACTCCAGCACTCTGGCCTGGAGAATTCCATGGACAGTATAGTCCGTGGGGTCACAAAGAGTCGGACACAACTGAGAGACTTTCACTTCAGCCCTCCGTCGGGTAGGAAGCAATATGACTGCCCCAGTTCTACAGATGAGGAAACTGAGGCTTGTAGAGTCCGTTGAGTGTCTAAGACTACACAGCGGGCGGTCACAGGCAAGAAAGCATTTCAGGCCTTGTCTGTGTTCTAGAGTTTGAGGCTTAACCACACTTGTATTCCACCTATCGTCATGACTGCTTTCTTATCACAGCATGGCTGGCTGGACAAATGAAGACGTTTAACTTCCTGGCCACAGAAAAGACACTCCCTGTGGCCTTCTTCCTCAGGGAGGCCACCTCCACTCAGATTCCTTGGGAGAGTCCAGCTCCCTGTACTGTCCTCTTCACCATACAACACATCTTCCATCCCTGGGCCCAGGCTCTGCTCTGGAGACACAGGAGGGAAGGGGTGTGGACACTGGTCTCAAGGATCTGCCAGCCAGTGGGAGACACTCAAACTAGCAAGTGACAAGTGAGAGGGCAGGGGACCAGGAGGCACAGAGATGAGAAGCAGCAGGGAGGCTTGGTGTTATCACAGCATCAAAGCAGGGCTGCAGCGGGGGCTGGGGCATGAAACTTCTTACAGGATGCTAAGGACACTCAACAATACATATTGTTACTATGGAGAACAGTGTGGAGGCTTGTCAAAAAAACTCAAAACAGAGCTGCCATATGATCCTGCAATCCCACTCCTGGGCATCTATCTGGACAAAACTATAATCCAAAAAGACACATGCACCCCTATGTTCGCAGTAGCACTATTCACAATAGCCAAGACATGGGAGCAACCTAAATGTCCACTGACAGATGAATGGGTAAAGAAGATGCAATACATATACGATGGAACACTGCTGCTGCTGCTAAGTCGCTTCAGTCGTGTCCGACTCTGTGCGAGCCCATAGACGGCAGCCCGCCAGGCTCCCCCGTCCCTGGGATTCTCCAGGCAAGAACACTGGAGTGGGTTGCCATTTCCTTCTCCACAATGGAACACTACTCAGCCATAGAAAAGAATGAGATAATGCCATCTGCAGCAACATGGATGGACCTGGAGAGATCATTCTACATGAAGCAAGTCAGACAGAGAAAGACAAACAGCATATGATGTCACTTGCATGTGGAATCTAAAGTATGACACAAATGAATATATCTGCAAAGCAGAAACAGACTCACAGACAAAAATACTTGCGGTTGCCAAAGGGGAGGATGGGTTGGGAATTTGGGGTCAGAAGAGTCTGTGAGCTGCTGGCTTGGGTTCCGGGTGCTCTGCTTTGGACCCAGCCCACCTGGCATCCTGTGTGGGAGGAGGGCTGACCCGGGGGGCCAACGAGCCTCATCACCACGCATGGGTACAGGCCAGGAGAGGGGAAACCCATCTGGATACAAGACCCCCCCCAGATCAGAGTCCAGGAGCCCCCATCACAGCCAACCCCTTGTCTTCTTACTGGACCCACCACTCAGGCTGGCCTGCTCCCAGTGAGGTCCTGAGCCCAGAGACTGACCTGGCTCTCAGGGGACACTGCCATGGGAAGATGGGTGTGGAGGGGGCCCTGCCCATGGCTAGTACAGCTGCATTCTCAGAGAGGCCCTGCTCTGGACTGCACCCCTCCATCCAAGCCAGCAGTGGACTCAGGAGGTCACTGGAGCCCAGTGAGGGCAGGGGACAGAATGAGCTGGGGTCCTGACACCTGGACAGAAACTCGGACTGGGATGGCCGTGGGTGCAGCCACTCCTCAGCGGTCCCTGGTGACCCCAGGGAGGCAGCAACTCCCAAGCCACAAGCTCCTACACCACATGATGAGTCTCACTTGAGTTAGCCTTGAAAACCCATGTTTCCACTGAAGAGCCCTCCAGATACAGATAGGAGACCTTTTCTCAGCCGGATCTGCACCCCAAGGCCAGGCTCTGGAGCATTCCCGGGGGCAGTGGGCAGAGGCTTGCTCAGGTTAGCCTGGGCCTCTAGCAGTGACTCAGGTTCCAACAGAGTGAGAACTCATCCCAGCGCTGGGTGTCCTGAAAAGAGGAGGGTTTTGGTTTCCTCATCCCGGCTCTGCCACTTACTTGCTGTGTGATCCTGGGCAAGTTGCTTACCCTCCCTGAGCTTCAGCCTTGCTAACTTCCTTCTCTCGCAGGATCATTGGGGGCAGCTAGTGAGCTCACACAAATGCAACCTCATCCCTAAGCTGGCTGTTGGCACACCTGCCCCCAGGGGAGCGGCCCTACCACCACAGAAGTTGGCAACTGGAGGATACACACAAGGGACAGCACCCACAGATTAAACTGGAGGCTGCCAAGGAGCCAGCGCTCTCCTGGCCAGCAGCAGACAGGGCTGAGCTTCTCCTCCTCTCTCCTTCTGTCCCTCCCTCCACCTTTGCAGGAACTAAGAGCTGCCCCCTTTTACAGCCCTCCTGTGGCCCCGGGGGAGCCTGAGGCCGGCAGAAATGGCTGCTAATACTCGCAGCCACACTTACTGAAACCTTTTGACACGGAGGATATTTTTATGAGATAAGTGCCCTGTGTAGGTATCAGCTGGCAAGTTTCATTGCTCACATTTCAGTCCTGCAAAAAGCCTTTTTCAATCACTGTCTGCGGCGACGATAAACTTTAATGGCTGAGGGAGAGCCTGCGGTGCGGGCTGCTCTCTGCATCCTTCTGCCTCTGCACCAGCTGGCCACATACCCGCCACGCCCGAGGGGTTAGGGGTCCAGGGAGGCCATCACCCACCATCCCCCTTTCCTCCCCCTGTTTCTCAACCTCAGGGGATCGCAGGACCTGGAAGCATATCTGAAACACCAGGGAATTAAAAATGCCAATACCCAGCCTGCTCTGGCCAACAGAGCCTCTGGGGTGGGCTCCCAGACATCAGCATTTTTGAAAGCTCCCTAGGGGATCCCAAGGGACTTGTAGGCCTTGCAAATAGCTATGCTTCCTCCAGGACAGGCCCGTCCATCGCTCATGCACGATCACTCCTGGTTCCGCACCTGGGAGGTACTGGACAGGTGTGCCGTTCTCTACTGAACGGTTCAAGAACCAAAACCCAGAGGTCACGAGGTCACCCTCAGCACCCAGGCCCCTACCCTTCCAATCTAAAGAAGCTGTGTTTGAAATGATCATCTGAGTGGAAGGCGAGGCTAGTGCTCAAGGGATGAGGAAGAAGGAAGGAAGGAACGGCTTCCGCCTACAAGAAGCTCCTTAGACCACTCCATGTTCTCTGGGTCGGGATGGCGCTCAGTGCTCCCCAAACACTCACTTTCCAGAAGCACCGAGCAGATTCTAGAACTCAAGGCTGGCAAGACCTCTACCTGTCCTCATAGTCACTCCTGGCATCACTCACAGAGCTGTGCCCACTGCCCACAGTTGTTCTCAGCGATGAACACATCAGGACTGCAATGGGCTGAGGATGGCTCTTCCTTACCCTGCATCACAATCCGGGCTGGCCACACACCTCCTCCTCTGAGGCCCCCCACCCTACAGATGCCCGCACCTGAGTAAGTCCCTGCTTCTCCCGCCCACCAACACCTCCCGGTCACACCCCTCTCTTCCCAGGCCGCTCTTATAGGCTCTTCTGTCATGACACCTCCGGATCAAATGTAGGGTCATTAGGAAGACAGTGGGCACAGGGTAGGTGTGGGGAGCATCTCGGGGCTGCAGAAGGCTCCCTTTCACCCGGGTCATTGCTGCCAGCTCTGCGGCGTCTAAGGCTCGTGCCCATGTGCGTCTCCCATGTGGACAGAGACTCCGCATCCTCTGCCCATGAGGACACATACAGACACGAAGACAGGAAATGAAACTAAAGACCAGCCAGGGCTGGAGGACCCTCAGAGGTGTACTCAGCCAACCTGTCTTCTTGGGCCAAAGTCAAAGGTTCAACAGCAGAAGGTTCTGGAGCAGCCAGAACCGAATAGCTGGATCCCAGTTCTATCACTGAGGCCTCTGACAGCGAGGGCCACCAGCGCCCAGTACCAAGAGACTGGAGCCACTGTAAAGTGACCATCTGAACTGCCCTTTTAAGCCAAACCAAACCAAGCCCTGAATGTCTCCCTCTGGCCATCTGGCCCTGATCCCTCCTCTCCTGTCTTATTTCTTGGATCTCACTTCCTTTCTCCGGCCCCAGCTTGAACCGCTTATTATACACAGAGTCTCAGAATGAACTCCTCTGCAACTTCCAAATACACTTGCGAGTTCCACCTGTCCTCCCCATCCATCAAGGCAACAGAGCTCATTTCTCCTTGGGAGATTAAAAAAAGCCCAGCACTGGGGACCAATTAAGCCTTGCCTTTGAAATCAGGTGGGCTGTAGATTGTGGACGGTGAACCCCAACCTTCGACAAAACAGGAACCAGATGCCACAGTTGGGAGGTGCATAGCATCTCGCCATCATGGTGCAGCCCCTAGAGGGGTGTGGGGGTGGGCAGCATGGCCCTTCTGGGAGTCCTGGCTAATGTCACAGTCAAGGTTCATAGCACCAGCTGGGATTTTAATGTGAGCCTTCACTTATGACAGCAAATGAGGGCTCCCGACAGCCCCTCCAACACAACACACCTCCCAGGCTTTACTCCTGTTTCCTCCATGCTTTGCAGGCTCTTGGGGATCTGGCTTAAGTGCTAATTCTTCCTCAAAGTTTTCCTTGAGTACTCAAGCCTGAAAGGAATGTGTTCTCTCCCATGCAGGGACTAGGAGAGCTGCAAAGATCCAGCCCTTGATTGAAGAGTGTCCATTGCTATTAACCAGACTCCTTCTTCCCTAACCAGACAGTAGGCTTTTCTTGCTATCATGTGTTTCCTCAGCAAGCCCTCTCGAGGCACGTGTTAAATGGCTGCACTGTTGATAATGTTAGCAACCAGTTCTTAGGGGCAGGGGTAGAGGGAGGAGGCCTGGTGCATCATTTGCCAATTTCCACAATGTAAATGCTCCCACCACAGCTGGATGTAAGCTGCTGAGGAGCGACATGAACCGGGAGCCAGAAAATGTATAGAACTTGCTCCTGGAGCTTTGCTCCAGCCAGGCTCTGCCAAGTTGGGTCCTTACAACCCTCAATGCTTCTGCAATCAAGGACCTTCTTCTCTTTTGGGGGGAAAAAAGAAAAAAAACAAAACAGCAAAACCATCTTGATGTCCTAATAATTAAATAATACTATTTCCTACCTAAAAACATTGGCTAGATTTTTTTTCTTAATACCCGAGACTGGAGAGGGCATTTGGAGGTGCTGTGTTGGAAATGACTACTAGAAATAATTTGGAAACACAGTTGAAGAATCATACCCTTAGACTCAGGAATCTCACTTTGTCCTTCTATTCCTAAAAACCTAAGTGATGAAAAGTTCAGGTCCAGAGATTTTGACTCTGTTTGCAGTAGAACTTATAATACTGAATGATCGTGGGCGGCCTAAAAGCTTAGGGAGAAGTGGTTCAGTTAGGCCTAAAATCAACCTTCAAGATGACACTGAAAGGATCTGATCATAAATAAAAAGGGGTTTATGTCCCCTTTCTGAAGTGAAGTTCCCCTCCTACACTGCTGGTGGGAATGTAAACCAGAACAGCTGCTAAGGGGAACAGCATGAAAACTAAAAATAGAATCACCATGTGATCCAGCAGTCTAACTCCTGGGCATATATCTAAACAAAATTACAAGCAAACAAACAAACAAAAAGGCACCCTATGTTCACAGCAGCACCACACCCAACATCCAAGATCCAAGACATGGAAGCAACCTAAATGTCCATAAGATAAAGAAGATGTACATATAAAAAGTGGAGTATTATTCAGCCATTAAAAACAACAGAACAATGCCATTTGCAACAACATGGATGGATCTAGAGATGGTCACACTAAGTGAAGTAAATTAGACAGAGAAAGACAAACACCACATGATATTACTTATATGTGGGAATCTGAAATATGACACGAATGAATCTGTCTATGAAATAAACAGAAACAGACTCACAGACAGAGAACAGACTTGTGGCTGCCAGGGGGAAGAGTGATGGTGGAGGGAAGGACCGGGAAGCTGGGATCAGCAGACACAAACTATTATACACAGAATGGACAGACGACAAGGTCCTACTGTAGAGCGTAGGAAACTATAGTCAATATCCTGGGATAAACCATAATGGAAAAGAGTATGAAAGAAAGCATATATATGTATAACTAATCACTTTGCTATACACCAGAAATTTATACAATATTATGAATCAGCTATACTTCAATAAAAATACTGATAAAGTGGGGTTTCACATGCATTACCCTTCTCCCGGGGGTCTGGGCAGACCCTTGCTCTCCTGGTGTTCACCAGAGATCTAGCTGAGGGCTGGGGCCATGAAGACCCTCCTGGCTGATGCTATGTCTCCATCAGAGGCCTGAAGTAATGGGTTGGCCAAACAGATGGGATAAATCAATGCCAAGGACGCTGTCACCCCGGGCAATCCCTCGCCAGTCAATTTTCATGTGAATTTAGCAGCTCTGCATGGTTTTTAAGAACCCAATTGTATCCTGACACTTTTTAAATGATGCCTCTTTACATCCAGCCATAATTTATCTTTTACTTGGGAGCAGCTCGACTTCCATAACCATTTCAGGGAGGGGGGTGGAAATCCCCACTGTGACTTCACTTAATTTACAATAGCCCACACTCAGTAAAACACGGGTGACAGAGGTTTCCCAAATGTGGATTTCATGTCAGCAGCTCATCTTGGTAAAGCTTAAGTGGCTTTATTTTGAAAGAAAATACACATTTGAAAACTGTTTACAGATCTGAACAGGAGTGAGGGTAAATGCGTGGGTATGTGAGAAAGAACTCATACTGGTACAAACCTCAAAGCTAAGATGTATAATCATCAGGCAAAAAGCCTCCGTTTTCCCTTTTGACCTAAAAAAGTAAGTGATTCCAAATTCTTGAAAAGTCCAAATGGATCTGAGTACCAGGTAGATGCTCTGAGGGGTCTTTACTCATCGCTCTCAAGGCATGATGCTGAACCTGGACTTGGGGGTCAGCAGGGGCGAGGTCACCCCTGGGGCTTCCTCCACCACCCTGGGCAAGGCAGCCAACATTTTTCACTCTTGAAACAACTATAGCCATACAAATCTCTTGGCTATTTTATCAGGGGCTGTGAAAGTCAAAGAGCTGAAAGATAGCAAATAATTTTCATCCAAAACCTCCAAGGCTGTAGGCAAGGTCTCTTCCTCCCGTTTCATCCACACAACCATCCTGGGGCCAGGTTTATCATCTTGACTACACAGAGGGGAGACCAAGGCTGCACCCACTCAGATCCTGTGCCCAGGGTCACCAAGCTAGTGGGTGAGCTGCTTAGAGTTCACGGAGACAATGACAAGGGGGTTCACCAATTAGAAGTGACTCCACTACTACGAAATTGCCTGTCTTGGGCCCTGCTACTCAAAGTGTGGTCCAAGCACCAGTAGCCTTGGCATCACCTGGTGTGTGTTGAAAACGAAGTCTCCTGGGCTCCATGCTGACCTACAGATCCAGGAGCAAATTCAGCAATATCCTGTGGTGATTCTTCTGTACACTGAAGTCTGAGAACACTGGCTGAAGGATTACAGTCCATTAAAGAATGACCCGAAAAAGACAGTTGAGAATAGCAGCAGGACACACACGGATTCCAGTGGCAACAAACAGGCCAGCTGCATCCAGCTCCCCAAGAAGACTCTGCCCAGCCCCACTGGAAATTCAAAGAAAAATACACTTGGCTCACAGTTCTTGGGGTGGCCTGGGAGCAGGCAGAAAATGCACACACTTGGGCATCACCCCAGATCCTGGGAATTAGGGGCCAGAGCTCAGTGATCAGTGTTCACCAAGCCCCTCGATGCACCAAGCCAGGGCATATTCCCCCACAAAGCGCTCCTGTCCCTCCCAGAAGCACTGACATTTCACTGGCGGCCCACACCTGGGCTGGACACCAGCAAGAAAAACAGCCTGCATTTATACTCCCTGGGCAGACTGATTTCTAAGGCATATTTTCATCCAAGACCTCACTTCACCCTAAGAGTGGCCGCAAGAGAGAAGCAAGGTAGGGCCCAAATGTTCCTGTTGAGCAAATGGGAAACCGAGGCCCCATCAGCTACAGGTCCAGGCTGGATCTGGGCAGAAAGGGGGTCCCTGGGCTATAGGCACCCAGCCTCCCCTGTCTGCCGTGGCCTCACGATCACCCTCACTCTACTGCCTGCTGCAACCACACAGCCAAAGAGGTGTTCCAGGACCGAGGAGGGCTGAAGGCCCCATGCTGGTCCAGCCGGGAGCACACTTGGGGCAGGGAAGTGGGGATGCGGCAAGGGGGTGTGGAATCCATCCTCCCGGGCTGGACTTCCGTAGGGGCAGCCTGAGAACAGTGAGGCTATAGGGCACGTATGTGCGAGCATGTGTGTGTCAGAGAGAGAGTGAGACAGAACACATTTCCAAAAAAGGAAGCCCTCAGAAGCAAAGCCCTAAAGTGAGAAATGTGTTTTCCCTTCTATCCCAGGGTGTCTGTCTCTGTATTACAGGAATCTGCAAAACCCACCTCCCACCGAGATGCCCGCTAGTAAAACTCTAAGATACAAATGAAGCCCAGCTGCAGTTTCACTCACGGTGAGTCCCAGGCAAGAGCTGTCCTGGGGGGTGTGCAGGCGGCCTGACAGCTGAAGAGATTCCAAAGGCCCCAGCTTTCAGTGAAGAGGTGTAAACGTATGCGCAGCCGGGCATCCTAGACCAGAGGGACTGGAGAGAGAGAGAGATGCTTGCCTTGCTCACCAGACACCCTTCCAGTCTGCCCGATAGCTAGAGGTGCCCCAAGCAGGCTGTCACCCCGGATCTAGGTTAGAAGGAAACAGGCATGCAGGTCCTGCAGCCGGCCCTGCCATCTGGGCTGGGGAGACAGCCGGCTGCACCGCCTGCTAGCTTTGTGATTCAGGACAGGTTGCTTTCCCTCTCTGAGCCTCAGCTGCCTCATCTAAAGACTGGTAGTAATAGCTGGGTGGTAAGAAAATGTGGCTGTGTAAAATATCCATCCCACAGTGAATGCTGATCATTGTTCATTTCCCCTCCCTACAGCTGGGCTCAACACTGAAGACAGAAAGACCAACTCCCCATTTACGAGCAATCCGGGAACGCACAGCCCAAGTTAGGGAAGCCCTCATCCAACCGTTGTGTGGAATTCTGCCAGTGCTCCAGTTTTAACAGCTTGACATTTATTTCGATATTTATTTTTCTCTGTAAATACAACCTATGTTTACAAAGACATTTCTTTTCCTCTGTAAACACAGCGAATGTCTGGGGGAAATAAAATGCGAAAATCACAGAATTGGAATGAATTTCTTTACAATAATCTTTTTTGTTTGTTTTTTTAAATCTATTCTAGCAGTGCCTCATACTGTTGCATTTTACTCTGATTTGGAAGGAGGGGGTGTGGATGGGAATCACATCACACAATAACAGTAAGAAAGTGTTATAGGTGAAGAAACCTTCATTGGGGAAATATTACTATATTTACTCTTCTGAATGGCAGGAGCTGGAAAGGCAGAATGCCCAAGGACCAGCACCAGAATCCATCTAATCAGACATGATACTGATGTTGGAAACAAATTGTCACCCCATTGGGTGGAATGATTTCACGAAACTGGGTGAGAAAAGCCTCATAAAATTTGAGGACCCTAAAGAGAGAATCCAAGTATAGGATAACCCATGCATAGGATCAAAGATCTTATCAGTTCAACCCACGAGATTATCAGCCAAACTCACTGCCTGTATTGACAGGGAAGCTGAAGTTCCCAGCTGTCACCTGCCTTCCTGAGATCACAGATGTTAATGGCAAAGCCTGATAGCAAATTTCCTTTGTTGTTGTTTGTTTGTTTTTCCAAAATATTCTGGGCAAGGAGAAAGACTGAGGAAAGGATGGAGCCCTACTTCCCTTCCCTTATTTCCTGAGGAAATAAACTCAGGGCGCTTCCTCCTCCTTGGAGGTCGAGACAAGGTCAGGAAATGTGGATGCATTTGTAAGAGGTGTGTGATGGAGCAGCAGTGGGCGAGGTGCTAGGCTGGGGAAAGCACCGCATTTGGGGTATCACAGCAGAGGAGAGTCCTGGACTCTGGTTTCTGGGACCTCTGCCCATAGGACAGTCCCCAGCTGAGGCTCCCTCCCTTGGGGTCACAGGCCACCTAGTATGGGAAGGAATGCCTTCCCCCAGCTCCACAAGCACTGGCCCCCACTTTGCCCTGTTCTTTTTTATTTTATGATCCCTTTTTAAAACCCTGGTCTTCTTTTCTGTTGACCCCATTAAACAACAAGCCTGTTTGGAGGTTGCCTCTAGAACCACAGAGGATAAAAACGAAGAAACAAACCTCATCAAGTTAACCCTCCGTGACTCCCAAGTGATTAATTCCCAAGTTGGGGATTCCTTAAGAAAGATAGAAAAAGGGACAAAGCTTCAAAAGAGTATTGTATGCGTGGGTTTCAGAGGAAACACAGACATGTTAACACTCCCACCTTTACAATGAAATGCCAACGGTTAGGGTGCAATTTTGCCCTGGAAACTGTGGCTGCTGTAACCATGGAACCTGAGGCTCGCCTTTCAAGTCTCATCCTTTGTAAAGAAAGGCCACCTCCCTTGTCTCTGTAAATGCACGCCCTGCCCCAACCTGGTCAGCCGGGCTGACACATCTCAAGACTCTGCCAGAGCCCTGCCAGCCCCACCCCAACCCAAGTAGGGAGAAAGGGCCCCTCTGGACCCCAAATCAACTCTCTCACTGAACCTCAGCCCCATGAGGTCTGGGACTGGGTCTGGGATGGGAGATGATGGGTGCCTCCAGGTGGCCCTCAGTGGGACAGAGAGGGAGGGCAGGGAGGAGGATGGGGGGAAGGGAGGGAGAAATCTGAGCACAGCATACACCGAGAGATGCACAACCAGGTGTGTCTGAGAACCCACCTGTCCAGACCCCACACAGGGAGCGGAGATGGAAAAATCAGACATTGTACTGCTTAGCTTGATGGGACCCCAAACTCTAGAACCTGCCCACCATTCAGCCACCTGGTCTCGGTTTCTCGTCCAGATAATGGACAGGAAGAGATCCTTGTGTACCAGCAGGAGAAAAAGAAGGACTAATGACTTCAGAGTGTTTTGCAATCATCAAGGTATCATTGTTGGAAAACCTTGGCAGTAACAGAGGGATCCTTCACGTTAGAAAGAGAAAAGGAAGGGGTGGGTTTCTGGGGGAGATGAGTGATGAGAAGCAGGCTTCCCACCTCCCAGACCCACCATCTCCTTGAGGTCCATCCCCTCTCATGGACACTTAATGATTTGATTTTCAACCTGGTTCTTGGAAGAAAATGCTTAACTTCATCTCTCCCTCTCCCAACATTGTACTCTTCCTTCCATGCATCTGTTCAGTGGCAAGCCCAAGCATGACTTTTCTGCTCCATATTTACAGTCAAGTTTGCATTATCAGGTTTTTTTTTTTCATTATTCCTATTGTCCTTTTCCTCCCAGTTTCTCAGGAGTGGAGAACCATGGGCATCACAGCACAGGAAGGCTCAGGCCAGCCTGGGGTGGGGGCTGTGAGGGGTCCACAGACTCCTGGCCAAAGCCTCTGCTGGAGAGACCCCCTCCCTCACTGTCAGCCACACCCTTAGGAAGGTGCCCATTGAGGCTTTGATGAAGCAGAACTGGGCTTATCCTGGAGGAAAAAAAACAAGATGGAGGCGTGTGCATTTATCTCTGTGGACTTAAAACCAGCTGATGCTCCCAATCTACTTTCTCTCATCTGCAGTCTCTTGATGATGCTGAAATTCCCCCCACTCCAATCCCTACCTGGTCCATTGATTTGAATCACAGAAATCCGTGCCCCCAGCCTCTACTCCCCAGCAACAGGGGTTGACCCAGTAGCACTGATGCTCTAGGAAGAGAGGGAGGGAACAGAGCAAGCACTTCTGAGAGCGAGAGGTTAAAGGCCCCCAGGGCGCAGCTAAAACCTAGCCCTGGCCAATCCAGCAGCCACCTGTGGGCACCACGAAGCTCTCCTTTCTACAGGTCTGGATATCTGCCACCAAGATTGCATTTTAAAAACAAGGGGAATGACTTTTGCAATCAGAAAGTGTTTAGAATGGATAAACAACAAGGTCCTACTGTGTAGCACAGGTAAGTATATCCAATCTCCTGGGATAAACCATTACGGAAAAGAATATGAAAAAAGAATGTACACATGGGTACAATGAGTCACTTCGCTATATGGCAGAAATTAGCACATTATAAATTAACTATATGATATATATATATATATCATATGTATATATGGCACATAGATGTGGGAGGCGAGTAAATTCTTAGGAAGAAGCAAGAAGGTAAATGAAGCTCAAAACCAAGACTCACGCCCTCACCCGGCCAGCGGAGTATTCAGCGTCAAGAGAAAGGAAACTTGAATGGCGCCCCCAACTCAGCTTGAGTCACAAAGCCCCAGGAGGACCCCAGCCACCCCTCTGTGGCCTTCTGTCCCCACAATGGGCCTCCCTCGGGCCTCAGCCTTTTGTGGTGATTAACATGCAGCGGCTGAGCAAGGGAGGCTGGGAGGGGCAGAGGATCAGGTGGCCCCTCGTTAAATCACTCTGCTGTCAGCCCACACAATTCCTCTCTCCTCAAGCTCGGTCATTACTTGGGTTTATGCAAAAGAAACAGCTTTGCTAAATATCCTCCCAGACAGGGCCCACAAAGCCCTGGGCTCAGGAGGCTGAACACCCAGAGCCTCACAAAACCGTCTGCCCCCTTGTTCGACGGCTTGGGCCCAGGAGTTTGGATGCGTTCTGTCCATCTTCTCTTAGCGGCCTTCAAGTTTTCCTTTTTTTTCATTTTGGCTGGTTTTGTGTTCAGCTTTTCTTCTTTCTTTTTTGGGTAATTCCTCCCAAGACACTGCCGTGAATACTGTTAACTTATTCTTGCCGGGCTCTAACTCACTCCCTTCAGCTTCTTTCTTGAGCTCGGCAAGACTTACAATCCCTAGTTTTCTATAGGGGAACTGAGCCATGAGAAATCTCTTATAAAAGTTCCCAGAAAGGAGCCGGTTCTCAGAAGATCCTTCAAGACAGGGGGCTGGGGATGCCCAGCAAGAACCCTAATTGTCCCAAGCCACACACATACCCTGGGTGCAGGGGAGAGAAGTTGAGGAGCAGGCCCGCTGGGGTCTTGACAACTGCTCTGTTTCTTCAGGAGCTGGGTTTTGTTATTCACCTTTGAGCCCACCTTTCCTCTCAGCTTCCATCCACCAGCAAAAACAAAAGCTAAAATAAAAAATGAAATAGAAACTTCTAGAAGCTGTGGCAACGCAGCCTTCCTCTCAAACCACCTGGGGACAGGCTGGGCTACTGAGATATTTGAGCCGGTCTCTCTAAGACATCTTACTCAAAAAACTAGTAACTGGACTTCCCTGCTGATCCACTGGTTAAGACTCTGCACCGCCACTGCAGAGTGCATGGGTTCAATCCCTTGTTGGGGAACTAAGATCTTGTGTGTCACACACCAAAAAGCGATAATAACAGTAATGATAACTATGTGTGTGGGTGGCAGGAGCTGGGCTAGTCAGGGGTCACAGTCCCCATTTTGCTGGTGGTGGACCATCCCACATGACTTCAAGTGCACAGTATCTGCCAGGGAAGCCATATCAACCCCATCTGGTCTGGATACCCCAGAAATAGACATGGAGACCCTGACTGGGGGTTAGCGAGCTGGGGCATTGATATACTAATTCTGCCACAGCCACTCATGAAGCAGGGCTGATGGTTTCAGGGGTTAACTTCTTGGAGCCCTGGCCAGCAGCAGTGAAAGCACATGTGGGAACCAGGACCCAGGTCATGAAACAGTAGGAGGCTGCCAGAAGCACTGCTGGTCAACTTTTAGACCAGTTAGAACCCTCCCTATGCTGCATTCTTGCTGGCTGTGTTGCACAAAACAGCCTGCATGTACCCACTTTCCTGACATGCAAGGAAAGGCCTGTGCCCTGATCAACATTCCACAAGGCCTTCCTAACTCCCTGCATCACAAAACTAACATTGAAAAGACCATGTGGGTCCATGGTCCAGACTTTAGCCCTGCTGACCTGGGGGTGGGGGATCTAGTCCACCCACCATCTATAGAAACCTCTTCTGAAACAAACGTCTTCCTTGTGACCCAGAAGAAACTTCAGGAGGAGAAAACCAAGGAGAGGATGTGTTTGGGACTTGAACCAAAAGACCAAATCTTCCCTTCCAGATGTCAGTGGGGTGGGGTTGGGGGTGGGGAAGACACACACAGGATAATACTTTAATAAACACCTATGTGGGGTGTTGCAATAAGTAGTCCAAGGAGGTGACCAGAATTTGCATAGTAAGCAAGAATTCAGGAGGCAGTCAGTCCTGCAGGGTCAGGAGAGTTCTGGGCCTCGGTGGGGTCTGGCACTGGTCACATACGGTGGGAGTAAGGGAAAGAGAGGGCCACTATTCCAGGAGTCTAATGATATAATCCCTCTATCTTGTTCTGATTTTCTAAATGTTACTGGTACTCGTGTGTGTGTGTGTGTGTGTGTGTGTGTGTGTCCATCACCTCGGTGAAGATATTGAACAGTCCCAACACCATTAGGATCCAAATGTTACTGGTACTCGTGTGTGTGTGTGTCTGTGTGTGTGTGTGTGTCTGTGTGTGTGTGTGTGTGTGTGTATCCATCACCTCGGTGAAGATATGGAACAGTCCCAACACCATTAGGATCCTTCATGTGTCCTTCTATAACCACACCCACCTCCTTCCTGCCCCAAATCTGTTTTTCACCCTGACTGACAACCACTTATCTGTTCTCCATTGCTAACAGTTTATCATTTCAAAGACTTTTATCTAAATGGAATCACACAGTTTATAACCTTTGGGGATTCTTTCATTCAGCATCCTTTCCCAGAGATGCAACAAAGTTGGTGTGACTATCAACAGTGGGTTCCTTTTGGTTGCTGAGTAGTATTCCACAACGTGGATGGACTACACTGTATTCACCCGCTGAAGGGCATCTGGATTGTTTCCAATTTGGGTTTTATTACAAATAAAGCTGCGAAAGACATTCAGATACAAGTGTGTTTGTATGAACCTGAATTTTCACTTCTCTGGGACAAATGCCCAAGAGCACAATGGCTGGGTTACGTGTTACACACATGGTTAATTTGGTGGGAAACTGCCAAATTCCCTCTGTGCGGCTGCACCACTTCACCTTTGCTCCAGCAATGGATTCAGCTGCCCCAAAACCTGGCCAGCACATGGGGTTGTTAATTGTTATGATAGATGGGCAGTGGTATCTCACTGTGCCCTTAGCTTGCACACCATGCGCTTCTTCACCATCTGCATACACTCTTTGGTGAAATGTCTCTTGCCCAGTTTCTAATTGGATTGTTTCTTTTGTAACTATCAAGTTTTGAGAGCACTTTGCATATCACAGATATGAGTTTTTTGTCAGAGACACGGTTTACAAATATTTCCTCCTGTCTGCAGCTTATCTTTTCATCTTTTTCATGGGGTCTTTTGAAGAGCTCACTTTAGAATTTCTGTTGAGGTCCAATATATCAATTTTTCCTTTTGCCAATTAAGCTTTTGGTGTCCAGATCTTGTGCCAGGCCCCGAACCCTCAAGACTTGTTTTTCACAAAAAGTCTTGTCATTTTATGTTTTACATTCACGCTGTGTTCTGATTTCTCATTCCTTCCTCAAGTGAGGAAACTCGCACTCTCTGAGGTGGGTGGTATCCTTTCTCTGTCTCTATCTGCCAACCACCTTCTAAGGACTGGCTGAGGTGGCTTACAAGTTGCTAAGAAAGATGAGATGCAAAGAAAGAGACATTTAAACTTCCTTAGAACATCTTAACAGGGGCTTCCCTGGTGGGTCAGCAGTAAAGAATCCGCCTGTGATGCAAGAGACCTAGGTTGGATCCCTGGGTCGGGAAGATCCCCTGGAGGAGCGCATGGCAACCCACTCTAGTATTCTTGCGTGGAGAATCCCACTGACAGAGGAGCCTGCAGGCTACAGTCCATGGGGTCGCAGAGTCGGACACAATGGAAGTGACTGAGCGTGCACAGAACATCTCCATGGCTAAACTGGCCCCAATTCCTTTCAGTCTTTACTCGACAGCTTTTTGTCACAGGCAGGACCAAAAAAGGGCTGAAAGAGATTTTTTTCTGCGTGGCCCCTGAGGGAAAGGTAGAAGATGCATTCTGCTCCTCTGGGGTCCCTGGAGAGCTGACCTAATGACCTCGCCTGGACCTCACATCCACCTAGCCTGGCCCCTCCCCATCTCTGGGACAAGGAAACTTGGTCCCCAGCTGGTGCTAGGCTGGCAGCTTAACTGCCTCCATTTTACCTGTAAACGGAGAAAACGAGGACCATGAAGTCACTGCTAACTGACAAATGGCCTGTGAATGGTCGGTTCTCTGGAAAGAAGGGCTCACTACTGAAGTTTCAGCCAAAGCTGACCCATCCAGTCACCTTGAGCCTCTCAGTGGTGACTCCTGTCCTGAGCTGGACCCCTATAGTGGAAACTCTTAACAGAGGGCTGTTCAAAGAAAACTGGCATCCTCGCTGATACCCAGCTAGTGTCAAACAGTTATGACTGTGATGAAAGAAAACCCTGATGGTTCTAAATGGAAATCGTCATCTAAAAAAATCTCACCACCTTCCGCATCCAAACTCAAACCAACTGCAGGCGTGTCTGTAGTGAGCAGCGGGCTTCCTAATGGGGCGTGGCCCTGTGGTCTGTGTCTGCTGCTTACCCTGCCCTGAATCTCAGGGTTGAAGTCTTCCTTGAAAAATAAGAAGATAAACATAATAAAACTTTAGGTCTCATTCCTATGCTTGGCCACAATGTCCCATAAAGAGAAAAACGAATCACCACCAGGCGTCAGAGATGTCCCTGAAAAATACCAAAAATAAAACCCCAAACACCTCCTGCCTCGCCAAAAAAGGCAGCACAGTGCTGGATGGCAGGGCATTTTGGCAACTGAAAGTGTTTACTCTGGTGGGGGGAGGGGGCAGGGGAAGCCTTCTCTGCAGTAAGTGAGCAAAGTCCTCCCCACCCATCCCCAACCCCTGCCCCCTCTGGAGGCTCTTGACAGCGTCCAGCCAGACAGAAGAAGGCAGGTGACAGGACAGGGGCTTACAGGGGAACCCCATAGGGCTGGACTGGAAGAAGGCCACAACCAAATCACTCTGCAAACTTGAACTGAGCCACAGGCCACCAGAGCTGGCCACAAAGCAAGAGCCTGCAGGCCAGGGCCTGCTCACTGCATCTGAGCCACTACAGCCCGGCCACTCCCTACCCGGGAGTGGACTTCCTGGGTCCCTGTCTGAGCAAACAATAAAAGGGGTCTGTGAATGAGCGTCCAAAGCTTCGGAGCTGCCTGTCGTATTGATGGAGCACCGCGCCAGGAGCCCAGCCCTCTCGAGGACCTGGGCAAACGCTGGTATTAGTGCTCCCCTTCCTCTCAAGGGTTTACTCAGCAGCCACTCCACTGTTTCCTCAGGAGGAGACCCCCGACCCTGACAATCCATCAAGTGGATGCAAATCGTGGTCCAGACAAAACCAGGCAAACAGCACCCCGCTCTGCAATAATGGCCTCTGGAGGAGAAGGGCCCTTGCCAACAATGATTGCTGTGTACACAGCCCACTAAATACCCAAACTTCTGATTAGCCTCATAATGATCTGTGTGCACCCGTCTCCTTTGAAAGGCTCCCAAGTACACGGCACAAGTTGACTCAAGGCTAACCTCAAATAGGGGCCGTCCTGGGCTTTGCAGGCACCAGCAAGCGGCCATCCTCAGCTCTCCTCGCTGTTGATCGCAAGTCACTTGGAACGCTAATACCCAGCCTGGTCAGGAAAAAGATGGCTTCAGAGGGTTATAATCACAGGCTCAATGCTCTGGCTGGAAATGATCTAATTTGGTGAGCATTAGTACAGATTCACTATGGGGGGATATTCCCAGGTTTCCTCTGGGCTGCATATTTACAGATGCTCCCTCACACTAGGGTCCTATGGCTGGCACTGTCCGCCACTTGAAATGGCGGGGGGAGGGGGGGCAGTTTTCAGACAGGACTTCTAGGCACCTGCTTTCAATAACCACAGGAATCCTTCAGGGCCAGCTTCTAAGGTTCGTCTGAGAAGCAAGGCCTCCTCCTAGAGGGCCCCTGGCACCTACAGAGAAAAACCATGGGTGTGTTGTGTGCCCATCTTTCACTATGCATTTCTGAGGCTGCATCTTGGGCTCACAGCTCTCTTCTGAGCAACAAATGGCTCTGTCCATTCTTGCAGGAGCCGTGAGCATCCTGGAGGTGATGCATCCAACAAAATCAGAGCTTGGCATCTCCTTCCCCTGCCGCCTCTCTCACCGGGCCTCCCGCTTTGGTGAAGGCACCACCATCCACTCAGCTGTCATTGTCCTGGATTCCTCCCTGCTGAAGTCCACACACCAGCACATCTGTCACCTACCCCAGCCCTCCCTCAGCCCTCGCTGCTGCTCGCCTAAGTCTCAGCTCCACTAAGCAGTCTCCTGGCCTCACCACTCTGCCCCTGCCCCTTCACGCCCATCACAAAGGCTAGTGTGAGCTTTTCACAGCACAGGCCTGACCATGGCCTTCCCCTTCCTAAACATTTTGGTAAACTGGGACTAGGAACTCCCCGCTCTGAGAAGTTTGCCTGAAGAACACATGCTGATGGGTGTAAAAAGCTCTGGCACCTAACAAGTGCTCAGTAAACAGGTGTGTTTTCCTTTTTTCCGTCTCTCAGAGCGAGAGAAGGAGAAAACTTAGTTTTAGCCCAGGGTCTTTTGTGCTAACAGCGATTACATGAATGTAACAACCACAGCTCACCCCACCTAACACACCCCAGGAAGGTTTGGTGCTTCCGGGTTCTTCCTTCTCCAACTTGAAGCACAAAAGCCCTCGGCTTCCAAGGAACACAGACAATTTGATTTTGAATCCTCCCCTGAGGCCTCAAGCCTGAGTCACTCTGCCCACCTGCTAGACACCGCCCTGTGCCAGCAGCCGCCTCGTGTGCTGTTTGTCCAAGTGGGCACTGGACACTGCCTGTTGCTACAGCCTCCACCGCAGGCCTCTGAGGTAGCCAGTCAGACAAACATGGGGCCAGGAAGGGAAGGGCTGGGAAAATACACGCTGCCCCCGAAGAGAGCAGAGGGGAGCGGAAGAAACTGCCTGCCCCATTCAGGGATGGGAGCGAGGGCGGCCAGGCCAGTCAGAAAGACCTGGTCAGTGCTTCCAGGCTGGAACAGAAAGGTGTAGGGGTGCCTCCCATGGGACCAGTTATTTTAGAGCCCAGACATACGGAGGCCAGCAGTGAGGAGGGCCCGTCTGTGAGCCTTTTGCATGCCCTGTTGGGGATGGGAGCATTCACAGTGTAACTGTATCTTCACTCTCTCAAGTGAGGGTCTGACTATAAGGCCTTATGGTAGCAACAGGGACAGCGCCTATGATAATAGGTACTTTCTGTGGACCAAGCTCAGCAGCAACTGGACCCACAGGGAGAAGCCCGCCCTCAAGGCTCACAGTCCACATGGGGCTGCAGACTAAGAGGGAGAATGCCCTTGTGGAGCCAGTGCCTGTGGCTTTTACTTCCGGTGCCCTCGTAGTTCCCAGAAGAAGGCTTCCTGGAGGTGGTGACGTTTATGTGGGAACTTGAAGGACAGCTGGCTTTAGATGGGCAGAGAGGTAGGAATGGGTATTTAGGGGAAGAAATAGGAAGGGGTGGCAATGAGGAGCGGTGTGGGAGCAGGAAAAAGGAAAAGTGGATCCAGGAGCCCGTGCGGACAGCAGCGACGGGGAGGCTGGCAGGTGAAGGGAGAACGTGGTGTAGTGACCCCTCCTCCCAGCCGGCTGGGGCGAGCAGACATCAGGCCTCGCTCCAGCAGGGAGGTGGGCAAGGTTTGGGCCTGGGCCTGTAGCTGGCAGGATAAGGACTCGCTGACTCTTTGTGGGTCATATGGACCCCGGTGGCACTTCTAATGTCACCTGGCTTAGGGGCAGGTGCACTGCAGCAACCCAGCCTGATTAAATCCACCATCTCAACCCGGGCCCACAGCTGTATATCTCCGACGCCAGGGAAGTGACACCTCCCAGCCTGCACACAGCTTCATTTCCGAAAAGAATGTGTGAGAGGGGGAAGGTCAGGAGACAGGCACAGCTGTAAATTTGATGGAAGGTTTAGCTGGAAACCCCATTAAATCCACACACGGCTCAATGCTGGGCAATGTCCTTCCTCCGAGTCTGCTGAATGGGGCCAGGGAGGTGAGGGACTCACTAAGTAATGTCCTCATTTTTTGGTGTCTCCTATTACCCAGGGGATGGAAAACCCATTACCCATAGGTTTAGTGGCGCTTGGTCCCCAGACGGCGATACTGTCCTTTCCCTGAGCCCTCCCCTTGGCCAGCATGTGCAGCAGGCGGCCCTGGGGCCATGTCCGTCCACTCCACCATTAGGGTGGACCGCCTCACTCTCCCCACAGCCCTGGCCCCTGCCTCCTTCCCAGGCAGTGGGCACCCTCTCCCCTGCCTGGAGAGGCCTGGCCGGGCCCAGGCAGAGGATGTCTGTGATCCCACCTGCTCTGTGTGGCTATGAGCCCAAGCAGGGGCTGCCTGCTGGGAGCTGCCCTGGGTCCCTAGAGCAGCCCCCCAACCCTCCAGAGGACCTCAGGTGACAGCCTGGAGAATGTTTAACACAGAACAGTGCGGGGGAGGCGCGCTGAAGCACAGTGCAAATTCTTGTTCCCAAAAGGCAGGCCTCAACACATGCGTTTCCTAGGAAGGGGCCAAGGCTCAGACTATTCTACCTGGAAGCCTCTGAGCCCCAGAGAGGGATGGGAGACATGGGGCTAGGTGCCTCCTTAGCCCCCACCACCCATTAGGTGCCAGAACGTTACTTGTCACTAGTAAATAACATCTGTCCAATGCTCAGCTCAAGAGCCGCATAAAGTAATGAAGGTGACAGGACTGGGCTCTCATCTCAATTGGGCAAACAGTGAATTATTGAACCTCTCTGAGCCTCTGATTCCTAGATCTGTTCAATGGAATCACAATGATACTGGTCCTCCTATGACTGTTTCGCAGATTTAAGGGGAGAATGCCGCTAATGCTCAACAAGTCCCCAGCAACACCACAGCTCCCTTGGCGATGAGGGGCAGGTGATCTTGTAGGCCTGACCGGAGTCTGCAGTTCTCATTAGACCAAGCACAGCCAGAAGGCGGGCCTGCTTCCAAGGACCGAAGGGACCCTATTCTTTCTCTCTTCAGAACCCCAGCTAAACACACTTCATGATGCCATTTATATGATGTTCTGGGGAAAGTAAAATTATAAGGACAGAAAACGTAATAGAGGTTGCCAGGGGCTGTGGGTGAGACTGCAGAGGGACAGGATGAATATTCTGGGGGAGGGAACTTCCGTATATCTTGATTGTGGTGGTGGTAACATGACTATACACCTCTTTTAGGATTTCAGGGCTTCTCTGAAGGCTCAGTGGTACAGAATCTGCCAAGAGATGCGGGTTCAATCCTTGGGTTGGGAAGATCCCCTGGAGAAGGGAATGGCAACCCACTCCAGTATTCTTGCTTGGAGAATTCCACAGACAGAGGAGTATGGCGGGCTACACTCCATGGGGTCACAAAGAGTCAGACACGACTGAGCAACTAATATGCATGTCCATTTAGAGACCCCTGTCGACTCACAGTCAAGTAAGACCCCTGAAATTGGTTGAACTGTTTGATTTCCAAGCCACAGGGAGTCTCTCCCCAACTCTGTACTTGAACAGTAGTGTCCTCTGGAATCGACCTTTTGGGTCTTACCAGTCCCTTCTTACTTTCCATCTCCAAGGAGCTGGCCTGTTGAAGCCATCTTTGGATGCTGGGTCATGGGATCCCTTCTCTCCCTCCCCATTCAGCATGGTTGTGATGCCAGCCCCATCTGCCCTCCCTTCCCACCTGTCCTCCCATGTCCGGGGTACCCTGAGGATGGGAGGGGAGGTGAGCCTTCCTCCTGCTGGACACTGTCCCAGCTTTGGCTCTTCTGGGTGTGGCAGGGGTAACTGACAGGGCACTGGGAAATAGCTCTGAACTGGAGCTGTTTTTCCTGAAAGCATCACATTCAAGGTCTACAGTGAGAAAGTAGCAACACTAATGGGACCTCTGTGCACAGAGAGGGGGCCAGGGAAATGACTGGAACTTGCTCAGATAACTGGATTAAACATTTTATATGGTTAGTGCCTCATCCCCATTTCACAGATGCAGAAACTGAAGTTCCTAGACACCGTGTTACTGTGGTAACATGACTAGTTTTTGCCACCATGAGGACCTGCTTTTTAAGGATGGCTTAAAAGGATGACTAATTTCAAGCTTTTCTCCTTGGGGCAGAAACACTGATCTTTCCACCTAGGTAGCCAGGTGGAAGCCAAGCTGGGTCTTCTGTATGACAGTGATGTTGAGAAACAATGATTCAGCCCCCAAATAAAGCTCAACTTAATACCAAAACTGTGTTTTTCAAAACCAGTACAAGGACTTCCCTAGCGGTCCAGTGGTGAAGACTGTGATTCGACTGTAGAGGGCAAAGGCTCAATCCCTGGTTAGGGAACAAAGATCTCATATGCCACGCAATGTGACCCCAAAAAGAAAAAAACTTTTGAGAAGAAATAAAAATAAACATACAAAATCAGTACAAGCCAAATTTGCTTAAGACATAACCTAGTTATCGACAACCTCACTCATAAGGAAATTGCCTCGACTGTCTTAACACTGTTCCTGCTCCGGGGTGTCCCAGGGCATGGACACAAAACCCACAAGCTTTGCCTGTTAGCAGGACCAAACAAGGTTTGTGTTTGTTTGTGAGTAACCACATGTGTGTCCTGATTTCCCCTCCTGAGGGTGGAGCTGGAGGGCCAGGATGCGAAGCAGGGGAGACAAGAGACGACAGGGTGAAGCCTCAGAGACTGGACCTGGACAAGGTGGCCCTGGCCAGGCTGGGAAAGATGAGGAAAAATGAAGCAGTTCCCTTTGCTTCAAATGTGAATAGAGAGTAATTAAGTCTGCTCAATTCTCTAATTAAAATTCCCAACAAGTAGAACCCCCATGGCCGGGCGCTAGACATTCACATAAAACACAGGGAGGAAACCAAGCGTGTGGACAGTGGACTCCAGGCTGGCAGCCCCTCAGCGCTAGCCTGATTTCAGAGGAACACGCTCCACTTTCCAATCCTTCATGCTCTGGGTCCTTAAAGAAACCCTTTCCTTTCCCATAAGAGCCCCTAACAGGATAAAAGTCAGAAAATCGGGGGCATCACACCCGGTCAAGCCCACGCATGCAGGGAGGTCACAGGCTGCTGGATGGCATCCCGAGATGCTCCCGTGCACTCCCACTGCGGGTCCCCAGAGCAACGTACACACGAAACTGACACATTTGAAACGCACACCTCTCTCCATATGGGCATTTTCAGCAGCACTTAAAATCCTCAGTGCTGAAACACAGCCAACTGTGGAAGTTCAGCTAAATGCTGAAGAAAATTACTGGTTTGCTCCGCTGGCTGAAGGGCCCCCCTCACGTGGCAGGGTGGCTCTGGTGGGTTCAAAGCTCCTCATTAGAGCGGGAGCCTGCACAGAGTTAACACACTGCACTGGAATCGACGGACGGGTTCTGGTCCGCAAACTGCTAAGTAGTAATTATGAGTAACCTGGTAACTCCTAAGCAGTTGCTAAGTAGTAACAGTTACTGCAGGGATACGGCCCGACCATTGAGCGGGAGTCCAGCCTGGGAACTGCCCAGGCAGCAGGCTCGTAGCAGGGCTGCAGTCAGAGGCGGACTGGTGGACATGAGGCGCTGGCAGCCGTCTGCACAGCCTTCCTTCCTCCAGCCTTCTGAGGCCAGCCCTTCCCTCCAGGCTCAGCCTGGATCCACCCATGATCTCCCACCTGGAGAGACCCTGCGGCAGCCTCCAGACAAACCTGCCCCACCCACTCACCGACCAACGGCAAGCTCCGAAACCAGGGACACGGTTCCTCCGGCTCTTCCCAACACCTGGTCTGTTCCCCATTTTTCTGCAAACTGCTCCAGGGTGGGCAATGCCTGGCTAAAGTCCTCTCGCCTAAACTGAAGCCAGCTGAGGAAAGGTTTGGGGTGGGGCACGCAGAAGCCACAGAAAGTGAAGTCCCTGCCCTGGTGGATCACCTCCTAGATCCAGGAGGCGACTACAGACTGGGACCCCAGTGCTGTGTCCAGCATGTGCATGCGTGCGCACACACCCCCAACCCCTCCGTGTCTATACCCAGATGTGGGTGTGTGCCAACAGGGCAGAATGGTGCCAGAATCAGGGAGTTCAAGGGATATTTCAAGTAGAAGAAAAAATTTTAAAACCAGAAAAAGTAAGCCAAGTTTGCCTTTTTCCTCTTGGCTACAGAATACATTTGAAAAATGGGCTTCCCTGGTGACTCAGACAGTAAAGAACCTGTCTGCAATGTGGGAGACCTACGTTCAATCCCTGGGTCAGGAAGATGCCCTGGAGAAGGAAATGGCTACCCACTCCAGTACAGAGAATTCCATGGACAGAGGAGCCTGGCGAGCAACAGTCTATGGGGTTGCAAAGAGTTGGATACAACTGAGCAACTAACACTTCCACTGGTTTTCACATTTGAAAAATACATTTCATACAGTGTATATAATTCTATATTCTGTTTTTTAATATCATCATTAAGATTCTGCATAAATAACATTTTAGAGGATTCAAACTGCTTCATTCCATAGACAGGCATTAATTTATTTAAACTTTCCCCTTTATTCAGCCAAGTCTTTCAACACTATGAAGTGACTTTACTGCACCCATGATTTCTGCTTAGGCAGCTCTGCATGGACCTCACTGTATAAACAGATGGCCTTCCTCAGTGAGAGCCTTTAATGGCCATAAGAAATAACCAATACATTCTACGATAGAAAAGATTTGATTTTGTCTTTCTTTCTTGCTCAGCTGGCCTCTAGGAGGGAGGAGGCCACAGTGAATATTTGTGGCTGGAAGAAGAAAAAACATGTGAGCCAGTGAGTCTGTGTGTGAGTGAATATCCCTCCAGGTCTACTTGCTATAGTTTACAATTCTTTACTTTCCCATCAGGGACTCAGGCTCAGTCAACACTTTCACATAGCCATCCCTACCCAAATAATTTTTCCTAGATGTTAATACAGAAAAATTTAAAAAACTAAACAAACAACCTTTGAATAGCAAATCCCAGTATCAAAACTGAGGCAACTGGTACACAATTTTGGACGAGTGACAGTAAATATGAAAGCTGACCACACACATACCCAAGATCCCAGTTTTACTCCTAAGTACTTTCCCAGTGGAAATGTACCTGTATGTCCGCAGAAACCACACAAGGATGTACACAAGGAACACAGAACACACAGAACAGCCCCTAACAGAAAACAACTCAACACCCATCAGTACTGGAACCAAAAAGGAGTCAATACCATTTGACAGTGAGAAGGAACAAACCACCAGGCCATGTAACAACATAAGCAAATCCCCCAAACACAAGCAAGAAGCCAGACACAAAAGTGCACACAGCACATAATTCCATCTACATTAAGAACGTACAGCAAGCAAAGCCAAGAGATGCTACCAGAGGCAGGACAGGGGTTGCCTGGGATGGGGCAGGGGTGGTACAGACTAGGACTGGTACAGGAGCTCCCAGGGGCTGGCTTTGGTCTGTTTTGAGATTTGGGTGCTAGTTACACGTGGTTTAGTTGCTAAGTCATTTCCGGCTCTTGTGACCCCATGGACTGTAGCCTGCTAGGCTCCTCTGTCCATGGGATTCTCCAGGTAAGATAACTGGAGTGGGTTGCCATTTCCTTCTCCAGGAGATCTTCCCGACCCAGGGATTGATCCTACAGTCTGGCAAGTGGGTTCTTTACCACCAGCACCACCTGGGAAGCCTGCTGGTTAGATGAATGTGTTCAAATGACAAAATTTCACCAATGCAGTACACTTAACGTATGTTATGCTCTTCATTATAAAAATGAATGAAATAATGCCATCTGCAGCAACATGGAAAGACCTGGAGATGATCACACTAAGTGAAGTAGGGCAGACAGAGAAAGACACCATGTGATATGGCTTCTATGAGGTATCTTTAAAAAAAAAAATGATACAACTGAATTTACATACAACACAGAAGTAGAACCACAGTCAGAGAAAACAAACTTACGATTACTGAAGGATAAGGAAAGGAGGGATAAATTTGGAGTTTGGGGTTAACATATACACACAGTACTATATATAAAATAGACAAACAACAAGGACCTACTGTATAGCACAGGGGACTATGTTCAACACCTTGTAATAACCTTTAAGGGAAAAGAATCTGAAATAAAATAGATATATATGTATATATAACTGAATAACTCTATATAACTCTAGCGCACACCTGAAACTAACATGATGACTGTAAATTATACTTCAATTTTAAAAAAGGAATAGGAAAAAATTAGATGTGTGCTCTTTGTTGTATGTATATTCTCATAACTGTTTTTGAAGGATGTGTGGTCCTTTTTACACTTAATCAAAGGAGTTTACTTAAAGACTTTCTCAAGTGTCTGCATTCAAAGCTCCAGAGAAATCAATAAGTGACACAGAACTTGTCCACTGGGTCTGGAGGCCAGTCTCAGGAAGCTTAGGCTAATGGGCCAGTGGGCAGCAGGGGTCCCATAGACAGGGCCTCCCACTCCAGATCTGCGGGGGAAGCAACCCGCACGGTCACACTGGGTGGGGGGTAGGGTGGGTCAAGCCTGGGGCAGATGCATTACCTGCAGACCTAGGGCCAAGGCCCGATCCCTCCCAGGCCCCACACCCATGCCTGGGCAAGGCCTTCTCAGCTCTTCTGCCCTTCAACCTACTGCTACCAACTGTGTGAGGGACAAGTCCAGATTCCATGGGACCTGAAGCTTATACAGTTGGGATAAGGGAGGCTCTTTAAAAGAGATAACAAACAATGTGTCTACGCTTCATCACAAGGCCATGGAGGGGGCTGTGCAAACAGGACCCTGAAGCGTCAGCCTCTGCTGAGTGAGACCGATCTGTTGGAACCCAGGTGCCTGACCCTGACACTGGCCTGCCCCTGACTGTCCATCAGTACCTTCTGCGCCTGCCTCAGCTGGGGCCCGCAGAGCCTCGCTCCACCCTGAGGGTCGGCCAGATCTAGCCCACAGAGACCCCGAGGAACAAGGCCACTCCTGAGAAGACACCACGTCCACCACCTGGGCATCCCTTGCATCCAGCACTCCATCCCTCTGCAGCCAGCTACAAGCCTTTGGGAAAGCAGCCCCCTCCCATCTGTCATCCCTAGCTTATCTTACTTCTCTGGTGATTATCAGAACCCCATGAAGGGGTTTTAACATGTTCCTCAGATGAGATTTGATTAAGCATCTTTGCAGAGGGAAGTTCTGATGAGCTTTAGGGAGCAGCTGGCTTTGAGCCCAGTTTGGTTTTCTGTGAGCCCCCCAGGTCAGGGCATGCATGGCCAGCAGGACACTATGGGGAGTAGCTCCATGACATCACACCGCAGAGTTTGTTTCCTCCAGCAGAGATGCATGCTCAGCAAGGAAGGCAGCCTCGGTAACCTCCGGCCAGCCCCAGGGAAGAAGAAACTAGACCTCTGGACACCAGACCCTCTACAAAGTGCCCTGCCCATGACATGTCCCCTGCCTTCTCCAACTTGTACCTAAATGGTGTTTCTGATCTGCAGCTATATATATATATGTGTGTAAATAATAGTATTTGAATAATAGCAAGGTCTGAAAGCTGAAGGTAGGGAGGGAATTCAATTTCCTGAGCTTTTGCTCTGGACAGGTATCATTTCTTCCTGTTTAGATAAAGTGAAGGTGTTGCAGAAACAGCAACAGCTTTGCAGGCAGGAAAGTCTAGATGTGATCCTGGCAAGACTCACCTCATTGTCCTCATCTGTAAAATGGGAAGAATAGGACTATATAGACTTCTGTCAAGGAACAGAGATAACAGGCAGAAAGAGCCTGAAAACACAAGGACCCAGTAAAGGCTGGCTGTATTATTTCTAAGTTTCTCTCCTTCACACTGTACAAGTAAGAGATACAGTCTGTTCATGGTTCAATTAGCGATGCTTCTTAAGAGATCAGCCCATGTCAGAACTAACAGATCAGACTCACTTTTAACTGCTGTAAATGGAGGTGCCATGGTTTGTTTAAACATTTCTGGATTGCTTGGGGTATTTGCAACCTTTTGTTATTTTAATCAGGGCTACAAGGGATTTTTTTGTGCAGGCTTCTCTGGGTACATGCTCCTCCAGAGTAGATCCTGAGAAGGGAAACTGTCATTACCTGCTGCCATAGGCCCCCAGCCCCAGCGCACACTGTGCCAGCGGCCAAGAGAGGGCCGTTAGCATGCATCCTGCCCTTCCTTCAACATCAGCCAACTACTAAATCTTTGCCAATTCAAGATCTACTCCCTAAATACTAAGAAGGTTGAGAGGTTTTCCTTTAATCCAAATTACATTGACAATTCCTCTTCTCATAATTCACTATTTCTAGGTTTTATCTATTCTTTAGAAAAATGGGACCATCCTTTTCTTCATTTGGTGAAGTTTCCTGCCCTTCAGTTGTGTGTAGTAAGTTTTCTCCCAAGCTGCCATGTCTCTTAACTTCATTTATAGCACCTTTTCCCATAAAAGTTTACCGTTTCACTGATGGCACCAATTCACTTTGATTTGTCTCAGAAATCAGATGAAACAGAGGTAGCAGAGAGGCACAGATGGACAGACAGATGCGTGGTCCAGGAGAGGAACACAATCATGGCAGAATCGGGTAGGGATTTTCTTTCAGCTCTGCTGAATGTTTGAAAATTCAAAATTTGAAAATTTTGAAAATGTATTGAAAATTCCTAATAAAAATGTCAGGGAAGAAGTATGCGTTTCTGATACAGTCAAGCATATCCATCTTTTCCTTTAAGGCTTTCACATTTGTGTCTTGTGTAAGGCTTCCCATGGCAGCCAAAGTGTTGGGGTGAATAGAGAAGTTTACTTACACAACTTGAATTAAAAAAAAAAGGAGTTATGAATTTAATTTCTCTCTCTCTAACCCATTGTCTTAATTCTACCAACAAAGCCATTATCATTCTCTACTAATTTCAATAGACATCCTTGTTAAAAACAGCCTAACCCTCCAATTCTACATTTCTGTCTTTCTGGACTCTTCATTCTGATGCAATGCTCTGCTATAATCACTCCAGCTCTGTACCTCAAGGGCAGCCCTCCCATCCCCATCACTGTCTTCCTTCCCAGAACAGTCCTGGCTCTGTAGGATGAGTTCCTCTCCCATGTGAATTTTACTATCAACTTGGAGAATTCCATTAGAATCCTCCCAGGATTTGTATCATGACTGACTGTACAGAGTTTATAGGTAATAACAGAGGTAGGGTTGTGAGGACAAGAAAAAAGATGGTGTCTGTAAAGGGATTGGGCCACGGCTAGTGGATCCTAAATAGGAGCAGCTAGTATTACTAGTTGTTTTTGTTACAAGCTGGGAAGTTTCACCAGGGACATGGTGCATGTATCATGGCTCTTCCAATCCAAGGATACATTCTCTCTCTCTCTAAAATTTTTTACTGAAGTATAGTTGATTTTCAAAATCATGTAAGTTTCAGGTATACAGCACAGAAATTCAGTTATACATACATATATAATATATATATCTATTCTTTTTCAGATTCTTTTCCCTAATAGGCTGTTACAAAATATTGAGTAGAGTTCCCTGTGCTATACAGTAGGTCCTTGTTGGTTATTTATTTTATGTATAGCAGTATGTCCATCTAGTCAAGGCTATGCTTTTTCCAGTGGTCATGTATGAATGTGAGAGTTGGACTATAAAGAAAGCTGAGTGCCGAAGAATTGATGCTTTTGAACTGTGGTGTTGGAGAAGACTCTTGAGAGTCCCTTGGAATGCAAGGAGATCCAACCAGTCCATCCTAAAGGAAATCAGTCCTAAATATTCACTGAAAGCACTGATGCTGAAGCTGAAACTCCAATACTTTGGCCACCTGATGGGAAGAACTGACTCACTGGAAAAGACCCTGATGATGGGAAAGATTGAAGGCAGGAGGAGAAGGGGATGACAGAGGATGAGATGGTTGAATGGTATCACCGACTCAATGTACATGAGTTTGAGCAAGCTCCAGGAGAAGCCTGGTGGCTCCAGTCCATGGGGTCGCAAAGAGTTGGACACGACTGAACAACTGAATTGATAGCAGTATGTATCTGTTAATCCCAGCCACCTAATTTACTCCCCCTCCATTTCCCCTTTGGTAACCATAAGTTTGTTTGGTGTGTTCATAAGTCCCTTTCTGTTTTTTTTTTTTTTAATTTATGTATTTTTAATGGCAGGATAATTGCTTTGCAATGTTGTGTTGGTTTCTGCCATATGTCAACATGAATCAGCTAGCTATAGGTATACATATGCCCCTCCCTCATGAACCTCCCTCTCATCTCCCATTCCGTCCCATCCCTCTAGATTGTCACAGAGCACAGGGTTGCGCTCCTTCCCTTTCTATTTTGGAAATGCTTACTTGTGTCTTTTTTTTTCCCAGTTCAATTTCACATAAAAATGATACCATATGATATCTGTTTTACTCTGTTTGGCTTGAAAATTGTTTTCAAACTCCTCCCAAACCCCTCCCCTTCCTCATCTGGGCCACTTGCCTTTCATATGCTTCCCAAATGAGAAGCACCTTGGCCAGAAGCACTCTGGTACCCAGAGCACAAGTCCCTGAAGTCCTTCCTGAGGCTTCCCCCAGATCTGGTCCAGGTCCCCTGGCCCCTGGGCCCACTCTGTGCCTGTCAAGCCACCTGCAGATGCTCACTCGGCCTCCACTCTGATCAGACACCATGTGCCGCCGGGGGTAGCGCCTGCCCACGCCCAGGTTCCTGATCAACAGGAGCCCCTATGAGTACAAAGTCTGCCATGCTAGGCTCAGCTACCACCCCCAGCTGCCCCGCCACCTCAGACGCAGCACAGCCCCAAGCCACAGTCAAGCCTCCCAACGCCTACAAGAGTGGGTGCCCCCATCCACCTGATGGATGAGGCCTATTTCAGGCTGAATGGGGAGAAATCTGGGACCCAAACCTAGGTCTACCTGTCCCCCTGGCCCTCCCCCAGCCACATTCCACTGAGTGAGTGCTGGCCCCAGGGCCATCAGTCCCAGGAACAAACATCCCAAATGAAAGTCATCTCCAGGCACACCCTTGACTGACCTGAGGTTCCCAGGCACCCAGCCCCCGCTGTGTCCTCCCTGCAGCTTCTCCCAGCACCAGCCTCCACACTCCTTTTTCTTCTCTGCACGGACAGCAGCTGCCACAGCATGCAGCTGTTGACAAACTAGTCAGCAGGCTGCCAAGGCATCTTTCCAGGCCGCCCGCATCCTCCTGAGCAGAGAGATACCTCATTAGCGTGCTATATTTCAGCCCCGAGAAAACAATGCGCGCCAGGAGACCATAAACAACCAGTACAAATGCTACAGGTCGTGGATGATGAATGCCACCCACGGATGTTCGATGTGGGCCCTGCTTACACAGACAGGAGCGCAGCCGCTTCCGGGCACATCCATCCTTGCCCCAAATGCTGACGCAGGGAGAAGGCGGCACAGCCCTGCTCCAGATACACGGGCCATGGCTCCCACCCACCCACCACGAGCCTCCCTCCTAACGGGTGATCTGTGCTGCTCTCTGATGATTCTCAGTATCTCCAAATCCTTACCACTCTACTTTGGCTACTGGTTCTTCTGATTATTATCCTAACTTTTCTCCTCCTTGCTCCAGGTCCAGGAATTCTTGAAAAATAAAGTTTTAGAACACCGCAGCCAGTTTTTGAAAAGCGCTGGCCCGCCAGACGAGCAATCAGGCCAACGCCAAGGCAAACAGGGGCCCTCGCACAGACCTACAGGGCCCTCACAGAGCAGGCTCTGTTGGCCTGAGGGGTGGTTCTGAAAGAGCAGCCCTGTTCAGTTCAGTGTCGTCTTTCCGGCCTTTCGGGTGCCAGTAGGGACCACGGCCTGAGGACAGAAGCGCTCTGGGGTGAGGACAGGCAGGACCTGGGGGCTTTCCCGTGTGGCTAGACCCTGGGGCATCAGTTTCCTGTTGGACCAGCCTCTGGACAAAGAAGGTGATCTGGGTGAGGTGCTGGGCTGGCTGAAGACCCCAGGCATCTACACCAAAGATGGCCAAGGAGGTATGAAATGCTCTCAGCAGTTACACACCCTGCACATAAGCAAGGTATGACATTGGTTCCATCGTAAGGTAATGGGGAGAAAGATGCAGCCAAACGCTCAGAGGAAGAGCATTGTCAGGGAGCCTTTGACTGCTCTAGGGATGCTTATGGCCCAGTCTCAGCTGGGGAGGCCGCAAACACTCCCTAGGCATTAAAAAGGGGACCAGAGCATAAAGATCCCTGAGGACCCCAAGGCTCTCTCAGAGGTTCCACAAAGTCAAACTGTCTTTATCTTTTACTAAGATGTTATCTTTTTCCCTCTTGCTCTCTCATGAGTGGACAGTGGCGATTCCCAGAGGCTACCACGGAACAGATCAAATGCAGGAAACATATGAAAAAGCTACCTTCTATAAGACCAGACAGTTAAGGGGTATGTGAAGTTGAAAAACAAGGTCATTCTTTTCTTTTTTTGTTGTTTTGGAAAATATTTTTCCTAAAAATGGCTTGTTTTCCTTAACTTGAAGTGGCTTTGTAACTATTATCTTAAGATGAGTTGAAAATATCTTTCACATTTTTCAGTTGGAATTTTGAAAATGATAAATATCGATAGATACAACACTTCTGAGAAACCTCTTTGGAGTTCTCCATAATTTTCAAGAGCATAAAGGAGTCCAGAGACCAAAACATTTGAGAACAGCAGTGGTAGAATTTTAATGACAGGGGGTAGTGAAGTGGGCAGGATGCCCTGGCCGGTAAAAAGGTTCCAAAGCAGGCAATACAATACAATCCCATTTTGTTAAAAAAAGAAAAGAAGATAGATGTGTGTGTATAATATGTGGACACAGAAGGAAATGCAAGCACGTGGTCCAAGATTTCACCATGGGCTCTGTCTGGGAGGTGGTGTGGAGGGAGGGATCTCTCTGCACCTGCCATTCACATATGTTACTACTACAATCAAATCAAGTGAATAATTCATGTTTAAGGTTTAGCCTCCCCTTTTCAGAAAAGCCCATGGAAGAGTAAACTGAACAAATAACATTTTGAGCCCTTCCTCTGGGCTGAGTACCATGCTAAGGGTTCAAGAGGCATGAGTATCAAATCTCAGTGATGCTTATGGGCTATCAGCCTCATTTTATAGAGGAGAACCTGAAGGTCAGAGCAAGACTGAGCATCGTGTCCACGGTCACACAAACATGAGGGGACACACAGCAGGACTCTGATCTGGGCTGGTCGGTCTGCAGAAGCCTGTGTCCCTGACCACTGGACCATTGGCTAGGTGGCCTTCCCTTGGTTCTCCAGCCTCAAGAAGAGCCTGCATGCCAGGGTCTCTGCCCACCCTTCCTTGGCTCTGATGGCATAGGGCCCTCTCACTCTGCCCCATGGAATTCAGCTCTGGTGGACAAGGACCCAGCTCTCTTTTGAGCATCCTAAAGCCCCTGTGTCCACTTCCAGACCAAGCAGCAGCTATCAAACAGGGTGAGCAGGTACAGCAACACCTCAGCAGGGGTCCAGCCACCACCACCACATCCCTCAGAAGCTCATCCTGAATCAGAACACAAATGCAGCCTCTGAGGCTGGACCACCAGGCCAGAAGTGAGGTTACAGCTCCAGGGACTCCCCAGGCACAGATCTTCAACCCCAGCTTCTTGACTGCCCCACGTGGGCTGGGAGCAGGTCACAGGGTGGGTGTCACGGTCTAAGGTCATGTTGCTGCTGCCTGCTCCAGCCTGCTGACTCGGGTCATTGGCCGCCCACCGCTGACTGCCTGGCACAAAGACCAACTCCTATTCCCTCCCTGCCTCAGCAGGCAGCTCCTTATCTCCTTCGACCCCAGCACAGTGCGAAGACCCTGAGCGCCCCCCCTGGTGCCCCCTGGGAAGGGCCCGAATTCTCCGCCGGTTTCTGAACGGGTGTGCTTGCCGTGGGAGTTGGAAAACATAATAAATGGGCCCGGCTCCATGTGCAGCACCTAATTTGCAATAATATTGAAGTCTCCAACAATAACTCATTTACTCTTATAATAAATATATAAAAAAAAGACAAATTGCTACATTGAACATGCATTTTCCTCACTGCAAGTAGCTGCGACCCCAGGGAGAAAGCCCTGTGCTGCTAACTAATAGTAAATCCTTTGGAAAATCATGTGTCATAATGATGGACAACCAGGGAAGGGGTGTTAAATAGATTTAGAGGTTAGCGACTCTAACAAGAACAAAAGCCGTCCTGTGCAAACCGCACGTTGAGAAGAGTGCAGATTGGATGTGCTTAGCGCTCACCTTTGGACAGCCAGGTGCACAGAGGGACAGAAAAGTTTCTGTCCTGGGTGGGTGTGGCTGGCCGCGTGTCAGGACAGAGTTGCAGGGAGGGAAGAAAGGATGGGGAGGCCTAGGCCAGGATCTCCAGTCTTGCAAGGACCCCTGGAGGGAAGGTTTCCAAAAAGCCAGCCCCTTCTGTGCATTTGGAAGGCAAATGCTCACAAAGCGCCCACCACGCCCAGCTCAGCGCGGGCACGGGGGATGCAGCCCCTCTCACTGAGATAAAAGCCATGACTAGGATAAGGAAGGCTCCCAGGGGTGTCAGCATCTGGCCCCTGTGGAAGCCTGGTGGCTGCGGCCTGGAGGAAGGGCCGGAGGGAAGGGCTGCCTCGTTCTCTTAGTTCACTAGTTCAAGACTAGTACAGTCATGAGTCACTCTTTCCTGTCTATTCCTCCAAGTCCTGGCATTTGCCTTCTTCAATTTGGGAGTCCTGACCTCCAGGACAGGGCTTGACAGCCTTGTCCCAGATCCCAAGTGGCCTTTCCAACTATCTCTTATTGAACTTCCGTTTGTGCGCTGGCACGGGGCCTGGCCCAGAGAGTTGGTGCCTGACGGCTGCTTACTGAACTGAAAGGGTGGACACGGGTCGCATTTACTGCATGCCTGCTGGCTGCCGGCTCTGTAGGAGGCTCCATAAAAAAGGGAAGTTTCAGGGGGTCGGATGACAGCCATCCGGAGGCTCTGGGGCTCCTGGCACTTGGCTCCAACCAGGGGCCGGGTGGCCCTCTAGCAGGAGCAGGGTCTGAAGCTGGCATGTGGCACAGCCCTTGGGAGGGGCAGAGGCACCCATGCAGTCTCACCCCAGGGGTCACCTGCTGCTGACTTTATACCCTGCCCTCCAACGCAGGGCTAGTACTAAATGGACACAACTACGGATCAATGTCACCTGCAAAGCTCAAGTTCTGGTCGATGTCATTGAGAATCGCACCTTAACCAGGATCCATCCCACTCCAAAAACTTCACCAATTCCCTACGAGACCCAAACCAAGTTGCTCCCTTCTCCCAGGACTCAGTTTCCTTAGCTATAAAATGGGGAGGGGGTTACCTAGACACAACACAGATCGTCACAGTTTTTCTCCCATTCATTCATTCAGCCAATGATGGAAAAGTTTTCCACTTAAACTCACAGAAGTAATCCACAGTTATGAAATAACTAACTGCGACGGGGGCAATTCTGTGAAAACAATGCTGCAAACCAAACCAAGCTTTCCGCCCCCCTCCCCGCCTCCCAAGAACATCAGTCTCTCAAGCACCAACCAACACTTTAAGGCTCTGTACTCCAGTGATAGTTAAGATACACTGACGCCACTTAGACATTTGATAGACTTTGCTTTAAAACTCAACACCACCCATTAGCCCAACATTCTTATACATATTAGAAACTGGGGACATTTCCAAAAATGTCTAGAAAGAGAAACAAACTCCAAGTCAAACAGAGAGAGCTGTGGACCCCCTGCAGTCTGGAGCCCAGGAGGGGACATCCCTTGACCTTTGAGACAGGCTTGCCTGCAGTTCCTTCCTCACTCCATTTCTCCAACTTCAAAATACAAGCACATAGATTTGCTTTCATTGGTGCTTTACGCCTTTGGTACTGCCAAACTGTTCCTTTGCTGGCTTCTAGCATCTCCCTTCTGGAAACCTTTCTATAGTTTAAACAACACTGCCTGGTGATTGATGACCATTTTGCGACTGCTATCAGTTTACTATTTTGACCAATACATCATAAATCAGGAAGAGGAATGCCGGGTCCAACTGGAGAGTGTAGCTTTCGCTCATTACCTGGGAGGATTATAGCCATTTCATAAAATCCATTATCTAGGGAAAGGATCCTATTGGCGGGGGGCAGCAAAATTCATTTCATGCTTCAAAAGTTTGTGATGGGGCTGGCTAGGGAAAAAAACCTTAAATTGTTTGGAAGGTAGGGATCATGATTTGTTTAAAAACCACAAATGGGCAAGACTGAGCTGTGTCCATTATATTGAATGGCACTTTGTACTCAAATGCCCAGGGCCTTGGCCCCCTGACTGTAGTCCGCCCCCAACTCACCAACAGCTGGCCAGAGGAAGCACCCTCCCCACCCAGCTCCAGGCCAGGCCATGCTCATCTCTGCCAGGCCCTGTCTTGGTCCCCTCCAAGGCCATCTGTCCCATCCCTCCAGCCCCGTCTCAGCACGGCAGCGAAACAGATTTTTCCACACGACTATCAGGTGTGTCCTTCTGCTTCCCTGAGGATCAGGGGGGTCTCAATTCTCAATGCCTGTGACATCAGGGGGCCCACCTCCTCTCTCATCTCATCCTCACCCTTCCCTGGTCCCTCACCACGTTCCAGGGACAGTGACTTTTCCTCTCTCCTCCTGCCCCCTCATAGGGCGATGACACGCAGCTCCCTCTGCCTGGGAAGGTTTCCCTTTATAACACAGAGAAGCATATTTCCAGCTGACAGCAGCTGTTCCCCTACGCCCACTACGTGTAGGTTTCCAACACTTCTCCTTTAGCACAAGCAGACTCTGATTTGACATGGTGGGGTCGTGTCACCACTTCCCCAAAGGCAGCTGCCAAGAAGACCCTACCTCCCTTTGTAACTCTCTATTTCCAACTAGCGAAGGGGAAAACACAGATGTCCCAGGGACCAGCCCTTGAGGAGGGCCTCTGTCCCTCCTTGGCCCTCCCCTGAGGGTGTGAATTTCACTACACCAGGGAGGTACTCCCAAGGCCTCAGGGGCACCATCGCCCCCATTGGAACAAGTTCCCCACTTTTAGGACCCCTGGGGGCTTCTTTCCTGGGGACCTGAAGGCCAAGCCAAGTAAGGACTTGTTGGAAGCCAGAAGGAGGAAGAATCAAAAGGATGTTAAAAAGAGACAATGAAAGAAAGTGTCTTCCAGATTTTGCCAAGCCTCAAGAACATTCCTTCTGAATACGATTTTGTTTCTTCCTCTCCTCAATTCAACTTTTCCCAAATTCATTCCTCATGCGAACACAGTGTCTTCCCCAGGGAAGCTCGGCTTTAACACACACATGTTTTTCTAAGTAACTCGGAGCTGAGGCTCCACAGACAATAAAGATTCTTGTCTGCGAATCCTCCTTGCTGCTGAGACCACCAGGGAATTGCAGTGCTGAAGGCTGAGCTCCCAGACTCCCCGATTCGCCAGATCTCAGAAGCTCCCAGTTCAAAGTTCTCGTGGGCACCCGAAGAGTTTCAGGGGCTATCTGTCCCGGAGGAGGAACTGGGAAGAAATCCTGCAACTGACGATGTGAATTTGCCTCCCACCTAATCCCAGACAAACTCTTCCTTCCTTCGCCAAGCAGGAGTCACTTCACTTTCTTTCGAATTCTGTTCTCTCTCTCTCTCTCTAGTGGCCAAAGTCCTGCCTCCCCACCCCCCACCCCAGCTCTTTGCATTCCCGCCCCCACCTCTCCCCCCACCTCCCCCAGCCAGCTTCCCCCTGGCTGGGCCCTACTCATGCTCCCAACTTCAAACTTGGAGCGCGGCGACGCGGCAGCAGAACCTGCAGGCCAGGCCTGTGCAAACAAGAGCAGCCGCCTCCTCATTTCCACTTGAAGCGTCGCGGGAAAGCGGTCTTTCTCCTTCAACTTACCCGGTGCGGCCGGGAGGGAGGAGGAATGCCACCCGCCTGGAGGGGCGGCCGTGCGGGGGAGGGTGCCGCCGGGCGAGCGAGAGGCCGCCGGAGCCTCGGGATGGAGCAGCGGGAGGGAACATCAAGTGGCCGCCGGGAGGGAGGCGGGGCGCATGAATCATTGATGACCGGCGCTCGCTCCCTTGTTCGGGAGGGTTTAAGAACGCGGCTAATCTAAAGGCCGGCTGGACTGGGGGATCCGGCTGCCGCTGCAGGCAGCGTGTTCACCTCCCTACCGGGAACGTTTCTGGCCTGGGAACTGTAGCACCTTCCTGCTGGGAGAAGCTGCCTATGCGCCGGTCCTCCACGGGGCTGGGCTGTCCCGGGACAAGGGTCTGGAGCTGGGGGACCGCAGTGCCTCAAGCTCCCTGCCCTGCAGCCCCCAATGAGGGAGAAGGAGCTGGCTGGGACCTCAGGGGTCCATCCAGACCCTGAGGACGAAGGGGAAACGGAACCCAGGAAAGGGAAGGTGACTTGCCCAAGGTGCAAGTGGACCCCAGGCCACTGTCCCCAAGGAATCTCTGGAAGATTCCCTGGTCCTGTGCAGACACTGAGAGCCACAAAGCTAGGGAGCAGAGGCCTGCAGAGTGGCCCTTCACAGGTAGGGGTCACGGAGGATGTGACCCCAAGCCAACTGGCAGAAATGACACGTACAGAGTTTGTCTTTTTGTGGAATTCTCCCCAGGCTAGGAAACTCACCCTTCTTCTTTCATTTCCCTCCCATAGAGAGGGGGGCCACGGCAGTTACCTTGGGACGAGCAGTGCCCATCAAACACAGCTTGTGGACCTGCCAGGGGAGGCCGGCCAGGACCGCCGATCTACAAAGCCTCCACCTTGCTCCCGCACCGCTTTCGCCAGGTGCCGAACTGGTGGAAGAATTCTGTATTTTCTGCTCACAGAGGGGAGGGGCCCACTGGGGTGGAAAGTGGTCAGTACCATTGTCATCTTCGGCCCTTTTACCCCCAAGGACAGTCTGTACCCTTTCTCCCGTTTGATCTCAAGGCATCATGAAAATGAAAGGTGGCCCTTCTGTCCCCAAAGGGAAAGCCTGCCTTAATGGGATTAACAGAAATATAAGAGGCTAGACATTCATCTCAGGAATGGAAAGGGGCGGGGGCGGGCAGGGGTGGGGGAGGGCATGACCAGAAGGAGGGAAGCTTCTGAGCCATCTAGCCCTCCTCACACCCTGACCCTTTGGAGTTCCACTCCTCTTTAGAAGGTCCCCAATTCCACACTGCCACAGGGACCCACTGAGCGTGGCCAACGTCACCCCTGCCACCACCCTCCAAATCCTCCCACTTAAGCTGTCAGGAGCACACCTGGAGGCTTCCAAAACAAGACAGCTTCGTACACAGGGGGCAGAGCCTGTGGAACCCGCTCCTAAGTTAGGAAGGGAGCCCAGGCCGCAAAGGTCTTCCCTGGGATCTTGAAGGAACTGTGTGCAGAAACACCAAGTGCATCCTTCACTCAAAGTCCTGGCAGTGCTGCCCACGGGCACGAGGCACCAGGCTGGGTGTGGCCCACCTGCCCATCACCATCACCTCTGTCCCACCTTTGACCTGCCCAGGGCACACTGCCAGCCTCTGGCCCCAGAAACAGAGCCCCCAGTGAGGCCTCACACTCAGAAGGGGCCCTACCCACAGGACCTGGGCATCACTGGGGCCTCTGGATCCCAGGTCAGCACCATTCAGGCCTGCTCACTTCCTCCACACTCCGAACAGCAGGGCTGGAGCTGAGTCAAGGCTACTTCCTGGGATAGGAGGGTGCGGAGGAGACAGCCAAACCAGATGGGATGGGTGGAGATGCAAAGGGTCAGAGGTTTGTCTTGGTTGATTACACAAAAAGCTCATCCCCAAACCTCCTGGGTCAGCAAAATGAAAAAGCAGGCCCCTTCTTGGGTGGTGTGGCCTCAGATGGCACCACAGAGCCCACAAAAAAAAAAAAAAAAAAAAAACACAAGGAAAGTGACCCAAACTTAGCCTCAGCCTCGGGGGAGTGCAAGGTCTGGGGGTGGGGTGGGAGGCTGCAGGCCAGAGCCTCTCCTGGTGGCAAGGACACCACTCAGCCAGCCGTGGTGCAGGTGGGGGCCAGGGCTCCTCCCCAGACAACTGAAAACTGGCCTAGCAGCTACTTGCTCTCAATCATCCAGGGAGATGCTTCCTGACTTAAGGCATGTGGCTGTCTGGAGCCTCCCAAATCACTACAATTATGCCTCTAAACTTTCTAGAAGCTCAAGCTGGATTTATACAGCCCGCCCCATCCCCAACCCTACTCAGAGACAGAAGTGAGGTGGCCTGAAGGGACAGGACCACAGGATGTCATCGTCCTTCTGTCCCCTTGGGCCAGAATGAGACAGCTCCTGGCCCAACCATGGACACCCCACAAAAAGGGCTGCTCTCTGGGCCCCACACTCATCTCCAGTTAGCCCTTCCCAAGGTGTTTGCCCTCCTGTTCAGACCTTCCACATGCAGCAGTAAGGTGGTTCTCTTCCACCAAGCTTAAGGGAGTTTTAAGAAATGTCCTCCTGTGACTTACAAATGCCCTGTGTGTGCGAGTCGGGTCTGATTCTTTGCAACCCTACGGACTGTAGCCCGCCAGGCTCCTCTGTCCATGGGATTCTCCAGACAAGAATACTAGAGTTGGTTGCCATGCCCTCCTCCAGGGGATCTTCCCAACCCAGGGATCGAACCCAAGTCTCACATCTCCTGCGTTGGCAGGCAAGTTCTTTACCACTAGTGCCGCCTGGGAAGCCCAGAGAGAGCAAAAGCCATTCTGTGTCTAATGGCCAGCTCAGGGACATGAAGGTAGTAGAATCTCCTCCAGGAAGTCTACAATGTACGACTCTCTCTCTCTCTCTCTCTCTTTCCCCCAGACATATAAACACACCAGGGTCAGCAGAGAACATTACTCATAGGCCCAGAGGATCATTTCACGCTGCCTTGGCCCCGAGGAAGCCATACTAGAGAAAGCAGGTAGAAAACAGACATAGCTTGGCAACAAAGCCACGGAGGAGGACCACAGCAGCTCCCTCAGTACCCAACTGGTCTCTCCCCACTCCACCCTCAGGAAGCATCCCACTCAGACACAGGTTCTCCACACCCTGGAAAATGTGGCCCCACCAAAGCCCTGCAGTTGATGGCCAAATCGAGTGACCACCCTTGGAAAGCTGTCTACCTCTCTGGTTGCCCCCCCCCAAATTAGCTGATAAGCTGGCCTTCTCACTGATCTAATGTGCCCACAGGCCCAGCACACAGCTTCCCTCCTGCCCTTGCAACCCTGCCTCTTCTGAGCACCAGCCTTCCTGACTGGGCTCCCCTAGCCTCATCCTCTCCGGGCTTATCTTTGCCTTTGTGAGACAGGACACATCAGAACCTTGATTTTATTCTGAATCCAGGCTGTTCCCACTTACAAATGAGCTGTGTTCCCCAAGTTCAGCATTTTGCAAACCAATGATTTGGACCCCAGATGCATTTTTCCATAGTGAATAATGTGTGAGTGGGTTTCCAGGTGACCCACGATGTGCTGAGAAACTGCATAACTAGTTAAAACTTCTATTTAAAGATACAGTCCCTAGAGAAAGATAAATATCATATGATATCACTTATATGAGGAATCAAAAAAAAAAGGTACAAAAGAACCTATTTACAAAACAGAAATAGAGTCACAGATACAAAAAATACACTCATGGTTATCAAAGGGGAAGGAGTGGGGTGGGATAAGCTGGGAGAGTGGACTGACAGATACACACTACTGTACATACAATAGATAACTAATAAGGACCTACTGTTTAGCACAGGGAACTCTACTCAGTACTCTGTAATGGGCTATGTAGGAAAGAATCTGAAAGTAGATATATGTATACATTTAATTGAATCACTTTGCCACACATCTCAAAGTAATACGACACTGCAAATCAACTATACTCTAATAAAAATTAATTTTAAAAAATTAAAAATACAATACAATCCTCATAATGAAGCAAACTGGAAGCCACTAAGCATTTGATTACAACAGAGTACGGATCTGTGTGCTATGTCTGTTGCATCCTAGGGTTTGAAGCAAAGCAGACAGCGCATCATCAGGGCAGTGAAGGCTGGGATGGACTCCACAGCCAGGGCTGGTCCTCTTGGGGTGCTGGGGAAGGGGCGGGCACTGGCGGCTCACACAATCCTTCACTGGGGGCAGTGTGGACACTGGCCAGGGCCGCAGCGGGCTGGGTGTGGAGGGGGCAGCTGGTGTCTTTGAGAGCCCTTCGTAGGGGACCTCAAAGCAGACCTCATGTTCCCAGGGTCTCCCAAGGCCTCTCTTAGGGCCCCCAATGGACACATCCTCTTCTCACTGACCAGCTGACCTGAGGAAAGGAGGTCAAGCTGTGAGTAACCTAAGCCAGGTCCTCCAATGGTTCAGCCACAGCAAAGGCTGTTCCCAGGGCTCCCATCATCTTATAACCCGAGGAAGCAGATGCTGTAAACACCAGTGGAAACAGCTAGAACGTGGCAGAGCCCACAGCCAGCTGTGTGGCCGTGGCTGCTGCTGTGATGCTCTCATACCTCAGACCCGCAGACAACTGACAGAGAACACGGCCACCTCCCACTTCCCCAGGGCTGTTGGAGACCCTTCTTGTTCACCCAGAATCATGGAGCGCCTGCTCAACACGTGCACAGTGGAACTATTATATTGAGAAAGACGCTACAGCTCTCCTTAAAAGCTCAGTCCCCACCTGCCAGGCCAGGCATGCCTGGCCAGCTCACCTGGATGCCAGGTGCTCCTGGTGGACCCACGGCCCCTGCCAAGGGCTTCCAGCTCTCACAGCTGATCCATCCCACGGGAGAGGCAGCCAGGCAGATACTGCTCAGCATATCTTGCAGATAAGGAAACAAGAGTGTCTGAAATCCCACGGCTGGTGCAGGGACAGGACAGACAGAATCCAGGACTCCCAAGAGCTCCCGGAGAGCAAGGACTGCCGTGTCTCCAGGAAGCCTGGCACAGGGCGAGGGCTGGCAGCGTGGCGGGTGAACTGCATCCTGCTGTTAGGAGGCATCTCCCATGCAGGCATGTGTTCATCCCACAAACATTTAGCAAATGCCTTTGGGGCCAGCGCTCACCCAAAGTGCATTCCAGGTCTCCTCGAGGACCTCCTTCATAGACATCTGGGCTCGCTGAGCCTTTCCTTCATCAAGAGTCCCAGGCCTGGGGGTGCCTGGCTTCCCTCTGCTCACTACTCCCCGCCCATCCCGGTCAAGCCACAGGTAAGCAGGGGACTTTGAACTAGAGAAACCAGGGGAAAGTGGCCACAGAGAACTCCCCAAGTGCTGCAGCCCCCAGACTAAGGGACCATCCGGCCACCTCCCCTTTGTCATCACACAGCAGGTCATCTGTCTTGGCCTGCCCAAGACAGACACCTTTTCTGACTTGTTTCTTTTGGGAAAAGAGGAAGAAAAGACACATGGGGCCACTTCACCCCTTCCATGGCGGCTGTGCGTCTCCATGTTCCTCCTCCCCATCTCGGGTGGCTCACCCTCAGATGTATAATGAATCAGGCACTCGCTCATTAATAAAAAATGACAAGCGATCAGCTCATTGAAATCTGCAGAGCTGTCGGAGCCTGCAGACACAATCCCTACCTAGCTCTGCGATTCCACTGTGGTCCAGCAGTAATGAGTCTGTAGGGTAGACAGGCCAGCTCCTGAGCCTCTTAGCACTTGCCGTGCAGGCAGCCAAGTCACCTTTCCAGGTTGAGCAGTTCAGCACCCACAGGTTAAGGCCTTTTTCATCTGTGTTAACAAAGGAGCTCAGCTCAGCAGGCTCTCACTCACCCAAGATCAGGGAGGTGGGAGGGCACTGCTGGGGCTGTGGAGACTCTGCCCCGCCGTGGCATCAGCAATCCACCATGTCCACTTCCCCAGGGGGCCCAAGACCCGGCCTGACTTAGAGACTAAAACACGAGACTGATTTCTTGTTTTCAAAAGCAAGGAAGTGAACCAAAGGACTCGACAGGAGCCCAGGTGGCTATAGGGCAGCTGGCCCCGGCCACGGGCCTGGTATCAGGACCATGCCCCAGTTCTTGTCACCCTGAGCTGAATCACAGGCCAGGCCTGCCAGGACTCTGGGTGTTTGACACTCACTTCAGCACTCATTACACACGGGACCTACACCCACTGCAGTGTTTTACAGGCATCCTTGGAGCCTGGCAGGGTCATGGTGCCTTGAACATAGGCAGCCCTGGGATGGCAAGAGAGCAAAGGGATTCAGCATCTTAATTCATCACCCATCAGCCATCAGTGAACAATAAACCACAGTTTTATTGCTGGGGACACAGGTTTTGGGGCTCCAAGATTTTAAGGGCCTAGTGGTCCGGCCCTCAGCTTCAGTCACCATCGTTTACGTGGGTTACATCACAACCACCAGCACTGCACATTTCCTGCCTGTGAGGGGTGCATCAGGTATGCAATGAAATCAGCTCCAATTTTCACAACAATCCTCTAAGGTAGGGACATTGACCCCGACAGTATCAGAAGTGGGGTGATTTTTCTGAGGCCTCACAGAACTGAATTGCCGAGCCCAACTCCTTCCTCATCCCCTGTGTCTAGCACCTCCACTGCTCTAGAACCTTCAATGACTACCTATTAACAATGGAGTTGAGCCCAGGCTCTATGAGGAGCCCCTGCCTGCACACAGTGGAATCTTCCACCGAACCTTCTCCCAAGGCAAACAGGTTCCCTCCAGACCCTTCACACATCTCTGACCTACCAGGACAGCTGTCTGAAATGCCCACTCCGGGTCCCTCCACACAGCTCAGCCACTCATCCTTCACACCAAAGCTCCCCTTCCCCACTCCAGGTAACAGTGACCACTGGTGAGTCCCAATCCCAGAGTCCTGACTTTGGGCCAAGTCCATGGGGAGCCTTTACTTTTTCTATTTTTTAAAAAAATTTTATTGGAGTTTAGTTGCTTTATAATGTTGCATTAGTTTCTGCTGTACAGCAAATAAATCAGTTATACATACACATGTAGACCCTCTTTTTGGATTTCTTTCCTATTTGGGGAGTATAGTTCCCTGAGCTCTACAGTAGGCTCTCATTAGTTATCTGTTTTACATACAGTAGTGTACAGATGTCAGTCCCAATCTCCCATTCATCCCACCCCTCCTTTCCCAAGGGGAGCCTTTAGATCTTCTATCAATGACACTGAGAACCAGCCTGAGCACGGGGAGCTCCAGGGCCTGGGCCAGAACTGGAGTGAGTCTCAAGACCAGGATGAAGGCAGGGAGAGGATGAGGGACCCTACCATGCAGATGAAAAAGCCCAGGTGAGCCAAGGTGGGACATACAGCATGCCACACAGTTCCACAAAGTCATGCCTTGCAGCATCTTGCAGTGTGAAGGAGACAGAAATTCCTGTCGGGGTTGACTGTAGATCAGGAAGTAAGTCTGGACACAGCCCTGGTCCACAACCACTGATCCACCTGGGGGACCTTAACACACTCCCCCAGCCTCTTGAGTTTCCTCTGCAACCCCACCCATCTTCCACCCTGTAGCCAAGGGAGGACACGTGCCTGGCCAGCCACTGTGATGACCTCTGGGAGCAGACAGGGTGGGGCGAGGCCTGCTTTTCTATATGGGCTTCAGGACTGTTTACACACATTCTGGAAAGCAGGCATAACTTTTTAATAAAAAAAAGAAGGCTCCTCTATAGGGTTGTTTGCTGTGAGGCTTAGCTGTCTTCACTCATCACTCACTCACTCTTTGCACAGTCTCCCAGCTCTGGTTTCAGGAAACAACCCCTTCCTACAAAAGGGGAGGGGGCCACATTTGGTGAACATGACATTCCAAGACCAAGGAAGGATGAAGTGGAGAAAGCTCTGGATTCTCTCAGGCAGGAGGCCCTGGCTTCTACTTTCACAACCAACTCAGTATATGACCTCAGGATGGTCCCTCCCCTCCCCAGGGCCTCACCTGTAAAAAGGAAAAAAGCCCCTTCCATCTCTGTCATTGCCAAATGTTTGGGGAGGGCCCCAGAAAATATCAAGTAATTGGAGGTTGCCCAGCCCCAGGCAAACTCTTTTATGAGACGATGAAGAGCATCTTTGTAATGAAGCTATTAGCCAGGTCATCCTGGGGCTCGGGGAGGCGACGCCCCACCTGGCTGTGCCTTGGCAAAGCCCAGCCAGGACTGAGTCTCGTGCACAGGCACTGCCGGGGCAAGACTGCTCCAGTCCTGTCCCAACCTAGAACACGCAGGAGACAAATCCATTGCAAAACCCATGCCTCAGGGAGGAGTCTGCCCTACATTAAGAAACAGTTTCCAAATGAGATAATTATTTAATAGGTAATAAGTGGAGCTGGGAGGGGTGGAGGGAATTCAGTTGATTAAAAGCCTGTGGCCTCCAGCGTTGTATGCATCCCCCAGGGTTAAGCCTCCCCTTCACCTCCTGATGTCTTCTGAGTCCAAGCTCACCTCCATCACTGCCCAGGTACCCAGTGAGAAGCAGCCCACTGGCTACTGAGCTGCACGGGAGCCCAAGGTGGAGGGCCCACACAAGGCTTCAGGCAGAACCCAGGCCCTCCAGTCACTCAGCAGCTTGTGTCTTTCCCCATCCTGCCCGGGGGACACTAAGGCCCAAGAGGGAAAACAGTAGGATGCAAGCAGAGCAGGGTAGAGCCAGGAGAGGGAGAGCCGAGAAACATCCAAGATGCCCACTGCAGGTCACAGCTTGGCCCTGGCCTAGGAGTCCTGCATCCTCAGAAAGCTTCATTCGGCTCTGCCCATCCCAACTCAACAAGGTGGAGGCGGGGGTGTCAAAGGAGGCCTTAATCAGTCTTTGAATCTATGGACATGGGAGAGGGGAAGGCATCACCCACTAGCCACACGCAGGTACCATGGATACACACACCCATGTACTTGCACAGACTGTTTACATCTTGTTTCTTGACAGTAAAGACACTGAGCCTCAGGGAAGTTAAGTGACTCCCTGAAGGTCATCAGCCCTGGGAATCAATTCCACTCTCATCCAGCTCCAAAATGCACCATGCTCTGTACCACCTCCCTGCCCTGAGCCCCAGCAAGTATGAACTCCCTTTCCACCCCAATCACTCTAGAAAGATGCCCAGGCAACCTCAGTCTCAAGGAATTTAAATGTCTGCAGTAATGCTGCCATCAACCCTCTAAAGATGCTTTGAGTGACTGCTCCAGGGATAGCGCCAAGAGAATTAGAAGCAACCATGACTCTGAATGAAGGGGCTTACAGCCTCTGAGGGTTTGCAAAGAGAAACAAATAGAATCATAAGAAAATGGTAAGGAGAGTTTGCAAGGGCCACGGGTCATGATCAGGTTGTAAGTGCAAAAAAAACAAACAAACAAACAAAAAAAAAAACCAGTGAAGGTGTGGTTGTCCATTGGGGGCTATAATGAGGAGGTGCAAACTGCATGGAAATGGCAAGAACACAGCAGGTGATCAATAAAAAGATGAGCTGGGTAGATGGATGGGTGGTTGGGTGGATGGGTGGGTTGGTGGATTGATGGATGGATGTTGGGGAGTGGATAGAAGGATAGATTGATGGGTGGGTGGATGGACGGATGGGTGGATAGATAGAGGAAAGGGTGAATGGATGAATGGAGGGAGGGAGGGAGAGATGGGTAAATGGATGGATGGATGCAGGGATGGGTGAATAGATGGATGAGCAGATAGAGGGAGAGATGAGTGAATAGATGGAGGGATGAGTGGATGGAGGGATGGGTGAATGGATGGATGGCAAGATGGGTGAATGGATGGATGAGTGAATGGATGGAGGGATAGGTGAATGGATGGATGATGAAGAGATGGGTAAATGGATGGAGGATGGGTGAATGGATTGAGGGGCAGACGGATGGATGAGTGAATGGATGGATGGGTGAATGGATGGAGGGATGGGTGAATTGATAGATGGATGGGTGAATGGATGGATGGAGGGATGGGTGAATGGATTGAGGGACAGACAGATGGATGAATGAATGGATGGAGGAATGGATGAGTGAATGGATGGAGGGATGGGTGAATGGGTGGATGATGAAGAGATGGGTGAATGGATTGAAGGACGGAGATGGATGAGTGAATGAATGGAGGGATGGGTGAATGGATGGAGGGATGGGTGAATGGATGGATGATGAAGAGATGGGTGAATGGATTGAAGGACAGACAGACGGATGAGTGAATGGATGGAGGGATGGGTGAATGGATGGATGATGAAGAGATGGGTGAATGGATTGAGGGACAGACAGATGGATGAGTGAATGGATGGATGGGTGAATGGATGGATGATGAAGAGATGGGTGAATGGATTGAGGGATAGACAGATGGATGAGTGAATAGATAGATGGGTGAATGGATGGAGGGATGGGTGAATTGATAGATGGATGGATAGATGGAAGGATGAGGGATGCGTGAATGGATGGATGGGAGTGTGGATGGACAGAAGCTCTATAATCAGGGCATTTCCTCTTTTCTGCCTCTACCTCTCATCTCTACCTGACTCCTCTTTTTCCTTCCTCCACAGACACTCAACTTAGATCTTGATCTTTTGCAGGTGCCCACAGAGGAAGCACAGTGGCTTCAGAGACTAAGATTCTCAGCCCTGTCCATCTAAGAGAACATACATCATGAAGCCTTTCCCTGGTCTTCAGACTAGGACAGCCAAAAAGCTTGGAGGAATGAACTTTTCCTCTCAGCATCCCACCACCCACACTCTCCTGCCATCCTCCACAAGCAGCAACCCCCTGGATATAAATCAGAGGGCTCCTGGGTTTGTTTCAACTCAAAGAGGGCCACTCCCCTGGGCCTGAAAATGAGCCAGGTCCACCAACGGGCCCAGTCACCCATCAGGGGCTTATTTGTCTGGATTTTTATCCCATTCCAGCCACAGGAGGCTTCTTCACATGCCCTGGAGGAACGAGGAATGCACTGGACAGCCAACAGAAGCAACCAGGAGATACAGGTCTGCAGAATATTGGGAGAGTACGGGGGAGGGCAGGCAGGGCTTGGACTGCAGTACTCTGGAGCTCAGAGGGTCCTGGGGATTCTTGATGTTGTGGGGGTGTCCTGTGGGCAGTCAGGCCAGTTCCCTCACACAGTAGCCAATCCCAGGCCAAAGCCAGCCAGGCACTACACAGCCTAAGGGCAGCAGAGACCCAGGGGAGGGCGCAGGTCCACTTTCAAATGAAGCACCTAACTGACCAAATTTCTCTCCATGGGCCATCCTGCCTCCTGGCTCAGGAGCTGCCTTCCCAAGCCTGCCACATGTGGGCAGCCCAAATCCCAGCCTGGGGCCTGGCAGGAGGGAACTGGAAAGGCTCGGCCGTGGGTGATGAGATGGGGACAGTCTCGGCTCAGACTCTCGGTGCAGCCACCCACAACAGGATCTACTTGAGACGCTGGAGGCAGGCATTGCTATATCCTTGAACACTCCTGGGTGCTGACACCAGAGGAGACCCAAGGAAGGAAAGGGGGCAGAAATAGAGAGGAGCCCATTCATCGAGTTTCTTGGCCTGAAGTGGCAGAAAAGTGAGGACGGACAGTAGGGAGAACTTAGCATTGGAGTCAGTGGCCCAGGCTGAGTTCAAGTTGCACAGACATGTTTAAGAGACCCGCCTCCCTGAGCCTCAATTTCCCCCTTTTGTGAAATGCAGACAAGAGTGATGACGTAGCCGACTTTCCATAATAAGCTTAATGGAACACACGCCATAACAAGTGGAAGGGTGCTCCTCCTGCTCCTCTCTCTCAGCGCACATGATACCCTCACAAGAGGCTAACCACACTGAGCACAGAGCACAGCCCCTAGGGGCACAGCTGGTAGAGGCTAGCTGTTCCAGGGAATGGCAAAAGCCCTGACACCCTGCCGAGACATATGAGGTGCTCAGGGCCAGCGACCGCAGTGATGGTGCAAAGGTCATCTCCTCATTGGGACATTTGTATTCCAAGCCAAAGGAATGAACTTCTAATGGTGGAATTCCAGGCTTCAGTGCCAACTGGGCTGGAGAGGGGCGGGCAGGAGATGTGTGTGGGCACAGAAGCCTTCTTCAAGCCCACCATGGAAAAGCTGTTCCTCTGTCTGTGTGTGCAAGTGACCCTGCCTCGGAGACATCGGCCCTGGCTCCCAGTGCCATCCCTCCATCCCATGTTGACTTTACTGGTGCCCACAGAACATGTCACCCAAGGCTGGACTGACAAGGGATGGCGGGGGGGCGGTGCTGGGGCTTGCCTGGAGTGAGCAAGGGAGGATTCCAGCACCTCCTCTGGCCTGAAGTGGCCCCAGCCAGGCCCAGAGCAGAGCTGGCCCACAAACGGGGCCAGGAGCATGCTCCTCACATAGGAAATGACTCTCACACGCCTGTCCCTGCCTGACATCAGCCTGCGTGGAACAGGGATGGCAAACTCCATGTGTCCTTCTCTGCTGAGATTCCCGTCAAGAATCCAAGCTTGAGATTTGCTACCAAGTCAACAGTGGCTCAGTGGTAAAGAAGCTTGCAATGCAGGAGATCTTCCCAATCCCTGGACTGGGAAGATCTCTTGGAGAAGGGAATGGCAACTCATTCCAGTATTCCTACCTGGAGAATTTCATGGACAGAGGAGCCTGGCGGGCTACAGCCCATGGGTTCGCAAGAGTAGGACATGACTTAGCAACTAAACCACCAAACCACCAAGTGTATTTTACGCTGGCAAATGTCATCTAGGCTGTAATCCCAGAGCTGCCCCAGGGTCTTTCTTACCCACTCACTCTGGGTCTGGGACTGCTTCCTCTTAGCCTGAAGTTCAAAGCTCCCCTGGCCCTGCCCTGCCCTGCCTTTCCAGTCTCAGCTCAGTCCTGAGCCAAGAAGAGTATTTCTCCAAGATGTGATGATCTCCCACCCAACCAGCCCCTCCCACTGGACATCTCCACTTCCTCCCCGTAGGCCTCTGCTCCTCCTTTGCTGGCCCCAGTTGGATTCTCTGCAAACAGGCTTCTTAAGCTCCATCACAGCTCTCTGCCCTCCAACGTCATCTCCTCTGAGAGGGCTTCCTTGATCACTCTCTCCTGCCTGTGCTGGGTACCTCCTTCCCAGCAGCTCTTGCTGAAATGGTCTCATGTGTGTTTACCTGTTTATTGTCTATCCCCCCACCCCCACTGCCTCCAAGGGCACAGGAGCTCCATGGACGTAGGCACCATAATGGTTTAGCCCACTGCCCACAGCCTGGCAGGCACTAGCCACCCTCTTCCAGGAAGGCCTCCATGGTAGGGCCTCCCTCTCTGCCTTGGCTCACGCTTAGTTCCCAAGGGCAAGAACCCAGCCTGCTTCACCTGTGGGTCCTCCCAGGACATAAAGAGCCCCAAACAAAGCATTCCAAGGCAGACCTGCATTCCAGAGGAGCCAGGTGCCCAAGCAACAAGTGACCGTGTCCGCCAGACCTCCCCAAGTACAAGGCCATGACCATTCCGTGGGCTCTGAACTTGCCCAGGCCCACTGGCAATATGTCTGCATATCTGTTTCCCCAAAGAATAACCCAAACAGAGCAAAATAACAGAGCTGAAAAGTCCCCACTTGAGAGGTCACTTCAACCCAGGCCCAGATGGACTGCATCAATGGGCTCAAGCCGGTGGGTCCACAGCCCAGCCGGGCTTCACTGAGTACACTCCAAAAGGATCCTGCTGCAAACCATGGCCCATTTCATACTGCTTCTGTTTAATTTTCATGATTCTTTTTTTAAACTTAAAAAAAATATCTAGGCATTTCTGCATACAATGAAAAAAAAAAAAGCAAATAGCACAGATAGCCTTATGAACACTGACATCCCCCACCGTGGTCTGGAGGCATTTATCTGCTTTGAACTTTTAAAACTTTCTCTACTTTTAACTCCTCTGACAGCTACGTGATCCTTATAAGGAATATATTAAAACACCATGTTTTGGTTCTTTAATCCCATGAGCTCAGGATTTGATCAATTTTCTCTATGGAGGAAAATTTGATTTGCGGAAGCCCGCCAACCAAGCGCAGGACCGTGGATCAGGCCACCCTTTCCTCCCATATAATGACAGCTCGCCTGCTGTTCCTCCCGGTGTGTAGCCTCTCTATGATGCCTTTCCCCAACTCCCCAGGTCCTCCGCCCCTGGTTCCTTCTGCACTGATGCGGGAGGTGGCCACAGTGCAAACCCTGCAGCACTGTCTTTGGGGGGCTCCCTGCTGGGGTCCCAGGTCTTCCCTTCCTTCACCTACTCCCTTATCAGAGGATCTTTAAGGAACCAAGAAAGAGGTGTGGAAGGTAAAACCTCTGAGTCCTTCCTTCATGACTGAAAGCATCCCTCATCCCTGAGTGACAGGTTGAGAGTCTGATGGATTGTTTCCCTTCTCCCTGCCAGGGCAAAGTCACAGTCTTTCCACACAGGCTGCTGCTGCTCCAGAGGGCAGTTGCCATCCTCCTACTTGGGGAGACAAACTGTGTCTTTGTTTGCGTGTTTGTTTTCCCATTCTCTAGACATTTTTAGAAAATCTCCTTATTCTTGGTTATCTGAAATTTCACAAAGACATGTTGAAATAGGATTTTTTTTTCTTTTAAGTGTTAGGCATGCAGAAGAGCATTTTAATGTAAGGATTTCTATCTTTCTGATATGGAGAATTTTCTTCTATTAACTCTTTTATCATTTTCTCTCATCCATTTTCTGTAACTTCCATTAGTTACACGTTCAACCACCTGCTTTAACAGTCTAGCTTTCTCAACTCTCTTCATTTCTCTTTGCCTTTGCTTGTTTATTCTCCTTTCCATGATGTTTCCATCTATTTCTTCGATGAACCTTTTATTTCCACCACCATATAGTTAATCTAAAGCTGCTTTTCTAGGGGGGGATGGATTGGGAGTTTGAGGTTAGCCGATGCAAACTATTATATAGAGAATGGATAACCAACACAGACCTACTGTACAGCATGGGGAACTATACCAACATCCTGTGATAAACCATAATGGAAGAGAATATAAAAAAAGAATGCATATATATGTATTACTGAGTCACTGTGCTGTTCAGCAGAAACTAACACAACATTGGAAATCAACTATACTTCAAGTTTTAGAAAGCTGTTTTTCTGCTCTCTAAAAATTCTTATTTCATAGCATTCTATTCTTGTTTTATGGATGCAATGCTTTCTGAGAATACCCATGAGAAGGATATCTTTCTCATTTACATTTTCACTTCTTGAATTTGGTTTCTCCTGGCAACAATACTCTGCCCATGGTTTATGCTGACATCGCTCTTTCATGTCACAGACTTTCTGCAGATGTTGGTTAAACACTGAATGTCAATTTATCTATAATGATGAGAGACTAGAAACCTGTCTGGAAGTTCCACAGTGCCGGCTGGGACTTGTTCAGCGGAAACTTTTACTGCTCCACCGGGGGATCCCTAAATGCCCAGGTGCGTGAGGCTCAGCGCTGGGGCTCCGCATGCATGTGCTCTGCCCTGGTGACCCAAGAGAGTCACTTTAGTTTCTCTGCAGAAGAAGCCAATTACCAACTAATCACTACTGACATAAAAGATTAAAAACCTGATCTCAATCATTCTCCACAGGGGAGTCACAAGGAAGAAAGGGGTCACCTCTCACTGAATCTTTATTAAGAAATCTTGTAAAATATTCATAACCAAGAATTTGCCATTTCAACCACTTTTAAATGCACAATTCAGTAAGGTTAAGTACATTCACATTCTTGCGTGACCATCTTCCTGAACTTAAAATGCATCCCCACCACACACTAGCTGCTCATCCCCTATCCTCCCAGTCCTTGGCAACCACCACTCTACTTTCTATCTCTGTGGATGACTATTTTGGATGATAACTCATATAAGTGGCATCATACAATATTTGTCTTTTTATGACTGGCTTATTTTGCTTAGTATAGCGTCTTCAAAGTTTGTCCATGGGGTAGCACGTGTCAGAATTTCCTTGCTTTTTAAGGCTAAATAATATCCCACTGTATGTGTGTAGCATAGTTTATCCATTCATCTGCCACCCATTTGCTTTTATTTTTTCCCATTTACTCTTTAAGCAGCTCAGAGGAATGCCTGACAACAATACAGTACTGCCCTCGTCGTGCACAAGCAGCCCAGGTCTTCAGAAGCTCCATCTTGCCCCCTCCCAATCCCGCCCTCTCTCTCCCATGGACGCCTCCATCTGTCAGCTTTCAGACCTCTTCACGCAAGTGGGACATATCCAAGACCCACATCTCATTTCCCCCAGCCCCCAGATTCTCTGTGTGGGTGGCCTTGACGGAAGACTAGCTATTTTTAGTGGAAACACAGAACTGCCACCATTTTTAGCAGAAAAGGCGAAGGAGCCAAGGAGGCTTGGTTTCCCTTCAACTCTTCCCTCTCCAGAGTGTCTTTCCTGCCAGGTCCCGAGGCAAAAGTTGCCAAGAATAGGATGAACAATGGAAAACAGACCTAAGTTCTCATCTCTGTCATGAATACCCTATCTCCACCTGAAAAATAAAATGAAAATCTGGAGACAAACCCAGAGCAGTGTCAGGGGGCCGGGTACCACCCAGCTGCAAACACGCTGTGTGAGCATTATTGCTCTGGACACCAAGTTCCCTAGGTGATGAGATTCGGGGTAGAACTGCATAGCCCCAGACATCACAGACTTGTTCGTGGAGGAGGCCCAAGCCTTGCCAGTGCAAACTACAGGCCAGAGCTGGGGCCTCCCCTTCCCAGGGCTGTCCCAGGGATGGCTCAGTAAGTGCCATCCAGAGCTAAGAACAGCTTCCCTCCCAAGTTCAGGGGCCAGGTGCATCCTCGACCAGCTCAGGTGTGCACTGCCCAACTAGCTCCATCAAGATGCAGCCTGTATTATTCATGCCTTCTCCCTCTTCCCCCGGCTGCTCTGAGCACTACCCCCACCTAAGTGCGTGTCATTAATAAAAGATAAACAAGAAGCACGTTTCGGGATGGTGACATCTGCCACGCCCTCCGTGGATCTCCCGCTTTCTGGGCTTTAGAACCACACGTGGTAGGGAAAGGGGCGTTGGTAGGGACCCAGCTGTATTCTAAGCCTTCACATTGGGTCCTGGCCTTGACTGGATGAAATCAACTCCCTGGCTCCAAACAGGAATCCCTACCCCTGCCCCCCGTGCAGCCAGAGCATCTGAGGACCAGAATCTCCAGGCTTGCTGCGGGACGGTGAGGAGTGATTTTTCAACACTCACACACTGCTACCCCATCATCAAGCTCCCAATCAGCATTTTGGGGCTCGACACACCCAGACACACAGCCATCACTGCCTTTCCCCTGCTGGAATCTCGGGAACCCCACTGCCTGGATGCCTGTGGCTGTGCACTCCTTTTTCTCCTCCACCACCACCCGCCAGCTCTTCTTCTCCTGATCCTCAGACAGAGCCCCCAGGCAGGGGTTCGGGGAGGGTGAGGGGTGCAGTGGGTGGCCGTCCTCCCCCAGGCACACAATGACCCTCGTAGCCCTGAGCACTTTTGCCTTTGGGGGCTCCTTCATTTTTAAAATTCTATTTCAGGCACATATGGTTTAGAGATTAATATGACACAGACTTCTGTGCTAGACTCTAGTCATTTATTTTCTTCTCATTTAAAAAGCAATTAAAAAATTTTAAGGGCCCCTAACAGCACTGTGGGCCTTCAGCATCGTGTCCACTGGGCCTAAGAGGAGCTCACCCTGACCTCACCTGACTCCAGGGTCAGCCTGCCTTCAGCCCGCTCACCCTTCCAAGTCCCCCAGAAGCACAGACAGACACACCTGAGACCTGGAAGCAAAACCAAAGAGGGCTGGGATCTTTCTTGGGTCAGGACCCTGCTAAGACCTGGAAAGACACAGCTGAAATCTGCTCCAAGGAGCGAGGCCCATGGATCAGAGCTGGGAAACACCTCCCTACAAGGCCCTGGCTGGACACGTGGTCCACTGTTACCCTGTGCAGACAGACCCCGTCATCCGCATAGCAACTCCCAGATGGAGATACGGACACAGAGTTCCACGTAAGGAAAGCACGTCTCAGAGAGAGAGGAGGTAACTCACCCACGGGAGTTAAGTTGAAGTGGATGCTGAGGCCCAAGTCTGGGACTGCCTGGCTCCAAGCCTGGGCCATGGCTTTGTTAAAGCCAGACCCTTCAGAGGCTCCAACACTGCAGCCATTCCCACCTTCTGACCTGGCACAGTCAAGTGGCCTGGAATGAGTGGGCCTTGGGGCAACTGCAGGTGGTAGGAGACAGCCTAGTGAAGGTGCTGGCCCCCAGGACCCCCACATATCAAGAATGGTGCCATCACCCAGAATGCACTTGGCCTGCCCCAAGCCAGCCGGAGGCCAGGGGCCCAACAGCCATAGGACCCACTTGGAGAGCATCCTCCTTAACAGTACAGATGCCAAGACTCGTCCAGATCCAGCCAGGCAGGACTGAGGTCTACTAAGATTTTTAGGAAACCCCTTCTGACAATACCTGTGGACCAGAATCCAATCCTTCTCCATCAATGGCCACGGTTTGGGGGGTCCAAAGCCCAGGGCCACAGTTTACCTCCATCCAGAGCTCCAGAGAATGACTCCCAAATGAGGGGATTTCAGCAAAGTGGAAGGGAGTCAGCTCAGAGCAAGAAAATGACTTGCTGACTGAGGAGCATCTAAGCAGTGCACACACCTCAAATGACAAGACATAGTTGGGTCTAGCCTGTGCTTGGCGTCCTGCCCTGTGATATCCCCCTGCTAACCAGGGGAAAGGCAGAGTCATCCAACAACAGTCACTCTGGAATCAGCCCAGCCCAGACCCACCTGAGACTTAAGAGACCGCTCAGCCTCGGTTTTCCCATCTGTGAAATGGGAAAGGTTGTTGTGAGGACCAAATGAGCTGATCCAGGTAATACTCAGTCTTGTGCCTGGCAATTAGGAAAACCTCATAATAATATCTTATTAGACATGAATTCTGGCACAGCGCCTGGAGCCTAGTAAATAATGAATATTTACTAAGCGGATGATTTACCACGGAAACCCAGGTCTCTAGGCAGGTATCACCCATAACTCAAATCAGGAAACAGAAGCTCCCAGTTCGTTAGTGGTGAAACAAGCCACGTCGGCCCATAAGCGAACGCAGCTCCAAATGCTTGTGGGTTCCAGCTCTCCCAGGGAGTGCTCCTCCAGCCCCCATGCCACCAAGGCTGGGGAGAATTCTGAGGACAAAATGGGAGGCACCAACCCAGCCCCCTGGCAACTGCCATGCGCATGCTCAAGCAACGCCTGAAGGGCCAGCACGGGCATTCCTGGGCCTGGCTGAGTGGTGGGTGCAGGATCGGGCCTGACTGATGCAGCTCCTTGAGCGACAGTGAGCAGGCTTGGTCTTATAGCATCTTCCCTCAGAACAACCAAAAGACAGGCAATAACAAGGATAAAGTTTTGCACTGTTTGCTCATCCAAAGCATCCCTTTCCCCAGTTTGTCTCACTTGTTCATCCCTTGAGGCTACGTAGGAATCAATTCTGGGTGGTGAGCAGGCAGGGGTTAACACATGCCTCGCCTGGGGCCACCCAGGAAGTGACAGGTGAAGGTATCCTTTCACAATACTACTGTATGGGTAGGATGCACCACGGATGGTCCCTACCCAACCTACAACTAAAGGTTTAGGCTCTGCTAAGACGGAGTGCTGGTGATGGTGGTTTAATCACTAAGTTGTGTCCAACTCTGCGACTCCACGGACTATAGCTGACCAGGCTTCTTCTGTCCATGGGATTTCCCAGGCAGGAATACTGGAGTGGGTTGCCATTTCCTCCTCCAGGGTATTGTCCCCATCCAGGGATCAAACCCAAGTCTCCTGCACTGCAGGCAGATTCTTTACCAACAGAGCCACCAGCCCAGAGATTAAATGCATCTTGGGGGACAGACTGCAAGACAAAATTACCTCATCCAATATGTCTGGGTGGCCAAAGACACAAACTAAAACTACAACTTCCCGGTAAAAGAAGATTAATTTTGGAGCTAGGCAGAATCTTTGAGACATCAGTCAACCATCCCATTTGATAGGTGGGGAAAGTGAGGCGCAGAGCAGCAAAGCCTCCAGGCAACAGGATTGATTGGAGGTGGGTCTTCTGACTCCCCACCCAACCAGTGCTCTCCCCCTGCACTTGGTAGTGAGGTGTCTGGGCAGACGCTGGAAACCTTCTGAAGTGTTCTGCACCCCCAGCAAACACAAAGAAAGTGGAGTTTGTATCCACGAGGATGGATTCACTCACTTGATGTAGATTCAGTCTAACGTCATTTGTCAATGGGAGTAAGATAGCAAACTGCAGCCTGAGGGCCAAATTGACCCTCTACCCTTGACTGATTGAACCCCGGTCCTGCTCCATTAGGTACAGACTGTCCAAGCTACTAGTCCATCAATAGCAGGAGTGAGAAGCTGTGAGAAAAACCGTAGGTATGGCCTGCAAACACTGAGATCTTTACTATTTGGCCTTCAACAGCCCAAGTGTGTTGATCACTGACTCAGAGCTGGGGGAAAGAGCAAGCACAGCCTGCAAGGGGTTACTCCAGGCTCTGTTGAGACATCAGAGAGGACTCCAGCCCACAGGTAATAGATGATGAAACAGGCCCAGCTGGAGACCACACTGCAGGCTCCGGCAGAGCTAGACCACACTGCAGGCTCCCCCACCTCCAAAGCCCCTCTGATGCCCTCAGCCTGAAATGAGACATCCACAGCATCACAGCTCTCCTGTGACTTCACTAGGGAACCCCAACTCGGGTGGGAGTGCTGGTTTTCCTTTTGAAAATATTTTCTTAGAAGAACAGGGAACCTAAAGGCCTTCAACAGCACCTTCGATGCTCTGCTTGGAATTATTTTGATTGATAGCATGGCCTGAATAAGAGTAGACAGATCCTGGTCAAAACCTGCCACCCTGAACCTTGGGTCCTAGAGAGTTGAGGGGAAAAAGGACTCAGTTCTCAACAGCCCAGCCAGAAGCCTGGCTGAATCTTGGCCATGGGACCTCAAGCAGGTTACATCACCCCTTGAGCTGTGGCTGTCTAGCGGGGGTGACAACAGGATTGTCAGAAGGACCAAATGAGAGGATTCCAGCAGAAGCTGGCCTCTAACACCAGCTCCTTACACATCACTCACAGTCGCCACAAATTGGAACAAAACAGGAAACAGGCCTTTATTTAAAAATCTGTCCAGAGCATGAGGGCTTCCCAGGTGGTTTAGTGGTAAAGAATCCACCTGCCAATGCAGGAGATGAAGGAGAGATGGGTTTGATCCCTGGGTCAGGAAGATCCCCTGGAGGAGGAGATGGCAACCTTCTCCAATATTCTTGCCTAGAGAACCCCATGGACAGAGGAGGCTGGCGGGCTACAGTCCATGAGGCACAAAGAATCAGACATGACTGAGTGACTGAACACGTACATACCCACTGCATGGAGCAGCTTACGAAAACAGTCTTACGTTAGGTCAAAAATGAAGCTTCTACCAAAGTTAACGTTCAGGTTATTTTAGCGCAGCTGTCTATTTCATCTTTCATTTGATGCCAACTTTTTTTTTTTTTTTTGTGGCTGCTGGGCATGTGAGATTTGAGTTCTTCAACCAGGGATCAAAACTTTGTCCCCTCTGTTGGGAGCAGAGTCCCAACCACTGGGCCATCAGGAAGCCTCATGAGCCAACTTTTACAACAGTGGATGGCTCCTCAGCCAGATTTCTATCCAGACCACAGATGGTCTAATTAGGCAGCTCTCCTGCAAGGCCTTCATTGGAAATACAAGCAGAATATCCTTCTCGGGACTTCCCTGGTGGTCCAGTGGTTAAGGATCTGCCTGCCAATGCAGGGGACACAGGTTCGATCCCTGGTGGGGGAAGAGTCCATATGCCGTGAGCCACAACCATGCCCGTGTGCCACAGTGACGAAGCCTGTGCTCTAGAGCCAGTATTCCACAATAAGAGAAGCTACCATAATGAGAAGCCTGCGCACCACAACTAGAGAGGAGCCCCCACTTCCCGCAACTAGAGAAAGCCTGCATGCAGCAGCAAAGACCCAGCACAGCCAAACAAAATCAACAGGTAAAATTTTTAAAAAGAATACACTTCCTTGAATTCATTTGAGGATAATCTGCAAAATGGACAAAACTACTTCCTGTGCCTGCTACTGACTGTAATTTCTCTGAGCTGTAACTACTTGCATTTACTCCTTCAGAAACCATACAAGTCTATGAATGAAAGTGAAAGTTCCTCAGTCATGTCCGACTCTTTGTGACTCCATGGACTGTATAGAATTCTCCAGGTCAGAATACTGGAGTGGGTAGCCTTTCCCTTCTCCAGAGAATCTTCCCAACCCAGGGATCAAACCCAGGGCTCCCACATTGCAGGTGGATTCTTTACCAGATGAGCCACAAGGGAAGTCTATGAATGGAGTCTTAGGAAAATTCCTTTAACTGCAGATTCAGCCCACAGGAAGCTCAGGAGGCCAAGGCCAGCCCATCCCCACACCCGTGGCCTTGACTCAGAGCTCTGGTTATTACTTTAGAAGGTTCAGAAGCTTCTGCACCCTACACACACTCTCAAATGTGTAAAGTAACAAACACAAGACTTTTTGCAGCATTATTTGAAAACAGCAGAAGCTTGGAAATCTAAATATCCATCAGAGGAGGACTCGTTAAATAAATTCCAGTCCGTCCATATAATGGAATACCAAGCAGCCATAAAAACAAATGAAGAAGAGCTTCAGGCCTGATATGGACCAATTTCCAAGATACATTGTCAAGCCAAAATAGCTAGATGTCGACAATTGCATTAAAAAACATGTATGTGTGTATGCGTGTAAATTTATAGATCAGCACACATATATAAATATTCACAAATGTATGTATTATTTACGTGTGTACATCAAGAATATCTCGAAAGGACGTGTGAGAATTGGTGACATTGGTGGCCTCCAGGGAGCGGAAGCAGTTGGCTGGCAGGGAGACAGAGTGGAGAGGAAGATTTTTTTTTTACCATATGCCTTTCTGTAATGATTAAATTTTGGATTATGAAAGGTACACTATTTCAGGTAATGAAATAACTTAAAACTTCACAAAAAGTTAAAGACCTCTGACTGTCCCCAATAATGGATGAACTCGAGCAAGGGGAAGGGGTGGCATTCATCTTCCCCAGACCCCATCAGTAACAGACACACATGCATTCATATACACATACATACACACACTCACATACACATGCACAGTTAGTTACACATTCACACACACACACAGTTAGTTACACATTCACACACACACACACACACACACACACACACATTCTCCTTCTCGACTGGCTTCATCATGATACCCTCACCGTTGAAGACCTGAAGAGCCCAGCTGGCCCCTGTATCAGCATGCTTGCTGCTCGCTACTCTGCAAGGGGACTCTGAGGACAGCCTTGTCCCCACCACCTCCTGGACTGGCTGGAAGGCAAGTCCAGCTCTTCTCTGCCTTCTCAGCCCCTAGTACATCAAAGCTAGTGAAGAGCTATTTTCAGCAATGCTGGTAGGAAACCCCTGACACACAGAGGGGTTCAGGAAACAGTCTTTGAATGTATGAGGACATTCAGAAAGTTGTAATCAATAATAACCATAAAAACTCAGCATCTTCCCCTACAAGTCACAATAAGCCCCTGAATTCAGTATCAGGGAAATCATGATCATCAAAATATTTGTTTCTAGGAACTTCCTTGGTGGTCCAGAACATGCTTGTCAATGCAGGAGACATGGGTTCGATCCCTGGTCCAGGAAGATTCCACATGCCATTAAGCAACTAAGCCCGTGCGTTGCAAACTTGAGCCTGTGTCCTGGATCCCGAGAGCCATGGCTACTGAAGCCTGTGCACGCTAGAGCCTCTGCTCTGCAACAGAGGAATCACTGCAATGAGAAGCCCACACTCCTCTAAGTAGCTCCTACCCACCCCAACTAGAAAAAGCCCGTGTGCAGCAACAAAGACCCAGTGCAGCCAAAAACAAACAAACAAATAAAAATATTTGTTTCTAGATACGCATACGCTCTCAGAATGGTCGGTGACCTGCAAAGATGACTCAGCAAGGCAGCAGCAAGGAGGACCCATTGGGAGCCTGCAATGAGATGAAAGAGGCCCTCCCCACTCTCCGGGCCCCCTCCGAACCCCAAACACTGGGCTTTGGTGTGGCATGTAGAAGAAGCCTTGGTCCCTGTCCAAAAGGACTTAAGTCAGTCAGGGACTTAGCCAGTGGATTTGGGAATAAGGCAGACGCCAAGGATTTCCTCTCCCTAAAACCGACCACTTTATGGGTCTTTTGCCTGGAGTGGATAATAATTACAGCTCTTGCCCAAAATATGGGTTTCTTTCCCCATCAACCTCATTCCTACCTTTCATTTTCCATATTAAAAAAAAACACAGCATAGAGAGTTAACAAGGTAAGCTCTCTAACTCAATAAATATAATATCATTTAGATGTATGTTTGAGCTGGAAAAAGAGGAAGATTCACTCTTCTTCATTCAAGAGTGAATCTGGAGACCAAAAGCAAGAACAGGTGAGCTGATGCTGGAGGTCCCCAGGGCATCTGTACAACCCAGGGGTCCTGTTTTAGTGACCCATGTAGGGAGAGGATGGGACACCCCCTGTGCAGTCGAGTCCACGGGCAGGGCTACAGCTTTGGTGGGGAATAAACACCCTTCAGTGCCCACCAGCGCAGGGGCACCCTGAGACTGCCTGGATGCCTGTACTTCTACCTGGGAAATGGGCGAAAGACTTAAAAAGTCTCCTTTGAGTGTTAGTAATGACTTACTTGCCTTCTTACTGGGCAATAGTTCCAATTTACGGTCCCCACAATGACTAGAAAACCCCCAAACTACAAAAAGAATTCAGTTGATCCCATTCCTGTGTCACCTCCAAGGAACCTGGCAGAATCTGACCGGAAACCACTCTTGGGGGAGAAAGTGTCACTGAGGTTACAGAGGATTCCTATAGATAAATCTCTATTCACAATCCATCAAGCCTGTAATTCCACCATTAGAGATTCATTCCTTTGGCTTCGATTACAATCCAAAATTACAAAACACACCCACACACCCACAAGCAGGAGTCAGCAGATACCCCATGGAACGTATCAAGAAGGAGAGAATAGACAGAATCATGGAAAAAGCATAATGTGAATAATGTAAAGATGTAACAGATGAAAAATTTCCCAAAGTGAAGAAAATCTAAATATTTTAAAAGAATAAAATTGCTACATATCAAAACTCTTGGGATGGAGCTGAAGCAGCACTTAAATACATGCTAATGTCAGGGAGAGCAGAAAAATAGCAAGGATGAAAGTCAGTCGTCTAGGGGCCCAACTCTAGGAACTAGGGAAAACACTGATGCACACCTACAGTAGGAAGAACTACAGGACACAAGAAGAAATCAATGAAACAGCAAAGAAAGAGACCAGATGGGACTGAGCAAGTGGAAAAGACGAACAAAGCCAATGCACCTCTGTTAATTACAGAGAAGCAGCAATCAACATCATTAGGAATAAAAAAGGAGACATGACTACAGACACTGTCAGTAAATCCGGTATCAGGAGAAACCACCACATTCCTAAACAGAGAGGGATTGATTGATTTAATGGAAAACTAAAAGAGAAGTTAAAAATTGGAATTACCTCTAACCACTGAATTACCTCTAAACAAATTGAATCACTAGTTAAAAAAAAAAAAACTAACAAACAAAAAAACCAGGCAGTTTTGCAGTTTGGGTTTTTCCAAACCTTCGAGGAGTGAACAATCTTTAATATCGTGGAAATATTTGAGGACAATCAATCCTTGGCTTATATTTGACATACACAAATATGAACATATGCAAATGTGTTAACATATACAAATACTTTAAGATAATCCTTAAATAATATATTCAAATATGTGGATATTTGAGAGAGGAGTATTCGTTAGCACGTGTAATGAGGCTAATTTTGTGAATACTTCCACTAAATAAGAACAGAAAGAAAGTAAATTCATAGGCTGATCTCATTGCTGAAACTGGATTCAAACACCTTAATGAAGATATTACTAATTAAATCCAACAAAGTAAACTCAAGTGGGTTTATCCCAAGAATTAGTACTGTGATAATAACAGAAATGTATCAAAATAAAGTCATCCAAATAAGAAAATAAAGAAGACATTTCATCATTGTCTCAGTATTTGTAGAAAAGCACCGATAAACATCCTTTCACAATTATGGAGCCCTAACAAAAGAGAAGGCGATGGCACCCCACTCCAGTACTCTTGCCTGGAAAACCCCATGGACGGAGGAGCCTGGTGGGCTGCAGTCCATGGGGTCGCGAAGAGTCGGACATGACTGAGTGACTTCACTTTCACTTTTCACTTTCATGCATTGGAGAAGGAAATGGCAACCCACTCCAGTGTTCTTGCCTGGAGAATCCCAGGGACGGGGGAGCCCGGTGGGCTGCCGTCTATGGGGTCGCACAGAGTCGGACACGACTGAAGCAACAGCAACAGCAACAAAAGAGGAAATTTTGAATCTAATATAGAAAATCAACCCCAAACCATTAAATATTATTCTTAAACTTCAGAATTATCCCCTTTCAAGTTGGGAACAAAATAAAAATGCCCACTCACCAAATTTCTATTCAACAGTGAAGATTCTAGACCTTGGGGGTCCAAGACAACCACACGCTTGAAATGTGGTTTAGCTGAGATGTGCTCTAAGTACAAAACACACACTGGATTTTGAAGACTTGGAGAAAAGAGAATGTACACTATCTAAATCATTTTTTATGTTGATTGCATGGTGACATGTTAGTATTTAGGTTAAATATTGGGTTAAATATAATATACTACCAAATATGCAATTAACTCCACCTATTTCTTTATACTTTTTTAAATGGGGATACCAGAAACTTTTAAATCAAACACATTTCACATTGTATTTCCACTGGACAGTGATATTCTAGATAGCACGGTAAGATTCAGAAAAAAAGATAAAAGATGTAAGAATCGGAAAGGAAGGAAAAGACTTTCATTATTTATGAATAATAAGACTAAACAGAACATCTATGGATACATTCAATAAGATATCAGGCAAGATTGTTGGAAATAGGATTAATATTCAAAATCCAACTACATTCCTAGACACCAGCAATAAAGAATTAGAAATGGTCATTTTTAGGTATATATATTATTTACAAGAGCAACAAAACTATAGGGCACTCAGGAATAAATTTAACAAAAAATATGTAAGAGCTTTATGATACAACTAAAGCTAATTAAAAGCTTTTTATAAAAGAAGCATTCAGTAAAGATAATCATCCTAGGTGGGGAATATTAAATATGACAAAGATGGCCATCCTCCCCAAATTAATCAAATCAGTTCAATTCAATGCCAATCAAATCAATTTAACCTCAAAAATCCCAATGGAGGTTTTTCAGGGAATCTAAAAACTAAAGTTTATCCTAAAATTCTCACTGTAGAACAAAGGCCAAAAAAGAGCCAAGGCAATTTGAAAGAGGAACAAATGAGGAATTCACCCCATGAAATATTACACTCTACATAAAGCAGTAGGAACTAGGACAGTGTAGGATGACAGTTGAAGAAATGAATGGGCCAATGCAACAGAAGAGAGAAGCCAGAAACAGACACACAGGGATGCAAGGGAAACTACATGGGACAGTATCTGCATTTACAAATTAATAAGTGCACTCACTGCTACTGAAACAACCTATCTACCTAGACAAAACAAAATTTGATCCTTATGTCAAAGACAAAGCAATTCCACTTAGACTTCTTAAACTACATGTAAATGTACCATTTTATAATTTTTAGAAGAAAATATTAGAGAATATCTCTACGACCTCAAGGTAGGAAAAGACCTCTTAAAGATACCACCAATACATGCCTCAGGAAAAGAATGATACACTCAACAACATTAAAATGTACAACTTTGTCCCAGTAAAGTGAAAGTGAAAGTCGTGTCCGACTCTTTGCGACCCGTGGACTATAGCCCACCAGGCTCCTCCGTCCATTGATTCTCCAGGCAAGAATACTGGAGTGGGTTGCCATTTCCTTCTCCAGAGGATCTTCCCGACCCAGGGATCGAACCCAGGTCTCCCACATTGCAGGCAGACGGTTTAACCTCTGCACCACCAGGGAAGCCCTGTAAACCATACCATAAACAAAGATAATGGCCAAAGACTGGAAGAAATTATTTACAACACATCTAAACAATAAAAGATTAGTATCTCTTAAAAAAAACCTAGAAAGCAGACATCCAACCGAAAGCTGAGCAAAGGAGCTGAATGGGCCTATCAGGGGAGAAGAAACTAAAATGCCCCACAGTGAATGGGGGGTGCAAATTAAAACGAGAGCATTCACACTTATGGATTAGAAAACCTGGCACACAGAGTCATCAAAATACCCCCATGAGGACTGCACAGCAAGGTCCTTCCTTACACGTCATCTCCCAGCTCTGGAAACCAGGATAACAATGGGACAATGCACATGATCCTCTACAGGAAACTGGTAACTTTCATACCTGTGGCAATGAACACAGGGCAAGGGACAGAGGCACCAGAGACTGTGTGCAAAGGAGGCCAGGAAATGCTCTATGAGCAAAAGGGTCTATAGGGACCAATCACCAGCACCAAAATCAAAACCGGGATCAAAAATCTTCCGACAAACAAAAGCCCGGGGCCAGATGGCTTCGCAGGTGAATTCTATGAAACATCTAGAGAACTAACACCTATCCTTCTTTAACTCTTCCAAAAAATTGCAGAGGAAGGAACACTTCCGAAGTTTCATTCTACGAGGCCACCATCACCCTGATATCACAGGGTGACAAGGATATCACAAAAAAAGAAAATTATAGGCCAATATCACTGATGAACACAGATGCAAAACTTCAGAACAAAATACTAGCAAACAGAATCCAACAACAGATTGAAAGGCTCATACACCATGATCAAGTGGGATTTATCCCAGGGATGCAAAGATTCTTCAATATATGCAAATTAATCAATGTGATACACCATATAAATAAACTGAAAGATAAAACCTATGATAATCTCAATAGATGCAGAAAAAGCTTTTGACAAAATTCAATGGCCATTTATGAAAAAATGCTCCAGCAAATGGGCATAGAAGGAACCTACTTAACATAACAAAGGCCATATATGATAAACCCACAGCAAACATTATTCCCAATGGTGAAAAACTGAAAGCATTTCCTCTAAGATCAAGAACAAGAAAAGGGTGCCCACTTTCACCACTATGATTTAATATACTTTTGGAAGTCCTAGTCACAGCAATCAGAAAAAAAAAACAGAAAAAAAAAAAGAATCAAAATTGGAAAAGAAGAAGTAAAACTCTTACTGTGTGCAGATGACATGAAAGATACAGATACATAGAAAACCCAAAAGATGCCACCAGAAAATTACTAAAGCTAATCAGTGAATTTAGTAATGTTGCAGGATACAAAATTAATACACAGAAATCCGTTGCATTCCTATACATTAACAATGAAAAATAAGAAAGAGAAATTAAAGAAACAATCCCATTCACCTTTGCAACAAAAAGAATAATATACCTAGAAATAAACCTACCAAAGGAGACAAAATACTTGTATACAGAAAACTATAAGAAGCTGATGAAAGAAACCAAAGATGATGCAAACAGATGGAGAGATACATCACGCTCTTGGATCGAAAAAAATCAATATTGTGAAAATGACCATACTCCCCAAAGCAATCTACAGATTCAGTGCAATTCCTATCAAATTACCAATGGCGTTTTTCACAGAACTAGAACAAAAAATTTCACAATCTGTATGGAAACACAAAAGACCCTGAATAGCCAAAGCAATCTTGAGAAAGAAAAAGGGAGCTGGAGGAATGAACCCTCCTGACTTCAGACTATACCACAAAGCTACAGTAATCAAGACAGTACGGTAGTGGCACAAAAACAGAAATACAGGTTAATGGAACAAGATAGAAAGCCACGCACCTATGGGTACTTTATCTTTGACAAAGGTGGCAAGAATATACAATGGAGAAAAGACAGCTTCTTCAATAAGTGGTGCTGAGAAAACTGGACAGCTACATGCAAAAGAATTAAATTAGAACACCTCCTAACACCATACACAAAAATTAACTCAAAATGGATTAAAGACCTAAATATAAGGCCAGAAACTATAAAAATCTTGGAGAAAAACATAGGCAAAATACTCTTTGACATAAACCACAGCATTCTCCTTTTTGACCCACCTCCTCGAGTAATGGAAATAAATACAAAAATAAACAAGTGGGACCTAATTAAACTTAAAAGATTTTGCACAACAAACTATAAACAAGATGAAAAGACAACCCTCAGAATGGGAGAAAATAATTGAAAATGAAACAAACTGATAAAGGATTAATCTCCAAAATATACAAACAGCTCATGCAGCTCAACACCAGTAAAACAAACAGCCCAATCAAAGAGTGGGCAGAAGACCTAGACAGACATTCCTCCAAAGAAGACATGCAGATGGTCAACAAACACACGAAAAGATGCTGAACATCACTTACTATTAGAGAAATGCAAATCAAAACCACAATGAGGTGTTACCTCACACCAGTCAGAATGGCCATCATCAAAAAAATCTACAAACAATAAATGCTGGAGAGGGTATGGAGAAAAGGGAACCCTCTTGCACTGTTGGTGGAAATGTAAATTTATACAGCTACTACGGAGAACAGGATGAAGATTCCTTTAAAAACTAGGGATAAAATCACTATATGATCCAGCAATCCTACCACTGAGCATATACCCTGAGAAAACCACAAATGAAAAAGACACACATGTACCCCAATGTTCACTGCAACACTATTAACAATAGCTCAATAGCTAGGACACCGAAACAACCTAGATGTCCATTGGTAGATGCCTGGATAAATGAGCTGTGGTACACGTGCACAATGGAATATTCAGTTCAGTTCAGTTCAGTCGCTCAGTCGTGTCTGACTCTTTGCGACCCCATGAATTGCAGCACGCTAGGCCTCCCTGTCCATCACCAACTCCCAGAGTTCACTCAAACTCACGTCCATCGAGTCAGTGATGCCATCCAGCCATCTCATCCTCGGTCGTCCCCTTCTCCTCCTGCCCCCAATCCCTCCCAGCATCAGAGTCTTTTCCAATGAGTCAACTCTTCGCATGAGGTGGCCAAAGTACTGGAGTTTCAGCTTTAGCATCATTCCTTCCAAAGAAATCCCAGGGCTGATCTCCTTCAGAATGGACTGGTTGGATCTCCTTGCAGTCCAAGGGACTCTCAAGAGTCTTCTCCAACACCACAGTTCAAAAGCATCAATTCTTCGGCGCTCAGCTTTCATCACAGCCCAACTCTCACATCCATACATGACCACTGGAAAAACCATAGCCTTAACTAGACAGACCTTTGTTGGCCTAGTAATGTCTCTGCTTTTGAATATGCTATCTAGGTTGGTCATAACTTTCCTTCCAAAGAGTAAGCGTCTTTTAATTTCATGGCTGCAACCACCATCTGCAGTGATTTTGGAGCCCCCCAAAATAAAGTCTGACACTGTTTCCACTGTTTCCCCATCTATTTGCCATGAAGTTACTCCACTATAAAAAGAAACAAATTTGAGTCAGTTCTAATGAGGTGGATGAATCTAGAGCCTGTTATACAGAGTGAAGTAAGTCAGAAAGAGAAAAACAAGCATGGTATATTAAGGCATCTATATGGAATCTAGAAAGATGGTACTGATGAACCTATTTACAGGGTAGGAATGGAGAAACAGAGAGAACAGACTCTGGACACAGTCGGGGAAGAAGAGGGTGGGACAAATTAAGAGAGTAGCATTGAAACATACATTACCAAGTGTAAGATGGATAGCTAACGGGAAGTTGCTCTACAACACAGGGAGCGCAACACAGTACTCTGTGATAACCTAGAGAGGTAGGATGGGATGGGGAGTGGGGGGAAGGTTCAAGACAAAAGGGATATATGTATACCAATTCATGTTGTATGGAAGAAACCAGGACAATATTGTAAAGCAATTACCCTCAAATTAAAAGTAAATTATTTTAGAAAAATAAAAAAAATTTAATGCAAATAAAAACTGTTACCAGAAAAGTAAAGGGGTCCATAGTGACCCAGACCCCATCTCATGGCTACTGGTTATTTGTATTAACTATATTTTCTTACTGTCTATATTCTTGATGCTCTGGCATCTGGAGGTCTCACTAACTAGGGAGAGACTGCCCCTTCCAGAACTGGTCAGTTCTTAAAGGCAGCACAGGCCTGGCAGGGGAGCATGACTTTCATAAGCAAACCAACCAATCCAGAGCCCATACTGCAGACCACCTCTTCAACCTGGCTCTTAGACTCCAACAGGCAAAAACTCATGGCCCTGATCACCCCAGAGCCAGGTACCGGGCAGCTAGAGATCGCCCTACACACCAGAGCTCCTGAAATATTCAAACTAGCCCATCTGAAGCCACCTGAATAATACTAAAATCTACATTTTAGAACATGATTATACATTCTGCAGAGGACCCAGGGCACGATGGCATGGGGGGGCACACCCCCAGAGCTGTGTGCTGGCATTCACAGTCATGGTGAATCCAGCTGAGAACTAGGCCAGTGCACCGTTGACCTCAGCCAGGTCAGACAGACCCCTTAGTGCTACTTGCTAGTTTTAAGAACTAAGATGGCTTTGGAAGGCCTAGCAATTTGTTTCCAACTGAATTTTAAACCTTGGTTTGTGGATTCTACTGAAAGAGCATCTTAAATTCAAATGTTGACTGTCCCTAAATGGCCTGCATATTTCCTAACTGCCAGTTGGGAGGATGGGGGAGCTAAAGGATACTGCTAGCCCAGGGGCCTTGGCAGTCCTCAGCTCCTCACTGGAGACCACCAGGATGGGGGGAGGTGACCTCCATGGCATGAAGTGGCTGCTGCGTGCCCTCACACCTCCGTCCACAGGGAGCAAATGGCTCCAAGGGGAGAGGCACACAGGAGGGGACCTGCTCATCCAAGGTGGGTGGGAGGAGGCTTCCACTGATCTCTGACAACCCTGACCTCCTGGGTCCTGCAGACTGAGATGGGTCACACAGAGCCATCGTGACTTTCCCCAGGGAACATCAGACAGGGCTGCAAACTCAGACTCTCCGTCTCAAGCTTCTCTGGTTCCTGGTGCCTGAGCACACACTGTCCTGCCACCATGGCTTGGAGTGGGGGGTGGAGGGGCACATCTTTTCCAGCTCTCCTTGTCTTTCCAAAGGGTTAGGACACAGAGCTCCAGCAGCTTCTAACCCTCTGCTGCCCCATGAAAGACCCCTCCCCCCAGGTCAGCCAACACCTGACTCAGCCCAGGTGTCTTCCCAAGGCACAGGCAATGATGTGACCTCTCCAGGTCACACAGTCAGCTGCCCTTCCAAGTAGGAACCTGTTTACTTTCCAGCTGCCCACACTGCACAGAGTAACAGCCAGACACACCCCAGGGGCAGGGGGAGCGGCCAAGGGGCCCGTAATCTGCTCAGGCCAGACGGGAGCTAGGAGGTGGAAGCATGGTTCCCTTCAAGGACAGACACAGAAAAGCCATCCCCAAACAGCCACACTACCAGTGGGCGGCAGCTGTCTGCCCCTGAGTGCCCAGCAGACGGCAAGAGAGGTTTGTGCTCCCAGCTACAGGACGCTGACTCTCCCGGCACACAGGCTATGTGAGCCAAGCGGAGGCGAGACCTGGAGCTCTGGGCTTCTTGTGGGACCGTCAGCCCACCCTGAACTAGGCGGGCATGGACAGGGGACCCGCTCTCAATGACTCCCACATCACCAGGCAAACGCCACAGATCGTCCTGGTTTCTCACTGTTCTCACCAGTTCAGAACTCACTGCGGAGCCAGTAAGGGCTGTAATCCTCCCCTGGACAGCGCGATGGCTCCTTCACTGGCTCAGATTTGGGGCAATAATGGTCCCAATCTGGGGACTTCCCCGGCAGTCCGGTGGTTAAGACTCTGTGCAAGTCTGATCCCTGGTTGGGAAACTAAGATCCATCCTGCAGGCCGCGTGGAGAAGCCAAAAAGTTAAAAAAAAAAAAAAATTCCCAATCTCCCCAATACCGGCAGCTTTTAGTAAATCCTTACCACAGGCCGGTGCTTTATACACAAGGCCTCAGGGAATCCCAGTAACAGTCCTGGGAGGCAGGAATCACAACTAACCCTCTTCATCGATGAAGACACCGATGCCTGGGAAGGTTAAGAACTTGGTGTATGTCTGAGCAGGATTCAAACCTGTGCTCTGGGCCGCCACCGTGTGTACCACCTCCCTTCCCATCCTTCCAGCTGCCACCATCACATGGGACAATGACACGTACCATCAGGGGCTGTGACAATCAGAGACAATACAGTAAGTCTCCAACATACGAACGAGTCCCACTCTGAGAGTGAGTTTGTAAGTCCCATTTGTTTATTGGCCCAACAAAGTTAGCCTAGGTACCCAACTCATGCAATCGGCTATATAGTACTATACTGTAATAGGTTTATAATACTTATCACACAAATAATACGTAAGAAACAAACACAAAAAATGAAGATATTTTTAATCTTATAGTACAGTACTTTGAAAAATACTGTAGTGCAGTACAACAGCTGGGAGCTGGCATCAAGTGAACAGGTAAGAAGAGTTACTGACTGGAGGAGGGACAGGAAGTGAGAGCTGCTAGAGCTGAAGGCTCATCAGCCATAGCAGATGGAGGGAAGCTATAATTCACTCATGTCTGTTGCTGATAGAACACACGTTTGCAACTTTGAAAGTTCGTATTAGGGGACTTACCGTATATGTAAAGCTCTTTTCACAGGTTCCAGCATATTGAAGATGCTCTCTGAATGGAAACTATTATTTTACTCAACCGAAAAAAAAAAATAATACTCTGAGCCAAGCCTTTCCATCCTGGACAGGTGTGAGCCTGTCAGCTGTGATGCCTGCAGCCTGTCCCTTGGGAACATTCAGGTGCCGCCCTGGCCTAGGCTGGCATCTTGGAAAGCAACTGTCCCCACACGAAGTGAGGTCACTGCGCCATGGTCTTCCTTGGAGGAGCGCCCGTCAACCGCCCAAGCAAGACAACTACCAGGAGCCTGGGCCGAATGGCCTCAAGGAATTTCAAGTCTGCTCGAGAGGCCCAGCAGAGGGAAGGCCAGGCATCAGATGGGACCCAGTGCCACTCAGGACAGACCTCCACGTGCAGAGAGGGGCAGACGTGATAAGAAAGGACCAGAGACAAACAGAATGAGAGAGGAAGAGAGAGGGGTAGAAAGACGAGGAGTAACAGAAAAACAGAGAGCCCACAGAGGAGAAAAGAGAGGCAGGGAGGGACACCATGAAACCAGGAGACAGAGAAGGATCGGGGACAGGAACTGAATGAGAGAGAGAGTGACGGCAGGACAGGCACAAACAGACAAGCAGACGGAGTGGCAAGCCCTGCAGTACAGTCGGAGGACGGTGGGGACAGGAGAAAGGCATGGGGAGAGAGACAGCGCGGGATGGGGACACACAGGCAGGGGGGCGCAGCCCCACAGGCTGGCCTGGCCGGGAAGTTCCTGGAGGGAGAACTCGCCTCTCAGCTCTGTGTCCCCTCTGTAGCACATGGACCTGGGTCCTGCAGGAACCTCAGGAGATGAGCCCGCTGTCCGCCTGTTGCCCCGAGCCTGGCCAAGCTCACCAGGTTGAAATGGGCCCCCGAGGACACACTGGGCTGCACAGGTGTCACCAGCACCATGGCACCCTCCCCATGGATGGGGTGGGCCTGGCAGGTGCCCTGTGGTCTGCGTGTGTCTTTGCAGCCCAAACTCACACTCGTAGAGGCTGAGCAACCTTCGCCTGGGAGAGCCCAGCTTCCCCTTTATGCATCCCACACCCCAGGACTGGGGGTCTTCCGGGGCCTTGGGCATGGTGTGGGGCAGGGGCCAGGGTGAACCTCCAAGGGCAGAGGGAGCTAAGACACTAAGTCAAAACATGGCAACAAGGAGGGACACCAGGTCTCTGATGGTGGCACTGAAAAGCCTTCACAGCTGCACCCAGAAGCCAGCCAGACACCTGCCCTCCTGGAGACACTTGTCCTTCCGGACAACAGGCACTCAGCCTGAGGATGCAGATAGCTTGTGACCTGCCCAGGGTCTGTGTGGTTGATCGCCAAGGCCACTGCCACCACCAGACTCCACCCCCCAGGTGACAGCAAACACAGACCTCCAAATCTGTGACAATTTTCACCCAAAGCACTTCCGCTTGAAAGCTACCTGTTGTAAGCATGCGTGCACAGGGGCAGACACACAGGCACACCCCAACCTCCCCCAGACATGTGCCTACCAAATGCCAGGCGCCTTCTGTGTGTCCAGCACAGTGCTGATTCAAAGGGTCCCACTCTTGCCTTTGGGTACCCCAAAGCCCCTGGGAAGGAGGCCCCCAAGCAAAGAGTCCTGGCCAGCATCTCCAGCCCACATGGCCTATAGCCTGGAGGGGGCAAGCCATCCTCCACCCCAGGTCACCAGCCCCAGGCAGGGAGGCATCCAGTGAAGCGACAGGACCCTAGGCAACATGCCAATGTGGAAAATGAGGGTGATGATACAGTCCAATGCAGATAAGACCCTCCTGGAAAACAGTTACTAAGCATCCTATGAGGTCAACACTTTGTGATCCCCATTTACAGATGAGAAACTGAGGCTGCGGGCTAGCTCTGCTTACCAAACGTCACACAGAAGATGGCCTGGGGCTCCACCCAAAACTGTCCAAACTCCTGGGTCTGAGGGCTTAATCACTGAAGCATCTTTGAGTCAGCTGGCCTCAGAAAGCACAAACTGTGATCAGAAATACATACAGAGACTCCCGCGATGCACCTAGGTAGAAAGAGTTTACTGAGCTACTGCCCTGCTGTCCACATCCACATGCAGATGAAAACATGTGCATGAGAGAGAAAGTGTGTGTCTGTATGTGCGCGAGCACATGTGTGCGCTCCCGGCCTTCCCAGAGACCAGTCAGCCTCAACCAGGAGGGGGGCTAGGTGACCTCTTCGGGAGGGTGTGACCGTGGATGATCTGGGGCAGCTGGAAGTCATGGCCTCAGCAGAGTATCCATTTTAGCAACAAGAGAGTAGATGACGTGGCAAATTACAGCGTCCGACCAAATGCATGCTTCCTTTCATTTTACTCTTCTGCTCAGAGGCGGGCTTTAAACCTCAGCGCCGAGCACATGCACCAAGTGCTTACGGAGCGGATTTGGCGGTAATTAATAGGAATGGAACTCTCTTTTCTTTCCCAAGGCATGCAAGCAGAGGAGAAACAGGGAAGGGCAGACTCCTCTGGGCTGAGGGCTGGGTGAAAGGTTTAATAGCTTCCCAGACCTGTGCGGGCAGCAAGGGCAAAAAGGAAAGGAAAAGTATAAAACCGTTAATTGCAGCTTCCCAAAATAACTTCAGTCTGCCTGTAATAAACTTCTGCTGGATTTTAATTCTTTTCACGGAGAAGAAAAAAATATCAGATTAAAATCTCTCAAACCAACATATTTTCCACCAGCCCTGCCCGCCCTCAGCGTCTGTCTGGGGTGACAGCTCCAATGGGATGGAAGTCTTGGGGCGAGGAGTTCAGACAGGGAACTGGTCTCCTGGAACAGTGACCTCGGGTCCCAAACAACACTTTCTCAGAAAAGCTGGGCAGGGTCCCAGCTGGCTCTCCTTGTCTGTAAAATAAGGTGAACAGGTGGGTCAGGGCCCCCAGCTTTGTCCCAGCTTTAAAAGTCCATGGGTCTTTGCATAGAGAACAGACTTGGAGTTGCCAAGGAGGAGAGGGGGTCAGGGGAGGGATGAAGTGGGAGGTTGGGATTAGCAGATGCAAACTATTATACATAAAATGGATACACAAACAAGGTCCTACTATATAGCACAGGGAACTATATTCAATATCCTGTGATAACCCATAATGGAAAAGAATATGAAAAAGAAGATACATATATGCATAACTGAATCACTTTGCTATACAACAGATGCTAACACAACATTGCAAGTCAACAATACTTCAATAAAAAATTTTTTAAAGTCCATGGGTTTTTGGATCTGGCTCCCTACTGATTCTTTTTTCTTAATTTTGAAAATTGTGCTAAAATACATATAACACAAAATCTCTCATTTTAACTATTTTTAGGGGTACAGTTAACTGGCATTAAGTACATTTACTTTGTGCAACCACCACGATCCATCTCTAGAACTCTTTTCATAGCCTCAAGCTGAAACTCTGTCCCCATGAAACAACAACTCATCGGTCCCCCTCCCTCAGCCCGTGGCACCTACCCAATGTGACTCTTCTGGGGACCTCATAAAAGTAGAATCACATAGTATTTGTCCTCTTGGTGACTGGTTGATTTCACTCAGCATAATATCCTCAAGGCTCATCCATGATATAGACTGTGTCAAATCTTCCTTCTTTTTTAAGCTGAATAGTATTCAACTATATGTTATAAAACCTATCCTGTGGGTCCATTCATCTGTCTATGGACACCTGGGTTGCTTCCACCTTTTGGATATTGTGGTTAATGCTGCTACAGACATGGATGTACATAGCTTGCACTTCTTTGGGGTTTGAGAAGTCCAAAGAAACTCCTCCTCCTACCCAGGAGCAAGACTGCCAAATCATATAATTCTCTGTTTAATTTTCTGAGGAACTGTCAGACCGTTTTTCATAGCATCTGTACCATTTTACATTCCCAATGGCAATGCACTAAGATTCCAGTTTCTCCATATCCTTGCCAACACTTGCAATATTTTTCTGGGTTTTGATAGTGGCCATCCCAGTGAGTGTGAATCTCCCTGATTCTCCATCACCCACTCCACACAGAAGCCCTGGCTTAGGTGGCCTGGGTTCACCACTAAGAATTATCAGCAGAAATGTGCATGTGGGTCATCCCACCAGCCTGAAAGAGGACAGTGATGGGGCCAGAAAAACTTAGCCAAGTTCTGCATTTCTGGGCTGGCTCTGGATGAATCCCTGAAACACTCATGTGATCACTGATTCACTCGAAAAACATCTACAAACATGTACAGTGTTTGTCCACTCATCTTCCACTCAACCTGGAAGCTACGGTGTGGGGAGACACAGCTCCAAGGGTGCTCATGGAGAAATAGGTACCAGCATCTGAGGGAAGGGGAGGAGAGGTGGGTAGTGCTGACCTGAAATGGGCTCTGAAGGTTATCCCTGGGGATGACACATAACCACAGAGAGAATTAACAGCCTAATTCTCAAATCGTTCCCTGGGCATGACCTGGAGAAGCCATGGGCTTTGAAACCTGATGGGTTTATGCCCAAATCCACCTCTCCCACCTGTGTGATCCACCCACTCTCTCTGGGTCTCAGGTCCCTCATGTGTAAAACAGGAGTGGAGGGGTTTCCCAGCTTTTGTAGGGATTTGAGATTAGAGCCTGGACACAAGACAAAAATCTCCATCAGCCCAAATCACCTTCAGGAAGACTCCACGTGGGCAGACTTGCCCTCTCAGCAGTCTGGTTCAGGGGACTCCACTGTATGGGGACATGTCGCCCCCAGTCAAGCAGCCCCCACGGGAGCTGACTGCAGTTAGAGGCCCGGGCTTGAAACCTCCGAGGGGACAGACAGCAGAGGTACAAGCTCCAGAAATTCATGAATCAGTAGATGGCATGAATGTGGATGTGATCTGATGCAGACCACACTTCCTGCATCCCTAGCCAGCTCAGCCCCGGCTCCCTCCCAACCAGCTGGCCAGGCTGGCTGTAAGCATCTCAGCTGTCTCTGGACAGAGCCTGACACGGCCCAAGGCCCTGCTCTGTCATAACAAAAACCTGCCTCCCCTAGTGCCCAGCCACGAGTTCTCAACCCCCGCATCCTGCCTCTCGTCAGGACACTGCTGGGCCACAGCCGGAGCTCAAAGCTCCAAGCTGTCGACGCTCGTGTGGGGACAGCTGTGAACCAGAGCAGACACAGGAAGGAGGCATCCCTGTGATCCTCTGCCTGGTTATCCAAACATCTTCCAGCCAGCCAGGGAGAGGTCCTGCAGACAGAACACACCCCAGCTCTGCCTGGCTGAGCACAAGCTGATGGGGGAGAAGTGTCATCAGATAGGATGGGACGCAACAGGGCTCTGAGGGAGAGGGAAGCACTGGGGAGGGCCATCAGGGAAGGCTTCCTGGAGGGGGCAGACAAAGGACAGGATGGGTGCATCAAGACACTGCTACAGGTAAATGGCTGCAGAGGTGGACAGGGCCAGGTCGGAGGCTTTATTCCATGGGCCTGCATTTCTAAAACCTGAGGGGTGAGCAGCCTTCTTCAAAAGCAGTAACTTCTGGGACCTCCCTGGCCATCCTTTGGCTAAGATTCTGTGCTTCCACTGTGGGGCCACAGATTCAATCCCTGGTCGGGAAACTAAGATCTCACATATTGTGCAGCATGGCCAAAAAGATTTCTTTTAAATAAGTAGTGAAGTCTTTCCAACCCTAAGTAGTGTCTTTAAATTCTCCCCCAACATTCCTGATGAACTTGTGGGGGGCCAGAGGCCCATGGGCTCCACGTGAGAGGTGCTGCTGGGGGGACACCCCTCTCAGTGGCATTACTGACGAGGGGGCTCAGGTCCTGACGTCTCCCTGTGGTGTGGACATCATGCTGTGCGGATATCTTAGCTCACAGCCCAGCCAAACCCCCCAGGTGAGCTGAGACCCCCAAAGACCCCCTAGAACATTTCCTCAGGGCTGATTGGAGACGGACTGGTGTAGATTCTAGAAGGCAGGAAAAGAATTGTCAGCCAGAGAAAGTGAGGGAGTATCTGGAGTTCTCCCACCTCTGAGGCCCAGTCCTCATGGTGTAAGAGCCAGGTCTGAGACCACCAGCCTCCTGGGAGAGGAGACAATCCCTGGTGTGAGACAGAACTGAACACCTTGGGGCGAGGGCACCCCGGGGGCACCACCCTAAAACAATACCACCTTCTCTGTGAGAGCTAATAACCATCAAGACAGACACTTACCCACCACCCCCACCCCTGCCTCTGGCTTCGGGAAAAAATGGATTATTTTTCATTCTTTGTTCCTCCCACCTCTCCCACAGGACAGCCTGACAGTGAATTGAGGTCAAGTGAACTATGTGGGTGCCTTAACTCCTCCCGCCAGCTATGTGACATGTCGCAGGTGACTTAACCTCTCTGAACCTAAGTTCCTCGCCATTTTGGCTATGGCTATGGCCTCCCACTGCTACACAAACGAAAAAAGTCATCCCAATGTAAACCACCCAAGGAAAGAACGTTTAGCTTTCTATAACCAACAAATCAGAAAAGTCTATTTTTTCCTTATTACGTAAAGTTAATTCACTATGGAATTCTGTTAATTAACAAACTGCCTTTGTGCAAAGAAAATATGGATATTTTGCTCTGTGGGTAGATTTGGTGGAAAAGGGTGATTTATCCAGTGAGAGGGAAAGTTAAGGGTCACCACGCGTGTCAATCCTTCCCTTTGGGCAAAGATGGTGGGCCTTGCAAGGCAGGCATAGAGAAGAAAGCCCCTCACTTCTCCTGTAGCTTTGGCCCTGTCCCCGTCACCCCCACAGGGCTCAGCTGCCACAAATCCATCAGCTCCTGCCCAGGGGACTGTGTGGATGACCACAGAGGATCCCCTGGGCCTTGCCCCGAGGCCCACTTGTCCTCTTCAAAGCCTGCAGTTTGTGGGGGAGGGTTTGTGCTAAAAGAGTCGGGGGGAGCCTTCTGAACCCTGACTGCCAACACCATGTGTTCCACAGACAGCCCCAGGTCACCCACCTCCCCAGGCCCCACGGCAAAACTGTGAAATCACACAACGTCCTCTCCCACGGGCCAGCTCAAGAACTCGCTCCTGGTGTTAAAGGAAACTTCAGTGTCTACTGGACAAGAAGTGTCCCTCACTGCCTCTTCCACGCTCACCCAGCAACTGGAACCTGCACCCAGAAACTGTGGCTAACTTAACGACAGGGGGGTTCTCTCCCCTCAGCCCTTCCATAGCTCTGATCCCTTCCCCCAACCAAGTAGGGCTGAATTTATAGATTTGGGATTGCTGTAAATTATCTTGTAATTATACCGCGCCAGGGCAGCTTCCCATGGCAGAAATTAAAAAGCAATTCAGGTAAATGATCTTTAGCTACAGCAGCACGTCCCTGTAGAACTCATTAAGTCCAGGGACCAAACGGCATACCAAAACAGGCTGTACCCCCTGCATGTCAAACGCTACCTCATTCTGGAAACACGAGACACGAGCAGGGGCAAGAAGGATGCCTGCCCATCCTTCACCTGCCTCTCACAGCAAATGCTCTGCACACCTGTCCAGGAGTCCCCTCCCAACACCCTATTGGGCTGTCCCTCCATGACCACTCTGTGGAGATGCCCTCTGGGCAAGAGGGGACATTTGGGGGTACCCTGGCTCTGCAGAAGGGCCAGGGTAAGGGGCAGAAGATGGCTTTGACATGTACTGAAAAAAAAATCACATGGAAAATTACCCATTTGGGTTGTATTCGACGTTTCCTCTGAAGCTTTAAATTCCAAAAGTCCAAGGACTTGTTTTCAAAATTTCCTTCATTGAACCTAACACTGAAAAGAGAAATGATTACACAGAAAGAAAGAATTGGAAAAAAAATATGCTAACACATTAATGATGGGAGGCAGAATGAGGGAAGAGTGTGACCATGTTCATTGTGCTTTTCCACATTAATCAATTTTTCAGATTGCTTTAATAATCAGAAAACCATGTAACTATGTAATTTGCAGAAGTGCCCTGTTTGCTGCCCTTGTGACTGTCACTCACTCACTAAAGGGTGGAGCAGACACCAACTCTCTTGGTTAATTGTGGCAAGTGTGCATAAAGAGTTCTCGTAATGGGGGAAAGGCCCAGAAGTTGGGGGGACACAGAGTTCTGGGGCCCCAGGCCCACTGGGCTGCTTGCTAACATGCTTCCAAAGCCATTCTGTCCAATCCCCTGAGCCACAGGGCATGCCTGCCCCTGGTGCTGCCCAGAGTGCTTACTGAGTGCATGGTTAGCAGTGTGCCCACAGCACGATGGGTGAGGAACCAGGATCGCTGCCCAGAGTGCCTACCGAGTGCATGGTTAGCAGTGTGCCCACAGCATGATGGGTGAGGAACCAGGATCACTGCCCAGAGTGTCTACTGAGTGCAGGGTTAGCACTGTGCCCACAGCACAATGGGTGAGGGACAAGGATCGCTGCCCAGAGTGTCTACCAAGTGCAGGGTTAGCACTGTGCCCACAGCACGATGAGTGAGGGACAAGGATCACTGCCCAGAGTGTCTACTGAGTGTAGGGTTAGCAGTGTGCCCACAGCACGATGAGTGAGGGACAAGGATCGCTGCCCAGAGTGTCTACCAAGTGCAGGGTTAGCACTGTGCCCACAGCACGATGAGTGAGGGACAAGGATCGCTGCCCAGAGTGTCTACTGAGTGCAGGGTTAGCACTGTGCCCACAGCACGATGGGTGAGGGACAAGGATCACTGCCCAGAGTGTCTACTGAGTGTAGGGTTAGCACTGTGCCCACAGCACGATGGGTGAGGAACCAGGATCACTGCCCAGAGTGTCTACTGAGTGCAGGGTTAGCAGCGTGCCCACAGCACGATGAGTGAGGGACAAGGATCGCTGCCCAGAGTGTCTACTGAGTGCAGGGTTAGTACTGTGCCCTGGGTGAGGGGGCCCAGGATCACTGCCCAGAGTATCTGTGGGGTTAGCACTGCACCCACAGCATGATGGGTGAGGGACCAGGACACCCTCTCTGGAAGGTTGTTCTCACCCACACACTTCTGTGAGCACATCACCTGCCAGGCACTGTTCCTCGGGCATTCCTGATACCCGACTACGATAATCCAGGTCCTCAGCAGGTGGGCTCTATAGATGGACACCGAGGCCCAGAGAGCGCTCCAGGTCCCATCAAGCTGGTCAGTAGCAGAGCAAAATCTTGAACTAGAGATTTCCCTGGTGAGCCAGTGGTTAAGACTCCGTGCTTCCACTGAAGGGGGCATGGGTTCGATCCCTGGTCAGGGAGCTAGATCCCACATGCCCTATGGCGAGGTCCAAAACACAAAAACTTGAACTAGGCTGGGTCTTACCCACAGCAGCCTCCTCTCCAAGTCAGAGGCGTGGACACAGCAAACACTGACGGACCAGCAACTCGCTTCCCCAAGGCCACTCTCTGCTCTGCCTCATGGAGTCAAAGCCCCCAAACTCCCACTGAGTCCTATCAATGGGGGCCCAGCCCAGGGGAGGCCCAATATGACCTCGTCCCACTGCTGTCCAGTGGGGCAGGTCACCTGACGCCAAGGAGCCTAGAATGGGAGTTCACCTGCCTCTGGGGGTCTTAGCACAGACTCGGGGAATCTCCTAATGGGCTGGTTGGGGTAACACGGACAAAATGGATGCAAGAGAGCCTCCCAACTGCTTAACAAAGAAGGAAGAGTGAAGGAAGGGGGAGTGGGCCAGGTTACCCCCCTCCCAAGAGTGTGTGTGCCCTCCCCGATCCCCCCCAGGCCCTCCAGCTCTCATCCAGGTGTCCACGTGGATCCCACCACACACCTGTGAGGCCCCTCCGATGGCCTGACAGCCTAGGCTGGCACGAGACTAAACACCCTCCCCGACGCTGAGGCTGCCTTCTCGGAATCTGATATTTCTTCCATGGTGGAAGTTCACTCATCATGCGGCTCAGCTAAGCCACAGGCCCATCCCTAATTTGGACATTTTTCTCCCAACAGCCAATCAGTGTAGGAAAACACATCACATACCAGGTGGAGGAAACTCGACCCAGGAAGCCCAGGAGCCAGTGAACCACTGGGCGCGTTGGCCCCTCTGCGTCCCTGTAAGCATCCCTGGCCCAGACACCCCTGAGGAGCACCATCCCCGTCACATCCTGGCGGCTGTCTGGCTGGGCCGGTGCTCTGGGCCCCGCACACACTTTTCCCATCTCCCTGGGGGAGGGGGATCCTGGGTCTTGGGGAGGCATCTGAAACCACGGGCGGGGAGGCATCTGAAACCACGGGCAGGCCACACACCAGTCTCTGAGTCGGCACATGGAAGCGCCTTCGGAAGGCCTCCCAGTCACAGACTGACTGAGACAACAGACGCTTCAGCCAACTCAGCGATTGCTCCTCTGGCCACTCAGGACCGCAGGCCCGGGTAGGATAGAGCAGCTCCTCCTCTGGGCCCGCAAAGTCACAGGGTGGCCCATCCTCCTTACTTCTTGCCACTGCTCAAAAGATACAGCCCCTTACCGAGGGGAAACAAGTTCCCTCCTGCCAGAAGAAGCCCGCCTCGGGCACCCACATGCTCTCCTTCTCCAGTGAAGTTTTGGCCACAGCAGAACAAACATTCAGGCCACCCGGATCCATGCGCTGGCTGTCCCCGCAGACATTTGGAGGCCCCCACACCCACAGCCAGCCTACCTTCGGGGTCCTGGCTGGAGTCCACCCCAACGAGAGCCTCAAAAAGGCTCTGCCCTCCCCAGTGTCATCCTCTGACGTTATCACGGGAGAGGGGGACTGATGTTCCCCAGCTGGCTCAGCAGTTTAACTCACTCAGGCTTCCAGGGCGTCCCACTGGGATGAAAGCTCAGTCCCCCTCCCAGGGCCCCAGGGCTCAGTCACAGTGACTTCGGCAAACATGAGGGCAACAGCTGGGAGTTCATATTAGATGCGAAAGCAGGGTCTGGGTGAGAGAGGGGAAGGAACACTGTTCCTAAAACCCACCCTCATTCAAGTGGACTGATTCTCAGGGAGCTAGAGGGAACACAGAGGCAGCTGAGAAAACCAGACTGAAGGCAAAATGGACCTGCTGGAATCTTTCTTTTGCTTGCCTTGGTCAATCCCAGTCTGTCCAGGGTATGATGCTCCAGGGGAAGTTGCTGAAGAAGGGTCCCACAGCAAAAGGATCAATGGCCTTCGTAGTTACACTGTCAGCTGCCACCCTAGCCTCTGCCTGTGCTCATGTTCTTTTTCTGTTCCACTTTTCTGCCTAGTGAACTCCTATTCATCCCTCAAGACCCGGCTCAGGCATGCCTCCTCCGGGAAGTCATCCCAGCCTCTTTTCCCCAAAAGCAGGAAGAAGCATCTAGGGCTGACATCTCTTGAAGTCCTGACCATCCTGAGATGCCAGCCTTGTGCTTGTGAGTCCCTCCTCCTGGCTGGTGAGCTCCCAGGAGGCTTGGATGGTGGGTTATTTGCAAACTGACTGGTGAATACCTGCAATTAGACAAAGAAACTGCCTGTCACAAAGACCCTTAGGTTTGCTATTCTTGAGGTAGACATTCATGGAGAATTCTCTATGCCTGCCCTTGGGCTTCAGCCTCTGGCAGAAGAACGGCAAAATGAAGCAAAATAAAGGGAAAGGAAAGAGAACACGAAAGTGTTCCTGAACACTAGCATCCTATTAATATCACACTGAATTATCTGCTATCAGCACTTGTAAAGTGCAGAACAAACCTCACCCATCTGGAGATTACCCATCCCTAAGGGCAATTTTCTACCAACTGGAGCCAGGAGCTCAAAAAGACAAGATACTCCTGGGCCCCCAGAGTCTTTTTCCTAATTAGTATGTAATTCATCCATAGACGAGGCCCTTACACCCTTATTCATTGCCCCTGGACTCTCTGTCTAGAAACAGTTCAGCAGATTTATATCTGTTGACGTGGGTATAACTTAAAAAGGGCAGGGGGCTGTGACTAGTCCAGAGAAGCAGGTTTATGAGCAGAAGACAGGAGGAGGGAAGCAGCTGTAGGAAGGAAGAAGGCCTGCTCTTAGGGCTCAGACAGACTCAAGTTCAAGTCCTGGCTGAATCACTGAGTAACTGGGTGAGCGTGGCAACAGGCCAATGAGTAGGCCTCCTGTAAACATCCAAACGCTTTTTGAATTAAATGGAATTGACTAACTGAATGAAGGAAACTGGGACCCGGGGTGGAGTGGGGGAAGGGTCCCCTGCAGAGACTTGCTGTGAGCCTGAAGTCAGGAGGCTCAGAAGTCCTTTGTGGAGGGGTTGGGGAAACAGGGAGAGGTGAGCCCAGCATCTTGATGGACCCTGCTGCTCTTGCTGGAAGCGACACCCTGGCTCCCTACCAGAGCCCAGCCCCATAAGGACCTCCCCAGCGTCAGGGTCCAGTCTGGCTCCTGGCTTCGTGCTAAATGCCAGCAACATGCAGTGTCAGCAGAGGACCCAGCCAGCTGAAGAGCTCAGCCCACACTCTTGTCTCTGCTTTGGGCCCTAGCCACCTCCACTCTGCCTCCTGGAGGCTGTTGAGGGATACAGAGCTATTTTCTCCTTAGAGATGTCTTCTGGGATGGAAAAAAAACCCCAAATGCAGGTGGCAGCCCTGTTGTCAGACTCAAGACAGGTGCTGCCACCTCCACCACCCACTCCCAGGCATGCAGGAGGCACTGCCACCTCCAGGGAGGGTGCTGGCACTCCTGGAGTACTCGGGCTCTTCTACCCACTCTCTGCCAGGGGCCGGGTCCTTAGGCTCAGGCAGCTCTGACCTCTGCCAAGTGTGGGCACAGGGCCACATGGTTCCGTGAACTGAGACCATGATGCCTGCAAAGCACAGAGCAGGCAGGGGCACTGGGTCCGGGACCCCATCAAATACCAGTCTTTTTGCTGTGGAGACCTGGTGGGAAAGTCTGGGGATCCCTCTGGGCCTCTTGTGGGACAGCGGGCATAAAGGCTTTAGAAAGGTCTATTCTCAGTAGGAGCCATGGCACCTGGCATCTTGTACCATCCTCAGGCACAGGTCTCTTAAGTTTCTATCATATATGTATAAGTGAGAGGTTATACAGGATGATGCAGGACCCTCAGAGGAGACCCTAGGCAGGGGAGTTCCCCCAGCGGGCAGACCGATGGTCTCAGTGTGGGAGGAGAACGAACAGAGGGACCAACGAGCCATCTGGGTTGGGGGACGGGGCAGGGTCCTGATGCACCCGTGCTTAGCTGGAGAATACAGATGGTCAGAGGAGAAGAGAAGAGAGAAAGTGCGGCCACAGGGCAGGGAACACCGAGGGGAACAGGAAGGGTGCAGGGGAAACTCCCATGGTGGCGTCCCTAAGCTGACACTTCATTTCCAAGATCTCCCACTCCAGCTCAGGGTTGGCCGCGGCGAAATGTGGGTGAGGTTAAGAGGAAGGCTGATACAGAGCTGGGTCCTCTTTCAGGGCAGGGCAAGCCACGGCACTCTCACAGTAATACCAAGAAATGATGTGTCTTTCTCATCTCTTATGTTTGGTCAGCCGCACAACTCCATGAGCCAGTATTTCCAAAGGACGAAAGCATGATGACACACAGTGGTGCCTGGGTAAAAAAATACCCCTTCCAAGTGCGAGGCAGACCAGTGGAATTTCAACAAACAGAATGCAGAAAGGGCTTTGAGATGAGTTGTTTCTGAAAGTAACATTTCAGAGACAACTACATGTCAAGTTTTGGTGTAATATCTGAGAAGAACAATTTGCTTAAAAGACTATAAATATATTCCTCCACTTTCTAACTCCATCTTATGTGATGGAGGATTTCCTCCACATATTTCAACCAAAACAACATATCGCAACAGATGAAATACAGAAGCAGGTAAGAGAATCCAGTTGTTTCTTATTCAACCTGACATGAAAGAGATTTACAAAAGAATCATCCCATTAATTTTTTTTAATTTTAGAAAACACTTTTCATAAAAATGGAATCACCACTGTTATTTTCCAGTGAATTTAAAAATATAAATTTTTCTCACGTGACATTTCTAGTAAGGTAAATGTCAAGAGGTGTGAACCCCACTAGCATAAGATTTTTAAGGTCCTCAGTCACTTTTAAGACACCAAAAAATCTGGGGACCCATGATAAAGGACAGTAGGCACCCTGATCCTTGGCTCACCCTGGCAAAAGGGGCATAGCTGGCTGGCCCAGCTCCCAGACCAGATGTGAAAACAGTTGCAAGGGGCGGGCTGCCTCTGCAGCTCCCCTGCATTCACCTGGCCTGAGATTGGGAACTTGCCGAGGATGACATGAGATTTGCGTCCACAGCCACGTTCTCCCCATCACACCTGGCTTCTCCTCCCACTGCAGACCCCACTGACCTACAGCCGACCCAAGACGCAGAGGCCACAGCCTTCCAGAAACTCCGTGGCTCCTGCAGCTCAGTGTGAACTGGCCCCATCACAACTCTGGTCCCATGTCGCTCCCAGGGGCTCTGCTCCCCTGATTCACCTGAAGCTGGTGGGAGGGTGGGTGTCTAGGGGACCACGAGGCATGTGCAAAGGACAAGTAGGATGCTCTGGCAGATGAGCAGAGGAAGGCATCTGGGAAGAGGGAGAGCCATGCCGAGAGGCAGAGGCTGGCATGTGCAAGGGACCGCGTAAGGCTACAGAGGTGAGTAGGGGCCACGCGCGCCCACAGAGCTTGCCCTTGGCCTGTGGCCCCTGCACTGATGTGGGAGCGGGTCAGGGGCACTGTCTGGAAGGCAGCAGTCAGGGTTAACTCACTCCCCCCGGATCTCTGAATGCGGTGATTTGCGGCTCCAGTTTCCGATGGGCTGCAGTTCCATAAAGGCAGAAAAGCCCTGTGGCTGAGCTGCCTTCTCTTCCGCTTAGTGGTGGTAAACGTTTCTTGATAAAGACGTACTGTCTGCAGAGACCCCTCCACACCCCAAAGGTAAGGGTTTAAGTGGCCTTATAACTGCCGTTACTTATCTTCACAGTGGGCAGCGGGAGTCTGCTCAGTGGCAGCGGTTTTCATTTCACTGTATATATTTTTAGTGACTGGTTATAAATCAGGCTCATCCCTGGGGCTTGGGGTCTGAGGTCTCTGCCAAGCCAGGCCAGGCTGGAGAACCATCCCCCGTGCTTGCACTTCCGGCACTGATGGTCCTCAGGAAGGCAGGACACAGGGCCTTTGTCTCAAGGGTGCACCAAGGGGACTCTTGGGTCCCTCAGGCCTGTACCCAGCCCCTTCTCCAATAAACAGCCTCTTTCCTGTCCTCCTGGGCTTGTCCCCATCAAACCCTGTTCTCTCAACGCAGCATCTGATACACTCATCCCAGGAGGCACAGATGTCTGGTAACAGCCCTGCTGCTGTCTTTTCCCTGAGGAATCACTATGGTTCCACACTCATCCATTCTTAAGCCATCAGAACTCATCTCTAGTGATGAAATTACTGAGAAGCACATGGAAAAGGACTCCGAAACCCCCAGAAATCATGACCTCTGAGTTCCCACCACTTCTGTCTCTGTGACAGATGCTCAGTGATCTCCACTCATGTCCCCTTGCTCCCACCACTGTCACGCATCCACACCCAGCTTCCGATCGCTAGCCCCTGGGGTTAATTGTCTGTGGGTTTCTGCCTGCAAATACCACTCTGCCCCCCTGCACTGGAGGTCGAAGTGACAGGAGCTCAGCTCCCTTTTCCTTGGGTGGGCTAGATCATGAAGGGTCCTGGAGTTTTCCCAAAGGACGAAACTCCATTAGTTACTGGTGGCTGTGGATGGTTGAGTGACCCTGTACCTGTCCAATCTCATGTCCCCAGCCCCCTTCTTACCTCCTGATAAGCCCTGTGCACTAGCACCCCATCTCAGAGCTTCTGAGGATAACTTTGTATACAAGTGACCTCATACCTGGGGCACAGCCTAGGATGTCCCCTGGATGGATTGGGGAGGCTGGGGTGATCTTACTCCTCAAGATACAGCAGTCCAGGGGGCTGGTACAGCCTGGAGATCTAGTGGGCATGAGCCCGCACTTAAGAAAGGCAGGAAGAGACCAGGGGTGGGTACCGGGATGGGAGGGGAAACTGAGGACAGAGGGCCTGGTGCAGTTGAGAGTGGAGGGCTTGTTGCAGCTGAGGATGGAGAGCCTGGTGCACTTGAGGATGACGGGCCTGATGCAGCTGTACGTATAAGGCCACCAGCAAGAGGCTGGTCCAGCAGACATGCATGGTGGCATCCATCTGCCCCAGGCAGCCACCCAGCTGTTAAGTTCTTGTACAAGCAGAGCCCAGAGTCTCAAGTCTGACCCTGGGCTTGGTTCTCTCCCTCCCAAGAGAGAAGCCAGCTGAGGGGGTCCGATTGCTCCCGGTGTGCAGCTGGGATGTTTCTGGAACAGAAGAGCTCAAGGCCATGGCCCCACGTCATATCTTCCCTGCCTCCACCTCCTCTGAGAAGAGCTTTCAAAGGCCGCCCTTGTCCTGCCCCAGCCCCAGAGCAACGGAGCGCCAGAATCCCAGCACAGGGAAACACTGACTCCATTTTCTGTTCATTAGTTTCTTTAAGATCCCAGGAGCTCCTGACTCCTCCATGGGGACACGTGCACGAAAACCGTCCCTGACCACCCACAGCTCTGCCAGGCTCCTTGGTCAGGGCTGCTCCAGGCACTAACCGGAGGGTTCTAGCACCTTCCATCTGACACACTGAGAATCTCTGGAACCTCTCACAGATGTCACCCAGCAACATCACTGCAGCCATGGAACAGGCGACCCACTATGGGCGCGATGATGTCAGAAACACAGAGTGGGGCCTGTGGTCCCCAACGCTGGCACTGTGGCTGGCCTTGCCAGAGCTCCCAGGGGGAAGGCTCCAGTCTCGACCACAGGCCCCAGAGGCAGGGTAAGCCTGTTCCCGTGAGAAAGATCAGCACTCAAGGAGACACCCTTGCCCTATGGAGGGTTGGAAACAGGGCATCTGGCTCCCTGGGGTTCCCCTTCAGCTCTTGCTCCTGGCACAAGGATGGTCGGATGGGGTGTGACAGCCACTGCCCCCCAGCACGGGCACAGCCAGAGCCTGCTCCTCTGCCCCTTCTCCTCTCCTGGCAGAGGAAGCAACTTCCACTCTGACTCAGCAGCACAGTGGCCTTAACCACCCTGGGAAACTCTGCCTCCCCCTTCTAGGGTCCCCATTTCCTGTTCTCGGTGGTGTGGCCATTCATGGGAGGACGTGCCTTTCTCACCCAACTGGACCGTCCACTCCAGGAAAAGCAAACCTTGCCAGAGTGTCCCCTGCTGTGAACCAGTGACCACAACATCGCCTGGGACACACTACACCCTCAATAAACATGTGTGGAAAGACAGGAAGGAGGCGGGGCTGGGGGGAAGGAAGAGTGATCTGAAAAGCAGAGAAATCCAGCCAGAATCACCAGTATCTCCTTTGTAGGGGCTTCAAGTCACAGTCAATTCAGCAAAAACGGGGGTTTATTTGAAACAGCCCTCTCCTGCTCAAGGACTTTCTATGGCTCACTACTACCCAAAGTCCGAATTCCTCTGTGGCACGTCCAAGCCTCCCCACACCTTACAAAGCTCTCTTGACAACTGCATCTCTCCTCCCACCCCTTCGTGTGAATCCCCCAGGCAAAGTAAGCCCTCTTGTCCACGTCCTCTAAGTAAGCCATCTCATTCCTGCCGTTAGGCCACCACTCTTGTCCCCTTCTCAGTGCCCCCGCCCCACCTTCTTGGAGCAGCCGCCTTGGTGATGCCACCCCCCTCCACCGAGAACTTTCTGGCATTTCTTCTCTAAGACTCTCACCTGGTGACAATCAGGTGCACTTTGTGTTCCTTCATGGGAGGCTCCAAAGGACAACGAAGGGCTGGTGACAGGCCCAGTCACCCCAGGAGCAGCCCTGAGAGGAGGAAACTTGCTGCTTCTGCAGAGCCAGAGGTCTGACTGCACCACGCACCTGTGCGCCCAGCCCACCAGGAGCCAGAGAGAGACAGGGGCAGTGTCTCAGTGATATCACTGGGGCCCCAGGTGCAGCAGTTCTGGCTTCCTGGGTTTCAAGGGCTGAGTGGGCTTCTATCAGCAGCAGTTCTGGCTTCCTGGGTTTGAAGGGCTAGGTGGGCTTCTGTCACTTGCCACTAAGCATCCTGACTCAGTTTCCATCAGAGAAGAGCCATCCTTTCAGGCCAAGATACCACCATCTTCCTGGATCTTCAGCATCATGCATGACCCTCTTGGGGTTCAGAATTAAGTTCAGCTGCCTGCCCATCCATGGTCCCTGGCTAAGAGCTGGCCTGAAGGACAGGCAGGGGACTGGGGAGGGGGGAAGTAGGGCTCCCGAGCCATCCACTGGGACTCCCTGAGCACCGGCTGAGACCACGGAGTGGAGGGAAAACAGTGAAGGGAAGGGGCCAGTCTGCGAACACCAGGCCAGGCCGGGGGAGGCAGGAGGGTGCGCCAGACCCTGCAACCTGCACCAAGCTGCACTGCCACCTCCACCACTTCCCAGCAACTGCAATCCAGCCAGCACTTGCCCTCCGTGGATGCTGCTCTGAAGAAAGCCTGGGACCACACACAGTAAGCATCTAACGCCCACCCCTCCTTCAAGCCCGGCCCTGAGGCAAGGGCAGCATCCTGGCCTGGGGGACCCAGGTTAGCTCCTTACTGGGGTCCAGCTGTGCTCACTGTGTGGCCTCGGGCAGACTGCTCTCCTCTCTGGGCCTCAGTGGACCAGATGGCCCCACGGCCCTCCCATTCGGAAGCTCAGAAGAAGCTGGCCCTTCCCAGACAAGCATCTGATTTCCAGCAGGACAGGGACCCCTCTCTCCTGGGCCTCCGCGCCTCACCCACCTGGAGCAGGAGGAGGGGCAGCTGGGTCACCCTGGCCTGCTGGCAGGCAGTCTCTCCCAGCCCCGCCGGGCCCCCACCCCTGCTGCTGCAGAGCCCATAGCCCTGCCATGATCAATTATTGGCATCCAAGGGAGGACGTAATGTGGTGATAAAGGACCAGAAGTGAACTGCAGGCTGGTGCTCCTTCTAAAGTGATTTACTCGGCTCCCCTCCACTCTCACACGCTTAATGTAATTATTTACTTTGTCATTAAACACCGTCCTTCCACTCCAGTGGCTTTTAGAGCTTCTGGAGCCTACAGACTTGATGAGAGAGGCTGCTCATTGGCCAGAGGCAGCAGAGTCCTCCCTGGGGGGCAGCGGTGCTCACGCAGGCCCGGAACTCATGCCTCATGCCGGGGTTTTAGGGCTATGACAAAGCCACTCCTAGACACCCCCAGGCACCTCCCTCACCCTCTCTTACCTCCTTCTTTACCTCCTCCCTCGCTCCCCTCCTTCTCTCTTAAAACCGAGATATAATTCACATACCATAAAATTCACCCTTTTATGGCATACAATTCAGCGGTTTTTAGTACAGTCACCATGTTGAACAGTCATCACCTCTATCTAATTCCAGAACATCTCATCACCCCAAAAAGGAACTCCATATGCATCAGCAGCCACCCCCATTTCCTTCTCCCCTCTGCCCCTGGCCACCTTTCATCTATTTTCCATCCCTATGGATTTGCTCATTTGAAACAGTTAATGTAAGGGGAACTCTGGCCTTCTGTGTCTGGCTTCTTTCATTGAGCATAATGTTAGCAAGGTTCATACCTTGCTATGGTATGAATACATTCAGCTTCAAGGTGCTGAAGTATGTATCACTATTTCATTCCTTTGTTTTACCAAATAATACTCCATTATGTGGATAGACAACATTTCATCCATTCACTGGCTAACGGACTCCTAGGTGGCGCCAGTGGTAAAAGAACCCGCCTCCCAATGCAGGAGACGCAAGAGATGCAGGTTCGATCCAGGGGTCGGGAAGATCCCCTGGAGTAAGGAATGGTAACCCACTACAGTATTCTTGCCCAGAAAATTCCATGGACATAGGAGCCTGGCAGGTTACAGTCCATGGGGCTGCAAAGAGTCAGATGCAACTGAGCACAGCTAATGGGCATTTGGGTTATTTTCATTCTGGGGGGCTATTATGAATAATGTTGCTATAAACATTCATCTGCAAGGTTTTGTAGAAACACATGCTTTCAATTCTCCTGGGTAGATACCTAAGAGTGGAATTGCTAGGTCCTCCCTCCCTCCTTTTTCCATCCCATAGTCAGCCCTGAGCTGGCAGAGTTGGGGGCCTGGCATGTGGGCACCCCTGAGGGCAGAGGTCAGCTGGAAAGCACCACACTACTCTGGCCACTAATGGCACAGCCAGGAGTTGCCACAGGGCCCCTGAGGCAGGTGAGGTCACCCTCCCATGAGAATAGTGACAGTAGCCCCCTGCTGGCCCCATGCAGAGCCTCACCCCCTACACAGGTGAGTCCTGTCACCACCACCTCACACTCCTGTACCTGACTGAAGGCACCTGTTGCTTTCCTTGGCACCAATGCAGCCTGGAGAAATGTGATCAGTGGGCAGACTCTGGACCAGAAATGGGACAAAGTTTCTCTATCGCATCCAGCCTCACAACTCGTGCGTTTGGCAACCTCTGCTTCCCTTTCTGACCCTCTTCTCCCCGGGCTCAGCTGCCCCAGCCCCTGGTACTCAGGTGCCTACAGCTGTCCATGGGGAGGGTCCTGGCACCAGGGAACCTAGGTCACAAAGAAGGATGAAGGACAATGTGGGCCTCTGCAGGAACCCAAGGTGATGGCTAAGGGTAAATGTAAGGTTCTGGCTTGGGAGCGGTGAGTGCTGTCCTGCTCTGCCCAGCATCACCCTGCTCTGGCTTCACGCACAAGGCTTCATGTCCAGAATGGCAGGGATGGAGGACAGCACAGAGTTCAAGCCTGCTGTCTATCACCAGCACCACACCAAGCCCGAGCCCTCCTCTCGAATGCGGCTGCTCAAAGGGGATGAAAAGTCGGATGTGGCGAAGTGCTTCGCCCTGTCTGGTGTCGGGACTTCAGGCAGCCCAACTCCCCCACACGCAAGCTGGCAGTCCACACCCACTGGGAGCAGCGCCAGCCTGAACACAGGGAAAGGGCCAAGGGAAGTTTTCTCAAGACGGAGCCCCTCCAGCCCCCTCCCTCCCTGCTTGCCCCCAGAGAAGGGGCTGCCTAAACCTGGCGTGTGTGCTAAGCCACCTCAGTTGTGTCTGACCCTGTGCAACCGTATGGACTACAGCCAGTCAGGCTCCTCTGTTCATGGGATTCTCCAGGCAAGGATACTGGGTTGCCATGCCCTCCTCCAGGAGATCTTCCTGACCCAGGGATGGAGCCTGCATCTCCCACGTCTCCTGCATTGGCAGGCGGGTTTTTTTTTACTACTAGTGCCACCCGGGCCTCTTGATGAAAGTGAAAAAGTGAAAAAGTTGGCTTAAAGCTCAACATTCAGAAAACTAAGATAATGGCATCTGGTCCCATCACTTCATGGCAAATAGATGGGGAAACAGTGGAAATAGTGACAGACTTTATTTTTCTGGGCTCCAAAATCACTGTAGATGGTGACTGCAGCCATGAAATTAAAGGACACTTACTTCTTGGAAGAAAAGTTATGACCAACCTAGACAGCATATTTAAAAACAGAGACATTATTTTGCCAGCAAAGTCTAGTCAAGGCTATGGTTTTTCCAGTAGTCATGTATGGATGTGAGAGTTGGGCTATAAAGAAAGCTGAGTGCCAAAGAATTGATGCTTTTGAACTGTGGTTCAGAAGAAGACTCTTGAGAGTCCCTTAAGGAAATCCAACCACTGTATCCTAAAGGAAATCAGTCCTGAATATTCAGTGGAAGGACTGATGTTGAAGCTGAAACTCCAATACTTTGGACACCTGATGCAACAAACTGACTTATCTGAAAAGACCCTGATGCTGGGAAAGATTGAAGGTGGGAGAAGAAGCGGACAACAGAGGATGAGATGGTTGGATGGCATCACCGACTCAATGTACATGAGTTTGAGTAAACTCCAGGAGTTGGTGATGGACAGGGAAGCCTGGCATGCTGCAGTCCACGGGGTCGCAAAGAGTCGGACACGGCTGAGCGACTGAACTCAAGTGAGCGCCACCTGGGAAGCCCGCCTAAACCTGGAAGGGGCTCCAAACGAGCCTTGCACACTCAGAGCCAGGTTAGGCTGGGCCTCCAGCCTCGTCGTATGGCTGTGCAGCAGCTGGTGGACACAGGTGGAGCAGGGGCCTCTGGACACAGCATTAGCGAGCTTCCCAGTCCCAAGAGAGGGGCTTGTGCTGGGGCTGGGGAGTGAAGGGATCTGCTCTCCCACGGGGCAGCCAGAGCCAGCCACCCCAGCCCGTCTCAGACACCAGGACTTTTGTATTATATGTGCCTTTCCTCCGGCTAGAACATCATCCCCCTTGCACATCATGGACAACCTGCTCCTCCATGTTCAGATACCTGTGCATTCATGCCTTCATTTCTTCATGCTCAGATATCTACTGGAAGCATACATGCTACTCTGGGAAAACAGTTCTAGAATAAACCTCATAGTAGCCACAATAATACAAATATAGCAGAAACTAGTCCATACAGAATGTCTACTACATGCCAGGTGATGTCGAAGCACTCTACACTACTTACCTGCATCGCGGTCTTCAAAAGATAAGTATTTTGTCTGATTTTAAGATGAGGATACCAGCATTCAGATCAGCAAAGGATACTCAACTGCCAAGTACCAGAGCAAGGATTCAAACCTCATCTTCCCAAGCCTGAGCCCCAGGTCCCAGACCACAGTGACCGTCCCAGAGCTGCGTGCTCCATGCACCTGCCACATTCTGCAAACACCTCCTTGGTAACATCTCCCCAGCCACCTGATCTGAGTGTGCGGCTGCTCCCCGCAGGACCCCGATTGAGAGCCAGCACACAGCTGCAGAAGATGGCCTTCCCAGGCCCCAACTCAGCCTTTAAGGCCTTTTGGGCCCCACTCCCTCCCTACAGTTTTCCTGGTCACTCAGGCCCCAGGCAATGGCCATATCAGCACCGTGAGTTGGGGCATCTGGTTTCTCCACAGGTCAAGCTCTTGGGGACAAGCATTATTAGTCTTGGATGACTCCTCTCCTCCTCCCCACCTGCCCAATCTGGTGCTAGCATTCAGATGCACTGCTTTCCCCCTTCACCCATCAGTGTGCCAAAAAGGAGGAGACACCGATAAAGCCACAGGAACCTCAGTCCACATGGTCCAGTGGCCACACATCCACCTGGGTACCCCAGTCACCCCTGGGCCTAACTGCAGGGCAGTCAAAAGGCCTCCCCCTTCCTGGGTCCTACAGGTCCCCAGACACCACTGCCCATCCCGCCATGCCTGGCTGCTGGACCCCTTGCCTCCAGCTGCTCTGCCCAAGACTGCCTCCCACTGCAGGTGAGCTTCCCAGCTGGCCTTCCCATTCCAACATGGCAAGGACCTGACTTCAGCCTCTGTGGCTGGCTCCCGGATGCCCAGGGGAGCCCCTCTCAGGCCACACACCCCAAACTAGAGGCACGTGCGCCAGCTGCTGACTGCCCCCAAGCCCTTGACCTCCTGACAGGCTACTCTGTTTCTGCTCCCTCCATAATGTCCACCCTCTTTCCTCTTCCCACTTGGAAAACCCTCACGCATCCCTATGGGCCCTCTCTCAAGCTGCCTCCAAGAAGGCTCCCTGGGCAGGATCATCCAATGTATCTCTGCCAATACATTTCTGGTTGGTGTTTCGGAACCATCTCTGTAATGCCCATGTGAGCTCAGGAAACCCCAAGGCCCCCGGGGCAATCTCCAGAAGGCCAGGGATCCCCCATGCCCCCCGAACGCCAGGCCTGACTTCATTATCCTCCAAATGTTCCCGAGATCAGAGGCCGTGAGACCTGGCCACAAACACAAAATAAATTATCCTCCCCACACCAATGATAAATGGTTCTATTAGCAAACCAGATTGTTAAACTCCAATATAACAGAACGCAGGAAACCGGGGCCCATTCATCCTCCCTCCAGCGCATACTGAGTTGTAAATAGGTTATTTTGTGTGTAAATAACACATTAAAACACAGCATTAGCTGTGTCTTTTGATAGAGAGGAAATTGTTACAAATAAATAATTCTGGACAGGAATGTAAAGTAAGCCAGATTTAATAGTGCATGCCTGGTGCAGTCGTGTTAAACATGACTAAAATGATAAACCCCAGAATATACTAATAGTAAACTATGCGTTGACATCGAAGTAATGAGGCTGTATTTTCACCAAGCTTTAGAAATGCTACAATTAGTTCTGACAGAACCAAACGTCAGAAAAATGTTTCTAACATAAACAGCATCCTTTTGGGAAGCTGAGGTTGGGGCCAGGAAGGGGACAAGGCTGGGGGCAGCTAATGCCCCAATATAGGCAGAGCCTCGAATACGGGTTTCCAGTCACCACGGTGTCCCTGGGTGACTGGACTTCAAGTATATGGGCCTCAGTCTTCACATCTGTAAAATGAATGGATTTGAACTAGATGATTGCTAGAGCTTCTTCCAGTTCTATCGTCGGAAATGACTTCGAAGCTTTCTCCAAACTCTGCAACAGTTTAACACGTAAAAGAGTCACGAGAAGTGAAGCTACGTCTGCCAGGCGGGTCCCATGTCCCGCAGACTAACAAGACCGAGAGCAGCGCCTGGAACACCTACCTGCTGCCAGGGCAGCTCAAAGGCACAGAAACACAGATCCGAAATGCAAACGCGAGCCAAGGGCAGTGGCCAGAGTGCAGACCCCAGGCTGGCCTTGAACACTGTGGGCAGGAGGGGAAGAAGCCTGCTGTACTGGGGGCAGGCGGGCATCCCCTCTGATCTGGGGTGGCAGATGCTTTGAGAGACATTTACAGCATGAGGTCTCAGCATCAAACATGAGGCCACCATACGTAAGAAGAAAGCTGGCTCAGACCCACATCCCCAGCAGTTACTTCATTTCCACACAGGCACTCTGCCAGCCATGGTCAAAGGGTGTCCCATTTCAGTCCATCGTGGCCAGAAGGAGTGACCAGTATTGTCTCCATTTCCCAGACTTCAGAGAAGTTAACTGACTTGCCTCGGAACACAGAGCTAACAAGTGGGGAGCTGGGAGGAAGTCAGGTCCTTTCCCTCACTCTCCGTGCTCCATGGAGAGCCGGAAGGAGGCTCCAGCCCACCCTCTCTGATCCTCCAGGACACCCAGGCACCTGAGACCATGTCTGGGCATCATCAAGAGTCATTCAGGGCAGGGAGGGATAAATTAGTAGGAGTTGGGGATTAACATATACACACTACTATATATATAATAGATAATCAAAAGGACTTACTGTATAGCACAGGGTACTATATTTAACATCCTGTGCTAAACCATAATGGAAAGGAATCTGAAAAAAAAATGTCTATATATGTATAACTGAATCACTTTGTTATACACCTGAAACAATATTGTAAACCAACTATACTTCAATTTAAAAAAAAAGAAAGAAAGCAGTCATTCAGAACCCATCCTGAAAACGCCCAGGGAACTGTGCTGCACTCCACTTCCTGGGCGTGCGGAGCTGTCACAGAGAACTGAGCTCTGCTTTCGGGAAAAGTCTTATGGGAACCGGCTGTTCCATGTGGCTGGGCCGTTAAAACAAGCTCAGAAGCAGCACCAACAGCCATCCTGAAAATCACTTAAATAAGAGTAATTGCCCACTTAGTCACACGTGAGTGCATCCTTGGGCTCAAAGCAAGTGTGCGGCCCTGCTGGGCAGCTCAGGAGGCCAAGCAGGACTGGCCCACAGCAGCAAGTTCCCCGCTGTCCAGGGAGTCTCAGGAGGGGCGCCAGGGCCCAGGAGGAGGCCAGGCCCAACGGACCCTCCTCCTAGGGGACCTCCGGACTGGCAAAGGCAGCTGGCCACCCCAGCCAGCCGGGCACACACTTGGCGTGACAGTACCAGACTCAGTCCTGGATGTCTGCCTTGCTGGGGGTGCTGTCACAGGGCCTTGGGGCTTGAGCAGGGGGAGTGGGAGAGACTCAGAAATAGACACACCAGGGCGTCCCTGGTGGTCCAGTGGTTGAGAATCCGCCCGCCAATGCAGGGGATACAGGCTCGATCTGGGAATAAGATTCCACATGCCTCGGGGCAACTAAGCCCCTGTGCCAGAACTACTGAAGCCTGAGCACCCTAGAGCCCGTGTTCCGCAGCAAGAGAAGCTACCGAATGAGACCTGCATACCACAAAGAGCAGCCCCCGCTCGCCGCAACCAGAGAAAGCCCACACGCAGCAATGAAGGCCCAGAGCGGCCAAAACGAAATAATTTTAACATTTTTTAAATTATTCTTTTTTTAAAAAAAGAAAGAAACAGACACACCAGGGATGGAGACACTTAAGGATGACAGGGCAGGGTGGGTACCATATGACTTGGGATTTCCCAGTCCTGAGCCTCACGGTGAGAACATCTTATTTCCATACTCTGGCATTTTCGCAGCATTCTGAAACAGGCATGAATGCCTCCCCTTTGAACAAAAACCTACCTTGAAGAAACTTTCCGAGAAGCCAATGGCCTGTGACCAAGAGGAAGGGGTGGCCAGTGGGAGCTCAGGCAACAGGGAGTGCCGTGCTAACAGCAATGCCAGGCTCCCCCCCACCCAAAACTGTCCAGCTGCCACCAATTCTCTACTTCGGGGGGCTCATCCATGCCTTGGACAGTGACCTGGGAAATCTGTTAACATATGCACACCCAAGCCCTGGACCAGGAGATTCTGTTTTAGCATCCTGAAAGTCTACCTTTATTACAGTCACCCAAGACTCTAAGGCTTGGCCAGCTTTGGCATCATTTGGTCTGATCCCACCCTCCAGCACACAAGGCTGAATTAAGGAGGCCAGGGACCCACTAAGGTCACCTATCCATGACACCCTGTGGTAGCAAAGCACAGCAGGACAAGAACTCTGGTACAATTTCCAGCCCAGGGCTCCCTCCACCTTCTCAAACAGGAAGACACCAGAAATCTGGGATTCCTACCACCTGTTCAGGGGGGTCCACTAGCAAGGGTTACCTCAGAAAGAGACCTTCTAAGTCAGGCAGAGCCTGCAGACCTAGGAAAGGAAATCTGGTTATAGTTTATAAAGCAAAGACTTAACTTGGAGTTAACTGTGTGCCTGGTACCATACGTGTGCTAACATAGGTAATTCGCACAATGCTATGAAGCAGGTGCCATTCTGGTGCCCATTTTATGGATGTGGAAACTGAGGCACAGACCTGCCCAAGATCTGCACAGTTGAGCCTTAAGCAAACAGACTGGCTCCAGAGGCTTGCTTGGCTGCTTCAACTATGGCTCTGCACTGTATACAAGGAAAGAGATAGCTACTACTCACAAGGGGCCTGTGCCACACAGGCGTGAGCACACTGTATGTCTCCTGTAATTTCTGCACGGCACCTCTGCATATGATTCTCACTCTACACGTACAAAGACCCGTCCTGCCTCCTGCTGCCAGGCATAGAGAGGCTAACATCTAAGAGTGACCAGAGTCATAGCTCACAGGCTCTGCTTCAGGAGGTCTGGGGTGAGGCCCAAGTCCCAAGGATGCTGATGCTGCTGACTCTGATGGAAGGACCACCCTGGGAGCACCCTGGCCTAGGACATGGTGGGTGCTCCGTGTAAGAGTGAGGTGTTGGCTACCACAGACGCATCATAGAATTTCTATGGCCTGTGTTGACTCTGGAGACAAGGAAAGCTCCCTGGATCAAGATGCAGCTGAGGTTTATGGCTCCAGCCTTCTCATCCTTCCAGCCCAGAGGTGTGGGGGTGGCTGAGTCCCTGGTGCTCAGCTGAAGCAAACACAGACGTTCAGAAATATTTTTGGAAAGAAAATCCACTGTTGAAGAGGAAAATACGACAGCATCGGGGAAGTTTCAGTGTAAAAAAATGAGAAACATCTGAATTGAATTGCCTTTAAAATTACGCCATGTGAAAAAATTAAAGGGAAAAATAGCTCTGAGCAAAAATATGTTTTTAAAGCTTGATGGCCTCCCAAGTGTTAGCACAGCAGCTCAAGAGGCTGGGAAAGTGCCCACCAGCCGCGGCTTCTACCGTCTGGTCTGACCACAGGGCTGCTTGTCCTTGCACAGCCCTGGATGCAGAGGTGTTCCTGTCACACAAGGAGGCGGAACCTCTCAGTGGAAATACCCAGTCCTGAGCATAGCTGGCTTCACAACTCCAAAGGGTGGTCAAGCAACAGAGGCTGCTCGAGCCAGGTAACTTTTAAGGTCCCTCTGCAAATAAGTCACAGCCCAGACCTCCAAGAGCTGGAAGGAAGCAGGCGCTCTTAGGCCACTGAACCCACAAGGGAGGGGACAGATAAGAACTGTACAGAGCTGGTGCAGAGGCTGGACACATACACACAGTGTCAGCAGGCGGAGCTTTGAGGCCCAAATCACCCACAATCTAAGTCAGGATCTCAAAGCAAATTCAAGAAGGAGATGCTCAGTATGGGAGAGGCAAGGGCCCTGAGCCTCAGACCCCACTCTCTAGGGAGGCAGCAGAAGGCCTGGGCCGGTCCCTTCTCCACCTCATTTCGGTCCCACCTACAAAAGGAGACACTCTGACTTCCCATGAACTAGACGTGCCAACACCACACCCCTAACACCCCAGACGTCCTGTGTGTCCTTTCCAAGCATTGCCACTGAGGACTGCTACTGCCCTCATCCCTGACCTCCTCACTCTGGACCTTTACTCTCCTTCTCATTCCTAACGGGGCCAAGGAAGCTGAGTCGGTCTCCAGATACTATCAGTAAAGTGCTGGGAGAGGACAGGGGCTGGAGGCAGCCCTGTTGTATAGTGTTTGCCAATATCCGTGGTGTAAATACTTCCACCCCTGCAAGGTTAAACGACCAACCTAAGGCCACAGAAAAAGCAAGAGAGGTCCGGGAGTTAGTGATGGACAGGGAGGCCTGGCATGTTGCGGTTCACGGGGTCACAGAGTCAGACATGACTGAGCGACTGAACTGGACTGAAAGTCTGCCACAGACGGCAGAGCTGGAAGGAGAGCTTGCACACTTGGTTCTCCCAAGTCTGCACAGTCTGCTTCCAGTGGACCCCTGCCTCTCAGACTTGCTGACTATTTTTGGCCGAGGCATGTAGGATCTCAGTTCCCCCACCAGGGGCTGAACCCAGGGCCCTGACAGTGACAACACTGAGTCCTAACTCTGGACCACCAGGGGAATCCCCTTACTGACATTCTAACAGAGGGTTCTAGAAACCTGAAGGTCCTTAAGAACCAAAGAGATAAGTTTCCCATATGCAATGTACATTGCCCTGGGTCAACTACTTCTAAGGGAACCTCTATGTACTATAAACTTGTGACAGAGGTGAGAATAACTTGCACCCTGCTTTTTCACACTTTGCATTAAAACATACGCATGCGTGTGTGCTGAGTCACTTCGGTCATGTCCGACTCTGAGACCCAGTGGGTTGTAGCCCGCCAGGATTCTCTGTCCATGGGATTTCCCAGGCAAGAATACTGGAGGAGGTCACCATGGCCTTCTCCAGGGGACCATCCTGACCTAAGGATTGAACCCACCTCTCTTACGTCTCTAGCATTGGCAGGAGGGTTCTTTACCACTAAGACCACCTGGGAAGCCCCAAAACATATGCACATCTCCCATCGTGATAATCATAACCAACATTTTCAGGCTCTACATAATGTTCCACTCAATAGACATTCTACAGTTTGATTAATCAGTCCCCTATCACTGAACACTTAGGGTGTCTCCAAGTGTTTATAGTTACAAATAACATGGAAATGAAATCCGTCTGCCCAAAGGTATGATTGCTCTTAGAGTCAAAGTCCTACAATTCCAGGGGTGGGACTGAAGCTCCTGAGGCCAAAGGGCAACTAGGGAGTGGGTGATCACAGCCCTGCCAGTTCTCAGGGGCTGACCCTTCTGCATTCCTCACCACAGTGCCCCCAACATCCTCAGACAGGACTCCCCCTACTCTGGACAGATGCATAACAGGCCACGAAACACTGAGCTTATGTTTCTCTTCCGAGAAAGCTGCAAAGAAAGCACAGTATGGATCACAGGGACAATCTCAGGGACAAACAGTGTCAGAAGAGCCTGGTGTCTGAGTCAGCAGTCACTTGCTCAACCACAGGGAATCAGCTCAGTCCCACCCCTGCCTCAGCAAGCAGGCATCCCAGGATGGTTACCCTATCTTTTCCAGAAAACAACTCAGGAACACACCCCTCGACAGGCAGCTCTCAGCTCTCCCGCACCCCCTGCCCCAGCCCAGCACTGCCCCTCTCCCAGGTCTTCATGCAGACCCTCTGCCCTGCCCACCTATGTTCACACCAGCCCCAAAGCCAGATACTGAGCCCCCCTCTCTTGGGCCAGCTCCTCACCAGTGCCACCTTCCCTGACACCACCCAGGGCCCCAGGACACCCTCAGGCACGGAGCTCCAGAGCAGAACACAAACATTCCCATCCTGAGAGGGCCTCCGTGTGGCAGACCAGCACAAACCCCTTGTGCTGCTTGGCACCCCTTTCTGTGCATCCATCTCACCTGTCCACAGGCCTAAGCCCCTGTGGGCCCACAGCAGAGGTTCTTTGGAACCTTCTAGGACTTCGGTTTCCTGAGTGAAAGAGGATTCTTGCTCACAGCATCTCTGTCACCATGGGTAAGATTTAAGGACGGTCTGATGTCACGAGATTGTACAGACTTGGAATAACATTTGCCAAATATTCTCACAACACAGTTTAGGAGAACGAGGCCCAGAGAAGCGAATGGCCTGTCACACCGGGACCCAGGACATGGCTCTTCTCAAATGGGGTGTTCAGAGAGTGGCTCAGGGAGCAGGAGACACACCTGACTTGCTCCAGTGACAATGAGCCCCCTGCCCTGGGCACTGGATGGAGAGGCATGTCCACTCAGCGCAGGAACCTCATCATCCAAGCACTCCCCTGGGGTCCAGCAATGAGGGGATGGATGGAGGCCTGCAGGGTGGGCAGGACCACATCCTGGGTGAGGGCATGGGGCAGAGCAAGGTCAGGCGCCTCTGGGGAGCCACTGAACCCCAAGCTCTAGGCCCACTGCCCGCCCCCGCCCCCAAGAGACCAAGACCCCCTCAAGCATCTGTGGTTATTGCCCCATCGGTGACAACCAGGTCTGATGTTCAAGGGCTTTCCCAGTTATTCCGTAATTACTCCCTAATTACCACCTCGGTTTGTTCTCAGCTACTGGGACATGACAGTGAAGTGTGCCGCATGGCAGTTCACAGTCCACTCATGGATTCAGAAAGGCAGACACAGGCCAAGGTGGGGACAGCTGAGGGCCTGGAGGGTGGGACAGAGACGCACCCAGGAGACACAAGCCTCAGGGGCCCACGCATCTCTGCATCAGGCAGAGGGACAGCCTGAGACGTCACCACAGGCCAGGGGGAGGAACAGAACAAATGTAGACCCAGCCAGGCCCAGGACAAGCCAGTGCTGGACCACCGCAGGCCCCCACCCTTGCCACGCCTCCTCTCCTTCCACTCATGCCCTGGCTCCCTGACAACACGTGCACGGGGTCCACCCTGGCCTTTGGCGCCTTCCTCCACCCTGCTGGCCCCTCCTCACAGGGGAAGGGCCTGGAGAGCCCGGTTCCTAGAGGGGACTGGAGTCAAGGGACATCACACAGGGCAGGAGGCCAAGTACCCACCTCCCGGAGCAGGAAGGTTGGCCTGGGACCTCCTTCCACTGACTGGGGCCACACATCCTGACAGTTGACCTCCAACTCAGAATTACGGGGAAAATAAAAACAAGGTGGTAACAACGACCAGTTCACTCTTGGAAACAGTGAATCCTACCCACTCTCTCTTTCTAGCTCCAGCTCTAAGCCGCACCCAGCACGGCCCAGCAGTCCCAGCATCATCTGAGCACGGGTTAGAATTACAGGAACCCAGCCTCACTCTGACTCACCGACTGGGGGTCTGCACTGGAACAAAGCCCCCTGGGATCTGTGTACATCAACGTGTGGGTGGTGCGGCTAGCACTCACACCCCACTCCAGAGAGGGCAAAATCCCCCCCACCCCCACTGCTGCCTCTGAGCTGCGCTTGAGTGGCAAAAGCAACAGGGCATGACTAAATGCGCTTGAATAAAAAGGGGAAGAAAAGAAATCTAAGTCTCTCCATTCCCCAGAGACAGAAATAGTGTTGTGGCCTCCAGATGGACTGCGCAGACACAAGGGGAGGTCTCGCCTTCCCGCCAAACTTTCCCAACGGGATGCTGGCACGGACCAGTGGAAACCAGAGTGTATTTCTCTTTGGGGCAGTAAAATGAGAGGCTGTGGCTCGGGGAGTCCTTCTGTTATAATTAAGTTGGCCAGAAATTCACCTAAGGATGCTAAATTCCGTACCTGACCCTCTAATTACAGCCAGAAGGGATCAGGAGACAATTACTTTCCAAAATAGTCCTTGGCAGGCCAGAGGCAAGAAGCCGCCTCTCTGGCACATGTGTGCCAAGGGAACACACACCCAGGCCGCCCCTCAGCCCCACACCTCCCATTCCTTCACACTCCCATTTTCCCGATGGAGCCCGAGATATCCAAACCCCCCTTCCCAATGTGGGGGGGCTGGACCTCCAAGATCCACCTATAGGCCTCCATCCCAGTGCCTGGGGTCCCCAGAACCTGGAGCACCCTCTGGCTCCCCCCATGAACCCAGGATGTCTGCCCAGTGACATCGACCACCCATCTCATTGAATCTCAGATGGACTCATGAAAAACACCCCCCTCCCCTGCCAAGTGCGTTGAACAGCAAGTACCTCCTTGGGCAGCTACCGCGGCTGCCGCCGCCGCTGTGGCCACCGCAAGGGCCGAGGCTTTCCTGCCAGAGTCAGGGAAAGCGAGGCCCTCCAGGATCCCACCTTTGACTTCTTTCTTGTCCGTGGCCGTGGCTGAGGCGGATGCCTCCATCCTAGCCGCACATAGTCCTGGGTGGCAGCCCTGGAGTGGGAGACAAAGGCAATCACCAATGTGTTCCTCAGACCCAGCTAGGAAGCACCAACCCAGGTTCCCGGCTGCCGCCCTGCGCTCCGAAAGCAAACAGCTTCCTCCTCTGATCATTGCCAAGGAGGGTTTAATTAATTTTGAGGCTTCTTCATTCTGAGATTCATCTGGTCTTTCAAACGACCTCACAGACAGCAGCCAAGCATTTTCACTGTTACCGAAGATTTTTCAAATCTAAGCAACTAAGTTCCTAGTCCCGCATATGGCAAGTAGCAAGAACTACCTTGAGAAAGGAAGTCAGAAGGCAATGCCCCTCATCTCAGACTCACAGGACAAGAAAAATCAACGCAAGGACCACGACAGGGAGGTCCTCAAAAAAAGCCCTCGTTCTCCCATTCCTTGGCTGCTCCCCAGGTCCACCTTTCACTTACTCACGTCTATGTCCATTCACTCTTTCATCCACTTGCTCATTCATTCATTCAACAGTTTCCATCATTTAGTCACTCTCATGCGTCTAGTCAATATCAAGGCACTACTATGCATCAAGTGTCATGCCTGGTGTTGAGAACACAATGCACAGAGTTGGCACCCTACTTGGGAGACATGATAACAAAGGTAGGGGACAGAGAAATGTGTATTTCATTCCCCTTAGTGACAGGTTGCGTGTGAAGGGAAGCAGAGGGGCAGGCTAGAGCAGCATGGCAAGGGCAGGAAGGCCACCATCCCGCCTCACTAAGGAAGGGACGGGATGCCACTTGAGGGTCTGAGGGAGACTGTGGCAATCACAGGGCAGGGGCAGGAGCTGCCTGCCTGGGTGGGAGGAGGCTGGCTTGTTCAAGGGGCAGCAAGAAGCTGAGTGCAGGCCCTTGGAGTATTTCGAGCAGAAGGGGGATGTGATGGGACTCAACGGTATAAAGGAGTCACCCTACAGGTGTAGAGAGCAGATCTGGGAGGAAGGGGTCTGACTACAATGACCCAGGCAGATACATGGTGGTTTGGATTAAAGGGACAGTGGCTCTGAAGACAGAGCCCACAGTCCTCACGTGGGTGTGAGAGAAAGAGTTGTTGTCATGGGTTAAGAGAGGAACCCAGGAAACACAGGGCTCAGGGAACATGCCATCTCCATCAGGCTAGTGGGCCACAAGCAGGCGTTTTAGTAAGTGATGCTTCCCCATACACAGATACTGCTAATTCAGTGTTTGCATCAATTATTACAGAGCAGACATTTGAAAGCCAGTTTTCTTAAAAGAACAGGGGTAGGTCAAAGATGGCTCCTGTTTTTGGCTGAGCACTGGGGTGACTGCACAATGGAGCCACTTGCTGGATGTAGCACGGGGTGAGAAGTAGGTTCAGGGCAGGTGCTCCGTTTGGGCCATGTTAAGTCTGAGACGCCTATTAAGACATGCAAAGCCTGAAAGAAAGTCCTGCTGTATATAGCACAAGGAACTATACTCAATATCCTGTGATAAACCGTAACAGAAAAGAAAATGAAAAGAGCATATGTACAAGCAAAACTGAGCCACCTCACTGTACACCCGAAACTAACGCAACACTGTGAATCAACTGTACTTCAATTAAAAAAAAAAAAAAAAGAATAGAGACTGTTAGAAACAAGGCAGAGCCCAGGGAGAGATGGAGGCTACAGGTGGTAATATGGCAGGCCCAGAGCAAGATGTCCAAGAGAGAGGGCAGAGAAAGTTCCAGAACGGGATGCAGGGCATTCCAACATTACCAGGAGGGAAAAGACAAACTAGGCAAGGAGAGTGGAGCAGGAGTGGACGAGGGCGAAGGAAGAGAAAGTAAAATCTCTAGGGGTGTGTTGAGGCCTGGAATCCAACCAAGAAAGAAACAGCTGACAGCAGTCAGCACCATCAGAGATCCCATGAGGCCCCGGAGCTGCGCGGTAATGACCAGGGCCCAGGTACGCTCAGGGAGAGATGGTGGTGCAGGCACCGAGTCAGGAAGAAAAAATGGGCAGCCACTTGAGACAGCCAAGGAGGCCCATGGCCACTGTTTCAGAAAGAAGGCAGTGGGTCTCCACCCAGGTGGGAAGAGAAGGTTCTGGGCAGGGCTTGTAGGTTTCAGGTGGCAGAAACCCAAAGGCAGTGGTCAGCTCCCTCCCTGGGAGCCTCAAATCTTACATCCACCGGCCCTAGAATGTCACTTTTTAAAAGTCTGCACGATATTCTCATGTTTTTCTAAGTAGAAAGTGGGAGTGCAAAAGAATGCTGGACGTGAGGCAAGGAGGCGGTCGCAGCTCGGCTGACCTGCTGGGCAGACAGCCCCAGCTCTGAACTGCCTGAATTTATCTCACAGGCCAGCCTGTCTGGTTTCAGTCTTGAAAACATCCAGAAAACCCTGGATAGATGAGAGACAGACAGCTCTCCCTGAGGGTTCTGGTGAGTTACAGGGTTTCCTCTGGCCTTGAGATTTCGGGATCACTGGCTGATCCTTTAAGCCTATTTGTATAATCTGTGCTCTAAGATGCTGGCTGTCTGAGCAGCACCAACAACACCCCCTGGGCCGTGCCTGCTCCACCTTCTCTGCCCCCTTAGCCTGGCCCCAGGAACCACCCCTCCCAGCCTTCTGGCCGGGACTTCGGGCCACCATCCTCCAACATCCTCCTCCCACATCTGATCAGCTGCAGTGGACATCATTTCACCCCAAAGCACCTCACCAGTGGGGCCTCTCTGCCCCACGTCCTTCCCTTCTGGGTCGCAAGCAGCTCCGTCCCACATTGGGTACCCCTCTAGGGCACCTTCTATCCTAAAAACAGGCACCTTCTCCAAACCAAATCTGATCACATCCCTCTCCTGGCCAAAGCCTTGCTGAGGCCCCTGGCCTTCAAGTATAGTCTTCCTGGGTCTACCTGCAGCATCCTCATCCCACCCTGCTCTTTACCTTGACCCTGGCATGCCCACCAGAAACACATCACCCTTTCTGTAAGACAGACTGCTATTCTTCCTTCAAGATGCCACTCAAATGTCACCTCCTCTGGGAAGCCCCCCAATTCCTTCACTATCATGGTCTCCTCTGTTTCCAGATCCCTGAAGCACCCCCTTTACCCTTGTACTGTGTTCATCATCACCACCACGTCCAGAGCTGCTCCCCACTCAGGCTGGCACAGAGCAACCACTCAGGAATGAAAGTGTTAGTCACTCAGTCACGTCCAACTCTTTATGACTCCACGGACTGTAGCCTGCCAGGCTCCTCTGTCCATGGAATTCTCCAGGCAAGAATACAGGAGTGGGTTGCCATGCCCTTCTCCAGGGGATCTTTCCGACCTAGGGATCAAATCCAGATCTCCTGCATTGCAGGCAAATTGTTTATCAACTGAGCCACCAGGGACTCCCTCTCAAGAATGTCTGGCAAAGAAAGTGCATCTCAGATGCAGGAAATCACAGCTCTTGGAAATACAAGTGATTTTGTGAACAATCTGGTTTTTCATCCCAAGAAGCTCAGGTGAGCTTAAACACATCTTGAATTTAGATGTAAAGACAAAATAATAGCTGGAACAACACACCTTGAACAAGCATTTACCAGGTGCCAAGCTCTTTGCAAGAGTGAGTTCATTTAATCCTCGCAACAATTTATGTAGGAAGAAACCAGTGTTCAGAGAGGCTGAGTAACTAGCCCAAAGACACACAGCTTAAAGTGGCTGCACCAGGCCTTTAACCTAGGCTGCCTGGCACAAAGCTGCATTCCGGAGCATCATGGTAAACTGTTCCTCAAGTGAGGACCTTGCGGTACAAAGAGATTTGCCCCAGAATTCCCTAGAAGCATTAAGGGACCTGTTGAGTGTGAGGAGCCCTATGCCAGAAGACCATGAGGCTTCAACATGGCCCCTGTCCTAGGGCTGTATCTAAGGTAGCAAGATTGGTGAACAGGGACAACCGGCCAAGGGACAGGCAAAAGCTGAGGCTCTGTCCAGGGCTGCCTGCCAACACGGCCCTGCAGGGAGTACGGTCCACTGAGGCTGATGGAGGGAAGGAGTTGGTAGTTGTACATGCATCCCTAACTCTTTATTCCATATCTCTTTGTAGACAATCAGTTTCGTGCCTCACATTGCCGTAGGCTGGGAGCTGGTTAGGCTCCTTCCCGTGGGTCTGACCCCTCTCACAGAGCCTGGCCACAACCTGCTATGCATCCACCCTACTGAACCATGACCTCCTCCAAGCCAGAGCAGGGCTTCTGCACCCCTGGGCCCCCAGGTCTAGCTGAGCACGTGTTCCAACCCCTTGCTGATGGGACAAAGTGGACCCAGGGAACCAGGCCAGCGTCTGGAGGGAAGCGGGCTTAAGGGACCAGAAACCAGGACAGGACTCAAGGAGCCCACAGGGCCAGTCCACGTGACCAAGCCCAGGCTTCTGGAAGGCAGCCCCAAAGGCAGACGAGGAAACTGAGGCTGGCAACTCAGAAGCCGTGACTGTAGAGTCTGGGCTGCCACGGCAAATAAAGAGGCTCAGTCAAAAAGGGACCATGACCACATCTGTCGAGAGACATGAGGAGACTGGAAAGAAGAGGGAGAGCCTGGGGGTTTTCTTGGGGTACAGCAGCTGCAGCTGCCTCACGCCAACATCCCCACCTTATTATATGGTCAGTGCAGATGGCAGCATCCAGATCATTTCAGAGGAAGAGGGGAGCAGCCCACTGTCCACAGAGGGAGAGGGCCCAGGTCCACGGTCAGCTTCTCTGGCTGGAACGCTGCCCGAAGCCTCAGGGCGAGCCCACCCCAGGACCAGGTGGACACAGTGGGTGGGAGAGGGCTTATTCAGATTGCCATACTCCAGAGGGCAGTGGGGCTGGGAGTGCCTAGGGTTCTGCAAGCTCTGGTGGGGAACTGACCCCACCCGGACAGCGGTGGGGCCTGCAGGGACCTCTGTGTCACAAGCCTCATCTTCTGCAGACCAGCCATGGCCCTCTCCCTCCCTCTCCTCCAGGAGAGGAAGGCAGCAGACAGAGCCGAGAGGCCGCGTAAATCACAGGAATTACCGGGATTAGCACAATTTCTGGGTAAACACCAGGCGCCCAGGGTCCCAGGCAGCCACTTTCACTCCCTGAAGCTCCTCTGGAGCAGACTCTGCCTGTCAACAGCCTCACCTGGGCTCCAGGAGGCCAGCTGGGGACAGCAGGGAGGGGCCGCGGGTCCCCAGGCCCCTGCTGGCGGCCTGTGGTCTGTGCTGGGGGACAGCCCACCAACTCCACAACAGGATCCGGATCAGGAGAGGCTGACAGCACAGCCCCCACCAGGTTAGAGAGAGTCAACACCCCAACTTTACCCAGGAAGCCAAACTCCTGAAAACTTCTGCTGGGGAAGGGGGTGAGGGGCTAGACCCAGAGCCACGAGGAGTCCCCTTTCTGTTTGGAGCTGCACACAGGTTACCTGCCCCCCAGGCTCTCGGCAGCCCCCACCCCCCCAGGGACACTGGCAGTACCTGAAGCCTCTGAAAACACCCCTGGGGCTTCTCCTGCCATCATTCATTCTGATGCCACAGGTCCAGGCAGAGGCCGGGGGGTGCAAAATACTTGAACTTTTACAAAAGTTCCACAGGTGTTTCTGATACACAGGCAGGTTTAGGAAAAACTACACAGGGTGCTCATAAGATCTCTTCCAGCTTCCAAATAATTGATAAGTTCCAGTTAAAGCAAGGCTGCAGAACCTGGATGGGAACGAAGCGCTATTCTTCAGTAATTTGAAACAGAATCCGGTGTTTCCCTCAGGCAGGAAAGTGGGTAAAAGTCCCAGTGCCTGTGAGCCTGCCACCAGCACAAGCCACAGATGTGCTCACACCACGGGCATCACCTATGCTTACCACAGCGCTGGCTCAAGTTCAGGGTCGGCACTAGACACCTCCCCACCAACCTTGCCAGCCGTGCCAGCAAAGAAGCACACCTGTTAACCTGTGATCACGGCAGTCAGTGCAATCAGTCTCCTTCATAACCCTAAAAACTTTTTTTTTTTAGTTGAAGTATAGGTGATGTGGGCTTCCCTGGTGGCTCAGTAAAGAAGCCACCTGCAATGTGGAAACCTGGGTTCGATCCTTGAGTTGTAAACATCCCCTGGAGGAGGGCATGGCAACCCACTCCAGTATTCTTGACTGGAGAATCCCCATGGACAGAGCCTAGTGGGCTACAGTCCCACCTATGGGGTCGCAAAGAGTCGGACACGACTGAGCACAGCACACAGCTGATTTACAATACTGTGTGAGTTTCAGGTGTACAGCAAAGTGACTCGGTTTTTATAAATACATAGACAGTGATTGCAGCCATAAAATTAGAAGACGCTTACTCCTTGGAAGGAAAGTTATGACCAACCTAGATAGCATATTCAAAAGCAGAAACATTACTTTGCCAACTAAGGTCCGTCTAGTCAAGGCTATGGTTTTTCCTGTGGTCATGTATGAGTATGAGAGTTGGACTGTGAAGAAAACTGAGTGCCGAAGAATTGATGCTTTTGAACTGTGGTGTTGGAGAAGACTCTTGAGAGTCCCTTGGACTGCAAGGAGATCCAACCAGTCCATTCTAAAGGAGATCAGCCCTGGGATTTCTTTGGAAGGAATGATGCTAAAGCTGAAACTCCAGTACTTTGGCCACCTCATGCGAAGAGTTGACTCACTGGAAAAGACTCTGATGCTGAGAGGGATTGGGGGCAGGAAGAAAAGGGGACGACAGAGGATGAGATGGCTGGATGGCATCACTGACTCGATGGATGAGTGAACTCATTGAGTCTGAGTGAACTCCAGGAGATGGTGATGGACAGGGAGGCCTGGCGTGCTGCGATTCATGGGGTCGCAAACAGTCGGACACTGAGCGACTGAACTGAAGTGATATATATACACACACAGGCAGGCTTCCCAGGTGGTACTAATGGTAAAAAACCCATCTGCTAATGCAGGGGACATAAGAGACTCGGGTTCAATCCCTGGGTTGGGAAGATCCCCTGGAGAAGGGAATGGCTACCCACTCCAGCATTCTCGCCTGGAAAATTCCATGGACGGGGGGAGTCTGGCAGGCTACAATCTATGCGGTCGCAAAGAATCAGACATGACTGAGAACTAACATTTTCCCTTTTCATATTTATATGCATATTCTTTTTCAGATTCCTTTCCCTTATAAGTTATTGCAAAATACTGAGTGTAGTTCCCTATGCTATACAGTAGGCCCTGATTGTTTATCTGTCTTATATATAGTACTATGTTTATGTTAATCCCAAGCTCCTGATTTATCCCCCCCAATCCTATGCATTTTATACTATGAAGTGTTATTCTGAGGAGGAGGCCATAGCACAGCAAAGATGAAGCACTTGGAGTGAAAGGCCTGGCTTGAGAATAAATTAATTATCAGAGCAGAATGAACGAATGGCTCTGAACTCTGCAACCCAGACTCCCTCCTGCCACTGGGCTGCTTTGAACTCTCCTGAATGAGCGAGTCGCAGGAATCAGAGCGTCTTCCTCGGGCGAAATCCGTCTCCAGGGAAGGGATGAAACCCCTCCTCCCAGAGATGCTGGCCAACTTCGGGCCCTGGCGTGCTCACCTTCTGCCTGATCTCAGCATGCTGCCTGGGTCCCACATGCATGGGCACACACGTAGAGCCACACAACCCACAGCAGTGACCACGACCATGCACATAGTCACATGCGTGAGCATGGACACACACACACACACTGTCGCACGTTCATACGGGGCTGTCCGCATGTGCACTCACAGTTACACAGAGATGTACACACCGTGTGCACACACTGGCACACGTGTGCATGTATGTGTGCAGAGATACACACACACACACACACATATACCCTGGGTACACAAACACATAATAATCAACCGCCCAGCCTTGATCACAGACTTGTTTTATGATCAAATGAGATAAAACACATGAAATTTCCTGCAGCGGAAAACGCAGGTGAACAGTAATAATAATTATAACCTCATTATAGCTGAAAAGATAGTGGCAAGTGCTCTCCCTCTCATGGACCCAAGTTCCTGAGGACTCGTCCAACCTCTGCCATGAGTGCAAGACTGAGTCTTTTCATCTCCCATCACCTCGGTGTTGCCATCTGGAAAATGGACATTCTAAAGGGCGCTCCAGATCCAAGGGTCACCCGACGAGCACCATAGTGTAAGGCCAGACACAGGGAAATGAAGGATGTCCTGGTTCCTTATGTCAGAGGTATGAGGGAGACAGACACAGACTTCAACTCAGGCCCTGCCCAGTGGATCAAACTGACAATCACTTCTCCATCCTGAGAGAAAAGGTAGGGAGTGACGGGAGGACTCCCCAGGGCGGCACGAGGCTGGGCACACTCTGCATGCCCTTCACAGCCAGGGACAAATGCACAGCCAGTGCATTTTCTTCTCCCGGAGTGAGAGACATGTCTGCGCTTGGGCCAGTGCAGTCCACATTGCTGCGTGTCTGACCAGGTGGATTTCCCTCTCTGTGCCTCCCGTGTAACACTCAGCATCCTCCTTACTCCCAGGGTGGCTGAGAAGGCAGTCAACCTTCCCAGGTGGACATGAGCACCCTAAAGCAGCAGCACTGCAAACACTGGGTCCTCAGTGGGGTTTGGCCCAAGTTCAACCAGGCATGTGAACCTCTGCAGGTGGGCACCCTTCTCCAAGGAAGACAGGATTGGGGGAGACCAAGGTTCAGTGAGGAGGCATGCCTGCTACGTCTCAGGCACCAGCCAGCCGGCCTGGCTGCCACAACCCCAGCTGCTGCCAGGAACTTCAGACCAGAGGCCTGAGAGCTGGGAGCTGGGGGTGGGGGGGCGGGAGGGATGGGCAAAGCCGTCTCCGTCCTCCTATGGCCAGGGATGGGCACCATGCAGAAACCACTGCCCTCGTGGGGCACCTGCTTCTTTATCGCTCCTTGAATGTATTTTTCTATGAAAGCGCCCTCATTTGTCCAGCCCCTGGGCTCGCTGGTGTGTAGGAAAGCAGATTATAACCCTAATACACTGACTTTCTGGCCCAGAATAGCAGCCAGGGAGGCCCCGACGACAGGAAACACAGGCCAGCAACCAACCTCAGACAAGGGGAGCAGGGTGTCGGGAGGGCCGGGTCTGGGCAAGAGGCTTTTCTTGCTGGGAGGGAGAGGGCAAGAGCTCTTTGGTGACTCACTCTTCAGAGAGCCTTGCAGTGCCACTTGCCTGCGCTTGGGCTCCTTCCCTGAATACATCAGGCTGCCTCCACTCCCCTTACCTCTTCATCCCACTGCTTTCTAGAACATTCTCTCCTCCCCCCGGCTCTATCCATGGAAGCCATGCTCTAAAATCGGGGAAGCCTGCCCTGACACCCCTCCTGAGCCCTTATCAGAGCTCACCCTCAGCCTCGGGAGCAGCACAAGGAGGTGGGTGAGCTCTGATGAGGGCTCAGGGCTGCTACTGAAACCGACAATACCCCCTGCACATGTCAGCAGCCAGCACCTTCAGAGGGGACACAGGGAGCACAGACTCTGGAGAAAGGAGGTTCATGCTGGCATCCCGGCTCTACCTAGAGCTGTGCATAACAACCAGCTCCTCCTTAAGCCTCAGTCTCCTCATCTGTAAAATGGGGATGAAAATGGTGCCTCCCTCAGGATAAAGATGAAGACCACAGGGCCTGGTACACACGGGACCCCCTACTCAAACGCTCTCTGTGTTACCATCACTGCAGTCCCCGCCAGACACCCACCCATCTGCCCACCGGGACAGGAAGACCTGCCCCTGGCAGTCCCAGCAGCGGCAGGAGGCCCCTCTGTGCCTGGACCCCACAGCCCATGACACCCCCTTCCTCTCCATCCTCCCCCACCCCCCGCAGGTGTCTGGACCTCTGGGGTCTAATGAGGAAACTCTCAGTTTGGCATCTTTCTAGAATGTGTTATCCTGCCGATTCCAAATGCCACTGTCTGTCCCCTTCTCCTGTGGAAGTCCCAAAGCAGCAGAGCCCCGAGGACCAGGGTCTTGCCCCGACACCCCCACCGGCAGGCGGCTGGCAAAGGCGGGCTCCCAGCTCAGGCCCCGCAGGGCCACCGTCTGCGAGGTGAACAAGGAGCCCGCTGTGCAGCCGCCCGGACAGACCCAGATATTTTAACAGCTGCATTGTGTGTTTCTGAGGCGCCAATTCCTAAGCAGGGAGGAAAAACAAGCTTCGCCTCTGCCCAGAGGAGGAGAAACAGACGGCCCTGGGCAGGCCGCCGGCAGGGGGAAGGCCTCTGCCTGCAGGGCTCCAGGCTGGTGGAGGGCACACGGGCACCATGGGCACCAAGGCCCCCTTCGTCCGAACCTGGGGCAGGGGAGACACAAGGACAGAGGCCCAATAAGTGGAGAAAATGCCCGAGGGAAGCTCTGAGGTGGGGAAAAGAACCACAGAACAAGGTCCGAATCCCTTCACGGCACCAAGGCCACGTTGGGATCTGTCCCCATCTGCCCCTCCAGGCTCACCGCGCCCCCAGTTTCGCCCCACAGCCGCCCAGTCTAACACACCTCTAGCTCTGTCTGAAGCGTTATTTCCCTACAGCCCACCCGGCCAACCCCTCCCAGGCCAGTTTTGCTTCGTGTCCCCCAAGGACACGCTCCTGGGTCACTGTATTCTGAGTCCTGTCGTGTGGCCGCCCCCTTTACGCCTGCAACGCCTGCCTCAGACAAACGTCCAGACAAAGCTCAAGTCCCTGTTTGGTGACTGACTCAACACACAAATACTCTCCAGCTCTTAAGCCTGCAAGGATCCATTTCTTCTCCCACCCAGCCTCCCCTCAGCCTTCCCACAAGGTTGGGGGCTCCTGGGGACCCAGAAGCACTGGGGGTAGGGCGGGTTGGCCCTGAGGTCAGGAGAAGGGGCTGTCATCAACGCCTAATGGCAGTGTTTGCCAGCTGGGCTGTGAAGAAAAGTCTCCAGGGACTTCCCTGCTGGTCCAGTGGCTAAGACTCCGTGTTCCCAATGCAGGGGGTTCAATCCCTGCTCAGGGAAGTGAAGCCTGAAGATTGCCACGTACAGTGCTGAGCACCCAAGTCTATGAATACTAACCTCTTGTACTGTACGCGTACACCATTTTCAAGACAAATAGAACCTGGGAGTATTTGTTGGTTAAAAGGTGCTTTTTGAACCATTACCCATCCTAAGGCGCTCTTTGCTCCCAGTGGAACTGTAGGCTAGAGAGTGGCATTTTCAGGTTAGAGGCCTGATGCAAATGGCCATCCCACATCCTTCTAATCGGAACCAAACTGCAGCCTCTAGAGGAGCATTCGCCCAGGTCTGGGATGGTGGGTGTGGGGTAGTTGCAGACCCAGAATAGATCTCTCCGAACATCTCAGTAAACATCTCAGCATAAGTGACCTAAGTCACAGAGGCTCTCCTCGGGAGGGGTTGGGCCACCCTGGTTGCCAGCTGGGTGGCGGGGGCAATTCTGAGTTGGCTACAGGAAAAGATTAAGCTTGCCCATAGCAGGAGAGGACCTTGGTCTGATTTCTGGCTTTAGGCCTGTTGAGGACCTGGCATCACAAGGCAGCCAGGCAAGGAGCCCCTCCAGGGTCCAAAGGACGTTTCCTGAGCCCCTTCAGTTTTCTCATTCTGATCCCAGAGTTTAGCACCAAGCAGGGCCTCCAGAGGTCACCCGGTCCAGCCCCCTACCCAGGCAGCTCACATACAGAGGAGCAAGCCCCTTCCTTGCCAACAATGCCAAAGAGCCGTCCCCAAGCTCCTTATCAGTTCACACCTCAGCCACTGACCTCAACTGACCACATCGATCCCTGTCCCAACACTACCCTGACTCACTGTGCAACTCTGGGTACGTGTCTGCCCATCTCTGGTCTCAGTGCCCAGCAGTGAGATGGGCAAGCAGGACCCTCAGGAGTGTCACAGGATGCCACACACGGGCAGAAACAGGGATTTGGGCCTGGGGGAAGCAGAGACAGGACATGAGTAAACAGATCGAAGCCACCTGTGTCCACGAACCAGCAAATGTATACTGAGCACCAACAATCTCCAAAGACCTGCGATCTCCCTCTCCACGGGTGATGCCGGGCCCAGGGAAGGGAGCAAGACAGGGTGGGGAGGGCTGGCTGCAGATCTGGGGCAGCTGCTCTGCTCTCAAGGCTCCTGGAAGAACCGGGCGGGTGGGTGGCCCAGCATCTCCCGCTTCGGCCTGCGCGGCACCCTGCTCCAACTTGCCCGGCCACAGCCCTCCCCCCACAGCCCAGGCCATGCCTGCACTCAGCTCTTCTGTCTGTGCCTCTGCCAGGCTCAACCACCGGCTTTCCCCGGAGTCCGCCAGCACCACTCTGACAGCTAAAGCCAACAGGAGTGTCCTGCCTTCAGCGCCTGCTAAGCTGTCCTGGGTGGGACTGGGACCCTGCCCAGCTGGTCCCCACCTCTCCTGGGCCTGCACACCCTGGAGCCCTCATGTCCCCACACACCCTTCTTCTCCATCCCACCCCTTGGCCGTCACACATCACAGCCCAAACCGGGTGTCTGGTTACCCCAGGCCTGGGGACCTGGACCTGGATTGGTTGACTAAAGCCCGAGGACTCGCCCACTCAGGGAAACCGGGGACCTCCCAGGGCTCCATAAGGGGCCTGAGCTAGCCTGAAGAAGGTCAGGGAGGGATTCCTGGAGGAAGGGGTGAATAAGGAAGACAGTTGAGGTCCAGAAAGGTGTGCTACGGTTGATGAAGGGCAATGTCTGGACAGTGAGCGGGAGGCAACGATCCTGGGCCTCAGAGCCCTGAAGCCGTGTTCAGCAGAGGGTGAGCATTAACCGTTGGTGGCTCCCACAGCCTATGGAAAGATGTCTAAACAACATATCTGGGTGCACCTGGCCCCCAAGGCCTCCCTACCTCCTCAGCCTTGTTCCCACAGACTCAGACCTCACCCTTCGCATGGGATATTTCCAGAAGTCTGCAACCCACAGACACCACCTGTCAGTGTCTGTGCTCATGCTCTCCCCATCCCTACTCAATGAACTCCTGTTTATACCTTCAATGTTAAGGCCAGCGCCACCTCCCCCAGGAGGGCTTCCAGGGTTCCCATGTCAACACAGTGCTCAGGAGACACTTCAAGCTCTCTGCTTAACCATCTCTCTCAGTGGTTCAGCTTTTTGACATTTGCTCCCAGACCCTGACACTCTGCCTGTTACACACTCTTGTGTCTTATATATGTGCAATGTGTGGCAGCCATCAGAGTGATAAATCCAGCATTCCTAAATCAGTTATCTCCTAAACCGTTCCCTAACTAGTGCTTGCCACACAGTCGACGGCTGTTAATAGTTATTTAACTGACCCTGAGACCCTGACAGAAACAGGCAGCCTAGAAGGTGTCAGATAGAATTCACTACCTGAAATTCTACTAGTCACTTCTCTGGCTTAAAAAAAAAATATCCACCTCTATTCACTATTTGAAATTCTACCATTAGAGAGTCACTTCTTTGAAGCTTTTTCATTTTCAAGAACAGTCTATTTACATGCAAAGTGCCCTGGAATAAGGTCAGCCCTTAAAGTGGCTGTCATATAAAAAGGTAAATGTCTCTAAGCAGAAGGGTACAGGAATGGAGAGGGCTGGAGGGAGGAGGTAGGAGGGGAGTAAGGGGAGAATCTGGGGGACAGAGTGCTGAAATCCCTACACAGTTTGACGACGGCTGTCCTTGACTCTAACCGCCAGTCCACACCCTCCTGATAACAAGGAGCATGCCTCTCTGCTTGTCCCCCACTTCAGCGTTTCTTGGCGCAACACCACATGCAGAATGAAGTGGCTTTGGAGTGCATGCTGTTTGTTCTTTCCCACTTTCGATGAAGCTCTCCAAGGCACACTCAATCAAGCCCCTTTTGTTTCCCAGGCCTTTTGAAGGCTTCCGGAGAGGAAATGAGAGAGCTCTTTAAAGCCCAAGTCTACACGCAGCCCTGCAGATCACAGTCTGCCTGCCAGCCACGCCGCCCAGACCTGATGTTTGAGTCGAGAGGCTCTGGACTCCAGGACAGGACTGCCCCTGGGAAGATGCTCCAGGATGTCTCAGCCCACGTGAGAGGCCAAGGTGCCAGGTAGGGTTTCCTCAAATGAGGCAAGTCCTCCAAACTGGCCAGAAGCCACAGAGAAGGTAAAGAGTTAGGTTCCCCCTGGCCACAGGACTGTCTGTCACCCATCATCCTTACTGGCAGTGGGGTTCGCACCCCAGAGCACATTACATGATTGTAAGGCTTTAACATCTTGACTTTGGGGCCACGTGTGGAAAAGGCCCTTCCTGAACCTGGGTCCCAAGACTCCTTCCATTGATGGCACCACACTCATTCCCTCCAATCAACCACCCACTGATGGGGACAGAGTCCATCAAAGGATCCTCCCAGGCAGAGAGCCCCTCGGAGGTCCCAGAGGTCCTGAGAGCCCATGCTGTCCAGTTCAGGGATCCTCTCCAGCAGGTGAGAAACTGGGGGCAAATTTGACTCCCAGGAAATGGGTTGGCACCATCCAGAGACATTTTTATTGTTTCCAAATTGCACTACTAGCTACTAGTGGGTAGAGAGGCAGAGATGTTGCTGAACATCCTATAATGGTCAGGACAGCTCCCCCCAAAAGAGAATTACCCCGCCAAGATTGAGAAACTCTGACCTAGAGTACTTGAGACACTTCTTCATCTAACCTTTTCTTGATTACCTCACCGCCAGGGATGGGGAGCTCACTACCTTATGCCCGGAGAGGCAGTGCAGTGGATACTGGACCCAAAGCCAGAGTCAGCTTTTTGCTGGAGCCTCCCTTGTGGCTCAGCTGGTAAAGAATCTGCCTGCAACGAGGGAGACCTGGGATCGATCCCTGGGTTGGGCAGATCCCCTGGAGAAGAGAAAGGCTACCTACTCCAGTATTCTGGCCTGGAGAATTCCACGGACTGTACAGTCCATGGGGTTGCAAAGAGTCGGACACAACTGAGCGAGTTGCACATGAGCAAGTGACTCAGCTCTGCCTTACTTCAGAATCGCTTGACGGAGAATGAAGCTAAAAATTTGATATTCCAGGGCTGTTGAAAATGACCATGATTTCCTGTCTCTGAAACATCTAGTCAGCACCTCACACGAAGAAGGCACCTGCTGGGTGGTGTGTGGCTTCAGGATGTACCGGGAAGCAGAACTCCAGCCAGCCCAAAGACTACTGGAAGCATACCACCTGCAGTAAAGCATCTGCTAAGCCTCTGGCCTGCCTCCCTGATGCTGCCACAGACCAGAGCACGTGCAACATGTTCCCTGCAGCCATGCTTGCAAAACCCTGGCAGCCACCTCCGTGTTAACAGGAGGGAGATTGTTTCTAATATATTGTATTTTAGCAACACAGTGGAACAGTACCGCAGCTATGTTAGATCACTGTTACAAAGACAGAAATACAGACATGTTTGAGATCATATGGGAGGTGAAAATCAAGCAAACTTGAACGCATCCCATAATTGCAACTGGAGAATACACTGGAAACAATATATAAGAAAAAAACTCTCGTTAGGGTGATGGCATGTGGGGTCACGTTGGGTTTCAGCAATGTTCCTTAATGTAAAAGTCATACTGCTTTTTCCATTAAAATGATATTTATTAATGAAAATAGGGAAAATACCAGCAGAAACTACAAATCTAGCCTTTCTTCTAACTACGAAGCACAGGAACAATTTTGTGTCCTTAACCAGTTTTAAGGGGGGCCTCCTGGGCCTCAGAATGGGGGCTGCTGCTTCCAGCACCCCAACTCCAGCAGGGCAAACAGAGGAGGATGCTCTGCCCCGCCCCCCCCAGCTCCTCTGCCCGCAGAGAGGACTCTCCCTTCAGGGTCACCAGGGCAACTCTCCCTCCCTATATTTCACACTGAAGCAACACTACCTCCCTCTTCACAGAGGAGAAACCAGGACAGAGAGAAGCCAGGCAGTGGAGACCCAGCCAGGGGGACTGACTGCTTTCACAGCCCCCACGGAATCTAGTGTCCACCAGAGTGTCTGGCTCTCCATCCTCAGGGAGGCCCCTCCCCTTCAGAAGCCAGGAAACTGGGCTGGAAACCTCCAGGCTGGCCCCATTGGCCAGCCTGAAACTGAATTTATCAGAAATATTGTGAAAAGCGTCTTCAAATCCTCAGCCTCCCCCTACATCTCCCTTCCTACCCAGGGCCCACTCCAGACATCCCCAAAGGAAATGTTCAAAAGCCGAAAACTGTGCCAGCTGCTTTGTTTTTCCTTTGGCCCAGAGAACCCTGGCCAGTGCCACCGAACCATCCTTGCCCGTGACTGAGGCCCCACAAGTGCTGGACTGTGGCCAGCTCAGGCGAGTCTGTGCTGAGAGCCTCTGAGGCGGAGGTGGGCCCCCAGACCCCTGCCTCCTTTCCTCACCAGGAGAGAGAAAGGCCATGCAGTGCCAGTGAGGAAGGGCCCAGAAAGAAAGCAGGAGGTCCAGAAAAGGCCAAGTGGCGATGATTTGGGGGGAAGAGCAGGCAGCAGCTGATACTATAGAAAAACACCTTCTTTCTTCCTCAAGGGGACTGGATGTGCTGTACAACATCTCTCAAACTTGATGAGGGGACCCCAAGCGGGGGTCTGCATTCCCACTCCTCATGGAACAAAAGAATCATTAAGGGTAGAAGGAGAGCCCCCAGCAATGAAACTGGTTTTGTGCCCCCAGCAGCAAAGCATCCTTTCATCCATCTCCCCCAGCAGTCAAGCATCCTTCCATCCATCGCAACTGGGTGCCATCAGCTCCTTCACTGCTAAGAAACTGCCAGAAAGATCAAGCTCCAGGCCAGAAGTGACATCATGCCTCCAATTCAGGACGTCTGGTGCAGACAGGACTGCTGCTTCCAACAAACGCCCACTTTCCTTAATTCCCCAGGACCCACCCCACCTCCAGAGTCTGAAATTCCACCATGAAAAGGCTACCTGTGCAGGTCCTGTTTTTCGGTTCCAAGAGTCTTGGTTAAAATGGCCACACCTTTGAGATATCCAGATGAAAGCTGAGTTGGGGGATTCATAGCTACTGAGTGCCTTCCCATACAAGAGCCCCTTACATGGCGCCGGTTTGCATCTTGACTCCCATGAGGAAGATACTCCCATGGGAGTAAAGAGACATGTGAGGACTCACTGAAGACACGTGGGAGCTTCGGAGTCGGGGATAAGCCAACTGCAGGCAAGGATGCCTCGCTGCAGTCAGCAGACAGTGGGCGCAGGGGGGCAAGGTCATCTTGCCAGGCTCCTGAGACTCTCCAGAGATGTAACACTGCTCAGAAACACGTCAGAAAACCCTCCCCACAGCTGAACACCATGCTTCACTGGGAGAAGGGAGCCGGGCCCTGGGAACCTCTCTGCCACAACCACTTAGAGAACTGATATCCCTGTCTGGGCCTCGGTTTCCACATCTCCAACTTGTGCCTACATCCTTCAGGCCTCCTCAGGCTCGGATTTACGTGCTGGAACCAAGGTCCCAAGCGAGGGGAAGCAACACTTGAGTGGGGCAGTCATGGGGAGACGAGCTAAAGGCAGCTGGAGGATATCGGAGAGGCCAAGAGATGACCTGCCATGGGAGCCAGACTCCTGGTCCCTCAGGCGCAGCTCCCAGAGTGCTGGGAATGTGCCAGGAGAGAGGCAGCACATTTGGGGTCTGTGGGCTGGGCCCTGGGGACAGAAATGGATCCCTGAAGCCTACCAGCCCTGGAGCCTGCCCTTGGGCCTCCCAGCAAGGCCTACACTCCCAGCAGGTAGGAAAGGTGAGACAGGATCTGAGAAGTGCAAGAGGCAAGAGACAGCCAGGGACGAAGCAGCACTGAAGGAGAGTGGGGGCCAGAGTCTGGGTTTGATACAGAAGGAAGTGGGGGCCATTGAAGTCTTTGAGCAAAGAGGAGCTAGGATCAACACCTGTTTATCTGTGAAGCTTTGCATTCTAAAAACCAAGGCTGCTTGACACCTGGCAAAGCAATGGCATATTCTAGATGGCCTCTGGTCCCCCGCACAAGCCCCTACTCTTTACCTCTACTGGGCTGAGCCCTTCACTGTGCAGTTTCTGAGCTTCTGAGGAGGAATCCAGCTGTGAGGGCGGACTCAGGGGCAGGTCCACCAGCAAGTGTCAGTGACATAGTAACTCCTGGTGAAGGAAGGAGTGGGTTATCCTGCCCAGAGCATGGGGAAGGCTCACCTGAGAGGGACCATCAGAGAGGGCTATGGGGACCTGAATCAGGGGAACAGTGTTCTCCTAGAGGAAGGGGACAGCTTGGCCAGGGCCAGTCAGAGGAGACTCCCAGGCCAGCAAGGCCACTTACTAGCCAGGAGACCTTGGCAGGAATCGTCACCTCTCTGAGCCAAGGTTTCCTATCTGTAGAGCCAGTGATGCCATCTATTCCTAGGAAACTGAGGTCTCCAGGATCATCATCCCCCTCGGATCCCAGGAGGCCTACTGGGGAGGTGGAGTGAGTGACACCCACCACCCCACCCTCCCCCCCTCCTGCCCCTGGAAAGATTCTGCAGATCCTGCTTTGAGCTGTGGCCTGTCTCTCTTCATCCCTTTCCCTCATCTCTCTACTGTTCCCTTCATTCCTTTCCTTTTTTTCCTCTTTTCTCCCACCCCTCCTTCCTTCCTTTTTCACCCATTCAGCAACAGGACAGCCTGCCAGGGCCCTGCATGCCCATAGAGAGGCCGTCAGCTCATCAGAAAGGAACGGAAGATGACACGAGGCTGGTGGCTTCCAACCTCCCAGGAGCAGCCCAGCAATTAGACCTTGGTCTCAACACGCCTGCTTCATCCGAATCCTAGAAGCATCTGCGTTCCGGCTGCTAAAGGGTGTGTGTGTGTGTGTGTGCATGAGTGTGTGTGTGGGGTGTGTGTGTGTGTGTGTGTGTCTCCACACCAGGCTTCCCTTTCAGCGACGACTGCTAGGTAAGACCTGAGTAATAGATGCCTTTCTGAGAACTGACAAATCCCAAGATATTTACGTACTACAGAGAAAAAAATGTTCTGCTGAATCCACATTCCTTCCCCATGCAGTGATGTCTACGAAGCCAAGGAAGGACGCGTGTGTTGTTTTCTTTCCCCATTTGCCTAAACTCAAACACACCCTTGACACAAACACACACAGAAAGACACACTCAAACACACGCTGACCCCAGACAGCACTGATCTGCACCCTGCCAGGTTTGGGGAGGAGAACAGAGGCGGTGGGTCTGAGTCTAGGGAGGCAGGACTGTCCAGTGGTTAGGGTCACACCCCAGCCCTGCCCCTGTTTCGCTGTGTATCCCTGGTGAGCTGGTTAATGTCTCTGTACACAGTGAGCTAGATAACACGGCACCCTCAGCACTGAGAAAGCCCTCAGTAGATGCCAACCATAACTATCATTGAACTGCTTCTGCTGCTAAGTTACTCCAGTCGTGTCCGACTCTGTGCGACCCCATAGATGGCAGCCCACCAGGCTCCCCTGTCCCTGGGATTCTCCAGGCAAGAACACTGGAATGGGTTGCCATTTCCTTCTCCAATGCATGAAAGTGAAAAGTAAAAGTGAAGTTGCTCAGTTGTGTCAGATTCTTAGCGACCCCATGGACTGCAGCCCACCAGGCTCCCCCATCCATGGGATTTTCCAGGCAAGAGTGCTGGAGTGGGGTGCCATTGCCTTCTCCGATCACTGAACCATGAGAGTCTAAATTCTCTTGCCGAGTGGGGAGGGTAGAAGGTACATTATGCCTGGACCCTCCAGGCAACAGCTTCAGGTCTCCCAGGTCCATGTTCCAAGCTGGGCCATCCTGATTCCTTCTCGGAGTCCAGTGTTTGGACTTTATAGCATTTTTACCCAAGGCCCCAACCTGCTCCAAGCTCAGGACTCAAGGATGCCCACGAGGGCCTGATAAGCCAGGCACAGGCTGCAGGAGGTCCCGGCCCCAGTGCTCAGCCCTGGCTGGGGTCTCCCACACACCCTAGGCCAGGACAGGGGCCAGCAGGATTTCCTGGGTCACAGCCTGTCTTGGGAGGCCATGGGGTCAACTGGCCTTTCCCAGGACATGGCTCCTGGTTGGCAACATAGAGGGACACTCATACTGATTTCATAGGTTGGGGATGTATCTGTCTGGCTGCCGGTCGTCAGTACTACACACAGCCAGTGGCACATGCAGCCTTGCACTGACACACGAGAGTGATCTCACATGGGGCAGAGCATGGATGTGCAGAAAGGGGGTGCCAACTCCCTCCCCTGTGCCTCGCTCTGCCCTGAGAGCCTGGCTCATGCGACAGTCACCCCGGGGTGGAGAGTTTCTTAATAAAGATTCTCTAACATCTGTTTCCCCCTGAAGCGTCCACCATCCATCCCTCTGACAAGGCTGGCAGCCCTGGTGCCCAGACCAAGTGCAGGCTGGACCCAGAGCCTTGCCCTCCTCTGGTTCAACCCACACTTCTGCTGACATAACCAAGAGCAGATCTTACAACACCTCTAGTATTTCCAACCCTGCCCCGTGGCTTCCCTGTCACAGCTCCCACAAGCAGGACAAGCAGACAGGAGGCCCTAGGTTTGTGTGGAGACGGTGCCAGGTGTCTGGCATCTCACCTGGTCCAGATAGAGGCCCCTGCTCAGGACACACAGCCTGATGCACACCCTCTAAACAAAGGGAGAGGGGTCCTGAGGCAGCTTTACCCCTGATCTCGCCCCACCAGCCATATGTACAACCTGAGACCTCCAGACACCCGGAACCAGGCGAGCACCAGCCCAGCAGTTCACCAGCCCTGTCACCCTGTCATCACCCTCCTGAAACAGGCCACAGAGACCAGGGCTCGGCCCCACCCCCACATATATCACCTGCCCTGGGAACCTGGCAGGGAACCCACTTCACTCCCCTAATTATTTTCTCTGGCTGCGGGGGTGGCAGCGTGAGCTGCTAAGACTGCGTCAGGACGGACGGGGGGCAGCTTGAGTCACAGGAGGGGTGGAATGCAGCCAGGCCAGGAGACAAGAGCCAGGAAGCCGTGGGGAGTGGGGGCTGCCAAAGAAATCAGCACTCGATGACAGGTGAGGGGGCGACACCAGGATGGAGAGGAGACGAGGATAGGGAGGAGGCCAGGGCAGGCTCGGGCTCTGAGGACTGGGTCAGGCTGGTTCCAGAGGCCGTGAGGCTGACTGGTCAGCCAGGTGTCCCTGCCTGCCCCCTGGACTTCCCAGCAGCTTCTGCAGCTGAGAGTCCCCGGTATCCACCTGGCCCATGCTGGGCTCAGGTGCCCTAAGCTACAAGATGCCCTCAGTCCCATCTCGCAAACAGGGAGCCCACTTGAAAGAAACGGCTGCTAAGATCCCCAAGTTTTATTTCCAGCTGCCACCATGCCCTCCTGACCTACTCATCCCCAGGCTGTGCAGGGGAAGGGCCTTTAGATCCACGGGGGCTGGGGGTGCCAGTGGGTCCCCCACTTGCCTCCACCCTCTGCCCAGGAAGATACAGCTGTAGCCCCGCAGCTGAGACAGAGCCAGAGCCCCGAGCATGGAGTGAGGGACATGGGACCTCCTCCCTCACCCTCACCCTCCTCCCTCACCCTCACCCTCCTCCAGCACCCACCCTCTCACACACTCACACACACATACTCCTCACACACACATACTTGACAACTCTCCCCATCAGCTCTCACACAAGCTTATACATGTTCACTCACGTGATCCTTAGCACACACACTCACAAAGTCACACACTCATTCACACATACTGGTTCATGTTCTCACACTTGTGCACACTTGCACATAGACCCACAGTCACACACTCATTCACACGCACCCATTCACACTTAAGTAACACACTCCAGACAGAGCTGCCCCCAGTTTGGGACTCCCTAGACACTCTGCCAGCACTGCTTCTGCTTACCACTGGGGAGGTGGTGGCGTGGAGGTGTTGTCTCTCTAAGAAAGAAGCTTCATAGCTGTGAGAGGAGGGGTTTCCAGGTGGGAGAGGCCCTGGCTGGGGGCAGAGGGGACCCTCCTTGCTCAGGGCTCCTGGTGCAGCCCCCTAAGATCCCAAGCCCACTGCACACAGGCTGGCCCCAGAGCACCCTTCCCTCCCGCTCCCACTGATCCTTCTGTCCCTTTGGGGAGAACAGCTGCCAAGATGCCTGCATGCCCCCCACACCCAGCCCCTCACCTCTGCAGCCCTATACCCTGCCATTTCCTCTGGACCTCACAGCTTCCTGCTCTCAGCTGGGTGGGGTGGTGGGGATCGGAGCTCAGCCGTGAATCTGAGGTCTTGGCCAGGCTCCTTGCATCCCACCCTCTATCCACAGGAGCAGCTGCCATGCAAGACTCACTGGGCTGCTCCCAATCAGACCCCACTCCCCTACCCTCTGCACGAAGGTCTAGAGCAGAGAGCAGGCCCAAGGGTCTGCTGGGAACTCAGGGGGGAAATAGCCACATATCCCAGCCATGTATCCTGGCTGGGGCGAGCAGGCAGTCCAGGGCTCTCCCCACTCTGGTCAGCCTTCCCTGGGGAGCCGGCAGCAGTGGCCAGGCCTCCCGGACACACCCGGCATCAACCTTCCCAGAACATCACCCAGGGACCAGGACTGGCCCTTGGCCACTTCTGAACTCTTGCATGACCCTTGGCCGAGCAGGCTCACAAAAGAGGCCTCCTTCAGGTTTTCTGAAGGAAGAATGGCAGGGTCTCTCCCCCATTCTAGAATGCAGTCCATCGCAACTCCATCTGGCCCCTCAACTCCTCCGTCTCCAACACCATACTCTCAGTCCACCGCCTAATATTTCCAGCTGAAGGGGAGTCTCTCACCAAACCCTCATCTTCCAGGTGAGGACCTCAAGTCCAGAGAGGGAAAGACGTTGCACAGCAGGGCCGGCTCAGAACTCACCTTCCCTTCCCAGCGGCAGTCCTGCCCTCACAGCACATCCAGAGTTCAGGACTGGAGGGGAGTCAAGGGGACGAAGGAATGAGACCTAGAGCCCATTCTGACCTGCCTCAAGGTCCCTGGCCGCCCATCCAACAGGCCTCCCACCACCCAGCTTGTGTCAGAGGAGCCCCAAGGCACAGCCCCCAGGTTCTCCAGGAGCCCTCCCACACCAGGAAGAGGCATGGAGCACCACAAACACCCCAGCACAGCAGGTGCCTGGGGAGCAGGCTGGAGAGCCCCTCAACAAGGACACAGGTGTACAGGTGACCTTGGGGTGTTTGCTGGGAGTGGGGCCCCAGCTTCAGCATCTCCATGACCCACTGCCAGACACTGTCCTGGACCAGAGCCCTGGATTCTAGAAACACTGACCACCCCCACATACACACACCTATCTTACCTTCTTAACATCTGTCTGTCCTACTCGACCTCAACCAGTCCCTCCCAGGGCCAGAGGCTGCAGGTCTCCCCATTGCCCACCGGGCTACCCATTCACAGGCAACAGAGTGGAAGGAGTCAGGTGCAGAGTCAGACAGAACTGGATTCTCTCGTGAGCTGCAGAACCCCACCTCTCTGAGCCTCAGTTTCCTCCATCTAGAAATTGGGCATAACACAAACCACTCCACACTGAAAGCATTAAATGTGTCCATGTGTGTCAAGACAGGTGCTCAGCAGGTACTCAAAGCCACTGCCCTCTCCCCCCGCCATGCCAACCCCACCTGCCTGGCACCTGCTGCCGCTGGGCTGGCTTCAGGAGCTTCCATAGCTACAAAAACCAGCATCTGGTTCAGTCCCATCTCAGGGGGCTTGCGGGGGCCCTGTCTCACTAACAGGACAGTCCTAAGCCCCAGGCAGGGCTGAGCCAAGAACAAGAATTTGTACCTGACATTTAAAAAGGCCCAGAAGCCAAGCGCCTGGGACACAGAGTGACAGGAGCCCAGGGGAAGGGTCAAGGTGGCTATTTCACAGCCGGCAGGGTCTGTCTCAGCCCCAGCCATGCCTGTGCCCACAGGGCCCGTGCTGTCTGCCAGTGGCACACAAGGGGTCTGTATGGCCTCCTAGTCACCCCAGAGAGAAGCAGTGTTTTTCACATTTATAGGTGAGATGGCTAAAGGCAACTTGTTCAAGTTCACACTTAAAACCCAAGTCTACATATGGGATGTTCCAGACCCAAGACCCTCCATCATTCGGTCCTCCTGCCTCAGAGGACTGGAGGCCAGTGAGAGGGCCTGGCCTGTGTGCTGAGGGGGCAGGGGGCAAGTTCCCCCAGGCCCCGAGGAACAGGAACTGTCCACCTGTGGGGCACGACTGTCTGCTCACGTCTGAAGCCACATGCGTCACAAGACACATGAAAATGCCCCCAACCAACTCTGGGTAGAAACCACTGAACGGCACCCAGAGAGGTAAGCTGCATCCGAATCATGAGTGCCACAGAGCACAATTATTAAATGCTGTCATTTCGGAAGAAAATTAATTAGCAGTAGCTGTAGCTGTCTTGTGTCTGCTGAAGCAGCGTGCATCTCAATTAAAATATAATTGCCGCAGCTTTCATCACAGCAGGTTAAACAGCGTGAGATGCGGAACGGGCTCCTGTTTACACGTGGCTTGACTCAGTATGGAAGTATCACAGAAGGGGAGGTGGGCAGGACAGAGGTTACCCCACCCCAGACCCCTGTGCCCATCCATGCCCACCAATCCTGGCAAGAGGCAGCATGTCCAGGTATAGAGATGGAAGTGGAGAGTGGTTCCTTCAACTTCTGCACAAACTATGCCTTGGGAAAAGAGATCTTATGCCTGGCAAGAGTCAGAGAAGTCTCAAGGGGGGCCCAACTGTGGACAGTGAGCTACAAAGTAGAATGTTGGCTGGACTAGACAGATCAGGAATTACCTCACTACACGGTATCCCCTGGGGGAGGCAAAGGACTCAAGCAAGGACCCCCACTTTACATGCCTACAAGGTCATGCTGGGAGAAGATGAGAGGCAATAGAGATCAGTGAGGCCTGTGGCTAAGAGGAGGCCACCATGAAGGGCAGGCTGCTCCTCCTCTCTGGCTGGCTCTTCCCACAGGAGAGTCAGGATCCAGAGGGCCAGACTCTCAACAGAGTCAGGGATAGAGTTTTTCCAGTTTCCTGAGTTTTAAAACACAGTGAAAGCCTAACCTAAGGGTTACCAATATCTGACCTCTTATCTAGGAATTTCTGCACCTAGATACACACCAGCGTGTCATCATAGAAAGCAGAGTAGTGATTGCCGGTAGGGGGGCTTTCTACTCATGGATGTGGGGTTCCTTTGGGGGCTGATGGAAACGTTATAAAAACAAATATTGCTGATGGTTGTATAACTCTATGAATAATCTAAAAACTATTAAAAAAATTTTTATTTATCTTTATTTTTTCTTGAAGTTTTTTTTTTGTTTTTTTGACTATTTTTTTAACTTTTTACTTTGTATTGGAGTATAGCCAATTAACAATGTTTTGATAGTTTCAGGTGGACAGCAAAGGGACTCAGCCATGCATATACATGTATCCATTCTCCCCCAAACTCCCCTCCCATCCAGGCTGCCATATAACATTGAACAGAGTTTCTTGTGCTACACAGTGGTGCTTGTTATCCATTTTAAACATAGCACTCTGTATATGTCGATCTCAAACTTCCTAACTATACCTCTCCAAAATGTTTCTTATTGACGTATAGTTGATTTACGATGTTGTGTTAGTTTCAGGTGTACAGTAAGAACTACGGAATTATGAGCTTTAAAAGAGTGAATTTTATGGTATATGAAGTGTAGCTCAACAAGGCAGTTACAAAAAAAAAGAGTATGGTTTTTATCTCACATGCACCCAACAGCTGCCCGATTTTTCACCAATGCATCCTTCTCTCATTCTTCAGACGCATCTTGAGGGGCTGGTGCAGCTGTCTTGGGTTGGGAACTGGGCAGATGGCAGGGGGTGCCTTCAGCCCCACCCCCAACATCAGTGGAGCCTGGATGCTTTTCTGAATTGTCAGCTTGTATTAGAGGCTTCATCTTCACCTAGGAATCAGGAGGCTTCTCAGGAAAGGGTGGTAAGTGATGGGGGGAAGGGCGAAGAAGGAGACCCGTCTGTTCAGGAACCCAGATCCGGAAGCCCCTGATGGTCCTCCCACACCAGTCCAAGCCCAGCTTCACCACAAAGGTGGACGCTCTGCTCCGGACCCTGAGGCTATGCCACCTGAATCACAATGGTTCCAGCCCCACACCTGCAGTGCCGCGGACGCAGCTACATGCCCCCACCCTCTGCCAACCGGGAGCGACCTGAAAGCAGGCACTGGACAGGGAAGGCGCCTAGAGGATGCATAAGGGATGAACAGCGATCATCATTTCTCTGCAGTACCAGGCGCAGAGGGCACCCCATCCCAGTGAGCTCAGAGGGAAGCACGGAGCTGCCGGCGCGGCGTCCAACAGCACATGAGCTGAGCAGCCTCAATGAGCACCTGCTTTCCCACCTGTCCGAGCCGTGACCTTGAGTGAGAGGACACTACAAGAAGCCAGGGACTCTTCCCAACTCAAGCCACAGGCCCAGCCGTCCCTTTCCAGAAAAGCAGAGTCTCAGAACAGCCCCGCCCCCCAACCTCAGTGCACCCTGCTCTCCTAACCCTGTAACTGACTGCATAGACCTACCCTCTGGAACCTTCTCTCACTCACCCTTTCCCCCAAAGTACCCTAACAATCTTCCTCAGGCCTTAAAAGCACTTCCACTCTGACCCACCCGTTCCTCTGCAAGTGACTCTCCCCCACAGAGAGCCCTCACAGCTGTTCCCACAAAGCCGCTTGTCAAAGGAAAACGCAGAATGCCAAAATAGTGGAAACAATTCCAAACAACCCCAAATAATGGGCTAGTTAAGTCATCCCAGCATGTCCAAACGATGTAACATTAGTCATTGAAAATCAGATTTACAGACTTACTTAATACCATGAGACGGGCTTATGTTAAAACACCAAGTGAAAAAATCCAGGGTGCAAAGTTGCACGCAAAGCAGGACGCTCTCACTGAGCTCACAGACTGCAGGAGGGATGCTAGAAGGAAATGTACCTGCCACCATGCGCCACTGCTGAATAAAGGCATCCCTGGGGCTTTCTTCCTTCTTCATTTATACTTTCTGGAACTGCGCACACTGTGTCTTTGAGCACGGATTGTTTGCTTATAACTATGAAAAAATATGCTCCAAACCATTTGCCCACATAAGATACAAATCTCTCCTCCCCACCACGACCCAGGCAACAGGTCCCCAGAGCTTGGAGCCTCTGAGCATCAGCACAGCCCCTTTCTGCTGCCCAGCCTGGAACTGGTCACCCTGGGTGTTCTTGGGGACTCAGAATGAGATGTTTCTAGCAAAACATTTCCCTGCCACTCAATGGGTGCTGGGTGCCACACCAGTCCCCGTGGTTACCAAATGAATGTGGTCAGTACTCTCAGAAGGATTTGCTAAAGTGGAAGCAAGAAACAAGGAAACCAGGAATTAATTGCAAAAAAGGACCTGAGCTTCTGGGTGCTGGGAAACAAGTGGAGGAGGGAAGCTTGAGTGTTACCAAGAATTTGAACGTTATCCTGGACTAAGGTTTGTATAAGACTGGCAGTGCCAACCTGCTCCTGGTCCAAGGTAGACATTGCTAATCAATCACAGCACTTTTTCTGAGCAGCCCTGGCAGGGGGTGGGGGTGGCGGCAAGACATCAGACAGCCTCTCCCAATCAAACTGCCCTGGCACAGGCAACCAACTCCCTCCATCTGTGCCTGTGGGCAACAAGCCCTGTAAGGACGGGAGTGGCCTGACCGCACTTGACACAGATCGCTCCGGACACAAGGGTGCCTGCTGCAGGGAGACCAGGCCAGACACAGATGTAGAAGTCCAAGCCCTGGCGTGTGCCGAGGGCACCGGGAGGGAGTGGACAGGGCCTCACCACCCACTCTGGGGCCAATTTCCTCTCTCCTCCTAACTTTGAGGAGGCCCGGCAAGCTTAGCCCTCTGGAAGGAAAAAGACTCCAGCCTGACCAAGCAGCCAAATGCACAGAAGGGCTGCACTGGCCAGCTCATGACTGGGATGGGCAGAAGGCCCCCCAAGACAGACCTGGGCATCTGCCCAAAAACTCATGTCCTCCCAGACAGGTTGGTGTCTGAGCCACTTGCTCAAACTGTTCCTTCAGAGTACGTGGCCCCCGATGGCTCGTGTCCTGTCTCCTCAAGGAGACTGCAGATCTCTTCAAAAAAGGAAGGAGCTCTTGATTTACACACAGGACTCTAAGCTGGAAGGAAGGGCCCCTGGAAACCAGCCAGCCTCACTGTACAAACGGGAAGGCCAGGCTCAAACATATGGAGACACCTCCTGAACTCAGAGCAGGTGAGGGGCAAAGCCAGAGTACAGTGTGTCCCACGGCATGACCCTTTCTCTTGAGTCCAGCAGATTGCTGGACCCAGGAGGCACCCAAACCTTCAGTGAAGGGCAGTCCTCCCCCTTGAGCACTGGCCCTGGAGCTGCTGGCCACCACCCTGTGCACCAGCCCACCCTATGCACACAGCACGCAGAGAGAGGCTCAGCCCCCTTGGAGGAGTCGGGACCCGAGCAGTGACCATCAGCAACACCACATCAGGGTTGCATGACTGCTTTGGGGCTTGCTCAGGCGTGCTCTCCAAAGATGCACTCTGATTCGCTGCCACAGAGCCTCATGTGGCCAGGCCAGACGAGGATTCCTGGTGGGCTCTGGGCCTTGGCGAGCAGGGCTGAGATGCATGTCATCAGCAGTGCCTGGGCTCCAAAGATTAACTCAGACTCAGCAGGTGGGAGCAGAGGGGGTGTGGTGGGCTCACAGAGGAGGCCTCTTTCCATCTGTCAGGCAGGTGTGGTCAGCACTGATGGCTGAGCCCCGATTACTATTACTACTATAATCAGAGACACCTGCAGGCACCCAGCACATGGCTTCCCACTGGCAACCCTTCCCGATCCACACAACATTCAGAGGCTCCCAGCTCCATCTTGTTTTATTCTTTCTTTTTTTTATATTTTGGCTGCACCAGATAGCATGGGGGACCTTAGTTCCCTGACCAGGGATCGAACCTGAGCCCCGTGCATTGGAGGCATGGTGTCTTAACCACTGGACCACCAGGGAAGTCCCAGCCCCACTTTCAAGATGAACCGAGGATCCCAGAGGTTCCCTCTCTTGCCAAGACCACAGAGCAGAAGAAGGGCAAACATTTAGGACTTTGCACCCAGGTCCCACCCCACATCGTCCCTGCCTCAAATCACCTGCCCATCAGGTAACACGTGGCTGTCCTTTGGGCAATGACATCCCAAATGCAGGGCACCCTCCCCGTGCACCTGGTCACTCACCAACACTCCCAAGTGCCTTCGGGTCTGTGCCAGGCACCCGAGCCAGGACCTAGACGAGGGCAGCTCCTACCCTCAGCACACCCCTGGTCCAGCTGCGGAGGCAGACTGGAACCTAGCACCGGTACCGGATGGAGCGATGTCCAGGAGGGGAGGCATTCCAGGAGAAGGAACTGCCGGGCAAAGGCCAGGAGAGGAGGCAGCTGTGGGCATTGAGAGGCCAGTGGGAAGCCGGTGATCAGGAGCACAGAGGATGTGAGTGTCTGAGGAGAGAGGGGGCTGGGAAGATGGAAGCTGAGGGTCTGCACGTCTCGCGAGGGGCCACAAAGCGGCACAACTCCAAGGAGCACCAAACAATATGGTCTGCATGAACTTGAGCACAACCAGGATACAGAATGGGCTTCCCCAATGGTTCAACGGGTAGAGTCCACTTGCCATGCAGGAGACCCAGGAGATGAGGGTTTGATTCCTGGGCTGGGAAGATCTCCTGGAGGAGAGCATGGCAACCCACTTCAGTATTCTTGCCTGGAGACTCTCATGCACAGAGAAGCCCGCTGGGTGGGGTCGCAAAGAGTCGGACACGACTAAGCACTACGCACACAGGATACAGAGTGAGAGCTGCTGAGGTCCACTAGGGGCCTCAGCCTGGGAGCGGAGCCTGCTTGAGCTGGAAAGGCCTCTGCCTGCAGACAACTCCAGGCTGGGAGTGCGCAGCAAAGCCTCTCAGTCCGTGGAAGGAAGGACTCCTGCAGAGCCGAGGGCTTATCAGCCCATGCGACTCACAGACCCCAGCAACACGAGCCCCACCCCCACCACGGGCCTCGAGTCAAACATCAAAGGCCAAGCTCTCAGGGTATCCAGCCAAGTCCTGAGCACCCCATCCTGCCAGGTTTCCAACACCCACCACCACCCAGCACCCTGGCCAAGCTGGCTTCATTCAGTCCTGCTCCAGGCAACTCCCTCCCTCTGTGGGGCCAAGGAGAAGGGCAGGAGGCACAGGCAGGCACCCATCACCAGTCAAGCAGGACCTGTCCTGCCATGCAGACGTCTAGAGGACGTGCACTTCTCTGTGTACGCACGCACACACACGCGCACACTTTGTGCACTCAAACTTCTATAAACTCAAAATCCACACACAATCAGAAAAATGCACTCACACGCAGTGGATGAACTTAAAACACACAATAACAGACGCACTCGTGCATTCATACATACACAAGTCACGTACAACAGGCATATGAAACAGACATGTCCTCACACAGCAGCACATGGGCACTGCTTGGTATACACACACAGGAGAAACCCAAGGGACAAGCCCTTGAGCCTGCCTCCTGGAACACAGGGAAATCACTGCTAGAAGTACACTCCACAGTTCAGGCCAGGCAGGTTCATTTGTCTCAGCGGCAGGGGGGGTCAGGTGACGAGGTTCCCCCAGCAGTTAGGAGGCCAGGCCAGCCAAAGACAAAGTCCCAGAGAGGGGGGCTAAATGCTGAGGGTCCTGAGGTTCTGGGGATGCCCCAGGTCCCAGGGAGCCCCAGAAACTTTCACTCTGCAGCAGGAAGAGCCCACTGGACCCAGGCAGTGCTGGCTGCTCAGCATCAGCCAAGGGCTCATGATGAGCAGGGGGTACGCTGGCTTTTGCACACCTTACTTAAGATGCCACAGGGCTGAGCACATGTGTAAAGGCCCAGGAGCCTCTCCTGACTTCCCTTCATTGCTCCATTGACAAATCCATCCATCCATCCATCCATCCATCCATCCATCCATCCATCCATCCGATCAACACTGGCAGTGGGTGCCAGTGCTGCACACCAAGCTGAGTGCAAAGTGGGTTCCAATGTCAGAGTGGATCCCGGAGCGGGGAAGTGTCACTTCTGGTCCCAGTGTCTGCTGTTGGACCATTTCCCAGTGAGGAATTTTGTTACCTCTCCTCATCCTCAAGAGGCCATAGGAATGTTAGGCCTACCAGCCTTGAAGCAGCCCTCCAATTCCCCAACTGAATGAATGAATAGAGAAAAATATGGGACAGCCCCTCAGCCCACAGGTACTATTGGTCTGTCAAAGGTTCCTGGCCCACTTTCCCAGGGAGCCCGCCTGCCCCCAGCTGTAGCGGTAAGGGGGACTGCAGCCTGCTTGGCACAGGCGTGTGGGGGACCTCTGAGGGCAGGCAGAGCAAGGCCTGAAGTCCTGGGGCTGAGGGGGACTTGTGGGGTCCCGTCCAGCTGCAGGCAGCAGGCAGAGGAGGGGCAGACAGTGCCTCCGGGTCCAGGCATGCTGGGAACTACCCTGGCAGGGATGAGGCAGGAGCCCTTCCCGATCAGAACTGCCACTCACAGAATGTTCTCCAGGTCCAGAAGTCACCTGAGTGCCTACCGCCGTGTCATCTCCAGAACACCCCTGCAAGGCAAGAACAAGGCCCTCTGTCCCACGTGTGAGGACAGGGAGGCACAGAGGGACACAGAGCACTCAGGTCACAGAACTAAGTGGCCAGGTTGGCCTGAAACCAAAGACAGCACAGAGAAGGCGCCTGCACGGCTCAAGTCACCATCTGCTCACAGCAGCGGCAAAGCGGCGGGTTTCATGGCCTCTGCTCTCCAGTAGCCTGAACACACTTCTCAGGTGCAGACAGGACCACCGAAAGCACCCCACCCTCCCACAGGGAGAAGCCTCCACAGCTAGGCTCAGTGGGCCTCGAAAGGAAGCCCAGCTCCACCGGGCACTTCACTTCTCAGAACCTCAGTGTCTCCCTATGTAAAACGGGGATACATTAACCCACTGTGCAGGAGCACCAAGCCCAGAGCCTGGTGCAGAGCGAATGCGCAAGAAACGCATGGATGTTGGGGAGACACCACTACTTCATCACCGGAGATGCTGCAGCTTTTAATTAAAAAAGACACACCAATACATGGTGGAGTACGAAGTAAAAGCATTTAGAGAAGAGCTTGGGTGGGTCTGGATTCCAGAAAGGTCAGGAGGAGATGGGCATGGACTGAGCCCAGAGGCGATGGAGGCAGCCAGGGTGCCAGCATCTAAGGGAGCATCGCAGGCACCGGGCACAGAGGCCCTGGATGTGCCCAACAGAGCCTGGCGCTTCCAAGGATGTCAGCTCCCTCACCTCACAGCGCCCACGGGGTGTAGTCCTGGACAACCTCCTTTTTCAGATGGAGAATAAGAATAAGAGCCAGAGGACAGAAAAGAACTTGAGGATCAGGCGGCTTGCTGGATGGAGCCAGGACTGAGGCTGGGGCTCCTGGAGAGAAGGTCAGGGGGGCAGGGCAGGGGACCATGGGGGAGGTGGGGAGAAGCCCCTGGTGCCCGTGCCCCCACGCCAATTTGCTGAGGGTATTAAAAAGTTTCTTTTCAATTACTCCTTTCTTGGAAATTACTAATAGCGCTCTGATGAAGATGCGGCTTAATTTCCCAGTTGGTTTGGAAATGAGGAGACCCATAATTGTATGACCCTCTCGGCAGTGGCAGACAGAGATGAGAGGGGGGTTGCCCCTTAGGGGCCGATCGTGGATAAAAACATCCCCACTGAACGTGATGGACCCCCGGTGCCAGACAAGGCTGGGGTATAAGCTGCCTCCCCTGCATCCCAGCACCCTGCTCCATGCACTCAAGGTCCTGGCCTCCCTTACACTCTGCTCTCATTTGGAAAAGCTCTCAGCCCACTGGGCCATGACCACCTGCTCAGGGACCCAGGTCTCCGCCTTTCCGAGGAAGTCAGCTCCCAACCAAGGAAGCAGCTCGCATAGAGTCCCAGGCCCACTGCCTGGAGCGGGGCAAGCCCAGGGCACACTGCAGATGGGAGGAAACGATGACCAGCCCTTAGTTAGAGCGGCTGTGTGTTTATCAGGTCTTTCGGTCATCTCCATATCTCAGCCTTGCCAAAACCCCATGAGTACACCCACTGGATAGGGGAAAGAGGCAGCTGCCTGAATTCCTATGGGTGTGGCCTTGGTCTGACTCTGAAGGCTGGCTTCCCTCCATCCCCACTCCCTTCTCGTGAACCTGCCTCTCATTCAGGAATCATACCCAGAGATAAGGCAGACCCGGGAACAAGCCACACAGGGCAAGTTCCCTTGATTGGAGCTTCTAGCATCAGCCCCAGGAATTTCACTGAAGTTTTTTAGAATCTTTCCCTATAATAATACAATCATGACAGCCACTGTTTTTTTTCAGATGCTGACTCTGTTATGTCACAGTAACTGATTTGTGAAAATCACCCCGTGGGGGTGGAGGGGAGCATGATAACATCCCCATTTTACAGATGCAGAAACTGAGGCACAAAGGTCTTGAGGAGCTGAGTCAGTATCCCACCAGGCCAGTCTGAGCACAGGGCCACTCCTCCATGCCCTGGCTACCTCCCAGGTTTTCTCAGACTGATGAAGAACACACAACATATGCTTTGGGGTAAGGACTTTCCCATTCCTGAGATGGGGTCCCTCCTGACCACTGTCTTTTCTGCTGAGGGCAGCCTCTGTGGCCCCCTACCCCAGGGCTCCTCCCTGAATCCTCTCTAGAGGGGCTGGGGGACAGTCTTCCCCAGGTGAGGAGGTCCTCGGGGTCCCCACCGGGTGGGCACATGCTCAGAGGGGCCTGCTGGCCAACTTCACACTGGCCAGGGGCTGGAAGGGACGTGCTGCCCCAGCTGCAGTGCTTCCTGGTGAGGCCGATAGGTTCAGGCTGAGGCGCTGCAGCTGGACTGAAGGCTACGGGATCGAGAAGGGTTAGCCGGCTGCAGACACGCAGAAGAACAGCAGGAATAACTCATCCCAGCCGGGCCTCGCCAGCGTGAGCCTCTGAACCCTCCGCATGGGGTGTAAGGAAACCCCATCCACCACGCGAGAGGCACTGGGCGGGGACCCAGACGTCACTGCGACCTCATCCACAGAGGGACTCTTGTTTGGAAAACAGGCACTATCACTGTGACAAGTGCTGTCTGGATTCCAGGAGTCTTTTCCTGCTGCTTTCTCAATCCCCAATTCTCCCTCTACACCAACACCTCCTATCTCATGCCTTGTGTCTCCTCCGGCCGGGCTGGAACATGCCAGAAGGAGATCAGGCAGCGAACTTTGGAAACAAAGGAGACCACAGCCTCGGAGACACATGTCTCCGCCGCACTGTCTCACCGCCGCACTGACTCTCACACGGCCAGAACTTTGCTGCGCAACAGGACGCCTCTCGTCCTGCAGAATCTCCTATCTGTTCCCTGGACAAGCCCTGACGGCCCTAACGGAGGGCAGATGGCTCCAAGTGTCCACTGAAAACACAGGCAGGCACACCCCCTCCCAGCCCTGCTGCAGCTACTCAGGACGAACCCCCACCAACCCCGGGGTCCTCAATGTTCTAGCCTCACAGATTCCCTGCAAAAGGAAGACACAGACGTGAGTGGGTGCTGTAGGAATCAGCCTGGGCTGTCAGGGAAGGCTTCCTGGAGGAGGCAGCATTGACCCTGGGTACCAGAGCCCAAGGAGTCTTGGCAGTAGAAAACAGGGGTGTTGTAAGCACAGGGTAGTCACTGCGTTCTTATCACCCTGAAGGAAACTCCACTTTTATCAGCAAAAGGAGTCCAGGCCCTATCACAGGACTCAAAACCTGCAAATTCTGAAGCTTTCCAAAGCACAATATATACATACTCCCAAAACCTCAACTGGGCCACTGGGACTTTAAGCCTCGCTTAAAGGCAAAAAGGCAACAGTGGGCCATGCGGTGAAGGGGGCTCTGTCCCCAGAATGTATGAAAACAGTCAACTTTTCTGCAGCATCCAGGACCTCACCTGGGAGAGGCCTGGTGGTCCTACACCGGGATGTCTGGGGACAGCATGGGATTGTCAGAGATGAATCCTCCAACCCAAGGGCAGAAGGAGGGTTAAGGAAAGACCCCTGGCAGAGCGGACACCAGCCTGGGGCTTGTCGACAGCAGGGGCCTCAGGGCTAGAAGCAAGGCAGTGCTCACCACACTCTAGACAGAGGACCCTCAGCTCCTTCCGCTGGGCATTTGCAGCAAGAACCAATGAATCAAGGTGACAGCTTAGCACTGCCTCAAGAGACACAAAGGCAGACAGACAAGGGCTAACTCAGGAGCCTTTTATCAAAGAAACACCTAAAAACCCAGGGAAATGACAGCTCCACGGGTGATGAGGTTTAGAAATGCTAGGTCAGCATGAAGCAAGTTTCTTCAGTGGAGGACTTCACAGAGCTTTCAAAATAGCACCTCGTGCTTTTAAGACCCTGGAAAGCCCCTAACTAAGGCTTCCCTGGATTGGGAAGATCCCCTGGAGAAGGGAACGGCTACCCACTCCAGTACTCTCGCCTGGAGAATTCCAGGGACCGAGGAGCCTGGTGGGCTACAGTCCATAGGGGTGCAAAGAGTTGGACTGAGCAACTTTCATTTTCACAAGAGGCTTCTCCCAAAGTTGGCCCTCTCTTCCTGCAGAGTCTGTGCACTAGGAGAGCTCGAAAATCCAGGAGCCTTCCTGGCCTCTCCCTCCCCTTCCCAGGGCACAGCAAGCTGGTTAGGGTCTCCCCAGGAGGGCTTGAACCCTCTTGCCCGGCTGGGATCCACCCCTCACTCCTGCTCGGGATGGGGTGCAGGGATGGGGTGCAAACAGGTGAGGGTGAAATCATGAAAAAGCTCCCCTCAGAGTGTCAGTTCTTTAAAAAATTTTTAAACATTCACATTAACACGTGCAATGTATGAGGGTTATTAGCCAATTCCTGGGACACACCTAACGGTCTGGGGATGGAGGTGAGAAGCTTGCTCTTGACAACTTGGGAGACACAGCCTGGGTCTCCTCCAGGTATCTCCCGAGCCAGTGACACCCACTCCCAGCAGGTCTTCAGGTAGCACCATGGAAGGTGGCCACCGCATCCCTTGGCCGAGGCCCTGCCCTTCCTGGCCGACATCAGAGCCTGGGAACCACAAGCTACATACCCTGGCCCCTCACCTGTACCTCCTCCCATGCCCTAGGGCCATCAATACATCCTCCTTGCAGCTCAGAGGATGGTGGACACATCCAGGTGACAATATAGGAGGCCCAGGAGACTTCCATCCAGCAGGAAAGGTCTGGGGGACTCTTAGGGTCTGCATCACGTGGGGCTTTTCTTGGGACCCCGGAGGAAAGTTCTTAAAGCAAGATGTCCTCTCAGGACTCTGTGCTTGTCTCCATGGACAGAGAAGTATGGCTTTGGAAAGCCCTGCCATCTGACCAGCCAGGGAAAACATAAAAGGCCCTCTCATTGAAAAAACCCTCTAAGAATAGAACCTGCCCCCAAAATCTGTGAAAATGGTCTTGAGTTTTGACCCCTACTTGTCTCTCGCAGCCTGGGCCCACAGACATGTGACACGCACACCAGATCCAGCTCCTGCTCCATGAGCAAAGGCAGGCCCCAAGTCTGTCAGAATCTCTTCCAGGGGACAAGATAGCACTTGCCGGCCCAGCCAACACAGTAGGGATCTTCGTCATTCTGTCCTGAGGCTGTTATTAGAAGGCAGTCTCCTGGCTCTGTGCCAGCACCTCCCGGCTCTTTCCTGGAGGGCTCCCCCACCCTGCCCTGCCCAGTGCCAGACAGCAACTAGACCCCTGAGTGTCCACTAGATGCCAAGCCCTGCTGCACCAAGCTCCCCAGCTCCCCGCCCCCAACAAGCCACCCTCGACCTCCTACCTTCCTTCCAGCCTCCCTCCTTCCCTCCCTCCCATTTCATTGAGATGTAATTGACCAATAACATTATACTAGCTTGAAGTATACAACATAATGGACCGCCCCGGGGAAGGTGGGGGGGCGCTCAGCAGAAGATTCAGGTTCAATCCCTGGGTAGAGAAGATCCCATGGAGAAGGGCATGACAACCCACTCCAGTATTCTTGCCTGGAGAATCCCCATGGACAGAGGAGCTGATGGGCTACAGCCCACAGTGTCACAAAGAGTTGGATACGACTGAAGCAACTGAGCACGCACACACACAACATAATGATTTCATATGTATGTATACTGTGAAGTGATCAACACGGGAAGTCTAGGGTGCAAACATCAAACTCATGTAGTTACGCATTTTTTTCCTCATGATGAGAACTTTTAAGATTTATTCTCTTAGCAACTTTCAGATATAGAATGCATTGCTTATTAACCACAGTTATCATCTAAGCAGTACATCCTCAGGACGCAATGTTTGTTCTATTTATTTATTATTTAAATTTTATTTAGTTTTTTTAAGTAAAACGGACTACGTCACTATGTTAGCTTCAGGTATACAACAGCGATTTGACGTTTCTATACATTACAGAATGATCACCTGTCCCTTCCTGCCTCCCTCCCTTCCCTCCTTCAGCAGACATTGATGAGAGCCAATGCTCTCTCACCAGATGAAAGAGACAGAGATCTGATACCCAGTTAGCCAATCAAAAGTGTGACAACAGTCAGATAGGAGTCTGTCCTGGGAGACGGGGGAGGCGTGGCCAGCTAGGCCAGTGGTGGGATACAACTATAGAACCCAAGGCCAGCTGGGGAGCCAGGAGGCTTGGGATCAGTGCTGAGTTTAGATCAGCCACAGGCCCTTGACAGCTCACTCACGGCACAGGGCAGGGGGGGTTGTCCATCTCACAGGAAGCCCTCCCACTCGCTTTGCCGTCATTCCAGCGCATCCCCTGCCCCTTGACATCCTGAGGATCCTCACCCACCCCAGCCCAAACCCCACCACCAGGGGCTGTGGGAAGGCAAGAACCAAGGCTGCCTCCTGGGTCCTTTACTCCACTCACAGCTGCAGCTCAGACATCCTCCCACAACCAGGTCAGTCCACACAGGCTTTCCCATCGTGCCCTCAAGTTGGCTACACAAGACCAGCTTCCTCCTTGGCGACCTGCCTTTCTCCCATCACCCAACTCCTTTATTTTGAAAAGCAGTGAAGCTACCAAGATCCAGACCAGCAAAGGATGGGGAGAAATGTCTGGCAACAGTATTGGCTGTAGCAAAGCCAAGGTGCAGCCCAGTCTAGACCGTCTCCCTGCCCCATGCCACCGCCCCTCTATCCTCCCAGCGCTGGACCAGCTCATCAGGATTGCACAACAGGGCATTCGGGGTCAGACCTTCCCGGGACAGGGTTTAGAGGAGAAAAGTGCGCCTAATGAAGAGGAACTAAGGGGCAGGATTCCAGAAGGACCTGGAAATACTGCGGCTGTTTTCTTTTGTTTTTGCAAAGAGGCAAACACAGAACTTCAGGGCATGAGAACAGAGTAGAAAGAGACAGGGGTGAGGTCTGAGAAAGCGCAGAGAAGGAAAGATTGACGCAGCAGTGGTCCAAGAGCTGACGGAGACGTGCTCGGGGAGGACGGGCTGGCCTAGCCAGCGGGAAGGCAGGTGGGTGCTGTTAGGGGCTCACAGGGACAAGTAACCGAGGATCACAGGTGATGATTAAAATGTGGTCACCTGCCCAGAATAACCTGAAGACAGCCTCTCCTTCCCCCTGACATATACACAAGTGCCAATGAGGAAAATTTCCCTAAATCTCCCAACACAACCTCCAGAGGTCACCCCAGGCCCTAGGGAAGCCTCGATCCTTCTGATCCTTGGAAGGTCCAGACTTTCTGACATCACCAGAGGCACAGTGATGCCCTCTGGGAGGCCCCAGACTCTCCTCAGAGCCCACTCCAGGGCCACTCCCCAGCCAGGAATCCCAAGGAAAGATCAAATCCCAGGGCCCTGGGACGGTCACATCCCCTTCACCTGGCAGATGGAGCAAGTGAGGACCAGAGAGGCAAGGGCCTTGCCCAAAGGCGCACAGCCAGCAGGATTCACCCTGCCCTTCAGGGGCTGACCAGCCATGCCCAGGGAAGAAGGCCACCAGAGGACCTCTGAGACCACCAGTGGCATCCCCAAGGACTAAGGCCCCTCATTTGTCCAAGGTGCCACCGGGGTGGGTGTCTCAGAGGCAGGAACACCCACTTCTGTCTGTCCTCACTGGCCATGTGGCCTCACACAGCCAACAGGACTTCTAGAGCAAAGAAGAAACCTGCCATGGGGTGGGGGACAGGGAGAATCATTTGAGATCCAGCCCTGAAAGAGCTTGGCCCCCAGTCACTGTGCCCCTTTTTTCCCCTTCTTCTGTAGGAGAGGAAAAGTTAGAGGTGCCCAGCCCTAGGTCAGGCTGTGTGTCCCTTGACAAGCCACTGCCCAACCTCAGCTTCCCCTTCTCTACAACAAGAAGACCAGCACAGCAAGACCCAGGGGCCCGCGGGCCTTGTTGGCCTCTTCCCATGGAAGTCTGGCCCCACAGAGTGGCCACAGCTGGCCTGGTCCCGGCCTGCGGACAGTGGGCTCCCCAGGGCCTGCCCACGGCCCTCTCCTCAGGACAAGGAAGGCGGGGGTGGCTGACGGCCGGCTGCCTGATTTATAGCCTCCTCCAGCCGCCCTTCCCAAGGCGGCAGGCCGAGCAGATATTTTCCATGGCCACGGCCGAGTTCAGACGTTCAAGGGAGCCCTGGGTCTGCGCCTTGGGCCTGGCCCAGCCTCCTATCTCCTGATGGCGCAGGCGGCCAGGGGCCCGGGCCCAGGAACAAGCACTCCATCACGGGGCAGAGCGAGGCGGGGCCCAGAATGCCACAGCCAGGGCCAAGAGCCCCGGGTAGGGGAGGGCCAGGCCTCCCAGCCAGCGTGGTTCACACCAGGCCCTTCCCACTTCCGTTTCCCCCTTTCTCCCCGTGACAACATCTTGAACGAGAGCCTCTGCTGGCAAGCCCGAGCACCCTGGGGTTTTCTGCCCCGACGCGGCTCCCACGCTCCGCTGCGCACACAGCCCTTGGACAGGCTGCTGAGATTGTGTGTGGTGCTAGTGGCGAAACACAAACCTCCGGCCCACACAAATGTTCTTGGAGGCCTCGCTCCCTCCAGGCAGGATCAGCCTGGATAACTAGGGAGGTGCCCCTGTCCCTCTCGGCACCAGACCCTTCCTCAGTCACCCTCCGGCCAAACCAGACGCTCAAATCAGGCCATGAGCACATTCAGATAAGGATGATCCATACCATGGAATCTCTATACCATTTAAAACGGAGCCTCCAATCCAGCTTTCTGCTTCCAGTCAAGATGGAATAACAGGAACTAGATTCAGGTTCCCACCCGAAACCACAGACAAAATATTTGCCCCTAGTTTTCAAGACACTGAACTGCAAGCGACAAAGGGAAAGCGGTCCTGAGAGACAGAAATAAACAAGGTGGTGAGCACTCTAGAGTGCCCCAGGGTGAGGGCAGGGTGGGGACAGGGGGAGGGCAGACCTGGTGGATTTCCTGACCTGCAGAGATGGAGCTGAAGTCCAGGCAGACCAAGGCAGTGAGAGTCTGCAAGACAGAATGCCAAGAGGGAGAGCTGAACAGAGAGACAGCCTTAGAGACTGGCAGGGCACCGCAGGGATCGCTGCAGACTACAGCCAGCACATGCAGTTGTGCACCAGGGCCAGGCAAGCAGCTAAAAGGATGAGAGGGATGCTGCCCAGTACAAACAGGGCCGCTGCCTGTTCCCACCACCCAGACTGGAAAGAAAAGCATTGCGTAGAGAATTCAGAAGGATTTTGCCTCAACAGCAACGAATAACTAGCCCTGGGCTCTGATCTCATCTAACTAATCTTAAAAGCAAGGATAAACCTTTCAAATAAGTCAACCATGTCTCAAAGTTAAAAAATATTTACAAGATAACAAAAACGTTCAATACCCAACAAGATAAAATTTACAATATCTAGTATCCATCAAAAATTACCAGGCATGCAGAAAAAAAAAAAAAGACCCACAGGAAAATACATCCCATTATAAGAAAATAATCAATTAATCAAAACTGAATCAGAGTAGACACAGACATCAGAACTTGCAGATAAGAGCTTTCAAACAGTTAGTTAAGAGGAGACAGTAAAGATATAAAAAGACCCAATCAAACCTCTAGAGATGTAAAATACACTAAATAGGATTAGTGGCAGATTGTGAGTGCATGTTCGGTCACGTCTGACTCTTTGTGACCCCAGGGACTATAGCCCGCCATGCTCCTCTGTGGGTTTCCCGGGGAGCTCAAACAGTAAGAATCTGCCTGCAATACCAGGAAACCTGGGTTCAATCCCTGGGTCGGGAAGATCCCCTGGAGAAGGAAATGGCAACCCGCTCCAGTATTCTTGCCTGGAGAATCCCATGGACAGAAGAGCCTGAGGGGTTATAGTCCATGGGGTCGCAAGAGAGTCAGACATGACTGGGAGACTAGCACTTTCATGCTCCTCTGTTCACAGAATTTTCCAGGCAAGAATACTGGAATGGGTTGCCATTTCCTACTCCAGGAGACCTTCCCAATCCAGGGATCAAACCCGTGTCTCTTGCAGGCTGATTCTTTATCACAGGCACCAGCTGGGAAGCATCAGTGGAAGATTAAACACTGAACTTAGATGACACAATGAATCTGAAGAAACAGCAATAGAAACTAGCCAATATGAAAAGCAGAAAATTACAAAAGAGAGCATGTGACAACTTCAAGATGCCTGCTGCTGCTGCTGCTGCTGCTAAGTCGCTTCAGTCGTGTCCGACTCTGTGCGACCCCAGAGACGGCAGCCCACCAGGCTCCCCCATCCCTGGGATTCTCCAGGCAAGAACACTAGAGTGGGCTGCTATCTCCTTCTCCAGTGCATGAAAGTGAAAAGTGAAAGGGAAGTAGCTCAGTCGTGTCTGACTCTTAGGACCCCATGGACAGCAGCCCACCAGGCTCCCCCGTCCATGGGATTTTCCAGGCAAGAGTACTGGAGTGGGGTGCCATTGCCTTCTCCAAGATGCCTAATACACATGTAATTGGAGTCCCTGAAGAAGAAATGGAGAAAAGAGAGTGGAAAGAAGAAATATTTGAAGAAATAATGGCTAAGAATGTTCCAAATGCAAAGAAAATCTGAAAAAAAAAAAAAAAAGGATCCAGAGTAAAGATTATCAGCTAAGATCTAGAAAGTCACTAATTCTACTCAATATTCTATAATGACCTATATGGAAAAAGACTTTTTTAAAGAGCAGATGTATTGATATGTAAAACTGATTCATTTGCTATACACTTGAAACTAACCCAACACTACAAATCAACTATACTCCAAGTAAAAAAACAAAGGTTTTTAAAGTCACTGATAATGACAAAGGAGCAAGTTCATCAACAGCATATAACAATTCTAAACATGTATGCACCTAAAAACAGAGCTTCAAATACATAAAGTAAAAACTGAAATAACTGGTTTAAAGTCCAGCCAATATGATTCACCATATTATCCCATCCGAGATCAAGGACAAGAAAAGGATATTTGCTCTTATCACCTGTAGTCAACACTGTACTGGATGGTCTAGAGGCAGTAAAATAAGGCCAAATAACTAAATAAAAGGCTCCAAATAGTAAAGAAAGAAATAAAATTGTCTTTATTCTCAGATGATGTGATCATTTATGTTTAGAATCTGATAAAATCTGTAAAACAAGATACAAGCACATTATACACAAGTCATTTATATCTCTAAATACTAGCCAAATAAAATTTTAAAATACCACTTGTAACAACTTCAAATTACATAAAATATCTCAGGATAAATCTGAACAAGGCATACAATGCCTGTAAATTAAAAGCTATTTTTAAAAACTGCTGACAGAATTTAAAGAAGACCTAAACAAATGGAAGGACACACTTTGTTCCTGGGTTGGATTCCTCAGTATTGTTAAAATGTCCATTCTCTCCAAATTTATCTATATTCACTATACTCTCAATCAAAATCTGAAAAGCAGGGCTTTTTTGAGAAACTTATATGAAAATGCAAAGCATCTAAAATAGCCAAAGCAACATTAAAATAAAAAAAGGAACAAAGTTGGAGGGCTAAACTACTGATTTTAAGACTTATCATAAAACTTAGTAACCAAGAAAATATGGTGTCAGTGCCAACACAGACAAATAGATCAAAGGAACAAAATAGAAAGTCCAGAAATAGGCCCACACATATTCAGGAAATAGATTTTTTTTATAATGGTGCAAAGGTAACTTGGTGTAGAAAGAATAATCTTTCAACAAATGGTACGGGAGCAATTAAGACAGCCATTTGCAAATAAATATAAGCAGACCTCGGAGAAATCGCAGGTTTGGTTCCAGAACACCACGATAAAACAAATACCAGAATAAAGCAAGTCAATACAAATTTTCTGTTTTCTGAGTGCATATGAAAGCTGTTTACACTATCTTGTAGTCTATTAAGCATGCAATTTCATTGTCTAAAAAAACAACATATGTACCTAATTAAAAAATACTTTATCGCTAAAAAGTGTAGCCTTGAGCAATTCATAATCTTGCAATAGTGACATCAAAGATCACTAATCAGGGCTTCCCTGGTGGCTCAATGGTAGAGAGTCCACCTGCCAATGTAGGAATCACAGATTCGATCCCTGGGTCGGGAAGATCCCACACGCCATGGAGCAGCTAAGCCTGTGCACCACAACTATTGAGCCTGCGCTTTAGAGCCCAGAAACTGCAGCTGCTGAGCCCACACGCTGCAACCGCTGAAGCCCCCTCGCCCTAGAGCCCATGTTCTGCCACAAAAGAAGCCACCACAGTGAGAAGCCTGTGTACTGCAATGGAAAGAAGCCCCTACTCACCACAACTAGGGAAAAGCCCGCGCAGCAATGAAGACACAACACAGTCACAAATAAATAAACGAATAAAATTATTGTTTTAAAGATCACTGAAGGCACATCACCATAACAAATATAATGACAAAGAAGTTTGAAATATTGAAAGAATTACCAAAACGGGACACAGAGACACAAAGTGAGCAAATGCTGTTAGAAAAATGGCACCCAAAGAATTGCTTCATGCAGGATCACCACTGACCTTCACTCTGTAAAAAAATACAGTATGTGTGAAGTGCAACAATGCAGAGTACAGTAAAATGAGATGTGCACGTATAGAAATTACTAACTTCAGTCCATACGTTGTACTGTATCCATATGAATTCAAGATGGACCACAGACCTAAAACTTTAACATCTCTTAAAAGAAAACATAGAGGACGTCCCTGGACCCAAGTGTCCATTAACGGATGAGTGGATAAACAAAATACAGTCTATCTGTCCAGTGGAATACTATTCAGCCTTAAAAAGGAATGAAGATCTTACACATGCTACAACATGGAAAGGGACAGTGAAAGTTGCTCAGTCGTGTCCAACTCTTTGAGAGCCCATATAGTCCATGGAATTCTCCAGGCCAGAATACTGGAGTGGGTAGCCCTTCCCTTCCCCAGGGGAATCTTTCCAACCCAGGGATTGAACCCAGGTCTCCTGCATTGCAGGCGGGTTCTTTACCAGCTGAGCCACAAGAGAAGCTACAACATAAATGAACCTTTAAAACATTATGCTAAGTGTAATAAGTCAGACCCAAAGGGCAAATAGTGTATGATTCTGCTTACATAAAACACCTAGAATGGGAGATTCATAGAGACAGAAAGTAGGATGGGGTAGGAGACACACTATTAGGTACAAAATAAGCTATAAGGATACATTGTACACATTGGGAATAGAGCCAATATTTTATAATAACTATAAATGGAACATAATCTTTAAAAACTGTGAATCACTGTATTGTATACCTGTAACTTTTATAATAGTGTATATCAACTACACTTCAGCTTAAAACAAGAAATAGAAAAGAACTTAACAGGGATTGGGGACAGAGAGAATGGAGAGCTACAGCTTACAGGTTATGGAATTTCTGCTTGGGGAGATGAAAGAGCTTTGAAAATTGACACTGGTGATGGTAGCACAGCACTATGAATGTAACTAATGCCACTGGATTGTACCCTTAAAATGGTTAAAGTAGAAAATTTTGTATTATATTTTTTTTCTACAATTAAAAAAAACAATAACATAGCATACAAAAAACCCATTGAATTGTACATTTGAAATGGGTGAATAGTATGGCTAAAAAAAAGGACTATCTAAATGTGAGCCAAAATAAAGTTTGTTATTTTATTATTATTTTTTTAGCCACACCACATAGCTTGCAAAATCTTAGTTCCCTGACAAGGGATAAACCCACGCCCTCAGCAGTAAAAGCACAAAGTTTTAACCCACTGGCCAGCCAAGGAATTCCCAACAATTAGATATTTTTTAAAAGTTACTAAAAGTTCAAATAATGGACCATTCCAAGAGTTGGCAAGGATGTGGCAGAACTTGGGTTCTCACATGCTGCTGGTGGGAATACAGAATAGTGTAAATCCTCTTTGTTAAACAGTTTTACTGTTTCTTAAAAAGTCCAACCTCGTGACCTAGACACATCTGCTTTCTGAGCCAGACACCCCACCCCTCAAAGATTTACCCGGCAGAAGAGAAAAAGTCGTATGACTACTTGCACAAAATGTTCACAGTGGCCTTGTGTGTGAATAGCCAAAAACTGGAAACAACACAAATGTCCATCAGCAGACATCTGGGTAAAGAAATTAAGGTATATTTATCTGATGGGGTACCACTCAGCAATAAAAGGAGGGACCACCGCCTGAGAAACATGGATGGATCCCAAAGTAACTGCCCTAAGTGAAAAAGACAGACCAAAAAAAAAAAAAAACACAACACATCCTGTATGGCTCCGTTTAACTCTAGAAAAGGCAAACAGGTCTATAATGATTGAACGCACATCAGTGCTGGGCAAGTGAGGGGGAGGGAGGGACAGATTAAAAAGGGCAGGAGGAAACGTCTGGGGATGATGGATATGATCACTATCTTGGTTGTGGTTTGCAGACATAAGTCAAAACTTATCAAACTTTACATTAAAAGAAAACGCCACTGAGATGTAGTTTTCCTTCCAACTATCAGACTGGCAAAGACCAAAAAGTTTGATTAGAACATTCTGTTGGCATGGTTATAAGCACTCTTGCTGGTTGCTGGTGGGTGTATAAACTTCATGGAAAATGATCTGGCAATATCTATCCAAGCTACAAAAACTCCCACCTCTATGTCCAGATATTTCATTTCCAGAAAGTCATCTACAAAGATACACTCATGTATGTGAAATGACGTATTCCAAGGTTATTCAAAGTAACACTGTTTACAGCGGCAAGTGTCCATCATTAGGAACTAGATTTTTTAAAAAATGCACACACAATGGTACACCTCTCTAACCTAAGGAATGAGGAAGCTCTTCACGTGTTACATGAGGTGGTGAGTGAAAAGCACAGGTTACAATACAGATGTATCCTATGCTTCCATTTGGGTATAAAAAGGCATAAAAGACTAACTAGTCATTTTCATGTGACTCTCATGAAACATTTTTTGGAGGGATACACACCAAACCCAGTATCACTGGTTGGCTCTGGGAAAACTACATGGGCAGTGGAGCTACAGCAGAGCTGGGAAGACTTTATACGTGTTTACAGATAACTCTTTATGCTTTTTTGAGATTATTAACCATGTGAATGCATGACTGTTCAACAAACAGATAAGTGTAAATAAAAATTAAAGGTTAGTGGAAAATGAGTAAGGTTGATCTATCACAGACAGATGTGGGAAGAACACCAAGGCATATTGTTAAAGTAAGCACTCATGAAGAAAGCAAGGGGCTGAACACTATCAGTAGTATGATCCCATTTATGTAAAGATAAATGATAATGACAATAAAACACTGGTCTATGTCAACGGAAAACTGGAAACACATGTATAACCATTATCAGTGATTATCTCTAGGGAATAGGATTTGGGGGGAACCTACTCTCTCCACATTATACATATCTGAATCTTTATCCTTGTTCTGTTTGCATTTAGGTTTGTATCAGAAGAAAAAAACTGATAAATTTTTACTGGCATATTGTCACCCTGCTTATTTATATGCAGAGTACATCATGAGAAACGCTGGACTGGAAGAAACACAAGCTGGAATCAAGATTGCCGGGAAAAATATCAATAACCTCAGATGACACCACCCTTATGGCAGAAAGTGAAGAGGAACTAAAAAGCCTCTTGATGAAAGTGAAAGAGGAGAGTGAAAAAGTTGGCTTAAAGCTCAACATTCAGAAAACGAAGATCATGGCATCTGGTCCCATAACTTCATGGGAAATAGACGGGGAAACAGTGGAAACAGTGTCAGACTTTATTTTTGGGGGCTCCTAAATCACTGCAGATGGTGAATGCAGCCATGAAATTAAAAGACGCTTACTCCTTGGAAGAAAAGTTATAACCAACCTAGATAGCATACTCAAAAGCAGGGACATACTTTGCCGATTAAGGTCCGTCTAGTCAAGGCTATGGTTTTTCCAGTGGTCATGTATGGATGTGAGAGTTGGACTGTGAAGAAGGCTGAGTGCCGAAGAATTGATGCTTTTGAACTGTGGTGTTGGAGAAGACTCTTGAGAGTCCCTTGGACTGCAAGGAGATCCAACCAGTCCATTCCGAAGGAGATCAGCCCTGGGATTTCTTTGGAGGGAATGATGCTGAAGCTGAAACTCCAGTTTCAGCTTACTCTGGCCACCTCATGCGAAGAGCTGACTCATTGGAAAAGACTCTGATGCTGGGAGGGATTGGGGGCAGGAGGAGAAAGGGACGACAGAGGATGAGATGGCTAGATGGCATCACGGACTTGATGGTCATGAGCCTGAGTGAACTCCGGGAGATGGTGATGAACAGGGAGGCCTGGCGTGCTGCGATTCATGGGGTCGCAAAGAGTCGGACATGACTGAGCGACTGAACTGAACTGATAATGTTTGAATCAGAATAACAAATATACCTGTTATTTTTATTAGAATCAAAAAGTAAACAAGAAAAAAACTCCCCTAGGCAGTTACATTTTTAACCACTTACCTAAAAACACGAGAAAAGAGTTTAATATAATATGACCTCACCTCTGATCAGGAATTCTACCTTTAGAAATTCATCCAAGGATGTCATCAGTCACAGCCAAAGAATTACATCTGTGGAGAAACATATCCCTGAACGTAGTGGTGAGTGAAAACCTAGATTATAAAACAGCATGAGTGATGTGATAAAATGTTAGAAAACACAGTGAGAGAAGTCTAGAAGAACATTCACCAAGGTGCTGGGGATCCCACACAGAACATGGGGAACAGAAACCCAAGGTCATGGTGACTTCGACTTTCTTCTTTTTAAGCCTTTCTTCACAATTAGTTTACAGGTGACCTATTTTTGTTCAGTTTTTTTAAAAAAGAAAGTTAAGTAGACTAAGAAACTTAGAGCTTTAATATATATAAAGCTGTTTTTAGAAGACTTGCTTATGAGAGTGAAAAAAAAGTAACTATGTCCAAATGAGGGGGATCAGGACTTCCCTGGTGGTCCAGTGGTTAAGAATATGTCTTGCAAATTCAGGTTCGATTCCCGGTTTGGGAACTAAGATTCCACGTGCCGAGGAGCAACAAGCCACTGCCACAACTACAGAGCCAGCCCACCGCAACGGAAGATCCCACATTTGGCAACTGAGATCCAACGCAGTCAAGTAAATATTAAGAAAAAAAAAAAAAGAGAGAGAGAGGGGGATCAGCCACGAACAGACAAGAAATGCTTACAAAAGACATCAAGTAAAAAGAACAGGATGCAAAACTATAAACCATACAATAGCAAACTCCACATGTTGAGGAGAGCAAAGGTAGGAACAGAAAGATGAAGACGAGGATTAAGCAGACCAAAAAACAAAATAAAATCCTTAATAAGCCTAGAACAAATCTCATTTCATTTAATACGGTGGCCACCAAGACCCCTGGGTTGGGCTGAAATGAGAAGACAATTTTAGGCTAGGGAGCCTCACTGCAGCTGTCCTGGCTGGCAGAGTACCCCTGAGGGTTCATAGAGGGCTGCCCTATGGGAACCATGTGGTCAGTGGCTTCATAAAGCCACATGTCTGTTTTCTGACCAGCCACCTGCAGCCTTGAACAGGTCCATTAGCTGAAGATCATGACCACCGTCCTGCCTTGTAAAAGGATCTGGTCAAGAGCCCCATTACAGCAAGAGCTCTCTGGAGCGCAGCAGGACAGATGTGGCCCCGCATCATCACCCTCAGGTGGCCAGTCCCAGGGAAGGTCCAGAAGGTGCCTATCAGTCTGAGACAGGACACAATCAGGCACTCCCTCTGCTAATGAACAGATCCCTTTCCAGGTCAGAGACAAGTGCACAAAAGTGTCCAGGTGCCGGTAAGAACATGCTCTGTCAAGACGTCTTTCAGCAGAAACTGTGCTGGGGACTCTGGCTTAAGCCAATAGCAGTGCAAATGAGAGTTAGGATTTGGGTTGGCTGGAGTTTAAATGAGTCGCTAGCAGGATGTAGCTGCCAAAGATACAGTGCCCACCTGGGCTGCCTTCTTCATAATAATCAAGATTTCACAGCCATGACATGGAAGCAAACTAAATGTCCATCAACTAAACGTAAAAAGGAGCTGTGGTATCTGTGTACAGTGGAATAGTACTCAGCCATGAAAAAGAACGAAATAATGCCATTTGTTGCAACATGGGTGGACCTTGAGACTATCATATTGCGTGAATTAAGTCAGATATATGGGAAATCTTATACGTGGAATCTTAAAATCATACAAACGGACTTACTTACAAAACAGAAACAGACTCACAGACACAGAAAACAAACGTATGGTTACCAAAGGGGAAAGGGGGGGTAGGGATAAATTAAGAGTTTTGGATTAACAGACACACACTACTATACATAATATGAACAACAAGGACCTAATGTACAGTACAGGGAACTATACTCATATCTTGTAATAACCTAACAATGGAAAAGATTCTGAAAATGAATGTGTTGTGTGTGTGTGTGTGTTGTGTGCGTGTGTATGTCTGTGTGTGTGTATGTGTGTGTGTGTATATAAAACAGAATCACTTTGCTGTACATTTGAAACTAACAGAAGACTGCAAACCAACTACAGGTTAGTGTTTAGATTAGTGTTAGTTGCTCAGTCATGTCCGACTCTTTGCAACCCCACAGACTGAAGCCTCCCAGGCTCCTCTGTCCATGGAATTCTCCAGGCAAGAATACTGGAGTAAGTAGCCATTTCCTTCGATCTTCCCAACACACGGATTGAACTCAGGTCTCGTGCATTGCAGGCGGCTTCTTTATCGACTGAGCCACCAGGGAAACCAACTACATTTCAATTTTTTAAAAAAGATTTCGTGCTATGTACCAGGGGCTTGACACATACAGTCTTTCATCCCCACAAGACAGGTCCACAGGTATCCCCACTTTACAGATGAGAAAACAGAGGCACAAAGCTGGAATGATCAGTCTGTCTCCAATGCCTGATCCACAGAACCTTCCAAACTAAGGGCTCACGCGCCTGTTCCCTCCCAACGCCAGCACCATAGCTGGAGCAGCAAGCTCCCACCTGGGCAGTCCCCCTCTGGAGTGAATGCCAGGGCACAAAACAGATGCCAAGCTGGGTTTCATGGAATGCAGAGGACCCAGACTTGCCCCTCAAACGGGAGTGTTTTGGGGGAAAAACTAGCCCAGGGAAGATGCCCACTGTCCTCCCTTAGGGAGCTAGGCTCTGCAGAAGGGATCACCTCTTGACAAAGGAGACACAGGAGGCAGGTCAGGACTGATGACAGGACCATACATACATTCTCACCATCAGGGCAGTCAGGGACAGGTCTTCCAGGCAGAAGTGTCTCTGCAGAGACAGAGGTTGGGCCCTGCCCCCTTAGAGGATACAGCAGAGCCCCACATGAATGGGAAACTGACCCCGACTGATGTAGATTCGGGACCTCAGGCCAAGTCCAGTAAAACCAGAAAACCTCCACAGCATCTGTAAAATGCATATAATTCCTACTGCATGGGTTTGTTATCCTAGCATGACCCACGGGGATGGTGGTAAAACAGTGCAGATTCGAAAGCCCTGCCACCCGAGACCATCACAGCAATTAGAGGCAGAGCACCTCCTATGGGAATGGCGAGGCCAAAGGCTGCTTCTTTATTCAAGCAAATCAGTGCTGTGATCATCCATGAGTCTAAAAACCCCAAATAACTCTCTCTCATTGCTAAAATAAAGAAACTGCAATCCCAGGCCCTGAATGTCATGACTTAAAGGTTGCCTGAAATGATCTATTCTAACCACCTCATTTGATGGACAAAGAATAAACCAGGAGAATCTCAGAGAGGGACAGTGGCTTGCCCGAAGTCTCACAGTAAATTCCAGGCAAAGCCAGACTAGAACCCTGGTTACTGCACCATATTTCCAGTGCTTTATCCACTGAAACATCCTGCCTCCCACCTAAAAACTCTTCAAAGTGGTTATAAAAAACACTGAATACAGAGATTATGTGTGGAGCTCAAATGAACTATAACACATGCTTGGATTATTTAAAATACAACTCTGCTATGTTACACACTAATCACTTTATAAACATGTGCTCTTGCTCACGAAGGAAGCCAATGTGAAGACTGCTTGGTTGGCTCACATTTCTGTACAGAATTGTCAAAGTAAACTGAACAAAATGTCCATGGAAAAATTTCTCCCATAGAGAAATTTCCTCTAATTCATTGATCAACTACTCAGTTCAGTTCAGCATGGACTGCAGCATGCCAGGCTTCCCTGCCCATCACCAACTCCTGGAGATTACTCAAACTCATGTCCATCGAGTCGGTGATGCTATTCAACCATCTCAACCTCTGTCATCCTCTTCTCCTACTGCCTTCAATCTTTCCCAGGATTAGGGTCTTTTCTAATGAATCAGTTATTTGCATCAGGTGGCCAAAGTACTGGAGTTTCAGCTTCAGCATCAGTCCTTCCAATGAATATTCAGGGCTGATTTCCTTTAGATGGACTGGTTGGATATCCTTGCAGTCCAAGGGACTCTCAAGAGTCTTCGCCAACACCACAGTTCAAAAACATCAATTCTTCCATGCTCAGCTTTCTTTATAGTCCAACTCTCACAACCACACATGACTACTGGAAAAACCATAGCTTTGACTAGATGGACCTTTGTTGGCAAAGCAATGTCTCTGCTTTTTAATATGCTGTCTAGGTAGATCATAGCTTTCTTCCCAAGGAGCAAGCATCTTCTAATTTCATGGCTGTAGTCACCATCTGCAGTGATTTTTGGAGTCCAGGAAAATAAAGTCTGTCACTGTTTCCACTGTTTCCCCATTTATTTCCCATGAAGTGATGGGACCAGATGCCATGATCTTAGTTTTTAGAATGTTGAGTTTTAAGCTAGCTTGTTCAGCCTCCTCTTTCACTTTCATCAAGAGGCTCTTTAGTTCTTCTTCACTTCCTGCCATAAGGGTGGAGTCATCTGCATATCTGAGATTATTGATATTTCTCCTGGCAATCTTGATTCCAGCTTGTGCTCCAGCTCTTTGCAACCCCATGGACTATACTATCTATGGAATTCTCTAGGCAAAAATACTGCAGTAGGTAGCCTTTCCCTTCCTCAGGGGATCTTCACAACCCAGGGATCCAACCCAGGTTTCCTGCATTGCAGGCAGATTCTTTACCAGCTGAACAACAAGGGAAGCCCGATCAACTATTAAGCACAAATTAAAAGACAATAGCAAGACAGTATTGATGAGTGTTATAAGTAAGGGAAACCCCAGGGACAAATGGAAGCCTAGGTCTAGGAATGATTTCAAGGAGGTGACCCCTGAGTTACTGGCTTCATGGATAGGAGATGAAGGATATGCCAAGAACCAACAGCAAAGGACTTTAAAATTCCTATAGTCAGTGGATGGATGGATGGATGAATAGAGGGTGGATGAATGGATAGAAGATGAATGAATGATGAATAGATAGAAGATGGGTGGATCAATAGATAAATGGATGAACAGATGTATCATTAATGGAAGGATGGATAATGGGTGAGTGGATGGATGATTGATAATAGATGGATGGGGGTAGATGAATGATGATGGATAATGAATGGATGGATGGATGGATAAGTGGAAAATGAATAATGGAAGGATGGATGGATGGGTGGATGGATGATGGGATGCATGACAACTACTACTCTTAAATCACTGAAAGTGTTCCGAAGTACCGTAGTCGAGAGCGTTCTGAGAACCAGGTTCATCTTCTCATTCCTTTCAACTCATCATCCCCTACACAGACCCTGAGGTAGAGTTATCTTCCAGTAGCAGGTCAGGAATAGGTGAACACCATATCCCTTGCCTACAGATGGGCAGGGGTGACAGGGTGAGAAGAGGCATGCGCATATTTGCTGAGAATCTCCTCTTTTCCACAGTTGGGCCTGGCCTGCGTGCATGTGTGAGTGCACGAATGCTCAGCTGTATCCAACTGTTTGAGACCCCAGGGACTGCTGGTCCGCCAGACTCCTCTGTCCATGGGATTCTCCAGGCAAGAATACTGGAGCGGGTTACCATTTCCTCTTCCAGGGGATACCGGCAGAAAAAAACTTGAGAAATGAAGTTGACCCAAATCCAAAAGGAGGAAAATGATAAGGCAAAGGTAATGATCCCTTACTCCACATCAGATCCCAAATGTTCCAGTTCCAGAAAGAACCTGAGTCCCCACGTTTATATTTCATGTCCTGAATAAAGATAAGCCATGGGTGTGACATTAAGTTGGTAGAGTCATCCTTGGGAGCATAAAGCATCCCAGACTCTCATAAAGGGCCCCTCTGTATCCTGCTGAACCTGCTCCTTACACTTCATCCTCCAAGTAACACTGATGCCTTAGAGGTTCCAGAAATGCCTCTCTCTGCCCACCATTTGCTTGAATTCCTCTTCCTGGATGGCCCTTCCTTCTCCTGCCCCTCAATGGGTAATGCCATTATCCTGGAGACCCAGCTCTGGGCCTCTCTTGGAGGAAGCCTTCCCAGACTTCCTCGGGCACAACTGCTAGGTTGAATAAATAAGCTACCACCAAAGGTCCCCACCCCTGGCTTTTCGTTATTCGGACCCAGGACTCTACAATCCCTGACTGACCAGAAAGAACCTGGTACAAAATTCACTAAGTAGGAAATTTAGCCTGGGGCCAGAAAAGCAGACAGCTTCTCTCTGATGACTGTCTGGTGCACTATCTGCTCCTGACCAACATTCCTAGGTACCGGCCTTTTGAGGTCACGCCAGCTAATCCCTGGCTTTCCTAAAGCAGCCTCCCGGCGAGGCATGGAGAACACAGGAGAAAGATGCACGAGGGAGAACTCTGCTGGGATTTTGCTAGCCGCCAGCTCCTAACCAAGTTAGCAAGGTGTGAGCCTGCGGCAGCGAGCTTGATCCATGCCAGGCCCATAACAGATGTTCCAGTAAGTGCTAGCTGATTGACTGATGGATTGCACAAGGAATTCCTCTTGATGGCAACTGCCACCCTGCTTCAAATTCAGGTCACAGAAAAGAAGGTTGATGATTTCCAGCCTGGTGAGAGTGTGAGTTGTGAATAAGCACCTCTGCCTGCTCCAAAGCCCTGGCCCCAGAATCATGCTGTGTCAGCCAGGGAGGAAAACCTAACAGCAGGCCTCACTGGTGACCTCCACCCAGGGTCACAGGCCTTGCTGGTGACCCCCACTGAGGGTCACAAGCCTTGTTTATGACCTCCACCAAGGATCGCTCATTTGCAGCACTGGTACATTTGGGCTGGCTCATCCTTTGTCATGGCGGCTGCCCTGTGCACAGCTGGCCACTAAGCAGCGTCCCTGGCCTCTACCCCCTAGATGTCAGGAGCAACACCACCATTGTTGTTGTTCAGTCACCAAGTCATGTCCAACTATTTGCAACCCCATGGGCTGCAGCACACCAGGCTTCCCTGTACTTCACTATCTCCTAGAGTTTGCCCAGGTTAAGGTTCACTGAGTCAGTGATACCATCCAACCATCTCATCCCCTGTCACCCTCTTCTCCTGCCTTCAATCTTTTCCAAGATCAGGGTCTTTTCTAGTGAGTTGGCTCTTCACATCAGATGGCCAGAGTATTGGAGCTTCAGCCTCAGCATCAGTCCTTCCAGTGAGTATTCAGGGTTGATTTCCTTTAGGATTGACTAGTTTGATCTCCTTACTTTCCAAGGGACTCTCAAGAGTCTTCTCTGGCAACACAGCTCAAAAGCATCAATTCTTTGGTGCTCTGCCTTCTTTATGGTCCAACTCTCACATATCTACATGACTACTGGACAGACCATAGCCCTGACAATATGGACCTTTGTTAGCAAAGTGATGTCTTTACTTTTTAACACTGTCTAGGTTTGTAACTGCCCACCCCGCCTTTATGACAACCAAAAATTTCTCCAGACATCAACAAACGTCCCCTGGGGAACAAACAGCTCTGGCTGAGAATTAGTGCTGTAGCCTTTGCACCAGGCAGACCAGGGCAGCGCTCAGAAGACAGCTTCAGGACAGGGTCCTGGTTTGGGCATCAGTAAATCTGCCACTGCTCAGGGCTCCGCCTCCCACCTCCCAGGTAAGCATGGAGATCACTCAGTGTCTCTGAGACTCAGGTGCAGTCAGTCAGTCAGTTCAGTCGCTCAGTCGTGTCCGACTCTTTGCGATCCCATGAATCACAGCACGTCAGGCCTCCCTGTCCATCACCAACTCCGGAGTTCACTCAGACTCATTCATGTCCATCGAGTCGGTGATGCCATCCAGCCATCTCATCCTCTGTCATCCCCTTCTCCTCCTGCCCCCAATCCCTCCCAGCATCAGGGTCTTTTCCAATGAGTCAACTCATCGTATGAGGTGGCCAAAGTATTGGAGTTTCAGCTTTAGCATCATTCCTTCCAAAGAACACCCAGGACTGATCTCCTTTAGAATGGACTGGTTGGATCTCCTTACAGTCCAAGGGATTCTCAAGAGTCTTCTCCAACACCACAGTTCATAAGCATCAATTCTTCAGCGCTCAGCCTTCTTCACAGTCCAACTCTCACATCCATACATGACCGCTGGAAAAACCATAGCCTTGACTAGATGGACCTTTGTTGGCAAAGTAATATCTCTGCTTTTGAATATGCTATCTAGGTTGGTCATAACTTTCCTTCCAAGGAGTAAGTGTCTTTTAATTTCATGGCTGCAATCACCATCTGAAGTGATTTTGGAGCCCAAAAAATAAAGTCTGACACTGTTTCCACTGTCTCCCCATCTATTTCCCATGAAGTGATGGGGCTAGATGCCATGATCTTAGTTTTCTGAATGTTGAGCTTTAAGCCAATTTTTTCACTCTCTTCCTTTACTTCCATCAAGAGGCTTTTTAGTTCCTCTTCACTTTCTGCCATAAGAGTGGTATCATTTGCATATCTGAAGTTAATTGATATTTCTCCCGGCAATCTTGATTCCAGCTTGTGCTTCTTCCAGCCCAGCATTTCTCATGATGTACTCTGCATAGAAGTTAAATAAGCAGGGTGACAATATACAGCCTTGATGTGCACCTTTTCCTATTTGGAACCAGTCTGTTGTTCCATGTCCAGTTCTAACTGTTGCTTCCTGACCTGCATATAGGTTTCTTAAGAGGCAGGTCAGGTGGTCTGGTATTCCCATCTCCTTCAGACTTTTCCACAGTTTATCGTGATCCACACAGTCAAAGGCTTTGGCATAGTCAATAAAGCAGAAATAGATGTATTTCTGGAACTCTCTTGCTTTTTCGATGATCCAGAGAATGTTGGCAATTTGATCTCTGGTTCCTCTGCCTTTTCTAAAACCAGCTTGAACATCTGGAAGTTCACGGTTCACGTATTGCTAAAGCCTGGCTTGGAGAATTTTGAGCATTACTTTACTAGTGTGTGAGATGAGTACAATTGTGCGGTAGTTTGAGCATTCTTTGGCATTGCCTTTCTTTGGGACTGGAATGAAAACTGACCTTTTCCAGTCCTGTGGCCACTGCTGAGTTTTCCAAATTTCCTGACATATTGAGACTCAGGTTACCATCTGCAAAATGAGGCCATATTTTGCAAGTCACTGGGCTGGCAGAGGCACTCAGTTAATAGCTTTACATTGATTTGTACATGGCTGTTCTGAAAACCTCAAGCTAACATCACTCATCTCTCCACAAAAGCTAGAAAAGTACTACTGGAAACCTACTAAGGTCTACTGAGGGCCTCAAGAACAGCTGTCCAAATACTTTGGCCAAGTCATTCCACTTTTAAGAATCTATTCTAAGGAAATGATTAGAATTTCAGGTAAACATTTATACACAAAGATATCTATTGCAATGGTTATCTATAACCACAAAAACTACTGATAGGAAAAAAAACCTAAATGCCCAACAATATAATAGAGTAAAATAAAATATGTTTATGGATGGACTTCCCTGGTGAACCAGTAGGTAGGACTCCATGCTTCCACTGCAGGAGGCATAGGTTCAATCCCTGGTTGGGGAACTAAGATCCCACATGCCACACGGCATAGTCAAATTAAAAGAAAAAGTATATATATATATATATGTGCTTGAGTAGATAAAGAAATATTAGATAGCCAAGAAAAATCACATAAAGAGTATGCATTAATAATGTGGACTGTCCATGAGATAACATCATAGTGAAGTTACTGTTACAATTAAGTTATGATGTAACTTCAACTTTGTAAGAAAATATAGAGCCAAAAAATTATTCCTTAGAAACAAGATAAAGACTGGAAAGAAACTTGACAAAATCTTCCTCTCTCTGCTATTTCCTATTTCATAAGTTTTCTATAAAGAAAAAAAGTGAAAAAAAAATTACATCTTAGTTTTAAGATCTTGTGGGGAAAATGTTTTGTTGTTGTTAATACTTTTACATCAGAAGGCAAGGCTCTGCTCGAATGCCCAGGTGCTAAATCAAAGTACAGACCTGAACAGAGCCTGAGCCAAGCGAGGAGATAGATGTTCAAACCTAAATAAAACAGAAATGAAATCTAAGGAAACAGACGCAGGAGAAAGAGGGTGTGGGCGGGCCTGGGCTACTAGGGAAATGGGAGGTACCCACAGGGTGAGCTGGGCTGGACAGGAGAGCGGGTGGGACCAGGTCTGGCCCAAGTGCTGCGCTGTTGCTGTCGGCGTGGCTGGGCAGGTGGCTAGGCAGCTGGAGAAGGACACACAGTGCTCTGGGAAGCAGGTTAGTGGGTGCCCAGGGCTGGGTAGTGGTCTGGGGGCTTGGCTTCTCACTGCTGACATCACTGCAAGCAAGGACAGGACTTATACCATGGGCAAGATGGGGGCTAGGAGGTCTGTGGTTCAGATCTAGTCCAACAAACCAACCTCCAGGCAAGATTCCAAAGGGGCCATCAGCCTGATGCTACCTCCATCTCTTGCCCACCACCAACCACCCACTCAAGGAGGTCCTTGGAGAAGGGAAGAGGCGTGTCAATGAAGGAGCAGCACTCTAGTATGGGACCGCAGCTGCTCTTGGTAAACAGTGGAGCTGGGCACTAGTGGTCTGGGGGTCCGTGGACTGAGGGCAGGATCTAGAAAGGAATGTGGCACCCAGGTGCCAGACACCAGGGACACAGAAATGCCACCAGGCCTGATCCCACTTCCCTCGGGCCTCCCAGTGCCAGGGGCATAAGTGGGCAGTGTGCCCTCAATCTGCCCTGGGAGGTCTAGACCAGCCCATCTCCCTTATGGCAGGTTCCCTGCACCAGTCCATCTCCCTCATGGCAGGCCCCCTGCACCAGCCCATGCCCATCATGGCAGGCCCCCTGCACCAGCCCATCCCCCTCATGACAGGCTCTCTCCAGCTTCAGGCCTGAGGCCATCACGGCTGGGAGGCTGTGATATCCCACACCAGCTCCTCTCACTCAGTCTGTATCTCCTTCCTGCCCTTCTCAGGGAACCATAAAGACACCCACAGCTAAGTCAAACCTCAGTCTGGGTCACTCTTACCAAAGACCTGCTCAAACTCTGCAACACTAAACTAGACCCAAAAAGGGTCTGACTTCTGGCAGCTGAAGCAAGGAGCCAGCCATCATGATGCACAGGTATAGTTTCTTATACAGGAAGAAACAAAGGAGCCATCCAAAGGACCCTCAGGTCAAGAACCCATGGCACAGAAACTAAGGTGCTGATTTAATAAGCTCATTGCTCTCTGGATTCTCCAGGTATCTTTCTCAGCAGACTGTGGGATTGTCGGAGCTGGCTGACAGTCTCAGAAAGACAGCCCATTTCTCTATGAGGTCTAGAGCAGAAGCAGCTCAATTCTCAGCTAGTTTATCTGCCCCAACCTCCAGTCCACCAAATAGCTGGGAAGTTTAAATGCTGCTTATCCATCCAGCCTTACAGAAGGAAATGCTCTTCCTTTATTAAATGCAAAAATCAGTGAGGTGAAGAGCATCACAGGAAGAAATCATTAAATCCCCATTACCTTGCCCTAAAAATCCTTGATTAAATGCAGATCTCAGGGTCCCCCCCAAGGGAATTCACGGTCTGTAGGTTCTCCCTGGGGGGCCTGAAAACTGAAAGTGTTACTAGCTCAGCTCAGCCAGGTCTGACTCTACGCAACCCCATGGACTGTAGCCCACCAGGCTCCTCCATCCAAGGGATTCTCCAGGCAACAATACTGGAGTGAGTTGCCATTCCCTTCTCCATGGGACCTTCCCAACTCAGGGACTGAACCTGGATCTCCTGCATTGCAGGCAGATTCTTAACCACTGAAAAGGTTGAGGGGCTTGAGAATCTGCATATTTAACCAGCTTTCCACCTGAATCCCTGGCAGGAAGGAAGTCCGCTGGAGGCTTTCTTTTCAGATTTGCCTCTTTAACTCATTTCCAGTTCTGACTTCATTCTCCTATGCTAGTTCTTTTTGTTTAAGTGCATCTTAGAAGAAAAAAATCTAATTCATAAAGAGATCTGGTAGTTAAAAGATTTCAGAATGTGTGTGTATACATATATATATATGTATACACACACACACACACACACACACACACACATACTTAACCTAGGAGAAGGAAATGGCAACCCACTTCAATATTCTTGCCTGGAGAATCCCATGGACAGAGGGGCCTAGCGAGCTATATATATAGTCCATGGGGTCCAGAGTCAGACAAGACCTGACTACACCACCATACTTAACCTGAAGAGTAGATACATATTGATACTACATTCATGCATGTAAGTAACATAAAGACATTAGAGTACTACATCTTAGAAAGATGAAGACATCCAAATCACATTCAAACCCTGCCACCTGCTTCATCCTGCCGCCAGCACACCTGACAACTCCTGGCTAAGTGACTGCTGAGTCAGATTCCTTCTCTCCTTACACGAATGAAGCACATTCAGCCAGCGACCATCAATGATGTCCCCTCACCTTGATCTCCGTAGAGAGTGAGAGTCAGCCCTAAATACTCTGTCGCTGCCTGGACACACAATGTATCACCCCTGCACAACGCTCTGCCATCTGCAGAAATGGTTGAGTGATGTCCTTTCAACCCATCATCTGATCACGATGACCTCAATTTTTGGAGAAGGCAAGTCAAAACTCGACACTTATCTTCAGAGATACAAGACATATTTATGTGTCAGCCCACTCTTCAACTTGGCTATAGCCTTCAGGAAAGTCTGAAAAGGCCGTTGCAGACCAAGTGCTTCCCCCGCCCCCACCAATGTCCCCACATCCACCCCACGCCCGCTCACCCAGTGACCATATCCCAGAGGAGCTCTGAGCACTACAGCTGACTAGGTAGTGACAGGCGGGGAGGTGGGGAAAGGAGGGTTATTCCTTGAGAAGAGCCTCACTACACTCTCCCCAAAAGCAGAGGCAAAGACCAAAACCCCACACTCTGTCCAGACCTTGGTTCCCCCCCCACCAACCCTGCCTGAGGTCTGATTCTTAATGGTGACTGCGAGAGGCAGGGTGTGCTAACTCCCAAGAAATTCTGGCTGGAGGATCTGAGAGATCACACCTGTCAAGTCCCGTCCCTTCCACAGAGAGGCCAAGCGACTTGCACTGGGTCACCCAGCTCCTAAGTGACTGGTCTCACACTCTTGGAGGGTAACCCAAGGGTTCAGGCTCATTACTCATCAGAGGGCACTTATCTATCACTTTTACTCTCTTCCTCAACTTTTTCCAGAAGAAAACACATCTTGCAAAGATGATACACACAGGAAAGTCTTCCTAGTATTTTTTTTTTAATGGGGCAGTCCTCTGCCCAACTTTCTAAATCACTGCCACCTTCATGGGCAGCTATTAACAACTTGCTCTTAAGGTGGTCTTGACAAACCAGTGACAAAGATTGGGGCAGGGGGCATCAGAACCCCTTCAACCTACTCCTGGCTTAGACAGACTCATCCTTCAAGACTAGTTCAAAAGCAAAACCCAGCTAGGTTCCCAAAGTAGAGCCTGTACAATCCCAGGAGACATATTACAGTGATGGTCACTTTGGATTTATTTCCATGCATTTATGTCCTCCCCCAGAAGGCACTTGTTAAGACTTCCATCCCCTGCTTCTTAAACCTCTGCCTGGTGAACTATAGATCCTCCTAGAAAGAATCAACACATTAAGACCTATTTTCTGGCCATCAAGGCCTGCCTTTGCCACAAATACTTGCATACTAATCTCCCCATCACAGGTTGAAAAATATGGACTTCTTTTTTTTTTAACTCCCAACATAATGAATGAGTTTAAATATTAGAAGTTGAAATTATTAAGTAAATCATTTCACCTGCAAAGCTTCTATTTGCATAACATTAATTCATGGTGGCAGCTAAAACAAATTCATCACATTCTGTACATTAGAAGCTGATTTATGTAGGAACTGAAAAAAATCATGAGCTCAAAATTATATTGACATGATGTACGGACTCAATGGAGAAAGATTTTTCTCTTTCCTTCTTTCCCTTTGATTTTTTTTTTTAACATCATCTGAACAACTGAATTATGGTGAGAAGGAAAAGGATTTGAGGAGAGGAAGGAGGCAAGGACTGGCATCTCGGAAAATGAATAATGCTCCCGCCTCACGTGTGTGGCAGGCTCCCGGTGCGGGTATACACACACACTCCGGTTATTAATGTCAAGTATGCCAAAGATACGCTGGGAAATCATTACCATTCATCGCCACTAACCGCCATTAAATTTCAATCAATTCAACTTAGCACAAGTGTACTTGAGCGGCCCTTACAGTTCCTTATAAATGTGGCTCAAAAGTCGGGCTGACTTATTGCATTGTCCACAACACAAAGGAGCACTGCTAAGCGTCTGCCTGGACCCGGGACCGACGCCCTTTTAACATCCTCAGCATTCAAAGATCCTTCTTTTTCTGAGCGCTAAGAGGTCTTCAATCCTACAGATCAAGACGAATGGGGCGGGGGGGCGGGGCGGGGGATACTATTTTAAGTGACCACCATTACTTCCCTGCCTCGGTGGGGGAAGGCGGATGGTTAGGGCAAAAGCAGGCCTTCGTGGCTCCAGTCACTCGCACATATGCCTTCTGGAAAAAGTTTCCTGATGCCGCCAAAAGTTTGGTAACGTGGCCCCTCTTCTCCTGGCTTTAGTGAAATGCTCTCAATTCACTCTACAAACTGTCACCTAAAGTTGAATGAATCCCCTTCTCGGAGAAGTGGGTGGGGAGCCACTGGGAAGAGGGAGGGAGGGCCAGCGGCCGTGGGCAGGGAGAAGCGCCTTCCCCAGGTGAGCGCGGGCGCGCTCCAGTCTCCCACCCGGCGCCAAGGGCGCCCGATCTGGATCTGGGCCGCTGGCTTTCTTCCCGAGCCGCCACGAGCAGGGTCCGGCCTGCCGCCACTCGCCGGGGGCGGCCGGTGCGCGGCCAGGACAATGTGGCCATTGTTTGGGCGCCGCAAACCCGGCCGGCGGGCAGGTGGGAGGGACGCGGCGCCGCCGGCGCGCGAGCCGCTCGGGGCGCGGAGGGGTCCCCGCACTCGGGCACCGTCCCGGTGGCCTGGACACGCGGCTTCTCGGAGGCCTCGCAGCCAGCCCTCCGCGGGGCAGAAAATGGAGAGGGGCGGGGAGACGGAGGAGGGAGCGGAGGGGGAGCGAAATAAAAAGATGCCTAAGGAAGGAGGAGAGGGAGGGAAAGAAAAGACAGGAGCGAGGAGAGAAAGAAGACGTAGGGCGGGGAGAGGCGGGACAGAGAGAGCGAGAGTGAAGACTGGGGGAAAGGAAGATGGACAGGGAGGAGACAAAGCGGGCAGAGGAGAAGGGCAAAGCGGGTGTAGGGGAGACAGACAGACAGACGTGCAATCGAATCCGACCCCAGGCTACCCAGGAAGCCGCTACAAAGAGCTAAAGTTCACTCTGTTTCGTAGAGGGAAGCGGCTCCAAAGAACCCAGCCGAGTCAGCACAGCGTAATCACACCAGGGGCTTTGCTTAATTACAGGTCTGAAAGCCGGGGCTGGAGGAAGGGCCCTACTTAACTGTGTCCCGGGGAAGGCCCAGGCGCTCGAGAGGTTTGCCAGGGTGGAGAACACAAATATCCCCACCCCTACCCCGTCCCCTAAGCCCAGGGAGCCCCGATCCCGGAGGACCCGGATCCCGGAGGTCGAGGCTGAGGTCTGCAGCGGGCACAGAACCATCAGGATGGAGTGCGGACGGGAGTCAGGGCCTGAGACGGCGCTGGTCAGCAGGGAGGCCCCGCCTCGGCCCGGGGGCAAGGCCACCCCCTCCCCCCTCTCCCTCGCTCACTACCTCTCAAGAGGCCAGGGGCCCTCGGCCCAAGGGGGGAAATCAATCCCTTGCTAATGAATAAAAAGTCCCTTTTATTTCACTGCTGTGTTTGGTTCATTAAATTTTCCACAGATTTGCAGAGAAGAAAACATAATCAATAAACCTTGACAAAAAGTGAACGTGTGAAAAAGGCCGGAGAATGGAAAACTGAGATAAAAGTGATATCCGATCACAGATTTCAGGGCCAGATGACGAGCCGGGGCTGCCGCAGAATCTCAATGGACCATCACCCTTTTGCGGCTTTCCTTCCCTTTGCTGAAACTCTTCTTTCAAGACAATAGGAAATGCACTAAAACTTTTTTCTTATGCTAATGCCTGAAACCGGGCACTCACAGTTAAAACACATTGCCCAGCAACCTGTTTTTGGGGGGCTGTTTTTTTACAACATGCATGCACACACACAAAACCACATGAACTTATTCACTTTAAACCAAAAATCTCAAAAACAGTTTATATGAACTCTTTGGTCACATCTTAAGTGAGTTATTTTCCCTCACACAGTATGATTTTTAAAAAGCTAGAAGCAGAACACAAGCAACTATATGGAGGATGCTTTTGTTGATAAAGGAGATGAGGGAAATAAAATATAAAATACTAAACACGCAGAAAGTCTGCTGCTATCACTAGGGTATTCCCCCAGGGGGTTAAACATAGTTTTGTAGTTTTAGGATATTTTGGTCACCCTCCAAATCTAGAAACAATGATCAAAAAAACAAGGAAAGAAAAAAAAGAAAACAATGATCGATGATTTTTTTTTTTTTATCGTTTGGAGTCCACAGCAAACATTCAAATTCATTTTGGAATACGCAGTATTGAATCTGGTGGCAAGGCTTTATTTAAAACCAACAAAGCTGTTGTTCTTTACCAAAGACATTGCCAAATGACAAAGCCGTCCCAGGACCCCTTCCCAAACCATCTTTTAAACAAACCTGAGGCCACAATTAAAGAGCAGGCTCCCCTCCTGCCTTCTTTAGAAGCCAGTGAGCCTTGATCACTGAAACCGGGCCTATTCTGGTAGCTTGTACAATCACCTCTCTGGCCTCTCTGAATTTTCTGGAATCTAAGAGTACAGTTCTCCTCTTTGGTATTCTTCACATGTTTCAAGTGTACACGCCTCTGACACTTACTGAAAAGAAGAAAGCAGGGAGCTGCTACCCCGGGGAGGGGTTCCTTTTCAAAGGTTCCAGGGGGTACAGCTGCAGCCCTCCACGGCTAGGTCCACCTGGCCTGAGCACCATCCCTGAGCACCAGGAAACAGGGCTTGGCACAGGTAGAACCCCTCTGCATCCTAAAGAAGGAGGACAGGTGGCTCCACCTCCCTGGAGCTGGCCTAGGAGCCAGCGTCATGGGATAAAAGGAAATGCGGCTGAACACACTTTTCCCAGGAAAAGGCAGGCTGCCCTACCCCTTGAGTCCATAAAGCTATAGGGCTCGCCTTTTGCGCTTCCACAAGTCAGCTGGGTGTGTAGGGGTCACACAGTCTTTCAAAGTGCGCATGAAAACTGCCTGGTCCCAGTTAGAGGGACTTGCTGGCATCTGTAGGGTGAAGGTCCCTCTGCCTTCCTCTGGGTGGTCAAGAGAGGTCCTGCTGAAAGAAGGGTGTTTATTAGGCAAATATTCAATTTTGTCGGCATGCCTGCTGAATCGCCAGGTTGGCTAATCCAGCCCTAAGGGCTGCACTGTGTACAGGGCACTTGTGGGAGTACACAAAGCATGAAGTATTTGTGTATCTTTCAGTCTGCAGTGCAAACAAGCCAGCTACAGTACACAGCCTCCAAGACCCCTGCAGCCGGGCAAGGAGTCATTGACAAGCAGCCCTGTAGCCCCCTCTTCCACGAGTGAGCCGGAACATCCCCGAGAACACACACCAGCCCTCCTTTCTAAGGCTGCCCAGCCAGAAGGTCCTCTCTAACCCCACACACCCTTCAAGATGGGCCAAACCAAAAAGTCCCCTCCAAGGCCACAGGCAGGGTCCGTGAGTTTGGAAGCAGCCTGGGATGCTCTGCTGAAGGGGTCTGAACCCTGTACAAATTCCTCTCCAAACCATTCCCATGGAGAATGAAAAAAAAAAAAAAAAGAGAGAGAAAACTCTCCCTAACAGTCAGGCCTGCCTTGGTTCTCAGTGAGCCCGGCCCTGATTTGGGAGTGCCTTCCTCCTTCCCATTGGCATTCTCAGCCCACTGACTTTGAAAACAAAACTGAGCTGACTACAGTCTCACTCAGATGCCAAGCCAAGGGAGAGTCGGGTCACCTGAGGCCTATTTCCTGGGTGAGTGGGGGCCTCACCTCTGTTGGGAGTGCTTCCTGCCAGAGTTTAAATCCCCCTACCATCACTAACTAACCTCACAAAATTAGTGTATTTCTCCTAGCAGAGGGGAAATACAAACCATCCTAAATATCACAAACCAGAACTAATTTTTGAAACTGTTAGACAAGTGACAACTCTCTACGTGTCTGGGTTTGACTGGGACCTTAATCTGGGGGAGAACCCTTGGCCATCAGGGTAGAAGCAGCAGGTCTGAGAAAACGAAAGCAGGAAAGATGAAGGAAGAAAGAGGCACAAGAAGGGAAGAGGTGGGGTCCTGAAGGGATGTATCTGCAGTGGTCTGGATGTCTCCTGCCTCCATATAGAATCAGTGACCCTGGCCAGACCAGAAGCTGGGGCGAGCCTGAAGGCCACCAGAACTCAAAGCAGCCAGGCACAGTTAGGGCGCCAGGCCCGGCTCTGGGGAGACCAGCCCAGGTAGCTGCACAATGAGTTTTTCTTCGGGGCAGAGGCAAGTGCAAAGCCGCTCTGAGGCCCCCACACAGGGAAGCCACCGAAGGAAGGAAACTCCCAGGCAAGGTAAGGAAGTGGGCGGGGAGGGGGCTTCTGGGTCAGGTGGTAGAACAAACAGATCTCCTCGGGAGACTGGTGACCAGCCCGCCTATTCCGTGGCTTTCCATCGCTGTATATTTTGGATTTCAGCGTTTATTTACTTTCCTTTTTGGCACCGAGCCCCCTGAGCACGCCAATACAATATTTGTTTAAACACTATTTTATGCCGCTTGCGAGGGAACCGTTTACTTTCAAATGCTCCAACATCCCCCTGAGCCTCGTCGGCAAACAGCATATGAGCGTTTTACAACTGCTCCCTTTATCTGGAGCTGTCGGGATTAAACCTTCACACGCCCGGCGAGGACGGCAGGGCGGGGGTCCCGGGACTCGGCCGCGGCCACCGGGCTGCAAAGTCCTCCCAGGAGCTCGAGCGCCGCGCGGGATGCCCTAGCGAGAAGACAGAACAGCGCAGTAAAAGACCCCCGCGGCCCAGCACCAGACTCCGGGGAGAGGTCGACTCTTCCCCGGCCGGGATCAATTCTGAAAGTCACACCAAAATGACACAAAAGAGAGGGGAGTGGAGGGAGGCACCCTGCGGGATATCCAAAGCCCGCGAGCGCCCCTGCGACAGGGCACCCGGGGTGAGGCGCTCCGGCTCCATCTCCAGATCCTCGCGTAGTGGAAGTCGGTTTCCTAGGAAGTGACAGCAATTACTGTCGGGCTGAAAAGGCGCCCAGTTGGGTGCACTTCCAGCGCCCCCTCCCCCGATACGGGGGGCGCGCTCACACACACACACACGCGCGCGCGCGCTCCCTTCTTCTTCCCCCTACCAGCGGCCCCCCTCCCCGGGCCCCGTCTGAGGAAAACGCTCCCCTTTCTAAACCCTTAATAGGATTGGCGCCCAACTCTCTCTGCGCCGCTCCCCATCCATCGCACACAGATCAAGTTGCAGTAGTGGATTTTTCAAATTCCTCAGCAAATATACTTGTTGAGAGATTGCCGGCGGCGCGGGGGTTGGGGGGGGGCGGTGGACGATGAGTGGGGGCGGGGAAGAAAGAGCGTGGCGGGGGGGCTCCGGAGGACAGGGCGAGAGATTACGTGAGGATCCCTCGGGGAAGTCAAGCGGATCTCAGAGCGGAGGGCAAGAAAGGAGGAGGAGGAGAGAAGCAAGGAGGGAGGCGGGAGGGAAAGCCTGACCGAGGGGGAGGGGGCGACAGGGCCCGAGGAGGGGAGGAAGGAGCGAGAAAGAAAGAAAGGCAGGGCTTGGGACGGGCAGCGCGGAGAAGTGCAGTTAGAAGTTCGCAGCGGCTGGCTGCAGTCCCTCCACCCCCGGCACACTCTCCGGAGACACACTCCCACGGCCCACCTCTGGAGCTCGCAGCATCCCAGCCTCCCCGCCCTACCCCCAACTCCCAAAAAAACAGCCCCGGGCTAGGGGGCGGTGGAGACCGGGTGGAGGCAAGCTCGGTCGCGCTCCCCAAGAAGGCAGGCTCTTTCCCCCAGGTGGGAAGGAGGATGCAAAATCGCCCCCTCGGTCCCAAGTTCCCATCCCTGGACTCCTCTTAGGTCCCAGGCTGGTTTAGTCAGAACCCGGACGCGGGCCGCCGCGCTAGCCCCCGGTGCCCGAATCCCCGTGCCATGGCCCAGGTACCCGGCCGAGGGACGCTCCAAGACGGCGCAGCATCCCAGTCGGCCCGAGTTCGGCCGAAGTAGGGGGCACTTCGCGACGAAAAGCAAGCAAAAGAAGGCCAAAGCAACTTTACCGAGGGAGACAAAAGTTTGCCTCTAGCACGCAGGTGGCCTCCGGGGCGCCGGGCGGTGGCTGCGGGCCCCCATCCCAACTTGGTTGGCGCGGCGATCCACCGCGGGCTGCCGTGTGCCCGGGCTCACTCCGGCCGGGGCGTTGCGGGCCAGGCAAGGGAGGGGACCAGAAGAGGGCGGGGGCCAGGCAGCCCCTACAGCCGACGAGCAGGCAGCTCCCCTAGGCTCCGGCGCGCAGGGCAGCCCGCGCTCCTTCCTCCAGCTCCTCCCGCTCCTCCTCGTCTTCCTTCGCGTCCGCCGCCGCCGCCGCCGCCGCCTCCCGCTCCTCCTCGAAGACTCATTGATGGGAGTTTGAAAAAAAGTCCGCGGAGCCGTGCTGCCTCGGCTGGCGAGCTCCGGCACTCCCGCGCTCCAGCCCGCCGCGCGCCCGCACGGCGCAGCGCCCCCGCGCGCACGGCTGCGGCACACAGGGCGCCGCGCCCCCGCCCAAGCCGCGCGCCCCCGCCCGGAGGGGATCCCGGAGACCTGGAGAGGAGGGGCGGCCTAGGACCCTCCTCAGCGCCCCGGAGAGAAAGCACACCTACGAAGAAAGTTCCAGCAGAGAACGAAAGAGCGCGCCAGTCCCCAACACTTTTTTTTAAGGCGCCGGGGTGGGTGGGGGGTCGCTAACTCAAGTCAGATGAGCTCCGGAGCCGAGGCGCAGGGACGGTTCTGTTTTCAATCTCTGAAATCCCCCGCCCTCCCCACCTCCCTCTTCCCCTCCGCCGGGAGATGCCCGGGTCGGCGTTCCCAGTGCGCCCGCTTCTCCGGGCGCCGGGGCGGAAGCGGGGGACTGGAGGGCTGGCGGGGAGGGAGGCAGGCTTGAGGGGGGGCTGGTTCTACGCCGACTCTCCGGCAGCCACCAGCGCGCGCAGGTGCCGGGGTCCGGCCTGTGCCCCCCGCCGCGGCTAGCACGAGTCGCCCTCTGGGCGCCTGCTGGTGAGAAGCGTAGCAGCCTTCTAGGTTTGGTGCCTGTGTGTTTGGTAGGAAGGGTTTTTGTTTGTTTTGTTTTGTTTTTAGAGACTCCACTCGAGCTGCCGCAACCAGATGGAAGTAATCAGAACCCAACAACAACAGAGGAAGAAGGAAGAAAAAAACCTCACTGAACTTTTGGACCAAAGTGTGTATGGGTGTGTGTGTGAAAGAACTTGCTTAAGCAAACTAGGTAACAAGCTTTGGGCCCTCAGGCCTCACCGCAGCCCAGAAAGAGCTGATTGGCTGGAAGAAGCAGGGGACAGCTGGCTGAAGTGCCCCCCAACCCATGGCCAGCCTCCAGCCTCTAAAGCTGAGGGTCCCCCTCCAAAAAGGGGACCCTCGCTGGCACAAGTTTCTAAGTTTTCCTTCTAACGGTTGTGGACAACTTACTATGTGCTAGGTGACGTGTTGTATTTCTTTTGAATTATATAACCTACAATGGTAACCCACTCCAGTATTCTTGCCTAGAGAATCCCAGGGATGGGGGAGCCTGGTGGGCTGCTGTCTATGGGGTCGCACAGAGTCGGACACGACTGAAGCGACGCAGCAGCAGCAGCAGCAGCAACCTACAAAACTCCAGGAAGTAGATTTTCTTCTCCCCCATTTTACAGGTGAGAAGACTGAGGCTTTAAGTGAAGTAGTTGTCCCAGGTCAGAGCATTGAACTGCCATCCTCCATGAGTTCAGTAGTTTGTACCACTAGTTTAGCCAAGGGTGTTAAGAGCATCTCTCTCTCTTCAGCCCTTCTTGCTACAGTTGCATCTTATCTAGAATGTATGGGACTAAAGTCTCAGAGACCCAATTCTGCCCTCCTTTCACAAGCCTATGTTACTGATGTGACCTCCCTTTGTCAGTAGCTCTTTCCATGTGCCACTGACCTGACCAGCCCTTCTCTAACTTTATTTTCCACATTTTAACAGAAGAGAGAGCATTATGATCCCCGTTCCCTATTACCCACCTTCCTTTTAATTTCCTTACATTCATTTAGATGACAGGACAATTTCTTCTTGATCGAGGAAAAAGTATATGCAGAACAATATCACAACAATCTGATGCTAATTTTGTTTTTCTCAAGTAGGCTCTCCGGATTGAAAGAAAAAAAAAAAACCCTTCAGAGTTTTTAAAAAACAAATCTTGGAGAAGTCAATGTATTTATCAAAGGAAAGAGAAGTTTGGAAGGGCTTTCTCTTTAAATATGATCAGATTCACCATTCCTCCATGCTATTTGTTTAAATTCCTGCTGAGCTTTCAGACACAGACTCTAAGGAGACAGAAAAAGTAAACTCTCCCTCCCTTTCTTGGCCATATTTTAATGACCCTATTCATATCTACCCCATGAAATGTGCAGAATCATTTCATGTTACTGGAATATTAGCAGCATTGGGTGATTACTTCATTAAAGCTTGTCTCTGTTGGTTTCCTTGTGTTGTTCAGTTTGTGAAGAAGTTTAAACAAATCGACATTTTAGGATATTTCCTTTTTCTCTGTTTTTCTTCTCAGTCCCGCTCCAGTCCTGCTGGAATGCAGGCACTCTCATAACCTTTTCTGGCTTATTTTGGCAAGGAAGTGGCTGTTGAGATGAAGATGGAGTCTTTTCAGTTTGAGGAGAAGGTGTAAACATCACGCCTTGATCTCTAGATGGTCAGGAGTCTGGGCACTGGAAAAAAAAAAAAGCAGTAGAAGGTGTGGAGTGGAGGCAAACTGGCAGAGCAGAGAAATGAACATTAGACACAAGGCTGTAGTCCAAGTCTAGCGCTAAAAGTATGACCTTGGGTGAGTCCCAGTTTGTTAAGTCGGCATCTTTCTGTGTGCCCAGGACCATGCCAACTGATGTGACATCATAGTAAGTGGGACGAACGAGATCCTTCTCGTGGAGTTCATTGTTTCATGAATAAACACTCAGGGGACTTCCCTGATGGTCCAGTGGCTAAGACTCGGCACTCCCAATGCAAGGAGCTCTGGTTCGATCCCTGGTCAGGGAACTAGATTTAACATGCCACAACTCAGAGTTCACATGCTACAACTGAAGATCCCATGTGCCACAACTAAGACCCAGAACCGTCAAATAAATAAATAATAAATACTTAAAAGCACACATAGGCAAATGTCTAACTGCAAACTGCGTAAAGAAGAAATACAAAGTACACCAAAAGATCGCCGTAGGGGACCAAACCTAGCATGGGAGGCAGCAGTGGGGAACACAGAGAAGGCTTATCTGAAGAAGTGAGGTTGCACTGTCTGACAGGAGTAGAAAAGCTCTGCACAGCAAAGGAAACAATCCACAGTGTGAAAAGGCAGTCTATGGAGTGGGAGAAAATACTTGCAAACCATATGCTGACAAGGAGTTCATTTCCAAAATAAATAAGGAACTCCTAAAACTCAATAGCAAAAACACAAATGACCCGATTAGAAAATAGGCAAAGGAGAACAGAAATTTCTCCGAAGAAGACCTACTGATGGCCAACAGATATATAAAAGGTGCTCAGCATCATTCATCCTGCTGAAATGCAAGTCAAAACCACAAGGCGGGAATTTCCTGGCTGTCCAGTAATTAGGACTCTGCGCTTTTACTGCCAAGGGTGCAAGTTCAATCCCTAGTTGAGGAACTGAGAGCCTGCAAGCTCAGCAAAACAAACACACCACAAGGCAATCTTAGCTCACACTTGTTAGGGTGTCTGTTATCAAAAAACCAAAAGATATTAATCACAAGTATTGGTGAATTTGTAGGAAACACAGAATCCTTGTGCACTGTCAATGGGAATGTAAAATAAAATTGAAATGGTACGTAATAGTGTAGCAGTTATGGAAAATACCATGGAAGTCTCTCACAAAATTAAAAATAGAAATAAACCCAGCCATCACACTTTCAGTTATAGATCCAAAAATACTGTAGTTAGGACTTTGAAAAGATATCTGCACTCCTATGTTCCTCGAAATGTTATTCACAATAATCAAAACATAGGAACAAGCCAAATATATGCCATTAGATTGATGCATAAAGAAAATGTGAAAGAAACGTACCATGGAATATTATCCTCAAAAAAGAAGATCCTACCATTTGCAGTCATGGAGATGAACCTGGGAGAAATTTTAAGTAAAATAGGTCAGTCACAGAAGGACAAACACTGCCTGATTCCTCTTATTTGAGGCATTTAAAATAATCAAAGGCATAGGTTAGTGGTAAAGATTCCTCCTGCCAATTCAGGAGACCCAGGTTGGGTCCCTGGGTAGGGAAAATCCTCTGGAGAAGGAAATGGCAACCCACTCCAGTATTCTTCTCTGGGAAATCCTATGGCAGTCCTGATTGGCTGCAGTCCATGGGGTTACAAAAGAGCTGGACATGACTTAGTGCCTAAACAACAACAACACAAAAAAAACAAAAGAAATAGTAGAATAGTTGTTACCAGGGATGAAGTTGGGAGGATAAGGAAATATAGTTGTTGGATCAGTATAAAATTAGTTACATAAGAGAAGTAGATCTCAGAGATCTGCTGTATAAAACAGAATGCCCGCACTGTGCTTACCATTAACAAGAAGGAATTGTGTACTTAAAAATGTAAAGGGTAAAAAAAAAATGTAAAGGGTATATCTCATAAATTTTAAAAAATTTTTATTGGCATTAAGGTGCTTTCCATTGTTGTGTTAGTTTCTGATATACAGCAAAATGAATCAGCTGTATGTATACGTATATCCCCTTTTTGTCACCACAGAGCATTAAGTAGAATATCCTGTGCTATACAGTACGTTCTCAGGAGTTACCTATGTTACGCATGGGATCAATAGTATATATGTGTCAATCCCAATCTCCCAATTCATCCCACCCCCGCTTTCCCAATGGGTGTTCATCCATTTGCTCTCTATTTATGTGTCTGTATTTCTGCTCAAATACGCTCATCTGCACTATTTTTCTAGATTCCACATGTCTGCGTTAATTATTTTTCTTTCTGACTTCATGTCACTTTGTTTGAGTCTCTCGATCCTCCCACATCTCTGCAAATGTCACGAATGTTTCCTTTTGTGGCTGAGTAATACTCCGCTGTATATATGTGCCACGCCTTTATCCATGCTTCTGTTGATGGGACATTCAGTTTGCTCCCATGTCCTGACTATTGTAAATAGTGCTGCAATAAACATTGGTATGCATGTACCTTTTGGAATTACAGTTTTCTCTGGGTGTGTGCCCAGGAGTGGGATTGCTGGATCATATGGAAGCTCTGTTTTTAGTTCTTAAAGGAACCCATAGTGGTCTCCACAATGTTACATCAATTTTACTTTCCCACCAACAGTGTAAGAAGGTCTCATATTAAGTGTTCTTCAGTCAGTTCAGTTCAATCGCTCAGTCGTGTCCAAATCTTTGCGATCCCACAGACTGCAGAACACCACTCTTCCCTGTCCTTCACCATCGCCTGGAGCTTGCTCAAACTCATGTTCATTAAATCAGTGATGCCATCCAACCATCTCATCCTATGTCATCCCCTTCTCCTCCTGCCTTTTATCTTTCCCAGCATCAGGGTCTTTTTCAACGAGTTGGCTCTTCTCATCAGGTGGCCAAAGTATTTGGAGCTTCAGCTTCAGCACCAGTCCTTCCAAAGAATATTCAGGGTTGATTTCCTTTAGGACTGACTGGTTTGATCTCCTTGCTGTCCAAGGGACTCTCAAGAGGCTTATCCAACACCACAATTGGAAAGCGTCAATTTTTCGGTAGTCAGCTTCCTTTATAGTCCAACTCTCACATCTGTACGTGACTACTGGAAAAACCATCACTTTGACTATACAGACATCGTTTTGGCAAAGTAATCTCTGCTTTTTAAGACGCTCTCTATCTTTGTCATAGCTTTTCTTCCAAGGAGCAATTGTCTTTTTATTTCGTGGCTGCAGTTGCCATCCACAGTAATTTGGAATGATTTCTTAGGTGGTAAGTGTTCTTACCACATAGTAAAAAAAAGAGTCACCAGGAAACTTTGGGCGATGAAGGATACATTTGTTACCTGGGTTGTAGTGATAGCAACACAGCTGTATACCTAACAGAAGCATAAGAGATTAAGAAGAGGTAGCAAGAATACACAGAATAACTGTACAAAAAAGGCCTTCATGACCTGGATAATCATGATGCTGTGGTCACTTACCGAGAGCCAGGCATCCTGGAGTCTGAAGTCAATCAGGCCTTAGGAAGAATTACTATGAACAAAGCTAATGGAAGTAATGGAATTCCAGCTGAGCTATTTAAAATCCTAAAAGATTTGAAATGCTCTGAAAGTGCTGCACTCAATATGCCAGCAAATTTGGAAAACTCAGCAGTGGCCACAGGACTGGAAAAGGTCAGTTTTCATTCCAATCCCCAAAAAAAGCCATGCCAAAGAATGTTCAAACTATGCCATGCAGTTTCACTTATTTCACATGCTAGCAAGGTAAAATTCTTCAAGCTAGACATCAACAGTATGTGAACTGAGAACCTCCAGATATATAAGCTGAATTTTTAAAAAGGCAGAGGAATCAGAGATCAAATTGCCAATATCCATGGGATCATAGAAAAAGCAAGCGAATTAAAAAAGAAAAAAACTACTTTGGCTTCATTGATTATGTTCAAGCCTTTGACTATGTGGATCACAACAAACTGCAGAACCAGACCACCTTACCTGTCTAAGAAGCAACAGTTAGAACCGGACATGGAACAACAGATTGGTTCAAAATAGGGAAAGGAGTGCAACAAGGCTGTATATTGCCACCTTGCTTATTTAACTCTTATGCAGAGTACATCTTGCAAAACGCAGGGATGGATGAATCACAAGCTGGTTTCAAGATTGCCAGAGAAATATTAACAACCTCAGATATGTAGATGATACCACGTTAATGGCAGAAAGTGAAGAGGAACTAAAGAGCCTTTTGATGAAGGTGAAAGAGTAGAGTGAAAAGCTGGCTTAAAACTCAATGTTGAACAAACAAAAGTCATGGCATCCAGTCGCATCACTTCATGGCAAATGGAAGGGGAAAAGTGGAAACAGTGACAAATTTTATTTTCTCGGGCTCCAAAATCACTGTGGACAGGGACTGCAGCCATGAAGTTAAAGATGCTTGCTCCTTGGAAGGAAAGCTATGACAAACCTAGACAGTGTGTTAAATATCAAATACATCATTTTGCCAACAAAGGTCCATTTTTGGACAGCAAGGAGATTAAACTAATCAATCCTAAAGGAGGTCAACCCTGAATATTCATTGGAAGGATTGAAGCTGAAGTTGAAGCTCCAGTACTTTGGCCACCTGATGTGAAGAGCTGACTCATTGGAAAAGACCCTAATGCTGGGAAGGATTGAAGGCAGGAGGAGAAGGGGACAACAGAGAGTCAGATGGTTGGATGGTGTCACCGATTCAATGGACATGAGTTTGGGCAAACTGGGAGATAGTGAAAGACAGGGAAGCCTGGCGTGCTGCAGTCCGTGCGGTTGCAGAGTCGGACATGACTGAGCAACTGAACAACAAATGAGCTTTCCAGTAATCATGTATGGATGTGAGACCTGGACCGTGAAGAAGGCTGAGTGCCAAAAAATTAATGCTTTTGAATTGTGCCAGAGAAGATTCTTGAGAGTCCCTTGGACTGCAAGGAGATCAAACCAGTCAGTCCTAAAGGAAACAAAACCCTGAATGTTCACTAGAAGGACTGATTCGGAAGCTGAAGCTCCAGTACTTTGGCTACATGATGCGCAGAGCAGACTCATCGAAAAGACCTTGATGCTGGGAAAGATTGAAGGCGAAAGGAGAAAGGAGTGGCAAAGGATAAGGTGGTTGGATGGCATAACCAATTCAATGGACATGAATTTGAGTAAACTCTGGGAGGTAGCGGAGGACAGAAGAGCTTGGCCTGCTGTAGTCAGTAGGGTTGCAAAGACTCGGACATGACTTAGTGACTCCACAACAACAGCAGAATACCTTAATGAGGCACAGTTTCTTACACCAGTTCTGCCTCAGTAAAGCTGGGGGAATTGAAAGAAGTGAGGGAGGGTCCGTGAGCAGAGGGAACAGGGTGGGGGTGTGCTTTTCCAGCTTTCCCTTTTTCTTTCTGTAAAAAGAGCCTGGTGACAAGAAAACCTAGCCCCAAGAGAGATGTGGCCCATGCTCGTCACACAGTGTTCCAGCCTCTAGTGCCGTGTAGCAACTCGCTCCCAAAGTCAATGGCGTGAAACAGCCATTTATTATGTTCTAGGGGCAGGAGGAGAAGGGGACGACCGAGGATGAGATGGCTGGGTGGCATCATGGACTCGATGGACGTGAGTCTGAGCGAACTCCGGGAGCTGGTGATGGACAGGGAGACCCGGCGTGCTGCGATTCACGGGGTCGCAAAGAGTCGGACACGACTGAGCGGCTGAACTGAACTGAACTGAAAGTTCTGTGGGTCAGGGTTTTGGACAGGGCGTGGTAGGGATGGTTTGTCTTCCCTCCACAGTGTGGGGGCCTCAGCTGGAAGATTCCAAGGCTGGCGCTGGTATCATCAGAAGACATGGTCACTCACATGCCTGCTGTTTGTTCATGCTGGCTGCTGGCTGGGGAGCCTTGGTTCCTTTTGGTCTGGACCTCTCCATGTGGCCTCGTTACAGAGATTAGCTTGGGCTTCCTCACAGCAGGGTAGTAGCTGGGTTCACAGGGTGAGCATCACAAGAGATATCCAGGTGGAAACCCTGTCACTTTTTGGGAAACTTTGGAAGTCACCCTGCATCCCTTGGCTGCATGTTATTCATTGAGACACAGGTTCTGCCTAGGTTCAAAGAAAGGGAAACTTGACTCAGCTTCTCTGTGGGGAGTGGCAGGATTCTGAAGAGTGTATATGTGTGTGTGTGTTATTTGTCATATATATATATCTATATATACACTTAAGTATGTATATATATATATTGGAGAAGGAAATGGCAACCCACTCCAGTGTTCTTGCCTAGAGAATCCCAGGGATGGGAGAGCCTGGTGGGCTGCCGTGCGTACTAAGTCACTTCAGTCAGGTCTGACTCTTTGCGACCATATGGACTGTAGCCCACCAGGCTCCTTTGTCCATGGGATTCTCCAGGCAAGAATACTGGAGTGGGTTGCCATTTCTTTTCCAGGGGATCAAACCCAAGTCTGTTATGCCTCCTGCATTGACAAGCAAGTTCTTTACCACAAGCACCAGCTGGGAAGCCCATGTGTATGTATGTGTGTATATATATATATATATATACATATATATATATACACACACACACATACATATATATATGTATACATATATTTTGAATCACTTTGCTGTATACCTGAAACTAACACAGCACTGTAAATCAACTATACTTGAATTAAAAAAAAAATCAGATCAACATTTGCTTAGGGGCGGAGGAATTGGCAAGAAGAAATGGATAACAAAGAAACATAAAGAAACTTATGGGTGATCACTAGACTCATTTTGACTGTTGGATGTATACAAAAATTAAAATTTTTATATGTGAAAAAAATTATGAAAGACTCCTAATTAAAATGTGATAAAATTTTTATAAGATACTGAACTGATCCAGCCCATAGTATATTGAATTTAACTGAAATTAGTTGCTTCTCTAAGGAGTTACTGAGAAGCAGTGGATAGTGTGGGAGATAGCTCAGTTTCCAAGGCATCCGCCTCCTGGGGTTCCATCCATTCCACTGTATTCAGCAGAAAGATAACGTAGAGCTGGCTTGCGGGCTTCAATAAAAGAACATTTACTCTCAAATCTTCCCAAATGCATGCACATCATTTCTCTCCTTTGATTCCTCCTCCGATATCCATTATTTTTTTTCAACGTTTCAAGTTATCTTTTTAAACGTTCGGTGTCAGGGTTTTATTTTGCGCCCAGCTTACTTGGGGAGCCTCCTTTGCCAGAAGTCAGCAAGGGAGAGGCAAACTCTCACTGCCTCTGAATCAACCCAAGGAGAGCGATGGCTTAGGGGCCACCCAGGGTCAGGCCATGTGGTGGAGGTTGTCAGCAAAGCGGAAGCGGGAAACTGGTGTGGGAAGATGGGTGTTGTTCCACAGCTGAGGCCAGCCCACAGGGTGTATTAGACAGCAAGGTGTGGGGACTTCCCTGATGTGGTTAAGAATAGTCTTTCCAATGCAGAGGATGTGGGTTCAATCCCTGGTTTAGAAACTAAGATCCCACATGCTATGGGACAACTAAGCGGTGCGCCCCAACCACTGAGTTCACACGCTGCTAGAGAGAAGCCTATGACGAAAGATCTCACCTGCCACAGCCAAGACCCCTTGCGCCACCACCGAGACTGTGCACAGGGGCTAAGTCGTGTCTGTCTCTTTGTGACCCCATAGACTGTAGCCCACCAGGTTCCTCTGTCCATGGGATTTTCCAGGCAAGAATACTGGAGTGCATTGCCATTTCCTTCTCCAGGGGACCTTCCTGACCCAGAGACAACCTACATCTCCTACACTGCAGGCAGATTTTTTACCACTGAGCCATTGGGGAAACCAAAACTCAACTGAACTTCAGTGTTTTTAAAAAGTCTCTATAACTGAAGCAATCTGGTACTGATGAGTGGCTGAAAAGATAGGCCAATGGGATGGAATACAAAATCCAGACAGAGACCCAGTTGTGTATAGAAATTTCGATTTTGATAAAGTTGGCATAAGGGATGGGTGGGTGAAACAAGTGTTTACCCATAAATTGTACTAGGAAAACTGAAAATTAAAACTAGACAAGGAACTGTTTCTCACTTATTAGACTGGCAAAGACCCAAAGTTTGACATCAAAATCTGTCAGTGAGGCTGTAGAGAAACAGACACTCTTGTACATTGCCAGTGGAAATGCGAAATGGACAACCCTGATGGAGGGAAATTTGCAATATCTAGCAAAATCACACATGCATTTACCCCTTTGACAAACACATCTCATTGCCAGGTATCTATCTCAGACACAGTACAAACAGGCATATCATCCAGTGGTTAAGATTCCACCTTCCAAGGCAGGGGATGCAGATTCAACCCCTGGTCAGGAAAATAAGATTCTGCATACTGCAGGGAAACAGTCTGTGCACCACAGCTAAAGAAGCCCTTGTGCTCTCGAGCCCATGCTCTGCAACAAGAGAAGCCACTTCAGTGAAAAGCCCTTGTGCCAGAACTAGAGATAGCCCCTGCTCGCCACAACTAGAGAAGACCAGTGTGCAGCCATGAAGACCCAGTGCAGCCAAGATAAATAAAATAAAAGTATATGCAGAAAACTATTAACAGCAGCACTAGTCATGATATCAAAGAATTGGAAATTATTCAAATATCTCCATGTGAAGACAGATTGACTGAAAAAATTGTATATATATATATATATATATATATATATATATATATATATATATATATAAAGTTTCTCTTTTTAGGAGCATTGTAGCTGATAAACAAGGAAGGAATGACAAAATCAAAATATCACCGTTTCATGTTGCTGTTGTTCAGTAGCTTAGCTGTGTCCGACTCTGCAATCCCATGGACTGCAGCATACCAGGCCTCCCTCCTTCACCATCTCCCGGAGCTCGCTCGAACTCATGTCCATCAAGTCAGTGATGCCATCCAACCATCTCATCCTTGTAACCCCCTTCTCCTCATGCCTTCAATCTTTTCCAGCATCAGGGTCTTTTCCAATGAGTCAGTTCTTCGCATCAGGTCGCCAAAGTATTGGAGTTCCAGCTTCAGCATCTGGTGGCCCAGTGGTTAAGATTCTCCACTTCCACTGCAGGGGTAAAGGTTCAATCCCTAGCCAGGGAACTAAGACCCTACATGCCACACGGCTCAGCCAAAAATTAAATTAAAAATTAAAAAAACACAACTCGTGTTATTTTAAGCACAGTTTGTAACAATTTGTCATGGCAGTGGTAGAAACAAACACAGGCATGGACAGAGTACGGGCTGGGGCTGAGACATGGTAGCCAGACCTACCGTTGAATGTCCATGTGCTCTTGGACCCCTTCCACACAACATGGGGTGATCTCTTAGCCCTTCCTGCTCTGATGCTCTGTTTAACACAAGTACCTAACTGGCCCGAATTTTGTAGATAGAGGAGTTTTTCCCCTGCTGCAAAGCACAGAGTCCCTTGAAGGTTCTTCAAAAGTTGTCAAACTACCATATGACCCAGCAATTCCATCTCTGGGCATACATCTTAAGGAAATGAAAACATTATGTGGACAAGATTTGTGTACCCTCTTATTCACAGCAACATTATCTACAATAGTTAAAACATGGCAAAAACCATCAACAGATGAATGGATAAAGATGTGGGATACACACACACACACACACATATACACAATGGGATATCACTCAGCCATAAAGCAGAATAAAATAAAGTCACTTGCAGTTACATGGATGGACCTAGAAATAATCATACTAAATGAAGTAAATCCGACAGAGAAAGACAAGTACCATATGATATCACTTCTGTGTGGAATCTAAAAAAAAGGACACAAATGAACTTATTTACAAAACAGACTCACAGACTTCAAAAACAAAGTTATAGTACCAAAGGGGAAAAGTTGGGGGTGGGATAAACTGGATGTTTGGGATTGATATATATACACTACTATATTTAAAATAGATAGCCTTCAGTTCAGTCGCTCAGTCATGTCCGACTGTTTGCAACCCCATGAACTGCAGCACACCAGGCCTCCCTGTCCATCACCATCTCCTGGAGCTCACCCAAACTCATGTCCATCGAGTCGATGATGCCATCCAGCCATCTCATCCTCTGTCGTCCCCTTCTCCTCCTGCCCCCAATCCCTCCCAGCATCAGGGTCTTTTCCAACGGGTCAACTGTTCACATGAGGTGGCCAAAGTATTGGAGTTTCAGCTTTAGATAACCTACAAGGACCTATTATATAGCACAGGGAACTCTACTTGATAATCTGCAGTAACTTAAGTGGGAAAAGAATCTGAAAAAAATATACATATATATACATGTATACATACATATGTATACATGTGTATATAACTGAATCTCTTTGCTATACCTTTGAAACTAACACAACATTGTAAATCAACTATACTGCAATATAAAATAAAAATTAAAGAAAAAGTCATAGAAACAACCTAAGTGTCTATCAATTGATGAATGAATAATGAAAATGTGATAGATGTACATAATGGAATATTATTCAGCCACCAGAAGGAAATTCTACCATCTGTGACAACATGGATAGATCTTGAGGACATTATGCTTAGTGAAACAAGTCATAGAAAGACAGACAACACATGATCTCACTTTTATGTGAAATCTTAAAAGACTGAACTAGAAACAGAAAACAGATTGGTGGCTGCCAGAGGTGGGAATTGGGGACTGGGTGAAATGGATGGTCAAAAGGTAAAAACTTCCACTTATAAGTCCTGGAGATGTAATGTAGAGCATAGTGATTACAGTTAATAAGACTGTATCTTATATTTGAAAGTTGCTAAGAGAGTAGATCTTAAAAGCTCTCATCACAAGAAAACCAATTCTACAGCTATGTGAGGTGATGAATGCTAACTAAACTTATTGTGATAATCAGATTTCCAATATCTACATGCATCAAATTGTTACACTGTATACCTGAAGCTGATACAGTGTTGTAAGTCAATTATACCTCAATAAGCTGGAGAAAGTGAAGAGGCTCTTGATGAAAAAGCCTCTTGATGAAAGTGAAAGAGGAGAGTGAAAACGTTGGCTTAAAGCTCAACATTCAGAAAACAAAGACCATGGTATCCAGTCCCATCACTTCATGGGAAATAGATGGGGAAACAATGGAAACAGTGTCAGACTTTATTTTTTGGGGCTCCTAAATCACTGCAGATGGTGACTGCAGCCATGAAATTAAAAGACGCTTACTCCTTGGAAGAAAAGTTATGACCAACCTAAATAGCATATTCAAAAGCAGAGACATTACTTTGCTGACTAAGGTCCGTCTAGTCAAGGCTATGGTTTTTCCTGTGGTCATGTATGGATGTGAGAGTTGGACTGTGAAGAAGGCTGAGTGCTGAAGAATTGATGCTTTTGAACTGTGGTGTTGGAGAAGACTCTTGAGAGTCCCTTGGACTGCAAGGAGATCCAACCAGTCCATTCTGAAGGAGATCAGCCCTGGGTGTTCTTTGGAAGGAATGATGCTAGAGCTGAAACTCCAGTACTTTGGCCACCTCATGCGAAGAGCTGACTCATTGGAAAAGACACTGATGCTGGGAGGGATTGGGGGCAGGAGGAGAAAGGGACGACAGAGGATGAGATGGCTGGATGACATCACAGACTCGATGGACGTGAGTCTGAGTGAACTCCGGGAGTTGGTGATGGACAGGGAGGCCTGGCGTTCTGCGATTCATGGGGTTGCAAAGAATCAGACATGACTGAGCGACTGCACTGAACTGAACTGAAGCTGGAGAAAATAAAGTACAAAATAAAATAAAAGATTTTATGAAGCAGAGACCCCTGGCCTCTTTTATCAGATGGCTGTTAGGGTGGCGGTGGGTGAGGGGACACCCGAGGGGCCAGACCAGTGATGCTGGCGAGCTCTGACTGCGTGTGCCTGGCTGTGCTTTCGTTTCCCACAGCTGCGTTCCAGCCTGTGCTCGTGGACACTTTGCTGGCTGCCCTGGGCATGGGGCGGGGAACAATTAGAAGCTGGGGAGGCTGGGTTTCCAATGGGCAAGCAGAACCCCCCAAAGAGGCCTGCTGCAAGCCTCTCTGCCTCCTCTCAGGACCCTCCCAGGGCCCTTCCTGGGCACCTAGTGAGTGGGGGCCTGGCATGGGGGTGGCTCTCTGCTGGGCGCTGTGGGGCCTCCCTGGCCTGGACGCTGCTGCCCTGCTCTGCTCTGCACGCCAGAGCTGGCGGCCCCCACCCTCGTGCTTTGATCTGGTGGCAGACAGGCCCCGGGGTGCTCCCTGTCTGTTCCTGTCGCTGGGGCTGAGCCAAGGTGGAATGTGGGAGGCCTGTGTGCTTTGGGGCTCCCCACCCTGCCTGAGCTGCACAGCCCATCCTAAGGTGGCCCTGTCCCAGAAACCCAGAGCCACACTCGGCCCAGTTCATCTGGGCCTCAGTTTCCACATCTGTCACACAGAGACAGTAAATAACACTTTCCTATGAGTTGTTCTGATGATAAAATCAGAAATTTTCTAATGAGCTCTTAATATGCCAGGGCCTGTTCAATAGATCTTAAGTGTTTGATTATTAACTATAGCCTCATACACCATGATGGAGTCAGTGTGAGGCTTGTAGCAGTTCACTTCTGCCTGTGGGCCCCTGTTTCCACGTCTAGAATGAGGGAGTTGGATAGGATCATCTCTATGGTGGTGCCTGCTTCCCCGCCCTGCTCCTGGTCCAGCGGGCAGGCATCCAGCACAGGCTGAGGCTCGGACGAAGCTCGGAGGAGACAGCACCTGGGGGCCTGGCTCCTGGTCCCCTGCCTACTGCCTGGGGAACCTCATGTAAAAGACGGGACTGGCAGAAGGTGAGACCCTCCCGTGCCTGCCCCTGCCTGTCTTCCCAAAGCATGCTACAGACACGCCCAGATAGTGTGTCTGGGGGAGAGACGCTGGCTGTGCTAATATGTAGAAAGAACAAGGCTTGGTGAGTCAGAGTCAGCCTTCACTCCAGCCCCCCTCGCCCTACCCCCATTGTCTCTAAAATCCCAGCTTTCCAGGGGCTGGGCTCCACCACCCTGTCATGAACCATAAGGCTCCCCCTGGGTGTGGTTTTCCTCTAAAATTTGGCCATAGTAGACAGTGGTGTATCAGATCTCAGGCAAGATGCTGAGGACCAAGGAGACCCATCATTTCTGGGTCCTGTGTGATGATCCAGATGCCAAAGTTGTGTTCATAGACTGGGTGACCAGGAAGGCTTTGGGAGTCGGGGCAGGGGCTTGGTGACATGTCAGCACATCCCATCACCCTTCCCATTTTGGGCACTACCCACTCAGCCCTAGGTCTAGCTACCAGCACCCCTGTCTTTTGGCTTGTGAGGGGAGGTTCTGTCTGGACACTGGGGGCCACTCTCTGTGCACAGCAGGAAACCCCCAGGAACTGTGTCCCTTGAGAGCAGCCTCTGTCATGGGTAAGTGGGAGCTGGGGAACAAGCCGCTCAGCATCCACCCCACCAGGGGGTCCCCACTGTCTCCCAAGTCCCTGTGGGATAACCAGCCCACGGTTGAAAACTGCTGGATGGCAAGCTCTTTATCAGCTTCCTTCCTTCCTGTTTCTCTTCTCCACCTCTGTTATAAGCTGACTTGCATCTCTCCCCACCAAAACTCATACGTTAAAGTCCTAACCCTCAGTCCCCCAGAATGGGACCTTATTTGGAATAGGGTTGCTGCAGATGTAGTTAGTTAAGATGAGGTCATTTGGATGGCCCCTAATCCAATATGACTATGTCTTTATTGGTGTTCAGTCACTCAGTTTTGTCCGACTCTTTGCAATCCCAGAGACTGTAGCAGGCCAGTCTTCCCTGTCCATCACCAACTCCCAGAGCTTGCTCAAACTCATGTCTATTGAGCCGGTGATGCCATCCAACCATCTCATCCTCTGTCGTCCCCTTCTCCTCCTGCCTTCAATCTTGTCGTGCGTCAGGGTCTTTTCCAGTGAGTCAGTTCTTCGCATCAGGTGGCCAAAGTATTGGAGCTTCAGCTTCAGCATGAATATTCAGGGATTGATTTCCTTTAGGACTGACTGGTTTTATCTCCTTGCTGTCCAAGGGACTCTCAAGAGTCTTCTCCAACACCACAGTTCAAAAGCACCAATTCTTTGGTGCTCAACCATCTTTTTTGGTTGAACTCTCACATCCATACCTGACTACTGGAAAAACCATAGTTTGACTATATGAACCTTTGTTGGCAAAGTGATGTCTCTGCTTTTTAATACTCTGTCTAGGTCTGTCATAGCTTTTCTTCCAAGGAGCAAGCGTCTTTTAATTTCGTGGCTGTGGTCACCATCTGCAGTGATTTTGAAGACCAAGAAAATAAAGTCTGTCACTATTTCCATTATCTTTACAAAAGGGGAGAATTTGGACACACAGGAGAAACAACACGTATGGACAAAGGCAGAGATCAGGGTGATGCTCCCACAAGCCAAGGAATGCTATAGACAGCCAGCAAACCACCTGAGGCTAGATCGTGGAAGGAACCAAGCCTGCCTACACCTTGGTTTTGGACTTCCGGCCTCCAAAACTGTGTGGCCATAAAGTTCTGTTGTTTAAACCAGCCAGTCTGTGGTGCTTTGTTATGGCAGCACCAGCACACTAATACTCCCCCCGTGCTGGTATTTTGTAGATGTGCCAGATAAAGTATTGCACTCTGTTTCATCTCAGGGTCAGAAATTCAAGCTAAGGGACAGGGGAGAGCAAGGGAGGCTGGTCTCATACGGCAGGAGGAGGCAAAGGGGAGGACATAAAAATGACCCTGGGAACTTGAGGAGGCCCTGCCCAGCCTTTGAACCAGGATCTGGGGATGCTCTGGGTGATGCTGCATGTGGTCATGTAGAGGATGTGAGGGTGGGTAATGGGGGTTCCTGTTGTCAAGCAACTGCTCATGCCAAATCCTTCCTTAGCAACCTGGCTGAAGGAGGAAGGGGTGCCAGACACCTGCCTGGACTGGGGCAGGAGGAGGGCTAGGTGGTTAGCGTGGGTGCACAGCAGGAGCCCCCAGGAGCTTCCTATTAAGAAAGCTGTCTTTCTGAACACAAGGGGTAAGCGGCCAACAGGCCAGCCTCAAACAGGGCCCCCTGAGACAGTTACTGTTAATAAGACAGAAACCTCTAGCAAACACACAGGGAAGAAAATCTCATAGTGGAGTCATGGGAAAAAACCAATTTGGTTTTTGTTAAAATTTTAATGTTAGTTTTGGAGAAGCTAACTGTTTGCTGAAAGGGCAAGGATTTAGTCCGCATGAGTCCTCTTTGTGACTTGCCTGAGGTCCTGGCTCAGGCCATCCCCTGCTCCTGAATCTTAGTCCCTACTCCTCGTTGGACCACGTGGCTCTGGTTTTGGGCATATGTGACTTGCCTGTCCTAGTTGTTATTGAGAGCTAATGCTCCAAGTAAAAGTCAGGCCAGGAGGAAGGTGCGAAGGCTGTGTGGTGCCAAACTCAAGACCCCATAACGTGGGCTTCAGTTTCCCTCCTCTCCAAACGGAGGGAAAGAGCATCACAAAGCTTTTTGCTCACCCACTCTGGAGGCAGCTGGTTGTGGGGGAGCCTCCCGGGCCTCTCTCCAAGATGCTGCTGGCTCACATCACAGAAGGCAAGATTGGGGTGGGCCCTGAGGGTGGCGTGTTGGTGGGAGGGCGACGTGGGGGGCGAAGATTGTGGGTTCTGGGCACTGGGAAGGGTTCCTGGTGGTTTGGGTGGAACTTGAAATTCTGCCATTTTCCTTCTTATCTCACCATCGAAAGGAAATCAGACAAGAGAACGTGAGCTCATTCTAATAGGAGTCATTTTTTTTGCCCTCCTGTTCCCGTTAATTAAATCTTCTCCCTTCTGTTGATCATCTTCAGAAACTCTCTGAAAGGTCTTTCTAGACTGACGTCCCAGCTGACTGGGCTACCAAGCATGTGTCTGGGGCGGTCCCCACAGGGCCACAGGACAGCTGACTAGCCTCCAGCACCACTCGGCTTGGATTTGAAGCTCAAATTTGTGATTATCCAGCTGTGTTGCTGTCAGTCAGCAGGGTACTTGGCCAGTCTGAGCCTTAATTTTCCCATCTATAAAATGGGACCAGTGGCAGACCCACGTATCCAATACCTACCTGACATCACTCCTTGGAGTTGTACAGCAGCCTCAGAGGCAACCTGTCTGAACCTGAACTTGTCACCTTTTTCTCCAACCTGCTCCTCTTTCGGTATTTACTACCTCAGCGAGTGGCCCATCCTAAGCCAAGCCCCACACCTGAAGGACCTGTGCAGAAAGCTGTAAAACTAACTCCTGTGTCAATTCCTCCAGGAAGCCTGTCTGGATCACTCTTCTTCTCCCAGTGGATTAAATAACCTTCCAGCAGATTTCCATGGCATCACGTATGTGTCTCTTTAACATATTTGACACATAATTTTAAAATTATCTGTCAGTGCATCTGTCTTACTAAATTATAAGTCTGTTAAGGGCAGGGAGAACAGTTTGATCTTCTTGGAATCCCTAGAACTTAGTAGAGGTCCTACTTGGGATGGTTGGGAGAGTCTAACCTCTGCTATCTTAATCACTCACTCTTCCTTCAACCCAAAATAATCAAGAAATTCAAATTAAACAGTGTGCTTGCTTCAAGATGGATCCCCTAGCCACGACCTTGGACCAGACTGCAGTTCTGGAATCTTCTAGTGTGAAACCAATGCTCCCACCCAGGGTCTAGTGTGCAGTAGGAGCTCAACAAGTAGACACTCCCAATTATTAGTGGATCCAAGAGCTCCCTTGATGCCCTTCCTTTCCTCCCTTCTTCACATTCAATTAATTCCCGAGTCCTTCACCCTCTCCCTTCTAAGCGTATCTCTTGTTTTGACATCCTTTCTGTCTGCCGGGCAGTGTGTTGGTCCAGGGCCACACCATCAGTGTCAGAGCCAGTGGCTCCACACCCCACTGCCCTCCAGCCATTGAAAGTGCTGTGGTCCTCTCAGAGGACCAGGTTCCCATCAGGGCATCCATCTCTGCTGTCAAACCCTGCTCTGTCCTTTTCATCTAACCAGCCCTGTTGCTCCCAAGAGCCCCGTGTCCCCTGTCCCCACCACACCCCCACCTTAGACTCCCCTCCTGTATACTAATCTCTCTCTGCTTCATCACCTGAGATACACAATCATGCACTAACCTCAGGTCTGCATCTTCCTCAAACAAAGACAGGACCAAGGTCCCAGCGTCTAACACCTAGTAGGTCTTCAACTCATGCTTGTCCTCTTTTCACATCGCTTTTCTCTTGACTCCTAGGCCTATTCAGTGAAGGACCCACTGAGAAAGTCATTTTGTTTCATAATGTTTATTTTTCCATCTTAAAATATGTTTTCTACCAATAAGAGCCAAAATGATGCTTGGACAGATCTCTTAAGATAATTTACTGAGATTTATTGCTTTCGAGATTTTTAAAGACAAATGGTAAAAGACCATCAATCTGATCTTGTGGACTGTGCTTGAATTAAACATGCATTCTTGAAAAAGAAAATCTTAGCAAGTCACGTACACACTGTCCTCTGTATACTCAGACATCCCATTGGAGGATCCCGCATGGCCCTTCCCAGCTAACACCTCACAGGCCTGCTAAGGCATTTCTATCTGCTTTTTCTGTGTGCAGGAGTGACCAGAGAGACCTGTGTGGACCTGTCATCTCCTGGCTGTTTACAGATACCCCATAACACTCCCCTAAACCATCTTCCTCCTGCCCTTTGCACCAGAGAAGGACCTCCTAGATATGGCTTCCCCCCCCAGAGGGAGCCTGAGATGGGCAGGGAGCCCACCCTCAAAGGGAGACCCAGGGCTCTCAGAAGACGGCACCTGTAGAGAGGAGACCCTCAACCCATTACTCTGTCCCCGGACGCACTTCTTCGTTGGCTGTGACTATCTTGGCTCCTATTTTGTAACTGCCTCTCGGTGTCCATACAAAGATGGCAGTCTCACAGTCAGAAATAAAGCGTTAGGGGTTCCCCTGCTGGCTCAGACAGTAAAGAATCTCCCTGCAATGCAGAAGACTGCCTCTCCTCACAGAAATCTGTTTCTTATTTCAAGAAATAAATGCTTGTTCTCTTGGATCAGACTGCAGTTCTGGAATCTTCCAGTGTGAAACCTGTGCTCCCACCCAGGGTCTAGTGTGCAGTAGGGGCTCAATAAGTAGACACTCCAATTATTAGTGGATCCAAGAGCTATTTTATTTCTTTTATTTCAAGAAATAAAAAGGGATCCTTGTTAAGGGGGTTCTCTGAGTTGGCCATAGTCCTCCCTGGGCACTGACTCCTTCTGTTGTTCGCCAAGTGTGCTCCCCAACCAGCAGCATCTGCAGAGCCTGGGAACTCATCAGGAATGCAAATTCTCAGGCCCCACCCCAGACCTGCTGACTCAGAGTCTCTAGGGGTGGGGTCCAGCCAGCCTCGAAAGAGACTCTGTTCATCTTCAAATGTGAGAAGCACTGAACTAATTTCTAGCTCCAAGAAGTCTTCAGAGGAACCACTTAGTTCTGAGAGATCCCATGAGGATTCAGTCAGGGACCATTGATGGTTTACTTTCTTTTTAATTCAAGCCTTAACCATCCAGATCCCCTGGAGGGCTTGTTAAAGTACGGCTTGCTGGGCTCCACCCAGAGCTTCTGATTCAGTCCATCTGGGGTGGGGCCTGAGCATATGCATTCCAAGGTCTCTAGTATCAGTGATGACACGATGCTTGTCTGGGGACCACATTTTGAAAACCATTGTCTTCAGTAATTTCCAAAAGAAACCCATGGCTGACTAACAGATAACATAGGTCTTATGTACTCAGCATCAAATCAATATCATACTGGTTGATACCTCTTCTCAGAGGGTTATTTTTAACCATTTTTTAAAAATTGCAGTATAGTTGATTTACAATGTTGTGTCAGTTTAGTGTGCACAGCACAGTGATTCAGTTATACATATATATTCTTTTTCAAATTCTTTTTCATTCATTTAGTCAGTTCAGTCCCTCGGTCGTGTCCGACTGTTTGCAACCCCATGAATCGCAGCACACCAGGCCTCCCTGTCCATCACCAGCTCCCGGAGTTCACTCAGACTCATGTCCATCGAGTCAGTGATCCCATCCAGCCACTCATCCTCTGTTGTCCCCTTCTCCTCCTGCCCCCAATCCCTCCCAGCATCAGAGTCTTTTCCAATGAGTCAACTCTTCGCATGAGGTGGCCAAAGTACTGGAGTTTCAGCTTCAGCATCATTCCCTCCAAAGATATCCCAGGGCTGATCTCCTTCAGAATGGACTGGTTGGATCTCCTTGCAGTCCAACGGAATCTCAAGAGTCTTCTCCAACACCACACTTTAAAAGCATCAATTCTTCAGCGCTCAGCTTTCTTCACATTCCAACTCTCACATCCATACATGACTAATGGAAAAACCATAGCCTTGACTAGATGGACCTTTGTTGGCAAAGTAATGTCTCTGCTTTTAAATACGCTATCTAGGTTAGTCATAACTTTTCTTCCAAGGAGTAAGCGTCTTTTAATTTCATGGCTGCAGTCACCATCTGCAGTGATTTTGGAGCAGCCCCAAAATAAAGTCTGACACTGTTTCCACTGTTTCCCCATCTATTTCCCATGCAGTGAAGGGACCGGATGCCATGGTCTTAGTTTTCTGAATGTTGAGCTTTAAGCCAACTTTTTCACTCTCCTCTTTCACTTTCATCAAGAGGCTTTTTAGTTCCTTTTCACTTTCTGCCATAAGGGTGGTGTCATCTGCATATCTGAGGTTACTGATATTTCTCCTGGCAATCTTGATTCCAGCTTGTGCTTCTTCCAGTCCAGCATTTCTCATGATGTACTCTGCATAGAAGTTAAATAAGCAGGGTGACAGTATATAGCCTTGATGTTCACCTTTTCCTATTTGGAACCAGTCTGTTGTTCCATGTCCAGTTCTAACTGTTGCTTCCTGACCTGCATATAGGTTTCTCAAGAGGCAGGTCAGGTGGTCTGGTATTCCCATCTCCTTCAGACTTTTCCACAGTTTATTGTGATCCACATAGTCAAAGGCTTTGGCATAGGCAATGAAGCAGAAATAGATGTTTTTCTCGAACTCTCTGGCTTTTTCGATGATCCAGCAGATGTTGGCAATTTGATCTCTGGTTCCTCTGCCTTTTCTAAAACCAGCTAGAACATCTGGAAGTTCACGGTTCACGTATTGCTGAAGCCTGGCTTGGAGAATTCTGAGCATCACTTTACTAGTGTGTGAGATGAGTGCAATTGTGCGGTAGTTTGAGCCAAGTAGTATTCCATTATATATGTACCATATCTTCTTTAGCCATTCATCTGTCAATGGACACTTAGGTTATTTTCAAATCGTGGCTATTATAAAATAGTGCTGCTATGAACATAGTGTGTATGTGCTTAGCTGATCCATCATGTCCATCTCTTTACAACCCCATGGACTGTAGCCCTGCCAGGCTCCTTGGTCTATGAGGATTCTCCAGGCAAGAATACTGGAGTGGGTTGCCATGCCTTCCTCCAGGGAATCTTCCCAACCTAGGGATCAAACCCACGTCACCCGCGTTGCAGGTAGATTCTTTATCGTCTGAGCCACCAGGGAAGCTGTGAACATAGGAGTGCGTGTATTTCTTCAAATTGGAGTTCTCTATGGATACATGTCCAGGAGTGGGATTGCTGGTTCACACGGCAATTCTATTTTTCAGTTTTCTTAGGAGCCTCTGTACTGTTCTCCATAGTGGCTGCAGCAATTTACATTCCTACCATGTAGGAGGGGTCCATTTCTCTTTTTAAATTTTTGTATTTAAAATAAGTTCAAAAACTTTTAGAGGCAATAGCTCACTGTGCCACAGCTTCCTCATCTGTAAAATGGGCAAATTGCAGGACCTCCCGCAAGGGATGATTATAAGGGTTAAATGAAGGAGTCATACACCGTGCCCAGCCAGAGCCTGGCACACAGTCTCCTCTTTTCCAAAAAAAATCCCCTATTATGAGTTTGAGCTAGTGGTTGTGTTGGACTAGGAAATCACTGTCATAACTCCTGCAAATCCCAAATGCTATGAAGCGCATAAATGCAAATGCAATGAGAGTGAATTGCATTCTGTAGGGGCAGAAGTCCACCTGCCTTCAGCCATCCTGGCCCTGACCGGGATCTGGAATCCCCTCCATGGACAAACAACCAGAAAGGGTGATGCTGAAACAGTTGCTTAGGTCACTTTCTTTTCTTACTGCATTTCAGATTATGAACGTGATATGCACTCCATGGTAAAACATTCACATTAAAGGCCTCTCCCCTCCTTCGGCATCCCTGGTGGTGTTGGTTACATACCCTCCTCTGTCTGGGAATGTGGAGTGTATAGGGACAATATCCTTCATGTTTCCCTTCGGGGCAAATTCAATAGTAACACTGATCTAAGATCACCGACACTGATTGGAGTTTGGGGTTCCAGTGACTTTTATGCCAGGATGGCATTAAAAGGGTCTGCTCCCCACATTTTCCCCTAACACAGGACATCCTGATACTGAATCAGGATGAGGAAGCCTAACCCAAGACAACTGAGTAGATCACGACCACAAGGGCTCTGTAGTCACAAGTTAAGTGTCCAGTTCCCACCCCCAGCCCCTCCTCAGGAGAAGAGAGCCATCTGCTGCGTTTCAGGGACTAAATCTCCTCTGCTGTCTTGAGTTACCTTCCCTGAGTGTCGTCTTCTCACGTCTGCCCTCTGAGTCAACCTATAGAGGCCCCGCACAGTGCAGAAAGGCAAGTCCAGGGGTCACAGACATCATCTTGCTTGGCAGCAGAGACCAGCGCCCTCTCAGGACGCGGCCAAGCATCGCCCCCCAACAGTTCTGGTGCCTTTCCAGCCCACTTCTGCCTTGGCTTCAGGATGCTTCTGAGCATTTTCCCTTCCTAAGAGAGGGTGGGGATCATTTTTACAGCTACACACTAGCAATTCCACATTTCTCCCTGTCATCTCCGTTTACAATGTTTGGAAGGCCTCACTCCTTCTCTCAGGACTAGGTGATTCCAGCAGCTCCCACCCTCTTCTATGGCCTGGGTCCCCCGACCAGTACCCAGCAAGGACCCTGACTTCTTTGGCAGGGTCGAGTGACCCACCTTGGCGCCTTTTCACCTCCTTTCTCAGGGCTGGGCATCTTCTCTCTCCCCATTTCCTTCTTCCAGTGTCTGCTGAATGTCCCTCCTGGAAGCCATTCCCTCCTTTATGACCCCACAGCCCATCAACTCCCTTTCACATCCTAGAACAACTTATTATTTCAAATATATATGGACATAAACTGTATGATACTATATTGTTCTGAAAGGTGCTTTTTCCCTTCAACATTTTTTTAGACTCCTTGTCCTAAGAACGTCCCCATACCCTACAGTGATGGACACGATGTGCTGGGTCCTTCTGTTGATGGGCGGACTGTTTTCTCGATGATGGAGAGTGTCACAAAGAACATCTGGGGCATAGATCTTTGCACAGAGTGTGAAAATCGCTTGGGATGTAAAGCTCAGTGTAGAATGGCTGGGACAAGTGGTAAATGTTAAACTTTGCAAAGTAATTCCAAAGGGCTTTTCAACTTCCACCAACAATGAATTGGCCCTCCTTATTCCTTTAAGGCCTGTTGGGACTGGACGCTGGCCCACCCTTTTGGAAGCACTGTTGAGTGGAATCTCCCAGTGGCCAGGCTTCCCGGCGCTTTCCTCCCCTTCCCACAAGTCGGTTGCTCAGGCTTCCAAGGTCCGGAATGCCTTTGACGGGGGCGAGGGGCGGTGGGCGCGGGGGGGGGGGGGGGTGGCGCGACATCTGAGATGCGGATTAGAACAGGAACCCAAAGCTTTGAGTATTTAATGAAAAAAGCCTTTGTTTTGCTGATCGATTGACCTGCTGGGGTTTTGACATGCTTTTCGGTTTGGTTTTGTCATTTCTGTGGCTTTGGAAGTGACAGGTGTCCAGAGAGAATGCGCATGTGAATCCGCTGGTGGATGAGAGGATGCGGCTGGTGAGGAGCCTGGGGGAGTGGTAACAATGGCTTTAGGCCAAAGCAGCTAATTTCAGGTCTTATTTCCCCACCTTTGCACACTCACCCATTAATCAAGATAGGTGTTCATTTCATAAAATAATTACGAGGTGCTTTCCATACATCAGGCGCTGGGCTGGGCTTGCAATGCGGACTCCTTAAACTCATACAGGTGTGTGCTGGGTGGGGGAGGGAGTGTGCCTAGCTGAGACCCCAAAGTAAGAAGGACCACAGTGTGGAGAGAGAAATGAGGCTAGAAGATAGGTAGGGCCCGGATCCCACAGGTTTTTAAATGAACGCCAAGAGCAATGGGAGACCCCCCAAAGAATTTTAAGCATTAAAAAAACAGGATTTAATATGTGATATTTAAGGACATGAGGACCCAGGTGACTCCAGGCGACCCCAGGCTTGGCATCATTGACCTTGGGCAGCAGACTCACTGTTTCCTTTCCTCCAGATAACTCTAATTCTTCCTTTACTCCTGGCGTGGGGCTGAGAGTAACTGACAGTAGCCTTGGAATTGGGTAAGTGCTGGGAGAAGTGTAACCAGCCCCCAAGGGTTATGAGCACCATTAGTCCTCGAAGAGGGAGGAAGAGAGCCTGGGGCAACCTGACAGGCAGGCTACAGGGCTGGGGCCTCAGGGCTCCCTCTCACACCGTCTCCTCACTGCCACCCCCTCCCTGCCCCATCCAGGGCCCACCCAATCCTTGAGAAAGACACAGAGACTTTCCAAATCCACTAGGCTAAAGTTTTGAAAATGCAGTGGCCGAACCCGTCTGGGACCATGAACTGAGCTAGTTCCCTGCGTCCACTGTCTCCTTCAACGCTTCTCACTGCCCTATGAGAGAGAGGGTGGCAAGCCCACTGTTCAGAGGAGGAAACTGCCCATCCAAGAGGCTGAGCTGTCCCAGGTCTATTCATCCTTGTCTAGCCTCTGAGAAGCTAAAAAAATCATTCCAGGTGTCTGACCTCAGAAAACCTGCAGGTCCTTCAGGCCCCCTCACCTCCCACTCAGCTGGGCCACCAGGATTCACTGTCGTGGGGGGGTCAGTCCACCAGGCCCCACATGCAGTCATGTCTGGAGATGTGTTTTTGGTAATCACAATGGAAAGGAGGGAGGTTGCTGTCATTAGTGGACAGAGAGCGAGGATGCTGCAAAACAGCCTCCAACGCAGCAGTCTTCCTGCAAAGGACCAGTGTTGCTTCACAATGCCCACAGAGCCATGTTAGAAAGAACTGGATTCCAGTTTAGCTGAAAGAGCTGCCTTCTGTCTGGTAAGTGACTCAGACGGTAAAGAATCTGCCTGCAATGCGGGAGACCGGGTTTGATCCCTGGGTCGGGAAGATGCTCTGGAGGAGAACATGGCTACCGACTCCAGTATTCTTGCCTGGAGAATTCCATGGACAGACAGAAGAGCCTGGTGGAACTTTCACTTTCTGTCCCTTCAGGGAAGAGTGTGCCTGGGAGGGGGAGGAAAGGGCCCAGGCCAGGTTGGGGAGCGGGGGAAGGGATCTTTGCATCCCTGCATTCCATTCTCTACCAGCAGGTGATCAGGGACTCCCAGGAGAACTTTTTGTGAAGGTGAGAGTATTCCATACCTGCACTGTCTAACCCAACAGCCACTCACCTGTGGCTACTGAGTACTTGAAATGTGCTTCTTTGCAACTGAGTACTCAATTACTTGACTCAAGTACTAAAGTACTTGAAAACTTTACAACTGAGGGATGCATTTTTCTTTATTTTCAATTAATTTACAGTTGAACTTGAATGGCCACAGGCAGCTAGTGGCTAGCTCACAGGAAAGTGCACTTCAAGAGCCCTCAGGACTGCCACCCCCTGGGGCATCATGCCTGCTGGGGGGAAGCCTCATTCACAATGAGATGCTAATGGCAAGTGCGGAGTTCAGTGTTCCAGAAAGATTACCACCAAAGGGAGGGGCTCAGACAGAGAAGGTTAAGGGCTACAACCTACAGGATCCCCCAAACTGGCACTTCATAAGGAAATGGCAACTCACTCCAGTATTCTTGCCTGGGAAATCCCATAGACAGAGGAGCCTGGCAGGTTATAGTCCAGGGGGTCACAAAGAGTCGGATACGACTGAGTGACTAAACCAGCTCAACAAGGGGGCCGCTGGGCTCCACTGCTTCTGTCACCCAGGGGCACGGTGGCAGAATTCAAGGGGCCTAAGGGGTGGCCTCTGGCCCCAGTGAACAGAGCAGGAGTCCAGACACACAGATGAGAGAGTGACGCCCTCTCAGGTTGCATCCACAACACAGAATTTTAGGAGACACAGATCATTTAGAAACCACAAGACTCTGACGGTAATGTATAAGCTTTGTCATAAAATATCACTGCTGAAATGTGACAGGGGTCAAGTTCCTGGGTAGAGCTTTGATTCTGGCAGAAGAGCTGGGCGGTCAGCTCAGGTAATCATTATTTCTAAATGTCAGGTATGATTTAGTGAAAATCTGCAGATTTCTGCATAATTAACAGCCCTCGGATGTCACCTTCTCAAGGTCACCGACTGTGACCACCCTCTCCGCAGTGTGCCGCAGCGCCTCCCTTCCCTTCTTTTCCCCACGGTAGTTCTCACATGTGAAAATCCACTCGTGTACTTGATTGATTTCAGACATGTGCCTTGCCCACAAGCACCTGAGCTTCAGGAAGGCAGGGTCTTCTCTGTCCCCTTCAGCAGCTCAACTGTCCAAACAGTCATCACTGTCCAGTGAATGACATATTGGGCCTTTTGAGTGGGCTGGTGCTTGTCACCTCAGACAACAAACAGAAGGGCAGCCCAGGACTAAAGTGACTTGCCTGGGATAAACTGGTGTGCAGCAGGGCAGGGAGTGAAACCTCACCACCCCCAATAATGTCTTGCCTGTGCCCTGTGGGGACAGCACAGTCACAACAAAACCATGGTGGCACATGGGCCTGGCAGCCCCCCACACTGCCAGGGAAGGGCTGGGACCCATTCCTTCACCCAACAGAGAGCAGAGCCGAGTGATGCTCAGAGCCAAGTTGCTAGAGGCACGTGTCCAGTGGGGGTTAACCTGGAAAAGCCAGAGGGCCAGAGAGCATTCTTGCAACAAGAAAGGGCACCAGTGGGGAAAGAAGGTCTGATGGCAGAGCTCTGAATGGACAACATGCCCAGTAAAGTCTTTTCCCATGGGTAGTGACCTGACTTCATTTTCTTAAAAAAAGAAAAAAATTTATTGGAGTATAGTTGCTTTACCATGTTGTGTTAGCTTCCACTGTATAGCAAAGTGAATCAGCTACACGTAACACATATATCCCCTCCTTTTGGATTTTATTCCCATCTGGGTCACCACAGAGCATTAAGTAGAGTTCCCTGAGGGTATACAGTAGGTTCTCATTAGTTATTTATTTCATACTAGTATCAATGGTATGTATATATCAGTCTCCCAATTCATCCCACTCACCCTTTCTTCCCGCCGTGGTATCTATACATTTGTTCTCGACATCCATGTTTCTATTTCTCCTTTGTAAATAGGTTCATCTGTACCATTTTTTTCCAGATTCCACATATATGCATTAATACACAGTATTTGTTTTTTTTTTCTGACTTACTTCACTCTGTACAACAGTCTCTAGGTCCATCCATGTCTCTGTAAATGGCACAATTTTGTTCCTTTTTATGGTTGAGTGATATTCTGACTTGACTTCCTTTTCAAACATGAACTCAGAGAACAGACTCTGTACGATGTCAATACTTTTAGACTATGAAATTTTTGCACTTTGTTTTATGTCCCTGGATATGTTCTAGTGTCTCCCAGTTTATAATCTATGGGAATTCTAATAGAATTTGTGTCCTGCTGTTGTGTGAAAATAAATCTTAATCATGTTTAATTGGTTTATAGTGCTTTTCAGGTCCACTATATCCTTCTTCTTTTCTGCCTATTCATTCTATTAATTTTGGAGAGTTTGATATTGAAACTCCAACTACAAATCTTATCTACTTATAAAGTAACTGCAATATATAGTGGAACTATATGTAATTTTTCTGTATTTTCCAAGTCTTCTGTAGGTGTGTTATCATACTTTGATAATTTAAAAAATAAAAAAGAAGGAAAAAGCAAAAAACATGAACTCAGAGAACATTTCCACAGCAGAGGATGCTGCAGGACTCCTTAGTAATTCAATCTGGGGTCACACTCAGAAGACATTTTAGATTTCCTTGTTTGTGCCTCTGTAGGAAGGGGAGAGGGAGGGAGGGAGCCCAGGTGGGGGAGATGGGGAGAGGGAAAGTGTGAAACGTCACACAGAGACTTCAAAGGGACACTGTTTCCATATGTGACGTGAGTGTTCCAGCAACTATTGCTGTGTTAACAGTAGACACTTAGGGAATTAACAGCTAAAAACAGCTCTTTTACCACGCTCATGGATTCTGTGGTCAGGAGTTCAGCTAGGGCCAGAAGGGATGGCTTCTCTCTGCCCTGTGCTGTCTGAACCTGCCAGCCAGGACTGGAGCTGGCACTGCAGACCAGGAGCATCTAGGCGTGGACCGTCTATGACGTCTAAGTTTCCTCACAGCATGGCAGCCCTGGGAGCTGCTCAGACTCCTTCCCTGGAAGCTCAAGAGTCCCCACACAAATCGCCCAGCAGACAAGGCAGAAGTTGAATGGACTTTTCTGGTCTAGATGTAAGTCACTCTGTGGCATTTCTGTTGCATTGTTTTGGTGATGAGTTAGTTACGAGTCCATTCAGATTCAAGCTCAAGGAAAGGGATATAGACTCCTTCTCTCAAAGAATCTGTATCCACAAGGGAAGAACAAGCAGCCTTGGATCAAGTCACCCAGAGGCTCATTAAAACACACACACACGCACATATACATATATGTGCGTGTGTGTGTGTATTATATATATACAAAACATGTACTAATTGTCCTTTTTATTGTTTATTCATAGTGTGACCATTTACTTTTTTTTGTATTTTAAATTGTGGTCAAATATACAAAAAGTCTACAGTTCAGTGGTATTAGGTACACTCACACTGCTGTCAGCCATCACCACCATCCACCCACAGAACTCTTCATCTTGTCAAATTGAAACTCTATCCCCATTGAACATTAACCCCTCTCCCACCTTCTCCCATTCCCATGGCAACAACCCTTCCACTTTTTGTCTTCTTAAATTTGACTACTCTAGGAACCTCATACAAGTGAGATCACACAGAATTTGTCTTTGTGACTGGTTTATTTCACTTAGCATAATGTCCTCAGGGTTCATCCATGTAGCAGCGTGTGTCAGAATTTCTTGCTTTTTAAGGAAGGGCTGAATAATATTCTGTTTCATATATATATATATATATATCACATTTTGCTTATCCATTCATCTCTCAATGGATACTTAGGTTGCCTTCATGTTTTGGCTATGGTGAATAATGTTGCTAGGAGCATAGTATGCAAATATCTCTTCAAGACCTACTTTAAATTCTTTCGGGTAAATATGTGGAATTGCTAGATCTTATAGTAATTCTATTTTTTTATTTTTTATTTTTTGGTCATGCCATGCAGCTTACAAGATCTTAGTTCCCTGACCAGTGATTGAACCCAGTGAAAGTGAAAGTGCCAAGTCCTAACTACTGGGCTGCCAAGAATTTTCTATTTTTAATTTTTTGAGAAACTTCCATACTGATTTCCATAAATGCTCCATTTTACATTCCTGCCAACAGGACACAAGGATTCCAATTTCTCCACAACCTCGTCAATATTTGCTATTTTCTGCCTTTTTGATAAGCCCTGGTGGCTCAGATGGTAAAGAATCTTGGTAGGAGCCATCTTAGTGGGTGTCAGGGATTAAATATATTTTATTTATATTTAATCCTGAGAAAATCTGTTGAGATACAGACCATGATTATCATCCCCAGTCTTAGAAAAAAGAAAACTAAAACCTGGGCAGCTGGTAAGTGGTACCAGAATTCAAACGGAGACCTGCTAACCACCAGCCTCTTTCAGTGGGGACTGATTGGAACCAGGATACCCCAAACTATCCAACTGTTCCCCAAATTCCCCCTGTTACCTTTCCTGGGTCCCTTCCCACCTCTTCCACCCTCTGGGCTCCTACCTTCCTGTATGAACTCACCAGCAGACACAGGACCGGATTTCTAAGCACACTCAGACACGTCCACCCTGATTTCAGCCAACCAAGGGAGGCAGTTAAGAGTGTGTTGTACACAAGCATGAGGTTGTGGGTTGTGATCGGGACACTCCAGGCATTTACCCAAGGGATCAACCCCTCTGAATCTCAATTCGCTCTTCCATAAAATGAAAGGATGTAAGGGAAGGTGAGATTTCAGGAGATAAAAGGAAGTGCAGATCTGAGATACTAGGTAAGTCTTATTATTTTGCATGGTTTTCTTGCAGTTGAGTGGTGTTTCCTCATATGGTGGTGAGGGGATCCCTCTGTACTTCTGGGGAGCCTCCAGCTCCACCCCTCCGCCTCCAAAGAAGGGGAGAGCCAAGAGGACTCTGTCATTTCAGGCCGCGTTCGGGAGGTAGCACAATGAACATTAGCTTTGCATGTGGACAGCTGGCATTGATTCTGGCTTTGCATGTGGACAGCTGGCATTGATTCTGGCTCTGCAACTGAGCAGTCACTTAACCTCCTTGCAGCCTTGGTTTCCTTGGATACAAAACGGGTTCAAAATGCCATTTCATCGCTTCTGCGGCAACTTAATGACTTGTGTTTGTCCAGGGCCTAGCACGGTGTCTGGAACACTGAAGATGCTCAGTAAATGCTGGGTTATTTTCCCTTGTACAGGAGAGGCTGCAGCGATCCGAAGTCCCAGACACTTCACACAAGGCAGAGCTGGAATCGCAAGTTCCCTAACTGGAATGTGTGTCCCGCTGGCGGGGACCGCGCGGAATGACTGGATTCTTAGCTCCACACTGCCAGCTGGTGGCAGAATCTCACGCCGCCCTTTCAGAGGCGGGATCCAATTTCAAAGTCTTGGAATGGAAAAACTGGAGCAGAGTGTCACTCCGCGTTCCCACACCCTCACCACCACATAAAGGTTCCAACTGCTCCCCCAGGGCCTTACCATCTGCCTTACCTTGCCGCCGCCGCTGCTCAATCGTTTCAGTCGTGTGGGACTCTGTACGACCCTATGAACAGCAGCCTGCCAGGCTCCCCTGTGCAAGGGATTCTCTAGGCAACGTACTAGAGTGGGTTGCCATGCTTGCCTCCAGATCTTCCCAATTCAGAGATCGAACCAGGTCTCTGGCATTGCAGGAGGATACTTTACCTCTGAGCCACCAGGGAAGTCCCTCCCCTCCCCCTAGGTCCCCTCGAACGCTCACAGCAATGAGGCTGCGTCTATACCACAGCATTTTCGGGGTATACCTCCTCATGGGCTTCCTGTGCCCAGATCCCAGGAAGAAGCGAAAAGAAAGGGGAGCGTACCTGGGTGGGTCTGGAAGAATGAGAAACACGGACCTTTTGTGGGAGACTTCCTGTTTCCCGAGGGGGGAGGGGATTCCCTGAACTGGAGGATTCTTCCAGTCCCCCAAACTCTGTTCACTCTCCCAATGGGATTGTAGGCTCTTTAAGCCCCAGAATAGAAGTTGGGGGCTTAGACACATTGCAGAGAGATGGGAACTCTCCCCAATCTTAACAGAAACACATAGCAGTCCAGGAGAAGCCAGAAATGGAACCCCCTGTCTGGTGCATTTCAGGGTGAGCCTGTGGTGGCTGGGGGTTGCTGGGAGGCAGTGTTTGGATCTCAACCAGCAAGTCTCTGCTGTCTCTTAGGACTGTTCCAGTGGGACGGCAGGTGATGAGGATGACTAGGTGTGGGGACCAGGAGACAGTGGTTTCTGCAATTCTTGGGATGCTAGCAAGGCATCTGGATCTACCTGCCTCACATGTGAGAAGCCTGTGTCCCAAGCCAGACCACTGGCCAGGCCTGGAGGAGGTGGGAGTGGGGTGGGGGGGAACCCAGCGAAGGATCTATAAGCTTATACCCTGGTGCACCCCAGGGAAATGGGGGTGGCCAAGGCTGCTCTGCTGGCTGACTCTCTCAAGAGTCAAAAGCTCTTCTGGGCCTCCTCCCTGACTTCTGCTTTCCTCTAACCCACTTTTTGCAAGTCCTTTAGCATAAGGTATGTCTTGTTTTGGACTTCCCTGGTGGCTCAGATGGTAAAGGGTCTGTCTACAATCTGAGGCACCTGGGTTCGATCCCTGGGTTGGGAAGATTCCCTGGAGAAGGAAATAGCAGCCCACTCCAGTACTCTTGCCTTGAAAATGTCTTTTTCTGTGGCCTCAGCCAAAACGAAAACCAAAATGTTTCCACTTTATCTTCACATTATTTGAAGCCTGTTTCTCCCCTTCTCCTCAGCACTCTTTACAGTCTCTCACCTGTGGGCTGGAGCCCCTTCCTTCCTCTCCAGCCTGTGGTAGGGCTGCCTGAGGCGCTTCCTGGGGTGACATCAATAAGATGTGAAGTCCTCTTGGAGGCCAAAATAAATGGTAGCAGATGGAGGAGGGATCTGTGCCAGGAGAGAAAGGGTGTAGGAGGCTGTGTCCTCAGGAGATAGCCCAGGAGCTCTCTGGCCACACAGTACCTCCAGCGCCTTGTTTCTGATCCTGCTCCTCTTGGTCAGAAACAGGGTGGTGGTGACGAGCCATCTCCCAGGGGTCCTCTGAACAGCCAGCTCCAGCTAAGATCCTGCCTGCTTCTGAGTACTCTGGAAGCCTCTGATTGGTTGGCCTAGCTTGGATCACTTGTCCTTCCCTGAGCCAATCACCTTGACCACTGGGGGGAGGCATGCAGGACTCTCATTGGCCAAGCCCGAGCCACCAGCTTTCTGTGGAGCCACTGGGCTGAGTGCTCCAGGGTCAAGGGAGGCTGCTTGGCTGCACTCGGACGGTTGTTCTGTGCGACAGTGACAGCGGACAGCACCACCCTGCGGGGCTGGCTGTGTATGTAGTTTTCATCCGTGATGAGTTGTAAGTTCTGAAGAAGAACTGACATTCTATGTGGCCGGAACAGAAGTTTCTTGTCCCCATCTGCCATGGTGCTCTGGGGTAACAGCGGTTCTCCTAGGTAGCCAGTCCTGCGGGCAGATGTTACTGCCCCTAAACTCTTCTGGATCCCAAATCATCTCTGCTAAAAAAAGCTGGGAAATGCAAGACACATTGGTTTGTAGGTTTTCTTAATTATCTTCAAGTCCAGCTTCACAGGGAAATTGATTTGTGTTTCTGCTTTCTTTAACCTGCAGATTGAACCTCAGTTATTGCCACTTTTTTTAAAAAAAATAGGAGTATAGTTGCTTTCCTTGGAGAAGGAACTGGCAGTCCCCTCCAGTATTCTTGCCTGGAAAATCCTATGGTCAGAGGAGCCTGGTGGGCTACAGTCTGTGGGGTCACAAGAGTTGGACCCGAATTAGGGACAAAACCACCACCACCACCACCGTAGTTGATTTACAATGTTGTGTTAGTTTCTTCTGTACAGCAAAGTGATTTCGTTATACATGTATATACTTTCTTTTTCATATTCTTTTCCATTATGATTTATCATGGGGTATTGAATATAGGACCTCAGTTATTTTCTGCTTCTTGGCACAGCTTCCCCTTTTTGGAACTAGAGGGAAACAGGTTTGTTTCTGTTAAGATTGCTCAGCTGTTGGAATGTCACCTGGAGGTGCTGTGCGCTGTCTTTGCCCTCTCCGACAAGTATCCCTTCTGAGAAAGAAGGCAACTCGGAGAAAAGAAAAGGCAAGAGATGGAGAGAATTGACTCTAGTGCCTGACACTATGTACACACCTGGATCAAGCCAAGCCTGAAGTTGAAGGATCTACCCAGAACTTTTCATTCATGCGAGTCCCAATACAAAGTCAAGGATCCTGAAAAATCTCATCTTTTCCTTACTTCTCTCCTCCTTAGTACAATCACAGAATTTATTTATTTTAAATTAATCTTGTTTCTTTTATATATTTAACTGAGCTGCTCTATATGCAGGATCCTAGTTCCCTGACCAGGAATTGAACCCACATCCCCCGCAGTGGAAGCACGGAGTCTTAACCACTGAACCAGCAGGGAAATCCCTCACAGAATTTAGTATCGGATGAGATCGTTAGTATTTGTTCAGCGGATTCTGACTGAACTGGGTTGCTCTGGTCAGGCCCCACGTTGGACTCTGGGATCCAGCAATGAATCAGACAGGAATCCTCCACAGGGAGCTCACAGACTAGCTAGCAAGTATTCTACTTCCTGATTCTAACCCCCCAATTTAAAAAAAATTGGAATTAGAACTGATGTGTTTTCACGAAGACTACTAGAGTCTGCTTTCAAATCAATGTCACTCTTTGTCCTATTGCCCCCACCCTAGAGAGCCTTCAGAGCCCCACCCCAGCCTGGGGAAGGGAGAAAGGAAAGTGAAACAGAAGGACGGGAAATCCTGATCCATTTTCACCCATAGACCAGCTCTCCTCCAATAAACCCAGGTGATGAGCGGGAATGTGACCAAACAAATTCGCAAAATCAGCTATATATGTGGTGAAACGTGTCATGGTTCTCTCTGTCCAGGGACCATGCCAGCGTCACACAATTTTAATCCTGAATGTTGACATATAAGTCAAAGCTGGAGACGTGTGAAAATTAATGATACGAAATTAAAGTGAAGTAAGGACATGAGCCAACCCCTGACATGCACTGTTCTGCCTTCTGTCTCTGTGCGTGTGACTCTTCTCTGTGTCTCATGCACATGGAATCCTACAGTATTTTTCTTCTGTGATTGGACTTTTTCACTAAGCATATCATCTTCAGTTCATGCATATTATAGCATGTGTCAGAATTCCCTTCCTTTTTCAGGCTGGGGAATATTCCATCATATGTATATACCACATTTTGCTTATACGTTCATCTACTGAAGGACACTTGAGTTGCTTGCAGCTTTAGGCTATTGTGAATAATGCTGCTTTGAACATGTATGTACAATATCTCTTTGAGGCCCTGCTTTCAATCTTTTGGATATGCACCCAGAAGCGGGATTGGTGGATCATATGGTAGTTCTGTTTTTAATTTTTTGATGAACTGTCATCTTTTGTTCCACAGTGGCTGCACCATTGTACGTTCCTACCAAAAATACACAGGAGTTCCAATTTCTCCACATCCTCACCAACATTTGAGAATTTCTTTCTTTCTTTACTTCCTTTTTGATAGCAGCCATCCTAATGGGTGTGAGGAGGTATCTCATTGTAGTTTTTCTAATGTTTTTTTAAAAATATGCATTTACTTATTTGGCTGGGCCAGGTCTTAATTAAAGCATGATAACTCTTAGCTGTGGCATGTGGGATCTCGTTCCCTGACTAGGGATTGAAGCTGGGCCCCCTGCCATGGGAGAGCAGAGTCTCAGCCCCTGGACCATCAGGGAAGCCCCCTTGTAGTTTTGATTTGGATTTCCTTAATGGTTAGTGAAAGTGGAGAATGAAAAAGTTGGCTTAAAGCTCAACATTCAGAAAACGAAGATCATGGCATCTGGCCCCATCACTTCATGGGAAATAGATGGGGAAACAGTGGAAACAGTGTCAGACTTTATTTTGGGGGGCTCCAAAATCACTGCAGATGGTGACTGCAGCCATGAAATTAAAAGACGCTTACTCCTTGGAAGGAAAGTTATGACCAACCTAAATAGCATATTCAAAAGCAGAGACATTACTTTGCTGACTAAGGTCCGTCTAGTCAAGGCTATGGTTTTTCCAGTGGTCATGTATGGATGTGAGAGTTGGACTGTGAAGAAAGCTGAGCGCCGAAGAATTAATGCTTTTGAACTGTGGTGTTGGAGAAGACTCTTGAGAGTCCCTTGGACTGCAAGGAGATCCAACCAGTCCATTCTGAAGGAGATCAACCCTGGGATTTCTTTGGAAGGAATGACACTAAAGCTGAAACTCCAGTACTTTGGCCACCTCATGGGAAGAGTTGACTCATTGGAAAAGACTCTGATGCTGGGAGGGATTGGGGGCAGGAGGAGAAGGGGACGACAGAGGATGAGATGGCTGGATGGCATCACTGACTGGATGGATGTGAGTCTGAGTGAACTCCGGGAGTTGGTGATGGACAGGGAGGCCTGGTGTGCTGAGATTCATAGGGTCGCAAAGAGTCGGACATGACTGAGCGACTGAACTGAACTGAATGGTTAGTAATGGTGAGCATGTTTTATTGCTTATTGGCCCTTTGTATATCTCCTTTGGTGAAGTGTCTGTTCAGTTCCTTTGCCCATTTTGAATTGGGTTATTTGGTTTTTTGGTTTTGAGTTTTAGATGTTCTTATGTATCCTGCATACTAATCCATTATTAGATATATGATTTGCAATTTTTTTTCTATCCTTGGGGTGTCTTTTTACTCTGTTGATAGTTGTTTTTTAATATGCACAGCATTTAAGAATTTCCACAAAGTCAAGTTTGTCTATTTTTCCTTTTGTTGTCTGTGCCTTTAGTGTCATAATCACAAAGTTGTTGCTGAATCAAGTGCTGTGAAGCTTTGACTTATATTTTATCCTAAAAGTTTTATAGCTTTAGCTCTTATGTTTAGGCCTTTGATCCATTTTAGTTAATTTTTGTATATGGTGTTAGGTAAGGATCAAACTTTACTCTTTTGCATGTGAATATACAGTTTTCCCAGCATCATTTGTTGAAAAGACTGTCTTTTCCCATTGAATAGCAACACTCTTCTAAAAAATCATTTGATCATATATGTGAGGCTTTATTTCTGATCTCTCTGTTCTATTCCACTGATCTGCCTTTATGCCAGTACCACACTGTTTTGATTATTGTAGCTTTGTAATAAGTTTAAAGTAAGCTTTGTTCTTTTTCAGCATTGTTTTTGCTATTCAGGGCCCCTTGAGATTCTATATGAATATTAGAATGGGTTTTTCTATTTCTGAAAAAAAACATAATTGGGATTTTGATAGGGATGGCATTGAATCTGTAGGTAGCTTTGGCTTGTATGGACATTTCAATAATATTAAGTCTTCCAATCCACAAACACAGGGTGTATTTCCATTTCATTTAGTCTTTAATTTCTTTTTCTTTTAGTACTCCCAGTTAAAAGCTTGTCAGTTTTGTTGGTCCCTTTCCTCTCTTTCTTGATTAATGTATTACAAAATAAAATTAATCTGCTAATGTAACAACTATGTACCTAATAACAAAACCTACCTGGGTCTTTCAGACCCAGGAATTGAACCAGGGTCTTCTGCATTGCAGGTGGATTCTTTACCAACTGAGCTACCAGGGAAGCCCCACGTACCCAATAACACAACTGCATGAATCAACATATCCAGTGGGTAGCCGGGTAGAGTCCACACCCCATCCCAACTATTTCTCTGTTGCCTCTCTTCACCAAAGGCAGCCACCATCCCAAACTCGATGCTCAGAATTCACATGCATTCTTCATGAGTCCTCTAGAATACATGTATCTCTAAAAAGCACAGTGTTGCTTGGCATGCTTTTCAGTTTGATATAAACAGCATCGAGTTTATTCTCCAGCTGCTTGCATCCACATTATGTTTGAGCCCTTGGCCTTGCAGTACTGATCTGCTGGAGTCTGTGCTGGTGAGTTTTGCTAAGGTGTGTCCCAAGGAGACGGGCGGCTGGGCGGTACCAGCCAGAGCTCTTCAGCGGCGCCCAGACGCTTGGCTGCTTTCAAAAGCCGTTGCCTGGCTCTACCCTCCCACCAGGGAGCACATAAGAGCCCTCACAGCTCTGAGTCCCCCCACCTTCCCATTGCCAGACTTTTGAAAGTGAATGTTATAATCCCTTAACACTGAACAGAATTTAATTCAGCTGTCCCATGGAGCACAGAGCAGCCATGAAAAATGACATTACCCACAAATATTTCGTGATGGGAAAATTGCTCTCAATATAAGTGAAATATAAGTGAAAACAGTACGAGAAACTGTGCATACAGCCTGTGTCTGTAAGAATCAAAGAGCAGAGCCACACAAGAGGGGATGCAAAGGTGGGTGAGTAGTAATTCCTTCTTTACTTTTGTGTTATCTTGGTTTTCCACAGATGACCCCATACTGTTTTTGTTGTCAGAAAAAAAAAACAACACAAATATAATGATTGTTTTCAGGCAGCAGTGAGTGCACTGGGAGACAGGATGGAGAACCCCAGCAGCTGGCAAGAGAGAAGAGCCCTACTGGGGAGGCAGCCTGTAAGATCTTGGGAGTGAGAATCCTGCTATGACCCGCCCCCGTGTCCCCCTGGCTCAGAGTAACTGCTCTGAGGCTCAGTTTCTGCAGCTGGGAATGGGGAATAGAAGTGGGGCTTCCCTCTTGGGGCTGAAGGGGATGAGCTGAGAAGCAGGCAGAGACCTCGGTGCTGGGTGTGCCCGCTGGAACTGGGAGCATTGTTGTCTGCAGAGGGGAGGCCTCCCGGCAGGAGTGGGATGGAGCACACCTGGGACACGAGGACATGGAGATGGGTGGAGGGGACAAAGATGATGAGATAGGTTTATTAGCACAGGAGCCACCGGAGTGTCAGGTGAGGAGCGGGTTCTGCCTAGTGCCACCCGCCCCCGCCTCGAATGGGCACCAGCCTCAAGCTCCTCCTCTGCCTCCAGCTCAGCACCTAATAATAGAACTCAGAGACCCCCAGCAGGTGGGACCGTGAGACTTGGGGCAAAAGGTGTTCCCTCCGTATCACCCTGTCATGTCACACCGTCCAACGCAGAGGCTGTCACCTCAAGTCCTCAGAAGGAGAGGACCATGGGCATCCCCAGCAGCCATCCCCTGCTGACCCAGGGCTGGGAGGATGGTTCCTTCTGCCCTGGTGGGAGGTTAGATTTGGGATTTGGGATGCAGAGGCTGCAAGAATGTGAAGTCCATCAGTGGAGCGGGGATGGGGCAGCTCCATGCTGCCTCCACCCTCCTTCCTGGGCTGTGTTTTCTTGGGTGGGGGGTGGGAGCAGCCACTAGGGTCACCCATCACCCACACCCCCTCAATAGCTCCCGTCTTGAGTCCTGTGTCCTACGAGCTGGCCCTGAGATGGAGAGAGGGACGTGGAGGCCCCTTCCCAGGTGGGACTTCCAGAGATGCTGGAGTCTGCTGGGTGGTCTGGGGATTGGGATACCTCTTACAAGATGACCTGGACCATCTCAGGCCCCAGGTAGGATTTGCTGCCCCGTCCACTGTACCCCAGGCCACCCCTGTGTGGAAAATGTAGGTGGCCCGGGATCTTCAAAGCCCAAAGCTAAACTTGAGTCTCCTTGGTCATGGGTGTGGCCCATGAGGGCAGAGGTATCAGAGGCCAAGGAGGTCCCTGGACCAGCAGGCTCCTGGAGGCTCTCTCCTGCTGGTATTCTGCCTGTTGCCTTGTGTGTCCGCCTGCAGAGCGAGGAGGGGGCGGAGGTGGCACTGGTTTGGCTCACACAGTTCCCTCTGTGCTCGGGCCTCATGGCCATAAAATCGCCTAGCTACTGCCAAGTCAGCTGGCTGAGCAGTGACTCCCATTAGGAGGAATGTCCTGGAACTTCTCACAGGTTAACAACCAAATGAATAACAAATTCACAAAGTGAAACTCTTCACTTCAAAAATGTTGCCTGTTTTCAATTCAACAAAGCATTTGTAAAGTGATTTTTTTTCCCCTGGAGGATGACATTTTATTTATAGCTCAATATAAGTGAGGCACAACAGATGTGGGAGAAACACAGAGGCAGGTAAACACATGGCCGGGTCTTGGTTTCTTCATTGGCTGGAGGTATTGAGGTAGTGGAAGAATTTGTGCCAGGTCAGAGTATTTTTCTCTTGCCGTTCTGTCCTGAGCCTAAGAGCTTGGTGTGATGTTCTTTTATGTCACACTTTTGTGCTTCCAGAAAATCATCTAAGCTTCATGTGAAATAAAACACACGAATCTCCAGATAACTGAGACGAAGCTGATTTCAATTGACTTGTTCATCGGTCAGGCCTAGAGCAGGGGCAGCTGACAGCATTAAAGAACTTAAAATCAACAGGACTAAACAGCAGCGTCAAGTGAGATCCTGGTTACTGCCTTCTCTTATAAAATGATGCTCCCTTTTGGCTTAGCCATCACCATTTTGATGTTCAGATTGTCCCTGAGATGGACAACAGCTTTGGGTCTTCTAAGGCAGTGAGCAGGTGGGATGAGATCTCTAACTCATGGTGTGAAGCGGGGTCTGGGGTTGCTCTGCCATCTCCCCAGAGGGCCTTGGACGGACTCCTCACTCTTCTTGGCCACATCCGACTCTTGCCCTGGGTCTCAGCCTGTGTGACCTCCTCCCTGACCTCCTGGACTGGGTCAGATGGCCCTAACACCATGTACCTCTCCTCTCTGCCTTACTTGGCCCTGTGGGCCCTGGGAGGGCACTGACTATCTCTCTCAGTTATCTTGGTACCCCAATCCCTACCATAACACCTGGTGTACGATAGAGGGATGCTCATTCCCCCAGGCCCAGGTCAGAATTCTGTAGCCATGGATACAGAAGGGTGGGTCCTACATTCCCACCTGCCCCTCCCAGCACAGGGCTGGAAACATCATCAGAACAAGCCTGCTCCACCCTCAGGCCTCTCCCAGCCCTCCTCACACCCTGCAGTCAGTCTCTCCCTGCTCAGCGTCCCCTCCCATCTCCTCCAGGGACAGCTCCCAAACTGCCCCTTTCTCCTTAGACTCCATGCTCAGGGCTCATCTCTCCTTCAAGAAGACCCTACCGTCAGCCCTCTATCCCCTCCTTGTTTTTTTTTAAAATAAAGTTTGCATAGATGTTTAACTTCCCTTAAGATGCAAAGATCACCAGGGTACTGCACTCAGGTCAAGAAACTGCATGGGCAGGACCCAGAGCACCCTGGGGACCCTATGCAGTTTCAACTTTCCCCTCAGCCCAAAGCTAGGGCATGAGGCCCCCTCCAGCTAGTCCAGGCTGCCCTGCTACATGTGGCAATGAAATTAGCACAGTGAGGTGTCAGAACAGCCTCCTGTCCTCCAAGGGCCATGCTCTTCCCTGGCTGGCTCTCAGTGAGCACTGGCCTGCAAGGGTCTCCCACAATCATGCTCTGGCAGCAGATCGTGATCGCTGGCTCGGAGGGTCTTCATCTGGGTCCCTGGACCCTGAGGGTCCAAGTAGAGAATTCAGGGTGGCCACAACTTGGATGGGAAAAAATTACACTTTTCTTTTCATGAACCTCTAACTGGAAGGTCACATTCCCTTCCAGTACATGGGTTAAAAAATGAAAAGGAAACAGTTTTATTAGAAGGACCCATATCTCTGTCCTCAGTCTCAAATATTTTCATCTCACAGCACAGTTGTTACAGGCTGCTCAGAACACCTTTGCAGTATTTACTCCTCTGCATGTACAATACAATGATAACTGTTTTTCTGTATCACTGGTTTCCCTTGCAGCTCTACTGATTTCAATATCTAGAAACCTTGACTTGGGAAAGTCCCCATGGGCTCCCAAACAGGACCAGAAGGCCCAGGAAAACTGGACAGAACTCATGGGTGACGGCAGAGAGAGATGCAGGGAGGTGTCGGGCTAGTGGTCCTGCCTGGGATGGTCCAGGGGACAGGAAGGAAGGACCAGATTGTTCTGAGCTGTTTTAGGTCAAAGGCTGACCTCAAACTGGAGCCTAAAGAAACATGGTCTAATTGACAGTGACCAGAAAATTGACAAAAGTCAATACAACCAGAAATCAGAATGAACTACAGTCGTAACTTGAAAAGAGGTGAGGAGAAGCAAGTGAATTAGAATGCTCAGTGTTAACAGTCCCGGGCACAGTTTGAATGAGCCAAGAGATAGTTTCAGGTTCCACCACGGGCCCATGGTCCATGATCCCAAAACCCCTATGGCCCTCCATGCTTTGGGCTACAGAATGTCCAGATCTTTTTTTCTTTTTTAGCTTTTTAAAAAAATTTTATTTTACTGAAGTATAGTTGATTGACAGTGTTGTGTCAATTTCTGCTGCACAGCAAAGTGACTGAGTTATACACATGCATGCATTCTTTTCCATTTTCTTTTCCATTATGGTTTATCACAGGATATTGAATACAGTCCCCTAGCTATAGAGTAGGACTTGTGGATTATCCATTTTCTATATAACAGTTTGCATCTGCTAACTCCAAACTCCCACCCCATCCCTCTTGCACTCCTTCCCCTCTGGCAGGCACAAGTCTGTTCCCTGTCTGAGAGTCCACTTCTGTTTCATAGGTAAGCTCATTTGTGTCATATTGTAGATTCCACATATAAGTGATGTCATATGGTATTTGTCTTTGTCTGACATACTTCACTTAGTGTGATCGTCTCTAGAGCCATCTTTGTTGCTGCAGATGGCATTATTTCATTCTTTTTTATGGTTGAATAGTTTTCCACTGTATATACTTACCGTATCTTTACCCATTCATCTGTTGATGGACATTTAAGTTGCTTCCATGTCTTGGCTGTTGTGAATAGTGCTGCTGTGAATATAGGGGTGGATGTGTCTTTTTGAATTATAGTTTTATCTTCTTCAGTTATAACGAGGTATCATGGTAGATGAGAAAGGGACCTTGAGGCTTATCAGGAAAGGAGGTTCCACCCCTGACTTTGCAGTGGGGCCCTTTTTTATGGTTGCAGAATCCCCAGTTCAGCCCCAAGTTAATGGAAGTGATTCACCCAGACAGCCCATCTGCCCACCAGGCTGGCTCTTGCTTGCTGCTCCTCTGTCCTTCTCTATGCCCTGAGCATCTACAAGGGTGCTGGAGATACACCCCAGTCCTTATGAGCTTCACTTAACGCTGCTAGGTATGGAACCAGCTCCAAAGGGAAACAGCAGGCCTCAGTTAAAGCATGAACTAGTGAAAGCCTTAGACCAAGTTTGGAGGCAATAACTAGTGTTGGGCTGAAGACAGGCACCCACAGACATTCTCTGTGTGTTGCTCTGGGTGGTGGTGTAGAGTCAGGGTAGGGCAGGCACTTGGTTGGTAGGAGATCTCCACCTTTATCCCTGCTGACCATGTGTGGAAGAATCAGAGAGCATCAGTTTATGACTGGCCTCCTCTATGCCCCATACGTGCATCCAACAGCTTTATGAGGAGGGAATGTTACTCCCATTTTTCAGATGAAAAAGCAAGTTCATCCAGCTTAAGTGATTTATCCAAGGTCAATTACTAAGTAATTGGGATTTGAAGAAGCAGAGTTGGGATTTGAAACTCCTTCCTCTTGTGATCTCTCTCTCATTCTCATGCAGACACAGACACACACACCAACTCCCTCCTCTTGTGATCTCTCTCATTCCCCATCCCCGCCCCCACCACACTCACACATAGCTGACGGTTTGGGAGAATGGCACTAAACAGATGGACCACCAGGTGGCGCCCTGATGCCACAGTTAGGGCATCTGATCCCATTGACGCTCTTCATTCCAGGAAAAAATAAAAATAAAATAAAATCAAGAACGGTCTGGAAGATAGGGATGGGGTGTCTGGAGGTGGTGGGCTTGGGCCAGGATGAGCCCACCAGTGCTGGCTATTGAGTACAGAGGCCCCACCTAAAGAGGTCTACTTCCTATTCACCTTCCAGGAAATTGACAGCAGGGAGGCTTAAAAATGGGGGATTGTTTTGTAATAATTAATTGTAAAAGTTCAGTGTGTTCCCAGGTCCTCACCATTCAATGTTCTTATCTAAATACTCCACCCCAAGTACATTCAGTGACTAAAAGTCACAGCATAGGAGAAAATAGTTAAAACCAAAGTGCACATGTTCACTTTCTCTCAATCCAAGTTTACACACACCAACTCCCCAGAGCCTACCTTTGAGGCCCCATGCCTTAGAGCATGATGTGCGTGCTGATTGCAGGCCGTGGACCCGCTATGACTGTCTGATTTTCCAGGCTCCGTCCTGACCCCAGGGCACCCTCTCACTGTGGCAGGCATTTCATGGTGTGCCGCTGCCTCCTTCTTTTTAATCTTTTAAAATGCATTCTCATATATTTTTATTTTTCTCTTCTAGTTTTGTGGAGATATAGTTGATAGACAGCACTGTATAAGTTAAAGGTGACCAGCATAACGATTTGACTTGCACACAGCATGAAATGATGACCATATAGGTTTAATCTTTTACAGAATACCAAGTCAGGAATGCAAGGGGCGGGGGTTGCTTGCTTTCTTTTCCATAACTTAGTGTCTATTTCCTGCATCTGTTCCATCAGAATACAAACCTTAATGCATTCTGATTCCTCATTGATCACAGGCACTGGCTCAGAGTTTAGAGGATGAGAGTGAGTGTGAGGATGAGAGTGAGTGTGAGGATGAGTGTGTTGTGTGTTTGTGTGTGCACATGTGTGTGAGACAGAATCTGGCCTTGAGTACCACCTGTGCCCCAGGAAGTGAGGCTGTCCTGTCCCCAACATCCTTCTGGTCTCAAGCTTTCCCTACAGCTTCTGTGCCAACTTGGGGTTGGGCAGGGAACTCACCAGGCAACTTCTCCCAGATATAGTAATCCCTGGTGCTCAGACTGCAGCCCATCTCTCCCTGGGGCTCAGGGGGTGTGAGGTGAGGGGTGGGGTGATGTGGAGTGGGCTTAGGGCTGCCCTTGGGTCCTGAGAGGCCATCTTGGGCTTCTGGATTTGGGACCCTCACATCCACCCTCCTGCCTGGTCTTGATGGGAGGGTGGGGTAGTAAGAACACTATTCTCACTGCATCCTCCCCAGTGTTGCTCTGACAGGGTGTGTGCTCTCTGTCTACAGGACACGTTTGGAAGACCAAGACCAGGAAAGACCAGTGTGGCAGCTCCTAGCAGTGTGGGCACATTTTGGTTGTCCTGGTGACTCAGGGCTGTGAGTGGTGTTTGGAGGGAGGGGGTTGGAATGACAAGCATTCTGAGATAAAGAAGATGCTTCTGTCCACAGAGATGGCCCCAGAGGGGCCCAGAGGACACTTGCTTTCCACCCTGCAGCATCCCTGCGTGGCTTGAGTCAGAGGAAGCACAAAAAGAAGGGAAAAATTTAGCTGTCATGAAAACATGCTGCGCTGCCTATGGACAGGGAACAGAGTAGAGAGTGGGGAAGGGGCAGCCTCAGGGCCCTGTGACAAGTGGTCCCGTCTCTGAATTCTGCTCTCCTGGGCAATGGGAGCAGGTGACTGCAAACCTCTGAAACTGGGGCATGGGAGGTGGCTGAACAGGCCCCAGACAGTCTGGCCACGGCCTCTGATTGCCCTGCACAGAGAGAGGAAGGATCCAGGGAGGACTACTGGCTACCCCAACACGTTTTCAACACTGCCCAACATGCTTTGGAACTGTGGTGTTGGAGAAGACTCTTGAGAGTCCCTGGGACAGTAAGGAGATCAAATCAGTCAATCCTAAAGGAAATCAACCCTGAATATTAATTGGAAGGATTGATGCTGGAGCTCCAATACTTTGGCCACCTGATGTGAAGAACTGACTCATTGTAAAAGACCCTGATGCTGGGAAAGATTGAAGGCAGGAGGAGAAGGGGACGACAGAGGATGAGATGGTTGGATGGCATCACTGACTCGATGGACATGAGTTTGAGCAAACTCTGGGAGAGAGTGGAGGACAGGGAAGCCTGGTGTGCTGCAGTCCGTGGGGTTGCAAAGAGCTGGACACGACTGACCGACTGCACAACAGCGCTCTTTCTCCCTTCCTCTGTCTGGGCTGAGATCTGCTTCTGGGCAGTGTTTTCAAACACATTTTATTTTGGAGAGTCTCGAGCCCACACAGACAGAACTGTATTATGAACACTGGGACCCACCCAGCAACCCCAACAGTTAACTCCTGCCCACCCTCGCCCCAGCCACACCCACACCTCCTGCCGCCCCTCTGTTATTTTGAAGCAAATCTCAGGCACCACATCATTTCATCCGAAAATATCTCAGCACACATCTCTAAAAGATGGCAGGGCCACCAAGGCGGAGGTGGCAGCAAACGCCCAGAATCAGATGTCCAGTTATCTGAGAGGGGGCCAAATTTCTTTTCCAGGTTTTCTGAGTCAGGATCCACCCAGAGTGACCGAGGGAGGCCCCTCTGGGATCTTCCTTTTCAACTTTTCATTTTGAAATAATTTCAGACTTACCGGAAAGTCACAAAAATAGTACAAAGAATTCCCATTGTACTCTTCACCCAGATTCTTCCAACCTTACTGTGTTACATAACCACAGCACAACTATCAAAATCAGGAAATTAACATGCTTGTAATACTATGATCTCATCTACAGATCTTTCTCAAATTTTGCCAGGTCAGTTGCCTCCTTTCACCTGGAGGCGTTCCTCAGCCTGGCTTCATCTTCTTTTTGGGGGAGGAGGAGTAGAATATTGGCCACTTGTTTTGCAGAATTTGGGTTTGTCTGATGTCTCCTCCTGATTAAATCTGGGTTATGCATTTTTGGCAGGCGCCCGCATCCTTTCAGTGTCCCCTTTTGGGGGTACACGACGTCTGATTTCTCTACTGTGAAGTTATCATTCTTTCACTTTGTAATTAATAACAGTCTGTGGGAAGGTATTTTAAGACGATCTAAAGGTTTTGTTTTTCATCTTTTTCCTTTTGCCTACTTATTTTAGAATTCTTTGTTGATTCTTGCTTGAAAAAATGGTTACTGGGGAGTTGATTAAATAGTTTTCTGTGTCCATACTTTCTTCTACATTCAATGCTTGAGCTTTCTTCTGTGAGGAAGACTTTTCCTTTCTCCTCATTTATGTGTTCATTCATTTGTCTGTTTTGATGTAACTCACAGACTCTTAGTGGCTTACAGGTCATTACCATTACCTTTAATTTTGTTCTTCAAATTGTCCTGGGTTTGGCTCCTGGGAGCTCTCTCAGGTTGACTTCCATATCCTTTTTTTTTTTTTTAAGTTTTTTTTATTGATGTGGACCATTTAAAAAATCTTTCTGGAATTTATTATAATATTGCTTCTGTTTTGTGTTTTGTGTTTTGGCCACAAGGCACTGGGGTCTTAGCTCTCTGACCAGGGATTGAATCTGCACTCCCTGCACTGGAAGGTGAAGTCTTAACTACTGGACCCCCAGGGAAGTTCCGGCTTCCATGTCCTCTTGACATGTCCTTATCATTTTTGAGTGTTTCTTTGCTCTCTGCCATCACCAGATGCTCCAGGCTCATCTTGGACCTTTGTTGAGTTAGCCCTGGAGTGAGCTGTTTCTCTAAGGAGCCCTGGTTTGCTTCACTGAGAATGGTGAGTAAGAATCAAGATCTAGGTGCTGGGTACGCTCACTGCTCTTGGGCCATCTCAGCAGATGAAACTAGGAAACATGTATGTAAAAAACATGTATATGTACATACGTGTTCGTGTGTGCATGCTCAGTCACTTCAGCCATGACTAGCTCTTTGTGATTCCGTGGACTGTAGCCCACCAGGCTCCTCTGTCCTTGTGATTTCCCAGACAAGAATACTATATATATACACAGATCTCTCTCTCTCTCTCTCTCTCTCTACATATACATAGATATATAATCTCTGCATGGGGTCTCAAAAAGAGCTAAACAGGACTTAACCACTAAACAATATATATATTAAAACCTGTGAGTTACATGTAGGTACTATTAGTTACATATTATATGTATATGTGTATTTATTATACATAATATATGTATAGGAGATATATGTATATATATTAAAAACCATGAATTATATGTATATGCTATTATATGCAAACCACATATAGTATGCATATCTGTATACATATTAAAAATCGTGATTTCATGCTGATACCCTCATCTCCAAGCCAACACCAAAGGGTTCCTTCTAGCTTCTCTTTTCCTTATTTACAACTCCTCTCTCCAAACTGGAGTGACTTGGATCTTATTATCCATGACATATTAACCCATTTGCTCGATTCTGGGATGCACATAAACTAGTTTTAGAATTGCCTTCTCAATGACCAATAGACACATGAAAAGATTCTCAACATAGCTAGTTATTCAGTCAGTTCAGTCGCTCAGTCATGTCCCACTGTTTGCGACCCCATGAATCCCAGCACGCCAGGCCTCCCTGTCCATCACCAACTCCCGGAGTTCACTCAGACTCATGTCCATCGAGCCATCTCGTCGTCCATCTCATGTCCATCTCATCCTCTGTCGTCCCCTTCTCCTCCTGCCCCCAATGCCTCCCAGCATCAGGGTCTTTTCCAATGAGTCAACTCTTCACGTGAGGTAACCAAAGTATTGGAGTTTCAGGTTTAGCAACAGTCCTTCCAATGAACACCTAGGACTGATCTCCTTTAGGATGGACTGGTTGGATCTCCTTGCAGTCCAAGGGATTCTCAAGAGTCTTCTCCAACACCACAGTTCAAAAGCATCAATTCTTCAGTGCTCAGCTTTCTTCACAGTCCAACTCTCACATCCATACATGACCATTGGAAAAACCATAGCCTTGACTAGACGGACCTTTGTTGGCAAAGTAATATCTCTTTGAATATACTATCTAGGTTGGTCATAACTTTTCTTCCAAGGAGTAAGTGTCTTTTAATTTCATGGCTGCAATCACCATCTGCAGTGATTTTGAAGCCCCCCAAAATAAAGTCTGACACTGTTTCCACTTTTTTCCCATCTATTTCCCATGAAGTGATGGGACCAGATGCCATGATCTTCATTTTCTGGATGTTGAGCTTTAAGCCAATTTTTTCACTCTCCTCTTTCACTTTCATCAAGAGGCTCTTTAGTTCTTCTTTGCTTTCTGCCATAAGGGTGGTGTCATCTGCATATCTGAGGTTATTGATATTTCTCCCGGCAATCTTGATTCCAGCTTGTCCTTCTTGCAGCCCAGCATTTCTCATGATGTACTCTGCATAGAAGTTAAATAAGCAGGGTGACAATATACAGCCTTGACATGCTCCTTTTCCTATTTGGAACCAGTCTGTTGTTCCACGTCCAGTTCTAACTGTTGCTTCCTGACCTGCATACAGATTTCTCAAGAGGCTGGTCAGGTGGTCTGGTATTCCCATCTCTTTCAGAATTTTCCACAGTTTATTGTGATCCACAGAGGAGAGCAAAAAAGTTGGCTTAAAGCTCAACATTCGGAAAACAAAGATCATGGCATCCGGTCCCATCACTTCATGGGAAATAGATGGGGAAACAGTGGAAACAGTGTCAGACTTTATTTTTTTGGGCTCCAAAATCACTGCAGATGGTGACTGCAGCCATGAAATTAAAAGATGCTTACTCCTTGGAAGAAAAGTTATGACCAACCTAGATAGTATATTCAAAAGCAGAGACATTACTTTGCCAACTAAGGTCCATCTAGTCCAGGCTATGGTATTTCCTGTGGTCACGTATGGATGTGAGAGTTGGACTTTGAAGAAGGCTGAGGGCCGAAGAATTGATGCTTTTGAACTGTGGTGTTGGAGAAGACTCTTGAGAATCCTTTGGACTGCAAGGAGATCCAACCAGTCCATTCTGAAGGAGATCAACCCTGGGATTTCTTTGGAAGGAATGATACTAAAGCTGAAACTCCAGTACTTTGGCCACCTCATGCGAAGAGTTGACTCATTGGAAAAGACTTTGATACTGGGAGGGATTGGGGGCAGGAGGAGAAGGGGATGACTGAGGATCAGATGGCTGGATGGCATCACGGACTCGATGGCCGTGAGTCTGAGTGAACTCCGGGAGCTGGTGATGGACAGGGAGGCCTGGCGTGCTGTGATTCATGGGGTCGCAAACAGTCGGACACGACTGAGAGACTGAACTGAACTGAACTGAACTGAACACAGTCAAAGGCTTTGGCATAGTCAATAAAGCAGAAATAGATGTTTTTCTGGAACTCTGGCTTTTTTGATGATCCAGTGGATGTTGGCAACTTGATCTCTGGTTCCTCTGCCTTTTCTAAAACCAGCTTGGACATCTGGAAGTTCACCCTCTTCTGACAAAACAAGAGAAGACTCTACACATGGACATCACCAGATGGTCAACACCGAAATCAGTTTGATTATATTCTTTGCACCCAAAGATGGAGAAGCTCTATACAGTCAGCAAAAACAAGACTGGAAGCTGACTGTGGCTCAGATAATGAACTCCTTATTGCCAAATTCAGACTTAAATTGAAGAAAGTGGGGAAAACAGTTAGACCATTCAGGTATGACTTAAATCAAATCCCTTATGATTATACAGTGGAAGTGAGAAATAGATTTAAGGGACTAGATCTGATAGACAGAGTGCCTGATGAACTATGGACAGAGGTTTGTGGCATTGTACAGGAAACAGGGATCAAGACCATCCCCATGGAAAAGAAATGCAAAAAAGCAAATTGGCTGTCTGAGGAGGCCTTACAAATAGCCGTGAAAAGAAGAGAAGCGAAAAGCAAAGGAGAAAAGGAAAGATATAAGCATCTGAATGAAGAGTTCCAAAGAAGAGATAAGAAAGCCTTCCTCAGCGATCAATGCAAAGGAATAGAGGAAAACAACAGAAAGACTAGAGATCTCTTCAAGAAAATTAGAGATACCAAGGGACCATTTCATGCAAAGATGTGCTCAATAAAGGAAAGAAATAGTATGGACCTAACAGAAGCAGAAGATATTAAGAAAAGGTGGCAAGAATACACAGAACTGTAGCAAAAAGAGCTTCACGACCCTGATAATCACAATGGTGTGATCACTCACCTAGAGCCAGACATCCTGGAATGTGAAGTCAAGTGGGCCTTAGAAAGCATCACTACGAACAAAGCTAGCGGAGGTGACGGAATTCCAGTTGAGCTATTTCAAATCCTGAAAGATGATGCTGTGAAAGTGCTACACTCAATATGCCAGCAAATATGGGAAACTCAGCAGTGGCCACAGGACTGGAAAAGGTCAGTTTTCATTCCAATCTCAAAGAAAGGCAATGCCAAAGAATGCTCAAACTACTGCACAATTGCACTTATCTCACACGCTAATAAAGTAATGCTCAAAATTCTCCAAGCCAGGCTTCAGTGATACGTGAACCGCGAACTTTCAGATGTTCAAGCTGGTTGTTGGAGAAATGCAAATCAAAACTGTTGAATACAATGAGGTACCGTATCACACCAGTTAGAATGGCCATTGTAAAAATGTCTGCAGGTGACCAATGCTGGAGACGGTGTGGATAATAGGGACCACTCCTACACTGCTGGTGGGCGTGTAAGCTGGCGGAGCCTCTATGGAGAATAGCATGGAGGTTCTTCAGAAAACTGAAACTAGAACTACCATGTGGTCCAGAAAGCCCGCTCCTGGGCATGCATCCAGAATTGCTTCCCTGTGCCCCTGTGAAAAATACACCTACCCCTCAGGGAATAATAGATGTATACACGTCTCTAGGGGGCTTCCCGGGTGGCGCTGGTGGTAAAGAACCCACTACCTGGGTTTGATCCCTGGGTCGGGAAGATCCCCTGGAGAAGGAAATGGCAACCCACTCCAGTATTCTTGCCTGGAGAATCCCCTGGACAGAGGAGCCTGGTGGGCTACAGTCCTTAGTGCCGCAAAGAATCAGACACGACTGAAGCGGCGTGACACAGCATAGCACGGCACAGGTCTTTAGCCTGTTTTTAGCCTCAGAGGTTATAATAGAAATATTGTTTTCCAAAGCTTCTTAGATGAGTTTTCCCCTCCCTCCCCTTCAGTGTAGATGTGTAATTCATTTGTAAAACTCTTCATCTCATTGTTTACTGATTGTATTCCATTTGGGGCTTCTTTCCATCTTTGTTGATTTTAAAAAAAGGTTTCGACAAATTTATGATTGCCGGGGGCGGGGGATAGTTAGGGAATTAAGGGTGGTCATGTACACACTGCTGTATTTAAAATGGATAACCAACAAGGACCTACTGTGTAGCACATGGAACGCTGCTCAATGTTATGTGGCAGCCTGGATGGGAGGGGAGTTTGGGGAAGAAGGGATACATGTATATGTATGGCTGAGCCCCTTCACTGTTCACCTGAAACTATCACAACGTTGTTAATTGGCTATACCTCAATACAACATAAAAAGTTCAAAAACCTGTCTTGAGGCCATGCACTCTTAACATGGTTCTAAAAATCAGAACTATCAAGTTAGAGCGATCACGCATCACACCCTCCGACCCCTTGCACGCTGGTCGCCCGTCTTTTCCGCTTGGTTCCCACCGCTGCGTGTAACCGCTCTCAGCGGTGTCGGTTTATCCTCCCTGTGCTTCCTTTACACAAACGAGCAGGTGTTTGCACGTTGCCCTTCTCGCCCCTTTTCCTCTCCTGTGGTAGATACTCATCCACACTTTTTGCTTTTCTGTTCAACAGTATCTCCTGGCAGTCACTCCGTTCCCAAGCCCCTCTGATCCAAACACCCCTCTCCACCTTTTCATTTTTCCTGCACCAATTGTTTGCTGGAGAAACGGGCTGTTTGTCCTGTAGCATTTCCCACAGGAAGGTCCGGACTTTGCACGTTGCATCCCCGTGTTATGGCCGAGCCAGTTCCTCTGCCTTTCTATTTTCTCCCATTAGTAATTGCATCGAGAGGCTTGATCAGAGGCAAGTGTGGTTTCTCAGGCAAAAGACTCAGAGTTAAAAGGAGGCCCTAGCAAAGCAAAGGTGGCTCTGTGTAGGTCCAAGTGTATGCCTGACAGGCAGGCTCTACGTGCACTCCCCAGATACTGTCAAGTGGTTAGCTGGATCCCTCCACATGAACTCTGTCCTCTGTCTAAAATCGTTTCACCCCTCCTCGGGAAGGAGAAGGGGACACCAGAGGACGGGATGGCTGGGTGGTATCGTGAACCCAATCGACATGAGTTTGAGCAAACTCTGGGAGAGAGTAAGGAAAGGGAAGCCTGGTGTGCTGCACTTCATGGTGCCGCAGAGTCTGACACGATTGAGTGACTCAACAGCAAGAAGTATTTTTGGTGTCTGAAGATGATTCTAGGGACTTGCACTTCTTAATCCCTAAAGCAGGTGGGTCAGATCCATCCTTGTTTTCATCCTTTGCAACCTGTGGTGCTAAGGTGGAGAGGTGTTAGTTCATTGCTGTGAAACTGCAACAGGCCAAGGGTTCAAGAGTTCCTGCTCATAATACCCTAAGTGACCAGTAGAGGGAGATGTTACTCAAGAAAACTCACTCTTGCCCTGGCTACCGGGGGACCCTCCCCTCTGCCTGGGTTTATCTGGGCCGGGCAACTGGGTATTCCTCCATGCTCTCCAGGGACACGCCTGCATCACCTCACCAAGGCTGCCTCCCACTCCTTCCCCTGTCCGAGCTCGTCTTTGTAAGCCACACTACAGGGGCTCCTGCAGCTCCTAGGAGCTGCCATCAGCTCCTAGCGAAGGATGCTCACAGCAGATGCTCATTCAGGCTTGGAGGCTGGGTGGACTGATGTCTGGTCTGATGAAAACTGAGGTCAGAATGGAAAGAACTGATTGGCTGTATGTCGTGAATAGAAACTTCTCGCTTTTAAAGAAGGAACATGGGTCATCTTAGATTAAAAAAAAAAAAAAGAAGAAACCAGAATTGATTTTTATTTTGCATCCTCCCTCTAGGGGAGGATGGCTTTTTGCTGAAAAAGTCAAACATATTTAAAAAAGAATAGAACCCCTACCCCCACCCTAAATGGCCTAAGCTCTATCAGGATCAGTGGCCCCCTTTTCAGCGAGTGTGAGTGTTTTCTTTCATTGCATGAGATTATTGAGCAAGCAACCTCCAGTCTCCTAGCCCCTTTTGCACCATATTTCTTTCCCCTTTAGAGCAGAAGCTCTCTGAGGGCAGAGCTGGACGGGGCCCAAGTGGAAAAGAGCCAAAAGGAGGGTGCGGGGGCCCCTGGAGGGAGGTGCCCATTTCACCTGCTGCCCCTGGGCTTGGTGGCGGGTGCGCCAGGTGTGCTGTGTGGCCTGCTGGTTTGTCACCCACGTGTCACCTGATCAACTTACAGCATGTGCAAGGGGCTTGGACATACTACATGTGTCTCTGGGCTTTACACTCTCTCCTTTCAGGGAAATCTGAGATTGCCACGATGATGGAAGGGGAGGCTCCTGGCCCCAACGCCCTCATCCTCACGTGTGTGGGCCCTGGGCCCGGGCGGCTCTCTGTCCACTGGTGCTGACTTTGCTGACTGCTTGTCTATCTTCTGGGCCTAGGGTTTCAGCAGGGCACCCCCACCCCCCACCCCTACCCCCAGGGACCACAGATTGAGTGGCACTGTCCTTGTGAGGACGGTGTGTGAGGCTGTGATGAGCTTTGGGGTCTCATCTGGGGGGTAGGAATGACAACGGGCCCCACTATTCACAGGGGAGTTGGGAGCTCTGGTCAGAACTTCAGATCTAAACCAACCTTGGCAGGAGACCTTGGCCAGGAGGTTGAGCATCGGGGTGGGCAGTGCTGTGCTGGAGGCGTTGAGAACTGACTTGCTGTCAGATGGTAAGGAACGCTGAGAGCCGTCATCACACGTTAAACTTAACAATTGAGTAAATTGTTGAAACAGGTGGTAAGTACCTAAGCTCCGGTCCCAGGACGGGACTGTGCAATCACCTGTTGCCTTGTAGGTTTTGTCTGTTTCCTGGGTGCTAGAGCACCAGCTGGTGCTGGGCTGTGTGCGGCTGCAGCACCGTCGCCGCGGTGGCCTCAGGTTTCCCAGCACAGTGCAGGCGGGGTCAGCTCGGCACACCTGGACTGTGGGCCTGACTGCCCAGCAGGGGGAGGGGCTGAGCCCTGAGCACACAGCTCTCCTGTGCTGAGTGGGTGGGTGGCTGGGGCCCTGGGGCCTGGCTTTTGGGAACTCCTCCTGAGGGGGTGAGGCGGTGTGCTCCTGCCTTTTCTTCCTCTCTTTTCGGCTGAGGCTCCAGGGCCCCTGTGCTCTCAGGCTCCCTCGGCTCATCCTAGGTCAGCAGAAGACGGATGGGGAGGGAATGGGGTTCTGAGAAGGGGGCTCTGAAGGCCTGGCAGGCATCTGGAGCAGGCCAGGATTCAAGCCCTGCTTGGCTGGACTCGAGGTCAGGGTCAGTGAGGCACCTATGCTGGACTTTGAGCTGCTGAGTGGCATTGGGTGGGAGGCATCTCTCAGGTCCAGGTCCTCAGGGCACAGCGAAGGCCCCCCAAGGCTGGCCCATCCACTCCTGGAGGGAGAGATAGGCTCCCTGGGGTGTGCGTGGCCCTTTCCTGAGTCCCCTTCCTATACATGTGTCCCTGACATTCTGCTTGGGGCACCAGCGGCGAAAGTGCCTGGATGTGATGGTGCCCTGTGGGGAGGGGTAGTGAGCAGAGCAAGGCCTGTGAATGACACACAGTGGCAACTTCCCAGAGAGAGGGGGCAGAGGGGCCTCACCTGACCAGGCTCCCGGTGCAGGGAAAGGCAAGGCTGGGGGGCCCCTTGCCACCCTGATGGGTAGGGAGAGCATGAAGGGCAGAGCTCCACTTTGGGGCAGGACCCAGGTGGGCAGCCCCAGGTCCACAGTGCAGAAGGACCTGAGTGGATGGAGGGATAAGAGGACTTGGTCCATCCACACAACGTGATGTTATTCATCCTTGAAAAGGAGGGACATTCTGACACCTGCTACTAGGCGGATGAACCTCGAGGACATTACACCCAGGGGAAGAAGCTGGTCACAGAAAGACAAACACCCTGTGACTACACTCAGACAGGGTCCCTGGAGTCGTCACATTCCAAGGGACAGGAAGGTGGGTCCAGGGGCTGGGGTGAAGGGACTGGGTTTAATAGGGACAGAGTGTCAGTCCTGCCTGATGAGGACACCCTAGGGATGGATGGTGTGATGGTGGATGTCCTTGTCACTGGGCTCCACTGGAAATGGTTAAAATGGTAAATTTCATGTCATGGATATTGTACCACCATTTAAAAAATAAGTTAAAATTATGGTTTTAAAACTGCAAGGAGTTGAAGCGAAACATGGAGGTGTGAAGAGAGAATCCTCAAAGCAGAGGGCAAGGAGCTGAGTGGAAGGATTGTGGGGGTTCCCCAGGGGCAGGTTCCAGGTATGTGGCCATGGGCATCCATCTTCTCAGTTGAAAGGGGGACCGCAAGGGTCAGCAAGCCCCCAAGACCTCTGGGACGACCCCAGAGCATGCAGTGAGGACTGGCCCAGAGGCGGCCCAGGGCCTGGGAGATGCCCAGGTGGCCAAGAACAGCTCAGGGGCAGAGCAGTTGGGGTCTGGGGACTGCCCACTGTTGCGAGCAGCCCTGGCCTTGAGCTTACCGTGCAGCAGGGGACCTGGTGACCCGAGGACAGAGGACAGCATGGGGGCGGGAGGAAGCCCCTCCAGGTCAGGAGGAAAGGGCGGCTGGGTGGTACTGAAGCAGCTCCTAAAGAAGCCCGCCTGGGGCCAGCAGCTGCCGCTGATCACACGGGGTTCTCCTTCTTTTAAAACTGGAGAACAGCTGGTTTACAAATGTCGTGTTAGTGTCAGGTGTACAGCACAGTGATCCAGTTACATACGTACATACATCCATATTCTTTTTCGTATCCTTTTCCATTATAAGCTGTTACAAAATATTGAGTAGACTTCCCTGTGCTCCACAGTAGGTCCTTGTTGGTTATCTATATTATATACAGAGATGTGTATTTGTTAATCTCATATTCTTCGTTTATCACCCCCCTACCACCACCTTCCATGGGTTTCCCAGGTGGCGCAGTGGTAAAGCATCTGCCTGCCAGTGCAGGAGATGTGGGTTCGATCCCTGGGTCGGGAAGATCCCCTGGAGAAGGAAATGGCAACCCACTCCAGTACTCTTGCCTGGAGAATCCCATGGAGGGAGGAGTCTGGTGGGCTACAGTCCACAGGGTCACGATGAGTCAGACACGACTGCGCACGCAAGCACCACTTTCCACAGTGTTTCATTTCTAATGACAAATTCCTAGCTTGCTCTCAGAGGGGCCTGGGGTGATTTGTGGGGACACACAAAATACAGCAGAGGGTGTACCCAAGTTCCATTTTGGTTGACCCAACATCACTAGCACCCCCTTTACAGAGGTGGGGAAAGGGGCTCAGCAGGGAGCAATGAATACCCACAAGCTCAGGGCTAGGGTGGTCTGTATCGTTCAGGCTTCAGAGCCCCATTTCAGTCCCGGACTCATTGTCACTCCCCTCTGTCCCACCTCACCCCTGCAGGTCTAGGACCATGCTGTGTCGGCTGACGAATGCAGTCTCCTTGCCCGGGAAAGAAACTGCTCTTGGGGTCTGACTTTGTGCTTCATTTCCACTAGGATTTCCAAGCACAGGTTGCCTTGTAGATTTTTTCAATGGCCCCAGGCTTCCTGAGCCTCCCTCTGGGGGTTCCCTCCTAACCCTTCCCTCTCTCCCTGCTTGTGTCCTGGGTCTCCACCTGGGGAGGGGGCAGTCTGATGGGGAGACACCAGGTGGGTGGGGGTTTGTGCTGGGGCTGTGGGCACCAGTGGGGGACAGCCCAGCAGGGACTGGCAACGGGCTCTCCTGTTGGGAGACAGAGAGGGGGCCCCCATAAGACTGTCAGCCTGTGGTCTCACCCCATCTGGGGAGGCCACACTTGCTTCGGCCCGGGTCCAGCATTCCACCTTGCCCTTGGGGCTCAGAGTCCTTTGCTCGGGTGCCTGGGGGCCGCAGTGGAGGCGCTGAGCTCAGCATCAATCTGATCTCTGCCTTGTGCTCACCACATCCTCAGGCAGCAGTTTCCCATCCAGAAAATGGGTCCAGGGCCCGCCTTGGGCAGCAGAGTCCAGGCAGACAGCAGGAGGAACCCAAACTCTGCTATGGGTCTCACGCTTTCCTTGGTTCCCAGTCCGGTCCCCCTCCCCTCGCTCAGGAGCAGGGGCCAGGGAGGTGGCCCGAGGGTCCGAGGCGGCGTGGGGCCAGGGATGGGCCCTCCTCTGCCCCCAGGTGGGCCCCCACACCGGCCCTGGCGCACAGCCTCTCTTTCTCAGGAAGACCGAGTTACCGAAACAGATAAATCAACCTGTCAAGAAGAAGCCTTGGAGAAAGAATCTCTCAACTCTCCCAGCCAAGAAGCTCAAAAGGGGAATTGTTCTCAGAGATGGAGGAGGAGACAACAGCCACCTTCTTCCCCAGCCCTTTGCCTGTGGGTGCCCCTCCTTCCATGTGTTCCTGGGAGCACCTGTGCCCAGAGTCCCCTCACCGCCCACCCCATGATGAGAGCTGCTGGCCTGGGACACGAGGCCAAGAGCCACTGTTTGGCCCCGTCCCAGCCCTGACTATGACACCATCTTCTCAGAAACACAGTCTCTTGCCCAATCAGAGGAGGCCTGGGTCCTGAGGCACCCACAGGCCAGTGTGAGAGGGGCTCGGGGAGTGGGCATCGCCCTGGGCAGAGCCCAGTGTGACCAGAGGGTAGTGGGGACCGGGATGACTGACCACCAGCAGGGCGATGGGAGACCAGAACCTGTGTCTCGGAGAAGCGGGGGTGACTTCCTCCTGGAGGGAAGGGGCAGACACCTGGGCTCCCAAACAGCTGTGTTTCCCTGTGCGGTTACTGCGCTTCTCTGTGCAGTGATCTGTCCAGGTGGAGGATGGGCGCCTTGTGGGACTTTGTGGTGTAGGCTGGATGAGTTCATCTGCGTTCTGCGTGCCCCGCATGTGGTCAGCGTGTCGTGAACGTGAGCTGCGATGATGACGGATTGGAAACCACCCCATGGCACCTTCTCCTCGTTTAACCCTCACCGCAGCTGTGTAGGTGGGCATTAGTGTCCTTGCTCCCCGGGTAAGGAAGCAGAGGCTTGGAGCAGGGCAAAACTGAGGCTTCACAGCGAAGGTCTATAACCATTAGAAGGGCTCTTTTCTGCCTCCAAACTCTGATTCTGCTCTGTAAACAGGAGAGAGCGGTGCAGCAGGAACAGGTGAGGGACAGGAAAGGGTCAGACAGGAGCCCAACCTCCATCACAGCCCCCTCCCCACGGGGCTGATCACAGCTTTGTCAGAGGGATTGTCACCAGAAGTGGTCCCTGGAGGAGGAGGCAGGGGAGGAGGAGGAAGGAGGAGTTGGAAGGGGAGGGAAGGCAGGGGGAGGCAGGGGGCAGTCAGGGGGAGGGGGAGGCAGGAGAGGAGAAGGAAGTAAACATTAGCTACACTAATGAGCCCCAAACCAAAGGATAGTCTCAGGGTCCCACTGGCAAACCAGGAGTGTGTGGGCTGTGCTTCAAACCATGGCAAGAGGGTGGCACCCACTGCATCTTCTCCTGGGGTGCCCCGAGAAGGGGTCTTGTGAGCAGAAAACATTCACTAAACACTGGAAAGATTGCCCAAGAGAGGCTGAGTGAGGAGCCCTCTGTGAGCAGAGGACCCAGGGGTAGGGGTCCCGGGGAGGCAGGAAGAGGAGGCGGCAGGGATGTGGCCCAGCACCCTCTGCTCACACAGGAAAAGTGGCTGCAGAGTGTCATCAGGCGGGTGTGCCACGCAACGTCACCAGGTGAGGGGGCCATGGGGGTGGCCATCCTTCTAACTTCCTGGGGGAAAAGCTCGTCACTGTCAGGGACATGAAAGAACAGTCAAAGGCCCACAAAACGAGCTGCCTGGATTGTGAAACAGAAAACTCACTTCTGTTTGCTTTGTGACAACATGGAAGCCACAGATGATCCCTCTAGATGACATCCTGGCGTGACCTCCATCACCTCCTCCACATCACCTGTCCTCCTCTCCTGCTTCTACCCCCACCCTGTTCTGGGGCGGCTGCACCCATGCCTGGGGTTCATGGGTCAGGGATCACAGGAGGAGATGGGCCAACAGGGAAATCCCACGGGGGAGGAGCAGGCTTCACAGGTCAGAGATCAAAGGTCAGATGGGCAGTTATATTGATTCAAAGACATGTGGCTATTAAAGCTGGAGGTCAAGGACTGGCTAGTCCTTGAGCAAGAAGCCAGGCTCATGGGAGGAGAGAAGGAGGCCCTTCCACTCAGAGGGCTAACCTTGAGCCAGGCAACGTGGCTGGGCTGCCCTGCCAACAGTGCCATCAGTAGATCCTCCCCTGACCTTGCAGATGAATATCTTTATGCTGACATTGCAGGTGTGGGACTTAGAGAAGTCAGGTGATTCACCAAAGGTCTCACTGCTTCTGAGTGACAGGGCTGGGACCAGCAAGAGTCTGTCCAACCACGCGGGAAGGGGCCAGGTCACAGAGGTGAGTGTGGTCTGTACAGTGTGGGCTCATCTAGGGAAAGGAGGGGCTTGCTAAGGCCTGAAGACATTAAGGTGTTTGATCAGAGGGATATGGAAGCTATTTTGTGTTCTAGACTAGGAATTTCTAAAGATGCACAAATGAGAAGTGTTGATAACAAGGACCAACAAAGTTGGAGAGGGAGTAACACATCTGAAGCTCACTACCCTAGATGGTGGTTCAGGCTGAAATTGGAGAAATGCTCCCAAGCAAATCTACGGATGGGATATACTGATAGCTTACAGTCAATGATGTTGGATTCATGGTCTTCAAAGAAGATTTAGCTTCGGGACCTGGGACCAGGATTGATCACTCAAGAGCTTTTGTGTAGCAGAGTTTTATTCAAGTAAAAAAAGGGACAGAGAAAGTTTCTGACACAGACATCAGAAGGGGGGCAGAGAATGCCCGCCCCCAGCTAGTCTTATCAAGGTCTGATATACTTTTTTCAGACCCACTCCCACAACATACATCTTAAATTAACAAGATTAGAAAGAACAGTAGAAAGATCTTACCAGACACACTCCCATAATATACATTTTAAGATGACAGGATTAGTCAGAAGGTTCTTGTTAAGGGGAAACATGTCTTCAAGCAAGATACATTGTCATATTGACTGAAAAGTGAAAGATGCTCAGTCCTGTCCAACTCTTTGCCACCCCATGGACTGTATGGAATTCTCCAGGCCAGAATACTGGAGTCGGTAACCCTTCCCTTCTCCAGGGGATCTTCCCAACCCAGGGATCAAACCCAGGTCTCCTGCATCGCAGGCGGATTCTTTACCAGCTGAGCCACAAGGGAAGCCCAAGAATACTGGAGTGGGTAGCCTATCCCTTCTCCAGCAGATCTTCCCGACCCAGGATTTGAACTGGGGTCTCCTGCATTGCAGGTGGATTCTTTACCAACTGAGCTATGTTATATTGACTAAGACAAAGGAGTGTAGAAAAGAATTTGTCCTTGTCTCCTTGAGAGCCCCAGACCCCTTTCCCCTTCTTGAGGGCTCTGGAGTCCTTTCTCCTCAGGAACCCTGGACTTCTTATCAACCTAATGTATCTTGCTCAAGGCCATGTTTCTCCTCCTTGGGAACCCTGGACTTCTTATCAACCCACCTAGGAACTGACTCTCTCAGTACTAGAGAAATTGTAAAGTGTCCATGGCATGGTGAGGCTAGGGAGGCAGGGCATGGCAAGCCAAGCTGCCCAGTGGGAATGGGATGGCTTTGGGAATTGGTGGGTTTCTCTTTGAAGAAGACAGCTCCTTTTTCCATCTGACAGCATCCGTCCCACTTCTCTGGGGGTAAGAGCTCCACCTTCCCTAGGGGCCACCCCTCCTCCATTCTCAGACTATGCAGCTCTGTGGGGCTGCCCCTGTCCCTGGATGCAGGGAAAGGATGTGACCCAGGCATGGCCAGACAAACTGACCATGTTGAGTTCAGGGAAAGGCCTTGGGTCTAATCCAGCCAGAGAGATTCAGGCTCAGTGCTGCAGTGAGAACCACTGGGAAAGGAGCTTTCTGGGCTGGACTTGCATCTGCCAAGACAGGAGATGGAGCTGTTGGGCTGGGGGAGCAGTTAACTCTGTATGTGCATGTGCGTGTATCATGTGTGTGTAAGGGCACGTGCAGAAGGCAAACTTGTGAATCAGATAAAAGTCAGGCCAAATTCACTTAGTCTTTTAGCAATTAATGAAACTTACTCTCACCCAAGGGTTTCCCTGGTGGCTCAGACGGTAAAAAATCTGCCTGCAATGAAGAAGAACTGGGTTCAGTTCCCGGGTCGGGGAGATCCCCTGGAGAATGAAATGGCAAGCCACTCCAATATTCATGCCTGGAGAATTCCATGGACAGAAGAGCCTGGCGGGCTACACTGCATCGGGTCACAAAGAGCTAGACGTGATTGGGTGACTAACACACACATACTCTCTCTCATCCACACACCACTCCTCCCAGAATCTATTATCCTGTCTTCCTCCAACAGCCCTTCCTCAGTACAAGGTGGGCTCCTGGGGCTCCACCCCAGGCCAAGCTAGCCCGTGTTTCTCCTTCCCATGACCACAGTCGTGGTTGTCGATATGGGCACACTATCTAAGCTGGACCAACCAGAGGCAACTTAGGGCTCTGATAGGAGTTATGTGAGCAAACGTTTTCTCTTGCTGGCCTGCTGGCAGCTCTCCTGTCACTCATGAGGAATGAAACGTCTGAGAATAGAGCCGAAACAGAATTGGGTCCAATAAATAGAACAAAAGAGAAATTAGCTTCAGCCCTGAGTCAAATTGTGACTAAAGCCAGGATAACCCAGACTTTTAAGTTATATGAGCCAGTTAACTTACTTTTACTTAGGTCTGTTTTATGTGGGATTTTCTGTCCCTTACAGTTAAAATAGCCCTGAAGAGTCAATTAAGAGAAGATTCCTATTCTAAGAACTAGAAATAGCTGAATAATCTAGAATTAAACAAGGAGACCGTAAAAAGTATGATCAAAACATTTAAAAAGATAAAATAAGAAAAACAATCATAAAGTGAGACAAGTGAACAATAACCAAATAGATCTTGAGAAATAAAAGTGTATTAAATAATATTCACAACTTAATATCTCTCATTTACACAGAGAGAAATAGGGAGATGGTAGAAAGTTCTGAGAAAACTCAACAGAAAGAGATAAGAAGAAGAAAAATGTAACAGTGATGTTAAGAGATTGGGAGACAGAATGAAATGTTCCAGATACATATTCTCTCCAGGAGAAGGAAATAGTGAAGAAAGATTGAAGAAACAAATCAAGTTCTGAAATAAAAAGAAATTGACACCTAGGCGCATCAATGTAAAACTGCAAACACAGCAGGCAAGGAGACAAAGAAGTGAAACAGGAATGCTAATTAGGCTGACAGTGGACCACCGAGAAGAAACGACTGATGCCAGGAGACAATGGGATAAAGTCGTCACACACCTGGAGAAAAACGAACTATCAATTTGATCACTGATGCCTAGGTGAGCAATCATTCATGAATGACGGTGAAATAAGACAGTTTTCAACATGTTTATTACTCCCAGCCTCCCAGCAAATATTTGATAAGGTATCTTCTCAGTAACAAGAAAATTGAGTCCAGAAGAAGGGGTGTATGAAAGTAACAAACTAAGCAAAGAAATTCTAAGCATGTTGGTAAATCCACATAAGCATTTATTGTAGAGAGGGCTTAAAAATGAAGTGGAAGTGAATCAGTATACAGCAATAACATGATAAGTGTTCATTGGCTGATTGAAGTTGTGTGTGTGTGATAAGTCGCTACAGTCACATCCAACTCTTTGTGACCCTATAGACCGTAGCCCGCCAGGCTCCTCTGTCCGTGGGATTTTCCAGGCAAGAATACTGGAGGGGGTGGCCCTGCCCTCCTCCAGGGTGATTGAAATTAAATAATTGTAAACCCCATGTAATAGTTGGCTGAAGAATAAAGATGCTGATTAAGCCTTAGGTATGGGGAAATGGCACCCCACTCCAGCACTCTTGCCTGGAAACTCCCTTGGATGGAGGAGACTGGTAGGCTTCAGTCCATGGGGTCGCTAAGGGTTGGACACGACTAAGCGACTTCACTTTCACTTTTCACTTTCCCGCATTGGAGAAGGAAATGGCAACCCACTCCAGTGTTCTTGCCTGGAGAATCCCAGGGACGGGGGAGCCTCGTGGGCTGCCGTCTATGGGGTCGCACAGAGTTGGACACGAGTGAAGAGCAACATGGCTCTTAATATACAGTGTGTTATTGAGCAGACATTTCTCCAAAGAAGACATATAGATGGCCAACACTTGAAAAGATGCTCAACACTGATAATTATCAGAGAAATACAAATCAAAACTATAATGAGGTATCTCCTCACACCTACTAGAATGGCCATCATGAAAACACCTACAGACAATAATAAATCCCAGAGAGGATGTAGAGAAAAGGAATCTTCCTACACTGTTGTGGGAATGTAAATTGTTATAACGATTATGGAGAACAGTATTGAAGTTCCTGCAAAAGCTAAAAATAAAACTAGCATATGACACAGCAATCCCACTACTGGGCATATACCCTGAGGAAACCATAATTCAAAGAGACACATGTACCCCAGTGTTTATTGCAGCACTATTTACAATACCAGGACCTAGAAGCAACCTAGCTGACCATCAGCAGATGAATGGCTAGAGAAAATATGGTACGTATACACAATGGAATATTACTCAGCAATAGAAGGAAATGGAATTGGGTCATTTGTGGTGATGTGGATGAAACTAGAGTCTGTCACACAGAGTGAAGTAAGTCAGAAAGAGAAAAACAAATTTCATATATTAATGCATGTATGTGGAATCTAGAAAAACGGTACTGAAGAATGTATTTGCAGGGCAGGAGTAGAGATGCAGGTGCAGAGAATGGACTTGTGGGCAGAGTGGGGGAAGGAGAGAGTGGGACGGATTGAGAGATAGCACTCACATAGACACACTATCACGTGTACAATAGATAGCTAGTGGGAAGCTGCTGTAGAGCGCAGGGAGCTCAGCTTGGTGTTCTGTGATGACTTACAAGGGTGGGATGGGGTGGGGGCAGGAGGGAGGCTCAGGAGGGAGGGGATATATGTATACATATAGCTGATTTATATTGTGTATAGCAGAAACTAACACAACATTGCAAAGCATTATGCTCCAATTAAAAAATACAGTGGATTAGCATCCAGTTCAGTTCAGGTGCTCAGTCAGGTCTGACTCTTTGTGATCCCATGGACTGCAGCTTGCCAGGCTTCCCTGTCCTTCACTGTCTCCTGGAGTTTGCTCAGACTCATGTCCAGTGAGCTGATGATACAGGTGAAAGATGATAACTGTATAAGATGCATGTAAAACATGGTAAATATAGAAGAATAGAAATAGAATGTATAACTTAAACTTGGTTGAACATAAAGAAACAATGAAAATTCAATCAATATAATGAAGACAGAGAAAGAGAGGAATAAAATAAGCAAAGGAAAAGCAGATACAAAGAAAGCTTAAGATTAAATAGTGAAAGTTATTCCAAATAAATTTATTTGGAATAAAGTGTAAGAGTACTCATAAAGTGTAGAAGTCCTAATAAGCATAACCTGTATCTCCTTCTACAGGGTTGTCATCAGCCTTTTGGTCCAGATGTTCACATCCTTGTTTGACCATCATTACTAGAGGGTCAGTCTCTCCAGGACACAGATCTGTCCATCTGATTCCAGGGCTCCTACCCCATGCACCACAGTGTTTGGCTTTCAGCTGGTAAACTGAACAATGGAAGCAAGGGGGAAAAGATGGAAATCTAAGGTCTAAGGAAGTCACAGCCACAAAGTGACAATACACAACTGAGGACATTCAAAGGTTTATCAACAAAATCCCCTTCACTGAAAATTAGAGCTAGGAAAATCTAAACTAAAGAGAAAATATTATTGTTTTGCCTATCAGAAACAGCATTCAAAATGGCAATACTAAATATTGGAGTGGTTGCAAGAGACTCTTGATAACACGTCAAGATAGATTTCATTTCAAATTTTCTGGAGAGTAGTTTTACTTCCAACATTTTATATCATTTTTGTAGCTTTGGTTGTAAATGTCCACAAACTGATACAAACCTGGCTTAAAAGGAATTTATTACCTGAAATAATCAGACAGACATGTGTAGTGTGTGTGTGTGTGAGTTGTTGGTTTCAGGCATGCCTTAACTAAGACATCTAATGAGGGAATAACCCACTTTCTCTATGTCTGTGGTGTCATCTTCCTCCCAAGACTACTCTTTTATGCTCACAAACTATTTGCAGCAGTTCCAGATCTCACATTCTATTGTCCAGTAGAGGAAAGATCATTGTTTTTCAGAGTTCCCAGAAAATGTTGCCTCCTAATTCACTAATGCTGCATGTGGCTAACATCTGAACCATAATTCATCTCAAAAAGTACCGGTTAGGAACAATAGATGATGGGAAATAGAATAGGGAAAGTACAGACAAAAGAATCCAGAAATTTGAATTATTTAGGATGGATTAAATGGGAAGCGTTCACATATAGGGAAATTCTCAGCTCTTCTCTTTTCAGAAGGATCTCCTCCATTTTCCTCTTCTCTGCTATTTGAATTTCAGTGATAGGTCTGGAATCATCCCTGTATCTTAGATGTCTCCTAGGTGTTTTTTGATTTGTCCTGTCCTTTTGTTTCCTTGAGCTTTCCTCTGGATATTTTCTTTTGTTGTACTTTCCAGGTCATTAATCCTCTCTGCAGCCAGGTCTAATTAGCTCTTAAATGTATCCATTGTGTTCTCAATGTCCTTTTTTGTTTCAGTTGCAGAATTTGAATTTTTTATAGCTTATGTTTTCTGCTGAAATTTTAAACTTATCTTTCATTTCCTTGAGTTTATTAAGCAAGAATTTCAAGTCTGTGCCTGTTAACTCCAATATGTGGAACTCCTTGGGCCTGCTCTTTTTCTCTCCAAGATCTTGGTCATGCCATCTATCCTTTTCAAGTACCTCCTTATTTTTGACTGGATGCCAAACATTATATTTTAAACAGTGTTCATTTGAGAGTTTGGATGATGTTACAATTTTAAAAAAATGCATTAGTGGTAAGAACACTTAACATCAGATATATCCTTTAAACAAATTTTTAAGTGTATGATACATTATTATTAATTACAGGTATGGCAGATTTCTAGAGCTTTTTCATCTTGGATGATGTTACATTTTTTAAGAAAAGATTTATGTTTGCTTATGGCAGCCTTTGAGGCTAGGGGCTCCAGCAACCCAGATCACGTTAATCCAGTCCAATCTTGGGCTTCAGATACAGTATGAGTGGTTCACTCTTACTCATAGGGTGTGGCTTTTGGGTCTCAACTGAAAGTCTGGGGTGTTTACCAGGACATGCTGCGTAGGCCCTGAATGTCAAAGTTTGTCCTAGATCCCTAGGACTTGTGGTTCAGGCTCTCATTTGTGTTCTTACTTTCACAGGATCCTCTAGAGGAAAGTGGCCCCATGCTGGGGTCGCTGCTCTGGGCTCCCCTCTGCTCACAGTCTCTGCACCCCCGTTCCTCACTGCTTGGCAGCTCTCTAAGCCTTCTTACCGATGTTTATTTTCTGTCTCTCTACTTCACTGATTGTTCTCAGCAGGGTGGAGAACACCCCCGGAGTGGAGACCATGGTGGACTTCAGAGTCCAGTGAGGTACGGGTTCCAATTACACCTCCACCTTTTAAAAACGGGGCGACCTTGGCTAAGTTGTTCAATCTTTCTGAGCCCACTATCTCTCTGAAAGAAGGGGTTAATACTTGCCCTGCAGGATCGCTAGGTTTGGAAATAACACATGTGATATACTTCAGATTATCCAACATTTGGCGGGGACCTGAGACACTTAGCTCTGCCATGGTTGATATTCTCAGGGAGTCTGCCCAGCTCCTAGTGCTCAGGATGGGAATCTGTGAATCTTGTTCTTGGGAGGTCCAGGAGGCTTCTAAGGAGGGGTGTTATGAATGGTAGGCTGCAGTGCTGTTGGTGGGAACCAGGTTTCCTGGGCTAACATCACTTAGGGGTCTCTGGGGCTTGTCTGGGCCTGGGCAGGTGGGCAGGGAGACCCTGAGAGAGCACTCCACTCATAATCAGAGTGAGGAGGACCAGTCAGGCATGGGAAACTCATTGGTATCAGGAGGAAGAGAGAGAGAGGAGGCTTTGAAGGGGAAATGAGACTGGAGGTCAGACCCTGGGGTGGGGCCTAGATGGAGAACATGGGCTGAGATGCAAGTTTGGGTCTGAAGGTATGGCAGGGCAGGGTGCTGGTGGGCCTACTGGGAGTGAGATAGCAAGCTGAAGTCCTCACTTTTGACTCTGGCATTAAAAAAAATTTATTGGAGTATGGTTGCTTTACTATGTTGTGTTAGTTTTTACCATACAGCAAAGTGAATCAGCTATATGTGTATATATATATATTCCCTCTTTTTTCCATTTCCTTCCCATTTCATTCACTACAGAGCATTGAGTAGAGTTCCCTGTGCTATACAGTAGATTCTCAGTAGTTATCTATTTTATACGTAGTATCAGTAGCATATCAGTGATAAAATCTCATTGTGAAACTACTTTTCAGAACAAATACATGGGCTTCCCTGGTTGCTCAGATGGTAAAGAATCTGCCCACAATGTGGGAGACCTGGGTTCCATCCTTGGGTTGGGAAGATCCCCTGGAAAACGGAATGGCAACCCACTCCTGTATTCTTGCCTGAGAATCCTATGGACAGAGAAGCCTGGTAAGCTTACAAACCATGGAGTTGGCAAAGACTCAGGCATGACTGAGCAACTAACACACAAACACACATCAATAGTGCGTAGATGTCAATTCCAATCTCCCAGTTCATCCCACCTCTTCTGCCCACCTTGGTATCCACACGTTTGTTCTTTACATCTGTGTCTCTATGTGTTTTGCAGATAAGATTATCCCTATCATTTCCTAGATTCCACATATATGCATAAATGTGCACTATTTATTCTGACTCGCTGCACTCTGTATGACACTCTCTAGGTCCACCCGTGTCTCTGGCTCTGGCATTTTGGCTCCACCTCTTAAAGACTGAGGCTATTTGGATTCTGAAACCTTTGGAATATTTATGTTTTAATAGAATTACATTAACAGTGATAGAATCTCATTGTGAAACTAGTTTTCAGAACAAATACATGACATTTCAATTCTAGGTTTTCATACAGTCTAATTATAATTTCTGTTATCGTTTCTTTGCTACTTTATTGAAATTATATTCATCCAACACTGATAGATCAGTTGGTAAAGAATCTGCCTGCAGTGCAGGAGACCCTCATTCAATCCCTGGGTCGGGAAGATCTGCTGGAGAAGGGATAGGCTACCCACTCCAGTATTCTTGGGCTTCCCTGGTGGCTCAGCTGGTAAAGAATCCACCTGCAATGTGGGAGATCTGGGTTTGATCCCTGGGTAGGGGAGATCCCTTGGAGGAGGGAATAGCTACGCACTTGAGTATTATGGCTTGGAGAATTCCATGGACTGTACAGTCCATGGGGTGGCAAAGAGTCGGACATGACTGAGTGACTTTCACTTTCACGTCTTTCAACACGTTTAAATTTTATAACAAAATTTCACAACTAATTTTTTGTCCCTTCATAATTTGCCTTCTGCTGTTGCGAGTACCCATGTGTGTGCGCGTGCGCATATGTATGCTTTTAGCCGTTGTTTCTACCAAGTCCAGTTTTGTTTGAGTGCATTGTGCAAATCTAAGCTTCATGAAGATTTAATTCTTTCTTTAGTTTTTGGCCAACTGGACATTTTCCCTCAGGGATTACCAGTAGCTCAGTGGGTAAAGAATCTGCCTGCAATGCAGGAGATGCAGGAGACGTAGGTTTGATTCCTGGGTCCAGAAGATCCCCTGGAGGAGGACATGGCAACCGACTCCAGTATTCTTGTCTGGAGAATTCCATAGACAGAAGAGCCTGGCGGGCTACAGTCCGTGAGCTGCAAAGATTCGGACACAACTGAGTGACTGGACAGACAGACACACACGCCCTTTCCCCTCAGGGGCTGATTTCAATATTGTGTTATGTAGTTTATGTTGGCTGTTATGTTTACTGATGACATTTCTTACTCGTCTATAAAGCAGGAGGTTCTATTTCTTTCTTTGTTAATCTATCAGAAACTTGTGAACACTTTTGGGAAATGGAAAAACAAGAGGGAAAGAGAAAGGGGTGAGAGGTTAGTGCCAAGAGGAGACCTAAATGGTCCCATGAGACACAGACCCAGAAACAGCGGGGACAGGGCTGAGGACGTTTGGTTCCAATCCCTTTGAATTCAAAATGTGCTGCTTCTGAGTTGGACAGCAAGCATTTTAGCCAAGAGATGGGACCCATCTTTGGCACTGATGGGGGCAAGGGTGACCCAGTCTTTGGGGAAGACCCAGTTGGTCGAGAGTCTAGGGTTGAAGTAGGAGGGTTTGGAAGAGGGTCAGACTGGGGCTGGGACCAGGATCGCCACAGGGGTGGGAGGGATATGGCAGTATGGCTCCCTGCCATACTGGCCCCAGGAAGCTACCCTCGTGGTTTCAACTGGAGATGGTCCACTCAGCAGGGACTCTAATCCCGTTTCCCCATTCACTAGTGAGTGTGTTGAACGAGCTGCTTAGCGGCCACCACTTTAGCTCCCTCAGCTGACACATGGGATGCCTTCCTCAAAGGGCTGCTCTTAGAACTATGCACAATCATGCAGGCAAAATGACTGACTAGAGAAGCCTCTGTAAATGGTGACTCCTATTCCTAGTATCAGGGTGGCTGTGCAAAGACCAGGGAAGCAACCTGAAGCTAGTCCCCTTGACCATTCAGGGGCCAGGGGAAGGGGAGGAGGGAGCAGCTAAACCTGCCTGGAAAGGATCGCTAGACTGGTGGACCTGCTGGGAGGGAGCCTCAGAGGCATGAATACCCCACCGACAATCTCCTCCCATCTTCTTCTGGGCTTCGCAGGACCAAATCCAATAGGAAGGCAGAGGGTCAGGGAGTCCAGATGGGTCTGCATCCTGGGGCAGAGAGCAGGGCAGGCAAAGGGTGGCTGTGGGCTGCAAACTGAAGGCGTCAACATAGACCAGGAGTGAGCCTTGCCCTGTGCCTCCCCATTTCCGGGCTCTGGGAGGGAGAGTAGGGGAGGGGGAAAGGCTCTCCCATCAGACTGTTTCCCAGTGGACAGGCTCAGCCATTCAGCTCCTCTGAGAAAGGTCAAGGGTAATGTATTCCTCCTCCTGACTCGAGGTACAGCCAAGGCTCACTCACCCAGACCCCTCAGCATTCCAGGCTTGGAATGATTCAGATGGGAGTTGGCCTGAAATTTATCTTTGCTGTATTTACACAGAAAGACCTTAAAAAGCTAGTCGATGGTGTCAACAAAGATCATTATAATATTTCAGGAGAGATGGTTTAACATACCAAAGGAGGGGAAAAGAATTTTTTAAGCACAGCAGTGGAAACCATATTTGGACATTGAGGGAATCAGAAACTGTTGTTTTTGGTAATAATCACCCAGATGTTATCCCATATGAGCCAGAAGGTGATTCAGGGATGAGACGGAAATCATGTGGTCACGTTTGCTCACTGCCCTTTGAGAGTGGTACCCAGTGGTGGTTAAAAGGTGGTAGTCAGGTGGTTTGACCCTCTGGAGTCAAAAGTCAAGCTCTCTCCTCACAGATGCAGCTTGAGGCTGTGGTAGGAAAGCACACTTTGGATTCAATACGATTGACCTGATATCTGCAAGTCTTATGGGTCCTCTGACTCTGGTAAAACCTTATTTTTCCATCTGTGAAACGGGTCAGGCAACCCACGCCCATGGGCTTTCTCTAGAGAGTACCAGGTTCCTGTGGCGATGGCCCTACCGCATAGTGGGTCATCAGCTCCTGAATCCCTTTCTTCCATTGGATGCTCCTGAAGGACCTGCCCGGTTCTACAGCCTACATGTCTGCCTGGTGGAGGTTAGCCAGGGAATGCTGGCTGGGAAGCAGGGAGGCCACCAATCCCCATTATTTGACTCAGACTAACCCAGTTTGTCCCAGGCCTTGAGTCCAGCCTCGTTTCTCTCTTAGATCCTACCCTCTGAGTCACATGGGCAGTGTCTTCCAATAGGAAGAACATAGTGCTTTAGACCCAGCCAGGGGCCATTTCAAATCCCAGCTCTGCCAGTTAAGTACCAAGGAACAACTTTCTGAACTTCCCTTAGACTCTGGACAAGTGAGATGGCCAAACCTGCTTTGCAGGCAGTCTCCAATGCCCAGGACAACCTTTGGTCACTGTAATGGCTAGGTAATTGGTGACTATCACTGTTGTTGTTTGCGGAGTGTGTTCAGACGTTTCTAAGTTGGTCAGAAATCTGGTTTTGCCTCTGGGATTTTCCCCGTGATGAGAAGTTGCAGACTGTTGGGAAAATCTGCTGATTTGCAGGGGGTGGTGACTGTGGTGAGGGAGAGGTGGTGTCTGCGACATGACCACAGGAGTGTGGTCTGTTCTGCCCAAGCCCTGCGTCCAGGTAAGGATGCAGAGATAGAATACCCTGAGGCCCTGCTCCTGCATCCTCTCTTCCCCAGGATGCGAGTGTGGTCCCCAGAGCGTGCATCTTGGCCAGAGAGCACAGGACATGCCGTGACCTCCCTGCGGAAGAGATGAGTAATAAAGCGCAACGGCTTGCCCAAGGCACCATGGAAAAAGGCGTCCATCATCTTAATGGTACCTTTTAGATGTCTAGCTGTAGCTGCAGCCTCTTCCTCACGATCCCTGCCCCTCCCGCGAGCACTGCGGGGGAGCTATTCCTGGCATGTCCTGTGGTACAAAAGCGCGGTTCATCTTCTCAAGGAGACGTGGGGAGGTTGAAAGTCAAACTCGTTGGAACAAACCTTGGCTTTGGAGAAGAGTCAAGTGCTTGTTATGCAAGCGCTCGCCCTCCCCAAGGAGAAGTCAGCACGATGAGAAAAACAGAGTTGGGGGGGATTTGGCGATAAGGGTGAAAAGAGAACAAGATCGATGAGGGACACACCGTGTCTGTGCGGGGGCGTGGCCAAGTGTGTGGGGGCGTGGTCATCGCCTCTAAGCGGGGAGCTGAGTCTTCAGCATCAAGTAGAACAAGCCAGGTAGGGAGGAGAGCAGGCTGGAGAAGAGTTGAGGTTCAGCTTGGCTTGGCTTTGGAAGAGCAAGTTGTGCCACAGCTGCTCTCAGGCCTAGGGCCACAGCCTTCATGCTTGCAGGGATCAGGGTTAGTAGAGAGACTGGGACTGAGGCCGGAGGAATCTCCTGCTCAACTGAGAGCTTGACCATCTTTGGCCTCAGTTTCCCCATTGACACAACAGGGATTATATCTGTTTGCCTCTTCTCTGTCTAACAGGTGAGCTGGAAGCAGAGTCTGATAACAACATCTCATGGCAGAAAATGTGTTCTAGCATCTTAGGGGGTACTGGTTGGACTGCTGGTGTCCTTTGGTGAAGGAAGGCAGGGTGTTGCCAGAGGACCTGGGAGCTGAAAAGAGAAGATCCTGAGTGTCGCTTTCAAAGGTACAGAAGGCTGTTGCCAGGATTCAGGGTGTTGCCACGATTCCCTCTGGACCAGGGAATGTGGCTGAAGAAAACTTGCTGTGAGGTGTTTTTCTTTGTTGGGAAAAAAGAGCAAAAGAGAGAGAGAGGCCTGGGAAGGCAGGTGGAGTCTCATTCATTGCCCAGGTCAGGTGGGGAAGAGGAGAGGTTGCCCTTCCCACTTTTTAAAGAAGAGAGCTGCTACCATACGTTTTTCTCTTTTACATATCAGAGTTCTAATTATGATTTCCCATAGACAAAAGATTCCTTTACTGGTTGAGTTCAAAGCTACTGATTGAAACCATTGTCCACTAGCCTGGGAAATTCCTTGCAAAGCTCTTGCTTCTCTGGGCCAGGATCTCTGTCCCGGGTTTTCGTGCTGCATTTCAAAATACTCTGAAATGTAGTGGCTTACAACAGTGAGTTCTCATTTCCTTTCATCAGTTGACTGGGCTCAGCTGGGTGGTTTTCACTTGGGGGCCTTTCTTGCAGTTGTCCTGAGACGGTGGCTGGAGCTGAGTCCTAAGGCTACAATGATGGATCATCATACAGGACTGTGCCACTATTGTGGCTGTCACTCCAGCTGGGAGGGCTGGGAGAGCTGGGGACCAGCCAGGTAGCTGTCTGCCCTCATTGCCTCTCTGTGTAGACCTCCTCCAAGCCTGGTGGTCTCGAGTGAGTCAGACTTCTTACATGGGGCCTGGCTACCTCCAGATGCATCACCCAGGAGACCCTGGCAAAAGCTTCAAGGCTTTTTAGGACTTAGCCTCAGAAGTTCAAGCATCACTGCCATCACATTCTGCTAGACAAAAGCTAGCCCCAAGGGTAGCCCACACGGAAGGGGAGGGGACTCTGAAAGTGGGTGATACCAGGGCCAAGCTCACTGGAGGCCCTCTTTGCAGTCTGGCTAACAGTTTCAAGAGGAAGAAGGAGGATCCAGGCCTGACCCTTCCACTCCCTGCCTCTGCAGCACTGCTGGGAGCTGGATTTGGGGGCCTCAGTCCAGAGATCTGTCCATCTCCAGAACTGGGGCTGGCAGACTGGGCAAAAGGGAGCCCACCCTCTGCTCCTTGTCTCAAGTTCTTTTAAGAGCAGATAAAAGCTTCTATTCCATAGTCACTGAGTTGAGAGACTTCACTCCCCCCTTCAGGAAAACAAAACCAAGTCCCTGACCCCAACTGTCTGCTGGGAAAGGAAGGTCACTCTTCTGGACATGTGGGCAATATGATTAGATGGGGAAGTCTGCACTCTGTCCAGGTGGAGGGTTCCCCTCCACAGCCTCTTGTTTCTGACAGTTTCAGAAACTTCCTTCAGCAAATGGAAAAGCGGGAGTCAGCCCAAAGGGGAGCAGGAGTGAGAGGCAGGGTTTGGTCTGATCCTCCTTGATAGATGCAGGCTAGCAGGAGACTTCTGGCTTCCTGGAATTATTGCTAAAACTCAAGCTCTCATCATGGTAAGTTTCAGACATTTTCACTTTTCCCTGGCCCTGGGAGGGCCCTGTGTTGCTTTAGCTCCTGTTCCCAGGGATGGAGAGGCTTCTCTCAGACAGCCAGGCACAACCATCATTTGGCAAAAGCAAGGTCCCAGTGAGTTGTTAGGAGTGTCAGTCACCTGAGAGGTCTTCTCTGCAGACGCACTCCAAAGCCTGGGAGCCCATCCTTGCGGGGAAGTGATTCTGCTCTTGATGAGGGAAGGGAACCAAAAACACCAGGAAGATGTAAGGATGGCTGCTTCGGTGGGGAATGTGGTTAGAGTCTAGAGGCAAAGAAAGCAGGCCTGTCTCCTCTCTTGCTTAACTGAGGGCAGCATGTCCAATGTTTCCACTTGATCTCTGGTTTCCTCGGGACCCACTCCACTGAATGTATTTGCAGTGCAGTCGTCTTTTGGAAGCAAATGCATGGAGAGTGGAGAGGGTAGGCAGGAGGGAGAGGGTCCCATAGCCCATGAAAGCAGCCGCCACTTTATCTTGGGAGGGGACCCCAGGGAGCCCTTGAACTCGATGTCACTTCTGTCATGCCTAGTGAGAGGCGCAAGTGAGCGTGTGCGGGAAAAGAGAACCGCCGAGAAAACAGTTCGCCTCTGTTAATATTTGATAGGCAGCCAAAGCACTTTTGTTCCTGAGCCCGGCGAGCTACCCGTGAAAAAATAAATTGCTTTTCAAGAACATTCATCACAGCAAGTGGCTCATTTCCTTGTCCTCAAACAACCCCATTCCTGGGCCCTTTCTCCCATTAAAAACCCCTCCGATGTGGTAAAACAAATAAAGAAACGAAGGGGAGGTGTGGGAAGTGGTGGCTGCTGGAGGGAAGGTGGACACTGGGGCAGGGGATGCTAGGGGCAAAGAAGCAGCAAACCCTGGGTTCCTGTTAGGCCTTGGGATATGGGTCCTGCTTGCATGATCCTTCTAACACACTTGCCCCGAACTTCAGAAATACACCTGTGGAGCCAGAGGCTTTCTGCTGTCTTGTTCACTGTGTATCCCTAGACACAGAGGAAATTCTCAACAGACCTTTGTGGGATGAAGGAATAAATGAGAAAGTCCAAAATGGGATGATTGGGGTAAAAGGTTCCATCCAATCCAGGATGGATGTTGTTTTTATGACAATTTTTTTTTTCAGCCACAAATTCCACGATCAATTAACCAGCCAGATCAGAGCCCAGGGTCTGTTGTGTGATCTCCTGCTAGCTCTGGGGGTGAGCTACCAGGTTTGAGGGGGCAGCTTACTGTAGGGGGAGGCCACCAACCTTTAGTTTTACCATGTGACTCTGAGTTGCATCATCTCAAGCTCTGAGACCTACTAAAGGAGACTAATCACTTACATTGTACTATTTCTGTAGAAACTGTAGTCTCTGTAAGGAATATTATGGGCTGCATGTTTTTGCTTGTTGAATTTTTATATTGAAACCTTAAACCCCAATGTTATGGTATTAGAAGGTGGGACCTTTGGTAGATAATTAGGTTTCTGTGAGATCATGAGGGTGGGGACTCCACAACGGAATTAGTGACCTTATAAGACAAGGAGAGAACAGAGCTCTTTCTCTGACATGTGAGGACATAGCAAAGAGGTGGCCACCTGTCAGCCAAGAAGTGGGCCCTTACCAAAAACTGAATCTGCTAACGCCTTGATCTTGGACTTCCAAGTCTCTCAAACTGTGAGAAGAAGATGCCTCTTATTTAAGCCACTCAGTCTGTGGCATTTCATTATGATATCTTGAGCTGAGACAGGGAAATGTCTGGTACAGGAACATAGCAGGCACTCAGTATATAGCAGTCACTTTTGTTATTATTTTGACAAGTGTATAGACTCTCTACACTTAATAAAATATCTGAAGATATTCAGGGAGTTCTGGGCAGCTTGTCCACCACAGTTATAGAAAATTCCCAAAGTCTGAGATATTGGCAGGACCTCTCCTTCCTTTCAGTTGTGAGAGAGTCATACAGATGGGTTTGGACCATAGTGTCCCTTAATACAGGACTCCACATAGCTCCATCACCAGTGAAAAGTCTCTGTTGAAGTGAATGTGGAAAAAAGCCTGTCAGTCAGGGCTCATCTGTCAACAACAAGAATGGTTCCAGGAGGCACTTCAATACTATATTTTGAATTCACTCATTTGCTCATTCATCATGTATGTTAGTGTCTCCTCTCTGTCCTGGGATACACAGTGAACAAGCAGCCAGTCCCTGGCCTGGTGGAGCTGCTGTCACTCTAGCTGGGGAGTAGACAGCAAACTGATGAATTAATGATTCCATACTGGGATAACCCCTAGAAAGGAGACCTAGATGATGTGCTGGAGAGTGATGAGCAGGAGGGATCTCCTGCAGGTGCGTGGTCAGGGAAGCTAAGGCTGGAAGGAAGAGAAACAGCAGCCACTGAAGATCTTGCAAGTAACACAGAGAAGGGCTCATGTGTGAGGAGCAGAGGAATCCAGGAGCAGGGGTGGTGGGGGGAGGAGGACACTGAAGCAACTGGGCCCTAGCAGGGTTCAGGCTGAGGCTGAGGTCTGCTGTGAGGTCTGCGGGGGCAATGGAAGCCCCGCCCACTTTAGACTGGTCCAGAGGTGCTGTCAGGCGAAGGCCCCCGGGGACCAGGCTGGGGGAGGACTGAAGCCTCCTGTTTGCCAGCACCCCAGGAGATGCCCCATTCTCACAGATGGTCTTTTCTTCTTGCCAAAGCCCAGCAGAGCATAAACCACTTGAGTTTTGCCCAGGAGGCCCCTTTGGGCACCCAACACCCTGGCCTGCTCAGGCCCCATCAATGAAGACCCGGGGTTTGAGAAATAGATACTGATAAAACTTTGTCTTCCTTGTTAGCCCACATCACTGTACCATTTGAGTTGGAGAAATACATACTGACAAAACTTTGTCTTCCTTGTTAGACAGAATAGGCTCCCTTTCAGGCCCTGCTAAGAATAGCTAATTTATTCGTGCTCTCCCAGGCTGGGAAGAGGGTGGAAGTCGGTGGCTGGCCCTGTGCCCTGCCCGCACCCGCCTGGACAGCGCAGCTGGGAGCCCCGCGCTGGGCATCCAAAGAGGCCGACCCCACCCCACCTCAAACCCATTGGCTTCTTGTGGCCTCCCCGCGCTTTCATTGGCTCTCACTGGCCCTTGCCCCAGCCCCCTGAAAGCCGCTCCCTCGTTGCCAGGGAGATGGGAAAGCCGAGAGGGCGCCTTCCTTTGAGACGCCGGGCCGCAAGGAGACTGGGCTGCAGAGAGTGAGTGTAGACGCTGACCCAGCGCCTAGTCAGGCACGTGGGCGTAGGAAGGGTCAGGGACCCAGGGAAAGGGACAGTTGCCGTTTGCAGGTGTCTGCCCTGTGCACCAGGCTTCCTGTTCTTTCATCCGTTGCTTACAACAGTCCTGAAAAGTAGGTGCACCCAGGCCTCCTTTTGTTGTTCTGCACGGATACTGCACTTTTTACAAATTGAAGGTTTGTGGCAACCCTACCCTTGAGGAAGTCTATCAGCCATTTTTCCAACATGTGCCGGCCTTGTGTCACATTTAGTAATTTCAGAATATTTCAACCTTTTTCTTTATTCTTCTATTTGTTATGGTGATTGCTAAGTCACTTAGGTCGTGTCCGTCTCTGTGCGACCCCATAGATGGCAGCCCACCAGGCTCCCCCGTCCCTGGGATTCTCCAGGCAAGAACACCAGAGTGGGTTGCCATTTCCTTCTCCAATGCATGAAAGTGAAAAGTCAAAGTGAAGTCGCTCAGTCGTGTCTGACTCTTAGCGACCCCACGGACTGCAGCTCACCAGGCTCCTCTGTCCATGGGATTTTCCAGGCAAGAGTACTGGAGCGGGGTGCCATTGCCTTCTCTGGTTATGGTGATTGGTGACCAGCAAACTTTGATGTCACTATTATAGCTTGCTGAAGCCTCAGATGATGGTTGTGTGTGTTAGTCGCTCAGTCGTGTCTGACTCTTTGGGACTCCATGGACTGTAGCCTGCCAGGTTCCTCTGTTCATGAAATTCTCCTGGCAAGAATACTGGAGTGGGTGGCCGTTCCCTTCTGCAGGGGTTCTTCCTGATCCAGGGATTGAAACTGGGTCTCCTACCCTGCAGGCAGATTCTTTACAATCTGAGCCATTAGGGAAGCCCTTAGATGATGGTTAGTGGGCTTTTTTTGTTTGTTTGTTTTAAGCAGGAAAGTATTTTAAAATTAGGATATGTACATTTTTTTGGACAATTCTATTGCACACTTAATAGGCTACAGTATAGTGTAAATAAAATTTTTATATGCATTGGGGAATCAAAAAAATTCATGTGACTCACTTTATTGTGATATCTGCTTTATCTCAATGGTCTTGAATGAACCTACAATATCCTGGAGGTGTCCCCTTATTGTTATATCCTTGCTTTCTAGATGAGGAAAGTGATGGCAGGAAGCTTAATGGACTTGCCCGAAGTCACATGGCTAGTAAGTTGCAGCGGTGGGATTTGATTTGATTGATGTTTTGTGTTTCCAAGTTCTGCACCACCATGGCAACCTAATGGGGGTAGATGAGAGTATCCCAGGGATTAGATGGGTAACAATAGCCCTCCAGGCTCTGAAGTACCTGCACACTAGGTACTGGCTGGATCACCTGAAGGGAGGCTTCCTATGGGAGATGGCACTTGGCTGCTCTATGAAGATGGGGGCCTTGAGGATGACACTAACAATGAAGAACCTTTAGAAACAAAAATCAACCAGAGGAGCCTTTGGACTTTGCTGTGAGATAAGTCACTTGGTACCTCAGCCACTTACAGCACCAAATCTTGGGCTGCCCTGGCAGTCCAGTGGTTAAGAGTCTGTGCTTCTACTGCAGAGGGTAAGGTTTCAGTCCCTGGTTGGGGAGCTAAGATCCCATATGCCTTGTGACACAGCCAAAGGGGAAGAAAAAGAGACCAAGTCGTTGTGCACAGTAGTTTCAATTTGCAAATCCCTTTACCTACATGGTCTCACTGAACCAGAGCATCAAAACAACTCTGTATGGTTGTGTGCGAGTGTGCTCAGTCACTCAGTCGTGTCCGACTCTTGGTGACCCCACGGACTGTAGCCCACTAGGCTCCTCTGTTCATGGGGATTCTCCAGGCAAGAATACTGGAGTAGGTTGCCATGCCCTCCTCCAGGGAATCTTCCCAACCCAAGGATTGAACCCAGGTCTCTCTGGGAATTCATATTGCAGGCAAATTCTTTACCACCTGAGCTACCAGGGAAGCCTAATGACTGAGCAACACTTTACCTTGAAGGACTAGATGGCACAGATGGTAAAGAATCTGCTGGCAATGTGGGAGACGTGGATTCGATCCCTGGGTCAGGAAGATCTCCTGGAGAAGGGAATGGCTACCCACTTCAGTATTCTTGCCTGGCGAATTCCATGGACAGAGGAGCCTGGAAAGATATAGTCCATGGGTTCCAAAGAGTTGGATAAGACTGTATGGTTGGCACAGCTTAATTTTGTAGAAGAGTAAGCTGAGGACAAGGGAGGACTAGCTGAGGACAATGTACAGATGTTCCCTGTGTGTGGAGGGCTGCTCCAGACCTCACACAATTCTCACAGCAGCCCTAGGAGGTGGGTATTGCTTGTCTAATTTATGGAGGAAGAAACCAGAACCTAAGAGAGGCAAAGTCATTTCCTTAAGGTAACACGGGGGTTTAAAAGCAAGTCTGCCTGACTCCAAGCTCACTCTCTTTCAGTTAGTCTACTGTTCCTTCGGTTCCTAAGCCAGCCCGAGGAGTAGAGGGAGAGTGGTTGCCAAGCAAGAGAGATTTAAGGATGACAAGAAGATCGCAGGCCCAAACTTTCTTTTATTCTTCAACTCACTGCAGATGGATGAGTCACTGCCTCTGACAGTTATTTTGTTGGGTTAAACGTTGCTTGAGCCTTGAGAGTCTTACAATTCAAATCTGTTATGGGAAGAAGGCATTAATTCCCTAGGATGAGTGAGAAAGAAAAATATTTGGAAATTCCACTGGAGTTGTTCAACTAGCTATAACATACACCACTCTTGCCTTGACCATATTTTCACATTTCTCTACCCCCTACATAAAGGGGATAATCCCGTGATAGGCAGCAGTAAAGATGGAACAGCCAGAGAGGTTCTAATATGTTGGGGAAGAATGTGGTAGGCAACAGCCAACATTTTCTCATGCTGCACCAACTGGGAAAAACTGGATAAATTCCAGAAATCATATTTTATGGACATTGGAACTCTGTGGAAGATAAGTCAGGATGAAACTAAAATTCCAGAAATGGAAAACTTCTTTCTAGGTGAGTTGGGATTCCTAGTCCTTTTCTTTCATGAAGCCATTGCTGAGTCAGTGCTCAGCCTGAGTTTTGGGCAGAGAGGTCTACTAGTGGGAGGAGAATCTGGCAGGACTTGGGACAGCCACAGGGATGAGTCTGAATGCCCAGAGAACAGCAATGATCTACGGTTTCCCAATGGGACACTATGTGGCAGGGTAGTGTAGAATGCTCGGCATCAAGACACTGTTTTTCAGTCCTTGGGAGGCCAAATACAACTAGAGGAAAATGCCATCAAGAACATGTCATAGCAGGACTATTCACAATAGCCAGGAAGCAACCTAAATGTTCAACACATGAATGCATAAAGAAAATGTGGTACATACAGAAAGGGATACTACTCAGCCATGAAAAGGAACAAGTAGAGCCATTTGCAGGGACACGGACAGACTCAGAGACGATCATACTAAATGAAGCAAGTCAAGAAAAATACCTCATGATATTGCTTACACGTGGAATCTAAAATATAAGACAAACGAACCTATCTGCAAAGCAGAAAGAGACTCACAAACATAGAAAACAGACTTGTGGTTGCCAAGAGAATCGGGATTGGGGGCGAGATGGCCTGGGAGTTTCTGATTAGCAGATGCAGACTGTCATCAGTTCAGTTCAGTTCAGTTCAGTCGCTCAGTCGTGTCCGACTCTTTGCGACCCCATGAATTGCAGCACCCCAGGCCTCTCTGTCCATCACCAACTCCCGGAGTTCACTCAAACTCACATCCATCGAGTCCGTGATGCCATCCAGCCATCTCATCCTCTGTCGTCCCCTTCTCCTCCTGCCCCCAATCCCTCCCAGCATCAGAGTCTTTTCCAATGAGTCAACTCTTCGCATGAGGTGGCCAAAGTACTGGAGTTTCAGCTTCAGCATCATTCCTTCCAAAGAAATCCCAGGACTGATCTACTTCAGAATGGACTGGTTGGGTCTCCTTGCAGTCCAAGGGACTCTCAGGGGATGAAAAAGCAACAAGGACCTACTGTATAGCACAGGGAACTATATTCAATATCCTAAGATAAACTATAAAGGAAAAGAATATAGAAAAGAAGGTATGTATGTGTGTAAGTAGATCACTGTGCAGGAATCAACACAACTTTACTTCAATAAAAAGGAAACATGATCATTTTCCTCCTCAAGACATTTGCCAGATATTTTGCTTGCATCTGAAGGTGGGGGTGAAAGAGCTAAGCTTAAAATCTCAGAGAAGCAGAACTTCTGAGGTCAAGGAGACAAAGACTGGCCAGTCTTAGAGTCAAAAATGTAGGGAGACCATGCCTGAGAAGGCAGCTGCTAGAAGGAGGAGTGGCAAGAAATGCAGGACACGTCTTCCTCTGGGGACTTCTGAGGCACACTGACCAACACTGGAACCCAGTCCCACCCAACTCAATTTCTGGTCAGACTGAGATGATGATCCCCTCACCTCATCTGCCTAACAGAGCAGGGAATACATTCTGGGGAAGAATAATGTCTTTAAATTCTATGATTCTTTTATATACCATATCTCAAAGTCAGTTTAAAAATTATAAGACAAGGACTTTCCTGGTGGTCCAGTGTTTAGGACTCTGCACTTTCACTGCAAAGGGGCATGGGTTCAATCCCTGGTTGGGGAATTAAGATCCCACAGGCCATGCAGCCAAGAAATAAATAAGCAAAAATAAAAATTACATGTGAATAGGTGGAAAACATGAGACCAATAGACTTGAGAAAAAATACAATAGCGTCAGACTTACAGAGCGTCTCAGGCAGCTCAAGCTGCCGTCACAGAATACCACAGACTAGGGGCGGGGGGCCTAGACAGCAGACATTGATTCTCACAGTTCCGAAGGCTGGGAGTCCACGATCAAACTTTTGTTCCCAGTGGGGATTTCCTTCCTGGTTTGCAGATGGTCTCTTCTCTCTGTGCCCTCACCTGGTGGAGAATGGGTGCTCTGTGTCTTTTCCTCTCCTTATAAAGGCTCTAATCCCACCACGGGGACACCACCTTCATGAGCTCATCCAAAGAGAATTACCTCCTGAAGCTCCCACCTCCAAATACACTGAGGCTTAGGGCTTTCGTGTGTAAATTTTGAGAGGACACAAGCATTTATTCCATAACACAGATTATAACAGTGTCTGGCTCTCTTTTTGATATTTGACTGTTGACACCTTTCAAATTCCACCGTTCCCTCTTTCTTCCTGTCTGAGATCTGCCAAGCTCATCAGAAAGCCTGAGTGCTGCCTGCCTTTGCCTCATCAGGAAGTTCAAATCCTGCAAGCCTGGGTGTGTGCACTGGAATCTTTACCCCAGCCCCATCCTCCAATGACCCAAGCCAGTCTCCTTGCTCCCTTAAGCCATTTTTGGGCCTGCTTGGGAAGTTTTAGGCTCTCCCTAGAAATCTTCCTATCTGAGTAACGCATCTTTTCATATCCTCTTTTTTTAGCTCTATATTCAAATTTTTTTAGCTCTATATTAAAATTTTTTAATTCAAAATTTGTATTGAAATATAGCTGATATACTCATATATATATATATATATATATTCTTTTTAAGATTCTTTTCCATTATAGGTTATTACAAGATATTGAGTATAGTTTCCCGTGCTATATGTTAGGTCCCTATTGTTATCTATTTTACATATAGCTGTGTGTATATTTTAATCCCAACTCCTAATTTTCTTTTGGAATCTAATTTTATTGTAACCATTGTTGTAGATTAATGTTAGAGCTAAATCAAGATAACAGTCAGTTTAAAAAATTGATTTATTTTTAATTGAGGGATAATTGCTTGATAATATTGAGTTTGTTTCTGCCATATGTCAGCATGAATCAGTCGTAGGTATACATACGCCCCCTCCCTCTTGAACCTCCCTCCACCTCCCGCCATATCCCACTCCTCTAGGTTGTCACTGCCAACTCCTAATGTATCCCTCCCACTCTTTCCCCTTTGGTAACCGTAAGTTTGTTTTCTATGTCTGTGAGCCTATTTCTGCTTTGGAAATAAAGTCCATCTTATCATTTTTAAAGATTCCACATATAAGGGATATCATATGATATTTTTCTTTCTCTGAAAAACAGACTAAATTTTAAAGAAATCTAATCTATTTTTCCTTTTATTACCTGTACTTTTGGTGTCAAATCCACTGAGATTGTTGCAAAATTCAATGTTGAGGTCTTATCCTGTTTTCTTAGAGGAAATTTAAAGTTTTAACCCTAAGTTTGGATCTCTCTTCTGTATCAAATTAGTTTTTGTGTATGGTGTTAGGTAAGGGGCCCAAAGTTTTTGCACATAGATATATATCCAGTTTTCCCAGTGCCATTTGCTAAAAAGATTGTTCTTTCCTCCATCGAATGACCTTGGCACCCTTGTCAAAAGTCAGTGGGCCACATACGGGAGGGTTTAGTCCTGGGCTGTCTATCCCACTCCATTGGTCTGTTTGGCCTATGCTTTTGCCACCCTGTTTCAATTACTAGAGTTTTGCACTAAGTTTTGAAACCAGGAAGTATGAGACCCTTCCCCCTACCTTATTCTTCTTTGACAAGATTATTTTAACTATCCAAGTTCCTTGCAATTCCATATAAATCTGAAGATCAGCTTTCCATTTCTGTGAAAAAAGGCTGCTGATGTTTTGATAGAGATTACACTGAATTTGTAGATAGCAGTGGATCATGCCTGTAATCTATTGTTTATGGAGGCACCCCTATGTGGAAAGAATGTGGACATACTTTTTGGACACATCCAAGTCAAGAGAGTGGTTTTCTCTAGGGATGGAAGGGTTCAGTTTAGGGGGGACAAAGGAACTCAGAAGGGTCACACAAGGGACTTCAATGATACCTATAGTGTTTCATGCCTTAAGAAAAAAAAAAAAACTGGAAGCAAACTTAGTTAAAATTATCACCACTGAGCAGGTGGCAAATAGATGTGTGCTATTTTGCTCTCTACACTGTAGTTCTGAAATTTCTCATTATAGAAGAGAGAGAGATGAAATGAGTGTCCTTGACACACGGAAAGGAGCAACTCAGAAGGTGGGAGGGAGCGGAAGGGTGGACAGTGGTGATCAGAGCAGGAGAGGTGGGAATGTCAGAGTCTAGAGGGGTCTGGATCACAAGGGTGGCCCAGTCTGAGTGGGGCGCCCTGCTTGGGGGCTGAGGGGCCCTGCTCCTGAGAGGCTCTGCTCTTCAGCTCCCTCACATTGTCCCCTCCCTGACCTGCCCACCAGGAGCCTATTTACAGAGCTGAATTTAAATATAGATGCGACTTGGCTTTGATCATCTATTTCTCCCAGCTTGAAAGGGTCCACGTTACCCAAAGACTCACCTGACGTGGAAAGGGGGCTCTGTGTCACAGTGCCAGATAGATTCTTGGTATTGGGCCAGGCTTGTGAGAGATCATGGAGCTGTGTATCCGCTCAGAATTCCAGGAGCAGAGAGAAGGCTGATGACCAGGGAAGAAGGTGTCAGAGCTGACCCCAGTCCTGAGCTTTTACAAACCTGGAAGTGGTCTGTACGTGGTGAAGAATGCTTCTGGCTTAAGGGTAGCCACCCCAGGGATAAGGGCAAAGCTTCCTTAAGTCCACCGGATCAACCCCTCAGGACTCTGCCGCCCAAGAAAGACGCATGCAAGCAGCTCTGTGTGAGTGAGTCCAGGGACAGAATAATGTCCCCTCTGAAGATGCCTACCTCATAGGCCCTGGATTCTGTAAAAATGGAACCTGTCACGTCCAAAGGGACTTTGCAGATGGGAAGAGTGTACTGAATTATCCAGCTGGACCCAATGTCATCGCAAGGGTCCTTATGAGAGAGAGGCGAGGGGGTCAGAGCCCCAGAGGGTGCGACAGAGGAAGCAGAGGTGTGCTGTGGAGGTGGCGGAAGGGGCCATCCACCAAAGGAAGCAGGAGAAGGCAAGGAGATGGGATCTCCTCAAAGCCTCCAGAGGAAGTATGGCCTTGATTCGGCCAGCTGGACTTCTGACCCATTTTGGAGTTTGGCCTCCAGAACTGTAAAATAGCAAATTTGTGGTTTTCAAAGCACCAAACTTGTGGTGGCAGCAATAGGGAACGAATACAGACCTTTTGAGGACATGGTCTGCTTAAATACTAAGATGTGCGTGTGTGCATGCTAAGTCGCTTCAGTTGTGTCTGACTTTTTGTGACCCTATGGACTGTAGTCCTCCAGGCTTCTCTGTCCATGGGATTCTCTAGGCAAGAGTACTGGAATGGGATGCCATGCCCTCCTCCAGGGGACCTTCCCTACCCAGGGATCAAACCCGCATCTCTTGCATCTCCTGCATTAGCAGGCGAGTTCGTCACTAGCGCCGCTTGGGAATTCCCAAACACTAGGGTAATGTGCATCAGAAATGGCCAGCACAGTATTTCCTGCCCCACATGCTCTGCGAGAACTCTCACACTCTCCTTTCAAGAAGTGGGGGCAATTCTCTTTCCCTTAAACCTGGGTGGGCTTTGACGCCTGCTTCAAGGAGAAAAACAGTGTAACTTCTGAGGTTAGGTTGTGAGAAGTGATACAACTGCTGCGCTGCCTTGTTCTTCCGCTTGGACTGGTGCTGTGGGAGTCCTGAGACAACATGTAAGAACTCTACTTCCCCTGAAACTGCTGTGCTGGAGAGTACACAGAGATGGGGACCCAAAGAGCCAAAACTGTTGGAACTCCCACTTTCCTGAGTCTCCCTGGCCCAGATGCCAGACGGCAAGCAAGACTTCATGCCCCAGCCTTCAAGCATCAACACAGGAAGGCCATTCAGGCTTGTCCACATGGTTGGCCAAAGCTCTGCTGGGTTTTCCTCCCCCAGTAGACCTCTCTACTAACACTTGGTGAAGACACCAACTCAGCAGTGACCTTATGGAAGGAAAGGACTAGGAATCCAAGAGACTATGCAAAGAGAAGAAAATTTAACAGAACAAACAAAAAATTTTCCATAGCTCTAGTATTGATATTTTTAGAGTGAAAGGAAAGATACAGCATCCATAACATAAGAACAAGATGCTATGCAAAGGGAACACTCAGTAAAAACAAAACAACAACAAAAAAAGAGAATACAATAAAAAAATAAAAGAAGAAGCTTTATTAAAAGATAAAGAAATTACCCAGAAAGGAAAGGAAGAAAACCACAGAAATGGAAAATTGAGAAAAGGCTGATAGTAAGTCAGAAAATTAAAGATGAATCCCCAGGGTTCAAAATATGAATAAAAGGCATTTCAGGAATAGACAATAGGAAAAGTGTTAAGAAGGAAATTGTCAATGGAAATAATTCCAAAAAATTCCCCAGCACTGAAAGACATGAATTTTCATATTGAAATGGCCCACCAGGGGCCCAGCCCAATGGAAAATGTAGACCCAAACCACCATGCAATGTCAAGACATGTGAAACAAAGAGAAAATCTCCTAACAGAAAACTAGAACTTTAGCCTCAGAGCAAAACTTTCAAAACTGTGAAGAAAAAGGATTCCCAACACTATTTGTTACTATTGCCTCATAACAAGTCACTCCAAAGCTTAGCAGCTTTAAATAAAACATTATTATTTCACAATTTCTGAAGGTCAGGAATCCAGGAGTAGCTTAGCTGAGTGGTTCTGGCTCTGAGCTCTCGTGAGGTTGTCCAGCTGTGGGACAGAGTTGCAAGCAGCTCAAGGCTCAGCAGGAGCTGAAAAATTTGCTTCCGAGCTTACTTATGTGATTGTTGGCACATGGCTGCTGTCTCTTGCCACAAAGATTGCTCCATGGGGCTGCTGGTGACGTGGCTTCCCACAGCATGCGTGAGCCAGCTGACTAGAGAGCCAAAGACAATGTTATAATCTAATCCTGGAAGCAGCGTTCCATCCCCTCTGCTGTATACCAGGCTTGGGGTCACTCCAGGTCCAGTGAGCCACATGATAAAGTAACAGTGCCCTGTCCTCATCCTCATGGGAGACTGTCTTGCTGCAGTCCATGACGCACAGGAGTCCTCAGGGGTCCGGGAATCCTCTCCATTCTATCCAAGTCTACTTCCCAAAGCTGTGTCAGCTCTGCAGTCCCTGGAATCTGGTTGAGTGCAAAGGTCCCTCCCAGCCTGCTACATACCCCAAGCCCACCCAGGAAGTGAATGACAGGCCAGGACCCCATCATCTGGGGAAGTGATTACCAACCTCATCTCTGAGCTAAACCTGGGAAGCAGCCAGGAAATGGGACGATGCCCAGGTCTCCCCATTACCCGTGGGTTCAATGTTTATGGAGCACAGGGATGAGTTAGATGCAGGGATGACTGAATGTGACTAGATCACCAGTTTTTTCATTCATTCCACATTTTTGGTGCACCAGTCGAGTTCTGTTTTGCTAGAAATACCAAGATCAAATATGGATCCTGTCCTTGAGGCTCAGTGAGGAAGGAGATAAATTATAAGCCAATAATTCCATTACCATACTGTGAGGGTAGCACAGATGCAAGAAATTAAAGCATTTATATCCCTAACCTACACCAGGCTTCCATGAATTGATAAAAAATTCAAACATGGTGCACTAATTTTTTAAAAAATTTATTATAGTTGATTTACAGTGTTGGGTCAATTTCTGCTCTACAGCAAAGTGATTTAGTTATACATATATATATATATATATTCTTTTTAATGTTATTTCCCATTATGGTTTATCTCAGGATATTTCATATAGTTCCCTGTGTAATACACTAGGACCTTGTTGCTTATCCGTTCTATATATAATAGTTTGCATCTGCTAATCCCAAACTCCCAGTCCATCCCTCCCCTTCCCCTTGGCAACCACCAGTCTCTTCTCTATGTCTGTGAAGTGTGTTTCTGTTTTATAGATAAGTTCATTTGTGTCATATTTTAAAGTTGACATATAAGCGATATCATATGATATGGGACTTCCCTGGTGGCTCAGAGGGTAAAGCGTCTGCCTGCAACGCTGGAGACCAGGGTTCAATCCCTGGGTTGGGAAGATCCCCTGGAGAAGGAAATGGCAGCCCGCTCCAGTATTGTTGCCTGGAGAATCCCATGGGTGGAGGAGTCTGATATGTTATAGAACATGAGGTTGCAAAGAGTCGGACACGACTGAGCGATTTCACTTTCTTTTTTATGATATGTGTCTTTTTCTGTCTGACTTTCTGCACACTAGGTGCATCTATGGTGCTGCAAATGGCATTCTTTCTTTCTTATGTATGAGTAGTATTACATCTTCTTTATTCAGTCATCTGTTGATGGCCATTTAGGTTGTTTCTACATCTTAGCTATTGTGACTAGCACTGCTATGAACTTAGGGGTGCATGTATCTTTGAATTAGGGTTTTCTCCAGATCTATGCCCAGGAGTGGGATCGCTGGATCCTATGGCAATTCTATTTTTGTAGAATTTTGTGTTTTCTATTTTGTGTTTTTTGAGGAGCCCCCATACTGTTCTCCATAGTGGCTGCACCAATTAACATTCCCATCAACAATGAAGAAGGAGAGTTTTCTTTTCTCCACACTCTCTCCAACATTCGTTATTTGTTGCATAGTGCACTAATTTCTTATTGCTGCTCTAACAAATTATCACAAACAATGGCTTAAAATAGCATGATTTTGTTATCTTGTAGTTCTGAAAGTCAGAAGTCCAAAAGGAATCCCACTGGGTTAAAATCAAAGTGTTAGCAGGTCTCAGCTCCTTCTAGAGGCTCTAGGGAAAATCTATTTCCTTGTCTTTCTAGCTTCCAGAGGTGGCCTGGATTCCTTGGCTTTTGGTGTCTTCCTCCATCTTCAAAGCCATCAATGTCAGGCTGAGTCCACATGCTGCCATCTCTCTGGGTCTCTCTATTCTGCCTCCAGTTTCAACTTTTAAGGACCCTTGTGATGACATGGGGCCCACCCAGGTGATCCAAAGTGATTTTCCCCATCTCAGTGTGAGCTGATTATGTGCTATGCTATGCTGTGCTAAGTTGCTTCAATCGTGTCAGACTCTTTGCAACCCCATGGACTGTAGCCTGCCAGGCTCCTCTGTCCATGGGATTCTTCAGGCAAGAATACTGGAGTGGTAGCCATGCCCTCCTCCAGGGGATCTTCCTGACCCAGGGATCAGACCCACATCTCTTGTATCTCCTGCATTGACAGGTGGGTTCTTTACCACTAGTGCCGCGGCTGGATCACGGCCTCCAGTTTCAACTTTTAAGGGCCCTTGTGATGACTTTGGGCCCGCCAAGATGATCCAGGGTGATCTTCCCCCATTTCAGTGTCAGCTGACTAGCAACCTTAATTCCACCTGCAACCTTCGTTCCCCTCTACTATGTAAACTAATATATTCAAGTCCTGGGGATTAGGACACAGACAATTTTGAGAGGGGATCTTTTTTATATCTACCACACACATCAATTAAAAATGAACAAAGATATGAATAAACAATTCATAGGAAAATTGCAACAGCCCATAAATCTATGAAAATTTCATCATCCTTCTCGATAGTCAGGAAAATGAAAGAACAGCAATGAGATTCTTTGTACACCCTCCAGATGGCCAATATTAAAAAGAGTAACACTGTCCAGAGCCAATTAGAATGTGAGAAATGAGCACCCACATGCCCTGCTAGGAGGAGGGCATTGTGACAATGTTTGGGGGAAAGTAATCTGATAGTCTGTTAAAATTAACATGCACTTACATTTTGAGTCCTCACCTCTAGGAATTTATTTCTTTCAGACATAACATACTGTCACTCTATTCCAAAAATGACATGTGTCAGGCACTGAAGGTGAGCCATGAACAGGAGAGAGAAGGCCTTGCTCTCATAGGGCTGACATTCTCACGGAAGATGCAGACCACAAGCACACACAGCAAGAAATAGAAATGTATTGGGTTGGGATTAGGGCTGTGCATTGATGTCCTAGGGATACCATAACAGATTTCTGTGAACTGGGTGGCTTAAAACAACTGGGCAATATCCCCCTACAATTCTGGAGACTAGAAGTCCAGAACTGAGGGCTGAGTCCCCAGAGAGGCTCCGAGGGAGAGTCTCGCCTCCCTCCGCACTCCCGGTGGCTGCCGGCGCCCTTGCTGGCCTTGGGCCTGTAGATGCGTCTCTCCTATCTCTGTTGTCACAAAGCCTGCTCCTCCCCCATCTCTTGGTCCAAATGATCTCTTCTTATATGGAGACAAGTAATTGAATTAGGGCTCTTCTGAGTCTAGTCTGACCTTTTCTTAACTTGACGGCATCCACAAAGACTGTTTCCAAATAGTCACTTCCACAGGCACCAGGAGTTGACCTCGAACTGCACTGGGCTGAACTGCGCAGGTCCACTTATATATGTGTTATTTTCAATAGTAACTATAACAGTACTATGTGATCTGAGGTTGGTTGAACCCAGGATACAGAATCATGGATTTGGAGGAAGCATGTATACAGAAGGCTGGCTATAAATTATACTCAGATTTTCAGCCTCATGGAGGGTCCCTGCCTCCAGCCCCTGCATTATTCAACTATATCTTTTTATTTTTATTATTTTTTTTTACTTTTAACTTTATTGGAGTGTAGTTGATTTACAATGCTGTGTTAGTTTCAACAACTTGTTAAAGGACACAATTCAACTCTCAGAGGGCTGTACAAAGAATTAGTATAATACAAGAGAGTGAGGGTGGCTACTTAAGCTTGAACAAGCAGGAGGGATTCTCAGAGGAGGTGACATTTTACCTGAGCTTTGAATGGCAAGGAAGAAGTCACTGATTATCAAGGAAGAGCCTTCCAGGAAGTTGGCACAGGGGCCTCGAGGCAGAATTAGGCTTGGCAAGGTTGAGGCCTTGCAATTGGGCAGGTGGAACTGGTGCTGATGGGCACAGGAAAGGTGATCCAGGGTAGAGTCAGAGAAGGCAGCATGGCCAGAGGAAGGGGCCAGGAGGAGGAAGTGAGTGATGTGCCCTGACATGTGTGGTAGAAACCTCAGTACATGAGAATCTATGCACAAGGGTGACTGTTACATCACCATTTGCAAAAAACTTAAACTGGAAATAACATATATGTATATTAATGAGGGACTTGTTGAAAAAGCTATGTTGTATTTGTTCCGTGGATTACAAGTTTGAGCTGACTGTACCCATCCCCCAACCCCCGCCCAGAAGGATGTTCCTGACACTTGCGTGAAGAAGTAAGTTGTGTGGTGAAGTGTCAAGTTTATCTGTGTGCGTGTATGTGTTTTCCTCGAGCCCTAAAAGCCATCTGCAATGCTTGACTGTGACTAGCACAGGCCACAAGGACAGGTCTGAATTTATTTGGGCTCTCCCAACCAAACCCATGCTAGCCAGTGGGTCTTGCTGAAAGGCTCTAGTTTACAACTCCAGGCCTGATCATAAAAGTCTTCTACAAGACCTCAGATTGGACAACATTACTGCAGGAAGTTCACGAGGTGGTTTGTTTTGTGCATCACCTGATATGCGGAGGCTGCCGGGTGAGAAGCTCCATCCTGCACAGTCCCCACCCTCTGGCCCCCATTGCCTTCAGGTGCAGACAGTGGAGTCCAATGTCCAGACAGGTGTGACCGGCTGCTCCTTTGGATGGGAATGGAGAGGTTTCCATGCCCACCTGCCTTGGGAAGACAAGAAGGCCAGGAGACTCAGACATTTGGAGAGGTTTCTGCACAAAAGACTGAATTAAATAATTTCTGTCTGTGTTCAGTTGCTCAGTTGTGTCTGATTCTTTGTGACCTCATGGACTGTACATAGCCCGCCAGACTCCTCTGTCCATGGGATTTCCCAGGAAGAATACTAGAGTGGGTTGCCATCTCCTTCTCCAGGGATCCTCCTAACCCAGGGATTGAACTCACATCTCTTGCATCTTCTGCACTGGTAGGAAGATTCTTTACTGCTGAGCCACCAGGGAAGGCCCAAGTAATTTTCAGGTTACTCTAAACAGAATCCTCCTTCTCAGTCCACCCCGAAGACTGCTTCCTTCCAGAAGCCTGAAGCCCTGTCCGCTGTGGCCTCCTCCCCTCCTTTCAGACTCTACATCCTCAAGAAGTCTGTGTTGTTTTCTTGGCCTAGGAAGTGAAATGAATCTGAATTTCCATTCCCTAAGAGGTTCAGGATCGAGTCCCCCCTAAGGACTAGGATTTCTCTAGATTCTCCCATTTTCAAGTTGTTTATTGGTGGTAAAAATCAGAGATCTCCTTAGGGCACTGAGAGAAAACTGGGCACTAGGACAGGAAGGGTGATTTGTCCAACAGTCTCTATCTGGAAACAACCCCCACACCAGTCAATAGAAGGATGGAGTGCAGTCTATGAAGCCATTCACAGCACAAAGAGGGAATGGACTAAACTACAGGAAAGACGTGACTTACTCTCAAAACCATTACAGTGAATGAAAGAAGCTGAACTTGAAAAAACACTTTGGTGCAAATCCATTTCCATAAAATCGAAAAGGTGGCAGAATTTGACTGCAGGATTTAAGGTTGCCTTCTTGGCTGGCTCTGTAAGATTGATAAAGAAAGCCATGAGGCTTGGTGTCAGCCATCTTTGTGGGCAGGATGGGGGTGATGAGCGGGAAGGGCTGGCAGGGGCTGCAATCTCCATTCTCCAACTGGCTTTTAATTTAGTTCACTAATCATTTGCAAGGTCAAGAAGCAACAGTTAGAACTGGACATGGAACAACTGACTGGTTCCAAATTGGGAAAGGAGTATGACAGGGTTGTATATTGTCATCCTGTTTATTTAATTTATATGCAGAATACATTATGTGAAATGCCAGGCTGGATGAATCACAAACTGGGATCAAGATGGCTGGGAGAAATATCAACAACCTCAGATATGCAGATTATGCCACTCTGATGGCAGAAAGTGAAAAGGAACTAAAGAGCCCTCCGATGAAGGTGAAAGAGGAGAGAGAAAAAGCTGACTTGAAACTCAGCATCCAAAAAACTAAGATGATGGCTTCCAGTTCCATCATTTCATGGCAAATGGAAGGGGGAAAAGTGGAAGCAGCAACAGGTTTTGCTTTCTTGGGCTCTAAAATCACTGCGGATGGGGATTGCAGCCATGAAATTCAAAGACGCCCACTCCTTGGAAGAAAATCTATGACAAACCCAGACAGTGTATTACAAAGCACAGACATCCCTATGTCAACAAAGGTCCATGCAGTCAAAGCTATGGTTTTTCCAGTAGTCATGTGGATGTGAGAGTTGGACCATAAAGAAGGCTGAGCACCAAAGAATTGATGCTTTCAAATTGTGGTGCTGAAAAAGACTCTTAAGAGTCTCTTCGACAGCAAGGAGATCAAACCAGTCAGTCCTATAGGAAATCAATCTTGACTATTCATTGCTGAAGCTGAAGCTCCAATACTCTGGTCACCTAATGTGAAGGGCTGACTCATTTGGAAAGACTCTGAGGCTGGGAAAAATTGAAGACAAAAGGAGAAGGGGGCTGCAGAGAGTAAGAAGGTTAGATAGAATCACCAACTCAATGGACATGAATCTGAGCAAACTTCAGAATATAGTGGAGAACAGAGGAGCCTCGGGTGCTACAGTCCATGGGGTTGCAAAGAGCTGGACACAACTTAGTAACTGAACAACAGCAACACTAATTTTAATAAGAGTTATTCAGGATCAACGTATGCAATAATTAGCTGTGGCCTTGGGCAAGTTAATTAACCTTTCTGAACCTTGCTTTGTTCACCCATTATCTATCAAATATAATTAACAGTGTCTCCCTTACACCACACAGGTTTGATACATGGAATAAATGTAATCACATGATAAAGTGGGATTCAAGTGTGTGGTATGGCTATTATTATTCTTAACAAGTAAATACAGCCGCATCAAAATGAGATTTCTGCCATTGTGTGTGGTGTTGGTGATGACTCAGGACTCAGATGGAGGAAGTATTTGTAGTTACACACAGTAAAGAGGGAGGGCTAATGTCAATCGTATTCCTATTTTAAATAAACCAACATTTGCACACTATGTGTCTAGCACAAAGTCTCCATTTGAATCAATAAAACTGGAAAGTTTCTTGAGAGCACCAATTATTACGTTCCACAGTTTAAAAACTGTTTTTAAACACAGTTTAAAACTGTGTTTAAAAACACATCCTATCAGCGAACACAAAAGATCTAGCAACTGAATGACAATAACAAATCATTTGTTAAGTGAGTTACTTTATGCCTATTTCTCTGTCATAATATTTTTCAAAACTGCCTGAAGAAATAAAGTCCATAACTTGTTTAACAGGGCAAGGTTTAATGTAAGGAACTGTGAGCAGGGTGTTTTAGGAAGTTGGGCTCTCTCTCTCTCTCCTGGCCCACTTCTTCCCTCCTTCCATCAGCATCTCTCCTTCTTCCACAAAAGCCCCTGCATCCCCCTCAGGCACACTACTTTGCTAAGCAGCCCCCCTCTGCACACAGCCTTTCATCTCCTGGAAAATTCTAAATTCAGATCCATGGAGAAGATCTGAATGTGATGGACCACTGTTGGATACCAGCCACCCATGAATCGGCTACCCTGGGCTAGGCCCTCCCAGGTTCCATTACCTCTGCCCACTAGCCAAGGAAGGTGATGAGGAGGGATAGCCCTGGCCAAACCCTGGTGGGTTTGGTGGAGGGGCTGAAGGTGGCTGGTTTCTCTGAGGCCAAGTGGCAGGACTGTCCCTCCAGCACAAGGACCAGCTGATGTGAGCCGGGCTCGTGGATGGACGGACAGGCCAAAGGGAAACCAATTATCTCGGGCCCTGCAAAGAACAAGAGGCCTAGGTACGCAGGGAGAGCCTAGGAGCCCTGCCTACCCAGCTCTGCTCACGTGTTTGGGCCCCCGGGGCTGTGTGGCTCCCAAGGCCCCATTCTCCCCGTTGCATGAACCTAGCCCCTACCAAGTCTTCATACACAAATGAAGCCAAGTTGCCCCCATCCCATTTGCGTTGGCAGCTGTCTCCAACGGCCAGACCCCCAACCCCTCCTTGGGGGAACACATCCACAGGTTAGGAGACATTGGCATTTCCTCCAGAGCTGCCGTTATTTTGTTGTTAAAATGTCTCCCTTCCACACTTCCCCTTTATTGGGAGTCAGCTGGGGAGGAAAGGGCTTTCCTCACAAACCCTCTGCATCTCCTCTGAGGAGCTCGTCTTGGCTCCATCCTCCGTGAGCCCCGTGCTCTGCCACGGGAGCCTGTGTCACTTAAGCCCTTCTCTGCAGCCTGGAGCACCCACCGCAGTCCATCACAGTCTCCACCTGCATCTCTCTGATCGTTCAAACTGCAAGGGCGGGAGCCAGGCCTTCTAGACAAGGATGCTGACCGCATCACAGGGTGCCCACCTTGGTTGAGCACACAGCCCACACCCTGGACCTGGTTCCATATTCACAAACCCCTGCCAAGGAACTGCTTCCTCTCCCCGGTTTGCAGCTGAGGCCTGGGGTAGGGGGTGGTTGGACAGTGTCTTCAGGTCCAGTACTACCTTAGCGGCACAGCTGGAACTGGACCCTGTGTTCATTCAAATACCTGGGCTTGTCTGCTCTGTAAACCTCGAACGCACAGTCTTCTAGGCTTCTCCTCCTGTTTATCCTTGACAGGCAGGGCCTATCGTCACCGTCCTCTTTCTATGCAAAAGAAAATGGAAGGTCAGAGAAACTCTGTGGCTAAGACCACACTGGGCCCTCGAAGTTCAAGCCCTGAGGCTTTGCTGCTACAGTGTCTTCCTGGCTCCCTTGTTCTTCTAGAGACGAGGACTACCTTGGATTCTGCCTTCTTTCTTTCCTTTCAGGTTACCCGAGTCCATTACCAATAAATTGCCATCCTGAGATCATAGGGGATGAATAGCTGGATCTATCTATCTAGTCTTCCCTCCATCCATCCACCCACCAATCCATCCACCAGCCGAGTTATCTATCGTCTATTTATCTTATTATCTTTTGTCTATCTGTCTGTCTTTCTATCCATCCTTCCATCCATCCACCCAGTTATCTATCTACCTATGTATCTATCTATATTTGTATCTATCTGTCATTTATCTCACAGCCCACACAGTCAAGGAACTCACAGTCCAGTAACAAGAATGGGTACTTGAGTGCACACACACACACGAATACTCACAAAAACGTACAATTATAGATAACCATTCATCTTTAAGAGAGGTGTATGCTGTGTGTCCAGAGACTTTGACCTTGCACCCAAGGGTAGGGAGTCAGAAGAGCTCCTGAAGCAGTCCTGTCCTGGTTCCTCCTTTGGCCAGATACAGCACTGGACACCAGGAGGATGGAGAAATAAGGCAGACAGGACTCTATTTCCCAGGGATCTCCCATCTTTAAGAGGGACTCTCAGATCTAAGCTGTTCTGAGTTTCATGGGAGGGCAGGTGGCAGGGCAGAAGAAGGGCCCTCTGTGCCCTGGTGAGAGGCTGAGAGTGTGTCTCCTCACAGGATGGTCCAAGCCCCTCTTCACTTGCTCCATGACTTGGGAAAGGGACACGGTGTCTCTGGGCTCGTGGGGTCCCTTCTATAGAATGACATGACATGGTTTAGCAGCTACTACCATCAGAAAAGCTGGGGATCTTGTGCTGAAGGCACTCTGTCCTTTTGCTGGGGCTTCCCTGTAGCTGGGAGGCAGTCAGCCTCTCATACGGCTGGAGTTTCTTATCCAACAGGGATGGAGGCCCAGCGTGGCCCTCTGTTCCCCTCTCCAGCTCAGGGCTGGAGGCTTGTAAATTTCCCACATCCCTTGCCACATGTCTCCACTCTTTTCCACCAGAAGAAGACCCAGGTGTTTCTCCCATGGGGAAGGAATTCTCATTTCCAACTCAGTTTACCAACACCAAAGACTCTGGGTTTAGAGGGAGGAACCAGGAGGTGAATGAGTAGAGGAAACCCGCCAGTGGGGCCTGGCTCAGACCCAGCACCTTTGCTTCCTATGTTCACTGGTCAGAGTGAAGCTCTGGCCAGCCTGGATCAAGGGCTAGGGAGCAGACGCCTCCCTCCCACCTCCTGGAGGAAGGAGCAGCAGCGTCATTGCAGGAACTTGGAGATGGGGAGGAGGAAAGCTTTCGTCCTCTATCTGTGATCTGCCTATGGTCACACTGAGGGCTCTGAGCCAACAGCCACCCTTGCTCCTGTGTGCCCAGGGGATCAGGAAAAAGAGCTGTTACATGTGGGGGAAAGGGTTGGGTGAGACTCCATTGGGTCCTGTTGGCCCTCAGACTGGGATCAGGAGCTTCTTGAGGATTAAAAAGTGGCATGTGTTCATTTTCAAGTTAATCTTAAAATGCATGTAAATGTGTGCTGAGCCAAATGCATGGCCCTGAGTCCCACCAGGAGCTTCAATGTATTCACATCTGTTTCTTCTCCATTCATGGTGCCAGGGTCCAAGCAGCAACTTGGTGATGGTCCAGGGAGATTGAAGGAAGAGGGGGGCAAATGCCATCGGGGCATGCTCGTGGTCTCTTGGGAGTTCAGGAGGACAAGAGCAGAGGGAAACTGAGTCATGACATGGGCAGGATGAACTGGGGGAAACTTCTCCCAGCAGCTGGGAGAGTTTCCTGTCCATAGCAGCAACTTCAGCTCCGCAAATGACATCACCACCGACTGTCTTGAAGTTGTGCCATACGTGGGGCAATGAGGCTGGGAGCTAGCTCTGAATGGTCAGCGAAGGTATCTGCTGGGGTGGAATCAATCTGTGAAGAAGGTTGATGGTGGTGGGTGGGTCTCCAGAACATTGGAGTCCCCGACAACACAAGCAGATGAAGAGCCATTGTTGCCTACTGTGAGGTTACCACTGTTTACTCGATAACCCAGTGGGGGAAGTATTGCTATTTCTGCTTAGCAGACGGAGACAGTGATTCAGAGAAGTTGAGTAAGTTGCTCAGAGCTGCACAGCATTCTGACCTGTCCTCCTCCACAGCCAGGAGCCTTCCAGCCTCACCTCAGGCTTTTCCTCTAGTCTTGGGTAGGCTAAGCCCTCCTGAGGCTTCTCAGGGCCACGTGAGTAGCAGATGCATTTGCCCCACCTTGACCTTTTGCCAGCCTGCCAGGCAACTGGTTCATAATTAGGTAATTAAGTCTTCAAGTAAACACTGGAGAAGTCCAACCTGTTTTTGTCTCGTTTCAGGAAAACAAAGTCCCGGGAGCTTTCCAGTAAGTTCAGAGAGTTTCTAGCTCGGTGGTGAGTAAACAAGGACTAGAGGCTTCGATGCAGTCCTCCCCCCGCCCCCTCCTGCCCTCTCCTTCCCAGCATCGGTTCCCCTCCCTACCACACCACCATGCTCTTTGTTCCCCAGGGAGTGGTGAGGGCAGCCTGCTCACCAGGGGCTGATGTTTCCGGGACCCCAGGCCAGGGCTCCATCATTCAGAACAGTCTATCAGGGTGTTTTATGACACTTCAGGCCAGGCGGGGGTTGGGGGTGGAGGGACTAGGGGCAGGCAAGGCCTAGGGCTTCATGAGTTTCTGGATCCCCAGTGATGAGCACATAGAGAAAGAAGAATTTGTTAAGTAAAGAATGGTGAAGATGCTTTACAGTGTGCAGGCCTGTGAAAAAACCCTCTGGGGCTCAGACCTTGGGCAGAAGCGGAGAGAGATGGGAACCCTCCTCACTTGCCGTTATTCATTTCATCAGAGACAGGGCCTCCCGCACCCCAGGGAGTATGCAGGAAAGGGGTCAGGCACGGGGGCGCTGGGACAGAAGCAGTGTGAGAATGCTAGGTCCTGGCATGGGAGAAGGGATTAATGTGGAGGGGCACAGTGTCACCCACCCCTCAGGACTATTCAAGGCTGGCACTGCAAGGAGTTCTCAGCATACAGGTTCATTCCAGGGTCCTGTTGGGAAAGAGATCTTAAGAGTGGGACTCCCTGGCAGTCCAGTGGTTAGGACCCCATGCTCTCACTGCTGAGGGCCTGGGTTCAGTCCCTGGTCAGGGAACTAAGATTCTGCAAGCCTTGTGGTGTGGCCAAATTTAAAAGAGAGAGAGATGTCAAGAATTCCCTTAGAGCAGATTGGGGCCACTACAACAGGGCCACCTCCCCTGTCTTCACCTGCCTGGTGCTGCAGGCAGAGCTGGCTTCTGGCCCACATAGGCTTCATAGGCTTCTGGGCTGGCTGACCCTCACCTGGGGCACTTGCTGCCCCAGGTTAAAACTGCCTACAGACTGCAGTGTCTCCCCCACCAGACTGGGGGCATCTCTGCAGCGGGCCCACATAGGAAATGGCCCTAAATCCCCACTGTCAGGCCTGGCACCTGGAATGCAGGAGGGTCTTGGAATACTCTGTGTATGAACACGTGAGCATTGATGAAAGTGTCTGTGTAGAGTGGGGGAGCAGCACCGACAGATGAATGGATAAAGAGGGTATGATACACACACACACACACACACACACACACACACACACACAGAGTGGAATACTATTTGGTCATAAAAAAGGAAACAATGCCCTTGGCAGCAACACAGATAGACCTAGAGATTCTCCCACTAAGTGAAGTCACACAGAAAGACAAATACCATATGATATCACTTATATGTAGAGTCTAAAAAAAGATACAAATAAACTTATTTGCAAAGCAGAAGTAGACTCACAGATGTAGAAAGCAAATTTATGGTTGTCAGAGGGAAAAGGGGAGGAGGGATCAGTTAGGCCATGTGACTTCACTGTGGCCAGTGAATATTAGTGGAAATGTGCAAATTTGGTTGTGTTCTATAGGGAAGGGGCAAACTCTTCTTCTGTCAGTTCTTCCTTTATGAGAAAGAGGTTGGATGAAGCACAATGTGATAGCTGGAGCTCCAGCAGCAATCTCAGATCATGACAATCACCTTGAAGATGAAAATCACACTTGGTGGAGCACCGTGGGTCTGTGAGACCAGGGGGTACCACGTAAGCTCTGGGCTGACTTCTGCTGGACTTCAAGATCATGAGGGAAGAAGAAGCTCTCTTGTTTAAGCTCACGTTACTCAAGTGTTCCAAGGACCAGGAGCACTGGTATCTCTTGGGAGCCTGTTAGAAATGTACAATCTTGTGTGCCACCCAGATCTGCTGAATCAACATCTACACGTTAGTAAGATCCCTGTGTGACCGTATGCTCGTTAAAGTTTGAGAAGCACATGTTTAAGCCACTTTTATTGAAAGTGACAGTGAAGTTGTTCAGTCGTGTCCGACTCTGCAGTCCCACGGACTGTAGCCTGCCAGGCTCCTCCATCCATGGGATTTTTCCAGGCTAAAATACTGGAGTGGGTTCCCATTCCTTTCTCCAGGGGATCTTCCTGGCGCAGGGATCGAACCCGGGTCTCCCACATTGTGGGCAGACACTTTGCTGTCTGAGCCATCAAGGAAGCTGAACCTAATTCTGACTGATCGTGGCTGCAGTGGCCTTGCTGATGCTGGCGACTTGAGTTCCCCATTATTTTGAGAGTGCTGAGGCAATGACTTCTGGGAAAGTCACCCATGACTAACGGAGCCCTGTTCTCATCCCAGTTGTGCTCTATGTAAAGACTGGGCCCATCCAGAGTGCCAGGAGGAATCAGAACTCCCAAGCCTGTGTGTGAATATCTGGGCATACACGTGTGTGTAGCTTGTGAGCAGGCCCACATGCAGAGAGGCTGGCGGGGGCCAGCAGACTGTGTTGACCCATCCACTGGTAGTTCATGCCTCTGCCAGGAAAACAGAGGCGGACAAGAGAAAGGGTACATCCAGCCTACGGAGACTTGTGATTGAAATGAGATCAACCCTGTGATATGTGCCTTAGTGCAAGAATTTTAGGACGCCAGGCACCTGCGGAGGCAGTGTCGTGAGACACAGACCTGGGCACCTGGGAAGAGGAGAAGCCAGCTGGTCCTGAGGTTGCAAGGCACGTGCGCTGAGGGGCTGGTGCACGATGCCCCCTGGTCCCTAGCGTGGGACCAGCCGCCTACCTGCACAGACCGTGGGTGGTGACTTCTGGGTGAAGGGGGCTGACATGGGGCGAAGATCCAGAGCATGGTTCAAGAGGCCTGGCACATGGTTCTACTGTCACTCTGTCTTGTCTACGTCCTTGTCTCTCCCTGGTCCCTCTCGGAAGAATTCCTTCACGCTTGATAGCCTGAAGGGCATCCGTTCCGAGGAAAGCAGGAGGTTTGTTTTCTTGCTGCTGGAGGCTATGCCCTGCAGTCACCCCGCCCTCTCTAGGAAGGCAGGTAGCAGCCAGGGGAGGGGAGGCACCGTCACCTGGCAGTCGTCACTGCTGTGGCCACCACCTGCCAGGGGTTCAGGCATGGCTGATGGTTTTGTGGGCCAGTGCACACTCTTTGCTGGACAAACATCCCCTGGACTCTGGCCCAGAAAAGCACTGTGAAGCCAGGTGGGGAATGCCTCCTGGCACCTGGACACCCTCCTGGGCAGGAATGGAGTTAGATCTGTCAAGTTACAAGAATTTTCTTCTATAGAGGAAGCTGCTGTGTGACTTTGGGCAATGTACTTAACTTCTCTGAACCTCAATGTCCTTATCTCTAAGATGAAGATGCTAATGTCTCCTTACAGATTTAGGGTAAGGATAACATGAGTTAATATCTGATGTCCTTATTATGATCATGTCAGGGTCTGGGAGAGATCAGAGGAGGGCCCCCCCTTGCCATCTGGCGAGGGGTACAGGGGGAGGTGGCACTTCACAGAGAGGCTAAGTTGGGGTTTGCCAGGCAGAGACTGGGAACAGCATTTGGGGTCCAGGGGATGGTACTGGCCAAGGCACCAAAGAAGGAAGTTGTGGAGGAGGAAGGATTCAGCTGAGGCTGGAATGGATGGAGAGGGTGAAGCTGCAGCAGTGGGCATGGCCCGGCGAGTAAGGCAGGGCCTCATCCAGGCCCACCTGGGAGCCCTCTGGCACACACCGCCCCTCTCCAGCCCCCACAACACACACCACAAACACTTGGCTGGGACCACTCCTGTGGTCTGGGCTGCTCCCTCTCCTGTATTTTCCCGGACGAGAAGCTCTTGAGGGCACAGTCCTGCTGACCCCGTTGTGGCCTCATCCTCGGCTGTAGCGCAGGGACTGGATGCAGGAGACCTCCCTGGAACTTCACCCCACACATCTGTGAGTCTCATCCTGGGCACTCTGCCTGCAGGCCCTGCCTGCTCCCTGAGTTGCCCAGAACCTCATCCTTCTCTGGGACTCACTGCCCCTTGCATGAAGCCTTCAAGAAGACAGCCCCAGGCTCTCTGACCCCTCACCCTCTCCTATACCCACTCCGAGCCTGGGCTTGGCCTAGACAGGCCTAGAACCCTTGCTTGTGTGGGTCCTGCAGGGAGTCGAGGGCTGTGCCTGGGGAGGGGCAACCCTGAGCTTCCACCCCATGCGAAGCGTAAAGACAGAAAGTGATAGAAGCTGCTGAGGACCATGTCTGGCTTTCCCAGCAGACCAACATGCAGGCCGGCCTCATTGTGCTGAAATGAGTGAGGTTTCCACCTCTGGGCCTTGACTACAGGTGGCTGTGGTCATGGTGCTGGCGCTGACTGCTGGTCTCTATGTGCAGGGCCATTGGGCCACGGAGCCTGGGCAGAGGCCAAAGGAATGTGCAGAATCCTCCCAAGACACCAAGGTGTAAAGTTTGGTTATTTTCCACGTCCATCTCTGATGGAGAAACAGCCGACGAAAATGCTGAGGCTTAAAGGACCAAGCCCTGCGCTGCAAACAGCAGTCCTGGAGGGCTAATTGGCTGGTCTGTGATGGACAGGCACTTTCTGGCGGTGAGCGCTGGGTGATCCTGGGACAGGGCTTCGCCATCTGGTCGCTGTCACCAGGGGTGGGAGTGCTGTTATGGAGCTCCCAGCCAGCATCTCCTCCTTTCCTCTCTGTACCGGCTGTAGGGCCTGGGGTCACAGCCAAGGCTAACAGGAAGGAACTGGGACCTGCAGGATCCCCTTCATAGAGAGGTGTAGGAAGCAGCGTCCTCCAGGGTGGGCCATGCTCCAGATCGTCTAGGGGAAGTTTCATGGAAGAGGGTCGGTTTAGAAAGGTTTAACTTTCGATTCATGGCTGTCAGCAAGCAAGTTTTGTTGAATCCTTAGCAATGTAGTAAGCAGATTAAGTGGGCTTCCCAGGTGGTGCTAGTGGTGAAGAACCTGCCTGCCAATGCAGGAGATGGAAGAGATGCAGGTTTGATCCCGGGGTTGGGAAGATCCCCTGGAGGAGGGCATGGCTATCAACTCCATCATTCTTGCCTGGAGAATCCCACGGACATAGGAACCTGGTGGTCTATCGCTCATAGGGTGGCAAAGTGTCGGACATGACCAAACCGACTTGGCACACACGCAAGCACATTAAGCAACATTTGGTTGGTAGAAGACTCTGGTTTAAGCCTCCCATCCCAACTCAATACATCTGACTCCCCACTCATGTTAGGGGATTGCTGACTGAAACCTCCTGCCATGGCCAGGCACCGCAGTAACCATGCGCATGAGTTATCTTACAACAGGAGGTCCTGGTAAGGAACAAGGAACTAACAAGCTGCCACCCACTGGGAGAATTCAGGAAAGGTCAAAAGGAGGGAGGAGATGCCAATCTATAAGTCCTACCAACTTCCCAGAATCCTCCTGTCTGGAATCCGTCTTGTCTGAGCCATGCGCTTGCTGCCAGGAAGGACCCTGAGTCAGAATGACTGGCCAGAGGCAACCTGGAAACTAACCCCGTGACCATAAAGCCTGAGACTGTGAGCCATGAGGCAGAGCAGTTCCCCTGGTTTCCCTTACCCTGCTGCTCTCTGCCTGTGCACCCCTCCCAATACAGTCTCTTGCTTTGTCGTTCTCCTTGGACAATCCCTTTCCAAGTGTTAAACAAGAGTCCACTCTTAGGCCCTAGAAGGGGTTCCCCCTTCTGACAACACTCAGACTTGACCCCATAGCTGGGAGGACCTAAAGGGGCCTCTTCTGAAACAAGCACTCCCTCCTGCCTCACCCCAGCCTGCCTTCTAGACACAGGCACCCTCAGGACGGGGCCAGGAGAGAAGGCCAGAGGGGACAAGTGGTCCCTGGTTCCTGCAGCTGCAGGATGCTGATGTGGGGGTCGTCAGCCAGATGCAAGCGTGTTTGCCTTTCACTCTGATCCCTCCCTTATAGAGATTGGCTCCGGTGATTAGGGAGGCCAAGAAACCCCATGGTCTGCCATCTTCAAGATGAAGAACCAGAAAGTGGAGTTCAGCCCAAGTTGGAAGGGCTGTGAGCCAGGAGAACCCATGGCGGAGCTCCCTGTCTGAGGCAAAATGGCCTGAGAACATGCTGTCTGTGGGTGGGTGGGTGGGGGCTGCTGGTATCAGGCCAGGCTCCATGGCACCGAGAACAGGGGAGCCAGTGTCAGCGAGCAGGAGAAGACATGCATCCAGGTCAAGCAGAAAGAGCAAATATTCCCCCATCATTTTTTAGGCCCATGCTGTGTAGCATGCTTGATCTTAGTTCCCCAACCAGGGATCAAACCTGCGCCCCCTGCATTGGGAGAATGGAGTCTTAACCACTGGACCACCAAGGAAGTCCCCCTTCCCCCATCTTTTTGTTCTACTTAGGCCATCCATGGATGGCGTGATGCCCACCAGCGTGGGTGAGAGTGGTCTTTACTGGTCCCTTGATTCAAATGCTAAGCTCTTGTAGAAACACTTTCCTGGACATACCCAGAAACGGTTTTTGACAGCTCTACGGGCATCCCGTAGCCCAGCCAAATTGATGTGTAAAATCAACCATTGTAAGAGGCAATCCCTTCCTCCATTGGGCAGGGAGGGGAAGCCATGCCACTGCAAAACTCCACCAGCCTCAAATCTGCTCCCCTGCCCTGGCCCAGCCCCTTCCATAGGAGCAGGCTGAGCAGGACAGTGGCACTTGACTGGAGCAAGCCTTTGGCAGCTTTAGCCTCCCATGTACTTGGCAGCAGGGCCACGGCTGTTGGCCGCTCTCTTGAAGTCATAGGGTGAACCCTGGGTACCCACCTCTGAGCCACAGTAAAAGTCTTCTTGGCCATAGCACTCACCAGAGTTGCCCTGCTGCTGAGCAAGAGGCCACAGAGAGAACCGTGGAGAGCTGATTTTGTATTATACCCGGGGAAGCAAACTTTTCAAAGAACGTTCACAAACCCTTTCTCTTGTGATCTTCCTAACAGTGTAAGAGCCAGTGCCAGCCATGTGTAGACTGAAGCAGCTAATTAGCTTGTCTGAGCTTCAGTTTCCTCATCTGGAATATTGGGGATGATTGAGTCCACCTCACAGGGATGCCAGGAGAACTGAGTTTCAAAAGTATGTGAACGGCTTAGCATGGAATCCTCCAAATGTACTGCCTAGAGTGAGGCAGACCTGGTAGAGAGGTGGCAGAGGAAGTGGGGATGGGAGGCTCTGGAATCTGCGGAGCGTGGACTCAGGCCCACATGGTCCCTTAGCAGCTGTGTGAGCTCAAGCATGTCGCTTACATCCGTCAGCCACTCGTCCACTTCTGCTATGTGAGCATCTCGGCAGCACCGACCTCAAGTCTGCATCCCTATCCTCATGAAAGGACACCACCATCCACCAGCTTCTCCTGACAAGATCAGGGCATCATCTCTGAAATCTCTTCCTCACACTCCACATCCACACTATCAGTGTGTTTTGTGGATTCCATTTCTAGGCATCTTTCAAACCACTGGGGGGCCTTCCCAGAGAGTTGGGTTCAACCTGTCTCCCGGGCAACTGGAGGTAGTTGCCTTCTGTGGTTTTTGATCAAAACCTGGACTCAGTGCAGCCACCACCAAAATGTCAGAAATTCCCCATGAGATGACGTTTCTGAAGTGAATCAATTATGCGGGAATCCTCTAATTTTGTTCTCTAAGGGGACGCCTCATATACCAGAAACACGTTGGTGAGGGGAGTGCTAGCATCCTCGGAAGATGCTGTGATGCTTTTTCTCTGAAGACCAGAGATGGATTCAGAGATGACGTGGTTGGACAGGCACTGATTTCAAGGATGGACGAGCCTGAGGGGCAGAGCCTGGGAAATGGCACTGGACCATTAGAGGCAGTAAACTTGGTGACCATTGGAGAGCGTGGGACTGGAATGACGGTGGCCTGACCTGCAGGAACCTTGCTTGTGGCTTTGATTTTAGGGATCTTAGGCTGAAATAGACAGGTAGTAGGCTAAGATCCTCTTGGACCTGACTTGGGTCGTCATGACAGAGTGACGTGGCCTCTTAACCTATTAATCCCTAGACCTGATTCAATGCATAGACCCAGAACCTATGGAAAGAATCCATCACCTTTAAAGCAGGACCTTTCAGGAATGTGAATCTTCCCCTTGACCTACTACAAGCTAACCTGGGTCACTGGGTGGGTATTTCTGCACTGGAGAAAGGGCTACTGAACAATGGCTTTGAGCAAAGACTGATTCTTGGAAACTCAGAACAACACTCTGGTCTATCAGCTAGAGGATTTTGAGGTTAAGGTGATAACTGGAGGGTTTTAAAAACTATTTGTGTATTTATCAGCTGCACCAGGTCTTGGTTGTGGAATGTAGAATCTTTAGTTGTGGCATGTGGGATCTAGTTCCCTGACCAGGGATTGAACCTGGGCCCCCTGATTTGGGAGTGCAGAGTATTGACCACTCGACCACCAGGTCATGTGTATGTACATGCTAAGTTGTGTCCTACTCTTTGTGACCTCGTGGACTGTAGCCTGCCAGGCTCCTCTGTCCATGAAATCTTCCAGGCAAGAATACTGGAGTAGGTTGCCATTTCCTACCTGTGTCTCCTACGTCTCCTGCATTGGCAGGCAGATTCTTTACCACTGCACCATGTGGGGAGCCCTGACCACCAGGGAAGTCTCCATAACTGGAGCTTTAACTCAATTCACCTCAGTGAAGGCAATAGGAACCAGAACCTACCCCATGCTTATTTTCCGAGGTTTTGAGTCACTAGTTTGATGGGGGGACATGCTTGAGAATTGACAGAATCTCCACATAGTCTCCCTGGTTTGTGGAATAGTTACAATTACAGTGGGGAAGGACCAAGTATAGAAACTTCCAGAATTCTATCTCCTTGTCAAAACTATCAGCCCATACAATGCCACATCCTTGGGGCATTTCAGATATTCGTGCCAACATGGAACATTTGAGAAAAATTCCACAGGAGTGATTTCAATTATGCTGTCACACAGCTTGCCTATTTAGTTGGTACAGGACACAGATCCACAGATTCATCTTGCAGAATAACCACACATCGTTTAAGCTTATTCAGATGGTGATTTCAATTTCAGCTGTGATTTTAGACAAGGTTATCTTGATAAAGTGACACAGCCTATGGCATCACAGCTGCTAAATCTTTCTGTTTTGGAGCCCCTCTGAGCACAAAGGCATCTAGAATTCAGTAGTTGGATTTCCTCTGAAAAGGATTGCAGCGCATCTTCACAAACTGCTCTCTGGATGACATCAGTTTCCTGGCACCGTGGTACAGTTCACGCTAATGTTCTCATCCTATACATGTCACGATGCTGTGCACTGCATTGCTGACCTCAAGCCCGCAGGTCATAGAGAGCAGAAAGTAACAGATACTTAAATGCTTTTGCAAGACATATGTGCACTATAGGATCGGCAATGAATAAAAATACAGGGGCTTTGCTACCTGGAGTTTCTGGGTTCTGGTGTCTCTGATATACTTAGATATTCCCTCCAAAGTGAAGGAGAAGTGGATCCACTACACCCACCACCACAGGCTTGCATGTGGCACTTGTGGTAAAGAACCCTCCTGCCAATGCAGGAGACATAAGAGATGCAGGTTCGATCTCTGGGAAGACCCCTTGGAGAGGGGCATGGCAACCCACTACAGTAACCTTGCCTGGAGAATCCCATGGACAGAGGAGCCTGGCAGGCTATGGTCTACAGGATCAAAAAGAGTTAAATATGGCTGAAGCGACTTAGCATCCATGCTCTGACCCAGTACTACAAAGAAGGAGGTTATGATTCTTTGTGAACTCCTTTGGACTTCAGAAGGAACATGGAAAGAACCAAATGTTATGTTTGGTTGGGCTCTTCTGATTCATTTATTAAGTAAGCCGCAAGGTTCCCGGTTCTGAGTGGGGCTCAGCAGCAGAGAAGCCTCTTAGGCTTAGAGCCTCTAATGTAAGTGGCTCTGCTCTTTGGACCTTTATAACCCAATAGATCCAATGGTGCCAAGTTGCTTAGGTAGATCATAAAATCAGCAGAAACCCTAAGATTTGGGGGTAATGCAATGATCTGCTCAGCAAGCACTCTTCTCTGTCTTGACAAGGAGCCCTTGGCATTATCCTGGGCCAGGTAGAGAAATGATTTACCCCACCAGAAGATGTCAGAAGGTCATGTAGCCCATTCTCCCTGTTAGCTGGGAGTTATCTACTCCACCAACACATAAAATTGAACTTGGCCTGCAAATTGCATCACTACTTTAAAGGGAGAAGATACAAAAAGCTATCCTCTCACGCTGGTCAGAATCAGTTCAGTTCACTCGTTCAGTGTCTGACTCTTTGCGACCCCATGAATCGCAGCATGCCAGGCCTCCCTGTCCATCACCAACTCCCAGAGTTCACTCAGACTCATGTCCATCGAGTCAGTGATGCCATCCAGCCATCTCATCCTCGGACATCCCCTTCTCCTCCTGCCCCCAATCCCTCCCAGCATCAGAGTCTTTTTCAATGAGTCAACCCTTTGCATGAGGTGGCCAAAGTACTGGAGTTTCAGCTTCAGCATCATTCCCTCCAAAGATATCCCAGGGCTGATCTCCTTCAGAATGGACTGGTTGGATCTCCTTGCAGTCCAAGGGACTCTCAAGAGTCTTTTCCCAACACCACAGCTCAAAAGCATCAATTCTTCGGCACTCAGCTTTCTTCACAGTCCAACTCTCACATACATACATGACACCTGGAAAAACCATAGCCTTGACTAGACGGACATTTGTTGGCAAAGTAATGTCTCTGCTTTTGAATATGCTATCTAGGTTGGTCATAGCTTTTCTTCCAAGGAGTAAGTGTCTTTTAATTTCATGGTTGCAATCACCATCTGCATTGATACTGGAGCCCCCCAAAATAAAGTCTGACACTGTTTCTACCGTTTTCCCATCTACTTGCCATGAAGTGATGGGTCCGGATGCCGTGATCTTTGTTTTCTGAATGTTGAGATTTAAGCCAACTTTTGCACTCTCCATTTTTACTTTCATCAAGAGGCTTTTTAGTTCCTCTTCACTTTCTGCCATAACGGTGGTGTCATCTGCATATCTGAGGTTATTGATATTTCTCCTGGTAATCTTGATTCCACGTTGTGCTTCTTCCAGTCCAGCGTTTCTCATGATGTACTCTGCATAGAAGTTAAATAAGCAGGGTGATAGTATACAGCCTTGACGTACTCCTTTTCCTATTTGGTACCAGTCTGTTGTTCCATGTCCAGTTCTAACTGTTGCTTCCTGACCTGCATAGAGGTTTCTCAAGAGACAGGTCAGGTGGTCTGGTATGCCCATCTCTTTCAGAATTTTCCACAGTTTATTGTGATCCACACAGTCAAAGGCTTTGGCATAGTTAATAAAGCAGAAATAGATGTTTCTCTGAAACTCTTTTGCTTTTTCGATGATCCAGTGGATGTTGGGAATTTGATCTCTGGTTCCTCTGCCTTTTCTAAAACCAGCTTGAACATCTGGAAGTTCACGGTTCATGTATTGCTGAAGCCTGGCTTGGAGAATTTTGAGCATTACTTTAATAGCGTGTGAGATGAGTGCAATTGTGTGGTAGTTTGAGCATTCTTTGGCATTGCCTTTCTTTGGGATTGGAATGAAAACTGACCTTTTCCAGTCCTGTGGCCACTGCTGAGTTTTCCAAATTTGCTGGCATATTGAGTGCAGCACTTTCACAGCATCATCTTTCAGGATTTGAAATAGCTCAACTGGAATTCCATCACCTCCACTAGCTTTGTTTGTAGTGATGCTTTCTAAGGCCCACTTGACTTCACATTCCAGGATGTCTGGCTCTAGGTGAGTGATCACACCATCGTGATTATCTTGATCATGAAGATCTTTTTTGTACAGTTCTTCTGTGTATTCTTGCCACCTCTTCTTAATTTCTTCTGCTTCTGTTAGGTCCATACCATTTCTGTCCTTTATTGAGCACATCTTTGCATGAAATGTTCCCTTGGTATCTCTAATTTTCTTGAAGAGATCTCTAGTCTTTCCCATTCTGTTGTTTTCCTCTATTCCTTTGCACTGATTGCTGAGGAAGGCTTTCTCATCTCTTCTTGCTATTCTTTGAAACTCTGCATTTAGATGCTTATATCTTTCCTTTTCTCCTTTACTTTTCACTTCTCTTCTTTTCACAGCTATTTGTAAGGCCTCCTCAGACAGCCATTTTGCTTTTTTGCATTTCTTTTCCGTGGGGATGGTCTTGATCCCTGTTTCCTGTACAATGTCTCGAACCTCCGTCCATAGTTCATCAGGCACTCGGTCTATCAGATCTGGTCCCTTAAATCTATTTCTCACTTCCACTGTATAATCATAAGGGATTTGATTTAGGTCATACCTGAATGGTCTAGTGGTTTTCCCTATTTTCTTCAATTTCAGTCTGAATTTGGCAATAAGGAGTTCATGATCTGAGCCACAGTCAGCTCCTGGTCTTGTTTTTGTTGACTGTATAGAGCTTCTCCATCTTTGGGTACAAAGAATATAATCAATCTGATTTCGGTGTTGACCATCTGGTGATGTCCATGTGTAGAGTCTTCTCTTGTGTTGTTGGAAGAAGGTGTTTGCTATGACCAGTGCATTTTCTTGGCAAAATTCTATTAGCCTTTGCCCTGCTTCATTCTGTACTCCAAGGCCAAATTTGCCTGTTAACTCCAGGTGTTTCTTGACTTCCTACTTTTGCATTCCAGTCGCCTATAATGAAAAGGACATCTTTTTTGGGTGTTAGTTCTAAAAGGTCTTGTAGGTCTTCATAGAACTGTTCAACTTCAGCTTCTTCAGCGTTACTCGTTGGGGCATAGACTTGGATTACTGTGATATTGAATGGTTTGCCTTGGAGACGAACAGAGATCATTCTGTCGTTTTTTAGACTGCATCCAAGTACTGCATTTTGGACTCTTTTGTTGGCCATGATGCCTACTCCATTTCTTCTGAGGGATTCCTGCCCACAGTAGTAGATATAATGGTCATCTGAGTTAAATTCACCCATTCCAGTCCATTTTAGTTCGCTGATTCCTAGAATGTTGACGTTCACTCTTGCCATCTCCTGTTTGACCACTTCTAATTTGCCTTGATTCATGGACCTGACATTCCAGGTTCGTATGCAATATTGCTCTTTACAGCATCGGACCTTGCTTCTATCACCAGTCACATCCACAACTGGGTATTATTTTTGCTTTGGCCCCATCCCTTCATTCTTTCTGGAGTTATTTCTCCACTGATCTCCAGTAGCATATTGGGCACCTACTGATCTGGTCAGAATAGCTATCATCAAAAAAGTCCACAAACAATAAATGCTGGAGAGCATGTGGAAAGATGGGAACTCTCCTGCATACTTGTGGGATTGTAAATTAGTGCAGCCACTATGGAGAACAGTATGGAGATTCCTTAAAAAAGTAAAAATAGAACTATCATATGATCCAGCAATCCCACTCCTGGGCATATATCCAGAGAAAACTGTAATTCAGAAAGATATATGTACCCCAATTGCAGAACGAGTTATAAGAGCCAGCACATGGCAGCAACCTAAACTGACAAAAGAATGGATAAAGAAGATGTGGTACAAAATACAGTGGAATACTACTCAGCCATAAAAGGAACAAAATTTTCCCATTTGCAGCAACATCAGTTCAGTCACTCAGTCATGTCCGACTCTGTGTGACCCCATGGACTGCAGCACGCCAGACTTCCCTGTCCAACACCAACTCCCAGAGCTTGTTCAGTCTCATATCTATCAAGTTGGTGATGCCATCCAACCATCTTATCCTCTGTCATCCCCTTGTCTTCCTGCCTTCAATCTTTCCCATTATTAGGGTCTTTTCCAAAGAGTCAGTGCTTTGCATCAGGTGGCCACAGTATTGGATTTTTAGCTTCAGCGTCCATCCTTCCAATGAATATTCAGGACTGATTTCCTTTAGGATTGACTGGTTTGATCTCCTTGCAGTTCAAGGGACTGTCTCTAATACCACAGTTCAAAAGCATCAATTATTTGGTGCTCAGCTTTCTTTATAGTTCAACTCTCACCTCCATACATGACTACTGGTAAAACCATAGTTTTGACTAGACAGGCTCTTGTCAGCAAAGTAATGTCTCTGCTTTTTAATATGCTGTCTAGGTTGGTTGTCACTTTTATTACAAAGAGCAATCATCTTTTAATTTCATGGCTGCAGTCACCATCTGCAGTGACTTTGGAGCCAAAAAAAATAAAGTATCTCACTGTTTCCATTGTTTCCCCATCTATTTTCCATGAAGTGATGGGGCTGGATGCCATAATCTTCATTTTGTGAATGTTGAGTTTTAAGCCAGCTTTTTCACTCTCTTCTTTCACTTTCATCAAGAGGCTCTTTAGTTCTTCTTTGCTTTCTGCCATAAGGGTGGTGTCATCTGCATATCTGAGGTTATTGATATTTCTCCTGACTATCTTGATTCCAGCTTGTGCTTAATCCAGGCCAGCATTTCTCATGATGTACTCTGCATATATGTTAAATCAACAGGGTGACAAGATACAGCCTTGACGTACTCCTTTGCCAATTTGGGACCAGTCTGTTGTTCCGTGTCTGGTTCTAACTGTTGCTTCTTGACCTGCATACAGATTTCTTAGGAGGCAGGTAGGGTGGTCTGGTATTCCCATCTCTTTAAAAATTGTCCACAGTTTGTTGTGATCTACACAGTCAAAGGCTCTGGTGTAATCAATAAAGCAGAAGTAGATGTTTTTCTGCTATTCTCTTTCTTTTTCAATGATCCAACAGATGTTGGCAATTTGATTTCTGGTTCCTCTGCCTTTTCTAAATCTAGCTTGAACATTTGGAAGTTCACGGTTCATGTACTGTTGAAGCCTGGCTTGGAGAATTTTGAGCATTACTTTGCTAGTGTGTGAGATGAATGCAATTGTGAGGTAGTTTGAACATTCTTTGGCATTGGAATGAAAACTGACATTTTCCAGTCCTGTGGCCACTGCTGAGTTCTCCAAATTTGCTGGCATACTGAGTGCAGCACTTTCACAGCATCATCTTTTAGGATTTGAAATAGCTCAACTGGAATTCCGTCACCTCCAGTAGCTTTGTTTGTAGCGATGCTTCCTAAGGGCCACTTGACTTTGCATTTCAGGATGTCTGGCCCTAGGTGAGTGATCATACCACCATGGTTATCTGGGTCATGAAGATCTTTTTTGTCTAGTTCTGTGTATTCTTGTCACCTCTTCTTAATATCTTCTGCTTCTGTTAGGTCCATACTATTTCTGTCTTTAGTTGTGCCCATCTTTGGATGAAATGTTCCCTTGGTATCTCTTGTTTTCTTGAAGAGATCTCTAGTTTTTCCCATTCTTATTGTTTTCCTGCATTTCTTTGCATTGAGCACTTAGGAAGGCTTTCTTATCTTTCCTGGCTATTCTTTGGAGCTCCTCATTCAAATGGGTTTACCTTTCCTTTTCTCCTTCACCTTTAGGTTCTCTTCTTTTCTCAGCTATTTGTAAGGCCTCCTCAGACAAACATGTTGCCTTTTCGCATGTTGTAGCAACATGGATGGGCCTAGAGATGATAATGCTAAGTGAAGTAAGTCAGAGAGAGACAAATATCATGTGATACCACTCATATGTGCAATGCCATTTAAAAATGATACACACAAACTTATTTACGAAACGGAAACAGACTCAGAGACCTCAGAAACAAATGTGTGGTTATCAAAAGGTAAATGTGGGTAGGGGACAAAGCAGGAGCTTGGGATGAACATACAGACATTACAGTGTATAAGATAGATAACCAGCAAGGGCCTACTCTATATAGCACAGGGAACTCTACCCAATGTTCTGTGATAATCTATATGTGAAAAGAATCGTAGAAAAATGAATCAATGTGTAATGAAATCACTGTCTATACACCTGAAACCAGCACAACATTGTAAATCAACTGTACTCCGATAAAAATTAGAGGGTATAGACCAGATGGGGCTTCCCTGGCGGTGCTGATGGCAAAGAACCTGCCTGCCAGTCCAGGAGATGTAAGAGACACAGGTTCAACCCCTGGATCAGGACAGTCCCCTGGAGGAGGACATGGCAGCCAGCTCCAGTATTCTTGCCTGGAGAATCCCATGGACGGAGGAGCCTGGTGGCTATAGTCCACGGGGTCGCAAAGAGTCAGAGACGACTGAGCAACTTCACGTCACTTCATAGACCAGATGGGGCTTCCCAAGTGGTGCTCGTGGCAAAAAACCTGCCTGCCAGTCCAGGAGACGTAAGAGACACAGGTTCAACCCCTGGATCGGGGCAGTCCCCTGGAGGAGGACATGGCAGCCAGCTCCAGTATTCTTGCCTGGAGAATCCCATGGACGGAGGAGCCTGGTGGGCTACAGTCCACGGGGTCGCAAAGAGTCAGACACAGCTGGGTGACTTTCACTTTTTCAGAGTATTTAATAACCCAGAATATGAGGTGTAATGGTGTGTATTTAACAACCAACTCTCTTGGCAGGCTGCGGGGAGCCCTGATTTATAGTGTTTGCATTTCTGTGGTATAAATACTACCACTGCGGCTGATTTCAAGCTACCAACAGGATGTCACTGAACACAGAACAGAAAAGAGATTTCACTGTTGGCTCCCATGAATCAGCACGAGCTGGGCCCATAATTCTGCCTCCCAGAGTGGATGCTTTTCTCAAATCCCTTTCTTCTATGTAATAAGATTCTTTTCAGGAAAAAATCAGGAAATGAATAAGAATGACCAGAAAAGCACACAGTGAAACACATTTTTCTCGTGATCATGCTGGTAAATATCTTTTAAATAGAAATAAAATTAATTTAGTGAAAAAGAGGAGAAGGTGATAGGACACATGTTTTCTGGGCCAGAATTTAAGGAACTTAGATGCCCCCTCCGTCATCCTAATAAATAAAAAAGCTGAACGCTCTAAAAAAAAAAAAAAATCAACAACTCTTCTGAAATCTCTCAGAGAACTAGGGACCCAGGATAAATAGCTCTCCCCACATTGAAGAGACTGACTGGAAGAACAGAGAATCAGAATCTTCCTGAGCAGAAACCCATGAGCTGACATCTCTGCAGGAACCAGGGATGGGGTAGGGAAACCGATTGACGTATTGCTGAAGGCTCACTGTGGATAAGCCAGAGACTTAAAAATTGCAGGGAGACCCCTCAAAGGGAAGTGGGGAGTCCATTATTGTAAATTTGGCCTCTGGGAGCTCCACTAGGTCATCAGAGAAAAAAACCCTCCAGATTCTAGTAGGGAGAAGGGAAAAGAACTGTTTTGGAATATACTAAAGCATATTGTTTTCTTTTTTTTTTTTAAATTTTTATTTTTACGCTAGAATATTGTTGATTAACAATGTTGTGTTAGTTCCAGGTGTACAGCAAAGTGATTCATTATATATATGTATGTTCTTTCTTAGATTCTTTTCTCATATAGGTTATCACAGAGTATTGTGCTGTATAGTAGTAGTCCTTTAAATACAGTCTATTTTAAATACAGCGGTGTGTGTCTGCATGTCAGTCCCAAACTCCCAATCTATCCCTCCCCATACCCTGTTCATCTTAACAAGACCTGCCCTCAGGAGAAACTATTTTACCGGAGCCTACGCTTCTGGAGTTTTCTCAGCACCTAACAGATCTGGAAGAGAGGAAAGGAGTAGAAGAGTAATGGAATCATATTTAAGTCACTTCAGTGTATTTTTTTAAAAATTTATTTTATTGAAGTATCCTTGATTTACAGTGTTGTCTTAATTTCTGCCGCACAACAAAGTGATTCAGTTATATATAAGCAGGCATGTGCTCAGTCACTCAGTTGTGTCTGACTCTTTGTGACCCCAGGAGCTGTAGCCTGCCAGGCTCCTCTGTCCGTGGAATTTCCCAGGCAAGAACACTGGAGTGGGTTACTGTTTCCTCCTCCAGGGGATCTTTCTGACCCAGGGCCTGAATGCACATCTCCTACAACTTCTGCAGCTCCTGCACTGGCAGTCAGATTTCTTTTTTTCCTTTTTTTTTTTAACCACTAAGCCACCCAGGAAGCCGTTATATCTATATATTTTTTCTTTTTTGTATTTTTTTCTGTGATAGTTTATCAAAGGGTATTGAATATAGTTCCCTGTGCTATACAGTTGGATCTTGATTTTTGTCCATAGTCTATATAATAGTTTGCATATGCTAATCCCAAACTCCCACATCAGTGTGTTTTCTACTTTTTGAAAATAGGAAAATACTTTTTTCTTAATATTAGCCAGTCACAGTAATGAAGAACATTACAGCTTCTGATTTTGAGCCTTGGCTTCTGCAAGTTTGTCTATGACCTCATCAGATTTGACTTTCTTTGAATATTCATGTTCAGTGAACAGCATGGTGTGATTTGACAATCTTTATTCATACTTGATCAAAGAACTCTTTTTGTTCGTCTTAACTCCAAAGAGGAGCTTCCCAGGTGGCTCAGTGGTAAAGAAGCTGCCTGCCAAGGAGAAGACGCAGGTCCTATCCCTGGGTAGTGAAGATCCCTGGTGAAGGAATGGCAACCCATTCCAATATTTTTGCCTGGAGAATCCCATGGAGAGAGGAGCCTGGTGGGTCCTCTGGGGTTGCAAAAGGGCCGGCCTTGGCTTAATAACTAAACAATAAACACTCTAAAAAACATCTTACTCGAGAAGCAACATATAAGCAGACCATTTTTGCAAATACAGCTTTAGTGGAACACAGCCACACACATTTATTTACATTTTATTCATGGCTGCTTTTATACTGTAACAGTAGTTATGACAGATTATATTGCCTCCAAGCCTCAGTTCAGTTCAGCCGCTCAGTCGTGTCCGACTCTTTGCGACCCCATGAATTGCAGCACGCCAGGCCTTCCTGTCTATCACCAACTCCCGGAGTTCACTCAGACTCACGTCCATCAAGTCCGTGATGCCATCCAGCCATCTCATCCTCGGTCATCCCCTTCTCCTCCTGCCCCCAATCCCTCCCAGCATCAGAGTCTTTTCCAATGAGTCAACTCTTCGCGTGAGGTGGCCAAAGTACTGGAGCTTCAACTTTAGCATCATTCCTTCCAAAGAAATCCCAGGGTTGATCTCCTTCAGAATGGACTGGTTGGATCTCCCTGCAGTCCAAGGGACTCTCAAGCGTCTTCTCCAACACCACAGTTCAAAAGCATTAATTATTCGGCGCTCAGCCTTCTTCACAGTCCAACTCTCACATCCATACATGACCACAGGAAAAACCATAGCCTTGACTAGACGGACCTTAGTCGGCAAAGTAATGTCTCTGCTTTTGAATATGCTGTCTAGGTTGGTCATAAGTTTTTTTTCCAAGGAGTAAGTGTCTTTTAATTTCATGGCTGCAATCACCATCTGCAGTGATTTTGGAGCCCCCAAAAATAAAGTCCGACACTCTTTCCACTGTTTCCCCATCTATTTCCCATGAAGTGATGGGACCGGATGCCATGGTCTTCATTTTCTGAACAAGTATTTTTTATACCAACCTTTAAGAAAAAAATTGGCCAGCTCTAACCTGAAGGATTGAAAAGAAAGTGTAATTGTATTTAATATTTATTTATTTGCCTGTGCCAGATCTTAGTTGCACATGTGGAATCTTCGACCTATAGTTGTGGCACGTGGGATCTGGTTTCCTGACTATGGATAGAACCCAGGCCCCCTGCACTGGAAGTGCGAGGAATCTTAGCCACTAGACCACCAGGGAAGTCCCTGTAATTGTTTTTAAAGTGCACAAAATTTGAATATATTTCCATAAAAAATCTGAATTATGATAAATATAAGAATACAAAAGTCTCAAGTTTTGTGTCTTCAGAAAAATATTTTTTCTCTAAAAAATTTCAAAAGGATCTATTACAATAGTGTGTGTGTGTGTGTGTGTGTGTGTGTGTGTGTGTTTGTGTGTATTAAACATGTAGAACTCTGAAGCATGGAGCCCAGGGCAATGGCCTCTTGCTGAGTCTAAGGCCACTTATGCGGCAACTGCTCTGTGAGCCACAGGCTGCTGGCTGTCGTGACCCTCATGTGGAGCCCAACCCCAGGAAACCATCGACGTAAAGGCAGACATTTGACCCAAGCTGCCCAATCATGTTCCAACAAAAAAAATAGAAAAAGGAAATTTAACCAAAAGACTGGAAACCAAATCAAGTTAATGCCAGAGTTCTGGATGGAGGGTCGTGACCTGCCACCTTTGGGGTCCTCAGAGCTGTATCCAGACATTCCTGAATTCTGTCCCCTGGGTCTTCCTGTTGGGATTGCTAGTTCTTTCTTCAGATTCTACCAGGCCTCTCAGCATCCTTCTATTGTTTTTGTTTGTTTGTTTTCTTTCTTTTACTGGTCTGGTCTCTGTTACTTGGAATCCAAAGATCTCTAACACATCATGTGAGGGGTGATCTGGGTGCCAAAGTGTATGGCTGGGTCAGGCGTAAACCAGCAGGGTGCAGTCAGCTGGGGATGAAATTGTGTCCTGGCTCCATCACCTGCCTACTGTGTGACCTTGAGCAAGTTACTTAGCTTCTCTGAGCGTCAGCTTCTTCCTCTTTAAAACACCAAAGGCACTGCTAACCTATGGAGCATCTTTGTAAGAATGAGAAAAATGCCCTCTGGGCACAGGGCTTGACCAGTGGGCTGCAGCCTGGACTGGAGCCCTCCACAGCCCCCAGCTGGGCATTTTGGTGCAGTGCCCAGTCTGTATGTTGAGGAGAGGTACCCTGGGTGCAATGGACTATTTATAAAATCCACAGGTGTCCCGTGTACAAGAAAAGGCTCCCTTTTCTTCTCCCCCATCCAAGTTTCAGCCCAACCACAAACATCACAGAAATGGACAGGCTAGATGTGGGTGTTAGGACAAAGGAATGAGGTGATTATGGAGAAGAATGCCACGGGAAGTCTCCTAACAGCAGGGCTGGATTCCATGTCACACTGACCCTCCTGTCTGTTTGCCTTTGGGCCCTTGGAAGAAAATGAAAGAGTGTGCGGCAATCTTTTCAATCCAGACTCTGTTCATCAGACCAGCTTTCGGGGACACCTGTGTCCCGGCTGGTTCCGTGGGCTGGAGGAAGCCCAGTTGTGCAGCTTGATCCTAGCCTGCCGAGAGCAGAAAATCTAGAGGGGAGCAGACCAGCTTGTGGGAAACACTTCAGCATCACCGTAATAGTAGGCATCCGTTCTTGCGCACCTCCTCACGGCTGGCACATTTTTCACAGCTCATCCTCTCTCAGGTGCCAGGTAGACAGGGTGGGGCCACTGCTGCCACGTCATAGCGAAGTAAACCGAGGCTCCCAGGACCAAGGGCTTCCCTGATAGCTCAGTTGGTAAAGAATCTGCCTGTAATGCAGGAGATCCCAGTTCAATTCCTGGGTCGGGAAGATCCCCTGGAGAAGGGATAGGCTACTCACTCCAGTATTCTTGGGCTTCCCTTGTGGCTCAGCTGGTAAAGAATCTGCCTGCAATGCGGGAGACCTGGGTTCAATCCCTGGGTTGGGAAGATCTGGAGAAGGGAAAGGCTACCCACCCCAGTATTCTGGCCTGGAGAATTCCATGGACTGTACAGTTCATGAGGTTGCAAAGAGTTGGACACAACTGATCAACTTTCATTTTCCCAGGACTAAAGTCATTGTCCACTTAATGATAATCTCTGAAATTGACATGGAAACTTTATTTTGGTGATGCCTAGGCTCAACTTCAAATCAGAGTGTGGGGGCTGAGTGGGATTGGGGAAACAGGACTTCACTCCCCCTCTGGCCACTTTGCTTGCTTCCACCCCTGCTTCAAGGGAATACAAGCTACTCTTCTATTCGGATGGCAAGATGTACCAACGTGCCACATTAGCCACTGGGCAGGACCCTGGCCCTCAAAAATGTGCCTTCTTCCAGGCTCTTCTGTTTCTGTTGGCCCAGGCAGAGGGCCCCAGTTTGTCCTGGACTGTTTTATTCCTCAACCAGGTGGCACTAGTGTAGGGAATCCGCCTGCTAATGCAGGAGACATGAGTTCAATCCCTGGGTCAGAAAGATCCCCTGGAGAAGAACCTGGCAATCCACTCCAATATTCTTGCCTGGGAATCCCACGGACAGAGGAGCCTGGTGGGCTACAGTCCTCGGGGTCACAGAGTTGGACATGACTGAACAAGTGAGCACATATGAACGTGCTGACTGAGATTGTGGGTCTGGGCTACAAAGAATAGGATTCCTGTTCAGTGGGAAATTGGAAGTCTCCCCACAGGGGACCAAAATGTGCTCTCCACCGAGCTCTCCAGATCTTTGCATGGAGACATTGGAAGAGACCAGTTTTTATTAAATGGCCCTTTCTCCATCTCCTGCTTGGCCTATGCCGCAGGTGGTGTCACCTTGGAGCCCACTACGGTGGAGAGAAGGCTTGTCTGTGGGGAGTTTGTGGGAGCACTCTGAAGGCACACCCCTGTGAAAGGGAAGGGCAGATGCAGGAGTGGGCAGAAGGTGTCCAGTTGCCAGGCAGTCTTCACAAAGGCCTGGGCCTAGCCTAAAAGGGGTGTTGAGGATACACCAATCCATTGGTCGTAGCCCTGCAGTCCTGCAGAGGAAGGGGGCCTGTCCTAGAGGGTGTATCCTATGGGGGGGGGGGGTGAGTAAGGCAGAGGGAGCTGATTATGGGGTGGGTGGAGTGTGGGTGTTTCCAGCAACTGCAGTCTTTCATTCCTGAAGTGAGACCCAGAGAGGCGTCTGAGAGGCCACCTTACTATTGTGCTTCTTTAAGCATCTCTCCTCTTGAGGACCTCAGAGGAGCTGGATCCTGCCTTGCTAGGTCCTCTAGTCAAATGCCAGGACAGATGGAGATGCAGAATCTGCCCTCAACTCTGATGGGGCACAGGCGTAAGCCATGGGAAGGAGTGTTTGTTGTGAGCCCAGGGCTTCCAAGGGAACGAGGATCTCGGGTGGTGATGAATTTGAAAAAGGAGCAGTTATTTAGGAGAAGCTTCCTTCTCCTGTGACCTGTGAGGTAGGTAGGGATGAATGCAAAGGATTCTAGGACTCAGTGGGGGTCCTTCCTTAGCAGGAAGTCTTGCCTCCTCCTCCAGGGAGGCTTCTAGCTTCTGGGGCCCACAATAGTCTTGCTGAGACAGCACAGGCCTAGTTCAGGAGGAAGAAAAGCCTGGGGAAGATGAAGCCTCATCCCTGATGGATGTGGATGGGTTGTGGGAGGTCCACTGTTATTGTAGAGATCCAAAAGGTGGTCGGGCCAAGGCCCAGGGATGGAGGAGTGGGAGGATGAGGTGGGCAGCCATGGGGCAGGAACCTGGCTGCCCTGGGGGCTGAGGGGACCTCAGAGGGGAGCTGGAGAATGAATCTGATTGGAGCACTGCTGGGATTTGAGGCCAGCCCATGGCTCAGCTGGTAAAGAATCTGTCTGCCATGCAGGAGACCTGGGTTCAATCCCTAAGGTTGGGAAGATCCCCTGAAGAAGGAAATTGCAACCCACTCCAGTATTCTTGCCTGGAGAATTCCATGGACAGAGGAGCCTGGCAGGGTACAGTACCTGGGTTCGCAAAGAGTCGGACCCGACTGAGTGACTTTCACTTTCACTGCCAGAGCTCAGAGGGTAAAGAATCTGCCTGCAATACAGAAGACGCAGGATCAATCCCTGGGTCAGGAAGATCCCCTGGAGAATGGCATGGCAACCCATTCCAGTATCCCTGCCTGGAGAATTCCATGGACAGAGGAGCCTGGCAAGCTACAGTCTATGGGGTCGCAAACAGTCAGACATGACTGAGCAACTAACACACACCGCCAGCTCCCTCTAGTGCAGGTTTTTCCGCAGAGAAAGGCCTATAGGGATGGCAGGGGGGGGCTGATTGCCTCTGGGGTCTCTGTGACTCAGAGCATTTTCCAGCTCGTTGAACCAGGGCTGCGCTGTGTGAAACTTCTCCTCAACTGTGGTGTGTGCATGATGCAGGGGGAATGTGCTCCATAGGTTGATCACGCCTGTACCCAGAACTCCTCACAGGCCCTGGGACGTCCAGCAGGATCTTTTCAAGAGATGCTTTATAATTTCTCCTGGAAGTTGTGTTTCCTAGCCCGGAAGTTGTGTTTTCTGGAGTCTAAATGGGCTCAGATTTTGAAAGGTCCAAATTCTGAATTCTGAGCTCATGGAACTCCGGCCTTGGCAACCTCATCTTCTCTAGCTGGGAACATGGTGACTTTGCACGCACCAATTCTAGGGCCAGGTTGAGCAGAGCTTGGAAGATCAGGATGTAAAGTTCTGGTCCTTTGCTCTTTACCGCCATGCCAGGAGCTGGCCAAGAGCAGAGGGGTGGAGGGATAAAAGACCCATACCCCTACCCTAGGGCCTCTGCTAGCAGCCACCTCACCCATTTTGTTCATTCCTTTGAATAAGGCATTTCTGTACAAATCTTTAGTAACATAGCAAATATTTATGATCTGGGCAGTCATTAACATATTATGATGGGCTCCCTTTTCAGCTGGGAGACTGCTCAGGCAATGGGACCCAGGATGATAAGTTTTGGTGCAAAGAGAGGTGTCCCTATTGGGAAAGAGGATGTGGGGGAGAGGAGGAGATGTTGGAGACAGAAATCAAAGCTCCTGGGGCTCCCAGGGGTCTGGACTGGCCTAGGGAGCAGACTGGGAGTGGAGTGGTGACTGGAGCTGGAGGTGGGGTGTTTATGATCATTCCCAGAGGAAGGCACAGGTGCAGAAGCTGGTTGTGGCCACTATGGGCAGTTTTGCAACTTAGGCCAGGGGAGATTTCCAGTCTGGAGACGGGGTTGAGGGGGACTGGAGATCAAGAGAGTCCATGACTAGAGTTTCAGATCCAAGGGTTGTCTGAACAAAGGTGGGATTTAAAACCCTGAACTGGCCCAAGATGGTCCAAGAATAAGGGTGATAGGCATTCAGGGAGGCTCGGGATGAAGGAGGGGTGGATGTTGGCTGGGTTTTGAAGGTGGTGAGATGGGGCCTGGTACTTAGGTCCCAGCAGGCATTGGAGCAGCCCAGTGGGTTACCATGGGGTACCAAGGGTGCTGGAACTGGGTCTTGCCTTATCAGTCCAAGGAGCACATGTCCTTCAGGGGGTCAGCTGCCCAATAAGTGTAGTGCCAGCAGGCTGGGAGTCTTGGGGCTCTTGGGCATCTCAAACAGATGGACTTTGCATCCTTTCTGTTGATGAGCCAAGTGGGCAGAGTCCTGCCTCAGCTGTCTTTGACAAGTGCATGTATTCGTGCTAAGTCACTTCAGTTGTGTCCGACTCTCTGCGACCCTATGGACCATAGCCCGCTAGACTCCTCTGCCCATGGGATTCTCCAAGCAGGAATACTGGAGTGGGCTGCCATGTCCTCCTCCAGGGGATCTCCCCAACCCAAGGACTGAATCTGCATCTCTTCCCTCTCCTGTATTGGCAGGCGGGTTCTTTACCATTAGCACCTTCTGGGGAACCCTTGACAAGAGAAGGTTTCAACCAGTCGCAAGTGACTCCTCTACCTCTGCTGATCCTCTGCAAATATATTGCTAAAAATCTGCCACAATCTTACATTTCAAACAGGGCCTCAGTAGCTAAATTCAAAGCACTGCATCACCATCCAGAGTACATAAGCCAACCTCATTGGTGAGGCTTTAACCAACTGAGAGGACAGCCTGATGCCTTGAGAAAGAGTCTCATGACAATGGAGTATTTGTTGGAGGAAAGTGAGTGGAGAAAACCACCTCAGCTCCCCTCCCGGTGCAGGATCTGTTCACCTACAGGGCATCGAGAGTGGTATAACTGAACAAACCGGGCTTGGGATGATTCCTTTCTTAAAAAATTTATTTTATTGTGGTATAGTTGATTGACAGTGTTGTGTCAATTTCTGCTATATAGCAAAGTGACTCATATACACACATTACTTTTCATATTCTTTTCCATTTATGGTTCATTGCCGGATAGTAATACAGTTCCTTGTGCTATACAGTAGGACCTTGTTGTTTATCCACTCTGTATAGAGTGGTTTGCATCTGCTAATCCTAAACTCCAAATCCGTCCCTCCCTCACCCTCAGCAACCACTTGTCTGTTCTCTGCGTCTGAGCCTGTTTCTGTTTCACAGGTAAGTTCATCTGTGTTGTATTTTAGATGCCACATATATGTAATATCATACAGCATTTATCTCTCTGATTCACTTCACAGTATGATCATCTCTAGGTCCATCCACGTTGATGCAAATGGCATTATGTCATTCTTTTTTATGGCTGAGTACTATTCTACCGTATATAGGTACCACCTCTTCCTCATCCAGTCCTCTGTTGATGGGCATTTAGGCTGCTTCCACGTCTTGGCTATTGTGAACAGTGCTACTATGAACATGCGCGTGCGTGCCTTTTTAAAAATTATAATTTTGTCCGGATATATAGGGCTGGGAGAATCCTAATCTCATTTCTGTCACTCACCCAAAGTGGGAACCTGGGTAAGTCATTCAATTTTCTCATCTGTCATAGGGACATGAAAATCCCTGGCCGCCTGTCTCACAGAGCTGTAAAGCAAATTGGATGAGCTCACTGATAAGAAACTAATTTGGAAATTAAAAAGAGCTTCAGGTTCCAGATTTCCTCCATTCCTCCGCCTGATTTCATCCTGAAATCTCTGAAGACTGCAACATCTTGGCCCATCTGGGGGCTGTTCTTTTGCCTTCCTGGGCTTCTCTTAAACATCAAATGACACTGCAGCTGGGAGTTGGAAAGAACTAGCCCTAATTCAGCCCTGAGCTAAGAACAGATGATGAGATGGGAAAACGGGCTCTAAAAGCATATAAATTCCTCCACATGCCACCTCCCACACAAGGGTCATTTGACTTTCCATCAACAGCGGCTAATGATGTGGGGAGATGCGACCAGAGCAGAGGCTTTTCCGCCTCTTCCCATGCTGCGGAGCCTCATGGCAGGGTGAGGGCCTCCGGATTTCAGGGAAGCCGCCCGCCTGTGAAAGGCTGAGAAGATTCTCTGGCAGCAAATGGATGCAGTTCCAGGGAGTGGGTCAGTTCTCACTGACCATCTAGGGAGGCTCCTGTCTTTCCTGGGGGCATGGGAGAGGCCCACAGCTGCTTGGGCTGGTGCCTCTAGAGAGGCAGAGGCCCTAGTTTCCGAGTCGAGGCCAGCGTTTATTCTCTCCAGTGGGCACTCCTTTGCTTGTGGAGCCCTGCGCTCCATACCAGACAGCACTGGCCCAGAGGGTGAGGCATCCAGTCTGATTCACAAGCTCCCTTGGCTGTTAATTTGCAGCTCTGGCTCTGGCTGGGGTCCACACTCTGTAGTGTTGTTACAGGTGTGTGTTGCTATGTGGTCACCCAGGAGTCTAGCCAGACAAGGGCTGGGTTTCCCGTCTTCCACACACCCACTGTGCTGGGGCCCGTGGGCTGTAGGACACTGCGGTTCTAAAGTTTCACCTTTTTCTCTCTGCCCTGGAGGCCAGTCCCTTCCTCGGTAGTTGTCTTCCTTACGGGTAGGACTTGGATTCGCTGGTGTCCATGCCGCCTCTAGGGTTTCCCAGGTGGCACTCCTGATGAAGAGCCTGCCTGCAAACACAGGAGACCTAGGAGACGCAGGTTCAGTCCCTGGGTCAGGAAGATCCCCTGGAGGAGGGCATGGCAACCCACTCCAGTATTCTTGCTTGGAGAATCCCATGGACAGAGGATCCTGGTGGGCTACAGTCCATAGGGTTGCAAAGAATCAGACATGACTGAAGCAATTCAGCCCACAGATACGCATGCCTCCTCTACCTGGGCTTCAAGCATAGGTCCTAATTATTCTCAGCCAAACACCGGTAATCCCAGACTCCTTGTCAGTGATTGGTGCAAAGGAGGCTTGTGACACAATTCTGGCCAATAGGACGTGAGGGGAATTGAGCTGGGGGAGGAGCTTCCAGGAGAGATTTCCCACTGACCAAAGAGACACATTAGGGACTTTAGTGGTGGTCCAGTGGTTGTTTCCAAGATTCCAATGCAGGGGGTGCTGGCTCAATTCCCAGTTTGGGAACTAAAAATCTCACATACTGAGAGGCCAAAAATTAAAAAAAAAGAAAAAAGAGACACACATTAGAAGAGTTGTGTTCTCTCTCCCTGTGTGGTGTCTGTGTGTCGTGACTAGAAAATTGGCAGCTACCTTGGAACCACGAGGGGAGCTAGCCTAGGACCAAGTTCTCATACTGAAGAACCGAACTGGAACGTGGAAAGAATCCAGGTTCAGGTTGATGCCACTGAATCGCTGAAGTGATCAGCCAAGTGCTTCCCTTCCTCCAGCCTTCTTGTTCTGTCAAATTTTCTTCAGTGCCACTTCAGATTGGTTTTTCTGTTTCTTGTAGCAGAAGCAACATCATTGACGGGGTCCCTGTCTCCATGGGCTTACAGCCTCTTTCGACCTCTTTGTGAGCCATAGAGATTGGAGTCAAGTGGCCTCATACTCTGAAAAAAACTGAGCTAAAGCTGCTGAAGTGTCTAGGTTGCATTGCTGGATTTTTGTAAAGGGCCCCCAAGTTCTACTGCCCCAGGGGAGTCTTCCCCATCCCTACCATTCACCCCATGGCTGTTTTTACCGGAGGTTACTTCCAACCATGGATGAATGGAGCTTCCAGGAGCAGCAGGGTCAGGGCCTCAGGAAAGTCTCTGCAGGCGCCCCCAGAACTAAGTCAGACATGGAGGGGTGAGATCTGGGGTGCAGGAAGTAAGAAGAAAAAGGCCGTTTGTCAAGGCTGGTTTCTGGTTTGGGGAGAGGCTGACAAGGTGACACCACCACTGGGAGCTCCTGGAAGGGGGAAACCTGTCTTATTCATCCGAGCTGCCCTGTGCTGGCAAGTTCAGTTTGTGCACAGGGGACATGTGTCCAGTAGATGAAGTCATTCATTCATCAATAACAACTTTGTGCCATTTTCTGCTGAGCAAAGAGATACTGTCCTGAGCAGGACAAGCAAGGTCTCTGCCCTCTGGGTCCTTATGAGCAGGTTGGGGCAGAGGCGTGAACATAAACCAGGAACCAAGTAACTGATTAACCAGCCAGCTAGCTAGCTAGTAACGAACGAATATTTGTATTTAATAATATGTGGTGCAAAGCATGACAGGCTTTGTGTACTGTGGGAAGGGAATATTGCAGAGGGGGGAGGGAGTCTAGGAAGGGCTTCACCAGGCCAGAGTGGGGAGGATGAGAGGAAGCCAGGCATCAAAACTCTGCAGGAAGGGCAATAGGGGGGAATAATTGCCAGATCAAGGCTTCCAGGGAGGGAGTGGGGGGGTGTCTGGGAACTTCTGAGGGGCCTTAAGGCTCAAGAGGGTGATGGGGGGCCAGATTCCTCAGCCTTGTGGATCATGGTCAGGCGTCTGGAGAGATGGCTGAATGGTTCTGAGTTCTAGAATGTTAGTCCGGAGCATCTGTATCCTTCTCTATCAAGGTCATCATTAGTCCCAGAGACCTAAATGTAAGTGTGTCTGCATTCAGGGACTAAAGCTCACGGCTGTGGCAGAGGAGAATAGCAACAGGATGAGAGCAGGTGAGAGCCAATGTCTGGGGCATCTGCTTTCGTCATCCTGCGGCTATGACCTGTGATGTCCAGGACTAGGACTGTTTCTGCTTCATCCTGCCTGCTCCCGCATGCCTCTCACCTTTGGGTGTCAACCAGAGCTTAGGTGGTTTTGCCCTGGAGGCCCTGCCACCCACTTCACTCCCAGTGCTCCCCTCCACACAGGCCTCCTGGTGGGGAGAGATGGTGGACTTCATCCAGGAATGATGACCTGACCCTCCATGGGAAGCAGGACCAAGAAAGCTTGGCCCTGGAACTCTCCTGTCTTCATGCTCCCTGGCTCCCAGCCCTCCCCTCCTACCAGGCTCACCTCCATCTGCCCAAGCAACGTCATCCTGAGCTCCCAGTTCCTGGACCTTGAGCTCCTGGCTTGGCTCTCTTTCTCCAAATGACCCCTGGCCCAGTTACCCTGATTACCTCTGTTGCTGGTTCCACCCTTCCCTCCCCGGCTGAGGATGGATGAAGATGGCTTTATTGTTGATTCTTTGTGACCCCATGGACTGCAGTGCTCCAGGCTTCCCTTTCTTTTGCTTTCTCTTGGAATTAGCTCAGACTCATGTCCATTGAGTCAATGATGCCACCCAACCATCTCATCCTCTGTCATCCCCTTGTTCTTCTGCCTTCAATCTTTCCCAGCATCAGGGTCTTTTCCAATGAGTCGGCTCTTCCAGTCAGTGGCCAAAGCTTTGGAGTTTCAGCTTCAGCATCAGTTCTTCTAATGAGTATTCAGGGTCGATTTCCTTTAGGATTGACTGGTTTGATCTCCTTGCTGTCCAAGGGACTCCCAAGAGTCTTCTCTAACACCACAGTTAGAAAGCAAGAATTCTTTGGCACCCAGCCTTCTTAATAGTCCAACTCTCACATCTGTATGTGACTACTGGAAAAACCATAGGCTTTAGAAGGCTTTAGTTTGGCACCTCTTAAAGACAAGACTTAACAAAGAAATGAAAAGAGGCACAGAGGTGAGGGCCTGGCTAAAATCTCAGCATCCCGGTCAATGGGACTGGAAGGCTTCCCTGGCCCTCTGAGCTGGTCTCTGGCGCTTGGAGCTGGCCGTGGGGCAGGGCCTCAATGCCTCCCTGCAGAGCGGGATGCCGAACTGACATAGGTTCATGGTGGGCTCAGCCCAGCTGGCTCCTCAGGCTGGTGTCATGAGCCCTTGGTGAAGATGTGATGTTGCGGGGTCGCTCCTTGTCTCTCCACTTCTCTGCGTCCCTGCCCGCTCCCTGGGGCCGGCCCCTCCTCTCCCCCTCCTCCACACTGAGCCTCTCCTTGCCCACTTCCTGCTTCCTCTCACGACGGGCCTCAGGCACAGCTCTGGGTCAGCCCTGCCCGCTCTGCCTCCTCATTTGGCTCCGGAGTCCCTCCTCATCCTGGCCAGCTCTGCAGACCCTGCCAGGCTGTGAGAAGGCACAGGTGCCACCACCTGGGTGACTCGTCATCACAGCCTCCCAAGTGCAGGGAACCATGTGGAGCGGATGGCTCAGCCTCTGCTGGTTCGGGCAGTGGCAAGTTTACTGTCCCTCTTCAGCCAGCCAATGACCAGCCTCCATCCCAACTCCTTTTCTAGAGCCTGGGTAGGGAGTGAAGGAGCTCGCATCAGCACCTGCTGTGTGTGAGGCTCAATTTAGGTCTATCAGATGTCCGCGGAGGGCTCCCCAGGTGCCAGGCACAGGGCCAGGTGCGACACTGCACATCAGTGGCTATGCAGACCACAGAAGTGAGAGTGCAGGGTAGGACCGAGGCCTGGGGGCCCCCTGCACTCACATAGGCCACCTGCCTGCCCCCCTCCCCCCAGTACATCACATGTACCAAAGGCTACCACCGAAGACTTCCAATAACTGAGTGGGCTTCCAAGGCCCCGTAATCCTGCCCACCAGCCCTCCCCAGCATCCACCTGGAGCACAGCCATCCTTGACCTGAAGAAATGGGTTCCTGTCGGGGCCTTGCACCTGCAGCTGCCTCTGTCCTGAGCTGTCTTCCCGGGGATCCAGCAGCACCTCCCTTGCATTGTCAGCATCTCAGGCTTTGGCTGTCCTCTGAGGGAGTCTGTTGTGACCACATTATTTAAAATACCACCTCTGTGTTAACCCTCCATCCCTTATTGCATTTCCCATGATGTTACTTGAAATAGTATTAGCTAACTGCGTGTCTGTTCTTTGCTCCTTGTCATCTTCTCCAGACATGACTGCTGAGGCTCTGCTCTGCCCTCAGCATTGAGGCAGCTTCTCAGGTGGTGCTAGTGATGAGGGACCTGGCTGTCAATGCAGGAGACGTAAGAGATGCTGGTTCAATCCCTGGGTCAGGACGACCCCCTGGAGGGCATGGCAACCCACTCCAGTACTCTTGCTTGGAGAATCCCATGGACAGAGGAGCCTGGTGGTTCCTCCGAAGTTGCAGAGCTGGACACAACTGAAACAACTTAACATGAGGACTCAAAATGCTGTGGAGAGCATGAGTGAAGCAATGGGTGGATTGGAAGATGGGCCAGTTGGAGCATCAGATTTCCCAAGAAAGGGAGTGTCACACCTGCAAAATATGTTTCAGAAGAATCTAGGCTGTAAAAGGTAAAAACACTATAAAACCTATTTAAAAAAACATAAAACCTATTAAAAATGCTATAAAACCAACGGATAAAAAGAGAGGAGAATATTTTCAAGATCTTGGAGGATCCTCCCAAACCAGACACAAAATGCAAAAGCCATAAAATAAAAGGTTGATAGATTTGACTCCATAAAAATAAAAAGCCCATACATGGCAAAATTTTACACGAGAAACCAAGTTAAAAGATATTTGACTCAAGAAAATATTTAAAACATGTACAATGGACAAGAAATTAATAGTACAACATCTAAAGAAATTCCGTGAGCCCACAAGGAAGACATATCCAACCCAGTAGAGAAAAATGGGCAAAGGAGAGGAAGGGGTGACCCAGAGAAGGAGACACACTCTTAGCCATTGAAAAATAAAATAGGTCCCTAAGCTCACCAGTCACTGGAAGAAGCCACTGGGGGAGAGCTGAAAGGATGGGAAGGGGTGCACTGCCGGGGAGGCAGGTCCCTGGTGCCACAGACACGGGACTGGCATGGTACCTGCTGCCAGTGGGAAGGCGACCTGGGCAGACTTGGCCACATTTAAAATGTATGCTTCTTGTGACCCAGAAATTCCCCTTTTAGGAATCTTCCCTTGCAAAATGCCGAAGGTGTCCCATGCCGCGGTGCCTCCTCTAGCACGAGAAGACAGCAGGGTCACGAGGGAGATATGTCCTTCCTGTGTGTCCCGAGGCAGGAAGGTGGCCGCATGACAAAGAATTATACAGCTGGTGATGAAACCTCCGCTCTGATCCTGAAAAATGTTCTCAGCTTACTAAGTGAAAATAAAAGCAAGAACAGAAGTACAGCATTGCAGGACCCTTTTTGTATTGTTTAAAGTCCTGCACATGCATTCATGAAGATGCACACACATGCCTGTTCAGGGAAACCTCCATGGGGGGCAGAGCTCTGCGGGCCAGGGGCGGGAAGGGTGGAAGGGTGTGGTTTGAGGACTGACTTTTCGTCTTTCCTGTTCATTTCTTTATCATAAACTTTTAGCAACTAAAATATATTACTACTGTGATTTTCCAATAAGGGAAAAATAACTCATTGAGGAAAGATGCAGCTGGGGTGTGTGATGCTGGTGGGTAAATTGGGAGACCCGAGGATCGTGGGCTAGCTGAAGTGCTTGGGTGACTACAGGGCACCTTTAGGGCAAGTTCACTCTGTGGGAAACAGGTAGCAGTCTTCCCTGGAATCCCAGGTGGTGGATTCCTATATCCCTACATCTCTGTTGCTTGGAGAGAGATGAAATCCTGAGGTCCAGGGTGGGAGGCAGAGGAGGGCTGACCCCAACAGGGAAGCAGGGACCCTCTCCAGGCACAATCAGGGACAGTAAGATGTGGCAGGACTCCAGCTCCCGCATCACCCTTGCAGCTCAGCGATCTTGAGACATGTTCAGCAGTTCCGGTGCAGTCTCTTCCCACCCCCGAGGATTTGGGGTGCCCCTTCCCAGGAGGCTAGGGCCCTTCTCTTTTCATAGATGCTTCCACAGTGCATGGTCCATCTTGGGATGGCCCAGAGGTTCAGTTCTGAGCACGTTAATGTAGAGACCGGTACCAGACCTCAGGGCAGATGACCAGCCCACGGTGAGTTGAGGGCATCTATGTTCAGGGCAAAAGCCCAGCTGGACCATCTGGGAGCAGACCTTGAATGGGATTAGAGTCATGAGCTGGTGAGACACCCAGGGCCGGGGATGGGAGAGAACAGCACTGGGCTCAGGATGAAGGCCTGGGTCATCTGCACGTACGAGACTTGCTGTTCAGTCGCTCAGTCAGGTCCGACTCTTTGCGACCCCATGGACTGCAGCACTCCAGGCTTCCCTCTCCTTCATTATCTCCCAGAGTTTGCTCAAATTCACGTCCACTGAATGAGTGATGCTCCAAGACTGCATACAAGCCAGAAATAACACTACGGATGGTAATAATTACTGCTGTGTTGAGCCCAAAGGGAAGGGCTCTGGGAAGGGAGAGGACTGGCTCAAGGGTATCCAGATAGCGCCTAGGTCTGCCTGGCTCGGGATTGCCAGCTGCTCCCTCGTCACCCAACTGTGTTTCTATGTCAGACCTGCTATCTCATCTTTGTTTTACTGCCCTTCCCCACAACAGCTAATGTGACTGAAGACAGCTAAACTGTTGTGTCTTTATTTCTGCCTCTGACCTTGGTCCCTGAGCTCAGCGAGCTGGTCAGCTGGAGATTTGAGAGGTTGGGAAGAACTGGGAACAGCTGACAGAGGTCGAGGAGGCCCGGCTGGGGCAGTGGGCAGACGTGCTGGTGACTGAGGCCCTCGCTCCGAGCTGATCAGGCAAAGGGGCCGGGAGGTGGTGCCCGCTCAGGAGGAGCAGGAGGAAAGAGGCCATGCCAGGGCAGCAGGAACTCTGGCTGCTGCCCATGGACTGTCCTCTTCCTCCAGGCAGCCTTCCCTCATTCACCCTCTCAGCCCCTCAAGGTGGGTTCCATGACTGCCTTGTTATCTATGGAGGGATTAAGAACAAAGCCTGCCAGAGCTGGGTCAGGCCTGTTTGATGTCACCTCTTGACCTCCTGACCACCAGACACGTGGAGGCTCCTGTATTTGCTAAGCATTCACACTCACATTTTTTTTTATGCATTTTCACTGAAGCCTCACAAGCACCGTATGAGTTGGGTATTATAGACTCCATTTCACACAAGGAAACAGAAGGAAGGTCAGTGAAGGTCACCAAGCCAGTAGAATTCTGACCCCAGTGACCCCTCCTCCCCACACCAAATCTTGGCACAGCTCAGCCAGCCCACCTGGGGAGGACTGGGCACTGTCTGGCCAGTCTCTCCTGAAAATGGCACCCACCCTCTTCCCTTCTTGTCATATTTGATGGACTCTACTATGACACTTTCTACATTTTGGCATCTTTGCAATCTGAGGGCACTTTACAGTCTTTGTCAGGCCAGGCTGCTCTTGTGACTATTGTATTTTCCTGGCACACACATCAGAAGTTGCAGGATAGGTGTCAGTGGCTCAGGAGAAAATTCTGGGACCAGAAGCAGGGCATTCTTAAGACAAGGTGCTGATCTGCTGTACTTTGGCTGGCACAGAGGACAGGACCGAGTGGATGAACGTGACTCAGATGGCTCACGAGTCAGGAGAGGTTTTGAGAAGTTGAATGCTGAGTACCAAGCAGTTCTGCGTCTGCGTGATCTGGGGTGTCTCCATCTACATCTCATGGGGTGCTGCAGATGCTCACAGCTCTCCAGTCCCCTGCGGGATGGTGGTCCAGGAGACATACCCCAGAAACCACACGGCCAGTGTGCAGCATCCCTTCGAGGGGCTCCTGTCTCATCCCAGAGGAAGCAGGAAAGATGCTCTCTCACCCACCCAGGTGCCCACAGGGGGCAAAGTGGGAGAATCGGGTGGTTGGTCTAACAGTCTGTAGGACTGACAATTGTTATCACTTGGCTCTGAGAGGAAAGCGGAGAGGAGAGTGAAGCCTGGGACCACAACCTGGCACCCTCTCTGAAGCTGGTACCCTCAGCCCTTTGTGGGTGTGGCTCACGGCTGTCTCCAGGGCCCCATTCTGAGCCCAGCTCATGGAAAGCATTCAATTAGTGTTCACTGAATGAGTGAAAATTGCACGTGGCTTTGGAGTCTCTATGACATGGGTTCAAATCGCACACCAGCTCCTGCTCTGAGCCTCAGTTTTCTCATCTGTAAAGTGGGGATAAGATGTCTTCATGGTAGAATAATTGGGAAGGTGAATGTCATGTTGTACATAAAGTACTGGGCTTTGTGGCCAGGGATTGACTAATGGGGATGGAGAGGAACAATTCATGAGCCTGGTTATCACAATTTATCACAGCATGAAGGTGGGACAAAGAAGTGGGCCAAGCGTGAACTTAAGTCCTGGCTGCGAAGTAAATTTCCAGAAGCTTCACACAGCACTTGTGCTTGCCTTCTACTGGCTAATCCCACAGCCATACTTAGGCACCAGGGGAAACACAGTCTACTGTGAGTAGCCTTGTGAATAGCAAAATCCAGGCTTGTGTTACTAGGAAAGGTGGGACGGTTCTCCGCACATAGCCTTAGCTACATGGCCTCACGGCCTCATCTCGCCTGAGCTTCAAGAGGCATGGCATGTTGGCTCCGTGGCTCAGAGGAGACACTAAAGCCCAGAGAGCCTCCATATGTGTGTGTGAAGTCTTAATCTGTGAACGGCTGAGCATCCATCCCCATCTCAGTTTTGCCCCTGCCCCTGTTCCGTGCCTCTGTGAGGGTCTCAGAGAAGTCCAGACACCCGAGAGTCACCCCTCACCTTCTAGGTTTCCTGCTACTGGATGGACCAGGCAGTTTTCCCTCTTATTCAGGGGTGGGAGCGGGGTGTGACTTGGCCCCTGCGATGGTGGCTGAGGACATCTAGGGGACACAGAGTTTGGTAGAATCCTGGGCCAGTGGGGGCAGCATCCTGGGAGCAAGGAGAAGGTGGGGTAAGGAAGGGGAACACCCAGGGGTGGAAGAACTGCTCCCTGAGACAGAGAAACCCCCACAAAACAAAATAGATTTCACCCAGTGACAGGTTACTTATTAGCTTCAACGTTGACAGCATCACCCTTGGCCTGAACGCGGAAGTGGCTTTGTCTCTAGAGCCGCCTTGTGTGTGGAGACACATCTGGGCTTGATAACACCACAAACGGGTATTTTGGTTCTTCCTTGTTTAAAGAGATGATCCTGCTGCTGACTGACCCCGCCTCACCCTCCAGATTGGAAGCTATGTGACCCTCATAGCAGGATTTCCGTTGGACACCTCTAGCCAGATTTCCAAGCTGAAGGGAACACAGGAGCCTCCCCAGGGCCAAACCCATGCTCCACACAGCTGGGGACGATGTTCTGTCCTGTCCCTCCAAAACAAAGCTTAAACTGAGCAAGGAATTGCTTTCAAATCAGATATGTGTTGGCACATGTCTGTGTCCTGTTGGTTAGAAAACATGTTTTTTTGTTTTAAAATCAGATTTCCCTGGAAAGAACAATGGCATAATCAAAGAAGACAAGTGTTTGGTGGGGCAGAGAAAACAAACTCCTTTGCCGAAAAAATCTTGAGGTTTGGCGAGCACCAAGCTGCTCACAGCAGCTGCCCGCCCCTCCTGGCTTGGGTCAGAGGACAGGGCTCAGGGTTTGTCAAGGGTCGTGTTGTGGCCACTGGAGTCCCTTAGAGGCCCTGGGGCAAAGGATCCCAGGGGCAGTGTCAGCGACTGGCGTCTCACAGCTCCAGCGGACCTCTGCGCCTGCTGAGCTGCGGCACTGCCCGAGGCTACCCTGAGGGTCTGGGATCACTGGGGTGATCCTGGACATGAAGGCTTTTGAGAATGCAGCCCCAACACACACCAGGCTCTTGAGGCCCCTTGGAGGAGGGGCACCTCCATGAGACCCAAGGCGCCACAGCTGGGGACACCAGACTTGGAGCCTTGACCCAGAGCAGCTGTCAGTAGCTTGGCTTGAGTGCGTGGCCCAGAGCCCAGTGTCTGTCCAGCCAAATAGATGCTCCCTTTTGGGGCTTTTGGACGCCTGACACACAGAGAAGGATCCAGAGAGCGACAGGCTGAGAGCAAGCAGTGTGCAAAGGGCGGGGGGCAGCAGTGATCCTGGCTGGGGGCGGTGCAGGGAGTAGAGGAGTTAGTAAGAGCCAGAGCTGAGACACAGCAACTGAGCCAGGGCCCAGGGGCAGCCAGACGTGTGGCCAAACCTCCAAGACCCCTCCCCCTGGACCACAGTCCTGGCAGCTCCCTCAAACAAGCTAAGACCCTGTGCTCTGAGCTATGTGCTTAGCTGTAACCATCATATGTGCTGAGGGGACATTTTCAGAAGTTGAGAGCAGCAGGCATGTACACAAAGGATAGCTTATTCCTTTCAAGAGTTGTGGTCCCTTCCCCACCTCTTCCTGGAAGCCCTCCCTGACTACCTCTCCACCCACAATCCTCACCTCTCGACCCACAGTATCCTTCCTTGGAGCATCCACAGGATTTGTCCCTCAGGGTTCTTGCCTCTTGCTACAGCCCAGCTTCTCATCTTCATTTTCCATCCCCTGAAAGGCAGAGGCTTCTCCAGCAATCTGTGGCCTCTGAGCGTGAGGCCTGGAGCATGGCAGAGGCTCAGGACTTACTCATAGGTGGGCTAAAGGGTTCACCAGCACAGTCTATAGGAGGGGCTGGTCTGCAGACAGTCCCACCCATACCCCCAGAGAACACCAGCCCTGATGGCCTCTTTGGACAGGGATGAGAGCTCTCTGTGGACTTTACTCTTCATGGAGCCAGCAGGGCAGCCTTTAGTCTGGGCCTGAAGATTGGAGGTCTTGACGACTGGAGGTGGGTGGCAGAGCCCTGCTAGAGAGAAGGCTGGTGCCAAGGAGAGAAGCGGAGGCACAGGCCAGGCTCAACGCTGGACCCACCCCTACCCCCGCCCGGAAGTTGGGGAACCTTTCTTATCTCTCGGAGCTCAGTTTGTGCTATTAGCTTACGCAACTGGGGAAAGGAAGAAAAGGCCCTTAGGCTTGCCTTGAACAGGGAGTGGGGCTGAAGACCCCAGCTCAGGAGAGGAGACACTGCCAGGCCCCCCACCCCTCCACAGCAAGGGCCCACTGCTCTGCACGCCCTGCCTTGCTCCACACTCTGGTGTACCCGTCCACCTCCCTGGGAGACTGTAAGCAGGAGGGCAGGAGGGCCCAAGTGTATTTTAGCGTCCCCAGCAGGCAGCACCAGGCCCATCTGGAGGAGATGACATTTGCCGGATAGAGACAGAGGTGAGGCAGGAAAGGGGAGCAATCTGATCTCTGGGGGGCCTGGTGGTGGCAGAATGGAGTGTGGGGACTGGGCTGGGGTGGGCTGGAGAAGGGTCCCTGGCGATGCCGAAAGAAGGGCCTTGATGAGTACCCCCGATGGCCATTGGTAGAAGCTGCCAACCTGACATCACTCACAGAGGTTCACAAGCACACGTGCCTCTGAACCTCCCCTTCCTCTTAGCACATGCGTCTGCAAGCACATGTGCACACACATACACACACACACAGAGGCACATGCCCATGTGAGCAGAAAGAGCGTGAGCAGAAGCAACGAGCCAACACTAAGCTTCAAGTAAGGACAGCCAGTGAGGTCTGGCCCCTGATGTCATGAAGGAAGCCAACCTTGGAAAGACTGGGAAGGCTTTGTCCTTCTTTATAGTCACGTGTCTGGCCCATGGTAGATGCCAGGAACTTGTAGTTAATTGATTCTCACAATAAGCCTGTGTGGTGAGCATCCCCCTTCCCTTTGGCAGATGAGCGAACTGAGATCTCAGGCAGTTAAGATTCTTGTCAGTGCTTAGAACTGACAAACAACTAATCTCAAAAATATACAAGCAACTTATGCAGCTCAATTCCAGAAAAATAAACGACCCAATCAAAAAATGGGCCAAAGAACTAAATAGACATTTCTCCAAAGAAGACATACGGATGGCTAACAAACACATGAAAAGATGCTCAACATCACTCATTATTAGAGAAATGCAAATCAAAACCACAATGAGGTACCACTTCACACCAGTCAGAATGGCTGTGATCCAAAAATCTGCAAGCAATAAATGCTGGAGAGGGTGTGGAGAAAAGGGAACCCTCCTACACTGTTGGTGGGAATGCAAACTAGTACAGCCACTATGGAGAACGGTGTGGAGATTCCTTAAAAAATTGCAAATAGAACTACCTTATGACCCAGCAATCCCACTGCTGGGCATACACACCGAGGAAACCAGAATTGAAAGAGACACATGTACCCCAATGTTCATTGCAGCACTGTTTATAATAGCCAGGACATGGAAACAACCTAGATGTCCATCAGCAGATGAATGGATAAGAAAGCTGTGGTACATATACACAATGGAGTATTACTCAGCCGTTAAAAAGAATTCATTTGAATCAGTTCTGATGAGATGGATGAAACTGGAGCCGATTATACAGAGTGAAGTAAGCCAGAAAGAAAAACACCAATACAGTATACTAACACATATATATGAATTTAGGAAGATGGCAATGACGACCCTGTATGCAAGACAGGGAAAGAGACACAGATGTGTATAACGGACTTTTGGACTCAGAGGGAGAGGGAGAGGGTGGGATGATTTGGGAGAATGACATTCTAACATGTATACTATCATGTGAATTGAATCACCAGTCTATGTCTGACGCAGGATGCAGCATGCTTGGGGCTGGTGCATGGGGATGACCCAGAAAGTTGTTATGGGGAGGGAGGTGGGAGGGGGGTTCATGTTTGGGAATGCATGTAAGAATTAAAGATTTTAAAATTTAAAAAATAAAAAACTAAAATTTAAAAAAAAAAAAAAAAGATTCTTGTCAGTGCTTAGACACTGCTACCTGTGGACGAGAAGACTCGAACACAGGGCGCTTGAGTTCTGTAGTCCATGCTCTTTCCAGCCAGCCCTCAGCCCCCTTCTGCAAAGTGGCCTGGAAAAGGACATGGAGATGGGACTCAGGAACACCTGGGGCCACGGAAACCTTGTCACCTGGCTTTGGAGTGACCACCAGCCCCACAGACGAACCTGCTCAAGCTTCATCAGGCCGAAGGGGTTTGCCAGTTCCTCCAAAGGCCCCTCAAAATCAAATCCCTTGGGATGTGGAATCAGCATCCTTTGTCATTTTTATGTTCATACTTCTGGGGGAAAAGGAATGAAAATAAAAAGCAACTGTAAGCCCCAGTGATGGGCGTAGGGCCCTGTCAGCTGTAAGGACCCCAGCCTGGGGTGTCCCACTGCATTTGGCCCAACACGATCCCTGCTGCCGAGCTTGTCAGTGAAGTGGCCATAAGAGTGGGTGGTGCTCCCATATCCAGCCACGTGCAACCTGTGCTCCCCTCCCTTGGCCATGAGGCAGGCCACAGCCATCCCCATGCAGGGCTTTGTGACTGAGAGTGACTGTCACAGCAGGAAAGACAGAGAGAGGCAACTCTCCTTTTCTCCCCATTCGCTTGTTTATTCAAATATGCATTGAGTACTTTCTTTTTTTCCCCTTGGGCAAAATCCTTTTTTTTCAAATTTTCACTTTATATTGGAGTATGAGAGAGACCCCAATTCAGTTCTTGGCTCAGGAAGATTTGCTGGAGAGGGGATAGGCAACCTACTCCGGTATTCTTGGGCTTCCCTTGTGGCTCAGCTGGTGAAGAATCCGCCTGCAATGTGGGAGACCTGGATTCGATCCCTGGGTTGGGAAGATCCCCTGGAGAAGGGAAAGGCTACCGATTCCAGTATTCTGGCCTGGAGAATTCCATGGACTATATAGTCCATGGTGTCCCAAAGAGTGGGACACGACTGAGTGACTTTCACTTTCGCTTTTGTAATTGATTTACAATGTCGTGTTAGTTTCAGGTATACAGCAAAGTGATTCAGCTACATGTATACATACATGCCCTCTTTTTTGGATTTCCTTCCCATTGAGGTCACCACCGAGCACTGAGTAGAGTTCTCTGTGCTATATAGTAAGTCCCTGTTGATTATCTATTTTATACATAGTAGGTAGTGTGTGTATCGGAGAAGGCAATGGCACCCCACTCCAGTACTCTTGCCTGGAAAATCCCATGGATGGAGGAGCCTGGTGGGCTGCAGTCCATGGGGTCACGAAGAGTCGGACATGACTGAGAGACTTCACTTTCACTTTTCACTTTCATGCATTGGAGAAGGAAATGGCAACCCACTCCAGCGTTCTTGCTTAGAGAATCCCAGCAACGGGGGACCCTGATGGGCTGTGGTCTGTGGGGTCGCACAGAGTCGGACACGACTGAAGCGACTTAGCAGCAGCAGCAGCAGTGTGCGTATGTAATCCCAAACTCCTCAGTTATCCCTCCCCCAAACCCCTCCCCTTTCCCCAGGTAGCTCCACTTTTGAAGACCCAATGGCTTTGCCGTGGAGTCCTGGAAACCCGTATCACCACCTGCCATCCACAGAGGCACCAGGGAAAGCGGAGTGAGAGACTGCCCACTCTGGAGAGCAGATAAGGGCCTGTTCAATCCTGTGTTGGGGAGAGACACAGAGTAGAGTGGCCAGGGTGCTCGGGGGGACCTAAGCGGCAGCAGCCACCGGGCCAGGATCTAGGCCCCCACAGTGGGACATAGCCAGGGTGTGGCAGGATTGGAGGGTGAGACACCACCACAGGGTCACGGCCTGGCCACTCTTGGGCTGATGGGTCCTCACGTTAGCCTCCCATTCTCTGAGAAGGGAGTTTTGCCAACAGCAGTGTGGTGACTGGCCAGCAGGCCTGCCGCCTGTCTGTGCCCTACCTGCACGCACATCCAAAGTCTCCACAGCCCTGGGTGACCAGCTGTTCAGGATCGGAAGTCTGCTCTGGAAGGTGACGGTAGGGCAGCCTGATTTGCTGTAGCACAGAGACTCTGATATGTAATCGTTCAAGCCCAAGAGAGACATATCACGCTCTCACCCAACAGTCCAGGATGGAGGCTACAGGTTGGCAGGGGCCACACAGCCCTTCAGGGATCCAAGCTTCCTGTAGCACTGATATTGTCAGTTCTTGGGGCCTCAGAAGCCACCCTGGGAGCTGCGGGCTGCCCCACACACCCTCAAGAAGCACAGAAACTGAGTTCTGATCTACCTTAAAGAGGCACTGCTCCAGTTTCAGTGCTCAGAGATCCAGCCCACGATGGGTACATGGTTTGTCCCGAAAAGCGTAGTCACAGCAGGGCACTGTGGGAAAAGAGCAAAGGACTTGCGTCTGACTCTGGGCTCCAGGCTCTGGGCTGGGCTGGGCTCAGGGAGTCAGGGTGCAGAGAGAGAAATGCCAGCAGATGAGCCCACAGGCACAGAGCAGCAAGGAGGCTGAGAGGACTGCAGGGATCGGGATGGCACCAGGTGAGTGGTCACCTAGAGGGTGGCAGGAGGACCGGGGGGCAGAAAGCCCAAGCTCCTGCCTGAAAGGGCAGCTGCTATTTGTCAACAGCTGCTTGGTACCCAGCAGGAACTGGAGCCTAGGGTGGCCCAGTCCTCTGATTTATCTTGAAATGCAGGATGTATATCTGTGTGTCTGTATATGTGCACATGTGACTGTGTGTGTGTGTGTGTGTGTGTGTGTGTGTGCGCATGTGAAAGAGAGAGCGCGATATCTTGATTTTTCAGATACTGATTGGAGGCAAGTCTGAGTCCTGGGCGCCCCCTGCACCCTGAGCAGGGGAGGCACATCAGGCACTAAATGCTGTGATTTGGACGCAGACGACCGGGCAGGCAGCAGTGTCTGGAGCCCGGGTTTGTGACCAAGAGGCCTGTTCACTGTATTGGGTCAACCTCTTTCTTCCAGATGCCTGTCATCAGTACCTCATTTAATTTTCACAAGACGTCACTGAGACGGAGTGGGAGTTTGGATTCACAGATGCAAACAAACTACTATATATAAAACAGAAAACCAACAAGGTCCTTTTCCATTATGGTTTATCACAGGATATTGACTATAGTTCCCAGTGCTTAAGACCATTAGTTCTATAACACAAAACTTTGCTCATTCATTTGTTCACTCACTCACTCATTTAATCAACAAATATTTTCTAAGTGCCTACTACACACAGTGGTAATTAGAAGTAATTAGGTTTGGGGTATAGTTATGATATGGGGCTTTCCTGGTGGCTCAGATGGTAAAGAATCTGCCTGCAGGGCCTGCCCAGGTTCAGTCCCTGGGTCAGGAAGATCCCCTGAAGAAGGGAATGGTTACCCAATCCAGTATTCTTGCTTGGAAAATCCCATGCAGAGGGGAGCCTGGCAACTAACATTGCTGCTACTGCTACCATGATATAGACCCAGAATGGCAGTGGCTCGAACAAGTCAGAGGACTAGCTCTCTGTCATTGTTCAGTTTATGTGTCCACTGACAGGGCTATGGGATGCCCAGAGAGCTGGAGAAACATTATTTCTAAGTGTGTCCATGAGGGTGTTCCTGGCAGAGACTAGTGTTGGGATCAGTAGACCCTCACCCACTCAGAGAAGAGATGGCACATGACCCCATCCATTGAGGGTGAAGAATAGAAGTGAAGGGAAGATGAATGGTGCATTTGCTCTCAGTTTGAGCTGAAATGTCCACCTCCTGCCTCCAACACCAGTGGTCGGGGTCTTAGGACTTCAGACACACACCACTGGCTCCTCTGGTCCCTGCACCTCTGGGTTTGGACTGGGATGGCACCACCAGCATCCCTGGGTGCCAGCTTGTAGGCAGCAGATGGTGGTACTTCTTGGCCTCCATAACTACATGTGCTGATACCTATAATGTTTTTGTATCTCTATATGGACTTCCCAGTTTGCCCTAGTGGTATAGAACCTGCCTGCTAATGCAGATGTAAGAAACTCGGGTTCGATCCCTGGGTTGGGAAGATTCCCCTGGAGGAGGGCATGGCAACCCAGTCCAGTATTCTTGCCTGGAGCATCCCATGGATGGAAGAACCTGGAGGGCTACGTCACATAAGGGCGCAGAGTCTGCATGACTGAAGCCGCTTAGCATGCATGCACTTATGCTTATATGCCCCATGGGCCCTGTTTCTCTGGGGGACCCTGATGTTGACAATCTGTGTTGTCAAAGTCCCAGCTGGCATGTCGCTCAGACCCCACTACCTTGTGACTCAGCCTTTCTGGAGTGAAAGCCATTTGCAGGGCCCAAAGTAGCCCCTGCCTCACTCCTGCCTCCTGCCAGGAGAAGAAATGCAGGGGGGTGGGCATAGCTGGCCGTGGTTCCCTTCATGCCCATTTATATCCATTGGCCAGGACTTGGCTCGTGACCATGCCTGGCCGCAAGGGAGACTGGGAATGGGGTCTTTATCTGGGGTGAACACAGGTCAAGTTAAAATCAGGAGATCTGCCACTGCATGAGAGTGGGGCAGAGAGGGGGTGATCATTAGCAGGCACTGACAAAACTGATGCATAAAACAGACGTGCTCCTGCCTTGAGGAGACTCACGGCCTGATGAATGTCAAAGGACAAATGACCTCAAGAGTCATGCCTCCCACTGAGCTGAGGGATGCCATGGAAATGCACAGGGAGTGCTAACAGGGGTCAGGCAGGGCAGAGAGAGCAGAGCAAAGACATGGAGGAGGATAGGCTGGGGGGTGGGGACTGTGGGGGCAGTGAAGAGGCTCCCACCAGCCAGAGAGTGGCAGGGCCTTGTGGCCACCAGGAAGGTGTCACTTAGAGGATTTGAAAGGAGGTTGCTGTGGCTAGAGTCCTGTGAGCAATGAAGGGGAGCGTGGAGGCCATGAGGTGAGAGGGGTGACTCGGGTGGACAGGGCTTCCGTCCCAGCAGCGGTGGAAGCTTTGATGGAGGGGTGACCAGGCTGCACTGCAGATCATTCCACTTTATTGCCTGCTTTTCCTAGAAGCAGGGATCCTGGAAAGATTACAGGGGTGCCATGGGGGAAGTTGTCCCACGGGTAGTGGGGATGGAGGGCTTGCCAGGCTCTACTCTACTCCATGTTGGGCATCCTAGACCAAATGAGAATCACAGGATGTTGGATTTGGGAAGATGCAGAGAGCATCCAGCCCAGCTCCTTTGTGGTCCAGGCAAGGAGGCTGAGCACAGAGAGGGAAAGATACTCAGCCAGGTCACCCAGCAGGGCGGTGGCAGAGCTGGAGCCAGAACTGACACCTTGGCTGTCGGCAGGATGGAACAAGGCTGCTTGGGCGGGGGTCATTGGGTTGAACGGGTGTCACCTGGTCCCTGGGAGCTACCTGTCTGAAGCAGCTCCAGAAACTTAAATCTGCTAATTAATTTCTAATTCCAGCCCTAAGCCATAAAAATCAAACCACATACTGAGCTGTCCACAGTTGCCTGACAGCTGGCCTGTCTGATCCTGGCTGTCTGCTCACAAATTGGTATTAGTGGCACCAAGAGCAGATTAATGTGGTGACCAGGCACCCAGCAACTTGACGCCACCAGCTGGGCTGCTAAAGCTGCCAATCTCCCCCAGCTGCCAACCGGCCCAGGCACCTACATTTCCCCAACCCTGGGTGGAGAGCAGTCCCAGGCCCAGCAAGGGATGGGTCTTCCTTTGGCCACCAAGAGATGCCACTGGTCCAGCAGAAGATACATGAGAAGGAGCAAAAAGCATGACCAGGAAGGCCAAGGTTTCAGGGTTAGTAGAGCACTTCAGGGCCAGTGGGGGCTCTGAACATTCATCATCTGAGCCAAAGCCCACATTGCACAGCTGGAGAACTGAGCCCGGAGAGGTAGGTGCTATGCCAAGGTCATGCAGCACAGGGCTGGAACTCGGACTCCTTCCCTGTCAATCTAGTGCTTTTTCTGTTCCACCACTTGGAGGATGGACCTTTCCCACCATTATTAATCTGAACCTCTCTTTTCTGGATTTGTTCACTTATGGATGGTCAGTTAGCATCTCTGAGCCCCTCCTGGTTGGCAGACACTGCACTGGGCACTGGGATATGGGAAGTAATCCTTGTGGAAAGGACTAGAGGCCTGACAGTGTCATTCATTGAGGTTAGTGCAGTGCTCATTGTAGAACAGGGAAGGGGAAGACTTCTCAGAAGGGATAAATGATGATGTGGATTTCATTAGATAGGATTGGAAAAGAACACGGTTACAACAGAGTAAGCAAAGCATCTGTCCTGTTAAACTCCAGGGCCAGTAGGGTGACTTTAATCTGTAAAGACCCAGGAGATCCAGGCTTCTTGCACCTTCCTGCATCACTACCCCTAGAGAAAAGCTGTGGTCCTCTCAGGCCAACATTACCTAGAGCTCCAGCCATCACATCTGCATTCCAGGCGGCAGGATAGAAGGACAGAAAGGAAAGAGGCAAACATATGGTCATCAAAACAAGGGTTACAAGAATGTTCAGTGTCAAGAACTACGAAGGGGCTGAGATTTTACTCAATGCGAAGGCTAGCATGTCAGCCTGCCACTGTTTCACAGAGGTTGGCAGAAGATGCAAGAACCATGGACTTTATTACTCACAGCACAGCAAGTAGCAAGAGCATTAGTGTATTTGCGTCAGTTCCTCTTATTCCGAAGTCTCAGGGGGCAACGTGGATGGGACCAGATGGATGCTGCACGTGTAGTGAGGCATTACAGGAGAGGAACTCTGACTTAGGGAACCTGGAGCTTTTATAATGGGCAGTAAGCACACCTGCCCTTTGCTCTACTGGGAGACAGGTTCTTTTACAAGACTCTTCAAAACAGAAACATCCTTGAAAGGGCAGCTTGTCCCTCACTTTACAATATGGTAAAAATGTGAGAGACCCATGAGGGAACTGTTTCTCAATACATGCAGCTTTATTCATAATAGCCCAAGCCCAGAAATAATCCAGGGTCCTTCAACAGGGGCATGGATATACTCATGCAATGGACGATGAGTCATCAATAGAAACTACAAGAGTGGCCCTCAAAAACATGATGCTGACCTAAACCCATCAGTCACAGGAGTATATGTTGTATGAATGATCCATTTAAGTGAAATTCTGGAGCAGGAAAAGCTAATTAATGGTGAAAATCAGAACGATGGTTGCCTAGCAGTGGGAAGAAGGTTGAGGATGGACTGGGAGAGGGTGTGAGGAAACTTTTTGGGCTGCTGATTCTTAGCACACTTGTCGGGACTCACCAAATGCACACTTGAAGTTTGTTCATTTCATTATATGAAAAAAGTGTACATCAAAATGTTGTAAACAAATATACACTGACATGTTTGGAAGAAAGTATATTGGTGCTTGCAATTTACTCTAAAATGAATCAAAAATATTAATAAGGTTATTGATGGAAGGATAGGAAGGATGATAGATAGGTAATACATGGTAGATAGCTGGATAGATCATATAGAATCTAGGGAATGGGTATGTAAGAGTTCACTGTACAATTATTCCAACTTTTCTATATAGTTTAAAATTTTCAGTATAAAATAGGGGATAAAAAGGTGGGGCAGAGGTCATATATCAGCTGTCCTTTCAGATAGCTCCCAGAAGCTGCCACAAGACAATACTGCTCACACTCTATTGGCTAGAAACTAGTCACATGGCAATTAACTGCAAGGGAGGCTGGGAAATGTAGTTCTAGGTGAATCTGGATCCTGGTAATACTTCTAACACTGAGAAAGGAGCGAACAGATATTAGAGATCATTCTGCAGCCCCTGCTATGAGCATGATTGCTCTCAGCCCACACAGCGTCTTCATGCGAATTCGAAAAAGGCAGGCCCTCCTCTGGGCTCATGGGCCTGGGGCTTGGGGATGGCTCTGAGTGTAGAGCATGGGGCTGGTGTTGGCCTCACTTGCCCCCAGGCCAGATGTTCTCAAGTGGGTGTGACCTGCACAGCATGCACTCTAGTTCACTGTAGCTCAGCTGCTCAGTTGTGTTCGACCCCACTGCAGCATGCCAGGCTTCCTTGTCCATCACCAACTCCCAGAGCCTTCTCAGACTCACGACCATCGAGTCAGTGATGCCATCCAACATCTCATCCTGTCGTCCCCTTCTCCTCCTGCCTTCAATCTTTCCCAGCATCAGGGTCTATTCCAATGAGTCAGTTCTTTGCATCAGGTGGCCAAAGGATTGGAACTTCAGCCTCAGCATCAGTTCTTCCAATGAATATTCAGGACTGATTTAAGCATACAGCATAAAGTTTGTCAGCTTTATTTATTAAAAGAAAAGATTGACCACTTAACTAAATAATTTCAAATTAGTTTATTTCAGAAATCCTCTAAGAACAAAAACGAATCTGTTTCTGTGTTGGTTTGGTTTCCAATAAGAAAGCTACATGTGACAGACATAAAAAACAGACTTGTGTTGCTAAGGTGGAGGAGGGGGAGGAGAAGGATAGACTGGGAGTTTAGGATTAGCAGATGCAAACTATTACATTTAAAATGGCTATACATGGTCTTAACGTATAGCACAGAGAACTATACTCAGTACCCTATGACAAACCATGACGGAAAGAATATGAAAAAGAATGTATATGTGTGTATATCTGAGTCACTTTGCTGTAAAGCAGAAATTCACACAACATTGTAAATCAACTATACTTCCACAAAAAATTAATTAATTTTTTTAAAATGAAGAAAATTACATGTGAATATCAGGAAGACAGTGTACCTGTTCCCATAGTCCATACCTTTGCTTCTGGAAACCCTCAATGTGACCCTCCACAGACATCTGGAGAACACTTTAAAACAAAAACAAAAAACAAAGCCCTTTTTTCCTCCCCTTCCAGAGTCCAGTCCCTTACTCATGGAGTTGTCAACCACCTGTGGAACACCCCTCCCAGAGCAGAGGGGTTTCCCACTGAGTCATCTGGTTGTCAAATTCCAGGTCAGACCCCTGGGCCAACAACAGCGAGTACTGGGAAATCAATCCCTATAGCTGAGACTGGAAGAAGTGAGTTGTGCTTTTTAATGTTTCTGGAATGTGCTTGGAGATTTGCAAAATGGAAGCACTTGAAGAGCGTTGCGTAACCCAGTGGACTCTAAGCAGGAAGGTTGTCAATGGGCTTTCCACATCATGCATCAGTAGTTTATGTCTGGGCTACACATGGGATTGAAGCGGCCTGGAATTTTTCTGGAATGCATGGGATAACCCCAGGCTTGACTTGTTTGATGCCAGAGAGACCAGATTGCTCTGGGCCTGGCTCAGAAGCAGAACAGGAAGCTCTGAAACACAGAGTGTGTGTGTATGGTGGGCAGCAGAGCCCCCGACATGTGCAACCTGGAAACCTCCTTTCTTCTCTGTGGAGATGTGCTGCCCTGTAGGGCAGAATGCTGCTGCTGCTGCTGCTGCTACGTCGCTTCAGTCGTGTCCAACTCTGTGCAACCCCATAAACGGCAGCCCACCAAGCTCCATCCCTGGGATTCTCCAGGCAAGAACACTGGAGTGGGTTGCCATTTCCTTCTCCAATGAATGAATAAGAACTCTCAAAAGCAGTTCCCCTTCTCAGCCTTACATTTCCTTAGAAATGTGTCATCCTTCACCCCTGACTCTCTAGGTCACTCCAGAAAATGACACTTTCCCAAGGCTACAGGGAGATGGAGCAGACCCATCTATTGTCTGGGGATTGCTGTTGCCCTTACCTGGTCTCGCAAGTTCTCCTTTTCTCCCTCTATAACCTGGTCTCCACACACAACCAGAGTGATTCTCAAGAAAACCCTATGTCGGCGGGGGCTGGAGGTGTAGGGTGGGGGCCGTTCATGACATTTCCAGGTGGGAGTCAGAGCCTGTGGGTCATGTCAGCAGATGCTGACTGATCGACAGCAGAGAGCAGGAACCAAGTTATACTTGACCTTAAAGCAGCAGGCTGGTAGGAATTAAGTGAGAGATGCCATCTATAAAGAGTCCTCTTTCAAAAATTGCAATCAGACATTTGGTCTAATGTCCTAAGTGGCTGTACCAGCAGAGAAGACGAATCATCACCCAGTGGTTCAGTATGTACTACAAGGTCCAGATAAATCTCCCCTCACCTGACTGTAGTGCACTGACCCAAACAGATGGAAAATGGCCCAAGTTTACTGAAAAAAAGCAGCTGCTTCTATGTGCTTTCTTCCAACACGCATGTAAAAATGTACACACATCTTAGCTGCAATGTATTTGGAATGCAATCTACAGGAACAAATTCAGATGGAAATGTAATTCCCCTTTGGAACTGGCACATTTTGTAAAATCAGGGCTTAAAGATAAAATGATTTAAATCTGAGAAAAAAGCAAAAGCAAAAACAAAACTTATGTTAGAATGGCAGGTTGGGTCAGTCCTCTGCTCAGAACCCTCTGCAGGTTGAACACCCCTGCAGAAATAAGTCTCACCTTTGAGTCATCTTGGCTGCCACTGAGGACCCCAGGGCACTTGGTGATTCCCAACACCCAAACAAGGAGGCCCCAGTGTCAGCCAGCACCCCAGTGCCCATCCTGGCCACTCACACCCCTTTGCTCCCACACACCAGCCTCTCTGGCCTCCTGGGTGGCTGCCCCAGGGCCTTTGTCCCTGCCCTGACCGCCTTTGGTCTCTGCTCACATGTCACCTCCACAGACAGCTCAGCCTGTCAGTCCTACCCTTTCTTCTTGCTCATTATCCCTTGAGATAGTCTCACTCCAAGTCTCCCACCAGGGCCTGGCATCTTTGGTTTTGTTCTGGAACTCTCTGAGTCTAGAAGAGTGTGAGCACAGAGTAAGAGCCTCATTAAGTTTCTGAAATCAGGAGTAATGAAGAAGGATTGGAGCTGTCCCTGGAATAGCAGAACCCTGCCTACAGAAGCATTTTTCCCTGGCAACCAAGGAGAGGTGAGGGTGTTGGAGGAAGGTGCCTAAAAAAAAAAAAGAAAGAAAAAGAAAGGTGTAGGAGGCACCAATGGTGGTTATGTGCTGGGTCAGGGCTTTGCCTGCTCACCTGTGTGAACCTTGCAGCCTCCTGACTTCGGCTACACAGTGGGTATAACTGGGCTTGCTTCTGAGTGTGAGGAAGTGAGACTGGGCCCCATTCAAGGCTCAAGAGCATAATTATGAGTCATGAATATGTAGGCTCCAATCAGCCTGTGGTAGTCATGTCCGACTCTTTGAGAGCCTATGGACTGTAGCGCACCAGGCTCTGTCCATGGAATTTTCTAGGCAAGAATACTAGAGTGGGTTGCCATGCCCTCCTCCAGGGTCTCCCACCAGGGATTGAAACTGGGACTCCTGCATGCATTGCAGGCAATTCTCTACCATCTGAGCCACCAGGGAAGCCCTTAATAGTTTTAGATGCTCTCCAATTACCTGCTTTCTGTAATAATGAGCTCTTACTGACTAGGAACAGCAGCCCAGAGAGGCATAGTATGTGGCCTGAGGATCCTGGGATCCAGAGCTAGAGCCTGGACTAGCCACTCGAGTGGTAACCTGCTCTGCTTGGAACAAAGGACCAGATTAACTTCTGTTTAGCATAACTGAGCTAAATGGCACCTCTTCTGGCAACAATGAAGATGTCCTCAGGCATGTAGGCCTTTGGGATGGCCTTCACACTATGACATCAGACCTTCACTTTCTAGATGAACTTGACCGACTCGAAGTTACGGGTAGAATTTGCCTCCTCTGGGGTCATTGGCCCTGCACCTTCTGTTGGTCAGGCTGTGGCCAGGCCAGGGGATCTGCAGCTGCATCCTTCCCTTTTCCAGACCTTTGCACATCCACTTCCCCATCCACCCCCACCTGACTGACATTCCCCGCAGGCCCAGCTGACACCCCCGCCCCTCCCCAGCTCTGCCTGCACTGCTGCCTTCCGATTGCCTCTGGGCCCACCATGGAGAGGGGCTGTTCAACACTTGCCCGGTGCTTTCCTGCCCTAGGGTCCCTTCCTTAGGACCCCAGCGCCGCCACTCTCCCCTCTGCCAGGGTTGGAACCCAAGCAGTTCCCCGACTCTCCTTCCTGACACCCACAGCTCTGCACGTGCACAAAACACCTAGTGACCTTGCTCTAATGCCTTGCCCTTGCCATCTCCTCTTTCGGACAAGTGCCCTGAATTCTCCTTCTCACTCCTACTTTGGCCCTGGGGGTCTCCGCCCCCAGCAGGTGCTAGAGGGAGTTTTCGGAGGTCCATCAAATCCCGTCACTGCGGCCCCAGCACTGGCTGCCCCTTCAAAGCCTTCCTGCATTAAGAAATCTGTGTGCTTTTCTGGACCCCTTGATCCAGAAAATTCCAGGACCTCCTGGAATCAGCCTTCTTGCTGTCCCTTGGCATGTTCCAAACCTCTTTTGGGACGGAATATTTAAGAGGAAACCTGAAAGACAAGGAGAACCAGCCAGCTAAAGAGTCAGAGGAACAGCATGTCAGGCAGAGGGAATGCCAAGAACAGGAGCTCTGAGGCAAAAAGCCCCCAGCAGCTTTGAGATTGCCCAAGGCTTCCCTGATAGCTCAGTTGGTAAAGAATCCACCTGCAATGCAGGAGACCCTGGTTCAATTACTGGGTCAGGAAGATCCACTGAGACGGGATAGGTTACCCACTTAAGTATTATTGGGCTTCCCTTGTGGCTCAGCTAATAAAGAATCCGCCTGCAATGCAGGAGACCTGAGTTTGATCCCTGGGTTGGAGAGATCCCTTGAAGGGAAAGGCTACTCACTTCAGTATTCTGCCCTGGAGAATTCCATGGACTGTATAGTCCCTGGGGTCCTGAAGAATCAAGACACAACTGAGCAACTTTCACTTCACTTCAAGGCCTCTGTGGCTTGGTGTGCAAGGTGAACACAGAGAGAGGAAAGGATGGAGGATGAATCATGGCCAGTTGGCTTAGGTAAGGAGTTTGGATTTTAAGCAGGAGTACAGCTGGATGTGATTTATGTGTTCATGAGCATTTACCCACCTGAATGAGAATATTGGGGTGCTTCCTTAGTTCCTCCTCCAAGAACTCCCCTGCCTACCCTCAACACACACACACACACACACCCCTTCCATCTGTCCCCAAGCCTCTTGGATTCACACCCCAAATTCCCTCTGGCCAAGCCAGTCCCTCCTGTTGCTTCTGCTATGATATCTTCTTAGGCTGAGTGACAACAGCCTAGGAGCTGCCCCCTGTCCCCCATGCCCACTGACAACCTCATTTGCTTACCTGCAACTCAGGGCTCCTGCATCCAGGATCACCATGCCCCTTCACCTGCTCTAGTCACTGGAGCCCAAGCCTCAACCTCAGTGCAAAAATCAAGGGCTCATTCGATTGTTCCATGCAGTGCAGCAGCGAAGGCCCAGCGCTGCCAGACAATTAGACATTTCAGGGGAAGTCTGAAGTCCTGATTTGTATGGGAAAACTCCCAGTTTTAAAATATTAGCTCAAAACCAACAATGTTTTAATGCTGGTCAGTTCAGTTCAGTTGCTCAGTCGTGTCCGACTCTTTGCGACCCCATGAATCGCAGCACACCAGGCCTCCCTGTCCATCACCAACTCCCAGAGTTCACTCAGACTCACGTCCATCAAGTCAGTGATGCCATCCAGCCATCTCATCCTCTGTCATCCCCTTTTCCTCCTGCCCCCAATCCCTCCCAGCATCAGAGTCTTTTCCAATGAGTCAACTCTTCCCATGAGGTGGCCAAAGTACTGGAGTTTCAGCTTTAGCATCATTCCTTCCAAAGAACACCCAGGGCTGATCTGCTTTAGAATGGACTGGTTGGATCTCCTTGGAGTCCAAAGGACTCTGAAGAGTCTTCTCCAACACCACAGTTCAAAAGCATCAATTCTTCGGTGCTCAGCTTTCTTCACAGTCCAACTCTCACATCCATACATGACACCTGGAAAAACCATAGCCTTGACTAGACTGACATTTGTTGGCAAAGTGTCTCTGCTTTTGAATATGCTATCTAGGTTGGTCATAACTTTTCTTCCAAGGAGTAAGCGTCTTTTAATTTCATGGCTGCAGTCACCATCTGTAGTGAGTTTGGAGCCCCCAAAAATAAAGTCTGACACTGTTTCCACTGTTTCCCCATCTATTTCCCATGAAGTGATGGGACCAGATGCCATGATCTTCGTTTTCTGAATGTTGAGCTTTAAGCCAACTTTTTCACTGTCCTCTTTCACTTTCATCAAGAGACTTTTTATAGTTCCTGTTCACTTTCTGCCATAAGGGTGGTGTCATCTGCATATCTGAGGTTATGGATATTTCTTCCGGCAATCTTGATTCCACCTTGTGCTTCTTCCAGTCCAGCGTTTCTCATGATGTACTCTGCATAGAAGTTAAATAAGCAAAGTGACAGTATACAGCCTTGACATACTCCTTTTCCTATTTGGAACCAGTCTGTTGTTCCATGTCCAGTTCTAACTGTTTTTTCCTGACCTGCATATAGGTTTCTCAAGAGGCAGGTCAGGTGGTCTGGTATGCCCATCTCTTTCAGAATTTTCCACAGTTTATTGTGATCCACACAGTCAAAGGCTTTGGCATAGTCAATAAAGCAGAAATAGATGTTTTTCTGGAACTCTCTTGCTTTTTCTATGTTCCAGTGGATGTTGGCAATTTGATCTCTGGTTCCTCTGCCTTTTCTAAAACCAGCTTGAACATCAGGGAGTTCACGGTTCACATATCACTGAAGCCTGGCTTGGAGAATTTTGAGCACTACTTTACTAGTGTATGAGATGAGCGCAATTGTGTGGTAGTTTGAGCATTCTTTGGCATTGCCTTTCTTTGGGATTGGAATGAAAACTGACCTTTTCCAGTCCTGCGGCCATTGCTGAGTTTTCCAAATTTGCTGGCATATTGAGTGCAGCACTTTCACAGCATTTGGAAGAACTCAACTGGAATTCCATTACGTCCACTAGCTTTGTCTGTAGTGATGCTTTCTAAGGCCCACTTGACTTCACATTCCAGGATGTCTGGCTCTAGGTGAGTGATCACACCATCGTGATTATCTGGGTCATGAAGATCTTTTTTGTACAGTTCTTCTGTGTATTCTTGCCACCTCTTCTTAATATTTTCTGCTTCTGTTAGGTCCATACCATTTCTGTCCTTTATTGAGCCCATCTTTGCGTGAAATGTTCCCTTGGTATCTCTAATTTTCTTGATGAAATCTCTAATCTTTCCCATTCCATTATTTTCCTCTATTCCTTTGCACTGATCGCTGAGGAAGTCTTTCTTATCTCTTCTTGCTATTCTTTGGAACTCTGCATTTAGATGCTTATATCTTTCCTTTTCTCCTTTGCTTTTCGCTTCTCTTCTTTCCACAGCTATTTGTAAGGCCTCCCCAGACAGCTATTTTGCTTTTTTGCATTTCTTTTCCATGGGGATGGTCTTGATCCCTGTTTCCTGTACAATGTCTCGAACCTCCACCCATAGTTCATCAGGCACTCTGTCTATCAGATCTAGTCCCTTAAATCTATTTCTCTCCTCCACTGTATAGTCATAATGGATTTGATTTAGGTCATACCTGAATGGTCTAGTGGTTTTCCCTACTTTCTTCAATTTGAGTCTGAATTTGGCAATAAGGAGTTCATTATCTGAGCCACAGTCAGCTCCTGGTCTTGTTTTTGTTGACTGTATAGAGCTTCTCCATCTTTGGGTGCAAAGAATATAATCAATCTGATTTCGGTGTTGACCATCTGGTTCATGTGTAGAGTCTTCTCTTGTGTTGTTAGAAGAAGGTGTTTGCTATGACCAGTGCATTTTCTTGGCAAAATTCTATTAGCCTTTGCCCTGCTTCATTCTGTACTCCAAGGCCAAATTTGCCTGTTACTCCAGGTGTTTCTTGACTTTCTACTTTTGCATTCAGTCCCCTATAATGAAAAGGACATCTTTTTTGGGTGTTAGTTCTAAAAGGTCTTGTAGGTCTTCATAGAACCGTTCAACTTCAGCTTCTTCAGCATTACTGGTTGGGGCATAGACTTGGATTACCGTGATATTGAATAGTTTGTTTTGGAAACGAACAGAGATCATTCTGTCGTTTTTGAGACTGCATCCAAGTACTGCATTTCGGACTCTTTTGTTGACCATAATGGCTACTCCATTTCTTCTGAGGGATTCCTGCCCGCAGTAGTAGATATAATGGTCATCTGAGTTAAATTCACCCATTCCAGTCCATTTTAGGTCGCTGATTCCTAGAATGTCGATATTCACTCTTGCCATCTCCTCTTTGACCACTTCTAATCTGCCTTGATTCATGGACCTGACATTCCAGGTTCGTATGCAACATTGCTCTTTATAGCATCGGACCTTGCTTCTTTCACCAATCACATCCACAGCTGGGTATTGTTTTTGCTTTGGCTCCATCCCTTCATTCTTTCTGGAGTTATTTCTCCACTGATCTCCAGTAGCATATTGGGCACCCACTGACCTGGGGAGTTCCTCTTTCAGTATCCTATCATTTTGCCTTATCATACTGTTCATGGGGTTCTCAAGGCACAAATACTGAAGTGGTTTGCCATTCCCTTCTCCAGTGGACCACTTTCTGTCAGACCTCTCCACCATGACCTGCCCGTCTTGGGTGGCCCCATATGGCATGGCTTAGTTTCATTGAGTTAGACAAGGCTGTGGTCTGTGTGCTTAGATTGACTGGTTTTCTTTGATGCCCTCTTGCAACACCTACCGTCTTACTTGGGTTTTTATTACCTTGGACGTGGGGTATCTCTTCATGGCTGCTCCAGCAAAGTGCAGCCGCAGCTCCTTACCTTGAACGAGGGGTATCTCCTCACTGCTGCCCCTCCTGACCTTGAACACGGAGTAGCTCCTCTCGGCCCTCCTGCCCCCGCGCAGCCACAGACGCCATGGAGCACAGCTAGCCCGGGCCTTCTGCGTGGCAGCTGCAAGCATGCCATCTCGTCCAGCACCTCACAGTCAATCTGTTCTTCAATCAACAACCCACAAGTTGAGACTGCTCACTGCAGCCAGGCGTTGAGCTAAAGTAGCGAGAGATTCAATATCCTTGTTTTTCTCCTGGTCCTTTAAGGCTTTCATGATTTCATTTAAACCTTTGGTTCACGTAGAATTTATTTTGGTGTAACATATGAAGTGAGGATCTAAATTCATTTCTTTTACAGATGGGTGGCCAATTGTCCCAATACCAAATATGGATAAATCTTGTTTTTAAAATGCCAACTTGACTATATAGTAACTTCCTATATATATTGGGTGACTTCCTATCATTTCTAAATTATATATCTCTCCATTGGCTTGTACCATACTTCTCATTATTTTAGTTGTATAATAGATTTAAAAGACATGGAAATATCTGATGGAGTTATCTCTGCTCTTTACATTTCTTTTTCAAACTTTTCCTGGCTAACCTTGCTTGGGTATGTTTCCACATCAACTTCAGAATCAGCTTGTCTAGTTCTATGGGAAATCCTCCTGCTGTTATCATTGTGATTATGTTCCTGTAGTTAGGGAGAACTGACATCCTTATAAGGCTGAATCTCTTTATTCAAGAATATGGTGTAAGTTCATATTTGTATTCTTCAGTAGCATTCAAAAAGTTTTCTTCACATAGATTTTGCACTTTTTAAAAGAATTTTATTGTTAGGTTGCTTTTGCTAATGGAACCTTTCTTCCATTGTATTTTAGTACTAGCTAATTGTCTGTGTATTTCAAAGCTATTGATAATAGAAAATTAATTGTGTACCCAGTTACCTCACTCAATTATTTTGTCATTTTCAATAAGGGTTTCAGCTGTTTCTTGTAGGCTTCCAAGGAAACAGTCTAACAATCTTCAAACTAGTAGGTCGCCTCCTGCTTTCCAGGCTGATGCCTCCTTCCCACTTGATTGGCTGGGACTCCAGTAGATAGTGATGGTGTTGCGGTGTTTCTACTACCTCCCCTGGTTTCAGATCCAAATATATAAAGTCAAGTTATGGCATTATTTGCATAGTCTAACTTCTTTAAAGCTTTTTTTTCGGTGGGGGGGCCATATGTAGAATCTTTGTTCTCCAACCAGGGATTGCCCCCTCACCCCTCACAGTGGAAGCAGAGTCTTAACCACTGGACCATCAGTGAAGACCCCCTCAAAACTTTTTTAAAAATCAAAATAAATATTGAATTTTATTAAATCATTTTTTAGAACACTAGAGATAAAAATTCTAGAGATTTTAGAAACCAAAAAGGTCTCATAATGAGAATCATTGGACTTCTTAACATCAACCCAGAATACCAGATGCTGATAGAGAGCTGCCTTCAGAATTCTGGGGGAAGATGATTTCCAACCAAGATTTAGGCATCCAGCCAAACTGTCAATCAATTATCCAATAACTGAAATCCCATATGCAGTTTCCAAGGAAGCTACTGGCGTACATATTACAACAAAATGAAGGGAGTCAACTAAGAAAGAAAATGGCTTAGGATCTAATAAATAAGGAATCAACACAGGAAAGAGGTGAAGGGAATTCTCAGGCTAAGGATGAAGAGAAATGTCAGGAATTTCACTAGACAGTGGCCAGGAGAACAACTGGTCAGTTAGGAGCAGGAGAACAGAATTCAAGAAAAATATAGCACTTACAGATTACCAGATATGTTTGAATGTATTGTTAGATGTTTAGACATGTTTGTGGGATGAATTAATGATGCTAAAAGAAAAACAATTAAATGAAAAACTGAGGCAATTACTAACTCCCGGGGTGGGGGAAACTGTAGAAGATATTATTTATAACCATTAAATAGTATTTTGTTTAGCTATGAATGCTACTGGCTTTCCTGGTAGCTCAGATGGTAAAGAATCCGCCTGTAGTGCAGGAGACCAGGGTTCTATCCCTGGGTCAGGAAAATTCCCTGGAGAAGGGAATGACTACCCATTCTAGTATTATTGCCTGGGAAATCCCATGGCCAGAGAAGCCTGGCAGGCTACAGTCCATGTGGTCTCAGAGTCAGACATGATTGAGTGGCTAACACTTAAAAATGCTGTACATAAAAATAATGTGTTTTCATTTAGCAACTGCCATAGAACTGTATTGGAAGGGAAAGTGGGGGTTTGTGTGTGGTGTTTTGCGGAGGATTAGCAATCTTATACGGGAGGAAACCAATGCATATCTAAACAATAATGATAAAAAATGGTATTTAGAAATATAAAAGTAAATGTCAGAAAGTGAAGTGAAATGAAGCTGCTCAGTCATGTCTGACTCTTTGTGACCCCATGGACTGTAGCTTACTAGGATCCTCAGTCGATGGGATTTTCCAGGCAAGAATACTGGAGTGGGTTGCCATTTCCTTCTCCGGGAGATCTTCCCGACCCAGGGATTGAACCTGGGTCTCCTGCATTGCAGGCAGACGTCAGAAGGAAGAGCTAAATGCGTTGAAAGTATTTGCTTCTGGGGAGTGGGCTAGGTGGTAAAAGGAAGGATGGATTGCCACTTTTGATTATCAGTTTCATGGGATCACTTGATTTAAAATTTTTTCTGCATAAATATTTTGATAAAAATAGAAATTTGATTTAAAAATATTCCTGTGTGAAATAATTAAAGGCACCTTTTGTATCACTTCTGCTCCAGGCAAAATGAAACTGTGTTCCTGAGTCGTGTCCAACTCTTTGCACCCCATGGACTATAGCCTGTCAGTCTCCTCTGTCCATGGGATTTTCCAGGCAAGAATACTGGAATGGCTTCCCATTCCCTTCTCCAGGGGATCTTCCCAATCCAGAGATAGAACTCAGGTCAAAATGAGCTGACTAAAATTTGGATAGACTAAGACACCAGTCCCAGCTCCACAAATTATTAGCTGTATGACCCTAATAATAGGCAAGTTGCTCAGTCTCTCTGAGCCACTGTTTTTTGATCTAGAAAGTTGAGATAATACTTTAGCTACACTGTAGAGTTACAGAGGATAAAATGAGATCATACCTGACCCTGCGTGGAGAAGCATCCCATAACAAAGTCTGCCGTTTTGGTTATTGTTGTTTCAATTTTGCTTCCTTCAGTTCCCAAGTGATTAGCCTTAAGCAACTCACTTAACTTCTCTGAGCCTCATCTTTAAAACTGCAACAAAATACTTGGAGCCTCTGAGGAGATAAATGGGATAATGAGTGTAGACTACCTGTCACCTAATCTCTCTAAAGATCAGACACCTCCTTTTTAAAACAGGAAAATCCTTTTAGGGTTTTCTGAGGATGAAATTAAATGACATAGCTGAAACCTCTAGCACAGTTCCAAGGACACATTTATTTACTTTAAAAAGCTAGCAGTGGGTAAAACTAACAACGTTTTAAAGTCATAAAAGTAAGAAAACCTTAAACATATGCTATATGTCAATATGTCTATTATTTCTCAATAAATGTTATATGTTGACTACACAACATCTGGAAATTTTAAAGAAGTTGAAAAACAAAAATCATCAGTAACTGCAATGTTTTCTAATACATATTTTTTGCCTTTTTGCAGGGAAGGGGGGCCTCATGGCTTGTGGGACCTTAGTTCCCCGACCAGGGATTGAACCCTGGCCACAGCAGTGCAAGTCCCAAATCCTAACAATGAGGCCACCAGGAAACTCCCTGCATCTATTTATAGTATCAGTCAATATAGGGCAGCTCATGCTGCTGGGGAAACCATACAGAAATTTCAGCAGGGTAACAGTGCAAAGGTTTATTTCTGCTCAGATCCAGACCATACGAGTCCTGGCGACTCTCAGGGGCGCTGCTCCCCCCCAAGGTGGCTCCTGTGGCCTCCTGGTCCCTGCACATCACCAATGTTCCCAGGGCTGCTGAGGCCGCCGGAGCATGAGCTGGGGAGCCCCCAGCCAGCAATTAAAACACTGCCACCCTGAAGTGATGCATTTACTTTCCTCACATGTCATTGGCCAAAGCAAGTCACATGGCTACGCCTGTTCTAGCCGAGGTTGAGAAAGTTAAATTCTCCAGCTGCACCTGGCAGGGGGTGGAGGTGGGAGGATAGGTAAGCAGTGGCATGTCTACTCTGCACATTACAGAGCGGACATCACATTGTGTATAGGATTCTGCCAGCTGCTTTTGTCTCTAACCATTACATTAGGAACTACTCTTTGGAAACATGTGGTCAACATGCAGCTCTAATAAAACTTTTAAAGTGCTGTGGTGACACACTTCCCCTTTCCATTTTCTCCTCGCCCCCTTACAGCCTAGGGAGCTGTGTGCAGGTGGCAGGCTTCAGCCCCAGCTCTCTGCCTGCCTTTGCTTCCTCCAGCCAACGAAGTACAGGCAGGTCCCGCCATTGCTTCTCCGTGCTCGTACAGCTCCGCAGTGTCGTTCTCTCCAGAAGTAACACGTTTGGAGGTGAGGCCCAGAGAACCTGCTGAACAACTGCCGGCTTAGCAGCTCCACACGTGGGGTGCGGCTGCACGCGGCTCTGCTGGGGCCTCCTTGCGCAGACAGTCAGCCGCGGGTGCGAACGTGCAGTGTTAAAAGTGACACCAGCGCGGTGGAGGCGTCGTTGTCAGCTGTTGCAGGAGATGACACCCGGGCCTGCAAGGTTGAGTGAGAGTTCGGGGAGCGGCAGCCCCTCCTCGCCTGGTCCCAGGATCCGGGGTCCAGGAAACTGAAGCTGTGGGGATGTTGAGTGAGGTCTGGAGGCTGAGCACAGGAATGGAAGGAGCCCCTCGAGGCAGGAACCCTCCTCTGCAGGAGGGTTGCTAGGGTCCATGTCCTCCAAAGAACTTTTGCTGGGTGCCCAGTTCTGGTCACACACGGAGACAGCTGCGATGTTTACAAAAGGAGTAAAATACAACCGCTAAGGTTTATAATCTAGTTGTGGAAATGCTGCTGATGCACTGGAAACATTGAAACGAGGATGCAAATTGCACTCTTGTCAGGTATTGGGCGGTGCGGGCAGTTGGCAGAGTGTCAGAGGCCTTTGGAGAAGGGAGAGTTTGGTGAGGGCACAAATATTCCCAGGGGCTTTGTTCTTCTCAGCTGCTGCCATCCAGGGAACCCCAGAGAGGAAGAGAGGGAAGAGGAAGTCTTCAACAGTGTGTGATCAGGTCAAGGATGCTGTTTTGCAGGTGGAGAAACTGGGGCCTGGAGGGCCTAACAAGCTTCGCTGGAGGCAGAGATGGCACCAGAGCCAAGACTGTGCAACCCAGTGCCTTCTGCAGGAAGCCTGGGAAGCATTTTCTCACATAGGCTGAGGATATAACTCTAAGGTCTGACCTGTGTACAGCTCTAGTTGGGGGCTGGATCTGCATTCATTGTAAAGTAAGACCCAACAACACTGACTCTTTTGGGTGTGAAATAAAACGACTCGCCTCTAGTTTTACTGTTTACAAAACACTCTCCTGTTTATCATCTCATTTTCTCTTCACGAGAACCCTGTGACAAACCCATTATAACTACCATTTTGCAACTTAGGAAACTGAGGCTTGGAGAGGGAATGCACTGTGTTCACAAAGCCTCTTAAGGGCAGAATGGACCCCAGTGCCAGGGAGTCTTTCATCTCACGAATCACTCAACATAATGCAGATCTTAGTTAATTTGCTTGTCATATCCAATTTCCTCTTCCAACCGGGCTTGCCAGCCACAAGCCCAGCCTGCAGCTGATTGGACCAAGGGCAGAGAGGGGGCTTCTCATTGGCTGACCAGTAGCCAATCAGCTATGTTTGTTGGTTTCTCCAAGTCTTGCCGGAAAGTCCTCCGCTGGGGAACCCAGACCTGACTTCCTCGGGGATGTTGTGATGAAGTCTGTGTTTGCCTGTTCCTTAGGTCCTCAGTGCTGGTCTCATTTCTCCTTCAACCACCTACCCTCCACACTCCTACAGCCCCTGGAACCTATGAGCCCTGGAGCCCTAATAACTTCTCCCATTCTCTATCCAAGGCAAGTATGATTTCCTGTTCAGTGAAAGGAGCCTCGTGAATCTGAATAGCCTGGGCTCTGCTCTGCAGCCCCAGCAAGGCATCTTCCGCCCTTTCAGATTACTCTTCTGTAGGGGAAGCATTATGCCTGCCTCAAGAGTTGCAAGGGCAGATTACAAAAGTATTATGAGGCCTATGTATTCTACTGTTTAGTATTGCATTAACCCGCACAAGGTTTGTGCATTTTTATATTCATTTGTCACTTCTTTCTAAGTTGGGTTTTCTTATGAGTTAATATGTCCTCAATGGTTTCTTGTCTCCTCCTTCCCTCTCTCCTTTTCTTTCTTCCTTTCTTCTTTCTCAGACACCACCTTATCTATTTTAAGGCATTTCAAATTCCTAAAATGTGAACTGTTGAGTGGTCTGCCACTTGCCCCTAAAATGACTCTGGGCGCTCATGGCCTGTTTTTATCTGTACCATATGATTTTATTTCATCAGAACTTCATGTATTTGGACAGTAATAAACAAGACAGAATCTGGAAAAAAAAAAAAGGATTGCAAGTGCAGGACCACTGGGTCCTGCCCAGCCAGTTGCTGAGACCCGAAGCAACACTTCCAGCAGCCCCTGACCTCAAAGCTATCCTGTCCTCACTGTGCTCACAGGCTCGAACTTGTTTTAACAGGTCTCACAAGCCTCCTTCCAGGGATGCATTTGACAAGTGTTTGGTGAACATGTCCCTCTCCACTCTGTGAGCACGTGTTTCAGGCCCACTCCCAGCTCTGGCCCCTCCCAGTCTGTTTTCCTGTCCACCTTCATACTTGTTGCGCAGCTGAGCTCCTCTTAGGCCAGTTTTTTTTTTTTTACTTCCTTCTTCACCTATGCTTCAAATTGCTCCTGTGGCTTTGCTGTCCTTTCCGTTCTGGGTCGAACATCATCCTCTCCATCAGTGCTGGGAAGGCTGGGTTTTGGCCCCTGCTCTGATGGACTCAGAGGCTTAGGTGCGCCTCTGCCCTGCAAGTGTAAGTGGGACTTGTACTCGACTGGATCACATAAAATATGCTCATTTGTAAGACTTAGTCTTAGGCCTGGCTTTGAGATGCTGCTGAGAGTTCTAGGAGCCTGAAGTCATTTTCACAGCCTATAGATAGTTCATCTTCCCCATCCTGACCCCCTTCCCTTCGGTATCTTTATCTCTCCTTCAAGCTCTCCCCTTTCCTCTGTCACCAAATAGCCTTGAAAGTGTGGTCTCCAAGGCCAGCTCTTCTACCTCATCCCGTTGGCAGGCCCAGGGCTGCCTCTTCTGTACCTGCTTCCTGTGTACCTGAATTGTCTCAGCCCCAAGGCCATATCTCCCACTCTCGAATAACCTCCCTTCCCCCACAGTAACCCTGCCTTTTCTCCTCCTAGGTCTCCCTCTCTCAGCTTCCGTCTTTATTCCTGGACTCTTCCCTTCTGCTAACACCTCTCAATCTTCCGTGGAAGTACATCCTAAGCTCAGTTTACAGATGAGAAAACCAAGGCTGGGAGAACAGAAGGAAGCTGCCTGCAGGGCTGCAGCTGGGAAGCTATGGAGCAGCGGTTTGCATGGAATCTGAGTGAAGACTCACCCCAGCTTCACCCTGTACAGCCCATTGAACTCGCCAGGTGTGACCTGCCATCCACCGAACTCATGATGCAGACCTGGCTTCCACTCAGTGGGAGCCTCTCACGGCCCCTCGCTGCAACCCATTTCTCCCATGAGGCCACCCATCATGATGTTTCTCTATCAATTCACACCACGATGTCATTTCCCCCTTGCATGTTTCTGTCATCATGAGTAAGGCTGCACATCTCATTTCTCGAGCAGCCGTTCATACTTCCTTTCTGAGAGTGGCCTGTTGCTATTTGCTCGTTTTCTTTGGGGCGGTTGATTTTCTTCCTACTGTAGGAGTGCTTTCACATTTAAGGAAACTCACCCTTTGCCATATGTGTTGCAAATATTTTTCCAGATTTTTTTTATAGCGGAATTCTAATATAATATGCAGTCAAATTTTCAATATTTATTTTTTGGCTTGACATTTACTGTCAATCCAGTTGGCCTTCTTCTGCAGTATTCTTCTGGGCTTTTGGGGTGTGAGGTCTCCCCGCACTCTGCCCTGAATCATGTAGGTTGATGATGTGTATACCCAGTTTTGCCGGCCTTCCTTTTAATGTTACTTTCAGCTTCCTCAAAATCAGGGTGAAAGTTACATATGAGCCTGTTTTCCTGGGGATGCTCTGGTGAGGATGCAGGAAACGGAGAGCAGATGGTCCACCATGGTCCATCTACCCAGGGCTGCCCAAGGGCCAGGGTGCCAGGAGGCCTTAGGACGCCCACTGGCTGAGAAGGGGTCTCCAGCGGGTGGGTGAGTGAAGGCTAGGGCAGGGGAGAAGAAGGAATTGGGGTGAGAGGGAGGAGGGCAGGCTGGGGACCCTAGAGTCGAGGACTGAAGCAGAAGCGAGTGTGGTGCGCACAGAGGCAGAAGCGGCGACTCTCACCGCTCGCAGCGGGCGGCAGGCTCTGGGGTCCCTGGGGTCGGGGGCGGGTTCTTGGCGCGGTCTAGTGATGCCCTAATTAAGCCGCGGGTACATTTCCCAGCCCCAACTGTCACCCGCGCGCTACGCAAGCCAGGAATGAATATTCCCAAAGCGCCAACAGAAGGAAGTTCTTCATAAAAACGGAGCCCGAAGGCGTGAAGGGAAAACAAGCCCTGTTCACACGCAGGCAGCGCATCCGCTCGGCACAGCCCGGAGGAGGCGGAAGCACGGCCGGTGGGGCGGCGGGGTGGGCGCCGTGAACCCCCAGTGTGCAGATGCCTAGCGCCCCGGGAGCTGGAGGCTCTTTTCCTGCCGAGTCTTTTTTGCCGAGCCCCTTGGCGGCTCCTTCCCGGGATTCTGGGGCGCTGGGCATCACCTCCGAGGACCCAGGTGCCTCCCACCCCACTCCCCGCGGCAAACAGTCCTCAGCTGGCGCTGGCCTGAGTCTGGCGGTTTTCTGGGGCACCCTTGCCCTGAAGTCCCCAGACGCTCTGTCCGCTTTTTGACCCCGTGATCTTGAGCACATCACTCCCCCTCTTGTGCTTCTGTTTCCTTCTCTGAAACGTGAGGCTAATAACAAACACCCTCCTCTGCTTGTAAGGACGGAGGGAGATCCTGTACATCACTTGCTGTAGTTGGAGAGATTTGAGGGGTGGAGAGCAGAGATGTTTTGAAAAAATTTCTCCCTTCCCTGCTCCAAGGACTTCCCTTTCCATTCCTCCACCTGCTGGGGTAACTGCAGGAAGGCTCTTCAACAAGAGGCCATCACATGGAGCCCTCTAACTCTTCTAGGGCTTCAGCCACAAAACAGCCATCCAACTTGAAATGAAGTCCATCCCACTGAGCCTGTCAGCATCCTTGGCTCCAGCTGCTCCTGGGCACCTGGGCCCCAGCCAGTCCAGATCTGGTGTTCCAGAGCCAGCCACCTTGCTTCCCTCCCCTCTTACTCCTGCTGCCTCTGCAGAGGCTTTAGTGAGGGTGGGGACAGTGTAAGCTTGGGGGCCAGATTTCCTGGGATTGATCTCAACTTGATGGTCCAGACAGCACCTAGCTTGTTGCAGGCTGATGTTGTTATTCACTCTGCACTCAATTTGCCTCCTCAAGCTCGATGTAGCCTCTTCTTTCTTCTGCCAGTCTCTCTGCTTGATTGGCAGCTCCAGGGGCAGGTGCCAAGCCTCCTTCATTCTGCTTCTCCAGTGTCTAACAGAGTCCAACTCACAACAGGTGCCCAATGAATTTAACTGGCGATGCAGATAGTGGTCTCTGTGGTGTGGATGAGCAACCCCTCAAAGAATCTCTGTCCATAGATAACCAACATCTGGAAAGTCTAAAGCTTCACTGTTGCCCAGTTCTTTGGGGAGCGCTGGCTACATCATTTGTGGAATCCACCACAAATGAAAACGCAGGCCTTTTGTTAAAATGTTAAGAATTTCAAGATGGTGATGATAGAGTACTAAATTCAGCCCTGTGAGCACTTCTGAGCATGGGCCCTGTACTCCTGCGTGGTTGCCTATCCGTTAAGTAGCCCAGCCCTTGGGTTTTGGGGGGTAACTGCCTTGAGCATGTCCTGTGAAGATATTAAAACCACTGCCCTCTCTGGGCACTGCCTGTAAGGTAATCACGCTCAGCCAAAGAGCAACATTTACCTTCCTAGAAAAGACCTACTGAAAATTCTGGAATCAATGGGCAACAGTGTGTCCATTCATTCAGGCCAGTGAAGCTTTGATTTAAAACAAGACTCTAAATGGATTCTCCTTCAGCATGATTGTTAAGTCGCAAGGCTCTCCCTGCCCTGCTAACCAAGTCTTTGGCCCTGTGTCTATGTATTGAGTACTTGCTGTGTGCTGGCCCTGCTCCAAGCCCCAGGAATACAGCAGTGACCAGCATAGATGAAGCCCCTGACCTCCTAGGTCTGTCTCTGTAGTGGGGAAGACAGGAAATAGATATAAATAAGAAGACAGATGTACAGTAAAAGGTCAGGGAGTACCCAGTGCTATTTGGCAAAAGAGAAAAAAAGGCAGCTTAACTTGACAGAATGGGGTGGGTGTAATGACAAAGTGGTTAGGAAAGGACTCCCTGAGGGTGTATCTTTGCAGCAGAGACCTGGATGAGGTGAAGAGGGACCATGCCCAGGCTTGAGGACAGAGTGCTCCAAACTGTGAATTGCAAATGCAGGAACACGACTGGCAAAAGGAGCAAGGGGGCAAGCAGAGGTGGCGTGGGAGGGGCTGAGATCTGAGACATCCCTGGGACCCAGAGCAGGCAGGGGCCTTTTACCTCCAAGAGGAGTTTGGCTCTATGTCTTAGCCACAGGCCAACAACTCATTCATGTCATTGACAGCAGGCTGTCATATTCCCTTCCTCGAGGTGATTCTCAAACTACTTTTCCTCCAGTTGCTGAGTGTCTGTGTTTCAACCTTGCCTCTCAGGGCCCTGGCAAGACAGCAGGGCATGCAGGAAATGAGAGTGCTGGGTTTGACTTGTTCTTCTGCAGTTACTGCTTTGAGACTTGGATCTGATGCTTAAACTCTCTAAATTGAGAGTTTTTTCTCATCCTGCAACTTTGTTGGGAGGGCTTGGGATATAAAGCATCTAGTAGGAACCCCAGCACATAGGAGGCACTCAGAGGTACTTGGTAAGTATTAGCCTCGGTTATCACTACCTTTTACCCTTTCCAGTACCCTTTCATTTTAACCTCACCATTGGTTTTCACCACAGCATCACTAGAATTCCACTGTCCCCATCCTACAGGGAAAAGATAGTTTTGTCCTGAGCATTGTCTTCAAATTTCTTTCCTGAGGGGGCAAAGGAAGGGAATTTAATGTTTTCATCCTATCAATCCCATGCCTGGCACTACTATACATGATTCCAAATCATCCTCCAGCAAGCCTGGAGCTCCCATTACATGGGCACAGAAGCCGAGGCTCAGAGAAGGTCAGGAAAGTAGTGACACAGCTAGGAAGTGGCAGGCTGGCACTCAGCCTGCTGCTCCTTCCATGGTTTTCCTGGGAAGGAAACCCAAGGGTATATTATGGGCACAGCTGGGCTCTGGGGCCCAATGCTGGTGTCTGCTTGTGCTTCCTCCAGGGAAGTCAGATACTGTTGTCTGCTACATGCCTTAGTTTTCCCATCTGTAAACTGGGGAGAATAACAGTCCCTACCCATAGGATTATTGTGAGAAAGAAATGAGGTAACCTGTGTGTGCACCAAGAACAATCCTTGCCTGGCACACAGTTATTGCTCAGATCATCTTAACTATCACATCATTGGAAAGTCATAACCCAGTGTTTTCTTAGTATTAATAATACCTTGTGAATCAGACCCTCCAAGCCTACCCTTCCCTGGGCTTCACCAGAGACAGTGACCAGGGTGACAGCTTGGCTGCGGGGTCCTCTTTGGTGGCCGCAGATGACCACAGCTCTATCCCACCCCACGTGCGCATCTGCACTTGGTCCTTGCACTTCCTATCAAGAGGTAAAGCTGGATTCTCCTCCCCCTCTCACTCCCCCAGAAGTGATATTGCCTGGGTTCTGAGCCTGCATCAGAAAAGGCCAGGAGGCTTCCCTGCTTCTCCTGGGATGCACCCACTCGGAAAGCAACTGCCCCAGAAGAAGCTCAGGTAGGAGTCACCCTGCAGAGGCTCTGAGTTTGTGCCCAGACATGCCAGTGTGCCCGTGAAGTCTTGCTGGACCCTCCAGACCAGCCCACCCATGGTCAATGTCATTCAGAGCCCTGCCCAAGCTCCCCCTGCCCCAGGCCTCTCTGAAGTCAGCAGGGGTTTGCTGTCCCACAGCAGTGCAGAGGGGCAGGAATGGGAGTGTCAGCTGAGTTTGGCTGCTAGGCGGGCCCAGGAGTGCCTCAACCTGCTCTGAGGGTTCTGACACACTCACGTGGGGTCTGACCTGCAGAAGGGGAGGCCCCACTTGGGGCTGCCTGTGAGGACTACCCGAGGAATGCCCCCAGCCTGCTGTCTAGTGCACATCTCTTTTCAGCTCCACTTTCTGTGAAGTCCTCATGGATTGGAATTGGCCATGGTGAAGATACCCACACTATAAGTAAGTAAGTAAGTGTAGTCGCTCAGTTGTGTCCGACTCTTTGTGACTCCATGGACTGTAGGCCACCAGGCTCCTCTGTCCATGGGATTCTCCAGGCAAGAATACTGGAGTGTGTTGCCATTTCCTTCTCCAGGGGATCTTCCCACGCTATAGAAATTGACAAATCAGGCTTCCCTGCCTCCCTCCTGGGTAGGGCCTCTGCCCGCAAGGATCTCCCATCTCCTTAAAGGAGACAGACCTCATGTGACCACATCACCCCTACAGACCCGCAGTCCTCAAAACTGGGAGCAGGGTGGCTCAGGTTTACCAAGGAGATAGGCCTCTGTCTCTCGCTCCTCTGACCATTTGCCTAAGTCCCAGGCTCCGCTTTCTCACACAGACTCCAGTTAGCTGCATTCCTCCCATTTTATAGCTGGGCAAACTGAGGCCTCTGAAGGTCAAAGGTCTTGCTGGAGTCTATGTAGCTTCCTGACAAAGATGACAGTCAATCTCATGTCTCTTGAGCTGAAGGGGCGTTAGAAATCATATGTCCAGCCTTCTCCTTGTTCAGGCTGCAGGAGCCCAGGACAGGGAGGAGTGTGCCTGCAGGCCCACAGCAGGTTGTAGGTAAAGTTCAGGATCCCTGACCCCCTACCTGAGCTCCCCCCCAAACCCCTTTTCTATCCCCAGATCCCTCCAGTGGCTACTCCCACCTCTGACAGCGACCCTGGTTCCTAGAATGCAGCCCACAAGCCCCTTTTGGGTGGTTTGTGTACAGGGTCACATAAAGGCATTAGCCCACTCTGTCCCTGACCTGGGGTCCCAGCCCTGGGTCTCCCTCCCACATGCTTGGCTTGGCTGGGAGTTTGCCCTGATCCCTTTTTTTTTTAAGTTAATAAAAATATACTTTGAAGGTTTAATTAAAAATTCACAGCAAATACAATTTTGGGACATAATAGAGTATACTTCATGATGCTGTCATGGTAGGCTATGATACTAGCTTTCGGGTAAAACTGAAGTACACTTTCTTTGGCAACCTGGGCCTTTGATCTTCCAACATGTTTCTTTTGAAACAAAAGCTGCCTGTTGAGGTTGCTGACATCAGTAGTTAGTATCCAGATCAATCAGGTCGATGTGGGAGAAGCTGGTGAACAGGAGGTTTTTGAGGAGCTCGTAGCCGATGCCACACACTCCCACCACCAGGACCCAGCCCCCAGTTGCGTCCTCAGCCAGCTCCTGGTGCAGCCCCCACGACAATGCCATGGCGGGAAGACCATGAGCCATGGCGGAGGCTGAGGCGGGAGAACTGAGCCATAGCCGGAAGCAGATCACGCCTGGTCCTTCTGCACTTTGTATTCTGCTTATCTCCTTGCAGGATCAATATTTGCTATTTAAATGATGCTATTTGCTTGCGTTTGAGATTTTGCATTTTGCCCTGTATTCTGGGACCTGGAAGGGAGAATCTGGGGTCACTGAGGTGGCCTGGAGCTCCCAGTAGCCCCTGGGAGCTGAATAGCCCCTGGGGCTATTCACTGCCTAGCATTCACTCTTTTTCACTTTATCCATATTGTTAGACACATGAACCTTCTTGTGTTCACATCTATTCGATTAAAAAAAAAAAACCCTTTCTTGAATGCCAGTCTCCTGCCAGGCACTTTTAGGTCTGGGAAGCATGGAAGTGAAGAAGTAGAGTGGTGGCAAAGACCGCTTCACTCTTGCCAAAAACCTCACTCTCTCTCCAGGGTTAACCCTGTGAGGTTACAGCTCCAGGGTCCCCTGCAGGTGGATGTGGTCAGAGAATGAGTTTCAGTCACTGGAACATTGGCAAAAGAGGCAAATACCACTTTCTAGGCCTGTCTCAAAATGATCTCCAAATCTCCTCCATCTTCCAGCTAGAATCAGAAGATCCAGTGAAAACTCCAAGACTGCAGCAGCCAAGACGGCAGCCACTTAGATACACGTAGCTATGTAAATGGAAACTCAGGAAAATTCAAAATTCAGTTTCAGCCATATTACAATTGTTTCCTAGTCACATGTGCAGAGATATCTCGGCTCCCACGGTGGATGCTGCTTCCAGACCCCAGGGTCCTGCATGACCCAGTGGAAGGCCACCCACCCACCAGAAATGGCCATGTTGAGTGGTGTGTGAGAAAGAAACAAACTTTTACTAGGTTCAGATGGGGGTGGGGTAGATGTTTGTTATTTACTCTCAGTGATACACATCCTGGCCTGGAGGAACTACTGCTGGCTAGTTTGGGAGCAGCCCACAAACAGTCAAGCTTGGGCAGCAGTGCTGAGACAGAGCAGGACACAGAGGCTTCCAGAGCCTGAGTCTGGGGATGAGGTTGTCTTCTTGTTGCTGTTCAGTTGCTCAGTCATGTGCAACTCTTTGTGACTTCATGAACTGCAGGCTTCCCTGCCCTTCACAACCTCCCAGAGTTTGATCAAACTCATGTCCACTGAGTCGGTGATGGCATCCAACCATCTCATTCTCTGTTATCCCCTTCTCCACCTGCCCTCAATCTTTCCCAGCATCAGGGTCTTTCCCAATGAGTCAACTCTTTGCATCAGGTGGCCAAAGTATTGAAGCTTCAGCTTCAGAATCAGTCCTTCCAGTGAATATTCAGGATTGATTTCCTTTAGGATTGACAGGTTTGATATCCTTGCTGACCAAAGAACTCTCAAGAGTCTTCTCCAGCACCACAATTCAAAAACAATTCTTCAATGCTCAGCCTCTTTATGGTCCAGTGCTCATGAGGTTAAGGCTCAAAAATGCCCTTTTAGACTTGAGTAGGACTATGCCAAAGGCTTTGACTGCATGGATCACAATAAACTGTGGAAAATTCTGAAAGAGATGGGCATACCAAACCACCTGACCTGCCTCTTGAGAAACCTATATGCAGGTCAGGAAGCAGTTAGAACTGGACATGGAACAACAGACTGGTTCCAAATAGGAAAAGGAGTACGTCAAGGCTGTATACTGTCACTTTGCTTATTTAACTTCTATGCAAAGTACATCATGAGAAATGCTGGGCTGGAAGAAGCACAAGGTGGAATCAAGAATGCCGGAAGACATATCCATAACCTCAGATATGCAGATGACACCACCCTTATGGCAGAAAGTGAAGAGGAACTAAAAAGCCTCTTGATGAAAGTGAAAGAGGAGAGTACAAAAGTTGGCTTAAAGCTCAACATTCAGAAAACGAAGATCATGGCATCTGGTCCCATCACGTCATGGGAAATAGATGGGGAAACAGTGGAAACAGTGTCAGACTTTATTTTGGGGGGCTCCAAAATCACTGCAGATGGTGACTGCAGCCATGAAATTAAAAGATGCTTACTCCTTGGAAGGAAAGTTATGACCAACCTAGCTAGCATATTGAAAAGCAGAGATATTACTTTGCCAACAAAGGTCCGTCTAGTCAAGGCTATGGTTTTTCCTGTGGTCATGTACGGATGTGAGAGTTGGACTGTGAAGAAAGCTGAGCGCCAAAGAATTGATGCGTTTGAACTGTGGTGTTGGAGAAGACTCTTGAGAGTCCCTTGGACTGCAGGGAGATCCAACCAGTCCATTCTAAAGCAGATCAGCCCTGGGTGTTCTTTGGAAGGAATGATGCTAAAGCTGAAACTCTAGTACTTTGGCCACCTCATGGGAAGAGTTGACTCATTGGAAAAGACTCTGATGCTGGGAGGGATTGGGGGCAGGAGGAGAAGGGGACGACCCAGGATGAGAAGGCTGGATGGCATTACCGACTTGATGGACGTGAGTCTGAGTGAACTCCAGGAGTTGGTGATGGACAGGGAGGCCTGGCGTGCTGCAATCCATGGGGTCGCAAAGAATTGGGACACGACTGAGTGACTGAACTGAACTGAACTGAACTGAAGATTTAGTTGAGAGTTGTGACTCATACAGTCTTCCTTTTATCAAAGTATTTTCTCAGATAGAGCTCTGCTAAGCTCATGTATACAGTGGTGCCAATTCATTCAGTCTGTCCCAACTGAATGTCAAAAGTAGTCGTAGCTTTAGGCTCAGCCATGGAGTAAGGAATGAGCATTGGCCATGTAGGGGTACACTAGGCATTATTTTGGGGCTGGAGAGCTTTGTTGTATCCACATGCAGGTGAGAGAGAAGGGGAACAGGGCAGTCTGAGCCCTTGGCCAGCCCGCTGCTTCCCCTTAGCAGAAGGAACAAAGATGGGGTGACGGGACAGAAAGCTCAGAGACGAAGTGGAGATGCCCTTCACAAGCCTCTGAGAGTCTGATCAGCTGGCAGCCTTTGTCCTGGGTGGGAACGGCTGGCCTCTACCAAGTGAAGAACACCCCCTTCACCCCTCGGCAGGCCTACTGGGGCCCAATGCACACTGCACCTAGGTCTGAGGCTCCCTACCTGTGGGCAGACTGCACTCCCTTCTCCCCACAGGAGTAGAGGGCCTGAAGTATGCGGAGGGAACAGCACAAGAGGCAGGGGACCTGGCCCGTTTGGGCCACTAACTCACAAGCAGTCTTGGCCAGGCAGCTGCCCATCTCAGGGCCTCAAACTCAGGTCCACTAAAACCTTTTTTTTTTTTTTTTGCACAGATGGCATGCGGAATCTTAGTTCGACCCCCACCCCCACCCCCACCCCCACCCCCACAACAATCAAACCTGTGCCCTCCAAAGTGTAAGCACAGAGTCTAAACCTCTGGATCAACAGGGAAGTCCTTTTTTTTTTTCATTAATTGCCATGGTTTTGTATATTTTTAGCTACTGTACCAGTCAGAGTAACAGTAGGAAACAGATCTTGCACTCAAAGTAGAAGGATCAGAGAGTTTAATAAAAAGATCTATTTTCAAAATTAAGGCCAAGGTGTAAGTCTGCCAAGGCATCTGTCCCCATCATCTCTAAAAGAAAGAGGGTCCAGGAACCGTCCCAGATCCCAGTGAAAGGACCCAGTGGAGAGAGCCTCCTGACAGAAAGGGACTCAGCCAGAGTCCACTGAGCAGGAGCACCCCTCCATCCTGCCAGGACGCCCCACTGGTCCCTGGGAGTGCTTGGTCCAGGCCTGGCAGGTGCAAAAAAATCTACGTGTCTGAGTCGTAGGCCAGGGTCATCGGAGGACACATCTAATTATGATGACACGACATAAGCTCCAAAGCCAGGTGTCTAGTTTCCAGCCCTACTTGCAGGATGAAGTAGTGTGTCTTCTCACCTGTAAAATGGGGCTAATAGCAAAATCTGCCTGACAAGTCTAAGTGAGTTAATAAAATAGTTCTCAGGACAGTCTTGTACAAACTGGGGCTCAGTGTATTCCAGATGTCATCACTAGCAATAGGCCCTGTGCCAACCCCAAGACTCACACCATGTTACTCAAGCCCCCAACGACTTTGGGTCTGTCTGATCCCAGGACCTGTCCTCAAAGCCACTGTCCTGCCTGGCTGCTTTCCTCTTGTGAGCCAGCTCCACGCTTAGGACCGTGAGACACACACATCGATTTTCCAGGCTGGTCTTTTGCTGTACAATTGTTGGCTGTTTTCTTTTGAGAGACCAACCTGGTGCAGTGGAAGAAATCTTCATTTTCTTGAGTGAAAGATTTATTTGGTACCAAAAGAAACAATGATGCCTGTTAATAGTCTGACGAGCACACTGTGGGGCATGTGGGCCCATGTTCTTTCCTTCCCAGGGGGCCCTGCAGTGTCTTGGGACAGCTGTGCGTCCTGGCGGGCTTTATCATCAGACTCAGGAGCGTGGTGTCGGGGGCCTGGTCACGGTCATTGAGTCAGGAGGTCTGGTCTGTACCCACGCTCACAGTAGCCCGGCTGGATGACCTTGGGCAAGTCACTTCATCTCCTTCCTGCGTCAGATGCGGACAGAAACGCCAGGGCCTCATTCAGTTTCTCAAATGAGTTAAAATGAGAGGTTGTATGCACGGTCTGGCACGGAGGCCAACTCCCCGCCCTTTGGAGCTCCTCCTGGAGGAAGACAATAAAAAGAAAACCGTTTCTCCAAAGGGGGCCGCTCAGCCCAGGTGCCCCCGGCCGGCTGGCAGCGGAGGGGTTAACGATGCCTGTGTCCGAGGAACAATAAATGGCCGGTGGTGGAAACGCTGAACTGTGATGACGGGGCTGACAGAGGCTATTTTCGGAGCCCAACCGCACGGAGTAATAGGATTGGAGCGGAGGCAAGCGTGACCAGAGCCGATGTTCTCAGCTACCGAGGCAACCACGCCAGCCGCTGCGCCAAACAAAACACTGGCGGCTGCTCCCCACCCCGCCCCAGCTCCCTCCGCGGGGTGGTGGTGGTGGGGTTATCTCGACCTTCAGGCAAAGCCACCCTCGCAAAGCATCCAGAAGATTGCTTTTCAAAAAAAATGTTACTTTATTATAGTTGACTTACAGTGTTGTGTTCATTTCTGCTGTATAGCACAGTGATTCCGTTATACGCGTATATACATTTCTTTTATATTCTTTTCCATCGTGCTGTGTCACAGGAGATCGACCATAGTTCCCTGTGCTGCACAGAAGGACCTTGTTGATTGTCCATGTAACAGTCTGCATTGGCTAATCCCAAACTCCCAATCTAACCCTCTCCCGCCAGCTCCGCCACCCCTCCCTGAGCAGCCGCAAGTCTCTTCTCTAGGTCTGTGAGTGTGTTTCTGTTTCATAAAAGTTTATTTGTGTCGTAGTTTAGCTTCCACATGTAAGTGATAGCATATGTTATTTGTCTTTCCCTGTCTGACTTACTTCACTTAGAATGATCATCTCTAGGTCCATTAGTGTTACCGCAAATGGCATTATTTCATTCTTTTTTTTATGACTGAGTAATATTCCATTGTATATCTGTATCACAAGAAGACTGCTTTGATTTCCTAACTGGGGTGCACTGCAGACCTACTGCTCCCCCACCCTTTGTCCCCAGCTTGCTCTGCACAGCTCAGGGAGAAAGTGGAGACAGACGGGAGCCATACCGTTGTAAGACGGCCTGGTGGGAAGTGAGCACCAGTGTCTGACTCCAGTGACAGAAGTTGGGGGATTCTTCATCCTTCAATGTCTCCTGCTTTGAAAGAGGACTCCCTTCTGTCTTGCATGCCAAGGGACAGTGTCTCTCTGCCTTGGCCTTACCACCAAAGCTTACTCTGCACGGGGTTGGGGGGGGGGGGGGCTAGGCAGGGCCCATGTGGTCTGGCTGGGGGTTAAGATCCACCTGAGAAGGAGCAAGACCAGGAGCATCTCCACGTGTGCCCAGGGTCAGGGGTGGACACCCTCTTGAGGGCCCCTAGTCTATTCCAGGAGTTTCATCTCCTGATGCTGACACCTGGGTGACACAGACCTGTTCATTCTTATGTCACAGGTATCTACCATGCACTAAGTGGCAGGGCTCCTTTGTCCTCTAGGTGCCAGGAGGTTGTCAGGCTCAGGTGAGCGCGCCCCCCCCCCCACAACCGACTCCTGTGTTTGCCTCCTGCCCTCCCAGCACGTCCCCCAGGACAGATCTACATACACAGTGGGACCACACCTCTTGAAAAGTGGCATGTGCAAGTTTTTTTCTTCTTTTCTTCTATGTGACCTTCCCGCTCGCCTGCCAGAGGCACCCAGTGCCACAGGGAGATCAGGGTGGTAACAAGGCACAAAGAGAAAGAGAATGTGCAGCCAGGCTAGGAGCTCCAAGCCACAGCCCAGAGCTTTAGAAGCCAGGCTCTGCAGCAGAAGAAAATGTTTGCTAAATTCTGTGCATTGTCCTTTATATATCAGGTGCAGCGCTTGGAGCTCTGAGCCCTGAGGCTTATTCTAAGCTGGTGTAAAGTGGAGCAGACACTGAATGTGACAAGAAGGTGAGCTGGTGCTGGACAGAGGGACCTCAGGAGTGGGGAGAGATGTCAGAGAATGCTGCCAGGTTTCATGAAACTCAGGGGCCTTGATAGCTCAGGTGGGACCCCAGGAGTGGGGAAGAAAGAAAGTCAAAGGTCAAAGGAGACGCTGCCACTTACCTCATTCCCTGTGCTTCTGGAACTGAGGGCCAACTTCCATAGCAGGGCTGTTCCCTGAGTGACACAAGATCGTGAAGCATAAAAGGGGCTTGGAGCAGAGCCCCCAGGCTCCTGGACTCCCAGCTGCATGGAAGGGAACCAGAAGGAAGCTGAGAGTGTCTTGTGAACTTGCCAAGGGATCAGCCTTTTAACCAAGAACTGCATAGCAGCCAGCCACTCCAGGGGTCATTATGGGGTCATAGCTAGACCTTTGGGCAGCTGTCCCCAGATTGGGGAACCCAGCAGCAGGGCCCTGCTGCGGAGGTTGCAATCCCCTTGCCTGGCTTAGGTGTAATGAGCAGACCCTGGGACCCCAGCTACAGGACTACTGGGGTGGGGAGAGGGGTGGTGGTGGTGGGAAGGGTTGAGAGCAGGATGGCCTGTCCCCTACAGCCCAGGGACCAGCAGCCCCTGAAGGCACAGCCGCATCCCTGCAGCTTAGCAAAGAGAAACAGGAAGGACGGGTGTCCTCTTGACAGCAAGAGACAGCCTTGCAGCTGTTCCAAACTTTGAGAAGTCGTGTACAAAGCTAAGAGATGGAATGAACTTGAACTGGGACATTTAACTCTCACTTGTCCTGCAAGATGAGGTCAGGTGGGGTCATTTGTGTGTGTGTCTCTGTGTGTGCCCATGAGCACACAATCAGTGGGACACTGTGTACATTTGAAGCCCCTGCCCCCACCTGTGCAGGTCATGAGCAACCCTGGGGGCCGGAGTCTCAGGCAGGTTGTGTGGCAATCTCCACCAGCAGCTGGGCCCAAGTTTACCCCAAAGCTATTTCCGAGGGGCAGGTTTGCTGAGCAAATGAAGAGTGTAAACAGGATTGCAGGGGTATTGTTTAAACGCTTGGGCAAACAAAGTCCCCTCCTCCCTCCCAGGCTCCCCTGGAAGCACCTATTGACTGGCAAACAAAGGATGCTCTAATTTATCCTTTCACCCAGGCCCCGCCCCTTGGGACCCTTTCCCCTCTCCTGCATCCTCTGCCAAGGTCACTAGTTAACCTTGAAAATGCTTCTGCTGCTGAGTTCTGCCCTTTGTCGTCCCTCCCCACCCCCACCCCCCATGGTGAGGGCGATTTAATGAGATGTCCATGTGACCCACTGCCTGCTGTTTAATACACAGCAGAGGTCAGAGTGCCGTCCTGGCTTGTGAGAAACAACTGATCAGGGTTTTCTGTTTCGATTAATACCTGGACATAGATGCACTGTGACACTGTCTCATCCTCTCCGGGTGCCCAGGAGCCTGCATTCTCATCCCCACCCAGCCTGGGACCTGCCCTCACCCACTGAGGCAGAACCTTGGGACTGGGCCCAAAACTGGCATTTTGATAGCCTTCTAGATGGTGTTTGTGTTGGATCCTGGAATTCAGGAACCCCTGATCCAGTTCACATTGGACATCTAGATTCAGTGACTTAGTGTCGACGGAATAAAAGCGAGAAGGAAAGAGTCAGCTTGCCAGTCTTGCTAAGTGAGGTCTGGAGTCAACTCCACCATGGAGCACCTGGTGACCTTGAGCCAGGCTCCGCACCTTCCCTGCCGGTGGATTTGGGGGAGGGTTTAATGAGATAATGAACTTGAAAAAAAATCCCAGTGTTCCGGACAAGAACATCAAAGTAGGAGTGAAAGAGGAGAGTTATAGAAACAGAGGTATAATTCGCATACAATGAAATCCACCTCTTTGGAATGTGCAGATCAAGGATGGCGATGTATTGTAATATTTATGCAGTTTTACCAGTCTTAGTAGCCTTGGTTTTCACTTCTCTTCCCTCTGTTGAGGTTGTCTGAGCTGGGACCCATAGGAGCTAGGTCCCTGCTTGCCAAGGTTTGAACTCTCTTCCTATCACAAAAGCCAGTGTGCTCCCTAAGTCCTGACCTCTCCTCCTAGCCAGGTCCCTGGCCTACCTCCCTCTCCTTGCAGTCCTAGGACCACAGCAGTCAGCCAGGCACCGTGAGGATGGAGGGTCACCGTGTGCCCTGTCCTGTGGTCCTCAGCCGGCTCCGGGGTGAACTGGATACTAGCGGGGCCAGGGATGCTGGACTCCCTCCATCTCCAGCTCTGCAGTTGTCCTGCCCTGACACTGAGGACGAGCTAGAGCGTCCTGCCCTCTCACTGCAGCTCCTTCGTGTGGCATCTGGGCTGTACAAGCGAGTCCTCTGAAGACCTTGATTCAAAGGAGGGAGAGGTGGGGGTGTTGGGGCGTCAGGGCCTCTATGCTGCCCAACACCCTTCCTGGCAGGCCCAAGCTGGGCTATTTTTATTTTGGGATGTCCTTCAGCAGCTAAAAACATCTGCTTTTCCCTCCTTTCCTTGGGCCCTAATCTCCAAGCTAACCGCACTGGTCTGGCTCTGGGGTTTGTCAGCCTGCTCCTCTGCACCCACATATGTGTTGGAAGCATGGGGTCCTGCGAGCGTGTGTGTGTGTGTGTGTGTGTGTGTGCAGGGGTATGCACGTGTGTGTGTATATATATATGGTGTATATGGCATGTGTCTGCAGGACTCTATATGTGTGTGCAGTGCGCATACAGCAATGTAACCTTGTGTGTATATGTGCCTGTGTCCATAGGACTTCCTGTGTGCAACATACATTGGATGCATGTGTGTGTGAATGTGGGTGTGTACCTCGATGCACAGGAGTACACATATGCAAAGCCACTTCTGTAACAGTGTGGTTCCCAGTCTCCAGGCAGGCATGTGCCCAGATACAGGCTTATGCCCATGAATGTGCAGGAGCATGGGTATGAGAAGATTCTGTCTGTAAAAATTCTTCAGTCAGGACAGTAACCACAGCCATCAGCTCAGTGCCCAGAAATGCAGACACACATAGAGCTGCCCTATGATCCAGCAATCCTACTCCTGGGTGCATGTCTAGAAAAGATGAAAATTCTACTTCGAAAAGATACACGCACCCCAATGTTCATAGCAGTACTATTCACAGTAGCCATGACATGGAAACAACTTAGATGTCATCAGCAGATGAATGGATAGAAAAGGTGTGGTCCATATACACAGTGGAGTATTACTCAGACATAAGAAGAAATGAAATAATGCCACTCGCGACGAACCTAGAGATGATTACACTAAGTGAGGGAAGTCAGAGAGAGACAAATATCATATGATATCACATAAATGTGGAATCTAAAAATATGACACAAATGAACATTTTTGCAAAACAGAAACAGACTCACAGACGTGGAAAACAAACATGATTACCAAAGGGCAAGGGGGGAGGGATAAATTAGGAGTTCAGGGTTAGCAGATACACAGTACCATGTATAAAGCAGACGAACAGCAAGGCTCTACTGTGAAGCACAGGGAACTCTACTCAATGTCCTGTAATAAACCATAATGGAAAAGAATCTGAAAAAGAATATATGTATAGATAGCCATAGATAGATAGATACAGCTATCCAAATCACTTTTCTGTACATCTGAAACGAACACAATATTGTAAATGAAGTATGCTGCTACTGCTGCTGCTAAGTTGCTGCAGTCGTGTCCAACTCTGTGCTACCCCATAGACGGCAGCCCACTAGGCTCCTCTGTCTCTGGGATTCTCCAGGCAAGAATACTGGAGTGGGTTGCCATTTCCTTCGCCAATGCATGAAAGTGAAAAGCGAAAGTGAAGTAGCTCAGTCGTACTTCAATTTAAAAAAGAAAGAAAAGCAGACTGCCAAAGGGCCTAGCTGTCCCGGTGGGACTGGCAGCCCACATTTTCCAGGGTTGCCCTATGTCCCCTGTTTCTCTCCTTCCTCATGAATATTAATATTGAGTCCCAATCAGACGGTAGCCTAAATGCTTTTGTTCCACCTAGCTCATCTAATCCTAACAGCTGAAGGATGTGTTACTAGCCCATTTTACAGATAAGGAGTCCAGGGGTCAGGGAATAACTTGAAGTAACTGAACCAGATCTGACTGGTTCCAAAGCCTTTTCTTTGTATGACACCATACTGTCTCCCTGTGACAACTGGAAATTCACACACACCACATACTCTGCACGTTTTAATAGCTCAGGCCCAGTGCCAGTGGGGTGTTGCCATCACCTGTGGGGACATGCAGAGTGCAGTCTTTGCTGGGGATATTATTGAAGGACACACCTCGAGTGCAAATGCTCAGCTTGGAAAGCTTGTCCAAGATGGTGGGGAGGCAGGTGGACGTCATGGCTCCAGGAGACCCTGCTGAGGCTCCCCAAGGTGAGAATGAGTAGACGTCTCCCTTCATCCTGGATTTGAGGACCCCTAATCTAGCCTGGAACCCTTGGCAAGAGAGCAGCCTCACGTGGGAGCTGCAGTGGGAAGGCAGTCCTCTCTCTGGCCTGTCAGCCTTGGAGGGACCCTTTCGTGACTTGTCACACCCTTGTCGTCCAGACCAGAGCAGCTACAGGGAGGAAGGGACCCTGCCTGGAAGAGCTGTGCTCTGTGCCTGTTGAAGCAAAGACTGGTCAAGCCGCTACGCCAAGCTTCTCTCCTGTTGTTCATAAGATGAGCCAGCCCTGAAGGTGGCTGGACCATAAACTGGCATCCCGAGTCCCTGGGGAGAGGTCTCAGGCCATCCCTGTCATAAATCAGTGAGCCAGAAGCCAGCCTGAGGGCAAGGCACCCTGATGAGAGGAAGCATGGTCAGGTGGCTGGAGGCAGGAGCCCCAGAGCCCTGGCTGGGAGCTCTTTACACACCACCTTTTTGAATACCCCTAACGTCCCTGCAAGAAGGGAATTTTCCATGTGGTTAAGAGGATCTGCCTCACTTGGCAAAGTCAGTGCAAAGGAGGAGGAGGGGCTTACGCCCTTCTCATCCCCTACATCTTGCTGTCTGTCTGTTCTGCCCTGTCTGTGTTCTGCCCTGGGAGGTGAGGTTCTCCATCATCAGGATGTCCAGTGTGAGGACCTCGAAGAACCCTTGCAGTTTCTGCAGCTCAGTGATGGACCCTCAGCCTCCCAGCCTCCTCCTTCCTCAGGGCTGCCACTCTGAGTCAGTTTGGCCAGGCAGGAGGTCCAGACTCAGGTTCTCAGGGACCTGGGGCTGTGAACTTGGCTCTGTCACCAAGCAGCTGGTGAACTTGGACAGTGCCTTCACTGCTCCCATCCTCCCACCCCAGGTACCTTAACTACACTCCCATCAGCCTAGGTGACAATGACCCCAGGGCTCACAAAGCCCAGCCCCTCTCCCCACCTCTAGATCTGAAACCTATAGCCTCAAGGTTGAGTGGTGACTGGAGAGACATTTGTGATGGGTCCCAAGGTGGAGTCACGGTTCTCATCCTGGTGTTTCCTCCCCAGCAGGACCGGTTCTGATCCTCCAGGCTGCAGACACCATGACAGGGTTGGAAGTGGGACAGCTTTATGGAGAGTAAGTCCTGTGAACGACAAAAGGTGGAAGGACTTCCCTGGCCGTCCAGTGGTTAGGACTCTACATAGGTTTGACACATGATCAGGGAACTAGGATACTGTATGCCATGAGGCACGGCCAAAAAATTAAAAAAAAATTTTTTTTTAAGAGTTAAAAAAAAGTTGGAAGGAGAGTCTCAACCAAAGATCACTGAGCAGGGATAGCCCCCTGGGGAGCTTTCACTGAGCTGGAGAGGTCAAGCCCAAATACCTCTTTCCTGCTCCGCCCCTGCTGGGTGGAGTAGGAGTGGGGGGCTGCCCCAGAAATACAGGGCCTTGGCTCAGATGTCACCCAGTCGTGTCCAAGTCTTTGTGACCCCATGTACTATACAGGGCATGGAATTCTCCAGGTCAGAATACTGGAGTGGGTAGCCTTTCCCTTCTCCAGGGGATCTTCCCAACCCAGGGGTCGAACCCAGGGATCTGCCACATTGCAGGCAGACTCATTACCAGCTGAGCCACAAGGGACTCAGATGTGGAGGCAGGTACTGCAAATGCTGCCTTGGGAGGGAGGCCCCTGTGTTCCCACAGCTGAACAGCAGGTTCTATCTTGAGAGCAGAGGGCAGAGACATTTGCGTGGCTGTCATCCTTGCTGTGTGACCTTGGGCCTGTGTTTAACTGCTCTGAGCTCAGCCTTCTCAGTGTGGACCAGGGACAGAGTCACACTCACAGGGTAGTTGGAGGCAGTGTTTACAAGACCCCTGCTATGGGAGGTGATGAGTAGCAGTTACTTCTGGCTGTTGAGATTCAAGTCTCTGGAGGGAGGTTTTCATTCCTGCCTTCTCTCACCCTGGACGGTTGGTTAGATTACACTGGGGAGGGGGTCTGGGGGTGGGGGCTGGAGCAGTGTCTCTACAGCAACTCCTACTTCGGAGAAGAAGGGAGAAGATAGTTTTCACGGCCTTGTGTGATAGAAGAGAATTCCATGGGTGTTATGAGATCCCCCAAATCTGTTGAAGTCCTAACTCCAGAATGTGACTGTGTTTGGGACAGGGCCTTTAAAAAGGTAATTAAATTAAAACGAGGTCACTAACCCAATATGACTGGTGCCTGATAAGAAGACTGGACACAGACATGTGCAGAGAGAAGATGGTGTGATCACACGGGAAGAAGATGGACATCTCTAAGCTAAGGGGAGAAGCCTGGAAGAAATCCTGCCCTCACCTGGCTCTTGGAAGGAAACAGTTCTGCTGACATTATGGTCTTGAACTTCCAGCCTCCAGAACTGTGAGACGGTACATTTCTGATGTTTAAGCCCCCCAGTCTGTTATGGCTTTGTTATGGAAACTCTAGACAACTAACCCATGTGGTAAGGGATGTATCAAGTAGAGTGCCTTTGTTTTTGTTTATTTATTTGGCACTGGGTCTCAGTTGGGCATGCAGGATCTTTAGATGCGGGGTGAACTCTTAGTTGCGGGATGTAGGATCTAGTTCCCTGACCAGGGATTGAACCCAGTCCCCCTGCATTGAGAGTGTGGAGTCTTAGCCAGGGGAGTCCCAGATAGGGTGCTTTTAGCTGCAAGTAACAAGAGATCCAACCAAGAAAGATTTGATCAGGCCATTTAACAACCACATACGGCAAAGAAGCAAGGAAGACACATGATTTTAAGATGTTATCAGGGCTTCTGCCTCTTCCCAATTCTGCGGTCTGCCTCCTGGTTGTGCTTTTGGTCCTTGGAATACTTAGACTGGTAATCTGGGAGGACCTCACTGAAGAGATGACATCTGACTTTGACTTGCAGGTTGACTAGATACCCATCCTGGGCAAAGCCAGAGAATGACCTCTTTTTAGGACTGGGAAGCCAGCAACTGTGTCCCCCTTGGGGCTGGGGCTGAAGACCTATCGGCCATTGACTTTGACTCTGATCCCAAGGACACCTGGTCTCCTGCCTGCCTTCAGGCAGTGCCAGGCGTCCATCCAGCATAGATGCCTTATTCTATTTGACTATTTTTCATTCCTGGCAACATCCATTGAAGGATATGCAAATAAGAAAATCAAATGAATTTGTTTCACAAAGAACGGCATTTAATCGGCACAATAAATACAGACCATCATTGGCTGCCTAAGATGATAGTTCATGGAGAAGAAAGTGTAGGAGGGAAATTTGAAGGGCAAAGAAATAGAAAAGAAGGAAAAGAGGGAGACACTGTGGTGATAACTGAGTGAATGAAGAGCCAAGGGGTCCGAAGACCTGAGGTTGTTCATCCATCTATCCATCCTTTCATCCATCCACCTGTCGTTTCTTTCTTTCATTCACTCATCCAACAAATATTTATGGGGAACCTATATGCAGGTCCAATACTAGACATTGAAAATATGGGACTCATCAAGACAAATACTGCTCCTGCCTACCAGGCACTTCTTCCAGTGCAGTGAGAGGAGAAAGACAGTCATGAAACAATCTCACAGCTATGTATACAGCTGCAGACTATGATACACGCTAGGAAAAGGGCAGAGGATGAAGAAGGGCCAAGAAAGTAGTAAAATCAGAAGGATGAGCAGGAATTAACAAGGAAGACAGGTTGGGGTGGAAGGCTGGTGTTTCCTACATAAGGAGCAGATGCTGCTAAGGCTCCGAAGGAGGGAACACTTGGCTCCCTCAAAGCACTGAAGGAAGCTGGTGAGATCAGAGCGCTGAGATGGAGCAGAAGGGGAGGAGGGGTGGCTGGAGAGGCAGGGCCATATCACACCAGGTCTTCTGGGCCCTGGGGACGAGCCTGGGTCTGCAAGGAAGTACAGTAATAGGTGATATGTTAAGAAGACTTTGGCTTCTGGGTGGGAACTAGACTGTAGGAGCAAGAGGGTGCCAGGAAGCCTAGTTGGGAGACCCTTGAGCTTGTCCAGGCAAGAGATGATGGTCACATGGTCAAGGGAAGTGTTTCTCAACCTCAGCATCATTGGCACTCTGGGCTGGATGTGGGCTGCCATGATGAGGGCGACCCTGTACATTGTAGGATGCGTACCCCAGCCCTGGTCCCTGCACACCAGGCTCCAGTAGCAGCCCCACCACATCATGCCAAATGTCCTCTGGGGAGAAAAGCTGTCCCCTGTTGAGAACCTTGGACCAGGAGGATGATGGAGAACAGGCTTGAGGGAAAGGCAAGACAGAAGTGAATGGGATGTGGTAATTGAGCGTTCAGGGTGAGGGAGAGAAAGGTGGCAAAGATGATCCCCAGGCGCTGGGTGGATGTTGGTGCCACTCACTGACATGGGAACAACGACGGGGAATCCAGTTTGGGCTGGGCTTGCAGAGTGGGACATACCTGAGTTCTACTATGAAACAGCAAAGAGATCTCAGGCAGGCTCTCTTGTCTTACTTGGCCTATATTCGCAACCTCAAAATACACTGCTTGTGCTCCATCTAGACCAGCAAATGTGGAAAGAGGTGACTTGTCCTTCCTGCATCCTAGGCAGACATCACTAATTGATTCCAATTCTCTGAGCAAGGATACTTCCCACAGAGTCCTGTTCTGGATCTAGGATAGCAAATGTGAAAAGAGGCCGCTTGTCTTTCCTGCACCCGGGGCAGATATCACTAATCGATCATGGTTCTCTGAGCCTGGATACTTTGTCCCATGGTGCCTTGGACAAGTACCAGTGGGGACAGGGCATGAGAGAGAAAACCTATTTGCTTTCCCTGACCTCAAAACTCGCTTTAATCCTTTCCCACTTGCCCAGTGTTGACATTTTCTTGATAAGTACCAAAGTATTCTTGGAAAATTCTGGGCAACAATGTAAGGAGCAGGAATGCAGACTCCCCAAAGTTCAGACTACATCCTGTTCTTACTGTGTCATCCATCCCAAGGATTAAGTAACAAAGTTGGAGCTCCTAATTCATGCCACTTGTTGCAAATATGCAGTGGGGTTTTGGAAGTCTCTAGTTGCGGGTCCATCCTCAGAGCCTTTGCCACTATCTTTTTTTATCTAGTTTGCTGCATCTCTGGGATTCTCTGTTAACCTCAGTCTCAGGGTGGACCATAGCCCTCTCCCATTCATCCAGGTCCTCTACCTCTCTCCTCCATCAAATCATAGCAGAATGTAACCAGATATTTTATTGTTTTTGCACTTTTATTCAAAAGCATTTCTGCTTCCTGTTAGTGCTTGAAAAAGGCAGATGCATGAAGTGTGAATTTTAAAATATTTGTCTTCCTTCCAATTCTAATGATGTAGCAGCCCTTAGAATAATTCTGTACTCCTGTTGTGGGTAGAATTGTGCCCCTGCCCCCAAGACGTGTTCAAGTCTTAACCCGCAGTACCTATGAACATGCTTTTATTTGGAAACAGGGCCTTTAGGGATGTGGTCAAATTGCAGTGGGTCCTGACCCGATGACTGGTGTCCTTAAAGGGAAGGGCTATTAGTGCACAGATGCAGGGAAGAGCACCACGTGAAATGGGAACGTGTCCACAAGCCAAGGATCCTCGGGGGTTGTCAGCACCCACCAGAAGCCAGGAGAGAGGCACAGGACATGTTCTCCCTCCTAGCCCCCAGATTTTGGACTTCTGGTCTCCAGAACTCTGGGATAATAACTGTTTCTGTTGTTCTAAGTCCCCCAGTTTGTTACCGTAGCACTGGGAAAAGAATAAAGTTCCCAACCTCAATTCCCTGGAAATGAGATTGCTGTTTATATCTGAGTTGTGGGTGGAGATTTTTCCTCTTTGGTTCAGTGACTCTTGGTGGAGAAACAGGTCTCCCCAGCACTTACTCCTTGCCCTTGCGTCTGGGCTGCACGCCTGCTTCTGAGACCCTAAGGCTCTTAGACCCAGAACTTGGGGAGTGGGCTTTACCTCGAGGGCCTGGCTCATCATGTAGCCCACACCCACTCATGCCTGGGTGTGGTATCCAGTCTCCAGGATGGCCTGCCACAGTTGCTGGCTCCTGAATTCACATTCTTGCACAGGATCCCTAACCCAAGCCCCGTTGGGTTCAGTCTTTATTTTAAATGTTGGTACTTTGTTTATCATGGTTGTTTTCACAATGATTTTGATTATTCAAAATATGTCTTGATTTCCATACCGAGTGTTTGTACACAAGGCAAGGGCCTCGCTTACCTTACGTGGTCCCAGTGCTGGTCCCCTCTCACCCTGCAGCAGGCTGTCCTATGGGACAAGTAGAATACTCCAGAAGCATGTCCTTCAGAGGCTTGGTCATGAAAGCCTCTCTAGCTCTCACCTGGGCCTCTTGGCTCACTCACTCCCTTGAAACCCAGCGGCCACTGGGTGAGGACCCTGAACAATCCCGTGGAGAGGTGGACTGGATTGAGGAGTTGAGGCCTCCTGCCAACAGCCATCGCCAGGGAGCAGGGCTTGGGAGGAGGCCACCTGGGCGACAGGCCCTCCAACCACAGGCGAGCTCAACTGACATGTGAATGAAACCTCAGGAGAGACCCTGAGCCAGAAACACCAGCCAAGTTGCTCCCAAATCCCCCATCTACAGAAACCATGAGAAAGAACCAATGGTTATTTCTTTTTTTGCTTTAAGTCACTGAGTTTTGGAGTGAGTTATTATACAGCATTATTAGTGACTATACCCTCCTTCCTCAGTGTCTATGGCATCCTTCCCTCTCCCTCCTGCCAGCTGCTGTTGATCCTTCAGTTTTTCTCACTTGGTGTGCCACTGCTTCCAGGAAGCCTTTCTTAATGCCGCCAACTAGATGAAGTGCCCCTCACACTCTACAGTCCAGCTGTACCCATCAATCTGTCATTTCTAGAATAGGCCTTTATCTCTCCACCACCCCTGACTCCCCTCACTTCTGAGGCTGTTCTCACTGCTCTCCTTGGCTGGAATGCTGCACCTGTCTAGTTCCCATCCTTTCAGACTCCGTTCAGCGTCACCTCCTCCAGGGAGCCTTCTCTGATAGGGCCTCACTAGCACTGGGAGCCAACATCCATCAGGTCACTCCATGGTTCCTTGATGCCGTCGTCCTGCATGGCTGTGAGCCCTGGAATGTGGGAACTGGGTCTCCTCATCCCAGCACCTCACACCTGAGAGTGAACAAGGGGCGGGGCCTGCTGGGGAATCAGGAAGAGGGAAGGGTGAGATCTCTGCAGCAGAGACTACCAATTCTGTCAGGGCATCAGAACTTTCAGAGGGTAGAGATCATGGTCTGGGAGGGAGACATAGGCCCCAAGGACAGACACCACGTAGAGTTCAGGTTCAGGTAGGCACCATGAAAAAGAGGACAGCTTAAGCAAGATGATCAAGATAAGAAAGCAGCAGCTGCACACCCAGCACACAGAGGGATCAGGAGGGCAATTTGGTTACCGATGCAAGGCGAACAGGCCAGGTGGAGTCTGTGGCAAAGTGGACAGAGGAACTCCTATAGCTCCCAGCTCAGAGTTGTACACTCAACCAGGTCCCCTGTTAGAGGCTCCCTGGGCACCTAGCCCTTCTCCCTTGAAGCTCTCTCTATCATTGAAATTAGCTAATTGAGCATATGATTTGTTTATCAGACTTAGCCTCCCTGGCAGATGGAGACTTCCTCAAGGGCAGGACTGCATCTGTGTTCCCAGCACCTACCCATGCCTGGCACTTGGAGGAGGCTCCAGTATTATCTGCAGAGGAAATGGCTCATTGAATAGATGACCCAACACAGCCTAGCTTGCAGGGCTATTCGATGGGAGAAAGGGAGGTAATTACATGTGAAAATGAATGTGTGTCATATAAAATAAGATCACTCAGTGGAAGAAAACACCAGCAAATGAAACTGTCAGTCAGTGGCATCAGCTGCCTGCCTGGGCAGAACTTGGATTCTCTGCACCAGAGGAGTTGATGAGGGGTTATCCTCTGTGGAGGAGAGGAACCTGCTTAAGGAGAGAACCCCTTAAGCAGGCTCTGACCTGCTTAATCTTCTGCAGGTTGACTAGAACGTACCACGTGCAGATTCACGTGTGTAAACCTCACTTCCCTTTGCTGCTTCACGTACAGGCAAGGGAACGGAAGCCGGGAGGGCAGGGTGCTTGTCCTAGAGCCTCTTGCCACGGAGGGTACAACATCTGAGCGTCCAGCATCCCCCTCTCTCCCCAGTCAGGGCTCGCAACCCTCCTGGCAGAGTCCATGAGTGCTGGGGAGCTTCTGGTGGCTCCTCTTTTGCCTCCTCTTCCCCAGGAGATGCTACACTGAGGGACTCTTCGAGGCCAGAGGGTGAAGGTCAGACTCTGGCCAAGGGCCCAGCATTTCTGGCCCAGTTTCACCTGTAGAAGCCAACTGGGCAGACGGTCGGGAAGCTGGGGAGGGGAGGAGGTGGTGGGTGGGGAGTAGTCTGAATGGGAAAGTGAACATTCCCAGGGGACTCTCAGCAACAGGATTTCCTGACGGGGGATGATTACCTTTCTCACGTTACGTGGCCTGCTATTGACTTCCTGCTATTTTATTCACAGGATGAACCCAACGGAGGCGGCTATTCAGTGGGAACAAGGGAAGGGCTTGCCTGACTCTGGACTTGGAGGAGGTGGCGGGATTGTGGTTAACTACAGCTGATCTAGTTCACACTGTACTTGCCTTTGCACAACTTCTGAGCCTCGATTTCCTTTTCTGGAACAGGCGGGCAAGCCTGGTGCTAGAAGATGTAGAATCAGAGAGTTGTGGCTGGGTGAATGCGGTAATTGACGTGGGGAGATGCTCTGAGCCCTGGAAGGCTCACCCCGGGTTCCCATCCTCAATTCTGTCCTTCTTCTCTAACAACCTAGCATCTCGGGTCCACCTTTCTCAACCGAGAGGTCCTCAGTGTTTCCCGGAGAAATGTCCCACCCACTAGCTGAGTCCAGGCTGTGGTCTAGCTGGGTTCCATGCCCACTTTAACCCCCTTGCCCCCTGACCCACTCTCCTTGCATCTACACCTCTTTCCACTGGAAGCTCCTCCTCGGTCCCCTGCTCTATTAGCAACACTGTCTTTGGTGGGCGGTTCTCCAAGTGTGGTCCAGTGAGCAGCAGCAACATCTGGGATCTTGGTAGAAATGCGGAACCTCAGGTCCCACCTGAGACCTTCTAAAGCAGACACTCTGAGGACAAGGGACCCATAAACTTGCCTTTGAACAGGCCCTCCCCAGGGGGCAGGGTGAAGTTTCAGAATCTCTGGGATAATGTGTCTGCCCAGCTGGACTGTGAGCTCCCTGCTGGCCAGAGCTGAGTCTCACTTGGTGGCTCCCAGAGCTCCTCCCAAAGGCCATGAGGGACCAGGAAACAGCCTCCTGGAAGGCCGTGAGCTGATGCTCCCCAGGCACACCTTTACCTGCCTGTCTCCACACTCAGGTTCACAGCATCCTCTGCCCCTGCTCCTTCTAGGGCCCTCTCCCCAGATGCTCACAGGACCCAAGGCCTGCTGGCTGGCCTTTTCCAGAAGGCCTCCCAGAGTCTTGCAGTGGCCTAGTCTGCCTCTGTTTCCCTCCACATCTGCTGCCTGAGCCTTCTGGATGCCACGCCCAACTCAAGGTCTGGTTACATCCATAGTGGGGCTGCCCTTGAACCCTGGGTCTCTTCTGTGTGTGTCTTTCTTGTGATGTTTTTTGCCCTGACCCTGTTCCTGTTAAAAGGAGTCTTGCTCTGTAGGGTGTCACCCTCTGCAAGCACAGTGAGGGGAGTCCCTTGGCCCCCTCCCCTCCAGCAAGGGCCGCCGACATGTGCAGGTCTGTGGGTCGACACTTGCAGCAGAAACAGTTCACACCACTTCCCTGCTTTCCTGACCTGAAGGTCAGAGAAAGGGAGAGGAAGGGCTTTAGGCCTTCGGCGAGCTGCAGAGCCGCGTCCTCTGACTGCTCTGAGACTCCTGGCCCGGGCTGTGGAGCTGGCAGGGCAGTGTGCAGATGAACTGGCCTCTGCCTAACCCACAGTCTCTTGGGATTTTCTTCTCTACCCGCTGCCCTTGCTGCTACTGCTGCTGTGTCCCCAGACTCTTCTCCCAAGCCCTGGATGGAAGCCAGCCTCCTGGAGCAGGTCTGCCTGGGTGTGAAGCCTGAATCTGCTGCCTGGGATGAGTCACTTAACCATTCCGTGCCTTAGTTTGCTCCCCTGTGAAGTGAGCCTGGATAGAAACACAACCTCTTAAGAAGCTCTTAGGTTTGCCTCCAAAGCTCTTGATCATGAGGTAGTTGCCCCCCTTCCCCTGGGGAGTCCAGTAAGAGAGGGAAGGGAACTGGAGAGTGGTGGACTGGGTTTCCTAAGGACCAGCTTCCTCCTCAGACTGTCTCTGACCTCCAACGAGCCTCCAGATCCAGCATCACACATGGCTGGTTGGTTTGTGGACCAGAATTTCCAACCTCTCGAGCTGACCCTTTTTAGTGCCAAATAAAATTTCTGCTCCTCCTTTTTGTCCTTTCTACTTCCACTGAGAGAAAATGACTTCAGTCATGCCTTAGAATTTGGATTCCGTCAATCACAACATCTGTACCCGTGTGGACATTCTTCAGATATGTATGGATGAGACAGTTCTATTCAGTCCACAAATATTTCTGGGTACCCTGGTGGATCCTGGTGAGACCTATTCAGCCCACAGATATTGCTGGGTACCCTGGTGGACCCTGGTGGGACATGAGCCGGTTGCCTCTAGTCTGGAGACTTGAGCACTCTCCAACAAATGGAGTCTTAGTATAAATCTGCTCCTCCTCAGGCTTGAGCTCCCCTAACACACCTTGCCAGGCAGGTAGTGTGATGAACCCATCTTACAGATAAGAACACAGAGGTGCCAAAAGCTATATTAACTCCCTAAGACATGGAGTTAGTGATTGGTAGAGTATGAGTTGTATCTGAGTAATCCCAAAGCCCATGATTTCTCTCCACTACATTCTTCCAGGTGACAGCTAATCCCTATTAATCTTACCTCCACGGCTGGGAACTCCTAAAAAAGAAAAAGGCATCAACTACCAGCCGTGAGTCAACATTCCAGAAGCGGCCAGTGCGTTGTTTTCGTATTTGTTACCTAGTTTAATTGGCAATTCAATTAGTTGCCCTAAAGTATGGGCTTCCACAATGGCTCAAGAGGTAAAGAGTCCACCTGCAATGCAGGAATCACAGAAGACTCAGGTTCGGTCCCTGAATGGGGAAGATCCCCTGGAGTAGGAAATGACAACCTGCTCCAGTATTCTTGTCTGGGAAATTTCATGGACAGAGGAACCTGGTTGTCTACAGCCCATGGGGTACAAAAGAGTTGGACATGGCTGGGCACACAGCAGCAGATACAGATATTATAGAGGAGAAAATAAATTCTCAGAGAGGTCGAGTAACCTGCCTAAGGACACACAACTAGGAAGTGTCAGTGTTGGGGGAAGAATCCGGGTCTGTCTGCCCCTGGGTCCCTGTTGACCCCCCTGCAATATGTGAGCTTCCCAGAGCCTAAGACAAGGAGGGCGTTAATAGCTATCTTGAGCCGTAAGACTCCCCTCATTACATGCTGAGTATTAATAAAATTTTTTTATTTAAATGGTTTGCTTTCTATCTGGTCCTGCATCAGGATGAATAATCCATCTCCACATAGAATAACTTAAGGGTCTCTAGATTGAATGAGAGTGTAGGCAGGAAAGTATAATTTTTTTTAATCTCAACTGAAAAATAATTTTTAATGTGCCAAATATTGCAAACTCAATCCAATACATGGGCTTATTATGCAAAATGTCCTAATTAAGCATTATCATCTTGCAATAAGATGAAATACCAGCCACCCCGCAAGCATTCCTCTGAGAAGCTAAGGATGTAGCTGTCATTGCCGTCAGCAGAGGTCTGGTCTCGGCTGCCGCAGTCCATCAAGTGCCTCCTCCCCCGCTCCAGAGGACCATAATCCCTGTGGAATTCCACTTAGCACAGATGGGCTGCAATGCAGAGAGCGGGTATTGTGACTTGAAAGCATTTTGTTTTCTGCACTGCTGTTCCTGAGCAAGAGCTGGAACCAGCGTGCTTTGCATGTCTCCAGATACCTCAGAAAGACTCAAAATCCAATGCCTCAGCTTGGGGGACAAGTGGAGGCTTCGCGCGGGCAGGGCTTTGTGACTGACAGAAACCATCTACCCTTCCTGTTTGGGGTTCTGAGCAAGTCACTTGACCACTCTCAGCCTTGGCTTCCTCTTCTAGAAAAGGGGGAGAGAGAGGGTTCATCCGGACACCTGGGGCCTGAGACTTCTAGCACATAATCTGGTACTCAGCAGATCCTCCATGGTTCCTGTTCTTAAGAAACTGCTAGAGACTTCCCTGGCAGTCCAGTGATTAAGACTCCATGCTTCCATCGCAACGGGTGCAGGTTCGAACCCTGGTTGGGGAGCTAAGATCCCAGATGCTGAGCAGCATGACCAAAAAAAAAAAAAACCACACACACACACACACACGCTAAACTGAAGTCTGGCCAGGAAGAGAGATGCTCTGTGTATGTACCAGGGACCCTTGGATGGCTGCTCAGACCATGAATTGCTCCTTGTCAAGAGTCACTTTGGTCAAGCCACTCTCCTTCTCAAAAGTGTTCCATGGCTTCCTGGCTCCCCTGAATGTAATTCAGCTTCTTTCACCTGGCCACTAAGGCCCTCCTTTTCCCAAATGCCTTTTTCAGCCAACTTTTCTAACTCTCCCAAAGTCCGCTTAATAAATATTTAAAGAAACAGCAAATACAATGAATTTAGCATCATGCGGCTGAACCTCTGGCTCTGCTCCCAAGGAGCTCATAAGCTAATTGGGAGCAAGACTTAAGATCTCAGGAAAAAAAAAAAAAAGGAAAAGAGCCCTTTAGTTCACATTTTCATCAAGGGACCAATTCACACCCCAGGTTCCAGTCCTTTGAGCAAAAGCTCCCAAGGGCCTGCTCTGATGTGACATTTGGGGATGCCACTTAGATTAAACAATGAGGTGGGTGTTCCAAGCTGCAAATCATGACTCCCAGGCCAGAAGGCCATTCCTGAGGAAACCCTACTGTAAGGGCTTCTATTGCCTCAAAATACAGCCCACAGTTTGCCAACACCGAGAATGTTAGAATTGGTGTGTTTTGCTTTGTGGAGTTTTTGGTGTATGTGTGAAAATAGCTGCCCAGTAACCAGCCTGATGACATGAGAAATAAGTGCTCCTTGGTGAAGATAAGGTATTGCAGACTTGCTGGTTGGCTGCATTATTTAGAAACACTCCCCAGGGTGCATGAACTAAGGATAAGAATCCAGGGAGGCCTGGAGATTTGGCCTGTAGCTCTGGTGCCCGAAGTTTGATCCCCGAGTGGTCCTCCATGCAGTTATCCATCATTTGGGAGGATTTCCAGTTGTCTGGCTACTTGGATGATGAGGACCATGGAATCCTACCCAGGAAGCGTGTGACTGTCACAGGGGCATCGTGCAGGGGTGGGAGTTCTTCAAAGGGCAGGGGGTCTAGAGTCCCCTGACACCACCCACTCAGGAGTCTGTATAGACCTTGGGGCCTTGAGAAGCAATGCTGGTTCCCCAAAGTGCTCTGTGGAGCAAAAGTTGGATAGAGACTTGCTTCCATGGTAGCATGTTCATGAGCTTGTGGGGGAGGAGTTAAATAGCACCAAGTGCACCCCTGGACTGAGCCGTGCTTATCCACCAGAAAAACACCCTGAAGCTGATGGTCTTAGTTCAGGGCCCTTTATCAAGAGTCAGGTGCAAAACATTTGCTGAAGGCCTCTCTGTCCTCGACTCTGTGCCCACTCTTTATGTGGGTGGCACCTGGACACAGGAAATGCCCCATTCACTTATCTGCATATGATTAAATCAGTTTCAAGACACCCCACTTACAAAATGGGCATTCTTGGCCCCTTCCTAAGCCTTTGAGGAATGTTGGGAGAGCATTGGAGGTCTCCCAAGAAGTCACAGCTGGTGGTTTGTTGCATGGTGGGCAGTGGCATCCCCGGGCAGGCAGCTATGGGGTAGGCCTGCCAGGCAGCTTCCTGACCACATCAGCATTGCCTGTCCTTGGAGGGCATCTCCTGCTGGTAACACACCTGCTCTAAGCCAGCCAACCAGAGGGGCCTTCTCATAGCTAAGGGTCCCCATGCTTATACTCCAAAGTCCCAGGCACCAGCAAAGCCATTTCCATAACAGGTGGGGTCACCTGAATGTTTCTGTGTTTGCAAGGCCGGTCCCCCAGCCCCTGTGTTACTGCCCCTCCCCATCCTCATGAGCCATCTGGATGTCCCAAAGCCTACCCTCCACCTCTCTTTGGGATTCTACAGGCAAATTCTCCTTGCTGGACCCAAAATACTAGAAGTCCTTAAGCCCACAAGGTTTAAGCTGGAGCTTGTGGCTCAGGTGCCTGGCTGCCCCAGAAAACAATTTGTTCACAGTCAAAAAGGCTAAGACAGCAATAAACTTCTCAGAATCCCCATTGAAGCTCAGAGACAAGTCCTGAGAAGGTGATACGACACGTCTGTCCATTTTACAGGTGGGCAAGTGGACCTTAGATGGATTGACTGTCACTTGGCGAGTGAGCGGGGGTCAGGTGTGTCAGTTTGGTTCCAAGTCCAAGGTCCAGGCTCTTGGCTGCCATTCTCTAGCGGTTCCTACAGTGACTCCTGACTATTTCTGGGCCTCAGTTTCCCTGGCTACAAGGAGAGAAATCCTATCTCCTGGCAGGCAGGCAGAGCTTGGTGAAGGCTGGGGCCAGCGGGTCAACATCTCTGAGAGCTGTTCAGCTCTGGGCTGCAGGTGTTTGACACATTTATGCTCAGTTCAGGGCCCCCTGGCATATAAGGAAGTGACCCTGATCTGGGGGCACCTTATCTTGGGGCTCGACAGTCGTAAATGAGCCGACAGCTCCCTAGGGCCCAGTCTCAAAGGTGGCAAGCCAAGTTAAGTCTACCACCGGGATATCAAAGCCGGCGAATGACCCCAGGAAACGGCCAGGGACAGCATGACACAAAAGAGGTGCTTCGGGTGGACGAGGGCCCTCCTGGGGCCCGCTTGCCTTTGAGAGCATCCTTTGACAGCCATATGTCACCTTTAATGGCTTCTGCCTCCCCAGCAGCAAGGGATCTCCTGAGCCAAAATGCTTGGGGCCCGCAAGGCTGAGTTTGTTTCATTTAATTGCTGGTGGTTCTTTTTTTTTTTCTTTTCTTTTTTTGCTGTCCCTGCCTAATCTCAGAGTTAAAACCACCGAGAACAACTTTTTCTTTCTTCCTTGGACTGTTCAGCTGTCCGGGTAACACATCATCAAGCAGATTCGTTTGGCCCCAGGGCCACGAGGCATAAAAGGCACTTAGTGGGCGGCATGAGTCAGTTTCCATCAAGCCCCTGGACAGTGATGTAACCACTGCTTGTCAGCTTCCGCATCCGGGCAGCAGTGCAGAGTCCCCAGAGCTGACATATGAAGTGAGGATTCCAGAGCCAGGCCCTGCCTCCCTCCACTCCATCCCAATGCGGACCACAGCTGCCCCCAGGGACGCACAGTGTCTTTCTGCACATCCCCACGTATGCACGTCCTCCTCCTCTCTTGGCCCCTGCCTGCATTTCCAGGCTGTGAATTCTGACAGCTCAGGTGGGTGTCGGCCTCATGGGTGCATTCATCGCTGTCTATAGTGCCTGGCTGTTCCAGAAACTTCCAGCCCAGCTCCCCAACCCCACCCCCAATTCCGAAGGTGCAAGACACCTCATGGTCCAGGCTGGGCCTCTGTCCCAGGGCGTCCCCTGGCAGAAGGTCACACTCTCACAACTTGCCTAATTTGCCTTGCCACAACTTGCCTAGTGGCCTTTTAAACACACTTATGTACTGTGGTATCTGCACCCCTCCAAACATCTGGAAGAAAATTGGGGAAAAAATCCACCAAGAATTTAAGTGTTTATATTGCACTGGAATTTTGAAAACCAAGTCAGGAAAACTTCACATCTTTAGCTAATTGTTTGGTGGTACACAGTGCTAGGCCAACATATAATCTGACAAAGGGTGTTCCTCCTTGCTCTCTTTCTAACCACGTGGTGTGTTCACAGAAGGCTTGTAAATATTTCTTTCTCTCCCAGAGAACTCCAGGGACAATTTGTGCCAGTGTCTTAGTTGCTCACCCGGCCTCACTACAGCTTGGAAATAATCCGAGAGTCGAGGCCCTGCAGGGCTGGGTGGACCTCAGGCTGCTCTGGTCTTCTCTAGGGTTAGTTTATCCTCTCTATTTATCTTCACTTTATAACCCCTTCACCCGCTTCCTTCTCTCTCTCCGGACCTCATCACACACAGTCACCATCACAGGAGGGCCCATGTCTGTCCCTCTCTGGAGGCTTTCAGGATGATGTCAGCCGTCAGCAGTAGGACCCGCCCGTCCCACCATCAGCCAGCAGTCACTCTTCTGTCCAGGTGTGGCTCCCCGCTGTCTACCGCGGGGAAAGCCTGTCAAATGGAAAATGGGAGGAATGGATCAGTTTCAAGATTAAACGTTAAAGTCCAAAAAAGTTCACTACTTGAATTAAAACACTTAAAGAAGCATCGTTCCTGGGAGATAAATTAAGAGTTGGGGGTTAACATATACACACCACTATATATAAAATAGATAAACCAAAAGGACCTACTATATAACACATACTATATTCAATATCTTGTAATAGCCTATAATGGAAAAGAATATGTATAATATAGACAGACGAATCACTTTGCTGCATAGTTGGAACTAACACAACATTGTAAGTCGGCTATACTTCAATTTTTTAAAAAAGTGTAATTCCCAAAGAATGAGTTCTCTTTTCTTCCTTCCATAAAATTTTTGTTGAAGTTCTGATGTCTGGCACTAAAGGGCAGTTCTGAAATATAGTGTAACATCTACCCCTTTATTAAGGAGCTTGGGATCAAGTGGGATTGGTCCAATTTAGCAAATAATGACACTCAGGGGCAAACAGTCCGGGAGAGGAAAGTGCACCACCAGCCCCCCACTCCCAGGGAGGAGCCAGTTTAAGGCAATACAGATGGCTCATGAGTAGCCCCATTCATGATCACGGCCCAGGACGGATGGCGACATTGAGGTTTTCAAGGTGTACGGCTCTCTGCGGACTGCTGGCTCCTGACTGACCACCAGCCGTTGAGGAGCCCCATCCCTAATCAGACTCCTCCCTGCTCCCCCTCCTAACTTTACCAGGAGAATTCCTACCTTGGTATCTTCGCCGAAGCCTGTCCTTTGCTCACCCTGGATGCCCTCTCACCATCTCTCTCCTTGGACAAATCCCTGTCCTTCCAGCAGAGCCTGCCCCATGGGCATCTTCCTTGTGTGGTCACCCAATGCCCCTCACTGAAGCGCCCCACGCTTGGGTTAACGCTCTGGGCTGCCATGCGGAAGTTCTCAGTAATTTGGTCTTTGATGTTGTGTTTTGTGGGTGAAGTCCAATGGCGGGGTGGTGGGCAGAGGGATTAGTGCCCCTCAGGACCAGGTGAGTCCATGGAGATATGGACTGCCCTGAAAGGCCGTGCCTTCCACTTGAGCCAGGACTCGCTCCCAATGCAAAGAGAAGGCCCCGGCATTCAGGAAACAGGGACCGCTAAGGAGTCTTTACGTTCCCTCTTACTCTGTCCCTTTCCTGTACCTGCCAACCTGGTGTGCTGGACGTGAGACCCGAAGCACAGGGAACAATAACGCAGCACCGGGTCCCTCTTCCTTCCAACAGGAAGCTGAAGGTGGACCATGTTGGTAGAGTGTGTGCATATCAAGAAGTGAAATAAAAACAGTCGAGTGAGTGTTGGGCTGCGTTTCCGCTGCTCTGGTAAGAATGAAATACATATGCATGGCCTGACTCTGAAACACAAACTGTGTAATCCTGGTGATTCTGCATGTGAGTTAAATGTTCTTCTATTTATGCTTAAAACTGGCCTGGCACAGTCTAGAGATGAACAGTAAAATGCACGCTCATCATTTAAAATGTTTACTTTTTAAAGAATTGAAGTATAGTTGATTTACAATGTTAATTTCTGCTGTACTGCAAAGTGATTCAGTTACACATATATATACATTCTTTTTCATATTCTTTTCCATTATGGTTTATCCCAGGAGACTGGATATAGCTCTCTGGGCTACGCAGTAGGACCTCGTTTATCCATTCTATACATAATGGCTTGCATCTGCTAACCCCAAACTCCTAATCCTTCACTTCCTCACCCTACCCTTCCCTCTTGGCAACCATCAGTCTGTGCTCTATGTCTCTGAGTCTGCTTCTGTTTTGTAGATAAGTTTATTTGTGTCATATGAAGTGTTTACTTGTCGTTACCTAAAATGACACTAAGTGGCCAACAAGTAGACACCATGACAGGTTGAGAGAGAAGGGAATCAGAAAGGAAAAGGCTTTAAGTTTTAGTGTCCTTAGTGACACTTTTTCCTGCCTTTTCTTTCTCTTTTTCAGTTTTTGGCTGCATGGCATATAGAATCATAGTTTTCCAACCAAGGGTCGTACCCACACCCCCCACATGGAAGGGTAGAGTGTTAACCACTGCACCACCAGGAAGGCCCCTTTCCCTGTCTTTTAAACAGGAGTCCTGCCTTTCATGCTGCACCTAACCATGTAAACACCGTAGCCAGCTCTACCTTCAAAGCACATTCAAGCCATTTGCATTGTAGTCATTTCACACCACAGCCAGCGCCCTTGCCTGGGACAGCAAGGGCTCCGTCTGCCCTGCCCTCTGTTGTGCTTGTCTAGTGACATCTGTCAGCCCCACAGGATGGACTTAATAACTGGAAATCTCACACCTGGAAGATGTCACTGTTGTCTGTGATTTGCATTGCACACAGTAGGTGCTCAGTAAATGCTTGTTGAATGCCACTGATTTACCCATAAGGCCCTCAAGGCCAGGGTCTGGGTCTTACACTCACACAGTGGCAGTACTTGGCCTTGCGCAGATAAAGGGCACAGTGACTGTTTGCCGGTGAAGATATGGTTTCTACATTCGGAGCAGAAAACCCTTCTCTGTGGATAGCACAAGGCCACTTCTCGCTATTCCTCTGGTCTCAGTGATTCTGTGTGGAAGATAAAGATGACCGATAGGTCCAGAATGTTAGTGTTAGAAAAGACTTTAGACAAATTCTCTTGTTTTCTAAATGAAGGAGTAGAGATGAGGGCTAAAGGACATATCTGAAACATAGATAAAGTGGGTAGCTGTTGCCTGCTCTCCACCCATCACCACCTCCCTCCTTCCAGACCTCTTTATGCGGTCCAGGGAAATAGCCTCCCTGCTGTTTTGGGGGTGGGATCTGTGATCCAGGCTGAGCCAATGAGCACATTCCATCTCTCCGGCCATGGTGACGAATTTGGGGTTCAGCCTGAGACCTGAGATAGGCCAATCCGTGTGAACATCAAGGCTTTTGCTAGGGGTGAGGGGCGGCAGACACTCTCTGCTCCGGACCAGGGATGTGAGGAGAGGCAGGGTGCGACTGCTGCAGCTGCTTCTGGTATCTTGCCAGGGCCGAGCTGGAGGAGCAACCACTGCACCACATGAGGAAGGGCAATGGGAATGACAGAGAATGGCACCAGAGCCCGAAGCTATTGTTAATCACTGGATCAACCCACACCTGAAGCCTACATAGCTGCAGGAGTTTTCATCTATGTTAACCGGCAAATTTTCTTTTTCAAATGTGTTATTATTGAAACTAGTTTGTTTGGAAATTTCTGTTCTGAACAAAGTAGATGATACTGACAAGTCCAAAAAAAAAAAAAAAGTAAAGTAAATAATTCAAAGATATATAAAAGCAGGCCTAGGTTTCAAGTCTCCTGACTCCCTACCTAGTAGCCACTGCAATAACCCCACCGTAATGCCCCCAGATATGAAGTAACTGTACTTCGGCACCCATCTGAAGTAATTCTAGTGACAATAGGTCTGGTGGAGAATCAGTGGCAGCAACAGCAAACCTAACAGATTGCGCATTATTACCACATTGTGAATGAATCAAGCATTCCAACTGCTCTCCTGTCGGGGCCAGAAAAGGCGGGTCTGAGTCTTCCCCGGGACACTGCAGTGATTCCCACTTAGCATTGTGACAGCAGGTAGCAGAGCCCAGGCAGTGTATCCTTGGAGGACAGCACCACTGGCAGGGGCCCCGAGACTTCACGGGGCCAAGGGAGGGAGCAGAGGCAGCAGTGCACGCAGTCGGCTCAGGACAGTCTGCCCTCAGTAAACTCCAAGCGACGGTCAGAGCTGGCCACGAACAGCCCTCTCCTTCCTGCCTTCGTGAGCACAGCATGGTGGAACGCACTGAACCTTAGTCTCCGAGAGGGCTGGAATTAAAGGACTAGATCTGCCCACTCATCTCCCATCCGGCACACCAGGCAGCAGTGTGCTCTGGGATGCATAGCCCTGAGATGCAGACCCTTGGCCGCATTAGCTCAGCTCCCCTCCAGGCCACTGGGTCACCACACCCTACATCGTCCTTTAGCTGTTGAGGGACAGGGCCTAGGGTCCTGCAGTCACCCCTCAGGCTGAGTGCGTTGGAGGGGCCCGAGAAAATAGGAAGACCCATGACACCTCTCTGATTTCTCCAGGTGCCCCCGAGGGGCATCTCCTGAAGTCCTCCTGACAGGCAGCCAGATGGGATGTTTTGGGAGCAAGGCCATACTGCACAGAGCCAGGGTGGAGCTCACCGCCGCTGGGAACCACGTGGGCTCTGAGGCAGCAGAAAAAGAGGATGCCCTGAGGGCTGTGGCATCAGAAAAGGCCTTGGAAGCAGGAAGCACCTGGGCGGGACCAGAAGGATGAGCAGAGGCAAGGTAGAGGCGGTAGGAAGACACACAGAAGGCAGAGGATGTTGGCTCATGCCAGCCACTCCAAAGGGAGATCCTGGAGACCCCCAGGGCTCTGCTCTGCAGGTTGCTGGGCCCTGGCCAGGCTAATGCAAGAGGTCTCCCACCAACTGGAAACAGAGAACTTGCATAGCTGAGAGCTCCGTGAAAGGGCCTGGATTCTGATGGCAGGCAGACTGGCAGGGCCAGGGGCCGGGGGCAATGGCCTGGAGCCCCCACGGTTTGGTCCCAGAGGAAGCTCAGGGCAGGTGCTACGGCCTGAGGAGGCCCTTCCCCACAGTAAGTAGAGTCCCTTAGCTCCTTCAGCTAGTCTCTTGGTCAAGTTCCCTAACCTCCCTGAGCCTCAGTTTCTTACTCTTGTAAAATGGGTATGTGACCTGATAGGTTTGCTTTGCGTATCCCCTGAGATCACAGGCCCAGCACCAATAAAGGCCCTTCAGATTCAAGTTTCCTACTCCCCTCAGCAAGCTCCCCATGGACTCCTCTGATTTTCTCTAGTATTTTCTCCACTCTGTAGCTGTGTACCTCCTGGACTGGGTGGAACAGAGGCGGACAGCTAAATCAAGCCCACAAGTCTATCACCAGACACTAGATCTCCCCAGAGGACATTCCTCACTACAGCTGTAATGCTGCCAGCCCCAGGGACATGACTGCACCAGGGGGTAGGCTCCCCACACCTCGAGGCTTAAGGGGCCAGCTCACAGCCTCTGGGATCCAGTGGTTCCAGCAGGCAACCAAGGTGATGGCAAGTTTAGCCTTACAGCCAGGTGTGTTAGTGACGGCTGCAGAAACCAGCAAGCAGAACCCTGCACAGAGAGACAGAGAGCAACACGCGTTAGGGGATCAAGGCCCAGATTAAATTCCCAGGCTGACTGCTTCTTGGCTGTGTGGCCTTGGGCAAGTTAGGTATTCCCTTACCCCCTCGGCCTGGGGTGAGGACACTCTGGAGGTGAACCATCATTTTCCATCAAGTAAGCTGCACAGCTTCATTTCTCTGGCTCTTCCCAGTTTCAGGGAAGGAGCTGTTATTACCCCTGCTTCCCAGTGGAGAAACGGAGCTGGATCTCCGCTTGTTTCGGCAGCTTTATCAATAGTTACAGTAGGACCTTGGGCATTTGACCTGTGCTCCGGGCAGGGTAGGGGATGGGCCAGGGCCCGAGCATCGGGGTCCTGGCCACTGTGCCTGCCACTCCCACCCAACTGGGATGTACGGCTCTGGTCAGGTGGAGCCCCGTTGTCCACATTGATGTAGTATTAAATTGGCTTTCTCTCCTCTTCTCATTTTCCAGACCCCTCACTCTAGCTGCTGGTGATGGTTCCCAAATCAACCATCAACTGCATGCCCAGCTCTTGGCTATGCTCACAGGAAGGCTGGGCTAGAACAGAGCATGTTATTAATGCTGCTGCTGCTGCTGCTAAGTCGCTTCCGTCATGTCCGACTCTGTGCGAGCCCATAGACGGCAGCCCACCAGGCTCCCCCGTCCCTGGGATTCTCCAGGCAAGAACACTGCAGTGAGTTGCCATTTCCTATTACTGTATAGATATAATTTAAAGAAACATTTTTTAAAGTTTCATATACATGCAGGAGACCCAGGTTTGATCCCTGGGTCAGGAAGATCCCCTCGAGAAGGAAATGGCAATTGACTCCAGTATTCTTGCCTGGAGAATTTCACGGACATGGGAGCCTGGCAGGCTATATAGTCCATGGGGTTGCAAAGAGGCAGACACGACTGAGCAACTAACACTTTCACTTTCTTTCAGGAGTATTTAGATGCTACAGGTTTGGCTTCAGGACCATGCCAGTGGCAGTAGGATTATTATCATATTTGATTTCTCTTTATCAATCGAGGAAAAGAAACAGTGAGGGGAAATACATCACCACCAAAAGCTTAGCCTAGGAAAATGATCTTAGATTTTTTAAAATGTTAATGTTGAAATCATTTTAGATATATAGGAGACCAACAAAGATAATAACAGAGTTCCTATTATATACAGTTTTGGGATTGCTTCTTCCCCTTCATGTGGTAACATGATTTTCCATGTGAATGGGGGGCCCCACATGCAGCCACCCCGGGAATTGGCCACAGCCTGTCTTGGTGAGGCCCAGACCTGCCATCTACTAGCCTATACATCAGTGAACACCTTTTTCCAGGCCGTGAGGGCAAAGGGGAGTCCTTGGGGCCTCTTGGGTTTCCTTGATCTTGAAAGAGAAAGTCCCTTTCCTTCCTCTGCATATGCTTGTGTCTGGGTGTGATTCCTAGAACAGTCACCACATCTCACAGCCCAACGCCGGCTGCAGGAGGAGCCGGCAGAGGACATCGGCATGTAGAGCTAAGAGAAAGGGGTCCACATGACCCTTTCATTGGCTCTGCGACATGGCACATTTTTCTGCTATATTCAAACCATCCCAACTGTCCACCGTATTGTTAGCAATTCTTGAGAAATTGCTAACAGTCTAAGAAATGTGTTAGTTTATTGAACAAAACCCCTCTTATAAGACTTGTGGGTTTTTTCCTGTGTTTTACAATGATAAATGATGCCCTGGGAAGCATCTTTGTATATAAAGCTTTTTCTATATTTCAGATGCAGACCAGAAAGCCCTCCCCACAAATACCTTCAGCTCCCAACCAGCCACCCTAGACCAGGGATGCTAGAGATGCTAAAGCTGGAAGGGCTCTGGGAAACCATTCTATCCACCTCTGCAGTTACAGTGGGGGATACTCTAGCACGGAAGGAGGCGATCACGTGGAGGATTAGGAGCGAGCACCCGACTCCCACCCAGAGCTGCCCCCCCTCTGAACAGGCCCAGAGGAGTGACAGTCCATATTGAAGCAGGTGGGTGATGCGGGAAGGAGGCAGCAGATACAGTCAGGAGGAAGGCAGAAACAGAAGGAGGGGATCACAACTCTGAGCAACAGCCTGAGATGGTCAGGCCACACCCATTCACCTCCAGGACTTTAGGATGGAACCAGGCCCTACTCTCCACAGTCCCCTGATGAACCCAACCTCCCAGGGCCTTCAGGACTCACCTTGAATTACTCAGGGCAGAAGGAGCCATATCACAGCCCTGTCCCTTGGGCGGGGAGAGGGGGAATCCCAGGCACTCTGCCCAGTGTGGGGGATGGACTTTCCCTGTGATGGGGGATGGACTTCAGCCTTAAAAAAGCCCAGGGTCATTGGGGATCTTAAAGCTTCAGGATGACCTGGGGGAGAGGACTTCTGGGACCTCTGTCATTTCAGCCAATGACAACCTTCTCACAGGAGCAGAGAGGAGGGACAGCCAGCCACCCAGGATTGCTACAGAGCCTGGTGGTTGCCGGGGGGAGGGACATCCCCTCCCTGCCCCCCACCCCTGAGACTTTGTCTTGTTTTCAACATCATTACCATCAGCAGCAGCAGCAGAGTGAACTCAGCTCCTGATAGTGGACCCCCACTTCTGATGCAAGCATAGAGAAACACTGCACCCAAGCCTACATGATATTTTTAAAAAGGTTTTAAATGCAGAGCCAACCTTAAAGGAAAGGGAGGTGCCAGGGCCAGTAACAAAGAGACAACATAGCCAGGGACACTGGTCAGCCAGGGCTGAGGTTTCGGCTGCCCATGAGGTGAGAGGCTGGGGGGTGGGGCTGGAAGCTGGAGTTTGATGCCAGTTTGGGGCAGGAGATATGGCCTGGGGCCTGTGCTGGTGGGCAGCTGAAGTGTGGACCTTTGCAAAAAGTTAGCACACTGGAAAAGAGGCCACTGTCTCTGAAAATGAGACTAACCCATACAAGGGGGTGCATCCTCTCTGCTCAGAGCTCTGAGTGGGGTTTTTAAAGTCTTCTGTGAAAAGCTGAAAGCTCAAGTTTGTACCTGGTGGAAGTGCAAGCCTTAGAGGCATGCCAGCAGCAGCTTCAAGCCAGAACCCTAAGCTGAGAAATTAACATAAAACACAGTCATTAAAATTAAAAACCGTTCAAAGGCCGCGGCTGAAAAGAGAATTGGTGAATTGGAAGAAAAAAGTATGATAGGTAGAAACTGTCTATTGCATGGAAGCCTGATCAGATGCAGGGACTCCATGCATTTCAGAATGATGGGCTAAGCAAAAAAAAAAATTTAGGTCTTTGTGTGAGTGAGTGAGTGTGTGTGTGTGTGTGTGTGTGTGTCTGTGTGCTGGGGGTGGCACAGATAATGTGGATATGGTGGTGGACGTCTGTTAAGAAATAACAGTCGTGACCTTGCTTTGAGATGGTTTCTTATATGGTAGGACATTTTCCAGCATGTTTCACAATTTAGGTAGCTGACTTTATATATTTTTGATAATTCTATCAAATCTCCAGCAATTATATTTCCTCCCTCCTGGGAGGTCAGGACCTGATGTGGGGACATTGGGGGTATTCAGGGCCCCCATTAATGGCCTCCCCTGTTCTCATATCTGAGGGAGGCAGCCCGGATGAGGGGCACTGCTGGCTGATGGGAAGGCAAGCAGATCTGAAAGGTGCTCCCGCAGCTCCTGGCTTCACCTGTGTACCGACATGCCAGCCTCCCTATTTTCATCTTTCTGTCATCATCTTAACAGCCATGGAGAAGCACCACTTTGGAAGACTGCCAGGTGAGGTGTAGCAAATGTGCCCTGGTGTCCTCCAACACGCTTCTGTCCCACCCTGGACCAACCACTCTCAAATCTCCATTTTTTTTTTTTTTGAACTAAGAAGCACTTATTGTGCAAAGTTATTGTGCTTTTTAAAAATGTTTAAGAACAAGCTTTGTAACATATCCAAAGAAAAGTTTTCACCAGGAGCAAAATCCAGTTCTTTCCAGGGAGTGAGGAGAGGCACCCCGACCTCTGCAGCACTGTGTGTCTTTGTGCTCTGTGTCCTAAAGTCTGAGTGACTTTGGCTAAGTTATCTAACTTCTCTGAGCCTCAGCTCCATGTCTGACAGATGAAGACGCAAAATAGCGTCCAACTCCCAAGGGTGAGGATTAAATGAGATGACGCCCATGAACAAGAAACGGTCTTGCTGCTGTTCTTGCTGTACTAGTATTAACAGCTGCTGGCTGGGGAAGGGCTCCAGCCATCACCTCCACTCTGCCCAGGATCTGAGACAATGCCTGCACTGTGCCCACTCAGTGGTTGCCCAGGCATTGCTCTCAGAGAACTCAGGGCTGCCAGATTGTTCTGTAAAACTCATGAGTCATGTTGTTACCTTCTCCCCAAATTTTCAAGGCTCCCTAGCCCAGTTCAGATAGAATCTAGTCTACAGACGGTGTCCTATAAGGGATGAGCCAGGTTTTTTCTCCAAACTCATCTCTTGCTCCTCTTTTCTCACCACATTCCAGCCACGCTCAACATCAGGGCCTTTGCATATGCCATCGCCCAGCCCAGAACACTCTTTCCCTCTCTTTTTTCAGACTGACCCTCCCCAGCCTAACCAGTACTGTCTGCTCTGCAGTCTGCTCCTTTCCCTTAAAGCCCTGGCCACCCTGTGCTGTGTTTAGTCGTTCAGACATCTCTCTGACTCTTTGTGACCCCACGGACTGTAACCCACCAGGCTCCTCTGTCCATGGGGATTCTGCAGAGGTGAGAATACTGGAGTGGACTGCCATGCCCTCCTCCAAGGGATCGTCCTGACCCAGGGATTGAGCCTGCATCTCTTAGGTCTCCTGCGTTTGCAGGCCCCATTATGCACTGCTGCTACTGCTGCTGCTGCTGCTGCTGCTGCTGCTGCTGCTGCTGCTGCTGCTGCTGCTGCTGCTGAGTCGCTTCAGTTGTGTCCGACTCTGTGTGACCCCATAGACGGCAGCCCACAAGGTTCCCCTGTCCCTGGGATTGTCCAGGCAAGAACACTGGAGTGGGTTGCCATTTCCTTCTCCAATGCATGAAAGTGAAATGTGAAAGTGAAGTTACTGAGTTGTGTCCAACTCTCAGCAACCCCATGGACTGCAGCCTACCAGGCTCCTCCATCCATGGGATTTTCCAGGCAAGAGTACTGGATTGGGGTGTTATGCACTAGGTATCCATATATATGGGGCTTCCCCGGTGATTCAGTGGTAAAGAATCAGCCTGCCAATACAAGGGGACACAGGAGACATGGGTTCCATCCCGAAGTCAGGAAGAGCTCCTGGAGGAGGAACTGGCAACACACTCCAGTATTCTTGCCTGGGGAAACCCATGGACAGAGGAGCCTGGCGGGCTGGAGTCCATGGAGGCACAGAGCGTTGAACATGACTGAACACATGTGCATCCGTTTACATGTGCGCTGCCCTCCTCCATGAATCACGCGTTCCATGAGGGCAGAGACTACGTCACATTATTGTCCTGATGTCCTCAGGACCCAGTGCTGCGCCAGGCACAAAGTTGGGGGGTCAGTCACCTGGGGCTAAAGGAGACTGAATTAAAAACAAAATAAATACTGTGTACGCTCAAGTTTGGGACTAAGTTTCTGTTCACTCAGTCGCATCTGCCTCTTGGAGACTCCATGGACTGCAGCAGGCCAGGCATCTATGTCCTTCACCATCTCCGGGAGCTTGTTCAAACTCATGTCCATTGAGTCGGTGATGCCATCCAACCCTTCATCCTCTGTCTTCCCCTTCTCCTCTGCCTTCAATCTTCACCAGCATCAGGGTCTTTTCTAATGAGTCGGCTCTTCGCATCAGGTGGCCAAAATGGAGCTTCAACTTCAACATCCGTCCTTCAGTGAATATTCAGGATTGATTTCCTTTAAGATTGGCTGGCTTGATCTCCTTGCAGTCCAAGGGACTCTCAAGAGTCTTTTCTAACACCACAGCTCAAAAGCATCAATTCTTCTGTGCTCAACCTTTTTTATGGTCCAACTCTCACCATCCATATGTGACTACTGAAAAAACCATAGCTCTGACCATATGGACCTTTGTTGGCAAAGTAACTAATTAGGAGTTTAAAATTATGGTAGACGGAGATAAAAATGCCATTTAAATGAGAAAAGGTGAACCAGAGTTTATGGTTAGTTATGTGATGACAATGGGATGAGCCTCCAGTTGGACTTACCTTTCTCTACCTCCCACCCTGGTTGCTGGCAGCTCTGAAATGCTCAGCCACAGGTGCCGTGCCTGTGGCCGGGCTGCCCCCTTCCTCATCCTAACTCCCCTAGACAGGTGGCCAGCACACGATCTGGGGTGAGAATGAAGGAGCGGGGCAAAAGGCCAAGGAGGTTGGGGAAAATCCCACCTCCTGGGGTGGGATGGATGAAATACATGAAGACCGAGGAGGTGAGAAACATGAGCTAATAAAGCAGTGGGTCAATTTAGGCTAGTGGGCATCCTGAGGAAGTGCTGGATTTGTCCTCAGGGAAGCAGACAGGTGGCCAAGATGACCCCAGCTAGAAGCACCTGGAGACCCTGGTCCTGGTCTTGAGGCCCCTCCCCCAGAGCTGAGAGCAAGTGCGTCCTGGTTCCAGGGATCTAGGAGAGTAGGGGTGGGGGCAACTGTTGCAGTGTCTGGGAGGGAATCCCCCCTTCCCTGCCAGCCACAGCCACAGAACCAGTCACAGCCCCCTCCTTTCCAGGGGAATATTCCCAAGAGCTCAGGCCCCGGGATTAGGGGACTGAGTCACGGGAGGATTAGGAGTGTTCAGAACAGAAGGACAGTGCCAAGGCTGTCTGCAAACATGGAGAGGGGAAGCTGGGCACCAAAGAGGGTGGCCAGGAGGTGACAGCTGACTCGGGGGAAGAGATGGAACATGGGGGTCATATAGCCCCATGTAGCCATGTGCTCCTGTGGCCGTTTCCACACACGGTCAGATTACAGAGGGGTTCAGAGCAAATGTACTGCTCACACACACACAAACATGTGCACACATACAGGCTCCCCAGTGTACATTTCCAGACAAATCTTATCTGGTACATATGAGCATGTGCTATGTGGCTGTGGGTGTGAAGTATGCATGGGTACCTGCATGCAAAGATGACACATTTGGGGACTTCCTTGGTGGTTCAGTGATTAAGAATCCACCTTGCAATGCAGGGGACACAGCTGGGAGCCGTGGTCAGGGAACTAAGATCCCACAGATCTCAGGGCGACTCAGCCCACGTGCGACAACTACTGAGCCCGCACACTCCAGAGCCAGCACACTGCAGCTAGAGTATCCAAAGTCCCCTCCTGACACAGTGAAGATCCCACATGCCATAACTAAGACCCAAGGCAGCCAAACAGACGCGTGTTAAAAAAAACAACAACCCAACAATGACGCATCTAGTGATGTGCATAGCGCACCACCACTGAGGGTGTGCGTCCATAACCAGATCTGCACACAGTATGTGGCGCTTAGAAACGCGCTTCACAGAAAGGCGCACACACAGCGTCGGCACCCACAGCGTGGGTCACTGTATGCACTGTGTACTCTCTGCACATCATATGCTCAACCATAGCAGGTGTGTGTATATGGACCCACTCCACTGCGACATATGTGTTTCCAGATATTGGTGACCTAACCTCCATTCAGAAAGGAAGATAAACCAGAACATGCTCTGTTCCCTGAGAAGCATCATGGGAGTGCGGTCTGCACTCCCCCATAGCAGGCACACACATTATTTACACCAACAATTGTAAACACTGAATCTTCCCTCTTTGGCAGCTGTGGTGTGAATGGGCGGGTTCCCTTCTAGAAGTGGGTAATGGCATCACAGCCAGAAGGAACAATGTGTCCCAAGGGAACCTTGGACCTGGCGGAATCCCAGGTCTATAGTAGGAAGCAGCCCTGCTCCAGGCGGTGACATTCTGGGGCTGTATCAAGCCCAGCTCTCGCCCTTGCTGCTGGGTCACATCCTGTGGACAGACAAGGGCACCAGACCCTACGGCCTTGGCCTCTGAGGCTAGGGAAGCCCTACACTTTTCTCCATCTCCGCGGCCTCGGCTGACCTGCAGAGCCCTCTTGGCCGTGATGGGAGATGCTCCACATGGACACTCCTCAGCCTCCCTGAGAATAGCCCCCAGGGCAGCAGCAACAGCTTTTAGGAACAGGTGGCCATCACGAGGCTCACCTCCACTTCAGGGCTAATCAGAAAAACTCACTGCTGCCCTTGGTTCTTTCTAAAACAGCTTCTAGAGCTGCTTGATCCTGAGACAGTCCGTCGGCCCGGGCTGAGCCCTGCCTCTGGGAAAGGGGAACAGCCCAGAGGGACAGATGTGGCCCTCTGGACTTTGTGCCATGTGGCCTGGGTCCTGCCTCCTTCACCACCTCTTGGCCTCTGGTTTTCCTGAATCCTTCTTCCCCGAGGACACCTGTGTCAGAGGGTTGGTGGGAAACTCAGCTGGCAGCATTATGTTGAAAATGATTTTTCCTAAACCGTAAATAAAGCCCTATATAATCGCTGTGTGAGGGCAAACAGAGAAGGCTGACGACCTGACCTTCTAGCTATGTTTTTCTGCCTTAAAAATTTTTTAATTTAGGATAGAGGATGTGGCAAATGATTACATAAATGCCCCTGTTGACTCCACTTCCTGCTGTACATGTCTTCGTGGGTCCCCGCCCACCTTGCCTCTGGACTTGGCCATGTTTCGTACTGAGGCACCAGCCCACATGATGCTCAGAGGGCCCTGCTCTCTTAGGGTGCTGCTGCAGTCCCATAAGAGATGGGGCTGTCCTGATGAACATGAATAGGCTGTGGGGAGGAAAACCAACTACTCCTGCCAGCTGCACAAATGACCCCAGCAAGACCTCCTTCGACAGTAAAATCTTGAGTAAACCAATGCTTTGGAGTCATGAAATTTGGGGTAGTTTGTTACTTGGCAGTAGGTAGCTGATGCATATCCCTTACAATTATAAAGTGGAAGTGACAAATAGATTCAAGGGATTAGATGTGATAGACAGAGTGCCTGAAGAACTATGGACGGAGGTTCATAACATTGTACAGGAGGCAATGATCAAAACCAAGAAAAAGAAATGAGAAAAGGCAAAACGGTTGTCTGAAAGGGCCTTACAAATACCTGAGAAAAGAAGGGAAGCAAAAGGCAAAGGAGAAAAGGAAAGATATACCCATCTGAGTGCAGATCTTCAAAGAACAGCAAGAAGACATATGAAAGCGTTCCTAAGTGAATAGTGCAAAGAAATAGAGGAAAACAACAGAATAGGAAAGACTAGAGATCTCTTCAAGAAAATCAGAGATACCAAGGGAGAATTTCATGCAAAGATGGGCACAATGGAGGACAGAAATGGTATGGACCTCACAGAAGCAGAAGATATTAAGAAGAGGTGGCAAGAATACACAGAAGAACTATACAAAAAAGATCTTCATGACCCAGATAACCATGATGGTGTGATCACTTACCTAGAGCCAGACATCTTAGAGTGTGAAGTCAAGTGAGCCTTAGCAAGCATTACTACAGAGAAAGATAGTGGAGGTGATGGAATTCCAGCTGAGCTATTTCAAATCCTAAAAGATGATGCTGTACAAGTGCTGCACTCAATATGTCAGCAAATTTGGAAAACTCAGCAGTGGCCACAGGACAGGAAAAGGTCAGTTTTCATTTCAATCCCAAAGAAGGGCAATGCCAAAGAATGTTCAAACTACTACATAATTGCACTCATTTCACATGCTAGCAAAGTAATGCTTAAACTCCTCAAAGCTAGGCTTTAACAGTACATGAACTGAGAATATGCAGATGTTCAAGCTGGATTTAGAAAAGGTGGAGGAAGCAGAAATCGAATTGCCAACATCTCTTGGATCATAGAGAAAACAAGAGAATTCCAGAAAAATGTCTGCTTTTACTTCATTGACTACGGTAAAGCCTTTGACTGTGTGGATCACAATAAACTGTGGAAAATTCTTAAAGAGATGGAAATACCAGACCACCTGACCTGCCTCCTAAGAAACTTGTATGCAGGTCAAGAAGCAACAATTAGAACCAGATATGGAGCAACAGACTGGTTCCAAATTGAGAAAGGAGTACATCAAGGCTGTTATATCGTCACTCTGCTTATTTAATTTACATGCAGAGTATGTCATGCAAAATGCTGGGCTGGATGAAGCACAAGATAGAATCAAGATTGCTGGAAGAAATAACAATAACTTCAGATATGCAAATAATACCAGCCTTACAGCAGAAAGCGAAGGAGAAGTAAAGAGCCTCTCGATGAAGGTGAACGAGGAGAGTGAAAAAGCTGGCTTAAAACTCAACATTCTGAAAAACTAAGATCATGGCATCTGCTCCCATCACTTCATGACAAATAGATGGAGAAACAATAGAAACAGTGACAGACTTTATTTTCTTGGGCTCCGAAATCATTGCAGATGGTGACTGTAGCCATGAAATTAAAAGATGTTTGCTCTTTGAAAGGAAATCTATGACCAATCTAGACAGCATATTAAAAAGCAGAGACATTACTTTTCCAACAAAGGTCCATCTAGTCAAGGCTATGGTTTTTCTAGTAGTCATGTATGGATGTGAAAGTTGGACTATAAAGAAGGCTGAGCACCTAAGAATTGATACTTTTGAACTGTGATGTTGGAGAAGACTCTTGAGAGTCCCTTGGACTGCAAGGAAATCAAACCAGTCAATCCTAAAGGAAATCAATCCTGAATATTTAATGGAAGGACTGAAGCTGAAGCTCCAATACTTCGACCACCTGATGCAAAGAGCCAATTCATTAGAAAAGACCTTGATGCTGGGAAAGACAGAAGCCAGGAGGAGAAGGGGATGACAGATGATGAGATGGTTGGATGGCATCACTGACTCAATGGACATGAGTTTGAGCAAGCTCTGGTAGATGGTGAAGGACAGGGATGCCTGGTGTGCTCCACTCCATGGGTTCAGGAAGAGTTGGACACGACTGAGCAATTGAACAACAACTGATAAATGGGACATTCAAGGCACAAGAAGCTTCTGTATTGTGCCCAGAATGGTAGAGAAAGATAACATCTAGGTCAAGTGTAGGACTTTCAAGCCCCCACGGTCCTTCCCAGCCTTTCCCAGGCTGTGCATCTGCTTGTTCTATAGCGCATGAAATTTCAAGGGCCCAGAAGATAAACGTTGATTTGGGAGGGGACTCAGAATGGTTCCTATAAGGGAGAGTTAATGGCATGGATATTCCAAGGTACTGGACAGGGAAAGGGCTTACAGGTGGGTGGAAGTGTTCAGGAGTGCCTGACGGGAAATTTTTTCTGCTTATAAAAGGATACAGCACACAGTGGGCTTGGGCCTTGGGGCCCAAGGGACTGGGTGAAAGCCTAACTTCCTTCTTTTCGGTGGCCCGTTGTGTGATTGGCTGAGCCTCAGTCTCCACATCTGTAGGGCAAGTGTCCTTGTGCCATCCCGGCAGAGATGTCCTGTGGAAATATGCTCCACCCCCAGCCCGCGAGCACGCAGAAAACTCTCCTCTTCTGGGACCCCAGCACCTCCCCTAGGGGCTCCCAGGACAGGCAGTGTGGCAGCCCCTTCTCTGGGGGTCTCACAACGGTTTGAGGTATTTGGACCCCATCAGTGTCACTAGGGGCACAGGGTTCCCGTGAGGGTGAATCAGGGAGCAGGGGAAGGAGCACTTCCCTGGGGCCTGTTTTCTGTCTGTCCATCCAGAGAGCCTGGTTCAAAGGCAGCTACATCCTCTCAGAGGTGTCACTGATCCCGGGACCCTTGACTCTGTCAGCAAGACCCCACGGCTGTACCCTCTTCACCTCTGACGGCTGACCTGTGGCCAAAAGGTCAGACACACACATCAAAAAGCAATGCTTGCTCCAGCCAGCAGCCCTGAGGGCCCCCGGCAGCCACACCAAAGCCTGGAAGAGGGCATAGACACCTGGCCCTCCCCAAACCCCACGCTTCCCCATCCTCAGGCATCTTGCAAGCAGATCAGCCAGCCCTTAATGAGCGTCTACTGTGTGCTGGGCCTTCCTGGTCTGCGGTCAGTCCTCTGGTTATCGTAACAGCCTCTGAGGGCTGCTCTGAAAGCACCACAAACAGGTGGCTGAAGACAGAAAGGTGCTGTCTCACAGTCTTGGGGGCCAGAAGTCCAAAATCAAGGTGTCAGCAGGGCCCTGCTCCCTCTGAGACTCTGGGCGGGATCCTTCCTCGCCTCCTCCCAGCTTCAGTGTGGGCTTGGGGCTCCTCGGCTGCAGCTGCGTCACCCTGGTCTTGTCCCCGGTCCCCACAGGGCCTGCTCCACCTGTGACTGTCTCTGTGTCCCTCTCCTCTTCTGACAAGGGTGACAGTTGCATTGGAAAACTGGCCCGCTCTACTCCAGTGGGACTCATCTTGATTACATCTAGTAAAGACCCTGTGTGTGCGTGCTAAGTCACTTCAGTCATGTCCAGTTCTTTGCGACTCCATGAACTGTAGCCAGCCAGGCTCCTCTGTCCATGGGATTCTCCAGGCAGGAACACTGGAGTCGGTTGCCATGCCCTCCTCCAGGGGATCCAGGGGATCTTCCTGACCCAGAGATTGAACCTGCATCTCTCACAGCTTCTGCATTGGCAGGCGGGTTCTTTACCACTAGCACCATCTGGGAAGCCCTAGGTATTTCCAAAAAAGATCTCATTGACAGGTATCAGGGGTCAGGACTTCAACACATCTTTTTAGAGGATGCAATTTAGCCCACAGCAGCAAAAAATGGCTTGAGCATTGCTCTGTGACAAACAATAATGATAAATAATAATAATAATAGTAACCATAAAGCAGCACTCGTTCCAGGGACCTGTCTAAGAATTTTACGTATATTCATGCCCCGAATTCCCCACAGCAAGCCTATGATGCAGAGTTGCTGGGGACTTCCCTGGTAATCCAGTTGCTGAAGAATTTGCCTTGCAATGCTAAAGACACAGGTTTGATCCCTGGTCAGGGAACTAAGATCCCTCATATGGTGGAGCAACTAAGCCACATGCTTCAACTAGAGAGTTTGTGTGCTGCAACAAAAATCCCATGTGATGCAACTAAGACCTGATGCGGCCAAATAAATAAATAAATTTATTTTTTTAAAAAAAAGGCTGCTGTATCTGCACTTCACAGTTGAGGAAACTGAGGCACAGAGAAGTTACCAATGGTCCAAGGTCAGGTAGCCCAGTGGTATAGTCAGACCAACCCTCCGCTCCTCCCCTACCCCCTTGACAGGCAGTCGCCAGCAGGTGCATTAAAGAGCTGTCCCATCCCTTGTTCCTCATGGGTTCTTCCCTTGGTCTGACCACAGGTTTGTGGATATTGTGAACCACACAGGGGCCCCAGCTTCCACCCTGCTTCCTCTAAGGTTTTCCTTTGTGGTCTTGGTAACTATCACAGACAAATAGTCCCTCGAAACCTGTCACCAGTTGGACCCAAGCCCCTTTGAGGAATGTTCTGGGGCTCAGGGCTGCTCCCCTGCTGCCCCAACCGTGTTCCTGTAGTTACATACACCCGAGTCCCAGGATGTGAAATACAGACCCCACACCTGACTTCAGAGTCCATTTATGGTTACATCAGGAGGAAACTGAGGTCACAGAGGCTGGGATGTGTCCAGAGTCACAGAGCAGCTGGCACAGGGCCAGGGTGGGGTCCCAGGCCACCTCCCCAGGGGCCAGGTTCTTCCCAGTGCCCACCGCACCACCTCCGTGCTGCTCTCTCTTGGAGGGGTCAGTCACCAACTGGCAGGCAGGTCCAGTTATCAAAAAGTCCCTTGAATGGAGATAGGGGAAGGCAGTGTGGGGACAGCCCACTCTGGAGGTCAGGGTCATATTTGGGATGGAGCTGCCTGAGCTGTGCCCACTGCTAGCTGTGGTTGTCCCCACCCCCATGCCAGATGTCTCTGGGAGACAGCCCTGTGGTCAGTCTCCAGGCCAGGGCAGGTTGCTCTGCTGCCCTCCCTCCCGGGGCAGGGATTTCACACCCAGGAAAATAATTTCCTGGTAAGGAGATTAGAAGGCAGTGGCCGCTCTCGGGAACAGGATGGGGCCCGGGTGAGGCAGGAGAGGAACAGCGGGAGAGGCCGGGGGGCAGGCGGGGGCGCGGGTGGAAGTGTCACTGTCAATCAGGGCGCTGACCCGTCTAATCCAGCCTCCCGGCTCTCCTGATCCCAGGGACAGATGCTGGGTAAAAGGTGCAAACTCGGCGGGCCTGGCCCTCCCCGCAGACCTGCAATACGGGCCCCTCTGTGGAGAGCCGGCTTAATCTTGCCAAGAGATAAGCTGTCCAAAAAGCGCTCTCTGAGGCTCCTGTGTGCTTCCGCCGTGCCTCACGTGCAAAGTTGTGGTCAGTAATGCTGGGCACTGCGGAGGAGCTTTCATCAGGGGAAACTGTGGGCTGCGTGGGGCTGCCCTTGAAGCCGGGGGCAAGAGCCCGAGGTCCTGCTAGTGCTGCTGGTGAGTCTTGCCCAGACTCGGTGCTGGTCTCTGGCCTCATTCATTCATTCAATAAGCATTTACTGATCTGACGTGTGCCAGGATCGCACTAGCTCACAGTCCTGAAAAGACTTGATGGGAAGCTGCATAGGATTACAGCTCCAGCAACCAGCCATCCATCTGTCCGTCCATACGTCCATGCATTCATCCACCCCTCCATCCATCTGTCGGTCCACCCATCCATCCATCCATGCATTTATCCATCCATCCGCCCATGCGTTCATCCATCCCTCTGTCCATTCATCCATCCATCCATGCATTCATCCCTCCCTGCATCCATTTGTCCATCTGTCCATCCATCCATTCATCCTCCTTCTGTCCATCCACCTATTCATTTGTCCATCCATCTGTTGTCCATGTGTCCATTCATCCATCCGTCTGTCTGTTTATTATAGAGGTTTCCAAGTTGACTAGACATTGATGTAAAGAGACAGCAAGTCTAACTCATATCTACCCAGACTATGCTGAGCAGTTAACCCAGGAGGTATTTGACATCCAGACAAGCACTCTTCTTCATTCAATCCTCTTCAGATCAACTCCATGCACATATTTAATTAAATTCACTTCTGCCAAGGGGATGCTTGGGCCCCTGGAGGCCCAACAAAGGAATGTCCAGGCTGGTCTTGAGCACTAGGAACCAGCAGGATGTTGAAGGCAGCAACATCAGGCTGCAAGGGGCAGGGGAGGTGGGAAAGAGGCCCTAGCAACCAGGACCCAGCCCTTCAAGGTTCACATGGATTCTTGGTATTGATGGGTAGAAGGACATGTCAGGCATCTCAAGGACCTGGAGTGGAGTGAGGAGCTTTCCATGCCAAGGGTTGTGGGGTAGCTGTGGGAACAGTGGTATACCTGAATTTGAGACTAGACGGGGAAACTTCAGGTGCTTCAGCACTGCCTGTATTAGTGCCTGGCCTCTGGCAAACTATGAGGTCAGTGCCTTGTCATTAAGCCAGTTTGGTCTAATCCAATGAATCTTATGCTTCCTGTGTTGCTCTGGGGGACAATGGCAGCTCCTTGGTGGCACAGGTTATAGGACAAGTGATGTCTGAATGTGCCAGTCTCCTGGCCTCCTCTTAGCACCTGTGGTATATGGCCTGCCCTTCCTCTAGGACAGAATGGGAGACCATCAGAGGTCTGCCTTGCCAGCATTACGCTTAGGCTCACAAATCAGGCTTCCTCGGTGCAAATCCTGGCTCCACTCCTTACTAACTGAGTGACCTTGGGAAAATTTTCTTTAACTTCTCTTTACCTCAGTTTATCTACTTGTATAATGGGAATAAGACCACACGGGTCATTTGGGCTGTTCACAAATGCTCTAATTCTCTTTCTGGACACATGGTATGATTGTACTTCTCCATCTACTTTCTTTTTTAATAGACAATATATTCTTTCAGACACTCTTCAAGCACTTGGAAAAGTAACTTTGTTTCCCCCTACCTGTTTTGAACTTAGAAATAGCTTTGTGATTTCCTTTAGCCAATGAAATGGTAAGTGATTTGCCACACCCTCCCCTCAACCGCCACTGCCATGGTGACCGTGAAATGGCCACGAAAAGCAGAGGCCCCTTGATGACTTGTGCTGGACATGTAGCAAGTGCAAGAAACAAACCTTTGTTGCTTTCAGCCACTGACATGCTGGGAGTATTTGTTGCCATGGCATAACCCAGCCTAAATTGATGGACACATTTAGCAGAGCTATGGACTGAATTACATCTCCTCAGAATTCACATGTCGAAGCCTTTCACCCCGATGTGATGGTATATGGTATTTGGAGGTAGGGTCTTTGGGAGGTAATTCAGTTCAGGTGAGGTTGTGAGGGTGGGCCCCTTACAATGGGATTAGTACCCTTTTAAGGAGAGACAACAGAATGCACGCTGTCCCTCCTTCTCTGTCACACAAAGAGGTGACGTGAGCACACAGCAAGATGGCAGCAGCCTGCACCCCAGGAAGGGTCCTCACCAGCATCTGACTCTGCTGGCCTCCTAAATATGGATGCCAAGCCTCTAGAACTGTGAGAAGATAAACCTCTGTTGCTTCAGCCATCCAGTGTGTGGCATTTGGTTACGCCAGCCCAAGCAGACTCACACAGGTACCTTTCTCATAATGATGCTGTGAGGATTAGATGGGTTGCACACCATTTACCTTTCCTGCACATCTCCCACCCCCAATGTCCCAGAAGCTTCATTCATTCCTAAAATCACTCATTCAACCTTCTAGCCAACGTTCAATAAGGACCAACCTTATTGATTCTGGTCTGGAGAACTCCGTTCACTCATTTGGCAGACACTTCCAGAGCGCCCAAGGGCGAACCGAGCCTGGTCAAAGACCATAAAGAAGTGGGAAAAGTGACAGATGCACTTTTGTCAGGGGTGTTTTGAAATTTAAGGGAAAGTCTCCACCTGATCAACATCTCCTCCCTTACTGTGATGGTCTGACACTGCAGTAATTGCCCAAAGCTTCAAAGTTACTTCAGAGAAAGGGAAGTGGGTCCAGGGATGAAGCAACAAGACACAGGTAAGAAATGACAGGAGAGTCTCCAACTCCAAAAATAGTTGATCCCAGCCGACGCCATATGTCGGCTTTAGATGTTTCCTTCACTCCTCACCTCTAGGTTGGTGATTCTCAAGCTGGAGAAAACACATTCCCTTATGTAGGGACATGTATCTCTTTGAAGGATTGTGGCAAATAAAATTTTATGTAATTTATTGTATATTAACACACATATATATGGAATCTAGAAAAATGGTACTGATGAATCTATTTGCAGGGCAGCAACAGAGATGTTGGAGAAGACAATGGCACCCCACTCCAGCACTCTTGCCTGGAAAATCCCATGGACGGAGGAGCCTGGTGGGCTGCAATCCATGCGGTCGCTGAGTCGGACATGACTGAGTGACTTCACTTTCACTTTTCACTTTCATGGATTGGAGAAGGAAATGGCAACCCACTCCAGTATTCTTGCCTGGAGAATCCCAGGGATGGGGGAGCCTTGTGGGCTGCCGTCTATGGGGTCACACAGAGTCGGACACGACTGAAGCGACTTAGCAGCAACAGAGATGCAGACATACCAAACAGACTTGGACACAGCGGAGGAAGTAGAGGGTGGGACAAGCAAGAGAATAGCATTGAATGTATACATTACCATATGTAAAATAGATAGCCAGTGGGAATTTGGTGTATGATGCAGGGAGCTCAACCTGGTGCTCTGTGACAACCTAGAGGGATGGGAGGGAAATTAAAGAGGGAGGGGACATTTGCATACCTAAGGCTGATTCCTGTTGATGTATGGCAGAAACCAACACAACATTGTAATTATCCTCCAATTAAAAATAAATTTTAAAAATTAATAAAATTTTTAAAAATTTTATATAATAAAATTTTTGTGTTACAAAAGTGTAGATTTTGGAGGATAGTGTAAAGTTCACATTAACCACTGTCATCGTGGCAGTTTTTACTCTATGACCTAAAACACCTAGTGTTTATTCTCTGCTGCTAAAGCCTTCCAGTGGAAGAGTTTGCGGAGTACCGTTTATTTACACCAGCTCAGATGATATGCATTTTTCTGGTGAAGCTGAGAGGGCACTGTGGGGGTGTCTAATCCTGGGGGGACTGGGGGACTCCCTGAAAGAGGCAGCCCTTGTCCTAACTGTGAGCACAAGTAGGATCACCCGGACAAAAGCAGTCATGAAGGGCATTCTAGGCAGAGGGAGGGGAGGAAGCAAGGGAAGGAGGGGAAAGGTCCCCAGCAGGTCCTGGCAGGCAACAGGGCTTCTTCACACGCATTCACTCCCCCCTCCTGCGGCCCAGCGCAGTGGCCATGACCACTCCTGCACCAGTCCCTTTAGGTGACATTCATATGATATCAGGGCTCTGGGGTCTCACACAGAGCATGTCCACCAGGCTCCTCATAGAGCCTGGGTTGGGGAGTGGCTATCTGGGCTCACGACCCTGAGGGATGTCCCTGGGCCATCATCTGACCCTGCTGGACGACCCACACCCCCGGGCAGCTGTCAGCCCAGGAGCTTCTCAAGGCTCCCCAGGATGGATCTCCCTCAGCATGGCTTGAGTAGGGCACTGGGATGCTCAGAAAGGAAGTGCTGGATGCAGGGAGGAAGCCAGTAGGGAGGCAGGCTCTCTAGGACATTCCCAGCCGGTATCTAGGGCACAGCAGAGACAAGAGAGGACACTGAGGCCCAAAGATCATCAGCAGAGCTGGCCCTGGGCAGATGGGAGAGGGAGAGAAGGAGTATTTATGGGGGGAGCTCCCACTGACTCTTCCCCACCGTGCAGAAGGCAGATACTATTGGGCCCAGTTTACAGATGAGGATGCTGAGCTTGGAGAGGTTGTCTATCCAAAGTACCTGGAGTGATTCTAGGCTTAGGAATGACCCCTTGACCCATTGGACAGAGAGGGAGCTGCAGTTGGTGAAGCCAGGACCACAGAGAGCAGGCACCATGGGGATGTGAGTGGGTAGGGGTGGAAGGGACTCAGCGAGGAGAAGCCTGGTCGCAGAGACACACGGCCCACCCTGGACACTGCTGCTCCCTCCAGTGTGCCCTGCAAGAATGCTGCTCAAACCCCAGGGCAAGGGCGGCTTGGGGTGACACATGGCTTCCCAGGGCAGTAGAAGATGAGACAGACCTGAGTACTGCTGCTTCAACCCAGCCCTGGAGCTCAGCAGCCGTGACCTTGGACAAAAGCCTTAGCCTCTCCAAGACTCATTTTCCTCATCTGTAGATCAACAGTGCTTCTCCCCTTACAGATTGTTGGAATTTTTAGCTAAAGTGACGGATGTAAAATGTCTAAGCCTCTGGAAGGCTCTCAGGACCCTTCCCCCATCCAACACCAGCACAGACCCTCTTCTGCTGACCTGCCTTCTCCATCACACATGGGCTGCGGCCAGGAGCCAGGACACAGGGTGCCCGAGAGCAGAGAGTGAGACTCTGGGCTGAGAGTGTGGAGAACAAGGGGCCACATCCAGCAATTCCACCAGTTGATTCTGTGGCATCTGTGGGGGTCATTTCTCTGTTCTTGAGCTAGTTTTAGCATCAGTGAAACAGGAGAAAAGAGGATGGAACTGGCCAATAAGCTCTCTTCTAGCTCCAGGAGAAGTGAAAACTGGTTGTGAGTCCTTTCGCCAGGTCAAAAGGAGACCTAGGTCCACAGGACAGCACTCTGATTCATCCAGTTATATCCATTCTTCCTTATTCCATTGCATGGGATTGGCCTGGATTGAGGATGATATTTCCCAGGTAGCAAAAGGTGACACATAGCTGCCTTCCGGCTAATGGAAGTGTCATGTGACAGCTTCTGGGAACTTAAGAGGTAGCTGTGACTGTTTACAATAGCCAAGCCATGGAAATAACCCAAATGGCAGAGGAAGGGATACGGATGTGGTATATATATACACACAGTGGAACATTACTCAGCCATGAAAGAGTGAAATGATGCCATTTGCAGCAACATAAATGGACTTGGAGATGATCATACTAAGTGAATGAAGCCAGACAAGGGCAAATACCATATGATGTCACTCATATGTGCAACCTAAAATATGACGCAAATGAACTTATCTACAAAACAGAAAAAGACTCACAGATGTGGAGAACAGGCTGGTAGCTGCCAAGGCGAAGTGGGGTTAGGGAGGGGTGAAGTGGGAGTTTGGGATTAGCAGATGCAAACTATTACATATAAAATAGATAAACATCAAGGTCCTACTGTATAACATAGGAAACTATATTCAATATTCCGTGATGAACTAAATCATATATATAACTGAGTCACTTTTTTATACAGATGAAATTAACACAACGTTGTAGATCAGCTTTACTTCAATAAAAATTTTAAAAACAGAGACAGCTAAAGGCTGTTACTCCCTTCCTCTCCATCCCTTCCATTCTTCAGTGGGCCAGACTGTGGAGGTGACGGCAGAAATAGCTGTCAGCCATGAAGGTGTCCTTGGGAACAGAGGCCATGCATGGCTGAGAAGGGGCGTGGGCCCCCGAGGACTTCACTGAGAGAGCTGCCAAGCCAGCCTGGACCACCTCTCTCTGCACTTTTCTATGAGAGAAATCAAATTATATTTTTTGTGTTAGTTGCTCCATTGTGTCCAACTTTTTGTGACCGTATGGACTGTAGCCAGCCAGGCTCCTCTCTCCATGGAATTCTCCAGGCAAGAATACTGGAGTGGGTAGCCATTCCCTTCTCCAGGGCCTATTTCTGACCCAAGGATAGAACCTGGGTCTCCTGCACTGCAGCAGATTCTTTACCATCTGAGCCACCAGGGAGGCCCAATTCTATCTTGCATAAATACAATTTTGGTCTCTGTTACTTTACAGCCAAAACTTTAAAATTACCTGACAGAAGTCTGTATTGTCTGTATAGAAAGCAAGTGGTGTGTGAAAACAGGAGGCATCCAGCACCTTCTAATCATTGCACACAACTGGGTGGGGTCCCTGGAAAAATCTGAGTGGGACTTGCGCAGGTGTGCATTTGCGTGTATATGAATGTGTGTGTGAGCTGGCTCCCTAAGGGCCCATCTGTGCTGAACTAAACAGAGAGTGCTTGCTCCCAGGCTGAGTGCAGACCAAATTTCCCAACCAGTGATCTGAGCAACCTACCAAGGCAACTCATTTACCCACAGGACAGGGTTGGGGGCTAAGGGAATGTGGCCCTTCTTTTCTGATTTGCATTTTGGGCAGCCCCAAGCCCTCACGGGCCCCTCTTGGCCAATGTGAGCATCAGCCTTCAACCACATGTGTGTACAGCAAACACAGTGTCTATTAACAAGGCTGATGATTAGCAATTCATGTATTAAGGCCATGTTTATACTTCCATTGTCAACAGTGGACATTGTTGATTTGAAATGAGGTCTTTCTTATTTTCTGGGCATCCCCACAATGAGTAAGAGTATGTTGAAAGCTTAATTATTTTCATACGGTGGGGACGAAAAACAAAGAGGCTATGACTCCCCATGTCACCCAGGAGAAGGGTTGCCCCATGGAGGTGCTGGCCCCGCATCCCAGAGAGGGAAGGCGGCCCCAGGCCAGGAAGGAGAGATGGCCAGAGAGCTCCTGGTGGCCTCAAATGAAGCCCCAGCTCTTTGGCCCAGGCAAATGAGCTCCCAGGATACCAGGGAATTTACAGATATTATCTCAGACCCTCCTTCAGGACTTTTGCAGGAGTCATGGAGGGCTGGAGACAGGATTCAAATTTGTCATCTCCCAGATGGGAAGCAAGTATATTTTTAGCAACTACAGCTGGTGGGAGGCAGTGTGGAGTCAGGGAAAGGGAACAGGGTTTGGATCCAGAGAAAGCTGTGGTAGAGTCTCTATTGGCGTGTGTGAGCTTGATGGTGTGGTGATGCCTGAGTTTTCTTATCTGTGAAATGGGGATAATCACCAGTCTCTTGCAGGCTGACACTCACTGCTGCAGGAGGCAGCTGCAGGTGACTTTCCAAGAGGGCTTGTAAATATATCACTTTCCTTCCCCTGCCATAGGCAGCTATGCATATTGTTGCTGTTGTCATGACCGACTCTTGGCAGTGCCATGGACTGCAGCACACCAGGCCCTTCTGTCCTCCACTATCTCCCAGAGTTTGCTCAAATTCATGTTCATTTGAGTTGGTAATGCTATCTAACCATCTCTTCTTCTGCTGACCCTTTCTTCTTTTGCTTTTAATCTTTCCCAGCATCAGGGTCTTCTCTAATGAGTCAGCTCTTTGTATCAGGTGGCCAAAGGATTGCAACTTCAGCTTCAGCATCAGTCTTTCCAATGAATAGTCAAGGTTGGTTTCCTTTATGATTGACTGGTTTGATCTTCTTCCTGTCCAAGGGACGCTGAAGAGTCTTCTCCAGCACCACAATCTGAAAGATTCAGTTCTTCAGGGTTTAGCCTTCTTTATGATCCAGTTCTCACATCCATACATGACTACTGGAAAAACCATAGCTTTGACTATTCAGACCTTTGTCAGCCAAGGGATGTCTCTGCTTTTTAATGCACTGTCTAGGTTTGTCACAGCTTTCTTTTCAAGGAGCAAGCGTCTTTTAATTTCATGGCTGCAGTCACCATCTGTAGTAATTTTGGAGCCCACTGTTTCCACTTTTCCCCTTCTAATTGCTATGAAGTGATAGGACCGGATGCCATGATCTGAGTTTTTTGAATGTTGAGTTTCAAACCAGCTTTTCCACTCTCATCTTTCACCCTCATCAAGAGGCTCTTTAGTTCCTCTTTACTTTCTGCCATTAGACTGGTATCATCTGCAATCTGAGTTTATTGATATTTCTCCTGTCAATTTTGATTCCTGCTTGTGATTCATCCAGTTAAGGCATTTTGCATTATGTACTTTGCATAGAAGTTAAATAAGCAGGGTGAAAATATACAGCCTTGTGATATTCAGTTTTCCCAGTTTTGAACCGTCTGTTGTTCCAGGTCCAGTTCTAACTGTTGCTTCTTGATGTGCATACAGGTTTCTCGGGAGACAGGTAAAGTGGTCTGAATCTCCCAGCTCCTTAAGAATTTTCCACAGTTTGTTGTGATCCACACAGTCAAAGTCTTTGGTGTAGTCAATAAGCAGAAGATGTTTTTCTGAAATTCCCTTGCTTTCTCTATGATCCAACAAATGTTGGCACTTCAGTTCCTCTGCCTCTTCTAAACCCAGCTTGTACATCTGGAAGTTCTTGGTTCACATACCGTTGAAGCTGAGCTCAAAGGATATTGAGCATAATCTTGCTAGTATGTGAAATGAGCACAATTGTACAGTAGTTTGAATTTATTCTTTAGCATTGTCTTTCTTTGAGACTAGAATGAAAACTCACCTTTTCCAGCTATGTCAAAGGGAAGAACAAATCTGACTCCACGTTAGATCTGTTTCTTTTCCTGTAATCTTTGTATTCTGCTTTTGCTTTGAGTTAAGAATGATGCCTACAGGGACTTCCCTGGTTCCAGTGGTTAAGAATCCACCTTGTAATTCAGGGGACCCAGTTTCAATACCTGATTCAGGAAATAAGATCCCACATAGTGCAGAGCAACTAAGCCCATCCACCACAACTAAAGTCTGTGGGCCACAGTGAAAGATCCAGCATAACACAACGCAGGTCCCACATGCCACCACTGAGATCCAATGCAGCGAAAAAAGAAAAGGATAAATAAGTATTTTTTAAAATGATGCCTATAGCCTGAAATATACAAGGTAGCCCATTCTGATGGCTCTGCGCTTTAACAATGCAGCATGTTTCCATTCACAGAAAGACAACAAGTTGCAGAACAGGGAATAACATTTCTTTTATTGTAGGTCATCCTGATTAGACTTATGTAGACAAAGGATTTCTGCACCATGGACTTGGCAACAACCAACCTGTCCCTCACTCACCTTACTTTAAAAAAAAAAAAATTCTTTATTTCGCTGTGCCGGGTCTTATTTTCCACTTTACAGATGAGAAAAACTGAGGCGCAGAGAGCTTGAGTGCCTGAGTTCACAAGGCTCTTTCCACAAGGTGGCCATTCACAGCCTTCACAGTGCATGGCTTGGCCATCTGAAGACACAGCAGGGCTGAGGGTGCTGGCTGTGGGGCGGGGGGCGGGGGGAGCGGCGGTTGTTGGGAGACCCAGATGATGTTAGTAGGGTCATCAGAGAAGGCTGTTATGTGGGGGACATCTGAGCCTGAAAGAGGAGCCCAGAGTCGTGTGTGGCTCAAGGGGGAGCATCAGGGAGAGCAAGAGGCAGGAATCTGCTGGGTGAGGACCAGAAAGATGCCTGGCTGGCCAACCCTGAGAGGCCAGGGTTCCCAGGGACACACAGGGCAGGTGTTTGCAGGCCTTGTGGATGGCAGCATAAAGCCTGGACTCTTTTCCCTACTGGAAAAAAAAAAATCCAAGGGGGCATTTATGTAGGAGAGGAAAGCAATCAGGGTCCATTTCCCATAGAGTCCTGGGGCTCACAGCTTGCAAACAGTCCCAGGGGACTTAATAAACCTCTGAGCACTGCCTTGGGCAGCCCCCTGCCTGGAGCTGTGGTGTCTCCCAGAATCTTCTCTGCTCTTCCTGCTCACTTTCCAAAGCTACAAACCTACACAAGAAGGTCTAAGACCTGAGCTGAGTGTTCAGATGGGGACAACCAGGGCCAAGCCTGGTCCTCCCCAAGTTCAGGGTACTCTAGGGGGCGGAGGGACACATAGTCAGTGGCTCCAATCGAGACCTAAAGGCCTTGATTCACCCATCAGCACCAGGAGTCTGATCCACCAAAGACAGGATTTCCCACCAAAATGGGAGGGACTGCCCTTGGATTCCAAAAAGCAGTAAAAGAGTCAGGGGCAGGACCAGGGGAAGGAAGGAGGAGGTGACTTGGGGAGGTTTCATGGGAGCCAGAGAGTAAGGGCAGGGAAGGGGGAAGCTGAGGAGGAAGGGGGCTGGGAAGGTGGGTGAGTGGAGTGGAGGGGCCAGCTCAGCGGCACAGTTCAAGGAAAAGGCCTGAGGATGTAGGAGAGGCGACAGGAGCCCGCTTGTTCCCAACCATCCCCCACTACATGGGCTCTGCTGGCCTTCTCGCCCCCACAGCCTCCAGAAGCCCAGCTCAGACCCAGTGCGGACGGTTTGTTGGAGGAGCTGGTTGCTTTGCATTCTGCTCCACCTGGTCTGGGGGAAGAGGGCAGGGGAGCAGTACCACCAAGAGCTGCCTCCAGGGCATCGGGGTTAGGAGAACCCAAGGACTCTGGGTTGAGGGAGGCTGGGGCTCAAGACGCCCGCTTAGGGGAGCCTGTCGGGGAGGAACTCCAGCAGGCAGAGTCAGCCTCAGGACATGCGGCGGAGGGCAGAGGGGAGTGTGTTCTGACAGTCTTGCACATTGGAACGGGCTGATTTGTGAACCTGGAAGTGCTTTGCATTGAGGGTTTTGGAGTGGAGGACGAGGGATCACGCAGAGCACAAGGAGGATTTTTCTGCCTTCAGTAAAGGCTGAGCCCCAACTACGTGCCTGGGAGGGCAGATTGCCAGGACCACCAAGAGGAACCAGGGCCAGCCCTGCTCTCAGGATGCTGGGCTTCCATGGCAGACAGAGTCCAGGACACAGGAAATGCCGTGGAGTGTGACCTGTGTGAGGGGCGTGGTTACCCACCGCCGCTGGGGGAAGAGACGGGCCAAATCACAGAGGGCTTCCTGAAGGAGGTACAGAGGCAGAGAAGACGTCAAGAGACAGTAGGAACTGCCTGGCAACTGTAGCAGGCGTGGGGCTTGAGCTCCTGCTGCCTGAGACATGGGCCCTGAGACATGGGCCCCCAACCCACTGTGGCCAGGCAGGAAGGTGGGAGAAGGGCATAGTCCTGTAGCAGCCCTGGGACCCCACTTTGCATTCATCAAGTCAGGGAGGCCCCCTCTGTCGAGTCCCTACCGCTGCAGGTGGCTGAGCCAACCACGAAAACCAGAGCTAGTTCATCATGACAGAAAAACCCCGTCTGTGAGAAAAAATTCAATAGGGTAAGGGTAGGACATCCCCTTGTATAATCATAAGGTGTTTCAACGTCACACTTGTCAATGAAAGAAAGAGAACAATTGTTAGGTTTTTTAAATATAGTTTTAATTGTTTTCAAGAATAGTTTTAAACTTTCATCACCGGCTTGTGCGAAGAATGTTTCTTGTCAAGGGGGTTATCACGAGCTGAAGACATGGCTGTTAGAAAACTTGGTTTCCTGCTTTGGACCACATGCTGTGGTTATGTAAGCCGCCCCATGGCTCAAAGCTGGGTAATAAGTAGACAGGACCTCTCTCTATCTACTATTTTCACAATATATGTGAGTTACAAGAATTTCAAAATAAAAATTCAAAAGCAAACAAAACCCTTCTCTTATTCTGGAATTGCATACAACCACCCCAAACATTCAACCTGACACAGAAACAGGTTTTATTATGGGAGCAGCTGTTTCTCATTTAATTAATTTCTTAAAGAATGCTGTTTGGATGCTTATTTATGTTTATTTATTTACTGCACTACCTTATATGTTTTCTTAGATAATTTTACCAAATAGAGGGAAAATGCAATTTTCTTTTTTTGCCTCTAGTGTACTTAATGTCTCTTTGCTCCAAAGAGACATCCAGTGAATTGCTAACTTTCTACCTGGGCTCCAACTTGGGAACGGGTGAGAGTCGCTGTCTGGGAAATGCACCAACGAGAACTTGGGGAATCCCTCAGCCTGGCCAGGGGACAGGACCTCTAGGAGATTCCCAGCAGGAGTTCCAAGAAGCCCTAAGGCAGGATTGCCTAAGGAGGAGGGGCTGGGTGGCTCTGGCAGGTGGGTCTGGACGTGAAAGATGGGTGGCATTTGGGTAACACTGAGAAGAGGGTGGGACAGGAGAGCCATAGTCATTGGGAGTGGGAGGGATTTGCCCCCAAGAGGAAAGATCTGTCCTAGGAGGTGCAGGACTCGCGCTTTGGCAGGGGTCTGCACATCAGACGAGATCTTGGATTGCTCCTCTGACCATCAGAGTGCCTTGGCCAAAGAAGGAGTTCTCCAGCCAAGAAATAAAGGCCTTCCTGCCCTAGACCACTGTGCCCAGTATCCTGGGCAGGGGCTGTGGGGTCTGGGGCCCTGCGTGGACCCCAGCAACCTCACCTCCACACCCGCACTGATCAGCGGTCACAGGCTGCTACAGGCGGTGTCATCCCGAGGTGACAAGGACCTTGTGGGCATGGCCGGCCCCCGACGGTGTGGACAGCGCAGGACACGCTGGTCCCCAGCAGGGGCTCTCGCCAGGCTGGCCCTGGTGTCCAGTGGATGGTGAGAGTGTGACAAGTCCCCAGCCTCCTCTGGAACTGGGTCTGAATGGAAACATCACAATTTAATTACCTTTCACCCACGCAGCCTGAGAAACCCCAGTCCTCAGCCCCAATGCCAATCTTGTGTGGAGCCAGGGATGAGCGGAAGTGGAGCTCCCCCAGGGGCAAGGGGACAGCATCGAAACACCGAAACCAGGGTTGAAAAGGGCGCCCAGGGCCCCGGCCCACACGGGCTCGAGCAGGCTCCCCCAGCCAGGAAGCAGCCCCAGGGCTGGGCTCACAGGTTGTGTTTAGATGCTCCCAAGAGGGTTGGGGAGGGGGTGGCGGTGTCCTTCCTTCCTTCCTTTCTTTCCTTTTCTTTCTTCTTTTTATTTTTTTAATAAAAGGGGTGATAAAGGGTCCTGCCAGGAGGCATTGTCTTCCAAAGTCTAAAGTGTTTGAAATTAATTTATCCGCTTAGGATGGTGTATAAATTTCTCATTACCAGTGTCAGTGATGAACAGGAAACCATTCCAAGAAATGTCTCGGGCCCTTGCCAAGCTGCAGGCCCTGGGTCCCTGGCGGAGCGGGGGCTGCCACAAAGGCTTTCACACAGTCAGGAGCGTTAACTATGCATGCTTTCGCGTTGCCCGGGCTCGGCCAAATGCCCTGTGAGAACCACACGTCCACACCCGCTTTATTATTCCACACAGATGCTGCTCGCTGTTGTGTGTTTCCAGCTTTGTGGAACATAATGTGGGGTGTTGGGGGTTTTGTTGTGGTCGGGCATGTGTTTTTTTACTTTGCCTCTCCGGGTCCCCTCCTTCTGTGACTACCCCCTCCCCAAATAGCCAGGCCCAGGGGAAGTGGGGGGTAGGGGCAAAGCCGGGAAGGTTCTTGGAAGGGCTGGGGCTGGGTGGGGGAGGGGTCCGGATGAATTGAGCTTCTTTGAGGTGTGTGTGTGTTAGGGGGAGGGTGTGGAGACTGTCGGGAGGGGCGGGGAGGAGAGGAGGGGGGAGGTTAAGCCCTGGGAACAAGTGGCACCCCTCAGCCCTGGCTGGGCCCAGCTGCCAGCCATGGCCCCGCCACACTGCCAGCCGCGCTCATGGACACGCTGGCGCCCCCGGGAGACTCAGCTTCAGAGGGTGGAGTCCTCAGGGCGCTCCGGCCATGGGTTACACAGTAATTGCTTAATGCCAAGGGCCACTACGAGCTGAAGAGATGGCAGGGCCGGGACTCAGACCCAGGCCTCCCTGCCAGCAGCCAGGGCGGTGTTCTCCTCCCTCTAACATGTGCCAGAGCCCAGGGTCCATGCCTCCTGACTTGGGGGGCTTTTCCAGGTGTCACAGAGGCAGGGGGCCAGAGTGGACAGGTCTGAGATCTTATGGAGTGGGGCAGAAAGGGCTGGCCCGGAAGTCAGGACCCCACTGGAGCCCTGCCTCTGTGACCATCTCCCTGCATGACCCAAATCCAGTCTCCCCATGACACCCCTGTCCTCTCTTCTGAAGGGCCATGGGCTTCAGATGGAGCAGGGAGACAAGGCTGTGCTGCCCAGAGATGTCACTGACACTGACTGTGGACTCCACAGTCCAGGAAACCTGGGCCCCTTGGGGAGTCTAGAACAAGAGGGAGCCTGCAGGTGACCCTCCCTGAAGAGTACGCCCCCACCCCCGGACTCCTGAGACATGCGTGGCCCCTTTCGGGACACAGAGCCCTCTTCCATGGGGATCCTGGCCAGAGGGCCAGGTGTGCTTGGACCCAGGGGCCACCTCGCAGAAACACCAGTCTCGATTGACACACTCACTCCCGGCCTCGGGGAGCCTGGCGGCCAAGGGCAGGGCCTTTCAGGATGGCTGATTGGGATGCCTGGCAAGTCACCGGCCCTGGGCGGTGGGCCAGCCCACAGCCCCTGCGGAGGTGGCCTCATTAAAGGCCTCATGGTCCAGTGGGCAGGGCATCAGACTGGACATCTGGAGGCTTGGGGTCTGGTCCAGCTTGCTGCTGCTTTGCTGGGTGACCTTAAGCAGATTACTTGGCCTCTCAGTGCCCCATCTGCCCCCTGCCTCCTCCCTGTCTGGCAACGCTTCCTGGAGGGAATATTAATGGGGCAGCTCACACAAGCCCAGCTTCCACAGCACCTCGGTTTTAGTCGTTTCAGCCATGCCAGGGTTTGGCAGGGACAAGCAGGAACCCTTCCTCCTAAAAGCCTCTGAGAATTCCATTCTGTCATCGCTTGCTAGGGCAGCCACAGGCCTGGCCTGGAAGACAGAGCGGTGAGGGCCAGGGAGAAGCTCCACTGTGTTTAAGAGCAGGAAGCTGCCATTAGCATTGTTCTGAATAACCACTCCTCTTGCAGATGGAGAAACTGAGGCTAGGACACGTGGCCAGGTGGTGGCTTTACTGGACTGGGAACCAGCCACCCATCCTCTGGGCCGTTCGCTCAGTCCTAGGCTGATGTTTCCAACACAAGGGTCTCACCCTGTCTATTCCTGTGTCGGCCTGTTCCATGACCTCCCATCGTGCATGTAGTCAGGCCCCTCAGTCATGCTCAACCCAGGTTATGGCATTACCAGGGTTTAACTCCAGCCCTCCAAGCTCATATGGGCCCTCAAGTCCCCTCCTGCCATTCCTGCCACTTGGGGGGACCTTCTTCACTTGTCTCCTGGATGAGCTGATGGCCCCTTCGTAACTAGAGCAAAACATCCCCTCTGTGTGACACAGGTCCAAATTGTCCCTAAGGACAGCCTGGATCCTTCCCACTGGGTCTTGTAACATTCAGGCCCATCTTCATCAGACCACTGCCTGCTGGGTCAAGGGCACCTTGTGGGGCAGGACCTGCCTCTCAACCATGTTGGAGCCAGAGGGAATGCTCAGGGTTAGGCAGGTAGTGGGTGCACAGCGGATGGGAGCTGAATGAAAGTTTAGTGGGGAGAATCCAGCATCGTGACCCCACAAGCTCTCTGCTCTCTTCTTTCAAGTACCATTGAAGAAGTCATTTAAAACCTTCCTCCAAGGAGCCATGACTCACCAGGGACTTCCTGGTATTCACTGTCCGCACCCCAGCAGAGTGGACCAAACTGGGCCCATCCACCCCAAGCTCCTTTTTTTAGCTGTCTTTGTCCCAGGTCCACCATCATAATAATCCTGCAAGCTTGTTGCAGCTCAGTGTATAACTGAGGAAATGGAAGCTCAAAGAGATGAAGTGCCTTGCCTGGGGCTGCATAGTGGATGGAGGCAGAACTGGGATCTGAGCCTAGATCTCCAGGATCCAAATCCCACAGTCCTGCCCCTGCCAACACCTGCCTTCTCCAAGCCCTGCTAGAGGGCTGCTGAGAGGCCTGGAGATGGCTGAGTAGAAAAGAAATTTCCTGCATGATCCTTTCTCCTTGGCGTTGGTATTTTAACCAGAGTCTTCAGAGCTTACTCCAAATTGGGTTTGATGGGATTTTAACACCATTATTATCCAACTTTAACAATATTTCTATCTGTTGTTGTATTTTTCTCAACATATACAATGGATTTGTGAGGGTTGACCCTTCTTCCCATCTTTCTTCACTATAACTCTACTTTTTTTGTGGAACTTTTCATTTAACCCTTCCAAGGACTGTGACTTAGGGGCAAGAGTCAGAAATGAAATGTTTGTTAAAATCCCTAAGACTTTAAGATATCAGTCTCCCTCAATTGATCTATAGATTTAACACAATTTCTATCAAAGTCTTGGCAGGATTTTTTAAAACAGAAATTGACAAGGTTGTTCTAAAATTTTTATAGAAAAGCAAGGACTGGAAGAGTCAAAACAAGTTTGACAAAGAACAAATTTGAAGGAGTCATATTTCCTGATTTTAAGACATACTATAAAGCGACAATAATCAAGGTAGTATGTTATCATGAACAACTCTCTTTACCAACAAACTGGACAACCTAGAAGAAATGAAAAAATTTTAGAAACATACAACTCAGTAAGAATGAATCAGGAAGAAACAGAAAATCTAAATAAACCAATTACTAGTACGAAGACTGAATCAGTCATAAAAAATCTCCCAATTAAGAAATGCCCAAGACAAGAAGACTACACTGGTGAATTTTATCAAACATTTTAGGAATAATTGATACCAATCCTTCTTAAACTCTCCCCAAAAAACTGAAGATGCGGAAGCACTCCCAGACTCATTTGATGAGGCCAGCAATATACTGATACCAAAACACAGAACTAGAAAAGAAAATTACAGGTCAATATTTGTGATGAATATAAGTGCAAAACTTTTCAATAAAATACTAGCAAACCAAATTCAGCGTGGCATTAAAAGGCTCATTCATCATGATCAAGGGAAATTTCTCCCTGAAATGAAAGGATGTTTCCACACACACAAATCAATCAATGTGATACACCACATTAAAAGAATTAAAGAAAAGAATTATATGATCATTTCAATAGACATGGAAAAATCAGTTAACAAAATGTGACATCCATTCATGATGCAAACTCTTAACAAATTAGGCATAGAAGAAACATATCTCAACATAATAAAGGCCATATATGACAAGCACACATCATACTCAATGGTGAAACGTTGAAAACTCTTCCTTTATGATAAGGAACAAGACAAGGGTGCCTGCTCTAACCACTCTAATTCAACACAGTACTAGAAGTCTTAGCTAGAGCAATCAAGCAAGAAAAAGAATTAGAAGGCATCAGAAATGGAAAGGAAGAAATAAAATTGTTTGTTTGCAGATGACATGATTTTATGTGTAGGAAATCCTAAAGACTTGGCAAAAGAACCATTAGAGCTTATCAATGAATTCAGCAAAGATAAAAAAAATTAACAAACAAAAATCAGTAGCATATCCATACACTACAACAATGTTTTTAAAAAGCAATAAAGAAAATGATTCATTTTAATAGCCTCAAAACCAATAAAATACTTAGGAATAAATTAAACTAAGGAAATGAAAGACTTCTATTTTGAAAACTACAAGACAGGGATGAAAAAAATCAAAGAAATGGAAAAGTATCTCATGTTTGTGGATTGGAAGAATTAACATTGTAAAAACATCAATACTACCAAAGCCATCTGAGGATTTAATATAATGCCTATCAAGACTACAACTTCATTTTTAACAGAAGTATAAAAAATACTCCTAAAATTTATTTGGCACCACAGAATACCCTGAATAGCCAAAGCAATCTTGAGAAGGAAGAACAAAGCAGGAGGCATCACACTTCCTGACTTCAAGTGATACTATAAAGCCACAATAATCAAAACAGTATGTTACTGGCAGAAACAGACAAATAGACCAACAGAACAGAGTCAAGAGCCACGAAATAACTCTAAGCAATATACTCAACTAATATTTGACAAGGGAGCTGAGAATATCCAATGGAGAAAAGACAATCTCTTCAATACAAAGTGTTGCGATAACTAGATAATCACTGGTAAAAAAATGAAACTGAACCCATATCTTATACTACTCATGAAAATTAATTTAAAATAGATTAACAACATAAATTAAACCTCATACCATGAAACACCTAAAAGAAAACATAGAAATAAATCTGCTTGACATGGAGCTCGGTAATGATTTTATGGTATGACACCTGAAGCATAAGCAACAAAATAAAAAGTTAACAAGTGGGGTTACTATAAATTGAAAATCTCCTACACATTAAAAGTAACCATCAACAAAGTGAAAAGACAACCTATAGGATGTGAAAGCATCTTTACAAACCACATATTTGACTAGGAGTTACTATCCAAAATATGTAAAGAAACCATGCAACTCAAAGGTTAAAAGCCCAAATAATCCAATTTTTAAAATGGGCAAAGGATAAAATAGACATTTCTCCAAAGAAGGCATACAAATAGCCAACAGATACATAAGGAAATGTTTATGATTACTAGTCACTAGGGAAATGCAAACCAAAATCACAATGAGATAGCATCTCTGACCTGTTACCATGTCTGTCATCAGAAAGACAAGAGATAATAGGTGTTGGTGAGTGTGTGGAGGAAAGGGAACCTTTGTACACTGGTGGTGGAATTATAAATTGTTCCAACTATGGAAGACAATAAGGAAGGTCTTCAAAAATTAAAAATAGAACTACCATATGACCCGCTACTTCTACTTCTGATAATATATCTGAAGGCAATGAAAACATTAACTCAAAAGGATATATGTACCTCCATCTTCATAGCAGCATTATTTGCAATAGCCAAAATGTGAAAAACAATCCAAATGTCCATTGATGGATGAATGGATAAAGAAGCTGTCATTCATATATACAATGCAATATCATTCATCTACGGAAAGGAAGGGAATCCTCCCAATTGTAACAATATGGACGGACCTTGAGGACATTATGCTAACTGAACTAAATCAGAGAAAGATAAATATTGTTTGATCTCACTTATATATGGAATCTAAACAACAACAACCCAAACAAAAGAGTCCCAAACTCAGGAAAAAAGAGATTAGATTTGTGATTACAGAGGTAAGGAGCAGGTGGAGAGAGAATTGGATAAAGGTGGTCAAAAGCTGCAAACTTCCAGTTATAAGATAAGTGTGTGTGCTTAGTCACTGAGTTGTGTCTTTGCAACCCCATAGCCTGTGGCCTACCAGGCTCCTCTGTCCATGGGGATTCTCCAGGCAAGAATACTGGAGTGGGTAACGTATCCCTTCTCCAAGAGTTCTTCCTGACCCAGGAATCAAACCAGTGTCTCCCACATTGCAGGCGAATTCTTTACCAGCTAAGCTAGGGAAACATATAAGATAAGTAAGTCCTCCTGGTAATGTGATGTACAGCATGGTGGTTATAGCTAACACTGCTCTATAACATATAGGAAATTTAACAGAGTAAATCCAAATAATTCTCACCACAAGGAGAAATTCTTTTTTTTGTTTTTCTTTCTTTTCTTTATTGTACCTATATGAGAAACTAGGTGTCAGTCAACTTATTGTGTTAATAATTCCACAATATATATAAATCAAAGCATCAGGCCATAAGTCTTAAATTTACTTGTAGATGTATGTCAATTATTTTTCAATAAAATTGGGGTGGGTGGGTAAAACAGTATGTTCTTGATGAAAGGATAAAGAGGGATCAATTGGGAGAGAATAATAGTTCAGAAATAGTAACACACAGATACGGTCACCGCTTCACAGATTACAGCCTTGTCGTGGTGAAGGAGCTGGCATAACTCAATGAAGCTATAAGCCATGCTGTGCAGGGTTACCCAAGACAGTTCATAGTGAAGAGTTCTGACAAAACGTGGTCTAATGAAGAAGGAAAGGGTGAACTGCTCCAGGATTCTTGCCAGGAGAACCCTATGAACAGTATAAAAAGACAAAAAGACATGACACCATGAGCCCATCCAGGTTGGAAGGTGTCCAATATGCTCCTAGGGAAGAGCAGAGGGCAATTACTAACAGCTCCAGAAAGAATTAAGTGACTGGGCCAAGGCAGAAATGATGGTCTAAGTCATGGATGTTTCTCCTGGTCAAAGTAAAGTTCAGTGATGTAAAGAACAGTATCGTATAGCAACCCAGAATGTTAGGTCAATGAATCAGAGTGAATCGGATGAGGTCAAGCAGGAGATGACAAGAGTGAACATCAACATCTTAGGAATTAGTGAACTATTAACAAAACAGATGGGAATGGAAGAATTTAATTCAGATGACCATTGTATCTACTACTTTGGGCAAAAAATCCCTTAGAAGAAATGGAAGATCCCTCACAGTCAACAAAAGAGTCCAAAATGCAGTACTTGGGTGCAAATGACAGAATGATTTCCGTTCGTTCCCAAGGCAAACCATTCAGTATCACAGTAATCCACGTCTATGCCCCAACCACTGATGCCAAAGAAGCTGAAGTGGACCAGTTCTATTATTTAACTTATATGCAGAGTACGTCATGCAAAATGCCAGGCTGGATAAATCACAAGCTGGAATCAAGATTGCCAAGAAAAATATCAACAACTTCAGATATGTAGATGATACCACTCTAATGGCAGAAAGTGAAGAGGAACTAATGATGAGGATGATGAGGGTTGATGAGGGTGAAAGAGGAGAGTGAAAAAGCTGGCTTAAAACTCAACATTCAAAAAATGAAGATCATGGCATCCAGTCCCATCACTTCATAGCAAATAGAAAGGGAAAAAGTAGAAACAGTGACAGATTTTATTTTCTTGGGCTCCAAAATCACTGCAAATGGTGACTGTAACATTGAAATTCAAAGACACTTGCACTTTAGTAGGAAAGCTATGACAAACCTAGACAGAGTACTGAAAAAGCAAAGACATCACCTTGCCAACAAAGGTGCATCTAGTCAAAGCTACAGTTTTTCCAGTAGTCATGTTTGGATGTGAGAGTTGGACCATAAGGAAGTCTAACAGCCAAAGAATTGATGCTTTCAAACTGTGGTGCTGGAGAAGACTCTTGAGAGTCCCTTGGACTGCAAGGAGATCAAACCAGTCAATCCTAAAGGAAATCAACCCTGAATATTCATTGGAAGGACTGATGCTGAAGCTCCAAACCTTTGGCCACCTGATGCAAAGAGCTGACTCATTGGAAAAGACCCTGTTGCTGGGAAAGGCTGAAGGCAAAAGGAGAAGAGGGAGGCAGAGGATGAGATGGTTGAATGGCATTACCAACTCAATGGACATGAATCTGAGCAAACTCCAGGAGATAGTGAAGGACAGGGAAGCCTGGCATGCTAAAGTCTATGGGGTTGCAAACAGTCAGATACAGCTTAGTGACTGAATACACACACACGTGAAGACCTACAACACATCATAGAACTAACATCGAAAAAGATGTCCTTTTCATCATAGAGGATTGGAATGCAAAAGTAGGAGGTACCCAGAATAAGAAGCAAGTTTGGCTTTGGAGTACAAAATGAAGCAGGGCCAAGTCTAACAGAGTTTTATCAAGAAAACACATTGGTCATTGGTTAGCAAACACCCTCTTCCAACAACCCAAGAGACAACTCTACACATAGACATCACCAGATGGTCAATACCAAAATCAGACTGATTATGTTCTTTGCAGCCAAAGATGGAGAAGCTGTATACAGTCAGCAAAAATAAGACCTGGAGTTGACTGTGGCTCAGATCATGAGCTCCTTATTGCAAAATTCAGGCTTAAGTTGAAGAAAGTAGGGAAAACCTCTAGGTCATTCAGAACCCGGGTCTCCTGCATTCCAGGCAGATGCTTTAACCTCTGAGCCACCAGTATGTGTTGGTCATTCAGGTATGACCTTAATCAAATCCCTTATGACTATATAGTGGAGGTGGGAAATACGTTCAAGATGTATTAGATCTGGAAGACAGAGTGCCTGAAGAACTTTGGGCAGAGATTTGTAACATTGTACAGGAGGTGGTGATCAGAATCATCCCAAAGAAAAAGAAATGCAAGAAGGCAAAGTGGTTGTTTGAGGAGGTTTTTCAAGTAGCTGAGGAGAGATGAGAAGTGAAAGGCAAGGGAGAAAAGGGAAGGTATACCCAATTGAATACAGAGTTCCAGCAAATAGCAAGGAGAGATAAGAAGGCCTTCTTAAGTGAACAATGCAAAAAAGTAGAGAAAAACAAAGGAATGGAAAAGACTAAAGATTTCTTCAAGAAAATTGGGGATATGAAGGAAATATTTCATACAAGGATGGGTAGAAATGTTGAGGACCTAATAGAAGCAGAAAAGATTAAGCAGAGGTGGCAAGAATACACAGAAGAACTATACAAAAAAAGTTTTAATGACCCAGATAACCACGATGGTATAGTCACTCATCTAGAGCTGAACATCCTAGAGTCTGAGGTCAAGTTGGCCTTAGGAATCTTTACTACAAACAAAGCTACTGGAGGTGACAGAATTCCAGTTGAGCTATTTAAAATTATAAAGATGATGCTGTTAAGCTGCTGCACTCAATTCAGTTCAGTCACTCAGTCGTGTCCGACTCTTTGAGACCCCATGAACTGCAGCATGCCAGGATTCCCTGTACTTCACCAAATCCCAGAGCTTGCCCAAACTCATGTTCACTGAGTTGGCAATGTCATCCAACCATCTCAACCTCTGCCATTCCCTTCTCCTCCTGCCTTCAATCTTTCCCAGCATCAGGATCTTTTCCAATGAGTCAGTTCTTCACATCAGGAGGCCAAAGTATTGGAGCTTCAGCTTCAGCATCAGACCTTCCAATGAAAATTCAGGACTGATTTCCTTTAGGATTGACTGGTTTGACCTCCTTGCTGTCCAAGGGACTCTCAAGAGTCTTCTCCAGCACCACAGTTCAAAAGCATTGATTCTTCAGTGCTCAGCTTTTTTATAGTCCAACTCTCACATCCATACATGACTACTAGAAAAACCATAGCCTTGACTAGATGGACCTTTGTCAGCAAAGTAATGTCTCTGCTCTTTAATATGCTGTCTAGGTTGGTCATCGCTTTTCTTCCAAGAATCAGTTCAATTCAGTTGCTCAGTCTTGTCCAACTCTTTGTGACCCCATGAATTGCAGCATGCCAGGCCTCCCTGTCCATTACCAACTCCTGGAGTTCACTCAAACTTACATCCATTGAGTCAGTGATGCCATCCAGCCATCTCATCCTCTGTCGTCCCCTTTTCCTCTTGCCCCCAATCCTTCCCAGCATCAGAGTCTTTTCCAATGAGTCAACTCTTCACATGAGGTGGCCAAAGTGCTGGAGTTTCAGCTTTAGCATCATTCCTTCCAAAGAAATCCCAGGGCTGATCTCCTCTAGGATGGACTGGTTGGATCTCCTTGCAGTCCAAGAGACTCTCAAGAGTCTTCTCCAACACCACAGTTCAAAAGCATCAATTCTTCAGCGCTGAACTTTCTTCACAGTCCAACTCTCACAGTCCAAGGATCAAGTGTCTTAATTTCATGGCTGCAGTCACCATTTGCAATGATTTTGGAGCCCAAGAAAATAAAGTCTGTCACTATTTCTGTTGTTTCTCCATCTATTTGCCATGAAGTGATGGGACTGGATGCCATGATCTTCGTTTTTTGAATGTTGAATTTTAAGCCAACTTTTTCAGTCTCCTCTTTCACTTTCATCAAGAGGCTGAATTTTGCAATAATAAGTTCATTATCTGAGCCACAGTCCTCTCCCAGTCTTGTTTTTGTTGCTGTATAGAGCTTCTCCATCTTCAACTGCAAAGAATATAATCAGTCTGATTTTGGTATTGACCATCTGGTGATGTCTATGTGTAGAGTCATCTCTTGTGAATGTACTGCACTCAGTATATCAGCAAATTTGGAAAACTCAGCAGTGACCACAGGACTGGAAAAGGTCAGTTTTCATTCCAATTCCATAGAAGGACAATGCCAAAGAATGTTCAAACTACCATACAATGGTGCTCAGTTCACATGCTAGCAAGGTTATCTTCAAAATTCTTCAAGCTAGTCTTCAACAGTATGTGAACCAAGAACTTCCAGATGTACAAACTGGCTTTATAAAAGGCAGAGGAATCAGAGATCAAACTGCCAACATTTATCGGATTGTGGAGAAAAGCAAAGGAATTCAAGAAAAACATCTACTTCTGCTTCATTGATTACTCTAAACCCTTTGTGTAGTTCACAACAAACTGAAAAATTTTTAAAAAGCAGGACATACCAGACCACCTTACCTGTCTCCTGAGAAACCTGTATGTGGGTCAGGAAGCAACAGTTAGAAGTGGACATGGAACAACTGACTGGTTCAAAACTGGGAAGGGAGTTTGACAAGGCTGCATATTGTCACCCTGCTTATTTAAATTCTATGCAGAATACATCACGTGAAATGCCAGGCTGGATAAATCACAAGCAGGAATCAAGATTGTTGAGAGAAATATCAACAAACTCAGAGATGCAGATGATACCACTCTAATGGCAGAAAGTGAAGAGGAACTGAAAGAGCCTCTTGATGAGGTTGAAAGAGGAGAGTGAAAAAGCTGGCTTAAAATTCAACATTCAAAAAACAAAGATCACAGCATCTGGTCCCATCCCTTAATGGCAAATAAAAGGGGGGAAAGTGGAAACAGTGACAGATTTTATTTTCTTGGGCTCAAAAATCACTGTGGATGGTGACTGCAGCCATGAAATCCAAAGACACTTGCTCCTTGAAAGGAAAGCTATGACAAACCTAGACAGTGTATTAAAAGGCAGAGACATCACTTCGCCAACAAAGGTTCATATAATCAAAGTATGGTTTCCCCAGTAGCTATGTACAGATATGAGAGTTGGACCATAAAGAAGGCTGAGGGCTGAAGAATTGATTATTTTGAATTATGGTGCTGGAGAAGAATCTAGAGGGTCTCTTGGACTGCAAGGAAATCAAACCAGTCAAGTCTAAAGAAAATTAACCCTGAATATTCATTGAAAAGACTGATGCTGAAGCTGAAGTTCCAATACTTTGGCCACTTGATTTAAAGAGCTGACTCACTGGAAAAGATCTTGATACTGGGAAATATTGAAGGCAAAAAGAGAAGACAGTGGCAGAAGATGAGATGGTTAGATAGCATCACCAACTTAATGAACATGAATTCGAGCAAACTCCAGAAGATAGTGAAGGACAGATGAGCCTGGTGTTCTGTGTCCGTGGAACTGCAAAACTTTGGACATGGCTCAGTGACAAATGACAACAAAAAGATGGGGTCAAATTTTTTTTTGATGAAGTGCAGGCAATTCAATCTTTGAAAAATGGATTTAGAATCATTAGCTGTCCACATTCAAAGAAAGATTTATTCATATCTCACACAAAAATTAACTGAATTTAGATCTTAGATCTAAATGTAAAACCCAATCCCATGAAACTTCTAGAGGAAGGCGTAAGAGAAAATCTTGATCACTTCTTAGACATAACACGAAAGCACAATCCATAAAAGAAAAAATGATCAATGGAATTTCATCAAAATTTATAACCTCTACCTTTGGAAAAAATTCCCAGAGCTCAAACTGGCCACCTGGAGCCAGGACTCTTTGCCCTGACAGGAAGGTGGGATGCGGCTGGCAGACAGGTGAGTCAGAGATGGTGTAGGTAGCAGAGGAGGGCAGAAAGATGGTAGCCAGCCATGTGTGAGCTGGAACTGGCTGCACATCCTTTCCAGTGATGATGTGTGAAGTAAGTAACCTTCAGTGTCATGTAACTCCTCCAAGCCTCAGCTTTCTCATCTGTGAAATAGCTGCATCTGGAAAAGTTGCTTTGGGGAATAAATGAAGTGGGAAAGCACACACTCGATTGTTGTAAATTCCCTTCCCTTTTCCTTCCTCTCCTTGGAGAGGATGTAGACCAACTAAGGAAGCAGGAGGCAGGATGTGAAAGCACTAGAAATTTTCCTACTTACTAAATTCCCAGGAAAGTGAGCCTCTGTGCTAGCTCTCAGCTATTTGATGTCCTCTTACAAGAAGCACTGATGCAACCCAAAGGTCTTAATCCTGGATGGTCAAGGCAGACATAGGGTGATCTGCCATCTCTCAGGGTTGGTGGAGGCTCTAGAAGCCAAGACTGAGAAGTGTGTAAAGAAGAGATAGGAGAAAGAGGAACCGAGGGAGAAAGAGGAGGAGGGAGAGAGGGTAGGAAGGGGAGTGAGCAGTAGCATAAGACCACACCAGGGCAGAGGCAGTGGGAGGAGGACAGTAGTTATGGATCAGTGACATGACTGCAAAGAAGAACCTCAAACAATCACTTGCACGATTAACTTAGGTTCATCTCAAATCTCGATGGGGCTTCCCTGACAGCTCAGTTAGTAAAGAATCTGCCTGCAGTGCAGAAGACCCCGGTTTGATTCCTGGGTCAGGAAGATCCACCGGAGAAAGGATAGACTATCCACTCCAGTATTCTTGGGCTTCCCTTGTGGCTCAGCTGGTAGAGAAGCCACCTGCAATGTGGGAGACCTGGGTTCGATCCCTGGGTTGGGAAGATTCCCTGGAGAAGGGAAAGGCTACCCACTCCAATATTCTGGCCTGGAGAATTTCATGGACTGGCTAGTCCAAGGGGTCACAAAGCGTCTGACAAGACTGAGCGACTTTCACTTTCAAATCTCAATACCCACTCATTAGCTGTGGTTGCCTAGGGTGAGAAGCCAAGCCCAGACTCAGCAGGAAAGAGGACGGTCGTTGATTAGCAATGTCTGCCACTGGTGAGGGACAGGCTGGGGATGTCTGTGCCATATTTTTGCTGAGTTGCAATAGGAATCTTTTGACTCTAAGGAGTTTATTCAGTTCTAATTCATTTAAATAGCTCTCTTGACTTTCAGCAATGAAGTCTTTATTCAGTTCAAGAATTGTTATTAAAATGACATAGTTATCAGGCCCAGTTCAACTATTTTTAGGTCAGGAAATTGTATATTTTAGAAAATGTTTGGTGCGAAAGAGATACAAGGAAAACATCTGGCCTTAAAAGGTCAATTATCCATGATATCAATATAGAAATGTCAGTTACCCAGAACATTTTCCAAGCATCCCAGAAAGTTGGGGTGCTGCAGCTCCCTGAGTGAAGACTTTGGCAGAATCCCAGGGGTAGGGAGTCTGGTGGTTTTGACGGCAGCTGGGAGCATAGATTAGAGGAGAGGAGAGAAGAGGAGGCACCATTGTCAGAGATCTTGTAACTGCACAAGGCATAGAACGGGCAAGGGTCTCCAAATCTGTTCCCTTCCACTCAGCAAGTGTGGATGGAGCCCCTTCTCTGTTCCAGGTTCCAAACCAGACACTGGGAATAAACAGAGACCGAACCAAGGTTGGGGGTTCCCTGTCCTGGAGGAGCTCCCCAAAATAGGACTGTGGAAGGGAATTTCCCACCTGCTCAGCCCTCCTGGTGCTGGGATCAGATGTCATAGGAGGTGTCTAGAAAAGAGCCCAGATAGAACCATTTGCTGCTAATGCCAGCAAATGGTAACCTGTTACTACTTTATTCTTGGAAAAAATCCAGGAGCTTATCAGAGCCAACAAGTCCCGGGGAGTCTGTCCCCCATCTGCCTTCTCTTCTCATCCAGTCTCCCCTCAGATTCAGCTCTGGCCCAACTGGACTTTTCCCTGTTTCTGCAACATTTGATCTCTCTCTGGCCTCAGAGTCGTCTCCTCTCCCCCCAGCAACACCCCACCACTCTCCAGTCCCTCCCATCACCTGCCATCTCAGCTGCATCCTGGCTTCCCCTAGGTGAGGTAAGCCCCCCACAACACTACCACCATTGCCGCTCACATTGTACTGCCAACGTTTTAACGGCACTTAGCACAATGTAATCAGGTGTGGGGCTGTGTAATTATGTGTCTCATTTCTACCTCCTCCACCAAACAGAAGGTGCCATGAATGCGGGGACCAGGCCTGTCTCCTTCATAGCTCTAGTCTCAACAGCCACACAGCCCGGCAGAGAGAAGGCACCAATATTTATGGAAGTGTTGGCGAAAAAAGATGCACAACCTAAAAGTTGAGAATTATGTTTTATTCAGTGGACCACACTGAGGACTACAGCCCAGAAGACAGCATCTCAGACCTCTGAGAGACTGCTCTGAAGAGGTAAGGGAGGAGCCAGGATATATAGTTTTTGCAACAAAGACCAGGTAGTCAGAATATCAAATAGCCACTATTAATTAAAGAAAATCAGGCATCTTGAGTTAAGGGATTTAGTGCTTTTCTATGTATGGGAAGATGCAAGAGTCTGGGCTCAGTGAAATCATTCCTTTGCTATGCACCTCAGCTCTCTGGGGCCAGAATCCTGAGTTTTCTCAAGGTTCACAGTTGGGGTGACTGCTGAGGGTAGGGGTGGAGAGGTCCTGTCTCCATCTTGAGTTCCCTCAGGGCTCACAGTCTGGGATGGAAGCAGCGGCTTGCTGACTGCAACATACTTTGTTTACTGATGGGGCAGCAACATTTTTTCATTGACAAATGAACAGACATGTGAATAAATGAAGGCTCTTTCATCAAGACCCTCTGGAGGCCTCAGAAGTGCGGGGTGAACGTGGCTGGATCTCTGCTGTATGCTGGCTCAGGCCCAGCTGCACACCACAAGGAATCACTGAGTCTGGGGCAGATGTGTTTGGATTTTTCTTGTTCCAGGATGTGAGTGCCCTCAGCCCTCAGCCTCCACTGGTCCAGGCTTCCCTCCTCCTTGTCTTCCCAAGCCACTAAGCTCCATCCCCTTTCCCTGGGGGCTGGAATGTCACGATTGCAGAGTCTGTCCCTGAAGTTGCCCTCATCGCCCTTGGTTCAGCCTCTAACCCCATTTCCTTGAGCAGCTCTGCCTCCCAACCCATTTAGCACAATGGTACAGCCCTGAACCAGGTGGGCCAGTGTATCAACATCCTGCTTGGGGTCTGGGTGGGAGGCCCTGAAGGTGTGTCCTGTGAGCAGGGTGGTGGGAAGAGGGTCCTCCGACCTCTGCAGCCTGAATCTTCACAGAGGACCCTCAGGCCAGTCAGTCAACACAGTCCCAGCCCCTGTATCTCTTCAAAAGGGAGGTGACAACAGCAGCCACCTCTGAGGGCTGTCATAAGGCCTCAAGGGAATACCTAGCACAGTGCCTGGCACTTTATACGCGGCAGGCAGTCCAGCCCCTGTGCGTCCTTTGAACACCCTGGTGGTGTAGGCAGGTTGGCATCCAGTCCTCAGGTTCCTGGCCTAGGGGTTAAAGCGCCACCCACGGGCTCCTGAGCCCCAGCAGGGCGTTCTCATCAGGGCAGCAGCCCCCGCCTCACCTCCCCAACATGGACAGGGTGAAGTGGGGGGAAGGGTGGGCAGAGCCCAACAGTACTGCTGGGAAACCGTCAGACAGGATTGCTGGACAGGAATAGTCCAGGTCAGGAGGCCAGGCTCACCATGTCACTCTGGGGACAACCCTGGGAGAAAGCAGAGTCATTGGCCTGGATTTGCCCTCCCTGGGCCGAGCCTCTGTGACCCCTAGGCGCTGACCAAGGAGGATCTGGTCCCTGCATCGCTCCGGGCACCACGGAGGCGCCATCAAGTCCCAGCACGTCCGCCTGATTTGCCAATCTGTTGACTGTGCCCCCTGGCCCTCAAGTCCCTATTCATTGGTCGGTAAACATGTTACCTAGCAACCGAGTGTCAATATCAACAAAGGCTCAGATGAAGTTGTTAATCTGGCAAGACTGACAGCTCTGCACTCGCCCCTGCGCGTATTGTGTGATGCTCAGGCCGGCCCACGAGGATAGCGATGCTCAAAAGACCCCGCGTCTCCCTCCACTATGAAAATTAAATGAAGTGTGCGTTTCGGGCAGGGAAAAGGCACCGGCGCTGGCCCGCCTGGGGATCTTGTTTTTCTTTTCCTTTCCTCCCCCCGGTGCCATAGCCCGTGGGGTGGAGTGCTTCCCCTGACGCAGCAACCGCTGCTAATTTCCGGGAACAATGTGGGACACTCCAGGGCCAGTCCGTGACACCCAAGCAGACACGCCTGTCATTTGTCATCTGTGTGCAGGGCTCCAGGTGGGGTCAGCAGGGCACAGTTGGCTCCGGGACCCAGCCCTGGGCCAGGCTCAGGCCACGATTGACAGTATGGCCTGAGATGTGGCTGAGCACGTGGCAGCCACTGCCAAGGCCCCTCCCTGGAGTTCACAGTCCAGTGGAAACTGGTCATAGACATATTAAAAAATGGTCCATCATGCAGTTTCCTGGGGAAAGAGCATTTCAGGAGGCAGGTCGGCAAATACAAAGTTCTGAGGATAACATGTGTCTTACATCTTCTAGGAGCTGTAGGAAAGCCCGAGTGTCTGCAAGGAGTGATAGGGCAGGATGAGGCAGGAGGGGCCTAGAGGCCCCAGGGTGCTGGAAAGGCAGATGGGGACCAGAGCACTGATCGCTGGGGTCGGGGGAGGCAATGAGGGACAAGACCAGAGTCAGATCAGGTATCCCCAGAAGTCAGGGTAGAGAGATGGGATGGGAGCCCAGCCTCCCAGCAAATTCTCCTGGACCTTCCCCCATCCCCACCACACTCTGACCTGCCTTGTTACAAAGAGTGCACTGTTTATAGGCATTGAAGAATCCTCTTTCATCCCTAAAGATGACAAAGGAAAAAGTGAAGCATGATGTGGAACTTTCCGAGGGAAAATGAAGAGTTCATCTGGAGGGTAGGATGTGTCCTCCAAGTTAAATCAGAGGTACCAAGTATCTCCTGCGGGGCAGATATTTTAAGATAAAATAAAGGGCTGTTCTAAAAGGTGTAGGTACAGGGCACTGTGTGGAAGACACGCGCTTCCTTGGTGACTGATGAAACTCCACGTGCTGCTTTCCCATCTACCCATCTTCTCTGGTGACACGTTTGCTGGAACCTTTGGCCCGTGTGAAGGGCTCATTTGTCTCCTTATTTCTGATCTTAGGGAGAACAGCATTTAGTCTTCTGCCTTTGAGTATGATGTTAGCTGTAGGTGTTCTGCAACTGACTTTATGTCGGATTGAGGCCATTCCCTTTCATTTCTAATGTGCTGAGTTTTATCAAAGATGGGTATTGGATTTCATCACATGCATTCTGCTTCTATCAAGATGATCATATAATTTTCTTGTTTCTTCAGTTATTAAATAATATGGTGAATTTTCTCTATTGATTGTTTTGTTAAGGTTAAATCACCATGAACTCCTATGATCAACCCCATTTGCTCTTTTTCTATATGGTTTGATTCAATTTGATTCGCAAAATTTTTTAAAAATTGCATCGATGTTTTTGAGGGAGAAGTCTTTTCTTGGAGTGTTTCTGTCTAGTTTTGACATCAGAGTAATGCTGGCCTCCTAGAATAAGTTACAAAACAAGTTTAATTTTCTGGAAGAGTCTGCATGGAATCGGCACTACTTCTTCCTTGAATTTCAGTTGTTGAGCGCTTGCTAATCACCGCTACAGTCACTGTGGCTTTTGCCACATCCTTCATTCACATCCATGGGTTTTCCTTTAAACAGACTCACTTAAAAAAAAAAACTGCAACAGAGGTATTTCACAAAGAAACTATGTCTCCACCATAATACAAACCGTGGCATCTGTGCCTCTCACCCTGACAGGCCAAGAGACTCAGTTAGAGCTGCTTCAAGTCTCCTGGGTCTTGGACCCTGGAGGCCCCTCCCTCCCAACCAGCTGTCAGGTCCAACTTGAAGTGTGCCGTGGTGTGGACCACACGATGGGGAGATGCAGCCCAGAAAGAGCGCCCATGGGCTGATGGTGCTGGCACTCATGCAGAGGGGTGGGTGTGTATTTAGGCAGAAATTGTGTGCTGCGAAATGTATGCCGGGTACACAAGCAACAGGGGTAGCAAGCTCTGAGAATCCTGACCTGATCCACTGTCTCCATCCCCCAGAGGAGGAAGCTGAGACAGAGCACGGCAGCGCACCTGCTAAAATCATGTAGGGAATTTGTGGCTGAGCTGGAGTTGGGACCCTGTCCCTAACTCTGATCCAGAGCTTTGTGTGTCCCTCAGATCCTTGTTTGCCCTTCTCGCCTGTTCTGTGCCCCAGGAAGACACTCTGTGTCTACACATCTAATCCTAACCCTACCCCCAAGCCTGCTAGATGGGAGAACCTGGCAGAACACCACACAGTGGAAGAGAGAGAGGGCCAGGGACCCTGTTTGCCCTCCTCCATCTTGTTCTGGGATGGGCTGTGCCCTTCTGAACTCTGGCTCCTCCAGTATCTCCAGCTCTGAACCAGGCTCCCTGCCTCTTTAGGTCCTGGGTGCTAACAGCTCCCATTGTGGCCAGTTCCTGGCTGCTTCTGTCCTTTCCACTCCCTAAACTCAATGGCATCCCTGCAAAGTCTCTTCCCTTACAAGTTTCACCGCAAGTTCCAGCCATGTGTCGCCTCCTGATGTACACAGGTACGCCCTCCTAGCCCTCTGCTACCCACCCACCTCAGATACGAAGTCGTAGGCCCCAGAGAAAACACCTGAAGTCCCTGCTGACACATCATGGGCTTGTATGTGTGTACCGCCTCTGGTTGACACCATTGCCTCAGTGAAGGTATGGCCCATCTGCACATGGTCGACTCAGCCAACCCAGGAGATGCTTGTTGGAAGGAGACCTTGCCTTGCCTCCTTCAGGTGCCCAGCCCAGGGCGGCTGGCCTCACAGGTTCTGAGGGTCAGATGGAATGAAGCACAATGGCACTCAGGTGACATGGAGCAGTTCTCTCCCATGAAGGGCAAAATTAATGACAATTCCACAAACAGTCCTCTGGGACTGGCAAATACACAGGTTCCAAAAATAGGAAGGCCTATACTGATCATGGAACACACACACATGTGCAAACCAAATAACCAACAGTCCACAGTGCCTGTGTGCAAACTTTTATCTTTCCATCTTAGAAGGGATCCTTGATCTCACAAGAAAGGAGCTACACACACACACACAGAGCCAGACTCCATGGTTCATGATGATATTTGTGTGAGGAATAAAAGAAAAAGGGAAATAAAAACATAAGTTTTCAGAAAGCTGTAAAGAGCAAACAGCAGGCTTGCTGGGTGTGTCCATTTGTTTGGGGACCTGGAATTCATCTCCTGGGATGACATCACCACACCAGGGGCCCCAGGGGCAGAGCTGAGCCAAGAGGACGAAACAGTGACTTACCACCCCTGTGGATCACAACTTGGTGTACAAACCTGGCGGAGGAATGTTTCAGAGTCCAGCTGGATCTCCAAGCCCAGGAACATCATCTCATATATTGATTGCTCTTTCAGGGAGTCACTGGACAGGTATTTGTCTACTCACCGGCTTGACACATTTTCACATGGGTAAGAAGGGGAGAAAACTGACGTTTTCTGAAGTCTAGACACGAGCCTGGCTATCCCAGAGCTTCACACCTTTGCTAATTTCACTTCAGGTCCTTGGGCCCTGGCCATGGATGCTGTGGGTGAGGATGAGAATGAGGATGGGGTCTCTCCTTGTCCTCTTCAAATCCTTTTTAAGGATCTTCATGTAGCCTGTTACTGTATCATATTTGGCATCATGAGAACCTCTGCTGTGGGAATAGCAGTAGCTGCAGGCACCCTGATGAGAAGATAGAGGCCCGAGGGGATGAAGATATTTACCTGTGTGCATGCTAAGTTGTTTCAGACCCTATGGATTGTAGCCTGCCAGGCTCCTCTGTTCATGGGATTCTCCCAGCAAGAACACTGGAGTGGGTTGCCATGCCCTTCTCCAGGGGATCTTCCCAACCCAGGGATCAAACCCACATCTCCTGTGGCTCCTGCTTTGCAGGCAGATTCTTTACCACCGGGGAAGCCCAAAGAGATTTGCCTACATAGACTTAAACGTGGAGTGTCAGAGCCAGAACCAACAGCTTGGCTCCAGGTTGTCTTCAGTATATCCAGGACTTAAAATCTCACCAGTTCCCAGCACTAGACAGGGCTCATCACAGTCAGCTGACATGGAAGGAGCAGCACGGAGCATCGGGGGTAGAAGGCCAAGGGCACCGTTCTACACTGAGGACCATCTGGGGCATTCGGCTTGGGCATCATAGTCGAGCCAGAGGGTGGCCACAGCAGGGTGGAGAGAGGCGGGTGGGAGCTAGGGAGCCAGGGAGAAATGAAACCTCTTCCACCAGGGGGCGCCCCTGAGCGCTGCACCTTAGAGATGTGGGGGTGCCCTCGGCGCCCTGACAGTGATCTTGGAGATGAAGCCCTCCCCACCTGATAGGAGGCAAGGCCACTCCCTCAAGGCAGGCTTCTCCACCCACAGTTCAGGCAGTGGCCTGGGAGGGGGTCCCCGGCCAAGCCTGGGGAATGGGAGGGGACAGTCCTGGAATCCTCTGGGTTCCTGGCTCCCTCCAGGCCCAGAGCAGGAGAGTACGAGGCATGAGGCAGGCTGGGGATGGGGGGCGGGGGAGGGCAGCGGGAGGGGCTCTCTCTGGGCCCCACTGGCCAGCTCGGTTCCTGGACTTGCTGGGGGCCTCCTGACCAGGAAGAAAACTCTCCTGGGAGGTGAGAGGGCCTGAAGGAGGATGGAAGCCCCCACTGAGGACTCAAGCCAAAGGCCAGAAAGAAATCATCAGTGGGAAAGGAGAGGAGGTCACAAGTCCAGCAGCAGGTCGGCCCAGGCCCTAAAACCACGTGGGTGCATCCGCCACACTCTCACTTCCTTCCACTGTTGCTCTGGCTCTGGCCCAGGGTGAGGGGCGGGTTGGAGATGCTGGTGGGAGATGCTCCTCCTGGGAGCCAGGACCACGAGGGCTCAGCTTGGAGGATGTAGGGAGAAGAGGTGGGCCCACAGGAGGGCAGGGGCACCAGGCTGAGGGAACTCAAGGCTGATGAGCTCAAGGCCAGCAACGAAGCAGGAGAGGGGGTGGAGGCCCACGAGGAGGGACGTTGGCTGATTTGGGCTTTTAAAAAAATTATTTACTTATTTTATTATTTTTATTGGCATATAGTTACTTTACACTGTTGTGTAAAGTAGAGCAAAGTGATATGTTTACATATGTTCACATATATCCCCTCTTCTTTGGATTTCCTTCCCATTTAGGTCACCACAGAGCATTGAGCAGAGTTCCCCGAGCGATGCAGTAGGTTCTCATTAGTATACGTACTATCAATAGTGTGTATTTGTCAGTCTCAATCTCCCAATTCATCCTACCCCGCTTTCCCCATTGGTGTCCGTATGTTTAAATGGTACAGATGATCTAATTTGCAAAGCAGAAATAGAGACACAGATGTAGAGAACAAACATATGATTGGGGCTTTTTCAAGGCTGCTCTGAGAACAAGGAAGGTCAACCCCTTTGTATGTAGGTAATTGTAAGGGCTCAGTGTATGCAAGGCCACAGAAGTGGCTCTCATCTCAGGGAGCCACAGCCAGCCAGAGGCTCCCTCCCTGGGTGGCATAGGCATCTCACAGTTTTCTCTGAACTTAGTTCTGTGCTTCTAACTGCAGGAAGATGAAAGGCAAAAGAAGGGAGTGGCAGAGGCTGAGATGGTTAGGTAGCATCACCGACTCAGTGGACATGAATTTGAGCAAACTCTGGGAGATAGTGAGAACAGAGGAGCCTGGCATGCTGTGGTCCATGGGGTCACAAAGAGCTGAACAACAATGGCAGACACCAGGGCTCTAGCGTATCAATGCTCCTGTCACTCTGAGTCAGCCGTTCAAGGTGGTGCTGACCTGCCCTGCCTGACCCTGCACTATCCATACCCCTTGGACACACTCCTCTGCCCCTCTTCACCCGAGTCGCCACTGTCAGGGTTTTCCAAACCCTGCGGCCAGTTCTGGATTCCAGAGCTTGGCTCTACCTTGCCCCCCTCCCAAGCTTCTGGATCTTTAATTAGAATGCAAATCAGGGGGTGCTGGTCCCCACCGCCCCATCAGATCAGGAACTGCTGTGTGGAGAGAAGCAGGTTGGTTTTTAAAGAAGAGCAAGGGCTTGGGATCCATCCTGGCTCCAAGACAGGTTCCTCACCTCAGGGGGCACTCGCTCTCTCAGAGCGGAAGTTCCTGCCTCCTGGAGTTACCGGAAGATGATGAGATGACAGCCCTGGAGGGATGGAGGCCAAAGGTGTTCTTCATCACACTGTTGTTTTCCTGTCACCCCCATCCCTGGGGGACGAGAGGCTGCGTGCCTGTGTTTGCCTGGTGTTCCTACCGTGCACGGTTGTTCGTGCCGTGTCTACCATGCGACGGTGCGTCGCAGCATTCACGTAGTGTGATCACTTTGTGCCATCTTTGGCTGTTCTTTGCTACCACGAAGCAAAAGAAGTAAAGATACCCTTAGCCAAAACGGACCTTCAAACTTGGGCCTGTGGCCACAGCGCTGTTCCCGCCAGCATTCCCCCAGCAGGACAGCCGTGGCTGGGTCTTCCATGGGGCAGCAGGGCAGGAGGCAGCCTTTAGGGGGTGGGGTCAAGATGCATGGAAACCTGTGTCTTGCCACATAAGCCTGAAGACTCTACCAAAGGAGCGCGAGCAGGATGACACACAGATAGGAACGGCAAGCCACCGTCCTGGGCTGAATCTCCTGCCCCGCACACGTCGCCTCTCTCTGTCTTAGGGTAGTTACACTTCCTGGCATTCAAAGAACATTCAATGCTACTTCTCTGAATAGCTTGGAGACTAGAGAATTCAAACGCTCCAGTCGTTTACACACTGTCCCCCACTCCAAAATAAACATTATGTCCCAATACAGGAAACATAACTGCTGATCCACTCTCATTGAAGAGTTAAGCCAGTGGGAGGTCTTGGGTCGTGGCTGCCCACTGACCCGACCCCTCCCCATCGAGGTCCACCGCACTGAACTCCCAGGTTCTGGGAAGGGATGCGCGTAAACCACTTAACTACTCTGGCCCGTTAACAGCTGAGCCAGTGAAGTCCTGTGATTTTCATTTCAGAAGCACATGAAATTTGTAATAGAAGACGATCTCGCTGGGTCTGTGATTGCTTCCTGTGTGCTAAGCTGATCAGCAGGCACCAAAGTGGAGGTGGACTCCCTGTTGCCTCCCACTCTGGGCTCCTCTGGGCCACGTCGGGCTTTACCAGGATTCTTGGTTACACTGACATGAACGGAACCAGTATCTGCCCTGCTCTGGTGAATCATAGTGTCCTTCCCAGTGGGTAGGGCATGGTGTGGGGGACATGCTCCAGGTCTATTCCAGGCTCTCCCAGGAACTTCAGGCTGCCTGAGAAACAGCATCCCCAGGGAAAGCTAGGCAGTGGGGTGTGGTGACTCTGTCTGGTTCCAGCTGACTGCACAGCTAGAATAGGGGCCTCAGGTGTGGGCACACCTGGGCTGCTGGCCAGGTGGCTGCTCTGGGGCTTTGGCGTGGTCCAGGGATGGGGGGGTGTGACTCCCACCCTGGGCGGCCAGGGCAGGCAGCATCCCCACCAACCATACTGGCTGAGGGCAGGGAACCAGCAGTGCCAGAGGGAGTGCCTGGGGAATCCAGAGCCCAGGCGGAGGGGAGGGCTCACTCCTCTCAACCCACTCAGCCCTCTTCACAGCCCACAGCTGGGCTTTTTACTCCAGTTTACAAACACAACACTTTCTTCCCTTCTTAAGTGAGGGAACCTCTATCTGAACCCTGTTCCTAAGACCCCGGAGTTCCTGGTTCCCCGATGTACAGCCGAACTGAGAGAGAGACAGAACAGCATTGGTGGGGGCAGAAAGGGTTTTTTAAAAATAATTTTGAAAACTGGAACCCTGAGCCAGGCAGGCCTTGTGTGGATGCCCGAAAGCCGCTTATAAGCCCCCAGGAGCATTAGTCAGTTCAGTCAGTTCAGTCACTCAGCTGTGTCCAACCCTATGCGACTCCACGGCCTGCAGCACGCCTGGCCTCCCTGTCCATCACCAGCTCCGGGAGCTTGCTCAGACTCATGTCCATTGAATTGGTGATGCCATCCAGCCATCTCAACCTCTGTCGTCCCCTTCTCCTCCCACCTTCAATCTTTCCCAGCATCAGGGTCTTTTCAAATGAGTCAGTTCTTTGCTTCAGGTGGCCAAAGTATTGGAGTTTCAGCTGCAACATCAGTCCTTCCAATGAACATTCAGGACTGATCTCCTTTAGAATGGACGGATTTGATCTCATTGCAGTCCAAGGGACTCTCAAGAGTCTTCTCCAACACCACACTTCAAAAGCATCAATTCTTCAGTGCTCAGCTTTCTTTATAGTCCAACTCTCATACCCATACATGACTACTGGAAAAACCATAGCCTTGACTAGACGGACCTTTGTTGACAAAGTAATGTCTCTGCTTTTTAATATGCTGTCTAGGTTGGTCATAACTTTCCTTCCAAGGAGTAAGCATCTTTTTATTTCATGGCTGCAGTCACCATCTGCAGCGATTTTGGAGCCCCCCAAAATAAAGTCTGACACTGTGTCCACTGTTTCCCCATCTATTTGCCATGAAGTGATGGGACTGGATGCCATGATCTTAGTTTTCTGAATGTTGAGCTTTAAGCCAACTTTTTCACTCTTCTCTTTCATTTTCATCAAGAGGCTCTTTAGTACTTCAGAGCCTCTTGATGAAATAACTAAAGAGCCCAAGAGCATCACTGACCTCAAAAACTTAGAAGCCGTCTGCAGAAGCAACCCAGAGCAGCCACAGATCAAATCTGGTCACCTTAGAAAACTGGGCCTCATCCTACCTGATTTGCTAATAGAAGACGGGGTAGCAACGTCAGAAGAAACACTCAGTTGTGCTTCCCTGTAGCAGCCCTGTCGGTCCCTTCCGGGCAGAACAAAGAGCAAAATTCCTTTTCTGGGTTCTGTCTGCCCTACTGCTCTTTAAGGTCAATGGCTTGTTTGTTGAAACTCGATTTACTTGCTTTCATTCCTCATTAGAGGCAGTCAGAAGCTGATAATCTACTCTACTGCTCTGTCAACATGGATCCACGTGGACACCAGGGTCTTTGATGGACCCTCATTATTTCTCAGTCCCTGAATATTCATTGGAAGGACTGATGCTGAAGCTGAAGCTCCAATGCTTTGGCCACCTGATGCAAAGAGCTGGCTCACTGGAAAAGATCTTGCTGCTGGGAAAGACTCGGGGCAGGAGGAGAAGGGGTCGACACAAGATGAGATGGTTGGATGGCATCACTGACCAAACAGAAATGAGTCTGAGCAAACTCCAGAAGTAGTGAAGGACGGGGAAGCCTGGTGTGCTGCAGTCCATGGAGTTGAAAAGTGTCAGACACGACTTAGTGACTGAACAAGGACAACAGCATCATTTCTCTGGCTTTCTTGGCACAGTGGGCATGATGGCTATTTGTCCTTCCGCCTTCTATGTGGCTCCTGCGCGTCAGAGCAGACTCCCACATGCGTGCTATGCCAAGGCTCAAGGAAAGTCAGCCCCCACCCATCCCCACACCAGGGGTCTCATCGTGGATGGTGAAAGGCAGCAGCTGGTCTGTGATGAATCCCTCTGTCCTGCACCCTGGCCCTCCAGGCTTGTAAGCCAGCTGGCTGACCCCAAGGTTCAGCCCCGGGCCTCCGTTCCCTTGTCTCCTGTGGCCTCTCCAGGGGCACCAGCAACTCCTAAGATCCCCACAGCGCTGGTGCTGTGCTAGCAGCCTGGGCCTCCGGAGCTGAAGAAGCTGGGCTGCGTGCAGCTGAGGGGCCCCTCTGTGGCATCTCCTGGGCTCCTAAGTGAAAGTCCCAGTGGTTCGTTCACACAGACACACATACGTCCCTGCACTTTTCCCCCAAACAGGCCCCTTGTCACTGTGGCTCTGGCTCTGAGTACATCTCCACACACTAGGTGGTACCTGTCACTCATGGCCGTGACCCTGGGGCTGAGTCCAGTTCCCCTGAGGGCCTCACTGCCCTGCCCTTAAGCCTGGCCTTGTTTGGGTCACTGTGGAACACCAGACTTGCTCACAAGCTCCCTTCATCTTACAAGTAAGCCCAGGTCTTGCCACCTGGAATGTGGGTGAGGGGCTTCCAGTCCCCAGGGGCAGATGAGGCGGGGGCTCAACTCTGGAAGACCTCAAGGCCTGGGTACCTGCCCAGCCCAAATTCCCCAAGGGCTTTCCTGGGGTGCAGTAGGGAGTTTTAGGATGGGAAAGAGCAGAGAGATCTCACCTGTGCCCTTGGCAAAGGACAAACAGCCTGATAGATGGAAGCCAGGCTCTTCTGAACAGAGTCCCCATTTCAGCTGGTGGGGGCAGGCGGCCAGAGGCGTAGGATAACTGCTGCCCACCAGGAGTGTCCAGCAGTGCTGACAGCAAAGACTCAGTCCAGGTTCACACTTGCCTTGGGCTATCCCTCTAGAACTTTCCAGAATCCAGGTCTTGTTCTCACAGAGCCCAGCCCAGGGCCAGCTCACCATCAGGACACCTAGCTAGAAAGAAAAGCCTGCCCACTAAAGACACTGTAGCTCACATTTACCCAGGCAACCTCTTCATTAACTGCGTTATTTTGGAATTCACAGTTTCAGCCCAGCAAAGATTGTGTTTCTGTTATCAGGCTGGTTTCTTTTCCTGCCACAGGATTCTGGGCAGGCCTGCCCCTCCCGGTCACAAGTTCCTGCTGAGCAATCACAGTTCAGCACACATGGCTGAATTCTGCCTTGGTTTTCCATACTCTCTTTCTTTCTTTTTTTGATGTGGACTCTTTTTAAAGTCTTCATTGAATTTGTTACAATATTGCTTCTGTTTTATGTTTTTTGGCCAGGAGGCATGTGGGATCTCAGCTCCCTCACCAGGGATGGAACCCGCGTCGCTCGCATTGGAAGGTGAAGTCTTAACCACTTGACCGCCGGGGAGTTCCCTGTACTCTCTTATTGAGGATGAGAACAAAGGGAGGAAATCAGAGGATGGTCATGTGCAGGCCCAGGGGAAGGGCTTCTTGCACCAATGGCTTGAGACTCCCAGAGCAAACAGTGACAATCAGGCCTCATGACTGCCCTGCACAGGGTTTGCAAAGGGTTAGAGGCTGACAACAGAGGAGACGTGACAGGCTGCACCACCACCCCCTCACACCAGCGGGGCCAGGCCCTGTTGGGGGCTTCAAGTGCCATTTCTGCCAAGAGATGTTCCCAAGCCGTGTCTCTGGGACCACAGAGGGCCTTAAAGCAGGAGTTAGTGAGATCGATTCACAGAAGACCAAACACAGAAGGAAAACGGTTTCCCAGTTTACCAGATAATTGACAAGGATCTTGTTGCGAGTGTGGGGAAGGTATTCCAGCCAGACAGTGATCCACAGAAATGGAGAGCTATTGCTGACTTCCATGTGTCCGATAGCCCCTAAGTCAGCTCGTTCACCGTGATGACTTTGCTCCATTTATTTCTCTTAATGAATGAAAAAAATGTGCATCATACATACCAAAAACTGATCAGGGTGGGGCTCTGCATGTACTGCCCCCAGACCCTTTGTGACAACCTCTGAAATTCCTGAATTGAGAACTTTCCTGGGGAAGCTGTGGTGAGTGTGGGTTTGTTTTTTTTTTGGGGGGGGGGTTGTCTAAGAAGAAAATAGCTTGTGAACAGAGGCAGTCAGAACTCAAGAGTATGCAGGTGAGGATGTTCCAGGAGGTTCAGCCTGTCTGTGCGACAGAGGGAAGCTGAGAACTGGAGCCCAGAGGATGCCCGGGAAAGGATGGGCCAAGGTCGAGGAGAGAGGCCAGTGGTGGGGGAGGGGGCCCTGGAAAGTCGGGCTGAGGAATCTGGTTTTCCTTCTAAGCTCTGTGTTTGGTGAATTATTCCTGCAGTGCCTGACACTGTGCGTAGCCTGGGGCAGATGTGGAATCCACCCATCTCAGCATGTCTGGAGTTAGCTCATACCCAGCCAGGACTCCCTGGGAGGCTGAGCTGGGGAGCCACAGGACGGGATTGGGGTCTTTAAAAGACCTCCCTGCCTGCCCAACAGATAGAGGGCAAGAGTGGGCTTGGGGGAGCTGTCCAGGGCCAGGGCACCATCCCAGGCAGAGGTGATGGGGACAAGCAGACACAGTCAAAAATATAGTTCAGTTGGAGCTGAGCAGGAGGCAGGGACTGAGCCAAAACCCAGCCTCTGCGATGATCTCCCCAAGATGCTGAAGGAGATAAGAGGCACTTGGGGATCCTGAATCTGTGGGGAGAGTTAACCAGAACTTCTGAAGTTTCCCTGGTGGCTCAGATGGTAAGGCATCTGCCTGCAATGCTTAGCAGCAGCAGCAGCAGCAGCAGCAGCAGCAATGCAGGAGACCCGGTTCAATCCCTGGTTTGGGAAGATCCTCCGGAGAAGGAAATGGCAACCCAGTTTCTTTTCCAGTACTCTTTCCTGGAAAATCCCATGGACGGAGGAGGATGGTAGGTACAGTCCATGAGCTTTCAGAGTCCAAGACAACTGAGCAGCTTCACTTTCACTTTCTGAAGAGTTAAAGGTGGGCACTTTGCAAGCCTAACTGAAAGATGCTGGCTTTTGTGGGTTCTAGTCCCAGCTGTGTGAGCTTGGGTAAGTGACTTTGCCTCACTGAGACTCAGTTTCCTTACCTTTGAACAGGTTGGATTTGTGACAGAGGGGCCCATACTTGCCCACCCCCTCCAGGGAAAACTCAGCTGTGTGTTCAGTCCCCTGATGCGTGTCAGCCTGGGGGCTCCATGCTGGGCTGTAGGGGCTTCTGGAGTAGCAGCCTTCTCATCCTGCCCAGTGGGGATGGTCTGCTCAGACTCAGCAGGTGAAATCAGATGCCCACACGGTGCTTCCAGGAGCTTCTCAAAGTCTCCCCACCCTCCTCACATTGCCACTGTAAGCATTGCCCCAGGGTAATGACCCGAAGCAATTTCCTCTCAGAATAATGGTGAGAAATTAGAAACAGCAGGTGTTCAGCACCAGGAGACGGTGTGAAATGGCCTCTGGATAGAATACTATGTGGGTATTAAACGTGGTGTCTGCACTGAATTTCTCATCTGAAGGGGAAACCCTTCTGATAAGATGTTAGGTCTGAGGGCTGAAACCCAGCGACCTCTACAGAGGTAATGAAGAACTTGGACTCGGAGGTCCCACTGACTTCAAGTTTAATCCCTTCTCTGCCTTTGTCTTAGTATGTGTGGGCTTGGGTTTTTCAACCTCTCCAAGCTCCAGCTTGTCCAGACACTGCCTTCCTCCAAAGGCTGCAGTGGGTAAAGGAACGATGCGGGAAACTTGCTGCTGCTTGCTGCTTAGTTGCTTCAGTCGTGTCTGACTCTGTGAGACCCTATGGACTGTAGCCCACCAGGTTCCTCTGTCCATGGAATTCTCCAGGCAAGAGTACTGGAGTAGGCTGCCATGCTCTCCTCCAGGGAATCTTCCCAACCCAGGGACAGAACCTTGGTCTCCTGCATTGTAGGCAGATTCTTTACCATCTGAGCCACCAGGGAAGCCCTCTCTTTTAAAGTGAACCCAAATAACTTTAACCTTGCTTCACAACTATTTTTGGTGGAGGCATCCCAGGCTCGGCCTGACACCATGGATCCACATGAAGTCTAGCGAGAGGATGTGAGTGATTCAGGGTGCCCACCTGCACACCTGCCTCAAGACCCAAGGCCCTGAGTGCTGGCAGGAGCCAGCACCCCCTCCCACGGAGGAGATGGGTCCCAGGAAGGAAATGAGTCATGCATCCTGGGCACCTTTGTTTTCTCATCTGAAGCGCGGAGGGGGGGTGGGTGAGGGAGTGGGGGGTGGAAGCGGCCCTCTTGATGGGTGCCTGCCTGCCGCTCGCCTGGATGACTAACCATCCCAAAGCACCCCCAGGCCCTCTGGTCATAACAGGTGGGCGGCAGGAGCTGCCAGGCCAGCCCCATGACTCATGAACAATGGTTCCCCTCCACAAACCTCTTCTACGCAGGCCAGCTAGCTCTGCCTGAAGACAGAAATTCCTTTCCACAAGCATGTTCCCAGCATGGGGAACACTGCCCTTGGCACCCCGTCCCCACCCCCCAGCAGAATGTCCCTGGTTTGGGAGACTCCTTCCTCAGATACCAGGTGCCGCTGTGTCCTTTGATGGCTATGTCCCTACTGCCACTGGAGAAAGATGGGAAACTGCATTACCCCCAGGGTCTTGCCCACACACTGAGGGAACCATAGCATCAAGAGGAATGATGGGAATTTAGGGTACGTGGCAGATGGCAGTTGGCAGGGGGCAATCTGTTGAAGAACCTGAGGGAGCTGTCTTGGCAACAGCAGTTGCCTCCCCTGCCCTGGCTCCCAGATGGGAGAGCCAGGAGAGCTGGAGGGCCTCCTCAGGAAGCAGTGCTCTCCTGTCCATTGCACTCGGGTGCAGGGCACTGGGGGCCACCTCCTAAGCTACAGGACCTGGAAGACTGCATGGTGGACTCCACCCCGGTTGATTCCTGAGCCTGAAAGCCCCCTCCCCACCCCTCCCCTGCTCCATCCCAGTATCCTGACCCCAGCCTGATGGGGCAGAGACAACTGCTCCTGGGTCTCAGTGGGGCTGTCTGGGGGTTCACCCTGACATCCTGAGGAGCCCCGGAGTCTCAGGGACCCTGGGGGAAGAGAGATGGGCAGACAAGCGGAGTGGGGCATGGGCTGTCCCTACTCAGCCCCCCCCCACCCCCACCCACCAAATGGTCCATGCATTTCTTCCACCCATCGAGTAGGATTTCAATGGGAGAGTTGATGGGAAGGGAATTCTAGATGGTGGGCAGGCCCAGGCAGAGGTGCAGGGGTCAGACAGGGCAAGCTGTGTTCCAGGTAAAGTGAGGAGGCCAGCCTGACCCGAATAGAGGATTCGGGAGTGGGGACTTGGTGATAGGAAAGGAGGTTCAGGTGGAGTGGGGGAGAGGAAAGGCTTTATCTCTGCATCTGAGCTTCTCCTGCCACCTCCTCCCCCTTGCCCTCAGGGGCCCTGCCCCGTGCTACCTGCCCCTTCGGGTAGCAGGAGTGGTGTTTGTGGAACTTCTTAATATCCTCTTCTGGGCACACAGCAGCGTTTCACCTGCTCCCCAGCGGGGTTGACTGCGTGATAAGAAATCCAGGAAGTTCAACACACTTGGAGTGCTTGGACATCACTGTGGTCCATGCCAGAATAAACAGGGCCTGGCACAGGGCTACAAGGTCCTATCCCAGGGCAAACACTGTCCTCTGCCAAATAGGGAATTGTTTTCGCAAAGGCAGTGTATGTGCTTGGTGGGTGGGAGGGAAATTCCACCAAGACCCTGGACTATTCACCCCACCCAGATGCTGGCATCTGTTCTGACCAACCCTGTACCAAGGTGACTTGGTGAGGGGGCAGGAGGGAGACTTGCATGGCCATGAGTGGAAGATGCAAAATTTACTGCAAAAAAAAAAAAAAAAGAAAGAAAAGAAGAAGAAGAATGAGTAATCTTCCTGCAGCCTCCCAGTGCTGCCAACAATTAAAGATCATTTCACTTGATCTTAAAGGGCTCTGGTGGGGAGGGCGGGGGATGGGAAAACTGAGGAGCAGGTGCATAAGGAAGGTGCAAGGTAGCATGAAAGCAAAGGAAGTCCAGACTTTAGCATTATGCCTGGCTGGATTGACAGTGAGGTTCTACCCTGTACCCCAGGCCAGTCCTCTGGGCTCTAGAAGCCTCCATTTCCTCATAGAAAAATGAAGATTGAAGTCCCCACCCTCAAGGGGCAGGAGATTGCTTTAAGATAAGAGCCTTGAGCATACACTATGGAAAACATCATGGAGGTTCTTCAGAAAACTCAAAAAAGGGTTGCCATATGATCCAGCAATCCCACTCATGGGCAGATATCCCGATAAAACTGCAATTTGAAAAGATAAATGCACCCCAATATTCATAGCAGCACTGTTCACAATAGCCAAGACATGGAAACAGCCCAAATGTCCACCGATAAATAAATGGATAAAGAGGATGAGGTAAACATATACAATGGAATATTGCTCAGCCATAAAATGAAATAATGCCATTTGCAACAGCGGATGGACCTAGAGATTATCGTACTAAGTGAAGTAAGACGACCACGTGAACCCGCTCAGTCATGACCACTCTTTGTGACCCCATGGACTGCAACCTACCAGGCTCCTCTGTCCATGGGATTTTACAGGCAAGAGTCCTGGAGTGGGTTGCCATTTCCTTCTCCAGGGGATCTTCCCAACCCAGGGATGGAAAGGTTTGGAAGGTCCCCTGGAGAAGGGAAGCTACCCACTCCAGTATTCTGGCCTGGAGAATTCCTTGGACTGCACAGAGTGACTGAACAAGTGAAGTAAGATAGAGAAAGACAAATATAATATCACTTATATATGGAATCTAAACTATGACACAAATGAATGTATCTATGAAACAGACTCACAGACACAGACTCGTGGTTGCCGAGGGGGAGGACGGGATCGGGAGTTTCGGATTAGCAGATGCTAACTACTATAGAAACGAAAAGGCCCTATACCGTATAGCACAGGAAACTGTACTCAATATCCTGTAATAAGCCATAAGGGGAAAGAACATGAAAAAAGAACTTTAAAAAAGAGAGAGAAGAGCCTTGAAGGGCCTCTGCCATACCCCGACCTGTATGCACTCTCAGTAAAGCAGGTTCCTGTCTTAAGTCTAGGCTTCACACCAGCTGGGGACACAGCAGCGCTCCAGCACCCCACAGGTGGGCCAAGCAAACGGAAGATTACCTTCACAGCTGCTGAAAAACACGGCATGCAAGAAAACTCATTTGCCTGTGACCACACACTCTGCTGTACGATGTCCACACGAGTGTGAGCAGCTCAGGCATGCGGGCCTGGTTCCAGCTGCTGCGTCATCCATCCAAGGCAGCTCCTTTGTAAACTGCAATAAAGTCATTTAATATGAATGATGAAATCTATGCCCTACAGTGCTCGTTATTAATGGGAAATAAATGTATTTCAGGTAACAAAATAGTGAGTAATGTGGGCAATAAATACATCAGGCAAACCTGGCCAGTGGAGAGACTGACGGACACGGCGTTCTCTGCCCCACGCCAGCCCTGGAGAAAGAGCCAAGCTGTCACAGCAATGAGTCACCTTCAGAGAAGGCAGAGGGCACGAACCAGGGCCCAGCTCTTGAGGCTGGCGCTGAGATGGTAAGCCTCACGCTGTGGGCTACTGCCATGTCCCAGAGCTTTTCCATGACTGATGACTTCAAAAGTCTCTCCATTAACCCTGATCCAGAAAGCACACCATCCTCCTTGACTGACAGTCCCCTGTTCCTGGCACCCCTAAGATCTGTAGCCAACCTTCATGCCCAACATCCAGACAAGGCCACCAAACAGACTCCAACTCACCTTCCAGGCCCTGTTTGCGCTATTGCCTTTGCCTGGAGTAATTGTCTGTCTTCTCAAGGTACCACCTCCTCTGTGAAGCAGGAGCCTCATCAGAGCTCCCAGGGGCAGGAGAGCCTCGGTTCACTGCTGTAATAGCAGTGAATAGCCCCCAAGTCCTAACAGTTTTGGACAGTCAGCTCGGGGACCCAGGCTGCAAAATCACCATTGTGTGCTTTGATTGGCTGGTAGCAGGGGAAGAGGAAAGCCAGGAGGTCAAGCTTCAGAGGAAAGAAAGGCATCTCCTGACCTCACCTTGCTTTGGCCAGAATTAGAGCCACGTGGCCACCTAAATACAGGGGCATGTGATCTGTGTTCATGTTCTTTCCCTATTGCTGTTGTAACAAATTAATATACAAACTTAGTGGCTTCGAATAACACACAATTATTCTCTTCCAGTGCTGGAGTTCAAAAGTCTGAAATGAGTCTCAAGGGCTTTGTCAAGTTGCCAGCAGGGCTGAGCTCTTTCGAAGGTTCTGGAGGCAGCTATGAATTCATACCTCAGCCTGTGGTCCCTTCCTCCTATGTGTGAAGCCAGCAAATAACCTCTTCACTTTGACCTCCTGCCCTCCTATAAAGGACCCTTGTGTCCACATGGATAATCTCAAAATCGGTAACTCAGTCACGCCCTTTTGTCACAGAGGGCAACACTGACAGATTGGGAGGATTAAGACGTGGCTGTCTTTAAGGAGCCATTCATTCTTCTGTCTACCACAGAGTTCCAGAAACCCAAGCTAGGACCCAGGGTTCTGTGGGCATACAGAATTGCCTCTGTTATTCAGTTCTCCTCTCTTGTCATTGCTCACTCAGCCTCTCAAGCAGTGGATGAACTGTCAGGGCAGCCGCTGGCCACAAGCACCCCTGCCCAGCAGGTGCCTGGCACACAGCAGGGGCCTGGGAAAGTCTTCGGGGAGGGAGGGAGAGAGGAAAAAATGAACAAACTTGGCAGCACCAGGAAGTGTGTGAGGACAGAGGAACCTGTGAGAGAAAGTGGGCGGATACTCAGGAATCTAGAGGCAGTCAGGGCAAGCACAGCCATCACCCATCACAGAAGGAAAGGAAGCTCCCTGCAGCGGAGGGTTCAGAGTGAGGCCCAGGCCCTTCAAGCCCAGATGCAGAGGGATGGTGAAGCCGGGTGAGTGGGAAGGGCTGGGAAAGAAAGTGCGGGAAGAGCAGGAGGCCGGAAGTCTCATCTGAACCAGGCGCAGCGCTGACACGGACTGCATCTTTTTAAATTCCCACATCCACCTTGCACACAACATAGTGTAGACCCAAGGACTGGGACTCCGGAAGGACATGGCCCTGATCCAAGTTCACACTGCTGGATGGTGGCTGGGTAGGAAGGAATTTACAGCCCTGTTTGTTTGGTTCCAAAAGGAGCTGCCATCCCAGGACACTTAGCTCCTGCCAAGCCTGGTCACCCTGGCTTGGGACTCAGCGTGGGCTCAGTGTCCCCACCTCTTAAGGTCTCAGGTTCTTTATCTGGAAAGGGAGGGGTGGGGCTGGGTGATCTCCAGTCCCCTGTCAGCTCCAACCTCTTTGAGAACTGGGGCAGATCTTGGAAATTAGATGGGCTTCCTGGAGGGGATGGGGGTCTGAACTTCCTCCCACTAACAACAGGCACACAGTTCCTTTTATGTTGCCAAGAGACAGTCCAGGGCCAGGAGGGAGAGGCCCATGGCAGAGATGACTCCATGCCCCAAAAATGAGAACCACAGCAGCCCACAGGATTGTGCAAGCTGCCTGCGAGGCTGCCAGTGGGCCCTGGCCCGGAGGAGGGCTGTTTACACTCCGAGTATGTGCTTGCAGTTCATTTCATCGGCCGAGGGCACAGGTCTCAGGGCTGGAGGAGCAGCAGTGTGGGCCCCGCAGGGGCAGCTTTATCCCAGACACCAGACACCGTGAGTTCACTCCACATTCATTCATTCATTTGTGTACTCCCGCCTTCCCTCATTCATCCTTTGAGGGCTTGCCAGGCATTGTGCAAGGCCCTGGGGAGACAGAGGTAAACAAGACAGTGTCCTGATGAGTCTCCAGGGCCCAAGAACCTCGAAGAACAGTGAGCACTAAATATAGACACTGACCCTCCGAGCAGGGTCGGTGCAACAGTAAACATACGTGCCTAGAGCTCGGGGACACAAGACAGGGGACTTTGTTGTCTTCCTATGGAAAATATTTAACTACTAGCTTAAAAAAAAAATCAAAACAAGGTTCTCACTCTGTACTCCATTGTCTCTAAAATTCTTCAGTTGTTTTCAGAATTCCCTGTCTCCTGGGGCCATGCAAAGGCCCTTGGGTTTGGACAGCCTGCCATGTACCAGAAAGGGTGCCCAAAGATACCTGCCCCCCCTCCCCCGCCGCACCAAGGGCATGCTCATTGGTATCCAATGGCTGCTGCTGTGTGCCAGGCTGGGGCATCAGGACCCTCAGGCCTGTCTATAATGCCAGTTTCCCCAGACAGTGAGCTTTGGGATATTATGCCACATCCTGGGATGCTGCTGTGGAGGGCACCCAAGTCCCCCCTCTGGGACTTAGGTCCCCTTGCCTCTTCCTGCTCACAGCTCTCCTCCTACCCTTTACTGGGACTGTGTGCATGGTTTCTTTTTTTATCTTTTTCCCCCCACCTAATACAGGAAAAGATAATGCCTTCACGTAGCATTTCGTTGGGTTCCACAAATATCCCTGGGACTAGGGACTAGGAAGTGGTCTGGCTACAAATCTGGGACTTAGAGGGAGGAAAAAAAAACAAGGAAAATGCAAATTCATAGTTCAACAAATTATCTTTCTTGCACAAAGTTTTCTGTCTACTTTTGTTTATCATTCCTTGAGGATATGTTTCTAAAAGTTCAGTTTTACAAGATAGTTTTCAAGTTACTTGTCTAAAGGTTTATACCAATTCCCCCCTCCCACAAGCAGAGTGTGAACATTGTCCATTTTACTACACCATCACCAGCATCAAATGTTCACGGGTTTTTAAAAAAATTGTTGACAATTTTAGAAACAAAAAGATTTTATTTTCAATATTTTTTGCATTTTATTGTTATTCATGCTGCTCCCTGATGTTAGAAGTATGATTTTATTTTTGATATTCCAAAAATTTCTGGGGAAGGGTGGGTGAACAGACCCTCAGGGTGCCTCAAAGTTTACTGACATCACTTCTGAAGAGTCCTTTCAGATGTCTTTCTCCACCTGGGCACCTCCCCCACCTGGTCTGCCTGGGAAATTCCAATTGGCGCTTCCAAATCCTACGCACATCTCCCTGCCTCCAGGAACCCCACGTGCTCTCCAGGGGGTGTGGCACCCTCTTTCTGTGGGCTGCCCAAAAGTCCAGATCATTCACCCCAGGGCCTTACACCACTGTCTGGTGCAACATGGTGGGGTGAGTGTGGGGGAGCAGACGTGCGTGCTGTGGGCCTCACCAAGACTTGGCTTTCTCTGCAGCAGAAAGAATCATGCTGATAGCTTGGGGTTGGAGTGGGCCTGAGACAAGACAAAAATCTAGAGAGTACCCAGCAAGCACTTGGCACATGGTGTATGCTTAGTGAATTTCATCTATTACATTGTTATTATTAATACTATTATTCTCCTCCCTGCTCTGGAAGGCAAGGGAGTGGCTTTTATCTCTCCATCTCTGGTTGCCAGCCCAGAATGTCAAAGTAAATCAATCAAACTGCGTATTGAGTAAGCATTTCTCTGCCCTTGGCACCAGCTTCTCGCCTGTAAGACTGGGATGTGAGTGGCACCATCTCCTCTGGCAGGCAATCGACTGGATGACTTGACACACTTCCCTCACTCCACACCCTCACTCACCCTTGCCTGCCCAGCTGGTGGCTGGAGAAGTAGAGTCAAGAGTTTGCATCCCCAGCATCCTTTGCTGGCAGAAGTGGTCACATGACCCATTTCTGGCCAATGAGACACCAACAAGGAGCTGAGGGGACCCTCTATTTCCTGATGGAGCTCAAGCAGACATCTTGCCACCATGAGGCAACAAGTAGGCCCATGCTAAGGATGATGAGCCGAAAACTGGAATGATCCCAGTCCTCTCTACCATCACCAGTGGCTGAGCAAGACCAGCAGTCACCCATTTCCAGAATCCTGATATGTTAGAAAACTAAACCTCCAATATACAGTACATTGAGTTTGCTAAGTGAAGCTAAGCACATTTCTGATGCCTATGAGAGGAGCCTGGTGAGCTGCAGTCCTTGGGGTCGTGAAGAGTCGGACTCGACTGAGCAACTTCACTTTCACTTTTCACTTTCACACATTGGAGAAGGAAATGGCAACCCACTCCAGTGTTCTTGCCTGGAGAATCCCAGGGACGGGGGAGCCTGCTGGGCTGCCGTCTATGGGGTCACACAGAGTCGGACACGACTGAAGCAACTTAGCAGCAGCAGCAGCATGAGCTTGCTTTAAGGTGCTCATCAAATATGACATCTCTTCTCTGCCTTTCCTCTCCACTTTCTTTGCTTGCCTACGAAAATGAAAGCCGAGGAACCCAGGAAGACACCACGAGTTTGAGCCCAGGGCCTGATGCTAAGAGGACCACTGACCCACATAACGGAATCTGAGGTTTCCCACCTTCTCTACCCCAGAGTGGGGCCAGGAGCCACGTATGCCCTGGCTGCCCAGACAAGACAGCAAGACCTGGGGTGCAGCCAGGAGAGGGCAGAGGGAAAGACCCACAGGCACAGGCCCTGCAACCAGTGGGGTACTCAGCGCTCACCCCCTGGGAGGGCCTACTTGAGCCCCCGCAGCCCAGAGGTCTGCTGTCTGTCAGTGACAAGGGAGGCAGGAGGGGCACCCGAATCACAGGCTCACCCAGACTCCCCCGCTCCTCGCAGGAGTTGGAGGGCCTGCCTTTTGTCAACCCCCAGGAACTAATGTTTGAGTATCTACTATGTATCAGGTTCCTCTTTTCATCTTCATGAGAGCCCTTTGTTATCAAACTTCTCATCCCCATTTATAAAGGAGAAAACCAACTGTCAGGAAGGCCTAGTAGCCTCCCAAGGACTCCCATCTAGGAAGCGGGGGAGTGCAAGTTCTTTCCCAGAGATAACAACCCATAAGGGGATTATGTTGTTGCAGAGAGCGAGTGGGTGTGTTCACTGTGTCCCTGGCAGGTGCTAGTCAGCCCCAGCTGATGGCTTTGTCTCGCCTTCCCCCAGGACACCTTGCTTGCTCCACAGGCACCTGGTTCCAGCTCCCACAGTTGGAGCTCGCCCTCCCTCATCATTGGAGAAGGTAATGGCACCCCACTCTGGTACTATTGCCTGGAAAATCCCATGGACGGAGGAGCCTGGTAGGCTGCAGTCCATGGAGTCGCGAAGAGTCTGACCGACTGAGCGACTTCACTTTCACTTTTCACTTTCATGCATTGGAGAAGGAAATGGCAACCCACTCCAGTGTTCTTGCCTGGAGAATCCCAGGGACAGGGGAGCCTGGTGGGCTGCCATCTATGGGGTGGCACAGAATGGGACAAGACTGAAGCGACTTAGCAGCAGCAGCAGCAGCAGCAGCAGCAGCAGCAGCAGCAGCAGCAGCAGCAGCTCCCTCATCATAAATCACTATCCCTGGAGGAGGGCTCAGGCCCAGTAGACAGCTGTCTTCACCCCTGCCTTGAGGATGAGGAAACTGAGGCTCAGTAGCCCGGATACCAGCCAGCCCTGCCTGGGCGCTGCAGGCAGAAGCGCGGGGAGGGGAAGCCGAGGTGGTTTCCAGGTGAAGGTCAGGCCTCCAGAAACACGTGGTCTCTGCCCCGCTCTCCTCCCCCAAGCTTGGCCCTGCAAATTGGCTTTGACCTTCCCTGCCCTGCCTTTGAGCGTCTCCCCATTCAACCCGAAACCACAAAGGGAGGAGGAGGGGCTGGGAGAGGGCAGGCCCCTCCCAGCCGGGCAGCCCCGCCCCTGCGGCCCGAGCCTCAGGTCTGTTTGCACAGTTGGGGCACAAGCTGGTCACCCTACCTCGGGCAGAAAGGCACCAGGAGGTCATCCGTTTACTCTGGGCTTAGCGGCTCCCAGCGGGAGCTCTTTTCCTCCAAGATGAAAAGAAAGCAGACGCTCTGTCAGGTAAACAGGCGACATTGTTTCCAAAGATGGCAGGGCCCCTTTGTTGGACCAACCTGTGAGGTCAGTGGGTCCCTAAAACAGGGAGAGAGCCTTTTGAAGTGGAGGCTGTGGCTAGACAGCAGTGGGCCTCAGTGTGTAATATATGTATAACTGAATCACTGTGCTATACACGGGAAACTAACACAACAGTGTAAATCAACTATACTAAAATTAAAAGAAAAGATTACTTTCCATACTGCAAAAAATAAAAGAAAAAATATATATTTTTAAGTGTGGGTAGAGGCTCGGCAGATCCCTGGCTCCCCTGTACCCTCCTTGTGCTCAGAGCCCTTGCCTCTGTTGGTGCAAACAACAAGCTGACATGAAGTCAGGTCTCACAGACAGTGAAACCGAGGCACAGAAGAGGGACCCAGGAGCTGGTGGCTGGAAGGAAACTGGTCTAACCCCTCCCTCTTCAGATGGGAATAACAAGGCGCGAGAACCGCTGGAGCGTGGCTTTAGCTGCTTCTCTGGTGTCTCTGGCCCATACAGGGGAGCGCTTGGGCGCCATAACCATCCCCAGCAACCAGCTGTTCCGTTCCATGGATTCTTGGAAGATTTACACGGCTGAACAGACAGCACTGGTCATGGCTGCGCCTGGTCCTTCCCACGTTTATGTGACAAGGCATCACTCTTGGAAGACACAGTATGGAGGCCTCACCCACAAGCAGGTTTGGGAGTCAGCTGCCCTCCCTCGGCCACAGTTTTCTTGTCCATCAAAGAAGATGTAAGATTCTCATTAGTTACCTATTTTATACAAGTGTGTGTGCGTGCATGTGTGTGTGTGAGACTTAGTCATGTCCAGCTCTTTGTGGCCCCATGGACTGTAGCCCATTAGGCTCCTCCGTCCGTGGAATTTTCCAGGCAAGACTACTGGAGCAGGTTGCCATTTCCTACTCCAGGGTATCTTCCTGACCCAGGGATTTAACCCTGAGTCTCTTGCATCTCCTGCACTGGCAGGCAGATTCTTTATCACTGTGCCACCTGGGAAGCCCCATTTTTATACATAGTAGTGTGTATATATCAATCCCAGTCTTTCAATTTATCCCACCCACTCCTTTCTCCCTTTGGTATCTATACATTTGTTTTCTACGTCTGTCTCTATTTCTGCTTTGCAAATATGTTCCTCTGTACTATTTTTTCTAGATTCCACATATGTGTTAATATATGAGAACCTACTGTATAGTGGCGAATAAAAAGGTACAATCTGTAGGACATATATTAAATTAACCTTAAAAGTGCATTCCAATATACACTAAGTACAGATAAATGGACTTCCCTGGTGGCTCAGATGGTAAAGAATCTGCCTACAATGCAGGAAACCTGGGTTTGCTCCCTGGGTCAGGAAGATTCCCCCTGGAAAAGGGAATGGTTACCCACTCCAGTATTCTTGCCTGGAGAATTCCATGGACAGAGGAGCCTGGTGGACTATAGTCCCCGGAGTCTCAAGGAGTCGAACACAGCTGAGTGTCTAACACTTTCACTTTCACAGACAAATACTGTTTGATTCCACTTTTACGAGGTACCTAGAATAGTCCAATTTGTAGAGTCAGAAAGTACGTTGGTAGATGCCAGAAGCTGGGGAATGGAGACAGAGTTTGAGTTTAGGAAGGTGAAAAATTTGTGAGATGGGTGATGGCGAGAGTTGCACAATAGTGTGGACATACTTGTTGCCACTGAAATGTACAGTTGAGTGTGGGTTAAAACAGTATATTTTGTGTTATGTGACTTTTACCACAATTTTAAAAAAACATTAAAAAAAGAATATGTAAGATGCTCTCCACAGCCCTTTGCCTTCTGACAGCAGGGAAGGAGGAGGGTGTGTGCCTCCATTTGGGAGGCCTTCTGAGGAAAGAGGGAGGTGCTTGAAGCCCAGACCCACCTCTGACCCCCGAGGGGCCTGTGAGGTAGTGGGAGTGGGCACCCTGACCAGTGGATAACGCTGCAGGCAAAGTCCAGCCCTGGGAAGAGAGCTCTGTGGTGAGACCAGGGTTGGGGGTCATGCTGACCCTGTCAGATTCCCGGCCCATCACTCACCAGTTGCATGACCTCAGGAGGGTGACTCAGCCTCCTGTTCTGGGAGGTGACACCACTTGGCCTCCCCCACCTTCTGCTCCAGGCTGAGGGGGTCCTGGGTGGCAGCAGTTGGGCTGTCCTCAAGGAGCCTGCTGCCACTGTGAGGTCCTGTCCTCTCCCTGGCCTCCTTTTCCTGGGTGCCCTTGACCCTCACCCTTCCAGGAGGGGACTTCTTGCAACCCAGATGCCAGGTGGCTGTGCAGCCTGCAGGAGACAGAGCTGGAAGTATAGACAAATGTAATTCATCTCCTAAAGTGCAGGAGGACCTAACAGAAGGCAGGTGGGAAAAGGCACAGACCCCAGGTCTGACAGGGCTGCCTCCCAGATGACCCCCAGATGAGCCCCAGCACTGCGTGGGCATCAGCCTGGCCCTTGATGGCAGCAGTGGTGAGACATGCCTCCAACCCCGCTCCCAGCCAGGCCCTGGATCTCAAACCACTCAGAGCTTGATGTTCATGAACCTGGGATTCACCAGCCAGAAGAAATCAGAGACCAAAGTTCTCTAACTACACTATTCTACAGTCCAGAACCAGTGACCTGGAGAGAGTGGGTGGCTTCCCAGGACAGGATGAAGCTGAGCCCCCTGCAGCCCAACCTCCCAGGTCTCCAGCTGAGCTATGTAAGAGCTGTGTGGCCCTGTGCAAGTCACTCATCTTCTCTGAGGCTCATCTCACCACATAGAAAGTGGAAATGAGAGGACATCTACTGTGTAGGTTTTGGTAAAGAACTCTGGACAGAGGTTCATGATATTGAACAGGAGACTGGGATCAAGACCATCCCCACGGAAAAGAAATGCAAAAAAGCAAAATGGCTCTCTGGGGAGGCCTTACAAATAGCTGTGAAAAGAAGACAAGTGAAAAGCAAAGGAGAAAAGGAAAGATATAAGCATCTGAATGCAGAGTTCCAAAGAATAGCAAGAAGAGATAAGAAAGCCTTCCTCAGCGATCAATGCAAAGAAATAGAGGAAAACAACAGAATGGGAAAGACTAGAGATCTCTTCAAGAAAATTAGAGATACCAAGGGAACATTTCATGCAAAGATGGGCTTGATAAAGGACAGAAATGGTATGGACCTAACAGAGGCAGAAGAGATTAAGAAGAGGTGGCAAGAATACACAGAAGAACTGTAGAAAAAAGATCTTCACGACCCAGATAATCATGATGGTGTGATTACTCACCTAGAACCAGACATCCTGGAATGTGAAGTCAAGTGGGCCTTAGAAAGCATCACTACAAACAAAGCTAGTGGAGGTGATGGAATGCCAGTGGAGCTATTTCAAATCCTGAAAGATGATGCTGTGAAAGTGCTGCACTCAATATGCCAGCAAATTTGGAAAACTCAGCAATGGCCACAGGACTGGAAAAGGTCAGTTTTCATTCCAATCCCAAAGAAAGGCAATGCCAAAGAATACGCAAATTACCGCACAATTGCACTAATCTCACACACTAGTAAAGTAATGCTCAAAATTCTCCAAGCCAGGCTTTAGCAATACATGCATCGTGAACTTCCAGATGTTCAAGCTGGTTTTAGAAAAGGCAGAGGAACCAGAGATCAAATTCCCAACATCCGCTGGATCATCGAAAAAGCAAAAGAGTTTCAGAAAAACATCTATTTCTGTTTTATTGACTATGCCAAAGCCTTTGACTGTGTGGCTCACAATAAACTGTGGAAAATTCTGAAAGAGATGGGAATACCAGACCACCTGATCTGCCTCTTGAGAAACCTCTATGCAGGTCAGGAAGCAACAGTTAAAACTGGGCATGGAACAACAGACTGGTTCCAAATAGGAAAAGGAGTACGTCAAGGCTGTATATTGTCACCCTGCTTATTTAACGTCTATGCAGAGTACATCATGAGAAACACTGGGCTGGAGGAAGCACAACCTGGAATCAAGATTGCCAGGAGAAATATCAAAAAACCCAGATATGCAGATGACACCACCCTTATGGCAGAAAGTGAAGAGGAACTAAAAAGCCTCTTGAGGAAAGTGAAGGAGAGTGAAAAAGTTGGCTTAAAGCTCAACATTCAGAAAACTAAGATCATGGCATCTGGTCCCATCACTTCATGAGACATAGATGGGGAAACAGTGGACACAGTGTCAGACTTTATTTTTGGGGCTCCAAAATCACTGCAGATAGTGATTGCAGCCATGAAATTAAAAGATGCTTACTCCTTAGAAGGAAAGTTATGACCAACCTAGATAGCATATTCAAAAGCAGAGACATTACTTTGCCAAGAAAGGTCCGTCTAGTCAAGGCTATGGTTTTTCCAGTAGTCACGTATGGATGTGAGAGTTGGACTGTGAAGAAAGCTGAGTGCCAAAGAATTGATGCTTTTGAACTGTGGTGTTGGAGAAGACTCTTGAGAGTCCCTTGAACTGCAAGGAGATCCAACCAGTCCATTCTGAAGGAGATCAGCCCTGGGATTTCTTTGGAAGGAATGATGCTAAATCTGAAACTCCAGTACTTTGGTCACCTCATGCGAAGAGTTGACTCATTGGAAAAGACTCTGATGCTGGGAGGGATTGGGGGCAGGAGGAGAAGGGGATGACAGAGGACGAGATGACTGGATGGCATCACTGACTCAATGGACGTGAGTCTGAGTGAACTCCGGGAGTTGGTGATGGACAGAGGCCTGGCGTGCTGCAATTCATGGGGTCGCAAAGAGTCGGACATGACTGAGTGACTGAACTGAACTGAAATACTGTCCAACAAACAAAATAGCTCTGTAAAAAATTTTTGGATCTGAATAATCCTCATTGGTTTATTTCTTTTAATTTTTTTTATCAGAGTACAGTTTATTTACAATGTTGTGTTAATTTCTGCTGTATAGCAAAATGATTCAGTTATGCATATATATATATATACACACATATATATATTCTCTTTCACAATCTTTTCCATATGGTTTATCACAGGGTATTGAATATGGTTCCCTGTGCTCTACAGCAGGACCTTGTTGTTCATCTATGCTGTATACAACAGTTTGCATTGGCTAATCCCAAACTCCATCCCTACCCCACCCCCATGCCCCCACCCCTGGGAATCATGTCCCTTCTCTTTATATCCACTTTTCTTGCTCTTTCCCTGGCCCCAGACTTCCAACTGGAGATACCAGTATTGTTGTTGTTCTGTTGTATCCGACTGTTTGTGACCCCATGGACTGCAGCACACCAGGCTTCCCTGTCCCTCACTTTCTCCTGGAGTTTGTCCAAATAGTAACCATTTATTGAGAATTTCCTCTGTGCGGGAAGGTGTTTATCCCCATTTTAGAGAGGAAGTGCAGACAGATTATAGCGCAGGTCCTCAGCTGGGAAGTAGTAGGGTCAGGATTTGAACCCAGGTCAGGATGAGGCAGGCAGCCTCTTGGCGATATTCTCCTTGATACTTGCTTCCTATCTCCACCCATGAGCTCTGCCTTCCTGGAGGCACTGGTAACAAAGAAACAAATCCAGCTTGGGCCTTCAAGGGCCATTCTGGTTGTACAAAAATAGATGGAGGACAAGGCAGCCCCTCTAGACATGGGATTGGGCATAGACAGGCTGGGTGGGAGGCCTGGGCTTCCTCAAGCAAAAGACCGACCATCTCTTCTCCCCTTCTCAGCTCCTGGGAGCAGAGTCAAGACCACCTCCCAAGGACCCCAGTTTTTAGGGCATCATAGCATTTGGGGAAAGACTGAGAGAAGCAGGCACCAAAGAGAAAGTTCCCAGCTGTGGTCAAAACACCACTGGCCTCAAGACATACCACAAAATCCACTCATCCCTCCCTCTCTTTTTTTTCTTTCTAAGGTTTCCCCAGCTATTAATTTCTTTTCCAGCTATTAATTTTTAATTGGATTCAACTGAAGAAGTGTGGACCAAAGTCCTGTCTACAACTTCTCCTGGACCATCTGGGCATATCGGTGTCACCGTCTTCTAAGGCAACTAATTCCATCAGCCCAATATCCCTGGCTTCTAGAAAGAGCTCCTGCCTGTTTTCTTACAGCTTCTACCTGTCAGCCAGGTTCAGGCCACCAAGAGCAGAGTGACCTCCAAGCACGGGGCAAGTGGGAGGGCAGGATCCAGTCAGATCAAGTGGGGTTGCATGCCAACTGCTCCACTAATCAGCTGAGTGACACTAGACATGGGATTTGGGCTCTTGGGGCCTCAGTTCCCTAATCTGTAAAATGGGAACAGTAAGTCACTGTGGAGGGTTCCTATAGGATCAGGTGAGATGACACAAGGAAAGCTGTGAGCCCAGTACCCAGAACTGCAGTGGTGATCACTTGTTATTCTTCTTGTTATTTCTTCATCTGTCTGCTGTGCCTTGGAAGTAGCCAAGGGCTCCAATCACACACCCTCACCTTGGCTTACCTCTTCCAGCTAAACACGCACTGCCCTTCCTTCAGTGGTCACCCTGTCACTGAGTCTCAGGCTCTTGACTCTCTGGCCAGCATTCCCCCAAGTCTCCAAATGAGAAAACTTGGGAGGAAAAGGGATAGGCCCCTTTTGATTTTTTTGCCCATACCACACGGCTTCCCTGGTGGCTCAGAGGTTAAAGCGTCTGCCTGGAATGCAGGAGACCTGGGTTCGATCCCTGGGTCGGGAAGATCCCCTGGAGAAGGAAATGGCACCCCACTCCAGTCCTCTTGCCTGGAGAATCCCGTGGAGGGAGGAGCCTGGTGGGCTGCAGTCCATGGGGTCGCAAAGAGTCGACACGACTGAGCGACTTCACTTCACTGTTACTTTCACCACGCAGCATGTGGGATCTCTGTTCTCCAACCCAGGATGGAACCCTCACCCCTCGCAGAGGAAGTGTGGAGTCTTAACCACCGGGGCACCAGGGAATTCCCCCCTTTTGATTTTTAAGAACAGACCTATAGATATGGAAGGAGCTCAAACACAGCAAAGGATAGAACCAGAACCTGGATAAAGCCAAGGCTTCCTGGGCCCAAAGAAGGGAAGCAGAGCCCAGCTCAGAATAAGAAACTATTGTCTTTTCTGAGGATTCAAGCTCTTCAAAGGTGGGATGAGCTATCCCTGGAGGGAGTGAACTCCCCATCTTTGGAAATATTCAAGGTGGATGACACCGCCAGGGATGTGGTGTCTGGAGGCATGGTGTCTGAAGGGACTTCTGCACTGAGGGGGAATTTGATCTAAATGATGTCAAAGATCACAATAGAGAAACAAGGAATTCCTTCTTCATTCATTTGACCAATATTTATTGTTGAATGCCTAGCAATGCTAGCTCTGTGCCAGTTCCTCTCCTGGGTGTACAGTTTACACTAAGAGAAGAATCTGAACTCAGGAAGCATTTCAAAAACAGGGCTCCTTTGGAACAGTGTGAAGATTCCTTAAAAAACTGGAACTAGAACTGCCATATGACCCAGCAATCCCACTGCTGGGCATACACACCCAGGAAACCAGAAATGAGACACGTGTACCCCAATGTTCATCGCAGCACTGTTTACAATAACCAGGACATGGAAGCAATCTAGATGTCCATCAGCAGATGAATGGATAAGAAAGCTGTGGTACATATACACAATCGGATATTACTCAGTCATTAAAGAGAATACATTTGAATCAGCTCTAATGAGGTGGATGAAACTGGAGCCTATTATACAGAGTGAAGTAAGTCAGAAAAGAAAAACACCAATACAGTATATTAACGCATATATATGGAATTTAGAAAGATGGTAACGATGACCCTAAATGCGAGACAGCAAAAGAGACGCAGATGTAAAGAACAGACTTTTGGACTCTGTGGGAGAAGGCGAGGGTGGGATGACTTGAGAGAATAGTATTGAAACATGTATATTATCATATGTGAAATAGATCACCAGTCCAGGTTCTATGGATGAGACAGGACACTCAGGGCCGGCACACTGGGATGACCCTGAGGGATGGGATGGGGAGGGAGGTGGGAGGGGGTTCAGGATGGGAAATACATGTACACTCGTGGCTGATTCATGTCAATGTATGGCAAAAACCACTACAATATTGTAAAGTAATTAGCCTCCAATTAAAATAAATAAATTTTTTTAAAGAAAAAGAATGATAAAACAAATGTGGCAACAATATTAACAACAATGGAATCCCAGTAAATTTGGTAAACAGGAATTCTTTGTACTATTCTTGGAGTTTTTCTGTAAGTTTGAAATTAAAGATTAAAAAGTTACAAAAAAAAAAAAAACCCAGGGCTCCTTTGAAGTTGTTTTTTGCCTCTGCTTTTGCATCTGTACAATGGATAGATAAAAACAGTGCCTGCCCCACAGGACAGCAAACAGACCCCTGCTCAGCCTGGCACATGGTGGGCCTTGGGAAAAGGTGGCTGCCCTGAAGCTGGATTGTCACTGCTTTGAGGGTTTTGATGACAACTATTCCTGAGATCCAGGGAAGGTTTTTCTTTCTTCTTCTTTTTTTTTTTTTTTTGATGTAAGACTCAGACAGTTCGGTATGTATTAAGTCAAGTCCCAGGAATCCAGTCCAGCAAAAATCCTCACCCAGGGCAGCCAGGACCAGCCGGGACTGGAAGCGGAGACCAAGAGCACACCGGGTCTTGGACTACATCCAAAGCCAGCCAGGTGTCAGCCATGGGAGGCTTCCTGAATGTACATATCTGCCACTATTCCTCAAGAATGGTGTTTAGCGGCCGAACAGAGTCTCTGGAGCAGCTTAATTGCTTTGTGGAAGAAACAGTGGTTCTAACCCTGAACCCAGATAGGCCTTTTGAGGCAAGGAAGCAGAAACCTGTATGCTCCTCAGAAAATCTCAAGTCAGCTGGCTTCTTGCTCCTCCTCCTCTTGGATTTTAAAGTCAGATGGAGCCTACCTGTTACCCAAACACATGGAACACAGGTTATGCCCGTGAGGATTGTATTCAGTCCTTGGAGGTGGACAATGGTCCAAACTGATGATGCTCCATGAAGCTTTGGGTCCCTAAGACAAACCCACATCTGGGATGTCTCATATGCAGAAAATCTTGGGCTGAAGACCACCTGACTCCTGGTCCTCCTGCCCTGCCACTCACCAGCTGTGTGACCTTGGGCAGATGAATTAACTTCTCTGAACCTCCATTTCTCCTCAGTTAATTGGCACTAAGTCTGGTCTTTGAAGAACTGGGAGGATTCAATGAGACTGTCCTCTGTCAAGGGCTAGAATCCAGAAGACCCTCCTCAGAGCTCTGAGAAGGGCTGGATCTGGGGCAGTGTGATGTTTTACACCTGCTAAGCCCACAGTCTTTTGATAAATGTGGAGCTTCCCAGGTGGCCCTAGTGGTAAAGAACCTGCCTGCCAGTGCAGGATATGTAAGAGACACCGGTTTGATCCCTGGGTCGGGAAGATCCCCTGGAGGAGGGCGTGGCAACCCACTCCAATATTCTTTCCTGGAGAATCCCATGGACAGAGGAGCCTGGTGGGCTACAGACCATAGGGTCTCACAGAGTTGGACACTTTGGAAGTGACTTAGCATGGGCACTAAGAGGACCCAGAAGAAAGGAGTTCCTTCCGGCTGAAGGCTGGGCCTGGTGTGGGGACGCTGGCTCTTTGAGCAGGAAAATACAGAGGCTTCCCTGCTGTGCTTTGACCCAGAGCTTTCCAGCACCTTCCGGAGGCCTGGGGAGTAGGGGAAGAGGAGGGTCTGACCTCTTGCTTGAGGAAAACAAGAGAAAGCTCAGAATGAGTGACCAGAGGAGTGGGGAATAAATCAATGAACTCATGCAGCAGTGAGTGTGGGGCAGGATCACCTGGAAGACCCAACACGGGTCTGAGGGCAAGGACTCTGGGCAGCTCAGGGAACTCACTGTACACAAGGATGACCCAGTCCTTGCCCTTGGAGACTGGGGGCTCCGATGTGAGGTCAGTAGTCCTCAGACCTTGGAGAGTACAACATTGCCTGGAGAACCACTCAAACACTGCAGAGACCTCCATTTCTGGGGAGGTGGGGGCGTTTCCCAACTACTCCCTCCAAGAGCAACTAAAAACCCTGGTGTCAACTCGCACACCAATAGAAGAAAACTCACAGGCAGAAAAGTACACCCTGTGTGACATCACTTATATGAGGAATCTAAAAAATACAACACACGAGTGAATATAACAAAAAAAGAAGCAGACATAGATACAAAGGACACAGCAGTGGTTATCAGTGGAGTGGCGGGGCATGGCGAAATAGGGGTCGGAAATTAAGAGATGCAAACTATTCGGTGTAAAATAAGCCACAAGACTATGTTGTACAACACAGGGAATATAGCTTGCATTTGAATAATAAATATGAATAGAGTATAACCATTAAAAACTGTGACTTATACACCTGTAATTTATATAAGGTGCCCCTGTGGTAAGGAATCTGCCTGCCAATTCAGGAAATGCAAGAAATGAAAGTTCAGTCCCTGGGCCAAAAAGATCCCCTGGGATAGGAAAGGGCAACCTGTTCCAGTATTCTTGCCTGGAAAATTTCATGGACAAGGGACCTTGGTGGGCTACAGTCCACAGGGTTGTGAAGAGCCTAACATGACTGAGCACACATGATTTATATAATATTGTACATCAACTATACTTCAATTAAAATTTTTTTTTAACTTAAAAGGACTCAAAAGTGGAGAGAAGAGGCAAGCTGGCTAGGAAGCCACATACCAGAGAGTTGCCTCATATATCTCAGACTTTGAGCAAAACAGTCAACAATCCAGAAACACCAATGGACAGAGACAAGGGGGTAAAAAAAGCCCCAACAAAAAGCCTGCTCTCACTAACTAAAGGTCCAGGAAAAGGGCAGCCTAAACAAGACACAGAACTTTTTTCAGTTGTGACTAATGCCTGGAGAATTCCATGGACAGAGGAACCCAGCAGGCTGCAGTTCATGGAGTTGCAAGAGTTAGACACGACTTAGCGATTTAACCACCACCATGCATAACACAATATTTGCCATCTCAACCACTTTTCCAGTTCAGTGGCGTTAAGTACATTCACATTGTTGTGCAACCATCATTACCATCCATCTCTGAACTCGTCTTGCAAAACTGAAATTCTGTATCCATTAAACAGTAACTCCCCAGACCACCCTTCCCCCAGCTGCTGGCAACCACCACGGTACTTAGGACACTATGAATGGGACTATTCTAATACTTCGTAAAAGTGGAATCATATAGTATTTGACTTTTTGTGACTGGCATATTTCATTTAGCATAATGTCTTTAAGGTTCATCCATGTAACAGTGTGTGTCAGAATTTCCTTCCTATTTAAACTCAGTAATATTCCATTACATATATGGAATGTACCACATTTTTTCAATATATCCATCAATGGACATTTGGGCAGCCTCCACCTTTTGCCCATTATCAATAATGCTGCTATGACCTTAAGCCTACCAAGATCTCTTCAAGATCCTTCTTTCAATTATTTTGGGTATATATCTAGAAGTGCAATTGCTAGATCATATGATAATACTATTTGTAATTTTTTTAGGAATCACCATACTGTTTTCCATACATTCCCACCAGCAAAGCACAAGAGTTCCAATTTCTCCACATTCTCTCACATTCTTATTATTTTCTGTGTTTTTTTTTTCCCCTTGGTTGATGTTTTTGTTTTTCTGACAGCAGGTATCCTAATGGGTGTGAGGTATTATTTCATTGTGGTTTTGATTTCCATTCCCCTAATGATTCAGTTCAGTTCAGTTGCTCAGTCATGTCCAACTCTTTGCGACCCCATGAATCGCAGCACGCCAGGCCTCTCTGTCCATCACCAACTCCCAGAGTTCACTCAGACTCACGTCCATCAAGTCAGTGATGCCATCCAGCCATCTCATCCTCTGTCATCCCCTTCTCCTCCTGCCCCCAATCCCTCCCAGCATCAGAGTCTTTTCCAATGAATCAGCTCTTCCCATGAGGTGGCCAAAGTACTGGAGTTTCAGATTTAGCATCATTCCTTCCAAAGAAATCCCAGGGCTGATCTCCTTCAGAATGGACTGGTTGGATCTCCTTGCAGTCCAAGGGACTCCCAAGAGTCTTCTCCAACACCACAGTTCAAAAGCATCAATTCTTCGGCGCTCAGCCTTCTTCACAGTCCAACTCTCACATCCATACATGACTACTGGAAAAACCATAGCCTTGACTAGACGGACCTTTCTTGGCAAAGTAATGTCTCTGCTTTTGAATATGCTATCTAGGTTGGTCATAACTTTTCTTCCAAGGAGTAAGCGTCTTTTAATTCCATGGCTGCAGTCAACATCTGCAGTAATATCTTTGCTGACCATTGGTATATCTTCTTTGGAAAAATGTGTGTGTCCAGATTCTTTGCCATAAAATCAGGCTTTTTTGTTGTTGTTGAGTTGTAGGTGTTCTTTATGTATTCTAGATGTTGACCCCTTATCAGATATATGATTTGCAAATTTTCCTCTTCCTTCCTATGGGTTGGCTTTCTACTCTATTAATCGTGTTATTTAGTGCATAGACATTTTTTTATTCAGGTGTGGTCCAATTTACCTATTTCTTCTTTAGTTGCTTGTGCTTTTGGTGTTATATCTAAAACATCATTCATAAGTTCATGTCATGAAGCTTTTCCCCTATGTTTTCTTCGAAGAGGTTTTAGTTTTTACATTTAAGCCTTTGATCCCTTTGAAATTAATTTTTGTGTATGAGGTTCCAGCTTCACTCTTTTGCATGTGAACACCATTTTCTCAGCTACATTTTTTGAAGATAATCTTTTCCCTTTGAATGGTCTTAGAATCTTTGTCATTTGACATGAGTTAAGGGTTTATTAAGACATAAGTTTCAGTCAATAACCAACATACTCCAATAAAATAGCAGCCAACTGTCCCTAGACAGTCTGCCTTCTTCTCTTCACCTCTTAGATCTTACATGTGGTTTACATATGGCCTGGGGGTCAAGCTTATCTTCCTGGCACTGGAATTTCTCTCCTTTGCCCTGTATCATTTTGATATGCATTTATGATTTTTAGCCTTATATTTTCCCTGCCTCAGCCCTGGAATCAATCACTTCCCCCAAGGAACCCTGGTTCCTTCTGTTGGAGGATGATTCTTAGGAACCAAGATTTGTGTGCTAGATACACACATTGCTCTTGAGGTGTCACTGCTTCTGGGCCCTCTCAGTGGACAGAGCCAGGACATGTGTGCTTATACGCTAATCATGTATGTGCACACGTCTATGCCTCTTCTTATGTCCATTTATACATGCGTGTGTATGTGTGCATATACACACAAAAGATTCAGTGTGTATATACACACTGACACCTCCAACTCCAACCCAACACCACAGGGTTCATTCTAGCATCTTCTCCTTGTTTACTTGAAAGTTTCTTTTTTCTGAAGCGATAACCTTGTCCTTATCCACAGTAAATTACTTGTTTGTTCAGCCCTAGTATACATACATGCAGGGGCTTCCCAGGTAGCTCAGTGGGTAAAGAATCCGCCTGCTGCAATGCAGGAGACTCAGGAGACATGGGTTCAATTCCTGGGTCGGGAAGACCCCCTGGAGGAGGAAATGGCAACCCATTCCAGTATTCTTGCCTGGAGAATCCCATGGACAGAGAAGCCTGGCAGGCTACAGTCCATAGGGTCACAAAGAGTTGGATGTGACTGAGCAGAACACACAGGTGTCAGAACCCTGTCAGGTCTGGGTGCCTGTACCCTGTGAGAAACACATTCATCAACCAGTGTACATGTTTGTGGGTAGATCCTTTGATTTAGTCTATGGCAACCAAACAAAACACTATTTAAAATTACTCAGGTATCTCCTTTTACCCCCATGTCCTTAAATGTGATTATTTCATTCATTTGTAATAAAATCTGATTCATTGTTCAGAATCTGCATTCCATTTTGGGTTCTTCACACCCTGGTTAATTTTTAGAATTTGTATGTAGTGAAAATTATTTTTTGTAGTGTACAGTCCCATGGGCTTTGACAAAGGCATATAGTTGTATATTCAACCAGCGCAGTACCAAACAAAACAGTCCTGTTCCCCCAAACTGCCTTTGAGCTGCTCCTTTGTACTCAGCCTCTTTCCTCAACCCTACAATCACCTATTTGTTTTCTGTCCCAATAGTCTTTTGCAGAATGTCATAAAAATGGAATCATACATTATGATTATGTTATCTTTTATTTCTAGTTTCATTCACTTAGCAAAATGCTTTAAGGTTTTTCCCCGTTGTTTTTGTCTTGTTTTCTATTGCTGAAAATTTCATGCCACTGTATGGATGTAGCACCACTTGCTTCCTGTTCACCTCTTGAAGGACATCTGCGTTGTTTCCAGCTTGAATTGATTATGAATAAAATGAGAGTTGGACCATAAAAAAGACTGAGTGCTGAAGAACTGATGATTTCGAATTGTGGTGCTGAAAAACTCTTGAGAGTCCCTGGAACTGCAAAGAGATCAAACCAGTCAATCCTAAAGGAAATCAATCCTAAATATTCCTTGGAAGGACTGATGCTGAGACTGAAGCTCCAATACATTGGCTACCTGGTGAGAAGAGCCAACTCATTGGAAGAGACCCTGCTGCTGGAAAAGATCGAGGGCAAGAGGAGAAGGGGGCAACAGAGGATGAGATGGTTGGTTGGATGGCAACACCAACTTAATGGCCATGAGTCTGGGCAAACTCCAAGAGACAGTGAAGGACAGGGAAACCTGGTGTGCTTCAGTCCACGGGTCGCAAAGAGTCAGACACAACTTAGCAGCTGAGCAACAACAACAAAAGCTGCTTTTGGCAGGGCTATGCTTGACTTTTCAAGAAACTGCCAACTGTTTTCCGAAGTGGCTGTCCATCTCTGCATTGCCATCAGTGCCGTGTGAGAGGTCTTGTCATGCCACGTCCTTGTCAGCCCTTGTTGTGGTCCTTTTCTGAGTGTTTGTTTCAGCCATCCTAACAGCTGTGTCATAGGATCCCATGGCTGTTTTCAGTTGCATATCCCTGACCACTAGGAATGCTCATCATCTTTTCAGGTGCTTATTTGCACCTGAAAAGACTCGTATGTCTTTTGTCCATTTTTAATCAGGTGATTCATTTTCTTATCACTAACCTTTGAGAATCCTTAATAGACTCTGAACCCATCTCCTCTTCATTTCAAAGAACAAAAATTTCTAAATCTTGGCAGACTCCGATATATGAATTTTTCTTGTTACAAATTGTCTCTTTTTCCTAACACAGGTCACAGATATTTTTCTCCTAGAAATTTATACTTCTAAATTATACATTTACATTACACTCCATTATGAGTCATTTTTTTGTATATGATGTGCGGTATGGATCAAAGTTCATTGCTCACCTATGGATGGCTAATTATCCTAGCACCATCTGCTGAAAGATTAGATTTTGACAATGGAATTGCCTTTGCACTTCTGTTGCAAATCATTTGAGCATATATATGGGTCTATTTCCAGGCTCTCGATTCTGTTCATTGATCTATGTGTCTATCCATTTGCCAATACCACTCTGCCTTGATTGCAGCCATTTTGAAGAAATCAGGCCATCTAAGTTCTCGTCTGCCCAGAGAAGAGGACACAGGCTGAGTCAGAGAGACTGGATTGGACCCCAGTTGTGCCCCTGCTTATAGCTGGAGTGGAGCAGTCAGTCCAACGCGGAAGGACAGAGATGGAAAGTCCTCTTCATGCACTGCCCGTTCCACCACCTTCTGGCTGCCTCTCCATGTCAGTCAAGTCCTCACGGCAGACCCTGTGGACTGTGGTCAGGCCTCCTGTTACCACCCGGCGAGGCTGAGGAATTTCCTCTGTGAAGGACCCCAGATTCGCCATCGGACTTGGGCTTGGTGGAAGCTGTTCCTTTCCAGAGCCCCATCAAGGCCATCGCCTGGACCTCAAGCCCAGACGGGCTCTCACCTGGACACCCTGCTGGCCCTCATGCCTCCCCTGACTCAGTGATGGACAAGCCAAGTGTGAGGTCGTTCAAGTGTGACCAGCTCCAGAGTTGAGAGCGCAGCCATCCACGTGACCTTCCGAACTGCTGCCCATGTCATGACGTGGGGAGGAAGCTTGGTCATTAACAAGATACATTCAAGCACACAGGGAGGTGGTGGCCACCTGCTCAATCATCTGGAAATGCCAGTCTGCAAATTGCCCTTTTTCTCCACCTATAACAATCCAAGCAGACACTTGCTCATTCACTAGCTGACTCTACAGACCCACTCAGGGGTCGGGGCTGGGGCAGGGAACATCGAGGAGGTGAGGAGAAGCCCGTCATCCAGGGCAGATCTTGCCTGCTCTTCAGGACCCTCTTGGAGACCACCATAAGTGAATGCCCAAGTTGTAGGTTCTCAGACACTCTTGGAGGAAGGGAGTGTTGGAGCCCTGTGGGGAGGCCCCTGCTAAGAGGCAGCAGCCCCCTGCCCTGCCTCTCTCCTCCTTCAGAGCCACCTCTGTGATGGAGTGGTTATACTCTATCTATTCACATCTTCACCTTCTGCCCACTTCTCAAACCGTGTGATCTGATTTCACCACAACCCAACAAAATGGCTCTGACCAAAGGCCCCTCTAACTGTCTGGTTGCTGGGCCTAAGGGCACTTTGCAAGCCTCACTTGTTTGCCCCAGCTCAGCCTCATGCCCTACCCCCACCCATCCCTGCAGGAGCCTCCCAAGGGTTCTCGCTCCCTAGAGTGACATCTTGCTGTGTCCCGCCTCTGCTGAACACCCTCCACCCAGGGTTTCCTGGGGCTCTCAAGTTCAAGCCCCATCCTCCTCTGCCCACCTCTCCAGCCTCACTTGGACTCCAACCCACCCGCCCAACCACCCACCATTCACTCAGCATTGTGCTCTTCCAACATTTTCTCTATTGTTACATAATAAATTCCCACAAAACTCAGAAGCCCAAACAACAATAACGTTTATTATCTCACCCAGTTTCGGCGGGACAGGAATTTGGGAGCGGCTAAGCTGGGCCGTTCTGGCTCAAGGCCTCTGGGGAGGCTGTCATCTAGGCGGCAGGGTGACTGCCGTCATCAGAAGGCGTGACAGAGGCTGGGGGTCCATATCCAGGACGTTACCCTCCTGTGGTGGCTGGGGACCCAAAGGGTGGGGTGTCTTCTCCTACTTCCTCAGACTTGAGACCCTTGAAGAGGCAGCCACACACTAGAGAGGGGAAGAGTAAATGGGGAAGTTATTTAAAAACCAAAAATATTTACCAAGAGGGGCAAGAACGCAGTTACACATAGCTGAGACCAAAGTCAGGAAATGTAATTGAACCCAAGATCCACTGTAGGGTGTGGCTGCCAAGCTGTCCTTTCCTGCAATGGGGTTTCCAGGACCCATCCCTTCCACTGGAGAGACCAGCCGTCCCCCATACAGGGAGGCTCCTCAGATTTGGGATGCTGCCCCCCTTTTCCCCCAGAGCAGCTCTAGCAGTCAGCCCTGCCAGTCAGCTCAGGCCACTACCCTGCTAGCCCCTGGCCCTGAGACCTTCACACTCCAGAGCAAGGCGGACTATAAGCAATGGGAGCTCTTCTCCGCTGGGGCATCACCCCAAGGCTCTCCTGTCCTGCCTCGTCGGTGCTGCCATGTTGACACTGATGAGCAAGGCAGAGTGGCTCGGAGCTCCCTCTGCCTGCCAGCACAGCCTGGCCCCCACTGTCCTGGCTACTTGAGGGGTGCCCAGCCCTCAGTAACATGTCCATCCAGTACCTTTGATGGCGGTGGCTTGGTCAGGCTTCCTGCTGTCCCCCACATGCCCTCACAGCAGCCCAGAGTCTCATCAAGAGCCCCAGCCTCTGGCTTCACCTCTCTCCCCACTTGGCCTCAAAACCTGCCCCTGTATCATCTGTTGGGTTCGCATCTCCTGCATCCTTTCTCAAACACCAGGTCCCTTCCCCCCTCTCAGACCCTCACCTGTAGTTGTCCCTCCCCCACGTCCAGTGTGGTCAGCTGATGCTTAAGCTTTGCCAGCCCCACCTGAAGGCCTCACCAAGCCCCTTGCTTCCCTGCCTCCAGCTGTCGCATTGGACTCCGCATCCTGCAGGCCTTAGCTGGGCATCCCAGGCTTCTCCCGGGAGCCTCCCCAGGTCCTGCTCTGCCAGGGATGCACATGGGTGCACCCAGGCTGCGGGTGGGCCTGGCGCTGTGCCCGGAGCTCCCCTGGGCAGGTAAACAGGAGGGAAACAGGTGTTGAAATCTGCCAGCTGGGGCTGCAGCCCTATGTGTTTGTCTTCACAACCAACTCAAGCAGTTTCTGGTCTGTGTTGCTTCCTTCATGTTCTCTGTGTGGGGGACCCCAAGGCTCCAAATTTGCCCCTTCATAGGAGTTCTCCTGCCAGAGATTGCTCAGTGAAAGGGTTCTGGGCACTTCTATTCCTAGGGCTTAAAGATCCCTGCCCAACCCCACTCCAAGAGGCTGGAGATCTTGGGGGTCAGGGCCCCACCTGATCCCTTCTGCCCAGCTCTCAGCAGCAGCCCCAGAGATCTTAGAAACGGTTGGCCAATGCTTTACAGGGACCGCTGAAACTTGTAATTGATTACCAGAGTGATATCTGTTCATTGTGGAAAATTTGGAAAATACGTAAAAACAAAAATAAAGTCAAATCAAATCAAATAAGATAAAGTAAAATAAAGTAAGATAAAATAAAAAGGAAATTATCAGCAAAGTAATAAAATTACAGGGTACAATAAAATAAAAGAAGCAAAATAAAATTAAAAAGTGAAATAAAGTTAAATTACAAAGTAAAATAAAATCCACCAGCTGTAATTCCATCAACTGCAGGCGTGCACTTCTTACATTCTAGAATACTTCCTTTCAGGCTTCTCTGTGCCTCTACACTTGAAAAAACAAAACCCAAGTGGCCTATATCAGTAATGCTTTGCTGCTGCTAAGCTGGGCATCTCTGCAGGATCCCACACCCTCCCGTTTTCTCTCAATACCTAGAGCACAGCGGGCCACGTCCCCTGACATAAGGAACCAGTCCCCCATAGGTGGGCATTGACGTTGTTTCTAATTTTTCCTTCTTTCACACACCACTCCACAGCCACACTTGTAGCCATATCCTCATGACCCTCTACATAGCAGATTAAGACTCTGGAGGCATATGAGCCCTGGAAACATTTGGGGTACTCAGCCAGCCTCCCCCAACACCATTAAATACTAGCAGTCAAGTCAGTGTAAGGACATCAGGCAAAGTTCTGGATTTCCCTGATGCATTAGGCCTTGTTTGAAGTATTTCATCCATTTTTCAATTCATCTTTTGCTCATTTTGGGGAGAGGAAATGCCCTGGCTTTGCCAGCATCCCCAGTACATGTGAGGGCTTCCTGACACAGCTGCGACTCGCACCTTTGGGTCACTCTCAGGAAGGGGACTATCAGAGTCCGAGGCTGTCCCAGGTATCTGTCCTTGCTTACTATCTGATGGCTGTCCTGACGCCATCACCTGTCACACACCTGCACTCAGTAACCCTCTGTTGAATGACTGATTCCTGCCCAGTGCCCCCACCTCCACTCTCCCCCACCTCTCCCAGCTGGCCGGTGATGGGACCAGGGATAAATGAGGGATAAGCCCATCTTGGGAGCAGACACTCCAGGCCTGGGGTGGGCCTGAGCCCAGAGGATTTGGCACAAGGGCAGAACATCCTTAACCTATAACTGGGGCACTGGTCAGACAGGTTATGGGGCTCAGAGCACCGAAACCCATGGAGCCTCACCCAGGCTCCCCAAAGACTCTCTAGTCCTCGATGGGTTCCACTCCTGGGCACTGTTCTCTCTAAGGGCCCCTCCCCTCTTCCTGCCCACCCTGATCCCACTCATCCTTTCAGCTGACTCCAACTCTGTGAAGCCTTCCTGAAGGCTCTCCTCCCCAGCCACTTGCTTTGCCCCTCCCCATGGCTCCCGTGACTTCATCCCTGGGAAGCACAAGGGTGTGACCTCTTTGAGAGCCCAACCACAGCACAGGGCTCAGTGGAAGAGTCTGTGGTAGGATGACCCGGTACAGCGGAGAGGAAGGGCATGGGGCTTGTTGTTCTCTGCTTTTTTCCCAAACCCATCCAGGGATACCTCCAAACAAGAAGCACAGAAATGCACTCAGAACTGGAGACTCAACATGAGAGGAGTTCTTAGCTGTGAAGACCTTACTTGTGGTGGAAATGTACCTGATTCCCAGGTCAGTCCAGCCCTTGTTCCCCAGCACCAAGCCCTCTGTGCCCTGTGCTGGGGTGAGATCCCCCCTTTTCAGAGGAGCACTGACTTGCTTCCTCCTCAGAACAGCCAGCTCAGCACCAGTATTCAGTAAATTAACTTGTTAAGGAATCCTTTAAAGGCAGCTCCGATGCCACCTCTTCCAGGAAGCCATCCTTGACTGATCAGCCTTCAGAAAATCTCTTCCTCCTCTGGTCCATCAGAACAGCTGTTCTTGGTACCACACTCATGACATTACAAGTTTGAGTTTTTAAAAATTGTTCTCCAAGGAATGCATAAAAGGTGGTAAAGGCAGGATTGGACAAAGCTGAATGTTGAACTGTGATACAGTCCCACTGAAAGCTGAGCCAAGCAGTGAGGCACTCTGGGACAAAATGGCCGAGCCTTTCTCCACTACACCCCATTGCTGGCCATCCCCCAGCAAAGGCAAGGGCATGTCCTCAGTGGGGAGACTCCTGCAGCTGGGGCTGCCTTGACGAGGTCCCCCCAGGGCTGTCTGCAGCTGACAGCCAGTCCTTCTGGACAGGAGGCTCTGCTGCAAGATGGAGGCAGGATGGGGGAGTGTGCATCTCCACGCCCACCACAGACAACAATGAAAAATCTAAAACAAACATGCAATAATTTCAGCATTGGGTTCAGGGACTGCCAAATGATGGCTCAAAGGCCAAATCTGGCTGGCTGCCTATTTTGGAAATTGCTTTACTGGGACACAGCCTGGCTCTTTCTTTTTGTTCTGTGTCTATTGCCTGTGGCTGCTCTGGCCCTGCAACATCAGAGTAGCTGCGACAGAGATCGTAGGGCCCATGGTGATTAAAACAAGCTCCAGTGAGGCCCTTCCCAGATCAAGTGTGCTACTCGAGCTGACACTTCTGGGAATGGAAGCCTCACTCATGATGACTTCTTTGTCATGATGACCACACACACAGACATGCATGCAGTTCACCTGTGAGCACACATTGGAATACAGGCACACTCACACGCACGCATGCCCAGAGGCACTCCAGGGATGCATTGAGTGTTCTTCTGGCCATAGCTGATTGAGAATACTCCTGACCCAAGCAGGGCCAGATTCCTTCTCACTGAGAACCTGAAAGCAGGTCTCAGGTACAATTGTGGCCTTGCTTGAAGAAAATGACCATGAGTGGTATTAAACATTGCTTGTTGCTTTAAACCATTATGTTTTGGAGTAATTTGTCACAGAAAACTAATACTCTCCACAGATTAATCTGCCCTCCAGTGTCCCTGTTTCTGATAAGGTCACCCTCTTCCTCGCCATCCTCAGATCTCAACCATCACAATTTGCTTTGTTTTTCCTTTACTGCTTCCTGTCTGCTGATTTGGTCTTAAGGAGTCTCTCACTTTCATCCTCTGTTCTCTGGTCCCTATTTCCACCATCCTGGCAGGGAAAAAAAAAAAAAAAACGGCCCTTTGCTGAGCACCTACTATGTGCCAAAGTACCTACTATGTGCCCTGCTCTTAATACAGTTTGAGTACTCATGGAGGAATCATGACAACTGGATGAAATAGGTTTGCTGTTTTGCTGTCCCTGCTTTATAGCTGAAGCACCTAAGATTTTGAGAAGCTCAGTAGCTTGTCTGAGCCTCCCCAGCTGGGTAATTAGAGAATCAAGTTGGAACCCAGACTTGTCCCAAAGCCCATGGTCTTTTGTAGCCTGGCACTGCCACAACTCAGTCTATGCCCTCTGTGATGGCCCAGGAGCTCTGGAAGCAATCCTTGCTGCCACCTCTGCCTTCCTGGATTCTTCTCTCATGTCACAAGTAACTCTGCTTAAAAATGCATATCTGACCATCTTCACTGCCTACTCTCAAGCTGCCAAGGGCCCCCACCCTCATGTCCCCACCCTGTGCATCCTTCAAAATTCAGCTCAGCTCAGTTGCACTCTCCTCACAAAACCGCCTGTCCTCTCTTTGAATAGCTGGAATTCTTCCCTCCTGCCAGTCACCTGTTTATTCTCGCTTTAAAAAAGACAGTGCACACACTTGAGCCCCTGTAGTCAACCACAGGCTCCTCAGAAAGAGACTTCCAGGCCTGTCCGGTGTGCTCAGGTCCATGAAAAGGGATTTATGAAGATAGAGTGACTGTAGCATAATTAATTACTGAGCTATGAGAGAACATGCACTGAAATAAATGCTTCAATGAATCAAGAATCAATAGCTCTCTAAATGAGTAACTCAAGTTAAGAATGATTGGTTGCTTGATTGAATAGGACAGTACCTAGATCCCAATTTTATGTATATATATTATATATATGGGCTTCCCAGGTGGCGCTAGTGGTAAAGAATCTGCCTGACAATGCAGGAGGCACAAGAGACGTGGGTTCAATCCCTGGGTTGGAAAGATGCCTTGGAGTAGGAAACGGTAACCCACTCCAGTATTCTTGCCTGAAAAATTTAATGGACAGAGGAGCCTGACAGGCTTTGGTCCACTGAGTAGCAAAGAATCCTACACAACTGAGCACACACAGGAGCACTCGTTGTTTATGTACTTGTCATAGCAAAATATTTTATTATATACATAACTGGGGTAATATTAAAATATTTAATGACCAGTACAGGATGAGATCATGAACTGGGTACAGGCTCAGATCATGAACTCCTTATTGCCAAATTCAGACTGAAATTGAAGAAAGTAAGGAAAACCACTAGACAATTCAGGTATGACCTAAATCAAATCCCTTATGATTATACAGTGGAAGTGAGAAATAGATTTAAGGGCCTAGATCTGATAGAGTGCCTGATGAACTATGGACGGAGGTTCGTGACATTGTACAGGAGACAGGGATCAAGACCATTCCCAAGAAAAAGAAATGCAAAAAAGCAAAATGGCTGTCTGAGGAGGCCTTACAAATAGCTGTGAAAAGAAGTAAAAAGCAAAGGAGAAAAGGAAAAATATAAGCATCTGAATGCAAAGTTCCAAAGAATAGCAAGGAGAGATAAGAAAGCCTTCCTCAGCAATCAATGCAAAGAAATAGAGGAAAACAACAGAATGGGAATGACTACAGATCTCTTCAAGAAAATTACAGATACCAAGGGAACATTTCATGCAAAGATGTGCTCAATAAAGGACAGAAATGGTATGGACCTAACAGAAGCAGAAGAGATTAAGAAGTGGTGGCAAGAATACACAGAAGAACTGTACAAAAAAGATCTTCACGACCCAGATAATCATGATGGTGTGATTACTCACCTAGAACCAGACATCCTGGAATGTGAAGTCAAGTGGGCCTTAGAAAGCATCACTACAAACAAAGCTAGTGGAGGAGATGGCATTCCAGTTGAGCTATTTCAAATCCTGAAAGTGCTACACTCAATATGCCAGCAAATTTGGAAAACTCAGCAATGGCCACAGGACTGGAAAAGGTCAGTTTTCATTCCAATCCCTAAGAAAGGCAATGCCAAAGAATGCTCAAACTACTGCACAATTGCACTCATCTCACACACTAGTAAAGTAATGCTCAAAATTCTCCAAGCCAGGCTTTAGCAATAGATGAATTGTGAACTTCCAGATGTCCAAGCTGGTTTTAGAAAAGGCAGAGGAACCAGAGATCAAATTGCCAACATCCGGTGGATCATGGAAAAAGCAAGAGAGTTCCAAAAAAACATCTAGTTCTGCTTTATTGACTATGCCAAAGCCTTTGACTGTGTGGATCATGATAAACTATGGAAAATTCTGAAAGAGATGGGCATACCAGACCACCTGACCTGCCTTTTGAGAAACCTCTATGCAGGTCAGGAAGCAACAGTTAGAACTGGACATGGAACAACAGACTGGTTCCAAATAGGAAAAGGAGTACGTCAAGGCTGTATATTGTCACCCTGCTTATTTAACGTCTATGCAGAGTACATCATGAGAAACACTGGGCTGGAAGAAGCACAAGCTGGAATCAAGATTGCCAGGAGAAATATAAAAAACCTCAGATATGCAGATGACACCACCCTTATGGCAGAAAGTGAAGAGGAACTAAAAAGCCTCTTGAGGAAAGTGAAGGAGGAGAGTGAAAAAGTTGGCTTAAAGCTCAACATTCAGAAAACTAAGATCATGGCATCCAGTCCCATCACTTCATGAAACATAGATGGGGAAACAGTGGACACAGCATCAGACTTTATTTTGGGGGCTCCAAAATCACTGCAGATGGTGATTGCAGCCATGAAATTAAAAGACACTTACTCCTTGGAAGGAAAGTTATGACCAACCTAGATAGCATATTAAAAAGTAGAGACATTACTTTTCCAACAAAGGTCCGTCTAGTCAAGGCTATGGTTTTTCCAGTGGTCGTATATGGATGTGAGAGTTCAACTGTGAAGAAAGCTGAGCGCCAAAGAGCTGATGCTTTTGAACTGTGGTGTTGGAAAAGACTCTTGAGAGTCTGTTGGACTGCAAGGAGATCCAACCAGTCCATCCTAAAGGAGATCAGTCCTGGGTGTTCATTGGAAGGACTGATGCTGAAGCTGAAACTCCCAATACTTTGGCCACCTCAAGCGAAGAGTTGACTCATTGGAAAAGACCCTGATGCTGGGAGCAATTGGGGGCAGGAGGAGAAGGGGATGACAGAGGAAGAAATCACTGGATGGTATCACCAACTCGATGGACATGAGTTTGGGTAAACTCCAGGAGTTGGTGATGGACAGGGAGGCCTGGCGTGCTGCTATTGATGAGGTCGCAAACAGTCGGACGCAACTGAGCTACTGAACTGAACTGAACAAGATGAGTACCAACCAACAAGTGAGAACATCTCCACAGAGTTGGATCAGGTCCTGGGGTCGCCGTTAGGCCCTTATAGTGCTAGACCCTGGGGAGGTTGCGGGCTAGTCCGAGGGAAAGACAAAATGGCCAGAGGGAGGGGCACTCGAAACGCACAGCTCTTTATCACTTTGCAAAAGCATCTCCGCAAAGATTCTGGCGGATGCAGCCCTGCACGTGTTTTCTGAGCGCAGCTGCTGCCAGCCTTGAGCTGAGCTTCACAGGTAGGTCACTCCAATCCTCAAAGAGCACCAGAAAGTCGGAAGTACTGCCACTGTCCCATGTCCTAGGGAGGACACCCAGACTAAGAGGTTAAGCTGCTCTCTGGCAGTCACACAGCCAGAAAATGACTGAACCAGGCCCTAGACCAGACCCGCGGAGGGATCCTCTTGGAGCACACAGCACACACTTCCGGCGCACAAGTAGTGGCTTGCCTTCCTGTGGCTCCTGTGCAGGTACTGGGCGGGGCCAGCGGGACAAGTGATTTTCAGGGCCTGGGATTGGTCTGAACTGTGGCTCTAAGGAGGTGTGTCCTAAACCTAGCACTGCCCCTTCCTGCCTGCTGCTGCCCACAGGGTCCTCCTCTCCAGAGCTGAGATGCTTGCCCTCATCGTAAGGTGATCTTCAGAGCAGAGACGGTGATGGGCGTGTGCTTGGCAGTCGGGCCACAACTCCTGACAGCGTTTGGCAGGAACGGCCCCATGCCATTCCGCATTCTCCACGGGCTACCGTGGGGCTTTAGACAAGATGCTGCTCTGAGTTCATTTCGTCATCTACAAAATGGGGTGATAAGAGGGTGTATTGCTTTTCAGGCTTGGCGTAAAGATCAAAGAACCAACCTAGGAAGGTATCCAGGCATTTCCAGTCACTCTTTTGAACTTTATAGGTCTTGGGCAGTGAGGAAAGGCTGAAAGTGAAAAGGGATGGTGCACAATTGAGCCTGTCTGTCCCAGTTGGGGGTGGGCCGGGGCTGGGGTGGGGAGGCTGGCTGGGTCCGGGCACCCTGGGCTTCCCCACTGCCGCCTCCCTCATCCCTCCAAGTTCTTCAGAAGGCGGAATAATTTCTCTTCGTTTTCACACCTAATCACAAAATAATTTTGGTGCCCAGAAGCCTTCCTCTCGGAGGAACATTTGTGCGGGATGATATCAGCCTAATTAAGTGCTCCAGCTCTGGGATTTGAATCTCTTCCGACCCCCGCGCTCCCTGCCAAGCAGCGCTGGCCGACCGGCTACCTGCACACGCCGCTTCTGGAGTCTTCCGCGCTGCCCCTCCTCCCGCCCTGGGATGGATAACTTGATCGGGCGCCAGGAGGCGGCGGACCAGGTGTCACCTCGGCGGGGCTGGAGGCGGCTTGCTCTGCGCTCTCGGGCCTGAAAGGCGCAGGCATGTTCGCAGCAGCAATGCGCCTTTGTTCGCCTTGGCAGCGCCGCGGCCTCCCTGGGGCCGGCCCCATAAAGGGTTTCTGTTCGGGCTGGAGGACTCATTGTCGAAAAATTGTCCCTCGAAAAATTAGCATGGTACAGTGGAGAAAGCGGAACGCCCGGCAAATGACAGCTGCTGGCCCCAGACGAGGGCCAGAAAGTGGAGTTTCGCAGGGTGCCGGCTCCCTGGGGCACCCCCTCGCTCCCGGCCTGAGGGTGGACCTAGGGGTGGCCTCAGGGTCCAGCAAAGCCCAGGGCAGCAGGGGCCAGATGGGAAGTGAGGCTGAATTTGAGGTTGGCGGCTTGTCTCCCCCCCAGAGTTAGAGTATCTCCCCAGGCACCAGGTCGAGGGGTTGGGGGTGATGTTTGAGGGCCCCTGGGGCAGAGTCAGGCTCAGAGGGGCAGCTGGCTTGGGGGGAGGGGGTCTGGGAGACAGAAAGAAAGCGGGTCTAAAGGTTATGTGGTTAATTGAACGTCAACAGCCACAGATATCATTACGCCCCTCTGTGTCTTTTTCCCAGTGTGTTGATGGAAAAGTAACCAGATTAAAAGCGCTGGGAGCCCCAGTTGGAGAGGCCGGGCAATGCGGGGGGGAGATCCCTCCTGAATGTCGAATCGGGGTTCCTGCAGCCCCAGCAAGGAGGGAAAACAGTCAATTAGAGACGAGAGAAAAGACAGCGGGAGCTGTGGTTGGCATTTGCATAAAGGCTGGGGCCCCAAGGCTGCCACCCTTAGTGAGAGGGCGGAGTTCCCAGGAGAGAACCCTGGGGGTGTCATGAGGGTGAGGCTCATGGTAACTGTTGAAAGTCTCAGCCAAAAGCCTGTGTGCACACACTTTCCGTGAGGCAAGGATGAGGGTGACTGGGCCTGTAAATGGTGAACGCGTGTGTGCATACCGGTGTGTGTGTATTTCTGGTTTCACCCTGCTGCCATCGGTGAGGTTATGGGTATCTTCCTGTGTCCATGTTTGAAGCAGGTTGCCCCTGTGTCACTCGCACTGACCTGATACTCCCATGGTGTGACCCCCAATTGCAAATTTCTATAGGTGGGCAGCACACCTGGGCACTCCTCGTGGGCTCCCAACACACAGCCAGGTCAGGGGGACATGAATCTGCCAACTTGATCCCACCAGCATGGGAAGATCAGAACCTCAAGACTTCCTGTGCTTCTCAGGAGACCAGACCTGGAACCGGGCCCCTCGGCTCACTCTGCATTTTGTGCTCCCTGGAGAAACCTTCCTGATCCTTCCAGCCTGCCATTTCCACGAAGCCCTCTAACCTCCTCCAGGAAGCCTGCCCTCACTTCCTACTGCAATACAACACACAGAAAATGTTACGTCAGCCACATGCACCTGTGTACATGTCACTTTCCATCCCCACCTCCACCCAGGCAGGACAGAGCATGGGTGGGTATAATGCAGGCCTGCCTGGGATGGAGACAGGTGAGGAAGGGAAGCGGGACTGGAGGAGGGAATCCAATTCTATAGGAAGAAAATAAGCAGCGGTCAAAGCTATTAGGGTGAGCAAGAATAGCACAAGAGCCAGTGGGAAGGTGGCTTCAAGTTCCAACCTCAGAGCACTCAGTTCACCCCTCAGGGAGCCATGGTCCCTGTCTGGACAACCCCTTGCTGCTTTTTGTTAGTCTTCCTGTTCTGTCAACCCCCTCTGTGTTCTTCAGAGCAGCACTGGGAGGAAGAAGCAAGAGTAATCACTGAGCCCTAGCTCCAGGGAGGGATTGCTGTCCCGCCAGCTCACAGCCACAGCTACTGAGTTCCCACTCTCCAGCCCAAGTTGCTGGGGATGGAGTTACAGAGCCTGGAGCTTGTGGATGGGGCTCTGGGTGCTTCTGCACACTTCAAGACTCAGAGCAGCTCTAGGGAGGAGCAGTGGGGTAGAGAGAGACCTCAGCCAGATGTGGGACTTCCTCCCACAGCAATGGGACAGGGTAGAGTTGAAACCCACATGGGCTTCACCAGTGACCCTGCGGGGAGAGGGTTCCAGGAAGCAGGAGGTACGGCACTGCCTGCTCCACTCCACCCCACCCTTCCCCATCACCCTGTCTCCTGCCTTGTTGGGAAGATTGCAGAGCATTAGGCTCCTTCAATATCTCTCTTGTTTGGACCACCCCACTTGGGCAGAACTGCCTTCTGGGTTTTCACCCACTGGGGTGGTGGGGTAGGGAGAGGGACTTTGCCCACTCCCTTCTCGTAGTCCCTGGAGCCACACATGTGTCCGAGGACCCTAAAGCTGAGAGCCCCAAGGTGCTCCCTGTTTCTTCCCCCCCATCCAACCACATACCACGTAAGTCCCCGGAGAGGATGAAGAAGAGGGACATTCAGCTCACAAACAGGTCACACAGCACCTTTTAGCAGAACGTCAGTTCGAGACACCCATCCTGTCCCTCACTTAGTATTTATTAGACCCCCCCACTATAGAAGTTGAATGAGAAGGGCATGGCAACCCACTCCAGTATTCTTGCCTGGAGAATCCCTTGGGCAGAGGAACCTGGCAGGTCATAAACTGTAGGGCTGCAAAGATTCAGGCATGACTGAAGTGACTTAGCAAGCCAGCACACATGCATAGAAGTTGAATACTGTGCCCGATGACTTAGCCAGAAGACAGTGGAACTGGGAGCTGAAGGCTTGTTCCACTGCCTCCAGTGAGACTGCATACCTGCCACCCAGGCGCATGCTGCCCAGCAGGGTTCAAACTCCGCCATGGAGGAGAGGTCAGGAAAGTCTTTATGGAGGAGGGGGCATTTGGAATGGGTTTCCAGGGATGGGCAGGGCATCAGTGAATCCAGGTGGAGAATGGAGCAGAATTTTGGGGTGGTGGGAACAGCATTGACTCTGGCATGGAGATGGGGTGGAAGACGTGCAGGGCTGGTCCCCTGTGGGAAGCAAGGACTGTGAGTGATGGTTGGGGTCTGATCACAGGAGGGGTTGAATGGCAAGGATCTGCTTCATCATTCTGCAAGGGGACCGTGAAGGAGAGCCTTTAGGTCTGGGAGCTGGGAGAACCCCAAGAGGTCTCCAGGCAAGAGACTTGGTCAGGATGAGCAGAAGCAGATAGGGGTGGGGGCAGACACAGGTTGGGCAACAGTTGGCCACTTGTAAAACAGCTTCCTGACAGGATTTTGACGAAGCTGAATCTGTAGAAATGAAATTGGGGGATGACAGTCCTGGCTTTCGCTCCGCATTCCCAGCTACAGCACGTTGGAGAGGGCTAGATCCCGAGTTTCAGGGCTTATTCACATAATGTGGCCTCAGGCAAATTACTTCTTTCTGCCTCCATTTCTTCATCTGTAAAAGGGGACATACGATAGCACCAACCTCATGGGGTTGTTGTAAGGATTAAATGAATCTGAATAGAGAAGGATTTAGAGCAGAGTCTTGAAGCCAGGAGATCAGAGTTGATGTTATTATTACTAACATCATTTTTGAGCTGGGATGAATGAGCCCAGAGAGGCTTCTGCCCTGGCTGACTGTGGGGGTGGCTGGGTGGGGAGAGGGGCCCCAGGAGGATTTTCCTGGCCTGCACTGCCAAGTCTCATTCTTCTCCAGCCTGAGTGGTTCATTCCTTGTCCCCAGGGCCCATCCAGAGACCCAGACCAGGACCAAGCCAGTGGGAAGGGAGCCACAGGGCACATTGTTTCTGGAGAGTGTAGACAGCAGCCCGACTTGTTTGGGCAGTTCTGACTCCCATGGTCCCTGCGCTGGCCGAGACCCTGCCTTGCACAGGGTAGAGGGCGTGGTGCTGACCCCCTTGCTGCCTGCAAGTGTAGAGAGCAGGGCAGTCCTTCATAGGGGACTCACCCAGTGGTCACCCTTGAACCCACCCAGGTCACAGAAGCTCCATAAGTGGGAGACGGAGTGATGATCATTCAGCAGTGTGGGGAAGACACTTGCCACCAGACAGGCTCATTGGGACACTCCTGGAACCCCATGATTCTGGCCATCACCCCCTTTGCCCCTTCACATCCTCAGGACCAAGAGGGATAAGAGCCTGAGAGAGTCATGCAAGCCTGGCCCCTTTGGCCTTTCAGAGGAAGTCTAGCTTCCTGGGTTTGGTTGAGGACTTGGTCAGTAATTTGGGTACGGTGCCACCAGGTGGCTCCCCCTCAAAGTCACTTCATCCTTAACCACTGGGCAAGCCTTGGATTCAGCAGGCCTCCCCTACAACCAGCACCCCTGCTCCAGGAGAGAGCATGGTGGGTCTCCATCCTTGTGGGCACAAGAACTCGAGGCCTCCCCTGCCCAAGATCTTCCAGCCTCTGCTCCTGTCCTTTCATCTCCCAGTCTCTGTGGCTCTACCTACCCCAGCCATCAAGGTCCAGGGGTCCCTAGCCCTAATTAACCTGCCCCTGCCAGGTCCCAATTTCCTCCAGGCTCTTCCTAACCCTGCTGTTCAGCTGAACCTTCTCCCAGAATCCCAGCCAACACCTTGGATTAGGTCCCACCTGTCCCTTGTTTCTGGGACCCCTTCTTCCATCCTTCTCTGCCTCTTACACAGGGCTCCCCCTGCAAGTCCACCAAGAGATCAAGAGGCAGGCTCAGTTTTTGGAATGAAAGATTGAATGAGGGGGCAGAGGAATAAGTGAGCAACCTGACCAGTCCACAAATGTTTTGGGGGTACCTACTGTGTGCTAGGTCCGTGCTGGGCAGTAAAGGGACTGAATGGATGAAGAGTTGGCCATGTGAGTAAGTGGGGACTGAGAGACTGGCGCTGAGGATGAATGGTGGGTAAGAGGCTGGGGGACTGGCGTGGGGGTGGGGGTGGGGTGGTGAGCAGCTCCCTTATTTGTTGGCGCAGACTCAGATCACTTGACCTGGGGCCGACAGCGGCTGTGCTCCTGGCAGGACCCAGACCAAAACAGATGACTCACTCGTGTGTGCGGCCTTGGTGAGCCAGATGCTGCTGGCGGGGAGCCGGGCAGAGGGGGCTGCTGGAGACGGGGAGCCACAGTCACGCTGGAGAGCCAGGAGAGGGTCAAAACGGGCCCTGCCCAGATGGGGCCGGAGTGGACGGAGAAGAGCCTGGGGACTCGTCCCAGAGGGCAGCAGTGACTCACTTACTGAGCATCTACCATGGCTCTTAGCAGGACCCAGAGGTGCCACTAAACCAGTCCTGGTCCCCAGCGACCCTGGGGAGGAGCTTAACCTCACTTTGCAGGAGTGAGGCGCAGAAGTAGGTAACTGCCTGAGGTCTCCCAGCTGCAAAGGGCAGAGTCCAGGACGACTCAGGTCCTTGTTTTGCTGGGGCCGCTCCTCTGAGTCACCTAGACGTGCACTTTTAGGGAGACCCCCGGGAGATGCCAGTCCACAGGTAGCAAGGCTTGGAGGAAAGAGGGCAAGTGGGGCAGCTCCCTGGACACCTGCAGGAGCTGAGCTAGCAGAGAGTAGCCAGTTGGCCCCAGGGGGCGGGAGACCTGGCCTCTGAAGGTGGGGGCTCTGGTCGGAGATAGCATTCCCTCTGGTCATCCAGCAACAAGCATCTTTCTCACTCTGAACTTCAGCATCCTGGCCTTTCAGAAGAAGAGTAGATGCTCCCAGAGTGATATTCTGACTCCAGTGCAGGCTGCAGTCAGCAGAAAAAAGAGCCACCTGAGCTAGGCACCCTCAGGGGCCATCTGTGCTCACCACTGGTCTGTCCAATTGTCCAAAACTGGGCAGCCTAGTGAGCTGATAAAAATGCTGATGTTCAATTATAAGAGACCAGCGTATGATGATTTATGAGGCCTGTTCATCTCTGAGCTCCACTTCCCAATGGGGCAAGCCAGGTAAGCATCACTCTCTCTGTTACAGACAGGAGTGCCGGGGAGAAATAGAAAGGACCTGTATTTCCTGGAGCTGGACTCAGTTCTACACGCCTCTTGTGAGTGATTCCCTTCATCGTCCCAGTCTCTCCAAAGAGGAAGTACTCTGCCCCCGTTTTACAGATTAGGACACTGAGTTTCAGAGTGGTTAAACGCCTTGTACAAGTCAGACATCTCAGAAGAGTCTGAACTTGATTCAAAGACAGACCCTGTGGATGGAGAGGGAAGTGGGAGGGGGGTGTGACATGCTGTGTGCCCTGGCGAGAGTCCACCATCTCCTTGTCTCTGGGAGAGGGCAAGTAGGCAATGTGACTTTGTCTTTGTAGCCTCCTGGCTCTGACAGTCAGGGGTCTGTGGCCCTCACATGGAAAGAACGCGACACAGTGTCTTCAAAGCCAGGCTGGAGCCCTCCGGGGTGACTCTCCAGAAGGCTGACCTGGGGTGAGCCGGGCCTGCATTCTGTGTCAGTGTCCTCGGCTACTAGGTGGGGAGATGGCTTTGGCTCAGCAAGTGCGTCCAGCATAGGCCCAGATGAGATTCAAAGGGCACTGCCCAGCCAGGGACCCATTGTGGTCCCAGGAGCACCTGGTGCAGAGGGTTAGGGACCCAAAACTTGGTTCCCAGGATCAGGGGCTCCCTGGGGAGCCTCTGGGGCTAATTTATTGTGATGCAAAAATCAGGCTCCAGGGCAGCGGGAAGCAGAGCTGAGCGCCAAGCACGCTCCCATCCTTGTTCTGTTCCACATATTTTCGGTATTTATTGTCCCCATATGTGATGCTGAACATTAAAAAACATGTTGCTGAGATTCCTCCAGAAAGGGCTGACATTTCACAATACTCCTCTGATGCTGGGGATTACAGCTTAAGATGATGAAAACGTGGTTTATTCAAAACAGATTGGGGCGGAAGAAAACAAAGGCAGGCCCCCAAGAGGCCCAACACTCTGTGTTCCCGCTCCCGGGAGAGGGGAGGAGCACTGTCCCCCACCTCCCCAGCATAGGAAGCGCCAGAACTCAGGGGGCCTGGATTCCGGGGCTGGGGGAGAACTGGGTCAGACAGAGCCGGCGGCCACCTCAGGGAGTAATAATGGCCATTGTTCCTGGGGGCACTTCTAAGCGCCATGCAGAACAGGGTCCCAGCACCCGCCATTAGCATCGCTGTTCCCATTCTGGAAAGAGAGGCCTGAGTCTAAGTAACTTGCCCAAGTGCACAGAGCGGAGTCAGGATTAAGAACCCAGGTTTCCGTCCAAGGATCTTATTTTTAACCACAGTCACAAGGCAGAAGAGGCCCAGGCACAAGGCAGCTGACTTGCAGTGTGATCCTGCGTGAGTAACTTTACCTCTCGAGGCCTCAGTTTCCTCACCTGCAAGGTGAAGGTGATAACCAGGTCTTCCCTGACAGCCTCAAAGGTATGGTCTCCAGATGGTCCAGCAGGGGCTGGCAAGGGAGCAGAGAGAGACGTCTGGGCTCCTCTCCCTGTGATGTCCCGGAGACAGGAGCTGCGGTAATCAGGCTGCCTCATCTCTCCTTGGCAGCAGCCCTGAGCAGGTGACTTGGGCCTCTGGACCTCTGTTTCATGCTCTGTGTGGTGAGGGATGAGGGCTTGACCAGCTTCAAGGAGGCCCTGAAGGAGCCTGGATGTAGCTTGGGTTTGGCACAGACCCAGGTCCTATCCAACCCTGCTGCTGAGGACCGTGGGTTCTTTCTCCCTCCAAGCCTGAACCCCCAAGACCACTGTGACAGAAAAGTGTTCTGTCCAGGGTGGGATCCAGATACAAGGGAGCCTCTCCCAGCCCCCATCCTGAGGCAGGGGTCTCAGCTCTGCTTCTCACTAGATGTTGCGTGGGGACCACCCTCAGGCCCAGAGAGCGGAATTCTCCCCAGGGAGTGTGTGTTTGCCCCCTTACCTGGGGCTCAGGGGCACAAGTGCCACCTTGGATCCCCTCCTCCCCAGGCCAATATGCTCTGGACAACAGCGTGCACCTGACTACCCCAGGCTCATGCTTTCTAGGCAGTTTTTGTATCTCCACAAAATTTTCAAATCTGCTCCTCACCCACCCCCTAACCTCCCCCCACACCCACATGTTATTTGGTCCTTGAGCTGATGGCAGTGGGGAGGGTGGTGGGCAGGGAAAGCTGGGCCATGGGGCCCAGGTCACAGTGACCACAGAAGGCAATGACCTTGGCGAGCAGTGCTCAGGGCCTTTGGTCCTGCTGGCAGCCACAGATGGATGAAGGTGGCGGTGCTGCAGGCCAGATGCCCCAGGGCAGGCAGCAGGCTGGAAGGGCAGCCTGCAGGGCAAAGAAGCCCTGCCCCAGTCCTGTATCCCATGCTTTCCCATTGCTGGTCTCTACTCCCCCGTCGCGGCCCCTACCCTGTCCCCAGGCTCCGGGCACCACTGGGCAGCATGCGGAGTACCGATGCCTGGCCTGTTGCACTTGGCAGTGACTGAGGGTTCTGGATTCACAGCCTACCACTTACTTCCAGAGCCCTGGGTCAGAGCACTGGCTTCCTCAGCAAGCTTCACACTGGGGTGCAGGCCTGCCCAGCTTGCCCCAGGGACCCTGGGGCTGCCACCTCCTCCTGCTGCGTGGGTGAGCCTCTCTGTCCCTCACATCTGCTGAGTGCTTGTGGCTCCCCCTTCCTGGAGGACAGGTGAGGAAGACACACGCCCCAGAGGACAAGTGAGCACAGGGAACCACACACAGTTAAGGGGGAGGGCATGAGGGGGTGGGCGCTTAGCATCAGGAGGGCAGAGGCCTGAAGAGGGTAGGGGGGAATGGGGAATCTGGGAAGTGGGAGTTCCAGGCAGAGGGAAGAACATGTGCAAAGGTCCTGATGCAGATGAGTAGTGGGTTTGAAGACCAGCAAGGAGGGGACCTGGGTGGCTGGAGCAGAGCTAACATGAGGGAACCTGGAGAGAAGAGAGTGGAGGGGCTACTGGGTATGTGAGGCAGGGCCATGCAGACCACCTCGGGGCCTGAGACTGCACCCTAAGGAGGGAAGAAGTCACGTCAAGACCCGCAGAGGGGACCTTGGACACAGCTGTGTGCTCTGATGGAGCTCTTGCTCAGAGTCAGCTTTAGCTCTGATCCTAAAACCATCCTGAGAGGCTGTTTCTGTGGTTTGGATCTGTCTCCTTTTCATGTGGGGAAACCAAGGCTCCAAAACATTGTCACTTTCCTAAGGTCATGAACCTGAGCCCCAAGACTATACCTCAGAGCTGCCTCTTCTCAAGCTGGGAGCTGGGGCATGAGGGGTGGGGCCAGGAAATCACCAGGATAGCAATCCAGGGAGGGGGCTGTCAGCCAGGCAGCTCAGACTGGCCATTGTCCCCTCCTGCACATGGGACACAGATGGGACAGGAGCCAGGCCCCCATTAGAGGATTTGGGGTCAAGGAGGGTCCAGGCCCTGCTAGCTCCTCTCTGCCAGAACCCGATGCTGGCAACTGGGGTCCACAGTTCACTCCTGGACTCCCAGAGGCATCTTGAGCTACTGCTGAGGGTCAGGGATGTGCCAGAGCGGGGACCTGCCTGCCCCCAGGCTGGTCTGTACTCACACTGCCCACAGCCTCCACCGAAAAGCCAAGTCAGGGCAGTTGTGATAGTGAGGGTATGTAACACCTGGGGCTGTTAAGTGAAAATATCCACATAAGGTTTTAAAGTATTTTCCCTTTTATCTGCCACGTGCACTCTACTTACTAGCTAGAGTGCTTCCCAAGTGATGCAACTTACAACCAGATCGCTCCCCACCATCTGCTGTTCCCTTCGCCGGCTGCCCAGTCTTGGTTTGACTGCAGCTATCGCCAGACAAACAGCGCCCAGATCTGAGCCCCAGTCTGACTCTGAAGCCCGTGTCTGAAGCCTCTACCACCGTGTTCATCAGGCCAAGAGTCATCAGAGACCAGCTGGCCAGCACACCTGGACCCTGGAGAGGCTGCCCTGGGCCTAGCAGATGACCCAGCATTCAGGCTGCCCGACCTCCCGCCGTCTCCACTAGGAGAGCCCACATCCCTGCAAGCCAGCCTGACCCTCAGCCCCCTTGGCAGCCGCAGAGCCCTCCAGGTCTATGACTGTCAGCAGTGGCCGCTGACAAGGCTGCTCAGTGACTCAAGGGATTGTTGTGTAGACTATGTACCAACCAGCAGGAAATGGTTCCCTTTTTCTGTAGCTGGTCTGAGTGCGGCATGCGGGCAGATCCACAGCCCAGGCCAGGCAGCCCCCTCTCACCCCCTGCACCTCAAGATGGGGATGCTGCATGATGGGTGTGCTCAGGCCAGCACTTCCTCCCAGGGTTGAGGAGTGCAGTTCATCACCCACTGGACCTCCAGGGGTGCCCCAGGGGACCTGGGAGGAGGGAAGAAGACAGGCTTTGGCAATATGCTGACTCACCTTCCTGCCATCAGTCTTGGGGTGACAGCCCCACGGAGGCTGTTTCCCTGGCAGGGCCGCCTGGCTCTCCCACTGCCGCCGCTGCCCCATCCACATAGACGGCTGCTGTCTAGACAGCCCCAGGCAGGCCTCCCGCAAAGCCCCTCAGCTCCCCTCTGCCTTCGCACCATCTAGGAGGTTGGGGGTCCGCCATAGGCCGGCCAATCCGTTGCAGCTGCTCCCAGAGTGGGGAGTTGGGAGGGACTGAAGAGCATCCTGCTGGGCCTTCCCCCACCCCCCACCCCCACCTCGCCACTGAGGCGGGAAGCTCTCTCCTCCAGCATCAGACGTGGAAATCTTCAAGCAGTTTAAATCATCAGCATGTGTCCCCAGGGCTCCAACACCCCCAGCTTCGGTGTTTGTTTGCTGACTGCGGACTCAGACAAGCACCTCTGCTTGTCTCTCTTTCCTCGTTGCTCCCATTGACAGTGCATATGAGCCCTACTATGTGCTCTGAGGGCACACATGTACACAGATGAGTGAAAGATGCACAGATAAAAATCTAAGCCCTGTCTTCATGGTGCTTTCAATCGGGGGTGGGGGCGGGGAGGGCAGTAAAACAGCACGATGAAATAGACACAGCTGACTGCAAAGGATGATGCTGGCCTTGAAGGGTGAAGGAAAGCAAGTCAGGTGAGTGTAGGAAGGAAGGGGCTGGAGCCCAGGACAGGGTCTGGGTCAGACTTCTCTTGTGCAGTGAGGATTCAGGGAGAGGATCTACCTGAGGTCACATTGCCAAGGAAGTAGGACCCCATGGCCGGTGGACAAACCAGGCCCTGCCCCGCCCAGATGCCCATTCACCAGCCTGGGCAGCCAGCTGCTGGTAGGGTTGCCGGGTTTAGCAAATAAAAATAGAAGACACCCAGTTTAATCTGAACTGCAGGTAAGCAATGAAGACATTTTTTTAGTATAATCCTATTCCATGTAATATTTGGGATATATATACTAAAAATGATTCATTGCTTGTTTGAAATTCAGATTTAACTGGGTGCTCTGTATGTTATCTGCCAACCTTAGCATCAAGGCCAGGTGAAATAAAAAAAAAGAGGAAAAAAAGGGGCCATTCCATTCTCCCTGCCCTCTTCCTGGGCTCCAAAAGTCCCTCTATTTCCAGGCCTCCAGTGCCAGCCTCCCCACCCATCTCCCTGCCAGAGCCCTTCCCAGCTGGTAGTCTCTGAACACACAAGGCCTTTGTTGACCAAAACATTGACCCCTCCCCCGGATTATATCCAAGGTGTAAGTGTGTTGAGCTGGCCTCCAGGGTCCTATCCTGGAGTCATGGGATCTGGTCCCTCTGCTGTGACAACCTGAAGTGAGTCACTGGCCTCTCTGCGCCTCTGCTGCCCATCCTCCATGGGCTCCGTTCATTTCAGAAAGTAGTGCTGAGTGCCCAGCAAGTGCTGCACCGTGCTCTGTGAGTTCAAAGGTGAGTTAGACACACCCCAGGAGGGAAGATAACAGGGACCATTGAGGCAGATGAGAAGCCTGGAGGGAGGGGTTGATCCAAAGCAGATTGCTTTGTGAATGCCTAGGGCAAGGGGCTTCCCTGGTGGCTCAGATGGTAAAGCATCTGCCCACAATGTGGAACACCAGGGTTCGATCCCTGGGTTGGGAAGATCCCCTGGAGAAGGAAATGGCAACCCACTCCAGTATTCTTGCCTGGAAAATTCCATGGACTGAGAGTTGGACACGACTGAGTAACCTCACTTCACTTCAAGGCAAGGGGCAAGACTACAGGTTGCAGACTCTAGTTCTGCTCTTTATGCTGTGTGATCCTGGGCAGCTTAACTAACCTCTCTGAAGGCTGGAATCCAATCTATGAATCAGCAGTTTTTTCCTTTGCACATTCTGTGTTATTCTAGAAGCTTCAGGTATGCTTACAGGGGTTGGTTTGTTTCAATAATAACAGTCAGTGATGGCAAAAAGGGAAGCGAAAAGGAAAGAGATATACAACTATAAATTTTATAATCCCTCTGGTCTTTAACTTGAAAGTAGGTACCAGGTGCGTGTTTAACACAGTAATGACCTGAGCTAGTACAGCATCCTCCCTATCTGAGTTCAGATCCCAGCTCCACACCATAATTCATTGTCCAGCTTTTCTGTCTTCTCCGTTGGGGCCGCGTCTGACAGTCCACACCTATTACTGTTGTTGTGGTCAGAGATGGAGGAGACAGTGGTGCTGGCCGGCAGCCTATGGTGGTGATGCCCAGCCAAGCCCTCCAACATCCTACCAGGACTGAGGGAGCCAGGCGGCCAAGTGCCCAAGAGGAAAACCTCAGAGCTGAGAGTGCCCACGCTGGCCCTGGATGGCCCCCACTCCCGTGGGAAGAAAGGGATCAGGAAACTCCTGCAAAGAGACTGTGAACGAGGCCTGCAGGTCCCCACTTCAAAGCTTCCCTCTAATGCCTCCCGACAAGCGTAGCCAGGCCTCGGGGTGTCCCCTCACTGCTGACAGCATCTGTTCCCAGGCGAAGCTGAGGCCAGCAAGGCAATGTGAAGCCAGGGGTACCCTGCAACCAAGCATTGGCCTGGTGGAGAAAATGTGATTTCACACCAGGCCCGCAGCCAGGCATTCATGCCATCCAGTGTTGGGGCCATATGGGGCTGGCTGGTCATGGGGTATCTCCCCAGCACCGTCTCCCCTCCTCTGCCCGCCATGGAGGCTCTTGGGTTCTAGCCCTAAGCCCACCCCTAGGTCCATCCATCGAGTCTCATTTCTCTTCCACATGGAGGGGGGTGGATGGAAGGAAGAAGGGTCTGGAGCCAGACAAAATCATTCCGTCACTTTCTCTACCTTTGTGACATTGGCAAATGATCTCATCCCTGGTCCTCGGTCTCCTTCTGTACAATGGGGATCGTATCTTCCTGGCAGGGTTATTCTGAGCTTCGTAAATGGTTTGAGACCATGACCTGACATGCAGCTTGATCTTCCCCCCGCCCCACCTGGGGCTATCAGCGCCTAACCCTCTACCACAGAGCTGAGTGGCTGAAACAGCAGCTATTTTATTTGCTCATGATGTATGTGGACTAGGAACTTTGGCAGAGCTTGATAAGAAGTCTTGCTCCTTGCAGCATACGGGGAGGGATGTGCACCTGCTTTAGCTGATTTCTGAGCTGAAAGGTCCGGAATGGCCCCACTCATGATGCCAAAGGCTCAGCTTCTCTGTACACCGGTGCCAAATCGAATCTCAGTTTTGGGTGAAGTAGAAAAGAATAGCTTGATTGCTTTGCCAGGCAAAGGGGGACACAGCTGGCTTCTGCCTTCAAAAACTCTGTGTCCCAACCCAGGAGGATTTGATGAGGAGTTTTATAACAATTGGGGCTTCCTTGGTGGCTCAGACAGTAAAGAATCTGCCTGCAGTGCAGGAGACCCAGGTTCAATCCCTGGGTCAAGAAGATCCCCTAGAAAAGGGAATGCCGAGAATACTCCAGTATTCTTTCCTGGAAAATTCCATGAACAGAGGAGCCTGGCAGTCTACAGTATGTGGGGTTGCAAAGAGTCAGACACTACTGAGCAACTAACACTTTCACTTTTATAACAGTACTTCAAGGGTGGGATTGCTGACAAGATTAGGGTATGAGCAGAGTCTCAGGTCTGTATAATCCAAGCTATGGTTTTTCTAGTAGTCATGTATGGATGGGAGAGTTGGACCATAAAGAACGCTGAGCCCTGAAGAACTGATGCTTTCAAACTGTGGTGTTGGAGAAGACTCTTGAGAGTCCCTTGGACTGCAAGAAGATCAAACCAGTCAATCCTAAAGGAAATCAACCATGAATATTCATTGGAAGGACTGATGCTGAAGATGAAGCTCCAATACTTTGGCCACCTGATGTGAAAATTCGACTCATTGGAAAAGACCCTGATGCTGGGAAAGATTGAGGGTAGGAGAAGAAGGGGGTAACAGAGGATGAGATGGTTGGATGGCATCATTGACTCAATGGACATGAGTTTGAGCAAACTCTGGGAGATGATGGAAGACAGAGAAACCTGGCATGCTGCAGCCCATGGGGTGGCAGAGTTGGACACAACTTGGCAACAGCAACAAAGGGTCTCAGGTGGTCAGTTTCCTAATCTTGGTGAGCTTCTCTGGTCCCTTTAGTCTTGCTTCAGGTGGTTTCTTGGGTGCTTCTCCCTTGATTAGCAACTGTTCACATCTGCCCTTGGAACTCTGGGAAGGTCATGGAGGCTGGGGTCTCACCTAAAAGAAATGGGGGGTCAAAAGGCTTTCATGCCCAGGAGCCCCACAGCCTCCTCTGTGGTTTCACTCACATGGCAGGCAGGTTCCTTGGGGAACCCAGCTTGCGCTGTAAGCTGAGCATGTCATTTGCGCTTACAGGATGCTCCATATGGCTGCTGGGTTCCAAGGAGGAATGTTTCAATATGGAGAAGAAGTGGCAGACCTCTTAGGGACCAAGACTGGGCTCAGAAGCTGCAATGTCACTTCCGGTACCTTCCGTGGGTCAAAGGTAGACCATATCCAAGGGAAAGGGAAATTGACCCATGTTCTCAATGAGGAAAGTGGCAAAGACTTTGCAGACAGTTTTATTCCTGTCCCTTCTTGGCTGGAGGGGTAGTTGAGCTCTGTGATAAGGGGGCTTATGGGTAGCACCTGCTTGTTCATTCAGTCATTCAAAAGCTAATATTTATTGAGCACTTACTATATTGGCTCAGATGGTAAAGCATCTGCCCACAGTGTGGAAGACCAGGGTTCGATCCCTGGGTCGGGAAGATCCCCTGGAGAAGGAAATGGCAACCCACTCCAGTATTCTTGCCTGGAAAATTCCATGGACTGAGGAGCCTGGTGGGCTACAGTTCATGGGGTTGCAAAGAGTCGGACACGACTGAGCAACTTCACTTCACTTCTTCTACTATATGCCAAGAATACAAAAGTGAGCTAGAAGACAGTCATTGCTGTTCCACAGAAGGTTAGATCCACTCTGGGAAGACAGAGCTTTGAAAACACCAAAGGGGAACTTCCCTCATGATCCAGTGGCTAAGACTCTGCACTCCCAATGCAAGGGGCCCAGGTTCAATCCCTGGTCAGGGAAGTAGATCCCACACGACCCAACTAAGCATCTGCATACTACAATTAAAGATCCTGCATGCTGCAATGAAAACTGAAGATCCCATGTGTTGCAACTAAGACCCAACATGGCCAAATAAATGAATATTTTTAGAGAAGAAGAAGAAACCACCAATGATAGTACAGTGTGATGGAATAGGAAGCCTCAGAGGAGAGAGCAGGAGAGGCCAGCAGAGGCAGGACACCTAAGATAGGCTGGAGGATGTGAAGGAGCTGCCCAGGAGCAGAGGGGCAAGGATACTGTTTTGGATAGGTTTTTATTATGATTTCAGTGTGGGAAGGCCAGTATATTGAAAACAACAGGTTATACTCAGAGATCCCAAGGCAGTGGGCACCTTGTATCCCAGGAGCGCTGCTTCTGGTCAGGACACAGAAAGAACAGGGTAGAATGTGAACAAGAATCTTGACTGTGGTTTCCATGCAATGGAATGGATGAGGCAGGGTCAACAGACTTAGGACTGGCTAGTGTGAATGCTTTCAGTGGGCTCCGGGCACAGGGGCTGGCCCTGGTTACCTGGTACCTGGCCCTGGGGTGATCAAGGCAGGAGAACAGTGGCCCATATAAGATTGTTGGCTTGTATTTGAAAAGCACACTCGCTTTTGTTTACCATCCTTAGGAATTATCCTGAGAGGGGCAGTCCTTCTAGGGCTGGCAAGGCCCCAGATTTCAACACATCCAAATATAAATGACACAGTTCATATGGGTGCTCCTGGGCCAGGAGACAGAACCAAAAGAGGACCCATGTGGCCAGAGGGTGGCTGGAGACACCTGCATGAGCAAAGGGGGCCTTGGAAGCAAAGTTTGCCCACTGAGGGGAACTAGACAGGCAGGGACGCAATTCGATTTTAACTTTCCAAAGCCCGCTCTGACTGAGAGGGAGAGTGCGGATGTGGGCAATGAACTGAGCCGAGAGAAGTGGTAGCCACTGAAATGAGAGACGGTAGGTATAAGGGGGCCGGATAGTGAGGATTGAGAGGGAAAGGGGCCAGGGCTGCTCAGGACCCACTTTGCCTTAGGAGGGAGGGGACGGATGGCAGGATTAAGGAGGTTGGAGGTGTGAGGATGGTGCAAGGATTCGGCTTAAAAGGGAGGATGGCTATGTGTCCTTCACCTGGATGGCTGAGCAGTGCTTGAAGTTCAGGCAAAAGGAAGAGAGCAGGAGGGCCTCAACATGGAGACGCTCTTTTGGGAATTGCCATGGGATCCAGAAAAGAGGTCTGGACTGGAGATTCCAAGTTGTGGCTGTTGGTACAATCAGACCAGCCATGTAGCAAACCACCCACAGATCTAAGATGCTTGTAACAGTGATGCCGAAAACTTGGCCTCTGTGCATCAGTGCCAAATTGAATCTCAGAGACAGAGTTTGGGGTGAAGTAGAAAAGAAGACCTTTATTGCTTTGCCAGGCAAAAGCAGACGCAGTGGACTCGTACCCTCAAAAAGTGTATCCAACCCTGGGAGGATTTGGTGAGGAGTTTTATAGAAATGATTCAAGGGCGGAGGTGCTGATAAGGATCAGGGTGTGTGCAGGGCCTGCACTCCTTTCATCTGGAGACCTCATGTGATCCCCTGATATATAAGTTTCCCTGGTTCTTGAGGCTCTCAAACTGTGACCTTCTCTCTGGAATGGAGAATGCTAACATCTTTCTTTTGTCAGGGGTTTTAGCTTTGTAAGAGAGCTCAAAGTTATTATCAAGAGTATTCCTTGAGGGGGAACCAGGACCCAGTCCCAAGGTTGCACTCTCACTTCTTGGCTGTTCTTCCCTTGTCCCTGCATCCCTTCCCTGATTAGTAACTGTCTTAATCTGCCCACTGGGACTCAGGGAATGTCATGGAGTCTGGAGTCTGTTCCTTATAAATAAGAAACTGGGATACAGAAAGGCTTCCATGCCCAGGGCCGCACAGGGTCATTTTCAATTCAAAGACTTCTTTCTCACCATGCTGTAGACCCTTGAAGGTTAGGTGAGATCCTGGGTGAGCCTCTCAGAAGGGCACTGATTTCCTTCCTCAATGAACAGTGACCCAAAGGCTACAGAATTGAGTTGGGGCCCCCATCTTTATCCCAGACTCCCCAAGGCTTGGTGCTTGTGTAAAGTTGGTGCAGGCACCACTGGGGCAGTTCTCTAAAACTGACCTCCAGTTGGTTGTAAGATCATGGGGACCCCAGGATGGAGAGAAGGCTGGGGGTCCAGCAGACCCACCTGCAGCCTCCATGGGTGTCCAAGAGCAGGACCAACTGACAGACAGCCTCTGCAGCCAGTGAACTCCTACCATTTGGGGTCTTTCTCTTTCCTCTGCCCCAAATGCAGATTCCAAGAAGGAGTGTCCAGTTGGAAACATAGAGTCACACGGCTGCCCCGAGGTTGTGTCCACTGGGGGTGGGGGTGGGGTAGGTATACCCCAAAGAAAATTGCAGGCCTGGTGACTAGAACAGGGATTCTGAGAAGCTGAAACACAGCAAAGGTCCACTGTCACTTTCTACTAGGTTGCTTGGCAGGGGTGGAGGGGGGTGTTTTTGGTTTTTAATTAAGATATAATAGCATACGTTACCTAGGAGATCAAACCAGCCAATCCTAAAGGAAATCAATCCTGAATATCCATTGGAAGGACTGATGCTGAAGCTGAAGCTCCAATACTTTGGCCACCTGATGGGAAGAGCCAATTCATTGGAAAAGACCCTAATGCTTGGAAAGATTGAGAGCAGGAGGAGAAAGGGGCAACAGAGGAAGAGACGGTTGGATGGCATCATTGATTGAGTGGACATGAGTTTGAGCAAACTCCAGGAGATGGTGAAGGACTGCATGCTGCCGTCCATGGGGTCACAAAGAGCTGGACATGACCTGATGGCTGAAGAGCAGCAGCATTCATTAAAGTGCATACTATGAAGTAAACAGTGTTTTTTCATGCAATTACACCCAAGTAGCCAGAAAGTTCCCTGTCATGTGCCTTCCCAGTTCAGACATCCCCCTCAAAGATGCCCACGCTTCCCACCTCTATCATCACATCCTGGTTATATGTTCTCGAATATGTACAGATAGAATCAGGACAGCGGGTACATGTATCTGGGCCGTGGCCCACAGTGATGGCTGTGAGATTCCCTCCTGTTGTTCTGTGTAACAGTAGTTTGTTCTTTTTGACTGCTTTGTAGTATTTCATCGTGTGCATGGTACCACTCAGTCTCCTAGTGATGGGTATTTGGGGTGTTGGCACCATATTTGTTGTCACACTGAAGCAGATTATTTTAGAAGCAAGATGCATGCAGAGGCAAGTGTGTGTGTGTGTGTGTGTGTGTGTGTGTGTGTGTGTGTGTGTTGAGGGCGGCTTTTTAGTCATTGCCATGGAGTTGTCTATGACACAAGTTTCATTTTTCCAGCCTGGATGCAGAGCCCCAACCCCACTGCAGCCCCCAGCCTGTCACCTTACAGTTGTGGGCACGGAAATGCCCTGTGCAATGAATGAGGCAAACTGAACCCATCCTGGATGTGCCACTTGGTGCTCCCTGGACCTCTCTGGACTGCCACCCCTTGGACAGCCCTGCTCTTGACCACACAGTGGATAAGCTGGGGCCTCCTGTGGGCACAGGGATGAAGTCAATCCCCCGAGGGCCAGATGACATCTGTACCTGGCACAGGGCTGGCGTGTGAATGGAGCTCCAGAAATACAAGTGGAATGGGTGGAACTGAATTGAGCTGACACAGGGATGCTGCCCCAGGCTGGAAGATGATGAGAGAGAGTGACTCCCAAGCTCCCAGAGTCCTGGATCTGCCTGGGCCTGAGGCCAGGTTTCAGCCTGGCAAGGACAGGGCAGACTGTGTGCCTGTTTTTGCTGCACTCGGGAGATTGGGAGAAGGTCCTCACACCTTGGACTGGCAGGGGAAACAAGGAGACCACATCCCTAGACCTTGAGCTGGAGTCTCAGTCTAGCTGGCCGCCTTCACCCCCCTGGTGAGAACCGCAGTGCCTTTGCTCGCCCAGGAGAGTCCAGAGTCAGGCGCCCTCCCACTGCAGTTGAAACTGTTGCAGATTCCCAGCAGCTCTGGGGACTTCAGGCGAGGGCGGGTCGAGGGGGATGTATAGACTCAGCAGCGAGGGAACTGAGGGGTTGACAGGGTGAAAACAGAGGAGCCACAGCCGAGACACTCAACTCTGAGCACCTCTCCTCCAACCAGAGAATTCAGGGCTTTGCAGTTAGGGGAGGGCATTGAGATTTGGAACCTACTAAGCCCAAGTGTGCATCCTAACTCTGCAATCTGTTTGCTGTGCAACCTGGGGCAAGTCTCTTCACCTCTCTGAACTTCAGTTTTCTTATCACAAAATGGAACTAGTCCTATACTTCTAAAGGCTATAATGAATATTAAATCAGAGGAAGTCTAGAAAAAGAGAAGGGGCTGGTACTCCCTCTCTGGTCCTTCTTGCTTTCAGATCTCTGTCCATTGGAAAGGACAGGACAAGGTGGGTCCATGGAGCCCAGGAACCCAAGAGAAGCCTCAAGCTGATCAGCAAGTAAGCCTGGTGGGAAGGATTCTGGGAGTTTGCTGGGAGGGTCCTCCCCTCTTCTGGTCTATCTTAAAATATGACTTCCAATATCCAATATGTAGGATGGATAAGCAACAAGGTCTTACTGTATAGTACATGGAATATCATTAATGGAAAAGAATATGAAAAAGAATGTATATATGTGTACTAACTGAATCACTCAGTTGTACAGCAGAAATTAACACAACATTGTGAATCAGTTGATAAATTAAAAACAAAAAACACCTGGTGTCCAGGATCAGCTTCTAGGATCAATTTTCTAGGAAGAGCCCCCATCTTCCAACCAAAGGGCAGCGATGAGAAGCTATGAAAAAGAAAAACTAAGAAGAAAATCAAGTTCATTTCCTGGGACTAGGGCAGTGATTATGAATAAATGAATGAGTAAATAGAGAAATTGAATAAATGAGTGAATTGAAAAACAATTTTTTCCCATTGCTCTTTATTTTTTCTTTTTTAAAATTTTTTTATTTTACTTTACAATACTGTATTGGTTTTGCCATACATTGACATGAATCCGCCACGGGTGTACATGAGTTCCCAGTCCTGAACCCCCCCTCCCACCTCTCTCCCCATATCATCTCTCTGGGTCATTCCAGTGCACCAGCCCCAAGCATCCTGTATCCTGCATTGAATCTAGACTGGCGATTCGTTTCTTACATGATAGTATACATGTTTCAATGCCATTCTCCCAAATCATCCCACCCTCTCCCTCTCCCACAGAGTCCAAAAGTCTGTTCTATACATCTGTGTCTCTTTTGTTGTCTCACATACAGGGTTATCATTACCATCTTTCTAAATTCCATATATATGTGTTAGTATACTGTATTGGTGTTTTTCTTTCTGGCTTACTTCACTCTGTATAATCGGCTCCAGTTTCATCCACCTCATTAGAACTGATTCAAATGTATTCTTTTTAATGGCTGAGTAATACTCCATAGTGTATATGTACCACAGCTTTCTTATCCATTCATCTGCTGATGGGCATCTAGGTTGCTTCCATGTCCTGGCTATTATAAACAGTGCTGCGATGAACATTGGGGTACACGTGTCTCTTTCAGTTCTGGTTTCCTCGGTGTGTATGCCCAGCAGTGGGATTGCTGGGTCATAAGGCAGTTCTATTTCCAGTTTTTTAGGGAATCACCACACTGTTCTCCATAGTGGCTGTACTAGTTTGCATTCCCACCAACAGTGTAAGAGGGTTCCCTTTTCTCCACACCCTCTTCAGCATTTATTGCTCGTAGACTGAAAAACAATTTTTTTTAAAAAATGCTATCACGTAAAATAATGTGTGCGTGTGCTGGGTATGTATTTCACCTGAGTCTCACAGAAGGTTCTATGAAGTAGGTACAATTGTCATTCCTGTGTACACTTCTAGAAACTGAGGACACAGAAGTGAAGTGATCTCACAAGGGCAACCAAGCTGTGAGTGCGGGACTTGGGGATTGCAAACACAGACTGCCCCTTGATGAACATGAATTGAAGAGACAGATGAGTGGATGGATGGATGGATGCAGAATGAAAAAAATAATAAATTCAATTTATTTCAATTTATTGAAATGTGTTTGAATAGGTGGCTGCAGAAAATGGGCTGATGCCTGAAGCTATTAATAATAGCTCATTTTCCCCCTGGTGTCTGCCAGGAGGGCAGGAATCAGGAATTTGAATGATGTTGACAGGTAACCAGAAACCCATCCCCAATCCCACCTCACCCCCTGCCCTTTAGGCCTCCTGCTGCTGCCTGAAATTCCACAGTTCCCAGTTCATTTCTTCAGGGTAAGCACTGCCCTCATCCAACCCACTTTTAAATCTCAGATCCCGTGGGAAGGGCCTCTCTGCCATCTGAGTAGCCTGTGGGAGTGACTGCATCAGATGACCCCCCACTCCCCTGCAGGGCGAAGGTAGCAATGGGAAGGGGGTGTCAGGGAAAGCCCCTTGAGCTGGGAGGATGTGGGTGTCTCTCCTCCCCAGCTCTGCCGTTTCAAGGCCAGCCTCAGCCTCCCGGTGGAGACTGGGGAATGGAAACAGCCAGCCTTGCTGGGAACCAACTGGCTTGCAGCCCCTCCCTCTGCTCTCAGCTTTTCTGCTGCCAGAAGACGGGTGTCACACTGTGTTATCACGGCAGGAGTCACATGGAAGCTCACCCCTGCTTGGCATCTACTTCAGGCAAGAATGCTTTCCCACTCTGCCTCGTGGGAAAGTTCTCCAGGCCAGCCCCGAGAACGGCTTCCAATCTCCCTGAAGGGTACCCTCTAGTCCCTGGGGCTCAATTTCCCCGTCTATCAAATAAGAAACATAACCTGCCCATCTATCTCTCTCGAGTAATTGGTATTTGTTTTTTATGGGGGAAAAAAAACCTCACTTAAATTGCTGGTCATTGTTCTAATCACTCTTATATTTAAGTAAAACGAGCTTACTTTTCATAAAACCTAAGGAAGAAGTCACATTTTCCTTCTGGTTTTTAGGTGAGGCGTCATGGGCACAAAAGGACCAGAGCCTGGACGTGGGGAGGACAGACCTCTTTCTGCGCACTGACAGCCTGCCCAGCCCTCCTCGAAGTCCTCCTGCAGGGCCAGTTGAATCTCCTTCATCCTTGCTTCTCTCCTCCTGCCCTTCCTGCCTAGCAGCACCAACATCTGCTTCTCCCTGACCCCTGGATATTCTGTGGACCTCTGAGAACACTCTCCACTTTCCGCCCCCATATCCCTGCCCAGTGGCGTCTACCCTATCCCTCACTCCTGACCCCCAGCCTCCAAGGAGAGGTCAGCAGAGAGCTCACCTTCTGCTGCCACCATCTCCCCGTGAAGATGATGTGGACTTGGTGCAGTGCTCAAGAAAGTGTGGATCCAGGTGTGGCTAAGTGCCCGGAACAGGGTAGGAGTGACTGATCATGCGAGAGCGCGATGCTGTATCTGTGCCCAGGGCGCCAGCTGCTCCTGGCATGGCCAAAAATGTCCGCAGCTTCCCCACAGCGGGAAGCTGTGAAGAAGGGCCCCGGCATTGGCCCCAGAAGCTCAAAGGGGCATGGTCTCCCTCTAAATGAGAAGAAACGCCAAGTTTCAGTTAATCATCCCAGAGTTCAGTGTCAGAGGAGACTGACTGTGATTTGGTGTTTTTATTTAAGCATTGCTTTGCACTGTTTCCTTTCTTGTTGGTGTGTCTCAGGGTGATTACTAATAAATTATGCTATTATTTTAATATTGTGTGATATAATTTTTTTTATTGTTCTAATAGTGTGTTTTGTGAACCTTGTTAAAATTTTGATGTTTCTGTTGATGTTACTTCTGGAACATAGAACGCTAGGCCTCTGCAGCCAAACTTGGGAACTACCTTTCCTGTAAAACTCCAGGCTTACAAATGCAGATCAGTGCAGAGCTGCAGGAAATAAAAAGAAACTAAAATAGGCACCAGGGGGCCTGGAGTAGAGCAAGGAAGGAGGGACAGAGGAAGCCCCTGGGGAAACGCTGAGAGGGACAGGGCCTGGGGAGACTTTCAAGGGCAGGTGGGGTACTCATGGCCTACTTGGAGTGAGACAGACTGGGACCTGGGATCTGGGACCCTTTGCTTCAGTGCTTGTACCTGAACACAAGTCTCCTCCAGCAACAAAATACAAAGAAAACTATGATGGACTAAAGGTAGCTGTGTGCCTGTGCACAGTTCAGGCAAATAATGGACAAAAGGATACAAAAAGGCCAAAACATAAAGCAAAAAACAAAACGCAACTGCTACTCTGAGGATCCAGAAGCAAAAACAGGGGGTCAGGAGTAAAAAGCAGGTTACTGCCTATGAGCATGCCCCTTGCATTCAACACCAGCCCAAGGGATGGGCAAACTCCCTAGGCCACTCCTTTGGCCCGACCCTTGGACACACTCCTCTTCTCACGCCATATGAGGAACCAGCTCACCCTCCCTCAGCGAGCAAGCAAGGGAACCTGTTACTTGTTCTCACTACCCCCAGTAAAGCCTTGCCTGAGTTTCTTTCCTTGTCTCTGATCAGTTTCTGTTGATTAAGGAAGGCCAGGAACCCTCGTTGGTAGCAAGAAGAGAAGCATCCCCACATGCTGGGGACACAGGAAGGAAGACGTGCGGGCCAAACAGGCTTGGTGGAGGGAGAGACAGAATCCAGCCTGGCCACCGAGCTCAGGCAATTGAGGTCTAAGCACAGGGTATGCCTGGCTTGTTAAGACACACAAGCACAGGCTGTAAAGAAAAAGAACGACCAATCTAACTACGTTAAAATGAAAAAGTTGTCTATCAAAAAAGTGACATTTTTAAAAGTGAGCAGATAAGCCACAAGCAGAGAGATATGTATGCCTATGTCTGCCGAAGGATTAGTATCTAAGTACTGTCAGGAATGCTTACAAGGACTTCCCTGGTGGTCCAGTGGTTAAGACTCTGTGCTTCCAGTGCAGGGGACACGGGTTCGACCCTTGGTCAGGGAAGTTCCACGTGCTGTGTCATACAGCTCCCCAAAAAGAATGCCTAAAAATACACTGGAGGAAAACAGACTACCCAAGCAAAAAAACACGCAAGTGACAGGAACAGGCATTTTGGAGAAAAGAAAACCTGAGTGGCTAATAAACGTGTGAAGAAGTATTCAGTGTCGTTACTAATCATGCTATCTTATGATTACAGTTAAAGAAATCAACTGCAACCATAGTATGGTACCATGTCTCAAAAAATAAAAAGTCTGACACTAGGAAGTCTTGACGAGCATGCAGAGAACTAGGAACTCCCACACTAGGCTGTGCCCTCACCTGGGAGGGTAGCTTGGCAAAGCCCAGTGCAGTTAGGTGAAGGCACACAGACACCCAGCATAAAGCTCTGCCCCTGGGTATGTGACATGGTTTTTAAGAATGGCTGAAAATTGCTTGCCATGCCTCTTACCCACAGGTAGGGTCCATCCCCTGAAGTCTTGGTGGCTCTGGGGCCACGGCAGTCAATGAGTTCAGTGGAGGTGAGGCTAGGTGACACAAGAGGCCACACGGCTTCTGCCCTAAATCTGAGCCCCTAGGTAAGTATTCTGAAGACCCTAAGACCTCCACGCTGGAGAGACCAGAGAGATGCTCAGTCGTCCAGCTGTCCCCTGCCAAACCACCATTCAGGCCAGCACAGAGGGGTCCCATGGGGTGACCCCCATCAGTGCAAGGGCAACAGAAGCCCCCACAGAGCCCTGCCCCAAATTCCTGACACACTGCATCTGATGAAATGGTTGTTAGTGTAAAGCCACTACATTTGGGGGTTTGTTTTGCAGCCACAGATAACTGGAACCATATCCAACGGAAATTTATGCACGTGTGCACCAAAAGATATGCGTGAGGATGTTTATTCTGCCACAGTTTGCCAAAAGCAAACCATTGGAAACAACCCAAATCCTCATAAGAAAAAAGTAGGTTTTCCAAATCACAGTCTAGCCATCCAACGGCACGACTGCACTTCAGCAGTGAGGAAGAAGGCAGAGAGCTGCGTGTGCCGACGCGGACCCTCTCAAAACAACGCTGGGCGCAAAAGCATGTTGCAGAAGGGTGTGGACAGCTTGGTAGCATTTATATAAAGCTCGAAGTTGTGCAAAACAGTACAATATTTTGTTGACGGATACTTTATCTCTATAGCGAAAATACGACCACATGCAAGGGAATGAAAAGCAACAAATTCATTATGTTGGAGATGGGAGGGGGAGGGGTCCACCAGGAGCTTCCAGATTCCCTGTTGTTTTATTTCTTTAAAGAAAATCTGAAATAAATAAGAAAATATGTTTGCCTGTGACAAAGCTGAGAAGTGGATCCTCCAGGGAGATGCTGGGGATCTGTAAGAACTGCTAAGATCCTGGCACCCAGCTCTGCATACCCCACCCCTGGACTGGGCCCACATTAACCCTTTAATTGCTGGTGGCAGAGATGTCTTGGGAGGGGGGTGGAAGGAGCAAGTTTGAGAACTTAGGAGAACACCTCATTTCCCAACCTGTATGAATATATTTTAACGACAGGGCCATCTCAGCTGAATACAAGCCTGGGGTCCATGAGTGTTAATTATATTCATGACAACTGTTGACTTTTCTGCCTGTTTGGAATGCTTCATGCTTAGAGCGTCCCTGCTGGCTCAGTGGTAAAGAATTGGCCTGCAGTGCAGCAAAAACCCAGGTCTGATCCCTGGGTTGGGAATATCCCCTGGAGAAGGGAAAGGCTACCCACTCCAGAATTCTTGCCTGGAGAATTCCATGGACAGAGGAGCGTGGTCATCTATAGTCCATGGGATCGCAAAGAGTCAGACATGACTGAGCGACTAACACAACAGCAACATACCTCTGATTAAAGGACTCAGGCAGGAAGGGTGCTGAGCACCACAGGAGAGGAGGAGAGGCAGGCAGAGCCCCTGGCCATGGTGGAAGGGGGAATGACCAGAAGTAGCCATCCTCCTTCCTAACCACCCCGTCCCTCACCCCGGGCCTCTGGCAGCCACACTCCTGCACAGGACTTTACTTCTCGTTCTTTTCTCAAATGCCAAGTCCCTCCTGAGTGCCCAGCCCTGGGAACACAGGAAGGAAGGAAGAATGTCCCTGATCTCAATCACTTACAGTGCAGTCAGGGGATACATCTGTGGGCGGACACCTGGATGAAGTGACAAAGAGCCCACAGGGGAATTGGTGAAGATAGGGCAAAGGCTGAATAGAACACAAGGGGGTGTCCCCAGAAGCTCTCCCCAGGACACCTACCGTCTTAAAGAGGGTGGGCAGGCAGAGCCAGCCACCTGTGAGCTAGCAAGCCAGCTGTGGTTGGCATTGGCCAGAGACTTCCAGGTGAATTCTTCCTACTCCTGAGTGCCTAGCAGGGGAAGGGGAGGCTGGATGTCCTCAAGAGGACTGGAGGCAGCCTGTGGCCCTGCTTTGAGGCAAGCGAGAAGGTCCTTCGGGGAGGGCACTGCTCCCAGCTGACACCGTGGTATAAGGTGCCATCACCTGCAGAGCTGTACCTGGCAGGGCAGAAGTCAGGAGGGAGGAGTTAGGAGCTGTGTAGCTCAGAGCTGTGGCCACAGAATGATCCTGATGTCAAGGCCTAGAGGTCTGGAAGGGCCTTTGGGGTCACCCAGAGCATCTCCCCTCAGCCCTGCAGTCGGGTCAGTAGTGCTGTAGCAGTGGGCTGTGGGCACGACTGTAGACCTCTCCATACTGGCTCAGCCTCAAACCAGGAAGCGGACTTTGTCTAAGCGGAGAAGGGTCCTTACCTGGAGCTTGGAGGGTGTTAGGGAGAGAAGGAGAGGGATGTGGCGGAAGCTGCATCTCTTCCCTCTTGCCCCTGAATATCCTGGATTTGGGTCCAGATGAATTCATGGCTCTGCTCCCATTAGACCTCATCACTTCTAACCCCTATGCGTGCATACATACACACACACACACTCACACACCAGCCTCCCTGCCTCCTCACAGAGCCCTGGACAGTCAGGCTCTACTCAGCAGCTACATCAGACTGTCTTCTTATTTCATTTTGTTTTTCATTTTTATTCTTCATGTGCAGGCATGGAGACCTGAGTTTAACTTCAATCTTCAGCACATATAGATGTGCTTCATTTTGTCTTATTTTTCCCCTTTTCCCCAAGCCCCTCTCATTCCCCTCTTGTACCCCACAAGCATTGACCCAATAGATTTGATGTACAGCCTTGAATGTGCCTAAAAAGTAAAATGTGTAGTGAAATTATCTGGGTCTGTATGTGTTGTTCATAGACACGGATGTTGTAATACAGAAATTCTCGAAGTGTGGCTCAGGTTGACATACATTTCATGACAATACTCAGATACTCTTGGCTTTTTTCATCTTGCTCTCTCCTGAATGTACACTGGAGTTCTCCAGAGCTTACAGGATGTGTTATATCACAACAGAATGAATCCAGAAGCAGATATGAGAATCCAGCTGTCTTTTATACAGGTGGATGTTCAAAAGATTTACAAAAATGTTAAACAACACCACTTCTCACTGTGTTTTTTACTTTGGAAAATAAAACTGTTTTTCATAAAATATTTATATACATTGGCATTTGTTTTTTTAATGACTCCACACATTGTTTTAAATTTTAAGTTTCTATATGATAAATGTAGGTAGATATAACACATATAGACAAAAACTTTGGAATCTTCAAAACTTTTTAAGAGAATCCAAAATGAAAGTTTGAGAATTGCTAGAATAGTGTGATCAATTTCCTTCTCTCTCTGCTCTTTTGGGCTTGGCATATGACTCAAGGCTCCTCCTTGTTCTGTAAATACACTTTATCCATTACTCTGAAGAAAACACTCATTTGCATGGTACCCAGGCCCTCAGAATGCACCTGGGTCACTGGCGACTTCTAGCCTCCATAACCAATACCTCTGTGAACACTCTCCTTCAGGGTCCTGTTTGAAGCATCTTCTGGGATACAAACCCAGGAGTGGAATCCTGAGCCAAAAAGCATGCGCCTATTTAACTAAAATAAAGACTATTTTCCAGACCAGCTGTACCTGTTAACATCCTGCACTCAGCAGCACACAGAGTCTTTCTCTCCCTACACACCTGTCCCCACCTGGCATTCGTTACCCACACCTCTAACCTGCCATTCCAATGACTCCTTGTGTTGCTTTTCATCTCACCCATTACCGGTGAGCAGGAGCATCTCTCCACATCTGCTTCAGTCATCTGAGAATTCTCTTCTGAGGATTGCCTATTCATAGCCCTCGCCCATTTTTCTGTTGGATTTTCTCTCTTTATCTTGTTGATTTGGAATTATTTGAATAGTCTCAATCAGCACCACTCAAAATGGGGACCCACTGCCTACCTAAGAAATGTTGGTGAAATCAAAGCACTTCTCTTCTTCCATCAAAAAATTCTTGCTATACACTGTTTACTATAGGCAAGGTATGGGAGCAGCCTAAATGTCCATTGACAGACTAATGGGTAAGGAGAGTGCGGTAAAAATGTACAACAGAATATTACTCAGCCATAAAAAGAAATAACGCCATTTGCAGCAACATGGATGGACCTGGAGATTGTCATACTCAGTGAAGTAAGTCAGAGAAAGGCAAACGCCATATGTTGTCACTATATGTGGAATCTAGGAACCCAAATGAGCCTGTCTACAAAACAAAACAAAACAGAAACAGACTCGAGACCTAGAGAACAGAGTTGTGGTCGCCAAGGGGGAGGGGGGTGAGGGAGGGAAGGATTGGGAGATTGGGATTAACAAATACAAACTATAATATTATATATAAGATGGATAAACAAGGTCCTATTGTATAGCACAGGGAACTGTATTCAATATCCTGTGATAAAACAATGGAAAAGAATATGAAAAATAATATATGCATACACGTACGTATGTATGCATAACTAAGTCACTTTGCTATGCGACGGAAATTAATACACTGTAAATCAACTATAATTCAATAAAAAATTTTTAAAAGAAATTCTTGCTATAAAACAGAAACATCTCAGCTAACCTAAGCACTATGATTAGTAATCATAATTGATTGATATTCTGATGCAAGTTCATCACTTACAGACCAGCACACACTTTGAACAGAGCAACTCTAGATATGAAGTCCATGTTGATTTTCCTAACCTACTGTGTACCTTTGATATTCTTTGTGAATATAAATCTTTAATTTTGATATTGTCATCTTCTCTCTTTGGCCTTGTGGTTTGTGCTTTTTAGGTCTAGTTTTTAAAAGTCTTTATCATTTGAACACAAACTAAATATGACATAAAATTATTAAGAAACAATTATGAATTTTGTTCAGTGTGACCCTGGTACTGTGATTATAATTTTTTAAGTCTATATGTTAGTGGTGAATATTTAAGTACTTATATGGGTGAAAGGGCTTCCCTGCAGGCTCAGATAGTAAAGAATAATGCCTGTGTCAGAAAGATCCCCTGGAGAAGGGAATGTCAACCCACTCCAGTATTCTTGCCTGGAGAGTTCCATGGACAGAAGACCCTGGCAGTGTACAGTCTGTGGGGATGCTTAGAGTCAGACACAACTAAGTGACAAGGATTTTCACTTTCTTTATGGATGAAATAATATGATGTCTTGGGTTTGCTTTAAAATACAACAACTCCCAGCCATGCTGAACTGGCTCAGGGCTTTTCACCATGTCGCATCCCCTTACCTTCCTCTGCTGGGTCAGCTATGGCGGCCGTGAAGATGCTGAACCCCAAGGCCAAGGTGGCTCGAGCCCGGGCAGCGTTGGCGGTCAACATCAGCACTGCCCAGGGCTGCAGGACATGCTGAGGACCAACTTGGGGCCTAAGGGCACCATGAAGATGCTTGTTTCTGGTGCTGGAGACATCAAACTCACTAAAGATGGAAATGTGCTGCTTCATGAAATGTAAATTCAACATCCAGCAGCCTCCTTAGTAGCCAAAGTAGCAACAGCCCAGGATGACAGAACTGGTGTGGGACCACTTCCAGGGTGCTCATCATTGGAGAGCTGTTGAAGCTGGTGGATCTCTCCATTTCTGAAGGTCTTTATCCCAGAATAATTACAGAAGGATTTGAAGCTGCAAAGGAAAAGGCACTTCAGTTTTGCGAACAAGTCAAAGTAAGCAAAGAGATGGACAGGGAAACACGTATCAGTTCAGCTCAGTTCAGTCTCTCAGTCGTGTTCAGCTGTTTGTGACCCCATGAATCACAGCATGCCAGGCTTTCCTGTCCATCACCAGCTCTCGGAGTTTACTCAGATGCATGTCCATTGAGTCGGTGATACCATCCAGCCATCTCATCCTCTGTCATCCCCTTTTCCTCCTGCCCCCAATCCCTCCCAGCATCAGAGTCTTTTCCAATGAGTCAACTCTTCGCACGAGGTGGCATAGTATTGGAGTTTCAGCTTTAGCATCAGTCCTTCCAAAGAACACCCAGGGCTGATCTCCTTCAGAATGGACTGGTTGGATCTCCTTGCAGTCCAAGGGACTCTCAAGAGTCTTCTCCAACACTGCAGTTCAAAAGCATCAATTCTTTAGCGCTCAGCTTTCTTCATAGTCCAACTCTCACATCCATACATGACCACTGGAAAAACCATAGTCTTGACTAGACAGACCTTTGTTGGCAAAGTAATGCCTCTGCTTTTGAATATACTATCTAGGTTGGTCATAACTTTTCTTCCAAGGAGTAAGCATCTTTTAATTTATGGCTGCAATCACCATCTACAGTGATTTTGGAGCCCCAAAAAATAAAGTCTTACACTGTTTCCCCATCTATTTCCCATGAAGTGATGGGACAAGATGCCATGGTCTTAGTTTTCTGAATGTTGAGCTTTAAACTAACTTTTTCACTCTCCTCTTTCACTTTCATCAAGAGGCTTTTTAGTTCCTCTTCACTTTCTGCCAACCATGCAGAAGTGTGGCCAAGAGGAGCTACCCCACGCCCAAGGTCAGGGGTGGCAGCTGAGAGGAGCTACCCCACGTCCAAGAAGCGGCGGCTTCACAGGCACAGGAGGGCCGAGAGGAGCTACTCCATGTTCAAGGTCAGGAGGGGCGGCCGTGAGGAGATACCCTTTGTCCAAGGTAAAAAGCAGTGGCTGCGCTTTGCTGGAGCAGCCATGAAGAGATACCCCAAGGTAAGAGAAGGTAAGTCCAAGGTAAGAGAAACCCAAGTAAGATGGTAGGTGTTGCGAGAGGGCATCAGAGGGCAGACACATTGAAACCATAATCACAGAAAACTAGTCAATCTGATCACACGGAAACACCTATAGATGTGGCAGAACATCTCTACGTACTAAAGTTCATGCTGAATTTGCTGATGTCTTAACAGAGACCGTAGTGGACTCCATTTTGGCCATTAAAAAACAAGATGAACCTATTGACGTCTTTGTGATTGAGATCATGGAGATGAAACATAAATCTGAAACAGATACAGGCTTAATCAGAGGTCTTGTTATGGACCATGGAGCACGGCATCCTGATATGAAGAAGAGAGTAGAAGATGCATACAGCCTCACCTGCAACGTGTCATTAGAATATGAAAAAACAGAAGTGAATTCTGGCTTTTTTTTTACAAGAGTACGGAGGAGAGAGAGAAATTAGTGAAAGCTGAAAGGAAATTCATCAAAGACAGAGTTAAAAAAAATAATCAACCTGAAAAAGAAAGTCTGTGGTGATTCAGATAGAGGATTTGTTGTTATTAGTCAAAAGGGAATTGATCCCTTTTCCTTAGATGCTCTTGCCAAAGTAGGCATAATAGCTCTTCGCAGAGCTAAAAGGAGAAACATGGAAAGGCTGACTCTTGCTTGTGGTGGGATAGCCCTAAATTCTCTTGATGACCTAAATCCTGATTGTTTGGACGTGCAGGACTTGTCTATGAATATACATTGGGAGAGGAGAAGTTCACCTTTATTGAGAAATGTAACAATCCTCGCTCCATCACGTTATTGATCAAAGGACCAAATAAGCACACACTTACTCAAATCAAAGATGCAATAAGAGATGGCTTGAGGGCTGTTAAAAATGCTATTGATGATGGCAGTGTAGTCCCAGGTGCTGGCGCAGTGGAAGTGTCAATGGCAGAAGCCCTGGTTAAATACAAGCCCAGTGTAAAGGACACGGCCCAGCTTAGAGTTCAAGCATTTGCTGATGCGTTGCTCATCATTTCCAAGGTTCTTGTTCAGAACTCTGGTTTTGACCTTCAGGAAACACTAGTTAAAATTCAAGCAGAACATTCAGAATCCAGTCAGCTTGTGGGTGTGGACTTGAACACTGTTGAACCAATGGTAGCAGCAGAAGCAGGCATATAGGACAACTACTGTGTAAAGAAACAGCTTCTTCACTCCTGCACTGTGATTGCCACCAACATTCTCCTGGTTGATGAGATCACGAGAGCTGGAATGTCTTCTCTAAAAGGTCGAACTGAAGCTTCCCTTGTAGCTGAATCCTGAAGACTACAGAGTGATCCTAATAATATAGCTTTGGAATTTTGGTCCAAGCTTCAAATGATCTTCAGAGGATTTTCTTTTCTCATATTAAAAAAGGAGAGAACGCTGGCACCTATTCAGATTCTGAAGCTCTGAAATTATAATTAACAGTATTTTTTAATTGCACTGCAGTGTCCACACACAGCTAGTCATACTTACCCAGTAAACAGGACATTTTGCTTTACCCTCAGTGATATAAAAGTATTAGATAAGCATATGTTATCTACCTTGTTATTAAATATTCCTTGAAAAACAACAAAAAAAATACAACAACAAAACAAAGTGGATGAAACAAAATTGTTCAGAGATCTTAGAATAGCAACCCTTTACCAACCTAGATGAAAGTAATTTACTAACCAGGACATACCAGTTGAATATAAGCTAGGGGTACATGAATATAAATTACATTTTCCTCTTCTTTGCGTGAGAAGCAGAAGTACGATCGGGAAAATGTTTCTGACTATTGAATATAATGTCTTGAGTACAGGGGAGTTCACTATACTGTTCTCATCATCTTTTGTGTATGTATAACATTTTTTAAAAAATACAGTAGTGTCTTCCCATGCTGGCTGACACACAAAAAATATTTTCCTACATTTTCATTAATTAATCTTACAAATTTACCATCCATATTTAGATTGTCAGTTTATCTGGAATCCACCTTTGTATGTGGTTTGGGGTAGCAATACAACTTGATCTTTCTCCATAGGGAGATCTGGTTGTCACAATACAATCTTCCCCGATCATCCGACATCGCCATCTTTACCAATCCATCTGGTCCCTATATGTTCATGGGACTATTCCTGGGCTCTATGCACTGATCTATTGTCTTTGTGTGTGTGCTCCTGCTTCAGCACCCCCTTTTACTACTATAACCTGTAGTAGGTTTGTTATCTGACAGAGCAAATACCCCAGTGTATGAATTAGAATATTGATCTGGCTGTATTAACAGAGATCAAATGGCAAGAGGGTTGGCAAGAGGGTTAGCAAGATGTAAGTCAGTTCTCTTTTGTGTAAATGTCCGAGCTGGTAGGCAGTTCTGCTGCACATCACCCAAATTCCCAGGCCCCATCAGTTCTGGTGCCCCTCTCTTCCCTTGGATGTGATCCTCATCTGCCAGAGGCAGGTAGACTCACTGTTCTAGCAGTGATATCCTGTTAAGGACACAGCCCCGAAGCTGCTCACACCTCTGCTCACATCCTGAACTGCGACAAGCCACACCTGGCTACAACAGATGCTGGGAAATATGGTGTCTCCGGGCCACCGTGTGCTGGACCAAAATTTGAGAGTTCTCTACTAAAAGAAAAAGGCATAGCAAAAACCTGGAAGGTCCAGCAAGCAGTGTCTGCCTCACACTCAATTTTGGGGCTTCCCCAGTGGTACAGTGGTTAAGATTCTACCCTCCAGTGCAGGGACTGTGGGTTCAATACCTGGTCCACATGGCTTGTGGCCAAAAAATCAAAACATAAGCAATATTGTAACAAATTCAATAAAACCTTTTTAAAAAATGGTCGAAATCAACAAAAGGCAGAGAAGCTTGGTGTGCTGCAGCTCATGGGGTCACAAAGAGTTGGACTCAACTGAGCTAATGAACAACAACAACAAAATAAAAACAATTTTTTTTTTGCTATTCTTTCCCAAAACAGACTTATCATCCATAAACCTTTATTATCCTAAATAAGCTTTGGAATGAATGTGTTGATTTCTTTGAGAAACCTAACCTCTTTTTATTGAGGTTAATTCTTAATTTATAGATTGCTTTGGATGCTATTAACATTTATGAATGTAGAACATTTCTTCATTTTTTAAATTTTTTAAAAATTTCCTTTGGTAGAGAGGCTGTTCTTAAGACAAGAAAGTCTTGTTCATTTTTTGTTTATTTTTGTTAAGATCAGATAATTCATAGTTTCTATGATATTGTGAATAGCATCTTATTTTGATTCTCTGTCTGGCTAGAACTGCAGTTACTTAGTAAGGAACAGCAAGCTGTGGTCTGTAGGTAAAATTCAGATTATGGTTTGTTTTTGTGTGACCCATGAGCTAAAACTTTTTTCATGCATTTAAAGAGTTGTTGAAGGAAAGAAAATGAAAAGAAAAGAAGTAGAGAGAAAAGGAAAGGAAAATACCAACTACTATAAGGAAATTCTGCTGATTTTTCTAAGCTGGTCTTTCATCTTGAAAGCTGATGGTTTTCTTACCAATTCTAGTATTTTCTTGTTGATTTCCTTGAGGTTTCCATGCAGTTGGTCAGTGCATCCACAAATGACAGTTTTATCTGTTCCATCTAAATTCTTACACCTCTTATCCCTTTCCTTGTCTTATAGCTTCAGCCTGTAATACTATGTTTACAAAAAAAATTGTGCTGATAGTATGAGTAGAGTTTCTTTGTTCTAAATCTCAATGAAAATGAGTCGCAAGTTTCTCCATTAATTTTGATTTTGCTGTAGGATTTTGGCATACAGCTTTTATCAAGTTAAAGAAATTCCCTTCTATTCTTGATTTTCTAAGAAGTTTTTAATCAGAAGTAGATGTTGGAATTTCTTGAGTGCTACTGAAATAATGAAATGATTTTGTTCTTTCATTTGGGAAGAATTACACTGATAGATTTTTCTGATGCTCAATTATCCTTGCATTCTTAAATAAATCCTATGTCCACTACACTCATAAGTGAAATAAATCTACAGTTTCCTGTACTGTCCTGATCATGTTTCAGAATCCAGGTTATGTTAACCAGCCTTATTAAATGGGTTGGTATCTTCCTTGCTTTGTCTAATTCTGGAACAAATGTTGTAAGAGAACACTTACCTATTTCCTAAAAGTTTGGCAAAACTCACCTATAAGACTGTATGACCCTAGAATTTTTTATAAAAAGATCATGATTATCACTTCAATTTTTAAAACAACTATTGATCTATTCAAGTATTTCTTCTTGAATTTATTCATTGCTTTGTGTTTTCTAGGAATTTATTCATTTTGCTCAGGTTTATTAATTTACTGGGCTTCCCAGGTGGCGCTAGTGGTAAAGAACCTACCTGCCAATGCAGGAGACATAAGAGACATTGGTTTGATCCCTGGGTTGAGAAGATCCCCTGGAGGAGGGCATGGCAACCCATTCCAGTATTCTTGCCTGGAGTAGTCCATAGCATTGCAAAGCGTCAGACACGACTGAAGCAACTGAACACACGCACACCAATTTAATATCCTGTGGTGATTCTTCTTCTTTTTATATCCACAGACTATTATTTTTGAGCTTTTCCTTTTTTATTATATATCATATTTGCATATTTATTCTATTTTCCTTGATTAGTCATATTAATTTATTCAAAGAAGCAACTGTTGGCACTCAGTAAGCCCATCCTTTTTAGCTCTGTTTCTCTGATTTTTTTAAGTCTTTTATTGAATTTGTTATAGTATTGCTTCTGTTTTTTATGTTTTGGTGTTTTGAGGCATGTGCGATCTTAGCTCCCTGACCTGGGATTGAACCCACACCCCCTGCATTGGAAGGCAAAGTCTTAACCACTGGGCCACCAGGGAAGTCCCTTATTTCTTTAGTCCCCTATTTTTAGTGTCATTAATTCATCCCTCTTTTCTTATGTTTTGCTGTAACTTCTTGAGTTGACTCCTTAGCTCATTTGTTTCATTATTTCTTGTTTCCAATAAATGTATTTAATTCTATATATTTTCCTGTGAGTACTTTTTTTTTTAGCTATGTCTTAAAATTTGAGTATAGAGCACCTTTAAGGCCATTCAGGTCTAAGCATTTTGTGGTTTCCCCAGGTGATTTCCTCTTTGAGCCAGGTGTAATTGACTAGGCTGCTGTGTAATCCCCAGACACATGGAATGTTCGTGTTGATCCTATGGCCCTTGATTTACTCGATCGCGTGGTAGTCAGAGAACAGAGTGGGTGTCAAGCTGGCTGAGTACATGGAGGCTTTCTGTGAGGCTAGCACAAGGACGACTTTTGTGACTGCTCCATGTGTGTTTGGATAAACTTCACATTCTCTGCTTGGGCAACATTTATACACTCATAGAAATTTGAGTCTATTAACAGTGCCTATCAATTTTTCTATATCCGTTTAAGTCCCCTTAATCAACCAGTTTCTGAGAAGTGTGTGTTGACACTGACAACTCCAGTTGTTGGTTACTAAAGCAAACAGAAATCTAACTGCATCATTCCCAGCGCTTTTGGATAAGAAAGAGGAAAAAGGGCAATCCTCAGCTGGCCTTCTGTAATCACCCTCTTCCCAGGCCTGACTCACCTCCTACATAAGATTCATCTCTCTCCATCCACCCCATCCCTGACACACACCCCTGCCCTCTGTCACTGTGAACTCCCTGCCTTGAACAACCCCGAGGGACACTTTTCTCTCACTGTGTTTGCACTCTGGGACTCCTCCCCCCAAAATTCTCCCTTGAGGCTTATCTAACTCCTCATAAATACCTTCAAGATCCAGCTCCGGTGCTTTCAACCTCATCCACCGCCACATCACCACTGACACCTGGACTGCAGCCAAGCCTTGCCACCTCCAGCTCCCACCTCTGAGCCTTGGCCCAGGCCACTCCTTCTCATTGGAAGGCACTTCTCCAGATGGTCCTATTTCTGCCACTCCTGCAGGACCCAGTTCAACCTCCCTTTCTCATAAAAACAGTTCCTCCTCTGTGTTTGGCAAGTATTCTGCAGACACATCCTGCAAATATTTAGTGGGCATCCCCATGAGCTATGCTTGTACTTGACCCCAGATTCAGAGATGGATGGGACCCCAGGCCCTTCCCCGGAGGATTCTGGAACCCGGATGGCCACCTCTAATGCAAACAGGGTCCGAGCAGGTAGGAGAAATCCGTCAGCAGCTGTGGATTGCACGACTTGCTGTCTCTAGAAGGTTCACCCTCGCCCTTGCTAGTGTTTGGGAATGTAAGCCTTGAGCTACCCCAATGCCCAATTTTTCTGGAGAAGCCACACATTTTTGAAACATTGGCAACTAATTCACATGTTTCTGAAACAGGATGCTGGGCAAACAGCCTGCGGGCCAGGTGTGGCTGCCCAGACTCCAGCCTCGAGGGTGACTAACCCAGCCCGAGGAGAGCTTCCCAGGGAAGAAGTCACTTGAGTGGAGGAGTGCTGGGCAATGAGTAAGAGGAACCAGCAGAGAAGAGCTGAGAAGAATGTTCCAGGAAGAGGGAAGAGAGCATTAATGATGGTCCACATTGTCTGGGTCCACACCGCACCTCACAAGCCCAGCTGCCCATCCCAGTCCCCTCCCCAACCTCTACCTGCAGCCCCACCCCCTCCACAGGAATGATAAAGGGAAGAAGGGACCAGGGCTCCCCTGGCCATGGGCTGGTGCCTTGGAAGCCAGACACAAGTACCCAGGTGTTTGGCCTGGTAGGTAGAGATGGAACTCTGAGGGCAATGATGGGTGAGGACAGCTCCCAAGCACCCCTTCATGGACCCCGGACACCCATGCTGGTGAGCAGCCTTCTCTCTGGGCAGCCCAGAAGACAGGTGGATGGGAGGTTCAAAGAGGGGTGTGCCCCTGGCAACACACTCCCTGAATGGCCCCGCTCCAGCGGGTGTGTGCTGCTTTGGGTTGTTTTGTCTTCTGAGTTTAACGGAGCTCTCTGTTTTCTGAGAGGGTGGAGAATCGTTGCAAGGCTTTGTGCCAGAGAGGACAGAAGTGGGGGCCCTCAGGTTGGCCTGGCTCAGTGACCCAGAGGTGAGAACAGGTACAAACAGGCTGGTCCCTGACACAGGTGCCCCACCAGACCTGGCACACCACAGCCCGCCCCACCCCTGGCCAAGCCAAGAGCTACACATATGGCCCGGGCACTTGCCATGTGCCAGGGGTCGCCCTGGTCACCAAGGAGATGGCTGCCAGGGTCTGGAAGCTGCAGATGCCCCATGAAGATCTGCCCTGAAGTGTCTGGGTATTGGGGGACCTAGGGGTTGGGAGGGGGCTTCAGAAAAAATCTACAGAACAGAGATGGCAGGCAAGTTGTGTCTTGAGACCTAAGAAAGTTTTTGCCAGTGACCAGGAGAAGGCATCCCGGCAGTGGCAGCAGCTTGGTGAAGGTGCAGAGGTGCGAACCTCCTGGAGTATTAGCCTATGCCAGCTAGTTCTCTGTTGTTCAGTCGCTCAGTCATGTCTGACTCTTTGTGACCCCATGGACTGCAGCACAGCAGTCTTCCCTGTCCTTCTCTATCTCCCAGCTGCTGCTGCTGCTGCATCGCTTCAGTCCTGTCTGACTCTCTGTGACCCCACAGATGGCAGCCCACCAGGCTCCTCTGTCCCTGGGATTCTCCAGGCAAGAATACTGGAGTGGGTTGCCATTTCCTTCTCCAAAGCATGAAAGTGAAAAGTGAAAGTGAAGTTGCTCAGTCGTGTCCGTCTTAGCGATCCCATGGACTACAGCCTACCAGGCTCCTCCATCCACGGGATTCTCTAGGCAAGAGTACCGGAGTGGGTTGCCATTTCCTTCTTCATCTATCTCCCGGAGTTTGCTTTAATTCATGTTCATTGAGTCGATGATGCCATCCAACCATCTCATCCTCTGTCATCCCCTTCTCCTGCCCTCAATCTTTCCCAACATCAGGGTCTTTTACAATGAGTTGGCTGTTTGCATCAGATGGCCACAGTACTGGAGCTTCAGCTTCAGCAGCAGTCCTTCCAATGAACATTCAGGGTTGATTTCCTTTAGGATTGACTGGCTTGATCTCCTTGCAGTCCAAGGGATTCTCTAGGGACCTCTCTAGCACCACAATTGAAAAGCACCAATTTTTTGACACTCAGCCTTTTTTATGGTCCAACTCTTGTATCCAACCAGTCCACCCTAAAGGAAATCAGTCCTGAATATTCATTGCAAGGACTGATGCTGAAGCTGAAACTCAAATACTTTGGCCACCTGATGCAAAGAACTGACTTCTTGGAAAAGACCCTGACACTGAGAATGATTGAAGGTGGGAGGAGAAGGGGATGACAGAGAAAGAAACGGTTGGATGGCATCACCGACTCAATGGACATGAGATTGAGTAAGCTCCAGGAGTTGGTGATGGACAAGGAAGCCTGGCATGCTGCAGTCCATGGGGTCACAAACAGTCAGACACAACTGAACTGAACTGAACTCATTTCCTTACATGATTACTGGAAAAACCATAGCTTTGACTATATGGACCTTTGTGGGCAAAGTAATATCTCTGCTTTTTAATACGCTCTCTTAGGTTTGCCATAGCTCTTTTCTCAAGAAGGAAGCATCTTTAATTTCATGGCTACAGTCACCATCCACAGTGATTTTGGAGCCCCCCAAAATAAAATCTGTGGTTGTTTTCCCCATCTATTTGCCATGAAGGAGTGCAAAGGCCAAGGGGATGGGGACAGAGAGACCTCGGAGAATGTGGGCAGTGGGAGCCACTGGTAACTTCTGGCCTCAGAAAGTCCGCCTGGGCAGTGGAGGTGTGTGACAGGCCAGAAGATGGAAAGCGGGATCAGTGGGGTCTGCTGGCCTAGCTGTGAGTGGACACTGGCCTGGGTGTGTTAATAGCTGCCCCACTTGCCCAGAACATCTGATGGCTGCCAAGAGCCCTTTTTCCCCAGAAGGCAAGCCGGATACCAGAGGCAGTGTGGTTGGCCCCCAGGTTTCCCCCAGAAAGCCCCTGGGCAGTGACCCATGCAGTCAGACCCTCCCTCTGAGGCCTTCTGAGTGCTCTCTGTTGTGGTCCCGCAGCTGGGGCTGGGGCCGGGGCCATAGGAAGTCCAGAACACACCCTGCAGGTGCTTCTCAGATCACCCCCTGCCCCAGCACCATGACGTGTGGACTAGGGGGCAGAGGGGAGCTGGGATAAGCCGACACTGAGGTCCAGCTCTCACTCTGGGGCAAGGTGACCCTGGCCAGATTTCTAAACCTCTCTGGGCTATGTTTTCATCCATGATTGACGAGATGCCAGGCACTGTGTTAAGTCTCTTCACGCTTAATTCCAGCCAATCCTCGCCAGCTTCGGGGACAGACTCTTCTACCACATCTCATTTAATAGACGGAGGACTGGAGCTCTGGGGAGCTTAAAAGATTTTGTCCCTTCAAAGTTGGAGTCACCACGCTCCATCCAAGCCTGGGTCCCATACTCAGGAGTCTAATAACCCTGTGTGCTTTTCCTAGGTCTGGCGTGGGAAGGAGCCAGCACCTGGGGGATCCTTACCGCCAACCCCATCACATCCCATCCCCACCACCCCACTCCTGGGGAGGCTGTCACTTGGAAGGAATGTCTCTGTCTCAAGTTAATTTCCCTATCTCCTTGCCCTTTCTGCCTTTGACCAGAAGGCAACCCCCCAAATTCCTGAAATTCCAGAAAGTTTCAAGTAAACCTCCTAGAGAAGACATGGCATCTATACCACGTGACCTGGAGCAGGTCACACAACCTCTGCAAGTGTGGACACAGAGAGGCCGGTGAGTCAGAAAGCTTCCTGAGAGGGAAAGGGCCCCTCCCCATGGGGCTCAGCTGTGTAAGCTGGTGTGAGACCACCCTGTGCGAGGGGTACACACACATGTGTGTGGAGGCAGGGGTATATGAGGGTAAAAAGGCAAGTACACACACTCCCAAAGGCAGGCACTGAGATGCACACACACACACGCACACACATACACAAGCATACATCCTTCAGATGAGGCCTCTAGAGGAAGGGGTGGGCCAGAGAGAGTCCTTTTCACACAGCCCTGCCCAAGGCCCCCTATGCCTCCAGCCCATGAGGTCATCTTGGTCAGCTTGTCAGCTGACCTCCTGCAACGCACAGGGTTTCCCGGGACAGTGCACTTGAGGGTCCAGTCCCACATGCTGCCTCATCCCAGTCACAAGCCACAGCATCCTCTCTAAACATCCCTCCAGGGAGCCCCATTCCCTCAACACACCCAGGGGCCTTCTCAGCTCTGTGATCTGTGCCCCTACCCTCACACACGCACTGACAGACTCACACTCGCCACTGTGCACACACCGTTACATACACGCACACTCGCACGCAGGCTAGCAGATTTCAACCTGCTCTATCAGACACTGTGGCCCAGGATGTGAGGCTGGTAGCTCTGTCAAGGCCAATGCCCCCAGAAGAAAACTGCTTTCTCTTAAGTAAGCTCTTTTTCAACAACTGCTCAGTCTATCAGGGAACTTGGGGCAGGCAACTTGAACATCTTTCCAACACTCATTCACCAGACCTCAAGTTCAGAGTGGTCCTGCAGGTAGGCACGTCTAGATGAAGTTTAATGGACTTCTTTATTAGTATGGTTGTATTGTCTCCTACAAATGGCTGGTGATAGGGTTTTCTATTGACGGCAGTGGTGTGGAACTGTTTCCTTCGCAAATAAATTGGTTTGGGACTTCCCTGGCAGTCTAGGGGTTAAGACTTCACCTTCCAATGAAAGGGATGTGGGTTCATTCCCTGGTTGGGGGCCTAAGACCCCACATGCCTCCCAGCCAAAAAACAAAACATAAAGAAAAATAGAAACAATATTGTAACCAATTCAATAACAACTTTAAAAATGGTCCACATTAAAAAAAAAATCTTTAAATAAATTGGTTTTCTGGTTTGGGCTTTTTTTTTTTTTTAGTATATTAATCTAAAGAAAGATATTACATAAATACTGGTATAGGAAATTCCAGAAATTGGCAAGATATGACTCAAGCATCACCTCCTCCAAAAAGCCCTCCTTGACTCTGCCCTCTGTGGACCACCCCACATTCTGGAGCCTCCCTGTATTTTCATGGTAATCCTGTGTTCACATGGCTGCCTTCCCTGCAGATGTTGAGCTCCATGAGCCAAGGACACAGCCCCTGAATCTGTCCCACGCCAGGAGCCTTGGGTCTATCAGGTCCTGGGGGGCCCGAGGGGTGATGCTTCTAACACCCAGATCCTGACTCTGCCTGGTTCTGCCACCCCATCCACACCCTCCCACGGCAAAGTCACTAAGTTTCTGCCATCTTTGGACATAAGCCCATCTGATGTACCAGCCCAGAGGCAACACATAACCCAAACCTGACCTTATCTTTCCGAAATGCCTTGACCTCTCTCCCGAGGCCTGACCCAAGTTCCCCACAGCCGGACGTGCCCTTCACTGTGATGGTCCCCACCTCTGCTACCCTAAACCTGCCCACTTCTCCCCAGATCTGCCACCAGCCTTCCTCCTCCCCAGACCCCACAGGGTACCACGGCTCAGCCGCAGCCTTGTCTGGGCGCCCACTGGAAAGCTCAGGGGTGTGTCCATCTCTCTCGCTCTGGGCCTCCTCTTGCAGCGGAGGGCGCTCATACCTGTGGCTCGCACCTCCCCCTGCCTCCCTGAGCAATCACCGGGCCTTTGAGCTGCTCTGCCCCAAGACTCGCCCAGCGCAGTTCAAGTGACACCCCTCCCGCTTCAGCCTGCCATGGCTCCCCATCACTGGCAGAGAAGAGCGGAGAGGAGATCCCCATATCCCAAACCCCTTCTGGGAGCTATAAACTGTGCAGGCGTTGCCCACTTCCTCTACATCACAGGAGGAAGGCCCAGGGAGTTGAACGTGAGCCTTCAGGAGAATGGCTTTTCGTCCAGAGGGCAACATGGGAAACCTGGATGGAGGCGGAAGGGGACGCGTGGACAAGGACTGTCGCACAGGAGAGGAGAGAGGCCTGCATCTTATTGGAGTAAGGAACCTGGATGCTGGGGCCACGGAGGAGGTCAGAGCGCTGGTGCTGGAGCTGGCCATCTCCCTCTTCCTTCCCCTCCCTGCTGTTGACCCACCACACGCGGATTTATCTGGGCTTCATCTCTGCTAATCCTGCCCGCACCCACCCACCTACCCACCCACCCATCAAAACGTGAATTTCAGGAGGGCAGGAACTCTGTCCACCTTCCCTGCCGGATCCCCAGTGCCCGGCACCCAGGCTCAACGCACAGATGAGGAACAACTATCCATTTATGCATAAATGAAGAACTCAATGCATTTTGCCCTATTTGTATTTAGGGAGACAGGATGGGAAGCTCAGTTGTGTTTTGCTTAGTTTTCACTCTTTATTTTCACAAATTTTATTTGTGTCTAGTTGATTTACAATGTTGTGTTGGTTTCACGTGTACAGTGCAGCGACTCAGTTATGTGTATACACATATGCATTCTTTTTTCCTGTTCTGTTCCCATACAGGTTATCAAAGAATATTGAGTAGATTTCCCTGGTGGCTCAGATGGTAAAGAATCTGCCTACAATGTAGGAGACCCAGGTTCGATCCCTGGTGGGGAAGATCCCCTGGAGAAGGGAAAGATTACCCACTCTGGTATTCTTGCCTGAAGAATTCCATGGACAGAGGAGCCTGGCCAGCTAAGTCCACGGGGTGGCAGAGTCAGACACAACTGAGCAACCAACACTTTCACTTTTCCTGTGCTATATACTAGGTTCTTATTTGTTATCTATTTTATATATAGTAATGTTCATATGTTAACTGGAAAGCCCACTTGTGGAGGAAAAAACAGCTCCATTTGGGGGCCTGCTGAGCCCCCTGCCACCTCTCCCCATCCAGTAGGTGATGGAGGCCAGCTAAAGGAAGGGTATTTGAACTGGCCCTGCCATTTGAATTTCTTTCTCTTCCCCTGAGTCTTCTCCCTCCCCAGACAGACCTGGAAGGGTCAGGCTTGCAGCACACACACCTCTGATGACCTCACCCCATTGCTGACCCCCACTGCTAACTCCTGGCCAAATCCCTTCCTCCTTGGCCTGCAGTGTCCAGGAGTGACACTTCCCCGGACACAGCAGGCAGGTAGGGACCTCTGTCCTCTTGTCCTATTTTCTGTGGGGATGGTCAGCCTTCAAAGTCCCACAGGCCTGCCCACCTGCGTCCGACACCGTCATCTGACCGCAGCAGCGGGGGGAGGGTTTGTCCCCAGCCTCGGGGCTGCGGCCTCCGGGGCCCTGCACAGAGCCTGACACATGGTAAGTAGGCAACAGATATTTTCCAGTGAATGAAAGAATGCATGTCACCCTGACTGGCTTGTTGTCTTGGTCATTTAGAGAAGATTGGAGTAAAGCCTCCACTGCCAGGTCATCACAATAACATTCAGAAGACTCATGATATGGCCCCCAAATGATAACCCTGTGTCATCCTTTGGTGCAATGCCTTTCCACAAGTTTCCCTGAGCTGTCAGTGGCTCTTTCAGTTACCACCTAAACCGCTCGCCCAGCAGAACGCACAGCTGGGAACACTCAGCTCTGAGGGGCGCTGCCAGCTGGGGCTGGAGAAGCAAGTTCAGTTTCACTTCTCCTGGAGGATCCTCTGATCCAGGATGTGGCTGGCAGTGAGGACGGGTGGCAAGGCCTCTGGGGAGATGTGACCTCACCTAAGGGCGGGGGCGAGAAAGATTGCTTAGTCGGGGACATGAAAGCCCAGCACGAAAGCCAAGAGCTCCCAGGGTTCGTTCCCTGGCTGGCGTTGTGGTGAGCCCTCCCTCAGGCATCCCATTGTTTCCTTTTTAAAAACACCAGGCCAAACACTGCTTCCCAGATCTTGCTCCTAGACCCAGCCTGGGAGAGCAGGGACTCCAGGAGGGGCTGGCTCGGCTCCCACCCCTAGGGCCAGGTGGACTGTGCTGCCAGGGCCCCAGGCTGGCCCCATCTCCCAGGTCACAGAGTCCAACTCTGCTCAAAACCTGGGTCATCATTCAGGGCCTCTGAGCCTCTTGGGAGACCCCAAGCTCCCTAAGGCAGGGCCAGGGTGGTGTCCAGGGGCTCTGTGTACCCACAGCATGCCACTATCACTGAGTAAGGAGGAGAAGGATATTTCACTGTGCCCTGGTCCCAGGGTGGGGAAGATGCTGGGAGGTTGGGAGGATTTAATGAGTTGAAGTTGTAGACCATGGCCGGTTCTCTCCTGGACTTGCCTCCGGGAGCTGGCCTGCGGGGCAGGGGAGGTGAGGAGCTGTTGGGGGGTGGGGTTCATGCTTGGCTGGAGGGGGCCCTGCTGCAGTCCAGCGGGAAGGACAGCAGCCTGCAGATGGCAGAGTCCGAGAGCCCCTGGAAGAAAGGCTGGACAGATCCACTCCAAGGGCTGGGCCTGCAGCAGCCGGCGGAAAAGGCCTTGAGTTGCCATCCAGAGTCCCCATACGCAGAGGGAGGATGTGGGAGCCTTGTAGAGAAAGAGAAAGACATCTCCAGAATGGTGGCCCCAGACCCAGAGGAAAAATACTGGGGCGTGAACATGGCCTCCCATCAGTGGCCCAGCTGCATGTGAGCACAATCACCCGTTTTCCCCAACTGGCTGCATCTCTGTTCTCACAACCCAAACGCCCCCACAGCCTGCACCCACACCCTCCCTGGCCATATTGATTTACTCTGCTTTCAGGGGACCTGTGGCCCCAACAGACGGGCTTCTGCCTCCTGCCTCCCACGTGGAGTCTGTCTCTCGGCCAGCTGCTGGGAGGCAACCCAGGGAGAAGGGGGCCTGCTTCCCATCCAGTCTCTCGGGAGTCTCATCATTATTAACACTCAGAGCAGCTGTGCAGTCCATATCTCGTGGTGGAGTCTGTAGCCTCCATGGGGTGGAGGATCTTATTTTCAGCTACTTCCCAGGGCCTACCACATCGTCAGGGCTCTATATTAACGGAGCGAAAGAATGAGTGATAGAAGCTGCTAGTTTTCACTGACTGCACACTGGGTCAGAGGAGGCAGTGGCAGCCCACTCCAGTGCTCTTGCCTGGAAAATCCCATGGACAGAGGACCCTGGTGGGCTGCAGTCCATGGGGTCACGAAGAGTCAGACCCGACTGAGCGACTTCACTTTCATGCATTGGAGAAGGAAATGGCAACCCACTCCAGTGTTCTTGCCTGGAGAATGCCAGGGACAGGGGAGCCTGGTGGGCTGCCGTCTATGGGGTCGCACAGAGTCGGACGTGACTGAAGCGACAGCAGCAGCGGCAGCAGCACACTGGGTACGGTCTGACTGCTTTTCCTGTATCATCTCATTTCAACTTCACAGCAAACTAAGGGGTGGGTACTTCTCTGGCCCCTACTTTACAGATGGGAAAGCAAGGCTCAGAGAGGTTAGGTGGCTTGTCCAAAATCACTCAGGCAGGACGGAACAGAGCAAGGACATAATTTTACATGTGGATTTTTCTCCACCTTGGCTTGCTTTTCCTCTTGGAAAGTCTTGGGGAAGGTGGGTCCTCTTGCTTTTTGGGAACATCCCACCATCTGAGATGCTGGTACACCTGGAACTCAGAGTGTGTCATACACCTGCATCCCAGGTTCTTGTCAAATTCAGTTTTGCACTTTGTGCTGCAAGCCCATTGGGCTGAAGGAAATAGTAAGTCCTTCACACTTTAGTTAGTTATGAACAGCTCTCGTGCCTGGCAGTCAGCTTCAGTGAAGCTGGTTGAGCCTACCTGCACCCTCGCACCTGTCCTTGAGTCCACAACCCACGTGACACACTGTCCCTACCCCTTGCTGCTTGCCAGCTTAAGCCAGGCTCTGAACTGGGAACTGACCTGTGCAGACCCTAAGGATCCACAGAGCAGTCTCCCCATGGGCTCTCTGCCAGCAGCAGCCACAGAGAGTAGGGTGTACACAGGAAAGAGGCCCCCAGGGGGCTCCAGGGAGTGTGACCAGCTCAGCAGGGTTGGCTATCACTGATGCCTTTGTGGTAGAAATAAACTCACAGGTGATGACTCCATCCCCAAATGAAGCAGTAAATATCGTGTCCCTCCAAAACTGGGGACCCAGGAGAGAGATCTCAGTGAGGACTTGTTGAATTGCCCAGCAATGGGTGAGTTCCTGTTCAGATAACCTTCCTCACATCCTTCTTGGGGCCAAGGCGTGTCTGAAGAGTAAATCAGTGAAAGTGCTGTCCAGGTTTCTGTGTGAGTTATGCCCACAGAGCCAGGCAGTGTTTAAGAGCACCTGCACCCCTTTCTGCCATAACCCTCTGAGGCAAGGGGAAGCCTTGCCCTGTGGGAAGCCCACCCACAGCCCCTGGCCTTCCCCTCAGGTCACCTGTGACAGCTTCCAGCCTGCCCATAGGGTTCAGCGCCAAGTACCTGCATGGCCGAGGCCTCATCTGTGGCTGTAGGGTCAGCTTTCAGCCTGCCACAGGACCAGGAGAGGAGGCTATTCCCAAGGTCACCTCCACCTCCCCTGACCCAGCCAGGGCAGAGGTAGGGGTGGGGGCAAGATTTCTTCCATCTCTACATCCCAGGAGCATCTTTTGTGGGCATCTCCATGGGCGGGACCAATCTGTCTCTCACAACTGTCCTGCCAGGTAAGAAGCCTGGACCATCATCCCCATTTGACAGGTGGGGAAACTGAGGCTGAAGTCATCACAAGGCCAGTGTCAGAGCTGAAAGCACCTTCAGAGCTTCCGGCCTCCCAGACAACCAGCGCCTGCCCATTGCTGACTCCCTGGGAGAGAAAAAGCAGCTGGATAGGATGGTCCATAGCCTTGCTGGACAGTGAGCCCTGGTCTCTCATTGGTGCCCCATGGTGGGCAGAGTCACCCCAGAGATGCTAGAATGAAGCATAGGAAAGGGGAGCTGCCCTGCATTCCAGTGAATCCCTTGGAGTCAGGTTTGTGTTAGCACCAGCGCCGACCGCAGGATGAACTCAGGCGAGTCACTTAACATTCAATCCTCATTCTCAAGCATGCCCATCTACTCACACACACACACACACACACACTCACAGCCATGTGCACACGCAGCCCCATCCTCCACCGGTGCTCCCCAAGTGCCCTGCGTGCATGCGTGTGTGAGTGAGCGGGCGGGTGGGTGGGTGGGTGCCTGAGTCTCTGGAGCTCGCTCAGAGCCCCCCGCTCTTGGCTCAGCCTCCGTGGCAGCCTTCTGCACAGGCAGCTGGCTCTGGAGGATGGTTTGAAGGCTTCCGGAAGAGGCCTGTCCCCCAGAAGCATCCCTCCCCCTTCAGCCTGCCTGTCAGGGGCTTCCCAAGCCCCTGCTGAGATCAGGATGGGGGGAGCCCAACAGTGACCCCACCGTGATTTCCATACACCTTCCCTTATATCCTCCCAACTACCCTGCAAGATGGGCAGTGATTCTTCATTCACCACCCTTGCGGTTGCAATAAGAAAACTCAGACTCAGGAAGGTAGGGGGAGGCACTCAGGCCCCAGGTGAGAAGTGGCCGCACCAGCATGTCAGCCCAGCTGACTTGGGTCTTCCCATCAAACCGGAGACCAGGCCTCAGTGAAACAGAGGCTCCAGAAGGCCGTGAGGGAGCCCAAAGGAGAAAGAGAAAGGAGCTTCACTCTGGGACTGTGGTGGCCACCCTGAACACAGTGTCTAGATTTTTAGTTCTGTTGTGGCAGTCCTGAAGCTGTCTAAAGCAGTAAGACCTAAAGATGGACAGAGCTGTGTTGTTGCCAGATGTGCACACACATACATTCAGGCACACAGGCACACACACCAGACTCACAGACACACACACACATACACACACACACACACACATACACAGATAACACACACACACACAGAGATAATCATACACACAGACACAGACACAGACATATAAACACATACACGCACAAAGAGACGCAGACACAAACATGGATACACACACAGACATATGCACACATATAAACACACACAGACACACACAGATAAATACACAGATACACAGACACACACACGTAGACACATGCAGAGACATACACACACACAGAGACACAGACACATACAGACACACAGACACACACATAGAGACATATACACACATACACACACACAGAGATACAGACACACACACAGATACACAGACACACACACAGACCTATACACACACAGAGACACAGGCACATACAGATATACACACAGACATATACACATACACACACACACACACAGAGACACATACACAGACACAGACACACACACACACAGGTGCCTGTGATGAAATTGACTCCATGAAGATGCAAGGGTCTGCAGGCTGGGATGTGGAAGAGGGTTCTGATGAACAAACCCAGGAGATGCCCATGGACTGGGACAGGTGACCAGACAGGCACCCGACACCTAACTTCTGAACCTCTCCAGACAGCTACCATCCACTCAGCAAATGCTCAAGGGTCCCCACCTCCAGCTGGGCACACTAGCTCACCACCCTAATTGCATTTCAATCCCCATGGTTACACAACATCCTGAGGTGACCCAGAGTTGGAGATGGAACCCAGGTCCATCTGACTTCACAACTTTGGGTGCTCTGGGTTTGGGGAGGTTTCATATGGGCTCTGAAGGGAGACGTAACATGCTCTGTAGTCCAGGTCACATCCCAAGAGGAAAGCAGGGAAGACAACACGGAGGCAGTGGATGGCTAGGGACACCTCTTCACAAGTTCTGCTCTAATCAAGGCAGGTCACAGAGAAGTGCCAGGCCTGTGCGTGGGCCCCCTAGAGGGTCTATAGTCCTTTCAGCCCAGGGTCCTGGGCTTGGGGACTGAAGTCAGCCGTCAGGGCCATTGAGCCACTGGGGCTGGGGTGCTTGTACTTTTGGGGAGGTTGAGGCTGATCAGATGCTGGATCAGAGTCATGCACTTAGGACCTAAAGGCTTAGGCAGCTTTGCTTTGGCCGATATACTGTAGTCCACAAATAACGTTTAAAAAGTCATCCTGGTTGCTGACATTTCAGAATTAGGTGACTGTTGAGAATCTCCCGGTCCTCCAAGGTGTTTACCTGCTGTAGGTGCATAATAGCCATCCACGATGGAGAAGCCATCGCCCACCTCCAGCTTCTCTGCTCATCTTCCCAATCCTAGTGGATCTTGCTAGATCTTACTGGTCATATGCCTTCCAGCTCACAGATGGTGGGAGGCTCTCAGGTGAGCAGACCTCTTTCCAACTCTTCCCCAAGGTTCCTGGCCCTGCAATAGGCCTCCAGTTGTAGAAGACGTGCAAAAGCGTGTGATCACACGTGCTAGGGATGTTCCCTCTTGTGGGCAAACATAAACTCAAACTAAATGAGATGGGGCATCTCAGCACTGAGATTCTGTGATGCTATGAGTAGATGAGAGGCAGAGAAGAACAGATACGGACGAGAAGGAAAGGAGAAATGGAGCAGGGGGAGATGTAGCCTGGAGGCTTAGAGGTGACAGAAAGGCGGCAAAGCTGCTTTTGGACATCTCACTGTATCTTCGATGGTTAAAGTTGGTGGGTATGACTGCACCATTTGACTAATGATGTATAACAAATCACCCCACAACCCAGAGGCTTAAAATAACAACCACTTATTTAGCCCAAGGTCATGCAGGTCAGTAATGTGGGTTGGACTTAGTGGGGAGATCCTCTGGTCTTTACAGGTTGTAGGCTGGTCCTGGCCAGGTGGTTAGGTATCAGCGATGGGTCATCTGGGGACTGGTGGTGGTCAGCTAGGAAAACGATGGGGACAGAGCCAAGTGTCTCTCATCCCCCAGAAAACCAGCCAGGCAGGGTTTCAAGAAGGTGAGCAGAAGCTTGTAAGACCTCGAGACCTAAACTCACAACTGTTTCATGGTTCCCCTGTCACATACTGTTGACCAAAGCAAGCCACAAGCCCTACTCAGATTCCAAGGGTGAGGAAGCCAGCTCCGCCTCTGAGGCAGGAACTGGAAGGATGCATCACATTGTGGAAAGGAGTGGATAAGACAGCCATTTTCGTATTCATTCTACAGAAACAGAAAGCACATGGAGATGACTTAAACAAGATAGACGTTTGTCTTGCTGTCATCGAAAGAAGTCCTGAGCTGGCTATCCAGAAGTGTCAGGGAAGCTCCTCAAAATCTTCGGGGATTCTTGACTTCTCCCAGTATCTGCTCTGCCGCCTCAATGTAAGGTTGCCTTGTGTCCCAAGACAGCTGTTGGAGTTCAGCCATCAATCTTTATTCCAGGCAAGAAGCAGAATTGGGGTAGACAGAAAAGGCAGTATGCTAAAGAGTATGCCTTCCAGCTGAGTGGCCCCAGCAAATCTTTTCGTGTCTTCTTAGTCAACACTAGCTATACAGGGGGACAGGAGATGTGCTCCTTGAGCTGGGAACTTGGCCATCCGGAACAAATCAGGATTCTATCAGAAAAAAAGATATAGAGAATGAATACTGAGTATGAGACTAGCAGCATCAGCAAAGGGAAGAGGGGTAGAGGGGAAGGGAGGAGTTAAGCCACTCTCCTTCTTGGCATTTTACCTAAAGGCCTGAGGACTGTTTGATAAGTTGCTTCAGTCGTGTCTGACCCTGTGCGACCCCATAGACGGCAGCCCACCAGGCTCCCCTGTTCCTGGGATTCTCTAGGCAAGAACACTGGAGTGGGTTGCCATTTCCTTCTCCAGTGCATGAAAGTGAAAAGTCAAAGTGAAGTCATTCAGTTGTGTCCGACTCTTGGCGACCCCATGGAGTGCAGCCTACCAGGGTCCTCCGTCCATGGGATTTTCCAGGCAAGAGTACTGGCGGGGGTGCCATTGCCTTGAGGACTGTTTAGAGAGCAGTAAATCATTTTTTTCAATTACTTTATTTGTGAAATTATATTATGCATACAAAAGTGTGTATTAAATGCATGTGCGTATTAAATGCATATGTGCATTTGTTACAATAAACATCCATGTACCCAAAGAATGATCAGTTGCCACCCCACCAATTGAGCCTTTGGACTCAGGGCAGTCCTTGAATCACCCGCAGAGAGGTCTCCCCCACATAGCAAGTCTCCCCACAGCACCCACCACCCCAGGCTGAAAAGCTTGGGCGGAGACCCCAGCCCTAAGCAGGGCGGCCTCATATCTGGACATCACCTGCAGGAAGTCACAGTGGTGGTGCCATGCCATGTGGGGACAAATCCTCTCTGCTCCCCACCCCCGGACCTGGGCCAGGCTCAGCTGCACCACATCTCTCTCACAAGTCTTGCTGGCTCCAGAAAGGACCTCCAAGGACCCTAAAGGGAAAAATCAGTTCAGTTCAGTCATTCAGTCATGTCTGACTCTTTGTGACCCCATGGACTGCAGCACGCCAGGCTTCCCTGTCCATCACCAACTCCCAGAGCTTGCTCAAACTCACATCCATCGAGTTGGTGATGCCATCCAACCATATCATCCTCTATCGTTCCCTTCTCCTCCTGCCTTCAATCTTTCCCAGCATCAGGGTCTTTTCCAATCAGTTAATTTGGTCTTTTCCAAAGAGAAAAATAAACGTTGGGAAATGCTAATGTCAGAAGAAGGTGATAAAATATATGATGCAGATGAGTCCCCTCAGGTCTGGCCCAGACACACAGGCCCCCAGGATGACTTCCTGCCTAAGAGTGATTTGCCTTCATTTAGCCAAGGGGCTGGACCCAGACCAGGGCACAGAATGGCCTGGGTACCACAGCCTCAGCATCAGCATCCAGGCAAACCTACAGGAGTCAGAGCCAAGTGGCAGCTCCCAGAGGGTGCCTGTGCCCCAGCCCAAGGAAAAGCAAAGCTTGCTCCATTTTTTGTCCAGTGGTTATTGACCAGACACCCAGTGGAGCCCACTTTTTCTGCCAGATTCCTATGGCCATCTCTGGGGGCACAGTGCTCTTAGCTGATGCCAGACAGAGCAAGCAAGAGCCACCAAGAATTCTAGAGCATGAGCCCTGCTCCTGTGAAATGAATATTCTGTGTCAATGTCTCCAGAGGTGTCAAGCAGGGGCCTCAAACTGCTCCAACAAGTGTGCTCCTCGTATTTGGCTCCTAAAAAGTATTTCATTCGAAGAAAAGCCTCCCAGCTGTGAATACATGAATGAATGAATGTTTGACAGCCATGGGCTAGAAGATCACTATTGATCTCCCCCACAAGTACTTAGTAAGAGGGTGCCTGTGTGGACAAGCACTGTGCAGGGTGGGGAGTCAGAGAGGAAAAGAACCAGCCTTGCCCACTGTCCCTGGGCGACGGGTCCAAGGAATTCTATGAGGGAGGAAGACACACCCACCAGAAATTAGAAAGAGATTCAATAGCAGACCTTACACCCGTTCCTCAGTTGTTGGTCCCATCCTCCCTTCCACCAGTGCCCTGACTCTGCACCCACATTCCACCACCCAGCAGCCACTCCTGTCTTCCTTCTTGCAAGCAGGCCAGCAGGGGCGGGCGGCAGCTGACTGATGCCCCAGGAGTGATGGCACCCCTCCTTGCTGGTTATCAGTCCAGATGTGGCATGAGAAGGCTGGAACGGAGGTTTCAGGGAAGGGCTCATTTGGCTCCTTTCTCTTTCTCCTTTCTCTTCCAGAAAGAAGGGACCCTCTCATCCTCTTCCAGCCACTGTCCTGCAGAGAAGGGAGCCCAGAGCCACTTGGAAGTCTCACTCCTGCCCAGAGGGGCTGCCAGCACACAAGGAGGCAGAGCTGAGGGAACTGTGGAGACCAGACTCTAAGTCTCCCACGGAGCCCTGTGCTCCCAGACCTGTCATTCTGGGAGGCCCAGAGCACCCTACTGCATAAGCCCACTAAGCAGGGGGTGGGGGGTGGGGGGGGGTTGGGGGGTTGGGGCTTCTGTGCTTTGCAGCTGCAGACACCCCCCTGATGTGGTCTGATGGGGTTATCATCAAAGGACCACTTTTCTGCCTGGGGGAAAAGATATTTGGGCAGAGTTTTCAAAGATGAGCATGAATTTGCCAGAAGAATAAGGCAGGAAGAACATTCCAGGTAAAGAGAGCAGCAGGAGGAAGAACACCACCAAGTAAAAAGCATAACTCCTTCAGGGTGGCAGGAAGTCCAGAACAACAACCGCTGACACTGAATATCACCACGGGCCGGGGCTCTTCTAAGTGATTAAGCTCATTTAATCCTCACAATGACCGAGGAAGACACGCAAACCTGATCCTCATTTGAGGATTTAAGTCAGCCTTATTCCTGAGAGACAACTGAAGCACAGAGAGGGTAATTAACTTACCCACGGTCACACAGCTCGGAAGTGTCAGAGCCAGGATATCCAGTAACGCCCCTGGCCCCAGAGTCCAGACTCTGAAGCCTTCTGCTCTGAATCCTGACTGTCTCATCACCTTGGGCAAGTCCTTTAACTCACCCAGCCTCTGTCTCCTCAACTGTGAAATGGAGACATAAAATCCTAATCACCAGCCAGATGTCTGAGTACGAGGACTTTTCAGATTTTGTGTGTGTTTATATAGCGTCCCTTGTCCTTTCTCCCTCAAGGAGGTGGTCTCAGGATTTGGGTGGGTCCCCATGTCCACAGGCCTGAGTCTGCATCCCCACTGGACCACTTTCTTTAGGCAAGTACTTTAATTCTCAGAACCTCACTTAGTGTAAAATGGAACTAGTGAAACTGGTTGCAGGGTGGGGAGGGGCTGTGGGAGTGGGCACCCCCAGGAAAGCCTGCAGTCAGAGTGCCAGGAACATTGCAGATGCCTGCGGAGGCGAGCTGCGGGGACGGGGAGCAGAGCAGGTCAGGAGCACAGACGCGAGCGGGAGCCAGCACGGAGGAGGCGGGCGGGCGGGGTCACCCCGGCAAATGCCGCGGAGAGGGCAACCGCGATAAGAGCCTCCAAGTGCCTGTCAGAGCTGGCAATTAGCAGGTCATCAGTGACCTTGGCAGTGGCCATGGGGGCAGCGGGAGGGCAGGAGGCAGGCGCGAAGGGAGTGGAAGCTGGCAAGGCGAGAAGGGCCCTCCCACGGAGGAGATAACTAGGAACACCAAAGAGAAGTGATAAGGACTCAGCGGCGGGGCAGGCCATCCGGTTCTGAGGCACGCAGCTGGGCCCAGCCCCCGGCGGCAGAGACCCGGCCCCACCCCTTGAGGACTTCATAGCCCGGCAAAGGCAGGACGGGCACTTCCAAGGACACACGGGTTTTGTCTTTCAAGTCACTAAGGCATCTCTTCAGAGCGCTGGTCCTCCAGGGCTTGAAGGATCTCTTGCTCTGACTTTGTTGTCATAAATTCCTATGGACACCTGGGAAGATAGACAGGCATGCATCCCAGATAGGTGCATGGATGGGTGGATGGAATCCTAATGATAAAAGGAAATTGAACTATTTCAAAATCCCAAACTAGCTTATAGCAGTTTAGTAACTACTGAAAAGAGGGTTCCGCTGCATCCTACCAATGAAAGTAAAAGTAAAACTCGCTCAGTCTGTCTGACTCTTTGCGACCCCATGGACTATAAGCTCATGGAATTCCAGGCCAGAATATTGGAGTGGGTTTCTTTTCCCTTCTCCAGGGGATCTTCCCAACCCAGGAATCAAACCAGGGTCTCCCGCATTGCAGGTGGATTCTTTATCAGTTGAGCCACAAGAGAAGCCCAAGAATACTAGAGTAGGTAGCCTATCCCTTTTCCAGTGGGTCTTCCCGACCCAAGAATCAAAATGAGGTCTCCTGCATTGCAGGCAGATTCTTTACCAACTGAGCTGTCAGGGAAGCCTACCGAAAGACCACACTTAAAGGTAATAGCTAGCTGTCCGGTCCCATCCAGCCCACCCAGTTATTGGACAGACGGGTGCTGGGATGGATGGATGGATGGACGGGGAAGGGAGTACATGGGTGGGTGGGTGGGTGGGTAGGTGGGTGGGTGTAGAGATGGATGGACCGATAGAGTGAATGAGTTGGTAGATGGGTGAATAAGTGAATGGGTGTGCGGATGGGTGGGTGGATGGAACAATCGGGTGATGTGCTTTAGATGCAGTAAGTGACCACTCAGATCTCCCAAAACATTTTGAAACAAACCAGAAATACAGTATGTTTTCCCATGAATACAGTTACTTAAGTATCATCCAGTCAGTGTTTTCCACTAATTTGACCATCACTGTTTTGGTTACAAAGTTCAAATGCTTCATCCAGTTGCAATCTGGGAATGAAACAGTACTTCTCCTTACCTCCACCTCTGTGAAAGTCGCTCAGTTGTGTCCAATTCTTTGCAACCCCGTGGACTAATACAGTCCATGGAATTCTCCAGCTCAAAATACTGGAGTGGCTAGGTAGCCTTTCCTTTCTCCAGGGGATCTTCCCAATCCAGGGATGAACCTACGTCTTCTGCATTGCAGGCAGGTTCTTTACCAGCTGAGCCATAAGGGAAGCCCAAGAATACTGGAATGGGTAGCCTGTCCCTTCTCCAGGGGATCTTCCCAACCCAGGAATTGAACCAGGGTCTCCTGCATTGTGGGCAGATTCTTTACCAAATGAGCTATCAGGGAAACCCTATTTTCTTTTATTATGTCCAGGACTTTGACTTGATAACAGAGCAGAGCTGTCTGTTCTGCGGAGAATCTCCACAATATGAGTCTGATTTAGAAGGAGTGGAGAGGAAGAAAACAACTTTTGCATCTTACAGAGGGGTCACGCACTCCACCACTGCCCCCCTCCAGAGTATGGTGGTCTATTAGCCCTTGTGGAGCACCTGAAACAGGGCCCAGAATATAGTAGTTGCTCAATGAACATTGGTTTCCTTTCTGTTTAGTTGAAATCATCACACATTTCAGGGAGTGCTAACTGAGCGGTTTTTCTAGGCTTAGCGTCATCATAGACATTCTGGGAACAACACTGATTAACCCCAACAAGGCCCCAGCCAGCCACCCGATTCTCACCACTCAGAAGAAGAGAGGCCACTTCTCTGAAGCCAGACTGACCTGATGCAGGCCAGGAAACCACTCTCTTGCTCTGGACCACGACATAGCAACCTGGCAGCCAGAAGGACGGAATCCAGTGCTGGCCCTGCCCCTTACCCAGCTGTGTGACCTTAGGCAATGACTTCACTTCTCTGAGCCCTGTGCCTCTCATTTGTAAAATGTGGAGAATAATAGCCCCTGGGTACAAAGATGGTTGTGAGGATCATGTGAAAAATAAGTGCAAAGCCTTTTTTAGCTTTGCATCCATCGATAAATACTAATAAATAAATAATAATCACATAGTGATCATCATTTTTACTTTTGTAAAATAATAACAATTCTCCCCTAGATCACTCTCAATTGTATTTACAAATGAACTGGGTCTCACAATCACAGTGAGACAGAGCAGAAGTTCTCAACCAGATTATGTCCATGAGGAAATGCACTGATCAGAAAGGTTAAGACATTGGCCTGAGGTCACACAGCAAAAACACAGACCTCAAGGAGATGCTCCCAACCCCTGGTCAGGCACCTTTTCAAGGCTCTTCCTGAAGCCTAGCAAGACAACTGCTCAGGGCCAGGCCCTGCTCATCTTTGTCCTATCTTCCCCTCCCCCTTCTCCAGGCAAACATGATTTCATTCAGCCCCAATGTGTGAGAAGCTCGGGCTGATGCATAATTCATGACACCAATTTGCATTCTCTCCGCCAGGACTTCACTCTCTTCCCCCACCGCCCCCAGCCCAGCCCAGCCGCTCCTCCCAGATCGAGCATCTGCGGTTCCCAGTTGACATTTTCCAGTGGCTCTGGAAGCCCCATCCCAGAGCCGGAAATACTTCACAAATCTCAGAGCGGTTCCTTGCCCTGCGGACTTGGCAAAACGATTTGGGCGGGGAGAGGGGGTCTTCCTTGGGGAACCGTGGTTCAGGCCTCCTTCCAAAACCTGCACTTACTGCCCACGCGCCAGGTTCTAAGCCTTGTTCCCCTGCAGAAGGTCACACCCTCTCCACACGGCCCCAAACCCCACAGTACCAAGTCAGCTTTGCTGACCCCCCACCACTGGCAGGGCTAGTCCCCAGGTGGGAAGATGGGCCTGCTGGGGTCCAACCAGACACTCCCTCCATGGCCAGGCCCAGGGGCCGCAACCCCCTGCACACAATTTGGTGGAGGCCTAGGAAGCTGAGGCCTTGACTATGGGGCTTCCTCCCCTGGTCTGAGCCCTCCTGGCCCCAGTCTTTCCCCAGGGCTAGGAGTGGGGGGCACCTGCAAGGCCAGACTCCCCATCAGGAGGCCTGGCAACCCCCAGGAAACAGGCCCCAGACCCCCAGGGTGGACAGACAGCGGAACCCAGACATCAAGGAAGACTTACAGGAGCATAAACGGGCTGGCCACCTCAAACAGTGCCCTACAGTGGCTGGCTGTGGGACGGCCGACGGCCCAGGGCAGGGTCAGAGTCTGAGGATGAGTCCCGCTGGTCCAACCCCTGCAACCCTGCCGTGGCTGAGTGTCCATTCCTGCAGGGCATCCTGCGGGGCAGTGGTCCTCCAGGCCCATCCCCACTTTACACATGAAAAATCCCCGGGCAGAGAGCTGATGCAGTTCACAACTGGGAGGCGGCAGCCTGGACTTGAACGCAGGTCAGTGGAGAGCCCCCCGCCCCACCCCAAGGCCCCAAGAGAAGGAGAGGCACAGATCCACGTTCCTATCGGAGGATCCCTCCCACTGCCCCGCGCCAAGGCCAGCTGCTCTGTGGGGAGTGCGGGGCAGGCAGAGACATTCTTGCTGAGCCTCGGCCACCTTATCAGTCAGCAGACATGGTGAGGTCAGTGTGGCTTCCTCAAGCCTCACCTCAGCCCAGGCTTCCTGGGCCCTCTGTTGTGTCTTCGAGGCGAGAGTCGTCTCTACAAGCTATCTTGTCATCTTCCAGTCAGGGCTGGTGAAGGACCTGGAAGGGCTCTGGGAACCCAGCACCATTTCCGGAGACAGCCCTGGAAAGTCCCAGGGGACCGCCCTTCTGACCCCTCAGGCTGAGGGCATGACAGAGGCTGGCGTTGCACAAGGCTCGCCTACATTCCAGATCCAATGATACTGCTCATTTTTTGGATGAGGAGGCAGAAGTCGAGAGGTTGTTTCATGCCTGGAAGATTCTTGGCTGTTGGAGGGGAGTGTGGGGGCGGCAGGGGCAGGTGACACAGGTGAGGCTTAAAGGCCTGTTTAACTGGTCCACATGCCTGCTGGCTCTCAAGCCTTGTTGGGAGACCTAGGCTCAGCCCTTTTAGACTGATGTGGACACCGAGCCCAGAGAGGTTTAGCGGCCTGCCAAGGGCTACACAGCATGACTAGCAGAGTCATGTACAAGCCCAGTCTCTTGGCTTCAGGACCTGTCCACTCCACCTACCCCACTGCATCAAGGTCAAGAACACCCATTTCACCCATCCTGTGGGGAGAGAGCCCCTGGTTTAGAGGGCTCCCTTCCCTTGGTGCTAATGGGTAAACTGAGGCATGCGCTAGTTACCTCTTCCTCTGCAAGCTCCAAGCAAGAGGAGTCCCTGGTTCCCTGTATACCTCCTGAGTACCAGCTGTGTCCTTGGACACCCCCATGGAATCCTCACAACATTATCATGAAGGGGGTGCTCTTGTCCCCATTCTACAAATGGGAAAACTGAGGCCAGTGAAGTCATTTGCCCTTGGCCGAAATGTGAGGTGAATGGTGACCTCCAGGTCCCGATGGCTCAAGCTATGACTCTGGCCTCAGGGTGGCCTGGGGGTTCAAGCCGTGAACCCAGAACCCAATGGCTGGGTCAAACTCTGCCAGCTGTGTGACCTGCCAAATTCCAGTGTGGTCACTTGTGAAATGTGTAATGACCACGTCAGTCTCATGAGCTGTTATGAAACAGTGTGTGTAGGGTGCTTAGAACCAGGTGGCACATGGGAGACTCTACACATGGACTCCTGCTGTTACTATGACTGTTACTGGTAATACGGATTGAATGGAGATTTGAATGTCTGAGGCCTTAGAGTACCGCGGTTCTCAAACCTACACGAGCGTCGGCATCACCCGGACGGCTCCCCACCCCCACTGCACAAGGATCTGCTTTTGTGAAAGTCCTCAAGTAGGTGATGCTGCTGACCTGGGGTCTACACTTTGAGAATCACAGTGCACTGCGCAGAGCTTGAAATTTAAAAAATTCACATACAGCCCCGTTGGCAGGAGGAGTGAAACATGGGCTCTAGGACTCAAAGGGGATGGCTTTGGGGAGCTCCCTGTGGGCCCCGAAGCAGGAGGACACAATTAAGTCCATCCGATTCCCTAATTGCTGTGCTCTAATAATTGTGTGTTAATTGTTGAGGGTTATCTCTCTGGAGTGTAATTGTCCCTAGGCCCCAGTTGTTGGCTGGAGTGATGCCAGGTGCCTCCTCTGGGGTGGAAGTCACTCGGGCAGAATCCTGGGTTGGGAGAGTCCCAACCAGGTCTCTTCCACCCTGCTTCCCAAGCCAGGCACACAAGTCAACAATTCAATGTAGCTTCTCCTCCAAGGAAGAGCCTGCCTCAGCTAGCTGCTTCTCCAGGACTCACTGAAGCCTCCAGTCAACTGGGAGATGTGTGCCATCTCCAAGGACAGCACCCAAGGCTCAGAGAGGCCAAGTGATTTACCTGAGGACACAGCTAAGAAGCGACCAGCGTAGTGCCAACCCCATAGGGCTTCCGGCAGCTCCCTGCTCGTCCTTCGGATCTCAGTTCAAGCGCCCTTCTCATCACCCCCGCCCCCACCTCCCAGAACCAGAATGGAAGCTGTCTCTCATTCTCAGGGACTTGCTGGGCCGGGCAGGCCCTAGGTGCTGGAGGTGCGTCCCCAGAGTCTACCTCCACAGCCGGCTGGGGGTCAGCTCTCATTCCCGGGTCCCTGCTTCTGCCACAGGTGGCCCCAGGATGGGACCAGCACAGCACCTGGCCTGGCTTGTCAAGCACTTTGTCTTAGGGCAGCAGCACCAGGATGTCTTGCCCTCTAAAACTGAAGTTCTGCCCAGCTTGCCTTCCACACCTGTGAAGTCATGACTTCATCCACCTGATGGCACCCTGAGGCCCTAGGGGATAATACACAGGAGACTTGTAACACACTTGGCTGTCCCGGTTTGTCCAGGAATAAGGAGTTTCTCTGGGGGCGCTGGGGTGGGGGCGTGCAGCACTTTCAGAACTAAACCTGAGATCGTCCTAGGCAAAAAGGGCCTGTTGGTCAACCTCAATGACAAGCACTTGACATGTGTTTTAATGTTTAAGGCTGAGGACTAGAGAGGAAGAGATTCACCCCTAAGACTGCCCAGGAAGTCAAGAGTGAAACTGGCTGATACCCCAATAGTCTTCCCTGCCTCCTGGGTTTGTTCACCTGCCAGATGCTTCTGACACCTGTTCCCGTGCCTGCAGCTGAGGATCTGTGCATGGCTGGGGAGGGGGTGTGGGGGGCTCACCAGGCAGAGAGAGCCCTGCAGGGGCTGTTGAGCAAGCAGGTGGGGCTGGGCGGGCTACCCCTCTCCCTGCCTTGCTGCCTCACCTGCCCTTCTCCTTGAAGCGTTTTCCTCTAACAAACACAGTCAAGTTCAAAACAAACATTACCGTTAAACCCAGCTGCCAGCCGTGGGAGCAAACCAGGGTGCGACGGGAAGGCAGAAGGAATGGCTCTCCCTGAGTGAGCATTGGAGGGTGCTCCTGGCACCCAGACAGGAGGGGCCCACACCCAGCTAGGGTCAGGGCACCCTGGGAAGCCTGCGGGGTCCTGAGATGGGTCAACCCAGGGGTGCTGCAGGGCATAGCCCCCCAAGAGTCATGCCGGCCTGCTTGGCCAAACAGGCCAAGGCAATAGATGGAGAGTCAGCTGGGTGGGGCTCTGGTTTGCTGGGGCTTCAGTATCTCCCAGGCCAGGTATAAACCCAGACTCGGCCACTTACCTGTCAGTTTCCCTGGGCAACTTACACAACCTCTCTGAACCTGTTTCCTTATCAGCTCATCTTTCCCTAGTGGTCTTCCCTGTGACTGGCCCCAGCCTCGGGACTGGATGTAGAACAAGACACTTAATCCTCAGTGCGGTGTGCAAGGAAGCTGCCCAGAGGTGAGGCCTCGGGCTGGAAAGTCAGAGCCAAGGCGCAGGGATGAGGACACGGGGCTAGTGAGGAGCAGTAATGAAGGCTCGTGTTCCGTGCAGAGCAGGAAGATCAAGAAATGAGCTTTTTCCCTTCCAACTTTTTATCTCTGAAACACTAGAGCTGGGCATGCGCTGGTATATAGTCAGTGCTTAGTAAAAGTTCCTGGAATGAATGAATGGCTGCTTCCCGCAGTGAGCATCTGTAGCAAATATGAACATATCCGGCAGCAGGTTCTCCCCACAGATGTCTCCTTGGGTGCCTTCTTCTCCCAGCCTTGACATCGAAGTGTCCATATGCATCCCTAGTGGCTTCTCAGGGAGGCTCCGGCTCAAGGCTGGACATATCCATGCAGAGGATGGCTTCACTGGTGGAGACTTGAGGGTACCTGCCCTCCCTAGCTCCTTGCTGCCCCATGCCCAGGGCTGCCAAGTCAGCGGGGATCCTGGGCCTGGCCTCTGCTCTGAAATGCTAGCCTTCCTCCTGGTGTACATACGCCATCATCCTTGTGCCCGTGTGCTTTGAAGATTCAGTGTTGTGTCTGGATGGGGCAGGGCAGCCACCAGCCCTGCGTGGCCATGCTGTTTACAAACCAGCTCCTAGGTGAAGCTCAATAAACCGCAGGTCTTCCTAGGGCAGAAGGCACCCCTGGGACAAGCTTGGTGGGGAACTTGGGGACTGCCTGAGACGTGGATGTCTCCTGGGGCCCCTTGGTGGGGATGCAGCTGCACGCAGCCCATGGCAGGACAGACACACACCCCAGAAAGGCTGAGAAGTGGGAGGCCTGGAGACCAGTGCACAGCCCTGGGCCTTATTCCCTGGGCCTGGGCCAGAAGGCAGCCTGGGGCCCCGAGGAGCAGCCCAGCACCTCCCAGCTTCAAGCAGGGAGCAGGAGAGCGGGGAGGGAATAGCAGAGCCCCAGGACATGCAGCTGGGGCTGGTGGTGCCGAAAGCCAAGCAGTCAGAGTTGCTTGACCCTCAGGGGGTGCAGAAGCCAGGCTTCTCCCCCACTCCCACACCCTCCATCCATCCCTTCCCTTTAGCCCATGCAGGCTCTCCAAACCCTCACCTGCAGCCCATCTTCCCCCTCACCTCTGCCCACCTCAGGCTGCTTTCTTCATGCTCCTCCCCAGCTGGAAAATCTGCTCACATTTCTGTTGCTTTCCAGATTCTAATCTGGAGTATACAACTGAGGGCAGCTTCATGACCTGGGGCAAGTCACTTAAGCTCTCTGAGCCTTGGTTTCCTCAGACGTAGGGCTCCACAGTCATAATGAAAATGATCGTTTATTGCTGCCTACTGTGAGTCAGGTACTTTACAAAACTGACTTGCTTAACCCTTACAGTCCTGCATGTGAGTAGTTATGAGCCCATCCTACAGACAAGGAAACTGAGGTTCAGAGAGCTTGAGTAAGTGGACAAGAGTCCCCAGCCAGAGACAGCAGAGTCAGAGACAAACCAAAGCAAATGAGGGTGGTCTTGATATTTACCCTGCAGAGTGAGACCATGAGGAAAACAGGCTGAAGGAAACCACCCAGCTCAACACAGAGCCCTCTGGCTCTGCCCGGTGGAATGACCCCTGCTGTCCCAGGCTCTGGAGCCCCACAGGGACACAAGAACAGGCTCTCTCTGGCCACAGGGGCTCCGTTGTCCTGCCTATAAATGGGGTGAAGCTGACCCTGTAAGCCAATAATCCCCAGTCTGTTTGGCACCAAGGACTGGTTTCATGGAAGACAGTTTTTCCACGGACCAGGGCGGATAGGGGGGATGGTTTCGGGATGATTCAAGCACATTACGTTTATTGTGCACTTTATTTCTCTTATTATTACATCAGATCATCAGGCATTAGATCCCAGAGTTTGAGGACCCCTACTCTAAGACATGAGAGAGTAAAAGTGAGGTTAGGCCAGCCAGGAGAACCCCAGGTGCCCTGTGGAGAGCACGGAGTGGCAGGCACCAAGGTCCTGGGGCCAGAAGGAAGTGAACATCAGCCGTCTGGGGTGACCAGATGGGGACTAGGGGGCAGCGTCTGGCTGGATGGGAGCCCCTGAAGGCTGAGTGCTGTGATTCAGTCATCAGTTTACAGCTTCCCTCTATTCACAGGGAGGAGCACTGGCTGGAGGGGACCAGGAAACGAGGGAGCCCAGTGAGGGGGCCCCAGGGACTGAGGACAGTAGCCATAACGAGGTGCCAGCTGGAGCCGGGGGAAGCAGACAAGCACAGACATGACAGGGGTTGGAGGCAGAAACCATGGACCTGGCTGGTGGGCCAAGTGTGGGGCAGGTGGCAAAGGGAGCCAAGGGGAGGCACAGGTTCTTGGCACAAGTGACAGCGGAGGCAGGGGGTGGGGAATATTGATAGGGAAGACTAGGTCGAGGGGCAAAGGAGAAACCTGTGTGGTTCCTGTTGTGTTTTGGTGCCTGGGAGACAGCAAGAAGGGGTTGTGGGGCTGCGGGAGGCTGCTTGCCTATATGCCAAGGCCAGGGTCAGGGCCCACCCTGCCTGGAGGAGGCTAGAAAAAGGGAACAGGAGCCACAGAGGAGTGACATGTAGCAAGATGAGGACAAAGAAGAAGCCGCTGGACTTGGCAGTCTTGCAGCGGGACATCTGACTTAATGGAGAGGGTGGAGGAACTGGGGTCAAAAGTCAGGTTTGAGAGGATGTGGGTCCATGTGGAAAAGTTTGGCCTTGATGTGGCACAGAGGAGGGGAGTGCCCTGGCTAGAGGTTTCTAGATCACGTCCTGGGATGGATAGGCCAGAAGAGAGGGACGATGTAAGCATGAAGCTCCCTGAAAGGCAGGAGGAGCTGGGGCCTGGCATCCAAGAGGAGGGGTTGACTGGGAGAGGACAGACCCTTCCCCACTTGCAGCAAGAGAGGAGGCGGATGGAGGGGTGTGAAGTGGGGTATGGGAAGAGTGAGTGAAGGACTCCTGCCCCCCATCTCTCCCCGCCCCCCACCCCACACTTGGTTCTTCCCATCCACTCTCAAGGCAGCTGGAGCCAAACAAACACCAAGGCTGGGCTCATGCAAGGGGTTCTCCACTCCTGGGGCCGGGGACTGGGCTGGGCAGGGATGCAGATGCAGAAGGTCATGGACCACATGGGCAGGATGGGGATGGGGGGCAGTGGGAGGAGGTCCGCAGAGTGGCACATCCACCCCACATACTCAGGAGGCACTGCTGAGGGTGTGGGCAGGGCTGGAGCTGCCAGACTCTCCTGAGCTGGGGTGGGGGGAGGGTGGGGCCTGCTTGCCCCTCACAGCTCTGGCCCAACCAGTGAGCCAGACTTTGTAGGGTCCTGTGCAGGTGTGTGCTAAGTCGCTTTAGTCATGTCCGACATGTGCCCAGCAGCAGTGGGAGGCAGAGAAGCCCCTGGTCAACAGCAAGACACAACAGTGATAAGGGGTTATCCGCAGAGGTGATGGGGCTGGGTGGGCAGCCAGCCAGTGCAGCCTCCTGCTCAGGCTCTGGGCAGCCCCACCTTGTCAACTCCCCAAGGGGCCCAGGGACTTGGGGGTGATTTCTTCTCGGGGAGCTGAGTCAGGGAGGGGACCATTGAGGGACATCCCCTTTAGGAGAAGATGCCCCCAAAGCAGTGGCCCAGGCACTCACACTGTCCAAATTCTCAGCTTGCCATAGTTGGTCCTGGAGGGTAGGCATCTTAGGTGGGGAACCAGCTCCCAGCCAAAGAGAATGACGCCATCCAAAGTACAAGGACATCAGCCCAAGCCCATCCTCAGTCTCAGGAATGTGGGTGGGTCCTACTTCCAGGAAGTTCCTGGACAGGAGTGGGATGTCCCCGAGACGTCCCCATCCCTCCCGGGGAGTCCAGGGGACATCCCCCGTGGGGCACTGTGGTCTCCCAGCCCCAGGATCCAAGCCCAGTCGCCAAGCCTGATGACTACAGGCAAGTCACACCCCCTCAGTGCTTCGGACAAGAAGGCCACTTTGGTAGGGTTGCTATGGGGATTCAGTGGGACAGCATGACGAGTGTGCAGAGCTGGCTGTCTCCTGACCTCGGTGGAAGAGCTGCACAGGATTTCTAAGCAGGGGCCTCCCCACTGCCCATCCTGTGGGGGCCCCAGGGTCTGTCTGCCCCAGATCCCTGCCTCTGAGAGCAGGGATCCCGGCTCTCCTGTGCTCCCAAGTGTGGTCACAGCCACTGGCATGCCCCTGCTGGCTACACAGCAGCCCTGCACGAGGATTTGCTGGAGGTTTTTCTTCCCCTTTCACAGGTGAGCAAATAAGCCTGGGCCCACCCACATTTGCCTCCCTCTCCCAGCAGGCACCTGGGGGGCCTGAAGGACCCTGGGCTTTCTGCTTTGACATCCTGGCCCTGGGCAATGATGCCAGCCCAGTAGGACGCAAGGTCACGAGACTGCCATACTCTCTGTGCCAGGAGGCTGCTTCCCCCTATCCGGGGGGCTCTGACTGGGCAAGTTGGGCCTTTCTCTGCTTCATGGCCCCACGTGGCCCGCAGACTCACAGGTGTCTTCTGGGAACTCTGCTTCCTGCTGCTTCACATGCCACTTCAGGAGGCTTTACTTCCCCCCACCCCTCTGACACCTCCCTCATTTCTGGCCCTCTCTCCTGCCGGCTACTTTGAGCTGGGAACAATGTACCTGTATATAGGGCACACACAGCCCCCACAGAGAAAGGACATCTCCCCTTCCAGGGCCAGAGGGCCTGTCCCCTCCTCTGGCCCCAGCTGGGGCCCTTTGTCACTATTCTAACTGCACCTCTCTCATACCTTCTCACACAAGTCCCAATATTTACAAGAAGCACAGTGATTAAGAACTCAGATCTTACTGCCTGCTGTGTGACCTTCAGCAAAGTGCCTAACCTCTCTGTGCTTCAGCTTTCTCATACGTAAATTGGGACACTAAAGGACCTACCACATTATACTGCTCTGAAGTTTATTTAAAGAGTTTGGAGCAGAGACTGACATTTGTAAGCACTATATGCACTTGCTATTATTTTTATTATTATTAACATTCCTAAGCCTTTGTCTCTGCTGTTCTCTCTACTCAGAATTTTGTTCCTTCACCTGGATAACTCCAGCTCACCTTTCAGGACCTGGCCCAAGCACTGTTTCCTCTAAAGCCATATATTACTAGATACTCTCCCTCCCAACCTTAACCATGCCTCCCACCACCCCAACAGGCTTGGCCATCCCCTCCCCCTCCCCTGGGCAGTCAGTTTTTCCCCCCATATCAAAGGAAAAGTCTCTATTTGCATGAAGAACTCCTCTGCTGCCCTGGGACTATCCAGGTTTTGCTAGGCACAGGCTTAGCAGGGACCAGATCCCAGGAAGGGTTTGTATGCTCTAGACCTAAAGGCGGGGGTTGATGTGTCATTGCAGTGGTTCTGCCTGCCAGACTCTGGAAACTTTCCTTTTTCTTTAATATTTTTTACGTTGTAGTTATATGTTTTGCAAGTAAATTTATGAGTCCATTCCTTGTGATTACATACTAGACATAGATAACCCCCTTAGACAGCAAACGCATCTGAGCCCCTTCAACTCCTAGCCCCAGATAGAATTGTAGGCATTGGAAGTGGAGTCATTCAGACTTCTTTCACTCTTTTTTTAAACCTTTCTTTTTATTTTTAAAAAGTTTTCTTGAAATACGGTTAATTTACAATGTTGTGATAGTTTTAGGTGTACAGCAAAGTGATCCCATTATAAGTACATATATATACTTTTTCAGATTCACTTCCCATACAGGCTAGTATAAGATATTGAGTAGAGTTCCCTGCGCTACACAGTAGGTCCTTGTTGGTTATCATCATTCTTTCTATATGTGAACGTGTGTCCACAGGAAACACAGAGCTCCGTGTGTGCGCATGTGTGTGCGTGCGTGCTTACACTCTCGCAAGTGGCACCCTTCTGCTCTTTCCGCCTTTTCCCCTATAAACTGGTCTTTCCCCAGTGTTGATGCCTGGTTGGAAACTCTGTTGACTCCTTGCTCTTTTCCAAGCCATTAGATCTTCTCCTGATGACAGAGCTGATCCTTGCCCCAGTACGGCTTCTCCCAGGCTAGAAGGTAAGGGTTTGAGCCCAGGACCTGCCATAAGGCTAGTATTTCCCAAGGTGAGACATGGGCATCTCTGGGCCATGGAGATTCCACAAGGCTAACACAGTCCCCTAGTCCAGCTGAGTGGGGAAACACAGTGTGTCACTCCTGTCTTGAAAGCACTCAGAGGACATAATACAATGAAGGCTCTGACAAGTCCTGCAGGGAAGAAACTTACTAACCTTCCCTTAACCCAGGATGACCCAGGCTTGGGAGATCCTGGAGACTTTCAGGATACTTACATCATAGCAGGTCAACACTGAGCTAGTACATTTCCTGAAGTTAAAAAAAAAAAAAATAGGGACTTTTTTTTCCCTCATAGCCCAGTGGTTAAGACTCCATGATCCCAATGTGGGCGTGTGGGTCCAATCCCTGGTTGGGCAACTAAGATCCTGCATTCTGTGTGGTGCAGCCAAAAAAATAAATGCAAAGAAATGGGGTGAGGGCGGGGGAAGTATGAGGTCAGAGGCCAGGGAGAGGGGAAGGGTGAAGAGCTGGAGCTCCCCAGGGATCCTAGGGGTTGGTTGGGGCAGCCCAGAACTGTGGGGACAGAGGGCGTGTGAGCCCAGGTGGACCCTCTTTCTATGCAAAAGCAGATGTCCTGACGGGCCTAGCCAAGGTACCTGGGCAAAAGAATGAAATAAAAGGCCACCAACTTTGAAGGAAAAAAAAAGCTATCTCTATATGAAGATGGCATGCTCTTTTATATGGAAAATCCTAAGGGATGAACAATCCGAAAATAAGTAAACAATTTCAATTAAGAAAATTTTAAAATAAAAATCCAGTTAGATTTACAACAGAGTATCAAAAAATAAAATACTTACAATAAGTGTAGCAAAAGAAATAAAAAATTTATGCTCTGAAAACTATAAAAATGTATTAAAAGAAGTAAAAGATTATCTAAACAAATAGAAAGACATCCAACATTCATGGATTAGAAGACTTAATATTGTTAAGATGACAGCGCTCCCCCAATTGATCCACAGATACAATGCAGTCCCTGTCAAAATTCCAGCTGGCTTCTTTACCGAAAATGACAGGCTGATCCTAAAATTCATACGGATATTCAAAGGACCCAGAAAAAACAAAGTTAGAAGACTTAACATTTCCGGATTTCAGAACTTACTACAAAGCAACAGTAAACAAGACAGTTGGCGTCTCGAGCAGGAATAAACATATAGAGCAGAGAAAGAGAGAGAGCTGGCAGTCCAGAAATAAATCCTTATATTCTGGACAGCTGATTTTCGAAAAGGGTGCTAAGACAATTCAATGTGAGAAGAAGAGTCTTTCAACAATTGGTGCTAATTGCCTGGCTATCTACATGCAAAAGAATGAACTTGGGCCCCTGTCTAATATCATATACAAAAATCAGCCCAAAGACCTAAATGTTATAGCTAAAGCTATAAAACTCTGACAGGGAAAACATAAGGATAAATCTTGGATTAGGCAATGGATTCTTAGATATGATCCTAAAAGCACAAGTAACAAAAGAATACATAGATTGGATTTCACCCAAATTTAAAACTTTCTTCTTCCAAGAACACCATCAATAAAGTGGCAGGAGGGGGACAGAATGGGAGAAAATATTTGCAAAACAGGTCTTATAAGGAACTTACATCCAAAAGATATAAAAGAGCCTTACACTTCAATAATAAAAAGACAAATAATCCAAGTTAAAAATGGGCAAAAGATCGGAATTGACACTTCTCCAAAGAAGATATACAAATGATCAATAAGCACTTGGAAAGATGCTCAACTTTGGGACTTCCCTGGTGATACAGTGGAGAAAAATCTGTCTGCAGGGGAAATGGGTTTGATTCCTGGTCTGGGATGATTCCACATGTGCTGAAACAACTAAGCCCTCAAACCACAACTCCTGAGACCGTGTGCTGTGACTCCAGAAGCCTGTGTACCCAGAACCTGTGCCCCACCGCAAGAGAAGCCACCATAATCAGAAGCCCCAGGCACCGCAACTAGAAAGTGGCCTTGGCTCACCGCAACTAGGAAGAGCAGGGTGCAGCCACAAAGACCCAGCGCAATCAAAACATGAAACAAAATAATAAACAATTTGTTAAAAGATGCTCAACATTACTAACCATTAGGGAAATGCAAATCAGAACCACAGTGAGGTACCACTTCATGCCCATCTGTAGAACTGTGATCAAAAAGAGATATTGACAAGGAGGTAGAGAAATTGAATCCTGATTTGCTGGTAGGCGTGTAAGTGGTATGCTGCTGCTGCTACTTCTGCTAAGTCGCTTCAGTCCTGTCCGACTCTGTACGACCCCATAGACAACAGCCCACCAGGCTCTGCCATCCCTGGGATTCTCTAGGCAAGAACATTGGAATAGGTGTATAGCCGTTTTCAAAAACAGTTTGGCAGGGCCTCAAAAAGTTGAGCACAGAGTTACCATATGACCTAGCAACTTTACTCCTGGGGATACACTCCAGAAAACTGAAAACATGTGTTCACATAAAAACTTCTACACAAATATTCACAGCAGCATTCTTCATGACAAAGAGTGGAAATGATCCAAGTTTCTATCAACCAATTAATGGATGGAGATGTGGTTTATCCACACCATGAATGTTATTCAGCTATAGAAAGAAAATGAATTTCTGACAATATAGATGTAATATAGGCTACAATATGGGTGCAACTTGAAAATATGCTCAACAAAAGAAGTCAGCTGCAAAAGGCCACATATCGCACATGTTCATTTATGTGAACAGCCCATGATAGGCAAGTCCAGAGATGGAGAGGAGGTTAGTGGTTGCCTTGGGCTGGGGGTGGAGCAGGGGGAAAGGAGGAATAACTGGAACAGCATTTGGGGGTGATGAAAATGTTCTAAAATTGATGGTGGTGATGGCTACACAACTCCAAGAGCTTACTAAAAACCACTGGAGTTCATACCTTTTGAAAAATAATGGCAAAATTTATTGGCACAGCTCACAGGAATTGAAATGGGGGAAAGCAGGTTATAAGTTTACAGAGAAAAAAAAAATCAAAATAAAACCAATGCCTCAGAGGATGGACCTCTAAAACCCTAGGTTCTCTACACTTCAGGTAGGTGACATGTATGGTATGTGAATTTCCCCTCCATAATGCTCTTACAACTTAAAAAACTAACAGCTCTGGACTCCCTTGAGGGATGGCCCTGGAGCTGGGGGTGATGGGCATGAAACCTGCCCAGGTGTCTTTTCAATCTATCTGAGCCTTAAATGGTAACAGAATCCCCTCCCCAACCCTCCTTCTCCTTCGTCCCACACTCATTTCAGGCAACCCCAGCTCCTCCCAGCCTCTGCTGCTGCGTGTGTGTCCCCAGGGTGAGGGCAGCCAACCCCCTACACACATATGCCAGCGCTCTCTCCTGAGAGCTTCTCAGACCCGTGTCCTTGTCTTCTGGTTACAATGTTGCTGCTGCTGCTGCTAAGTCGCTTCAGTCGTGTCCTACTCTGTGTGACAGAATAATGCCGATGAGAACTACAACTCTTGCTGGGCACTAATTCTGTGCTACACACTTCACCAGCATTATCTTATTGAATTCTCACTATAACCTGAGAAGGCCAATACGACTATTATTATCCCATTTCACAGGTGTGAAAACTAAGGCTCAAAGAGGCATGTCTCTTGCCCAAACTCACAGTCTTGGGCAATGGTTTAGATGGGATACTTCAGGCAGCAGCTTTAGGGCCCCACAGCTATATGTACTATGCTGGGCCCTCCAGTGCCAGCCAATCCACTCCATTCACCCCTTCCCTGCCCCACCCCTCCTTTACCTGCTTCTTCTCCTCTTCCTCCCTCATGCCTCATCCAGCCACTACGCAGCAGAAACAGAGTGTCTCCTCTGGTGCCCACCCTGGATGTCCTCTCACTCCACCCCCTCCCTCCCCCCTGCAGCCAGCATCACCCACTCTTGGCCTCTGTAGAGGCTGAAACATCCCTTGAATCACCGGGGCTTCTTTGAGCCCTTGAGGCTGACCCATTTGGGTCCCTGGTGCCTCACCAGGTTCAAGATGCAGGCAGGTCCCAGTGGCAGAAATGACTCAGGCCCGCCCACTGATGCTTGACTCTGTTCCAGGAACTGGGCAGCATTTTGAAATGAGGTGACTCAGGGCCTGGATGAGTAAGGCAGACATTCAGCTCCACAGACAGACAGATACCCCATTTCGATTAGTGTGCATGGCTCCCAGGCCACAGACAGACCCAGGGCCCTCTGTAGTGCCTGTCTGAGCTCACACACTCAGGAACCGCGTTCTCAGGACAAGCCTTGCCTCAGTCCCTGGAGCCCCAGAAATGCCCCCATCCCAGCCATGGTGGGGAGCCCCCAGACCGCCCGCCTGCTGACACTATCACTTATTTTCTGTGCCAACCAGTCCTTCCCCAGGGCTCTGTGATCTACTTTCTTTTTTCCTACCTTAGAAATAGCTCCTCACAAGTCTACCCACGAGCCTTCTGAAGGCGGAGGGCCCCCACCCCTAGGAGGAGACGCTCAGGGGTTAGGAATTTCTGAGGGTACAGCCGGCCTTGTAGTGATGTTCACATAATTTGTTTCTTGAGTAATAAGGAAGGAAGGAGAAAGGGAAGGGAGGGAGGGCGGGAGCATAGATTCTAGGGGCCCCCGGTCTATGGAGTGTCCTTGAATTTGGCAGCTGGGTTTATTTCCACTGGTCTTCCTATAGCTGTGTGATGTTGGGGGAGTCACGTGCTGTCTCTGGGCCTCACTGCTGCATACCTCCTGAGACCTCTGTGATGGGATCCAGGCACAGGGTGTGGCAAGGCCTTCTCAGTGTTTGGGGCCAGCTCCGGTGGGTCTCCGTGACCCATCTCCCTCTCCCTTACTCATCAGCACCTACATGGATCCTAACCTTGCAGGCAGGCTGCAGGGAATGCTCTCTGCAAAGGCAATCAGACAGCTCAAACCAGAATCTGCCTTCTGGGAAAGTGGCTTGGAGAACACACATCCCTCATGGTCCTGGAACTTTCAGGGTTCTCAGCTGGAACTGCCCATTGGAGCCACTTTCCATCCAGACCACCTCCCATACACAACACACACACACACACACACTCGTAGTTTCTGCCATTCCCAACTGTACTGCCTGTGGCCCCGCACCTCTACACTGTACTCCCGCTGCGTCCCAGACTGCTGGCAGGCACTTTGGCCTCTTGACCATAGCCTCGGCACAGAAAAACTCGACTTCTCTCATCATTTTGTGAGTTTCAAAACTGTTAGGAGGCCTGTAGCAACCACACCCGGAAGGAATCTCAAAAGCCCTGCCCAACCGTCCCCAGCCACTGCTCCTCCTCCAGACGCCACAAGCAAGTGGCCCAGCCACCACTCAGCATCCCCACACCCGAGGCCATCCAACCTGGGCTCATGGGAGCCAGCCCCATAGGTGCCCGCACTTCTGGCCAATAGAAGGCTCTGTCCTCCCTCAGCCAGAGGGTGAGATGGGGGTGGAGACCCTCCCCCACTTCCCAGACCCCCAGAAGGGAGGCCTTCACCCTCAGCTTGTTCTGCAGCCTGGCTCCAGGGCGGCCTCAGCCCCACAGGGTACCAGGCGGGCCGCAATTATGAAGGTGCCCTCCTGGGCCTGCCCCAGGACCCTGCTCTGCAGCCAGGAGAACCAGGCCTCCTGCTTGGTTCCCCGTGTCTCCCTCTCCACAGTAGAGCCCCAGGCTCTGCGGTCCTAAGGCTTCCCTTCCATTGCCATGTCCTGCCTGTCCTGCCTCCAGAGTCTTGCCTAGTCCCGCAGAGCTTCCCTCCACCCCTGGCCCCAGCCCCCTAACCTCGGGGCTGTCCTTTCCCCACTCCCCTCACGTTGACCCCACTTGGCATCTTTCAGTTCCTGCAAGATGTCAAAACTTTGACCGCCTCAGGGCCTTTGCACGTGTGGTTTCCTCATCTGGAAAGCTCTGCGCATCCCACCCTGACACAGCCTCTCCTGTGATTATAAACGTCTTTCTTCACACTCAGCTGCACAGGCCTCTCGAAAGCACAGCTTCCCTGACCACCTCATCTGAAGCTTCAGACTGTGAGGCTGCGTGCCGTTGTTTCTCGCTCGCTTCTGTCGGTCACCCTTCCTGAACAGGGGAGGTCGGGGACCACGGCTGCTTTCTCGGCCGCTGTGTCCCTGGCCCCTTCCGCAGCATGGGCACCCGCGGGCACTCATGAGAAGCTGAGAGGTAAAGGAAGGGCTCACAGAGGAGCCTGAGGACACTCAGGAGGTGAAGGAACAACACAGGGAGGGTCAGAGCGAGTGGTTCTGCGTACACCCTGTCCTTGGCCACCTGATGCCCTCAGCACTGAAAGTCCCAAGGCTGAGGACTTGCAGAGAACTACTCACCACAGGTGGAGCATCTTCGTATATACGTGAGGTGGGACCTAGCACCAGCCTACTTCACTAATGGGAAAATGTGGCACCTCTGTGGGCCCCCGGAGCTGAAGAGGAGCAATGACACCCAACATCGGCCCACTACAGACCGTGGCGCCAGAGTGATGCTGGCGCGTGGAGACCTTGGGGGCCGCCAAGGGGGCTGAGCGCTCTGGAAGAACCATTTCAGGGGTGCAGAATGGCTGCAAACGTGCCTGGGAGCCTCAGACGCCCAAGGGCCTGTGCTTCCCAAGGTGCCCAGGACAGCAGAGAAAGTTGCGCCTGGCTTAAGGTCCTTCCCCAGAGCACAGTGGCCTCAGGGAGGACTTCAAGGACTTGCCCCTCCAAGTGCCTTCCTCCAAGTATCAGCTTCACCTGGGAACTTGTTAGAACTGTAAAAAATCTCTGGCCCTACCCCAGATCCACTTAGCAGAATCAGTTTGAACAAAACCCCAGGAGCCCTGTCTCACATTAGCACTGAGGAAGCTCTGTTCCCAGGCGCCCTAATGGCCTGCTGCCTGCCATCAGGAGCTCCGTTCCTGGAGGCCTGTGAGCTCGCCCACTGACAGTGCAATTACTCCAAGGTGTTCATCACAGCATCATTTACAAAGGAGAAAATCTAGATATCCAGCAATAGACAAAAGGGTCCTAAACTAAGAAACAGCCATCAAAATGCTCTTTGGACAGAATATTCAGCTGCATAGGGGACAGTTTATACTATACTATTCGTGGGAAAGGCCCCCTTAAAGCTACGTACACAGTCAGTACATCAACACATCACCAGCAGGCACTCTGACTGTTGGGGTTAAGGTGATTTTTTTAATAGCCTTTCTTTTATTTTTCCGTTTTCCTAATTCTCTCAGTGAAACTATCTAATAATAATGATAATGAAACCACCAGTGAACTATATTCCTTTTTAAAAAAGAAAATATGATTGTCCCTTGAAAGAGGCCCTCTTGAAATCAATTTATTCTGTTACAGGGCCTGATAAATCAGGTTTGGGGACATGTGCTATAGCAAGACCCCAGGAAGGGAGTGTGGGTGGAGAGGAGTTAGAACGGAAATGGGAGAGGCTGGGGAGCTGTGGGTTCCTTCCCTGGGCAAGGTAGCCTTCTGGAGGCCTGGGTTGAGGTGAGGGAACCCTGGGCAATAGAGAGCCCTGAAAGCCAAGCCCATTTGCTCCGTACCTTTTCTCTTTCTGCATCTGCTTCCAAGAATATCTTTCCCTCTGCCTTCCTTTTCTGGTCAATTCCCACTTGTCCTACAAGACCCAGCTCAGGGACTACCTCCTCCAGGAAGACTTCCCTGATAACCCCATCACCCAGCCTCTGGACAGGATTAGTTGCCCTCCTGTGGGATCCCACAGGACCCTCTCAGGACCCAAAGGACTGCAAGTGGGTGATAGGAGGTGTTTAAAACAGGCATCTCTGACCATGTCTAGCACCCAGAAAGCCCTCCATCATCAGGCACTGTGCCTGGTACTGCCCACTCCTCTGGGTTCTGCCCAGCAGTTGCTAAGGGCCTACCTATAAGAGCTCACGCAGGGCAGTTTCACTAAAGAATTTAGGGGATGGATGCCAAGCATTTCTGGAAGACCCCTCTGAGGCCTCTATGTCTCAAAAGCCCTGTTGGTGAGGTCTCAGGCTCCTTCCCACCTCCTCAAGCTCCTTGGTCCAGAGCGTGGCAGCAACCAAGGGCCAGGCAGGAATTCAAGGATCCTGCCTCCTACTGGACTATTGTAGAGTTAAGTGGGGAATGCCCATCCTGTGCCTGGCCAAGGGGATACGCCCCAAGCCCGGGAGTCTCATGCCCCTCTTAGCCTGTGCTGGGAAGGTGGTGGCCTTTGTAGACGAGGCCCAGGTGCATCTCTGAGTCTTGCAGTCTGTAGCCAACCAGGTGGCCTGGGCCAGGCTCTTCTTGGAGTTGGCCCAGCCTTAGGCAGCCCTGGCATCCTCCACGGGACACCAAGCTTCTCTTGGGTGGCTCCTCAAACCACCCACTTCTTCAGAGTCCCCCTCTAGCCGCATTTCCAGGGGCTCTGGGGCTTGTTGTGACATCTGCTCCCACAGTCTGCTCCAGGTGAGACCTGAAACCTGAAGCAGCACGTCCATGCACCCCACTCACTAACAGGGATACCTCACAGGTGAGGAAGGCCAAGGCAAGGTGAGCCTTGAGCAAGGGGCCCCTGGACAGGAGGTGTGGCCAGTGAGGCTAGAAGACATTGACATCTGTTGCCAGGGAGGCCTTAAACGGGGCTTCCCACGGGAGAGGACATTTCTGCTGCTGCATTGCTTTGTTTTGTTATGTTTTTAATTTTTTAATTGTTGTAAAATATTTATAACCCTGGTGGCTCAGACGATAAAGAATCCACCTGCAATGGAGGAGACCCGGGTTGGATCCCTGGGTCAGGAAGATCCCCTGGAGAAGGGAATGGCAACCCACTCCAATATTCTTGCCTGGGAAATTCCATGGACAGAGGAGTCTGGTGGACTACAGTCCACGGCATTTCCACGGCGTTGCAAAAAGTCGGACATGACTGAAAGATGAACACTTTCACTTCATTTCATATGTATAACGCAAAATACACCATCTTTCCTATTTTCAAATGTACAGTTCAGTGGCATTAAGTAATTACGCAACCATCACCACTGTCCCTTTCCAGAACTTTCTCATCTTGCAGAATTGAAACTCTGTCCCCATTAAAAAACTCCACATCCTCACTTTTCCCAGCACCCACCCTTCTGCTTTCTGTCCCTATGGATGTGACTTCTCTAAGTACATCATGTAACGGGAATCACCCAGTACTTGGCTTTTGTGACTGGCTTATTTTACTTCACATAATGTCCTCAAGGTTCATCCGTGTTGTAGCCTGTGTCAGAATTGCCTTCCTCTTTAAAACTGAACCCTATTCCCTTTTCTATACACTGTTGATCCATTCCTCTGTTGATGGACACTTGGGTTGATTCCACCTCTTAGCTCTTGTGATTATGCTGCTATGAACATGATGTACAATTATCTCTTTGAGACCCTGCTCTCTTCTGTTAGGTATATACACAGATGTAGAATTTCTGGATCTATTTTTAACTTTTTTGAGGGAAGTTTTGGAGAAGGCAATGGCAACCCACTCCAGTACTCTTGCCTGGAAAATCCCATGGATGAAGGAACCTGGTGGGCTGCAGTCCATGGGGTCACAAAGAGTTGGACTTGACTGAGAAACTCAACTTTCACTTTCCACTTTCATGCATCGGAGAAGGAAATGGCAACCCACTCCAGTGTTCTTGCCTGGAGAATCCCAGGGACGGGGGTGCCTGGTGGGCTGCCGTCTGTGGGGTCGCACAGAGTCAGCCACAGCTGAAGCGACCTGGCAGCAGCAGCAGCCTTACTGCTTTCTACAGCGGCTGCACCAATGTACATTCCCAGCAACATGCACAAGGGTTTTGATTTCTCCACAGCCTCACCGACACTTATTATCTTCTGGGGGTTTTGATGGCAGCCATCCATGGGTGTGAGGCAGCGATGTTGGTTTTAATACCAACCTACTCCCTGCTCCTACACTAGGCACCACTTGGGCTCTGAGGGACCACTAGAGCCCCCTTGACTCCCCAGGACCTGCTGATATAAATGTCCAGGAGGAAAAAAATAAAATAAAATAAAATAAATAAATGTCCAGGAGGGACTTCCCTCACAGCGCATGTCAACATTCAGCCAACTGTGATCATCTTGGCTGGTGCCACGTGTCCACCTCTGCCCCGATCAGCACTAGGGGGCCCTGAGGGTGGGATAGCCTTGCAGTAAGGGCTCCCACAGGGAGGACGGAAGGCGGAATACTGTGGCCTCCTGGGACATCTGACCAGCCAAGGATGGTCAGCAAACCTTTTCTATAAAAGGTCAGATTCAATATTCCAGGCTTTGCAGGCCACATCTCTGGCAAAACTAACATGTTGTTGTTGTTCAGTGGCTCAATCGTGCCCGACTCCGTGACCCCATGGACTGCAGCATGCCAGGCTTCCCTGGCCTTCAGCATCTCTGACAGCTTGTTCAAACTCATGTCCATTGAGTCAGTGATGGCACCCAACCATCTCATCATCTGTCATCCCATTCTCCTCCTGCCCTCAATCCTTCCCAGCATCAGGGTCTTTTCTAATACATAAACTTTGTCACTAAGTTTGAATTTCATACAGTCTTCATGTCATGCAATATTATTCTTCCACTGATTTGTCTGCAATCATTTAAAAATGAAAAAAAAAAACCAACCCATTCTGAGCTTGCAGATTTGCCCCCTGGCTGTGGTTTACCAAACCTTGTTCTGGAATTGATGGCAGGGGCATTGGGAAGACACCAGGTCCCACTGTACCAACAAGGGTGGGATGCTCCTCCAGCTCAAGGTTAGAGTTAGGACCTGGTTCCATGATGAAAAGGCTTCACCAGTGAGCCAAGTAGGCACTGGCCCTGGCACCTATTGGCATTACTCACCAACCCTCACCTGGCTCCTCGGTCCATGTCGATGGCAGCAGGAATCCATGGTGCCTCTGCTAAAGGCTGAGATTTGGGACTAAAGATCAGAAATAAGAGAGTGTGAACTCCAGGGCAAATCATGCTGGGCTGCTCACTTCACTCTTTCCTAACACATCTCTAGAGCCCTGTCTCAGCTTCAGCCTTGAAGGAAGCTCATGATCACCCTGGTGACCGTGAGTGCTAAACTGGGCTATTCAAGCCCTGGGGCAGGTAGCGGAAGACAGGAGACTTGCTGTCTTACTGAGGCTGCTGACTTCACGAGGCCATCAAAGAGCAGGCCCCATGGGCCAGGACCTGAGCGTTAACATCCAGCTCCTCCCTGTCGCACTGTGTGACCGAGGACAAGCCACTTCCACTATCTGCACCTGAGTTTCTTCATCTGTGAAACAGAAATGATAGAAACCCCAAGTGTTGTGTTGGATCCATTGAGTTAAAGTGTGTCAAGGGCTTAGGCACTCCGTTAAATCACACTCCATCAGTGGTAGCTGTTAGGATTTTTTAAGGGGGAGGTGGGGCAGGCCATGTGGCTTGTGGGACTTTAGTTCCCTGACCAGTGGGCCTTAGCTCCACTTACTTCCCTTCAGTGGAAGCACTAACTACTGGACTGCCAGGGAAGTCCGTGCTGTGATTATTATTTCATCTAATCTACACAAGTCTGTGAGGTAATTACTATTACTAGCCCCACTGTATGATGAGGAAACAGAGACACAGAAAGGGTAGGTAACCACCCCAAGGGCACACAGCTGGGACAGGGTGGACCTGGAGTCTGGAAAGTGGAGTCTGCCTGTGGGCCCAGGCTCTTAACTGCCTCCAAGCCCTGGCCTACATGCCCTCTCGGGAAACCACAGGAACAGAGAGCCCTGGGCTCAGAGTGGACCCTGTAGCAAGGTGTCCTGGGGCCACCCTGCCTGGATGGAGCTACCTCCTCTGGAAGGCGAGGCTCCTTATGACCCCACAGCCCGACCTCCTGTCCTCAAGCAATGTGTGCACACTCGCACATATCACAGTGCTGGGTGAGGACCCAACTTGGGGGGCCACACTCTGCTTCAGAGAGACCCTGTCATCCTGTGCGCAGAGCAAGTCCTGGGCTACTATGCTGAGCACCATTTGCTGTGGGGCCATGCCTGCCCCTTGGCTCCCCTCTGCAGACTGAGAGCCTGGGTGGTCTTCTCCATGGTCCTATGGTCTCATCAGCTTTCAGCAACGTCCTCCCCACCCCCAGACCCCAAAACACTAAATGTTGAAGGACCTGCCTTACCAGGACAGAACAGGAGCTTTCTTTCTTAACTTTTACCCTGAAGTGTGCCCCCAGCGGGGAGACCACTGGGGGAGACCACCGGCCTTGCTAATGCCAAACCAGCCATCTCCCTTGCCCACTCCGGACAGGCAGGAGGTGAGGGCTGCCCCAGCCTGGAGCGCAGAAGAGTCAGAACCCTGTGCAAAGGCAGCATTCTGTCCCCCTCCACGCCCCCCTCCTCCACCCACCAGGACTAGAGGCACCAAAGGACATGGAATCATCCTGTAAGTGGGGAAGCTGACATGAAGCCAGCTCAGGAGACCCCGCCCCTCCAAATGCCATGGAAAATCTCCAGGGCCCCTGCCTCTTTGATGGGAATGGTGGCTGGTCGCAGCAGGGATGCATGGGGGCTGCAGGTGGCAGTCCTCAAAGAGACTGGGATGCTACCTCCTATGAGGCACTTATGAAATGAAGTCAGAGAAAGGAATGAATGCATGAACCATCTAGTCCAACTCAATTTCAAATGAAAAAAAATATGCTAGAAACAGTAAGATGCTTGCTCAAGGGCACAGAATTGAGCGGCAGGGCCTGGATTAGGCTGTCCATCAACAAGTCTTTCTTGAGCACCTGCTGTGTGCTAGGTACCATTCCTGGCACTGGGGAGAGAGCACTGCCCAAGCAACCGGCCGGTGGGGGGCGGGGGGCCAGGGAGTGCTTTGCCCTCATGGAGCTTCCAGTCTGCTCCTGGGCCAGTGCCTGAATACCAGTTCACAGTGCTTTCTTACTCTGAGATAGCACACAGGGCCTGCCCCAGACCTTGCTCAGACCCTCCAGGGAGCAGCGGGCAGCCCTGGGCAGTGGACTGGCCTGCCGAGCCAACTCTGGACCGTGCACTTCCTGTGGGCAGGCACATCAGTGATTGCTCCCAAAATAGTGGACAGTCATCCATGGGGGGAGTGGCCCCTATTAATCAGTTCTTCTCTCGGCAACTGAATATGAAACCACACCTTCATGGAGTGGATGACCAGGGCAAGAAGGATGCCCGCTCCAGGGCCCACACATCCCAGGGAGTAACACGGACTCCAGAGTGACACTGTATCGGAGCCCGGGCTGGCACTGCTTTTGCCTATAGCAGCGGCAGCAGCTCCTGACTGAGGCTGAGCTTCACCTCGAGGTCTGAACACTCAGGGCAAATAACAGACTTTGGAAGACACTACTGCCTGAATCTGCCATGGGACACGGGTGCCCTTAACAGGGAGACACGTAACAAGGCATGGTCGGGAGTGCCAGCTTCTGGTCCTTACCAGGGTTGAGCCTCTCCCCCGTCTAGGGTCACTTTAGCCTGAGTTGTTCCAGCAGGGAAATGGGTAAGCTGGGTCAGATTTCTCACCCCAAGACTGCTGTCCCTTCACTCATGTACCAAGTGTGTGTATAGCATATCTGCCCCAGCCTCCGAACAGTGGCCGTGTGAACGATGCAGACTCCGGGTGCCGTAGAGTCCAGGGCGGCAGCCTGGCGGGGGAGGAGGCAGGTGACTGTGCAGGTGACTGGGAGTCAGGACTCCCATGCCAGGTCCCTCAAGGGTGAAGCACAATTAGCCAAGTGAAGAGGAGGAGAAGCACATTCTAGCCAAAGGAGGCACCTTGGCACAACTGGGAGGCACCAAGGTGAAGGCGGTGGGCTGTGGGTGGTAACTGCAGCCCAAGTGTTGGGGACGAGGACAGGCCTGGGGGCTCCAGCAGGTCAGGGAGCAGCCGGGCCTGGGCCACTGTGAGCCCATTAACCATCAGACTTCTTTCCAAAGCCATGGGGCCTTGAACAGATTTTATACAGGAGTGACAAAATCTGCCAAGTTTTCCTCACACTACCTGGGAGGAGCTGGAGAAGGTCATGGGTGTGTTTTGGGGAAAAAATCTGTGATTCCCCTGGGCTTCCCAGGTGGCGCTAGTGGTAAAGAACCTGCCTGCCAGTGCAGGAAACATAAGAGATGTGGGTTTGATCCCTGAGTCGGGAAGATCCCCTGGAGGAGGGCATGGCACCCCACTCCAGTATTCTTGCCTGAAGAATCCCATGGACAGAGGAGCCTGGCAGACTGCAGTCCATGGTGTAGCACAGAGTCAGACGCGGCTGAAGCAACCAAGCACACACATGCTATGATCCCCCAACCGCAATGCTGGCCTGTGGCTGCCACCACCAGTCAGGTGAAAGGACCTGCCTTCAGCCACCTGGCAGGGCCCAGGCAGCACCAGCCCAGCTGGCCTCCAAAGGCAGGACTTACCTAAAAGCCCCAGGGGTAAAGCGGCGCCTAAGGCTGCCTTGGGCCACCAGGGAGCAACTCCTGGACCGCTGGACCAAGGCTATTTGTGATATTTGTGCTGAGGGGTCGCTGGAACCCCTCTGGGAAAGATGAAGCCTCAAAGGAGCCTAGGTGTTCCTGAAGCCCCTCCCAGGGTAGGGAAGTTAGCAAGTGACCTGCTCACCCGCCAGAAGTTATATGGCCCCAGGAATGAGAGGCAGCCCCTGGGAGCCTCATCTGCCAATGGGAAAGAATGTCAGTGACTTATCTCTTGTAGAAATGAAATCACCCTAAAGCTCCTGCCCAGAGCTTGATAACCTCAGGTCAATGAGAGAGTTCCCCAGTGGCCTAGAAACCAGGCTACAGGCTCAGGAAGGCCCAGGGCTCTTTCCATAAGACCCAGAGCTCCCTCGGGGTGGAGATGTCATCTCAGATTCTCACACACACATATGCGTGCCCACAGGGGCCAGAAGAGCCTCCCTTCCACAGCCTGAATCCAACCACCTGGGGACCCAGGGACCTGATTTGTGCTCCTCCTGAAGGCCCTGCAGAAGTGACGGGGGGAGGGAGGGTGGGGAGTGGGGCAGACCCAGCATCCCTCTTTCCAGATGAGGGCTGCAAATCACCATGCGCTGAGCCAGGCCCACTTCCAGGGCCTTGCAGAACATCACCAATAGCAGACCCCACCCGCCACAGCCCCCAGAGCCCTGAGGTTCTCTGGAGAACACGGAAGGGAACTGGAGGCAGCATCTAGGGGCCCAGACAGGGACCCGCCCCTGAATAACTGTTAGGCCTCAAGCAAGACACTGCTCTTTGTTGAGCCTCAACTTCCGCATCACTAAAATGGACGCAGGTCATTTGCCCAGCAGGTGGCTACAGAGAAGCAATAAGCTCTCCATGACTGTTAGGCGGCATCATGATCGTCATCGTCAGCTTCTGTGAATGTTCACACAGTGAATATACAGGATGAAAGAGAATGCTCTGGGGAAGCCTCCGGGCAGAGGGGAGGGGCTGACACACAGAAACCAGCAACAAAGAACCCACGCTCACCGGAGCCTGGCCGGTTCCAAGCACCTTAATGCACACATCACCCCTCCGACAGGGCCCAAGGCGGGCACTGTCATGGTCCCCACTTTCCAGATGAGGAAACTGAGAGGTTAAGCCAGGATCCAAAAACTAGGTTTGGGGGGTGCTCTGAGCCCATACTCCAGGCAACCTCCTCCACCCCCATTGGAGAGGCCCAGCAGCCATGCTACCCACCTGGCCTGGGAGGGCATGGGGATGTCCCCCCAGAGAGGAACAGTTCAATGCTCAGGTGCCATGCATGTCTCGGGGTGGAGGCTAGGCATGAGTGAGCAGGTGGCGTACTCCCGACTGAAAGCCAAGCACACTCTGAGCCCCCGCCTCTCCCCTCTCCCAGGGAGGCCCCAAAACAGCCATGTCTCTTGCCGCCCTTCCTGAGCAGCCCAGTAGCTATGAGTGATTTTGGAAACAGCTCTTGGAAGTGAATCTAAGCTCTGCCACCTGCAGTGCATGGCTTCCTCAACCTTAACTTTCTCATCTATAAAAGGGAGACGTGGTGGTTTAGTCGCTAAGCCATGTCCCACTTTTGAGACCCCATGGACTGTAGCCCTGCAGGGTCCTCTGTCCATGGAATTTTCCAAGCAAGAAAACTGGATGGGATGGCCATTTCCTTCTCCAACGGATCTTCCCGGCCCGGGGATGGAAGCCGCATCTCCTGCATTGCCCGCAGAGTCTTTACCACTGAGCCGCTAGGGAAGCCCCTGTGTGTGTGCACACTCAGTCACTTCAGTCACGTCCGACTCTTTGCAACCCTATGGACTGTAGCGCACCAGGATCCTCTGTCCACGGGATTCTCCAGGCAAGAATACTGGAGTGGGTTGCCATGCCCTCCTCCAGGGGATCTTCTCAAACCAGGGACTGAACCCACGTCTTTTACATCTCCTGCATTGGCAAGCGGGTTCTTTACCGCTAGCACCACCTGGGAAGCCCATAACATTACCTATTCCCCTCGACCCCGGGGCTGTTGTGAGGACTATATTGAAATAATGCATGAAAAAAAAACCCAGGCACCCAGGAAATGTTTGTTGAGTGACTAAAGGACTGACCAGATAGTGTCATTCTACTTTTAATGCAGCTTTGGGGCTACAGGGACATCACAGTGACTTCCCTGTTACTGACCAGGGGAGGGCAGTGGGGCTACAAACATACAGGCCACAGAAATGGTGCCTGCACCCACCCACCCCCAACCCCAGCCCCCAGCCCCTGCCCAGCTAGAGGGTGATCTAACCCAGATTTAAATATGTAACGACCCCCACCACATGCAGTAGTAAAGAATCCACCTGCCAATGCAGAAAACGCAAGAGAGGCAGGCTTGATCCCTGGGGCATAAAGATACCTGGAGGAGGAATTGGCAGCCCACTCCAACATTCTTGCCTGGAAAACGCCATCATCAGAGGAGCCTGGTGGGCTGCAGCCTATGGGGTCGCAAAGAGACGCAAACGGCACACATGCACGACACCCATCACAGTGTCTAACGGGCCAGGCACACCACCTTTTGACAAGGAAGAAAACGAAAACGGCAAGAAATACACAGCTAACCATGCAACCTCAGCCACAATTACAGTCTAAATCCCCACTCAACCACACACATACATACTCACCCACACAGCCTCCAAGACGGGCAGACTCGCACACAGCTGGTCACACATGGCCACAGTCACAGTCTCACACACCTCAGCTCAGCAGAGAGACACACCTGCAGGCACAGCACGATCGCACACCACTCAACCTCACCCCAATTCCCATCCACTCCCACCAACAGCCAGCCCCACTCCCCATACAGCCCAGCACCCCAAGCACCACCCACCCTAGTCCCCCACACAGTCACCCTACTCCCCCAGTCCTTACATACAGCAGACTCACCCCCTCCTGCAAGACCTGCAGGTAATTTGTCACTTGCTCCAAACATCCCATTGAAAGCCTGGTAACCAGGCTGGGGTTGCTCCCAGGGCCTCTGCCCACAGGAAGGGTGTTTTGTTTCGGCTTCTTTGCCTGCAAAGGCGCACTTCCTTCAACCCACAGCCGTCTCCGTGGCTTGGCGGCAGCCTCTGGCCTCCCTGCCCCCTCTCGCCCTTGAGGGAGGCCTGGGAGGGTAGCCTGCCAGGCCCCTTGGGGGGTCTCAAGCGAGAGTTCTCACAGGACTTTGCAGAGGGCATGCTGCAGGCCATCCTGAGTTCCAGATGGGTCAGGGGCCCAATCCTGGTGTAGGGGCCCCCTCCTGGATCTGTGGAGGGGAATCAGCCTCCACCGCAGTCATGGTGTCATATCCAAAGGGCCTAGGAGAGGAAAGGGACACCGGAAACCCCTGGAGCCTCTGCTTCCTGGACTATCAGTCTGAACGTCTATGAAATGGGGGGAAACAATGGGAGGTATCTGTGGGGGTCCCCCCTCCCCTGCACACCCCAGCCTCAGACTCCACTGGTTCCCTGAGGGCTCAGGGCACATCTAAAGGTCAACCAAAAGCGAATCTGGCCCGTGGAAACATCTGAGGCAGGTGGGGCTGGCAGTGATGGCTCTGGCTGGCCTGGCCTGACCCACTGGTCCTGTGAGGGGTAACAGCCTGGTAGCCTGAAGAAGGAAGGGAGGGACAGAGGGAAGGGCAGCAGGAGGGGCCAGGGTCAGAGGCACTGGATCTAGTGGACGGCTTGGGAGGCTCACTCTCTGGGCCGCGTGGGGGCTCCAGGGAACCTCTGCGGAGAGGCGGGACCCTAAGCAAGGCCCCCTGGGCAGAGAAGGGATGCAAATGGGGGAAGAGCCACAGGCAGAAGAAAAGGAACAGAGAGGCAAGGACCACAGATGCACAGGAAGGAAGCCGCATGACCCCACTGGAGAAGCCCCAGCGCTGCTGTCTGTCCTCACGAGAACAGGAGGGGGGCCACCTGCTCCCCCAGGGGCCTGACCCCACAGAGGCACAGGCCAGCTCAGGGCAGCAGGGCACCCCTCAGGCGCATGCCAGCCACTGCCCTCCCACCTCAAGTCCTAGGAATTTCCTGGGCTCCTGTGGGACCCACGGGCCACCCTGTGACCCAGGAGGGTGCCCAGGGATGCTCAGCATCCAAAGAGCAGAAACATGCCGGTGACTCACATGCCGCCCCTCTTGGAGGCTGCAACAAAAATTCCTGGGCCAGGGCCAGGGTAGGGGCTGGGCTGAGGGCTTAGACCACCACAGAGCCACAGGCAGCTGGGCGGTAACCTCTATACCCTAACGTGCCCAGGCCAGTCCTATCTTCATGAAATTTTGTTCTTAGCCCCCACTAATTCTCATACCATCTCTAGATTTCACAGGGTAACAAATCCACCCCTCAGACAAACTCCTGGCAGGACAGTAGCTCTCTTGAACAAGAGAAGGATGGAAGAAGACAGGCCAGAGGCTGCCTCCTGCCACCAGCTGACCATGTGGATTGAGGTGGGCCCCTTCAGTTTCCCCATTGTTGTTTAATGGGGTTAGATATAACCCCTTAAGGTCCCACTACTCAAATGCCAAGGTTTCTGGGAAGACCCCACGTGACCCCCCTCAAGCCACAAGTTGCAGCCCCTCCGACCCCAGAGGGCCTCTGATGAAGTTAAGGCCTTAGCCCCAAAGTCCTCCCAGGGAAACAAGCAGACCAGCCATGGCACTGGGACTCCAGTACCCAGGGTGCCTGTCCTGGCTGTGTGACCCCAGGTAAGCCCCGAAACTCTCTGAGCCTCAGATTCCAAACCCTAGGAAAAAAAGATGAAATCATTTCCTGTAAAGGTATGATGCAAGGGTTGCCTGATAACACCACCCAGTGGGTATCTCCAGGAATCCCTTCAACTGTAGTTGGGCATGTGTTACTACTACCACCACCCAATCTACCACCTGCTAAAATCCCCACAGCAAAAGGACAACTGGCATCCTCAGGATAGATGGAAGCCTTGCTTCTGGCTTCCATTCCAAGATATTAACCTCTTCCCAGTTACAGTCATCTCTATTAATAAACGGAGATGGGCATGGGGTCAGGTGGGCTTCAACCTCTCAGATTTCACATTTCCTCCCAGGGACGGGGGGCTTCACGGGCACTTTCAAATGGTAATAGACTCGGCCCTGGTGCAACATAATTAGCCTTGGGACTAGAAGGGTAAACAAATGTGTAATTCATGAATTTGCTAATTGTCCTTCATTTTGATCTCCTGCCATTTTTCCTAGACTCTGCCTGACATCCGAGCTTGTGGCAAGGACTCAAAAGAGTGCCGGGTGCGGCCCAGGGAGGCACTGGCTTCAAAGTCGGACACCTGGACTTGCCCTCCCCCAAGCTGCCCCCTCCAGCCTGGAGCCCACCACCCCAGATATCACACAAGGCAGGAAGCCCGTGGCACTCCATCTTTTATTTTCTTCAACTGTACACAAATGTAAAATACTTTAACAGCAAGTCTATGGGAAAAAATTGTTTGGTTTTAAATTATTATGAAACAGAACCTAAGGGGAGCTTTATTAAATAAACATAAAGATGGGGGGTTAAGGATACACACCTGCATTCTACCATTGTCGTTTTTACTCTAGCTTCTGGGTGTGTAAGGATAGAAAAGACACATCAAACTGAATAAACAAAATCCATGTATACCCTGAAACGCTGGCAGGCCACTCAAGGGATTGTTCAGAACGTCCACCTCATAAAGATGGCCTCACCATCTAATAAAAATTAAAACCGATCTGTTGGCCTCTTTGGTTCCAAAATTATGTATAATACATTTAACTGTATTTTTTTTCACTGCTATAAAAATAACTTCTTTTTTCAAATGGCAGTTTCTGACTAATCATGCAACTAAATCAGTGCAAACATTAAAAGCAATCATTCGCTTAAAAAAGAAGCAAAGGATTTCATTTCAAGTATAAAAAAATATAAAAAGAGTCGTACGAGTCCAGTTACATCTAGTGTGGGTCAACCCTTTAAATTGCATAGTTCACATGGCACTTGGACCTCTGGGGTGAGCTCAATGCTCTGCCAAGGGCCACTTCTGGATACACGCGGGAGGGCAAGGGTTGTATCATGTGCGTTCAGGCGGGTGTGCAAGTGCTAGGAGTAGGGCAGGCGAGCAGGTAGGGGCCACATCCGTGGCTGGCCCTGGTGGCCAGAGCCTACATGGGCCACTTTTGCAAAGCAGCTGAAAGCCTCTCCCTCTTCCCCAGACCCGGTCAACTGCTCCCCTCCCTCAACCCCTGCAGAAGGGGCAACCCCACCCCCTGAGCATCTCCAGAATGCCTTCACCCCACCATTCCCTCCTTCTAAGAGCTCACCCTCCCCTTGCCTAAGAGTCATTTCCACCCCTCCCTAACCAGTCCTAGAGGAATCTCCCCAGGGAAGGGCACAGATTGCAACTTTTTTTGTTCCACTTGGAACAGTTCAGATTTTAACTTAAAAGGTCAGACCTGGTAGAAAAGTCCCTTTTCAATTATACAACCGGAATGAATGACCATTCAACTGCTAGTGATCAGTTAAAGCATCAAATTAAGACCCTTCTCCTCTCCCTCCCTCCCCACCCCCAAAACACACACACACATAGAAGTCACACCAGGGCCCCAAGCGACAGTCAAATGGTCACTACCACAGCTCCATGGTCTCCGGTCTCTGGCAGGTGGTAGCCTAGTTGGGCCTCCTTCTCCAAGGATGGGATAGGACAGGCTGCCCGGCTCGCCGCAGCAGGAAGGATCCCAGGCCAGGGGAGCAAGCCCACATGTTGCAGCCAAGAGATGTAGGGACCCCGGCGGCCTTGAACGGGCAAAGCGGGACACGCGGCCCTCTGCAGGCTGCCTGCTCCCCACCCCCCAACTGCTGCTCCTCTCCAAGCTCCGGGTTCGCTCGCTCTCTCTCCCTCTGTGTCTCTTGTCTTTGTGCTTTCTGTGTGCTCGGAAGGCGCGATTCAGAGTGGCCAGGCCAGCTGGGGGGGGGGGGGCGGGGGCGTGGGGGAACGGTGGCTGCTCACCCCATTCTCTCCGAGTGACAGGCATTTGTGGCTGAGCTGCTATTTATCACCGCATACACTTGCTGGGATCCCAGAGGCTGCCATGTGGGTGGCAGGATGCGTCTGGCTGTGCGCGTCTACGTGTGCATTGTCCAGTCCTTCGTGTCCGTGGAGGGTTCTCCCTCTGTTTTTGACAGACCGCTGGATGAGGAAGCAGGAAAAGATCTCAGGCCGGCCCCGGGCACCTCCCGGGCATCACCGCGCTCCACTTGCCACACCCTGGTCCCCATGCCCCGATGGAGCCGCGCCCTCATGCGCAGCCGCACTCCTCCACGATCATATTGGGCACGTCCCGCTTGACGATGTTGTACTCGTCGTCGAAGTAGAGCATGGACATGGTGCTCAGCTTGGTGGGGATGCAGCAGGAGTTCACGGTGCCCGGGTTCAGCCCCCGCATGCGGTACTGGTTTACCACGGCCGTGTGGAAGGAGGAGGCCGAGCCCGGCACCCCGGCCAGGTAGGCAGGGCAGCTGCCCTCGCAGTAGTTCCCGTAGTAGCCGGTGGGCGCAATGATCCAGTCGTTCCAGCCGATGAGGCGGAAGTCGATGAAGAACTGCTGCCGGCAGCACAGGCTGGTCCTCCCGTCGCACTCCAGGCCCCGCTTGCGGATGCGGTGCCTGCTGTCGCCCAGCCGCGCCTGCACCACCACGAAGGGCCGGTGCGACTCCTCGCCCGGGTCCACGAACACCGGCACCACGGCCAGCTCCCGGCAGCCGTCGCACTGCACGTCCAGGCTGAGACGCCGCTCGCCGCGTGAGAACAGGGCCTGGATGGGTTCGGTGAGTGGGAAGGTGTGCCAGCCGCTGCGCTTGAGGTCCACGCGCTTCTCCACCGCGGCCCAGCGGTCGCCAGGGCCCTGCTCCTGGAAGTACACCTTTACCCGCACCTTCCGCCGGCCGCCCTTCTCCAGGACGTAGGGCAGCAGCTTCAGGTAGAGCCACAGGCTGGCCTGCACTACAAACAGGTTCTGGTTGCCTTCGTTGGAGATGAAAAAGTACAGGCGGACCCGGGAGGAGGCCAGGCCATCTGCGGAGAAGCAAGAGAGCAGGCCAAGTTAGATCAAGGAGAACACTAGGCACTGCAGAAAACGCATTCTGCCGCATATCGCTGGACCGGGCCCTGGCCGAGCAGCTGGAGGACCGTCCTGACCAGAAATACCACTCCTGGGGCCGCAGCCTCCAACGGTAACCTGGGAGAGGCAGGGAAAATTGTTTCCTATCTTGAAGCTGGGACCAGGTTGGGGCCGGAGGGTCCGGGCCTAGAAAACTGGCCTCACCTCTCCCAGGCCAGGGTTCCCTGGAGACAGGCTGTCAGGCCTCAAAGCTCAACGGAGGAATCTGTCAGGAGGCCAAGATCTTAACAAGTTGTTATGGGTATCTGTGAAATCTGAAAAACAAAACCAGGATCTCACTAAGGATTTGGGGTGGGTTGTTTTAGCAGAGTTTGGGTTCTTTCTTTTCTTTTCTTTCTTTCTTTTTTTTTTTTTTTTTGGTTAACTTAGGGCATTGCAAAATCCAGCTGAGCCACCTACAGCCTCTTTCCAGTGTTTACCTAAGCATGATCTGATCCAACCCCCAGTGGAACCTCCACTGCAAACAAGCCAGCTCTGCTCAGATTTCTGACACAGGAACGTGTGCTCTGCAGGCTGCAAAGTGCAGCCTTTGCTTCTGAGTACTTCCAAGGGACAGGGCACGCAGTCTTGAAACTTGAAGTCTACCCCTTTCATGAGACACTGACTCCCCGTGAATGGCACATTTGAAGTCTCCATCGATAAGGAGAATTGGTTTATTAGTTGTCTCAATAATTCAGCTCAACAAGAAGAGAGGCCATGCCAACTGAGAGAGGAATCCTCTCTCATCCTACATTTCAGTGACCCTGCTCTCTGACGATCCCTACTTTTTTTTTTTTTTTCCTCCGGGAAGAACAAATAAGCCAACTGTGTGGCCTCCTATGGTTTTATCAAACCTCCTACCACTGCCCCCTTCCCAGCCCCCTCCTCAGGCCTCGCCTGGCTCCTCTAATAACACTGACATCTGACTTTGAAATGGGGGAAAGTGCAGCCTTAAAAGCTGGTCTTGGACGAGCTGCCTGTGACCTGAATCTGTTATTTATAAGTCAAAGAGCTGGCTCCGTGGAACCGACCAGAAATATAACAGCCCCTGCTGTCATTTTGTGCCACCGGGACCAAAAGGCCTCCTCGACCTTCCAGAATCACATTTCTGCTCTGGGCCCCAAAGCACCTTTTAATCCAAGCTCTCTAATTGCATGTCCAGATTCCCTTGACTCTGTCGGACAGCTAAAACGGCAGTGCATTTCTTTCTAAGCACAAACCAGCCCTGATTGTCTCTGCTTTTCTCCACACCCGGCCATGCAAAACTTTTCATCCCTTTTCATCCCCAGGCGGCACCTGCACAGTCTGCCCGCTGCCTTGGGGGTTGGGGGGAGGCATTCGCAGCCTGGGGACACAACTGCCACCAACTCTCCCCCGCAAGGCTCCCTGCCCACCCTGCCCTGCCCAAACCCGAGCTTCCCCCTGCGACCTTCTCGGCAGTCCCCCTGCACAAATGGGGCTGAGCTCCAGGCACAAAAGCCAGCCTGGCTCATTCAAGTCCTGAAAAGGACAGCAGAGCCGAAAGCACTTGCAGCATTTCAGCGCGAGCACATTTTTCTCCTTCTTTTAAAGTTCGAAAGATGTTTTTCCTCTCTTGATTTTTATATTCAGACAGTGGTTAAAAAAATTTGCAATATAGGGCCGGAGGAACATTCCAGAAAGGACTCCGACCCTTTGTTAACTAGGAACTCTGCTGGCTCTAAAGCCAGGGAGCTGCCTCAGCTCCCAAGCAAGCCGAGAGGCACGGGGCTGCCCTCTGAGCTGCAGCCTTTCTCTGCGTAAATGATGGGACCTGTTGAGAAGCCTGCCTTCCACCGATTCCGGTGCCCACACAATCGGAAGAGAGGTTGCCTAGCTCTCCCCAGCGAAGCTTCAGCAATCCTGGCAAGCCCACGCTGCCCGGCGATGGAAGCGGCCCCAGGGGCCTCTCACGCAGGCATACACACACACACACAGAGTCACACACACATACACACACTCCTCCGGCCCACGGATATCAACAAGCACACACATCTCCATCTATACTGCTAAGCCTACACTCCGATCGTGGGAAACAAAAACATTAAGCAATCACCAAGCGAGTGCCCGCGGAGCCAGGGCCGCAATAGTCCGCCGGGAGGGGGACGCGCGCCCAAAGGCGCTGGGGCCCGTTTCGGAGAGCAGGGGTGGAGGACAGAGCGCTCCTCGGCGGGGATAGGGGTGCAGGAAGGGGTTGCTGCCTTCGAGAAGAGGACCGCAACCCGGACGGAGCGCACAGGGCCGGAGGCGAGCGGGCCGAGCCAGCAGTCCGGGTTTCCCCCAGGGCGCGCGGGCTGCGGCGGCGGCGGCCAGAGTCAGCGAAGAGAAAAGCGGGTGGAGGAGGTAGCGAGGGCCGCTCGAGGGACCGACCCACCTGTCTCGGCGAAGCTGATGATCTCGGAGACGCGCTCCGGGCCGTCTGCGCCCGGGCTGGCGTGGCCGTCGAGGTGCGGGATCTCCACCCGGCCGTCCTCGCGCACCTTGCCCGCGTGCAGCTTGCGCAGGGCCGTGACCATGGCGGCCTTGGGCACGGCGTGTGTGATGTTGGGCCGGCCCCGCATCTGCAGGCGGCTCAAGATGTGCCGCTTCACCGCCTCCAGGAAGTCGCCGTCTACCCGGCCCAGCTCCTCCGGCCGCCGGAAACCGCCGCACGACGTGCAGGTGTCCTGCGCGCCGCCGGGGGCTCCGGGCGGCGGCGGGGGCGGCTGCGGCGCGGCGGGCGACGGCGGGGGCGTGGGAGAGCCCCAGACCCCGGGCCCCAGCCAGCCGACCGCCAGCATCACAAGGCAGGCGGCCCCCAGCGCCCGACCGGGCAGCCCGTCCATGGTGCGCCGCTGGCGACGAGGGCGCCCGCCGCGAGGCGAGCCGAGCCGAGCGCAGGGCGGCTCACGGCTCCCGGCGCGCCGCCCCGCCCCGCCCCCGCCCGGGCCTCCGCCCGCCCGCCGGGAGGGCCGCAGCCGGCTCACAGGGGGAGGGGGCCCGGTCGGGCCGCGGGGGTTCCCGCGCGGCGGGGAAGGGGCGCCGTGGGCCGCGGGAGGCCGGAGAGGCGCCCTGGGCGAGGCAGGGGCAGGAGGGTTACTGCCGCGCGGGCGTCTCGGGGCGCGTCGGCATCCGCAGCTTTCCCCCCATCCTCTCCGCGTCGGGGCCCCGCTGCCCCCGCTCGGGTGAAGCGAAAGCAGCGGCAGCGGCGGCTTGGCGGCCGGGCTGGGAAGGTGGCAAAAGGGCCGGTCGACGCAACTTGGGCGAGACGGAAGCGAAGGCGCCCGAGCCCCCAGAGCGGAGCCGGGCGCGGCTTGGCGCGGCGCTGCGGCGGGCGCTGCGGCGGGGCCCCGCGCTCGCACCTGGGCGCCTCGCCCTCGCCCTCGCCGCCTAGCACCGAGGAAGGGCCGCGGGCGGTGGCGACGGGTGGGTCGTCCTCTCCGCGGGTTGGCGGGCGGACAGCGGCGCGAGTGCGGTGCCGGTAGCGCCGCGGAGCGCGGGCCCGCTCAGAAGCGGCGCGGAGCCTGGGACCGCGGGCCCTGCAGTCCTCGCGGCGCGTCACAAGGCAAAGTTGTCTCCAGGCTCCCGGGGCGCCGCATCCACCGGCAGGCGGGCGGGCGGGCCGGCTGCTGCGCGCTCCGGCGGGTCCTCTGCTCCGCCCGCCTCCTCGCCGCCTGCCTCCCTCCGCCCGCCTGCGCGGGCCGGCGGGACTCCGAGCGCCAGGCTAGGCGGCGGCGGGGCCCTCCTCGTCCCGGTCTCTTCTGCCTGCGCGGCGGCGGCGATGTCGGTTCGAGCTCCTAAAAGTATCGCCGCGTCCCCGGCGTGGGTGCCCTCGTTGGCTCTCCCGCCGACACACGCCGCAGGGCCGGGAGAGAGCTGCGGGTGGCGGCCGCGTCCCCGCGCCCGGCCGCGGCAGAGTGCGGATCCCGCCAAGGAGGAGTTCTTCTCTTTGCCCTCTTCTTTTACTCTCGTTTTTTCTCCCAAGGGTGAAAAAAAAAAAAAAAGCCGCACAATCTCCGTATGTGCGAGCGCGTTGTGATAGAGGTTGGCAGGAAAAAAAAAGGGGGGGGGGAGGGGGCAGTCTCGCCCTGGCCGTGCGGGAGGAGACTGTCCGCGCCTCCCCGCTCTGCTTCCCGGGGTTGCGGGGGGGATGCGGGGGGAGGGGGAGGCGGAATCTGTTCAGGTTGATGCTGCCCGCTCCCCGCCCACCCCAGCTTCCCTCCGCTCTTTTCCTTCTGCCTTAGCGAGAAGGAGGAGCGAACCGACTGGCTTCCCTCCCCTCCCCACCCCACAAGACCGGGCCACTTCTGCGGTCTCGAAACTTTCTCGCCACGTGGGCGCCCCGGACCCCCGCCCGGCTGGGCTGCGGGCGGCACCGACGGGCTCCCCGACCCAGGATCCCTGCGCTCGTCTCCTCCCGGCGGCCGCGCAGGCCCTGTCCTAGTCCCTGCCGCCGCCTTCCCCGCCCAGGAGAGGCACCTCTCCTCGCCGCAGCCGCCCCCGGCCTTCCTGGGGTGCTCCCTCGCTGGCCGCGGCAAGGCGGGGGCGGCCGCGGGCGCCGCGGACTGGCTCCGCCGGTGGATGTCGCTCCGGGGCTGCAGTGCCGGAGCCAAGCGCCCAGGGCCGCCGGCACACTGGGTGAGACGTGGACCCCGCAGACTGTAGGGGTCTGGGGGGCCGCTGCCTCCGCCGGCGCCGCGCCCGGAGAAGCTGCTCGACTGCATGCGGAAGCGGCCTCGCGGCCCATGAGCCTCCCGAGCTCTGGGCTTGTCAGGCTGGAGAAGCTTTCAGCACCACTGCGGCCGCCACCCCCCTAGTTGGCAAATCTTGGCCGCAGACAAAGCCAGGTCCCAGTCGAGGCTCCGCTACGGCCGGCCTTGCCGGAGTGACCGTGGCTAGAGCCTTCCCATCCTAGTCTCTGCCGCCTCGTGCTTACACGGGCACAGTAATGACTATTGAAACACTGGCTGGTGGGGAGCCCTAAAGTAGGCAACCGGGCCAAGCTCCTCACAGAACTCAAGAAACTACCCTTCCAAGGCTGCCGTTCTTAGGCCACTAGCGAAAGACGCTGTCAGTGAACAGCAGAATCCCAGCCTCGTCCAGAACCCCAAGTGGAGTCCGTTCCTTCTGTCCCCCCTGGCGTCCCGACCACCATGTGGAGCAACAGGACGGTTCTTCTAGGGTGCAGCAGGAACGCGGCCTTGCGCTCTCGTCTCAACTGCCTAGACCCCCACCCACAGTGAACGCGCCGCATAACAACGGAACTGCAGGGAGTTTAGCTTCTTAGCGTATCGGGGAGCCCGGGACAACCGAGGTGGACCGCGGCCTCAGGCTCAGGGCTCCCCCCAGCACCCGCGGCCCCTCATCGCAAGCTTCTCAGGCCAGCCGGGCACTGTGGCGTTTAGCCTCAGCCGGACCGCAGCCTCACCGAGGTCCGCAAGTCTGGAGGCGGAGCGCCCCCTCCCTCCCGATCCGAGGAATCGACTCAAAGGTGCGCAGGGCCGGTCCCAAGGTACAAAAATGGGCTGCTCTGGGTTTTATCAACCGAAAGTCCGAAATAGGGGACAGGCAGGGTCCCCGAAATGCCGGTCCCCAAAATGGCAACCTTTTTGGTTCCTTAGGGCTTTCTCCAGATCCTGAATCGTTGCCACTCCCAAACTGACAGCCCTTTGTTCCCTCGGCTTACCACCCCTGGCTCTGGCCCAGAGCCTGGGAAACCCTGAGCAGAGAGGAGGTAACCTCTGCCTCCTGGGCAGCTTGTACCACCGCCTTCTACGCAGTGGCCCTGAGCCAGCCCAACCACCTTTGTGATTTTGTGATTTTGCTTGCCTCTTCTGCCAGGCACACTTGCTCTGGTCTACTGGTCCTTCCCATCACCACAACCACCAACCTACATGGGGATCTCACGCCCAGGCTTCAAGACCCAGCCCAATCTTGGTGAAGCCGCCATGGCCTTCTTGTGCCCTGAATAGCTGTTTGCTGGTTTTGCCCCTCGGATCAGTGCCCAGATTTTACCTGTTCACCTGTCTCCTGTGAGGGGCCTCAGGTTCCTGCAGGACAAGGACCAGGCCTCTGTGTGATGCCAGACCTGGAAGATAATCAGGTGCACTTATTGACCCAGTGTTTGGTTGGTTGACTGATTGATGGATTGAAAGAAGTCGGTAAGCCAGCAAAGGCTTTAACACCTCTACTTCTCAGCACAAACTCACAGTAGTGTTCCTTGCCTTCTCAGTTACAACCCTTTATTTATTTTTTTGTGAAAGTGTTAGTCACTCAGTTGTTTAATTCTTTGTGGCCCCATGGACTGGGGCCCACCAGGCTCCTCTGTTCATGGAATTCTCCAGGCAAGAATTCCCTTCTCTAGGAAATCTTCCCCACCCAGGGATTGAACCCCGGCCTAACACATTGCAGGCATTCTTTACCTTCTGAGCCACCAGGAAAGCCCATTTATTTATGTATGTATTTATTTATATTTATTTTTTGGCCACACCCCACAGCATACAGGGTCTTAGTTCCCTGACCAGGGATTGAACCCAGGCCCCATGCAGTGAAGTCTTAACCACTGGACCATCAGGGAAGCCCCGCAACCCTTCTTATTGTGGACAGAGCTGGGTAGAGCTGTAGGAAGAGGGGAGGGCTCCACGCCTTTGTGAAGGTGCAGCATCCTGCTCATCGCCCTGGTGCTGGGAAGAGGCAAAAGCCACCATGTCCCTGCTGGTCAGAGGAGAGAAGATGAGGTTCAGAGGAGGGTCCTCATTTTGCTCCCCTGACGAAGGAGCTGCAGCCCCGCTGCCAGTCATCTGCTGGGAGGGAACTGGGTCAAGCGGTAGTCAGAAACCATCTGCTCGAGAAGCTGGGATTATCCCGCCCTCTGCTGATCCCCCAGCCCTCAGGAGCCAAGGGTGTAAATTGAGTTCTTCCAGATCACCTTGTGCTTTGCGGGGGAGCTCCCCATTCCCTACTGAGGAGCAAGGACCTTTTCCTGTTGCTTCAAAGCCTCATTTAGCACTGGACTCTGTTCTCCTTTAGATTGAGGGTGACCTCAGCCCACAGTCTGAGCCAGGGATGTGACTGCGCCTGTCAGTTTTGAATACAATAATGTACATCAATACTTCAGCCAACACCCTCTAGACCGGCTGCAGGACCGGGCCGCCCGGTCCTGGAATGCTGGCTCCCTGACGCCGTCAAGGAACTCAGGCCCAATGGTAAAGGCGGGAGGAAACATGGCGACAACATGGATCCAGGCACTCAGAGTATGAAGAGGCTTCCTCCAGGGAGCTCAGAGCACGTGCTCTCACAATCGCGTGTTGTTTTGTTTTGCATAACCTGGAGCTGACGAAGATGTCCAGAAGTGACAAAGCAAATGATAAAAGTGAATCTCAGCATGCAGTTCTTGGCCACACGGCCCCTACAGAGTGTTGGGGCACAGTCCTTCTCAACATGGGTGCTCCAGACCTGGGATGGAGAGGGGCCTCTGTCTGAGTTGGGTTCCAGGGATCCGTGTTCACTTTTTCACCACTGGTCAAGAAGCCACAGCTGCCAGACATCACCATCACGCATTATAACTCCATAGGGCAGCTTGCTATCTGAACAAGAGCTTCATGCCAGGCCACACGGGACAGCCTGCCCACCAGCAGCCCCAGGCACAAGCGCAGGACAACCTGGAGCCAGGTGCAAAGCAGGATGGAGCCAGGGAACCACAAGGGACAGAGGACCACCAGCTGATCTGTATAAGAGCCCAGGCACCAACACAGAGCCCTTTCAGGAAGCCCCAAGACCACCTCATTCATTTTCCATCCTGAGGAAAGTCCTCGATGAGAGAGTGGGCATGGGGGGCTTACTTTAATAAGGCAGCCCCTTATTTCTCACCAGGGCAACTGGACAGTGCCCACCTTCCAAGACCCAGCAGCCCTCCACATTCCCAAGCCCTTCTGCTGTGGCCTGGAAATGATGCCGGTCATCTCTGAAACTCCACCTGTGCTACGGAGCATCCATGCCCGGCACCCAACTCAGCACCTGCTCACCTGCACCTGTGTGTGACCTGGCCAGTGGTCCTGGGGTTCAAACACAGACCCAGGAATTCCAGTGGATCCACAGGGCATCCCACCTCACGCGTGCCACTTCCCCAGCTTCCCACCTGGCACTAGCATCTGACACAGCCATGTCACACCTTTGCATGGCCCTGTGCTGTTTCTAAACCAGCTCCAACACAGAATCACCTTGCTGGGCTTCCGTCTAGCCATTCCTCTTGACCTGATTCCCTCAGCACCCGGTCTCCTGAAATCTACTGTCTGTTAGCAAGAACCACACAAATCACTGTATTTGTGGTTCCATTCCTGGGAATGGGCTAGCCTGAGGGAGTATAGGGAGCCCCCACCCTCTCTCCCGAGCAAGACTGGGGGCAGGGGTGCCAGAGGCTATGCAGGAGTAGGATTCAACATGTTTTGAATGTTCAGGAATTATTTCAACAGCAGGCCCGTAGGGATGGCTGTCCAAGTTGGTGGTTTTTTCTGGAAAAATAGAGGTGCTAAATACAGCATTTGGTGAGTGTCCCACTTCAAACTGCTCATCACAAACTAGCCCTGGCACAGAATTCCTTCCTATCCACTCGATAACCACACTGAACTAGCTGCTGGGGATCTAGCAACGCAGAATCAAAGTCCCGACCCCGCTCACCCCCTCCCCTGGGTGTACCTGGGAGACAGGAGGGCTCTGGCAGCTTGTTGATACCTGTGGTGCAGCAGGAGCCAGGACAAGGAACACCTCCATCTGCCAGGAGGCTCAGAGGAGGCACGATCTGAGCTGAGACTTGAAGCAGAAGGAGGCGTTGTCCAGGTGGACAGGAGAGAGCGAAGATCGGCTGAGGGGAACCCAAGAGATGAGAACATGCAGTCCAGGTGAAGAGCAAGGGCAAATCCATGGGGACGAGGCCAGGGAGGGGCCTTGTCAGTCCAGAAAGGGGTGTCAAAGCCAGATGGGCATGTGGCCCTTGGCAGGAGTGTTTGAGGAAGACTTGGCAACATTGGGGGCTGGCAGTGCCCCCCACTGGCATCGGGGAGGCAGTGAGCACCACCAGGAAGGAAGAGGGGTGTGACTTTTTCCTTGGGACCCAAGTCCTGGGCAGCTGGTGCCAGGTGGGGGGATAAGCAGGAAGAATTGAGGCTTCCCCCACCCCATTTCTGCCATGAGCGATCCTGCATACAGCTTCCAGATGCCCGTGTGTGGCCAGAACCCAAAGAGCTGGTTATTTTGCAGCCAACACGGGGAAAGGGAGCATTTCTTTTCCTTTTTTTCTTTTAAGATTTTTTTTTTTATGTGGACCATTTTGAAAGTCTTTATTGCTTCTGTTTTATGTTTTGGCCACAAGAAACCCATACCCCATGCACTGAAAGGCAGAGTCTTCACCACTGGGCCACCGGGGAAGTGCCAAGGGGAGCCTTTCTAAAGTTTCTTTATCTGGGGTCTCCAAACCCAACTGTGTCCACTTCAGGAACACTTGGGTCCCAGCATCAAACTCCGCTTAAATGTCATTCCTCGATCCTCAGACATTCTTAAACGTCAGAACTGACCTTTGTATCTGCTCCTTGAGGGATGAGGTGTGCCTGATCCATCCAGTGAGTCACCAGTCATGAAAAATGCATGGCTGAACCAAGACAGCATTTCTCAGGTTCCAACCTCATATACAGGTGCAGGCAAGACATCTTCTTCACTTTTTTAAACAAGACCCATGAACATGTTCATCCATTTATGTATGTGAAGCTAAGGACCTCTGTTGCCACAGGTCACTCCACACCGCAGTGCACTTGTATGCCCCACATTCTTATGGATCCATCCCTGGGGGGCTCCGCAGTAAAGCAGCTCAGAAAGAGGCTGTTGTGATACTGTGCTCCATGCAGTTTCCTCTTCCTTACAAAACACACTAACCGAATCCTCATAGTCAGTACAATGGTCTCTGTCTAACCGATGAAGGTAACTCTTTGGAGTAACCACTGTGGTTACAGAAGAAGGAAAAAGACCCAGCACGATTACCAGCTTCATCCCCCAGAGCCCAGGCCTGCCAGCTGGCTCCTGAAGCTGTGTTAATGTCAAGTTCTCTCCACGTTCAGCCCTCTCCCTCTGGCAGAGGCCAGGCCCCGAGCCTCTGTTAGTCAATTGCTGATCCCAGAAAAGAGGCATTTCTTACACCCCTCCTTGGACTGAGAGCATTCAGCTCTTTTAGCCCCTTCCCTTCCCCCATATATTAGCTTATGAGTTGAAATCCTGGAGGAAAAAAAGGAAGAATGAAAAGGAAAGGCTCTGATTTTTGCTTGATGGATAAATGTATTTATATCTAATTAGGAGCCCCCACTGTGCAGGGGGTGAAGTGTTTTCGTTCTGGCCTATTGAAGGACAAATAACTATTATGTGCTTGTTCTCTGAGCTGGTAAAAGGGACCCAGAGTCGGTCTGCATTAGCGCCATCAATAAAACCAGGAGCAGGACCATGGTGAACGCCAGAGTCCTCAAGTCTTTCTCTGCTCGCGGGGCCCATCTGCCCAGAGCTGTTTCACGCAAGCTGTTCTCAAGCCCTGGGGGTTTGAGGATTTGCCCTATTCTACCCTTCCAAAAAAAGAGACAGGAAAAGAAAAAGAAAGGAAGAAAGAGAGAGAGGAAGGAAGGGAGAGAGGAGACGAAGGGAGGGAGGGAGGGAGGAACCCGCATCTTTAGGATGAAGACACATACAACATTCAACTTCCATTTGAGCGTCCCCTCCCTTAGAGGGTTTGACCCTGGAACCCCCGCAATGTCCTACTGACTCAGAAATTACAGCACAGAGCAAGGAGCTTAATTCAAAATAAAAAGAAGCTGCCAGTGCCTTGCCTTTCATCAAGGATACAGGAGCTAAAACACTCATCCACTGACATTCACTTTCCCTAATGAGAAGAAGCTAAGAATAAGCATTCATACAGAATCCCTTATGAGACTGTTGATGTCTATAAGGAATGTGGTCGAACTGTTATTTACCTAAGCTCAGCTCTCCAAGAACCCTATTTTTTAAAGATTTTTTGATGTGGACCATTTTTAAAGTCTTTATTTGCTGCAATATTGCTTCTGTTTTATGTTTTTGGGGTTTTTTGGCCTCTAGGCATGTGGGATTTTAGCTCCCTGACCAGGAATCAAACCCACACCCCCTGCATTGGAAGGTGAAGTCTCAACCACTGGACACCAGGGAAGTACTTCCCCAAGAATCCCTTGTCAGTCAATATAGAAATACTCTGACACACTTACCCAAAATCTTGCATGTAGTGGGGTGACATCCTTTCCAGCCACAAGGGTGTGTTCTGGGTTCGGGGATGCTCAGCATCATTCCTTCCCTATGCCTCCATCCTTTCTTCCCAAAGTACTTTTTTATCTGTCATACAGAATGTCATTATACAAAGGACCAGGTAGGAGCAGAGCAATCAGCCAGGCAGCCACAGGGCTGTGGCACTCTGACGCCAGGCCTCCCGTGGCAGCAAGCGCCGAGCCCCCCAGAGAGCAGCATGTCGGGAGCAGGTGAGTGGGCAACACCCTCCCCTTCCCCTCCACTGCCACCATTCTCTCCCCTCCCCAGCACTGTGGGATCTGCAGAGGATGGAAGGAAGAGGGGAGCCCAGGGTTGGAGAGACCCTGGAAGAGGTCGGGGACAGTATCTGGCCGAGGCCTTCCAGACAGCAGTCTCCTGATTAAGGAGCAGAAAGACCCCAGCGGGGTCATGTTGATGTCAGGACTGCACCCTCCCGTAGCAGCCCTGAGAGCAAGGAGACGTGTGGCTCAAACGGGGTGACTACCCAGATAGGAAGAAAAAGAAGACAAGAAACAGACAAAGAGCAGTCAGAGAGGCGGAAGAAAAGCCAGGACAGGGCGGTGTCACGAAGCTGGAGGGGCTGCAGGAGCAGGGGTAGCCGAGAAGGCCAAGTGTAACAGAAGGGTCCCGGGGGAGGTGGGATAGGGCACTCTGGGGGCACCCTGCGCCAGGGGATGGGTGGTCTCTCAGTGAGCAACCTGCCCAGGGGAAGGGAGAATTGTGGATGCAAAAAGGCACTGTGTCCCTTCTGATCCAGACCTCAGGGTCTGGAATTCAAGGCTGAGGTTGAGGAGGGGGGAGGTGGTCTTTTCAGGGGGTCAGCCTCCAAACCTGGGAGCTTTCCCACTTTCAAGGGGACTTCGTCCCAGGATGGCTGAATCCCAGCAGTAGAGGTAATCAGAGTGCATGGGAGGCCTGGTGGGCAGCCCTCGGGCCAAGTCCCCAGGGGAAAGGATTGCCTGGGACATCTTACACTGAGAGGTAGACGTGGAGGCCCAAACTGAAGCCCAGCCCAGGAGCTGAAGGAAGAGGATGGTGGTAGGCCGGGAAACATCATTGCGGGAACTGAATTCGAAAGGCTGGATGGTGAAAGTATGTGTGTGTGTTGAGGTATATACGCCTTGGATATGGGTCTATGTGTGTGTGAAAGTGTGTGTAGCAAGTGTGTGTATTAGTGTTTGTACTGGTGTATGGTGGCATATGTGTGTGTGGCATACGTGCTTTGTGTGTTGGGATGTGTGTGTTGGGGTGCACGTGTGTTAGAGTAGCAGGGGTGTGGGTGTGGTGTGTGTGTAGATGTGTAACTAAGTCACCAAATACAGGGATAATGACCAGTCTCAGGATACTTTTGCCAATAAGATTAATAAGACTGAGGGAAACAACAATAAGTCCCTTTTCTGGCCTCTAAGAACTCACTCCTGGCTTCAGGAGAGGCTTACAAGGCAGGATTCATAGGAGTGTGTGACAGGGGAGGAGATGGAAAAGGAGGAGTCAGGAGCAGCAGGTGTTGGCATGGGGGCCTCTTCCTGCCCATGGACAAGCCGGATGTCGGAGGTGGTCCACAGGGCCTTGCACATGGGTCATACGGCCACCACCCCACTGGACGGGAAAGCACAGACTTGCCCAGGCCCTCCTGTTCTTCCCAAGTCCCCGCAGCCACAGAAAGAAAATGCTCTCCAGATTTCCCTGAAATTACTTTCCCTAGAAACATCAAGAAGGTGTGGTCTGCAAGATGCGGTCATCGGAGGCTCCAAAGGAAGCAGCTGGTGGCTCTTCCAAAGCCGCCCATGAGCCTCAGTGCCAGGGAATGGGGGGCTGGATGGACAGCATGCTTCTAGCCTGACTGGTCTAGAGCCAGAGTCTGCATGGAGACGAAGCAGCGATGGGCACTCCTGCCCCCGCCACCAGGCAGGCTGGTGACCTGCAGCTCCAGGAGGAAGAATCATTCTCCAGCTCATAAACAGTTAACCCTTCCCCACAACCTCACTCCACCATGCAGTCTTTATAGGGGTCTCCACTGTCAGGGCAGCAGTTCAGATCATTGATGAGGTCTCAGGCTCCTCACCTACTCCTTCAGCCTCTCCTGCTTCTGATGAAGCACTCCCGTCCTCAGCCCCAGATACTCACGCTCTCTCTCCTGCAGCCACCAGGGACCACTTCTAGTGACCCGAATAGCCATATATCTCTGGGATGACCACTGCTCCTGGCTCTCTGGGGACTGAGGAGTTTCTCTGGAAGTGGGACATTCCATGGAAGGTCCCTGACAAACTGGGAGAGTTGATCACACTGGGTGCTTCACCCCGTCGATCTTTACTAATGCCATTACCCCCAACTGCAGCATCCTCCCCCTAAACCTTGTCTGCTTTAGGAACACCCTGTATCCAAAGTCACCTCCACAAAGCTCCTCTGAGTCAGCTCCTGCATCCACTGAAATGGACCAGCTGCCCCTCCCTCGGTGTCTCCCTCCTGGTAGCCAGCTCTTCAGTACTTGCCTCTACTGTGCTACTCATTTGCCCACTCATGTCTGACTCTTTGCAACCCCATGGACTGCAGCCTGCCAGGCTCCTCTATCCGTGGGGTTCTCCAGGCAAGAATAATGGAGTGGGTTGCCATTCACTTCTCCAGGGGATCTTCCCCACCCAGGGATCGAACCTGCATCCCTTGAGTTTCCTGCATTGGCAGGGGGATTCTTTACCACTAGCACCCTCAAGCTCAATAATCCATGTTGCCTGCTAGACTCTAGCCTTATGGAGCGCAGGACTATGCTGTCTTCATGTATCTATGGCCATTGCGAAGCCCAGCAACCATGAATGAGCCACAGGTGTTGGCAAACCTATTTTCAAATACATGGGAAGGAATTCTGTGATGGATGGAGACACCCAAGATAAAGTTCTTTCAGATATTCTTTAAAGTCATCTTATTCCACTGATTGATTTAACACATACTCGTTGAATACCCAGCTGCCACGCCCAGAAGCTATAGAAGCGAACAAGACAGTAAACATCTCTGTCTTCACAAAACTTACAATCTAAGAAAGAAACACATAATAAATACGTTTTTAAAAGCAAATAATTTCTGGATTTCCCTGGTAGTCCAATGATTAAGAATCCACCTGCCAATGCAACGTACAAGGGTTTGATCCCTGGTCCCAGAAGATCTCCCACGCCTCTGGGCAACTAAGGCCATGTGCACAGCTACTCAGGCCTTGCTCTAGAGTTCACGCGTCACAACTGCTGAGCCCGTGTGTGGCAACTAGAGAAAGCCTGAGCACAGCAACAAAGACCTGACTCTGCCAAAAGTAAATAAATAGGGACTTTTTTAAAAAGCAAAGAATTTCCAAGAGTGAAAAGTGTCATGAATTTTTAAAAGGTGGTTCATGGGATGAAGACTGGTCAGAGGGCTACATAAGTCAGAAAAGACTTCTTGGAGGAGGGGATCCAAAGATAAGGAGGCAGAGATCTGGGGGAGGGGCTTCAAAGTAAGACTAATCTTAGAACATTCAAGGAATAGAAAGTAAGCCAGTGTAATTGGAACACAGCGAAGCAAGAAGAGGACTGAAAGAAGCAGAAGTAGAGGCTAGATCACATTAAGCTTTGTAAGTTCCACTCCTTAGGATTAGATTTGACCTCAGTGGCCAACAGAAGATAGTTCTCATGTAGGAAAAGATCAGAATTAGGAATTCCAAGCCTGGTAAGATGGCTCCGTGGACATCGGGCTCACATACTTATTCTGCTTTTCATATTATGGGGTGTCTATCATCAAAATTATTTCATAATTACAAGATGGCTGCTGGAGCACCATCCATCACACTTCACACTTCATTTCAAACAGTGGGAAGGAGGAAAGTAGAGCAAACCCTTGCATCTTCTTAGCTGAGCCAGCTCTGTTGGAGGAATAATCCCCAAAGCCCATTCAACAAATTTGCTTTCCTCTTCTTGGCCACCAGTTAGATGTACAGGAGGCTGGGAAGTAAAGACATTCAGCTGGGTGCTACCCTGCTCCAAATTAAACAAAGGTTCATTCGAAAAGTAAGAAATACAGAATAAAGACTGAGGGCACAAAGGGTGTGGCAAGGAGCCTGGAGTTTCTTCTAAGTACAATGGGAAGGTTTTAGAGGGCTTTATCAAGGGCAGTTTTGATCTGATTTATGCAATGAGATCACTCTAGCTGAGGGTGCAGACTAGACTTCAAGGAGATGAGTTAGGTGCTGTTGCAATAATCCAAGTGAGAGATAATGGTAGTCGGGCCAGCATTTCAACAGTGGAGGTAGTGAGAAGTGGCTGGATCTGGCCTTTGTTTGGGGGCTTGTGGCAACAGGATGTGCTGATGGATTGAGTGTGGGGGTACGAAGGCAAGAGAGAATTCAGAGGTTTGGAGACTGAGCGATCAAGAAGATGTGGTATGGCTTATGGGGAAGGGGGAGGTGGGTGGGGCAATAAAAAATTCCCCTTGACTCTATGGATTTTGAGAGGCCCATTGGGCACCGGTAGTGGCTGCTGAATAAGCAGCTGGTGTAACTTGGAGGTCTGGGGCAGACGTCAACCAAATTTGGGAGCTGCCAGCATGTGGATGGTACTGAAAGTCAGGGTGAAATGAGCTCCCCCAGCCAGAGGGTGCCGATGGACAAGAGGAAGGGAGGCAGCCAAGGGTGAGGCCCTCAGGCACTTTGGCCTGAGAGGTGGGAGAACCAGCGAAGGAGGAGAGAACTGAGGCTAGAGCGGTGGACAGGGCAGGGGCCAGGGCCAACTGCCAAGTGGTGGGAGCGGCCAAGTCCCGAGAGAATGGAGAATTCATCCTGGCACTTAGCAACTGATAAGATCCAAGAGCCATTTCAGCAGAGTGGTGGCTAAGGTGGCCCTGGAAAGAAAAGCCGATGAGCAAATGGACCTGCTAGGATGCTCTTCCCAGCAGCGTCACTGTGGAGGCCGGCAGAGAGATGGGGCCAAGCTAGGGGAGTGGGAGGCCAGGGAGGGGCTCCCATCTTCAAGCCTAGGTACCCAGGGTCATTCCAGACGATGAGCAATTCCAACCCTGCTCTGCAAGGTCCCCAGAGAGAATGAGCCCCAAACAGGCTTGGGTCTAGAGAGTTAGACCCTTGTCAGGGAATCTCAGATGCTGGTCCTCTCCCTGTGGTCCTGGGGGCAGTTCAGAGCCAGCAAAGTCAGACTGAGGCCCCGCCCAGCACAGGTCCCCTGCTAAACAGAGTCCCTGCACCGTCTCAGTTCTTTTGGGGCTTCTCACAGTCTCAGGGGAGGACCTTTGAACCCTCTGGCCTCTTTCTGGCTCTGAGTCAGTTTCCCCCGCTCTGGGGGGGGTGACCAAATGCCGGTCAGTTCACCATCTCAGAATTCATTTTGCCAACTGCCCAGAGAAGTGTTTCTCAAACTGCAGGTTGTTAAATACAAGCAGGTCGTGAGTCTAAATGTAGCGGGTTAGCATCTAATGCAATAAAAAGATCGAAAATAACGGCAATCACACATAAAAAGGTGAATGTCTTTCATGACACTCGTCTCAGTGGCATCTGTGTTTGTATACTTCTGCTCTACAAATATTTGTACATCTGTGTTTGTATGTGTGTGTTCTACATTGCCGTGTCAAGTGGATGTTACATCAAGTTTAAGGTTCAAGGAGGGGAAAATCCCTGGCTGCTAGAATCTCCCCTTGTCTCTGGGCCTCCAGCAGTGATGTCCTCCACACAGTGACCTGGGTGGGTGGTCACCACTAAGGGTCTGCAACAGTTGTTTTTACAGCAGTGGGTATGCATGTCCTAGATGGACATGTTGGAGAAATGGTACATCCAGGTTGTGGTACCCGACCCACTTCATTGGGAGTCCACATTGAATGCATTGGAACCGTGACCCATTGTCAGGGGGACAGACTGGTGGTTCTCAGCCTGCCTGCACATTCTGCTCCCAGAGATCCTACTGCAATAAGGTTGGGAGGCTGCTGGGAGGTGTTGGGAGTCTATGAAGCTGAATGTAATACGGGACCTGGGCTAAGCCTGGATGCATGAATACCTGAATGTGCAAACTTCTCCTGAAGGAGAAGTGAGTCTCCCGCTCCCTAAGCGAAGGCCCTGGAACTCCTCAGAAGCCGTACCGCCTCCTCCCTTTTGCAGCCTGACAGATGTGCTTTGTGGCTTCGGTGTCCGAAGTTGCTGAGTCTCCTGGGTGTGGCAGAAGGTGGTACCGGCTCCCAGCAAACTCTCAGGATGTCGGACTCTTGTTCAGTCCTCTCTGCCTCCTGCCCCAGAGACCCCAGAGTATCCCCCTGAGTAGAAACACCCTGCTGGCGTATCTGGCCTTGCACGGGACCAGCAGTGAGCCAGGTCACCAGGTCACCTTCAGTCACACTCCCCTGACCTTCCTTGAACACGGCACACCTTTACAGATGGACACATCCTCCTGCGTTCTTCAGTCTGCTCCCGCCCCTGCCGCTCCCCCACTACCCATGCCCATCCTCTGCTTCCTTCTCCCTAAGTATCAGAGGAAGAAGGGAGTTGTCCGAACATCCCTGGGGCCCGGAATTTGATTCGATTGCATAATACTTGGGTTATAGAAACTACCAAGCACTCTCCAGGTTGGAGATTAGTGCCATCCACCCCAGCTTCTGTGGTCAGCCCACAGCCCTCATGTGCTTTCCCCCCATCAGAAAGGGTCTCCCCACCCAGGGGCTGAGCCCTTGCCACCTGTTTGCGTCCTCTGAGGGCTGGGCCCAGAAGAAAACAGCTGGAAGCCTCCAGTAAACCCTCTGGGACACAGAGAGCTCTTATCTGGAGACCCAGCCCCCGGGCTCAGACACCAACAGGGACCTCCCCCGTCCCCCCGCCAGGATGGTGGTGCTTCCCCTCTACCTACTTATTTCAGGAGAACTGGGCTTGCAAAGGAAGGCTAAACAGATCCCAGTCTGTCTTCAGAGAACCTGCTGTGGAATTCCTGAATCTTTTCTGGTTTGGGGCTTGCTTAGCCTCTCAGCACCCAGCTAGTCAACGACGCATTGGCCAATCACATTAGATAAAAAGGAACATTGTCTCCAAAATCCATCAGCTCCAAGGTCACCACCTTTGCCACGAGATGAAAATACATCTGAAGTGTGTTTATCTGGGGAGGGGAGAAGGAGGTCGGCAAAATGGCTCACTTCAAGCTTGACTGGCTTTGTTCGGGTTTTGCTCAATCCCAAGCTAACGGCTAAGCTATCTGAACTCCAAACCAAAATAAATACACCTCTGAAGTTAACCATGTTATTACATCAACGCTGATGTAATGGTTCCAAACCATAAGAAAATAAAATTCCAGCATAATGGGTCTCTCTGTTCAGCTAAAAGAAAGGTTGGGCTGCTGGCATCTTGTCAACTGGAATTTGGCGTTTTCTATCGTGGTTACGCAGGGTGTGTGTGTAACCTAATTAATGATGTTTTAGTAACTGCTGTGTGAAAGGGGATAGATAGATATTAAAATACAGTTAAGGGGTTCAGAGAAGGTCCCCAGGGCCACCCAAAGAAGGGTTCCAGAATGACCATCACCAGCCACTCCACCCCAGAGACCTCCCAGATTCAGCATCTCAGAGTGACTTTTAGGATTGCAATGGCCCTCAAGAAGGTCATAGTTCTTGGGGCAGAGAAAGGTCAGAAAGACTCAAAGGCAACTTCACTCTGAGACAATTTCCAAGTGAAAAAGGAAGTGGTACCCACCCCAGGAAGGGACATGCCTGGGCCCCATAATGCTCTTGGGGTACTGACATAGGACGAGCTGGCTTCTGCAGCCACGCAGAGCCAAACAAGGATGTTCCACCTGGGGGTAGCTCTCTGCACCAGGAGCTCAGCCCTGGAGAGCTCGTGCTGGCCCTGCCCCCTGGCCTGGGCAGCTTGGTCCTAGGCTCTGGCTCCCATGCATCCCTCACCAGGCTCAGGCCAGGCAGAACCTCCTGCCACCCTCACCGGGTCAGATGGGGGCTGATGCAGAAGTACATTGACAGAAAGAACCGCAGGTCCCAGGACCAACATGCAGCCTCTGTATTTCCTCAGGCAGTCACTCACAGCCCAGCATTTCAAGTTCCCTGTAGCCGGCAGCATTCTTTAACTCATAGTTCCCCAGGCAGGCACCTTCTACGCCATTCATGTTCTCAAGTCGGAGAAACTTGCCGCCCAGTGGAGTCTGCTCAGAGACCTTCATATCCCAGTTTCTACTGCAAACACAGATGGTTTATATGGGGTTGGCCAAAAAGTTCATTCAGGTGCGTCCGTAAGATGTTACAGAAAACCACAAACAAACCTTTTGGCCAATCCAATATTTTGAGGACTTTTTACATGTGCGGCCTCAATAGCATCTGCCTACCAGACAGGACCCAGAGCCAGTCTCTGCCCAGGCTGGTGGGCTCCTGCACCAGATCAGGCTGAGCCTCGCCTGGGCGCCTGTTTCATCAGTTCTTGACCACAAACCCATCACTAGTCGCATTTTGCAGATGCGGAAACCTAGGCTAGGCAAGTTAAGGAACTAGCCCAGTGTTCCCTATCTGGAGTCTGGAAGAACCACAGACCTCAAGATGGAAATCACAGCCCCTCTTCCCCACAAAGGTGTACATTTGCTGGGGCTGCCAGGACAAAGTATCCCCAAATGGGGGCTTCAACAGCAGAAACACACTGTACTGTACTTCTGAAAGCTGGACATCCAAGATTAAGGTTCCCTTTGAGGCTGGTTCTCTCCTTACTTTGGAGACAATCGCCTCCTCCCAGTGTTCTCACATGGTCCTCCTTCTGGGTGTCTGTGTCTTAATCTCCTCTTCTTATAAGGAGCTCAGTCAGGGACTTCCCTGGTGGTCTAGTGGTTAGGATTCCACACTTTCGCTGCAGGGGCCCAGGTTTAATATGTGGTCAGCGAACTAAGATCCTGCAACATGTACAGCTCAGAAAAAAAAAAAAAAGTTTTAATTTAAAAACATAAATAAGGACACCAGTTGCATTGGACTAGGCCCTATCTGATGATCTTCTTTTACCTTCATTATCTCTTTTTGAGACTCCATCTCCAAATACAGCCAAGTTTTAAGATACTAGGGATTAGGACTCACACACATGAATTTGAGGACCATGGGAACACAACCCAGCTCATGATCGGCTCCCAAGGGCCAGTGGTGGGGGCGGTGTGTAGCTCCAAGAACCACTGATGTGGTTTCACTGAGTGCCTGCTGCACAACAGGCCATGGTGGGTACGGCATGGGCCTGGATGCCACCGTGTGAGCGACATGTGGAACAAAGGCCAGCGGCCCAGGGAGCAGCTCTTTCCAATAGTTCATTGAATCCCTCCAGAGAGCCTGGGGCACGCACGTGAGGCTTTGCAAATATATTCAAAACACACGTCCCCATCTCCAGAGAAGCCCCAGAGGCCTGCAGCCCGGGGCAGGCACCGCCCTCAGCCAGCCCTGGGAACCTGGGGTCCCCTGGTTCTAATTCCTCCTCCAGAGCACAGAAGTGTGGGGCCAACACGAATTTGCTGAGTGAGTGAATGAACCGACGCATGTTCTGACGGGATTCAGCCCACCTGGTCTGCCCTCATCTCTTTCCTGCTGAAACTTCATTAGAATCATGGACCAAACTCACCAGCCACCAGTAAAGTCGGGGCACTTCAGCGCTGAGGCTGCACCCAGAGCGTCAGACAGCTCACTGACGGGTGGCAAAACCCCCAACACTGAATCCACACCCTGTTGCCCACTCTTTCTTCCCTCGGGGGCAGAATGGCAAACCTAGAATTTCAAACCCACCAGCAGATGCTCCAGAGGTGAGCATCTAAAATCGCCCTAGACGTCAGCTGTTTCTTGCTGGAAGAGATTCTTAACTGTCAAAGCCAGTTACCCAGGGGAGGAGTTTGTAGGTTTTACCAGCAGGCCTGTTCCCCAGCTGTCTGGGTCAGTTTGACTGTGGTCTGGTCTTGCCTTGAGGCAGGAGGGGGCCCAGAGGACCTCCTAGGGCCCTTCCTGCCCTGGGATTTCAGGCAGACATGAACATCTGGGGAGTGACTGCAGCTGAGCGGTCCCACTGGCCTGAAGCCAGCAGTAACAGGGTGGCCCGGTCTGGGTAATCACCAATGGGTAGGCTTGCAAACAGCAACAAGTCTGGCAGCCGCCAGGGTTACCCATGGGACAGAGCAAGCAGCAGCCTGGAAGAGCCTGACCCGAGAAGCAGCAGTAGGTGCGTATACAGAGCATGTATTCGTGCAAAGGTGGTAGGAAGGGCTGCTCAGGGGGCCCCACCCCTCAGATGCCAGGTGAAAATCACAGCTTACTCTTTTTTAAAACATTTATTTATTTATTGGGCACGCCACAAGGCATGCACAATCTTAGTTCCCCAACCAGGGATAGAACCCATGCCCCCCTGCTGAGGAATCCTAACCACTGGACTGCCAGGGAATTCCCCAAGAACCACAGCTTCTAACCAAGTGTGGTGCATGCCTTTAGCTTTGCCACGTGGATTTTCCTCACCACATCTCTCAAGAAGCAAAGCGTGGAGGAGGCCCTCTCAGTTTCACATTGAAAGACAAGAAGCACTAAGAGATGGCTAAAATCAAACCAGTGTTGCCCCAAATTGCCCCAGACCCAGTGGGTTGGTACCATCTTGATGGTCCCCATACTCTTCTAAGAAATTGTTTTTGTTCTAGCCACCTCTGAAATCAGCTTGGCTTTTTGTTTTTTTTAAGCCTGGTTATAACAGCGCAATCATCCATGAATATTACCATCAGTCACCGAATCAGCCACTCACATTCTTGAGGGTCTATACTTGACGTGGAAGAAATGTCACCTTCCTTCAAAGAGTTTCGTGTTGGAAACATAAGATGAATACAAGAGAGACAAACATACACAAGCTGAGACAGCGTGCGGAGGATAAGGAGGAAGAAGCAACCTGTGATGCAAAATGGGGTCTCATGGGGTTTCAAGGACTGTGGTTGGATTTTGGCCCTTTCCTGCCCCAAAGCTCACCCATAGGTCACAGAGTCACACCTTGAACCTTCCTCCTTATTCTCACACTTGGTTGGCCACCAAATCTTATTAGTTTTGCTTCAAACCCTCTCCCAGCTCCCTGCTCTCTGCCTTACCCTCTGCCTTGGTTTGGGTTCTCCCATTCCTCACCTAACAAGGCTGCAAGGCCAGCCACCTCTCCTCTCTCCAGCTCAGCTCCTTGCAGGGGGCCTCTAGGTGCTGTGGGTCAGCTTCCTAAAATGCACCTTTAACCGCAAGGTTTATGCTTGAAAACTCACGTCCAAGTTGGCGGCCATTGGAGTGGGTGACAGACCCACATATCCTTCTATATGTTTGAAATTCTCCACCACCACAAAAATAAAAAGAAACAACAAATACCTTCCTCCTACTCAGGAGGTCGTATCCTCAAAGAAGGGTATTGATTTTTGGGGGGCTTTGCACATATCCCCTAAGTATGAAAAATTCAATCAAGGAAGTAGATTTACAGAGCATCAGTCTGTGTGCTTCAAAGTCTCCCCCAGACCCCGCTGCTTTGAAGACAACATGTCTTGTGTGGCCAGTTGCCTGCAGGCCAGCCTTGCCCCTCATATTGGAGACCAACATCACTTGGCATCCAGCCACGATGAGAATCCTTTGGATCTGAAAACCCACCCGTTCAGACCCTGAAGGCCACATCCTTTCGTTGGGTGCCTCTACCTGGCATATCCTTCTGCGTTTGATAAAGTCCAATTCGTTTGGTCAAGCTCAGCCTCAAGGTCAAGGGCTCAAGTGCTTCTCTGTACTGGTCTGCACAGCCATCTTCTCCCGCCCCCTCTCATCTAGAGGCTCCCGGTAGGTGAGGCTTGGGCTGTCACTGCAGCAGTAGAACAAATCTTCAAATCTTGCTCTGTGCTTGAGGCCGTGCCTTTGGGGACACTGGGTCCTCGTGCCTGCCTTGGGGGGATAGTATTTGCGTCTCCACTTTTGAGCAGGTTAGCAGGCTCAGTGCCCTTACTGTGGGAGCTGAGAGGGGGCCCAGGGAGATGCTTGCAGAGGCCCCTGCTGCCCAGTCCTGCACATGGCCCTGGCTTGACAGCCCTCAGTTCGTGCCCTGCACGGACCCTGCTCCCTGGGCAAGCGCAGGCCTTGCATTAGCCCCCGTCACTGTCCCCATCTGCCTCTCACCTCTCACCCCAAAGCAAGCTTTTGTGGGCAGCTGAGCATTCAGCTACAGACCCGAAGTCCATAGGCCCCCATGATAGACCATCAGGGTGCCTCTCAGCCTTGGGGGACCCTTGTGGGTCTACCCTATTACCCGAGGATCCCCCACCCCTCACATCCCGGTTGTGCCTTGTGGTGGCTCCCCAGGGCATCCAAAGGAGAAGTCACTGTCAGGGTTCCGTGACTACACCTACCTGAACGAACTCATTTCCAGGGAATTTAACATGAACCCCTTACTTCACCTTGTCCTCGAGAAAAATCAAAAGCAAGACCCAAAACCATGACAGAGGTCTGTGCTCAGACTTGCCGCTGATGTAACATTAACCACACCCACCACTCTAATAGACTGTAAAGCGTTTTTCTCAAGCGCTCATGTGAAAAAAGTATTCAGGTATCATTTCCCTCTGTGCTGCTGTGGAACGTTCCAGAGGCTACAGGTGAGGATGACAACAGGGGGACAGGCTTCTCCTCACAAGCACAGCTCTTTGCCTTCACAGGCATGATGATTGACGAGGGGATGGCTGGAACATAGCTGCATGTGACACCAAAAATAGAAGGTTTTTTTTTTAAGCAGTTATTAATATTAAGCCAGGTGTAGACAACCTTGGGCCCTGGGTCGTATCAAGTGAATTCATCTGTGCTGCTGCCTGTTTGCAGCCTTTTCCCCTTAAAAACAAGTGGTTTATAAAGTCTCTCATTTCAACGATCTCCCTGCTGCAGCACTGTCCCTTGGCTGCCAAGGTGCCCTATTGTCTGTGACAGGCGCTGAGTTGGGGGTGAGTCTGCAGGGTGGGAAAGCATGGCAACCTACTCCAGTATTCTTGGTTGGGGAATCCCATGGACAGAGGAGCCTTGCAGGCTACAGTTCATGGGGTTGCAAAGAGTCAGGAGCAACACGATAATGACTGACTTCTAACCACCAGTCGGCTCTGACCTGCTAGTGCCTCTTGAGGACACCTTTCAGACCTCAGGTGGCTGTGTGATTCAGTTTCCTTACAGAGACCTAAAAGGAGGATTTCCCCTCCCGAGTCTGACCCTGGACACTGCCCTGGCAGCCACCCTTCTTCCTGAGGTATCATGGCCCTGATGTGGCCCTGGGCAGCGTTCCCAACACCAGAAGGTTCCTGGAGACCCCAGGTTCCCTCAGCAAGGCTCCCCTAGCCTCCACCTCTGCAGCCATGAAGCGATTGTTCAGGGGCCTCATTTCCTCCCAGGGAGTAAGACCAGGTCTAGAGGAAGGGTTTGTAAATGTTCTAGAAATAGAAGAGTTTAAAAATGAGAGATGAAAATATGGTTTCTTGCTTTGAAGTCGTTCATCAGATTCGCAGGCTCTGGAGCAGAAACCACAGCTGACCTGAGGATGGACAGAGCCCAGTTCTTCCCTGGGAGAAGCAAGGGGTCGATAACCACTTGCCGTGTGCCCTAGGGCTTCCTGAACCTGCTTCAGTCAATCTTCACAACAACCCTGTCAAAGCAGGTATTATCATCACTTTATACGCAAAATCTCAGAAAGATTAAGTTGTTGCCAAAGTCAACAGTTCCTGGGTGGCAGGGCCAGCATAGTGATCCAGGTCTGCCCCAGCCCATGACCCACACTCTCCCAGCTCTGGGCACTGTGTCCAGGAGCGCCTCACACATGGCCAGATCCAGGGGCTGGATGGAAGGAAAGAGATGCGGGTGGGTGGGAGGTGAGCGAAAGGACGGCAGTAGGTTGGCTGCTATGAAAATCTCCATTAAGCAAAGACACCCAGGGCTGGACCCCCAGATGAGGCTCCATCAGCATGATGGAAGGTGGGTGGGCAGCTGCTGACTTTGACCTGTCACCCTCGGCACCCCCCAAAAAATAGCAGACTTGTGGGGGCAAGGATACAAGAGCACAGCTAGGGGCAGAGGCCAAAGTGAGTGTTGCTGTGGCAGGGGACAGGGCAGCTGCGGAGGCCGGGCAGCAGCCGCAGGCCGAGTTCTACCGTGTGCGTGTTCAGCGGTCCCGGGAGAGGCCCACAGGTGGGGCAGAGGCTGCCCTGAAGTAGGCTCAGGACCAAGATGTCATCATTTATTATTATTTTTATTGAAGTATAGTTGACTTATACAGTAGGTCCTTCTTGTTTATCCATTTTGTATATAGCAGTATGTATACGTTAATCCCAGTCTCCTAATTTATCCCTCCCCACCCTTTCCCCTTTGGTAACCCTAAGTTTGCTTTCTATGTCTATGGATCTATTTCTGCTTTGTAAATAAGTTCATGTGTATCATTTTTTAGATCCCACATACAAGTAATATCATGTATTTGTCCTTCTCTGACTTAGTATGATAGTCTCTAGGTCCATGCATGTTGCTGCAAAGGGCGTTATTTTCTTCCTTTTTATGGCTGAGTATATATATACAACCACATCTTAATGCATTCATCTGTCCATTCATGGATATTTCGGTTGCCTCATTTTGCATGAAGCTGGCAGCCGCAGCTAAAAGAGTCAGGAATACAGAGACCATGAAGGAAGGAAGGAAGAGGCCAGACGCCGTACCTTTCCTGCCATCCCTGCATAGGGACTGGCCAGTGGTGGAGACGGAGTGATCAGAATTCCAGGGAAGCGGAGTGAGAAAGGCAGGCGCAGCTCAAGAGGGAAGGCCTGGCCAGAGGACCAAGGGCCTGGAAGAGATGAGGTGTGGGCACTGTGAGGACATCGGCAAATGCAGCAGCCAAGGGGCCTCTGAGCTGGCTGCTGACCAGGTCCCACGCTGCCGAGGAGTGAAAAGAGGAGGAGAGAGTGGGGAAGAGCTAATTCTGATGCTGAGAGTAAGGAGCTGCATGAGTAACAAGATGGATGGAGACATTATTTTAAAAGATAGGAACTACCTGAACACATTCACAGACAAGAAGCCAGTGACAGATAAAGATGCAAACTGTCGGGGAGAGAAAGTCTTCGAAGGGTAGAGCTGACAAGGAACCGGAGGTAGATGGGGCTGGGAGGGAGGGGACAGGCAGGTGAGGATAAATTCTAAAGGGAAAGATATGTTATCCTTTAAGATGGGGGTTCAGTTCAGTTCAGTTGCTCAGTCATGTCTGACTCTTTGCGACCCCACGAACTGCAGCACGCCAGGCCTCCCTGTCCATCACCAGCTCCCAGAATTTACCCAAACTCATGTCCACTGAGTCGGTGATACCATCCAACCATCTCATCCTCTGTTGTCCCCTTCTCTTCCTGCCTTCAACCTTTCCCAGCATCAGGATCTTTTCAAATGAGTCAGCTCTTTGCATCAGGTGGCCAAAGTATTGGAGTTTCAGCTTCAACATCAGTCCTTCCAATGAACACCCAGGACTGCTCTCCTTTAGGATGCACGGTTGGATCTCCTTGCAGTCCAAGAGACTCTCAAGAGTCTTCAACACCACAGTTCAAAAGCATCAATTCTTTGGCGCTCAGCTTTATTTATAATCCAACTCTCATATCCATACACGACTACTAGAAAAACCATAGCCTTGATTAGACAGACCTTTGTTGACAAAGTAATGTCTCGGTTTTTTAATATGCTGTCTAGGTTGGTCATAACTTTCCTTCCAAGGAGTAAGCATCTTTTAATTTCATGGCTGCAATCACCATCTGCAGTGACTTTGGAGCCCAAAAAAATAAAGTCTGACACTGTTTCCACTGTTTCCCCATCTATTTTCCATGAAGTGATGGGACTGGATGCCATGATCTTCATTTTCTGAATGTTGAGCTTTAAGCCAACTTTTTCACTCTCCTCTTTCATCAAGAGGCTATTTAGTTCTTCTTCACTTTCTGCCATAAGGGTGGTATCATCTGCATATCTGAGGTTATTGATATTTCTCCTGGCAATCTTGATTCCAGCTTGTGCTTCTTCCAGCCCAGCATTTCTCATGATGTACTCTGCATATGAGTTAAATAAGCAGGGTGACAATATACAGCCTTGATGTACTCCTTTTCCTATTTGGAACCAGTCTGTTGTTCCATGTCCAGTGTTAATTGTTGCTTCCTGACCTGCATACAGGTTTCTCAAGAAGCAGATCAGGTGGTCTGGTATTCCCATCTCTTTCAGAATTTTCCACAGTTTATTGTGATCCACACAGTCAGTGCTGGAAATGTAATACCACCACAGTGAGGGGGCTGAAACTCACATAGTCGGCTCTGGGTGTTCCTGGAAAGCAAGACCCAAGGGCCATGGGAAATGTAAGTTTTCTGGGGCATGGAAAGTCCAGTCAGTCTATATTAGTTAGGCTAAGTGATGCCAGCTGCTGAAACAAGCAGTTCCCCAAACCTCAGGGGCTGAACCCAATGGAAGTTTATTTCTCACTCATTCAAAGCCCAAGGCCCTACACATGGTCATTCAAGACCTCAGGCCCTTGGCATCTTCCCCATCCCCTAGAAGGGAACGGGCCTATGGGGGCCTGGAGAGGAATGTCATCCCACCCACACCTCCCTGCTCAGGACCACGTGCAGAGCCACACCCAACAGAAGCTAGAAGTCGTCCACGGGTTCCCAGGAAGAAAGGACACAGGTTGTGATGGAAACACGGCCAATTCTCCAGGCGAGGGTTCAGAGGAGAGAAGTTTCTGGAATCTGGATCGTGAATGGTTGCCACAGAAGATGGGAAATGAACAGCCCCTCAAGCTTGGGTCCCCTTAGCAAAACCTTTTCCAAAAATTCTGAAGGTGCCAATTACATCATTCTCCCAGGCCCGTCCTGTATTTCTAATCCGTGGACACAAAGCCTTTTCCACGCGTCTCTGCCACAAGCTGGAGCTTGACTAGTTAGTTGTTGATTGGCACCAAGTGTACGGTATTTGCCGTAAAACATCTTCCACAATTCAAAGGAGCAAAGCCCTCATGCTGGCATTTCAGAGGGTCCCTGGAAGCCTAGGGTTGCAGCCATCACTGGGCATCACTCCATCTTCACCTCAGCAGACGCTTTCAGAGGAGTCACTGGTTCATCACACACACCCACGATAGCTAGGAAAGGTCCATGTGTAAGAAGGCTTCTGAAGATCAATAGATCTCAGGGAAATCTCAAGATTTCCCCTTTAGTTCTTGTTGTAGGAATTGTCCTGAGAACACTAAGCCTCCCTCACACCTTCCCTTCATTAGAAACAAAGATATTGTCTTCTATTTAAAAAAAAAAAAGCTTCCCAGGCCAGTATGAGGTTATGTGGCTCTATCTGTTCCCACTCTGGGAAAACAGAGGTGCTTGTTTGCCCACAGGGGCGGCCACGTGAGTGCTGCTAATAACCTGTTACTTTCATTTTGCAGCTTTGTCATACAGAGTTGTTGAAACCCATCAACATCAAAAAGCAAAAGAAACACGGGGCTGATGGATTCAAATGGCCTGGGAGAGACGGATCCCTGGACATGTGTTGTACGCATCTTGCAAAATCCGTAACTGTGCGGAGAGGGGTGGGGAAAGAGGAAGAATACAACTGAGGCCCAGAGGCATCTGGAAGAAACACCAGCTGTGCCCGGGTGTTGCACAACTGGGACCTGCCTTCCCAGGGGCCTTGCCAGGAGCTGGTAAAGCCCTGCTGATGGCTTATTTCATCCCCTCTGGAAGGAACACAAGGAGCTGCTTCAAGGTTGCAGTGTCCTTTAGGCAACAGAGAAGCCAGGGCATGAGAAGGGCATCTCTCCCACGTAAGAGAGGTGAGCAGACAAGCATCTACCTGCACGAGGTGTGTTTACAGGAGGAGAGTGAGGTGTGTATTTGCGTCCAACACCTGTGGTCAGGGTAGAGAACAGAAGCCCATTCATTCCCAACTTGCCCCAAAGCCTAACCCTTCTCCTTTCATCACCTGGCATTAACAACGCCTGCTCAGCAAAGGCCAAGGGGTGGTGGGACAGACCCCCCGCCTTGGATGTGGGCACCACTGCCCTGGGACAGAAGAGATGGGCTGCTAGAGACGACCCAAGTCCCTCCCTCCCTGCCACACTTCAGACGTGCCTGATATTCGTCTGCAAAGTTTGACCAGAAACACCCACCAAGCTCCTACAGCCCATGCAAAGGCTCACAAAAGGAAAAGCAAGGAGGTTGGGTCAGAGCTGCGGAGTCAGGCAGCCTGAGAGTTTCAGCAGCCCCAGGGCATCTTATGAGACTGTAAATGGCAGGTCCAGGAAACTGCTAAGCACTCTTGATGGCTTTGAACTCCACAGACCTGTTTGGAGGCAGTGACTGGGATCGGAAGCACAATGCCTCTCCTTCTATAAAGATCAATAATGACAGTAGAGAACACTTGTGGTCCTGCTGGCTCTCCCAAAGTTGGCGAACATTCAAGCGGCACCCAGTGGGAGCTGGATGCCAAGCCAGGTGAGCTGTGTCCCCTGGGAGGTCACAATTGGAGGAGGCGGGTCCAGCTGATCTGTGTAGCCACCAGCCCCCAGCCTGACTCCACTCACTGCCTCTTTGGCTGGTGAATTGCTTAACTTTTCTACGGATCAGCTTCTTAGTCTATGAGTCAGAAACAGTAACTAGCACCCAATGAGATGATCATGTATGTAAAGTGTCTAAAATGCCTGGGCTGCTGGTTACCATTCTAATGAGACCACGTGGGAGGGCCAAGCCAAGACCATTTGTTCTCAAGTGTCCCGCCCCCTGCTCTGCCCTCCAGTCCACTCCACCCAGAACCGTCTACTCCCAACACCCTGGTCACCAGCATACAGACCTCAGAGGGACAATTTCCAGCCTCAAGGAGCTCGAAAGGAGCAAGGAGTGACTTCCCTGGCTATCCAGTGGTTAAGAGGCTTCCCTGGTGGTTCAGCTGGTAAAGAACCCACCTGCCAACGCAAGAGACACAAGAGACTCAAGTTCAATCCCTAGGTCGGGAAGATCCCCTGGAGGAGGTCACGGCAACCCACTCCATTCTTCTTGCCTGGAAAATTCCATGAACAGGGGAGCTTGGTAGGCTGCAATCCACTGGGTCTCAAAGAGTCTCACATGACTGAGTACGCATATATGCACTAGGTGGCTACAAGCACCTTCCTGGCTGATGTGCTGCTAAGCCCAGGACAGGATGCACCAGTGGTTAAGACTTCGCCTTTCAGTGCACGAAGTGCAGGTCCTATCCCTGGTCAGGGAGGTAAGATCCCACATATGGTCAAAAAACCAAACCATAAACACAGAAGCAACATTGTAACAAATTCAATAAAGACGTTTTAAAAAGTGGTCCACATCAAAACAAAAGGAGCAAGGAGCCCATGTCCCCACGGGGAACCCTCTCCCAGAGGCATGGGCCTTAGAGGGGTCCCATGGCCCCCACTGGTGTATGAACTGGCTCCTGAGAGTCCTCCTGCTCACCCACACCCCACGTGACCCACACACCCGCCTGTATCCCGTCTCCCCATGTCCACGGTTCACACAAAATCAATCAGCCTTTGTTTTGCATTTCTCTTTCCACATGCCCCTCCCATTCTGCATGAAAACAAAGTTTCCCATCTTTGCTGTGATTTCTCAGCCTCCTTTTAACACAATCATAATAAATTCCTCCAGGGCAGCGTGAAGAGTATATGCCAAGATCGGGGCTTGGCACAGAGCCCACACTTTTCAGGCCCAGGTTAGATGGCAGAGGAGAGAGGCCAAGAAGCTGGACACCCCTCATCCCTCCCCTACCTGGCTCCCCACTGTTGATGACCCTCCTCCCAGCTCCTAGGAGCCCCAAGTGACCCTGAGATGTTCCCTGGGCACCTGCAGCTGACCCTCCAGGCTTGCCTACCGCGGCCTCTTGCCCTGAATTTTTTTATCCCCACTCCCTGCAATACACACACATACCATCCCACCTGAAGGGTCACCTGACCCATTTCTGCTCCCGAGAGGCTGGTCATCCTGCATGGGTGGGGCCAACGGCAGAGAGCAGTGCGCTTGGACTTCATGGATCTGGTCTCAGATCCCACCCCTGGCTCTTGCCTTGTGCCGAGCATTTCGCACCATGAGCTCCAGTTTCTCCTCATCCAACTTCACGGCTATCATGCAGGGGGTGAGCGGGTGACAGGTCCCAAGTGGCCGACACTATTTGTCTTGCATTTCCCAGGGGCCACCTGGAGTGAGCTGTAATCACACTGCTGAGGGGAAGGATGTTTCTTCTCCCTCGTGAGGGTCAACAGGGAAGGGGTTTTGGTGATGGGCCAGCACAAGAATCGCCTGCCAGGCGCTCATGTGTGCTAAGCTGCTGCTGCTGCTGCTAAGTCACTTGAGTCGTGTCGCTAAGTTGCTTCAGTTGTGTCCAACTATTTTTGACCCGACTGAAGCCCTCCAGGCTCCTCTGTCCATGAGATCCTCCACGCAAGAATCCTGGAAAGGCTTGCCACACCCTCCTCCAGGGGATCTTCCCAACCCAGGGATAGAACCCAGGTCTCTTATGTGTCCTGCATTGGCAGGCAGGTTCTTTACCACTGAGCCACCCAGGAAGTCCCACCTGCCAGGCATATCTGGCCTATAACAAGCTTAAGGCTCTGGGGTGGTGGGGGATGGTGAGGGGAGAGCGCTGAGGGAGAAGGAACAGGGGCTGCATGCCTTTGATTAGAAATCTAAGGAAGGCAATGTAAGAGCCACTGACGGCATTACCAAGTTTGGGGTCCAAGCCCAAAGCCCAAGAAAGCCCCTCAGCAAATGCGGAGGGGCAGCACCAGCGCCTGGCACAGGCTCAGCTCACAGGGCGCTCACCGCAAATTTGCTGAATTATGGAATTAAGTCTGTCCTCGCTGCCTGAGAATGGCTTTCTTGATGGAGAAGCGAGGATACAGGTTCATGCCTGGTTCTAGGCAGGACCTGGAAGGAAGGTTGAATTACTATAGAGGGAGGAGGGGGAGAAAATGGGGCAAGTCCATGCGGAAGCCAATGCTTGTCGGGGCTCACGGAGCCCTGGACTGGGAACCCCACGGTGTGGGGAGGGGGCGCCCTGCTCTAAGAACTGCCCCTTCCCCTCCTCCGCCCCACCCCGGCACCCTCCCCCAACCTTGTTGGTCCTGGACACTTTGGTTACTACCCAGCACAACAACCACAAACTACCACTCATGGGACCCCACCCGTCAGCCCACTGCCTGTTTTTCTAATTAAAGCTTTATTGAAACAGAGTCCCTTCATTCCTGTCCACATTGTCTAGGGTGGTTTTGCTCTCCTAGGTGTTGGGACAGAGACTGGACAGCAAACAAGATCAGTTACAACCTGGCCCTTTGCAGAAGACGTTTGCCTCCCCCTGGTTCAGAAAAAACGAAAGATGCCCCGCCCTCCCAGTCATTTGGTCGTAGAGAGGGGCTCTTGGGGAAGCATACATCGCTGAAGGTGGGGTCCAGGGTGCTCAGTCATCCAGAGAGGGGCAGTAAGGGCACCTGGGTTGCCCTGGGCACCAGTACAGTGAGGGTGGGGGCGTGCAGGGAGAAGCCGCACAACCCCTGGCCCAGAAAGGGCCGAGGAGCAGCCTTGGGCGCGACAGCTGACTCTGTGGGGAGGGGGCGCCCTTCACAACCCTTCCACAGAGCGCCCCAGCAGCTCAGCTGCGGCAGCCCCGTCTCGGCCCCCTGCTCCATCCGCCTCCTTGCTTCCTGCCCCTCCGCACATGCTGCTGCGGCCTAGACGGCCGACCCACTTCTCACAGCCTTAGACGTGCTGATGGCCCAGGCGCCAGATGCAAATCACAGCTCCGGTCGCCGCCATCCAAGCACTCCGTCAAGAGGACCAGGGGACCCCTCAAAGCTCACAGCCCCCCTCCCCCGCGCAGAATGGCCCTATACAGGCTTGTCTCTGTTTCCCCCACTCTCTGGTCATGGGACCCATCCATTCAACCCCCTGCCATCGGGATGCCTCTTCCTCCCTCGCCCACCACTGAAACCCTCTCGATCCCCTCCCCAGGTTCCTCCAGACTGGCAATGGCTCCAGCCTGAGCCTCCGCCTCCTCCTCCGATGCCTCTCGCTGCTGCCATGAGCCACTGTTAAGCCAACCACAGCTTCTCATGGCTTCTCCCACCCAGCCCAGCTCCTCAGCCCCAGCCTTGAGGGTTGCCCCCCCACCTTGCCCTCTCCCACTGCCTGCGGATGCTTGGCACAGAGGCCCGTGGGAACTCAGGCAGGTTATCCAACCTCTTGGAGCTTTGGTTTACTCCTCCCTAAAACAGTTACAATACAAGCCCACACCCAGGGTTGCTGTGGTGATAGATGGACATGCCGGACATGATGCCCTTGGCACCGTGGTCACCCATCCTGCTTGCTCAGATCAGCACGCTCTTTTCTGTTGCAGCCCACGGACATTCACGGAGCACAGAGGCGAGCCCTGCATAGAGGCTTAGGGGCAGGGAGTGAACTTGAGTGAACATCATCCCATAGGGTGATCAGGCCTCATGGGGACGTTTCCCGGGACTGTCCCAGGGGAAGCAGTGTCTCCCTCTGCCTGGGGGAAGGGAAGGGGCGTTAGTATAAAAGGCGACACCAAGGGGCAGGGGAGGCCATCAAGCAGTGACACGCATGAGAGCACATGAGGAAAGCCAGCGCGACTGAGGACTGGTCCCCACGGCCAGGCTGGGGCAGAGGGAGGATGCCTGAAGCATCCGTCCTGGGGGGCTGGTCCTGATCCTACTCTCGGGGCAGAGACTGCTGCAAGCTCACAGCAGAGACAACTCAGAGTCTACTCCAGAAGACGGGCTGGAGGGCAGGAAGGAAAGGATTATGGTTCAAAGGAAATGACTTAATGATGGAGAAAAAGCTATGTTACTCCATGTGCGTGTGTGTGCATGTGCGCCACGGGGCCGGAGGCAGTACCTACAGTGAGGGTCACCAAAAGGAAGAAGTACCATGAACCCCGAGGCATGAAATAGGTTCCAGACGGAGGTGGCAAGGCTTGGGGACAGAAAAGGTGCAGGCTTTGGTCAGTTGTTTAAGGACAGAAAAAGGCAGGAAAATGCTGCCCGGGGTTACCGCCTTCCACCCAGCCAAGGCATCCTGCAGGGTGGTGAGAGAGGGTGGGGAGCCCCAGGGCCCCTCATTAGCGAGGGCCCATCAGCCCGCTCTGTTTTATTACCTCCACGTTGCCTCAGAAGAGCTCGCTCCATCTGCTTGCGGCTGTTAAAAATGTGCTTGGCTTTCTTCTTAAAAATAAAACTCCAATCAAGGGATGAAAGAAAATGCTTTGGAGCTGGTCCAGGGACCCATCGCTCACAGGTGGGGAAAGAGGAGGGCTGGAGGGGCCGATTGAGGAGGGAATGCAGGCAGAGCAGGCGGTCAGGCTGACATCACACCTGCATTCATGAACCGGAGAAGCCAAGGGATGCCTTTGGACGCTCAGACCCAGTGAGGGTCTGTAGTTGAGGGCGCACAGAAGGAGCAGTCCAGGAGAAAGGGAAAAGAGGTGTGAAAGTGGATGGCGAGCGGCGTGCAGCTACTTTTAGCTAGGTAACAGGAGACAGCTATTAAAAGTCTGCTTCGAAATGCAAAGCAGCATATGGTCCCAACTTCGGAATGCGCAAGTGGGTTTCTTCTGCCTGCTAAGTCCTGAACTATCAAAGGAGGGCTGAGGGGCAGAGTCTAGAGGGTAAGACCACGTGTCAGGGCAAACCTCCTGCACTTTGGGGCTCCAAGCCACACACACTCGGCTCTAACTTGGGACAAGAACAAAGCATGCATCGTCCAAGATGGTCTCCCATGACCTACCACCCACCCAAGCCGAAAAACCCCAGCGGTCCGGCTCACAGTTTGTGGTCAGAACCCTACCCTCATCCCCGTCTGCCTGCTCAGACCTCTGGGGTCAGACTGTCTGGAAAAAAATAAGCAGTCTTTGAATCGAAGGCCATCATGCTTGATCACAGCCAACACGGCACACACAGCAGCCAGTGACACCCCGCAGGGTGCTTCTTGTACTCCAGGTCCAGGTGCTGTTTGAGCAAAGGCCATAGAGGCTCCAAGGCCAGCACACCTCCCCGCCTGCTTGCGTTTCACACAGAGGAAGAGGTTGCTGAGATTTTGTGCAGGGCTGGGGCTTCTCTTTACATTCCAAGTCTTTCCCCAGCAAACAAAACTCAGCGTGGGAACGGGACTCCTGTCCATCACAGGACAAATTGATTAATGCCGTAGAAATGTGACTGCAACCACGGGCCCTCCAGAACACTGGGGCTTATGTTGTCTGCGTGGCTCTCCTAAGGAACGTTTCCCTCAAGAGTTTGTGTATTGTTCACCCTTTTTCTTGGCACGCACGCCACATCCGAAGCCTATAATCATGCAGGTCATTAAACTAAACAACTGCGTTTGGACCTTTTTCAAGGGAGTGATTCAGGCAAGCGCTCGCCCCATGGGATCACTTTAGAAAGTGTTATCAGACGCTACCCTCCACTGAAAAGGGGGCAAAGACCAGCCCCTCAGGTCTCTTGCTGACAAGGACTCTCCATTGGCCACTAGGTGGCGCTGTTTACCAAAAAAGGGCAGCTGGGGCCTTGGTGCCGCTCAGGACTGGCGAGGATGCCCATCTTCTGAACACAGAAATATTTTCAAAAACCGGGGTGGGAGGTGTATTAGGCAGAGCAACCAGACACTCTATACTAGAGGCAGCTCCCCCAATCCGATGTGGTCAGAGAGGAGTCTTCAGTTCAGTTCAGTCGCTCAGTCGTGTCCGACTCTTTGCGACCCCCATGCACACCATGCTTCCCTGTCCATCACCAACTCCCAGAGCTTGCTCAAACTCGGGACCATCAAGTCGGTGATGCCATCCAACCATCTCATCCTCTGTCGTCCCCTTCTCCTGCCTTCAGTCTTCCCCAGCATCAGGGTCTTTTCCAATGAGAGTTCTTCACATCAGGTGGCCAAAGTATTGGGAGTTTCAGCTTCAGCATCAGTTCTTTCAATGAATAGTCAGGACTGATTTCCTTTAGGATTGACTGGTTTGATCTCCTTGCAATCCAAGGGACTCTCAAGAGTCTTCTCCAACACCACAGTTCAAAAGCATCAATTCTTCAGTGCTCAGCTTTCTTTAAGGTCCAGCTCTCACATCCATACATGACTACTGGACCATAGTTTTGACTAGACGAACCTTTGTCAGCAAAGTAATTTCTCTGCTTTTTAATATGTTGTCTAGTTTGGTCATAGCTTTTCTTCCAAGAAGCCAGCACCTTTTAATTTCACGGCTGCAGTCACCATCTGCAGTGATTTTGAAGCCCAAGAAAATTAAGTCTGTCACTGTTTCCATTGTTTCCCCATATATTTGCCACAAAGTGATGGGACTGGATGCCATGATCTTAGTTTTTTCAATGTTGAGTTATAAACCAGGTTTTTCACTCTCCTCTTTCACTTTTATCAAGAGGCTCTTTAGTTCTTCTTCACTTTCTGCCATAAGGGTGGTGTCATCTGCATATCTGAGGTTATTGATATTTCTCCTGACAATCTTGATTCCAGCTTGTGCTTCATCCAGCCGGGCATTCTGCATGATGTACTCTGCATATAAGTTCAATAAGCAGGGTGACAATATACATCCTTGACCTTTCCCAATTTGGAAGCAAGCTGTTGTTTCATGTCTGGTTCTAACTGTTCCTTCATGACCCGCATATAGATTTCTCAGGAGGCAGGTCAGGTGGTCTGGTATTCCCATCTCTTTCAGAATTTTCTACAGTTTGTTGTGATCTACACAGTCAATGGCTTTGACATAATCAATAAAGCAGATGTTTTTCTGGAATTCTCTTGCTTTTTTGATGATTCAATGGATGTTGGCAATTTGATCTTTGGTTCCTCTGCCTTTTCTAAATCCAGCTTGAACATCTGGAAGTTCATGGTTCACATGCTGTTGAAGCCTGGCTTGGAGAATTTTAAGCATTACTTTGCTAGCATGTGAGGTGAGTGCAGTTGTGGGGTAGTTTGAATATTCTTTGACATTGCTCTTCTTTGGGACTAAAATGAAAACTGACCTTTTCCAGTCCTGTGGCCACTGCTGAGTTTTCCAAATTTGCTGGCATATTGAGTGCAGTACTTTCACAGCATCATCTTTTAAGATTTGAAATAGCTCAACTGGAATTCCATCACCTCCACTAGCTTTGTTCATGGTGATGCTTCCTAAGGCCCACTTGACTTCTCATTCCAGGATGTCTGGCTCTAGGTGAGTGATCACACCATCATGGTTAACTGGGTCATGAAGATCTTTTTTGTATAGTTCTTCTGTGTATTCTTGCCACCTCTTCTTAATATCTTCTGCTTCTGTTAAGTCCATACCATTTCTGTCCTTTATTGTGCCCATCTTTGCATGACATGTTCCCTTGGTATCTCTAATCTTCTTGAAGAGATCTCTAGTTTTCCCCATTCTATTGTTTTCCTCTATTTCTTTGCATTGATCACTGAAGAAGGCTTTCTTATCTGTCCTTGCTATTCTTTGGAACTCTGCATTCAAGTGGGTATACCTTTCCTTTTCTCCTTTGCCTTTAGCTTCACTTCTTTTCTCAGCTATTTGTAAGTCCTCCTGAGACAACCATTTTGCCTTTTTGCATCTCTTTCCCTTGGGAATTGTTTTGATCACTGCCTCCTGTACAATGTCAGTCTCTCCCATCAGGAAGCTTCCATAAGTCTCTTATCCTTATCTGTCAGAGGGAAGACAGAAGAAAACCACAATCACAGAAAAGTAATCAAACTGATCACATGGACCACAGCCTTGTCTAACTCAATGAAACCATGAGTCACGCCATGTAGGGCCACGGACAGGTCATGGTGGAGAGTTCTGACAAAATGTGGTCCACTAGAGAAGGGAATGCAAACCACTTCAGTATTCTTGCATTGAGAACCCCATGAACAGTATGAAAAGGCTAAAAGATAAGACACTGAAAGATGAATTCTCTAGGTCAATAGGTACCCAATATGCTACTGGAGATCAGTGGAGAAATAACTTCAGAAAGAATGAAGAGACAGAGCCAAAGCAAAAACAATGCCCAGCTGTGGATGTGACTGGTGATGGAAGTAAATTCCGATGCTGTAAACAGCAATACTGCATAGGAACCTGGAATGTCAGGTCCATGAATCAAGGTAAATTAGAAGTGGTCAAACAGGAGATGGCCAGAGTGAACATCGACATTTTAGGAATCAGTGAACTAAAATGGACTGGAATGGGCAAATTTAATTCAGATGACCATTTTATCTACTACTGTGGGCAATAATCCTTTACAAGAAATAAAGCAGCCCTCATAGTCAACAAAAGAGTCCAAAATGCAGTACTTGGGTGCAAACTCAAAAATACTGGAATGATCTCCGTTCGTTTCCAAGGCAAACCATTCAATATCACAGTAATCCAAGTCTATAACCCCAACCAGTGATGTTGAAGAAGTTGAACAGTTCTTTGAAGACCTATAAGACCTTCTAGAACTAACACCCAAAAAAAGATGTCCTTTTCATCATAGGGTACTGGACTGCAAAAGTAGGAGGTCAAGAGATACCTGGAGTAACAGGCAAATTTGGCCTTAGAGTACAAAATGAAGCAGGGCAAAGGCCAACAGAGTTTTCCCAAGAGAACACACTGGTCATAGCTAATGCCCTCTTCCAACAACACAAAAGACAACTCTACAAATGGACATCACCAGATGGTCAGTACCGAAATCAGATTCATTATATTCTTTGCAGCCAAAGATGGAAAAGTTCTATACAGTCAGCAAAAACAAGACCGGGAGCTGACTGTGGCTCAGATCATGAACTTCTTATTGCCAAATTCAGAAAGGAGTCTATCCCTCACTTAATGTGGGGGAAACAGCCAGAAGGGGGAGGGGAGGAGCCCTTTCAGACCCTTCTCCTCCTGTTGGTCCAGGCCAGCCTGGAGCCTCCCCCTACCTGAGCATCTCTTGAGCTTGGAGACCCCAGTGCTCCTGGAACTTCAATGTTGTCAGGTAGGGTCACTGCACCCAAGCACCCACACCCTGCGGGTTGCCCAGAGGATTCGAAATCTAACCAATGAGGTCATGCTCTGGAAAGATGAAACATTCTCAAAACGTAGAGTTGTTCTTATTATTTATTTTCAGAAACAGACTGATGGACTGAAAGAGGAGGACAAAAGGCACTGGCTCTTTAAGATGACTTTTTTGTTGTTATGTTATCAGATGTGTTTAAACACACCTTCTATTTGCCCAAACTGACTTCTCAGATAACTTTAATAAAAAATAAGTCATGGCATGGATGAAAAGCAAGTCGCTCATGTGGTAAAGAATCTGCCTGCAGTGCAGGAGCCCTGGGTTTGGTCCCTGGGTCGGGAAGATCCCCTGGAGAGGGGAATGGCTGCCCACTCCAGTATTCTTGCCTGGAGAATTCCATGGACAGAGGGGCTGGTGGGCTATAGTCCACGGGGTCACAGAGAGTCGGAGATGACTCAGTAACTAACAGTTTCACTATAGAGCACAGGGAACTCTATTCAGTGTCCTGTGATACACCAAAAGGAATATGAGAAAGAATATATATGTATAACTTGGTCACTTTGCTGTAGCAGAAATGAACACAACATTATAAATCAACTATACTTCAAAAATTAAATTAAGAAAATTTTAAATCATGGCAAGTACATGGTGACCAAGTGCCTGAACAACCCTAGGATCAAGGTAGGTGATGGAGCCTCCGGTAGCGGCAGAACCAGCTGTAGGGCTCTGTTCCCAGGAGGGGACGGGGGACCTCAACACAGTCAGGAATCACATCAGGAATCTCTGGCTCAGTTTATGGCGATTGTGAACTGAAAGAGGAAAGCTGGTTGTTAAGCTGCAAACAAGCCCCCAAAACGTGTGGCATGAGAAGTTTATTAGAGCAGCATATGTATCTTTTTAAAGCAGTGTAATACAATTAAATCACATTCATTAAATTAAATTTAATACAGTGAAAAGAGATCAGATTAGCCGACTTGGGCAGAAGCATTCAGCTCCAGGGACCTTTTGAGCTGAGCTTCAAGAGAAAGCATTTCACGCACATATATGGTATTTGCAAGGTTATGGTTTTGCTCTACAGGGTGTTAATGCATTTTGTTTAAGTTTTTTTACATTCAAAGAAAGAGTGTGCTTTCTGTTCAAATAAATCCAGGAAATGCTGAATTAAAAATAAAGTGCCTATGAGCACTTCAAACCCACATAAGGTGGAGGTCCACGTATAATTTCGTTGACCTGTTTGATCACAGCCCTTCTTCGCTGAAAAGCCCACTAGCATTCCTGAGAATGAGTATTTTGTGCAACATTTTTAGAGGAATATGAACCCAATCAAGTGAAACACATTCAGGCCAGTGCTGACTGGAGTCAGGTTGGAACCAGTGACTCTCTGACACTGAAGTAAAGGTGCCCATGGAGTCTGATTCAACAAGAGTACAAGTCACAGATGTGAGACAGAAGGAAGGCAAAAGGATGCAGAAACCTCATCCCAGTCAGGAGTGCAAATACCCAACATTTATTATAACTCCTTCTGAATAGTCTAGCTAGACCTCTGCTCCAGGCCTTAGCAGCTTATGTTAGGATCTCTATGGAATAGGTTTCCAAAAGATCACGTATAAGCAGAAGTGTAAATAAGTCAGTCTAGAATCCTGGAGAAGAAACTCCATTAAAAATATTGCAGCATCAGAGGGGGTGTGAGAATAGTGAACCCTCCTATACAGCTGGTGGGAGTGTACATTGGTACAGCTACTATGGAGAACAGTATTGAGATTTCTTAAACTAAAAACAGAGCTATCAAATGATTTAGCAGTCCCATTACTGGGCATATATCTGGAGAAAACCCAATAGCCAAGACATGGAAGCTATTGATGAACCTTAATGTCCATCAACTCATGACTGGATAAAGAAGATGTGGTACACATATTCAATGGAATTATTACTCCACCATAAAAAATTGAAATAATACCATTTGCAGCAGCATGGATGGACCTAGAGGTTATCAAACTAAGTGAAGTAAGTAAAAAACAACAAACATCATATGCTATCACGTAGTTGCTGTTGTTCAGCTGCTCAGATGTGTCTAACTCTTTGCCACCCTACGGACTACAGCACATCAGCCTTCCCTGTCTTTCACTTACCTCCCGGAGTTTGCTCAGACTCAAGTCCATTGAGTCAATGATGCCATCCAACCATCTCATTCTCTGTCATCCCCTTCTCCTCCTGCCTTCAGGAGGTTTTTTTCCAATGAGTCGGCTCTTCACATTAGGTGGCCAAAGTATTGGAGCTTCAACTTCAGCATCAGTCCTTCCAGTGAATATTCAGGACTGATTTCCTTTAGGATTGACTGGTTTGATCTCCTTGCTGTCCAAGGAACTCTCAAGAGTCTTCTCCACCACAATTCAAAAGCATCAATTCTTTAGTGCTCAGGCTCCTATACGGTCCAGCTCTCACATCCATACATGACTACTGGAAAAACCATAGTTTTGACTATACAGATGCTTGTTGGCAAAGCGATGTCTCTGCTTTTTAATATGCTGTCTAGTTTGGTCATAGCTTTTCTTCCAAGGAGGAAGCATCTTTTAATTTCATGGTTACAGTCATCATCCTCAGTGATTTTGGAGCCCAAGAAAATAAAGTCTGTCACTATTTATATTTTTTCCCCATTTATTTGCCATAAAGTGATGGGACCAAATGCCATGATCTTAGTTTTTTCAATGTTGAGTTTTAAGTCAGGTTTTTCACTCTCCTCTTTTACCTTCATGAAGAGACTCTTCAGTTCCCTTCACTTTCTGCCATTAGGGTGATGTCATCTACATATCTGAGATTTTTTATATTTCTCCTGGCAATCTTGATTCCCACTTGTGATTTATCCAGCCCAGCATTTTGCATGATGTATACTCTTTATATAAGTTAAATAAGCAGGGTGACAATATACAGCCTTGACATACTCCTTTCCCATTTTTGAACCAGTCTGTTGTTCCATGTCTGGTTCTAACTGTTGCTTCTTGACATGCATACAGGTTTCTCAGGAGGCGGGCAATGTGGTCTGGTATTCCCATCTCTTGAAGAACTTTCCACAGTTTGTGTGATTCACACAAAGGCTTTCATGTAGTCAATGAAGCAGAAGTACATGTTTTTTTGGAATTCTCTTGCTTTTTCAATGATCCAGTGGATGTTGGCAATTTGATCTCTGGTTCCTCTGCTTTTTCTAAATCAAGCTTATAAATCTGGAAGTTCTCAGTTCACAAACTGTTGAAGCCTAGTTTTAAGGATTTTGAGCATTATCTTGCTAGCATGTGAAATGAGCACAACTGTACAGTAGTTTGAACATTCTTTTGTATTGCCTTTCTTTGGAATTGGAATGATAGGTGACCTTTTCCAGTCCTGCGGCCACTGCTGAGTTTTCCAAATTTGCTGGCCTGTTGAGTACAGCATTTTAACAGCATCATCTTTTAGGATTTGAAATAACCCAGTTGGAATACCATCACCTCCACTAGCTTTGTTCATACTAATGCTTCCTAAGGTCCACTTGCACACTCCAGGATGTCTGGCTCAAGTTGAGCGACCACACCATCGTGGTTGTCTGGGTCATTAAGACCTATTTTGTACAGTTCTTCTGTGTATTCTCACCACAAAAGTTTGTAATAATCTACAAGGGAAAACAATTTGAAAAAGAAGATATAGATATAGATGGATAGCTGAACACCCTGTTATATACTTGAAACTAACACAACATTTTAAAGCAACTATGCATCTATTAAAATAGTACACTTAAAAATACCTGCAGCATCATGATAAAGCCCTTTGTGGTGTCACCGCAGCTCTGGCTGGTGACTGGGTGGCCAGCACCTTCACATGCTTAGTCCTTTGATCCTCACCAGAAGCCAGGAGATGGGCAGCCCAGATCGGGCTCAGGCTCAGGCAAGCTCCCTCCCTCAAGTCCAGATGAGGACGCTGAAGCACAAGGAAGAAGGAGATCTTTGGAAGGAATTCGGAAAGCGCAGGAGATCTTTTCTTTGCATTAGAGAAACAAAGTTCTCATAGGTTATGTGTTCTCTATTTTTGTCAAATGATGGTTCATTATATATGTCAAACCTTGTTTTAGCTTCAGACAGAAAATTAGATTTAATGTAAGCAGCTGAAAATGAAATTGAATCTAAGTGTTAAAAGCAGGACAGAGACATCAGTATGGGTGCCATTTCCAATTTTAAAGAGCTGGACAACAAGAAAGTCTTTCAGAGCATCCTGGAAATGTCACTGTAAGTCATGAAACATATTAACCAAAGTACCTGCATAACTAGAGGAAGTGAATCTTACAAGGAATTTACAGGTTTTATGTCACAGATTTTCCCCGCTATGTGTGCTCAAGGAAATTCCTGCCCTTCTCTGAGTCTCAGTTACCCCCTAAATCCACTTATTACAATTCAGCCTGATACAATTCCGTCTGTGGTCCTGTCCTTAAGGGCAAGGTCCCACAGACAGCAGGAGGCCAAGGAGGGATGTGACCAGTGTTTTCTTGGACATCATTCCATTGACATGCTCTCCAGCGTGGTCCACTCCAAACCTGATCCATCAGGTCACTCCCTGGAGGCACCTCAAATGCTGAACTGAGTCCCTATCCCCAGTATGAGCTCCAGCACCTGCCACCACCTGGCTTCCCCATCTCCCATCAGGAAGGTGGAAACTTTCGTAGCTCCCTACACATAGCTGGCTGCTCTCTGCTCCTCCTGACTTGGCTCCTATTGTCCCTTTGTCTTGAACAAACTTCCTCTTTTGCCTAGTTCTCTCCTTTGTCACCCTTCAAAACTCACCTCATTATCACTTCCTCCAGGAAGTCCTTGCCTTTCCAGACTGAGTCACCTCCCCTCCGCCATCCTACATAGCTCCTGATGCATGTGGCTGCACATCACCACCCAGGACAACACAGCATGACCTGTTCCTGTCCCCCAAGCGACCTGGAAGCTCCCTGAGATCACAGCTGTGCACGGTTCCATTCTCCATCCCAGTGCTTAGCCCAGGGCTTGGGGCAAGTAGGATGCTGGCTGAAGCGACCGTTGTGCCCACAAGATGACCACCTGCAGCGCTCATCACCACCACACCAGGGGTGTGCCTGCTGATTAAAGACAAGGCTGGTTTCATTTACCTTGGACCCTACCATCACCCACTTTAGGACTCACCTGGCCTAGGAGTTTCCACAAGGGAATAAACACTTGTCACACAACTGACTCTGCTTAACCCACCCAGGAGCTGCTGGGCTCTCACCCTCCATCCAAGGAGAAGAGGCCACTGCGGTCCCTGGAGCCTCGTTGCCCCCACGTGCATTCGCTATTGGGCTGTACCGATTAGTGGACATTTATAAGCCGCTGGGTACAAACAAGGGCATCTGGGAGCATCTGGGGCACACCTGCCCCAACAGAGGCAGAAGAATGACCTCTAGTGGTCCTTGCTGGCGTTGTTGGTCCAGGGAGGCACTGGGTGTTCTAGTGGGAAAAGACTTGCAGTAATTCAGAGACTTTGCTGCCTAGAAAGAGCACTCGTGATATAAGAGACTTCTGGCAATTGAAACAGAATAAATGGCCACAGAACTGTTAAATATATCTCTCTACTCTTGGTAAATTCTCATCAAAAGTCACAATGAAGAAAATATTTTTATATATGTTTTAAAGTCTATGAAGTTTTCAATTTAAAAAAACATTGGAATTAAAAAAACATTGAAAACGCAAATATGGACACAGGTATATTACAGTATAGATTTTTCTTAAAAGGCATGTTTTTTATACTTCATTATAATTTATTAAACATTCAGTATACAAAACAGCAAATTTTCTGAGATTTAACCATACCATATGATTGTGCTGGTGTTTAGCAAAAGATTCTGGTTTACACCTATACTAATAAAATGGTTAAAACGCATGTTTTTAAATGACTCAACTTTAAAAAAATCCTCCTATTTTGTGATAAGAGCATTTGAAAGAATGTCTATTAAATCCAAGGTTTCAAATGAGCAAATATAAATATATATATATACTATATATATATAGTATATAGCAAGGAATGATAGACGTTATCTTGTAATAACTTTTAATAAAGTATAATCTATAAAAATAGTGAAACCCTATGTTGTACACCTGAAACTAATATAATATTGTAAATCAACTATACTTCAGTTAAAACTGATGAACAAAAAATGCCCCAAGGCTCTAATTCTATAGAAATCATCAGAGGATCTGTATATATCAGTACATATCCTCTCCAAAATTAAAACTTTAACTCATTCCATCATGCTATTTTCTCCAGATGTTACAATGGAAGCTCAGAATTGATTAGATCAGTCTTACTATGTTCATTTTCTGATTTGATTGTCTTTCTTTGGTGGGGGAAGAATGGCACTTGTTTTTCTATTAAATGGGTAGAGGAAAAAATAACAACAAAAAGTTAGTTCCTTTGCTTAAACAGAAGTTCTACCAAAATGACTCTCTCCCTGATTTAGCTCAGAAACAAAGTTTATACTTATCTTGCACAGTAATATGGAGCCAGTCTCATTTAGTCATTTGCTGAACTGTGTGTTTACAAACCCACAGCCTCTGGAATATACTGAAATATTCTCTGTACCCCCCTTCATGGATAACAGCCTTCTCATGGCGAAGGGGCTTGCATAATTCAGTGAAGACATGAGGCATGCCATGTAGGGTCACCCAAGATGGACAGATCATACACAGTGAAAAGTTCAGACAAAATGTGGTCCATTGGAGAAGGAAATGGCAACCAACTTCAATATTCTAGCCAGGAGAACCCCATAAACAATATGAAAAGGCAAAAAAATATGACACCTGAAGATAAGCACCGCCCCTGCCCAGGTCATAAGGTGTCCAATATGCTACTGGGGATGAACAGAGGGCAATTATTAATAGTGCCAGAAAGAATGAATGGCTGGGCTAAAGCAGAAATAACATTCGGTTGTGGATGTGTCTAGTGGTGAAAGTGAAGCCTGATGCTATAAATAACAATATTGCATAGGAACCTGGAATGTTAGGTCCATGAATCAAGGTAAATTGGATGTGGTCCAGCAGGAGATGGCAAAATTGAACATCAACATCTTAGGAACCAGTGAACTAAAATGGATGGGGATAAGAACTTAATTCCGTTAACCTTTATATCTACTACTGTGGGTAAGAATCCGTTAGAAGAAATGGAGTAGTCCTCATAGTCAACACAACAGTCCAAATTACAGTACTTGGGTGCAATCTAAAAACTGACAGAACAGTCACGGTTTGTTTCCAAGGCAAATCATTCGTCATCACAGTAATCCAATTCTATGCCCCAAACACTGATGCTGAAGAAGCAGAAGTTGAATGGTTCTTTGAAGATCTACAACACCTTCTAGAGCTAACACCAAAAAAAAGAAAAGATGTTCTTTTCATCATAGAGGATTGGAATGCGAAAGTAGGAAGTCAAGAAATATCTGGAATAACAGGCAAGTTTGACCTTGGAGTACAAAATAAAGCAGGGCAAAGACTAACAGAGTTATCAAGAGAACACGCTAGTCATAGCAAATGCTCTTTTCCAACAACCTGAGAGATGACTCTACACATGGACATCACCAGATAGTCAATACCGAAATCAGGCTGATTATGTTCTTTGTAGCCGAAGATGGAGAAGCTCTGTCAGTCCAGCTCGGTTCAGTTGCTCAGTCATGTCTGACTCTTTGCAACCACATGGACTACAGCACGCCAGGCCCCCCTGTCCATCACCAACTCCTGGAGCTTGCTCAAACTCATGTCCATTGAGTCGGTGATGCCATCCAGCCATCTCATCCTCTATCATCCCCTTCTCCTGCCTTCAATCTTCCCCAGCATCAGGGTCTTTTCCAATGAGTCAGTTCTTTGCATCAGGTGGCCAAACTATTGGAACTTTAGTTTCAGCATCAGTCCTTTCAGTGAATATTCAGGGTTGATTTCTGTCAGGATTGACTGGTTTGATCTCCTTGCAATCCAAGGGACTCTCAAGAGTCTTCTCCAACACCACAGTTCAAAAGCATCAATTCTTTGGTGCTCAGCTTTCCTTATGGTCCAACTCTCACATCCATACATTACTACTAGAAAAACCATAGTTTTGACTATACGAACTTTTGTCAGCAAAGTAATGTCTCTGCTTTTCAATATGCTGTCTAGGTTGGTTGTAGCTTTTCTTCCAAGAAGCCAGCATCTTTTAATTTCATGGCTGCCATCACCATCTGCAGTGATTTTGGAGCCCAAGAAAATAAAGTCTGTCACTGTTTCCATTGTTTCCCCACCTATTTGCCACGAAGTGATGGGACCAGATCTTTGTTTTTTCAATGTTGAGTTTTAAGCCAGGTTTTTCACTCTCCTCTTTCATTTTCATCAAGAGGCTCTTTAGTTCTTCTTCACTTTCTGTCATGAGGTTGGTGTCATCTGCATATCTGAGGTTATTGATATTTCTCCCAACAATCTTGATTCCAACTTGTGCTTCATGCAGCCCAGCATTTTGCATTATGTACTCTGCACATGATGTACTCCTTTCCCAACTGGGAACTAGTCCATTGTTTCATGTCTGGTTCTAACTTTTGCTTCTTGACCTGGTTTCTCAGGAGGCAGGTATTGTGGTCTGGTATTCCCATCTCTTGAAGAATTTTCCACAGTTTGCTGTGATCCACCCAGTCAAAGACTTTAGCATAGTCAATGAAGCAGAAATAGTCATATGTGAATGGCCTAGTGGTTTTCCCTACTGTACAGGAGAAGCTCCATACAGCCAAAAAAACAAGACCTGAAGCTGACTATGGCTCAGATCATGAGCAAAATTCAGGCTTAAATTGAAGAAAGCAGGGAAAGCCACTAGGCCATTCACATTTGACCTAAATCATATCCCTTATGATTATACAGTAGAGGTGATAAATAGATTTGAGGGATTAGGTCTGATAGACAGAGTGCCTGAAGAACTATGGACAGAGGTTCATAACATTGTACAGGAGTCAGTGACCAAAACCAACCCAAAGGAAAGAAATGCAAGAGGGCAAAGTGGTTGTCTGAGGAGGCTTTACAAGAGCTGAGGAAACAAGAGAAGTGAAAGGCAGGGGAGAGGGGGAAAGATGTACCCAACTGAATGCAGAGTTTCAGAGAATAGCAAGGAGAGAGAAAAGTCCTTCTTAAATGAACAATGCAAAGAAATAGAGGAAAAGAATAGAATGGGAAAGACTAGAGGTCTCTTCAAGAATATTGGAGATATCAAGGGAACATTTCATGCAAGAATGGGCACAATAAACAACAGAAATGGCAAAGATCTAACAGAAGCAAAAGATATTAAGAACAGGTGGCAAGAACATAGAGCAGAACTGTACAAAAAAGGCCTCAATGACCCAGATAACCATGGGTCACTCACCTAGAGCCAGACATCCTGGAACGTGAAGTCAAGTGGGCCTTAGGAAGCATTACTGTGAACAAAGCTAGTGGAGGTGACAGGATTCCAGCTGAGCTATTTCAAATCCTAAAAGATGATTCTGTTAAAGTGCTGCATTCAATATGCCAGCAAATATGGAAAATTCAGTGATAGCCACAGGACTGGAAAAGGTCAGTTTTCATTCCAATCCCAAAGAAAGGCAATGCCAAAGAATGCTCAAACTATTGCACAATTGTGTTCACTTCACATGCTGCTAAGATTTTGTTCAAAATCCTTCAAGCTAGACTTTAGCAGTATGTGAACTGAAAAATTCCAGATGTAAAAGCTGAATTTAGAAAAGGCAGAGGAACCAGAGATCAAATTGCCAGCATTCATTGGATCATAGAGAAAGCAAGGTAATTCCAGAGAAACATCTACTTCTGCTTCAATGACTATGCTAAAGCCTTTGACTGTGTGAATCACAACAAACTGTGGAAAATTCTTCAAGAGATGGGAGTACTAGACCACTTTATCCATCTCCTGAGAAACCTGTATGCAGGTCAAGAAGCAACAGAACTGGACATGGAACAACAGACTGGCTCATAATTGGGAAAGGTGGATGACAAGGCTGTATATTGTCATCCTATTTATTTAACTTATATGCTGAGTACATCATGTGAAATGGCAGGCTGGATGAATCACAAGTGGGAATCAAGATTGCAGGAAATATATCAACAACCTCAGACATGCAGACGATACCACTCTAATGGCAGATACTGAAGAGGAACTAAAGAGCCTCTTGATGAGGGTGAAAGAGAAGAGTGAAAAGGCTGGCTTAAAACTCAACATTCAAAAAACAAAGATAGGAAAAAAAAAGAAAAACAAAACAAAACAAAGATAGGCATCTGGTCCTATCGCTTTACGGCAAACAGAAGGGAAAAAGTGGAAGCAGCGCAGATTTTGTTTTCTTGGGCTCCAAAGTCATTGCAGATGGTGGCTGCAGCTACAAAGTGAAAAGATGCTGGCTCCTTGGAAGGAAAGCGATGACAAATCTAGAATATTCAAAAGCAGAGACATCATTTTGATGACAAAGGTCCATATAGTCAAAGCTATGGTTTTTCCAACAGTCCTATATGGATGTGAGAGTTGGACCATAAAGAAGCCTGAGCTCTAAAGAATTGATGCTTTCGAATTATGGTGTTGAAAACTCTTGAGAGTCCCCTTGGACAGCAAGGAGATCACACCAGTCAATCCTAAAGGAAATGAACCCTGAATATTCATTGGAAAGACTGATACTGAAGTTGAAGCTCCACTGCTTTGGCCATTGATGTGACAAGCTGACTCATTGGAAAAGACCCTGATGCTGGGAAAAACTGAAGGCAAATGGAGAAAGGGGCACCAGAGGATGGTTAAACAGCATCACTGATTCAATGGACATGAGTTTGAGTAAATTCCGGAAGATGGTGAAGTACAGGGAAACTGACATGCTGCAGTCCATGAAGTGGCAAAGAGGTGGACACAACTTAGCGACTGAACAACAACAACAGCAATAACATTCTCTGCACCACCACCTAGAGACACGCTTTCGGTAACCAACATGTCCTGGCGCCCCGCCCCAGCTGCTCAGCTAGGATTAAATCCTCGACCCACATGGGTGAAGTGTTAGGGAAGCAGCTAGAGCCTTTCCTGCAGTCAAAGAATAGAAGGGCAAGCTGTCCTTCCCTCTAGATCAGGTACCTACAAAGTCTATGTACTTAATATATAAAGCAATAAAGATGCCCCACCCACAGATAACTACTGTAAGTCCAGGCTGACACAAACTGTGAGTTTCACATACTCTGTCTTGCACACCTGGTGTGTGCAGGCACTCTGCTAGTTTACTCTTGGGGTTAGATGTGTACATTACACACTGTCTCGCTGTTCACACTCTTCACCAAACCCAAGCAAGGCACAATCAGGGAAGCTGAAAGAAAACTCAAGGAGTCGTAGGAATTGCAGACATGTTTATCCTCCTGCGACTGGCACGGCAATGGTAGCAGCAGCAGACATGCCGTACTCTCTTGTGGCTGGCCCAGCGGACACAGCCATAACGCAGCCATAACGCAGTCTCAACGCAGCCTCAACGGCTTTTCAGGTGGGGCTTAAACATATTTACAGAACAAAAGTGGCCCGTGGCCAAGCGGGTACGTTCTGATGCACATGCGCAGTGCTATAAGTGATCTCAGCTGTTACATAACCGTGTATTTATAAAATGTGAGGTGATAATGAGAAGCCATGGAGCAAGAGACCCTGACCACCGCCATCATGGCTAATTTGCTCTTTCCCTACAGACACAGATTTCAAAAAGGACTTGGAAATTTCATTCTTTTTTGTCCACAATGCACAGCTTGCAGGGACAGGACCAGAGGTTGAACCCAGATCCTCAGCAGTGAGAGTGCAGAGTCCTAACCACTGGGCCACCAGGGAATCCCCAGAAACGTCACCTTTTAGGACTGCTTTCTGGTCACCATTGAGTGAATGTTCCCTATTTAGTATATAAATTTACTTTATCTCACAAAATAGAAAGAGTACCAGGAAATGTTTATGAAAGTTAACTGGGAAATAGACTCCATGGCTTCTTGTCACAGTTTCAATCAATTTTGCATAAAGAACCTGCGGCCCTGATGTCCCCTTAGGAAGGTGGCTCAGATGGTAAAGAATCTGCCTGCATTGCAGGAGACCCGGGTTTGATCTCTGGGTCGGAAAGATCCCCTAGAGAAGGGATTGGCAACCTGCTGCAGTATTCTTGCCTGGAGAATCCCATGGATAGAGGAGCCTGAAGGGCTACCGTTCACAGGGTCACAAAGAGTTGAACATGACTGAGCAATCAACACTTTTCAAAGGCAAAGGCCTGATGGGGTTTCTGGTGTTGAAGGCACTGACTAGGTACCCCAAGGAAGCAAGGGAGACCTGCCCCTGCCCCAGAGGGAAAGAGGGGCACAGCAAAGGCAGGCGACAGGAGAATCCGAGGAAAGTATGATGGAGATTAAGGGAGGAGAGAGAACATCCAGAGCAGAGGACCATGAAAGCCTTCTGATGCGGTGAAGAGCTTGGGAGGCCGCTCTGCACGGGGTGGAGTGGGGCGCAACATCCATTACAAGGGAGGAGCACCTTTATAGGGTGGTGAGAGGCCCGAGAGGATGGGTAGAACGTCATCAGAAATCAGAGGAGAAAAAGGCTCCTGGAAGATGAATTATTTGGCACGGGGGCGGAGGTGCTTTGCAAAGTATGGATCTTTACCACCACCTCGTGAGACCTCCATAGCCATGGAGGCTTGAAGCCACTGGCTTCATCTAGCCAGTGTGCCCAAGTCACAGAGCTAACATTCAAATGCCAGAGTGTCTGATTCCAAGGCCAGGGCACCTGCCCCGCCCCCAGGTACCGGGTGTCTGCGTGGTTGCGGGTGGGAGGCAGCTTGTGGGGCGTGAGCTCAGAGGACGTCAGAGGGCAGGATACTAGGGTGTCCATGGGAGCTGCTCGCACTCCCAGTTCCTACAGAGAAGAGGTTTGCAGGGATATTTGGGGGGTTGTGTAGGAGCTAATCGCAAAGCTGCGTTTCAACAACATGGATTGCACTGGGATGGTAAGTGAAGTTCATACTTATCTGAGGCAGTTCTTCAGTTTTCTTGTGAGGCCCACTGAATCACCTGTAGGTCACTTAACAGGCAGAACAGGCAGGGGCATAATGGCGGGGCAGGGGCTGCACACAGTGGGCTGAAACAGGGGGAGACCTGAGTGGGAAGACCACCAAAGCACTCAAGCACTGGGTATCCCCAAAGAGTGTGAGATAGGGGGAAATATGGGGGCGGGGGAGAGAGAACTAACGTAAGGAAAACTTTTACACTCAGGGGGCTAATGGGGAGGGAGAAGGAGAGCCAGCAGAGGCACTGAGGACCAGAAAGAATGGGAAGGCTGGTCCGCCAGCACCGCGCCACGGGGGGGCGGGGAGGCCACATGGGCAGCAGGTGGGTAGTCAGCGGCAACAGCCACCACACCCCTCCCCCGCACAGCCCTGCCCCACACCCCCATCCTTGTGTTTCTCTGGCCGCAGAAAACACATCAGGCTTCCAATCTGGGTTTGGAAAAATACATTCTTGCCAGACTTTCTAGGATAATTGCTCCTAGCTCTTATTTCCCAGTTACCTCTTGGTCCTGGGTCTTAAAAGAGCCATCCCTTTATAAAGAAACTTTAATTAAGTGCTCCCCGGAGGCCATCTGATGGCATATTTGAGCTATTTAATTCAGTTGAGCAAACACTTAAGCCAAGAATCTGAGTGAGGTCAGAGAAAGAGGTGAAGGGCACTGGCTTCTGTGGCTGCACAATAGGAATGAAGACCATGCAGAGACGCCAGGAGTACACGTGAGGGGCTAGGAGAAGGTCAAGGAGAGCGGTTGGCAGGGCTGGGACGAGCTTTCACTAGGGAGTGCTGGAGCTCGGAGGGCAGGGAGGGGAGCCCCCAGGTCGACTGAGGGAGGGAGCCGGCAGGTCTCAGTGGTGTCCTGCAGAAACAGAGTATCCAGGATGCAAAGATGATCAGATCTGGGTTTTAGGAAGGTGTTTTATTATTTGCATATTCCTCTTCAATAAACCTGATATATGTGGCTGGATGGCATCACGGACTCGATGGACATGAGTCTGAGTGAACTCTGGGAGTTGGTGATGGACAGGGAGGCCTGGCGTGCTGTGATTCATGGGGTCGCAAAGAGTCGGACATGACTAAGCGACCGAACTGAACTGAACTTTTCCTCTCTCTATATATGTATATATATATATATATTTATATATTTATATATTTATATATATATAAAGGGCAAGAGAGAAGCCTGTAAAGGAATGAGACCTAGAACAGTCAAGGATGGAAGGAGAGAGCTAAGTCAGGAAGATACCACGGATAAGACTGAAGGTGTCCTGGTTTTACAGGAAGATCACTGGTGACTTTGCCCTCAAGAGCCTGGCAGAAATGGAAGCAGATGGCAAGGGGCTCTGATTCCTGGAACACGAGGCGCCCTCCCCCCACCTGAGGTAAATAAGATGTTTTAACCATTAAAGACCAAAGAAGGGATAATGTTTTCCTACACCTACACAACTGAAGCATCCCTGCAGAAAAAGAAATCTGCACGCGTAGGTAAAGCAATCTGTCCCTAACAGAGAACACAATTGGCACAGCACGAGTTGCCCAACCCAGTGTGGAAAGGGCTGCGATTACCAGAACCCTTAAGGAAGCCCCACTCCACGGTGTCCACAACAGGACACAGCTGCCAGCACTTAACCGGCCACCAACCCTCGGGGTCACGGGGAGGCCCACCTGACAAGCTGAGAAGCTGGCCTGGAGCTACATTTTCAACTGTGCTGAAATGAAGAAGCTTCATAGGCAAGATCTCCTCCTGTCTTAGGCGCTCTACCAACAGATGACTTAGGAAGGTAAGCAGAGTCTACTTTTCCATGTTTTTACCACAGGTTTAAAATAAGGTACTTTGCTTAATTAAGTGTGGAATCTAAGAAAAGGATACAGATGAACTTATTTACAAAACAGAGATAGACTCAGAGACTTAAACAAACTTATGGTTACCAAAGGAGAAGGTGGAAGAGGGATAAATCAGGAATTTGGATTTAATGTGCGCTGACACTGTATACGAAATTTAAAAAAAAAAGACCTACTGTATAGCTTGGGGAACTATATTCAGTATCTTATAATAACCTACAAAGGGAAAGAATCTGAATAAGAAATAGAGATATATATGTACAACTGAATCAGTCTGCTGTATATCTGAAACCAATGTTTCCAAGCCAGGTTCTTGGACTCTTCAATCAATAGAAATTTCTTGATAAGAGACCAGACGAGTAATTCAGGCAAGACTTTACTGGGACTTGTGCTGCAGCAGTGAGGAGTGAGAATAAGCAACAGGTGTCCTTGCCGGCTCCCTGAGTGGGGGTAGTGAGCTGATTAAAGGGGTGAGGATGGAGGCGGACCCAGGGGTCGGGCCAGAGGGATAGCTTGGGTGCTGCATGCGGGGAGCATGCACAGTACCGTTTTTGCTCCCAGCTCTTCAGAAATGGCAGTTGGGCTTTTTGGTCTTTTTGCATCTTGTCCAGAATTTGCCCCAACTGCACCTGCACATAGTTATTTTCAGTCCCTTATAGTTTTCTTTGTGTTTTGTATGTAGCTTCCCTGGTGGCTGATGGTAAAGAATCTGCCTGCAGTGCAGGAGACCTGGGTTTAATCCCTGCGTTTGGAAGATCCCCTGGAGAAGAAAATGGCAACCCACTTGGAGAATCCCATGGACAGAAGAGCCCGGAGCCTAAAGTCCATGGGGTCAAAAAGAGTCAGACATGACTGAGAGACTAAGCACAGCACACCTCAAGGAGACATTTGTCCAGATGCAAGTACTGCAACAAAGGGCCCCAGCATTTATGTCCCAGCCCATGACATTCTCCTCTGAGGGATTCTGCACCCTTATTTTTAAGGGGTAAGGGGGCAGAAGTCTCTTCTAAATTTCTTCCTGCTGGACGGGGGCTGCAGACCCTAGCCTACCATAGCAGTGTAGAAGTCCCTCACTGACTGTTTCAGCTCAGTTCAGTCGCTCAGTCGTGTCCGACTCTTTGTGACCCCATGAACCACAGCACACCAGGCCTCCCTGTCCATCACCAACTCCCGGAGTACACACAAACTGATGTCCATTGAGTCAGTGATGCCATCCAACTATCTCATCCTCTGTTGTCCCCTTCTCCTCTTGCCCTCAGTCTTTCCCAGCATCAGGGTCTTTTCAAATGAGTCAGCTCTTCGCATCAGGTGGCCAAAGTATTGGAGTTTCTGCTTCAACATCAGTCCTTCCAATGAACACCCAGGACTGATCTCATTTAGGATAGACTGGTTGGACCTCCTTGCAGTCCAAGGGACTCTCAAGAGTCTTCTCCAACACCACAGTTCAAAAGCATCAATTCTTCAGCACTCAGCTTTCTTTATAGTCCAACTCTCACATCCATACATGACCACTGGAAAAACCATAGCCTTGACTAGATGGACCTTTGTTGACAAAGTAATGTCTCTGCTTTTTAATATGCTCTCTAGGTTGGTCATAACTTTCCTTCCAAGAAGTAAGTGTCTTTTAATTTCATGGCTGCAACCACCATCTGCAGTGATTTTGGAGCCCCCCAAAATAAAGTCTGACACTGTTTCCACTGTTTCCCCATCTATTTGCCATGAAGTGATGGGACCGGATGCCATGGTCTTAGTTTTCTGAATGTTGAGCTTTAAGCCAACTTTTTCACTCTCCTCTTTCACTTTCTTCAAGAGGCTCTTTAGTTCTTCTTCACTTTCTGCCATAAGGGTGGTGTCATCTGCATATCTGAGGCAAGGACCTATCAAGATCTGGGCCACCCTCTGCTGGAATGAGCTGAATTCCTTGAGCCATCATGAGTCTCACCTGAAACTGCTGGAGCCTAGAAGACACATACTGAACCAAAAGGCTAAACAGACAAGGGCCGAAAAGCAGAAGACCGACAGTAGCCATTAAAGGGCCTAGACTGGGAAGGAACCAGGTTACTTTGGGGAGGACTTCCTTAACTGAGTTCCAGACAGTGGAGGTGATGTCGCCTCTGACAAAACTGTGTAGCCACTCCGCCTAGGTGTGTATCTCCTTCACATTAACTTCTGTCTGTCTTGTTGCATTGGTCCCGGTACTGCAGGAAGTGTTGGTTATCACACAAACTCCACCTTGTTCTGCCAGATGGTAGTCAAGAGCTAGACAATTGTCAAGAACTACATTAGCCAAAGAAACAAGTCCCATGAACAAGGTCTTAAGTCCCATGAAGGCTTGCCCTGTCTGTTCCATCATAGAATCAGGCTGTCTGGAGAGATTTCTCAATGTTGCCTTGTGATAGGCAAAGCCTTCCCATGGAGCTGCTGGTCCTATAGCTAGTCCTGCCCCTTCCAAGGTCATTCCTAGTGCTCCCCGATTTGGTGGTGAGCTGGAGTGCTCCTGTTATGGACCAAAATTCCTCTTACTCCTATCTCCCTAGAGGGCACTCTCCTATGAAATGGACGTTATTGGTGCACTTACAGGTCATAACTTGGGTGGAGAAGGACAGGGCCTGGCCATAATTCCACAACACAGGATGGTCTGGGTGTCCACGGAGGGAAACAAACAAACCCTTCAGGGGTGCAGACCTAAATGTCTGTCTCACAGTTATTAAGAGTAGACAGTCCTTGAAGGACATAGAAGTTACTGGTGTTTGAACAATGAGGGGACAACAGACCATGCCATTCATAATTAAACATGTAAAGCTCTACACCATTTGTAACAAGATGCTCATGTATGATCCTGCCGGCATCATCAGAGGCTCGCACACAAGAGGTCATATCACTCTTTGCCTAGAATCTCACAGGTGGGTTGAATTGGCTTGACCAGGAGATAGGATCTTCCCACCACTCACTCCCATTCCATGTTGTTGAGGGGAACAGGGCCATAGTTTGAAACAGGGCATCAGTGGGTATGGTTATGGGTACACTTTGTCCCTATATAAGAGGCAAGTATCTGGTATGAGTATGCCTTGGGGAGGTTCTGTGCCATTTGTACAGTTGAACATAGTATAACTGCACTTTGGGTCCATTTGTGGGGGTGAGTCAGTCTAAAACATGGGAATAGCCTCCTGGAAAATGCATGTGTGACTCACAGAGGTAAAGGGAGTGGCCGCTGGCCCTGAGTTAGATCATTAACCACCATTGGAACCAGCAGGTTCAGGGGAAACACAGGAGGAGGGCCAGTAGCCAGCTAAGGTGTTGATGACATAGCCAGCTTTCTTTTCAGAGCTCACCTGCAGATATTCTGGAACTGCTGGTGGTGAATTTTCTTGCCATTGTCCCCTAGTTATAGGGAGTAGTAAGGCAGGCAGGCAGTAAGAGTGTGATGGAGTGTTTCCCTTAAATCCAGCACAGACAAAGGAGCTCCTTTCCTGGCAAGGATGGCTGAGCAAACCAGTAGATCGCAAGCAAGACTTACAACAGCAATAATGGCACACAGATGTCCAGCCCACCACGTCATTTTACTTACCTGTCAGCGGTGCCTGTCTTTTGGATAGGTACCTCAGATCTTCCACTGCCTCATGGGTTTATTGCTCTTTTCTTATGACCTGCAGGGGTCTTGGAGGTAAAAGCTTTAGTCTGGACAGATCCACCCAACTGGATGTCCTGTTCAGTTTGACAGCAGTGGAGGTGACTAAAATTCCTTTCTAGGGGCCCTTCCATTTTAGCAGTAGTTGGTCTTCAAGGGGACCCCTCTTTCCAGGTTTTAAGAACTTGGCTCCCAGGGTTTATTTGTGTAGGAACTGCTCCTTCCTCGATTTTTAGTGGGAGCTGGCAGTGTCTTGTGGGCATAGTCCTGGATTGCCTTCCGAACTTCTCCTGAATTAATAATATATCTCCGGATCTGATCAGTTCCTCATCCAGCGGAATGTCAGTAGTAAGAAAAGGCCTACGATAGGTCGTTTCAAATGGGCTAAGCCTCAGACCATTCTTGGGTGCTGCACAGATCCTGAGGAGTACAATAGGAAGCAAGTTGGTCCAGGGCTCATGAGTCTCTTGGTAAAGCTTTGCTCAGGTTTTCTTTAAAGCGTAGTTCATTTTCTCTACCTTCCCTAAAGACTAGGGGTGCCAAGAAATATGCAGCTTGTAGTCTGTCCCTACGGCTGATGTGAGTCCTTGTATGATTTTGGCTATAAAAGGGAACTCATTATCTCTTTGGAGGGACTTTGGAAGTCCAAACAAAGGTATTTCTTTTTTGAGTTGATACTTGTATAGTTGACTCAGAATCCTGGGTTAGTTTCTGCTGTACAGCCAGCTGATTCAGTTATCAGTTCAGTCGCTCAGTTGTGTCTGACTCTTTGTGACCCCATGGCCTGCAGCACACCACGCTTCCCTGTTCATCACCAACTCCCAGAGCTTGCTCAAACTCATGTCCATTGAGTCAGTGATGCCATCCAACCATCTCACCCTCTATTGTCCCCTTCTCCTCCCGCCTTCAGTCTTTCCCAGCATCGGGGTCTTTTCAAATGAGTCAGTTCTTCACATCAGGTGGCCAAAGTATTGGAGTTTCAGCTTCAACATCAGTCCTTCCAATGAATATTCAGGACTGATTTCCTTTAGGATGGACTGGTTTGATCTCCTTGCAGTCCAAAGACTCTCAGGAGTCTTCTCCAACACCACAGTTCAAAAGCATCAATTCCTCAGCACTCAGCTTTCTTTATGGTACAACTCTCACATCCATACATGACTACTGGAAAAACCATAGCTTTGACTAGACCTTTGTTGGCAAAGTAATGTCTTTGCTTTTTAGTATGCTGTCTAGGTTGGCCATAGTTTTTCTTCCAAGGAGCATCTTTTAATTTCATGGCTGATTCCATTTTGCATATTTTGGGTATTTTTTTTCCATTTTGATTTACCATAGGATATTGGATATAGTTCCCTGTGCTATACAGTAGGACCCTCTTTTGTATCCATCCTATATATGATAGTTTGCATTTACTAATCCCAAACTCGCAATCCTTCCCTCCCCACCTCCCTCCCCCTTGGCAACCACAAGTCAGTTCTCTACGTCTGTGGGTCTATTTCTATTATGTAGATAAGTTCATTTGTGTCATATTTTAGATTCCACATATAAGTGATATCATGTGATATTTGTCTTTCTGATTTATTCACGTAGTATGTTAATCCTTTAGTACAATAATTCATCCCTGTTGCTGAAAATGGCATTATTTCATTCTTTTATGGTTGTATAGAATTCCACTGGGTATGTGTACCACATCTTTATCCATCCATCTGTTGATGGCATTTAGGTTGCTTTCTCCTGGCTATTGTAAATAGTTCTGCAGTGAACACTGGGGTGAAGGTATCTTTTTAAATTATAGTTTTGTCTGGATAAATGCCCAGAGGTGGGATTGCTGGATCATATGGCAACTCTGTTTTTAGCTTTTTAAGGAACTTCCATACTGTTTTCCATAATGGCTGAACCAACGTACATTCCCAACAGGATTTAGAAAGTTCCTTTTTCTCAAATACTGGAGCATTTGTTATTTGTAGGTTTTTGATGATGGCTATTTTGACTGGTGTGAGGGAGCACCTCATTGTAGTTTTGATTTGCATTTCTCTGATAACTAGAGATATTGAGCATCTTTTTCATGAGCCTGCTGGTCATCTGTATGTCTTCTTTGGAGAAATGTCTTGGTCTTCTGCCCAGTTTTCAACTGGGAGGTTTTTTGTTGTTGTTGAGTCATTTGAGCTACTTGTATATTTTGGAAATGAAGCCCTTGTCGGTCGCATCATTTACAAATATTTCCTCTCAATCTTTAGGTTGTCTTTTTATGTCGTGTATGGTTTCCTTTGCTGTACAGAGGTTTCTAGGTTTGAGTATGTCCCATTTATTTTTGCTTTTTGTTTATTTCTGTGTTTTGGGTTTCTCTGGGTCTTCGTTGCTTTGCGCCAGCTTTCTCTTGCTGCCGCAAGGGGGTGCTACTCTTCACTGCAGTGCGCAGGCCTCTCATCACAGTGGCTTCCCCTGTTGCACAGCACAGGCTTCAGGCCCACGGGTTTACTAGCTGTGGTGTGTGGGTTTAGTTGCCCCATGGCGTGTGGAATCTTCCCAGACCAGGAATCAAACCCATGTGCCCGGGAAGTCCCATTTTTGCCTTTATTTGTACTGCCTTGGAAGATTCACCTAGGAAAACTAGTACGATTAAAACAGAGAATATATTGCTATGTTCTCTTCTAGGAGTTTTATAGTGTCATGTCTTATATTTAAGCTTACCCACTTGAATTTATTTTTGTATAAGTTGGGAGAGTGTGCTCTAACTTCACCGATTTGCATGTGTGACTATGCAGCTTTCCCAGCACCACTTGCTGAACAGATCGTCATTTCCACATTGTATATTCTTCCTCCTTTGTTGAAGAGTAATTGGACTTAGATGTGTGGGTTTATTTCTGGGCTCTCATTCTATTCCACTGACCCTTAGGTCTGTTTTTGTGCCAATACCATGTAGTTTGCTTACTGTAGCAGTATTATCTGAAGTCTGGGAAGATTATGCCTCCTGCTTTGTTCTTTTTCCTCAAGATTTCTATGGTAATTCTGGGTCTTTCATGGTTCCATATAAATTTTTGGATTATTTGTTTTAGTTCTGTGAAAAATGTCACAGGTAATTTGATAGGGATCAAATTAAATCTATTGATTTAGGTAACTAACTCTTGGAGTTCACCCAAACTCATGTCCATTGAGTCATTGATGCTATCCAACCATCTCATCCTCTGTTATTCCCTTCTCCTCCTGCCCTCTATCTTTCCCAGCATCAGGGTCTTTTCCAATGAGTCAGTTCTTCACATCAGGTGGCCAAAGTATTGGAACTTCAGCTTCAGCATCAGTCCTTCCAATAAATATTCAGGGTTGATTTCCTTTAGGATTGACTGATTTGATCTCCTTGCAGTCCAAGAGACTCTTGAAAGTCTTCTCCAGCACCATAATTCGAAATCAGTTCTTCAGTGCTCAGCCTTCCTTCTTTATGGTCCAACTCTCACATCCATACACGATTACTGGAAAAAACTTAGCTTTGACTAAATAGACCTTTGTAGGCAAAGTGATGTCTCTGCTGCTTAATACACTGTCCAGGTTTGTCATAGCTTTTTTTCCAAGGGGCAAGCATCTTTTCTTTTCATGGCTGCAGTCACCATCTGCAGTTTATCAGTTCTAGTAGCTTTTGTGTAGAGCTTTTAGGGTTTTCTATATATAATATCATATCATCTGCATACAGTGACAATTTTACCTCTTCCCTTAATGTGGATACTTATTATTTCTTTTCCTTGTCTGTGCCTAGGCCCTCCAATACTATGTTGAAAAGAAATGGTGAGAATGTCTTGTTCCAGATTTTAGCTGGGAAGGCTTTCAGCTTCTTGCCATTGACTCTTCTATTGACTGTCAGTTTCTCGTAAGTAGTTTTGTTTTTTTTTAATGTTGAGATATATACCCTCTGTATCCACTTTGTTAAGAATTTTTATCATGAATGGGGTTGAATTCATCAAGTGTTTTTCTGAATCTGCTGAGATGATCATGTGGTTTTGGTCTTGTCTGTTATTGTGACCTGTCACACTGACTGATTTGCATATGCTGAACCATCCTTCTGACTCTGGGATGAATCCAGTTTGGCAGTGGTGTATGATCCTTCTGTGTCATTAGATTTGGTTTGCTGATACTTTGTGAGACTTTTTGCATCCATATTCATCAAAGATACTGGCCTGTAATTTTCTTTTCTTGGTGGTATCTTTGTCTGGTTTTGGTGTGAGGGTGAAGATGGCTTCATAGAATGCTTTTGTTCCTCTTCAATCTTTTGGAAAAGTTTGAGGGTAGATATAAGTTATTCTTTGTTTAGTAGAATTCACTTGTGAAGTCATCTGGTCCTGGACTTATGTTTGTAAGTTTTTTATATTTTTTTCTTTTTTTCACAGATTCTATTTCACTTCTAAAGATCAGTCTGTTCAAATTATTTCTTCTTGGATCAATTTTGGATGGACTGTATGTTTTTAGAAACTTGTCCGTTTATTCTATGTCATCTAGTTTTTTTGCATATGATTATTCACAGTATTCTCTTACAGTTTTTGTATTTCTGTGATATCAGTTGTTATTTCCCCCTTTTCATTTTTTATTTTGTTTAATTGGGTGTTCTCTCTCTTCTTCTTGGTGAGCCTGGCCAGAGGTTTATCAACTTGGTTTGCCATTTCAAAGAACCAGCTGTTGGTTTTATTGACTTGTTTCTATTTTTTTTAATCTATATGTTATTTATTTCATCTCTGATCTTTATCTATCCTTCATTCTGCTGACTTTGGATCTTATTTGTTCTTCTGTTTCTAATTCTATTAGGTAGTTGGGTTAAGTTATTTGAAAATTTTCTGTGTTTTGAGGAAGACCTGTATGGACTTCCCTCTAAGAACTGCATTTACTACATCCAATAAGTTTTGCATGGCTGTGTTTTCACGGTCATTTGTCCCAAGGTGTTTTTTTAATTTCATTTTTGTTTGCACTGTTGGCAAATTGGCTTTTTAGTAGCATATTGCTTAGTCTCTATGTAATCAGTTTTTTCCCCTCATTCCTTTTTCTGTGGTTGATGTCTATTAATAGTTTCATGCCATCATGGCTAGAAAAGATACTTGAAACAATTTCTGTTCTCTAGGTCTGTAGAACCTTATTTCTGCTCTAATATACGGTCACTCTAAATTGTTTCACGTGCACTTGAAAAGAGTGTGGCTCTTGATGTTTTGGATCTAATGCTATAAAACATCAACTCAGTCTCCCTGTTCTACTTTATTATTTTGGTTTTTTCCTTGACAAAGATTTTATTTTAGTTTTATTTCAGGTTTTGGTTTTCCAGATGGGACATGACAAAAGATTTTATTTTAAAAAATTGTTTTTAGTTGGAGGATAATCGCTTTACAACGTTGAGTTAGTTTCTGCTGTACAACAACATAAATCAGCTGTAAGTATACATAGACCCCCTCCCTCTGGAGCCTCCCTCCCTCCCACCCCCACCATCTAGGTCCTCACAGAGCGCTGAGTTGGGCTCCCTGTGTTATACAGCAGCTCTCCACTAGCTCTCTGTTTCTGGTAGTATTCGTATATGTCAGTGCAACCCTTTCAGCTCTTTCAATTCATCCCACCCTGTTTTCCCCGTTGTGTCCACAAGTCCATTCTCTACATCTGTATCTCCGTTCCTGCCCTGCAAATAGGTTCCTCAGCACCATTTTTCTAAATTACATATATGTGTGTTAATATACAAAATTTGTTTTTCTCTTTCTGACTTAATTCACTCTGTGTGACAGACTCTAGGTTCACCCACATCACTACAAATGACCCAGTTTCAGTCCTTTTTATTAAGGTCGAGTAATATTCCATTTTATATATGTACTACATATATCTTTATCTGTTCATCTATTGATAGACTTCTAGGTTGCTTCCATGTCCTGGCTGTTGTAAATCTGTATGGTTGCTAAGTCGTGTCCAACGATTTGTGACCCCGTGGACTGCCAGGCTCCCCTGTCCATGGGATTCTCCAGGCAAGAATACTGGAGTGGGTTGCCATTTCCTCCTCCACAGCTGTTGTAAATAGTGCTGCAATGAACATTGGGGTACATGTGTCTTTCTTCAATTATGGTTTTCTCAGGGTATATGCCCAGTAGTGGGATTACTGGGTCATATGGTAGTTTTATTCCTAGTTTCTTAAGGAATCTCCATACTGTTCTCCATAGTGGTTGTATCAGTTTACTTTCTCACCAACAGTGAAAGAGGGTTCCCTTTTCTTCACACCCTTTCTGGGATTTAGTCTGTAGATTTTTTTGATAATGGCCATTTTGATCCATGTGAGGTGATAGCTCACTGTGGTTTTGATTTGCAGCTCTCTAATAATGAGCAACGTTGAGAATCTTTCCATGTGTTTCTTGGCCATCTGTATGTATGTCTTCTTTGAAGACGTTTCTACCCAATTTTGATTGGGTTGTTTGTGTTTCTGATATTGAGCTACATGAACTGCTTGTATATTTTGGAGATTAAACCTTTGTCAGTTGCTTCATTTGCAATTATTTTCTTTCACTCTGAGGGTTGTCTTTTCATTTTGTTTATGGTCTTCTTTGTTGTGCAAAAGCTTTTAAGTTTAATTAGGTCCCATTTAGAAGAAGGCAATGGCACCCCACTCCAGTACTCTTGCCTGGAAAATCCCATGGGTGGAGGAGCCTGGTAGGCTGCAGTCCATGGGGTCACTAAGAGTTGGACACGACTGAGTGACTTCACATTCACTTTTCACTTTCATGCATTGGAGAAGGAAATGGCAACCCACTCCAGTGTTCTTGCCTAGAGAATCCCAGGAACAGGGGAGCCTGGTGGGCTGCTGTTTCTGGGGTCGCACAGAGTCGGACACGACTGAAGTGACTTAGCAGCAGGTCCCATTTGTTTATTTTTGTTTTTATTTCCATTACTCTTGGAGGTGGGTCAAAGAAGATCTTGCTGTGATTTATGACAAAGAGTGTTCTGCCTATGTTGTCCTCTAGGAGTTTTATAGTATCTGGACTTACATTTAGGTCTTTCATCCATTTTGAGTTTATTTTTTATGTGTGGTGTTAGGAAGTGTTCTAATTTCATTCTTTTACATGTAGCTGTTCAGTTTTCCCAGCACCACTTATTGAAGAGGCTGTCTTTTCTCCATTATCTATTCTTGCCTCCTTGGTCAAAGGTAAAGTGCCCATAGATGCATAGGTTTATCTCTGAGATTTCTGTCCTGTTCCATTGAACTGTGTTTCTGTTTTTGTACCAGTGCCATACTGTCTTGATTACTGTAGCTTTGTGGTATAGTCTGAAGTCAGGGGGGTTGATTCCTCCAACTCCATCTTTCTTTCTCAAGATTGCTTTGGCTATTCAGAGTCTTTTGTGTTTACAAACAAATTGTAGAATTTTTTTGTTCTAGTTCTATGAAAAATTTCATTAGTAATTTGATAGGGATTGCATTGAATCTATAGATTGTTTTGGGTAGTACAGTCATTTTCACAATATTTATTCTTCCAATTCAAGAACATAGTATCTCTCTCCATCTGTGTCATCTTTGATTTCTTTCCTCATTGTTTTATTGTTTTCTACGTACAACAAGTCTTTTGTCTCCTAAAGTAGGTTTATTGATTTTTTTCCCCTATTGTTCTTTTAGTCTCTATTTCATTTCCTCTCTGATCTTCACTATTTCTTCTGTTGCCTTTAGGTTTTGTTTGTTGTTCTTTCTCTAATTATTTCAGGTGGTAGGTTATGTTATTTAACTGAGATTTTCCTTGGGGTTTTGTTTTTTTGGGGGGGAAGCCTGTATCACTATGAACTTCTCTCTGAGAACTGCTTTTGCTGCATCTCATTGATTTTGTATGGTTGTGTTTTCACTGTCATTAGTTTCAAGTTATTTTTTTTCAATTGCTCTTAGATTTCATTGTTGACTCATTGGTTTCATCAACATCATGTCATTTAGACTCCATGTAACCCGTTTTTTATCATTTTCTTTTTCTGTGATTGACTTCTAATTTCATGCTGTTGTTGTCAGAAAAGATGCTTGAAATGATTTGTATTCTTAAATTTATTGAGATTTGTTTCTGCCCTAGTATGTGGTCTATCCCAGGGGATGTTCTAAGTGTACTTGAAAAGAATGTGTCCTCTGGGTTTTTTGGATGTAATGTTCTGAAATTATCAGTTAAGTCTAACTATTGTATCATTTAGGATCTCTGTTGCCTTATTGCTTTTCTGTCTAGAAGCTCTGTCCATTGATGTCAGGGTGGGTGTTAAATTCTTCTACTATCATTGTATACCTGCCAGTTTCTCCTTTTATGTCTGTTAGTATTTGTTTTATATATTTGAGTGCTCCTATATTGGGTTGCATATATGTTGACAGCTATAATATTCTCTTCTTACATTGACCCTTATATCATTGTATAGTGCCTTTTTCTTTGTGGCCTTTGTTTCAAAGTCTGTTTTGCCTAATACAAGTGCTCCAACCCCCACTCTTGTCCTTTTTGTTCACATGAAATCTGTTTTCCATCCTTTCAGTGTTCAGTGTATGTGTGTATGTCCCCTGAAGTGGGCCTCTTGTAGATAGTATACTGTAGGGTTTTGTTTTATTATTCAATCTGGCACTCTATGTTTTTCAATTAGAGCATTTGGTCCATAGACATTTTGATAACAATTGATAAATATATATTTAGTGCCTTGTAAACCTTGTTTTCTTGTTGATTCTGCATTTCATTTCTTTCTTTTTGTTTTTCCTCTGGTGGTTTGATAACTTCTTTTTGTTTTATGCTTATGTTCACTTTCATTTTTATGAGTTTGTTGTATGTTTCTGACTTGTGGTTGCCCTGTTTTTCAAGTATGTTAATGCCTTCCCATATCTACTTGCATTATACTGATGGTCTTTTAGGCTTAAACACATTCTTTAAAAAAAAAAACTACATTTTCTTACTCTCCTACCTCACATTTTATGGTTTTGATGTCTTCTTTTACATCTTTATGTTTATTATTTTGGTTTTCATTGTGGTAATCATTGCTTTTCACAGGATTTTTAAAGTTTAAAAATCTGTCTGCTGGCTTTTTAAAGTGATTTACATTCCAGTTGTGGTTTTCTCTTTCCTACAGCTTCTTGCTTCCTTTCTATTTAGAGAAGACCTTTCAATATTTCTCTCAGGTTAGGTTTAGTAGTGCTGTTATGTTCTTTTATTTTTTGCTCATCTGAGAAATTCTTTATCGCTTCTATTCTAAATTATAATCTTGTTGGGTAGAATATCCTAGGTTGTAGATTCTTCCTTTCAGGACTTTGAATATGTCTTGACACTCCCTTCTTCCCTGTAACATATCTGTTCAGGAATCAGTTGGTAGCTTTATGGGAGTTCCCTTGTAATTATCTGTTAGTCTCTGGCTGCCTTTAGAGTTCTCTTTAACTTTTGCCATTTTAATTATAATGTGTCTTGGTGTAGGTCTATTTGAGTTCATCTTGTTTGGGACCCTCTGTGCTTCCTGTACCTAGATATCTGTTTCCTTCTTAAGGTTTGGAAGTTTTCAGTCATAATTTATTCAAGTGCATTTTTTATCCCCTTTCCTCTTTCTTCTCCTTCTGGAATCCCTATTATGTATAGATTGGCATACGTCTTTTATATTGCTTTCATTTGTTTACAATTTGGCTTTCTGTCTGAAGAACTAAAAAGCCTCTTGATGAAAGTGAAAAAGGAGAGTGAAAAATTTGGCTTAAAGCTCAACATTCAGGAAACTAAGATCATAGCATCCGGTCCCATCACTTCATGGCAAATAGATGGGGAAACAGTAGAAACAGTAGCTGACTTTATTTTGAGGGGGCTCCAGAATCACTGCAGATGGTGACTGCAGCCATGAAAATAAAAGATGCTTACTCCTTGGAAGGAAAGTTATGACCAACCTAGAGAGCATATTAAAAAGCAGAGACATTACTTTGCCAACAAAGGTCTGTCTAGTCAAGGCTATGGTTTTTCCAGTGGTCATGTGTGGATATGAGAGTTGGACTATAAAGAAAGCTGAGTGCCGAAGAATTGATGCTTTTGAACTGTGGTGTTGGAGAAGACTCTTGAGAGTCCCTTGCACTGCAAGGAGATCCAACCAGTCCATCCTAAAGGAGATCAGTCCTGGGTGTTCATTGGAAGGACTGATGTTGAAGCTGAAACTCCAATACTTTGGCCACCTGATGTGAAGAGCTCTCATTTGAAAAGACACTGATTCTGGGAAAGATTGAGGGCAGGAGGAGAAGGGGATGACAGATGATGAGATGGTTGGATGGCATCATCAACTAGATGGACATGGGTCTGAGTGGACTCTGGGAGTTGGTGATGGACAGGGAGGCCTGGCATGCTGCAATTCATGGGTCACAAAGAATCACACACCACTGAGTGACTAAACTGAACTGAATTGATGCTGGGAAAGATTGAGGGCACAAGGAGAAGGGGACGACAGAGGATGAGGTGGTTGGATGGCATCACTGACTCAATGGACATGAGTTTGGGTAGACTCTGGAAGTTGGTGATGGACAGGGAGGCTTGGCATGCTGCTGTTTATGGGGTCGCAAAGAGTTGGACACAACTGAGCAACTGAACTGAACTGAACTGCTATTCTTATTGAGTGATTTCCATTATTTATTTTCCAGATCACTTATTCTTTCTTCTGCATTCTGCTATTCATTGCCTTCAGCTCAGGTTTCATCTTGGCAAATGCACATTGTTCTTGCTTTGTCCTCCCAAATTATGATACAATTATTGTATTAAGCAAAAATCACAATAGCAGAAGACATTTATCAGTTTTATCAATAGCCAGACAAAAAATAAAAAACCGTTACAATTGCAAGCCATAAAGGAAACATGATGAACCTAACAATATAAACTAATTACATACAATTTGGGGAGTTAAGCAGAGTGATGTTGTACGTGAAAGCGCATACATACACATGTTTTCATCTGCCCATCCAGTCTTATGTCCTTTGATTTGTGTATTTAACCCACTTATATTTCAGGTAATTATTAATATCTATGATCCTAATACCATTTTCTTAATTGTTTCAGGTTTATTTTGTGGAGGTCTTTTCCTTCTCTTGTGTTTCCTGCTTAGAGAAGTTCCTTGGCAAAAGGAACTTGACTGTTTTCGTGGTGCTGAATTTTCTTAACTTTTGCTTATCTGTAGAGCTTTTGATTTCTCTGTCAAATCTGAATGAGAGTCTTGTTGATTATTCTTGGTTGTAGGTTCTTCTCTTTCATCACATTAAATATATCATGCCATTCCCTTCTGGCTTGTAGAGTTTCTGTTGAGAAATCAGCTGATAACCTTATGGGTGTTCCCTTGGATGCGGTCTGTCATTTTTCCCTTGTTGATTTTAATATTTTATCTTTGTCTTTAATTTTTGCCAGTTTGATTACTATGTGTCTCAGTGGGTTCCTCCTTGGATTTATCCTGCTTGGGACTCTCTGTGCTTCCTGAACTTGGTAGACTATTTTCTTTCCCATGTTAGGGAAGTTTTCAGCCAGTATCTCTTCAAATATTTCCTCTGGTCCTTTCTCTTTCTCTTCTCCTTCTGGGCCATTTATAAGGAAAATGTTGGTGCATTTAATGTTGTCCCAAAGATCTCTTAGGTTGGCTTCATTTTTTTCATTCTTTTTTCTATATTCTATTTTGCAGCAGTGATTTCCACCATTCTGTCCCCCAGGTCTTCTGTCCCCATTGATTCCTTCTAGTCTCTTACTTGTCTTTGTTTTTTCTTTAGCTCTTCTAGGTCTTTGGTAAACATTTCTCACATCTCCATTGTTTTCCTGAGATCCTGGATCATTTTCACTATCATTATTCTGAATTTTTTTCTGGAATGTTGTTTATCTCCACTTCATTTAGTTGTCTTTCTGGGCTTCTATCTTGTTCCTTCGTCTGGGACATAACTTTCTTTCTGTAATGTGGTTTTTGTTCTAGCCACTGTGGGATTGTTGTTATTCTTGCTTTTTCTGTCTGCCCGCTGATGGAGGAAGTTAAGAGGCTTGTGTAAGCTTCCTGATGGGAGGGACTGGTGGTGGGAAAAACTGGGTCTTGCTCCGATGGGCAAGGCTGTGCTCAGTAAAGCTTTAATCCAATTGTCTGCTGATGAATGGGGTTGTGCTTTCTTTCTGTTAGTTATTTGGCCTGAGATGACCCAGCCCTGTGGTCTGTGAACTTCATGGTAGGGTTAGTGGCAATCTCTAAGAGGACTTATGTCAAGGGATCTCTTGCAGGACTGCTGCTGACAGAGACCCTGTCCCCATGGTGAGCCATTGTTGATCCATGCCTCCCCAACACCAGCAGGTAAGTCTGGTTCAGTCTCCTGTGGGGTCACTGCTCCTTTCCCCTGGGTCTTGGTGTATGCAAGGTTTTGTTTGTGTACTCCAAGACAGGAGTCTATTTCCCCCAGTCATGTGGAAGTCCTGTAATTAAATCCCACTGACCTTCAAAGTCAGAGTCCTTGGGGATTCCCATTCCCCTTGTTGGATCCCCAGGCTGGGCAGCCTGATGTAGAACTAAGAACCTTCACAACAGTGGGAGAACTTCTTTGGTATTATTGTTCTCCAGTTTGTGGGTAGCCCACCCAGAAGATATGGGATTTGATTTTATCATGATTGTGCCCATCCTACAGTCTCGTTGCAGTTTCTTCTGTGTCTTTGGATGTGGGGTCTTTCTTTGGTGGCTTCCAGTGTCCTCCTGTTGATGGTTGTTCAACAGCTAGTTGCAATTCTGGTGCTCCCACAGGAGATGAGTGCATGGCCTTCTACTCTGCCATCTTGAACCACTAATCTGCATTTCTGTCAAAGTTGTTGTTGTTAAGTTGCTCAGTCATGTCTTACTCTGTGACCCCATGGACTGCAGCATGCCTGGCCTCCCTGTCCCTTACTCTTATCTCCTGGAGTTTGCCCAAGTTCACATCCATTGCATTGGTGATGCCATCCAGCCACCTCAACCTCTGATGCCCTCTCATCCTTCTGCCCTCAATCTTCCCCAGCATCAGGGTCTTTTCCAATGAGTTGGCTATTCATATCAGATGACCAAAATACTGGAGCTTCAGTATCAGTCCTTCCAATGAATATTCATGATCAATTTCCTTTAAGATTGACTGGTTTGATATCCTTAGTCTTCTCCAGACCCACAGTTCAAAGGCATCAATTCTTTGGCACTCTGCCTTCTTTATGTTCCAGCTCTCACAATGGTACATGACCACTGGGAAGACCGTGGCCTTGACTTTACAGACCTTTGTCGGCAGAGTGATGTCTCTGCTTTTCAACACACTGTCTAAGTTTGTCATTGCTTTCCTGCCAAGAAGCAATCCTTTTCTGATTTCGTGGCTGCAGTCACCATCCTCAGTGATTTTAGAGTGCAAGAAGACAAAATCTGTCAGTTTCCACCTTTTCCCCTATTATTTGCCATGAAGTAATGAGGCCGGATACCATGATCTTAGGTTGTTTTTTTTTTTTTAAATATTTAGTTTCAAGCTGGCTTTTTTACTATCCTCCTTTACCCTCATCAAGAAATTCTGTCAGTAGACATTCTTAATTCTTTCAGTAGTTTCACTGTCTCCTTTTTGAACTGGGTGTCTCATCAGACTGAAGAGGTCTGTCCCATTGTTCTTTCAGGGAAATGCTCTTGATCTTTTAACTGGGAGTGGTTCCTTTCATTCTTCATTTTTTCTTATATTTCTCGTACTCTGAGTTTAGGAAAAAACAATTATCTACTGTAGTCTCAGAGAGCTATTTTTGTGTGAGATCATGCACATGTAGCTTGGATGGGTTTAATATTTTTGGTGTGAAGGCTGTTTTTAGTATGGATGTCTGCTTCATCTTTCCTCAGCATGTGCTCACCATTATCCCCTTAATTGGAGGAGTAGGTGTGGTGGCTGGTGCCTTCCCCCAGAGCATGTGGCAGCAGCATGGAACTCATGTTTCGAGTCTGTAAAAATATTTAATTTTTTCTCCTTCCCTGATTGCAGAACTCTCGTTCATACAATTAGCTCAGACAATGTCTGGGTGGCAGGGCCTTGGCTTCTGTGACTTCAACTAGACCAACATGGCATACACTGCCTTTCAGGTTACCGTGGCTGTAAAACCACTCCTGTCAATAAACCATTTGCCCTCAGGGCTGTCAAAAGGTTCATGTAAATGACCAGACCTGCTGGAGTAACTTTTTTCTATGGTCTCTATACACCGATGCCTGCTGCTGCTGGTGCTGCTGCTAAGTCACTTCAGTCGTGTCCAACTCTGTGTGACCCCATAGACAGCAGCCCACCAGGCTCCCCCATCCCTGGGATTCTCCAGGCAAGAACACTGGAGTGGGTTGCCATTTCCTTCTCCAATGCATGAAAGTAAAAAGTGAAAGTCAAGTCACTCGGTTGTGTCTGACCCTTAGCGACCCCATGGACTGTAGCCTGCCAGGGTCCTCCATTTATGGGATTTTCCAGGCAAGAGTACTGGAGTGGGGTGCCATTGCCTTCTCCAGATTGTACCTGATGACAGGTTAATTCATCTAAGTGTTGTCCCAGGGTGAACTTGGAAGCTCATTAACCAACAGCTGTGGCTGCTACTGCCTGCAGGCAGCTTGGCCATCCCAGAGCCACTGGTCTCTGTTCTGGTCCAGCCTTTGGGTCAGAACTCGTGCTGTTATGAATGTATAGGGTAAAGGGCTTGTCCACATTTGGAAGCCCTGTTGCTGGTTCTTTACTCAGTTCAGTCATTAGAGTCTTAAAGGCCTGCTGGTGGTCCTTACTCCACTGAAGCGGTTCCCCTTCTCCTCCCTTTAGAGCATCATATTAGGGTTTTGCTGTACATGTGTCCTTAGTCGTCTCTGACTCTTTGTGACCCTGTTCACTGTAGCCCACCAGGCTCCTCTGCCCATGGGATTTCCCAGGCAAGAATACTGGAGTGGATTGCCATTTTCTTCTCCAAGGGATGTTCCCAACCCAGGGATCGAACCTGTGTCTCCTGCATTGGCAGGCTGATTCTTTACCCCTGAGCCACCAGGGAAGTTGGGGTTTTGGTATAAGGCCATGATCTGGAGTCCAGATAGGACAGAACCCAGCATCCTGAGAAAGCCTCTGATCCACCTCTTTGTGGTTGGAGGTAGTAATGCCCTCATTGCTGCTTTCAATCTATGGCCAGAGCTTGTGCCCCAGGGGTCAAAACAAATCCTAAATACTATGAGATCTGACCTTTGGTTTAGGAGACTTTACATCACCCTTTTGCCAGAAAACTTAGGACTTTAACAGTGTTTTGATCTGAACCTTGCTTTATCACACTACTCATCAATTGATCATCAACTTTTTGTAGCAGAGTTCCCTTCTCAAGGCTCAATTCCCTCAGCTCCCTTGCTAACACATTTCCAGAAAGATGGGGAAACCCTATGGAAAACCCTATGGAAGCACTGTCCAGGTATATTGGGTAGCCTCCAGGGCAAATGGGTCTCTCCATTCAAAGGCACCTGGAGAAGGAAATGGCAACCCACTCCAGTATTCTTGCCTGGACAATCTCATGGACAGAGGAGCCTGGTGGGCTATAGTCCATGGGGTCGCCAAGAGTCAGACATGACTGAGGGACTATATAACAACAACATTCAAAGGCAAAAAGGCTTTAAGAGTCTGGAGGTCAGGGAATACAGAAATACATCTCTGAGGTCCAAAATAGAGAAATACTGGGTTCTCCCTGGCACGTGGGTGAGGAGGGCATGTGGGTTTGTTACTATTGGGTGAATAGGGATGACTGCCTCATTCACTACTCATAAGTCTTGAGCAAACCGATCTTGCCTGTGAGCTTTCTAAATGGGGAGGATCAGGGTGATATAGGAGCATTGGCAGGGCCTAGCGAGTCCATATTTTAGGAATTTGGTGAGCCGCAGTTGGATCCCTCTCAGGGCCTCAGGCTTTAAAGGATATTATCTTTGGTAGGGGTGTTTTTCCCCAGGCCTTCATCTTATTTCTATCAGAGGAACCTGTTTTGCCCTTTCTGACACTGAGGTATCCCAAACTGCAGGATCCACCTGTTCTCTAATTCTTGGGGGATGTCTTGGGGAATTTTGATGCCCAACTGGTAGGTCATCTGGGGCTCCTAATATGCATTCTCTATTCAGATTCTTTACCTCCTTGGACTTCACCTTGTCCTAAGAAATGTGTGCTCTATTACTCAGTCATGTCCAACTCTTTGGGACCCCATGGACTGTAGCCCACCAGACTCCACTGTTCATGGAATCTTTCAGGCTTGGAGTGGGTTGCCATTTCTTCTTCCACAGGATCTTCCCGACCCAGGGATCAAACCCTAGTGTCTTGTGTCTCCTGCATTGACAGGCAGGTTCTTTACCACTGTACCACCTGAACATACTTGTTCCTAACTTATTTAGCAAAGCTCTCCCAAGGAGGGGTACAGGGCATTCTGGCATACACAAGAAGGAATGTGTAATAATAATGAGCCCAATTCTGCAGGCAAAGAGAGATGTAAATCATCCTACTTTTGGCTGTCTATCAACTCCCATCACAGTATGCCAGGGTCCAGCCCCCGCAGGATCCAGGGAAACCCAAAGGAGAAATGGCATCGGCGATTGATTTAGAGAGCGATAAGGAAAGAATGTTGACGATAAGAAAATAGAGGAGAGAAAGAGGCTGATATTCCTTGGTTTACATAGAGAACCAATAAAACTCTGAGACAAGAAGTTTGCCCTGTTCATGGAGGCCACAGGTGCCCTCCTGGTCTCCAGAGGGAGTGAAGATGCAGAACGTCTTCCCGTTCGGGTCTTAGAAACCCGGGCAGATAAGTGAACACAGAGAGCCTCTATGCTCCAAGGGATCAGCCTGAAAAAGAGAGGGAGGGCGAGAGAGAAAGTGATTGACACGGGGAGACCAAGCTGCTTCGGTGAGCGAGGCCCAATTACTTTATTTTCAAAAGGTACTTATACACTTTTTTTGTACATAGAGGGAAATGAAAGATGCAAGGTCATACAGAGTCAGCCCCAAACATTCCAGCAGTTTTGCCCTTATCGAAACCAGGATTTTTTCTGCATACCTTTCCCACAAATGATGTTGTGTACATTGTCTTCTGGCCTTGGAGGCCTGTGAACATTTTATGACCCTCTTTTGATAAAGGCTGCTCAACCAGAAAACTTATTTTCCCTCAAAGTGTTTTTCCTTTACATTTCTAATCTATGTCAGCCTCAGAGAATGCCAAACAGAGTTACATTTTTCACAGAGTAAAGGTGCAGTGAGTTATAAGAAAGAACCAGTTAGCTCAAAGATCTGATGTGGTTAAATTCAAGGCTACACTTCTTTTTCTTACATTCTCACTATGTTAACTAATGCATTCCCAGGTGCACAGTGGATAAGGGATATGGGAACTTAGCAACAAGCATTGGCCTAATAATGAAATCCTACATCAGCACTACTCTAATAACTTTTAACTCTTTAAAAGGCTCTAATGTTTTAGGCTTCCTGTGCCTCTCACAGTTGGGAGGCTGTAAATAATCATATGCGTAGCTGCAAGAGTCTGGATATACCTGCCAAGCAAGCTAGAATGCTAACAGAGGGGGTTTGATTTGAAATATTCCTCTCATGTCCAGGAGACTTATTAGCTATAGCCCTAAGTTGATTTTCTCCAGAGAAAGGTGGTTAGGGATAGCCCCTGTTAATGTCAGAAGTGTAGGTGAAAGCATAATGCAGTAAGGTAGGCAGACTCTGGTTTGGGGGGGTAGATGCTCCAGAATGTCCAGGGGGGACCCCTGAGGCCTGATCCCGCCTTTGTGTATTATCAGGCCTCCTTCCTCATGACCTTTGCCATGGGCGGGGTTCCCCACGCTGACTCCCGGCAACAGTATAGTCATAGCTGGAGAGAGCTGGCCAAGTCAGAACAGAGTGGGCAGCTCCAGTGTCTACAAGACATTCATTTCTCCTCCTTGCCACATCAAGGGTGACATGAAGCTCTGCTCATATAATGAGGATGGATCAAGTGGGATCTGGAAGCTAGCAGGCACTCAGGCCCTTCAGTTTGTGTGTGGGAATCTCTCGTCTGAGAGATTTGCAAGGAACCGGGGTCAGTTGGGATTGTCCCTTGGGCATCCCACAGGAGGGTGTTCAGGACATTCTCCCTCCCAGTACACCTTCTGCTGAGAAAAGGAACATTAGTTCAGGCCCAGGTGGCATCTTGGCTGCTTGTCCAGCCTTCTCAGCCCTCTAGAGTCCCCTTGATGTGTGGAGTGAATCAGAGCAGCCAAAAGCTGTGTTTTCTTTATTAGCCTCTTACTGTTATTGGCTGCCTCTATTAAGTCTCAGTTATTACTGTCAACTGAGAAAAAAAATGCACAACACAAGAGCTGTGAGTTAAGTTTTATTTGGGGCCAGTTGAAGACTATAGCCCGGGAGACAGCATTTTAGATAGCCCTAAGAAACTGCTCCAGAAAGGTAGTGGAGGAGGGGGAAGTCAGTACGTATGTGATTTTGGTGAAGAGGGAGTACATGCAATCAAGCACACATTTCTGCAGAAGGTTGCTGCTACTCTCTTGAAGGTTACTGCTAGTTATGAGGAGCAGACATCACCATTTGTGATCTTAGTGCTTTCTAGATATGATGAGTTGGAAGAATTGGACTCTTAAAATTTTCTCCTAAAAATATGTAACTTTCTGAAGACCTGTTCTGCCAGTTTTCCCCAGAGCACAGAGTGCCTTATTCATGGTCTTCATTCTGAACTCCTTTCAGGGTGTGTTGAAAGTCAGCAACTGCAGTGGCTTAATCCTTATAGAGGCAGATGTCAAGTGCCAATTTTTAGTGGCCAGGACCCCATCATAGTAATAAATTTGGTCATGGTTTGGGAGGCATTTCATCCCACGGTGCTAGGAATTCTCATTCCCAGATCTGGCAAAGATTTCATTGACAGGCCATTCAGTGTGCTGTTATTTCTGGCCTAGGCTTTCAATTCAGTTCAGTTCAGTTCAGTTCAGTCACTCAGTCATGTCCGACTCTTTGCGACCCCATGAATCACAGCACGCCAGGCCTCCCTGTCCATCACCAACTCCCGGAGTTCACTCAGATTCATGTCCATCGAGTCAGTGATGCCATCCAGCCATCTCATCCTCTGTCGTCCCCTTCTCCTCCTGCCCCCAATCCCTCCCACCATCAGAGTCTTTTCCAATGAGTCAACTCTTCACATAAGGTGGCCAAAGTACTGGAGTTTCAGCTTTAGCATCATTCCTTCCAAAGAAATCTCAGGGCTGATCTCCTTCGAGAGGAGCTACCCCACATCTGAGGTCAGGGGCAACGTCCGAGAGGAGCTACCCCGTGTCCAAGGCCAGAGATGGCGCCCAAGAGGAGCTACCCTGTGTCCAAGGTAAGGGGCGGGGGCCAAGAGGAACCATCCAGCGCCCAAGGCCAGAGGCAGTGGTGGCTGCCTGGGCACAGGAGGGCCTAGAGGAGCCATCCCACGTTGAAGGTCAGGAAGGGCAGCAGTGAGGAGACACCCCTCATCCAAGGTAAGGAGCAGCAGGTGCACTTTGCTGGAGCAGCCGTGAAGAGATACCCCACACCAAAGGTAAGAGAAACCCAAGTAAGATGGTAGGTGTTGCAAGAGGGCATCAGAGGGCAGACACACTGAAACCATAATCACAGAAAACTAGTCAATCTAATCTCACTAGGACCACAGCCTTGTCTAACTCAATGAAACTAAGCCATTCCCATGAGGTAACCCAAGACAGGCAGGTCATGGTGGAGAGGTCTGACAGATGTGGTCCACTGGAGAAGGGAATGGCAAACCACTTCAGTATTCTTGCCTTGAGAACCCCATGAACAGTATGAAAAGGCAAAATGATAGGATACTGAAAGAGGAACTCCCCAGGGCAGTAGGTGCCCAATATGCTACTGGAGATCAGTGGAGAAATAACTCCAGAAAGAATGAAGGGATGGAGCCAAAGCAAAAACAATACCCAGCTGTGGATGTGACTGGTGATAGAAGCAAGGTCCAATGCTGTAAAGAGCAATATTGCATAGGAACCTGGAATGTCAGGTCCATGAATCAAGGCAAATTGGAAATGGTCAAACAAGAGATGGCAAGAGTGAACGTCGACATTCTAGGAATCAGCGAACTAAAATGAACTGGAATGGGTGAATTTAACTCAGATGACCATTATATCTACTACTGCGGGCAGGAATCCCTCAGAAGAAATGGAGTAGCCATCATGGTCAACAAAAGAGTCCAAAATGCAGTACTTGGATGCAATCTCAAAAGCGACAGAATGATCTCTGTTTGCCTCCAAGGCAAGCCATTCAATATCACGGTAATCCAAGTCTATGCCCCAACCAGTAATGCTGAAGAAGCTGAAGTTGAACGGTTCTATGAAGACCTACAAGACCTTTTAGAACACCCAAAAAAGATGTCCTTTTCATTATAGGGGACTGGAATGCAAAAGTAGGAAGTCAAGAAACACCTGGAGTAACAGGCAAATTTGGCCTTAAATGTGGAATGAAGCAGGGCAAAGACTAATAGAGTTTTGCCAAGAAAATGCACTTGTCATAGCAAACACCCTCTTCCAACAACACAAGAGAACACTCTACACATGGACATCACCAGATGGTCAACACCAAAATCAGACTGATTATATTCTTTGCAGCCAAAGATGGAGAAGCTCTATACAGTCAACAAAAACAAGACCAGGAGCTGACTGTGGCTCAGAACATGAACTCCTTATTGCCAAATTCAGACTCAAATTGAAGAAAGTAGGGAAAACCACTAGACCATTCAGGTATGACCTAAATCAAATCCCTTATGATTAAACAGTGGAAGTGAGAAATAGATTTAAGGGCCTAGATCTGATAGATAGAGTGCCTGATGAACTATGGAATGAGGTTCATGACATTGTACAGGAGACAGGGATCAAGACCATTCCCATGGAAAAGAAATGCAAAAAAGCAAAATGGCTGTCTGAGGAGGCCTTACAAATAGCTGTGAAAAGAAGAGAAGCAAAAAGCAAAGGAGAAAAGGAAAAATATAAGCATCGAATGCAGAGTTCCAAAGAATAGCAAGAAGAGATAAGAAAGCCTTCCTCAGCGATCAATGCAAAGAAATAGAGGAAAACAACAGAATGGGAAAGACTAGAGATCTCTTCAAGAAAATTAGAGATACCAAGGGAACATTTCATGCGAAGACGGGCCTAGGCTTTAGCAGTAGCCAAAAGTCTCTGGACCACCTGTCCTACTGGCCTCTTATGGTTCAGAGACATGTTATATTCCCTCTTGTTGCTTCTTTACATATCTAGAGTTACACTATTACAATCATTGATCTCCTATAGAACTATATATCTGTTCAAAGGCTTCAAGTAACCCAGTCATCATTATTTTTATTGGAAGCTCAATCACACATTTGGTAGTGCAAGAAACAATAATCTTGTAAAACAGTCAAAATACAAATAATACATCTAATAACATTATCAGAGTTGTAATAGTTAAGCCAAGAGCTTTTACCAAACCAGTTTTTGAAGAAGTCATCAGGATTAGGGAGTGGGCCACTTAAGGCAGAAATTTGATTTTTCATATTGTTCATTAAGCATGTTACATTAGAGGATTAATCAGATATGAAAACACAGCATTCAGTATGAATTATGGCATAGGTGCCTCCCTGAAATGTTGTAAGGATGTCAAGGGCCATGCAATTTTGTAGCACTGTTTGGAGGAAAACAGTGGAGACCTCAGAATTCAGTAGGTTAATACTCTGATTACTATCATGTAAAGCCTCTGGAGTAAATTTTGTTAAAGTTTTGATATGAGTGCTTGGCTTCCCAGGTGGCACTCAGTTCAGTTCAGTTCAGTTCAGTTCAGTCACTCAGTCGTGTCCGACTCTTTGCGACCCCATGAATCGCAGCACACCAGGCCTCCCTGTTCATCACCATCTCCCGGAGTTCACTCAGGTGGCACTAGTAGTAAAGAATTTGCCTGCCAACGCAGGAGATGCAAGAGGTGTGGATTCGATCTCTGGGTCAGGGAAGATCCCCCGAAGAAGGAAATGGCAATTTGCCCTAGTAGTCTTGCCAGGAAAATTCCATGGACAGAGGAGCCTGGTGGGCTACTTAGTCCATGGAGTTGCAAAGAGTCAGATATGACTGAACACACATCTTTCAATCCTATTGAAGGCACAAAAATAGCTGCTAAATTGTCATATTAGTGGAATACAGATCTCTTCACCCATCAGGCTTGTACCAATGGTAAATTGGCTGGGACCACCTCTGAATTGTTACACTATGACCTTGAGTCAAAGAGGATCCTAGGATACATCTTCTTATCCATCCTGGGATACCTGTCCAAACCAAGACCACATATTAGTGGTGCAGCCCATTGAATCTCTGGTCATCTGACTCAATCTGTACTGTACCAGTCCTTATCTCTAAGGGTAATAATATGTAGGCATTGTTCATAAGGCACCCTGATTTTCTAATGTTACTAGGCTGACCATCCTAAGTATGATTTAACTGTTCCAAGATAGAGGAGCCTTATAGACCATACCCTGGTGTTAACCACATAAATCTATCCCATAATTGTGGGAGGTTTCCTTCTAATAAATTGGAGGTTATGGTTTTTTATTGAAATTTAGGTCATTTTTCTGATTGAACTCGAGTGGTCCTTAATGAAAATTCATACTTATGGTCAGAGTCAGAGTAGGTATTATTAAATGACGAGGTGAAGAAATCTCACTTAGTAATATTATTAGCCAGAACAGGACTGGATTTTCTTTCTTCTAAAATAAATTTCCTAAGGGCCATCCAATCAGAGCCTGGGAGAGGAGAAATCCAGCAAGGTAAACCAGAGTTACTAGACATAGGTAATTGGCCACAAATCCAATAACTGGATTGATTTTTAAAGTTAACAGGATCCTGCTCATGATTTAAAAAAAAAAAAAAAAGACATTTGATTTGTGTGCAAAGGCCCAAGAAGTCAGGGAAACACTTAACGATCATATGGGTCAGATCCAGGATCTCAGGCTGTCAACTCCGATTTCATCATTTCTCGTCCTAATAGGTGTGTCGTTTCTCCTCTGCTTGACTGTTGTTTTAAAGTATGTTTGAGGTCAGCAGTCTTTCTGTAAACCAGTCCAGTGTAGGGGCCCTTTTTAAGTGGGAAATATGAATCTAAGAGTGAGTTCCCTTTAGTTTGCTGGACATGAACTAGTTAAGAGCTCCTGATGAGGGCCTTTCCACCTGGGTTGTTGTGGGTCCTTTAATTGATGTCTTTTCTGATATACACAATCTTCAGCTTGTAGATCATGGAGTATATGATCTTCATCCAAAGACAGATTACTTTTATGAGCTTCAGAAACAAGCTTAAATGCTCTTTTAAGAGTTTGCTTAAGCTTTTACATTTGTAACATGTCCCCTTTTAATAACACAGGTTCATACAGTCCTTTATCTAGTCTCATTCGTCTTGCTTGGGAGACAAATGATATTTCTTAGGTTGAGAAGGACCAGTGGAAGGGCCTTTGGCCAGGGTAAGGAATAAGCATCTACAGTTTCAGCCAAATCACTTTTAATTGTCCCATTTGTTCTTTCTAATAGCCCAGAGGACTGGGGATGGTAAGCAGAACAGGAATGCTGCATAATTGGCCAGGTTTAGCAAATTTCCTGACAATTCGTCCAGTAAATGGGTTCCCCTCTCACTATGCATTTTTGCAAGAACTCTCCAAATGGGAATTACTTTTCTAATATTAATTTGCCTAATGACTAGCACAGTGGCTCTTCTGCATGGGAGTGCCTCAACCCAATGTGGAAACATGCCACCATGACAAGTGCATCCTGGTAACCTTGAGTGGGGGGCATATGGATAAAACCAGTCTGCCAAAGTTCAGAAGGGTGGCCTGAAAACTATGTAATGGCTTTCCTGGGTTGTGTTTTAGACATGTGGTGCATTTAGAATAGATTTTCTGAGCTTTGATGAAGGAAAGCTTCCAGAAATATTGTTTACCCCACGGTACCACTCCAGTATTCTTGCCTGGAGAATCCCTCAGATGGAGAAGCCTGGTGGGCTACAGTCCATGGGGTCGCAGAGAGTTGGAAATAACTGAGTGACTTAACTTTCACTTTCACCGTCTTATCTGGGTTCTAGTGAGTTAACTCATGAATATATTGTAAAATGGGGATATTGAGCTCCAAACGGAAGCATAGGCTTTCCATTTGGGCCTACCCAGAGCCCTTTGTTGGAGTCAAATATTCTTCCTTTTTGTTCCCACATACCTTTTTCTCCATTTGGTGCCATTTCCTAAAAATTTAACAGGGTGTCAGTAAGGTTACTGGGAGACTGAAGAAAACAGCTGTTAGTTGACTGTTACCATTCTGCAGAGCTGCTGTCTTGGTGGTGCGATCAGCTAAAGAGTTCCCTTTTGTTTCTGTGGTCTCAGACTTTGAATGACCTGATACCCTAATAATAGCCAAGGCACTTGGTAACAGAATTGCATGCAGTAATTCTGCATCTTGTCTTCCGTTTTTAACAGGCTGCTCTGAGGTTGTTAAAAATCCTCTGTTTCCAAAGCACGCCAAAATTAAGTGCTGCCCCAAAAGTGCAGCGGCTATGGGTATAATTCTTAGTGTATTTCCCTTTTGGCACTGGCAGGCTCTTGTTAGTGCTATTAATTCAGCCTGTTGGGAAAAAGAGCCATTAGGTAAGGGAACTTTCTCAAGGACTGATAATGGAGGAATGACAGCATAACTATCCTGCTACTTTCTATGAGATCTCTGCAGATACAAACCATCAGTAAATATTATAGAAGCAGGATTATCCATAGGGCTTTCTTGAAGATGGATCCTGGAAGATAAGACTGTGTCAGTTAAAACAATACAACTGGGGACTTCCCTGGTGGTCCGGTGGCTAAGACTCTGAATTCCCACTGCAGCAGGCCTGGGTTCAATCCCTGGTCAGGGAACTAGATCCTGCAAGCTGCAGCTAAGGGTTCACACGCCGCAACTAAAGATCCCCATGCTGCAACTAAAACCCAGAGCAACCAAAATACATATTTTTTAAAAAACCAATACAATCATGTTTTTCATCATTGACATCTGATTCCTCTGGTAGCAAGGTGGCTGGATTAAGCTTGTATCCATGAAAAGTTATATTCAGTGAGAACAATACAGTCTCATGGGAAGTTAATCGACCTGCTGAATAATGAGTGTGTGTGATGAGAGTTTAGTAGGGCTTCCACAGAATGAGGAACAGAGATAGTAAGAGGGTGACTCCTGACTATCTCCGGTGACAGCCCAGAGGCAGGGGGAAGGCCCCTAGCTACCAACTCTAGCCATTGGCTATAATATTCTATTGGTCAATAGTAACCACCATGTTGCTGGGTTAGTCTTCTTAGTAAGTCCCTCTTTTTTCATGAACAAAGAGGGCAAAGGGTAGGTCATAATTTGGATGCCTCAGGACTGCGGCCTTGGCCAGAAGTCTTTTAAAGGTCTCCATGGCTTCATAATGTTCTACATCTCAGCAAAGAAGTTCAGGTTGGTTTTGTTTGAATAAATTATACACCATCTCCTGGAGTTTGCCCAAGTTCATGTTCAGTGTATTGGTGATACCATCCAGCCATCTCATCCTCTGACGCACTCTTCTCCTCCTGCCCTTTATCTTTCCCAGCATCAGGGACTTTTCCAGTGAGTTAATCTGTTTGCATTGGATGACCCAAATACTGGAGCATCAGCATCAGTCCTTCCAGTGAGTGTTCAGGGCTGATCTCCCTTAAGATTGACTGGTTTGATCTCCTTGCTGTCCAAAGGACTTTCAGGAGTCTTCTCCAGCACCCCAGTTCAAAGGCATCAATTCTTTGGCACTCTGCCTTCTTTATGGTCCAGCTCTCACAACCGGACATGGCCACTGGCAAGACCATAGCTTGTGAGCTTAATTCCTCTAGGCATCACCCTAGAATCTCTTCAGGCTCTAGCTGTTTCAGTCTCTCCCTTTAGCAGTCTAAGAGCACTGCAGGTGCTTGAATCATGAATGACCAATTCTTATAATGACCCCCAGATAAGCAAGGACTCTGCCTCCACAATTCCTGTAAATTTCTTAGTTGCCCAAGATAGCTGTAACCAGCCTGAAGGAGTTCTGTCCCTTTCCTTTGGAGCAGAAGTTCTCAGGTAATATCTTCACTTTTATCCTGACAAATTCTACTAAGGCAATTGAGGCAAAGCATCAGATCAGCCTCTTAACCTAACCACTCAGCACAGACCACTCAGTCTCCTATAACTGAGCAAACTCCAATATTTCTCAAGCAGGCTCCCCCAGTACTTTTGGCTGCTTGGGTATTCCCTGGTCTCTTTCAACCAGGCCCCCCACTACCTTTTAACTGGGAGGTTATGTAACTGTTGTACACTGCCAAATAAAAACCAGGATCATCAACCAGTATGGGAGATCCAAGAACCAGGAGAGTCTCACTGAAATTCATTTGGACTCCCTGAGGAGGTAGACAGTGCAGGGGGCCTCTGCTGATGCCAAGGCTCCAGATTCTTGTAGAGCTCACACACAGGAGAGAAGTCTGCTCTGGGTCCCTTTGTGGTCACCAAAACTATCAACTCAGAGGGGGAAAAGCACAATATTTGAGTTGTGAGTTAAGTTTTATTTCGGGGCAAAATGAGGACTACAGCCAAGGAGATGGCATTTCAAAGAGCTCTGAGAAACTGCTCCAAGAAGTAGGGGAAGGTCAGTATATATATGTGATTTCAGTGAAGGGGGAATTCATGCAATCAAGCACATACAATTTTTGCAGAGGGTTGCTGCTACTCACAAGGAACAGGTGTCACCATTTATGATTTTAGTGTTTTTCTAGATATGAGGAGATACAAGAATTGGGCTTGGGCTTTCCTGGTATTCCAGTGGTTAAGAATTCAAACCTTGCAATGCAGGGGGCATCGGTTCGATCCATTGTCTGGGAAGATCCTACATGTCACAGGGCAACTAAGCCCGTGCGCCACAACTACTGAAGCTCGTGCACCCTAAAGCTCACGCTCCACAATGAGAAGCCACTGCACTGCAACTGGAAAGTAGCCCCAACTCATCACAACTCGAGAAAGCCTGCACGCAGCCACAAAGACCAGTGCAGCCAAACGGAGCAAACCAGATTTTTATAAAAGAACCGGGCTTGTCTTCTCCTGAATTATCTTAACTATCTGAAGCCCTCTTCCGCCAGTTTTTCCCAGAGCACAGTGCCTCATTCCTGATCTCCACCCTGAACTCCTTTCAGGGTGTGTTGAAGGTCAGCAACTGCAGTGGCTTCATCCTTCTAGAGACAGATGGCAAGTGACAAGTTTCAGTTGGCATTCTAGGCCTTGAAGGCCTCCTCGACCAACGCTGACAGTGGTTTGGGGGGCTCAGCCTCAAGCTTTGGCAACTTTCCCCTGGTATCTGGGGTGGCCTAGATGAGAAAACGCAGAGCCAACAGAGACCTCACTTCAGCAGACTCAGGGTCTCTACTGGTGGACTTCCTGAATGCCTCTGTCACCCGGTTCACGACGACTGCCAGACTCACCTTTCTTGGACCTTATTGTTTACAGGCTTCACCATACACCTTTTCATTCCTTCTTACAGACAAGTAATATAATGTCACATCCCAGCCTGGCCTACATGATCTTCACAGCCCCAGTTGTGAAGTCGTGGGTCGTGTTCTGGGATTGTATCCCCACCTGCCTGATATATTTGATGGTGTGGATTGGTAGCCAGTAGGCCATCTATGTGGTCCCTGGCCTTTCTCAGTATATGCTTCTTTTCATCCAGGATGGAACAGTGGGCCAGAAAAACCTTTGTGTCCTGCCAGGTGAGACAGACTGCCAACCCCAGCCTGATCCATTAGACCCTAAACTTGGCAGTGTTCTCCAAGAACCTGCCAAACCTATCCTTACAGACTCCTAACTCCCCCATTGAGAAGGGGAAATACACTCTAGTAATCCCTCCAATTCATCTGAACTCCGGGAGTTGGTGATGGACAGGGAGGCCTGGCATGCTGCAATTCATGGGGTCACAAAGAGTCAGACACGACTGAGCGACTGAACCGAACTGAACTGAATCCCTCCAATCACATAAGCTAATTCCAGAGCGAGTGAAGGCCTGTGGGGCCAAAGTCAGTCTAATTTTGAACCTAATTGGAGCTCCACTGGGGAAAACACTGGGGGTTCTGATATGAGGGGTTCTGATTGGACAGGGTAAGGGGCAGGGTGTCCCATGGGCTAAAGAAGATGGTGAAACAGAAGAAATGAGGGCCTGAGAAGGAGGCTCAGTAGCAGTTGAAAGAGGGGTTCCATGAGGAGGTGTGGCTCCGAATCTCTTGGGGGCATCACAGGAATAGAGGCTACATACACACATGACAAGAGTCCCTCAGACCAGATTCTTGATGAAGTCTCTACAAGCCTGCACACATGGGACCTCTCTCCGTTTTGGACACTGCTTACAAAATAGGTCCAGTTGTAAAAAGGTGTGAAAATTAATAGAATCCATTCTGTGTCCACCTCTCCTGGTCACCGGAGGCATGTTAGGGCTGGGCTGCAAAAGAAAAATCAACTTTTAAAATTGTTTCAACTGTCTCTAATTGTTTTTTATTTTAATTGAAGAACAGTTGATTTACAGCATCACACTAGTTTCAGGTACAGCGCACTGAAATATAATATGTATATTCTTTCTCAGATTTTCCTATAATAGGTTGTTACAAAATGAGTACAGTTCCCTGTGCTGTACAGTAGCTTCTTGTTTATTTTCTATGCATTAATTGCAGTGTGTATATGTTCATCCCAACCTTCTAATTTAGCCTTCCCCTGCTTTCCCATTTGGTAACCATAGGTTCATTTTCTGTGTCTCTGAGCCTCTTTGTTTTGGAAATAAGTTCATTTGTATCTTTGTTTCACACATAAATGATATTATATGGTATTTGTTTCTCTCAGTCTGGCTTACTTCACTTCGTGTGATAATCTCCAGGTCCATCCATGTTGCTGCAAATGGCACTATTTCATCCTTTTCATGGCTGAGTAGTGTTCTGTTGTGTAAATATTACCGCATCTTCTTTATCCATTTTTCTGTTGATGGACATGTAGGTGGCTTCCATGTCTTGACTGTTGTAAATGGTGCTGCAGTGAACCTTGGTGTGCGTGTATCTTTTTGAATTATGATTTATTGCAGATAATGTGTCCAGGAGTGGGACTGCTGGAGCATAGCTCTGTTTCTAGTTTTATAAGGAACCTCTGTATTGTTCTTCACAGGGGCTGTATCAATTAACATTCCCACAGTGTAGAAGAGTTCTCTTTTCTCCACAGCTTCCCCAGAATTTATTTATACATTTTTGATGATGGGTACTCTGACTGGTATGAGGTGATAGCTCATTGCAATTTTGATTTGTATTTCTCTAATAATTAGCGATGGTGAGCATCTTTTCATGTGCCTGTTGGCCATCTGAATGTCTTTGGAGAACTGTCTGTTTAGATCTGCCCATTTTTTGATTGGGTTTTTTTTTTTCATATTGCGCTGTACATGCTGTTTGTGTATTTTGGTGATTAATCCCTTGTCAGTCACATTCTTTGCAAATATTTTCTCCCATTTGTGGGTTGTCTTTTCTTTTGTTTATGGTTTCCTTTGCTGTTCAAAAGCTTTTACTTTTAATTACATCTCATTTATTTATTTTTGTTTTTGTTTACATTACTCTAGGAGACAGATACAAAAATACTTTGGTGTGATTTACGTCAAAAAACGTCCTGATTCTGTTATCCTCTGGATGTTTTACAGTATCCAGTCTTACATTTAGGACTTTAGTCCATTTTGAGTTTATTTTTGTGTGTGGTGTAACAATGTTCTAATTTCATTCTTTTACATAGAGCTGCCCAGTTTTCCTTGCCCCACTTATTGAAAAGACTGTTTTCTTCATTGTATATTCCTGCCTCCTTTGTTGTAGATTAATTGATCATAGGTGCATTGGTTTATTTCTGGGCTTTCATTTCTGTTACACTGATCTATATTTCTTATTTTGGGGCCAGTACCATACTGGCACTGTAGCTGTGTAGTATAGTCTGAAGCCAGGGCGCCTGATTCCTCCAGCTCTGTTTTTCTTTCTCAAGATTGCTTTGGCTATTTGGGGTCTTTTATGTCTCCATACAAATTTTAAAATCTTTTGTTCTATTTCTGTGAAAATTTCCATTAGTAATTTCATAGGGATTGCACTGAATCTACAGATTGCCTTGGGTAGTATAGTCATTTTGATAATACTGATTTTTTTCAATCCAAGAACATAGTATATCTCTCCATCTATCTGCGTCATCTTTGATTTTTTTCATCAGTGTCTTGTAGTTTTCAGGATACAAGTCTTTTGTCTCTTTAGGTAAATTTATTCCCAGGTATTTTATTCTTTTTGATGTGATGGTAAGAGGGGTTGTTTCTCTTTCTGAGCTTTCATTGTTACTGTATAGGAATGCAAGAGATTTCTGTGTATTAATTTTGTATCCTGCAATTTGACCAAATTCATTGATTGCTCTAGTAGTGTTCTGGTAGCATCTTTAGGATTTTCTACGTATAGTATCATGTCATCTGCAAACGGGACAGTTTTACGTCTTTTCCAATTTTGATTCCTTTTATTTCTTTTTCTTCCCTGATTGCCATGGCTGGGACTTTCAAAACTATGTTGAATAATAGTGGCAAGAGTGGGCATATCCTTACCTTGTTCCTCATCTTAGAGAAATGCTGTTTTTCACCATTGAGAATGATGTTTGCTGTGGGTTTGTCATATATGGCGTTTATTATGTTGCCAAAAGTTCCCTCTATGCCCACTTTCTGTAGAGTTTTATCATAAATGATGTTGAATTCTGTCAAAAGCTTTTTCTGCATCTATTTAGATGACCATATGGTTTTTATTCTTTGATTTGTTAATATGAGCAATTTGCATATACTGAAAAAGCCTTGCATCCCTGGGATAAATCCTACTCAATCATGGTATATGATCCTTTTAACATATTGTTGGATTCTGCTTGCCAGTATTTTGTTGAAGATTTTTGCTTCTGTACTCATCAGTGATTATTGGTCTGTAATTTTCTTTTTTGTGTGATATTTTTGTCTAGTTTTGGTATCAGGGTAATGGTGGCCTTATAGAATGAGGTTTGGAATGTTACTTTCTCTGCAATTTTTGGAAGAGTTTGAGAAGGATAGGTGTTAAGTCTTTCCTAAATGTTTGATAGAATTTGCCCATGAAGCTATCTGGTCCTGGACTTTGGTTTCTTGGAAGTTTTTAATCACAGTTTGAATTTCATTATTTGTGATTGGTCTGCTTATATTTTCTGTTTCTTCCTGGTTCAGTCTTGGAAATTTGTACTTTTCTAAGAATTTGTCCATTTCTTCCAGGTTGTCCATTTTATTGACATATAGCTGCTTGTGGTAGTCTCTTATGACCCATTGTATTTCTGTGGTGTCAGTTATAATTTCTCCTCTTTTCTAATTTTATTGATCTAAATCCTCTCCCATTTTTCTTGATGAATCTGGCTAAAGGTTTATCAATTTTATCTTCTCAAGAACCAGCTTTTAGTTTCATTGATCTTTGCAATCTTTTCTATTTTCTTTACTTCTACTCTGATATTTATGATTTCTTTCCTTTTACTAATTTTAGGTTTTGTTTGCTCTTCTTTAGTTGCTTGAGGTGTAAGGTTAGGTTGTTTATTTGAGATTTTTCTGTTTCTGGAGGTAGGATTGTGCTGCTATAAACTCCCCTCTTGGAACTGCTTTTACTGTATCCCATAGGTTTTCTGTTGTGTTTTTGTTGTCCTTTGTTTCATTGTGTTCTTTTACTTCCTCCTCAATTTCTTCAGTGATCTCTTGGTTATTTATTTTTGTCTGTGGTGGGTCTTCACTGCAGTGTGTAGACTCTCTGTTGTGATGTGCTGGCTTTCTGCAGTTGTGGCGCATGAGCCCTGGAGCATGTGGGCTCAGCAGCTGCAGTGTGCAGGCCTAGTTGCTTCACAGTATGTGGGATCTTGGTTCCCTGAACACAGATCAAATCCGTGTCCCCTGCATCAGAAGATGGATTTTTAACCATTAGACCACAAGGGAAGTCTTCCTCTCTTGGTTGTTAGTTGCATATTGTTTAGGCACCATGTTTGTGACTTTCACAGGCTTTTTCCTGTAATTGATTTCTAATCTCATAGTGTTGTGGTCGGAAAAGATGCTTGATACAATTTTCAGTTTTCTTAAATTTACCAAGGCTGGATTTGTGACCCAAGATGTGATCTATCTTGGAGAATGTTCCATGTGTACTTGAATTTAGGTGGGCTGTTTCTAGAAACTTGTCCATTTCTTCTAGATTGTCAAATTTGTCGGCATTTAGTTGTTCATATTATTCTTTTATTTTTTTGTATTTACATTATCAGTTGGTATTACTCATTTTTCATTTATTTTGTCTACTTGGGTTCTCTTTTCTTCTTGGTGAACCTGGCCAGAGGTTTGTCTATTTTGTTTACCCTATCAAAGAACCAGCTCTTGGTTGTTTTATTGGATTTTTTCTTTTGTTTTCAAAATCTCTATGCATTTCCTCTGATCTTGGTTTTTTCCTTCCTTCTGCTGACTTTTAAGTTCTGTTTGTTCTCCATTTTCTAATTCTTTTAGGTGGGAGGTAAGGTTAAGGTTTTTCTTGTTTCTTAGAGAAGGCTTATTTGGTCCCATAGATTTTGCATGGTTGTTTTCATTGTCTCAAGGCATTTTTAATTTCCTCTTTGATTTTCTCATCAATGCACTGGTTTTCCTAGTAGCATGTGTAGTCTCTTGTAGTCATTTCTTCTCATTTCTTTTTCTGAGGTTGATTTATCACTTCCCCATTGTGGTCATAAAATATATTTGAATTAATTTCTACATGGTGCCCTAGTATGTAGTCAATTCTAGAGAATTTCCCATGTGCACTTGAAAAGTATATATTTTTATTTTGGATGCAATGTCCTGAAAAATGTAAAAAATCTGCCTGTTCTGGTGTGTCATTTTGGGTCTCTGTTGCCTTGTTGATATTCTGTCTAGAGGGTCTCTCCACTGGTATGAGTGGGATGTACCAGTCTGTTACTGTATTCCTGCCAGTTTCTCCCTTTATGTCAGCATTTGTTTTATGTCTTTGGGTGCTCCTATATTGGGCGCGTGTATATTGACACACATAATACCCTCTTCTTGTATTGATCTTTTTGTCATTATGTAGTTTCCTTCTTTATGGCATATGTGTTAGTCTGTTTTGTCTGATATGAGTGTGTGACCCTGTTTTCTTATCATTTCCCTTTGCATGAGCATCCTTTTCCCACCCCCTCACTTTCGGTCTGTGTCTTTTGCCCTAAAGTGAATCTCTTGTAGGCAGCACGTTGTAGACTCTTCCATTGACATTTAAGGTAATTATTGATAAATACATTGTTTATTGCCATTTCAACCTTGTTTTCCGGTTGATTCTACATTTCTTCTTTGTTCTTTTCTTCCTTTTGTGGTTTGATGTCATACTATGTTTGTATGTTTTTTATATTATGTTTGTGTTCTTCTTGGTGTTTGTCAATCGATTATATGTTTTTCATTTGTGGTTATGCTGTCTTTCAGGCATGTTAACTCCTTCCTATATCCGCTTGATTTAGACTGATAGTTGTATAGACTAAAACACATTCTTTTTAAAAATCTACAAATTTTCTTACTCTCCTCCTCCACATTTTATGATTTGATGTCTTCCCTTACATCTTCATATTTCTTTTTACTATTCATTGTGCTTATCATTGCTTTCACTAGAATTCTGATTTTTTCCTTTTAATCTGTATACTGGCTTTTTAAGTGATTTTTCAATTGTGAGTTCCTCTTTCCTATAGCTTCTTGCATCTTTTCTATTTAAAAAGACCTTCCAATATTTCCTTTAGGAATATTTTAATATTATTCTTTTTAGTTTTTGCCTTCTGAGTTATCTCTTCTTCCAAATGATAATCTTGCTGGGTAGAGTATCCTAGGCTGCACATTTTTCTATTTCAAGACTTTGAATATATTTTGCAATTCCCTCTTTGCAACATTTCTGAGGCGAAATCAGCTGACAGCCTTATGGGCACTTCCTGGTAATTAACCGTTTGTTTTTCTGTTGCTTCCTTTAGAATCCATTTTAATTATAATCTGTCTTGGTGTAGGCATGTTTGGGTTCATCTTGTTTGGGGCCCTCTGTGCTTTGCAGGTTCAATCCCTGGGTTGGGAAGATGCCCTGGAGAAGAGAATGGCAACTTACTCCAGTATTCTTGTTTGGAGAATTCCACTGACAGAGGAGCCTGGCAGACTACAGTCAATGGGGTCACAAAGACAACTAAGCAACTGAGCACAGACAGACTGCTTTCTGTACCTGGATATCTGTTTCCTTCTTTAGGTCTGGGAAGTTTTCAGCCATAGTTTCTTTAAAAACATCCCTATCCCCTTTTTCTCCTTCTGGAGTCCATAATACACATATATTGGCACATAGGTCTCTTATATTAATTTTTTAAGATTGGCTTTCTGTCTGCTGTTATGATTGGGTAATTTCTATTATTCTTTCAGATCACTTATTCCTTTTTCTGCATTATTCAATCTGCTCTTCATAGCCTTTAGCTCAGTTTTCATTTCAGTAAAATTTCTAGTTTTTCTTGACTCCCCCGTGTAGTTTCTAGTTCTTTTTTTTACAATAATATGCATTTCTACTGATTACCTTTATTAATCCCTTCAGTATTTTCATTATCTTTTTTGAACTCAGTGTCCAATAGACTGAAAAGATGTTTCATTGTTTGTTTTTTCAGGCGCGTTTTCTTGATCTCTTATCTAGGAGTGTTTCATCTACTTCCCCATTTTACTTACATTTCTCTTACTCCATAAATTTAGGAGAAGCAGTTACCTACCATGGTCTTGGAAGGGTATTTATATGCAGGGGAGTGCCTGTGTAGCTTGTGTGGGTTTAGCACTTTTGGCACCAAGGCTGGTTTTAGTGTGAATGCCTGCCACCTCTTAGAAGGTATGACACTCGTGGTTAGCAGGGCCTTCTCTTTGCTCTGTGGTTGTCACAGCCCTGTCAGTGGCAGGATCTGCTTCTACCGTCTAGTTGTTGGAACAGAAGCCCCGAGACTGGTTTCTGAGCTGTGATGGGAGGTGGGTGGGACTGGAGAACTCCCACTGGGAGAGGAGCCACTGAGTATCCCTCCACTGGAGCTGCTCGCCTGCGAGTGTCCTGGGTGTCACCTTTCACGTGCTCTGCAGGCTCACAAGGTACACTGTTATTGGTGCTGCTCTGAGTCCCACCTCAACTCTGGGTACTTCCCCACTGTTAATACTTATCCATGGTTAAGCTTCTATAGTATTATAATACCGTGTTTAGACCAATAGAGAGGGAATTTTATATTGCAATGTAAATTTACATATCCTTTTCACCTAAAGCATCCTTTTTCCCCCATGTATTCATGTCATTGAAATCAGGATGGATTCACACGATTGGCAGGCTTTTTTCTTAGTGGCACATAGATTATGGTGATGTCTTAAAATCAGTGGTATATGATATCTGATGAACTAGGACACTTGTAGGAAATTGATATGTGTGGGTATTTTTCCTCTACACCACTTTATGGAGCTATAGCCTGTTACACCTTTTTCTGCTACTCTGCCACTCATTACACTGTGGCCATCTGCTGGTCTTTGGGGCTTCTTCCTGAGTACCTTATGACCTCTGGACCAGCTGCACCCGAGCCTCAGGGCCTAAGTGGCTCATCTGGGTCTCTTAATGAATGTAGTGACATTGCACAAACTTGTTGACCATCCCAACTGAAATCAGCTCTATGTCCCAGAAACATTTCCTTTTACCCAGTTTTATGGTCATCAGAGCTATGATAGTTTCACTTGTTTCTTTCCTCACTAAAGCATAAGCTCCAGGAGAATCAAGCTCTGGCCTATCTTGTTCAACACAGTATCTCAGCACCTGGGGACAGAGCCTGACACCAAGTAGGTGCTCAGATATGTCTAGAAGGAAGACTGCAGGAAAATGAGGTTAGGCTATGGATACGGTATCTAGTTGTTTAGCAAGGTTTCAAATTTATAAATAACATTACTTATTTTTCTATGAGAATCTCATCTATAAAAATTATTGTGTTGGGAAGATCCATTTCTGACCACTGTCCCATTAAACATAATTTCAGAAATATACTATTGGCATACACCAAGAATAATTTCCATAGGATGCAACAATTCATACCACATTTAATTAGCACATGTTCCAAATCTTCCTACTCTCGACTGGAACTAATGTCAAAACGTGGCAAACTATGATGAAAAGAAAAAGATGGTTTCAAAAAATTCAACAATGTGATTACCTTCAACTTTTTTCAATTTTAAGAAGTCATCTCTCCAAAAGGAAAGATTTAGTTAAAATTACTGTGTATATCAAAAAAATTATTTCCCACAGCACAATTCAAAACAATAATTGAAATAGTTTGTAGAACATCTAATAAGAAAAATAATGAATAATTTACAGTCAATTTGTTTAATACTTATATTTCACATGTATGACAAAAGGATAAAATAAAAAGGCTGCAATTCTGAAAAACTCTGAATTTCTGCTTTTTTTTAATTGAAAAAAGCCCATGATTCTTTGGGAGGTGATAACAAGGTTGTTTTCCAGTCAGATCATAATTTCTACAATTTCTGTAATAACCATATATTCCAAAGGTTCCCATTCTCCCCACCCCAATTCACTTTTGGCACCTATGTGAAATGTCACTTCTGAAAAATGGGGAAAAATATGCCGAGTGCTAGGTTTTTATCATAGTCTTTTCCTGATGAAAAACTTTCTGATTGCTGAATTTAGAATATTGACACAAAAAAGATGAATGATACGTCATCCATAAAAATCTGGTTTTTCTAACTAGATGGTTGACTCAAAAACAAATTTATATTAGATACAGCAACCAGCTCTCAGATGTGAAGGGGCACTGGCTTTTCTTATCCTGCTCCACTTCTTCTGATTTTAAATTCAGCATTTACTGAGCAATTGTATGAGAGGTAGCCAGGTGTGTGGCACAGCTCTGGCTTCAGGAGTTCAGAACAGTTTTAACTCATCACGTACTTCAGAAGAACTGAGGATACACTGAAAGAAAACAAGAGAAAAGGTCCTCTCAGCCTCTGCAGCAAGGAGATGGTCAGGATGGAGTGTGCTGGTTATGGGTAGAGGAGCAGGGGCAGGACCTTACAACTGGCAATGAGGAGAGGCTTTGGCCAAAGGATTTTTTTTAAATTCTTATTAGAAAAGTATCCTTTATAAAGTATACTGATCTTATATCTTCATTTATTATAAAGTATTGTGATCTTGAATCTTCCTTTATTAAAAAGAAGCTCCTTCACAAAAACCAGGATGCTGCAGAAGAGGAACCAGCACAGCCTGTGACTGGCTGATACTCAACTCTGAAGAATGCAACTTTCATATTGAGAAGGGTTTCTGAGCTTGATATTGACCTGCTTGGCCCAACTCAAAAATTTCTTTTTTTAGCTCTGCTTCCAGTCCGCAGGGTATGGCCAAAAGACTTATCCAAAAAGTCTCTGAATTTTCCAGTATCATTAGAACCTAATGGGTATTTCTGAGAACTACTGTGGAGCTGAGAAGAGTTGGGGGAGTCTCACCCCACTCCTTGCCTCTCAAGAGCTAATAAAATAAGACATTTTTATTTCAAAGCAGGAGATACTAATGTTATCAAACTGGGGGAAAAAAGAAGAAACAAGGACAGTCTTTTTAACTACACTTGGCTAACCCCTGCACTACATTCATGGTTAACTTTAGGAAGGAAAAGAGAGATCAATCTCTGCAACCTCCTGACAAAGGAGCCGTCCCACGGCAGGGTCAAGGACTTATTTCTTCTGCCAGCCAACGATTCACAGATATTTTCCCCCATTTACAGAAGTGTGTGTGAAGGAGGTTGGGGAGCACAGGAACAGGCTGAGAGGTCAACAGAAGTCTTGTCTCAAGGAACCCGCCCTCGGTCCTCAGTGGCGACCCACTTGGTCCAGCACCTGGGCCTTCACAGCAAGCAACATCTTTCTTTAAAACTTTTCTTGTTCTTGCTGCTTTTCTTGCCATTCTTATCTTTGTTTTCTGATGTCTTCTTTGTCCTGATCTCTCTCATGAGGTCAAAGAATACCTGGGGTGGGGAGGAAAAGCCGTTCCATGATGTAATGAAGCAGTTAGACCGAGCAGGGTATGTGACTACATTTCAAAGCATCAAGCCAAACGTACTCTTAGGAACCACGGGCCACCGAAGACAAAAGGTTTAAAGAAAAGGAGAACAATTAACATTAAAAGCATTTTCTGGCTCTACAAAGGAGATCTCTCTGCTCACATCACATGGACAGAAGCATCACGCTGTTCTTGCATCCAGTGGCTTATTGCAGAATGATAAAAGCTGTTCTCAGGAGAAGTATGATGAGGGATAAAACATCACCAGACAGAGCCACAGCAGTTTGTGAAACTTACAGACACTGAGAATGATAACAGTCATCAAACTTCCCAGTACCTCCCAAGCACCAGGAGATGGAAAGAAGGCGTGAATACCCACTCCTAAAACAATGAACCCTAAGGGCAGGAACAGTGGAAAGTGTCAGACTTTATTTTGGGGGGCTCCAAAATCACTGCAGATGGTGACTGCAGCCATGAAATTAAAAGACGCTTACTCCTTGGAAGAAAAGTTATGACCAACCTAGATAGCATATTCAAAACCAGAGACATTACTTTGCCGACTAAGGTCTATCTAGTCAAGGCTATGGTTTTTCTGTGGTCATGTATGGATGTGAGAGTTGGACTGTGAAGAAGGCTGAGTGCCGAAGAATTGATGCTTTTGAACTGCGGTGTTGGAGAAGACTCTTGAGGGTCCCTTGGACTGCAAGGAGATCCAACTAGTCCATTCTGAAGGATCAGCCCTGGGATTTCTTTGGAAGGAATGATGCTCAAGCTGAAACTCCAGTACTTTGGCCACCTCATGCAGAGCTGACTCATTGGAAAAGACTCTGATGCTGGGAGGGATTGGGGGCAGGAGGAGAAGGGGACGACAGAGGATGAGATGGCTGGATGGCATCGCTGACTCAATGGACCTGAGTCTGAGTGAACTCCGGGAGTTGGTGATGGACAGGGAGGCCTGGCGTGCTGCAATTCATGGGGTTGCAATGAGTCGGACATGACTGAGCAACTGAACTGAACTGAACTGAAGGGCAGGAACTTCATCACAAGCCCCAAGCAGCAGACTTGCGTTTGCAGGGGTCGGGGAGAAGCAGAAAGAGCAGCCTGTCCCCTCCTCCCCACACCTGCACCCCCACTTCCCGAAGTCAGCTCAAGGGGCTTCATCAGGAACTGATGAGACCTGTTGTGAATGCTAGTGTGTTACTTAGATACGGATCATCACTCATCACAAGGTTTTTGCCCTCTGCTCCCAGCAGCCATGCCTGGGTATTGATTATACACCTCCTACAAAGAAATGTTCGTGATTTCTCATGGAGAAGATGGCAAGTGTGAGACTGAGAGCAGGCTTTCACCTTTGGACACCTGCACAGAACAACAGGCTCCTGTTACTTTCCTAGGGAAAGTGAGATCAAGCTTTCTGAGTGAGGGCTCCACAGGCACTCACCACCAGCTCAGGGTGCAGTGAAGGATCCCACAAACTGGATCAGGCTAACCTAAGCATCCCTTCCTTCCCTTCGGTCTCTCAGGAAAGCACACCCCCTGCTCTGCCCAAGAGTGGCTGAAGTGTCAGTCACTCAGTCTTGTCTGACTCTTTGCTACCCCATGGACTGTAGCCTGCCAGGCTCCTCTGTCCATGGGATTCTCCAGGCAAGAATACTGAAGTGGGTAGCCATCTCCTTCTCCAGGGCAATCTTCCCAACCCAGGGGTCAAACCCAGGTCTTCTGCACTGCAGGTGGATTCTTTACCAGGGAAGCCCAATAGTGACAAAGACAGCTTCAAATATCACAGGTTTTTCTAACAGCAAAAGGCAGAAGGGGGAAGGGTGCGTGTCCAACGTCAAATGTTGACATAGCTGTTCACCGGCCAGTCCTATCAACAATCCCCTTTCCTGTGAACTGTTGACAAGTGAGTTCAGTGCTGCCCGTTGGTCATCAGTTTCTGCTGGTTCCTGTTTGGCAGGTCCAGCAGGTCAGGGCAGGAAGGGGAGAGGACAAGCCACTCTGTGACAACCCCTGCAGACCACGCCCACAGTTCCATGCCCGGCAAGTCATCCTGATTTTTTTTTAATGAATTATGTGACTGGATTTCCTGTGTGTTGTAATTCTATGGCTAGAAAACTATTTGATAAAAATGGAAGGATCTGGAAACACAAAAGAATCAACATAAGAGCTAACAAAGAAAAAGGAGCTGACAAAGGAACCTGCTTCACACTCCAGACACAACTAAACAGATTTATGTTGCTGGAGAGGCTTCCAGAGTGAACCCCTTCTGACACCAACATCCTAAATCTTCCAGCATCACTGGCTACAGTAGGGCTTCGTATCAGATTTCTTGCTCTTCAGGAAAGAAGCAAAGGAGAAGTGAGAAGGAAGTGGGGGGATTCAGATGCTGTGCAGATGGAGCAGATGTGTCCACTACTTGGCTGCAAAGTGATATGTGCAGGTTTTACGGGAGCCAGGTCATGACGTCAGAGCTAAGGAACAGGGTGACGGCAGAGAGAAAGTCTCAGCTTTAAATGCTCTGGGGTAACCACTGTGAACTTTTAAAAACAAAAACAAAAACACATTATTGACAATACTAAAGTGGGTAGTCATCTCCTTCTCCAGAGCCATCTTCCCAACCCAGGGGTCAAACCCAGGTCTCCTGCACTGCAGGTGGATTCTTTACCAGGGAAGCCCAATAGTGACTGAGACAGCTTCAAATATCACTGGTTTTTCTTTGTAGAAACTAATGCCTGTTGCTGTGATATGTCTCTAGTCAATAATGTGATAAAGGGCTTCCCTTGTGGCTCAGTGGTAAAGAATCTACCCCTCAATGCAGAAGACATGGGTTCAATCCCTGATCCGGGAAGATCCCATATGCCAAAGAGCAACTGAGCCTGTGTGCACCACAGCCATTGAGCCTGTGCCCTACAGCCTGGGAACCGCAACTATTGAGCCCACACACCGTAGAGCCCATGCACAGCAATGAAGAGTAGCCCCCACTCCTTGCATCTAGAGAGAAGCCCACACAACAGTGAAGACCCAGCATGGCCAAAAAAAATACAGTATTTTAAAGGCCTTGCATCGCTGCAAGGCAGGTTTCAACTGTTGGTGTTTATCGTTGTCAAGGTCATCCTTTCCTTAGCTACAGGTATTTGAATGAGAAAGTACTCTGGGGCTGAGGAAGAGAGAAGAGCTCCCTAGAGTGCCAATTCCTGGGAGAAACTATGATGCAGGGACTAAGTTATAAAGACAGGACTCCTGGGCTCTGCAGGGGGACAGGAAGGTGAAAAGAACAAATCTACCCAATTTGTGAAAGTGAAAAGTGAAAGTCACTCGGTCATGTCTGACTCTTTGCAAACCCATGGACTGTACGGTCCATGGAATTCTCCAGGCCAGAATACTGGAGTGGGTAGCCTTTCCCTTCTCCAAGGCATCTTCCCAACCCAGGGATCGAACCCAGGTATCCCGCATTGCAGGCGGGTTCTTTATCTATCAGCTGAGGCATAAGGAAAGCCCAAGAATACTGGAGTGGGTAGCCTATCCCTTCTCCAGCAGATCTTCCCAGCCCAGGAACTGAACCAGGGTGTCCTGCATTGCAGGTGGATTCTTTACCAACTGAGCTATCAGGGAAGCCCACCCAATCCATCAATGAGCGCAAAACCAAGAGGACCCCTGGCACAGCCAGCCCTGCCCCCAGAGGATACAGGCCACAGAGCGTGCAAGGACATGGCCTCCACAGCCACGGCCTCACCCGCTGGGCTTCCATTTGGCCAAAGGCGCGCACCTGACAAAAGCTGGTGTGTGGGTCGGACCATCCCTGTGCTTCTCGTCCTGATGCTAGGATCCATTCCCAACCCTGCCACCCTGGTCTCCCCAGAGCAGCTCCCCCAGGGCAGCAGGTGGCGGGCGGGGACCGACCCACCTTGTCCACATTGGCCCGTGTCTTGGCCGATGTCTCCACGTACTGCACGCCCCACTCCTCAGCCTTGGCCCTGGCCTCCTCCACTAGCACCTGCCTCCGTTCCTCCAGGTCAGATTTGTTCCCCACGACGAGCAGTGGGATTTTATCTTCTTCAGCTTTAACGCGGAGGATCTGTTCCCTGTGGTGGTGGATCAAGAAGAAAGCAGCTAAGAAGGCTGGATGAGAAGCCCAGTTCTGCCAACCCATGCAAGACAGCAGGCATGGTGGTGGGAGCTGCCACTTACAAGCCCCTCCTGAGGAAGCACCCCCCTTCACCCTGTGGTTAACTGGAGTTCCTCAAGTCTGGTTTCAGTTTGCTGCACTAGACTTACTAGGGGTGTGCATTACAAATGCAGGTTCCTGGGCCCATAAGTAAATGTCTGGGTAGGAGACCAGGATTTTGCACTTCAACAGCATTCCCAGTTTATGCTTTGCAAAAACAAAACCAAAAAAGGGAAAACTTGGGACCCTCTGGGATAGAAATCCGATAAAAGAAATATCTTCATATACAAAATGTTTAATAATTACGTTGGGAGAAAAAAAAGTAATTTCTTTGTAAGAATATAGAAAGTTCAAGTGGTAAGTTGTAAAGAGTCATGTCTCTGTGATCCCATGGACTGCTGCTCTCCAGGCTCCTCTGTCCATGGGATTCTCCAAGCAAGAATACTGGAGTTGATAGTCATTTCCTTCTCCAGGGGATCTTCCCAACCCAGTTGAAATTCCCTTAATTCCAACCCAGGGATGGAACCCGGCTCTCCTGCATTGCAGGCAGATTCACTGCTGTCTGAGCCACAGGAATATAGAAGGGAATAGTCTATCAGCAGACCATGAAATCAGTGTGGCAAGCACGACTGGTAATTCTTTTTATCTCAGCGAAATAGAATATTAGAGAAAAGCAAAGAAACACCAGAGAGATGCTCAAGTATTAACAGAAAGTATGGTTTGTAAAACTCTAGCTTCAATCCTAATCTGCATGTGTGGGCCTCCTGCCCTTCCCCCTAGTTCTGTGAGGCAGGAACCCTACTTCAATGTGGTAATTTTTCTACTATAAAGTGGTGGGAGAAAATGAGATACTCCAAGGCCTACGGAAAAGTTCTTCAAAAACATCTTCTCTAAAGTAACTGTTACCTGTATGTAGCACATCAGACTTGATCGCTACTAAAAATAACCAGTTTTCTAAATTTTTTTTAAACCACATATTTAAAAAAAGTAAATATTTCACTTCCATTATTTTGATCCAGGGGGAACATGTCTACTTCTATAAAAGACCCCTTCAAAAACATTTTGTGGAGATCTGTATTGATTTTTATATAATATAGGGTGACATTTCATAATAATAAAAAATACTTAAATTTTTTTCCATACAGTCAATTTAAGTACCAGATATAACATTTTTTTTGTTGAAGCACAGTTGATTTACAGTGTTGTGTTACTTTTAATTGTATGACCAAGTGATTCAGCTGTATATATATTCCTTTTCATATTCTTTTCCTTTACAGGTTATTACAAAATGTTAAATACAGTTTCCTGTACTATACAGTAGATCCTTGTTGTTTAATTTATATACAGTAGTGTGGATTCCAAACTCCTAATATATATATCCTTCCCTTTAAGAAAAATGAAAAAGAAAAAAAATAAGCAGATGCTTGAGAATTGCCTCTAAGTAGTTTTGCCACATCCTGCATTGCACAGGGTCAAGGAGCACACTGTGTTTAGAAGTTATGTGGTCAGTCTACACAATGAACAATAAAAACTGCTTTCTGGCTCATCAGGCTTACAGAGGCGTGACTAATTATCTCATTGATAAACAAGCACCAAGTTCTGATGTAACAAAACTACTTCTCTAGTTTATGGATTATGTCCAGGAAAAGTTTCAAGGAAAAGATGGTATATTAATGTTTTACTTATGTTGGGGCTTTTCCATTTGGAAGATAAATGCAGAAGTGCTGTTTTTAAACTGCTAACAGGCACGAAGGGCCTGAGTTTAACCATAAGGGCTCAGATAGCCCACACGCATCCTGTGCACCGTGGGAACCTGGGCAGCTCCAGGGCTTTTCTTTAACTGCCCAGAGTTCAAGCCACAAGCACTAACTTATCCTTTCCCTTCTTTCCAAACAAAGCCTTTCTCCCAGGCGGAGGTACCCGTGGTGACCTGGGGACAGGACATGGTGGCCCTGTTACTCTTGGAGGTGACCTCTACTGTCACCACATCCTTTCTTGGGGAGTCTTGGGGCCAATGGGAAAGCAAAGACTCAGGACGGGGGTGGGGTGGGGGGGACAAGCTGGTGCATGCGCTGCCCCGCTCTGCCTCAAGGAGGCATCGCAGCAGGGCTGTGCGATGCAGGCCTAGCTGTGAACATGGGGGCTACTTTCGGAAACCTCTGGCTACGTCAGAAAGAGCTCCAAATTAACAGGATTTCTCCCCAGGAATCCTAGCCATTTAAGTGCTCACAACACGCACACCTTGGTTGCCGAGAACTGTTGATATTCACCCTCGGGAGACTAGAGACCAGGAAGATGACAAGTGAGGCTCTACCTGCCCCCCTTCCCCTTGCTCTGCCAGGGTCCCCAAGGCCTCCCTCCCAGCTCACTGATGCTCATTCCACACCTTGAGGGGATTTTTGGCTTCCTCCATTTCCTCTTTGGCTGATGGCCTTCATTTCTGACCAGAACTTGCTAAAGAGTGAAAAAACAAATCCCTATTTTCTTTTCCCCTTCTAGATTTGGTTCTTAGAATAAAAATTCATCTGAGAATCCCCTGGCCATCCAGTGGTTAGGACTTGGCCCTCTCATTGCCAAGTGACTGTGGGTTCAGTCCCTGGCCAGGGAACTAAGATATCCTGCAAGCCATGCCTAGCAACCAAAAATATGAACAGTCATCTGGAGAGGTCTGCTTCCAAGGAGGGGGATGAAAAACCACAGCTGTGTAAAAGATGGCAAGGGGATGGGGCAGAGAGAGATCTTACCTGCTAGAATCCCTGGAGCACTGAGCCCGCACACTCACTATTTCTTTATAGCAATGAATTTCACGATTTCAAATAAGTGATGGCAGTGAACACTCACCACGTACCCATATGGTGAGAAGATACGGGCCACCACACAGTGATGGTTCCACTTGGGAAATATAGCCTAACACAGCATTCCATTTCATCAGTAAGAGATTTTCAGGACAAGAAACAGAACACTAAGTACACTTGCCCTGAGTCACAAGACTGTGACAGGGCAGGGACTCAGACCTGGCTGTGTGTGACCGGAAGCCAGCGCTTCCCGCTCCATGGGTCACGTGTCCCCTAGGAGCAGCACTCAGACCTGGCTGTGTGTGACCGGAAGCCAGGCTTCCTGCTCCATGGGTTACATGTCCCCTGGGAACAGCACTGGGACCTGGCTCTGTGTGACCTACGGCCGGCGCTTCCCGCTCCATGGGTTACGTGTCCCCTAGGAGCAGCACTGGGACCTGGCTGTGTGTGACCTACGGCCAGTGCTTCCAGCTCCATGGGTCACGTGCCCCCTGGGAGCAGCACTGGGACCTGGCTGTGTGTGACCGGAAGCCGGCGCTTCCCGCTCCGTGGGTCACGTGTCCCCTGGGAGCAGCACTGGGACCTGGCGTCCATCTCCTGACATCGGAGGTCTCAGAAACCTCAAAGTAGAGCAGAACTGTTCACTTTTTAGCAAAATTATGAAAAGAGGTAAAGATCGTTAACTCTTACCAACCCCTGCCTCTCAGGATTTACATGAAAACAAAAACAACAGGTTCCTGACTGTATGGAATGGCTTTGTCCTCTTTAGGGACAACAGATCCTTCATTAAGATCATTTATATTTGGAAATTATAAACCGAGGAAGCCCAAAGAGCATATAACAAACGATGAGCTATAATGTGCCAAGATCCATAAAGCCCCAGAAAGTTCTTTAGACAGATTTCTTCCTGATAAGAAGGCTCAACCCCAGAGGTGTATGCTTAACCCCAAACTCCTTCCAAGGCTGAGACACGACCGAGGGCACAGGGCTTGCTGGAGGCGATTTCTCGTCAAACGCACCTGAACTCGGCAGTTGCTGTGAATGACTCGTGCTCAGTGATGGAGAACACGAGCAGGAAACCCTCCCCACTCCGGAAGTAGTTGTCACGGATGGCCGCATAGTCCTCCTGTCCTGCCGTGTCCAGGATGTCTATCTGCACTTCTTCCCCATCGAGGACCACTTTCTTCCTGTAACTGTCAGCCTTGGTAGGTTCGTAGTCCTCCACGAACTGAGCAAACAGACAACACGATCAGTAATTAACAAAGTTCTAAGAGAGAAGAAAAGCTGCCAAAAAAATAAATTTCAGTATATGGGCACTTTGCTTGTTATCAACTGAGTACTGTGTGGACAATTATCATACCATGTGTAAGGCACTATAAAATAAACATGATCCCTTACGTAGTATTTCTGTTCTTTGCTCCTTTCAATTCTACCATTTAAAAATTTTGTTTAAAAACAGTAAGAGCAGATATTCCCATTTTACAGATGAGGACACCAAGCAGAGAGCAGAATGCTTGGCAATATTCTTGTTAGTATACAATTATAATTAAACACTAGTGACAGTAAGAAATGGAAGCTCTTGTTCATAATCAACAGAATTATAAAACTCATCTGAAAAGTAATTGGTCAAGAGGCACCAAGAGGCTTAAATAACTGTACAATAAGATAAACTCCAAATGGGTCAAGATTAAACGTTAACAACAAAACACTCGAGAACTAGAAGAAAACATGGGTGAAATCCCTTTATTACCTTGAAGTGGGGAAGGCCTTTTTAACTATGACTCAAAATCCAGAAGCCATGTAAGAAAAAATTGATAAATTAGACTACATAAAAAAGTTTAAAACTTCTGTATGGCACAACACTATAAACAAAGACAAACGACAAACAGGGAAAAAGTATTTAAAACCACATCACAAAGAGCTATATGTTAACTAGAAACAGGGAGAGACAAAAGACCAAGCTGACGGGGAAAAGTGGCAACAGACAAACAATACGCAAAAATAAACATATATGATGCTAAACACAGGAAAAGATGTTCATACCCACTAATAAAATAAAAATGGTAACTACATAGAGATACCATTTTTCACCTACCAGACTGGCAAAAAATCCCAAAGTCTGACAACATACTCTGGGGAAAAGCCCCTCTTGCACATTGCTAGTGGGAGGAGACAACAATATAGTCTGTATGGCGACAAATATGGCAACACCTAATTAAGCTAGAGAAGGTTCGTCCTCCTTCCAGGAATCTAATTTACAGACACACATGCACAGGAGCACACAAGGTTATTCACTGTGGTACCACACATAACAACAAAAGGTTAAAAACCACCCCACTGCCCAGGCCAGGGATCTACATAATGGAATACTATGCAGCTACTGAAAAAAAGAGAAGAAACACCCTGCGAGGACAAAGCAAAATAAAAGCTGTTAAACAGGAAAACTGAAACAAACAAATGTAAATGAATATTAAATTGGTAATGTAGCCCAGCAGAGAAATAAAGTAATTCAAGAGACTTTAAAACAGAATATCTGGATAGAATACATCCCACTAAAAGAGACTAAAGACAAAAAAATTTCAAAGAAATGTTAAACTTCCCTCACTGGTTACATTATTTAGTAATTATGACACAGAGCTATTTTCTTTATATTGCATCATTCATAAAATAAGTATTTTAATGTTATAAGTCAGGATATTCAGGGGATAATTTTAATGACAGCAATGTACTATTAAAATTGACTTCATGCTAGTATAACTGGATATCCACATGTGAAAAAATGAACTTGAGACCCTTATTTCACATCACATACAAAAATTAACTCAAAATGGAGTAAAGATTTAAATACAAGAGTTGAAAATATAAACTCTTAGAAGAAAACATAAGGTAGAAATCTTCATAACGTTGAATTTAGCAATGCCTTCTTAGATATGACACCGAAAGCACAAGCAGCAAAAGGGAAAATAGATAAACTGGACTTTATCAAAATTTTTAAATTTTGTGCTTTGAAAGACACCACCAAAGTCAAAATACAACCCACAGAATGGCAGAAAATATCTGTAAAGACTGTATCTAATAAGGAACTAGTATTCAGAATATATAAATAACTCTTACACTCAATAAGAAAACAATTTTAAAGTTAAATACCAATTTTAAAATGGGCAAAGGAAGAAAAAAACAAATGAAATGGAAAAAAAAAAAAGACAAAGGATCTGAACAGACATTATCCAAGGAAGATATACAAATGGCCAAAAAACACATGAAAAGATGCTCAGCCTGACTAGTCATTAGGAAAATACAAATCAAAACCATGAGCTACTACTCCATACCCACTGACACTTTGGCCACCTCATGGGAAGAGCTGACTCACTGGAAAAGACTCTGATGCTGGGAGGGATTGGGGGCAGGAGGAGAAGGGGACGATAGAGGATGAGATGGCTGGATGGCATCACGGATTCGATGGACATGAGTTTGAGTGAACTCCGGGAGCTGGTGATGGACGGAGAGGCCTGGTGTGCTGTGATTTATGGCATCACAAAGAGTCGGACATGACTGAGCGACTGAACTGAAGATGCTGTAATCAAAAAGATGGACTATAACAAGCATTGGTGGGAATATGGAGAAATTATAACCCTCATGAATTGTAAAATGGTGTGGCTGCTGCAAACAGTTTTGCAGTTCCCAAAAAGTTAAACAGAGTTACCATATAATCCAGCAAATTTCACACCAAGGTACACACCCAAGAGAATGTGAGGTGTCCACACAAAAACCTGTAGGTTAATGTTCACAGCAGCATTACCCATAATAGCCAAAGGTAGAAACAACCAAATATCAACTGACAAATGAATATACAAAATATGGCATATCCAGACAATGGAATATTATTCAGTTGTAAAAAGTACGGAAATAGATTCATGCTACAACCTGGATGAACCCTGACAAATTTTGGTAGGTAAAATGAAGCCAGACACAAAAGATCATATATGAGTCTATTTACATGAAACGTGTAGAACAGACAAGTCTGTGGAAACAGAAAGCAGATTCCTGGTGGCCAGGGCTGCGGGAGGGGGTGGAGGGTGGCGGCCAGTGGGTGTTAGATTTCTTTGAGGGGAATGGGAACTTTCTGGAATTACATAAGTGGTAATGGTTGCACAGTTTTGTAAATAGACTTTAAAAACCGCTGAATTGTACACTTAAAAGGGTCAATTTTATGGTATGTGAATTATACTGCAATTTTTTAGAAAAGAAATGAAACAGTGATACAACTGTAACACTGGATGAACATTCGAAAGGTGATGCTCCTTGAAAAAAACAGCATAAAGGTCACATACCAACTCCATGTATATAGAATGTCCTGAACAGCACCTCCACAGAAACAGAAAGTAGCTGCCAGCCTCGGGGTGGGGGGCGATAATGAGGAATGGCTGCTACTGTGCAGGGGGCACTTTTTGAGGTGAAAAGTATGTTCCACAATTACATCATGGTGATGGCTGCACACCCGTGTGAATATCCTAAAAATCGCTCAGTGGTTCAGTTTAAAGGGTGAGTTTCATGGTACATGAATTCTTCATAAAGCTATAATTTTTAAAATCTTTAAAAATCGAATTGAGGGACTTCCCTGGTGGTCCAGCGATTAAGAACCCTCCTGCCAACACAGAGGACATGGTTCAATCCCAGGTCCAGGAAGACCCTACATGCCGCAGAGCAACTAGGCTTGTGTGCCGCAACTACTGAGCCCAAGCTCTAGAGCCCACATGCCACAACGCAGACCCGAAGCAGCTGAATTACTAAGAAATGAAATTGAAAATATCAACATGAACTGATGGACCCCTTTGCAGAACACTGAAAACAAGCCTTGTGTTATCAATCAACAGCTATTAATCCAAATGATTTTAATAAAAGTTTTAGTATTAATTTCTCTTATACTCATATAACAATCTTAAAATAGAGAAAATATGAAAATTTGCCCATGCTTCATAGCAGTATCCTCCTGTTAACATCTTTCCAAAGGGACAAATATATGACTACCTCAAAAAAACCACCCCAACACCCAGTATGAACTCAACACCACTGTAAAGCCCCTCAGCTGCTTATTTCTAAACTTTCAAGGATAAATGCAGCAGGAGTTCCACTGAGTCCTCTGACCCTGGAGTCCACATGTCCCCATGTGGCTGCATGGAGGCGCCTCAGTGCCAGGGAACAGTGCTCATTATGAGAACATGAGCTTCGTCCTGAGCCACAAGCTGACTACCAGCCACTGCCAGAAGTCTCAAAGCAGTTGCCACCAAAATCTCCCCATTGCCAACCTCACTTATCAGCAAAGCAAATAGCTAAAAGTCTTTACATACATTAGGCTGAGGATTAAAAAGGTGGCTCAGTTGCAAAGAACCCAGCATCCAGGGCCCCTCAGTCACCCATGTGGTAAAGGAACCTCCCCACACTGAGCTGTCTCTGGCATGGCCTACTATTTAGGCTGGATGATTCCCCGTATGGGGTCTCCTGTGCGTGTTTGGCAGCAGTCCCGCCCTCTACCCAGTGGGTGCAAACAGCTCCAGACACCGCCCATTATTCGGAGTTAGGAGGGGGCACAGAATCCCCTCCTTCATCTCCACTAATAGCTGCTCCTCTAACCCCTTCTCCTTAAGGAATCTTAATTCCTCTCCTCACCATCTCTTCTTCCCTAGCCTCTGTTACACAAGAAAAATAAGGAGTCTTTAGGAAGCAAATTACATTTTTAAGCAAAAACATAGACTTCCATAGCAGATCCTGAGATTTGCCTCTCTCATGCAAAAATGTTGTGGGTAAATTAAAGAGATTCTGCTATATTTCCCTAGGTTAGCCTCTAGTATATAATAAATAAAAGCAAGTGTCAGAAACAAAAGTATACAAATGCTGGAGAGGGTATGGAGAAAAGAGAACCTTCCTATACTGTTGGTGCTGCTGCTGCTAAGTCGCTTCAGTCGTGTCCAACTCTGTGCGACCCCATAGATAGCAGCCCACCAGGCTCCACCGTCCCTAGGATTCTCCAGGCAAGAACACTGGAGTGGGTTGCCATTTCCTTCTCCAATGCATGAAAGTGAAAAGTGAAAAGTGAAAGTGAAGTCACTCAGTCGTGTCCGACTCTTGGCGACCCCATGGACTGCAGCCTACCAGGGTCCTCCGTCCATGGGATTTTCCAGGCAAGAGTACTGGAGTGGGGTGCCATTGCCTTCTCCAACACTGTTGGTGGGGGGAATGTAAATTGGTGCAACCACTATGGGGAACACTATGGAGGTTTTTCTGGAAACTAAAAATAGAACTGCCACATGATCAGGCAGTCCCACTCCTGGGCATGTATCCAGACAAGACAATACTTCAAAAAGACACATGCACCTCTTTGTTTGCAGCAGCACTATTCACAATAGCCAAGACACGGAAGCAACCTAAATGTCCATCCACTGACGAATGGGTAAAGAAGATGTGATACACATGTAGAGTGGACTGTTACTCAGCCATAGAAGAGGATGAAATAATGCCACGTGCAGCAACATGGATGGACCTAGACATTATCACACCAAGTGAAGTCACAAAGAGAAAGAGGAAGACCATATGATATCGCTCTTAGGTGGAATCTAAAATACGACACAAATGAGCTCATCTATGAGACAGAAACAGACTCACAGAAATAGAATGGACCTGTGGTTTTCACGGGGGAGGCGGGCTTGGGGAGGGATAGGCTGGGAGTTTGGGATTAGCAGATGCAAACTATTATATATAGGATGGATAAAAAACAAGGTCCTACTGTATAGCAGCACAGGGAACTATACTCAATATCCTGTGATAAACCATAATGGAGAATAATATGAAAAAGAATATATGTAGAATTGAATCACTCTGCTGTACAGCAGAAATCAACACATTATAAATCAACTATACTTCAATTTAAAAAAAAGAAATTGGTCATGCAAAAACACAAACAAAAAGTTTCTCATGATAAGGTTCAGGGGAGTATGACTCAGGAGGTGATGGAGGTTTTGGTCTGAAGCTCATTCACTGAAGGGCACTCTTTAAAGAAACAAATACAAAATCACATACATAATATTAAATACAAAAATGATTATCTCAAAGGAGAAAAGGAATCACAATTCATTATACATTTTATTAAAAGTAAAAATACTCTGGTGAACCCACCGTCGGAGTCCTTTGTGTGACATTCTCCCCTTGACTGTAGGGGACCCCGAGACTGGCTTCGAACCAAAAGAATATGGCAGCTGTGATGAAATGACCTCATGACTACATTTCTATGTAGGAGGATCTGTCTAAACTACCAGAGATTTGCCTGCTGGCTGGGGAAGAGTTGTCTGCGGAATGGACCACACAACAGAGAACTAGGGGCAACTTCCAGGAGCCAAGCATGCCATACTGCATCTGCCAACAGCCAGCGAGCTGGCAGGAAGCTGGATACCCTCCCTGCAGCCTGAGACCCTAGGCAGTGCCCTCAGCTCAGCCAGGCTACACCCCTGACCCCTGGAAACTGGAAGTGATGGCTGTGTATAGTTTGAAGCTGCCGAATGTATGGTAATTTATTACACAGCAACACTACAAATACCACTGACTCCCCAAATCTAGTACAATAACAATCTTGTTAATTAACTGTCTGGCATACCTCTAGAATACTGTCCTATGTTGTATACACTTGCTGGATATGCTTGAACTATCTTGTCATATGCCAGTGATCCTGAAATATTTCCTATAGAGCATTAAAAACTCATGTAGTCTTTCTTCTAGCATAGTTGATCTAAGTTTCCCTTTGATGATGGTTTACAACTTCACAACTACGTGACACTTTTAGTAATGAAGGTTTGAGGACTCTTGGCAAATTTTAGCGACCTCTATCCATCTTCCTTGTAAGAGGCTGTAAGATCTGGAAGAATCTTCCAGGCCAGTTTCTGACTCCATGTTTCGAGCCCATTCCTCCTCTGCTTCCCACACACTTTCTGTGCCTGCTGCATTGGACACACTCGTGCCAGGACATACCCCTGGCCCCGCACCTCCCATCACGATGCCAGGTTGAATCAGGTGGGCGGTAGGAATAATCCTGGTGGGCAGCAGACACTGGGACAGCTGTTGATAATCCAACCACAAGCCCAGTGATTCCAGACCACACAAATGTGCCTCACTGGTCCTCTGCTAGGTGTATCCTTAATCTCACTTCCCTCAGCCATATCCCAAAATGTCACGGCCACCCAACCCCACGCTACACAGGAGGCGGCTGGACAGGGGGTCAGAGTCTAGTGAAAAGAGAGGATGATCTTAACTGACTGTGGTGACAGTATCTTCGCTTACAAATTCTGGAAATCATGTGTCACACAAACACACTGCCGGCAAGAGGCCTCGAGGCTCAAACTCTGGTCTGGGGGCTCTGCTGCAGGACCAGCAAGTGGCCATCAAGCAAGGACACTTGCTGCCACAGGAATCAAGCCTGTGTTGTCACACTGGACTTGCACCAGCGCCGTTACACTCAGAAAGTGATGGAAACTTGGAACTTTACCCTGACCAATGGGACAACTAGCGCACACGTGATGTCTGTCACTTGAGAAAAGATGAATTTCTTAACGACAACTCCTCTCTCACTGTCAGTATGTCCCCCAGATCAACGGTCACAAAGCTAAGCACCTGGCTCACTCTTCAGATACACCTGTGCAAAGGCGCCCCCTATGCTCCTGTCATAATTCAATCATGGGCATAATGGGAGCAGGGACCCCAAATACCCTGTGCCAGAGCTGAAATCATCACCTAACATCAGCAGTGCAGAGGTTACTCTGGTTAGAACCTGCTGGAAAGCTGTTCAGAAGCCACTGTAACATAATTTACCCCATGACTCTAATGCGCACGGGGGAACAGGAACACGAGGGATGGGGCAACAGGAGACCCGGTGGGGAGGCAGCGTGTGCTGGCGTGTCTTACCTCATCGTACATGAACTGCAGAGTCAGGGCCGACTTGCCAACCCCTCCACTGCCAACCATGATCACCTTGTGAAGGGCCAGGGAGCTCTGGCTCTTACTCTTGTTTGCAGCCATCCTGCTGGTTTTCTGCGAGACGCGGCTGGAGGACCCAGTGGAAGAGCTGCCAAGAAAACAAACAGAGACTCAGAGGCGGTTTGGTTTCCACCCAAAGGAAGTCAAATGAAAACTCTATGCTCCGTACAAGCCTAACCCAGATGTCCCAAAAGAGAAGTCACTCATCCAGGTTCCAGGCAGAGATAAAGCCCCAACCACTCCGCAGTCATGGACCAGGAGTAGAGTGAAGGCAAGACACAGAGAAGAAATGAGTGTGCGCAGCTGATGGCCCATCACCAGAGAGGCAGGGAGGAGAGCCACCATCAAACCCGTGGAGGGGCCAGACAGTGACCCCACACCATCTGTGCCCTGGGAACTGTGCAGGGGCCTCAGCCTTGTTCTCTGTATCCTCACGACCCTGCCCCACCTCCAACACACACATGCACACAGCCCACCCAGGGACCAGGAGGGACTCTGAAAAGGGTGAGTAAACCTGCTTTTAACAATCAGCATCCCTTCACAATACAGGACAGTTAAAAGGAGGAAAACTCAATTTTTTACTCCACATTGATTTACACTGATGAACTAAAGTGAGTTAAACTTTTTTAAAACAACTATTACTCAGTATCAGTTTAGTCTCATCAGAAGTGAGATGACATATGTAGAACAGAACAACCTTGGTGGTGTGGGAAGAGAAATTATTCTGAATAAGTACATTTAACACACACCTGAAACTTGGGATCTAGTTAAACTTAAAAGCTTCTGCACAGCAAAGGAAAATCATAAACAAAACAAAAAACCTACAGAATAGGTTGAAAATAGGAGAAAATATTTGCAAATGAGGCAATCAACAAGGAATTAATTTCCAAAATATAGAAACAGCTCACACAACTCAAAATCAAAAAACAAACTTCCCTGGTGGTCCAGTGGTTCAGAATCCACCTGCCAAGGCAGGGGACACAGGTTCAACTCCTGGTCTGGGAAGACCCCACATGTCATGGGACAACTGAGCCCACGTGCCACAACCACTGAAACCCGAGAGCCTAGCGCCCGTGCGCCACAGCGGGGAAGACAGCACAGTGAGAAGCCGAACAGCTCGCCGCAGCTAGCCCAAGAGGAGGCCTGCAGCCAACAACAGAGACCCAGCACAGCCAGAAATAAATACATCTTTAAAAAAAAACCCAACTGAAAAACGGGCAGAAGACCTAAACAGACACTTCTTCAAAGAAGACACACAGATGGCCAATAGACAAAGGAAAAAATGCTCACTATCACTAATTATTAAAGAACTGCAAATGTACAAAAGTACAATGAGATACCATCTCACACTGGTCAGAATGGCCATCATCAAAAAATCTACAAACAAGAAAAGCTCGAGAGGATGTGGTGAAAAGATGCAGCCACTATGGAAAACAGTATGAAGGCTCCTTTAAAAACTAAAAATAGAGTCACCATATAATCTACATAAACCAAGTGCCCGTTTTTATTTTGAAAGATCTGTATGGAAAATCTCTTTCACATCTGCCAAGGCATAAGGAAAAAGGGTGTGGGCTTGGGCATGTCATGGACCCAAGTCTGGTTCTGTCATTTGTGAGATGTGGACCCAGATGCTTGTTACTCACTTTCTCCAAGCCAGTTTTCTTTTCTGCAAACACAAGTAAACCATCACCCACCCTACAGGATTTTTCTGAGTCTTAAATGAGATAACATGTGTGAAATACCAAAGCACTGAGCCTAGCATGTAAGAGGAACTTAACAGCTGGCTTCCTTCCTACCTCATTTTAAGAGTTCTTTTTTCTAATTAGACATGATGGAAACCTACTTCTGACAAAGTAATTTGAAAATACCCCCAGCTGAAAAATAAAATATGTCTAAACACACATATCATTGGGTAACATAAAACATCATGTTAAATCGGTGGTTCCTATCCTCAGTGGCAAAAGGGAATCCCTGGGGAGCTTTACAAACATCCCTGGAGATTCTGATTTTGGTCTGGGCTCCCTGGGAACATCTAAATGCTTCCCAGGCAATGACAGTAGATGCCGAGGTTGAGAACGTCTATTAAACGCACAGGTGAGCTCAGTAGAAAGTAAGAAATCCCCAAGTCGGGGAGAAAAAAAATCAGAGCAGTAAGAGCTGGTATTTCCACAGTTCTGGATGGCTGCTGCTCTTGTCTGTATAGTCAAAGCTATGGTTTTTCCAGTAGTCATGTATGGATGTGAGAGTCTGGACCGTAAAGGAAGCTGAGCCCTGAAGAATTGATGCTTTTGAACTGTGGTGCTGGAGAAGATTCTTGAAAGCCCCCTGGACAGCAAGGGGATCAAATCAGTCAACCCTAATGGAAATCAACCCTGAATATTCACTGGAAGGACTGATGCTGAAGTTCCAATATTTTGGCCACCTGATGGGAAGAGCTGATTCATTGGAAAAGACCCTGATGCTGGGAAAGACTGAAGGCAGGAGAAGAGGGCAAGAGAAGAGGGCAAGAGAGGACGAGAAGGTTGGATACCAACTCAATGTACCATGAATTTGCGCAAACTCTGGGAGATAGTGAAGGACAGGGGAGCCTGGCATGCTGCAGTCCGTGGGGTCACAAACAGTCAGACACAATTTAGTGACTGAACAACAAGTACCACCACACAGGGCTTGGAGGCCAGGCGCCCCTGCCAGGTGGGCATTAGAACTAAGACTCTTCTCAGGTGGGAATTGAGAAGCCAAGACCCCTGAAGGAATGGAAGAAGTTCCCTCTACCCTTCTGGGTTCTTCTGACTGGTCTGAGAATTAACCTGATGTGAGACAGATTAACAGAGACAATCCAACCAAGTTTAGCAGCACAGAGACCTAGGAGAGACCCACACAGACTGAATCCCTTGTTCAAGTGGCCAAGGAGGATGTTGAGGGTGGGGAGAGTCAGCTCAGGCGGTTACCAGGAAAGCCCAGTAAACAAGGTAAGGTTGCCATGCAGGTTGAAATCCTGCCTGCTTCACTGATAAGACATTCTAGAGATTCCATCATCCTCTTCCTGGTACAGCGACGGAGACGCCCTTACAAATGGAGCTGTACTTGATAGCGTCAATGTTTCCTACAGAAGTTTAGCTCCTATACGGTTTTTGGAATTTTTTCCATGTCTGTTGTTTCCTGGAAAACAAGCATTAATATGCCAAAGAGACATATCTGGGGGCAGTAAATTCTGTTCCCCTACAGCAACAAGAGGGGAGGATGACAAGGAAGTGTGTCTGCCTGAGCCCTGGCCGAGGAAAGTGTGCCCTGACACTCTATAACCACAGCACTCCTGCAATGCCAGAAAGAAAAAGTAACCCCAGGCTGGTCAGGGGGCTAAACACAATCCCTGAGAAGCAGGGACAGCATGCAGTGAAGATAGCTCAGGATTGCTACAACCAAAGGCCAGATAGGAGCCCACAGCTCCATCCTATGAGACAGTTAAGAAACTAACCACTCAGGAGAGCTGGCAACTGTGACAAGCAGGACTTTGCAGACAGCCATTATAAAGAGTGTATTTGATCATTTTTCACAAAGACAAAACTAAAATGTGAGGAGGACTGCATTATCAAAAGGCCAAGAGTTGAAGAGAGTTGAGGTTGTCTACAGTATTTTGAAAGTATTTACCACAGAAAGTAATAAAAATGTAGTGGGCGGTGGGGGTGGGGAGGAAACAACCCCATCTTAGTTCACTGGCTGGGGCCCTGAAAATCAGACTGACGAAAAACAGATTAAGGAGGAAAAACCAGACGGGTGCATCTTGCACACACACAGCAGAGCTCAGTGGGGGTGACTCCAAGGGGACGCTTAGAGCTTGGGCTGAGAGCATCTGAACCTGAAAACAATGAGCATTGCAGGGAAGCGACGAGACAAGCGTCAGGAGCCTGCACTTCCAGGAGTGGGAAACCCGGGCAAGGTGAACACAGGGGGCCTAAGGCACGGTGCCAGCTCTAAGCAGCGCCTTCTCTGGCTGATTAGGGATCACCCCGCCCTTCCGGGTACAGAGGGGAAGGTGCAGAGTTTTTCTTTGTGTCTGTCACTTTTCAATTGCCTTCAGCTCAAATAAGCATGTCAAAGTGGCATCTCTGGGGGAGGCATACCCTGACCCCCTTCAATGCTCAGCAGAAATTTAGAAAATACACAAAACTGTCTTTAAAAAAGAAAAACATCCTGTCATCCAGAGATAGTCGCTATTATCAGTATTATTTCCTGCTTGTATTTTAATCAATATATTCTTATACTTTAATCCATATATCTGTATATAATTGTATACTTTAATTCTTATATTTAAAATCTTTCTAAGATCATATATATATGTAGATTTTCATTTTACTTTTCATGTATCATATCTACCTGTCTCCTTAAGCAGAGAAGACTGAACATAATCATACCTTTTCTGGATGATTTAAGATCACCATCTCTATGGAAACCAGCTGTGTGACCAACCTTGGGCTGCTCCAGGTGGGATCACATGTCTGCTTGCTCCCTTCAGGCTGGATCCTCAGTCCACTCCTCCTTTTCTTTTTTAAAAAAATATATTATTTATTTGGCTGCTCCAGGTCTTCTTGTAGCATATGGGAATCTAGCTCCCTGGACCAGGGATCAAACCTGGGCCCCCAATGTTGGGAGCATGGAGTCTTAGCCACTGGACTGCCAGTTCAGCTCAGTTGCTCAGTCGTGTCTGACTCTTTGCGACCCCTTGAATTGCAGCATGCCAGGCCTCCCTGTCCATCACCATCTCCCGGAGTTCACGCAAACTCATGTCCATCAAGTTGGTGATGCCATCCAGCCATCTCATCCTCTGTCGTCCCCTTCTCCTCCTGCCCCCAATCCCTCCCAGCATCAGAGTCTTTTCCAATGAGTCAGCTCTTCACATGAGGTGGCCAAAGTACTGGAATTTCAGCTTTAGCATCAGTCCTTCCAATGAACACCCAGGACTGATCTTCCTTTAGAATGGACTGGTTGGATCTCCTTGCAGTCCAAGGGACTCTCAAGAGTTTTCTCCAACACCACAGTTCAAAAGCATCAATTCTTCGATGCTCAGCTTTCTTTACAGCCCAACTCTCACATCCATACATGACCATGGGAAAAACCATAGCCTTGACTAGATGGACCTTTGTTGGCAAAGTAATGTCTCTGCTTTTGAATATGCTATCTAGGTTGGTCACAACTTTCCTTCCAAGGAATAAGTGTCTTTTAATTTCATGGCTGCAGTCACCATCTGCAGTGATTTTGGAGCCCAAAAAATAAAGTCTGACACTCTTTCCATTGTTTCCCCATCTATTTCCCATGAAGTGATGGGACTGGATGCCATGATCTTCATTTTCTGAATGTTGAGCTTTAAGCCAACTTTTTCACTCTCCTCTTTCACTTTCATCAAGAGGCTTTTTAGTTCCTCTTCACTTTCTGCCATAAGGGTGGTGTCATCTGCATATCTGAGGTTATTGATATTTCTCCCGGCAATCTTGATTCCAGCTTGTGCTTCTTCCAGCCCAGCGTTTCTCATGATGTACTCTGCATAGAAGTTAAATAAGCAGGGTGACAATATACAGCCTTGACGTACTCCTTTTCCTATTTGAACCAGTCTGTTGTTCCATGACCAGTTCTAACTGTTGCTTCCTGACCTGCATATAGGTTTCTCAAGAGGCAGGTCAGGTGGTTTGGTATTCCCATCTCCTTCAGAATTTTCCACAGTTTGTGATCCACACAGTCAAAGGCTTTGGCATAGTCAATAAAGCAGAAATAGATGTTTTTCTGGAACTCTCTTGCTTTTTCCATGATCCAGCGGATGTTGGCAATTTGATCTCTGGTTCCTCTGCCTTTTCTAAGACCAGCTTGAACATCTGGAAGTTCACTGGACTGCCAGGGAAGTCCCAATTCCCCCTTTTCCAATTATGTGCTTTTTAATAAGCGTTCTAAGCAATTAACTAGATAATTAAGCACATTTGAATTGTGACTAAAATAGGGTAAGTGGGACGAGGAGCAGACCTCCCCAAAGGCTCAGGTGGTGAAACTGCTTTTGACCGAATGAATTTCTGGGCCACGACCGTCGCTCACTACAGGGCTGAGGCCGGTGCCTGAGGCTGGAAACTCTAGAACACCAGCCTGCCACATGATTTCTGTGAAGGAACCTTGCTTCCATGAATTATTATAGTTGTATGAAAATAGAGAAATCCTTTTCCAGATTAGAGGCAGGGGTGCTTTCAAACACATGTAGACATCTAATTCTGAGCTGTTATTTTCAAAATGCAAAGTCAGTTTCTCTAGAAGAAACAATAATAAATGGATTGAGGACTGGTTTGACAAATCCACAGGTAATGCCAAAGTGTCTGTGCTCAGAGCTCAAGAACTGAAATAACCATGGTGGCTATACAGTCTGTATGACCTGTGAGCACCTGACATGAAGAGGGAGAGGGCAGGAGGATCAGCAGTGTCCCCCGCCCTGGACCTGACCCGGAAATGGCAGATGCCAACCCTCCAGACTCCTGTCCCTGGAGATGATAAACCCCTATTTGTTTAAGTCATTCTGAGTCTCTTTATTGTTACTTGCACTGAAAGCATTTCAGAAGGACTCTCTGCACTCAAGAAACTCAAAGTCTAGTGATTAGTTACAGAAGCTGAGTGAATGATTCTAGTGCGGGGTGACAGATTCTACGGCAGAAGTACAGAGGAGGGACTTCCAAACCAGAGAAGAAGGTCAGGGGACATGACCCTCAGTTCTGCAGGAGAACTGAGCCCTGAAGGAAGTGGCCAGAGAGGCTACAGAAGTATAGAGGAGGGACTTTCAAGCCAGAGCAGAAGGTCAACGTGACTCTCAGCTCTGCAGGAGAACTGAGCCCTGAAGGAAGTGGCTACAGAGGAGGAGAAATACCAGGAAGAAAACACGGCAGTGAGGCTCAGGAAGGTCACATTGATGATTTCATGTTTATAACAGATAAGCTTCACCAATAAATGTGTTCTTAAAAAATAACAGCAGTCTTTTCCCCCAACATTTTATTATGAAAAGTTCCAAGTTTTCAGAAAAGTAGAAAGAGTTGCATGGGGAACCCATATTCTTATCACCTGGATTCTACAGTCAACATGTTGCCACTTTTGCTTTATCGCATACCCGGTCACCGGGCATCCCTCTCCCCATCCATCAGTCCACTTGGCTTTCTCACGTGTTTCCATGGAAGCTGCAGACATCGGCACCTGCCACCCCTAACCAGCAGACATCTGTTTTTCACAAAGCAATTATACCTCTCCCAGAACTCTTAATCTCTTTTCATTAACTGTTTGAGTTCGTCACCAATACCCAAAAGCCACAACACAGACTTTCCTTCAGGGCCGGGCCCATAACACCAAGTCCTAGCAAGTTCACACCTTAGAGTAGGACGTCTTTTACTGGGGACTCAAGAAACACACCAGCAGACACCCTTTCCTATGTCTCTACCCACCAACAGGAAAGCTCTAAAGTAGGCTTCATTTTTTGTCCAAAAAACATGTAAACACGACTCTGTGCTAAGCTGTGTATCTCTGCCCTTAGAAAACTCAGTCTAAGGGAAGATATATAAACAGGGCATGGAAACAGAACTGCCCACATGCAGTGATAAAGATGGGCCGAGGTCTGATGGAAAGTGTAATGAACTCTGGGAAAAGAAGTAGGGAAATGTTCAACACAGAGTCTGAGTTCATCCAGCAGTGGGCGTGAGAGAGGGATGCTTTCCACTTGGAACAGAGGGCGCGTGCCAAGCACTGGAGGCAGGCAGCATCTTGGCGGGTCCTGATGTCACGTGACAGTGAAGCACAGGTGTGAGGCAGCGAAGTGCCAGGTGTTGTGTCTCAAAAGCTAGATTGTTCATTTACACACGTGTCTGCTGTCTCTTCAGTTGTGTCTGACTCTTTACGACCCTATGCACTGTAGCCCGTCAGGCTCCTCTGTCCTTGGGATTCTCCAGGCAAGAATACTGGAGTGGAGTTGCCACGCCCCCCTCCAGGGCATCTTCCCAACCCAGGGACCAAACCTGCAACTCTTTCGCCTCCTACATTGGCAGGCAGATTCTTTACCACTAGTGCCACCTGTGAAGCACTGTTCATCTACAAATGAACCTAAAACACTGTCTTTAGAAGCATATCCTACAGAAACAGGGAGCCACTGCAGGGCGGGTCCCCCGACCCAACCTCACTGTAAGGCTTTGGGTCAGTAAGAATGAACATGTACCCTCCCATACAGAAAATCAAGACACCTTCATTTAGATGGCTTGGCAGGGAAGCAGAGAGCTGGGCAATGCTTGTCCTATGTAATGTTCTATAGGATTCACTAGTATTAGATTGGGCTCGCTACCACTTAGTGTTGATTCAAATACAAGAACACATATTTATCTGAGAAGTAAAATTCTGAAAGTAAATCATGATATACAAACATAAACCAAGCAAATGTGTGTTATGAGGAAGGGGTGGTTTCTACTGCACCCCAGTCCCCTGGACTAACATGGTCATGAGTCTTTCCTAGGCTGGAAGAAAACAAATTGGAAGGTAGAGTCAAAAGGAAAAATATAGTACCTTGCCTGTATCATAGGGTTGTCATAAAAATCAAATGAGAATTTGAAAATTCAGGAACAAATTCACTCCTCAGTCCTCATAAAATTCAAGTGTCCTGGGTAACATGGTGCACAAACGTGCACAGGGAGTGATTCAACACTTTATGTGTGCCAAGAACGGCATTTAGTACTTTTTCTTCAGATAGTAACCTGGATATTACTAATAGGCCATCATAATATTTCAGTCTCTCAGAATATTATTCATGTTTTTAATCCTTGAGATAATCAAAATGGGGGAGAATCCTAAACCTGGGACACTTTAAGCACCAAAATAATTAACAGGCAGTAAGGAAAGCAGACACTAAAAAATGAGGAATTCACGAATCCATACCTATAAAAAATATTAAACAAGGGAGACAGGAGGGCCCCCCCTTAGGGAAGAACACCAAGAGCAGGCAAATCAACATAGGGGTTCAGTTCAGTTGCTCAGTCGTGTTTGACTCTTTGCGACCCCATGAATTGCAGCATGCCAGGCCTCCCTGTCCATCACCAACTCCCGGAGTTCACTCAGACTCACATCCATTGAGTCAGTGATGCCATCCAGCCATCTCATCCTCTGTCGTCCCCTTCTCCTGCCCTCTATCCCTCCCAGCATCAGAGTCTTTTCCAATGAGTCAACTCTTCCCATGAGGTGGCCAAAGTACTGGAGTTTCAGCTTTAGCATCATTCCTTCCAAAGAAATCCCAGGGCTGATCTCCTTCAGAGTGGACTGGTTGGATCTCCTTGCAGTCAAGGAACTCTCAAGAGTCTTCTCCAACACCACAGTTCAAAAGCATCAATTCTTCGGCACTCAGCTTTCTTCACAGTCCAACTCTCACATCCATACATGACCACAGGAAAAACCATAGCTTTGACTAGACGGACCTTAGTCGGCAAAGTAATGTCTCTGCTTTTGAATATGCTATCTAGGTTGGTCATAACTTTTCTTCCAAGGAGTAAGCGTCTTTTAATTTCATGGCTGCAGTCACCATCTGCAGTGATTTTGGAGCCCAAAAAAATAAAGTCAGCCACTGTTTCTACTGTTTCCCCATCTATTTCCCATAGGGGTGGGGAAGTGAAAAAAGCAAAAAATCAACATTTTGCAGCTATCAGAGTAAAGACTGATTCAGGCAAGAATGGTTAGTAGATGCTAAATCTAAAGGGGAGATTGAGATAAGGAACAGGATATATGCAGGGTCTTCAAGTGTCTCCACAGATTCCTTATGAATCCGGCTCTGCACTTTAGTATAGGAGCACTATTCTAAGTGTCAAGACAACTCCCAACTGTTCGTACCACTTTGTTACAATCCAAACTAGGAACAACCTGATCTAAATTAGGTCATGAAGGGCCCTCCCCCAAAAACAGCATTCTCAGACATGAAGGAGCACAGGAAACAGATGGATTGCAGGGACAGTCAATGCTGAACACGAAAAAAGAAGAGCGCAGTGATGCCATCTCTGCAGGCAACATCATTTCCATTAACACTGAAAATCCTATCTCTCGGCACCTAACACCTATTATTACATCTGACACAAAATATTACATCATTGTGACAAAATGACTGTGTATGTGGGTACTCGTGAGAATAGAAATTGACAGCACTGAGTGCCTACATCACTGTCTTTTTAACGATATGACACTAACTTCTGATTTGTAAACAGTCTCACACACATTCCCTGGACAGAGAGGTAGGTAGTATCTTGTTCATGTGTGTGTCTCCAGGGCCTACAGAGAATCAGAGACCTAGACAGGCCCAGAGAATGAATAAAGAGTGAATGAACGATGAGAGAAGAGTTCTGAAAAATAAAAATGAGGACACATTTTAAACAATTTTCTGTAGTAAAAGTACATTTCTCATCTACCTGTCAAGGAAACATTGGCTCGAATGCTACATTGTGAATACAGATTCTAAAAGGTAAGCAATTAAAGCAGCAGCCCTCCCCAGAGGTTTTTATTATAGTTTAGCAATAAATGTTGTTAGCTACAAAAATCATAATTTTTAAATGCACACATGTGCACATGTACACAAACATGCTCAGCAGCCAATCTGAAGAGATGAGTCAAAGATGAATAACTATAGATCAGAAAGATAACTGCAATAGATTGAAACATATCTAGTTTGTTCACAATGATATTATACCAAAAAGCGCCTTATTCATCACCTTCGGAGGACTAGTGAACAAGTCATTATTTTAAAAACTGGTAAAGGAAAAGAATTAAAAATGTTATCTTGCTTGTTTCATACCAACTGTACCAAATAATAGATGAGGCAAAGATTCCCTTAACAAAATATTCTAATTAATCAAGAACAACAAAATTTGGGATATCACCACTTTGCAACTCCTCATGAGTTAAGAAATCAAGGTATCAGGGGGAATTCCCTGAAGGTCCAGTGGTTAGGACTCTGTGCTCTCACTGACAAGAGTGCAGGTTTGATCCCTGAAAAGGGAATTAAAATCTCACAGGCTGTGTGATACAGCCAAAAAATAGGAAAAGAAGTTGAGTATTAATGGCTGCTAACATTACAAAAAAGATACAACTTGACATCTTGAGAAAGACCCAAAACCATGAAAGATGTAGTCTTTCAAAAAAACAACAACAACAACAACAACAAAAACTTCTAAATCTAACTACTGAATTACTGGAAGTGCAAGACACAGAGGAATATGCTGAATATACCACAGACACACCATCAGCAACACAGAAGCTATAGAAGCTCTATGCAATAAGTCACCCAATTTTGTCAACAAACTTCAAGAAAAAAAGATGAAGAGGGAACCTATAAATTATGAGACCTAAGAATCTTATCAACTGATTAAAATATATGGACCTTATTTGGAGCCCAAGTTGAACACACAAACACACACATAAGTAGACTAGAGAATTCTGAACATTTGGCTGGATTGGATAATACTAAGGAATTTTTTTTTTTTAATTTCAAATGACTACATTTAACTTCATTACAAATGAAGCTAAATGAAATATGGAATTTGTTTCAGAGTTATCAAGGGGAAGAGAGTGAGTAGGGATGTAGAGGAAATAAGATTAGCCATAAATTGGTCAGAAACTGTTGAAGCTGATTGATAAACACAAGGCAGTTCATTTTATTAGTCTTTGCCCTTTTGTTTAAATTTGAAAATTTCCACACTAAACAGCTTTTTTAAAATAACGAGGACAAAAATATAGGTGCCTGGGTCCCACTCCCTTAGAGATCCAAATTAGGCACACGGAAACCTAGGTTCTTTGTGTCCAGGTGATTCCAATTCACACATAGACTGAAAACCACCCCATTAGACTGAGTTCTTTGAGAATAGAGTCTGTATTTCGTTTACTGCAATGTCACCCATTACCTATCACAGAAAGCATATCTAAATACTAACTGAATGAACTAAGATCGGAGCCAATTTGTCACCTTAAATTTTAAAACAACTAGAATACTCATCTGGGTGGAACTAATCTGGAATTCCCACTTTCTAATAACTGTTAGCTGACAATCTCACAGTTAACAGTATGCGACCACCTTCGTTTTTTTCAAGGGCCATGGTTCATTGCTTTCTTAAGAAAATTGATTCACTTTTCACAAACTGATTCAAAATTATTTTCCTGATTTTTCTAGTATCCTGGTGGAGATGAGAAATACCATCACTCAGCTCTTTGATGTCATCCCTAGAGATGATCTCTTTTTCATTCAGCCCATCATATGAATTCTTTTCCTCTTCATATTCACCACCTAACCAGAGAAGCTTATTCACCATAGACTTTTCTATTGAACTTCTGTTCTTCAAATTCAAGTACTATAATTATTTCCATATATTCACTCTGCAGTTGTAAAGCCTATTAGAAATAGAGGATCCCTGAGTGAAAAAGAAAGTTTTTAAAAGACTGTCTTGGGAAAGTGTAGAATTTTACCAAGGATCGGGCAAAATCATGAAGGTTTAGAACAAATGCTCACTTCCAAATAATGAAGTAAATTTAAAGAAACAAAGTGATTCTGATTTGAAAATTCATTCTTGAACTTTCACAATTAGAACAGAGTAGAGGAGACTTCCCTGGTGGTCCAGTGGTTGAGAATCCGCCTGCTAACGCAGGGCACATGGGTTCAATCCCTGCTTGGGGAACTTAAGATCTCACATGCTGTGGGGCAGCTAAGCCCAGGCACCGCCACTAGACAGCCCACAGGCCACAAAAGAGAAGGCCCTGAAGACCGCAGAGCCAAAAAAAGGAACAGACAGAAACTCTACACACCAGGAAACATGTCTGTTAACACTTTCAAATTCTATCAATACCTAAATTTTAATTTTTACTAAATCAGGTTTGGAACATTATTAGTGTATTTATAGCAACATTTTGGAATCCTACCTTAAATCATTCATAAAAACAAATGGATAAGCCATGTTACATCATAAATTCCAATTTATGTTTCAATTTTTGATGGATACGCTCCCAGGACTAAATTATTACTTTAGTTTCTTAATGATGGTCTGCTTATCAATCTTTATATTGAGGGGAAAAAAAGTACAAATTGCTTCATCTTCTCTCAGCGAAACCTAGAAATTAAATTCAAGGCAGTATTTTACAGATTTGCTTACACACTCAAATCTTCCATATGATATGTGTGGTGGCAGAACATGTCTACGGCAAGACTGCATGTCTCCAGAAGCAATGGTGTCAAACCACAGATTTAATCACCCAGTAAAACAATCGGTGTGTACTTTCATATGCTATTTTATTTCTTTCCATAAATCACTAAACTTCTCCAAAGCTCTCCCAACTCTCCTCCAAAATAAAAAAAGCAGAGGACTGCTTACAATAACAACACATTAAGAATAACAGGCCCTTTGTGTAATCTCCAAAATATTCAAAAAGCTCATACAACTCAACAACAACCAACCTGATCAAAAAATGCGCAAAAGATCTTAATAGACATTTCTGCAAAGAAGACATACAGAAGGCACATGAAAAGATGCTCAGTGTCACGAATTATTAGAAAAATGCTAATCAAAACTACAGTGAGATACCACCTTACACAGGTCAAAACCACCATCATCAAAAACTCTATGAAGAATAAATGCTAGAGAGGGTGCACAGAAAAGGGACGCCTCCTGTACTGTTAGCGTTAGTCGCTCAGTCGTGCCCGGCTCTTTGCCACCCCATGGCCTGCAGCCCACAGGCTCCTGTGTCCACGAGATTTCCCAGGCAAGGATACTGGAGTCAGTCAGCCATTTCCTTCTCCAAGGGATCCTCCCAACCCAGGGATCGAACGCGGGTCTCCTGTACTGTTGGTGGGGATGCAAATAGATGCAGCTAGTATGGAGGTTCCTTAAAAATTTACAAACAGAACTACCATATGATCTAGCAATTCCAGTCCTGGACATATATCCCAACAAAACTTTAATTAGAAACAATACATGCACCCCCACTATGTTCATAGCAGCACTGTTCATGATAGCCAAGACACAGAACCAACCTAAATGTCAATTCGCAGATGAATGGACAAGGAAGATGGTACATATATCCAATGGAATACTACTCAGCCATAAAAGGACAAAATAACGCCATCTGCAGCAACATGGACGCAAGTAGAGATGATCAAACTAAGTGAAAAAGATAAATACCATATAATATCACTTATACATGGAATCTAAAATACGGCATAAATGAACCTAACTACAAAACAGAAACAGACTCACAGGCGTAGAGAACAGACTGTGGCCGCCAGGGTGGGGAGAGGGAGAAAGAGGGACTGGAAGTTTGGGGTTAGCAGATGCAAACTATTACACAGGAAATGGAAAAACAATAGTCCTACTGTATAGCACAGGGAACTATATCCCATCTCCTGAGATAAATAATAATGGGAAAGAATACAAGGAATGTGTGTGTGTGTGTATACACATGTGTACATTTGTATGTGTGTACTTTGCCATGGCAAAGTACAGGTGGTAAAATGAATTTTAAAAAGATTTCACTATGTAACACACAACATACACAATTAAAGTACTGTCTGCCTAGCATCCTTTTCCAGAGACGGCTCCCCTCCACCAGCCTCATGGCTATTACAGGAGGAGGACAGGGCTGAGGCAGATGAGAGATCCATGTTAGTATCTGGCCCCATCCCGGGCGGGATGCTGATTCCAAGGAGGGCACCTGGCCCAAGTTTGGGTGGGAGGCTGAGAGGCTGGGTCCCTGGTGGCTGCAGCTGGGAGAGGAGCCCTGGGGCAGCTGAGAGAGAAGCAGGAACCACTGAGGCCCTTCAAACCGTGCACTGCTCCTTCCAAAAGGAGGGCAGTCTCCCAGCTGGGATTTGGGAATGTCAGTCATCTGATTTTTTATGAGGCACCAGAAATCTGGGTTTTTATATGCAATCTCCCTTTTTTCAACGTCAGTAACTCAAATCTGTTTTTAAAAGCACTGTGAGCAAACAAAGCATGTCTGCAGGCCACCCAGTTTCACAAACTGACAGCTGTCCTTTTTGCCACGTAGTAGAAGCCGATCTACAGCAAGAAAGAGGGACAGAGCCACACACGGCGAGGAACACTGGCCAGGCCCAGCAACATCCGGGGTGGTGGTTCCAGCCGTGCCCGAGCCCTGCACATCCTCTGCTCCTTCCTGTGGCTTCACTTTCTCTCTGAGTCAACGGCAGACACTTGTACCCTCCCAGTGTGCCCTCCTTTGTGAAAGCAGGGGAGGCGTAAGTTAGGAGTTTGGGGTTAACATATATACTCTACTACATATTAAACAGATAACAAACATGGACCTACTGTTCCAGCACAAGGGAACTCTACTGAACAAGTTCCAGCACAGGGAACTCTACTCAATATCTATCCTGCAATAATCTATAACGGAAAAGAATCTTCAAAAGAACACACCTGAATCACTTGTGGTACACCTGAAATGCAAATCAATTATACCTCAATTTTAGGGAAAAAACCCTCTGTGGCATGCTGCTGCTTACCTGACATCTCTGTCCCTTCTTGCCAAGGCTCCAGGTGACAGCACACAGAGCTTGGAAGTGTACAAAGAACTCAAGTCCAGAAACTGAGATCCAGGCAGGGACAGGGGAAAACACACAAGAACACTTCCTCCTGAAGGACTAAAGCATGAACTCCAACATCAATTCCGCTGAAGGAGCTTCCAGGGAATCCCAGCACTCTGCCCCTGTGTGTCAGGACTCTTGTCCACGATGGCAGATGCTCCCAGGTGAAAGCAGCTTAAGCAAAACAGTCCTGGACTGACTCACACAGCAGATGTTCAGGAACAGAGATCGCTCCAGGGACCCAGACAGCAACTCTGGGGTCCAAACTTTCTCTGTTGCTGGTCCCCACAACCATCGCACCCACCGCCACCCCCAGATCCCTCGCCATCGATGCTCAGACCCGATGCCTCCTCCTGCGGTTTTCCACAGACACCTCACGTGCTCAGAGAGGCCTCCCAGACCTCACATCCCCCCACTCTGCTCTTTACGTCTTTCGTTGCCCTGACTGCAGCCTGCAGTTCCTTTTTTTTTTTTTTTTCCTCTACTTCCTTGTTTTTTGCTGTCTATCCCACTACAGGTGAAGCTCCATGAGGCTGGCCTCAGGGCTGCCTTTTCCCTCTCATATCCTGCCACTGTAGGGATACTTCCCTTTATCATCAAATAAAGCATGCTGCAACCTAAGTAACATGAACTTTACCCAAACTACGGTCATCATCGGAGAAGGAAATGGCAACCCACTCCAGTATTCTTGCCTGGAGAATTCCCATGGACAGAGGAGCCTGGTGGGTTATAGTCCACGGCAGTGCAAAGAGTCGAACATGACTGAGCAACTCACACTACATAATTATGGTCATCATGAAATCTGCTGCTGCTACTGCTAAGTCGAGTCAGTCGTGTCCAACTCTGTGCGACCCCAGAGACGGCAGCCCACCAGGCTCCTCTGTCCATGGGACTTCCCAGGCAAGAGAACTGGAGTGGGGTGCCACTGCCTTCTCCTCATGAAATCTAGCACATGGCATATATATGACATTTGGGGATTCATCCATATCTTATTTCTGGTCAGTCAGTTCAGTTACTCAGTCGTGTCTGACTCCTGCAACCCTATGAATCACAGCACGCCAGGCCTCCCTGTCCATCACCAACTCCCAGAGTTCACTCAAACTCATATATTTATTATGACTATAAGTACCATTATTTCTGGTACCTGTAGTCAAAAGCCTAAAAACTGTAAGCCACTACTTATTTTAAAAACAAAGGTTGACAAATGAATAATATTAATATATTGTCTCAGGTTTGAGAAGTTGCCACTAAAAATTTTTAATCTCTTAAGGTTGTTATTTCAGTCTTCTTTGAACTTATTCTGAGGCCGTTGTTATTAGTGATGAGATACCCACAAAACAGATTACCAGCACCAGGTAAAGTAAGTTTATTTATTTGCCAAGTCTACACGTAAACAAAAAAACTGTAGCCTCAGTGGTTGGGTGTTTCAATCCAATGTGCAAACTCCCTACAATTATACCAGACATACTCTAAAAATTAGAGCACCTAATTTTTATAGGAATCTCATCATTTCACCCACTGCTTTAAATGAGGATTTATGGTCACTTGATTGCTATCTGATTGGCAGTGACCTTTCTGACTGGCCATCTCTTATGTGACTTTGCCTCTTAAAAGGGAGCCAGGGCCCCTGCAGGGGACAACTGAACCTGAATGGTCAGGTGACAGGAACACCCGGACAGCGGCTCTGAGCTCCAGGGGCTGCTGCTCACCCAGCCAAGGGTCTCTACAACCACAGGTTCATGAGGGCCACTGCTCAGCCTCCAGTAAATCTTTCTAGCAAATGAAGGTGCTCAGACTGGACCTCTCTGGTTGGTAGGTTTGTACTGTCTTATTGCTTTTCATGATACAGGGATTCCAGGAGTGATGATCCTGGCAGTAAACAACTGAAGTCTGAGTCTTTCTGTAGTCTTAGCCTTTCCCACATGGACTGACTCAGAGAAGGAAACTCGAGTATCCCCTTCCTGTGTGTGGCTGCTATAGCCATCAGCACCAGGGAACAGAATATTTTTATCTTCTCATACAGAGAGACTGTTCCCATTTCTATGAAAGTAAGGAAGCTGAATTAAATGATCAAAGCTCCTTTCCAATTTTTTGCAGTTGTGTGTGTGTTTTTTTTTTTCCCCTGAAATTAGGTCTGCAAAACAAATTAGTGCTCCCCTGTGCCTAAGGAAATTTCTTTTAGGTGTTTCTGTTGCCTAAAGCATATCTCTAATCTGTTCTCCTGAGTGGCAAACAAACAAAACTAAATAAAAACAAACTCAATTGACTAAAACAAAAGCATGCTCTGAGTTGCTCCTTGTAAGCCTCTGGTCTATGCCTCTGGGCACAGGTTATTCCTTCCTCTTGACGAAAGGTCCACCTGAATATCACCTCCCTGGGCCCCACACCCCACTGTAGCTGACCCTCCCAGTCCCTGTGGGCCCCCATACCCACCACCACCACCCACAGCTGCACTGAGATGAACAATGTTTTCCTCCTGGATGAGGTCTGTCCCTCCCACTACACTGAGAGCTGCCGTGTGCCTAACACTTAGGAGACACTCAGACGCTCAGTCCTTGATTTAAAAAAGGCAAGTTCTCCATCTGGGTTGAGAGTCCTCAAAAGGACAAGTGGTAACTAGTAAGATGTGAAAAGTTAATTCGCTTAAAGGGTGATGTTGGTGAACTACAAGCAAAGCAAGGAACAACGGGAGGTAATTTTCAAGCTCTGATATTTTTTTTAAAGAATGTGTAATTACTTCTGAAATAAATACCTCTCCTACGAGACTCTCACTCCCAGTAGAATCTGGGGATCTCACAGGCCTTGATGAAGGCCACCTATTGAGACAGACTTAAATTCCTTCTACCTGCAAAGGAGTCACGAAAGCTACTTCACTTCCTGATGGCTGAATGTCAAGTCTGGAACTAGCACACATGGCCCTGTCCTGAATGATGTATCCAAGTAAGACCCTGTCTAGAGGTGTGCTACCACCGTTTCCATTTCTGCATCATCTACTGGCACATCATGTGCACACAAGCAGAGCTGTGTGACCTGGAAGGTCTCTTAACTGGTCAGTGCAGGGCTGGGAATAGCTGCCCACTGTCCTGCCTCAGGGTCCCCACTCTGAGCCCGAAACTGTGTGGCTCCATTAGTGGACTGGGGTAGGGCAAGAGAGACCTGCAAACATGGTGTGAAATCCTGGAATTGATGAATCAGAAAGCTCAATGAGCGGCAGAAATGCACGGGCAACTAGAGTACAAGTTCTCAAACAAACACCTGGGAGGAAATGTACAGTCCCTGGGACAGTCAGGTTCATAGAAATGAAAAGTAGACTCGTGGGGGCCAGACTGGGGGCCACGGAGGATGGGGTGAGTATTTAATGGGCACCAAGTCAAGGCTATGGTTTTTCCAGTAGTCATGTATGGATGTGAGAGCTGCACTATAAAGACAGCTGAGCGCCAAAGAATCGATGCTTTCGAACTGTGGTGTTGGAGAAGACTCTTGAGAGTCCCTTGGACTGCAAGGAGATCCAACCAGTCACTCCTAAAAGAGATCAGTCCTGGGTGTTCATTGGAAGGACTGATGCTGAAGCTGAAACTCCAATACTTTGGCCATCTGATGCGAAGAACCGACTCATTGGAAAAGACCCTGATGCTGGGAAAGATTGAAGGCGGGAGGAAAAGGGGACGACAGAGGATGAGATGGTTGGATGGCATCACCGATTCAATGGACACGAGTTTGGGTAAACTCCGGGAGTTGGTGATGGACAGGAAGGCCTGGAGTGCTGTGGTCAATGGGGTTGCAAAGAGTTGGACACAACTGAGAGACTGAAGTTTCAGAAAGGGATGACAGAAATGTTTAGGAGACAGAATACTATTGATGATTGTACAACAATATGAATGTAGTTAATACCACTGAACTATACATGTAAAAACTATTAAAATGGTAAATTTTATGTATATTTTACAATTGTCTTTTTGTTGTTTGTTGTTGTTGCAGAGTGGATCAGGAGGAAAAAACTGCTCAGCTTGAAGTCTGAAGCCTGCCCCAAGGGAGTTAATGACCTTGGTTAAGTTGCCTTTTTCAGCCTCAGTCTGATACATAAAATACACAGATCTGTATCCTCCGGGTCATTATGAAAAAATGAGAAAATACCTATCATGATACCTGGCTCTCAGTAAGCTCTTTGCTTTCTGAATACCCCTCTGATATTCTAGAAAAATTTTGAGAGAGAAATTAGCCAAGGAGCCAAAGCTATGCCATGGCCGGGCATCGCCATCATCAGTGTCCTCTCCTCTACCCGTCCCGCCCCAGCCGCCACCTACCAGCTCACTGGCTCATGTGCCCGCTCGCTGCCACCTCCACCTCTGAGCTCGGGTGCGCTGGACTCCTGCACCTTCCCCAGGTGCCCCACCCCGCCATGGGCCCATTCTCCTCTTTCTGGGCTTGAGGCCCCAAGTCCCTCCCGCAAACACGGTCTCCTCCCTCCCCCGGCTCACGATCCTTCCCAGCAGCTGCGCCTGGTATGCAAATGTTGCTGGAGCGGGAAAGACAGTCACACAGCCAGCCTTAGGAAGCATCACCTTCAGTGTGTTTATGATCACACAGCAGGAGCCAGCGCTCACTCTACACTCCCAGAATCCCTGCGAGGCTCCCCAGGCCCTCCCTATGCTAGCTCTCCACCAGTGACCTTGCCTTATCTCCCCAGACAGAGGCCACTGCCCACCTCCAAATCTACCAGAGCCTGTGCCCACCCCCTCCTCATCTCCCGCTCTCAGCAGAGGCCAGCCTTGCACACAGATTTTGGACACCGTGCTGCCCCCACCCCTACACCCAAGAATGTCATTCTGCCATCATCTTCTTTCTTCTGCATCATTAATCATTTTCTCCCTACAGGGTCCTCTCCAACAGCACACAGACACATTCTGTTTAACCTGCATCCTAAACACACCCCCTTGGTCCCCATCTGTCCCTCTAGGCAGTGACACAAGTTCTCTGTAGGCCTGGTTATCTGGACCAGTGCCTCTCAGGCAAATTGCCAGGGAATCTTGTTCAAAGGCACATCGGATGCAGCAGGTCTGGGGTGAAGCCCAGGCTTCTGTACCACTGGCCCCCCAGATGCTGCTCCCGCCACAGACCCCACTCTGAACAGCAGAGCCCAGTGTTTCTTCCCTCAGACCTTCATGTACGAAATCCCTTCTAATCCGCCCCAGCACAGCTTCAAGGAGACCTGTCCCATCAAGGTCACCAATAAACTCCACATTGCAAACTCAATCAAAGCATTCCTTCCTCCTTTCCAATCCTCTCCAGTTCTTTTAAAATGAACTGTAGCAACTGGAATAAAACCGTGCCCAGAAGGGGAAGGCCCCTGGTGGACCACCCACAGACCCCTCTCCGTCTCCCTCGGGCCTCTGCACCCTGCACCTCTCACGGCACCTGCTGTTCCTCTGGCAGCAGTGGCACCGGCAGAGGCTCCTACCAGGCGTTCCTTCCGTACCTGGCTTCCTAGTGTTAGTTGCCCCCAGAGCTCAGGCTCCCCCTCACCTCTCTAGACTCTCCCCTCGGGGATCCCATTCATCTCAGCAGCTTCATCAGCAGCCCCAAACTCTCAGAACACAGGCCAGAGTGCTATACTGACCTCCAGATTCACCCATGCCCCTCTGCCTTGTGCTGCCTCTCCCAGGGAGGGTGTCTCACAAGAATCTCAAACTTAACATTTCCAAAGTACAACTCTTGATTCCCTGCCACGTTAAAACCTACTCCTCCTCCATTCCCCATATCCAATCATATCCAGGTCTCATCACTAAAGCCAAATACATGAGAGCCACCTTTGATTCCCCTGCTCCTTCCCCAATTCAATCCACGACCAGTTCTACTGATTCCACCTCCAAAGCCACCTGCTTCCTCCACCTCCTCTGCCACAGCCTGGCCTGCCCACCAACCAGTGACCAGTCACAACCTCCCAGCTGACCTCTCATCACCACTTCAGCCCTCTGCGACATCTTCTCCACACAGTCCCTGCTGTAAACAAAAGCCCCACAAGTGAACGTGTGTCTACAGCCCTTTAATGGCTCAGTGTGAATGAAATTCAAACTCTCCACCCATCAGGGCCCCAAGACCCGGAGGTACCTTCCAGCAGGTGTGCCTTCTTCCAGTTTGCAGGGTCTGCCATGTGCTGCCCTGCAGGATCCCTCTCATACACTCTCCGCTTCGCATCCTGCTTTTAGGAGGACCGGAAGCAAGAAGAAACACAGTACTGTCGGGAAACTGAAGAATGGCCCTCGGGGCTGCCTGGAGCAGAAAGGAAGAGGCGGAGCCTGGTATGAGATGAAGCTGGAGCGGAAAGTGGGACCAGGGCTCAGCAGTTTAGAGATGTTAGACCTTCTGCCGAGAGCACAGAAAAGCCTTCCAAGTGTTACAAGCAAACGGGCGGCACGATTACTCGCCTGCTGAGGTTCTTGTAGCGATAGTGTGGAAAAGCAGAGGGGCCCAGAGTTGAGGAGCAGGGGCCCGTGGGGCCGGCAGGCCTGGCCTGAGGGAATGACAGTGGACACAGGAAGGTGACCAGACTTTAGGACTGCTTAGGAGGTTACGATATCGTGAGTTATAAAGGATATATATTCGCTCATTCAGACGACCTAATTAAAGTGCTCATGTGTGACAATGTTAGTCACTCAGTGGTATCCAACTGTTTGCGACCCCATGGATTGTAGCTCACTAGGCGCAGAGTCTTTCTAGGGAAGAATACTGGAGTGGTTGCCATGCCCTCCTCCAGGGGAGCTCCCTGACCCAGGCCCGAAGCTGGGTCTCCTGCACTGCAGGCAGATTCTTTGCCCATGTGCACGTGAAGCTCGTCTTTGTCCACAGTTTCTGGCTCATGCTCCGACTCTTGGAGTCCCTGAGTGACGAGTGCAGGGGGAGCATCTGTCGTTATGTCTGGTCCTGTCCTTAGATCCTGAAGCCAACTCAGAGGGGTAAAGGTGAGATGGTCGCCTCGTTGCTCACAAGTCCTTTATGACCACAGCTGGGGCACACCTACAAGCTGATTTTGGGGCTCCACCTCAGGATAAGGGGAACTGACCTGGCAAAGATGGTTGGAAACTTCAGCCCCACCCCCTGATTCCTGGGGAGGAGGGGTTGGAGGCTGAATCCACCACCAGCAGCTGATGATGTGACGAGCCATGCTTATGGAACGGGACCTCCATAAAAACCCAAAAGGTGAGGTCAGGAGAATTTCCAGGTGGCGGAGCAAGTGACCACGGGAGCCTCCAAACTCCATGAGGACCCTGTTCTGTGAACCTTTTCACTCGGCTACTGATTCATACTTGCTAACATCCTCTGTGATAAAGTGGTAATTTAGTGATTAAACAGGTTGCTGAGGTCTGTGTGCCACTTCAGCAAATCAACCAAACCCAAGCAGAGGGTTTTGAGACCCTGTAGTCGAAAGCCAGTGGGTCAGGCGTACAGATGATAACTGGGCTTGTGACTGGCATGTGAAATCCAGTCAGGGTGTTGTGGGTACCTCCAAGTTGTAGGCGGCTGGGCAGATACACAGCCTGGACCTGTGACTAGTGTCTGAAATGGGGCCAGTCCTGTGGGAATGAGTCCTTGACTTGTGGTGTCTGATGCTGCCTCTGGGTAGCGAGTGTCACAGGTGAGATGATCTGCAGGACACCCCGCTGCAGTCAGAGAATTCCTCAGTGATGTGACCCTACACACAACCCACATTGGAATTGGGTGTAGAACCCTTTTAGGAGTTAAAAAAATGGCACAGTTAGTGAACGAATATATATAACTTGAGATTTTTAAAAGGCTTAATATGCGAGGGCGAGCAGAGGTACCCCTCTGGCTGAAATCCATCCCTACGATGGGATCAGCTCATGCACAGTGAATGACTGGCCACAGATCTTTTCCTGTTTTTACTAGCGGAAGGGGGTGGGAGGAAGGAGGGGGATGATGGGAGAGGCAGGATAAGAGGAGACGAAGATACTAGCTCATAAATTAGGGCAGCGGATGGGAAAGGGGCCAAAAACAGGAAGAAAGGCAAGGCAAATTGTGCTGACTTCTCCAGTCTGCCTCCCAGTGACTCTTAACAGCCTTGAACTGGGTTGGAATGAACAAAAGCAATTCTCAGAGGACTTCATTTTCTGAAATTACAATTTAACATGATTTATGAAGCTTCTTGTTATAAATATGCTTGAGGATATTTGTCACATGAAAGTATTAGAATCACAGAATTTTTAGAGACAGGAAAAATCTGCAGATCACAGGCTTCTGGCTCGGGGTCCCTAAATCCTTGTCTCCACATACAGACACTCCAGAAAGACTTCACTGAGAAACTGAAAGAATGAGGCCCTTCTCTCCAGGTGGATAATTAAAACGTGTTAGGCTTCCCAAATGGCTCAGTAGGTAAAGAATCTGCCTGTGAATGCAGGAATCGAAGGAGACACGAGTTCAATCCCTGGGTCAGGAAAAATTCCCCAGAGGAGGAAATGGCAACCCGCACCAGCATTCTTGCATGGAAAATTCCATGGACAGAGAACCTAGCTGGCTACAGACCCTGGGGTCACAAAGAGCTGAACATGATTCAGCAGAGCAACCACAGGGTTTCAAAGAGAAATGAAGAATTGCTAGGCAAATACTGTCCAAAGATTTAAGGTAATTGGAAGAGTGGCTTTTTTTTTTCCCCCTGGAATGTCATAGTTTGTTTATTGGTCTTAGTGTCTCTATAAGAGACCAAGGGCTCTATAAGTACTTTTTCTTGTGATTATGCCTCTTCCCTCCCCCCTTAAAAAAAAAAAAACAACTTTTTATTGTGGAAAGTTTCACACATACGTAAGGGTAGGAAGAAGTGTTTAATAAACAGCCTTGTACCCATCACCCAGGTTCTCTGAGACTTTTTCAGCTACTTTGCCAGTGAGTTTTATGTTTAAAAAATACACAGATGATTAATGACTAATTTTATGCTGTTTATCAAGATCATTTTGGCAATCATTTTTAACCAATTTGTTTTAGGGTTTAAAAAGAAAAAAAAACAACCTCAGCTGTTCCATTTGGTTTAGGAACTAGCAAGATTTTAATTTCTAATTTCCAAAGCTACTGAATATTTGGCTAATTAATCCTAGCATCTGACAATGAAGGACCAGAAGAAAGAACATAAAGTTTCAAGTATAACATTAAAAGTTCTAGAATAGTAATCCAGCTGCATTTTAATCTCCTGTGGCACAGACTTCAGGAAGCACATGAAACAAAACCTTCAAAAAGAAACCGCTGTAGCTAGTGTCCAAGAATGCTAATGGTCCTTAAGCTTCCCCAGGGCAGTCCACTCCCACGGTGCACCAGGCTGGTCCCTGTGCTGGCAGAAGCGACGGTATACTTCCAGATTAGGTACCAGGATACCACACTTCCAGCCTGATCATCCTCCCTTTCCCTCTCAGATCACCTGCTCTCAAGAGAAAGTGAGCTCCCATGTAGTGAAGAGTCCTGTGGAGCGGCCACGTGGTAAGGACTGAGGCCTCCACCCAACAGCCATGTGAGTGCCCCACCCTGGGGCAGTGACTCTGAACAAAAGCACCCAGCCAGGCTGTTCCCAGATTCCAGAAACTGTATGATTATGAATGTCTGTTGTTTCAAGCTGCTAAGTTTGAGGCAATTTATTACACAGCAGTAGAAAATTCATTCAAAAGATAAACTTTAGAGGTAGGCAGTCACACAGGGCCAAACTACTCTATTTCCTTCAACTCATATACCAAGCAAAATTACATAGCCTGGAGTATCAGTATTTTAATTTGGATCAGATCGAACTTAATATTCTGTATGTCAACTACCTACCAGTGGGCCTAAAACATACTACATAAAAATTGCCCACAAGGCACTGACAAAAGCAACAAAGAACAACGTACTAGCAATCACCTATTTTTTTAAGTTTTTTTTTAATGTGGACCATTTTAAAGTCTTTATTGAATTTATTACAATATTGCTTCTACTTTATGTTTTGGCTTTTTGACCACGCAGCATGTGAGATCTTAGCTCCCCAACCAGGGGAGCTGCATTGCAAGGATAAGTCTTAACCACTGGACCACCAAGGAAGTCCCTAACAATTATCAATTAATAGCACCTGTTTCTGCATTTAGGTTTCAATTTTTCTAATGGCAAAAACTCAAAGATCTGTCTATAGCAGTAACAGAGAACACCCAGGAAAATGACAAGCACTTGCTTTTTTTTTTTTTTTTTCAAGGGTAACATAAACATGACATTGAGACCTGGCTGGTATTCTGTAGTTGCTATGGTAACCACAAGCACCTGCCCTCTTTGACAAGCAGCATTCACATTCTCTCCCATTCTTCCTACTCTCACCCACCCAAAAGCTCCCATGTCCTCCTGCCTTCTTTGCCCCTCTACTCTTTGGAACATCCAAGAATATGTACATATGCACCCATATTTGCATTCATAGGAACCAAAAAATGAGGAGCAAAATGAGACAGCTCATGGTCAAGTGTCCAAGACTAGATACTCAGCTGCCGTTAGTCAGATCAGGGAGTCTGTGTAAGCAGACAGCTAATGCTCAATGAATACCAGTTTCCTTCCTCCTCCTCACCTCCCAGCCAGGCTTCCCGGTTTGGTGAGAACAGCTTCATTTTCTCTGTTTCTTGCTCAGTTCTCCTTCATTCAGACTCCTCAGCAACTTGCATTCACTTTAGAAAAACATCCAAGGGGCTGTCTGTTGAGAGGTACAGGCAGCCCCCAACTTAGGAGGTAACCTACGATTTCTCAACTTTATGATAGTATAAAAGCAATATATGTTCAGTAGAAACCATACTTCAAATTTTGAATTTTGATCTTTTTCTGGGCTAGCAATATATAGTAAGATACTCTCTTGTGTATAGACAACCTATACAGACCTATCTCCCCAAAAGATATACAGATGGCCAACCAGCACATGAAAAGATGCTCAACATTGCTAATCATTAGAGAAATGCTAATCAAAGCTACAGTCATCTCACACCAGTCAGAATGGCCATCATTTAAAAGTCTACAAATAAAATGCCAGACAGGGTGTGGAGAAAAGGGAACCCTCTTACACTGTTGGTGGGAATATACATACATTGGTGCAGTCACTATGGAAAACTGTACGGAGGTTCCTTAAAAAGCTAAAAATAGAACTACCATATGATCCAGCAATCCCACTCCTGGGCATATATCCAGAGAAAACTAATTCAAAAAGATACAGGCACCCCTATGTTCACAGCAGCACTATTAACAACAGCCAAGACACGGAAACAAGCTAAATGTCCATGGGAAAATAAATGGATAAAGCAGATGTGGCACATTATACAGGGGAATACTACTCTGCCATGAAAAGAACGAAATGACGTCACCTGCAGCAACATGGACAGACCACGAAATTATCATACAAGTGAAGTCAGTCAGACAGAAAAAGATAAACACCACATGATGTCAGATACAGGCGGGATCTTAAAGAATAATACAGATGAACTTATATACAAAACAGAAATAGACCCATAGACATAGGAAACAAACTTATGGCTACCAAAAAGGAGGGTGAGGTGGGGGAAGGAGGGGGAAGGGGAGACAAATTAGGAGGCTGGGATTAACATATATACGCGACTATATATAAAGCAGATAAACAACAAGGTCCTACTGTATAGCATAAGGTACTTACATATCCAATATCTTGCAATAATTTTTAATGGAAAAAATCTGAAGATGAATATATATAGACATGTATGTATATGTGTGTGTTAGTCACTCAGTTGTATCCAACTTTTGCAATCCCATAGTCTGTAGCCTACCAGGCTCCTCTGTCCATAGAATTCTTAGGCAAGAATACTGGAGTGGGTAGCCATTCCCTTCTCCATATATGCATGTATATATGTGTATATATTTTTTATGTGTGTGTACATATATATGTATCACTGTGTTGTACACCTGAAATCAACACAACATTGTAAACCAACTATACTGCAATAAAAAAAAAAAAAAGACCCTCTCCTGTGATGATGGGCCACAGCCCCATTCAACACGGGATCATGAGGGTGAACAACTGATACAGGAACAGTCCCTACCCTCCAAACCCACAGAGCTAGTCTGCCTTCCACTCTGAATACAGACTTCAATAAGTTACATGAGATATTCAACACTACAAGACAGGCTTTGTGTTTTTTTTTTCCAAATGGAGGCTGAGGAGTGCTCTGAGCAGGTCTAAGGTGGACCAGAATAAGCGATGAGGTTCAGAAGTGTATTAAATCGTTGACTTATGATATTTGTAACCTATGATGCCATTTGGTAAACCTCCATTTACCAGGACATACCTCACCCTAAGTCAAGGACGATCTGTAATTGGAGCCAGTGAAAAGCGGGCCTCTTGCTATCACCCTGAGACATGTTACAGCTCCTGGGACTACTCAGTACTGTCCTTCTAGGTCGTTACACTGTCTCCACATTTAGCCTTCAGAAAAGAGCTCCAATTATGTTTCTAATATCCACAAATCCACTAAGTGGATAAGAATTTAGTAACTGAATGCAAAGAAGTATTATGGGATGGGGTAATGTAGCACAAAGAATTGTCTCAACTGGGTGATTTAAAAATTTCCAGCATCTCAAGCCAATCTTGGGCCAAGGCAAGAACCTTGAAGAATTAAGGCAAGAAATCAGAACTTTTATGCTTCTTCCACCTTCTATCAAGACTCACTGAAACCCGATTTACAGCTCTAGTTCTCTTTTCCTATCTTTAGATATCCAGTCCTATATCCCCCACCACACACACACACCACAAATAAGTATCTAATTAACTTTTCCCTCCACTCTTTTTCACATGAAATCTCGGGAAAGGTTCTACTTCTTTGGCATAGTTGGGAAATCTTGCTGATATCTCAGATCAGAATACCCACTGTTTCCAGGGGGAAAATAACATAAATAGAAAGGAAGGAAAGACCCAGATGGTGTCAGAAGACAGACTAGCTGTCCCAACTGAAACCACACAGAAGAGATGTGTGTCCGTGGCCTTTTTCCCACCCCAACAACCATCTACCCTCACTACCACAAACAGCACCTCAAACATTCCTTACTTTGTTTAATACTAACAAGTAGGTCAGCTATTATCACCTTTTCACAGGTGTGGACTCTACAGCACAGAGAAGGGCAAAGCCCTGCTCAAGATCACACAGCGAATGGAGTTTCAGAATCTGGACCCTCCTGTTCGTCCCAATATTAATGCTACCTTTCATGCTCAGCCCATATCTGATATTTCAATGATACTGCTCCAGGCTGAAGGACCATTGCCTTAAATTGTTTGAATTCTTACATCCGAGAATCTTACTGCCGTGCTTATAACATGAAAAGATACCCTATCCCCTCGGATCATTAGTACCCACTATCCATCCTCAAAACCTAATCCTCCCCGCCGAGCCCGCCCGCCCCAAATGAGGTTAGGAGACCAGGACAAAGTAGAAAGTTCACTGTTCTACGAGGGTTGAAACCAAGTCACAGATAACTCCAATGAGAGCAATCAGCCAAGTCTCCCTCACTGGCAATTCTAAATGAGTCCGCCAGACAGGAGAGCTTCTCTCCACAAGAATCACCTGAAAGCAAGGAGTTCATCGTTTCTACATTTACCTGAGAACCAACACGGATACGAGCCTGGGCGCAGCTGTTGCTGCCACTAGCCGTCTGAATCCACCGCGGATGACCTCCTAGACCTACCGGGGGCGAGAAGAGAAGCACGGGCAGGTTCAGGTGCGCCCAAGGAGGAGCCGCCCAACGCCGGCCTCTCTCGGGAAGGAGCCAGGGGTAGGGGGCAAACTCGAGCTCGTCTCCAACACAGGACCAAATCAAGTCCGCAAACAGACCACACGACTTCCGAAGAGCGGCCCCGGGTCGGTCCACGGCCAAGTTCCTAAGGCACTAACAAGTTTTTGCAACATTCACAGACTCGCCCAGACCACAGCGGCGACTAAGGGCCTGAGGAAGTGGACCTTCCTCGGCAGGAGGCCCGAAGGGCAGGAAGTGGAGGCAGAGGCCACTTGCGGGAAAAGGGAAGAAGTGGCACACTCGGGGGTGGGGGGAGGGGGGAAAAGCGGGGCGCCGCCCCTTTTTCCTCGGCCCCAAGCGGGTCTGGGAGGACACCCACCCCAATCCACGCCCGAGTGGGGCTGCTACAGCCAGGTCGCCCTTGGGCCACAGACCTGCGCGGAACTGGGGGTAGAGGCCACTGGCCCGGGACGCGCACCCGCTCCCCGCGCGCGCCCCACTTGGCCTGAGCGGGGCCCCCCTGAGCACGGACACCCTTACCTGGGACCCGTCCCGCGTCGCCTGGCCGTCCACACCCGCCCCTGCCCTTAAACCGGCTCCGCCCGCTTCTTCGCCTCCTCTGGGGGCCGGACCCCAGCCTTGCCCCGCCGATTTGTCATTGAGCAGCCTGCCGGCTTCCCCACCCCTGAGCGCGCGCCCGGCGTCGCCTAGGCAACCCCGCCCCTCCAGAGCGCGCGCTGCCTTTCGCTCCTGCCCGCCCCCCGGAGGCCGCGCCCCTCGCTAGCGTAGTAGCCAATCTGAAGCGGAACTTCCAAGCCTAGGGCGGGAAGAGCGGGCTCGACACCCTGGCCCCGCCCACCTCCGCTTCTTCCTGTCCGCGACGGACGCGCTGCACGTAGCCGCTGCTGCAGTGAAGGAATCCCAGCCGGTCTGGGGACGCTGGGTGTGGTGGCCAGGGTGTTCCCCGTGGGTTTAGGTCAGGGCGAGGCCAGAGCCCTGGAAAGCATAAGGGAAGGTCAGGCCTGATATAGAGAAACCAAGGTAAATCACGATCCGGCGGCGCGGGACGCGCGGACCAGGGCCTCCCGAGGCGGGACCTCCAACTGCCCCCGGGACTCGCCAAGCTGATAACACCCCAGTAACAGTAATGCGGCTGTCGGTGCCAGCAGTAACTTGGCCCAGGTCACGTACAGAGGCTGGAATCCTCACCCCAGCCGTAGCCTTGATGCAGCAAGTTCGGTGGGCCGACAGGTTTTCCACCCACAGTATGTCCCCTTAAGGTCCTCCAAAGCCGGGGAACTTGTTCTTTCGATCCAAATAGGGTTTGGGTTGATTTTCCTAACCGCCCGTTCCTAGAGCTGAGTCCCTCTTTCACTCTACTTGCCTCTGTAGAATTTATGGCCCCACTGGTCCCACACAAACCTCACGGCATGTCCATCACACACCCTATGGCAATTAATTGTTTAAATGACCGCCTCCATAATCTCTAGGGATGGAAACTATCTCTTGTTCCATTTGATATCCACAGTAGCTAGCATCAGTATAATTAATTCTTTCCTTGCTGATAATTATACATCAGGGTGCTGTGTGTATTATGAGAGGCTTTGTGCTGTGATTAAATTGCTATGTATAAGCAACAAACAGATTCAGGCACTCTACCAAGAGCTGAAGCAAAAAGCACAGAAACTTTTACTTAGTCTTTAAGTAAGGGGCTTAACAACAACAACAAAATGTCACAAGAATATCCTAGTGTTACCCTGCTGTCTTAAGGAGTCTGTTTTGTCTTTCTCATACACATTAGTCGTGTGTGTGTATGTGTGTGTGTTGCTCAGTCGTGTCTGACTCTTTGTGACCCCCATGGACTATAGTCCCCCAGGCTCCTCTGTCCATGGAATTCTCCAGGCAAGAATACTGGAGTGGGTTGCCATTTCCTTCTCCATAAAGTCTTAAATTGCCTGCTCATTATATGACAGAAATTCTGCTGGATGCTATGAGGGATAAGGTAGAAGACTTCTCAAAAAGGATAAAGATGATAATACTAAGTGAAGTAAGTCACAGACAAATGCCGTATGATATCACTTATGTATGTGGGATCTAAATTTGTGGCACAATTGAACTAATCTACTAAAGAGAAACAGACAGAACAGACTTGTGGTTGCCATAGGGATGGAGTGGGAGTGTGGGGTTAGCAGAGGCAAAGAATTATATACAGAATGGATAAACAGCAGAGGTCCTGCTGTATAGCGAGGGAACTATAGTCAATATCGTGTGATAAACCATAATGGAAAAGAATATGAAAAAAATGTATATACCTGCATGACTGAGTCAGTTTGCTGTACAGTAGAAATTAAAACAATATTGTAAATCAACTATCCTTCAATAAAATAAATTTTAAAATAAAAAATTTTTTTAAACTAACAGAAGCTGTCTAGTATTTATAATCTAGAAGGGGAATCAGACGCAAACTTTTCCTATGAAGTAATGACTAAGTGCACAGGTTTAGAATCAGGAAGCATTGATTCAGGGAAAGCTCTATCAGAGATCTAGCAGTGACTCAATTAGGAAGTTAGCCTCTGCCACCCTCATAGGAGCAGCACCTGCACCCTGCAGATGTGAGGACGTAAATGTGATTACTTGTACAGCTCTCAGTACAGTGCCAGGGACTTGATGAATGCTTAACAAACGGTAGCTTCAACCGTGATGGCCACCAAAGGCCGAGATGTACACTCAAGGCTATTATAGGAGCCTTTAGGAAGCGCTGTCTCACAGAGGACACAGCCCAGGAACACGTTGAACTCTGAGAGGTAACAGGATGAACTCTGAGAGGTAACCTGCCTTGGAAGCTCTGAGACTTCTCCTGTCAGGTCTCAGGGGATTCCTTTGTCTGCTGAGCTTCTCCTGAGGGAACCCTGACTCCCCACATGCCAGGGACCTGAACAGCAGGGATATAAGATCCCCAGCAGGACCCTAAAGGTCATTCGCAGCTGCAGAAAGAACATTCTAGATGCTCTCCTGTGGGGCCCTAAATGGGAAACCTTAAAAAAGATGGGTTAGCTTTGCCTTCGGAAACAAAGAAGAGATAGGGGCATGGTCTATGTTAAGGTTTTGATTGGCTCTCGATATCCATGCATGTGGACAGCACCATGATCACCATAGACTCATTATAATGAAGGCACATGACGATTTGACCTTTACCGAGATTGGTGCAACTATGGCATATTACGATTTGACCTTTAACGTGATTGGTGTAACTATGGCACATGACGATTTGACCTTTAACGTGACTGGTGCAACTATAGAAAATCCCTCGCAAAACCCCCCTGCTTGCCTATTTAAACCAAGAGTTTGTGGCAATAAAGCGGAACTGCTTAGACAGAACTCCTGTCGCCAGCAGGCTTACCTCTCCTCGGCACCTCTCACCTTTGCTGAGGGAAGTTCCACTGCCTCTCTCTTTCTGCAGAGCGCCCCCCCCCCCCCCGCACTCTCCCAGCCCCCAACACCCTCCCGCCCAAAAGCATCAGTTGAGTGTTGTGTGAGTCTTAAGCACCGTCTGACGTATCCTTCCACTTCTTCTTCCCACTTCTTCCCGGGTGCTGAGGAGGCTTGACCTTCCAACTCCCTGTGCTTGAGTAAGGCTACATTCCGAGTTCTCCCCAGGGATTTGGAAGCGGAAGTGACACTATGTGCCAAGTTCTCCACGGTGATTTGGAAGTAAAAGTGACACACAGATCATTTTGGGGTGGAGAATTTCTCCGTGAGAGACCCATCTCTATGGCCATTGGGAATGTCTGGGAGTGTGGCTGCTCCATCAGCCCAGGCCCCTGCAATGAGAGCAGCCCCTGCCCCACTCCTGACCCCCCACCCCAACCTGCGATCAACATTTAGCGTGGATGAGAAATAAACCTTTGTGGCTTGAAGGCACTGAGAGCTGGTGGGTGTTTGTTGGCTGCAAAGCTTAGCCTCCTCTGACTGATGCCAGGCCTTGATGTGTGCCAAGCTGGGGGTGTACTGGTGAACGACTCAGATGAGAGAACCAGTGAACAGACAAGCGACTGAAGAATCCCAGATAATTCTTATTTAAATTAGATAACTAAATAATTAAACTTAACTAAATAATAAACTAAATTAGATAACAAAAACCTCTTGATGAAAGTGGAGGGTGAAAAAGTTGGCTTAAAGCTCAACATTCAGAAAACGAAGATCATAGCATCTGGTCCCATCACTTCATGGGAAATAGATGGGGAAACAGTGGAAACAGTGTCAGACTTTATTTTTTGGGGCTCCAAAATCACTGCAGATGGTGACTGCAGCCATGAAATTAAGACACTTACTCCTTGGAAGAAAAGTTATGACCAACCTGCTGCTGCTGCTAAGTCGCTTCAGTTGTGTCCGACTCTGTGTGACCCCACAGACGGCAGCCCACCAGGCTCCCCCGTCCCTGGGATTCTCCAGGCAAGAACACTGGAGTGGGTTGCCATTTCCTTCGCCAATGCATGAAAGTGAGAAGTGAAAGTGAAGTTGCTCAGTCGTGTCCGACTCTTGGCGACCCCATGGAGTGCAGCCTACCAGGCTCCTCTGTCCATGGGATTTTCCAGGCAAGAGTACTGGAGAGGGGTGCCATTGCCTTCTCCGATGACCAACCTAGATAGCATAGTCAAAAGCAGAGACATTACTTTGCCGACTAAGGTCCGTCTAGTCAAGGCTATGGTTTTTCCTGTGGTCGTGTACGCATGTGAGAGTTGGACTGTGAAGAAGGCTGAGTGCCGAAGAATTGATGCTTTTGAACTGTGGTGTTGGAGAAGACTCTTGAGAGTCCCTTGGACTGCAAGGAGATCCAATCAGTCCATTCTGAAGGAGATCAGCCCTGGGATTTCTTTGGAAGGAATGATGCTAAAGCTGAAACTCCAGTACTTTGGCCACCTCACGCGAAGAGTTGACTCATTGGAAAAGACTCTGATGCTGGGAGGGATTGGGGGCAGGAGGAGAAGGGGACGACAGAGGATGAGATGGCTGGATGGCATCGCTGACTGGATGGACGTGAGTCTGAGTGAACTCCGGGAGTTGGTGATGGACAGGGAGGCCTGATGTGCTGCGATTCATGGGGTCGCAAAGAGTCGGACACGACTGAGCGACTGAACTGAACTGAGAGTGAGTGGTCAAGAAAAGTTCCTCTCAGGAGGTGACATTTTATCTAGGACCTGAAGGATGCAAAGGAATCAATCCCAGCAAAGGTTGGGAGTGAGGCGAAGGAGAAACTGTTTTGATAGGAATAATAAGCTACACAAACTCCTAAGGCAGAAAAAAGTGTGGTCCTTTTGACAACAGACGTGGGGGTGGGGGCAGAGCAGAGAGAAAGCTGTGGGCCAGGAGGGAAGTGAGACCACATGAGAGGGCAGAGGGAGGTAGGGGCGTCCAGGTCATACGGAGACTGAATTTATTCCAACTGTGACATGAAGCCACTGAGGAGTTTCAAGCCCAGAGGGTGACATGCTTTGATTTAGATTTTGGAAAGACCACTCACTACTGTGTAGAGGATGGGCTATAAGGAGCGGATGTGGGCATGGGGGTTAGAAGGCTGTTACAGGGGTCCAAACAAAGTGAGGTCCACAGGGCCAGAGGTGGGAAGAGAAATCTGCCCTCAGCAGATGTGGGGAGACTGAAGGAGGAGGGGAGCAAAAGCACTGAAGACTGAAAGGAAGATCCTCCTGCCAACTCGCAGAAAAAGCAGAGGCAAGGCTGGAAGCTGGGACCCCAGAGATGTCTTAACCGCAGGGAGATGGGTGCTCAAGAGCCAGGCAGAAGGAGGGAGGCTGTGGATTCAGAAGCTGGCCAATTTCCTAGAACATCAGCCAGCAGAAGAGACTTACTCCCATGAGCTGCCGTGCTACATAAATAGATGGTATTATTAGAAAGAGTCTGACAGCATCCCGGTGGGCCCTTGATACTTGGTGACCACTTCCACTAGAAAAAAGAGGGGAGCCACTGATCTGCAGACAGTGAAGAGCCATTCTCTCCTACTGAAGGTTATGGGAAGAATCTATTGTAAAAGCAAAACCAAACAGGGGTTGATCTCCAGCATTCGCACCCTCTTTCCTCTCTGTTTCCTCAGCTGTCAATGCCCTGCGCTTCCTGCTACCTCATCCTCTTCTCAGGAACAGGTCTCACAGGCTCATTTGCATGCAGGAATAAATGACCAAAGACAGCTCCGTGGGTACCCACTCCTTCCAGGGGGTTTGCATCGTCTAAAACCAAAAGCTGAAGTCTTAGGCCGGGGGAAGTTTTTAGGGGAGGACCAGAGATCTTTAGTTTACACAACCAGGATGGAGTGACTTATCCCTCCCTGCGAAAAGATTTAAGCTCCTGGGTTCTCATTCAAGGTGCCAGTAACGCATTCTTGGGATCCTTTTCCAAAGCCTGGGGAGTAGTCCCAAGCTTTCTTGCCCTGTAGCCTTCTGCTGGCAGCTACCAACAAAAGTCCTTGGCGCTTGCTTGTTCCCAAATGTATTCAAAATCTTGACTTTGGCGTTCAATTTAGTTCCTGTCATTGAAAAAGACTTCTCAGGTGTGATCTCTACCACTTTTGCCAAGTATTTTATCTAGAACTTCTCTTTCCCCATTACCACTCTCCTATGTGGTCTCTACAGCTCAAGCCCAGTTGCAGGAACTAACCAGGTGTCTCAGGAATCACTGCAGGGAATTAGCTAGGGGAGATGTTTTCATCTTCCAAGAAAAATTAATCCACATGGGAAACACGTTAGAAAAAACTGATTCCTTGCTATTTTGAATAGTTGAATCAGCTGCACTTTTCTTTCTGCCATCACAGCTTACCACGAGCTAGCTCCCCAGAAATGAGGACAAGTTTGTCTTGTCATTAAGTAATATCTTCATCATTATGACAAAACCCCACCACATGCCAGCTCACACTCTCTGCTCCCAACTCTGTGGACACGTGCTCTGTGCTTCTGAAACTCTGCACAGAAAACCACTGCCAAGATCCAGTACTGACCTCCATGTATCCAGAGAAAAACCCCTGGAGAGTGAGTGCTGCTAAGGCCTACAAGGGTGAGAGAAAATGAGATCCAAGTGCCTGCATCCTGTGCTGAGCTCGATCCGCCATGGTCTCCCAGGAAGCCAGCTCCCTCTCACAGGGTGAACATGCCCTGCCTCTCTCCCAGCCCAGACATTCTCCTGATCTGCATGAGACCCATGGAGCTAGCCAGCTCTGGGCAGCTAGGCATGCAGACAAGGACACGAGGACACCAAAACCTGAGTTAGGAAAAGGGATGAGGAAATAAGTGATGTCAGCTGTGTAGGGGAGCAAACTTTGCCAACACAGAATGTGTCTCTTTGGCTTGAAGATTATTTTGAGCTAAAAACAATCAAGGCCGAAAAGACTCAGACCCTCCCCCTAACTGCTTAAAAGAACTTAGACAGGGCTTCCCTGGCGGGTCAGTGGTTAAGAATCTGCCTTGCAATGCAGGGGACAGTGGTTCGATCCCTGGTCCAGGAAGACCCCACATGCTACTGGGTAACTAAGCCCGTGCACAATTACCGAGCCTGTGCTCTAGAGCTCGTGAACCGCAACTACTGAGCCCACGCGCTGCAACTGCTGAACCCCACGTGTCCTAGAGCCCGTGCAACAAGGGAAACCACCACAATGAGAAGCCTGTGCACCACAACCAGAGAATAGCCTCCATGCACCACAACTAAAGAAAGCCCACCTGCAGCAGTGAAGACGCAGCATGGCCAAAAATTTAAAAATAATTAAAAGAACTTAGATGGAGGACCTGTTGCAGGATGACCCATCGCTATAGAAAAACATAATAGAACAGAGGACCTCTGCATCCCTACGTCACTGCACAGCCCAGCAGACATTTGTTTACCAAACATTTACTCGTTTCATCTTCCTATAAACTACCTTCCTCCTCTCTGAAGTCCCCACCCTACCCCTTCTCCTCTAGAACAGCTAACCCTCAACTACCTAACTTGTTCTGGGGCTCCACATGCTTAGAGAAGCCCTGTATGTACATAATTAAATTTCATTTCTCTTGCTAAGCTCTCCCATGTCTAGTTAACTCTTAGACCAACCAGAACCTAGAAGGGCCAAGGAAAGCCCTTCCTCCCCAGCAGCTCAATGCTTTCAGGGGCCTGTGCTACGGAGCCTGTCCTTTGCTCTCTCATGCCCTTTGCTGTGGCCTATGGGGCTGCTATTCCTCACTTTACAGATGAGGACCTTGGGCCTCAGGGGCCCACAGGACCAAAGGGAAGAGCCAGGCTTGGTGCTTGGCCTCGACTGGCTCTGTTCTTGCCCTAGCGCAATCACAGCGATCCTGGTGGGGCCCCCTCCTCCCTACTCCCGCCCCCCAACTGCTGCCCCAGCAGTGTGGTCCAGGGAACCCCAGGCCTTTTCATCACCACCTGCCTGCTCCTGGGAGAGGGGCGGAGCTGCATTTCTCCTCCAGCAGCTGGGGAGGAGCCCCACAGTCAACCTGCTCTTCCAGCCACTGTCACTCTGCCCCCCCACCCATAAATGCCAATCCCCCACCCCCACCCCCCGCCATGATTTTTTCACGGAACAAGACTTTTTAATGTGCTTTTCTTTTTTATGGATAGCCCCATCTCTTCCCTGCAGCTGTTCCAGAAAGCAGGACAAGGCTACCAGGTCAGAGGCCTGAGGGATGTGGGGTGACTGGCAGGGGATAAGGGACCCCTGAGCCAGGAGACTCTTGCTTTCGAAAGAAAGCTAACTATTATCAGCAGAATCACCCCCAGCCCCGAGTCTCTCCTCCAGAAGCAAGACCATCAAAATATTACAATGTCTGCTGCAGGGAACCTGGTTTGAGCCCTGGTCTCAGCGTGGCCAAAAAAAGAACATCTCTGGGCTGGGGCTTGGGGAACAAGTCCCTTTTCTAGCATCCATTTTTCTGGGGAGTTTTAATTCTTTACAATGGCCAAGAAGAAACTGGATAGACAGGAACAAAATGAAAGCGGCAATGAGGTGAGTATGGCCCCAGGGCTGTAAAGCTGCAGGCTCCCAGGGAGGCTGGGCCCCCATTGGGACGGCGAGAAGGAGATGGCAAGAGTCACACTCCCAGGACCTCCTTCCAAAACCCACGCAGGAGGCAAATCCAGCCACAATGGGTGACACTCGGGCCAGAATCCGTAGGAAGCAATCTAGGGGGCTGTGCAGACCCCCTGCACACAGGAAGGGCCAAGCGTCCTGCGGCCAGATTCCTGCCCTCTGCCCCTTGGGCCTCTGCCCTCACCTTAGACAGGCAGGAGATGAAGCCCAGAGCTCAGGAAGCCACAGGGGTGGTTTTGGGGCCATGGGGAGCCTCTCAACTGAGACCGGGGCCTGCCCTGCCCCTCAGCCCTTCAGGCGAGCACATTACCAGGTCTGGGGCTGAGTGGTTCACAACGCCCTTTGGCCTCTTCCATGCAGCACACCCCAAGAGGGAGGTGAGATTTCCTATTCACAGGTAGGTCAGTGAGGTTGAGAGTTCAAACCAGCTGTGCCTGACAAGTCCACACACTCTTTACCCCAGTCCCGCGGCAGCAAGGCTCTGCGACCTTGGCCAAGTCACCTCCCCTCTCTGGGTCTGTTTCCTCTGTCTGGTGACAGTGTCAAGTCTGCCGAGCACCTGCTATGGGCCAGAGCTCTGCCAGACACCAGCTGCAGGGAGCACTGTCTCTCACGTCCTCTGCTCTCACCCCTCCCACGGGGCTGCCCACACAAGGTGGACACCACTCCTTTGGCAGAGCCAGCTCAGCTCCCTGCTGCTGAGGCCTCCCAAGACTCCTGGCCCCACAGTGTTCTGCTCCCATCTCATCACAGCCTGACGTCTTCTCTAGAAGCTTTGTTAGAGGAGTGGCTGCCATCTAAACGCAAGGCTAGACAATCTCTCCCCAGATGACCTGGTGCTGAAACGTGGGAGATCTGGTCCTTTGGTTCACTGGAGGTCTGATGGCTGTTGTCAGCCACTCACATTTAAATATTAATTCCTTTAGTCCATCCTACAGCTGAGATGTTAAACATCAAAGTGCCTGCTACAATGAAATGCTCGTTAACTAATGGATGGATGGATAGGCAGATCGATGGGTGTGTGGGTGGGTGGATGGATGGGAAGATGGGTGGATGGATAGATGGATGGATGATGAATAGATGGATGGATGGGTGGATGAATGGGTGGATGGGTAGATGGGCGGGTAGATGAGTAGATGGATGGATGGATGAATGAATGAATGGATGGATGGATGGAAGGATGGATAGGTAGATGGAGGGATGGATGGAAAGACAGGTGAATGAATGGGTGGATGGGTAGATAGATGGATGGATAGATGGATGGATGGATGGATGTGAGGATGGATGGGTGGATGGAGGGATGGATAGATGAGTGGGTGGACAGATGGATGGGTGAGTGGACGGATGGGAGGATGGATGAACGAATGGGTGGCTGAGTGGATGGATAGCTGGGTAGATGTGTGGGAGGATGGACAGATGAGTGGATGGATGGGTAGATGGATGGATGAACAGACAATTGATTGGGTGGACAGGTGGGCAGATGGCTGGGTGTGTGGGTGGGTGGATGGATGGGAGGATGGGTGGATGAATGGGTGGATGGATGGATGAGTGAGTGGAGGGATGGATGGGAAGATAGCTGGATGAATGGGTGGATGGGTAGATGGATGGATAGATGTGTGGGTAGATGAGTAGATGGATGGATGGATGGATGGGAGGATGGTTGGGTGGATGAAGGGATGGGTAGATGAGTGGACAGATGGGAGGATGGATGAATGAATGGTGGCTGTGTGGCTGGATAGGTGGATAGACGGGTGGGAGGATGGACAGATGACTGGGTGGATGGGTAGATGGATGGATGAACAGACAGTTGATTGGGTGGATGGACAGGTGGGCAGATGGCTGGGTGTGTGGATGAGGGAATGGAGGAATTGGAGGAATATGATTAGGAGGCTTCACGATGAGAAAGTGCCATTCACCGAACTGGAGACACCCTGATGAGACAGCTGTGAGGTGGTGGACACAAGAGAAGGGCAGCCAGAGGGTTGTCTGGAGGTGTTGAGAATACAGGCAGGAGACAGAGAAGACACCTGACAGAGAAGGCACAGGCAGCGACCAGCGTGCCAGATCGGGAACAGACTCCCAACGTTGCGACAGTGGCAGTCTTCCACTGCAGGCCCTGCGTGGCACACAGAGAAGCATGGCCCATGGCCCACCTTACTCATACCTAGTGATCAGGGCCCCTGCTTTCGGCCTTGTCAACTCACATGGGGTGGTGCCTTGACCCAAGGCCACCACACATGTCTCAGCAGAGCTGTGACAGGCTGGGCCCAGGCTTTGATGACAAATGCCAGCAGGTCCCTGATCTGGAACACCCAGACCATCCGTTCACTTGCCCCTCCCTCAGAGGACAAAGTCCCAAGACTACTAAGGCTGCAACATCAACTAGAGATGCGATACTGGGGGCATATCTATACTACAAATTATTCATTGGTGAAATTCAAAATCAGCCAGGCATCTTGTATTTTTACTTGCAAAATGTGACAATGCTACCCAAGCCCAGGGGTCTCTGAGTGGGCAGATCTCCATGGTCCACACCTCAGTCTTCCTGTCTGCAGGAGTCAGCTAACACAAGCAACACAAGACATGGGGTGGAGGGGAGAGTTAAACAACACAATGCAGAGAGCTCGCTGCCAATCTGGCCTGTAGGAGGCCTTGGTTCACATCCGTTTCCTATATTTTGTTTTGAATTAATTTATTATTTTTTAACTGTGGTAAAATACGCACTATAGGGGACTTCCCTAGTGGCCCAGTGGTTAAGTCTCTGCCTTCCCATGCAGAAGGTATGGGTTTGCTCTCTGGTTGGGGAACTAAGATCTCACATGGCACAGAGCAAAAAAAAAACACAAAAACAAAAACATAAAAATAACAAAATACACACTATAAAATTCACCATCTCAACCATTTTTAAATGCACAGTTCAGTGGCACTAAGCACGTTTACATTCTTGTACAGCTATCACCACCATCCATCTCCAGAACTCTTCCCATGAAACAGTAACTCCCAGGACCCTCCTCCCCACCAGCCCCTGGCTCCCACCCCTCTTAGGGCTTGGCTCCAGGGGGAGCTATGCCTCTATGGCTCTGACTCCTATAAGGGGTCTTGTGTAAATGGAATCATCCAGTGTCAGTCTTTTGTAACTGGCTTGTTTCACTTCCCTTAACATCCTCAAGGTTCATCCATGTAGTAGCATGTGTCAGAATTTCCCTTCTGAGTAGTATTCTACTACATACATATAATAATCATATACATATATATGTACATAGTTATTTTATTCATCTGACAGTGGACACTTGGGCGTGCTTCCGCCTTTTGGTTATTATGGATGCTGCTGCTGTGGACACAGCGTTCAAATATCTCTTTGAGACCCTGCTTTCAAATCTTTAGGTTTCACACCCAGAAGTGGAATTGCAATCATACAGTACTTTTTAACTTCTTGAGGGACCCCATGCTCTTTTCCACAGTGGCTACACCATTTCACATTCCTGCACACAGTGTGGGAGGGTTCCACTCTCTCCACAGCCTCGCCCACACTTACTTTCTGCTTTTTCAGAGCAGTTGTCCTAGGGGCTTGAGGGAAGCCAGTTCCCCCTATTTCTGGACCTGTTCCCAGCAGGAAGGTGTGGCTGTTAGTCCTGTGAATTTGTCCTGAGCTTCCTCCCCTGGTCCTCTGGGTCCCTGGGGGGCAAACAGGCTTTTTCTCTCCCTGGGAGGATAATTGACTTTGCTCCTAGTTCCCCAGTGGGGGCTTCTCGCTCCCCTTGGAGCTAAGACCTCACTGTCCCACCCAAAAGCAGTCAGAGTAGCAGCTGGAAGTCCCACCACAAGGATGCCATTGCCCCAAGTCTACAGCACTCACACTCTATGCCTGGAAGCTACCCCCTCACTAACCCAGCAGCACACAGGGCAGAAGGCACGACCATGGCTGGCATGTGGTCAAGGTAAACACTAACAGAGGCAAGGCTGGAATGATCCAGAACAAGACTGGGAAGGGGGCCTGTGTGTATCCTGCTGCTCTTTACATTAAGGGGGATGCTTCAGCAGGACTTTGGAGCCACGGAGACCTGGGTTCAAATCCCAGCCCTATCAATACCTGCTGTGTGACGCCACACAAGCCCCTTCATCTCTCTGCGCTTCTCCCTGTGAAAAGGCCAACACCTAAATCCCAGGGACACCATGCAGCCTGGTACTCGCTGCACCCACCCGCCTGCCTCTGTTTCACACAGAAACTGCCCTCTGCCCACTCTTACCCCCAGCTGCCGAAATCCCCCTCCACGTTCAGACCATCAGAAGGAGCAAAGCGCTAGATCGAAAGGACAACACCCTCCTTCTCTGACTCGGGCTGGCCGGTTCTGAAGGGAAAAAACAAGCCCTCTGCAGCCCCACCTCCACTTCATCCTTTCTTTGTGTTCAGGCTTCTAAGGAAACAAAGGGTCCCACAGTGGTTTCCTTCCAGGGTCCCCCCTCCCTCCCAAAATTCCCCAAAGGCTGCCAAACTCGGTGAGAAGAAAAGTGAACCATTTCCTGGAGGAGGACAGCACATTTCAGACACGGAACAGAGACACGGCTGCTCCTGTGTCTCCCCCTCACCCCCTCCACCTTTAGACACTCGTCACCTGGGCCACACACCCATTAGCACGTGGCCTCCTGGAATGTGCTGAGCTGCCCAAAGATAACCTGGTGGGAGTGGAGACGGTCACCTCCTCCAGGCTTGTTGCTCCTGCCCCCACCAAATCCTGGACCCCAAACATATGAGGGGCAGGGGTAGAGACATGATCGGGCACTCACTGAACACCCGGAGACTCCAGCATCCAATAAGCAGTCATTTCATGATGCTATGCCGACCACATGCCAGTGGCTGGGCATTGTGCCGGGAATTCAGGCCCCTGGGGTCGGGGGGAGCCCAGGGATAGGGACCCAGGGAAGGCGCCGCCTGCTCTGCCCCCTTCCCTTTTCCCACATGACTGGCGCTCAAAGCTCTGCCCACTGGAAGCTGAGAGAGCAGGGAAAGCAGGCAGAAAAGCGAAGTCCAGAAAGCAGCCGGCACCCAGTAGACAGACAGACAGGGTGTTGGGTAGGACTGGAGTTTAACCCAAGCAAATGGGCAGGCACAGGGGAAGGGAAGCTGGGGTCCCTCCATCTTCCTTCCCCGGTCGGAGTACAAAACATCTCCGGAGAGGGCTCCAAATGCTCCCCTTTTCATCCCAGGATGGGTGACGGGGGCAAGGAGGCCTGGACCAGAGTGTCTCCCAAAGCCTCCCCTGTCTCTTCCCCTTTCCCTTCCCCCCGCCCCTCCGCAATCAAGGCCTGGCCTTGTCCCCTCAACAGCTTCCATGACCTCGTCTTCCAGGAAAGTCCCAGCTCCCAGCCTCCTCCTGCCTGCTCCCTGACGGCAGCCAGCACCTGGAGGGGCACCTCTGTCATTCACGCCCCTCAGTCTCCCCCCCCCCCCCCGCCCCGGAGCTCCGCACTGTCTACTCCTCAGTCCCTGGGGAGGTGAGGTGCCCCCTCCTCCAGGGTCTTCCACCTGAGTGGCCTCACGCCTGGTGTAGAGCAGGAAAGACTGATGGCTTTATTTAGCACCTATTGTATGCTGGCGCTTCCACGAAGGTCACCGCAACCAATCTTCATACTTGATCTCCGACATGGTACTGTCCCATTTTACAGAGCAGGAAACTAAGGCCTCGAATGAGGAGAGGGTTTCAGAGAACTTCAGGGCGAAGTGGAAACGCAGCAGAATGAAGCAGGCGGCCAGGTGGGCCCCATGGCAGGTGGAGCTTTGCAGAACCAGGCTAGAAAAAGCAAAGAGGACCCTGCCAAACACAAGGGTGGGAGAGGAGAAGGAGGGCACTGGAGGCCGGGGTGCTGAGAGAAACAAAGGCTGGGGGTGGGGAAGCCCAGGAAGGGGCGGGCAAGGCTGAACAGGGCTGTCTCGGAGGAACTGGAATGGCTTTAACAAGCCCAGCAGGGCAAGGATGGTGTGCTGCGGACACGGGGCAATGTTGGGGCAGTGGGAGGTGGTGTTTCAGAGTTGGGGAGCCCTTGCTGACAACCCCACGTGGAAAGCCCTGCCCAGGGGGCTGCGGGGCCAGCAGAAGAAACCCAAACATCCCAGCCTCCAAAGATGGCTCTGGAAGGCAAAGCCACTATCACCACCTTTCCACAGCCCATCTTTGCCCTCCCCAGGAGTCCTCCCATGCTCAGTAACCTCTGACTCAGCTTCTCTCATCTTTAGCTCTGGTCTCTGTGACTGTGGTCAGAACTCCTATGAGGGGTGTGGGGGGGGGGGGCGGTGGAGGGTGTACCTATCTGTACACAGGCATGAGCCAGGGTGGGCCCGGTGGACTCTCTCTCTGAGGCCCCCCCACCATCTGTACCTGGCTCTGGCTTCAACAAGCTCAGCCCCCTGACTGGCTGCAGCAGAAGCCCCTGCACCCCCACCTCTCTGCCAGGGAGTACATGCCCCCACCGCACGTGGAGAGTGACCGTCAGCCCAGTGACCGAGGAAGGACACCTGTCTGGAAACGGTTGCCAAACCCACCCAAAGGAAATGACCACAGACAGAGGAGGCCTGTTACAATTTGGGGGGCGTCCCAAGTCACACTCCCTGCACTTGTCCCAGAGCCATCAGAGGGCAGCCCCAGACACTGAGTCTGCACGGAGGCCGGGCAGCCAGCACACCACTGCCTCTGCCCGCAAGGCTCCCCGGGCACCTGGCTCTAACCTTGGCTGATACCTCAGCCCTCACCTTGACCACGCGATACAGCAGCCCTGGAACTGCCCGTTCCTCGGAGCACAAGAAATGTAGAACCTACAGAGGCGGCACAGCTGCCTGGAGAGCTCCTCGCCCGGATTCGGCCCTGCTGCTCTGGGTGGGGGGAAGGCATCTCGGGGGTGGGGAGCCCAGCCTGCCTGGCAGCAGCCAATCCCAAACAATAGCCACAGCGTGCACCCTGCACCTTCCGTCTCACAAGAGCGGGAAAGTCTGGCCATATCGCTGGAAGACAACTTCCCCTCGAGCCCCACATCAGTTGGGCTTTGCATTCCACAACCCAACTGCTGAGTCAGCACTCCTAAGTGTCCTATAAGGGCTTAGATGGGGAGGCCGTGACCCCAAAACTGAAACTGTCAGACACCTGTGCTCACCTGTGCAATGCGCCTGGGCTGGCACAGGACATATAGTGTCTGCTATGATTTATCTTAAGAGAGGAGTCCAGCTGTGTCCAAATGAGGGATCAGTGCAAACTAAAAGCTTGAGAATCCTACTCAGCCATAGAAAAGGATAAAAATAATGCCACTTGCAGAAGCATGTATGGACAGAGATTGTCCTATTGAGTAAAGCAAGTCAGAGAAAGACAGATATCACATGATATTGCTTGTATGTAAAATGTAAAATATAACAAAATGAACTTATCTATAAGACATACACAGAATCACAGACATAGAGAACAGACTCCTGGTTGCCCAGGGAGAGGAGGTGGGGAGGGATGGACTGGGCCTTCGGGGAGAGCATATGCAAACTATTATGCACAGAATGGACAAACAACAAGGTCCCACCATACAGCTGTATGCTGTGTAGCTCCTACAGGGAACTCTACTCGGTGTCCTGTGATAAGCCATAACGGAAAAGAATATGGGAAAGAAAGTACATACGTGCATAACTGAGTCACTTTGCCATACAGCAGAAATTAGCACGACATTGTAAATCAACTATACTTCAATAAAATGATAATAAAAGAAAGCTTGAACCCAGCCCAAGGCGTGGGGACATTGGTACCACGGGCCTCCACCCTCTCCTCTGCCACCTAGAGACAGGCCCTGGCTCTGAGGAGCAGCAATTTCCTGTGTGAGCCCTGCCACCTCCCTCATGGGCCAACTGCTACAGCAAGCCCCCTGTCATACATGGTCATCGGGTTCTTATCACAGACCCCAAAATAAGATCCCCTGGAGGAGGAAATGGTGACCCACTCCAGTAGTCCTGCCTGGCAAATTCCACGGACGGAGGAGCCTGGCGGGCTACAGCCCCGGGGCAGCAATGAGGTGAACACAACTGAGCACACACACACAAACAGCAACTGTCCCACCAAAGCGGCAGTGAGATCCTACTCCCTCCTCCAAAGCTGCAAACAAGAGACAAGGACTCGGCTGGCGAGGAAACACTGCAGCCGGCAGCGGCCTGCCTGGGCTCTACTGAAAGGACTCTCCGCGTGAAGATAAAAGGAAGCAAGACTGCTTTCTACACAGGAGGGTGGCTAACCGCTCAGGACGGCTTCTCCACACGTCAGGACTGTTCCAGGGCTTCCCAAGCCTGCCTTCAGCCAGTCCCACGGCTGCCCTCCTGAGTCCCTGCATCACCTCATCCTACAGTAAAGAGAAAAGAGCTGTGTGCCCAGTAAGCAGTAAAGGTGGGGTCTGGACCACGGCTGCCCCAGAGAAAACTCAGACTTGAGCTCACAGCGCTACCACCAACTAGACAGAGAAGCTGCCCCAGGGTACAAGGCCAGGAAGCAGTTTGGCCAGGAGACGAGGGTAGGATAAGTCGATGGGCCACAAGACAGTGGACCAAGGAGCTAGAAGAAGCAGGGCCCCAGACCATGCCCCTCACTGGCTCTGCTGAGGGAACAGCCTGATGTCAATGCCTACTGTGTGTGCTGAGAAGCCAAACCCAGCCTGGGTCTGAGCCCCGCTCCCCCCACCACATGTCCCCTGGTCCCTGTGTTCAGGTGGAAAGGCAGGAGTGATCCATGCAGACCTCTCCACTGAAAGGTGAGGACATCACCGAGGTCAGAGCCTTGCTCGTGGGAAACAGGCAGTCTGCTGGTTGGACCTGCGCTCCCTGGGATAGAAACAGGAATGTCAACTCACAAGAAAAGGAGAAAAACCAGCTCGTCAGGAGTGTCACCCTCCCCGCTCCCTGGCAGCTGTGACCCAGATGGGTGAGCAGGACTCCCAGCAACCCAGGCTGTGCGGGAGGGACAATGACCCTTCCCAGCATCTTCTCAAAATCCCACCCAGAAGCACCACCTGTGTTATGATGTCAGAAAAGGGGTTCCTATCCACTCCTCTCTGTTCACCCAAGGTCAATACACACTTTTTTTCTTAATGGTGAGACATGGTCATTCAGGAAATGATTCTTTAAAAACAACTTCTCACCAGCTGTTTGGCAGAATCCCTCCAGGATTTTTCCTAGGAGTACATCCGACTTAGCGCAAGCCAGAATGACGTTCCGTCTCCTGCCTGCACTTGGTGCAGATAAGGCAGCGCTGTGCAGTGACCCCAAGGTGCACAAGCCGGCTGTGACCTTGGTCTCCCTGAGCATCAGTGTCCTCCTTGGAATGTGGGCGAACCTCCCCCTCCCCCACGAGAATAAGGCAAGTTCTCACTGTTATTACCGCATGGTCACCGTCATTGTACGTGACAGTGAAAACTGGTTTCCGGCCTCTGGCTTCTAGAGACCCTCTCAGCCCGAAACACCTGCTATTTACTTCTAAATGTGTATGTTTTTTCATTAAAAAAAAAAAATCCTAGGTCTTCTTCATACCTCTGCCCCACACACACCCCAGCTCCCAGCCATGTACTTGACGATGTTCCCTTTTGCTGATACATCTGTTGTGATGGGCCTGATAGCCAGTAAAACCATTTCACTGAGTTTTAAATATCACCCACTTAGAAACTGTAAAGTAAAACCTCTTTTCTCCAACCTCTGCTCTGTAAACGCACTTGGGGTTCAAGAAATTATCTGTCTTCATGGGGGAAACCTGCAAGTGCTGATCTGCAATAGGAATTCATCAAGTGAGCAGTAACTCACCGCCCTGAGGGCGCCCTGGATAACACCGGAAGGTTTATAGCTGTTTCTGGCAATTCAGAAAGAACCTCAATAATGGTAAATAATTTTTATGTTCTTACAAGACAAAAAGCCAAAACCAACAGGAACTCTGCAGAATTTCATCTTCTTTGCTTGGTCTTGGTTTTCGTGCTGTAATGCAGGGATCCCCAACCACAGTACCAGTCCATGGCCTGTTAGGACCTGAGCCTCACAGCAGGTGAATGGTGGGCGAGCGAGCCAAGCCTTCATCTGTATTTACAGCCGCTCCCCACAGCTGTGCGAGAATTCTTCTGTAACCATCTCGCCCTACCCCCAACCATCCGTGGAAAAATTGTCTTCTGCGAAACCAGTCCCTTGCGCCAAAAAGCTTGGGGCACTCCTACCGTAATGTATCTGCAGCCTCAAAAACACATTTTCCATTTACACTCAGCTGATTCATGGTGAGAAAGCAGCCCCGGGCTGATGTTTGCTGTTCTCCTCTCCTCACAGACGACCACCAGGGCAGGGCCCTGGGCGGCTAGAGACTCAGTTCTAGACTTAGTAGTACCCCCGCCTTGCTGTTCCACCACCTGAGCCAGACCAGGGGCCCCGCCCCATCGCTGATGACAGCAGGTGAGTTCTGGGCCAGGTGCTCCCATGGCAGCACAGGGCATTTGACGGGGACAGAAACACAGATTCTAAGGAGCAACCCCCGGTGGCTCAGTTGGTAAAGAATCTGCCTGCAATGCAGGAGACCCAGATTCAACCCCTGGGAGAGGAAGATCCCCTGGAGAAGGAAATGGCAGCCCACTCCAGTACTCTTGCCTGGAAAATCCCATGGACAGAGGAGCCTGGGGGGCTACAGTCCACGGGGTCACAAAGAATCAGACTCGACTCAGCACTAAACCTACCACCAAGGACTAAGATAACCTGTCAGAGGTCAGCTGGCTGGGGGTTCTGAAAGCTTGCTGCACACTGGAATCATCCAGGGAGCTTTAAAAAAACTTTGGATTCCGAACCCAACCTGCAAGGACTCTGATTCGGGGTGTTGGGGTTGAGTTGAGGGATCTGCTTGTTTAGCCAGCAGCGCTGCATTGGGAGACCCCAGCCCTGTCCTGGTCCCTTTAACTGATAAAACAGACCTGGGTCCAGGTGGAGAAATGAATTAGGTACAGTCACCTGGGCTTATTTACGCTACAGAACCGAAGTTCCCCTTTAGTTGTTACCTGTGCCCCCTCAAGCACGACCCCCTCCCAAGCGTGACTCTGTCTTCGCTTCCTGCAAAGACACCCTTCTCTGAGCTTCAGCACAGGTGAGAGAGGGCAAGCAGCGGGTACGCACACATGGTGGTTGTTGCCCAAATGCGCCAGCCCTGCATCTCTATCAGCCGGCCTTTATCCCTTGAGGGGCAAAGTCATCATCCCCATTTCACAGACGCTGGGTCATCTGGTCAGGGACAAATATCTCCGTAAATGACAGAGCTGAGCCTTGAATCCAGGTGGTCCCTTCTGCGGTTCGTGCTTAAATCCACTGGGGGCCTCCGGCATCCATCTAGTTCAGGGTTCGGTTCCAGCCTCCTCCCCCATCCCCCAGCCAGCCCAATCTTCACCTGACAGCTTATTCCCAACGCTTCTCTTTCTCTCGTTTCCAGCTGACGTTTAATCAGCCTCAGCCCAGGGACCTCTGGTCCACTCTCTGGCTCTTCCGGGGCTGCTCCGAGTGTCATGTCTGTGCCGTGTGACTGTATGGCTGAGTAAGCAGTCCTTGGGGTCAAGGCCATAGGGCCCAGCACACAACCGTCCTGGGAGGTGCCCACGGCAGAGTGACGGTGGATGGCCTGAAGCCCGAGTGCGGAGCCAGGCTCAATCCCAGCTGCCCCCAGAGGGGTATGCACAGACACGCAAACCCATGATGTCCCTGAGGCAGCCATGCGGCCAGCAGTCAAATGAGGCCAGAGAGATGGGAGGAGGGAGGCTGGTCAACCAGGCCTCAAAGGGCATGGGAAGGCGCTTGGCTTCGGTCCTGAGAAATGAGAAGCTGCCAAAGCTTTGTGGCAGGGAGACTCCACCCTGTGACCCACTGTCTCCATGTACCAGGCAGGCCAGACTGACGGTCCCCTAAAGACAAGAACCTCATACAGTTCCTGGGGCCACTGAGTGATAGGCAGAGGCATTTCTTGTACTTGTTGGTTTGTTTATTATCATTTGCTACTTTGCACCAGTTAGTAGAATGAGAGGTACTCCAGAGAGAAATCATGATTTAAAGCTGACAAACGTCTTGTTTCTGCCCCAGTGAACACATTATCCATGACACTGCTGCTGCTGCTGCTAAGTTGCTTCAGTCATTTCCGACTCTGTGCGACCTCATAGACAGCAGCCTACCGGCTCCCCCGTCCCTGGGATTCTCCAGGCAAGAACACTGGAGTGGGTTGCCATTTCCTTCTCCAATGCATGAAAGTCAAAAGTGAAAGTGAAGTCTCTCAGCCGTGTCCGACTCTTAGCGACCCCATGGACTGCAGCCTACCAGGCTCCTCCGTCCATGTGATTTTCCAGGCAAGAGTACTGGAGAGGGGTGCCATTGCCTTCTCCATGCTCCCACAATTTATGACAAAGCCAGGAGAGAAGAGGAGTGAGGATTAACCCTATGTCATAGAAGACTTTTGGGGGAGTAAATTAATAGTGTACATGAGACTGGGAGAAGAAGACTTAGATTTCACATGTGAACTGTTGAAAATATTCTGGTAGTGCCGATTTAAGTACAAACAATGGATTTTGAGTGGCTTACCATTTTTTGAACAATATCCCATCGTTCAGGACGCTTCTTGCCCACAACTACAAAAAACAGTTTGAATTAATGCAGTTTAACTATATTTGGATGCCTCAAAATAAATTGGAATTTGGAAAAGAACCCTGATGCTGGAAAGATTTAGGGCAGGAGGAGAAGGCGGTGACAGAGGAGGAGATGGTTGGATGGCATCACCAACTCAATGGACATGAGTTTGAGCAAACTCTGGGAGATGGTGAAAGACAGGGAAGCCTGGCGTGCTGCAGCCCATGGGGTCACTAAGAGTCAGACACGACTTAGCAACTAAACAACAACAAATTAAATAATCCCAGGGCTCAGTCTATGGGTTCCTAATATTTGGAGGTTACTGTGATTGACCCCAAATAAACCAATGATCCCACACACACATCAAAACCAGTCCTGGTTTTTAGTTGACTTTCAATCTTATGCAGCCCAACACCTGAGTCTACATTTGACTGGGGCCTTTTTACCTTATTAACGTTATCCTTCACCTCTGTGGAGTTTTACAGATGGAAAGCACTCGACCAGCTGCTCTCAGTAGTGGCAGATTCGTACTGATTCTGTTTCTGCAAAGACAACCAGAAGAAAGAAAAAGACTCAACCTCTCAAAACACGAGACTTCATATGTCAAGAGCCTTAGGAATATTCATTCCTTCAATCCAGCAATTCGATTTTTGGGAATTACCTGTAAGAAAATGAGTGCAGAAGAAGCTACGTGGAGTAAGAAAGACAACAGTGCCTCTTATCTTAGAAAAGAACAGGAAGAACCCCAAGATGCAACAAGGGAACAGGTGAGGAAAGCTAGGGACAACCCCGTGGGGCCACTAAAAAGACGCTCAGGATGAATTTATGGGGACCTGAGATGGTTCTCCTTATATTATTTCATCACCTTGGAGACATCATTGATTATAAGACATACCACTGTTTCATGTATCATGAAAGAAAAAGAATCTCAGGCTGGGGTAGCTAGTAAGAGGCATCGAAGTAAAATTGGGACCCCACCCCCCGACCAAGGGCTATTCCCTGCGTGGAAGGGGAATGATAAACAGCCCCATCAGAGAGAAATGGCATTCGACTTTGACCCTAGATGTAGGGAAGGAACAAAATTAGCCCTGAGAACATTAACAAGCCAGGACTCAGGCAGGCGGGAGTCTGAGTTTGCACTAAAGCCATGGCCTAAAAACACCATGCAACTGAATGTACGTGAAATTTAATGCAAAGTCCTCCCAAGTTGACAGTGCCCCCCAGGCGACCATCAGAAGCCAACAGAACCCCCTTTGGAAGAGCTGGATTTCAAAACAGGCTGACAGTGCTTGTAAGACACCATCAATTGGGCAGTCAATTCATGACTCAGAGATGTAAAAATAAGTGAGTTGCAGGATTAACGTTAAGCAAAAAAGCAGACTAAAATGGTACTTGGATAATGAAATGTCTTTTGCAGAGGTGACCATGTGGAACGCACTACACTGAAGTGTTAATAGTGATTTTGTGTAGGTAGTAAGATGAGAGCTTTCTCCCCCTCTAAACAACGCATTTTCCAGATTTTCCTAAAGCAAGCGTGTATTTAGTGACCATAGAGGAAACAGGAGAAACAAAACAGGGTGATGTACATAGGGAGGGAGTGATCAGGGAGGGCTTCTTGGAGGTGATTCCTGAACTGGGAAGGGGGGCAGCAAGGGAGTAGTCAGAGCTGTGCACAGCTGCATCCCACGTCAGGATGGGGCCCAGGTTATGGGGCAGATGCTGGATATGTATTTGTTAAATGAATACACAAGTTGAGGAAAATCTGCTAAAACATGAGCCTAAGTCTCCAGGAGCCCCAATCAGAGTCTGGCTCTTCAGTAGGTCCACTCTCACTGGACTGAACCACTGCACAGGGCCAGGCTACTAGCTGGGCCAACAGCAGGACTCAGGAAAAAGTCTGCAGCTGAAAATTCGGCAGAAAACTATAGTTGTGTCTAGTTTCCCATCTGTGAAATGAGGGTCATGCCTCTGCCACCCCATGAACTTCAGATGATACAGAGCTTTGAAATATTGAGCCCAGCGCACCTGAAAGGCTGGGGTGCTCCAGGGTATACTCCTGGGAGCCCAGACTCCTCCCTGTAAATGCAGCATCTCTGAGCTTTAGACAAGCTGCTCTGCTCTGTCGCTCAGCACACGGGAAAGCTGCCACATCGGCTGCATCCTTCTTGCCTGCCTGTGCTTTCCTGGACACATCTACTGAACATAGGTCTGACCTAGCAACTGTGCACACAGAGATGAAAGCAGGGCCCTGCCCTCAGGGCACCAGGAACAGCCAGGCAAGCGAGGATAGGGCCCCAGTGCCTGGTGGTGTGAGCCCCAGGACTGACCGCCCGGCACAGAGGACAGGCTTCTAGAAGCAGGGACGCCTCCTCTACGGCCAAAACAGAGACCAAAGTCACCAACAGGACAGGATAAGCGAGTGTGTTCTGAGTTTTTATACAACATTGTTTCATTTCACACTTACAATTCTATGAGTTCATCTCCATCTCACCGATGGGACTGGAGGTGGGAATACTTGCCAAGGTCACGGAGCTTGGGGACAACAGCACCAGGCTTCACAAGTTGGCCTGGGAGATGGAGGAGACCACAGAGCTGACACAAAGGGCCTCGAGGGCTGGGCTTCCTCGTGAAAAAGCCGAGGTGAGCAAACCCAAGTGGGTATGCAAGGGAAAACGTCCCTGGGCCTTCTGTACAGACCATTCTCTGGCCCAGGTCACTACTAGGAGGACATTCAGAGGGGGACTCTGTCTCCTGGGGCCAGACTCCTGCCCTGGTCCCAGCTACTCAGGGGAACTGACCGTCCAGCAGGGCCCAATGCGAGTCCTTAAAAACTGAAAAGGCAGCATCGATGCAGCAGAATGAGCCACAGCAATTCAAAGTGGAAGAATGACGCAACCCGATGCTGGTGGCCGTGAATGGGGCCACTGACCAGGAATGGGTGGCCAAGAGCCATCCCTGGCTGACAGCTGGCACGGAAAGGGAGCCTCAGTCCCACAGCTTCAGGGAACTGAATGCAGAGAAGCTAAATGAACCCAGAAGCTGATTCTCATCAGTCCCTTTCAGAAGGGAATGAGGCCCTTGAATCTGGCCAGTGAGACTTGAACAGAGAACCCGCTGAGCACCCCGTGTCCAAGCTCCTGACCACTGTTGTGAGCTGCTATGCCAAGCTGGAATGAAGGGACAGGAGGAGGGGGAAGGGACAGTACAGGGCCCATGATGCTGACCTGGGGACTGGGCCTGGCTGCTGACCCCACATGTTCAGAGCGAGGGGGCAGGGAAGAACCATCCTGAGCAGGTGCAAATGGACTCATTCACTCAACCGACTTCCCTCAAGCACTAGCTGTAACGTAAGTGCTGCCTGGGGGTCCAAGCTCCAATCTCATGGAGAAAAAGGTGGCAAACAGACTCAACCCAGTGAAAGAGGTTCCCCAGGAACAAAGCCCCTGAAGTGAAGGGAGGTCAGAGAAGGGTCATCAACCCACCAGGAGTCGAGAATGTTTTCCTGGGACTGAAGCCTTGTCTTGGGTCTTGGTAGTTCAGGAAGGAGGGAGGCTGGGGTGGTGGGCTGGCCCTGAACAGAAAATGCAGAGATCAGCATGGCAAGTTCTGAGGGAGGGCGGCAGACTAGCAGGGGACCACAGGTGGGCCAAGGCAAGCTCGGGGGACCTCCCAGGCCAGCTGAGGATGCTGAGCAGGGGTGAGATCATGCGACATAGACACATTGCAGGCTGCTGCCCAGAATCAGCATGACAGGCCTGCACTGGGGGGCCAGGGTACTTATGCTCTGGGATGTATGCCAGCCTCAAGGTTGCTGAGTGGTCAGCACCTGGCACAGAACAAACAACCTCTGTTAGCTTGAAAGGTCACTGTAAAGACAGGGGTAGGTCCTTGAGACCCTAACCACATCAGGGAAAGTAGCAAAGGAGAGGAGTCTTGTACAGAACTGAGGGTCCAGGCCTATGGGCACAGGAAAGCCAGCTGTGAGGGCAGCAGACAGTAGCCTCTCCCTGTGGCTCCACCTCAAACGCATAAGCAGGCTCTGATCCCCTCAGGAGGATGCAGCAAGGACTCTTTGGATGGTGACTGGCCATCGTATGATTCCCTCTTCCTGAAGGGAGAGAACCAGGTCCCTGTCCTGAGGAGCTGCAGAGATGGGACAACATACTCCAGACTTCAACCTCTGCCACAAAGACAGTAAAGTATGGGACAACATACTCCAAACTCTAACCTCTGCCACAAAGATAGTAAAGACAGATGACCCTGAGGTCATCTGGCTACAGGATTTCTGCCCATTCCAACAGGGCCCAGAAGACCTGGCCTGGCCACCGCCTCCCTGGGGGGTTGCCAGTCAGTCCCACCCCTAAAGGATTTACTTGCCCCAGTGTGGTAAATATTAGTGGCTTGCATTTCTCTAAACACAAAGTGTTTTCCGTATAGATTCATCTCAACCTCAAAATGGTCCTAAGTGCTATTATTAGCCCATTTTGTAGTTGGACTGGCAGAGGGGTTTGGAATTTTAAATTTTGTTTTTGCTGACAAATCCCTCCTTGAAAGGAAACAGTAAAAGAAAAACCAGGATGCAAAACAGATGGATTAGAGCCTGGGAGGAAGGGGTGGAGGGTGGACCTGGTGTCCCATATAGTCAACAGTCTCCCCACAGTGACTCCCAAGGGGTCCTAACAAACACGGGGCCCTGAAGAATGGAGTCTGAGCTCAAGGCTCACTCAGCTGGAGTCCCTTTCCTAAGGACCACCTAACTGGCTCAGCTGAGGGGAGGGCGGTGAAGCTGTGGGAGAGCTTTGAGAGATGGGACTGTCCACCCTTCACCAGGCTTCACCAACGTCGAGGTGGACTGGGGAAGGCGGGCTCCTGTGTCTGGACCATGGCCCCCACTTTTATCTCTGGAACCCCTTCCTTGGGAGACCCCACACCAGCTGAGCCCCGTTGACGGGCTCAGAGCCCAGCACTTGAGTGCGGCAGATTCTATGGGAGCTGGAGGGCAGAAGGGCGAGCAGCCAGGGCTCTAAAGAGAAAGGCTGGAGAAGGCAGGGAGGGGCCTCCAGCGTCAGCGCAGCTGGCAAGAGGGGCTCCTGGATACCACCACGGCCGGCCCCCAACTTACAGCCCAGGACCCCTGAGGCCAAGAGAGCACACGTCCTGCCCAGGTTTCTCAGCGGCTGGGTGGCAGGACTTGAACTGGAAGCCAGATTTCTTGACCTCTGGCTCCAGCCCCTGGCCCCAACAGTATCTGTGAGAATCAGACTAAGGCAGGGCAAGACAAGTCAAACGAGGACGAGGGACTCAATCGGAATCTCCATTCTGCTCTAAGTTGCCGGATGACCAGCGGCAGGAAGCACCTGCTTGTCGCAACTTCACCAACGGACGCTGCGGGGTGTAATGCCCTTCCATCGCCCACCTTCCACCTCGGGGTTGAGTCACCCCGGCACTCTGCCTCGGCCACTTCACAGACGGCCAGAGAACGGCCGGCGGTCCGCCCGGCGGGGTCCAGCCCCGGAAGCCGCCCGTTCCAGGCACAACCCGGGCGCTGACAGCACACACGAGCGCCTCTCCGCACAGGCACAAGCCCACCGCCTCCCGCGCGCACACACACCCCGCTCTGTGCATTGAGTCAGCAGCACCCAAGCCCTCGCTCACAAACTCCCACACTCCCCCGGCCCCCGCCCAGCTCGCTCCCACGCCGTCCGCCATCAGCGCAGCGGGCGCCCAAGCCTCACCGCCGGCGCCTGAGCCCCTTGGCCGTCTGAGCCCCCTCGTCGTCGGCGGGCGAAGGTGGGGCGCCGGCGGCAGGCCGCGCCTACCACCCTTCGGTCCCGCCCCCTGAGCTGAGCCCCGCCCCCTACCGCTGTTCGGCCCCGCCCCCTGCCCGGCCGGAGGATATGAGCTCACTCCCGCCTCCCTACTCCCGACGCCGCCAGGAAGCGGCCGCTTGAGGTCGCCGCCCGCTCGCTAGCAACGGACCGGCCAGGGAGCCACCAGCGCGCCAGGAACCCGGCCAGAATCCTCTGCCCCTACCCTTCCCGCGCCACACGCAGTAGCTGCTTTCCAAATGGGTACAGAGTGAAGGCGGGCGGCAGGGTTGGCGCTGCTCCAGCTCGCAGACGCCCGGCGCCGCCCGGCCTCTCGGGTCACGGGGAGAGCGCCGGCGCGGACGCCCCGCCCACCGCCCTTCCGGCCAGGCCACGTGACCGCGCGCGCACGTGTTTCGGCCTCTAGGTGCCGCGGGCCGGAAGCCGGTCCCGGCCGGCGCCCGGCCGCTGTCCACCAAGAGAAGGCCCCGGCGAGGCGGCGAGGCGGCGGGTCTGGGAACGGGGCAGAGGCGGCACCCACCGGAAGGCAGGCAGCGGCCTGGCCATGAACCCCAGGGGCCTATTCCAGGACTTCAACCCGAGTAAGTTCCTCATCTACGCTTGCCTGCTGCTCTTCTCAGTGCTGCTGCCCCTCCGACTGGACGGCGTCATCCAATGGAGCTACTGGGCCGTGTTCGCCCCCATCTGGTTGTGGAAGCTTCTGGTCCTCGCGGGCGCCTCTGTCGGCGCGGGCGTTTGGGTGCGAAACCCGCGCTACCGCACGGAGGGAGAGGCCTGTGTGGAGTTCAAGGCCATGCTGATTGCCGTAGGCATCCACCTGCTGCTGCTCATGTTCGAGGTCCTGGTCTGCGATCGGGTGGAGCGGGGGACCCACTTCTGGCTGCTGGTCTTCATGCCGCTCTTCTTTGTGTCCCCGGTGTCCGTGGCCGCCTGCCTTTGGGGCTTCCGACACGACCGGTCCCTGGAGCTGGAGATCCTGTGCTCCGTCAACATCCTGCAGTTCATCTTCATCGCCCTCAGGCTGGACCGGATCATCCACTGGCCGTGGCTGGTGGTGTTTGTGCCACTGTGGATCCTCATGTCATTCCTTTGCCTGGTGGTCCTCTATTACATCGTCTGGTCCCTCCTGTTCCTGCGCTCCCTGGATGTGGTTGCTGAGCAGCGAAGAACCCACGTGACCATGGCCATCTGCTGGATAACCATCGTGGTGCCGCTGCTCATTTTCGAGGTTCTGCTGGTGCACAGGCTAGATGGACACAACATGTTCTCCTACATCTCCATATTCGTCCCCCTTTGGCTCTCATTAATCACATTAATGGCCACAACGTTTAGGCGAAAAGGGGGCAACCATTGGTGGTTTGGTATTCGCAGAGATTTCTGTCAGTTTCTGCTTGAAATTTTCCCATTTTTAAGAGAATATGGGAACATTTCCTATGATCTACATCATGAAGATAGTGAAGATGCTGAAGAAACATCGGCTCCAGAAGCTCCTAAAATTGCTCCAATGTTTGGAAAGAAGGCCAGGGTGGTGATAACACAGAGCCCTGGGAAATATGTCCCCCCACCCCCCAAGTTAAATATTGACATGCCTGATTAAACCTCTCTTCTGGGGAGTGCTCACAAGTGGAAGAGAAGTCATATACACACAAAATCCACCTTACTTTGGCCTCTTTGCCCATCCATGCCAAATCTGGAACTGAAAACAGGCTTCAAAACATCATTTCATGCTTTGAAATTGCTGCCTATCAGTGACTCATCAGTATTCACCAGAGATGCAGGAGGCTCTTTTGCTGTGTAGGTGTGTGTGTGTGTGCACACGTGCAGTGTGCCTCCATGTTTGAGGAACTTGTTTTCTAGGCTCATGCTTGCAGAGCTAGCTGAGAGCAGTAAATTGAGTTGTTCTGGTAGGTCCTCAAATGGAATAACTACCTGGGTTTTTTTTAAGTGGTACTATACCTATGGAAAGTATTTAGAAAAGTATTTTTATACACTGCTAACGTAAAACTATTTCAGATTGTGCCTGCTGTGACATAATAGCAAATGTAAAGAATTCTCTTTCCCACCACTTGCATATAAACCTCATAGTTGTTATTTTCAGTGTTTCTGGTGTTAAAATGGTTTTTCTTTTGGCTTTACTGATACTGGTCTTTAATAGCCTAATAGGTGAATTTTTCTAATGCAGTGAGTCCACCCATATTTATATGACTATTTTAGCAATGTAATATATATTATGTTGAATTCTAGTTCTGTGCAGTGTATTATGTTAAAGTATTTTAAGTTTGTGAAGATATCTATGTCTACTGCAGATGTTAAAAATTGCTTAAAACATGAATATGTCCTGGTGTGGGGTCTTATCAGTTCTAGGCATGAATACAGGGATTGAAGGTCCCAAGGATCTTACTAGTCAGGTGTTAGATGATTCTAACAGTTGGGAGGTTTCTCTTGGAAGGGACCACTGTCCTTTGGGAACAGGTGACATGCCCCAGTGTGGTATCAGACCCTAAAGTGACAGCGTATTTAGCACCTTGAATTATTCCACACAGGCAAGAACATCTCTTCAGGAACGATCAAAAGAAGCAGATGGTTTGTCCATTTCTAAGAATCATAGAATCTTAGTTGGCCGTGATACAATGGTGTTTGTACTTGTCATTGGAAAGCCAGAGAAATTGACCATAACCTGAAATGGCCAACAGATTCAAGTATTATTTTAAGGCCCAACCTTCTTGATCGGGCAGTGACAGGGAAATAATAGCTCAGGTTATTTTTAAAATAAGTAGTTTTTCTAGGTATTGGTGGTACCAGGGAATCAGAAGGGCGAAAAGCATATCCTAGGAGAGTAATGTTCTTCTGACTAAGAACAAACAAATACTTTCAAAAGGAGGTTACCCTTTAAAAAAAAAAACAAAAAGGTTAAAAGTAAAAGGAGTATTGATCTTATTACCAGGCTCCATCTGAACTTAAGTAAACAGTCTACCTGGTGAGAGGACAAGCTTGCAGCAAAAGCCAGCTCTTTGGAACCTAGGTCCCTGGTAGCCTAGGGGCGCCGTAGCTCAGTCTAATCACCTAGAGCTGAACTGAGGTGAGAGCCATGCACAGCTGGCCCCTGCCAGCTCTCAGGATGTGGGAGGTGGCCTGAGCAACTGTGTGTAATGTTTCCTAAGCGAGGATTCACTCCCTTTCTCAGTAAATATGTATTGAGGACCTACTCTGAGCCAGACATGTATGTGCAGGTCCATTGGAGAGCAGTTCAGAGGTGGCCCCAGCCTACTCATCACAGTAGCCTGCCTGTGGGAAAAGCTAGGCCAGCACACATGGGAGGATGCCACTGGCTCAGGGTGAACTTCACTTGGAACCTCAGGCCCATATTTCTTTCTGGAGCCCTGCCCTGAAGGCCCTTCCACTCCCAAATAATACCTCAAACGGCTTAGCTTACACTTTGGGAAGACCTGGGAGGAAAGGAGAAGGTTACCTGAGGAATCCAAGGGCAGGTTCAGTGGCGGCATTGGGATAACCCTTCCCTTCTGGTTACAGTTTGAGGCCAGGGACTTGACACCTGAAACAATCCCTCCCAACCTGGGGGGTCACCCCCCACACTTACCCTACCCATCTCCTCACTATCCCAGGGTGGCCTGGAGTTGGAAAGCCAGTGCCTAGATGTGATGACACGCTTGCTCACCCATTGGGTCTTCCCCTGTCAAGCCACTTTCCTGCCTCAAGACCATATTAAGTAAGAACGGTGGTAATGACAGTTGTAGAAAAGTTGTTTCATCTGTAAAAGTGAATACAGTCTCAGCTCTGCCTGGGGCTTACCTAATTGCCAGTGCGACTCTGACTATCCACGGTAGTAGCATGTGTTAAATTCTGTAACTAGTTTGTTCTGTAAGATGCTTAATCAGTTTTTACTGTGAAACATCCTCAAAAATCTCAGCACCCTACCAATTACATATTTTCACCCTGGGGCCTTACACTTCAGGCTGAGACTATGGTCCAGGTCTGTCCCACAAAGCATCCCGCATCCCTGATTCTATTCCAGATCCTGTAGCAGGATTAGCAGTCCCTGGGAGATGTCCTTTCTCATGGCAGAAGCACAAGAGGCCAAGCCAATCCCACAAGCAGACCTGTAATCCCTACTCACACATGGTGTATGACATACTGTTCTGTGGGTCCAAGCACAAGGCCAAAGCCCAACCTCAGGGCGGCCAGTTCAAGCCAAAGGAACGATGACACAGTCTGCACCAATGTTGTGAGATAGTTTTGAAGGCTGGAATCACATAATTTGTGGTAGAGTTATTTCCCCCCTAATGTTTTACAAGCATTCTGTCATGTTTTAAAGTTCACTGTTTACTATTGTAATAATAGAAGGGAGTCTTGGGAGGGAGGAGGGGATTTGAGGTGAGATGAGAAAGACCGTGCATGAAGACTCCTCTAGTGTGGAGGGTTCTAGGGGCTCCACACACAATGGGTTTATAACAGTGCTGGACTCAAGAGGGTTTCCCTGGGGACCCTGCAGGGTGTTCTGGAAAGGTCCAGCCTGAGCACAGGGGGACCAGCCAGGGAGGTGCTGGGAAACAAGGAAGAAGCGGAGTCTAGGTGGGCCTCAGCAGCAGGTGAGGGTCAGAGTGGACCCGCCTGTCCAGGCCTCTGACTTGTGGAGGAAGCCATCAGGAGCATCCAGGAAGCTCACACGCTGGCAGGAAGGCTGGGACCAAACTCAGCAGGCATGTGTGGATCAAGGGAAGTTGTGCTGCCGGAAACCCCAGCAAGTTTGTACCTCAGAGACTGTCTGGTGAGGATGCTGCAGCTGGTGACCCCACCATCTGTCACAAGAGGCTGCCACCAGAATGACAAACGCCGCCAGTGTGGCCCTGCTGCTATGAGTACCTCCTCAACCGTCTGCCAGAAGCTCAAGGCTCCAGTACCGGAGGGCAGGTGTGATGGCAATCAGGTGTGCACTCGCCCTTCAGACTCTAGGACTGAGAGGGGAAGTGACCTGGCTCCTGTGGAGCTGGGAGGAGGAGGCTGGCTATGCTCAGCTGAAACATGCTCAGTAGAGGATCTGCCCAGAAGAGAAGGGTGTTCAGACACTGGGTGACCAAAGCTACTGACCAAATCAGTCATGTGTCCTTATGAGCTTATGCTTCAAAATCATGGCTCCCGTCTGGCGGGACACAAGTGGCCTCAAGACCAAGCAGGGATCACCCCTCCCCGAGGAAGAAGGGAGACGACGCAGAGCTGCTGCGTTGATTCCCTCATCCACCTCTTAATCCACAGCGTTTAGAGACGTCTCTTCCTTTCCTGTCATGTTCTCTGTATATTCTAGAATGTGTGGATTAAAGTGACTACCAGAGCAGGCCTCCAAATGCAGTCCGAGGATCCCAGGTGCCTGCAAGCATCTCCCCTCCCCACAACACCTCTGGGGGATGCAGATTCTCTTCATGCTTCAGCGGAGACGACACACCACAGCAGGTGAGATGCGGACACAAACCTGAGACGCAGCGCCTTCCACTAAGCCAGATGCTAAAGGTTTGCAAAAATGCAAAAACAATGCCACTCCTCTACTCACCAGATTTCTTGTTATTTTTCATTTTTAAAAAAAGTTAACATGTAATGGACTTTTTCTTTTTAAAAAATAATATTTTTTAAAGTCATAGTTTTTCCTGTCTATCGTGGTAAACGTTACTACTACTCACATAAAAGCACCTTGGGAGCCTCAACAATGTGTAAGAGTGTTAAAGGAGTCCCATGACCAAAAACTTTTGAGAACTGCTGCCCTGTATTCCTATGGGCAGAAGAGAGGAAGGAAAATTAAAACTGGGTGAGAGATATTAAAACCCATGTCCATGGCAGGGAGGGGACCGTAAAAGGCACTGGTCTGCCCCGCAGCTTATGGGATGCTCCCTCCTCTGCTACCTTCCATGGCCCCATTGGCCTCCGCCAGCACCTCAGGTGGCTGGGTTATGTAACCCAGTAGGGTAACTCATATCTTTGTTCTGGGTAGCCTGAGCCCTTTGCTGGTCTTGCTGGGTTTTCATTTATTAATAATTTCACCTAAAACTAAGAGGGTCCTGAGGGAATGCCTGGAAATGGCCATAATCCTCTTCCCTTTTTGTGGCAGCCACACTTATCCCCAGAGATCCCCGCCCCTCGCCCACCCCACTCCAAGGGTGGCTGTGTTGGCTGCAGGAGGGTGACCCTGACTGCCAGGAGGAAGCAGTGATGGACAGTCATCCCCTTGGAGCTCATGGGCCACCTCTGTGTTCTCAGGATGTCCTGTTGGCTAAATCGTTCACTGAAGGGCCTGAGAGGGGAAGTGGGTTTCAACACCTCCCTCTACTGCAGGGGCTGCAGGCTCCCCAGGTCCCCTACTCCACCCACTGATGCCCTTCCCCTGTCTGTCACCTGCCACCACCCTGTATGCAGAGTGTGGGTCCACTTGGTCCATCCCATCTCGACCCCTGCCAACCCCTGGTGCTCCCAGTAGCCTGGCCACAGGGGCTGTCCCTCCTGGGCAAGGGCCTCCCACCCCCACAAGTGCCTCCTGCCCTCCATCCTCTGCTCCACAGCACAACCCTCTCACATCCTGACCTGAGCAACTCTCTGGAGTGGAAACATGACCAGTTGGATGTGGCTGAAGTCCCACCCCTTGTGGCCCACCCACCCCACTTCCCAATACCCAGCTTGTTTAATGGCAGGACTCTGTCTGGGTGTATGTTGTGGGAGTGGGGGGCTGCTGTCCTGGTGGTTAAATATTCTGAGCATCACTTATGGCCCCTTGTCTACCCAAGGCCCGACTTGCCCTTTTCCTTGGTCCCTGCCTGGCTCTTGTCCCCTTGGACAGGATGGGCCTGGTCTTCCTGCTGACCCTGAAGACCAGGCCAGTCTCAGCCCCAGGCCAGGGGTACATGCTATAACCACAGGACTGTGAAGCATCAAACACCCCCAAGAGTTGGGAGACCAGGGCCACAGCTGCCTAGACCCAAGTCCTAGCTGAGGGAGGTTAACAGGGCCAGAACACACAGGCAGGGCAGTCTCTGAATGGCCACCTTCCTTCCCAGAGGCTTTGGGTGGAAGTCACAGGTTGAGGTGGGGGGGGCCCTACCTGGGATGTCCCAAAGACCCTGCCACCCATAGACCTGCTTAAGGACCCCTGGCAGATGAGAACAGGCCCAGCAGGCCTCCCAGCACTCCATGAGTACCTGGACCAGCCCTGGTGGTCTGTGGGAGGGGAAGACCCAGAAAGGAAGAAGGCACAGGCCCCTCCATCACAGGGCCCCTGCACACAAGGTCAAGCAACAGCCATGTGCCCAATATACAGTCTAAGCTCAGGCTACCACGAGAGAAGACTATAAACGGTGACTTACACAACACTAGTCTATTTTCCCACCATTCTGGAGGCTGGACGTCTGAGATCAGGTCCTCTGTCAGATTCTGATGAGGGCTTCTGGCTGGCAGATGGCCCCGTTCCCACAGTGACCTCATTGTAACCTCATGTGGACGAGACAGAGGAAACCAGATCTCTGGAGTTTCTTCTTACAAGGGCACTAATACCATCGTGTGGCCCCACCCTCATGACCTCATCTAAACTGAATCATCTCCCAAAGGCCCCATTTCCGAATGCAATCACACTGGGAGGTAGGGCTTCAATTTATGAATTTGGGCCGGCAGGGGGTGAGGCTGGGGGGAACAGTTCAGTCCCAGGCACCCACTAAACACGACAGGCCCAAAGGCAGGTGTTCTGAGCACCTCACTGAGTACCTTCTGTCTACCAAGTGCAGTGATATGAGACCACAGAAAACATACCCTCTGGTCTCTGTCCCCAGTCCCTGATACAGGGCTCCTGACTCTTGTAAATTCCCGAGCAGTAAAGAGCACTAAGTAAAGCAGTGCTAAGAGCATCGTTGTTTGCTCTAGCATCTTTTGCTACTCTGGTTAGCTCCTGGGTGGAGCTGGTCACCAGAGAGACAAAACGATTCCATGCTTGGAATTTTCAGGCCCACCCCCATGTACTGGAGAGAGGAGAGGGGCTGGGGATGGAGTCAGTGAGGATCATATCCACATGAGGGAGCCTCCATCAAACCCCACTGGTATGTGGTTGGAGAGCTCCCAGATAGAGGAACCAGGTGGGTGATGCTCCCAAATTCCTCAGGAACAGAAGTGCCTTCACCAGGGACCCTCACAGACCTGGACCCTGCTCCCAAGTAAGGTCACAATTGCAGGTGCCAGGGGTTAGGACTTGACCAGATCTTTCAGGAGGGCACGATTCCACCAACAGGAAGGTCACAGTGAGCAGTCATGCCTCCAGGAACCCATGAGTCTAAGTTATAAGAGGCAAGATTTCTGTCAGTTTGGGGAGACTTTCTCAACTACAAGATCCACCTTCTCTGTCACCTGTCGGGGAGCCTCCCTCTCTCTCTGGCCTGGGGGTGGGAGCCAGGTGAGGGGCAGAGCTGCTCTGCTCACCCCACAGTGACAAGGCCCTGCCCTCCCTGTAAATCCAAGCAGTATCTGCTCACAGCCCCAGAGGAGGGGGAGGAATTCCCAGGTGGCTCCAAACAAGAAGGGTCCCCTTCACAGAGAGGCCATGCTTTACCTGAGGGCCCTGCAGGTGAGGCTTGAGGAACCGGTACCAGACCTGCCCTCCAGAGGATCTATTTTGGGTCAGCAGATCCTGCTTCAAATCCCACCCACGTAAGTTCAGCCTGGTTACCAGGCTGGAGCAGTGGAAAGGCAGGGCTCACAGTGGGACCAGGGAAGGTGGGCAGGTGACAGGTTGGCTTGTCTGCAGAAGCTCGGGGAGGTCTCAGAGGGAGCAGTGCAGCCCCCACACCACTGCTCCTCTCAGAGGGCCAGGAGGGTAGACCAAAGCACCTCATCCTTTGCTAAAGCTGGCAGCTTCTAGAATCTGGCCATGCCCTTGAGGCCCTGAAACCTAGAGGCCTCACAGCAGGACACTCACTGTTTTGGGTCTTGCTCTTGGTCCGCAAGAATTTCCCTGGTAAAGAATCTGCCTGCCAAGTAGGAGACGGAGGTTCAATCCCTGGGATGGTAAGAACCCCTGGAGAAGTGGCAGCCCACTCCAGTACACTTGATTGGAAGATCCTGATGCTGGGAAAGATTGAGGGCAAAAGGAGAAGCGGGCGGCAGAGGATACTCTGGTTAGATAACATCACTGACTCAATGGACTTGAATTTGAGCAAACTCCGGGAGATAGTGGAGGACAGAGGAGCTTGGTGTGCCACAGTCCACAGGGTCACAAAGAGACACAACTTAGCAACTGAACAACAAACTGGTCTGCAGCTAATGGTAATAGTCAGTACCAGTCAGCACCACTTCCTCCAGGAAGCTCTCCTTGATGCCACCTGCCCACTTGGGATGGATGAATATCTCTGGCTTCCCTGTTTCATAGTGCTCATCTTGCTGTATTAACAGGATCTGTTTCTACACCTGATCCCTTAGAGGGTGGGGGAGGGGCCTCCTGGAGGGCTGGCCAGTTGTCCCAGATCGCTGATAGGCCTGGCACACTGCCAGTCGAAGGATAAGCGGATGAGTGAACCAAGGGCACTGGCGCCAGCTCCTGAGCCGTCACCTCCTGACTGTCCAGAGGGGATGAGGAGTGAGAAGCAGAATCAGATAAGAGAGGTGGGAGGGGGTGATCAAGGGTAGTGAGAAGCACCCAGCACCCCTTGCAGAAAAGTTGCTCAGCAGCTGGAGAGGGCAGAGCAAAGGTCCCAAACCCTCAGGAAGAGATGGATCAAGGCCGGCTGGAGCCAGGACACATCCTCGCGAGGCACAGCCCTGGAGCCTCACCGTGGGTTTAACCGTGGAGTCACAGGGCAGCACTGACCTCATGCAGACGTGCTTCTAGATCTTTGGGCCTCATCATCTCAACTCCCCAGAGGCCAATCAGAGTCTGAAAGTCTTTTCAAGGCTCCAGTGGTGGAGCTAAGCCCAGGGCCCTCTTGGCATGACCTGGACCTTCCTTCTCCCTGGACAGAGCAGCCTCTGCTTGAGGGACACAGGCCCTCTCAGCCAAAAGGAGATGTTGGAGGGGCAGGGTGGGGGAAGTGTATGGGGGGCTGTGGTCTGACCACAGTGTCAGCCTGCGGGAGGCCAGTGAGCTGGAGCAGACATAGCAGCCACTTCCCCCAGGGGCCCATTCACTTGTTGGCCATGGCCAAGCCCTGCTGCCCGCCACCCCCTAGAGCAACCCCAGCGGCACCCTCACAGGTTCAGAGAGCACCAGCAGCACCAGCAGTGAGGCCAGGACCATAAAGCCTCAGTGCAGGGGTGGTGCATGGATCCAGACCAGCCCCGGCGTCCTCCCGACTCTCATGGGGACCCACTGCACCTCTCTGGCTCAGGCACCATCCTGCTGTTTTGATGTACCAGACAGCCTCAGGTCAAAGGCCCACACAGCGTGGGAAAGTTGGGGACCTCAAGGCGGATGAAGAGGCCACACCACCAGGCAGACAAGCCCAGGAGGGGAGTCCTGCAGAAGCAGTGAGCCGCTCTGGCTGCTGCCGGGACTCGGGGCTGGATGGGTCTCCTGTCACTCAAGCTCCGGCTGCCCTGCCCTCCTCTCCAGCTGGGGAGCAGGTGAGCCCCTCCTGGGAGGTTTTCCCACAGACCTGAGAAACAAGACCATTCACAGGGCCTCTCAAACTGTGTCTGGATCTCCATAATGAAATGATGAGCTGGAGGGAAGTGCAAGATGGCACGAAGCCCCATCTCACCCCTCAGTTCTGAGCCTGCAGGCCACCCCCACCTCCCACCAGCCTCCTTGGGACAGCTTCCTTCTGAAAGACCCCCCCCCCCCATTTACCATCATGACTTGTGCAATTCCCGGCTCCCCTGAAGGTGCCCTGGGAGGGCAGAAAGAGTTGCTTTCAGAAAGGTTGGTTACTTGGTGAAAATTCCTCTCTTTTTCTCAGTAAGCCTAGGAAGGACTCGAAGTTTCTGCTGGCGTGGTTTCTGCCTCCTCTTTCTAACTGTGACTTTTCTGACTGCAGCAGGGGTTTCTGTTTGGACATCTTTATATGATCTTGATATGATCCGTTATTCTCTTTTTCAGGTAATTCAGTGTGCCTTCCATTTCCTGTTTCTTTTCTCATTTTTTAAAAATGAGTTATTTGGTTTTTAATTATTTTTGGCCACACTGGGTCTTCATCGCTATGCGTGGGCTTTCTCTAGTTGTGGCTCATGGGCTCAACTGTCCCATGCTCTGCGGAATCTTCCCAGACCAGGGATCAGACCAGTGTACTGTGCATTGGCAGGCAGCTTCTTCACCAGTGGACCACCAGGGAAGTCTTCCTGTTTCTTTTTCACAGCAGTTTTCAAATAAAGGTTGAACTTGAACAAGGGCTCCTCTTCCTGGAGGTCTCTGTCCTAACATCCCACCCCAAGCTGCCCCCTCCTCTCCGTTCTTCCCTCACGATGGGACTGTCCTTCAAAGCATCTTTCAGTGTTGTCTACAATTGTTCTTTCTTTGATGGATTTCTGAAGGATGCTTTGGTCACAGTTACTTGAAATAGGATGTGATTCTGTCCATTTTCTCAATCTTTCTGGCGAGCCTCAGCCTGACGTATCTGAGTACATAGACTTCTCATCTTTCAGGTCTCTTTGAGAAGTCTCTGTTGAGCTCAAGAAAAGACTGAGATTTTCAAGCTTTTTGTTATACGTCTCCAGTGTTTGTGTTGCCTTCAAACAAGAACAATATGCAGTGTCTTATCTAAAGTGACTAAGTCCTGGGGTAGGACTGACTTCTCAGCCCATTGATTCAGCAGCTTGATGACGTCATCAAGGCTCTGTCTGTCTGCTGCTGCCCCTGTGGTAGCTTCATCCTCAGCCTCATCCCCAGAGGCCGCCGCTGTTTCAGACACTGGGTCGGAGAACAGCATCTCCTCACCAGCTCTTAGCTGGGAACAAAGGAACCCTTCTGAGAAGCCCTCCAGCAGACTTCACCCATCTCACTGGCCTGAACTGGGTGAATGGTGAACTACACTGATAGATTTTCATTTCTGGATAAATCCTACTTAGTCTTTATGTCATATTCTTTTAAATGTATTATTGGATTCAGTTTGCCCAAGCTTTGTTAGGAATTTTTGTACTGACGCTTATAAAAAATGTTGATTTGTAGTTTCCTTTTTGTTAAGTCTTTGTCTAGTTTTAATAACAGGGAAATGCTGGTCTTAAAGAATAATTTGGGGGTATTCCCTTTCCCATTTGTTGCAAAGCTGTATAGAATGAGAGTTACGTCTTCCTTAAATGTTAGTTAACATTCTCCATTGAGACCATCTGGGCCTGATTTTCTTTGTGGGAAGATATTTAACTACAGCTGAAGTTTCTTTTGTTTGTGACTTACATGTTGTCTACAGCTCTTTTGTCCTATACTGACAGTAGTTGCAAGAGGCAATATGGGTGGCAAAGCTTAGAATATATATATCCGGCTCTTTTCAGAAAAAGTCTGCTGATTCCTATGCTTAAGACAATGAAGCCTGAGCTTAAGAGCTGACTGACGAAGCTACATGTGAATTTTAGATATTTTACTAACTGAAATCTCAGAGAATGTGACACAGCACCAATGGCTCTTGCTTTTCTTATCTGTAAATTAGAAATACCAGCAGTCAACTTCTGTAAGGCTTATTTCATCTCAGGCCTAAGACTATTACCATATATTACTGTAGATTCTTATTTTCTCAGCACCCCCCCCCCCCGGAATTTCTTTTATAATTATATGACTACTCAGGTTATCCACGTCTTGAATGAGTTTGGTAGTTTGTGTCTTTGAATTTGTCCATTTCTCCTAAATTGTCAACTTTATTGGGATAAAGTTGTTCATAACATTCCCTTATTATTTAAAATTATATTTTTAGTCTTTTCTATTGAATGAAAGATTCTTTTAAAATTCTATAGTGCTTTATAGTTTTCAAAATTTCATACACACAATTTCATATAATCCCCCTTATCATCCTATAGGGCCTACTGATTCTGCTGTGATGTCATCTTATTACCCAGCAACTGGGTTGGCCTCTTGGTAGGTGTCAAGCCAACAGACATGACCAAACCAAAGCTCAGGAGAAGATAAGGTTTATTACTTGCAGCAAGTAAGAACACCAGGGATCTTTCCCAAAGCAGTGTCTCCTCAGACAGCAAAACCGGGGAAGTTGTAAGCTAAGAGTCCAGGCATATTCATGAGGGGGACTGAGCAGAAGAGAATTCAGCACAGAATTGGGACCAAGAGAGACAAAGTCCAAGCTTCAGTAGATTTAAATCAGGAGCATCAACACCATCATTCCACCCTTTACCTGGGTGGGGGCCTTACTTCTTACAGAACTCAGAGATACATTGTTGTGTGTATCCCTTGACGGGGACCAGGACCCTGACCACAAGGGTGCACTGTTGTTTCCTGGATGCTCCCCCCTTGGCTCACCTTCCTCTCCCTTCCTTGATTAGCAACTGTTTGAACCTTCCCTTTGGAACTCAACCGTCGTTGCTGGTGGCTCAGAGGGTAAAGAGTCTGTCTGCAATGCAGGAGACCCAGCTTTGATCCCTGGGTTGGGAAGATCCCCTGGAGAAGGAAATGGCAACCCACTCCAGTATTCTTGCCTGGAAAATCCCATGGACGGAAGAGCCTGGCAGGCTATAGTCCAGGCAGTCGCAAAGACTGAGTGACTTCACTTTGGAACTCAGGGGTCATGGAGGCTAAAACCTATTCCCTATAAACAAGAAGGACTTCCCTGGTGGCTCAGATGGTAAAGAATCTGCCTGCAGTATGGGAGACCTGGGTTCAATCCCTGGGTTGGGAAGATTCCCCTGGAGGATGGCATGGCAACCCACTCCAGTATTTTTGCCTGGAGAATCCCCATGGACAGACAAGCCTGGCGGGCTACAGTCCATGGGGTTGCAAAGAGTCAGACACAAATGAACGACTAAGTATAAACAAGAAACAGGGGACACAGAAAGGGTTTGTACCGGGAGCCCCACAGGGTCCTGCTTTATTTCAACCTCTCTACTTGTAATTTTTCATTTCTCCCTTTTTTCCCCTTAGTTTTACTCATTAGAGATTTATTAATTTTATTGGTCTTCTCAAGGAATCACTTTTTGGTTACCTTTATTTCTTGTTACATTTTTTGGTTCTCATTTTCATTGATTACTGCTTTTTATTATGCTCTTTCTTCTGCTTACTTTGGACTCAATTACTTTCTCTTACTCTTTTTAAGGTGTAATCTGGGCTCAATGATTTGAGAACTTTTCTGATAGAAGCATTAAGTGGTATAAATTTTCTTTTACTAATTTAGCTGTAGCCAGCAGGCTTTGAGGTTTTTATTTTCATTCAGTTAAAAACACTTAATTTCCCTTTTGATTTCTTTCCACCACTCAGTTACTCAGAAGTGGGTTATTTAGCTCCTAAGTACCTGAGGATGTTCTGGACACCTTTCTGCCGCTGGTTTCTAGTTTGACCCCATTATGTGTGTGTGCTCAGGTGCTTACATTATGTGTGTGTGCTTTGCAGCCCTATGGACTGTAGCCTGCCAGGCTCCTCTGTGCATGGTTTTTCCAGGCAAGAATACTGAAGTGGGTTGCCATTCCTTCTCCAAGGGATTTTCCTGACCCAGGGATCAAACCCACATCTCCTACATTGGCAGGTGGATTCCTTACCACTGAGCCACCCTGGAAGTCTCTTAATCCCATTATAGTCAGACAACATACTTCGTATGATTTGAATCTTTTAAAATTCGTTTAGATTTGAGGTTGGGAGCAGGGGCTAGGGTTTTATGTGTTTATTCCTACTGATGGACTTAAAACATAAGAGCAAGAATAAAAGTATGAAAAGGGAAAAGCAGTGTCACCCAAAGGCCAGTTATTTGAATCACCCAGGGCTTTCCGAAAGGTAACTCCATGGGTGGGGTGGCCTGGTTCTTTATCTGTGTTGCTGGCAATGTATCTTTGAAATGGATGCCGTGGCAGTGAAAAACTTCATGTCAGACACTTAAAATTTAAAAAAGTGAATTGTAAGGCACTTACATTAGAGAAGTATTAAACTCTCTGGATATAATTGAGGATTTATATATTTCTCTTTGCACTTTTATTAGCTTTGCTTCGCGCATTCTGAGGCTCTGTTGTTTAGTGCAGTCATTTAAGATTCTTATGTTTCCTTGGTGAAGTTTTACTCTTTTCCCATTATGTATTGTCTGTCTTTATTCCTGGCAGTGTTCCTTGTTTTACGAAACTCACAGAGTATAAGACAAGCCACTCTAGAATGCACAGTTCATCAGAATCTAGTGTATGCACGATGCAGGGCGGTTGCCACCTCTATCTAGCGCCAGCACTTTCAGAGTCCAGAGCGAAACCGAGTAGGACCCCGCGGGGCTCCCGGGCATGTACGCCTTTCTCTGTACCTGTTTGTTGCTTTTAGGGAACAGGTTCCAGCCTCCATTGAAGAACTCCCTGAGTTCCAAAGGGCAGGTCCAAACAGCTGCTAATCAGGGAAGGGAGGGAATGCAGAGATAAGGGAGGAGTGGCCAAGAGACAACAGGGCAGACCTGGGACGGGATCCTGCTTTCCTCTCAAGAGACGCATGTAATATCTGAGCTCCTCTGCAGAAGTAAAACCCGCAACAGATGGAAGATGCTAACTACCTAATGAAGCATTCTTCATTCCAGACAAGTCACAGTTTGATAACCTCAAGAATCACAGAAGCTCATCAGGAGACCACGAGGCCAGATTAAAGGAATGCAGGCCCTGCGCACACCCTGATCCTTATCAGCATCCCTGCCCTTGAACTACTGCTATTAAGTGAAGTCGCTCAGGCCTGTCCGACTCTTTGTGACCCGTGGACTGTAGCCCACCAAGCTCCTCCGTCCATGGGATTCTCCAGGCAAGAATACTGGAGTGGGTTGCCATTTCCTTCTCCAGGGGATCTTCCCAACCCAGAGACTGAACCCATGTCTCCCACATTGCAGGCAGACGCTTTAACCTCTGCACCACCAGGGAAGCCCTTAAATACAAGAATACAGTCTCTCAGAAGACCTCAAAGATTTCAAGGGAGGAAAGGAAGCCAGGTTGAAAGAAGAAGGGGGAGGAGGCAGGAGAGGGGGGGCGAAAGGGGTGGCCTTACAGACATCTCCTGCCACCTACAGATACCCAGGCGTTATGGGACTTTTCCCTGGGCCTCCAGAGAAGGGAGGACTGGAACTCAGCCCTACCAGAGATCAGAACCAGAATCTGAGTTCTCTGCCAAGAGCAGGTGATCAGTCTCCAATCCTCAGCTCAGGCTGAGGGCCCTTCAACCAGCTTCCTGCGTCCAGGACCGGGGGACTAGAAAAAAAGGGAAGGCTAGGAAGGGTTAAGGAGAGGAAAGAGAGAGGGAAGGGGAGAGAGGTCAATGAAGTCTCTTGTTCCTTAACTCCTCACAAATCCCCTCAGGTTGGGAGACGCAGTTTTGAGGGCATGAGCCTGCCGTAACTCCCTTTGCCTGGCAAAAAAATATAGATTTTTTCCTACTGCACTCCAAACTCTGTCTTCGAGATTCAGTTTGGCAGAGGCCAAGCTTTTGGTATCAAAAGGAGACACGACACCTATTCCCCTCATTATCCCACTCCTGGCAACTGCTGATCTGCTTTCTATCTGTATGGATTTACCTGAACTGTACCTTTCATACTGGTGGAATTGTATAGCATATGACTTGTTGTGCCTGGTTTCTTTCACATCAGTTCAGTTCAGTTCAGTCGCTCAGTCGTGTCCGACTCTGCGACCCCATGAACCGCAGCACGCCAGGCCTCCCTGTCCATCACCAACTCCCGGAGTTCACTCAGACTCGAGTCCATCGAGTCCGTGATGCCATCCAGCCATCTCATCCTCGGTCGTCCCCTTCTCCTCCTGCCCCCAATCCCTCCCAGCATCAGAGTCTTTTCCAATGAGTCAACTCTTCCCATGAGGTGGCCAAACTACTGGAGTTTCAGCTTTAGCATCATTCCTTCCAAAGAAACCCCAGGCTGATCTCTCAGAATGGACTGGTTGGATCTCCTTGCAGTCCAAGGGACTCTCAAGAGTCTTCTCCAACACCACAGTTCAAAAGCATCAATTCTTCGGCACTCAGCCTTCTTCACAGTCCAGCTCTCACATCCACACATGACCACAGAAAAACCATAGCCTTGACTAGACGGACCTTAGTCGGCAAAGTAATGTCTCTGCTTTTGAATATGCTATCTAGGTTGGTCATAACTTTTCTTCCAAGGAGTAAGCGTCTTTTAATTTCATGGCTGCAGTCACCATCTGCAGTGATTTTGGAGCCCCCCAAAATAAAGTCTGACATTGTTTCCATCTATTTCCCATGAAGTGATGGGACCAGATGCCATGATCTTCGTTTTCTGAATGTTGAGCTTTAAGCCAACTTTTTCACTCTCCTCTTTCACTTTCATCAAGAGGCTTTTTAGCTCCTCTTCACTTTCTGCCATAAAGGTGGTGTCACCTGCATATCTGGGCTTATTGATATTTCTCCCGGCAATCTTGATTCCAGCTTGTGTTTCTTCCAGTCCAGCATTTCTCATGATGTACTCTGCATAGAAGTTAAATAAGCAGGGTGACAATATACAGCCTTGACGTACTCCTTTTCCTATTTGGAACCATTCTGTTGTTCCATGTCCCGTTCTAACTGTTGCTTCCTGACCTGCATACAGATTTCTCAAGAGGCAGGTCAGGTGGTCTGGTATTCCCATCTCTTTCAGAATTTTCCACAGTTTATTGTGATCCACACAGTGAAAGGCTTTGGCATAGTCAATAAGCAGAAATAAGATGTTTTTCTGGAACTCTCTTGCTTTTTCCATGATCCAGCAGATGTTGGCATTTGATCTCTGATTCCTCTGCCTTTTCTAAAACCAGCTTGAACATCAGTGAGTTCACGGTTCACGAATTGCTGAAGCCTGGCTTGGAGAATTTTGAGCATTACTTTACTAGCATGTGAGATGAGTGCAATTGTGCAGTAATTTGACCATTCTTTGGCATTGCCTTACTTTGGAATTGGAATGAAAACTGACCTTTTCCAGTCCTGTGGCCACTGCTGAGTTTTCCAAATTTGCTGGCATATTGAGTGCAGTACTTTCACAGCATCATCTTTCAGGATTTGAAACAGCTCAACTGGAATTCCATCACCTCCACTAGCTTTGTTCATAGTGATGCTTTCTAAGGCCCACTTGACTTCACATTCCAAGATGTCTGGCTCTAGATTAGTGATCACATCATCATGATTATCTGGGTTGTGAAGATCTTTTTTGTACAGTTCTTCCGTGTATTCTTGCCACCTCTTCTTAATATCTTCTGCTTCTGTTAGGTCCATACCATTTCTGTCCTTTATTGAGCCCATCTTTGCATGAATATTCCCTTGGTATCTCTAATTTTCTTGAAGAGATCTCTAGTCTTTCCCATTCTGTTCTTTTCCTCTATTTCTTTGCATTGATCGCTGAAGAAGGCTTTCTTATCTCTTCTTGCTATTCTTTGGAACTCTGCATTCAGATGCTTGTATCTTTCCTTTTCTCCTTTGCTTTTCACCTCTCTTCTTTTCACAGCTATTTGTAAGGCCTCCTCAGACAGCCACTTTGCTTTTTTGCATTTCTTTTCCATGGGGATGGTCTTGATCCCTGTCTCCTGTACAATGTCACAAACCTCAGTCCATAGTTCATCAGGCACTCTATCTATCAGATCTAGGCCCTTAAATCTATTTCTCACTTCCACTGTATAATCATAAGGGATTTGATTTAGGTCATACCTGAATGGTCTAGTGGTTTTCCCTACTTTCTTCAATGTCAGTCTGAATTTGGCAATAAGGAGTTCATGATCTGAGCCACAGTCAGCTCCTGGTCTTGTTTTTGTTGACTGTATAGAGCTTCTCCATCTTTGGTTGCAAAGAATATAATCAATCTGATTTCGGTGTTGACCATCTGGTGATGTCCATGTGTAGAGTCTTCTTTTGTGTTGTTGGAAGAGGGTGTTTGCTATGACCAGTGCGTTTTCTTGGCAAAACTCTATTAGTGTTTGCCTGCTTCATTCTGCATTTAAGGCCAAATTTGCCTGTTACTCCAGGTGTTTCTTGACTTCCTACTTTTGCATTCCAGTCCCCTATAATGAAAAGGACATCTTTTTTGGGTGTTAGTTCTAAAAGGTCTTGTATGTCTTCATAAAACCGTTCAACTTCAGTTTCTTTAGCATTACTGGTTGGGGCATAGACTTGGATAACTGTGATATTGAATGGTTTGCCCTGGAGATGAAGAGATTATTCTGTAGTTTTTGAGATTGCATCCAAGTACTGCATTTCGGACTCTTTTGTTGACCATGATGGCTATTCCATTTCTTCTGAGGGATTCCTGCCCACAGTAGTAGATATAATGGTCATCTAAGTTAAATTCACCCATTCCAGTCCATTTTAGTTCGCTGATTCCTAGAATGTCGACGTTCACCCTTGCCATCTCCTGTTTGACCACTTCCAGTTTGCCTTGATTCATGGACCTGACATTCCAGATTCCTATGCAATATTGCTCTTTACAGCATTGGATCTTGCTTCTATCACCAGTCACATCCACAACTGGGTATCGTTTTTACTTTGGCTCCATCCCTCCATTCTTTCTGGAGTTATTTCTCCACTGATCTCCAGTAGCATATTGGGCATGTAATGACCTGGGGAGTTCCTCTTTCAGTATCCTATCATTTTGCCTTTCATACTGTTCACTTTCACATAGCATGATATTTTCAAGGTTTATCCATGTTGCAGCACACAATTAATTCCTTTCTATGGGTAAATGCTCTTCTGCTGTAGAGACAGGCCACATTTTGTATATGCATTCATCCACCGATGGACAACTGAGCAGCTTCCACCATTTGGCAGTACTCTTGCTGCTACAATAAAGCCAAGTGGTACCTCCCCAGCCCAGACTGTTTTTTCCTCTGGCCACCCAGGATCCTCAGCTGCTTTACAGACTGTCCTCTGCCACCATGATCACGTCCCCTCTCTTCACAAGGCACCAGGCTTCCAAGGGGCCAGACCCTACCTACCCTCCCCACACTGGTACTCACGCACAGGCAGGCATGCACACACCTGCACAAGCCAGGGCAAGACTCATTCCCCCCAGGGGAGTGGATGGTGCTTGTCACCCCAAGCCCACATCCCCTCGGAAATAATTGATGAATGAGGATGCTTGTTAAGCCTAGGAAACCTCTTTTGTTTGCCATTTAAACAACATGAGAACAGGATGAAAATTATACACATTTCTTCTAGCAGCTATCTTGACTCCTTTGGACTTAAATTCCATGGTCTTTCAGAGCCATGTCAGTTCCCACACCCTCATTTCAGGCTCCCCCAGATCCCCACCAAGTAGCCGTGGAATTCTCATACTCTTTGGTGTCATTAACCTTGATCTTCCCAGGGTGCCTGGTTTTACCACTATCAGTGCAAATATCAACAAGGTAAAGGGAAAATGTATTTCAACATTATTATATAAGTAGCTTTGACTTCCCAAACCCCACGTTTCCTGAACTCAGCTTTGAAAACCTCTAGACTGAATTGTTTTCTCAGTATCTTACTGTCTCATGAGCCCCCATGGGCTGGGCCTCCCAAAATTGCAGTGAGTGCTGGCTCAAAGGCTGGCATCTCCATGATCAGAGTTTCAGGGATTAGCACATGAATGAAGGAGCTGGGATTTGGGAGTTGAAGTTAAAAACTCAGGACCCTAAGGCCAAAGACACTACAAGTAAAGGAAATTACAGACAAATATCTTTTATGGATATTGATATAAAAATCCCATTAAAAATACCAGCAAACTGAAAATCAGTGAATGTAAGACGCCACATTAACAAAATGAAAGAAAGTAAAAACGTGGTCATCTCAATTGATGCAGAAAAAGCATCTGACAAAACTCAATATAGCCTTTCATGATAAAAACATTCAGCAAAGTAGGAATGGAAGGAAACTGCTTTGACGTGATAAAGGCCATATGCATAAAGCCCACAGCCGACATGATGCTCAGTGAAAAACTGAAGGCTTTTTGTCTCGTCACCTAAGGCTGCTCTAACAAACGATCATAACCTGGACAGCTTAAACAGCAAGCATTTCTTTCCTGCAGGTCTGGAGGCTGGGAGCAGTGTTCCAGCCTAGCCAAATGCTAGGCGAGGGCCTCCTTCCTCAGCGCACATGTGCAGAGGTAGGTGTCTGTGTTTCTTCCTCTCTATAACCACATCTGTTGCATCACGGGGGCTCCACTCTCATGACTTCATCTAAACCTAATCAGATCAGGAAAAAACAAAGATGCCCTTTTGGGGGGGCCACTTCCACTGAATACTGGAAGTTCTAGCCAAAAAAAATTAGTCAAGAAAAAAAAATGACATCCAAAATCAAAAGGAAGAAGGAAAATTATCTCTGGATATTCGCAGCAAAAGAATGAAGTTGGATCGTTACCATACACAACATGTCACATAAAATGAATCAAGACATAAAAGAGCTAAAAACTATGAAACTCTTTAGGAGAAAACACAGGGGGAAATCTTTGTGACACCGGATTTGACAATGATTTCTTGGATATGACACTCGAAAAGCACAGGCAACACAAGAAAAAAATAAGATAAATCAGACCCCCAAAAGTTAAGAATCTGTACACGGTAGGACATTCTCAACACAGCAAAAATGCATTTCACAGAATGACAGAAGCTATTTGTAGTCATGTATCTGGTAAGAGATTAAAATCCAGGATATATAAGGAACTCCTAAAATTCAACAAAAACAATTAAATTTAATAATGGACAAAGAATCTGAATAGAGATTTCTCCAAAGAATACACACAAATGCTCAACAAACATATGAAAAGATACTCAGCGTCACTAATAAACAGGGAAATAAAAATTAGAATTATAATCAGATATCACTTTTGTGTCTGACTCTTTGCAACCCCATGGACTATAGCCCACCAGGCTCCTGTGCCCATGGGATTCTCCAGATAAGAACACTGGAGTGGGTTGCCATTTCCTTCTCCATTATACCCATTAGGACAGCTATCATAAAAAACTAACAAACTAAAACAGAGAACAGTATCGGTAAGGATGTGAAGAAACTGGAACACTTGTGCATTGCTGATGGGAACGTAAAATGACGCAGCTGCTGTGGAAATGAGTTTAGCGGTTCCTCAAAAAGAATGACATTATGGTTCTGCAATTCTACTTCTGGGTTTATTGCCCGGAGATTTGAAAGCATGGACTTGAACAGACACGCATACATGTGTGTTCACAGCAGTGTTATTCACAATAGCAAAAGGTGTAGGAGAGCAGGATTTTCCACCCCAAAATACATCTTTTGGGCATATTAATTATTTGGTTATTTTATAAGAAACAGCAGACATTTGGGAAACTCTGAAAACCAAGTAGGAGTCACCTTCTGGTAAGGAATATGGACATTTCTAAGGGAAATCTCCATTTGTAAGGCATCTTCCTCCCTGTACCAGGAACAGGGGGATGACCAAATCTCTAGAAACTTCTACCATCAGGGAGACAGGACTTCAACTGAAAACAGATGCAGGAGGGCAGCTGGTGGGGATGCTGCACAGGCCAGTCATCCTCAGTGGCAGGCGAGGGCACAAACACTCTGGTGTACCTTTGGAAGGGGTGTAAGGACGGCTCCTTCAGGATGGATGGGACGAGTTCTGGGTCCCCTGTGGTTCTGAAAGCATGAGTCCATGCAGCCCTCCTGTTCACAGCCAGTGAGTCTTTGCTGGTCACACCCAGCCTGAGCTGTTGTGAAACTCTTCCTGGTGCAAGAACATCTGTGGGCATATCCAGTCCTTGCAGAAAGCGCAATCTGTCCAAATCCACACCCTATCTGTGTCTCCTGGGACATATGGCGTCCATGTGCTCCATCATACATGGTGAGAGATGGGCTGGGGGCTTCCTGTAGCTTCTTCCCAATGCTGGTCCACCTCAGCCTCTGGCCTGACTGCCTGTGGATGCTGCTGACCCACAGGCTGGGTTGCTTCTCAGAAGGGTGACCACAGAGCAGTTTCTCTCTGCGTCACCACCAGACAGGCCTCTGTCTGCCCAGAGCCCTTGGCCATCTCAGCTTAGATGCTGCCTGCCTACAGGGCCTCCTAGGCCCTGCTCTGTGCCCTCAACTGCAGCCCAAGCCTGGGGCAGCAGTTGGCCTGCAAGTCTCCTCTGGGTCTATGGCCAAATGGGAGGAGAGAAAATGTATCTCATGAAGCTTCCCTGGTCCCCACCCTCAGTGGAGCAGGATAGAGGGACAGCTTGGCATCCCACTTGGCACCCCTGGGTCCAAGGTGGAGAGGGCAAAAGCCCTCCAAGACCCCTGCTTCCGTAACTTGGTGATGAGCAGGACACATGCCAGAACAACCCAGTAGCCCTGTGGTTTCTGCACAGTGGTCCCCAAACCCAGCTTTCCCACTCAGCTCTTACAGGCTTCCTGCTCCCAGGACACTAGATGTCCCAGACTTAGGGCTCGGGGTCTGATGCCTGGACCCCGCTACTTGCTGTGTGTTCTGTAGCAATAGTGTCTGCTGGGCACCACTGGCAGGTTTGAAAGGGCTTTCTTGTGTCAGTGGGTGGCGGGAGATTTGCTGTTACTGACAGGGACGTGACACCCTTGCACAGATAGCCTGACACCTCGGAGATGGTCAGTCACTGGGTGCTGTCCGTCCACCAAAGCATGTTGGGCTCAGAAAAGCAAAGCCCTGCCTGTCTGCCTTTTGGGTTAGGCAGAATGGGCTTCACTCTCGGGCTGGGGGGAGAGGGGGGATCTGGGACGCTGGCAGGTAAACCAGGGCTGCTGAGACAGCAGACCATCCAGGTCTCTGGGGGCCTGGCTTCACCCCTCAACCCTGGAACCTGCGGGCGGATGTGCCCTCCTGGATAGAGTCCTGGGAGGTCCAGTCTCCCCCAGCTGCCCACTTCTTTCTGCCTTTGGTTTGTGGGAAGGCCTGTGGTTTGGGGCACGTGGGACAACCCAGCTGGCTGGGTTTGAGCTAGTTCTCAGTTCAAAGGTGTCCTCCCTGGGCCTGGGGTGGCCTGCAGGGGAGGGGAGGGAGGGCAGGGTGCAGGGGCAGTGGCAGTGGCACCGGGATGGCCGCCACCAGGTCCAACGGGTAGCGAGCGGGTTCTTCCTGCACCATGCTGCTCTTCCCAGGATGTGCTGGGGATGGCCGATGGGGTTTCTTAACTTTCAAAATGCCTCGACATCCAGATTTACACCAGTGACACCAAAATGAACACCGCACACTGTGGTTCTGCTCCTGCTCGACTCTTGCCAACAGCTCTGCTGAGAAGAGCAGAGGTCAGCAGGCGTGCATCACATGTCCAAGAAACCGGAATAGCTCACAAAACTGTTTCACAAAAGCTTTATTGGTGGTCAGGTCTACAGCGGTCGTCTCATTGTACAAACAACTCATAGGTGAGTGCAGTGCTTCCAGTACAAGTCATATAAAACTGTGGGACACATTGCAGGAATAGTGCACTTGATAAAAAAATAAATTACACTTTAAAAGCTACTTCAAAGCTTTATACATATAAAAAGTAAACACAAAATAGTTAGTGAGGTCCTCGTAACCGTCTATCATATCCACACAGGAAGATTAAAGAGCAGAGGTCTGCGCCCAAACGCTTTTCTGATGAATAAAAACCCTGGACGGGGACTGAATCATTGTCTCCATCAATGTGATAAAGTGACTCGTGGATCCCATCTCTCAGAGCTGGAGACAATCACAGCTCTGCCAGCATGGGAATTCAGCAGAGTTCAGGGCAAATTTAAATGAACCAAACAAAATTCCTCATCCTGCAGGCTAACACAGGAAAAGCTCCCACCATTTTTCTCAACATTCAGGAACCATCGGTTTACATTTTTGAGAGGAATAAGAGCAAATAATATGGAATGTGTATTATGCGTTAGAAGATTCCAGGTTTCTAAGCAACCAAAACGTTGAGGGCACGATGGACCAGAACTGGGAGCCCTCCCAGCCTCTCAGGGATGGGAGCCCAGGACTGTTTTGTCCACATGGGAGCAAGGATGCCAACGGAGAAATGCCAGGGCCTCCAGGGACAGAGCACCTGCGGAGCCCGTCTGAACACCCGCTGGCTCCCGGGAACCATCTGCTGGAGACTGCCAGGAAGAGGTCTCTGCCTGCAGCCAAGCCGGGGCACTCACCTTCATCTACACCACGCACACTCGGGCGGCAGGGGGCAGCCGAGTCTTCACCACCTCCGCCCCTCACTTTCTGCCTGCTGTCCTTACCCTCAATGAGAAGCTGAGAATTTGGCTTCTCAAGAGCCTGACTTACAGAAAAACAAGAGAACTTCCCTCTGTGTAAATGACTGCCAAATAATCTGCTCTGAGGGGGTTTCTGCTGTGACTTGTCAAGGTCTGCAGGGGCTTGTCCAAGGGGAGACAGAGGCAGTGCTGGCCAGAAATGAGATGCATGAGGAATAAGCAGTCAGGAAGCAGGGGGCACCCTGGGGCTTTCACCCTCCAGTGTCCACAGAACATCTGTGACCGCACAAGTAGATACAGGTAAAGACCTTCTCCAGGGGATCTTCCAGACCCAGGGATCGAACCCAGGTCTCCCGCACTGTAGACAGACGCTTCACCGTCTGAGCCACCAGGGAAGTCCTTAGGAGACTATAAGACATGTTTAATAAAAAATTTCTCAAAACAACATCAATATTTTAGGAAAGCACCTAAGGATATTTCTAAATTTATCAAGATCAAAGGAATCTAATCATTCCTTTGTTCAGCAGGGTTTCCACAAGGGCAGGAATGCAATAACAATGAGCCCTTCCTGTGCACACAGATGCTATGACCTTTTAAGGTCCTGAGAAACAGGATTTCATGCGCTACTTCACAAGTTCTCAAGAAGAGTCTGGGGGAGAAAACTGAAACCTACCAACCTGACTTTAAATCCACCCACACACCCAGGCCAGCTCTCCATTCCCCCACCTTCTCTGAGGGCCAGGACGTGAGCTGATCAACATCTTAGCTCTTAACACTGACAACCGCCACCCTCAGGTGGTAGGAGACGAGGGGCTCGGCACTAACTGAACTCTGCAAATCACCAGAAATTGCAGATCCTCACAGACCAACCAGGCAATGGCAAGAGGACAAAAATAGCTCCCACTCACCCACCCTGAGCCCCCTAAACCTGCTCAGAGCCACAAGCACCATCATCCTAGCTCCTAAGGAGTCACCAGAGCGAAAACTGGAAAGAAAGTGACACAGAACTGAGCCTCTGGTTCAAGCAGGCTTCTGCTACTTCCGCCAAACAGGTCTATCAGCTCAGCTATGAACCCTCTCCAAGCACCCTCCAAGGCAGGGCTGCCAACCGTGCTCCCACACACTGTCATTCCTGCTCTTTCCAGACACGTGCTCCTTAACTCCTGATGGCGTGAGACACGGCCAGTACTCTCTGCAGCTACACAGGACTAATGCTGAGGAGACTCTAGATATAGCAAAGCTTCCCACCCGACCAGTCAGCAGCACATCACTTCACAGCCGCACTCAGTTGATGGGCTGGTTCCAATGCACAGGAAGATGCGAAGATCTTCCATCATCAGGAACTGTTCCTGAGGGCCAGCAGTCAGCAGGGCCACCTCAGCAGGATCCCCACTGCCCCCTGCCCAATTCAATATAACCACCTGCCCACTGGTCCATCCAGACTCCCCACACACTTGGCTCTCTGCCAGCATCCTGACTCACACCTGCTGCTCCTCCCCTTACCCCCCTGCCCCACGCCCCAGGCTCAGGTGAGCAGAGCAGGGTGACCCTTACAGTTGCCTGGGGATGGCAGACAGCAAAGGAGATGTATACTTGACAGGCATCTTTTCTGTCAGGGCTAATCCATATCAATTTCCATATTTACCACTCTTTGTCAGGACCTGAAACAAAATTTCCTTTTAGCTTGAGATTCAAATGCATTTTAAGAAAGTCTCCTCAGTACCAGAAGACACAAAGGTAATGGAATATTTTCAACAAACTAGTTCCAAAATCTAGAAAATGTCTCAGAGACCAGAAACACAACCTTAACGTTCTACCTGCAGGGTCGTCAGTGTGCTGAAAACACAATATCCAGTTCGGCACGTCCTGCGTCAAGTCCACAGTCTCAGCCTAAGGGCCACAGGAGGTAGCCAACAAGAAGGGCCAGCTCCCTTTCCTTCAGCAAAACTGTTTGGTGGGAAGTAGTTTCCAGCCTCTACAGGTCCCGGGAACAGCACAGGAAGAAAACCCTCTCCAGGCAGACACAAATGTGTGACTGCCTGAGGTCACCATGTTACAGGGAACCCACGACAGTCTAGACCAAGGAGTTTTAAACATCATGTTTTTTTATGGCGAACAGACATTAACACTCAATTAAGTTCTGGTTTCTGCGGGGCAGGAAACCAAAACCAAATTCCAGGAGGTATACTTTAACATCAGCCCTTGATAACAGGGATTAACTTCCCAACATGGTTTCCAGATCACCCTCATTCCCCACGGCAAATGAAGTTTACTTTACACATTCCAAAGTTTTAAAGCTAAAAGAGTATTTTTCTGGGTGTTGAAATTCTTTTCTCTATTTTTCTATAATGAGCATATAACACCTTAACAACCAGAACTTTCTGTACAGATGGAAAGTAATGAGGAAATTAGAAAGAACCCCTTTAAACTAACACAAAACCCTAACATTCTCTCAATACCTGCATTTAGTTTCAGATGTGAATCCCCCTAACCCAATTCCCTATTTCTATCCTGGTATTTTTTCCTTCAGTTTATAAAATCTAAGTTTATTCAGCTTACATTAAAAAGAAATAGAGCCTTTATCCAAAGAGGTGCCCAGAAACTACTGTGCTCTCCTTCAGTCCCCAAGTCAACATGGCCTTCAGCCCCATGTGGCCCAGGAAGAAGTGTGGGTGCCTGGAGGAAATGCCTCAGGGTCTCTGCAACCCTCCCCACCCCTTCCAGACCAAAAAGTGACAGGTGTGTGAGGGCCATGTAGACATGCTTCCTGAAGGGAGGCTGGGCTGAAAGCACATGCCAGGCAACTGACTTTTCTGTAGTTCTTCTCAAGGTCTATCTTACCTCGATGTAAACTTCAAGTGTTAAGACAGCCAGTCCAGCAAAATGTCAAAAGTATGGGAAGCATCTGAAAGTCCTCTGTATTCTAAAAACTTCTCTTTAGTAGTCATTAATCTATCTAAATCCCCGATTTCCAGGCAATGCACAGAAAGGTACAATTTCTCTAGCAGGCATTCAAGGACACTCACCCTGATACCAGCGAGAGAAGTAACCTTTGCCAGGCGGATGATGACCACCAGGGACAGCCCACCCAAGGGGGCGTTGTGAATAGTCATATCCACTAGGTGGAGCCAAGAGCTTGGAGGAAACCACAGGGAAAGGCATTCCCACCGTTAGGAATTCACAACTTCAACAGAATCAGGGAAAGTAAAAGACTGTATTGCGTCACTTGGCCAAAAGTGTAGTGTAATTAGCCCTTCCAGTTGGACGGAAATATAGCTGCTTTTTCACGGAACTGAAGTCTAAACCAGGTGAGCTTTTCACCCACTAGTGCAGAACTGGCTCCAGCAGAAGTGGACTCTGGGATGGACGGCTGGGGGCCCGGCCTTGGGTCACAGGCACAGAGCGGCCATCCCTCAGAGCTCAGTCGTCAGCAAACACTTCTGCTTCAAGGCGGCTTCTCCAGCTGAGGCTGGAGCAGAGCTGACAGGAAGAAAGAAGTGTTATTCAGTTTTTGGAAAATGAAAAGACAACCCTCCCACAAGAGAGCAACATGCATCTCCCCACCAGTGCCCCATAGAGCAAGGGGAAGTGCCTTGTAAACCTAATTCAGCAGTTTCACACGAGGTCATTTTCTAGATAACCAATGCTTTTTTCATCTTGAAATGGACTCTAAAAGACACTGATTTCCCCTACTTCCTTGAATAAAATACACTGAACAGACACCTAGTTTCGTGCTGAGTCAGGGCTATTACTAGAACACGGACGACATGGACAACGTGGTGAGCAGGATGGCCATATGCTCAGGAAGCAGCAGGGAAGGGGGTCCTGTGCTCACGGCCCAGTGCCCACAGCCGGGTCTGAGCTCCGGGACACCTCCTCTGCTTGATGGAGCTAAAGGAAGAGTAAAAGTACTTGGTCTTTGGGACTTCCCTGGGGGTCCAGTGATTAAAACTCTGCACTTCCAATGCAGGGGATACAGGTTTAACTCCTGGCTGGGGAACTAAGATCCTTCTCACTATGTGGTACAGCCAATAAATAAATATTTTTTTAAAGTGCGTGGGCTCTGCCTGAGGTGAAGAGCATGGATGGAGGTGCAGAGATGTAACAGTACCTACTTCAGTTTCACAAAAACTGAAAACAATATCAAAGTAGCAAGGACAGAGATTAATGTCAGAAGCACTAGCAAGTCATATAAATGAAAAAGCAGTCAGTAGTCACTTGAACCCCCTTCTCCATTTCTACCCAACAGAGACAACACTGCCAGCTGGTTTCTCCTGGTGTTTCCCTTCATGTTTTGGATCTCGGCTTCTCAAAGTGTGGTCCCTGGAACTTGTCATAAATACAAGTTCGCAGGCCTTGCTTCAGGCTCCCTGAACCAGAGACTCAGGGCAGCCCAGTGCCTGCGCTCTAAGCTGCCCTCTAAGCTGCCCTCTGGTGCTGCTATCTATGGCGTCCTGACTGCCCTGAGGCATGTGGTTCCACAATGACACCCTGCCCCAAGGTCCTCCCTTCCTATCTTTTCAACACAGTTTTGGAACAATTGTGATCATGTTAACATTCAAAGCTTGCTATGATTACATAAACATTTTCACAGCTCAGTCTAAGTGTGTTGTATTTCCTCCCTTAGGTAATCTGTTTTCCCTGGACTGAGTAACTGCCTTGTTTTTCACCGTAACTGCTTGCTCAGTGTCCAATACTTGGTTTCCAACAATTTATCCTTAACCTTGCAAACACACCATGGTTCTGTTCTCATGGGATTTTTCCTTAATTTAGGGGTGGGCAATTCTGTGTTTTGTCATTTTCCCTTGGCAACATCCTTCCTGGAATGCTACGTCCTCTTCAAATCTGCACAGGATCCCTTCTAGGCCTGCCTCACTTTCCTCCTGGTAAATTCCTGCACCTGTTTCCTGGGTCCCATGGTTTCTTTCTGGGATAGTCATCCTGGTTTTCTTTTTTTTAAACCTTCTATTTATTTTCAAATTTTAAACTTTTTATTTTGTATTGGGGTATAGCCAATTATAATCACTCTACTTTGATGGAACACATCCTCCAGTTAAGTAGCTTCCTGACAAAAGCCACCTCAGAAGCATATATTTTAGAGGAATTCTATGTTTTAAAATTTCTCTTTTTTTTTTTTCGGTTATGTCATGTGGCATGTGGGAGAGCTTAGCTCCCTGACCAGGGACTGAACTCAGGCCCTGGCAGTGAAAGCACTGAGGCCTAACCACTGAACCACCAGGGAACTCCTGAAAATGTCATTTTAATCTCACACTGCATTGACAGTTTGGGTATAAAATACGAGATGGAAACGATTCTTCTCCAGATTCTGCAGGCACTGCTCTATTTATTATCTCCTAGCTTCAGTAAAGTCTGCTATCGTCTGATTACCAGTCCTTTTTAAGTACTCTTCTCCTGCCCTCTCTGAAGACCTACATCCTCTCTTAAATCTGATATTCTGAAACGTCATCATGTTCCGTGGTGTCTTCTATTTTCATTGTGTTACTGGATACTGACTGAACTCCTTTAATCTAAAACTCAATACTTATGTTCTGGAAAAATCTTGGTTCTTTTTTATATCTCTGTCACTTTTATTTACTCTGTTTCTTTCTTTCAGCTTCCCAGTGACTCACATATTGGACTTCCTAGACCAATCCTCGAATTTTCTCTTCTGTCCCAATCTCCAGCTCTTTATTCTACTCTTTTGGAGATTTCCTGAATCTTATCTTCCATGCATTCTTTGGATCTTATTTTTAACTTGGTTAATAATTTCTGGGAATACTTTCTTCTTTCCTGTTCCTCTTCTTTTTTAATCTCCTGCTATTGTTGAGTGGATACAGTATCTTCTTTCTCACACTATCATTTTACAAAATTTTTGATACTCACATTCCTTTATTTCCTCCTTGTTGCCTTTTCAAGCTGAACTGCTTTGGTCTTTCCTCACATACCTGATAATCTTTGGCTCTCTTCATATTTAAGAGGGAAGCAGTCTGTTCACACTTGAGCATGAAGCACTGGAATGCTGTCTGGAAACTGTATGTGTGGGCAAAACCCATTAACTACAGGCTTCCAAGATGAGTTATTAGGCAGATTTCCTGGGATCCACAAGTATCAGTCTCTCTGAGTCAGTCAGGTTCTCTAGAGTATAAGCCTCTGAAGCAACTTCTCATCTGAGACTTTCACATGTGACCCACAGCATTCTGGAAGCTGGAAACTGAACGACAATTGGGGGTTTCACACCTTGGCATGCAGGCACTGAGTTAACCTCTGTATTCAGCTCTTCGGGGCCTTCCTCCCAACAGGGTCCCCAAATCCACGGCCTCGCCTGCTCAGCTCCTCCAGAGGTAAGCCTCCAGAATCAGGGCAGTGTCAGCAGCGTGGGGAGGGGGAGCTCTAAATGGGTCTAGATGCTTTCCACCAAGTCTCCGGTTCTCAGCTCCACCTGGACCATCTTCATGATATCTGGTCCCTCTACCTCCTGAGACTTGCCTCAGAGCTACGGTGAGAATGTGCTTCTTACTTTTCCAGTTTCCATTCCCTCCCTATTTCAGGCTTAGACCTCAGTTTTCTCCTGTCAATCGATTTACCACTCCTCTGTCATTTCACTGCTCCCCAAACTTACTCGTTCTCTCCACTGCCATTGTCTCCTCTCCTAAGCCTTTAAAATAAGATTTACATAGCGCAAGATGCAACGCCAGCACCATTCTTTTGAACACGTTACTAATTGTAACATTCACATGCTGAAGTGCACAAAGCAGCAGGAGTTTGAAGAATATTTGTAGTGTAGTTTCACACACTAGCCACACCTGTATCATCAGCACACAGATCAGGAAACAGAACATCACTAGGGCTCTGAAACTAGCTACCTCGAGAGGAATCACTGCTTGGTTCCTCGAGAGCTGGGCCTCTTTCTGGACTTTACTTTGCTCATCATTATTGTGGTACAGACACTATAAGACGACCCCCAGTGACCCAAACTTCCTGGCACTCTTACGTGACTTCCTCCCCTGAGCATTGCAGGCCCCGTGATTTAACCAACAGACTGGAGCAAAAGTAACTGGTTCTCACCCCTGGGTTTACAGCACAGATGGGGACTTTTGGGTGGCGGGCAAGTGTCCCAGTGCCTTCCTGGTTTGCTGGCTCTGCTGAAAGAAAGGCTCCACGGCAAGTCCTGAGGGTAGCCTTTGGCTTCAAGTCAGCTAAAAATGGAGGCCCTTGGCCTGCAGCCCCTCAGGAACTGAATCCTGTCAGCAGAGCCTCCTCCACCTGATCCTTTAGCTGAGAGCCCAGCTCTGGTCAACTCCCCGACTGGCACTTGGGAGAGTCTCTACAGCAGAGGACACAGCTAAGTTGTATCCAGACTTCTGACCCACAGGGATGAGGTTACAGAAACCTGAGCTGTTTCAAGTTGCTAAATGTGTGGTAATCTGTTACACACAATAAATACTTAACATAACTCAGTATAAGCAACTCATTAGTGTTTCTCTGCCACAGTTAGTCTGTTAGTTTTCACTGCTCTAGTCTAGTATTTATCTAGTTGACTGCTAATGGGTTTTTTTTTAAGTTTTCAATTTTGACTATGATTAATACAGTTGCTATAAACATTTCTGTACATACCTTTAATGGATGTATATTTGTATTTCTATTGAGCATGCACATAAAAGTATTTTCAGCTTTCATAGATACTGCCAAATCTATGTGCAACACAGTTATTTAAATTTAGAGTTTCTGTTGCCCTATGACTTCACCTCTACTTGGTATTACATGTCTCTTTCACTTGAGCTATTTTAGGTGTATGGAGTGGTATCACAGTGGCTTGAATTTGTATTTCTTAATGACTTGTCAAGATGTACATTATCTAATGATTTATTGGCCATCTGGATATCCTTCTTGTGAACTGCTTTTCAACTCTTTTGCCAATTTTTCTATTGAGCTGCATTTTTCTTGTTGATTCACAAGAGCTCTTTATATATTCTGGATCAGTCCTTTGTGAGAGAGACAGTCAGAGAGAGGGGGAAGTGGCAGCTGTCTTCTCTACTGTGTGGCTTCATTTTTTGAGTGCTTGAAATTGTATCTGTTGATAAATAGAAGCTTTTTTGATACAATCCAAGTTGTCAGTTTTTCCTGAATGAGTACAGCATTTTACGACTTGTTTAAAAAATCTTTGCTTATTTCAGACATTTCTCCAAAGAAGACATACAGATGGCTAACAAACACATGAAAAGATGCTCAACATCACTCATTATTAGAGAAATGCAAATCAAGACCACAATGAGGTACCATTTCACACCAGTCAGAATGGCTTCGATCCAAAAGTCTACAAGCAATAAATGCTGGTGAGGATGTGGAGAAAAGGGAACCCTCTTACACTGTTGGTGGGAATGCAAACTAGTACAGCCACTATGGAAAACAGTGTGGAGATTCCTTAAAAAATTGCAAATAGAACTGCCTTATGACCCAGCAATCCCACTGCTGGGCATACACACTGAGGAAACCAGAATTGAAAGAGACACATGTACCCCAATGTTCATTGCAGCACTGTTTATAATAGCCAGGACATGGAAACAACCTAGATGTCTATCAGCAGATGAATGGATAAGAAAGCTGTGGTACATATACACAATGGAGTATTACTCAGCCATTAAAAAGAATAAATTTGAATCAGTTCTAATGAGATGGATGAAATGGAGCCGATTATACAGAGTGAAGTAAGCCAGAAAGAAAAACACCAATACAGTATACTGACACATATATATGGAATTTAGAAAGATGGTAATGATGACCCTGTATGCGAGACAGCAAAAGAGACACAGATGTATTGAACAGACTTTTGGACTGTGAGCGAGAGGGAGAGGGTGGGATGATTTGGGAGAATGGCATTGAAACATGTATACTATCATGTAAGAAACAAAGTGCCAATCTATGTTCAATACAAGATACAGGATGCTTGGGGCTGGTGCATAGGGATGATCCAGAGAGATGATATGGGGTGGGAGGTGGGAGGGGGATTCAGGATTGGGAGCTTGTATACACCTGTGGTGGATTCATGTCAATGTATGGCAAAACCAATACAGTATTGTAAAGTAAAATAAAGTAAGAATACAATTTTAAAAATAAATAAAGAAAAGAAAAAAAAATCTTTGCTTATTTCAAGGCCCCAAGGATATGTACTTATATTTTTTGCTAAAACCTTTATTTATGGACATTTCAGATTTTCAGTGCACTTACAATAAATTTTGGTGTGCAGTATGAGGTTGGGTCAAGATTAATTTTTTCCCACAAGGATATTTAACTTGTCAGGCTGACTGACTGAGAGACCACTGTTTCCCTTCAGCACTGCACCATCATTTTTCATAAATCAGGGAACTGTATTTGTGTGGGTTTGCTTCTGGACTCTAGTGTTTCACTGATTTACTGTCATGTTTTCCTCATTAAGATCCTAACATATTATACTAGCTTCAGGTGTACTATCTGTTATTTTTAATCTAACTCCTTATATGATTATTTGCTTTGGGAAGGAATGGAGACAAGGCCCTGATGTCATCTGTGACTTAACATTTGGAAATCTATAAGCACTCACATTTTACTGTGTAAACTCCATTACAGAGAATTATTACCTGGCTTTCTGCAGATAATCTCTACTTTAACAGTGGGTACTACTAGTCATACAAATTAGGCAAACAGGTCCCACATCCATCCTGTTCACAGCTCTCTTCAATGCCAGTTAGAAGTATGCCTGGTACCTAATATTCAATCAATATTTGTTGAGTAAACAATTATACTGAAAACTATAGAGGTAAGACAACAACTTTAAAATGAACTATGAATTTCTCTCAAATTAACCATCTCTCGTAACTTTTCCTTTATACTTAGGATTTTTCTTTCTCTAAAGCATCTACTACAATTGATCTGCACTCTCAACACCAGGAAGATGCGAGAAACAGCAAACATACCCATGAAAAAGTCAGAGGCAAGAAATGAAGGCAAAGTCTTTTGCAAGACAGGCACAGTCTTGCTCCTAACAAAAGCTGAAGAAGTACATGCTGAATAAAAGCTCTTCTGAGTTCAGTTTCTGTTTGTGGCAAGCAATATGCTAAAATGAGCTTGCAACAAGCAGGCTTCAGTGAAAGCTACACCAGAGCCCTCACCTTGGGAATCCCCTGTCCTACCCTTATCTGCACCTCTTCCTCTGTATTGATGGACAACATAACAGTAAAGCACGATAGGAAAAGACATAAATCAATTTTCAAAGAAATATAAAATTTTAAAGATAGACCTATTAACATCTTTATCTAATAAAGACTTCCAATTAAAAAAAATAAGGTCTACTCCATAATTTTGTAGAAAATTGCTACTGACAAGAAAAAAGAAAAAACACTAATTAACAGAGGAAGAGATTTATTCAGTTTCAATTAAGTTTGGTTAAAGAATGGACATTATTGCTTTAAATACAATTAATTTTATTACTTCTTTCCTCTTAACAGATGCCTAAGAAGTGCAACTGAGAAATAACTCCTCACCTGGTCACGGCATCCACCAAGAATGGCGCTGGGGGAGAGATGAGCTCTCTGCTGCCCAGCCCTTCCTTCCCAGTCAGGGAAAACTCATTTCCTGCAAGCCCATTAGGAAGGACAGTGCTCTGCTGAGAAAGACACACAACACATCTGAGAGGAGGTGATCACACCTCCCTGACAACCAGCACTTCAGCTCCAAGCCATCTTCTCCAATAATTATGGTAATGGGGAGGATGTTTATGATCACAATTATTTTGGTTTTTTTGTTTCCTTTTATCATCCTTCGCATCAGATTTTTATTTTTATTTTTGTTAGCACCCTTACACATTTACAAACAGAAAAGTTAAATCACTAGTTTGAAGCCAGTAACTTTAATTAAAAGAGCTTTGATGATGACCCCAGGTTTTCAAGGAAAAGTAAGACCCTGGTACTGCTTCAGGCCTCATTCTGTAAGGGGAACAGAAAGAAAAATTCTAAATATCATTAACTTACTGGCACAATCCAACGGGGTGTGATCACTGACGTTGAAGACACCTGAAAAAAACGTGCATACACGTGTTATTTATTTTTAGGGAAGACCGAGTTTTTATAATTACACTCATAATGCTTTCTTCTGCTGTCAAATGCGTGGGTGGGGGTGGAATCCGAATGCTGCTACTGCTTTCAGGTCATTCACTAGGATTTCCCCAATCCTAGCGTTCCATTTAACATCTACTTTCTGAAATTTCATTTCAGTTCATTACAAATGATCACAGCCTTCTTGAACAGGGGCCTGTGACTAATTCAAATGAAACAGCAAAAAAGAAAGTACACAGAAAACAAACCTGTCTCTACACAGTCCATTTTCTAATTCTGCATGCAGCACACAGAGTAAAAACACCCACACTACTGACTCATAGGGCCTTTGTTACAGTCTTTCTAGATCTCACTTTTATGTGTAGAACAGTCATCTAATGAACTCCCAACTCTCCCTGTTTTATGGAAACTCAGACTGGCCCTTGCACTGGTGCCATTCTGATAAGAAAAAATTAATATAAGTCCAGGTCTTAGTAATTTAGGTAACTGCCAAAAGAATAAAAACACAAAATAAAGGGACTTCCCTTGGTGGTCCAGTGGCTAAGACTCCATGCTTCTAATGCAAGGGGCCCAGGTTCTATGCCTGGTCAGGAAACTAGATCCCACATGCCACAACTAAGACAAGGCACAGCCAAATTAATAAAAAATAAATATTTTTAAAATATATAAAATATGACTTTCCCACAAATATGAAGAAATGAACTTTTAACCATAGAAAATAAAAGAGAGAAAAGAAGTACAGTAAAAGTAAACAAAAAATGGTTTGGCAGAAAGAAGTCCTATAATAATAATAATTACAGTAAATATAAGTGGATTTAAACTCAATCAAAGCATAGAGACTTTCGAATAAGATGTAAATAAAAAACAAGATCCAACAAAATGCTGTTTACAACAGGTCCACTTAAAACAAACAGATCCAAAATAACTGAAAATAAATTAATAGAAAATTCGACTTAAGGCAATTCAAACTTCAAGCTACGTAGTCAAATTTTTATCAATCAAAAGGGAAATAAAGAGAGGAAAAAAGGGACAAAGAAGGGTGCTATAAAGTGTTAAAAGGAGCTCAAGAAAGTATAATTACAATCAACAAACATGCATCTATCTTCAAAATACACACAAAATTGAAAGATCCAACAATAGGTTAAGAAATGGATTAACCAATAATTGCAGACAGAGATACTAAACACACTCCCAAAACTGACAGAATATTTGAGAGAATCAGCAGAATGACTACTGAAAATAACTCAGCAAGTTTCCTAAACACAAAATCAACTTACAAATTCAATAGTAAAAAATTAAATACTATTCACAACATCAACAAAACTATAAAGCATTTAAGACTTAACCTAACAAAGAACAGAGAAGACTTGTAGAGGACATTACAGACTGTTCTCTGTTAAGTCCTAAATTCTTTAATGGGTAAAAAATCTTACTAGCAAAAAAACCATAAAGGGTCTGGAAACAACAAAAATAGGAAAACAAAAAATTTATATTGGGAGACTATAACTACATAACTTTTAGGAGAAACAGGAAATCTTGGATGAGAAAAACATACTCTTGGCCAAGAAGATAATCACAAACATATCAGTTCTTTCCTCAAGTTAATTTATGGATTTAATACAGTCATAATTGAAACTTCAAAGGCTTTCAAGGGAGTGAAACTTGACAAAGTTATTCTAAAAACCATCTGAAAGAACTAACAATCAAAAACAGCAAAATATCAGCATAATGATGCTGGACTGGCCTCATCACATATCAAAATCACTTAAAAAGCTCAATTTAGTAGAAGAGTATTACAGTTCTAATAACTATAAATTATAGGAAAGCTTATATGCAGAATCTAAAATGAATCATATTCTATATTTTTATTTAAAACAAAGAGAACATTTCAATTTGCAGGGAAGTAAAAATATACTAGTGATAGAAAATGCTTTTAATGAAATTCATTTTCATCACTGTATCACCCACCCACCTGCGAGAAAGCATAGTCACACAGTAAGTGTTCTGAGCTGGGCCCCAAGGATTCCTTCTTCAGCTTCAGGCTATCTTTTATTAGTCTTAGAAGTTACCTCTTTTATCTGGTTAAAGGATTATTGTGGCCCAATACTGCCAACATCCCTTATATTTTCTGTTTGTGCATCTGGTAAAGTCTCTTTATTGATATCAGCTGGTGGTTCCTGGCCCACATCTGAACCCCCGGGAGCGGTCAGAAATGCAGCTTCTCAGGCTCCACCCCACACACACCATGTCAGAAACTCTGAGGGTGGAGACCAGTGATCTGTGCTTTTTTTACGCTCTCCAGTGATGCGCGCACACACACACACCTGATACCACCTGTACTTCCAAGCCTTCAGGTGATGTCACAGCAGTCCCAGTACATGAGTCATTAGGCACTAAATGAGGCTTCTGTGTACCTTCCATCCCAACTAGTCTCCATGTCTCTGGAGGGAAGGGACTGTTTTTTATTTGTGTCATGCTCACAGTTGGGCATGGCTTAGCATGCACACACAGAACTTAACACAGTATCTCCCAAACTCAAATAAAGATCAATGTGTTTAATGTCAACCATTCTTATGATTCCATCTTTCTGTAAATGTTTTATTTTTCAATTAAAATTCTTTATTGTCTGAACTCTTTAGAAGCTGGTTTACCCCCACATGTTCCTCTCATGCTGTTTCATAGGATGAAAAGAGCTTCTCTGGTAGCTCAACTGGTAAAGAACCCTCCTGTAATGTAGGAGACCCTGGTTCAATTCCTGGGTTGGCAGGATCCCCTGAAGGAGGGATAGGCTACCCACTTCAGTATTCTTGGGCTTCACTAGTAGCTCAGATAATTAAAGAATCCGCCTGCAATGTGGCAGACCCGGGTTCAATCCCTGGGTTGGGAAGATCCCTGGAGAAGGGAACGGCTACCCATTCCAATATTCTTGCCTGGAGAATTCCATGGATAGAGGAGCCTGGTAGGTTACAGTCTATGGGGTTGCAAAGAGTCAGACACAACTGAGGGACTTTCACTTTAGTTACAAATAGGTTCACAGTTAACACGTGGTTATGTAATGACACACAGATTCAAGTTGGCAGAACTTAGTATGGAAAAGCAATGCTACGTGGTTACTGAAATATAAATTCATGAAATGAAAAGTCTTACTAAATTATAGACAAGGTAAAAATTGGAATCTAGCAGGGACAATTTCAAACAGAAATACTTTTCCATCTTCCTGTTTTAAAGCATCTTTACCTGAGGTGTGGCTGTGTGGTCAAGGAGATTCTCAGTTAGAGACAACAGCAAGGCATCCAGTTCATCTGTAGCATCCTGTGGAAGACAAGATACACAGATGTCAAATGACCCATTAATCACCAGTTTTTCCCATATCCTTGCAGTGTATAATTTGGACCCATGCCTGGTTGGTGTTAATCTTAAAACAAATGGGGACATTCAGGAGCCATAGTTATCAGTGATTTCACTTGTGTTGGAGAGAACCTAGCCTACAGTCAGAACTTTAAAACACTCAAGGGTTTTGTGAATTTTAATACAGTTATTCCTTCTGGTAAGACAAGACTTGGGTAGGGTTTAGGACTGTCCTGGCTCTCAGCTCTTGAACTAGAGAATGGAGGTAAAAGGTTCAGCCAGCAAGGAGCCAGCAAGTAAGGAGGGGCCTGAACTCCCAGTGCTTCTTTATTCACACGTGTGGGTGCTCTAATGTTCACAAAGGAGTGTAATGTAAATTTCCCCCACAAACTTTAATACTTTTGTCTAATCAATATTTGAAGTACCTTATACAAACAGGGTTCTGTACAGCAGTGCGTGTGTATGTGTTGGGGGAATGCACAGGAAGAATGTTAAAAGGATAAAAGATGAAATTCAAGTCTGGAAATAAGAGAGTAAGTACCCACGGTGTACCCTTTATTTATACATTTCTGTCTGTCTGTCCTCAGGCCATGGTACATCTCCAGTTCAGTGTTAACTGAATTTTAATCCCACATATGAAGTAACTGTCCTCTCCCTTCTCATATCTCCCTCCTCCTATCCCACTCCTTCTTACCCTGTGTGACCCAGTGAGCCCCGAAAGAGCCTGTGCATATCTCCACCACAATGTATTAAAATCCTCTCTCCAACTGTACTATAAAGCAGTTTGAAAGAAGAGGCCGTGTCTCAGTCATTTTTTAATTTTCAAAGCCTAGCATGCTATCCTGGTACACAATATGCAATAAATTTGGAGGACAAATGTCCTTCTCTGTTTCAAAACACATCTGAGGTTCTACCTAATGATTTTCAATGATTAAACATGTCAACATATCATTTTAGGATTTTCATTAGCAGAAAGGAATCTCCGGATTGAAAATATTTTAGGTTCCTTTTTTAAAACCCCAAAGTTTTTGACTAGAGGGAATACAAGTAATTGCTAATTTTTTTCTTTTTATAAAATATTTGGTAAATTTCTATTATAAATGTGCTTATGCAATACAAGAACAAATGGTAACTGTTCATTTACAAAAATAATTTGTTGCTTAAATTGCAAATTAAAACATTCCCAGGGCAATGAACTGGGTTTCTATGATTTCTGAACTGGTAGGGGTATGTGGGGCCTCCCAGGTGACTCAGTGGTAAAGAATCCACCTGCAGGTTTGATACTTGGGTCAGAAAGATCCCCTGGAGAAGGAAATGGGAAAGCACTCCAGTTTTCTTGCCTAAAAAATCTCACGGACAGAGGAGCCTGGTGGGTGACAGTCCATGGGGTTGCAAAAAGACTCGGACACAAGTCAGCAACTAAATAATGGGTGTATGACAAGTGGATACAAGAAAGGTAGGATTTGAGATAAGCTGGTTATAACACAATTTCAGAATGTTACTTTTGATCAATTAATACTTATTTACTGCCTACTATGTGCAGTGTTCTGTTTCAGACACTAGGGAAGTAGAATCAGCATACAAAACCAAAAATAACAGATCATCTAAAAGACAAAATAACAACAAATAACTCAAATATGGAGAAGAAACCCTGAGCTACTCCTGGGTTTGACAATAGGGTTTGACAATAGGATTTGATCATAGGATTCTCCCTAGAGAAGTGAGGTTCAGTGCTTTTTTCACAGCTTAAGTTCTGGTGTCCATCAGAACTCACCAGATGTCCTGTAAAACCAAGATTCAACTCAGTAGAATGTGAGGAGAAACCTTAAAAAGTGGCAGTAATTGTTACCTTTAGAGCAGACCCACTTTCTGCAGGTGTGGTTCGCATCAGAGCCAGAGAGTCTCCACGGACGGGCACAGTGTTCTCATTTAATTCACCACTAGGAAGAGAAAGGTATGTTCACATCATGGAGGACTGATAGAAGTGACACAGGGGTCACAAGCAGCCTCCTCAGGAAGAAGAAAAACGAACTCTTTAAGAAATAAATCCTGCTTTTCAACACACAAATTATCAAAAAGAGATATCAAGAAAACAATCCCATTTAGAACTGTACTAATAATAAAATATCTAGGAATAAACCTAATCAAGGAGGTAAAAGACCTTTATTTTGAAAACTGTATTCTGAAATGAATGAAAGAATCTGAAGATGATGCAAAGAAATGGAAAGATATCCCATGTTCATGTCTTAAAAGAATTAATATTGCCAAATGTCCACACTATCCAAAGCTATCTACAGATTTAATGTAATCCCTATCAAAATGCCTATCAGGCCTTTACACAGAACTAGGACAAGTAATCCTAAAATATAGATGGAAACACTGTTGTTGTTCAGTTGCTCAGTCTATCTGACTCTTTGCGACCTCATGGACTGCAGCACGCCAGTCTTCCCTGTCCTTCACCATCTCCCTGAGTTTGCTCAAACTAAGGTCCGTCAAGTCAGTGATGCCATCCCACCATCTCATCCTCTGTCATCCCCTTCTCCTCCTGACTTCAATCCTTCTCAGCATCAGGGTCTTTTCCAATGAGTCAGTTCTTCTCATCAGGTGACCAAAGTATTGGAGCTTCAGCTTCAGCATCAGTCCTTCCAATGAATATTCAGGACTGATTTCGTTTAGGATTGACTGGTTGGATCTCCTTGCAGTCCAAGGGACTCTCAAGAGTCTTCTCCAGCACCACAGTTCAAAAGCATCAGTTCTTCAGCGCTCAGCTTTCTTTATGGTCCAACTCTCATATCCACACGCGACTACTGGAAAAACCATAGCTTTGAGTATACGGAACTTGTCAGTAAAGTAATGTCTCTGCTTTTTAATATGCTGTCTACAGTGGTCATAGCTTTTCTTCCAAGAAGCAAGCGTCTTTTAATTTCATGGCTGCAATTACCATCTGCAGTGATTTTGGAGCCCAAGAAAATAAAGCCTCTCACTGTTTCCACTGTTTCCCCATATACTTGCCATGAAGTGATGGGACTTCATGTGATCTTAGCTTTTTGAATGTTGAGTTTTAAGCCAGCTTTTTCACTCTCCTCTTTCACTTTCATCAAGACACTCTTTCAGTTTCTTTTCGTTTTCTGCCATTAAAAAAGGTGGTATCATCTGCATATCTGAGGTTATTGGTATTTCTCCCAGGAATCTTGATTCCAGTTTCTGCTTCATTCAGTCTGGCATTAGGCATGATGCACTCTGCATATAAGTTAAATAAGCAGGGTGACAATAAACAGCCTTGACGTACTCCTTTCCCAATTTGAAATCAGTCTGTTGTTTCATGTCTGGTTCTGCTGCTTCTTGATCTGCATACAGGTTTCTCAGGAGGTAGGTAAGGTGGTCTGCTATTCCCATCTCTTTAAGAATTTTCCACCGTTTATTGTGATCCACACAGTCGAAGGCTTTAGCGTAGTCAATGAAGCAGAAGTAGATGTTTTTCTGGCATTCTTTTGCTTTTTATATGATCCAATGGATACTGGCATTGGATCTGGTTCCTCTGCCTTTTCTAAATTCATCTTGAACATCTGGAAATTCTTGGTTCAGGACTGTTGAAGCCTAGCTTGGAGAATTTTGAGCATTATTTAGCTAGAGTGTGAAATTAATGCAATTGTGTCATAGTTTGATCATTCTTGGCATTGCCTCTGGGATTGGAATGAAACCTGACCTTTTCCAGTCCTGTGGCCACTGCTGAGTTTTCCAAATCTGCTGGCATATTGAGTACAGCACTTTTACAGCATTATCTTGTAGGATTTGAAATAGATCAGCTGGAATTCCATCACCTCCACTAGCTTTGTTCACAGTCATGTTTCCTAATGTCCACTTGACTGCACTCCAGGATGTCTGGCTCTAGGTGAGTGATCATACCATTGTGTTTATCTGGGTCATTAAGATCTTTTTTGTATAGTTCTTCTGTATATTCTTATCACCTCTTCTTAGTATCTTCTGCTTCTGTTATGCCCATACCATTTCTGTCCTTTATTGTGCCCATCTTTGCATAAAATGTTCCCTTGGTATCTAATTTTCTTGAAGAGATCTCTAGTCTTTCCCATTCTATTGTTTTCCTCTATTTCTTTGCATTGATCACTGATGAAGGCTTTCTTCTCTCTCCTTGCTGATCTTTGGAACTCTGCATTCAGAGGGTTTATCTTTCATTTTCTCCTTTGCCTTTTGCTTCTCTTCTTTTCTCAGCTATTTGTAAGGCCTCCTCAGACAACCATTTTGCCTTTTTGCATTTCTTCTTCTTGGGGATAGTTTTGATCACTGCCTCCTGTACAATGTTACGAACCTCCGTCCATAGTTCATCAGGCACTCTGTCCGTCAGATATAATCCCTTTAAACTATCTGTCTCTTCCATGATATAATCATAAGGGATTTGATTTAGGTCACACCTGAATGGTCTAGTGGTTTTCCCTACTTTCTTCAATTTCAGTCTGAATTTGGCAATAAGGAGTTCATGATCTGAGCCACAGTCAGCTCCCAGTCTTGTTTTTGCTGACTGTATACTGCTTCTCCATTTTCATCTGCAAAGAATATGATCAATCTGATTTTAATATTGACCATCTGGTGATGTCCATGTGTACAGGCATCTCTTGTGATGTTGGAAGAGGGTGTTTGCTATGACCAGTGTGTTCACTTTGCAAAACTGTTTTTGCCCTGCTTCATTCCGTATTCCAAGGCCAAACTTGCCTGTTACTCCAGGAATCTCTTGACTTCCTACTTTTGCATTCCATTCCCCTACGATCAAAAGGACATCTTTTTTTGGTTTTAGTTCTAGAAGCTCTTGTACGTCTTCACAGAACTGTTCAACTTCTTTGGCATTAGTGGTTGGGGCATAAAATTTATATGGAAATTTATATGAAGGACTCCAAATCGCCAAAGTAATCAAGAAAAAAAGAATACAGCTAGAGGAGTCACACTCCCTGACTTCAAGCTATACCATTAAGCTACAGTCATCAAAATAGTATAGTACTGGCATAAAAACAGACATATAGATCAATGGAACAGAATAGAGCGCCCAGAAATAAAGCCATGCACTTTTGGTCAATTAAGCCAAAATAAAGGAAGCAAGAACATACAGCAGGGAAGAGACAGTCTTTTCAATAACAGCAGCTGGAAACCTGGACAGCTGCATGTAAAAATGAAATTAGAACATCTCATACCATATACAAAAATAAACCCAAAACAGATTAAAAAAATAAAGGTAAGACCAGAAACCATAAAACTAGCAGAAAACACAGGCAGAACGCTCTTTGACATAAAAGGTAGCAATATTTTTTTTGGATCTGTCTCAAAGCAAAGGAAACAAAAGCAAAAATATAAACAATGAGATCTACTTAAACTTAAAAGCTTTTGTAGTGCAAAGGAAACCACTGACAAAATGAAGAAAACAGAATGAAAAAATATCTACAAATGCTACGACCAGTATGGGGTTAATACTCAAAACAGAAATGGTTCAAACATCTCTATTTAATAAAAACAAATAAACCAATTAAAATCGAGCGTGGGCAGTGGGGGGCGGGGGTTGGTGGTGAAGTGGGCAAAGGATGTGACAGACATTTTTCCGGAGAAGATATATACAAATAGGCAACAGGTACACGAAAAGATGCTCAACGTCTCTGCTCATCAGGGAAATGCAAACCAAAACCACAATGAGACATCACCGCACACCTGTCAGCATGGCTATCATCAAAAAGAACAGAAATAACAAATGCTGGAAAGGATGTGGGAATTCCCTGTTGGTGGAAATTCCCTGCTGGTGGGAATGGAAGCTGTTGCAGCCACTATGGAAAACAGTACAGCAGCTCCTCAAAAAAAAACAAACTGGAACTATTATATGATCTAGCAATTCTGAGTGTATATCTGAAGGAAAAAAAACACTAATTTAACAAGATATGTGCCCCCTCAGTGTTTACAGCAGGGTTATTTACAATAACTAAGATATAGAAGTGACCTAAGTGTTCATCAAGATGAATGGATAAAGAAAATGTGGTGTGTATATATGTAATGGAATATTACTCAGCCATAAAAATGAAAATTTGCAACAACATGGATGCACCTAGAGGGTATTATGTTTAGTGAAATAAGTCAGAGAAAGACAAATACTGTACTTTATCACTTACATGTGAAATCTAAAAAAATTAACAAACAAATGAATATATAAGTGAAGTAAGTCAGAAAGAAGTTTGCAGGTATAGAGAACTAGAGGTTACCAGTGAGATGAGCTAAGTGAGGAGGGGGTGGATAGTGGTAGGAAATCAATAAGCAGAAACTACTATGTATAAAAGACGCTTTACTCCTTGGAAGGAAAGTTATGACCAACCTAGACAGCATATTAAAAAGCAGAGACATTACTTTGCCAACCAAGGTCCATCTAGTCAAGGCTACGGTTTTTCCAGTAGTCAAGTAGTGGATGTGAGAGTTGGACTGTAAAGAAAGCTGAGTGCTGAAGAATTGATGCTTTTGAACTGTTGTGTTGGAGAAGACTCTTGAGAGTCCCTTGGACTGCAAGGAGATCCAACCAGTCTATCCTAAAGGAGGTCAGTCCTGGATGTTCACTGGAAGGACTGATGTTGAAGTTGAAACTCCAATACGTTGGCCACCTGATGGGAAGAGCTGACTCATTTGAAAAGACCCTGATGCTAGGAAAGATTGAAGGCAGGAGGAGAAGGGGATGACAGAGGATGAGATGGCTGGATGGCATCACTGACTCAATGGACAAGAGTTTGGGTAAACTCTGGGAGTTGGTGATGGACAGGAGGCCTGGTGTGCTGTGGTCCATGGGGTCGCAGAGTCAGACATGACTGAGCAACTTAACTATGTATAAAATACATAAGTTACAAGAATATAAATATAACCAATAATTTATAATTGTAAAAATATAATCCATAAAAATATTTAATCATTACATTGTACACCTAAAACAAATATAATATTGTAAATCAATGAATAAGAATCCTGAGGCCAAACCAAAAAAAGAGAGATTAGTCCTATGTAGTTTACACTGCTACAAAACACAGAAAGCAAATGAAAAAATCCTTACAACATATGTGTATATGGAAGAACATGTACAATGTTAACTTGTAACAAGCATTTATTTGTCCTTTAGTAAAAGAATGAATATACTGTGGCAGTTAAAATGAAGAAACCGTGGGCTTCTCTGGCGGTCCAGCGGTTAGGAATCTGCCTCGAAATGTAGGCAACACCAGTTCGATCCCTGATCCAGGAAGATCCCACATGCCACAGAGCAACAAAGCCCATGTACCACAACCACTGAGCCCATGTTCTAGAGCCTGAGAGTCACAACCACTGAGCCCATGCTCTACAACAAAAAAAGCCACTGTAGTGAGAAGTCCGCGCACCACAACTAGAGAGTAGCCCCCACTCAGTGCAACTAGAGAGAGCCCAGGCACAGCAATGAAGACCCCCAACAAGGCCAAAAGTAAATAAATAGATAAACCCTCCAATGTCGGTGGGAATGTAAACTGATACAGCCACTACAGAAGACAGTATGGAGACTGTTTTAAAAACTAGGAATAAAACTACCATATGACCCAGCAATACCACTTCTAGGCATTTACCTGAGGAAACCAAAATTCAAAAGGACATGTGTACCCCCAGTGTTCACTGCAGCACTATTTACAATAGCCAGGACACAGAAGCAACCCAGATGTCCATTGATAGATGAATGGATAGAGAAGCTGTGGTACGTAGATACACTGGAATAGTACTCAGCCATAAAAAGGAATGAATCTGAGTCTATTCTAATCAGGTGGATGAACCTAGAGCCTATTACACAGAGTGAAGTGAGTCAGAAAGAGAAAAACAAACATCGTAGATTAATGCACATATATGGAATCTAGAAAGATGGTGTCAATGAACCTATTGGCAGGGCAGCAATGGAGACGCAGACATGGATAACAGACTTACGGACATGGGTGGCAGGGAGGAAGGAGAGGGTGGGACAAATGGAGACAGTAGCATGGAGCCGTATACACTACCATACAGAATAGACAGACAGCCAGTGGAAATTTGCTATATGACTCAGGGAACTTGAACCAGGGCTCTGCAGCAACCTAGAGTGGTGGGGGAAGGTGGGAGGGAAGGTCAAGAGGGGGGAGACATATGTATATCTATGGCTAATTCATGTTGATGTATGGCAGAAACCAAAGCAATATTATAAAGCGATTATCCTTCAATAAAAAATAAATAAATTTTTTAAAAAGATTTTAAAATTCAGATATATCAAAACAAAAACCACTGAACTGTACACTGTAAATGGGTGAAGTGCATTGCATAGTATTTGAATTTTATCTTAATAAAGCTGTTATTACAAAAACAAATGATTTGAACAGAAATTTCTTCAAAGCAGAAAAAATGTTCAATATCATTATTTTTTTTAAATTGGAGGATAATTGCATTACGATGTTGTATTGGTTTCTGCCATACAATAACATCATTACTCTTAAGGTAAATGAAAATTAAAACCACAAAGGGTTTTGTAGCTCATATTCACTGGGATGGGTATAATTTTTAAAATGGAGAATAATAAACACTGGCAAGGATATTGAGAAACAGAAATGATCATACATTGCGGATGGGACTGGAAAATGTCACAGCTGCCTTGGAAGATAGTTTGGCAGGTCTTCAGTAAGCTAAAAATAGTTACCACTGAGCAACAACCCTCCTGGGCACATATTAAAGAGAACTGAAAGCAAGTCTACAAATTTTTTGTATGTAAATATTCAAGAACTACCTTATTCAAAATAGCCACAAAGTAGAAACAACAAAGGCTTCCCAGGTGGCTCAGTGGTAAACAATTCACCTGCCAGTGCAGGAGAGGCAGGTTCCATCCCTGGGTGAGGAAGATCCCCTGGAGAAGGAAACGGCAACCCACTCCAGTATTCTTGCCTGGGAAATCCCATGCACAGAGGAGCCTGGCAAGGTACAGTCCATGGGGTTGCAAAAAGAGTTGGACATGACTTAGTGATTAAACAACAAACAACGGAAATATCCATCGACACATGGATCAACAAAATATGGCATATCTACACAATCGACTATCATTCAGCTATGAAGTACCGAAACATGCTACATGAGTACACCTTGAAAACATTATGCTAAATGAAAAAAGTCAGACATATTTGCACATATTTGTACAATTCCAGTTATACGAACCATCCAAAGTAGGAAAATCCAGTACAGGCAGGAAGCAGATGGGTGGTTGCCAGGTGCTGGACAAAGAAGTAGAGAGACTCATACAGGGAGAATGCTTCTTTTAGGTGTGATGACAGTATTACGGAATTAACAGTGGTAAGGGTTGCACAACTCTGTCAAAGTACTAAAAAGCACTACATTGCACACCTATAAAGTGTAAATGCACGGGAACGATAACTTTATAAAAAAGATAAAAGAAAAATGATCTAAGTCTACTATAGCAAAATAGGAAAATGTGACAAAGCTTGACAGCTGGTGCACAGACATGTATTATGCAATCTCTAAAGCTTTCTGTATGCCTGAAATATTCCCTTTTAGAAGCGGGGTACAGCAATTTTTTAAAAGTCTAGTATGGCAAGGGGAAGAAAAATCAGAGTAACTGGAAAGGAAAAGACCCAGAAACAGACCCAAGTTTACATAAAAGTATATAAGAACGTGAGTATTCTTTAAAGCAGGGGTCCCCAACCTCTGGGATCTAATGCCTGATGATCTGAGGCAAAACTAATGTAATAATAATAGAAATAAAGTGAACAATAAATGTAATGTGCTTGAATCATCCCAAAACCATCCCCCCTACCCCTGGTTCATGGAAAAATTGTCTTCCATGGAACTGGTCCGTGGAACCAAAAAGGTTGGGGATTTCTGCTTTAAAGGATCCATCTCAAATGTTGGAAGGAAAATAGATAATCAAAACACCAACAGCCATGAAGAAAAATAAATCTGGAAGTTGGATATTCTAACATCTTTCTAGCTTTGGTGAAATTTCTGACAAACAACTGGGTAGTTACATCTTCATTATTCCCCTCTTCACAAAAAAAGTTTATGATTAAGTTCCCCTTAAAGGCTTCAATAATAACAGTAGTATTAAAAATGTTGTGTGCAATGGACTTCCCTGGTGGTCCAGCGGTAAAGAGTCCACCTTGCAAGGAAGGGGACTCAGGTTTGATCACTGGTTAGGGAACTAAGATCCCACATGCCACAGGGCAAACGAACCCATGTGCTGCAACTACTGAAGTCCATGGACCGCAACTAGTGAGTCCATGTGCTGCACTGAAAGATCCCGCCTAACAAGACAAAGATCCCTCATGCTGCAACTAAGACCTGATGCAGCAAAATAAATAAATAATGTTTAAATGATATGGGAAAACTGATTCATTAGAATTAATAAAAGGTTAAGCTGGAATTCCAGTTGTACCCTGATCACCAGTGAGTAAGTTTGCTGAGTACTAACTGTAAAGTCCTCTATACAAAGCATGCACTTAAGTGTTATGTTGATGACAGCACCTGGAACTGAACAGCATTAATCAGAATACTCACTCAACAATGTTTAGCACCAACTAAGCACAGAACACTAGATACAGAGAGATGAACAAAACAAACTGGCATAGAGCAGGGGGCAGAAATCTAGTAAGATAAATAAATGGTGTATTAGTCAACAAGAAAAGACAGGCAGAAAGAACTCAAAGGGGACTGTAAAGACACCTGGGTGCGTCGCGTGAGAGCCTGCAGAAACAAAGTTTATAGAAACAACCCATTGTGCTGACAGGATGGCACCAAGACAACTGCCACACCTGAGAGATATTGCACATATACCTCATCAAGTACCTTACATTAAAAATGTCTTCAAAGGTTTCAATCAGCTGAAGAATGAGAATGAAAAAAGACTAATTAGGAGTATCTTCAAAGTAGGGCTTAAGAAGCTATGTATTAATGGATAGAAGAGTGAGTCAAACTATCTTTCCAACAGATACTCTGAAACCATGCAGTCACAAACTTGAAAAGAGGGGAAAAAAAAGTACCCCCCAAAGAAAGGTAAGAGGAAAAGAATATCAGTTTACTTCCATCTCCCCAGCACTCTACCTGTCTGCGGAAGCATCCTGAACACTGGCATTTTTATGACTTAATAAGTGATCTTCTCTTGTAACCTAAGAAAAGGAAATCACAAAAATTAAATCTCTATCGATGATACTAAAATAAGAAGAAATTTATATTCCTTTGCAGTAAAAATAGAAATGCCAGTTTGCTTCTGTTCTAGAAAGAGGTAATCATACCTCATTCATGGAAACATCAGTTAACTGCACCCAGTGCAGTCCTATTCACCTGAACTCATACACCAAGTGCCCATTTCAATATATAGGTATGCAAATCCATATGCTTTACAAGACAGCTCTCCATGATTTAAGACACCACCTGTATGTTGGTCAATATACACAGAATCCAAAAAGATTCAATGCCAAAATTTTTCAAATTTATCAAAAGAAGAAACAGATGTTAAGCTGTGTATTTGGCTTTTTATTTTTCCCTGAATATTTCAGAAGAGAATTCTAAAAACTCTTTCTGAAGAAGTCAGTTTTTCCCTTAATTTTATTGAGGTATCATTTACATACAGCAAAATGCCACACATTTTCAACGTATGATGATGAATTCTGAAAAATATACAGGGGTACCTAATTAACACTACAATCAACATATATAACATGCCCCCTGCCCCTACATGTTCCCTTGAGGTTTCCAATGCAATCCCAGCAAAAACCCACACACGCAGCCAGCCATGATCTGTCCTCTTTTTCTGGCTGGCAGGTTTTTGTGCTGCATGCAGGTTTCCTCTAGCTGCAGTGGCCATGGGCTACTCTTCGTTGCAGTGCATGGACTTCTCATTGTGGTGGCTTCTCTTGTGGAGCACAGGCTCCAGGTACGTGGGCTTCAGTAGCTGCAGCACTATAGTTTATATAAATGGATTTATAACACCTGTCTTCTGTGCTTCCCTCTAGAGAGCCATGATGTTTCTGAGGTTCACCCATGGTGTTGCATGCATTAACACATTCCTTTTTACGTACTGAGTAGCTTCCCACTTTACAGATGTAGCCCGTTTATTTATCTGTTTCCTTGCTGATGGACATTTGAATCACTTCTAGTTTTTACCTGCTACAAACAAAGATGCCAGAGCATTCATGTACCAATATCTGTATGAACCTATGTTTTCAGTTCTCTTGGATAAATACCTAGGAGTAGGACTGCTGGGTCATACAAGAAGTGTATGTTTAATATATTACCAAATTCTTTTCTAAAGTACCTGTAATATTTTATGTTCTTACCAGCCATGTGCATTGCAGGCAGTCCATTACTGCCCACACAGGGATGGTCAGTTGTTAACTTTAGCTATGAAGTATGAGGTCAGCTATACATTATTTGCATAGACACCCTTTATCAAGCTGAAGTTCTACTCTATTCCTATTTTGTTGTGAACATTTATCATGATCAGGTCTTAAATTCTGTGGAATGTCCTTTCCATATAAATGGAGACAAGTTTCCTTAATTTTTAATATGTTGAACTATACTTGGTTTTTGAATGATAAACCACCTTTTTCCCCAAGATAAACTCTTGGCCATGGTTACTGTCCTGTTTATTAATTGTTGAGTAAGATCTGCTTCTATTTTGTTTAGGACTTTCGGTCTGTAGCAGCTTTTTTTTTGTACAATCTCTCTCCGGCTTTGGTATCAGGGTAAAACCAGCCTTGTAAGTGAGCTGGGACATGCTCCCTGCTCTTCTATTTCCTGCAAGAGCTTATGAAGAATTGTTATTATTTCTTCCTTAAATTGTTCAGTAATCTTAACAGTGAAGGCATCTGGTCCTGAGTTTTTCCTTGTAGGATGATTTTAAACTATAAAACAAAATCTCTTTCATTTAGAGCTATTGAAGTTATTTTTCTCTTGTTTGAGTCAAGATAGACTCAGAAATACAACTGAAGCGTCAGGTGACGACAGCTGCCACCACCTCTGCTGCTACAAGAGGCAGTATCAGCACTGGGATCAATATTTGCTAAACACTCACTATGTGCCTGCCAGGAGTCACTCCATGGCCTTCATATTTATTATTTTATTTCATCCTTATAACCCACCTTAGGTTATGTATTACCATTACCCCCTTTTAAACATAATTTAATTGAGGCTCAGAGAAATAAACTAATTTGCCAAGTCCCAAAGCTAGTAGGTGGTAGATAAGAAACAGGATTCAAACTCTAGCTGTCTAATTCCAGAGCCTGTACTGACATATTTCGTAATTATTTTTATATGTAAACATTTATGTTTTATGTTTACATTTGGGTGAGAAGGTACAGAAAGCACACGAACAACATTCCTCGAGTTCTTCCAGTTCTCTTCAAGGCCTGTGCCTGGGACAGGATGGGTAAGGAGCCTCTTCTCAACAACAAGGTCCTGGGAAATCCTCGTTGACAACAGGATGCAGTAAGACAGGCTTCTGCCCTATTTCAGCACAGAGGGTAAACCTGACAGGTGGGAGGGCCAAGGAAAAGCCGATTTTGAGAGCATGGAGGCCATTAACTTCTTGGGGGCTGGTCTCTACACACTGCGTCCTTCACAAGATGTCACAACCAACTCTTCGTCTTGCAACCATCACTCAGTTGCTAATAACATGACTAATAACTTTGCTGAATCAGCTATTCAGCTAATAATTTTGCTGAATTGGGATAGAAGGGTGGGAGGAAAAGTGAATTGATAAAGACCTAAAATCACTCTAGGGTTTTTAGCTATATAAATGACAAAAGATTAGGGACTCACTTCTATAGGAATTTGACTTTTAAAAACCTTTATTCTTCTTACTTCATGGCTGCCCCATCTTAATCCACCCGGAATAGATTTCAGAGATGGGAAGGCATCTGCCACCTTGAGCATGTTTCCTGGCTTTACCCTCTCTGTCTCATCACCAGCCAGCTCACTCATGTCCACCATCTGTGTGTGTTCCTTGTTCCACAGGGTCTCCCTCCACTTCAGTGGGACCCTAGTGAAGGCAGCTTACCTTCTGCACTGCTTCTACCTGAGCCTTCAAAATATTACTCTTCAAGTCAGGAGGAACTCTCCTGGTATTCAGCGCTGGGCTGTCGATGGCATTATTCAGACATTTCTCGGTTAACTTTACCACTTCCTCCTGGATATTAAAAACACACTGTAAGCAACTCTGAGAGGATTCAACTAAATGGAAACAGAAAAGGACTGATGAAAGTTCCTATTCAGACAACCGGGGAGTCGTGTGTCTCAGGCAGCCGTCTTATTCCAGGAGGAGTCAGCTCTTACTTGAGGTTTTGAACTAAGATCAGTAATCACAAATAAGGTAGGGACCCCTGAAAATCATCCAGCCATCTGTTGTCTTTGTCTTTAAGCCAACTGAATAACTAATGATACCACCCTGGAAAAATGCCTGAATTAAACCACACATGAGGAATGTGTGCCATCTGCAGTAATTAATTTCAACTGGATTTTAGGTCGGGCCCTACACAGGCTGATCCCTAGAGCTGTTACTGGGTAGATGACTGTGCTTGAGACTTAAGTTATTTGGCCACAAAGAGGCCACTCGCAGGTAAAAGCTTACTAAAATGATAAAATAAAGCACAAGTCCACTGAATGAAGATCACAATTAAAACAACATAAATTAATCTTAACAGACCCATCACAAGCACGGAAATTGATACTATAATCAGAAATCTTCCAGCAAACAAAAGCCCAGGTCCAGATGGCTTCACAGCTGAATTCTACCAAAAATTTCGAGAAGAGCTAACACCTATCCTCCTCAAACTCTTCCAGAAAATTGCAGAGGAAGGTAAACTTCCAAACTCATTCTATGAGGCCACCATCACCCTAATACCAAAACCTGACAAAGATGTCACAAATAAAGAAAACTACAGGCCAATATCTCTGATGAACATAGATGCAAAAATCCTTAACAAAATTCTAGCAATCAGAATCCAACAACACATTAAAAAGATCATACACCATGACCAAGTGGGCTTTATCCCAGGGATGCAAGGATTCTTCAATATCCGCAAATCAATCAATGTAATTCACCACATTAACAAATTGAAAAATAAAAACCATATGATTATCTCAATAGATGCAGAGAAGGCCTTTGACAAAATTCAACATCCATTTATGATAAAAACTCTCCAGAAAGCAGGAATAGAAGGAACATACCTCAACATGATAAAAGCTATCTATGACAAACCCACAGCAAACATTATCCTCAATGGTGAAAAATTGAAAGCATTTCCCCTAAAGTCAGGAACAAGACAAGGGTGTCCACTTTCACCGCTACTATTCAACATAGTTCTGGAAGTTTTGGCCACAGCAATCAGAGCAGAAAAAGAAATAAAAGGAATCCAAATTGGAAAAGAAGAAGTAAAACTCTCACTGTTTGCAGATGACATGATCCTCTACATGGAAAACCCTAAAGACTCCACCAGAAAATTACTAGAGCTAATCAATGAATATAGTAAAGTTGCAGGATATAAAATCAACACACAGAAATCCCTTGCATTCCTATACACTAATAATGAGAAAGTAGAAAAAGAAATTAAGGAAACAATTCCATTCACCATTGCAACGAAAAGAATAAAATACTTAGGAATATATCTTCCTAAAGAAACTAAAGACCTATATATAGAAAACTATAAAACACTGATGAAAGAAATCAAAGAGGACACTAATAGATGGAGAAATATACCATGTTCATGGATCGGAAGAATCAATATAGTGAAAATGAGTATACTACCCAAAGCAATTTACAAATTCAATGCAATCCCTATCAAGCTACCAGCCATATTTTTCACAGAACTAGAACAAATAATTTCAAGATTTGTATGGAAATACAAAAAACCTCGAATAGCCAAAGCAATCTTGAGAAAGAAGAATGGAACTGGAGGAATCAACTTGCCTGACTTCAGGCTCTACTACAAAGCCACAGTCATCAAGACAGTATGGTACTGGCACAAAGACAGAAATATAGATCAATGGAACAAAACAGAAAGCCCAGATATAAATCCACACACATATGGACACCTTATCTTCGACAAAGGAGGCAAGAATATACAATGGAGAAAAGACAATCTCTTTAACAAGTGGTGCTGGGAAAACTGGTCAACCACTTGTAAAAGAATGAAACTAGATCACTTTCTAACACCGCACACAAAAATAAACTCAAAATGGATTAAAGATCTAAATGTAAGATCAGAAACTATAAAACTCCTAGAGGAGAACATAGGCAAAACACTCTCAGACATAAATCACAGCAGGATCCTCTATGATCCACCTCCCAGAATTCTGGAAATAAAAGCAAAAATAAACAAATGGGATCTAATTAAAATTAAAAGCTTCTGCACAACAAAGGAAAATATAAGCAAGGTGAAAAGACAGCCTTCTGAGTGGGAGAAAATAATAGCAAATGAAGCAACTGACAAACAACTAATCTCAAAAATATACAAGCAACTTATGCAGCTCAACTCCAGAAAAATAAACGACCCAATCAAAAAATGGGCCAAAGAACTAAATAGACATTTCTCCAAAGAAGACATACGGATGGCTAACAAACACATGAAAAGATGCTCAACATCACTCATTATTAGAGAAATGCAAATCAAAACCACAATGAGGTACCACTTCACACCAGTCAGAATGGCTGCGATCCAAAAATCTGCAAGCAATAAATGCTGGAGAGGGTGTGGAGAAAAGGGAACCCTCCTACACTGTTGGTGGGAATGCAAACTAGTACAGCCACTATGGAGAACAGTGTGGAGATTCCTTAAAAAATTGCAAATAGAACTACCTTATGACCCAGCAATCCCACTGCTGGGCATACACACCGAGGAAACCAGAATAGAAAGAGACACATGTACCCCAATGTTCATCGCAGCACTGTTTATAATAGCCAGGACATGGAAACAACCTAGATGTCCATCAGCAGATGAATGGATAAGAAAGCTGTGGTACATATACACAATGGAGTATTACTCAGCGGTTAAAAAGAATTCATTTGAATCAGTTCTGATGAGATGGATGAAACTGGAGCCGATTATACAGAGTGAAGTAAGCCAGAAAGAAAAACACCAATACAGTATACTAACACATATATATGGAATTTAGGAAGATGGCAATGACGACCCTGTATGCAAGACAGGGAAAGAGACACAGATGTGTATAACGGACTTCTGGACTCAGAGGGAGAGGGAGAGGGTGGGATGATTTGGGAGAATGACATTCTAACATGTATACTATCATTTGAATCGAATCGCCAGTCTATGTCTGACGCAGGATGCAGCATGCTTGGGGCTGGTGCTTGTGGATGACCCAGAAAGATGTTATGGGGAGGGAGGTGGGAGGGGGGTTCATGTTTGGGAATGCATGTAAGAATTAAAGATTTTGAAATTTAAAAAATAAAAAAAAAATTAAAAAAAAACAACAACATAAATTAACTATTATGAAAAGAAATGGGAGAAAAATTAATAATAATTTTAATTATCTACACTACAGCTGATTTAATTTACCTAATTTAAAATAAATGACAATCAATAATAACAATCACCATCACCATCATCCCTACTATGTGCTGTGTTAAGTCGCTTCAATCACGTCCAACTTCTTGCGATCCTGTGGACCAGAGCCTGCCAGGCTCCTCTCTCCATGGGATTTCCCAGGTAAGAATACTGGAGTGGGTTGTCATTTCCTCCTGCAGGGGATCTTCCCAACCCAGGGACTGAACCTGTGTCTCCTGCATCTCCTGCACTGGCAAGCAGGTTCTTTACCACTAGTGACACCTGAGAAGCCCTGTCCTTACTATATAACACTGAAGAAGCTGAAGTTGAACGGGTCTATGAAGACCTACAAGACGTTTTAGAACTAACACCCAAAAAAGATGTCCTTTTCATTATAGGGGACTGGAATGCAAAAGTAGGAAGTCAAGAAACACCTGGAGTAACAGGCAAATTTGGCCTTGGAATACGGAATGAAGCAGGGCAAAGACATTTTGCCAAGAAAATGCACTGGTCATAGCAAACATCCTCTTCCAACAACACAAGAGAAGACTCTACACATGGACATCACCAGATGGTCAACACCGAAATCAGATTGATTATATTCTTTGCAGCCAAAGATGGAGAAGCTCTATACAGTCAACAAAAACAAGACCAGGAGCTGACTGTGGCTCAGATCATGAACTCCTTATTGCCAAATTCAGACTGAAATTGAAGAAAGTAGGGAAAACCACTAGACCATTCAGGTATGACCTAAATCAAATCCCTTATGATTATACAGTGGAAGTGAGAAATAGATTTAAGGGCCTAGATCTGATAGATGGAGTGCCTGATGAACTATGAGGATGGAATGAGGTTCGTGACATTGTACAGGAGACAGGGATCAAGACCATCCCCATGGAAAAGAAATGCAAAAAAGCAAAGTGGCTGTCTGAGGAGGCCTTACAAATAGCTGTGAAAAGAAGAGAAGCAAAAAGCAAAGGAGAAAAGGAAAAATATAAGCATCTGAATGCAGAGTTCCAAAGAATAGCAAGAAGAGATAAGAAAGCCTTCTTCAGCGATCAATGCAAAGAAATAGAGGAAAAGAACAGAATGGGAAAGACTAGAGATCTCTTCAAGAAAATTAGAGATACCAAGGGAACATTTCATGCAAAGATGGGCTCAATAAAGGACAGAAATGGTCTGGACCTAACAGAAGCAGAAGATATTAAGAAGAGGTGGCAAGAATACACAGAAGAACTGTACAAAAAAGATCTTCATGACCCAGTTAACCATGATGGTGTGATCACTCACCTAGAGCCAGACATCCTGGAATGAGAAGTCAAGTGGGCCTTAGGAAGCATCACCATGAACAAAGCTAGTGGAGGTGATGGAATTCCAGTTGAACTGTTTCAAATCCTGAAAGATGATGCTGTGAAAGTGTTGCACTCAATATGCCAGCAAATTTGGAAAACTCAGCAGTGGCCACAGGACTGGAAAAGATCAGTTTTCATTCCAATCCCAAAGAAAGGCAATGCCAAAGAATGCTCAAACTATCGCACAATTGCACTCATCTCACATGCTAGTAAAGTAATGCTCAAAATTCTCCAAGCCAGGTTTCAGCAATACATGAACTGTGAACTCACTGATGTTCAAGCTGGTTTTAGAAAAGGCAGAGGAACCAGAAATCAAATGCCAACATCCGCTGGATCATGGAAAAAGCAGGAGAGTTCCAGAAAAACATCTATTTCTGCTTTATTGACTGTGCCAAAGCCTTTGACTATGTGGCTCACAAGAAACTGTGGAAAATTCTGAAAGAGATGGGAATACCAGACCACCTGACCTGCCTCTTGAGAAACCTATATGCAGGTCAGGCAGCAACAGTTAGAACTGAACATGGAACAACAGACTGGTTCCAAATAGGAAAAGGAGTACGTCAAGGCTGTATATCGTCATCCTGCTTAATTAAGTTATATGCAGAGTACATCATGAGAAACGCAGGACTAGAAGAAACACAAGCTGGAATCAAGATTGCTGGGAGAAATATCAATAAGCCCAGATATGCAGATGACACCACCCTTATGGCAGACAGTGAAGAGGAACTAAAAAGCCTCTTGATGAAAGTGAAAGAGGAGAGTGAAAAAGTTGGCTTAAAGCTCAACATTCAGAAAACTAAGATCATTGCATCTGGTCCCATCACTTCATGGGAAATAGATGGGAAACAGTGGAAACAGTGTCAGACTTTATCTTTGGGGGCTCCAAAATCACTGCAGTTGGTGACTGCAGCCATGAAATTAAAAGATGCTTACTCCTTGGAAGGAAAGTTATGACCAACCTAGATAGTATATTCAAAACGAGAGACATTAAGGTCTGTCTACTCAGGGCTACGGTTTTTCCAGTAGTCATGTATGGATGTGAGAGTTGGACTGTGAAGACGGCTGAGCGCCAAAGAATTGATGCTTTTGAACTGTGGTGTTGGAGAAGACTCTTGAGAGTCCCTTGGACTGCAAGGAGATCCAACCAGTCCATTCTACAGGAGATCAGCCCTGGGATTTCTTTGAAGGGAATGATGCTAAAGCTGAAACTCCAGTACTTTGGCCACCTCATGGGAAGAGTTGACTCATTGGAAAAGACTCTGATGCTGGGAGGGATTGGGGGCAGGAGGAGAAGGGGACGACCGAGGATGAGATGGCTGGATGGCATCACTGACTCGATGGACTCGAGTCTGAGTGAACTCCGGGAGTTGGTGATGGACAGGGAAGCCTGGCGTGCTGCAATTCATGGGGTTGCAAAGAGTCAGACACAACTGATTGACGAACTGAACTGAACTAACACACTCATTCTAAACATTTTCTTAGTCTCAGATATAGCTTTTGTTCTGTAAAACTGGCCATCTGCCAACATACAGGATTACACATTGCACCGCTTGTTCAGATTTGAAAAAATTTAACTATGTGCTTCTTCTAATCTGGTTTTTCTTAGTGTGGTCTCCACATACCTGCCTCTGGGTAGGATCCCCAAATCTGAATGTTTAACAAGCTTTCCCATGTGACTCTGATATAAAACTTTGAGAATCACTAGTTTGTACTAGACTGTATCTTCCAAGACTACAGAATGGTTCCCAGTGATTGAAAGAAGACCCTATATCCTTTTTCAGTCATGACTACTTCACACCGTATGACCCAGCAATGCTACTTTTGCATACACATCCAAAGGAAATAAATTCCCGATCCCAAATAGGTATCTGCACCCCCATGTTCGCTTCAGCGTTATGCACAGCAGCCAAGACATGGAAATAACCTAAATGTCCATCAACAAATGAAAGGATACAGAAGATGTAAAAGGCACAGACACACACACATAAATATACATACACAATGAAATATTGTTCCACCTTTAAAAAGAAGGAAATCCTGCCATTTTTAACAACACAGACAAAGCTAGAAGGAATTATGCTAAGTGAACTAAGTCAGATAGAGAATAACAAACACTTCATGGTATTACTTAAATGTGGACTCTTAAAGTAGATCTCAAGTGTTCTCACCAAAAAAAACAAACAAAAAGGAAACTAACTAAAGTGAGGTGAGGATGTGTTAACCGTCAATCTGACTGTAGGAATCATTTCACAATGTATACTTCTATTAATTTATCAAATGGCACATTTAAAATGCATTTAAATTTTGTCAATTATACCTCAATAAGAGGCCAGGAATGTTAGGTCCATACATTAAAGTTTATTGGAAGTGGTCAAACAGGAGATGGCAAGAGTGAACATTGACATTTTAGGAATCAGTGAACTAAAATGGACCGGAATGGGTGAATTTAATTCAGATGACCATTATATCTACTGCTGTGGGCAAGAATCCCTTAGAAGAAATGGAGTAGCCCTTACAGTCAACAAGAGTCCGAAATGTAGTACTTGGGTGCAATTTCAAAAATGACAGAATGATATCTATTCGTTTCCAAGGCAAACCATTCAGTATCACAGTAATCCAAGTCTATGTCCCAACCACTAATGCCAAAAAAGCTGAAGTTGATAGGTTCTATGTAGACCTAGAAGACCTTCTACAACTAACACCAAAAAAAAGATGTCCTTTTCATCACAGGGGAATGAAATGCCAAAGTAGGAAGTCAAGAGATACCTGGACTAACAGGCAAGTTTGGCCGTGGAGTACAAAATGAAGCAGGGCAAAGGCTAACAGAGTTTTGCCAAGAGAATGCACTGGTCATAGCAAATGCCCTCTTCCAACAACACAAAAGACGACTCTACAAATGGATATCACCAGACAGTCAATACCGAAATCAGATTGATTATATTCTTTGCAGCCATAGATGGAGAAGCGCTATACAGTCAGCAAAAAATAAGACTGGGAGCCAACTGTGGCTCAAATCATGAACTCCTTATTGCAAAATTCAGACTTATTGAAGAAAGCAGGGAAAACCACTAAACTTAAATCCTTTATGATGACAGAGTGGAAGTGACAAATAGATGCAAGGGACTGTTTCTGACAGAGTGCTTGAAGAACTATGGACAGAGGTTTGTAACATGGTACAGGAGGCGGTGATCAAAACCATCCCCAAGAAGAAGAAATGCAAAAAGGCAAAGTAATTGTCTCAGGAGACCTAAAAATAGCTGAGAAAAGAAGAGAAGCAAAAGGCAAAGGAGAAAAGGAAATATATATCTATCTGAATGTAGAATTCCAAAGAATAGCAAGGAGAGATAAGAAAGCCTTCCTCAGTGATCAATGGAAAAAAACACAGGAAAACAATACAATGGGAAAGACTAGAGATATCTTCAAGAAAATCAGAGATACCAAGGGAACATTTCATGCAAAGATGGGCAAGATAAAGGACAGAAACACCATGGACATGACAGAAGCAGAAGATATTAAGAAGAGGGGACAAGAATACACAGAACTATACAAAAAAGATCTTAATGACCCAGATAACCATGACGGTGTGATCATTCACCTAGAGTCAGACATCCTGGAGTGCAGTCAGCTGGACCTTAGGAAGCATCAGTAAAAACAAAGCTAGTGGAGGTGATGGAATTTCAGCTGATCTATTTCAAATCCTAAAAGATGATGCTGTGAGTGTTGCACCCAACATGCCAGCAAATTTGAAAAACTCAGCAGTGGTCACAGGACTGGAAAGGGTCAGGTTTCATTCCAATTCCAAAAAAAGGCAATGCCAAAGAATGTTCAAACTATTGCACAATTGCACTCATCTCACATGCTAGCAAAGCAATGCTCAAAATTTTCCAAGTTAAGTTTCAATAGTAGGTGAACCAAGAACTTTCAGATTTCATGCTGGATTTAGAAAAGGAAGAGGAACCAGAGATCAAATTGCCAACATCCACTGGATCACAGAAATAGCAAGAGAATTCCAGAAAAAAATCTGGAACGTGAAACATTCTGCTTCACTGACTATGCTAAAGCCTTTGACTGTGTAGATCACAACAAACAGTGGAAAACTGTTAAAGAGATGGGAATACAAGACCACTTAACCTGCCTCCTAAGAAATCTGTATGCAGGTCAAGAAGCAGCAGTTAGAACCAGACATGAAACAACAGACTGCTTCCAAATTGGGCAACAAGTACAAGAAGGCTGTATATTGTCACCCTGCTTATTTAACTTACATGCAGAGTATATCCTGTGAAATGCCGGGCTGTATGACTCACAAGCTGGAATCAAGATTGCTGGGAGAAATATCAATAACCTTAGATATGCAGATGACACCACCCTTATGGCAGACAGTGAAGAGGAACTAAAGGGCTTCTTGATGCAAGTCAAAGAGGAGAGTGAAAAAGCTGGCTTAAAATTCAACATTCAGAAAACTAAGATCATGGCATCAGGTCCCATCACTTCTCAGCAAATAGATGGTGAAACAATGGAAACAGTGAAAGGCTTTATTTTCTTAAGCTCCAAAATCATTGCAGACGGTGACTGCAGTCATGAAACTAAAAGACACTTGTTCCTTGGAAGAAAAGCCATGACCAACATAGATGGCATATTAAAAACAGAGATATTACTTTACTGACAAAGTTCCGTATACTCCAACTATGGTTTTTCTAGTAGTCATGTATGGATATGAGAGTTGGACCATAAAGAAAGCTGAGCGCCGAAGAATTGATGCTTTTGAACTGTGGTGTTGGAGAAGACTCCTGAGAGTCCCTTGGACTGCAAGGAGATCCAACCAGTCAATCTTAAAGGAAATCAGTCCTGAATATTCATTGGAGGGACTGATGCTGAAGCTGAAGCGCCAATACTTTGGTCACCTGATGACAAGAACTGACTCATTAGAAAAGACCCTGATGCTGAGAAAGATTGAAGGTGGGAGGAGAAGGGGATGACAAGAGGATGAGACGGTTGGATGGCATCACCTATGCAATGGACAGGAGTTTGAGCAAGCTCTGTGAGTTGGCGGTAGACAGGGAAGACTGGCATGCTACAGTCCATGGGGTCGCAACCGGACACGACTGAGCAACTGAACTGACTGATGAAGGCAGGAAAAATAGCACAGCATAGCTAGTTCAATCACTCAGTTGTGTCTGACTCTTTGTGACCCTATGGACTGTATACTGCCAGGATCTTCTGTCCAAGAGGATTCCTCCCTTCCTCCTCCAAGGGATCTTCCCATCCCAGATATCAAACCCAGGTGTCCCACATTCTAGGTGGATTCTTTACTGTCTGAGACACCAGGGAAGCCCACCGAGGACAAAAGATGAGATGGCTGGATGGCATCACTGACTCAATGGACATGAGTCTGAGCAAGCTCTGGGAGATGGTGAAGGACAGGAAAGCCTGGCATGCTGCAGTCCATGGGGTTGCAGAGTTGGATATGATTGAGCGACTGAACAAGAATGGCTAGTTCAAATGCACTGACATTTTCTTTTCAGAGAGAATTACATTGCAGACTTTCTATTATTTGCTCAACATTTATATCTGCATATCACAGCATCTCAAAGCAACCTGCCACAGACCTAGGCAGATATTTCTCTTCCTGCGTATATTAAAAATCAAGGATTCAATGCACACATCACAAAAGTACCTGTGATTGTTACCATCTTTCTGAAGGCAATTTTGCAAAAGTACCAAAGGCCTTAAAATTATTTCTGAAATTTGACTTAACACTTCTGTCATGCCAAGTGGTTTTTGCAGGATCTTAGCTCCCAGATCAGGGATTGAACACAGGCCCGCAGCAGTGAAAGAACTGAATACTAACCACTGGACCACCAGGGAATTCCTGAACCTAACACTCTACTTCCTAGGAAAATAATCAAAGATAATGCAGGATATTTATTTATAAGACTGTTTATCACAACACTGATTATGACAGTGAAAATTAGTGAAATGTCTAATAGGAGACTGAGTAAACACAACGTTGACCTATGCATGCCATTTAACTATTAATGATCATGTGTTATTGAAATAAAGAGATTACAATTGATTAGCTATAGAACCAGAGAAGGCAATGGCACCCCACTCCAGTACTCTTGCCTGGAAAATCCTATGGAGGGAGGAGCCTGGTGGGCTGCAGTCCATGGGGTCGCTAAGAGTCGGACACGACTGAGCGACTTCACTTTCACTTTTCACTTTCATGCGTTGGAGAAGGAAATGGCAACTCACTCCAGTGTTCTTGCCTGGAGAATCCCAGGGACGGGGGAGCCTGGTGGGCTGCTGTCTATGGGGTCACACAGAGTCGGACACGACTGAAGCAACTTAATAGCAGCAGCAGCAGCTATAGAACAATATTATTGCGTTTTTAATTAAAAAAATATTTATCACATATCAATGGCTGGAAGTATGTATCTTTAAAACGTTAAGTATAGTTATCTCTTAGGACTGGGATAATGGAAGTTTTATAATTACTTGCTTTTTAAAATCTACATTTTGTGGGGAATTTCCTGGCAGTCCAGTGGTTAGCACTCAGCACTTTCAGCCAGGGCTCAGATTCAATCTTTGACTGCGGAACTAAGATCCTGCAAGCTGCACAGCATGACCAAAAAAACCCAGAAATAAACATAAATAAAATCTGTATTTTGTACAATTACCTTCCATGTATATAAAAGAAAAAGATTACTGAAATACAAGTTCAGTGTAATAGCTATAAAATATTTTCATATAGTTTTATTACAGGATGCAAATCCAACAATATCCAGTTACTATGCTGTTGATATGTCTGCCTTGAATGGCCAAAATGTGCAAAGAGAAGACCAAAATAATTTAAAACACACCCTGATTCCTAAACACCCCAAGTTAGACCTGTTCTAACAAGACTAGATGCTCAAACTCTCCTACAGAGCAGTCCTCACTGTCAGAATCAGCTTAGTTAGGAGCTAATGTCAGGTTAAAGTGGATCCAAAGTCTACTTCAGTTTGTTAACGAGCTGCAGCACAGAAAGCCAAACCGACAGCAGGTGTTTGAGGAAAACTAGGGGTTTATCTGTAGGGCACCAAGAAAGGAGAACACGCAGCTCACATACAAGAGATCAGAACTCCCTAATGGCTTTCTGGCAAAGGTCTTTAAAGATGGTGTGAGGGGACAGGGTCCAGGAAGTGTGATCAGCCTGTGGACGTTCTTCTGATTGGTTGTACTTAGTTGCTCAGTCATGTCCAACTGTTTGCAACCCTACGGATGGTAGCCCAACAGTCTCCTCTGTCTGTGGGATTCTCTAGACAAGAACACTGATGTGGGTTGCCATGCTCTCCTCCAGGGGATTTTCCCAACCCAGGGATCGAACCCAGGTGTCACACATTGCAGGCGGAGTCTGAGCCACTGCGGAAGCCCTCTGATTGGTTGGTGATGAGGTAATAGGGTGATGTCTTGAGAACCTCAACCTCCTGGCTCCAACCAGTCTGGGGACTACCTGCCTGTGGTCATCATCCCTCACCTGGGTGGGGCAGTCTTAGTTTTTGCAGAACAACTCAAAGATAGGCACAGATAGTTATCCACATCCCTTCAGAACGAACCAGGAGTCCTGTGACGCTCTTGTCCTAAACATTAACTGCTAGACTCTGCTCTTTGGAACATGGGGAAGGCCCAGGAGATTACCGCCTTTTTCCTACAAACAGGAAACAGGGATGTGGAGAGGCTTTTTGTACCTGGGATGGCCCCACAGGGTCCTGTTTGGGGTCCAATTCTCCCTTTTTTTTGATGCTTCTCAATTCTGAGGGGAAAGGGGGTAAAATTAGGAAGGGAATCAATTTTTAGATAGATTAATCACAAACTCAGCAGGGGAAGTCAGTTTTAGGGGGATTTGGTTTCAAGTTCTGAACCAGAATGCCATTAGATCCAGACTCAAAACCACTCTTGAAACAATCTTAGCTAGAAAACATAGGTAGGCCGTTTATACAGTCAAACACATAAGGCAAAGAATTGGTGTAAGTAGTAAAACTCAAAAGAACAATGGTACTTTTTTTTTTAACAGAGAGATCTTATTTCTGAGAGCTCCTTCTTTAAATGCCTCAGAAAAATTGAAATTACTTAATTTTAAAAAATTATATAAGCCTTTTAAGTAAAGTGAAGTTCTTTTTAGCTCTAACTTTGGGAAGATGCAAAGAGTTATTTTAAGGTTGGTGTGGTTTACTCTTTTTGAGAATTTAATAAAATTTGGACCCACTTTCCTGAAAAATATGTAACTGAATTAAAGCAAGAATAGGAGCTTCCTTGGTGGTCCAGTGATTAAGAATCCACCTTGTCCAATACAGAAGATGTGGGTTCAATTCCTGCTCAGGGAACTAGATTCCACATGCCACAGAGCAACTAAGCCCATGCACCAACTACTGAACACAAGCACTTTAGAGCTTGTGCTCTGAAACCAGAAAGAAGCCCCTCAGTCACTGCAACTAAGACCCACTGCAGCCAAAATAAACAAAAGAAAAAAGAATACGTGTTCAATTGCATAGGGTTTAAGACACCTCTTATAATTATTCTTGGGTAGATCCATGATCTGCAAGAATCCTGCTTTAGAAGAATAAATACAATTTACCTTGAATTTTTACTAAATATACACAAAGGTTTTAACCACTTTACCAGCAGTTAAATAGCCTGATTTCCAGACTTAAAAATTATTTTTTAAAACACTTGCACCAATATTAGTATAATATTAGTAATTATTGTTTCAGGCTTCCCAGTTGGCACTAGTGGTAAAGAACCTGCCTGCCAATGCAGGGGACACAAGAGACGTGGGCTCGATCCCTGGGTCAATAAGATCCCCTGGAGGAGGGCATGGCAACCACTCCAGTATTCTCATCTGGAGAATGCCATGAACAGAGAAGCCTGGTGGGCTACAGTCCATAGGTTCGTAAAGAGTCGGACACAACTAAAGTGACTTAGCAAGCAACTATTGTTCCAGCTGAAAAAGTTATGGCAGTGAGGGTAGCAGAATGTGCCATCCCCAAATATGCCACCTTGTGGCATGTTATTTTGAGCTGAAGGCAAATGAGAAGCAGCAGATATAAGAAAAGCTTTGTCCTTCTCCTATCTATCTAAAGGCAGGACAGAAATTTACAAAGGAGTCCCTCCTTCCTTTATACTAGGAAAGACTAACATTCATCCCTGCCAACAACTCAAACTCTTATCATTGAATAGCAAGGACTCAAAGCTGCGTAAGAAGCCTTACTTCTGTTTACCCTGCTTTTCCTTGAATCCTCCCTAGACTTTTCTTTCGTTTGACTTTAGCTGAAGATGGAATTTAACTGGAATTCTAAGCCTGAGAGTTACTCATTCTCCCCTGGTATCTCCCATCTGTACATGAGATACACATAACAGTAAACTTCTGTTTTTCTCTTGTTAATCTGTCTTTTGTTACACAAGTCTCAGCCAACAACTCAGAGGAGTAGAGGGAAAAATTATTTTTTTCCCCTACAGCAATTACTGTTAGAGTATTAGCCTTTGTGTTTGTAAAAGTATCATTTCTACTTACCTTACATAATATGCAATAGCTCACTGATCCCTGGATAAGTGTGGCCTTTGTACGGCGAACATCTGAAGACTGACGCAATTTCCCAAAGGGAGGTCAGACCAACTGCCATACTTGTGTGTCCAAATTGAGGGTGGAGGGAAAGAAAGTTAACTACTTATAGAACCAAAGTGAAACACTTGGAGTCACTTATTTCAGGAACAGAATGAAGACAGCCAATGTAGGCACACAGAGGACACTTACCCTCCTGGGGATGTACAACTCTTCCCAACGGCTGGCACAGGACACCAGCCAAGCCCCCATGCAAGTCTGTTCATGGCAGCTCTATGCTTCCTTGTTCCCCTGACTCAGCTACTCTGATTCAAATAAGAAAGAAGACCACCAGGCAACTAATCAGCCGACAACAACAAATAACTCCTTATCCCATAAAAACCGCTTAAATTTGTCAGCAACTCAGAACTTACTATGTTCACAGTCTTGAGTTCTAAGGTTCGTGGGTCAAAATCCAGGTAATAAATGCATCTTTGTCCTTTGTTTTCTTCAGAGTGCAGATTTTTATTTCTGATATACTTTTTGGTTATATCTTCTTAAGGTTTGGGTACAAAAAAATCAAAAGATTGAAAGTGACAAAGATTATTCCAAGTCACATGTGGCAGCAATCTGCTGTAGTATTACATTCCCAACAAAAAGAGAAAGACAACCTACAGGTCACACCTGGCCCACCATCTGTTTTAGTAAGTAAACTCTACTGGAACGTGGCCACGCCCAGGCCCACATGATGCCATGGTGGCACAGTTGAGTACAATGACAGAGGCTGTACGCCTACTATGACTTAAACATTTACTGACCTTTAATGAGTGGTCAAAAGAACACAGTCATCACACCTTTCTTTTAAACCTTTACACTAAAAACCTTTACACTAGCTGTGAAAGGATATGCCTTAATCACATCCCCATCCTCACTAACAAATGCAGCTTATATTTTGTAACTTTAAGCATTTTAAAAATTTTCTGATCAAGGACCAAGAAAAAAAAATTCTTCAAATTTGAAGATAGAGAAAATTCTGGAATTGTCTCAAGCAATTAGGAGGAAGGTAACTCAAAAGTCTTCAAGTCTTGACACAGCATAAGCCCTAAAGGACTCCAAAGACACAGATCAGGCAGACACTGTGAACACATTCCCCATACCAGGAGGCACCCAGAAAGGGGAAGAATTCCAACAATGAACCCAAAATTCAGGGTGTCCCAAGGTGATAAGAATGCCCCAACCTCCAAGTACATCCAACCTCCAAAATATCCAAAGGCTGACGTTAGCCTTAGCCTGAGGAACTTCCCGCCTTAGGGAATCTGCTGCATTCTTAGCCATCTGTTCGATTCCCAGGTGTGTTAGGATGTGTTTTCTTACACTGAGGTGAAATCTGCCTAATTTCATCACTCACTGACCTTAGCTCTTCTCCAAGACTGTTAAAACACCAGTTATCAATACTTTACTTCCTGTTATATCATAGCTCCGCAGATAACTGAAGTATTCTTTCCTGAGACTGCTGAGCCTCATTACAACCGTGCTTCAAGATTCTTAACTGTACTCCTTCTCTTCTCAAACCGCTTTAGTTTTCTGAAATCATGTTTCTCTCTCTTCCTTTTTAATACTATGGTTGGAGCTCCCCTTTTAAGCCCTTTCAGTTAATACAATGGAGATGTTTCAGCAGTTACACTTCATGTTTATAAAATTCTCAAACTTTTTTTTACACATACCTATTACATTCTACCTCCTGATCCTAACCCCTACATTTGTGTCAGACTTGTCATGATATATAGTCTTAAATCCAATCCATCATTCCAGCCTTTCAAGTATTCATAGATCCTGATTTTGCCTTTTACTCTGTACTTTCCAGTTGTTGCCATCTGAAAATTCATTACCCTAAGAGCTTCTCAGTTACCCAATTTTTAGAGCTAAACATCCAACATCTGACACTTTGCTTTAGAATATATTTTATTTACAATAGGCTTTTCATCCTAAAATTACTATACTTAGTAAAGCTGATATTAAGATTAATTTGCATTCCTTAAGCAAACATTAACAGTTAGTGGCAGAGGCAGAGAAGTCAGAGTGGATTAAAAGTGCATCACATAAATAAAACATGAATCAAGGGAACTTCCATGCTGGTCCAGGGGCTAAGACTCCTGACTCCCAATACAGAGCGCCCTGGTTCAATCCCTGGTCAGGGAAAAAGATCCCACAAGCTGTAACTAAAAGATCCCATGTGCTGTGACTAAGATCCAGCACCATCAGGTATAAGAAAACACATGAATCAACTTGAGATTGCTGCTGTGTGGGTAGACAAAGGACGCTGCAGCCATCAAGCCAGTGCATTTCAGCCCCTGGACAGGGAGCCCGGAAGGAACTCAGGACGGAGACAACCAACCGGCCCACTGTGAAGCCCACATAGTAGCCAGCCTCTGCAGCCACCGTGATGGTGCTTCTGAGGAAACTCACGATGCTAGCCCCAGACAGCTGAAGTGCGTATCAAGGAATGACTGCAGTGAACCCAGACTCTCACATCTTCCTATACACAGTAAACCAAGGGCTTCCCTGACCTGCAGTGCAGGAGATCCAGGTTTGATCCCTGGGTTGGGAAGATTCCCCTGGAGAAGGGAATGTAACCCACTCCAATATTCTTGCCTTGAAAATTCCATGGACAGAGGAGCCTGGCAGGCTACAGTCTATAGGGTCAACGTATTGGTTCAAAATTGGGAAAGGAGTACATCAAGGCTGTGTATAGTCACCCCACTTATTTAACTTACATGCAGAGTACATCATGCAAAATGCTGGGATGTATGACTCACAGGCTGGAATCAAGATTGCTGGGATCATATCAACAACCTCAGATATGTAGATGATACCACTCTAATGGCAGAAAGCAAAGAGAAACTAAAGAGCCTCTTGATGAAAGTGAAAGAGGAGAGTGAAAAACCTGGCTTAAAACTCAACATTGAAAAAACAAAGATCATGGCATCCAGTCCTATCACTTCATGCCAAATAGATGGGGAAAAGTGTAAACAGTGACAGATTTTATTTTCTTGGGCTCCAAAATCACTATGGATGTTAACTGCAGCCACAAAATTAAAAGACACTTGTTCTCTAGAAGAAAAGCTATGACAAGCCTAGACAGCACATTGAAAAGTAGAGGCATCACTTTGCCAACAAAGGTGTGTACAGTCAAAGCTATGGTTTTTACAGTAGTCATGTATGGATCTAAGAGTTGGACCCTAAAGAAGGCCGAGTGCTGAAGAATTGATGCTTTCAAATTGAGTGATGGAGAAGACTCTTGATAGTCCCTTGGACTGCAAGGAGATTAAACCAGTTAATCCTAAAGGAAATCAACCCTGAATACTATTGGAAGGACTCATGATGAAGATGAAGCTCCAATACTTTGGCCACTTGAAGCGAAGAGCTGAGTCACTAAAGAAGATCCTGAGGGCAAGAGGAGAAGGGGACGACAGAGGATGAGATGGTTGGATGGCATCACCAACTCAATGGCCGTGAGTCGGAATAAACTCCAGGAGACACCGAAGAACAAGGAAGACTGGTTGTGCTGCAATTCATGGGGTGGCAAAGAGTCAGACATGACTTAAGAGACTGAACATCAACACACAGAAAAGTACTAAATTCCTTAATGTGAGATAGTGGGTTTTCTTTTATTAACACTAATCTTTTTATGATTATGACCAGGTCTTCGTTGCAAAAACTCCTATGAATCCGGGTTCATCCTCCCCTCTTTGAAGCAGTCTCTCAGGGTTATTTGAGATAATGTCTCCCAAGCTTGAAGTCCTAAGAAAGTCTGTCAAATAATACATAACTCTCAACTTTCAGGTTTTTGTTTTTTTTTTCAGTTGACAAACTTGTACACAGCACTAGTTGAAGAGCTGAGGTAGGGTAGTCTGACATCTCTTATTTGTCAGTACAGCACTGAACTCTTTCTTATTATTTCTGCCTGGCATAGAGTAAGCCCTCACCAAATATTAGCTATTATTTTCCTAGCTATGTGAGCCCCACACACTTCTTCATGGCACACCATCCTTCACCTAACCCTCTCTCATATTCCCTTTCCTGTCTTGAACCCACACTTGTGCTCATTTTTCCAAGGTTTCATTACTAATCTAATAGATCCTCTGGTAAATATGCAGTGAATGTTGCCAAAAAAACAAGCAGATGCTCAATGAATTTCCTGTGCAACAATTACCCTTCAACTCCCTGTCAGGATTTACTGAGCTTCAATCTTCTTCAGGATCACTCCAGGCCTCCACTAAATTTCTGTCAAACTGCCAACCACCTAAGCTTTCACTGACAGCTTTCAGTTAACCCTCTGACTTTGACCCTGCATTCCCCTACCTTACAAAGACAGTAGAAAAACTGACAATGTGAAGGAAAGAGACCATATAATTGAGAATTACTGAGGGGTCAAAAATGGAAAGGCTTTCTGAAATTCAATCAGCTTCTCAAATACATTTCAATGAAAAATGTAATAGGATAAAAAAAAAAGACATATTCTAAAGGACAGTTATAACAATGACTATGAAGGAAAGAAGAAAGTCACTCTGTGCTCCATACTGGTCTCTGAAGAAGTCCAGCTAGTTATCCAAGGATGAAAGAGAACTGCAAGTCAGATGTTCCTTTTTCCTCTTTAAAATCAAGCCAAAACAAAATTCATTCAGCAAGTCTTTGTTATCTATTGCCTAGATATAAGTAAAAAATAAAAGGCTGTCTCCAGATTATTACCTAAAATCCACTCTTCCATTATTGGGGACAATTATTTTTATCCTATTCCCACTTTAGTTACTGCTATAAGTTACTTAATGTAGAAATAAAAAAAAATTTAATTACAGTCAAATAGTTAATTGAGGTTTAACTGGTTTAACTGGTATGTCACCCCACCACATGCCTAAAGACTCCAAGAGGACAGGATGGTGAAGGGTATGAGGGATGATGCTTTAGCGTCTCATCCTCGGTTATTACAGAGCAGTTCCCTTCCAACAAATATGTTTACAATTTAAAAGTCTTTCAATTAATTTTTTCAACTAAATCAAGACTCACTGAACGTAATTAGAGAAGGGATAGGCTGAATCTAAAGGAAAAACATGAGATGACCTTATAATTCTTAACGTTGCTGTCCAAGTTTCCTCCTAAATATCCACAAATTTCACCTTTTAAAATTATATAACAAGTTTTAAGAGTTCAGCACAGATAGATTTCCCAGTGAAAGAAAAGAAAAAGTATTAGCTTTGGATGGAAAACATTTCTGGGAAGTCTGGGGCTGTATGACAGGCATGTGAAAGAGATCGCTGAATACCTGGTTGTTAATATTAACATCCACGTTGGGGTGAGGAGCTGGCACAGGACTGCTTTCCATTTCAAGGTGTTTGAGCTTCTCTGAGGAATCTATGAATGCTGGAGGGGAAAAAAAAAAAGGAAAATAGCCACTTAGGCTGCCATGCTGTTACAGCTTGTAAGTATACAGACTCAGGCTTTCTTCACTGCCTCCCCTCAATACCAGTTACCATCAATAAAAGGTAATAATCCAGATTACCTTGGACTAGACATTCCTTCTATAACCAGGAAACTCACCACTGATTTAAATAAGAGTTAACCTAAACAGGAACATTTCCTGTATCTACTCTGCTCCAACAATGCCACTCGATGTAGACCCTCCATGGCACAAGGGGTTAAGAAAGCTCACCAGCTAAGAGATTCAAAGAAAAGGCACAGAGCACCTGTGATACCACCCTTCCTTCCTAAGCACAACACACGCTCCTCCTGCAAACCTTAGCACCTAGCCATTTCTTCTCCTTGTTTCCTGACTGTATGGGGCCTAAAACTAAACTGATGAAGAACACACATTTATTAACTCACTGACTCAACCTATCACATACTGGTGACATCAGTCAGGCGTGATGCAGGACAGCATCTTATCTTCACTACCTGCAACCAGGCTGTACAATACAAGTAAAATCCTCCAACCACTGAAAAGATGATACATTAAATACAATGAATTCTATTTCAACTAACAACTGTTAGTTGTTCTTACTGTGCAGGAATCAATTTGGTAGAAATTTGAATTTCTACATTGTCCACATAACCAAAAAAGCTACTGAATGCTTAATAATTTCTAAGCAATCAAGGAGAAGAAAGGAGGGAAAACTATGAAGTCATTTCCTCTCAGTCAGAGAGATCTTCTAAAGTGTTCATCAATTAACTCTGTAAGTCTGTCCCTTGGCTACACATTAGAATCAGATTGGTAACTTTTAAGATATACTGATTCCCAGAGCTGACCCTAGAATAACAATATCAGATTTCTGAAGGTAGTTTTATGGCACTAGTAGTTTTTATTATTTTTTAAATTAATTCATTTTAATTGAAGGCTAATTATTTTACAATACTGTAGTGTTTTTTCCCATACATTGACATGAATCAGCCATGGGTGTACATGTGTCCCCCACCCTGAACCCCCCATCCACTTCCCTCCCCATCCCATCCCTCAGGGTTGCCCCGGTGCACCAGCTGTGAGTGGCACTTGTAGTTTTTAAAACCCTCTAGGTGATTTTAATGTACAATCAAAACTGAGAATCACTAATTCAACATTAATCTCAAAATCTTCCATATTCATTTTCTTACTCAATTGCCACCTCTTGTTTTTCTTATGCTTCAAATGATTTGACACTAAATTTTAACATGATGATGCTGGGACCACAACATTTTAGCTTATGCTATTAAATTAATACTGCTGGCTTGTGCTGGTGAGGGAGAACTGGTTAAAATAAAGCTTATTCTGCTATTTCTGTTTGGCTGAGAAATATCCTGAGACTGTAGGATAAATGCTTTTCTTTTTAAAATTACTATGTATTAACTATTTACCTAAGTCAATCAGGGTTTTGACACCATCACCGAAAGAAAATACAGAATAAATTGGACACCAAGATTCGTATCTTGGTATAAGACCTTAATTCTTAATATCAAAATGCTCTAGCTTCATTGATTGACACTGAGTAAATGTATTGAGTCTCAACTGGATAAGTCTTACTAATGAAACCCCTACATGATTCAAGAATTTCTTCTGTCATAACTTCCAACAGTATTTAAGTTCTGCTTGAATAGTTTCTGTAATGGGGGGCCCACCCACTGTAAGATATCTATTTCTGATATATGGCAAGAACAGTTTAAAAGATTCTCCCCTAAACTCATTTCAGTTTGGCTTTGCTATATTTTCAAACTGCTGATTCAAGATTCACTAAGAAGGTGACATAAATTCCCTGATATAAAAGGCTTCTGAATATTTGAAGCTATTAAGTCTCACTTGGTCTTGTCCTTTCTAAGCATCCTTAGTTTGTTTTACCAAATTCCTCAAAATCAATATAATCTCCTAGAAAGTGTGTACTAAATAAACGTTGTTTGTTCATACAACACTACTGCAGTGCTCAAAGAATTTTAAACACTTTTCAAATCCAGACAACTGTTGTTGTTCAGTTGCTTACTCATGTCCAACTCTTTGTGACCCCACGGACTGCAGCACACCAGGCTTCTCTGTCCTTCACCATCTTCCGGAGCTTGCTCAAACTCATGTTCATTGACTCAGTGTTGCCATCGAACCATCTCATCCTCTATTGTCCCCTTCTCTTCCTGCCTTCAATCTTTCCCAGCATCAGAGTCTTTTCTAAGGAGTTCACTCTTTGCATCAGATGGCCAAAGTGTTGGAGCTTCAACTTTAGCATCAGTCCTTCTAATGAATGGTCAGGATTGATTTCCTTTAGGATTGACTGATTTGATCTACCTGCAGTCCTAGGGATTCTCAAGAGTCTTCTCCAAAACCACAGCTCAAAAGCATCAATTTTCTGGTGTTCAGTCTTCTTTACAGTCCAACTCTCACATCTATACATGACTACTGGAAAATTCATAGCTTTGACTAGACAGACCCCTGTCAGCAAAGTAATGTCTCAGTTTTTTAATATGCTATCTCAGTTTGTCACAGCTTTTCTTCCAAATTAATTAAATTAAAATTTTAAGCATCTTTTAATACATACAATGGACAGACATAAAATGAAAATAGAATTAATGTTGCCATTCTATAAAAGAGACTTTTTATTTTAATCCTAAAAATACTTCACATTAAGCTAGTCTTGCTTCTGGCTGAATCTAAACACTGATGGACTCTATCTGTTACATATCACATCTTTCTAGTGACAAAGAGTGACTATTTCTAACAAGAGATAGAGTCCAGAGCAAGGCTGTGAAAACTGGAAAATAACCAAAAACAATTGCTGCAAAGAAAAGTACATGAGAAATACTGGCATTCCTTGGAGATACTGTGGGTTCAGCTCTGGATCACCACAGTGAAGTGAGTCATGTGAATTGCCTGGTTTCCCAGTGCATGTAAGTTATGTTTATACTATATTGTAGTCTACTTATTAAACATGCAGTAGCATCAGTGTTCTTGCCTGGAGAATCCCAGGGATGGGGGAGTCTGGTGGGCTGCCGTCTATGGGGTCGCACAGAGTCGGACACAACTGAAGCACATTAGCAGTAGCAGCAGCATTATGTTTAAAAAAATAATGTGCATACTTTAGTTAAAAAATACTTTATTGCTAAAAAATGCTACCCATTATCTGACAATGCAGGGTTGCCACAAACTGTCATTTTGCAAAAAAGCACAATATTTGCAAAGTATAATAAAACAAGGTGCTCTGAGTAACAGAGATGTTGTCTTAACCCGATAACTATTACTTTTAAAAAATCAAATTAAAACATCATTCTGAAATTATGAATAAATCAAAGCTAATTTATGTTTGACACCACCCTTATGGCAGAAAGTGAAGAGGAACTAAAAAGCCTCTTGATAAAAGTGAAAGTGGAGAGTGAAAACGTTGGCTTAAAGCTCAATATTCAGAAAATGAAGATCATGGCATCTGGTTTCATCACTTCATGGGAAATAGATGGGGAAACAGTGGAAACAGTGTTGGACTTTATTTTTGGGGGCTCCAAAATCACTGCAGTTGGTGACTGCAGCCATGAAATTAAAAGATGCTTACTCCTTGGAAGGAAAGTTATGACCAACCTAGAGAGCATATTGAAAAGCAGAGACATTACTTTGCCAACAAAGGTCCATCTAGTCAAGGCTATGGTTTTTCCTGTGGTCATGTATGGATGTGAGAGTTGGACTGTGAAGAAAGCTGAGTGCTGAAGAACTGATGCTTTTGAACTGTGGTGTTGGAGAAGACTCTTGAGAGTCCCTTGGACTGCAAGGAGATCCAACCAGTCCATTCTAAAGGAGATCAGTCCTGGGATTTCTTTGGAAGGAATGATGCCAAAGCTGAAACTCCAGTACTTTGGCCACCTCATGCGAAGAGTTGACTCACTGGAAAAGACTCTGATGCTGGGAGGGATTGGGGGCAGGAGGAGAAGGGGACAACAGAGGATGAGATGGCTGGATGGCATCACCGACTTGATGGACGTGAGTTTGAGTGAACTCTGGGAGTTGGTGATGGACAGGGAGGCCTGGCATGCTGCGATTCAGGGGTCGCGAAGAGTAGGACATGACTGAGCGACTGAACTGAACTGAACTGAATTGAATTTATGTTTCCCAGACCTCAGACTCAGAATAACAATTTAAATATGGTAGATGTCAATAAAAACATAACATATAACATGCCAGAACATTTGTTTAACAATGCATTTGTAGTGGTTACTTCAGGAACAAAAGAACAGATTTTTTAAACCAACTGAAAGTGAAAGTAAAGTCATTCAGTCATATCCAACTCTTTGTGACCCCGTGGACTGTAGCCTACCAGGCTCCTCTGTCCATGGGATTCTCCAGGCAAGAATACTGGAGTGGGTTGCCATTTCCTTCTCCAGGGGATCTTCCTGACCCAGGGATAGAACCCAGGTCTCCTGCATTGCAGGCAGATGCTTTAACCTCTGAGCCACCAGGGAAGCCCACTATCAGCAGTAATTCAGCATGTTCTATGAACCAGAAGCACTGTGAAATTTTTTATCATGTCTTTCTAAATTACTAAATCCCATTGCTGTATTTTACACTCTTCAGAGAGAACAGCATACTCATTGGCAATTTCCTATAAGTTGTTTAAAAGATGGTGCTTAATTTTAGAAAAAGAAATCAACATTGCCAAGAGCCATGTAAACATAAGCTGCTTTTAAATGCTCACACTTACACTGAAATTCAACAGAAAGCTTTTGTTTAAAGACAGTTATGTTTTAATATCAAACCAAACTCACAAACAGATAGAAATATGTGCAACTTCTTATTTCCTTTTAACCTTTTAAAAAGTTAAGGAGAGCAGCATTCTTTCTTGACTATTTATTTTTGTGGGTCTGGGCAACAAGAGCTCTCATTAATAACAAAATATTTCCTATACACTAATGGAATGTCCAAACATTTGTTCAATCCTGTGCCCTAGATAATCTCTAAGGAAACATTTTTCTCTTAATTTTCACTCAAGAAACAAAAAGCAAATTTGAAAATTCAAAAATGTTTAATGACTTATAAATGACACAAATGTTTAATGGTATCAACTATGTGATCTTAAACATTTCAATGGATCCTTAGGCCAAAAAGGCAAGAAGGCATAACATTAAATTATGTTTTATGTTTAAATTATGTTTAATGTCTATTCTACATTAACATTTCAAATTCAACTGCTGCTGCATAAAATACTCTTGAAGTGACTGACAAACAGCTCATTTCAAAAGACGCAGACTAATGTCACTGATTTCACACAGAACATTTACTTACTCCTGCGCTCACCTTCAGGTCCCTCTAACCCAGCCTGCCTGGTGGCTGTGCTCACTTCACCTGGGGCTTGGGGGGTGTCCATGGTGTCAGGTGCCCCAGCTACGTCATTAGCGGTTGTTTCCAGTAAGTCTGGACTATCTAGCAAATCAATCCTCAGAGGCAAGCTGTGAAGGTAACAGAAAACATTCTTAGACCAAGACATTTATCATGGAAAGAATTTAAAACACTAATAAAAATCTGTCAGAAAAAAAGTCATTTATGCCAAGTGGTTTATTCATCTGTCAAAACCTTTAGGCAGATTCTCGTCCATCCAAATTGGAGAAGGGGCTGAATTTAGCTTCCCAACTGAAATAACCTAAGGGGAATATAAACAATTCTCAAGATATTAGACATCAGACAACAAAAAGGCAGAAATTGAGATTCAGAAAACAATGAGGAGTCCTTGTTTTAAGAGAACCTCCATGCCGTAATTCAGAGACGTCCTGTGGCTGACAGTCCAGGGAGACCAGGACAGCTGAAGTTCCCTGGCCAGGGTACCAGGCAGGAGAGAATCCTGGAGGTGTGCAGAAGGCTCCTCTCAAGATGCAGTAGGGTGCTCATCAGGGAACATGTGGCTTCAGAAAGAATTAGTGGCACTCAGGCTGGGCCACAGTGTCCTTCTTTACAGACTATCAAAACACATAACAAGGGTACTGAGTATGAAAAAGATTCTGCCTCAGGAGTAGAGCATGATTTATCCAGACAGCCTGGTGACAAATCCACTTAACACATCATAAAAGAAAGAGCTAAAAGGATCAAAGTGTTTCCAAGTAATTTAACTGCATTCTAAAACAAATCTCAAGACTGAAAGGAATACAAAATGATCCAGCATCCAACAACGTAAATTTCAAAATGTCACGTATCTAGTCAGAGATTATTAGAAACGCTAACAGGCAGAAAAAGACATCTATACTAAAGAGAAAAATCAATCAACAGGAATCAACATGTTAGGATTAGCAGAGAAAGACACTAAAAACATTTATTATAGCTGTATTTCATATGCTCAAAAAGCTAAGCAGAAATTAGAACATACAAAAAAGACTCAAACCAAGCTTCTAGAGATGAAAACCACAATATCTTAGATGGAAAATATATTGGGTGAGGTGGACAGCAGATTAGATTTTTAAAAAGATACTGAATTTAATAGAAACTATCCAAAATAAAACACACAGGGAAAAAGGATTCCCCCCTAAATGAAAAGAATGTCAGTTCTTCTTTGTGGGCCAACTTCAAGCAACCAACTGTATGAATAACCGACTGGATGGAGTCCCAGGGTGGTGGGGGAAGGGGAGAAAAGGTATTTGAAGAAAAAAAATGACTGATGTTTACAAATCGGATGAAAACTATAAACCCACAGATTCAAGAATTTCAGGAAACTCTAAACACAAAAAACATGAAGAAAACTACACCAAAGCACATTGCAACCATACTGCTTAAAACCAATGATGAAAAGAAAAATTTAAAAGCAGCCAAAACACTGTACATTCAATAGAATAAGATAAGGAGGAAAGCAGATTTCTTATCAGGAATAATGCAAATTAGCGGCCAGTGGAGGAGTGTCTCAAAGACTTGTAAAGAATGAAAGCCTACCAATCCAAACTTTATATCCAGTTAAAAAGCTTTCAAAAACAAAGGAAAACCTATATATACACCAAAGAAAAGTGAAAACATACATACACTCAGAGATGTGTACCCAAATGTTCATGGAATCACTATTCATAATAGCCAAAAAAGTGGAAATGCCCATTAACTGAGGAATGGATAAATAAAATGTGATCTGTCCACAGAATGGCATAATAATCAGCAAGAAAAGGAGTCAAGTACTGAAACATGCTATGACCCTTGAAAATACAATGTTAAGGGAAAAAAGTCAGACACAAAATACCACATATCATATGAGGCCATTTATATGAAATGTCCAGAATAAACAAGTTCACAGACACAGAAAGTAGATCAGTGGTTGTCAGAAGCTAGAGAGGAATGGAGATTAACTGCTGTTATTTAAGGTCTGAAATTAGGATTCCATAAGAAGGCTGTCTTGATATCCTTGAGCCTCATGGGCCCCCAAGGCCCAACCATGAGTTTCCCAACTCTCATCAAATATGCCCTCCCAGTGAAAAGGATTCCAAAAAACTGTACCAGCTGCATCCTACCAGATTCTTAATCAAGTAAGTTTCATTTCTCTGCCAGCCTGTGAAATTATTCACACAAGCCAATCATATCCCCTAGTGGGAAACAAGGGTCAACTCATTCTCACATTCCTATAAAGCCTGCCTCCCAAAAAAGCCCATGTTTGTTCACTTTGCTCCTGAGAGAGACATGATGTATCCCCATTGTTGTGAGGTTTCGTCCTCCTTAGAGACATGAGTATACGTGTTTAATAAACTGCTATCAGGGCTGGGCATTGTATGTTGGGCCATCTAATAGTATTTAGGGTAGAGGATCCCTCCCTTACCAAAAGGGTGAGTGAGTGTGGAGAAGAACAACTGATAGTGGGTACGGGGTTTCTTTTTTGTTGTTTAGTCGACAAGTTGTGTTCGACTCTTTTGCAACCCCATGGACTGTAGGCTGCCAGGTTCCTCTGTCCATAGGATTTCCCAGGCAAGAATACTAAGTGGGTTTTTTTTTTTTTTTTTTTTTTAGTGAGGGGCAAAATATTCTAAAGTAAAATTGTAATAAAGGTTGTGCAATTCTATGAAAGTGCTAAAAACACTGAATTGTTGGCTCTGAATGGGTAAACAATGTGAATTATATCTTAAAAAAGAAGACAGACAATAGGAATTCATGACCAAAAGACCAGCACTGAAAAAATATTAAAGGAAGACATACAGACAGAAGTAAAATGAACAATGTATTATAGGGTCTAAAACACACATAGAAGAAAAATGTTTGACAAATGACAGTAAAAAGGCTGGGAGAGGAGAAATAGAAGCACGCTACTGTAAAGCTGTTATACTACACATGAAACAGTATAACAGTCCTTGAAAGTTGACTGATTAATGCTAAAGTAACCATTAAAGTTAAAAAAAAAACACCAAAGAGTTACAGCTAAGGAATAAGAAAAGGTCATAAATGAAATTTTTAAAAAATTAATGAAAAAAGAAGATGGAAACAAGAAATATATGGGACAAACAGAACACAAACAGCAGGATGACAGACTCAACCATACCAATAATCACATTAAAAGGAAACAGTATAAACATACCATTAAAAGAAAAACTCAATCTCTGCAGAGACTGTCAAAAATTGCCAATGTCAGGACTTCCCTAGTGGTCCAGTGGCTAAGACTCTGAGTTCCTAAGGCAGGGTAGCTGGGCTCAACCCCTGATCAGGGACCTAAGATGCCACATGCCCATTAAAGAGCCAACATGCCTCAACTAAGACCCAGTATAGTCAATAATTTGATACTTTTAAAAAATTTCCAGTGTCAACTCATTTCAAGTCATCATGGCAGAGGATTGGGAAAAGTTTTCAATTAACAATAACTGTGCCTCATATAAACCTCAGTGACTACACTGCCACTGTGCAAAGATGAAGCATACCAATTTTCAAATGCAGAGACTATCAGTTAAAATTTAAAAAGCAAAACCCAGTTATGTGGTGCCTACATGAAACAATTTAACTATGAAGAAACAAATTAACAAAGATAAAAAAGGACAGAAAAAGATATACTATGCTAACACTAGTCAAAAGAAAGCTACAGTGGACATACTGATATCAAAGTAGAGTTAAGAGCAAAGAATAGTACTTAAAATGAAGATGATCACTTCGTAAGGATAAAGGGGTCATTTAATCAAGAGAACACAAAAATCCTAAATATTTATTTACTTAATGGTGGCATTTTAAAATGCATGGGGCCAAAACTGAAAGAACTGCAAAGAGTAATGAGCAAATCAATTATGGTTGGAGATTTCAACACCCTTCTTTCAATAAGTGATAGAACAGAAAATCAGCAAGGATATAGTGGACGTGAACATCATTAACCATCAACTTTACCTGACTGACATTTAGAAAATACTCTACCCAAAACATCAAAACACATGATCTTCTCAAGGGCATACAGAATAATCACTAACATAGGTCATATTCTGGGCCATAAAACAAGAGTTAATAAATTCAAAAGGACTCAAATCATACAAAGTATGTATGTTCTTTGACTGGAACATAAATTATAAATCAAAACAGAAAGTTCCTTGGAAAATCGCCAAGTATTTGGGAACTATAAATGTACTTCTAAATCCACTGGATCAAAAAAGATATGAAAAGGAAAATGAGAAAAGAATTTTAAACTAATGAAAGCAAAAGCGTAACACATCTATATTTGCAAGATTCCACTAAAATAATCATTAGAGGAATATTTATAATATCAAACATCTACATTAGAACAAAGTTTTCAAATCAATGACCTCAGTTTATACCTTGATAAATTAGAAAAAGAGCATATTAAATGCAAAGGAAGAGGAAGGCAGGAAATAATAAAGATAAAAGGAAAAATAATACAGAAAATGAATTAAACTGAGAACTAGTTCTTTGAGCTCAATGTAATAATTGATTTATGTATTAATAACTTGTAGCTAGACTGATAAAAAGAAAAATAAGAATATGTATATACAATATCAGGAATGGGAAGAGTGACACCACTACAGATACTACAAACATTAACAAGATATAAGGGAATATTATGAGTTATATGCCAATAAATTCAACAACTTAGATGATATGCAAAAATTCCTCGAAAGCCACAAACCATCACAGCTCATTCCAGGAAAACAGAAAGTCTGAATAGATGCAGAAAAGAATAGAAATTAACTAGCAATTAAAAATCTTCAAACAAAGAGAAGCTCAGACCCAGAGAACCTCCTGAAAAATTCTATCAAATATTTAAAAGAAGAAATAATTCTAACCATCAACAAACTATGTTACAAATAGAGGAAAGGCAACATTCTCCAAGTCATTCTATGAGCCCATTATTATCCTGACAGTGGAGCAATACCAAACATACAACAAGAAATCAAGCAAAGAATAAAAAGGACTGTCCACCATGATCAACTGGGACTTTCCACAGGAATGCAAAGTTGGTTTAACATTCCAAAATCAATTAATGTAATATTACTTATTAATAAAAACAAACCACATGATCATCTCAATAGATACAGAAAAAGCGTGTGACAAAACCCAACAACACTAATGGTAAAACTCTCAACAAACTAAGAATAGATGAGAATATCTTCAATCTGATAAAAGGAAATACACACACAAAAAATCAACAGCTAACATTACACTGGGGCTTCCCTGGTGGCTCAGACGGTAAAGAATCCACCTGCAATGCAGGAGGCCTGGGTTCGATCCCTGGGTTGGGAAGATCCCCTGGATGAGGGCATGACAACCCACCCCAGTATTCTTGCCTGGAGAGTTCCATGGACAGAGAAGCCTGGTGGGCTACAGTTTATGGGGTCACAACTAAGCACAGCACAGCACAACATTACACTGAACGATGAATGACCAAGTTATTTCCCCTATAAGTCAGAAACAAGACAAAGATTCCACTCTTATCACTTCTATTCAACAGTACACAGGTTTTAAAAGGTACAGTAAGAAAAAAAAAGAGTAAATTAAGGGCCCAAACTAAAAAGAAAGAGATACAAAGGAAGAGGTTTTTATGTGCAGATGACAGAATCCTATATGTAGAAAAGTCAATGGAATCCACAAAATGCTCCTGGAAAGTAATAAGTTCAGCAAGGAGGCAGGACACAAGATCAACATGCAAAATTCAATTATGCCTATACACTAGCAATGAACAATAGAAAACTGAGATTAAAATAAGTCTGTTCACAACAACATCAAAAGAATAAAAACAGGAATAAATTTAATAAAGGATATGCAGAGCTTGGGCTTCCCACATGGCGCTTGTGGTAAAGAACCCTCGTGCCAATACAGGAAACACAAGAGACTTGGGTTCAATCCCTGGGTCGGGAAGATTCCCTGGAGAAAAGCATGGCAACCCACTCCAGTATTCTTGCCTGGAGAACTCCACAGACAGAGGAACCTGGCAGGCTATGGTCCATTAGGTCGAAAAAGCTGAACATGACTTAAGTGGCTGAACACACATGCAGAGCTTATACACTTAAAACTATAATAAATAAAGGATATCTAAATAAACAGAAAGACACTTTCTTTTAGATGAAAAAACGTGAAAATTCAGGAGCTAGAACAGCCAAGTGCATTCTGGAAAAGAAGAAAGTTGGAGAATACATACTGTAACTTGCTATAAAACCACAGTAATTAAGACAGTGTGATACTGGCACAAAAATAGCTATGTAGGGGGTTCCCTGGTGGCTCAGTGGTGAAGAATCCTCCTGCCAACACAGGAGACATGGGTTGATCCCTTGTCTGGGAAGATCCCACATGCCACAGAGCAACTCAGCCCCTGCACAACTATTGAGCCTGTGTCTAGAGCCTGGGAACCACAACTACTGGGCCCATGTACTCAACTACTGAAGCCCACGTGCCCTAGAACCCATGCTCCACAAGAGAAGCCACTATGAGAAACCCAAGCACCATAGTAAAGAAGAGCCCCTGCTCACCACAACTAGTGAAACCCTGCGCAGCAATGAAGACCCAGCACAGCCAAAAATAAATAAAAAATTTTAAAATAGATATGTAAATCAACAGAATGAAATTGAGAGTTTGGAATTCATAATACTTATGGTTGATTTTTCCCAAGACAAATCAATGGATAAAAGAATAGGCATTCAACAACTGGTGTCAAGACAACTAAAAATATATGCAAAAATATGAATTTAGACCCTTACCTCACACGACACAAAAATTAAATCAACATGGATAACATACTGAAATGTTAAGAGCTGAAACTATAAATATCTGAAGAAAACACAGGAGGAAAATATCTTTGTGATTTGAGGTTGGCAAAATGTTCTCATATGATACTAAAGGTACCACCCATTAAAAAAAAAAAAAGGGAAGCTGGACTTTGCTTGAGCTTCAAAAAAACACTCTTGATTGAAATGAAGAGAGATGTCACAGATGAAGAGAAAAATTTTGCAAATCATGTATCTCATAAGGAACTGGTATCCAACATATACAAAGAACTCTTAATATAAAAAAGATAAATAACATATAAAAATGAGCAAAAGGTTCAAATAGACATTCCTGCAAAGACAACTGATTAACAGCTGACAAGCACATGAAAAGATGCTAAGCATCAGTAGCCCTCTGGAAAATGCAAATCAAAACAAGGAAATGCCACTATTTACTCTCTTAAACAGCTGTAACTAAAAAGATAGAAAATAACAAATGTTGGCTAGGATGTGAAGACCTGGAACATTCAAGCATTTCCTCTCTGGAAAAACGTTTCTCAATTTCTTGAAAAGTTAAAATATAAATTCACCATACAACCCAGCAATTTTCCTCCTAGGAGTCTATTCAAGAGAAATGACATTTTATGTCCACACTACAATAGGAATGCTTATAACACTATTGACAGCCAGAACATGGAAACAATGCAAATTTCCAACAATTGGTGAGTGTAAAAACAAAACACCGTATATCCATAAAATGCATTATTAATCAACAACTGAACGGGGCTCACTAGAATACATGGATAAATCTGAAAAACATTATTCTAGGAGAAAACCAGACATAAAACCTTGTATACTATATAATTTCATTCATATAAAATGTCTAGGAAAGTAAAATTTATAAAGACTGAACTTTTGGAGATCATGAAAATGTTCTAGATTGTGTGATTGTACAATTCCATACATTTCTAAAAATCATGGACTTGTACATTTACCATAAATGAATTTTTATATTTTATTTTTTGGCCATGTTGGGTCTTTGTGGTTGCTCTCGAGCTTTCTCTAATCGCAGAAAGCAAGGGTCACTCTCTAGCAGAGGTACATGGGCTCCTCATTGCGGCAGCTTATGTTGTGGAGCGCAGGCTCTACTGCGCTCAGGGTTGAATAGTTGTGATTCACAGGCTCTAGGGCACAGGTTCAACAGTTGAGGTGCATGAGCTTAGTAGCCTCACAGCACATGGAACCCTTGAGGACCAGAAATCAAACTTGTGTTCCCTGCCTTAGCAGGCAGATCCTTAATCAATGGACCACCAAGGACGTCACAATAAATGAATTTTATAATGTGTACAAGTATTTTTGAATATATAAAAACCTTAGTCAAGAGGAACTAGAGATCAAATTGCCAACATCTGCTGGATCAATGGAAAAAGCAAGAGCTCCAGAAAAGCATCTATTTCTGCTTTATTGACTATGCCAAAGCCTTTGACTATGTGGATCACAATGAACTGTGGAAAATTCTTAAAGAGATTGGAATACCAGACCACCTGACCTGCCTCTTGAGAAACCTATACGTAGGTCAGGAAGCAACAGTTAGAACTGGACATGGAACAACAGACTGGTTCCAAATAGGAAAAGGAGTACGTCAAGGCTGCATATTGTCACCCTGTTTATTTAACTTCTATGCAGAGTACATCATGAGAAATGCTGGGCTGGAAGAAGCACAAGCTGGAATCAAGATTGTCGGGAGAAATATCAATAACCTCAGATATGCAGATGACACCACCCTTATGGCAGAAAGTGAAGAGGAGCTAAAAAGCCTCTTGATGAAAGTGAAAGAGGAGAGTGAAAAAGTTGGCTTAAAGCTCAACATTCAGAAAACGAAGATCATGGCATCTGGTCCCATCACTTCATGGGAAATAGATGGGGAAACAGTGAAAACAGTGTCAGACTTTATTTTGGGGGGCTCCAAAATCACTGCAGATGGTGACTGCAGCCATGAAATTAAAAGACGCTTTCTCCTTGGAAGGCAAGTTATGACCAACCTAGATAGCATATTGAAAAGCAGAGACATTGCTTTGCCAACAAAGGTCCATCTAGTTAAGGCTATGGTTTCTCCAGTGGTCATGTATGGATGTGAGTTGGACTGTGAAGAAGGCTGAGCACTGAAGAATTGATGATTTTGAACTGTGGTGTTGGAGAGGACTCTTGAGAGTCCCTCGGACTGCAAGGAGATCCAACCAGTCCATCCTAAAGGAGATCAGTCCTGAGTATTCTTTGGAAGGAATGATGCTAAAGCTGAAACTCCAGTACCTTGGCAACTTCATGCAAAAAGTTGACTCATTGGAAAAGACTCTGATGCTGGGAGGGATTGGGGGGAGGAGAAGGGGATGACAGAGGATGCAATGGTTATATGGCTTCACCGACTCAATGGACATAATAGTTTGAGTTAACTCTGGAAGTTGGTGATGGACAGGGAGGCCTGGCATGCTGCAATTCATGGGGTTGCAAAGAGTCGGACACAACTGAGCGACTGAACTAGTCAAATTTAGGATTTCAAAAGTAAAAATAATCTAGTTCTACTTGAAATAACAAAGTTGCAGGATACAAAATCAATATACAAAAATCAACTATGTATCTGTATCCATGAAATGAACAACAGGAAAATGAAATACGAAAACAATTCCAGGATTTCCCTGGCCGTCCAGCAGTTAAGACTCCACTGCAAGGCGTGCAGGTTGCATCCCTGGTCAGGGAACTAAGATCGTGCATGCTGTGAAGTACAGCCAAACAGGAAAAAAAAAAAAAAAAAAAGGAATTCATCTAGAAAAGCAAGTATTCTAACAGTTATGTTCTTTATAATTTTATTTATTCGGCTGTGCTGGGTCTTCGCTGCTGTGCAGGCTTTTCTCTAATTATGGTGAGTGGGGGCAACCCTCTAGCTGCAGTGCACAGGCTTCTCGTGGTGGTGGCTTCTCTTATTGTGGAGCGTGGGCTCTAGGGCGAGCGGGCTTCGGTAGCTGTGGTTCCTAGGCTCTAGAGCACAGTCTCAACGGTTGGGGAACTTGGGCTCAGTTGCTCCATGGCATGCGGGATCCTCCCAGACCAGGGATTGAATCCGCGTCTCCTGCATTGGAAGGTGGATTCTCTACCACTGAGCCATCAAGGAAGCCCTCTAACAGTTTTTTGAAGAATAAGATTTTCAATTTATCTTCTGTGGCAAAGCTCAAAGGTTGATGTAGACATTTTATTTTGTTGACCTAATACTGAGTTAGGCGGAAGGAAACAAACTGCCACTGTTGCATGCTTTCCTAGAGGAATGAAGGCCGTGCTTTAATCACCCTGGGTCTGGGAAACAAATAAGAAAGGAAAAAAAAAAAACAACTTTCAAAAATTGATGAGAGAGAGTGAGAACAAAGAGAGCTTCTTTGCAAGTCAAGACCTCTGTGTCCCAGTCCTATCTCTGCAACCACGTGGCTGTACAGTTTCAAACAACGTCCTTCACTGTGGTCGTCAATGTGTGTTCTACAGAGCCCAGAGGATTTCAGACTCAAATGAGCTACACAGAAAGTGGAGAAGATGGTAGAATTTTGTTTTTTATGGTAATTTTTTATGAGATTTTATTTGGAATTCCCAGATAAACTTAATTAGAAGGGTTTCTCAGTTAAAACTCACTTGGAAACCATGGGAGTAAAGGCACTTTTCAACAGCTGTAAAAATCTATTAATATAAAACCATCTATTCAGCTCATTTTCAAGTCTTTTTGTACTGCTCCAATGGTTATCTTTTCTAAATGTGAATCAGTGCAACTTGTGAGGCTTTTTTCTTTTTTAAATAAGGTTAACAACATCAAAAGAAGAAATGATGATGAGGAGGAGGAAAAGATGAAACAAAAATGACAGAATACAGGAGTTTGTTGAAGCTGACTGATGAGAATGCTGTGGTTCACCATATGTTGGACCTATATATAATTTTGAAATTTTCATCGTAAATTCTTAAAAATACGAATACAAATATTTTGGGGCAAAGGAACATGAGAACTGGTAGTTCATTTCTTGTGGTCCTAAGATGGACATATAGAAATTTTTTATTTTAACTACACCCATATGTCTTAGCCTGTTCAGGCTACTTTAACAGAAATATCATAGACTGGGTAGCTTATTAACAACAGAACTTTATTTCTCCCAGTTCTAGTCTAGTTCTAGACTTGCTGCCAAGACTTAGCAGCAGATACAGTATTTGGTGAGGGCCCTCTTTCTAGTTCAGAGACTATCTGTTTGCTGCATCCTCATGTGGCAGAAAGACATGAGGGAGCACTCTGGGGTCTCTTTTACAAGGGCACTGATCCCATTCACCAGGGCTTAAATCCACCTTCATGAAATCACTTCCCAAAGGTCTTACCTCCAAATACAATCACACTGAGGACTAGATCTCAACATATGAATTTTGGAGGGACACAAATAGTCCTCAGTACTCAAAAATAAGATTAAAAGCTTCATGAATCAGAAATGAAATAGAAGTTCATATCTAAAAGAATGTTGAATTATTTTGGAATTTCTGAAGAACATGGGTTAAACTGTGTCCCACACCAAATTCATATGCAGAAGTCCTCATGCCCATGACCTTGGATTGGGATTTTACTTGGAAATACATTTCCAGGTATACACTGCTTAGGTCAAGATGAGATCATACTCAAGTCAAGTGGACCTTAGGAAGCATCACTATGAACAAAGCTAGTGGAGGTGATGAAATACCAGCTGAGCTATTTCAAATCCTAAAACGTGATGCTGTGAAAGTGCTACACTCTCTATGACAGCAAATTTGGAAAACTCAGCAGCGGCCACAGGACTGGAAAAGGTCAGGTTTCATTCTAATCCCAAAGAAAAGCAATGCCAAAGAATGTTCAAACTACCACACAATTGCACTCATCTCACACGCTAGTAAAGTAATGCTCATAATTCTCCAAGACAGGCTTCAACAGTACATGAACCATAAACTTCCAGATGTTCAAGCTGGATTTAGAAAAGGCAGAGGAACCAGAGATCAAATTGCCAACATCCACTGGATCATTGAAAAAGCAAGGGACTTCCAGAAAAACATCTACTTCTGCTTTATTGACTATGCCAAAGCCTTTGACTGTGTGGATCACAACAAACTCTGGAAAATTCTTTAAGAGATGGGAATACCAGACCACCTTATCTGCCTCCTGAGAAATCCATATGTAGGTCAAGAAGCAACAGTTAAAATTAGACATGGAACAACAGACTGGTTCCAAATCGGGAAAGGAGTACCTCAAGGCTCTATGTTGTAACCCTGATTATTTAACTTATATACAGAGTTCAGTTCAGTTCAATCATTCAGTTGTGTCCAACTCTTTGCGATCCCATAGACTGTAGCATGCCTGGCCTCCCTGTCCATCACCAACTTCCAGAGTTTACTCAAACTCATGTCCATTCAGTCGGTGAAGCCACCTAACCATCTCATCCTCTGTCATCCCCTTCTCCTCCTGCCTTCAATCTTTCCCAGCATCAGGGTCTTTTCAAATGAGTCAGCTCTTCTCATCAGGTGGCCAAAGTATTGGACTTTCAGCATCATATATACAGAGCACATCATGTGAAATGCCAGGGTGGATGAAGCACAAGCTGGAATCAAGACTACTGGGAAAAAAATCAATAACTTCAGATACACAGATGATACCACCCTTATGGCAAAAAGCGAAGAACTAAAGAGCCTCTTGATGAAAGTCAAAGAAGAGAGTGAAAAAGTTGGCTTAAAACTCAACATTCACAAAACTAATATCATGGCATCCAGTCACGTCACTTCATGGCAAAAAGATGGAAAAACAATGGAAACAGTGCCAGACTCTTTTGGGGGGCTCCAAAATCATTGCCTATGGTGACTGCAGCCATGAAACTAAAAGATGCTTGTTCCTTGGAAGAAAAGCTATGATCAACCTCGACACCATATTAAAAAGCAGAGACATTATTTTGCCAACAAAGGTCCATCTAGTCAAAACCAGTAGTCGTGTATGGATGTGAGAGTTGGACTATAAAGAAAGCTGAGCACCGAAAGAACTGATGCTTTTGAACTGTGGTGTTGGAGAAGACTCTTGAGAGTCCCTTGGACTGCAGGGAGATCCAACCAGTCCATCCTAAAGGAAATCAGTCCTGAATATTCATTGGAAGGACTGATGCTGAAGCTGAAACTCCAATACTTGGGCCACCTGATGTGAAGAACTGACTCATTTGAAAAGACCCTGATGCTGGGAAAGATTGAAGGCAGGAGGAGAAGTGGACAACAGAGGACGAGATGGTTGGTGGCATCACTGACTCATTGGACATGAGTTTGAGCAAGCTCTGGGAGTTGGTGATGGACAGGGAAGCCTGGTGTGCTGCAGTCCATGGGGTCCCAAAGAGCTGGACATGACTGAGTGACTGAACTGAACTGAGATCATACTGGAGGGGAAGGCAGGCACTTCATGCACCATGACTGATATCTTTCAGTTCAGCCCATTTGAAAAGACATCCATCCTTATGAAGGGGCAAGTACAGACACAGACATACACCCAAGAAGGCCATGTGATGATGAAGGCAGAGACTAGGCGGCACTTCTGCAGTCCACCCTGCCGGCAAGCCACCAGCAGCCAGGAAAGAGGCTGGAGCAGATCTCACCGTTCAGAAGGAAGCATCTGGCCCGCACCTTCATCTCTTGAACTTCTGGCCTCTAGCATCATGAGACAAAATTCTGCAGTCATCCAGCTGTAACAGCAGTCCTAGGAAACTTAATACATGTCACATTCCAAAGATTTGAGTAGCCCTTATAAAAAGACTCTGAGCAGATTGCACTATCCATACCATAAAAGACAAGACAAGACATCCAAAGGGACATTCTGCAAGGGCAGGACATCAGGGCAGAGAAAGTCACATGAAGTAAATGAAGGCTCTGAAAGAACCTGTGAAAGCAGATGATTCCATTTTACTTCAAGGGGGAACGGGGATCGCTAAGCATTAGCAACTACTAGCCCCACATCACGGAGAAGGCGATGGCAACCCACTCCACTGTTCTTGCCTAGAGAATCCCAGGGATGGGGGAGCCTGGTGGGCTGCCGTCTATGGGGTCGCACAGAGTCGGACATGACTGAAACGACTTAGCAGCAGCAGCAGCAGCCCCACATCATGTGTGGTGCTAAGAGAGCTCGTAGGAAACATGATGCATGAACCTGTAAGTTTGGGAGTATAAAAAAATGTATCTCCCATGTAGGGAAGTGCATCTCTTAGCATGGAGCGGTCTAGCTCCACGAGCTGACTGAAGTTTACCTTAACAACCTGGGAGGAAAGGCCAGTGGCTGGACAAGCTACATTTACAAGAATGTATAGATTCATTCTGGGCAGGGCAGGGCAAGGGCAAGAATGTATAGATTCCCAGAGGCCAAATTTACAGTAAGCCACACATCAAGATGAGTAACAGGGCAGGGCAAGAATGTATAGATTTCCAGAGGCCAAATTTACAGTAAGCCACACATCAAAATGAGTAACAGGAGTAGACGATAATATATTCTTAAAAATCCACAAATCTACGAGTAACAAATTATTTCCTTGACAGGTGAGAGGAAAGAGGAAGCCCTCTTTTACAGAGGAATGCCACCTTTGTAGAAAGAAGGACAGAACTTGAAAATCAACATACTATAAATACCAAAACAATTACTGATTCAGGTAAAAATTATCAACGGATGCAAACCCCCCAGATCAAAGACTTCAGGGAATAGGATATCCACTCTCAGTTTTAAAATGACACTCCACAGATTAAAGAGGGAAAAGGTACTTTTATAGAGAAATCTGGTGGACATTGCCTTAACCGAAATATCAGTAAAAATGTTTAACCTGAGTCTAAGATAATCTCACAGATCTAAGTTGCAAGGTATTCCACAAAGAAACCTGCATAGGCTCTTTAAAAAATACATCAATGTTATTTGTTAACTGGCTATCAGTTCAGCCGCTCAGTCATGTCCGACTCTTTGCGACCCCATGAATCGCAGCACGCCAGGACTCCCTGTCCATCACCAACTCCCAGAGTTCACTCAGACTCACGTCCATTGAGTTGGTGATACCATCCAGCCATCTCATCCTCTGTTGTCCCCTTCTCTTCCTGCCCCCAATCCCTCCCAGCATCAGGGTCTTTTCCAATGAGTCAACTCTTCGCATGAGGTGGCCAAAGTATTGGAGTTTCAGCTTTGGCATCAGTCCTTCCAATGAACACCCAGGGCTGATCTCCTTCAGAATGGACGGGTTGGATCTCCTTGCAGTCCAAGGGACTCTCAAGAGTCTTCTCAAACACCACAGTTTAAAAGCATCAATTCTTCAGTGTTCAGCTTTCTTCACAGTCCAACTCTCACATCCATACGTGACTACTGGAAAAACCATAGCCTTGACTAGACGGACCTTTGTTGGCAATAATGCAATACAAAACAAAAAGTTTGAAAAAAATGTCAATGTCATGAAATGCAAAGCAGGCTGAGGAAGTTTTCATGAGCAATGAAACATGAGAAACTAACAGAAATTCTCACTGGATCCTGTATCAGGCAGGAAAACAACTATGAAGGGCATTTATCAAAATTTCTGGAAAAACCTTAGTATGGACTTTAATAGTTACAATAATGTTAAAATCTCTGGGTCTAGGAACTTCCTTGGTGGTCCAATGGTTAAGAATCCACTTTCCAATGTAGGGAACATGGGTTTGATTTCTGGTCAGGGAACTTAAGATTGCCACAACTTTTGAGCCTGCACACTGTAACTAGAAAAAGGCCATGTGCTGCAACAAAGACCCCCAGCACAGCGGGGAAAAAAAATTCTGTGTAATAAATACATCACATATAAGATTATCCTTGATTTTTGGAGATAAAGGGCTTCCCTTGTGGCTCAGACGTAAAGGATCCGCCTGCCAATGCAGAAGATGTGGGTTTGATTCCTGGGTCAGGGAAGATCCCCTTGAAGAAGGAAATGGCAACCCACTCCATGATTTTTGCCTGGAAAATCCCATGGACGGAGGAGTCTGCAGGCTATAGTCCACGGGGTCACAAGAGTTGGACATGACTTAGTGACTAAACCACCACCATGCAAAAAGCAGTATTAATGAATACAGTATTGTAATGTCTGTGTTGTGCTCAATTATTCCAGTTTAGAAAAACTCAGTGTCAGCAAATAGGCAAATATTAACAGGTAGAAAACTTAGGGGGAAGGGCATATAACTATTCCATTCACTATTCTTTCAACTTTTCTGTGGGCTTGAAGTCTTCCAAAATAAAAACTTAGGAGAAAAGAAAAAATGTATGCTTCCCTTGTTCCACATGTGAGTCCAGTTTGAAGCACATTCACTGGAACTCTACCTATGGGACAGGTGTCTCAGAGTAAGATGATCCAAGCAGAAGTATATTCACAGTTAAGAGCCAAAGCCAGCAACATGGGAGAGAGAGTGTGGCAAAAAGTGAAGTATGAAGAAAACTGCCTCTCTGGGGAAGTGATGGATGTGTTCTATAAGGGCCTCTGAGAAAACACTGAAGTGTAGCACACAAAACCATGGTTACGTTCATGCCACAACACCTGGCTGGATTACAACAGCATCACCCACATTAGACCCTGCTCCTTTTCTCTTTCTTCTTCCTCAACCCTGAGAGCACGCATCACAAAGAATAAGTGGGAGAATGTGAAGATTAAATTAACAAACCACCACTACCCTATGTATGAGCAAAGGAGAAATCTTTAAATTAGGTTTAAGATTAGAACTGAACTTTCTGTAACTTAAAGTATACATCAGTTATTGAAAATAAGATAGTCTTTGTATGTACAAATGATGGGCTAGAAAGGGAAGAGAGGAGTTGACTTTGGAAAAACAGGTAAACACAGTAATTCAGTTCAGTCGCTCAGTCATGTCCGACTCTTTGCGACCCCATGAATCGCAGCACGCCAGGACTCCCTGTCCATCACCAACTCCCGGAGTTCACTCAGACTCACGTCCATCCAGTCAGTGACGCCATCCAGCCATCTCATCCTCGGTTGTCCCCTTCTCCTCCTGCCCCCAATCCCTCCCAGCATCAGAGTCTTTTCCAATGAGTCAACTCTTCGCATGAGGTGGCCAAAGTACTGGAGTTTCAGCTTTAGCATCATTCCTTCCAAAGAAATCCCAGGGCTGATCTCCTTCAGAATGGACGGGTTGGATCTCCTTGCAGTCCAAGGGACTCTCAAGAGTCTTCTCCAACACCATAGTTCAAAAGCATCAATTAAAATCACACAAATAAAGCAGAGGATTCAGTCCTTTCCAGACACAACAGTGATAAACTCCCAGTAGTGAACTGGTGCTGGAGCCAGGAGGAACTCAGGGAGCTGAGAGGGGAAACAAGCGCTGGGGTCAAAAACCCAACTCCTTGGAGGAAACAAAACCTGTGACAGGTCCTGTGAGGCAGAGAGCAAGAATCAGACTCAGCCCAGAGTCAGGGGACTGGATCTTCTGGAAAGGAACAGAGGTGAAAAAGCTCTAGTCCAATTTCAAATGAACAGAAAGTACCTATCTGTGACAAAGGGAAGAATCAGAAGTATTTGTACAAATGACAATCAAACCTCTGTATCCCTACTCAGGACTGAAGGCAGTTTTCCTGAAAGATCCTATTGTAAGACTTCTTCAGAGCTAAGGATATAAAATGTCAGGCTGGGGCAATTTCAGAAGTGCCTTAGAGGAGAGGGTGAGCATGGGAAGAAGGGAGAGAAGGCGGGGGGAAAAAACACAACACTGAAAGAAAACAAGGGAAGTCTATGAAGTCACAGACAAAAGCCTGCAAAGCAAGTTAAGAAATGTGATACTGAGACAGACAAACAGAGGGACCCGAGAAGTAGGAACAGTTATAGCTGAGGAAGCAGAAAGGATAACACGATCTAAAAGAGGGTTTAAAGTAAGTATATTAAATGTGCTGAAAGATAGAAAGCAAGGACAGAATCAATAAAACAAGGAATGAGCTTATAAAACTTTAACAGTAGATTCTGAGAAATGAGAAATTAAATGAGTCATTTGACATTCAATAGACGGGACAAAGTAGACTAAACAGAGCTAAATTATTGAATTAAAAGATAAAAATTAAGCAAACCACCAAGAAGGCACTAGATAAAAAGACATGGTAAACATGAGGCAGGAAATAGACAAACATAGACTGAAAGTTACAATATACACTTAATGGACATTTCAGAAGGGAAAAGGGATAACAAAAGAGGGGCAGTAGTAGAGGAGATATGACTAAGAACTTTGCAAAAGACATTCATGGGGATTACGTGCTGCACGCTGAACATGCAAGATTTACTCCTGCTTTCTCATAAAACCACTCGAAAATGACAGTATACGGTCATAAAATCACATTCACTCATAACAAACAAAGATAAGGCGCAGGAGGGGAGAGAAAACAGTTTGAAGGTAGTGGAGCAGATGGACAAGTGTTCCTTGATTAGAAAGACTGCAGAAAGGCAAACCCTCTCCAGGAGTAGGGAAAGCCTAGAAAAAAGCCAAACCACTCCACAGAACTCAATAAAAGCTGTGAATATTTTCTCTCATACCTCAGGACGTTTTCCACTTTCCTGATGACATCCTCTGAGACACAAGTTCTCATGTTTGATGAATTTCAGTTTATCTATCTTTTGTTTTGTCACACGTGCTTTTGGTATCACATCTTAAACACCATTGCTGAGCCCATGGTCACAAAGATCTGCTCCCATGTTCTCCTCTAGGATTTTCACAGCTCTAGCTATTAACTTTAGGCTTATGATCCATTTGGAGTTCACTGTCTATATGATGTGAGGTAGGGGTCCAATTTCATTCCTTTGTATGTGGATATCCAGTTATCTTAGCACCATAATGAATTTTTAAAAAACTAGCGTTGACATAACTGGAAAGCCATCTGAAAATGAATAAAACAGACTCATTATTCACACCTAGTAATGAGGCAATTCTAAGTGGATCTGAGATTCAAATATATATTTTAAGAAAATGAAAGCACAGAAGTGCCAGAAACAAAAATGGCTAGATTCTTCTAAAATGTGGCATGGGGAAAAATTTCCTATTAAAATCCAGAAACTACTGAAGAAAGAGAGACAGATTTGCTTACATAAAAATTTAAAACTTATTAAAAGCAAAATAAAAAGACAAATGACTAATTGAAAATGTACTTGCAATTAGTATTACATGAGTTAGTTACAGATATCATGTGTGTGTATGCGAGCGCGCATGTCCAACTCTTTGCAACCCCAAGGACTGCAGCCTGCCAGGCTCCTCTGACCATGAAATTTTCCAGGCAAGAATAACTGGAGCAGGTTGCCATTGCCCACATAAAGCTAATATCCTTAATATTCATCAAAAACTTGTTAAAAATAGAAAAGGGACACTACAGATAAAAAGTCGATTCACAAAAAAATATGCAAAAGACCAGTAAACATATAAAAATACGCTCATAAATAGAGAAATCTAAATTAAAACTACACTGAACATATCCATCATTAATCCTGATTATAGTGTTGGTGCCACAGGTGTCTAAGTGCCAAAACTTATCAAACACTTTCAGTTCAGTTGCTCAGTCATGTCTGACTCTTTGCGACCCCTCAGACTGCAGCATGCCAGGCCTCCCTGTCCATCAACAACTCCTGGAGTTTACCTAAACTCATGTCCATTGAGTCAGTGATGCCATCCAACTATCTCATCCTTTACATAAATGTATTTTACTGTGTGTCAGAATACATCAGTAAAGCTGTAAGAAAAATATATATATACTTCATCTGCAATGAAAGGGAATATGGCATCATCTACAAAAACGAAAATGTGTTTACCAAGAAAGAATGCCAGAAATGGAGAAAAGAAAAAAAGGAATTAATGCAAGTGAATTTTAAGCATCATACTGGAACTATTTACTCTTAGCCTGGGGAGGAAGAACTGTGAAGAAATACTGAACTGTACTTAGTAGGCTTGCTGTTGATGGTGATATGAATATAGCAACTCTGAAACTATGCAGCGTCTACAGCATGACTGGGTGAACACAGAGGTATCCTTGTTAAGTCAGGTTTTTCACCAGGAGAGAAGGGAGATCGAAATAAGGAACCTGGGTGGCAGAGAAGAGCCCAAGGTACTAGACTGGGGTTAGGAGTACCTGAATGTATTTGTGATTTCAACATTCTGTTGTTTGTTGTCTAGTTGCTAAGTTGTGTCTGACTCTTTGCAACTCCATAGACTGTAGCTTCCCAGGCAAAAATACTGGAGTTGGTTGCCCTTTCCGTCTCCAGAGGATCTTCCGGACCCAGGTGTCGAACCCACATCTCTTGCACTAGCAAGCAGATTCTTTACCACTGAGCCACCTACGAAGCCCTACATTAGTTTTTAAACTGTCCACTGGTTAGTGACAGTTATATCAGCAACAAACATAAGCAGTACCCAGATCTTGGCTCCTAAACACCATTTTAACTTTTAGGAATCAGGGCTCTTAAATAAATGGCTGATTTCAGGCCTAAGGCAAGGAAAGTGTAAGATGAATATGGAAACTCTTATGCTGAAAAATAAGCGGTTAAAAAGTGGGAGGACAGGTTAAGAGGTACAGGATGCAGTGCATAGGGTCTCATTGGCCAAATGTGGGACAGTTCTTTGGACTTCCTTGGTAGCTCAGTTAGTAAAGAACCCGCCTGCAATGCAGGAGACCCTGGTTCAATTTCTGAGTTGGGAAGATCCCCTGAAGAAGTGAGAAGCTACCCACTTCAGTATTCACAGGCTTCCCTGGTGACTCGGCTGGTAAAGAATCTACCTGCAATGCAGGAGACCTGGGTTCAATCCCTGGGTTGGGAAAATCCCTGGGACAGTTCTGACTCTCAAAAGCAGTAACAGTAAGTGGCATATACACACTAGGTGGCGCTAGTGGTAAAGAACTCACCCGCCAAGGCAGGAGACATGAGACATGTCAGTCCCTGGGTGGGGAAGAGCCCTTGGAAGAGGGCACGGCATGCCACTCCAGTATTTTTGCCTGGAAAATCCATGCACAGAGGAGCCTGGCAGGCTACGGTCCACAGGGTCACAAAGAGACATGACTGAAGCCACTTAGCATGCATTTATAAAATGGATAACTAATGAGAACCTACTATATAGCTCAAGGAACTGTTACTCAATGGTCTGTGGTGACCTATATGGGAAGGAAATCCAAAAAAGAGGGAATATACATATACACATAGCTGATTTACTCTGCTGTACAGCAGAAACACAACACTGTAAAGCAACCCTACTCCAATAAAAATTAATTAAAACAAGAAATAACAATGTTCGTGGATAACTGAATTAAAACCAAATAAGAGTATCCTTGAATCCGTGTGTAAGTAGAGAGATAAAAGTTCTTCCTGTAGAGTACTAATTGGTTTAGAATGATGGGTAGCAGGTCGCCATTTCTAACAACTGTAATAACTCATTTTCACCATTAGGTGCAAGTTTGTTGGGAAAGAGAATATTTACACAAAGTATCTGACATTTTTTCAATTACAAAGGAAAATAACCTTACACAAGGAATTTAATAACTCTTCAATTACCATAAAAAAAAAAAAAGAACTTCCTTAGTGCAAAGACATACTTTAACCAAGTGAAGTAACACTATCAGTAACGGACAGAGTGATGTCAAGTACCCTGTGACATGATCCACTATAGACACACGGTGCCTGAGAGAAAGACATATATAGATGCATCAAAATTTTCTTGCCCAAAATGCCTAACTTGAATAGTGAGTAAACAGTTAAATCCAAATTAGGGACATTATATGAAACAATAACTTTGTACTACTTAGGAATACTAATGTTACGAAAGATAAACAGAGGCCAAGGAACTGCTGCAGATTAAGACGCTCAAGAAGCAACACAACACTGATGTAGAATCCTGAGTCGGACCACAGAAGTTGCTCTGAGACAGTGTGAGGACACTGAGGAAGCCTGAATGGGGACCGTGTGTATTACACTCGATTCCCTGGATGCACATGGTAAGCGCTTTGTACATAGACCATAGAAAATAATGTTATCATTCTAAAAAAATACACCTGCTGAAGAATTTGGGTGGGAAGGCTCAAAATCTATGGAAATTAACTCTTGGTTGGTCTGGAAAAAAATCTAGCCTTGCCTTAGATTTCCCTACCACAAAGTATTCTTCTAAGAGTGTTATCATAAAAATAAGAAAAAAGAAAAATAAAAAGAGCATGTAAGAATACATCCCTCCCCTACTTAAAATCCACCATAAGCTCCCCAGTACACGTGGAATAAAATCCAAATTCAGTCCAGTTGCTCAGTCGTGTCCAACTCTTTGTGACCCCATGGACTGCAACACGCCAGGCTTCCCTGTCCATCACCAACTCCCCGAGTTTACTCAAACTCATGTCCATTGATTGATTATTGTCCCTGATATACAAGGTCCCACCTGCCTGGTCCCCTGCCTAGCGCCCTCAGAACCTTTATCACACCAGTGTCTTCCTTACTTATGCTCCATCCACTTTCCTTTCTACCCTCAAAAGGCAACTCAAAAGCCCCTGTGGCAAGAATAACTGCCCGAGTTATTCCTCTTCTGGATGGCTGATCCTTACACGTGTCAACTGAAGCATCTCCTCGAACGCCTGCCTGCCCCTCCCCCTACAGTCACTCACACTGACATTACCTTATTTTCCTCACATTTACTACTACTGAAACCCCAGCACCTTCATCTGTTTGTATAACAACTATCAGCCTCCTTCACTAGAATGTAGGTGTCGTGAGTAGGAATTTGTCTTTCTTGCTCACTACTGTTTTCTAAAATACAGGCCAGTGACTATATACAGCAGGTACTCACCAACCAGTCACTGAATAACTGAGTTATTAACTTCTATGTGTACCAAGACACAAACTATAGTTTAATGATAATGAAAATCCTCATGAAATCTCAAATGTTCATTTAGGAGCCATTCAAAACAGAACAGTCCAAAATAAAATAGTATAACTTTAAATGGTTAGTACTAAGGAGGAAAAGTTATGAGCAACCTAGAGAGCATATTGAAAAGTAGAGACATTACTTGGCTGACTAAGGTCCGTCTAGTCAAGGCTATGGTTTCTCCTGTGGTCATGTATGGATATGAGAGTTGGACTGTGAAGAAGGCTGAGCGCCAAAGAATTGATGCTTTTGAACTGTGGTGTTGAAGAAGACTCTTGAGAGTCCCTTGAACTGCAAGGAGATCCAACCAGTCCATTCTGAAGGAGATCAGCCCTGGGATTTCTTTGGAAGGAATGATGCTAAAGCTGAAACTCCAGTACTTTGGCCACCTCATGAGAAGAGTTGACTCACTGGAAAAGACTCTGATGCTGGGAGGGATTGGGGGCAGCAGGAGAAGGGGTCGACCGAGGATGAGATGGCTGGATGGCATCACTGACTCAATGGACTTGAGTCTGAGTGAACTCCAGGAGTTGGTGATGGACAGGGAGTCCCGGCGTGCTGCAATTCATGGGGTCACAAAGAGTCGGACACGACTGAGCGACTGAACTGAACTGAAGGAGGAAAAAGGAAAGAAAAAACGAGGTCAACTTTCTATAGTGTAAACACACCATCACCAGGTCAGGAGACATACAAAAACAACACTCCACACATCCCCTCTGACTCCCAATCTATTTCATTTCAAGGTAAAAGAGGGGTTACGGAGGACAGAACGCGTGTAAAGGAGAGAGGGATTAAAGGCAGCACACCCACTGTGAGTGACCTCAGCAACGTTTTCAATCTTTTCCAAACTTTGTCTCAAAACAAAGCCAAAAAGGTAATAGAATTCATTCCCCGCCCCCCATCTTCTATTAGAACTGTGGTTGATATACCTGAGTCACAAAGATTCTGAGCAAACAATCTTTCCTCACTCACCACCACACCCCTGCCTTTGAGTACAGGCTGTGGTTTATCTCAAGGATGCTTGTGTGGGTTACTGAGATTTTAATAGTTAACTTCAGATAAAACACCTCTCCTGACTGAAGCCTGTCTGCAAAAACCATGTGAGGATTTATCTCATTTTTTGATAATTTGTTACAGGGCTTACCCCTAACCACCCAAACAGGCTCACTGCAGTCTCTCTTCTCAAGGGAAATACACATGTCATTCAAACAGAATATTCTTACTGCCCTTCATCCAGAAAGATGAATTTAACTGTCCCACTGCAACTCACAAATAGACAGGATTACCATCTACAAATAGGCAAGGTTCAACAGGGAATTTTTTTAAATATAATTATATAAAAGTGAGTAATTCATCCCTGAGCATCCCATCTTCTGTAGATGTAAACTACAAAACTTTTTATTCTCTCTAAAACAGAGAAACAACTAACTGGACTGGAATAAGAGTTGTTCATACACTGAAGACTTATTTAATGTAAACGTCACTGTGCACTATTTTCACTCTGTACATTCTGTCTCACATAGATAAGGACAAACACAGACAATGCACCAGAACATTCAAGCAAAATGTTAGTTCTTTGAAAAAACTTAATACTCAGATTTGCCTCCAGGGAAATTAAAAAAAAAAAACACACAAACAAAAAAGGAGACAAAATTTCAGAAGCTACAGGTAAGTAAGATTATTATAGCCAATTTTTAAAATGGGCAAGGACATGAATAGAAATATGCAAATGGCCAGTATGTTTACAAAAATTCCAACATCATTAGCCTCCTGAAAATGCAAATCAAAGTCACAAGGAGATATATCACTCTCACAACTACTGGGATGGCTGTAATGAAAATGTCACGTAAACTGGTACAACTGCTTTGGAAAACAATTTAGCAGTTCAAAACATTAAACACAGTTACCATATGACTGGGCAATTTCACTCCTATCTATGTGCATGCCTGAAAGGAATGTTCTTCTTTAGAAGAAAAGTTCTTCTTTAAAGAAGAACATTAAAGTTCCCGGCTGCCAAAAGGTAGAAACCCAATGTCCACCAACTGATGAACAAAATGCTGTATACTATATAAGGGAATTTATTGAGCCGTTGAAAGGAATCAAATACTGATATAGGTTACCACATGGATAAGTCTTAGAAACACCGTGCTAAGTGAAAGAAGCCAGACACAAGAGGTCACATATTGTACGTGTCTATTTATAGGAAATGCCCAGAATGAGCAAATCCAGAGACAGAAGAAGTAGATTAGTGCTTGCAGGCCTGGGGGAGAGAAGAGTGGGCAGTAACTGCTAACAGGTGAGAGTTTCCCTGGAAGATGATGAAAACATTCTGGAATTTGAGAAGTGGTGATGGCTGTAACACTTCTGTGAATACACTTAAGTCTGTAAACACAAGTGAGATGTTACACTTTCACTGTGCGGCTTCTGGCAATGTTGCTGCACACATCCATTCTTCAACATACACAAAGGAATATACAAGGGCATTATCACATCTATCCACCTCCTTCCTTTTCATGGACACTTACCTGAATACACTGAAGCAATCTGTCTTGTTCCCCGTGACATTGTAATCTGTATTTACTTATTCAAAGTAGTACATGCTAGCTAAGAAAACCGATGTCTCCTTCACCCCACTCTCTGAAAATTCACTCTTTATCCAGGTGCATTTTCCATGCACCTTACAGACAGACACATGGCTTGGTGGCTTTTAGAGAAGTGGGGACACACCTCAAGGAGCCACTTCACTAGAGGTTGTTAACTCAACAATGTAGCACTGACACACTCCAATAAGCAGCTCCTGTAGATTTTCCTCATTTCTTAACGATTACAGTATGGATACAGCATGACTTAATTATCCCAATCTCCCACCAACTGACATTCACTCTTCACAATGCCTCCAGAGTGCACTTTCTAAAGAAATACAGGCCTCACAGAGTTTTTCACTGTGATGGAGCGAGTCAGCACAGCAGACACCAAGTCTAGGGCCTAAGACTAACCTGAGTCTGAAGCTCAGCCATACCCTCTACTAGCAACATGGCTTTGGAGAAGTTACACGCTGTCATTGTGCCTGATTTCTTCACTGGTCTAAACGTCTTACAGATTTGTATTAGGATTCAGTGACTTGCTGGGATAATGATAACTGCCGTTAACTCCAGAATGAGGCCAGGCACAGAAGCACTCAAATGTCAGTTTGTCATTATTACTAAACATCCTCATGAATTCTTGTACTAACTACTCAAACCCTATTCACCACTCTTTGACTGTAACTTGCCCTGAAAGAAAGTGAAAGTTGCTCAGTCGTGTCCAGCACTTTGCAACCCCACGGATTATAGCCTGCCAGGCTCCTCTGTCCATGGACTTCTCCAGGCAAGAATACTGGAGTGGGTAGCCATTCTCCTCTCCAGGGGATCTTCTCCAACTCAGGGATGGAAACCAGGTCTCCCACATTGCAGGCAGATCCTTTACTATCTGAGCCACCAGCATAACTTGCCTATACTACCTTAAAATTTTCTTTTGCTACAGTCCTCTGCTCCACAAGTGTTCCTGCTTCTATGTGTCCCTCAAAATCTGATGTAAATGTTAGGAAGCCTTCTTTAGCTTCAAACTTACCTACCTTCTATGACCTTACTTACTTAAAGACTTTGCACTTGTACATTATTTGTAAATCTACTCTTCTCCATAACTAGAGTGTAAACATCTTGAAGCCAGGAACATCATTTTGACTATCCCTTCATCATCAAGTGTGACAAGCCATCAGCTACTGTTTACGGAGTGCTGAGCCCAGGACTGCTCCAGGGATGGGGGAGTACACAAAACGCTTTCCCTTGACAGAGCTGACATTCTATTAAAGGATGTAAAGATGACAAAAAAGAAAACATACCCAAAAAATAAAGAAAGAAAAGAAAACATATATGTAAGATGAAACAAAGAGAAAAAAATGAGCAAGGTAACAGGACACAAAATGCCAAGAAGGTTGGGGGCCCATTATTATTTTACAGAGGTCAGCAATGTTCTCTGGTAAGAAGCCTGAAGGTGTCAGAATGAACCACAGGAGATTCAAGGAAGGAATATCTAGGCAGAGGTAAAGTGCAGAAATCCAGAGATGGAAAATGCAGAGTACGTCTGATCAAGTCTTTGGAGGAAGGTGAGCAAAGTCAAGGAGTAGGAAAAATTATTTTTTTGTCAACATGTAGATTTTGGGTTTTAGTCTGAGACGAGGACCTTGGAAGGCCTGAGCAGAAGCAGAACATGATATAGTCTAAACTACAATTAATGGGGAGTATGAGACAGAAAGGCGCCAAGGGCGACGGGAGACCAGGTTAAGACAAATTATATGGAAACAGGGCAGGAGCAGTAAACAGTGACAAGCAAACTCTGGATACAGAGTCAGAACTGGCAGAATTTATTGACTGATGAGAAACAGGAGGAGCCAAGACGGTGACAAGGTGCTGAGATCTAAGCCAGCGCTTCCCGTGCCTCAGTATGAGTAGCATCTCCAGGAGAGCATGTGAAACAGCACTGGGCCTCACTGGGGCCAGCCCATCTGGACACAGGAGGGCAGGCCGAGCACAGATGCTCTGACAGAGAGACATCAGTCCACCATCAGACTGCAGGATGCACAGGAGCTCACTTCCCATGGCCCGTCTTCTCAGTGAGCAGGAAGCAAGGCCATGACCTGAGACCAAGTGAAAGAGAACCAAGGAGATGGTGGAGGTTACTGCCGCCAAGTGGGAAAATCAACAGATGCAGGAAACGTGACAGGATTTCAGCAGCATTCAAGGTCTGAAACTTGAGCTCAATAGCCAACATTTAAAGTTAGACCATTTAATGATAGGGCATTTCACATTTTCCATCCAAATGCAGAGGACAGAATTGGACTTGCCCAGGATTAGACCCAGAGTTTAGCTAGACATGTACAATTGGCAGGGGTGGTGGGCTGGGGCTTCCCTGGTGGCTCCGTGGTAAAGAATCCACCTGCCAATGCAGGAGTCGTGGGTTTGATCCCTGGGTTGGGAAGATCCCATGGAGAAGGAAATGGCAACCCACTCCAGTATTCTTGCCTGGGAAATCCCAGAGAAGTCTGGCAGGCTATACAGTCCCTGGGGTCGAAAAAGAGTTGGGCACAACTAAGCAACTAAATAGCACAAGTACATTAGGGGAAGGATCATGCAAAGTGACCGTGTGTGAGGAAGAGAAAGGAGGTGGTGTTCTGGTAGATATTCACCAAATGCTGAGGTGAATCAGAAAAGACGACAGCGATACGAGATCCCCAAAATCTTTCACTTAAAACCCTGCAGTAATGGCCCCAGGTCTCTTCACCAAATCCAAACTCCTCCAACTGCCTGTCCATGTCTTTCCAACCCATTCAAGCACTGGTTGTTGCTACTGCTCCAACATAACTGGCGTTTCAGCCACAGAGTCAATCTGCAAACCCTCTGGTATCAAGGCTTCCCAGGACTCTGCTGGAAGAAGTTGGTCCCCAACCAGAAAGAATTAACACAAGTTGTTAAAAATGAGTCTTATCTCTAAACTAGCGGAAGTGAAGTGAAAGTCGCTCAGTGGTGTCCGACTTTGCGACACCAAGGACTGTATCAGTCACTCAATCTTGTCCGACTCTTTGTGACCCCATGAACCACAGCACGTCAGGCCTCCCTGTCTATCACCAACTCCCGGAGTCCATCCAAACCCATGTCCACTGAGTCAGTGATGCCATCCAACCATTTCATCCTCTGTCATCCCCTTCTCCTTTTGCCTCAATCTTTCCCAGCATCAGGGTCTTTTCAAATCGGTCAGCTCTTCGCATCACGTGCCCAAAGTACTGGAGTTTCAGCTTCAACATCAGTCCTACCAATGAACACCCAGGACTCATCTCCTTTAGAATGGACTGGTTGGATCTCCCTGCAATCCAAGGGACTCTCAAGAGTCTTCTCCAACACCACAGTTCAAAAGCATCAGTTCTTCGGTGCTCAGCTTTATAGTCCAACTCTCACATCCATACATGACCCCTGGAAAAACCATAGCCTTGACTAGATGGACCTTTGTTGACAAAGTAATGTTCCTGCTTTTAAATATGCTGTCTAGGTTGGTCATAACTTTCCTTCCAAGGAGAAAGCGTCTTTTAATTTCATGGCTGTAGTCACCATCTGCTGTGATTTTGGAGCCCCCAAAAATAAAGTCAGCCACTGTTTCCCCATCTATTTTCCATGAAGTGATGGGACCGGATGCCATGATCTTCGTTTTCTGAATGTTGAGCTTTAAGTCAACTTTTTCACTCTCCTCTTTCACTTTCATCAAGAGGCTCTTAAGTTCCTCTTCACTTTCTGCCATAAGGGTGGTGTCATCTGTATATCTGACGTTACTGATATTTCTCCCGACAATCTTGATTCCAGCTTGTGCTTCCTCCAGCCCAGCGTTTCTCATGATGTACTCTGCATATAAGTTAAATAAGCACAGTGACAATATACAGCCTTGATGTACTCCTTTTCCTATTTGGAACCAGTCCGTTGTTTCATGTCCAGTTCTAACTGTATAGTCCATGGAATTCTCCAGGCCAGAATACTGTAGTGGGTAGCCTTTCCCTTCTCCAGGGGAATCTTCCCAACCCAGGGATCAAACCCAGGTTTCCCATATTGCAGGCAGATTCTTTACTAGCTGAGCCACAAGGGAAGTCCAAAGTAGCAAGCCTGCAATTAAATAATCACTGAAACTAGTGGCTGGGCTTCAACTCTAACTTTGCTGTAGGAAATTCTTCTGTGTAATAATATAGATTCTGATGGTATTTACATGCTGGGTGTGTCCACAGTTCTCTGGATGTCCCTCTAACTAGCTCCACAAGAAAAGCCAAGGTAGCACCTGTCTTCCTATATCATCTCACCTTTCATTCTTTTCTTTTGTTGCATCTCTAATAATTTAAATAGTTTCCATTATATATTAACAATAATCAGTTGTGTCCGTAGATCAAGCCTTTATTAAGAAATCTGCAACTTCTTACAAATCCTAATCATATTCTGGTATACACCTTGTTTTTAACATATTAAAGTTAGTTAAAGACAAACAAACAAGAATTCCTTTGACAACAAGAAATGAGGTCTGTAGCTGCTGAACCTGTTTTCAAGAGGAGGAGGTATAGGTTTGTTACACCACCAAGGGAGGCTCCAGTCACACTCCTTAGAGAATGTTGTTCACTGAGTCAGGTATCTCTTCCCATGCCAATGTAAACAAAATGCTGGCCAGCTGTCAGGAGCAAAACAGAAGAAGTTCACTCAAGCACCATCACTCAGAATTAAGGCCATGGCTTGCTGTTAGGAGAAGAGAGGCTTATGTAATCTTCTAAAAACAAAAACTCTGTGAGAACAATTTCTTCACGAAAAAGAGCAACACTTATTTTTCCACTTCGGCATAAGTAATAAAATATATCATTAAAACTTTTTTTTCCTTTCTGCAATCTCTTTTGAAATTTTCTCTTCTCTAATTTCACTCATTATCTGAGGCTCATATGATCCTCCCACCAGCGCAAAGAGCTCAAAAGAGCTAGAGTGTTACAAATTAGCAGAGGTCAAGAACTGAAGAAAGAACTGAAGTCATATAACACATATTCCACAAGTCTGTGCCCTAGTATCTTTACCATCGAGGTAAATGCCAGCTGAGCAAGACAGAATTCTCACAATGATTTCATGTGACTAAAGTAAAAGTTAATTTATATGAAGAGAGGAGGAGAAAGATTTATGTTCTTGAAAAGGAGAAGCTGAGGAAGAACACCATACCTAAATTCACATGATTCGTAACATCTAGAAAAGGTCTGACAAATCACTTATGCATGAGACAGAGGCACATGGAGAGAGGGACTTCCCCACCACAAACGTATCTTCACATTCTGTCCCTTACATAAAAGCATCTCACATGCAAGCAATTCACAGCAATTCTGGAAGCAAGGTATAACTGATAATGTGGTATGATGTATATTAAAATTAAGAAGTATGTGGGGGTAAAGAGATTAAATGTCATTGGCACAAGATGATTTTATTTCTCCAAATCCATATAAGTCCTATATACCATGGATATAAAATAAATTAATGCAATGTGATATTTTCAAACTCAATATTCAAAGCTCAGCACACAAAACATAATGGTCTTTCAAAGCAGTTAATGATGATTTACAAATGAAGAGTTTGCTCCAACCAAGACAGAGCACTGTGGTTCAAGTGCTGACCACTCCACCATCAGAGCACATGGCCATAACACAGGACAACCATCTTCCCACTTCTCTCAGCTTACATCTGTGAATATGCACAGAAAGGGGATCAAAGCAGAGGGGATCAAAGCGTCTTCTTATGCCTATAAAGCCCGTCATTTCATAATACTCTTCTTCCTCCTCAAACCCCAAACACTAGAGCCCTCCACTCCTTACCCTTTCATCTATTTTCCTGTTTGGCAAGACAGAAAGATGAAACACGGGATATCAAGACACATGAAAGTTATAAGCAAGGTTACTAAATTATTTTTTAGCAAATCAACAAATATGAAAAAATCTAGTACGTAGGAGAAACTCCCATAATTAAGGCTCAGCTAATGATTTTATCCCATGAAATAAGCTGCCTCTCTGTCCTCCATTCGGGACAAACATAAGCTGTACAACCCTGACATGTTTACATGGCACCTTCTACATCCTGAACAATTTTAACAATAAAGAATGATACAAATGTCATGAATACCAATAGCTCCCGAGTCAACACTTTAAATAGAAGAGCCCCCACTTAAAAATGATCTAAATTATACTGATATTACAATATTTGTACATGGGTTGCTTTTAAAAATAGAAACATAAAAGCTTTTCTCTGTAAAGTTTTTCTCTGTAAAATTACAGACACATATATAATAGGATAAAGTTTGTTTTTCTCTGTAATATACAGACATATATAATAGGATAAAGTTCGTTTTTCTCTGTAAGTTCATCTAAAAGTGTATGTGTGATTACCCTATCAAGATCAGAAATGTTAGCCTATACTCAGAGATAGGTAAATGCATCAGAAGTGCTTTTACCATCGAAAGAAATAATGATCTTAAGCGCATTTATTTTCATGCATCAGTGTGTAAAGGTCACTTCGCTATCTTTGCTGTTTCTATAAAAATGCAGCTGACACAAAACCAACTTAATTCAAGATGTTAAAATTAGTTAAACAAAATTAGGCAAAGCCCTGAAGTTGAATCACATGATCTTGGTGTTCTGGGCTGATGGATCTCTCTGATCAAAAGGAGAGTAAACAGCCAAGTAAGGTGCTTCTGGAGTGTATTAGGTCCCCAATCAATGATGTAGGATCACTGACCTTTTAGACAGAATAAAATGCAGAGTATAAAAAGGCTGGTGACAATTTATTTAATTTAGGTTGAGCTGCTATTAAACTCTTCATACCTCTGAAAACAATTTGTATATCCATCTTGAAAATATCAGCAGGAAATATTCCCAGCATTTGCACTCTGAGATCCTGGAGCACAGGAACTTGTATGAAGTAGAAAGGTTTGAGGCTGCAACCATTCAGCCTTAGCCCTTCATTCCCCTACCCTTTGCTACCTTCTTGCCCCGTCACCCCTCCAACCCAGTCTCTATCAGCAGGATTTTACAATTATGATCCTCCCACTGCTGCAAAGAGCTATTTTATAACAATGTTTTCAAACAAAGGAAAACCATGCGATTCTTCCATTATTTAAATGTAACAATATTAAGTTAAATTCCAAGTACAGAAATGACCACTTTTACTATAAACAGAAGAGTTTATTCTTCAATCACAATCCTTCTATACTTTCCCAAGTTAAGATTCTGGGTAAGACGAATATGAGGCATTATATCCAGAGTTCAGACTTTAAGATTAATTTTAAAGTGAGAGAAGTCGATCCTTAGGACTTTCTAAGAGGCCAGAATGCCTCTTTTTGGTTTCTATTATAAAAATAGTAAGGTTTTAATCATATTCATACCCATGAAATCTTTTTTTAAATGGAACAAATCAGAGCTTCTGTGCTTGAAATGTTATGATTCAAATTCCCTTAAAAAAACAGAATCACCACTGACAATAAGAATCTGAGCTATGTAAAATCTAGCAGAATCATGAGAGGTACACATTGGCGGCCATGTTTAAGCATGCTATGATGACAGCCTTCCAGAGTTCTCAGCTGGGCTATTTAAGGTATGTATCTGCTCATATGTAGACACATTAAAGAATACTTATATACGACTTAATAACTTCAGATTGAAACCTGCCTATAAATTAAATTCCCTAAATATTACTTACTTCTGATTTATGTATTCTATTGACAAGCTGTATTATATCTGCAACCAAGAACCCACTAATATAAGGCCCTCTGAAACTTCACCTTCATCTAGCAGAGACAGTAAGACTGACCACTGAGGTGAGCAGAATGGTACACAGGTTATGTTATTTTTAATTAAATCTTCATTATCTTGATGTATTATGAATTCTCAGACTATAAAATGACTCTCTCTCTTTCTATATATATATATATGTATATATATAGGTTAAACATTTAAAAGTTTGGTTAAAATTTTTTAAACTCTAAAAAGACAAAAGATATTCTTCCCTTTACATCATTTCTCATTACATCAGAAATATATTTCTTCCAGTTAGTTTGCCTCTATGAGTTAAATCAAAGAGCACAATTACATTCTGAAGTTCATAAAGGACCAAAAATAATAACATATGCAAAAAGTGATTAAAAGTGATATGCATTAAGTATTAAAAGTGATATAGTTTTGGTCTCAGAATTTTATTTTAGAGGTTGTGCAAGGCCAGATTACGAGCCTATTTGCAAACCTGGGAAATCTATCAGATGCATGAGATAAAAGAGAAAAGGCAAAAGGCAAAAGTAAATACATGTTCCATTTGTACAACCATTCAGTAGTAATATAACCATTCAGCTCACCATTGATTAATCAGTTAATCATGCAAAAGTAAGCATTCAGACTCCTCTCTTTACATGAGGCACATTATAGTGATTTCTAGACCTTCTGTTAGTTTAAAATACTTGTGTTTATTAAAAATTAAGTTTTAAATTTAATATTACAGTAATTAAATTATAGAACCTCAGGCACTCAACTGAAATTAAGACTTAGGTCACTTCAGAAGTATTAAAAATAGTGTGTAAGAGTGGTCTATAAAAGTATCACCAGAGGCTGATCCACCTGGCCTGGACATGCTCCCTTCTGTGTGTATTTTCAGTGGGACTGGTTCTTCTCACTTCCATCTACTGGTACTGCATGGAGGTTGGGGTGATAATGGGCAGCTTATTCATAAACACAAATCTTCTCCTGAAACATCTTCTAAGTGATGTGCTAACATGTTAAAATCACGAAATATCTTCCCCAAATACCCTCTGCAACACAAAAATATTTGTCACTATCATTGATGGCATATAGCTTCTTCAGATCCTTTTCCCTTTCACAGAAGATTTCAATTACAAACAATACTACCCAATGAGTGATTCAGTATAAAATATCTTCTCCCAAATTTTCTTAATGTGATTGATCCTCTATAAACTCTAGAAATGTATACCGTCAACTTGCACAACAGAGTCCCAGTGCCCAAGAGGCTCAACACTCATATGTCAGTCATGGCTGCAGGGCCAGGAAAATGAGCGTTCTGCTGGGCTCCTGCATTCTTCACATTGTGCTCATGGACAAAGGCAGGATAGTTTCTAGGTGCAGGATGGGGTGGGGACAAGGCCCTTGTGTCCCACTGGTTTCCACCACGTTGAGAGCGATCACCGGCAGCCGAGAGCCTGGATGGTTGGGGTGGGAGGGGAGCACAGTTAGTCAACAGGAGAAGATGAAGGTGTAAGAGGTAATAAAGAAGGCCATGTGACCAGCATGCACCACTGCTACGAGCAGTTACCATCATCTACTCCATGCAATGAGAACATCCAAGAACAACAAATGGGGAGATCCACAAAGTTACATGTAGTGGAAAATGGTAATATGGAAATATGTACAAGTAATCAGAGTCAGGTGAATTAAATAAAGAAGACATTTCACAGAGAGCAAGACACTCTGTATCTGTCCCTGATATTCCTATCAAAATCAAAGGCAGAAAAGCTGCCTGAGGTCCTAATGAGAAGAAAAAATGCTTATAATCTACTTCATTCAAGTATCTGAAAGGACAATTTTATGTAAGGACAAAGCCACATACAGCAAAGGGCAATTGTGAAAAGTTATTTCACAAATCAAGTGGCATAAAACTGAAGTCCAGGAAACAAAATTCAGAAAGAACATTAAAAAGAAAAAAATCTGCCCTCACAGAGGCTGTGTAATTGGACATCAATGTTTCCAATTAGCAATGGAGAAACACTGTTCCTTCTACAGTGAATGAAATTCAACAGGTACAGATAATGTGATGAGAAAAAGCCCCTCCAAGAAAGTGTTAGTGCCTTTTATCACAAGCGCTATAAACAAACATATGAAAGTAAGAAAGTGAAACATGCAAAGAAGCAGTTTCTGATTAGAAATGATCAGTCCTCCAGTAGAAAGAACACATTTGCCAGAGTTCTATGCATGACCGAAAGGGCAGCACACATTTAAGGTAACTACAAAGGGAAAATATCACCCCAATTATAAAAATGTCTAAGGACATTCTATTCAACTAAGGCATGCATATTCACCTTTCTTCCTTAAGGAAACTGAAAATAAATTAGCTAAAAGGATTTTCAGAACAAATTTGGAAGCCTTTTTGGTTTTTTTTAAACAATAAAAGTATCATCTTTCCTTCAACTGCAATACAAGCTGTTCATCAGATCTAACCCAGAAAACTCACAGCCCTCAATCTAGGGTCTCTAAAAATTTAGAAAATTAGGTTTATATTCTCCCCTACATATGCAAGATTTTCCACATAGTATTCAGTTTTGTTTATAAATAGATAATGGGTTTTAAATACATAAATTCTCAAAAGATAGTTTAAATATTGGGTAATTCTATACTGACATACCAAATCACTCACTCAAATAATGGTGTCATTTAGAAGATATCAGCAATAAAAATCTACAGAACTGAACAAGGAGTACATTTAGATTAAACTGGTTAAAAGTTATCTGCCAGAAATAGAATAGTCCATTATTTCACCCAACTGTCCAAACCCAGGGAGCATTTCCAAATTTTATTAACATCACTTTCTAAAGGAGGACTGTTTTATATTCATGTGAAAGTATTAGAATCAAAGCATGCAGAAATAGAAATTAAAATGTAGATTCATCTTAAGGCTGGGGAACCCATCAGCTCCAAGACAGGCCAGCTCTATGCTTAGTCCTAGGTCTTGCTGACACACACCGAGGCATGCTGGGCCTGAGGGCCACCACTGTGCTCCATTTCCACAAAAGCAGTCACAATACAGTTATATAAAGAAGGACATACAGCTCCAAATTTATTTTTCTTGAAACTCAATATTCAGAGACTCAGCATTCTCTTTTTAAATGCTGCATCAAAGGAACTGAGTAATGCCTAACAAATCAAATTAAATAGATTTAAATATGTACCAATTAAAACTGAAAAGCTAAAGATTTAAACATTATACAGATACAAACAAACCAGACTCTCATTCTATATTAACATAAAATGTAAGCATGTATTAAATGAGCTCTTTTCTAGTTCAAATCTCAGTACTATGTTTCTTTGCCAAAGACTTGGTGGTAACAAGGCGACAAAACATAGCCTCTTACTGGAGCTGCGTTTTCAGTAAGAAACTAAAGAAACTGTTTTTAACAGCTTAAAAAAATAAAGACTAAACTTTGACATGTAGAAGCCTTGCTGTTTATGCTTTAAGTGTGTGCCCACATGCACACACACACACACAAAGTACCCCTGCTATATTCTCAAGTAGAAAGGGGTTGGGGGGAAGGGTCATGGGAAAAAACGAGGGCAAAATCCCCTTGATCTTAGAAACTTATCAAGTTATTTGGAACTGAAGCAAAAATATGCCCAATCATCAAGAGCAAAGCACCCTGCTGTTAGTTAAGCCAAAATAACAGTGAAAAACAATTACATAGCAAAGACTAAAAATAATCACCAACCACTGTTGACCCACCACCATGAAGGAAGAGCTGGTTGCACAGAAAGCTGACCCAAACCTTGAGATCACCAACAGAAACTCATTAGATTTCAGGTACTAAACAAACTGAGAGCAAGAGAAAAAGAGAAAAATCCTATCAATTATCAAGGTTCATTTCATAAACAGACAAAATTTGAACAGATGATGCCTAACATGAGCGCTCAATCAAATAATCCCCAAGGAGCCCCCCCAGGCCATATACATTCATTTGGGAAGGGATGTAACCCATGGATTAACCCCATAAGCAACGAAGTATCCATATTTGTGCACTCACTGTTAGTCTAAAAAAAAAAAAGACCCTGGGACTCTAAACAAATGAACTATCTTCCCATCATCAGATTATTTCTCCACCTATTCCCCATGGAATATTTCATGCTTTGTTCTATTGGACTATAATTACGGTTCTGTTTTGGCTTTATCTCCAGTCTTTAATAAAGAAACCACATCCAAAGCAATAGCATCATGTTGTGTAGAGTAACATGGAATGAAGACATGATCCTTACGGATCTGGGAAAAGGTCCTATTGAGTAGCACTAAAGTCTTTTTCAACGGAAAACCACCGCCACTCCCAGCTCACACTAACCAGTCAGGAGAGCTGTCTCACAGGCTTCACTGACACTGTCACCCTGCTTCATCTGCATCCCTTACTCATCCCAATATGACAGCTCAACAACATGCTTTTTTTGTCAGCTTACAAATATTAATAATTTGCTTTCAATCATATTTCAAGTAGTCTAAGATTATGGCTGGGGATTCAGAACACCCTTAGGCAAGCAACACTTTATTTTGGTTTAATGAATAAACGAACCATTTCTTGTCGTGCTGGTCTGCTCCAGGACTCCTTGGAAGATTCTCGACCTCCACTACCACAGGACCAGAGGGGACAGAAGGAAGCACAGGCACAGTGGACCTCACACCCCAAGCCTTTGGACACAAATTATAAAAGATCTCTTCACCAGAAAGTAGAATATGAACATGGAATACTAGCTACACAGTGAACAGATACGACAGTAATAAACATAGCAATAAATGTTTGAAAGTTATATACCACCTTTGGGACAGATAGTTATCTAACTGAATATTGCTATTTTTTTCATTTTACAGGATTTACAGGGTCAGAAAATGTTTTATTATAACATTAAAACCTTTTCTATTATAACATCTGAAGAGAATAAAGTAACAGGTCCCATATTGTTGAGCCATTTTACAGATAAAAAGAAAATGCACAAAACTTTCCCAAGGTTACACCAGTATGAAAACTGAGTTAATAATACTACTGTTTATCATACTGATAATTAACTGCAGTGTTCTAGTGTTTTAGAAGCTTAATATTCTCTTACCTGTTGGGAACCATTACTCTGAGCTGAAACATTGTTGTGAACACTGTAATGGGGAAAAAAATAAAGAAAAAAATGACCATGAGCACCCCAAACTAAGAATGATGTCCAGAACACATCTGTTTTTACTGGCAAACACTTTTCTGCTCATTTGATATTCCCATATACCTGTATTCTACTTGTGCTTTAGATATATACGTCACTATTAATCTCATTTATTCATTGGACAACATCTGTCAAAGACAACAAAATAAAGACAGCTGCATAAATGATTCCCTAAGGCATTAAGTACAAACACCCACATAAACTTACCTGTCACTTCTTCTGTATATTCCTACCCTCTCAAGATTTTCCAAGGTCACTCAGGATTTTATAACTCAATAGGCCTTACTATAAACTTAGAAGCTTCTCTATACACTCTTCTCCTCCAAATGATTTGTAAGTATGCCTTTAAATCTTTAGTTTAGGCTGTGCTCATTCCCTTCCCACTACCCCCCAAAAAGCACTTAAAAAACCTCAGCATATAATACAACATAATAAACAGAAACAAACCTCAAAGCTGGCAAGAAAGAACAAATATTCAACAAGAACCCAAAGATGAGATGCTGACACAACAGAGTAAAGTAAATAAAAGAGTTTACTGACTTCAGACCTTCTAACATGAGCATAACTAGTATCCTGAGAAAAGGAATTCAGCTAAGGTAACTGAAAATATATTCAGTGTCATTAAAAAAAAAAAAAACAAACTTCTCTGAAAGTGAGAAAAATAATCTATAGATTTAACGAGAACATTTCATTCCAAGGAGATGAAATGCAGAATTCAATACATTCATTTCCTTAATGTTCTACTGCTGACCTTCAAGGACAAGGAAACACTTCAGAGAAGAGTGTAAGGAGATGTAAAAGCACATCACTGCCAGTATCAGGCCAGCACAGAGTTCTCCATGGCAACCTTCAAAGAATACCATACCCAGCCAGGATGTCATGCCAGCAACAGGAAGTGGGCAAAGCTTCACAAACACAAAATAAACTCTGAATTCAGGATCCAGGAGCCTTCTCAGAGAGGGAGAACAAAACAGAAGTAGATGATGATGAAAGACAACCAATTAAGAAAGAAATCAAGATGAAAAGGCCTTGCGAAAAGGCTGGGGGAGGAGGAGTAACCATTTTATATCTTGTATTTTACTAACCACAGCTCTATTACAAGTCAAGTCACCAGAACAAACACCTCTACTGCCTGGGTTCAAATCCAAACAGCACCACTAGCTTTGCTCTCTGAACTGCAGTTTCCTTACTTGCATGGGGCTCTTAGCAAAGCACAAAGAACAGTGACAAATACAACTGAACAAACAAACACAATCTTTAAAAAATATATGTTTTGGGGCTGGTGCACGGTGATGACCCAGAGAGATGTTATGGGGAGGGAGGTGGGAGAGGGGTTCATGTTTGGGAACGGATGTACACCCGTGGTGGATTCATGTCAATGTACGGCAAAACCAATACAGTACTGTAAAGTAAAATAAAGTAAAATAAATAAATAAATAAATAAAAATAAAAAATATATGTTTAGTGTAGAATCTGTTGCCAAGGCCAGTGGGGAAGGAAACACCTGTCAGGCAGAATTTCTTTTACTAATCTTGCTGTAATTCCCAAAACACACTGTATTATATTAAGGAACTCTTAATCTCCACGTTAATGAAAACCCACTCTATCTGTATGGTTCAGAAATGACACATTACTCCGTGGCCCTTTGGTTACACTCTGAAGCTTTTCCTTGAACTGGGAATAACTCAAGTAGGTGATAGGTAAAAGATGAAGGAATATCATGAGAGAAAAAAAAGCACTTATAATAAGTGGCATAGAACGCTAGCTCCCTGTTTAGAACATGGAAGACAGGAAGCACTATTTTCTTATCACTGCACCTATCCTTTCACCTCCACTAGTATGAAAGTAGCAGATTATTTTTCATTACTGACCCAATGCAGCTTCCTTCTTAAAGAAATGTTTTGCTCTAATGCCTTCTCTATGCATCACTTCTTCCACCATTTTCTTTCCTCTTTTCTGTCTTCAAGTCTGTTCACTAAGTCTGTGCAAGAAGTACTAATAAATGAAATGTGAACTGTCCTTTAAAATGTCCCCTCTTCCTAAGATAGCTTACATTGTCAAGACTCATGAGGGAGTAGTTAGAAACTAACCTCAGCCAATTTAAAAACCTGTTATTCAAACAAGCACAGTTTTTCAGGTCAAATAGTTGTGCTTTTTCAAACAGTACTGTTTTCCATGGTTCACTGGAGCACAGCTGCTCATGCAAACAGAAATCCAAGGGCAGGAATGAAAGGGCATTCCTGCCAGTCCCAGCTCAGGCGCTCTCAAGCACTGTCAGAAGCAGGGCTCCAAAACTTTCAGGAGAGTGGCCCTCTGCTACATTTCATTCCTAAAAATTTATTCTAATTAAAAAGTAATAAAGTATCTGCTTAAATACCCCAGTTTTGCTCTGTTTTCCAGAGCCAAGCATTGCTCAGGAAGACACAGTAAAATTTAACTACCAGAGAAGGCAATGGCACCCCACTCCAGTGTTCTTGCCTGGAGATTCCCAGGGACGGGGGAGCCTGGTGGGCTACCGTCTATGGGGTCGCACAGAGTTGGACACAACTGAAGCAACTTAGCAGCAGCAGCAGCAAACTAATCTCAATTATAGAAAAGAGACTATACAGTCATATTCACTTTTTGGTCAGAAATCTGTATTTCAGAAAAATTAAAAGGAGGACAAACTCCTGCAAGTAAAATAAGTTAATTTTCAACTACATATCACTGCTTGACTGCTTTTTTTTACATTTCTGCAAGAACCTCTTCACTTTAAGTTCTAATATTCTGTCACAGCCTGTTTGTCAGGGAAGTAAGACATGATTAATTAAACAAACAAACAAAAGACAAATAAAATACTTTACATGGGAACACCTCTTAACATTTCTCCACCATTCTTAAAAGCATAGCTTAAAAATAAACCCAAGAAAAACTAAAGTGCATAGCTCAGAAAACGCAGAAAATGTTTTTACCTAACTAAAAATTCACAGGGCTTCTCTGGTGGCTCAGGTGGTAAAGAATCTGCCTGCAATGAGGGAGACTTGAGTTCAATCCCCAGGTTGGGAAGATCCCCTGCTGAAGGAAATGGCAACCCACTCCAGTACTCTTGTCTGGAAAATCCCATGGACAGAGGAGCCTGGTGAGATACAGTCCATGGGATTGCAAAGAGCCAGACATGACCGAGCAACTAACACTTTCACTCTCAAAAACTTACAGTGGACAAAATCCCTCACCTTTCTCCCTACTCTACTGATTTATTTATTGTTAACAGCTTACTGACAGCTAAAGGAACTTTAGAGGAATCCTTACTCAAAAAGCAGAGTGCTTCTGTGATGAGTCACTAATCATAGCCTGGTTTACTGGCTTTCCTGGCTTTCTAAATGAAAACAAAACTGAACACGACATCGCAAGGTGAGACCAACCCTACTCAGCACCCAAAACAACTCCTTCTGAAGCAGCTCTAGTTATACATCTGCCGCATAAGAGATTATACAAGTTTTATTTTTTTTTTAAATGAGAACAATACTAGATTTGTATATCTTGAATCTGATAGTTTACCAGGCATTCCAGGAGGCTCTGCTTCACACCAATGGTTGAGAAGCATTACATTAAACTATACTAACACTACTAACTGAGTCATCAGAAGAAGGACTTTAAGAATCATGGTCTGAAGACGGGGCAGATCCTCTTTCCAGCAAAACAAACATTTGGCTGGGGAAACTTATTTTTTTTTTAAATCATTAAAAGGAATACATCAAATGGAGACATTTATTCAAGACAGTCTACTCAGTCTGAAAGCTGAGTCTGGCATCTGAAACCCAGTTTTCTCTCCTCCTGGTTCTCTGGTGTTCAGTGTTGTGGGAGCCTTACTCTAGGTGGGTGAGGCCAAGAAGACAATTTGCTCCCTGCATCCAGAATGTAAATCAGCTATTTTAAATATACTTGAGAAGTAAAGAAACCACATATGAAGAAATAAAAGAATAAATGTATGACAACAATGCATTCACAAAAAAAGAATATTTTAAACAGAGAAATTATCTTTAAAAAAAAGAAATTCTAGAGTTGAAATGTTCCATAACTAGAACAAAAAGTTCACCAGAGGAACACACAGCAGATTTTAGCAGACAAAAGAACCAGTGGCTTGAAGGTAGGTCAAGTGAGATGATGTGGTCTGAGGGACAGAAAGAAAAATAATGAGGGAACATGAACAGACTCGGAGGTCTGCAGGTCCCATAAGGAGAGCAATAGGCATGTAATGGGAGTCCTGGAAGGAGAGGAGAAAAGAGCAGGGGAAAAAATGTGAGAAATAATGAGTAAAAACTTTCCAAATTTGATAAAAACAGCTAAGCCATGGAAAAGCAACCAGAAGGGAACCGGATTGACCACACTCATATCTGACTAAGTGGACTTTAATACAAAACAGTTACTAGAAAAAGAGAGGAAGAATAAAATAATCATAAACAATACATGCACCTCACAGGAAGTTCCAAATACATGAAGCACAAAGAAAGAAGCAGACAACTAACTGGAGACTTTAACAGTCCACATTTAGTAAAGGGTAGGACTGGCCCAAGATCAGTGATGAAACGGAAGTGAGCAACGGTGACAAGCAAGCAGACCTAACAGCCGCCGACAGGACGTGACCCTCAACAGCAGAATACATCGTACCCTCAAGTACACAGACATGCACCGCTGTCCAACACAGACTGCACGCCGGGCCATAAAACAGGCCTTGACAACTGTAAAGGGACCAAAATCACGTGAAGTACATTCCATAACCACAATGGGATAAAACAGAGAGAGAGAGGAAAATTTAACATACAAATGTGTATGTTAAGCAAGATACTTCCGAGCAGTCAATAGGCCAAAGAAGCTATCACAAGAGAAATCAGAAAATAATCTGAAGGAATAAAAATGAAAATACAACAAACCAAAACTTATGAAATACGATTACAGTAGTGCTTGGAGAGAAATTCACAGCTATAAATGTTATATTAAAACAATAAAGATCTCAAATCCCAATAAACTGATATTCCACCTAAGGACACCAGGGAAAGAAAACTAAATAAAAAGCAAGCAGAAGGAATGAAATAATATACCAGAGAGAAAGTTAATGAAATAGGATATAGAGCAAAACCAAAAGCTGGCTGAAACCAAATGAAACCAAAAGCTGGTTCTTCAAACAGGCCAACAAAACTGACAAACCTGTATCTAGAGTGACCAAGGGAAAAAGAAACTCAAAGAACCGAAATCAGAATTAATGAGGGGTGTGTATGCTCAGCCATTCAGTCGTGTCCAGCTATTCTTGACCCCATGGACTGTAGCTCGCCAGGCTCTTCTGTCCATGGGATTTTTCAGGCAAGAATCCTGCAGTAGGTTGCCATTTCCTCCTCCAGGAGATCTTCCCCACCCAGGAATTAAACCCGTGTCTCTTGCGTCTCCTGTATTAGCAGGCAGGTTCTTTACCACTGTGCCACCTGGGAAGCCCTGAATGAGGGGACATCACCACAAAGCTTACAAAAATAAAATGGAGAAGAGAAAATTATGAACAACTGTATGCCATAAATTAGATAATGTAGTAAAATGGAAAAATTTCAGAAAAACACAAACTCCTAAACTGATTCAAGATAAAAATTAAATATGAATACATCTACAGCAAGAAACTGAACTGGAAATTTAAAAATATGACATAAGTAAAGCCCAGGCCAGATGGTTTTAATGGTGAATTCTATCATATATTTAAAGAATTCTTTACAAATTCTGCCCTAAAATTAGAAGGAAATATTCCCCAACTCATTCTATGAAGCCAGAACCACCCAGATAAACACAGTACAAGAAAACTACAGACCAGTGTCTTTGATGATACAGACACATAAATCCACAACAAAACTAGTGAACCAAATCCAGCAACATATAACATAAAGAAAGATTATACACCATGACCAAGTGGGATTTACCCCAGGAATAAAATGAACTGCTTATCTACAAATCAGCCTTTGTTCTTTGAGTTCCCTGAGAGCAAGGGTGACAGTTTATTCATCTGCATATCCTCAGTCACACACTAGTAACAAATGTATGTCATTCTCATTATGAATAGCACAGCTACCCAAACCCACTCTTCCTCTTTAAATTGATTTATTTTTGTTGTGCCAACTTTACCTGGCACCATGTATTCATTTGTTCCCTGTCATGTCCACCATGCTCAGGGACAAGGGAACACTCTGACAGGCCTTCACCAAATATTTGTTGGATTAATGACAGCAACTACAGAAATGTTAAAACATTCTAGTATCAACCCCTAAAGAGCAAAACATTACTCACCTGAGTTCTTCAGGTTTTCCTGTACTTGCTGACAGAAGAGAGAAAACATCCCATTAGTCTCCCTCCAACATGATAAACTGCTTTACCATTATTTTTTTTAGTTTTTTGTCCCACAGCACAGCATGGAGGACCTTACTTCTTCAACCAGTGACTGAGCCCGTGCCCCGTGCACTGGAAGCACGGAGTCTTAACTGCTGGACCACCAAGGGAAGTGCCTACAAAAGTAAACCCTGACTAACTGCTTTGTAAGCTAATTTCCACTATATTCAAAAACCTTCATTTCACAAAAGTGTTCTAGGGTTCATGCCATTAAAGTGAGTAATGACAATTATTTCCAATTTTTAAATAAGGCAATAAAATAAGTATACATTAAAAAAAGAAAAGAATCATCTGCAAGCCTCCAGAATAAGCTGATAGTAAAAAATCATCAGTGGAGTCTATGAGGTAATTAAGGATATTAAACAAACTGAAATGGTTTCATTTATAGCTACATATTATGTAATTTATCGGTACATCAAAACATATGACTATAAGTCAGATTTTTTAAAAAATTGATACTGCCAACATCAGGTGACGGCAATTATTTATAACTCTGACACTGGACATATGTAAATTGCAATCTGGGGACTTCCCTGGTGGTCCAGTGGCTGGGACTCTGTTCCCAATGCAGGGGCCCGGGTTTGAGCCCTAGTTAGAGAACTAGATCCCACATGCTGCAACTGAGAATTCACATGCCACAACTGAAACACACACATGCCGCAACAGGGACTGAGGACCCGAGTGCCACAACTGAGACCCAGCACTGCCAAATAAATAATCTTTAAAAATTCAACTCTGATTGGAACACAGTCACAAGTTTTGCTTACTGGTCAAAGTAAACCACTCTTTGTACTATATAACTAAAGTAACAAACAACAAGGAACATTTATGAATTTGGAAATGTCTATGTACAATATACACTGATGATTAAATATAAAAATTACATTTACCAGAATATTTAGTACTATAACACAATACAAAATAATCTTTACTTAAAATTTATCCATCATATACCAATGTTTTAAAAAATACTTAAGGGAGATCTGAAAGTCAAAAAGGGAGGGAAGATGTTGTTCTACAGAAGAACTAAAAGAGTAAGAACAAAAACTGAACACAAACTTAGCACAGTGCCTGAACTGTGATTAGTTTCAAGCTTAACCTCAGCAACAGTATAGGCAATTTTTCCCCTTGTATTTTTCAAAACTGATTATGCCAGAAGCAAATTCAATTACTTAGATAAGAGTACTTTAGTACTCTTGATGTAACAGAGGTAAGAAGACTGAGACATCTTTCCCTCCAGTCAACAACACAGCAAAAGATAAACTGTCAGGAAGAACAGTCCTTGAAAACAGGGCTGCATTTCACCTTTCACTTGCAGAGTTCGTCGAGAATACCGCTTGCTGGGCCTTCTTTCAAAGGATGTTGATCTTCTTGCTTTATTGGTCTTAGTGGTCTGATACTCAGTTTTCCCACTAAAATAAAAGAGACATTTAACAGGAACAACAGAATTTCAGGCTGACAGTAACCAGATACACAAAAATGACAGAAAGTCTATCCTGAGGTTTTCCTTAAAAGAACCCTCCTGAACTTTATCAAAATAGTCTTGATGACTCTCTTTATCACACCATTCTTTTCACTCTTCAGGCTTGTATGAAAGATGCAACACATGTTGTTTTTTCCTAATTATGCACATCACCTAAGAATATATTAAGTAAGTTTGAAATATCTGTGCTTTTATAGATATTTTTATAAATATCCTCTCTTTCCTACCCACACTCCTCAATGCAAGATGTACAATTAATTCAAGATTTTCCATTACTTTTTCTAATTGTGATATGCTTTTCAGAAGACTTTTTCAGAAATATTAAAGCTATTTTAATATTTAATGCTTATCTTCATTGCCATTTAAATTCTGCCAAAATGCCCCCCCTTTTAATGTAAGTAAAATAGAAGCTCTCTTACATGAATTCCACACACAGTCAACTTGCCACATTACTGATATTATCCATTCCTTCTTTAAGTCACACTGAAACATGCTGAAAGCTCACCATCAATAAGCTACTCTGAGTAAACCAAAACATTTCTAGCTTATGACTAACAAACACGGAGTATGCAAAACAATGGAATGTCAGGTTTATAGGGACCAGAAATATTATCCAGATTAATATCCCACTAGTACACCATACCCATTTTCTACATGGTATCTAGCTGCTGGATAAAGACTACTTAAAACTCCTACTACGTGGATTTAAACTAGGGGTTAGTTAATACATAAAGCAGACATTAATGTCCATCAACAGATGGAAGCATAAGGAAGATGTGGTAGATGTACACAATAGACTATGACTCAGCCATAAAGAAGAATGGAATAGTGCCATTTGTAGCAACATGGGTGGACCTGAAGGGTATTATGCTACGTGAAATAAGTCAGAGAGAGAATGATACTCTATGACAGCACTTATACATGGACTCTAAAAGGTAAACTAGTGAACAGAACAGACTCGCAGACACAGAGAACAAACTGGTGGTTTCCAGTGGGGAGAGGGAAGGGAGGTGGGCAAAAGACAGGTAGAGGATTAAGAGGTACAAACTACTTTGCATAAAATAAACAAGCTACAAGGATATAGCATACAACGCAGGGAATATGGTCAATAATTTATATAACTAAACTGTTTTTAACAGGAAAAATTCTGTTATATTACTCCTTTAAAAAAAAAGAAAACATCAAGAAGGATATGGAATCCACTACACCATTACAATGTTCTCTTATCTTTTCAGGAAATTACAACCAATAACAATATATACCATTTTTTCTTTTACTTTGGCAAATGAAAAACACTGGCAAACTGATTCATCTTTCTATGCTCTAGTTCTCACATCTGCAAATGAGGAACTGGGCTACATTTTCTGGCCTCTATGAAATTATGAAAGATACAGCAAGCAGCCACAAACAGTCACCTGTATCTAAACCGTGATCCTAATCGAATAAATCCTGATCGATGAGAACTCTTTTGGACAGGGCCTCGCAGGCGGAAGAAGGCATGATGCTCCACAGCACATTTCCATAAATGTTTGCACGCTTTGGGATGGTCCAGCCTAAAGACAAACGTATGCTCCTGCTCCTTGCCCTGAAAAAGAAACGGATGTTAACAGAGGTAATTATTAACTCAGATACTCCTGTCACCTGTTATTCAGCTATAAATACAACCACAGCAATATTGCTCCCTGAAACTCTGACACTCTCTAGAGCTACCTACAGAGAAAGGCAGAGTTAAAATCAAGCTGTCCATTTTCTCAGCCAATATAAAATTCTTCCTAAGAGTTTCCTCTCTAGTTACAAGATCTCATTTCTCAGAGATATTAAATGAACCTTTCTCTGCCATACTTCAGGATAAATGAATGTATAATTATAATTAAAAGGTTCACAGAAGATATGGCAATATACATAACAGCCTTAAAAATGGCCACATTCCTGGTCCTAGTAACCATACTCACAGAAATCAAATTACACTAGTTAATATCCATAGCCACTTTTCTAAGAATTTCACATCAATTGTCTCAATGAGTAGATACCATCAGCAGCTCCATTTTACAGATAAGAAAACTGAGCATCAAGAAATTAAGCCCAACATCACAAAGTTAGTAAGAAAAGAAACTAGACTTTGAACCTAACCATTGAGATACCAGCATTTGTAATAACTAAGCTATAATGTGTCTCCAGGGGAAAAGACTTTCAAAACCAAAATTTACACCCCAAGATTTTCTTCAATCTCATTTATAAAAGTAAAAACTGGCATAAAACCCTAAATGTTCAAAACATGAGAAATGTAATCAAGTAAACAATAACATTATTTAAAAAGTACATAGATACATCAATGAACAACAGATAAATGAACTAATGCACTACTGGTGATTCATGTTGCAGAATGTGATAACATAGGTTAAAGTGAATGAACTAGAACTACATGGCTACAGATGCTTAGGTAAAATGAGCAAGTTACCAAAAAAAAACATTCACTTTAATGTATATGATATATGTAATATACATACACATGCAGATTTCTAAAACGTTCTACCATGTGTCATGATGTGGTTATATTTACAAAAGGTTAGAAAATATGAGACTGATACCCTAAAAGAATGAGGAACAAACGGACAAGCTTTGGCTTAGACCTTAGCTGTATCAAATATACTTTTATTAATTTATCTAGTTCTAAAAGGGATCTGAAGCAGCAAAGCCAAAAATGTTACATCAAAATGAGTAAAATGGTTAACAGTTTCAATTATACTTCTCAGTATATTTTTTAATATTTTGTCATTTAAAATACTTCATAAACTTCATATGTAGTTTCTTAATAACCTTGATACAGGCAGAGATCCTTACACTTTAAGACACAAAACCTACACTAGTCACAAAGGAAAAAATGCATAAACTACATTCCATTAAATTACAATCTTTTTTATCCAAAAGATACTAATAAAGGAGTCAAAAGGCAAACCAAAGTGAAGCTAGTTACAACATATATATCTGACAAAGAAGTGACACCCAGATATAAAAAGAACTTCCTTAGTGAGATGAAAAATACACAACCCAACAGAAAAACAAATGAAAAACTTAAAGAGGCATTTGATAAAAAAGAATATCCAAACATCCAACAAATGTAAGTAAGTGCTATACTGAAATTGTCATCAAGGAAAACCCTAAAATGATTCCTCTACCAGAGTGGATGAAATGAGAAAGAGAACACTGAACACAAGCAAAAGAAGGACAGATTAAACCCTCACACTTTCCAGGTGGAGAGCAGTTCACTTGTTTAGACACTGGCAAACAGTCCGGCTGTTTCCATAAGAGCCAAACACACGCACATCCCAGGGCTCAGGGTAGCACTCTTATTGCCAGGCAAAAATTTAAAAAAAACCTCAAATGTCCATTAGCAGCAGCATGGATAAATACTGGTCTATTCATATAACTGTACACTATACAACAGTAGGAATGAGCCAACTACAGCCACCTCCTACCGCAGGGCTGAAAGCTCACAATCACAGCCCCGAAGTACAGAAGGAAGACTCAAAGAGAACAGTCAGTCAGGTGTCATTTATACCAAGTTCAAAAGTCAGGTGAGTGGTTATCCTTGGTCAACTGGACCTGGAGGGGCACACAAGGGAAATTCCCTAATTCTGCTGGGATTCTATTTTCTCACCCTGGTACTGGTCATAAAAGTGTACATAAAAACTCAACAAGCTGTACATTTATTCTTACACTTTTCTGAATGTGTATTTCAATGAAATGTACCAACAAAAACTACACAAAGAGAAAATAAAACAAAAAACAAAACATGAGAAAATGTCTTTCTCAAGACAGAGAAAAGCCTTCTGTGACATAAAACCCAGGATCCATAAAAGATGAATATATTCGCCTATTTAAAAGTCTTAAAGTGCATGACAAACCCCACAATACGCACCGTTAAAGGACAAACAACTATTAGATAAACTATTTATAATGTCAGTGACAAATGGCAAAACCTGTAAGAAAAAAGCCAATAACCCACAAGGAACAGACAGTTTGAAGAAAAGGAAATCAAGTAATTCAATGTATGACAAGATGTTCAGTATCACTCACAAAACCAGAAATAAAATTTAAACCTACAATGAAATTCCATTTTTTTTAACCTTTCAGATACAAATGCAATTAATTCCCTCCTGGAGGTAAGCCTGAACACTGAAAACTATGCAAGCTGGTAGGATCCCTCTACATCCAGGACAAACGCACATAACCATTCAATCCCACAAATCCCCCTCAAGGACATTACTCTATAGATACTTGTCAATGTATAAATTATATGTAGTTAATAGTGAATAAATGTCAATTAAGGGATAACTGATTAAATAGAGTACACCATACACTAGAACACTATGCATTTTAGATGCTTTTATAAGAATCAGTTCAGTTCAGTTCAGTCGCTCAGTCGTGTCCGACTCTTTGCGACCCCATGAATCGCAGCACGCCAGGCCTCCCTGTCCATCACCAACTCCCAGAGTTCACTCAGACTCACGCCCATAGAGTCAGTGATGACATCCAGCCATCTCATCCTCTGTCGTCCCCTTCTCCTCCTGCCCCCAATCCCTCCCAGCATCAGAGTCTTTTCCAGTGAGTCAACTCTTCTCATGAGGTGGCCAAAGTACTGGAGTTTCAGCTTTAGCATCATTCCTTCCAAAGAAATCCCAGGGCTGATCTCCTTCAGAATGGACTGGTTGGATCTCCTTGCAGTCCAAGGGACTCTCAAGAGTCTTCTCCAACACCACAGTTCAAAAGCATCAATTCTTCGGCGCTCAGCCTTCTTCACAGTCCAACTCTCACATCCATACATGACCACAGGAAAAACCATAGCCTTGACTAGACGGACCTTAGTCAGCAAAGTAATGTCTTTGTTTTAGAATATACTATCTAGGTTGGTCATAACTTTTCTTCCAAGGAGTAAGCGTCTTTTAATTTCATGGCTGCAGTCACCATCTGCAGTGATTTTGGAGCCCCTCAAAATGAAGTCTGACACTGTTTCTACTGTTTCCCCATCTATTTCCCATGAAGTGATGGGACCAGATGCCATGATCTTCGTTTTCTGAATGTTGAGTTTTAAGCCAACTTTTTCACTCTCCTCTTTCACTTTCATCAAGAGGCTTTTTAGCTCCTCTTCACTTTCTGCCACAAGGGTGGTGTCTTCTGCACCTCTGAGGTTATTGATATTTCTCCCAGCAATCTTGATTCCAGCTTGTGTTGCTTCCATTCCAGCGTTTCTCATGATGTACTCTGCATAGAAGTTAAATAAGCAGGATGACGATATACAGCCTTGACGTACTCCTTTTCCTATTTGACACCAGTCTGTTTTTCCATGTCCAGTTCTAACTGTTGCTTCCTGACCCGCATACAGATTTCTCAAGAGGCAGGTCAGGTGGTCTGGTATTCCCATCTCTTTCAGAATTTTCCACAGCTTATTGTGATTCACACAGTCAAAGGCTTTGGCATAGTCAATAATGCAGAAATAGATGTTTTTCTGGAACTCTCTTGCTTTTTCCATGATCCAGCAGATGCTAGCAATTTGATCTCTGGTTCCTCTGCCTTTTCTAAAACCAGCTTGAACATCAGTGAGTTCACGGTTCACGTATTGCTGAAGTCTGGCTTGGAGAATTTTGAGCATGACTTCACTGGCATGTGAGATGAGTGCAATTGTGTGGTAGTTTGAGCATCCTTTGGCATTGCCTTTCTTTGGGATTGGAATGAAAACTGACCTTTTCCAGTCCTGTGGCCTCTGCCGAGTTTTCCAAATTTGCTGGCATATTGAGTGCAGCACTTTCACAGCATCATCTTTCAGGATTTGAAACAGCTCAACTGGAATTCCATCACCTCCATAGCTTTGTTCATAGTGATGCTTTCTAAGGCCCACTTGGCTTCATGTTTCAGGATGTCTGGCTCTAGATTAGTGATCCCATCATCATGATTATCTGGGTCATGAAGATCTTTTTTGTACAGTTCTTCCGTGTATTCTTGCCACCTCTTCTTAATATCTTCTGCTTCTGTTAGGTCCATACCATTTCTGTCCTTTATTGAGCCCATCTTTGCATGAAACGTTCCCTTGGTATCTCTAATTTTCTTGAAGAGATCTCTAGTCTTTCCCATTCTGTTCTTTTCCTCTATTTCTTTGCATTGATCACTGAAGAAGGCTTTCTTATCTCTTCTTGCTATTCTTCGGAATTCTGCATTCAGATGTTTCTATCTTTCCTTTTCTCCTTTGCTTTTCGTTTGTCTTCTTTCCACAGCTATTTGAAAGGCTCCCCAGACAGCCATTTTGCTTTTTTTGATTTCTTTTCCATGGGGATGGTCTTGATCCCTGTCTCCTGTACAATGTCACGAACCTCTGTCCATAGTTCATCAGGCACTCCATCTAGGATGGAGATCTAGGCCCTTAAATCTATTTCTCACTTCTACTGTTTAATCATAAGGGATTTGATTTAGGTCATACCCGAATGGTCTAGCGGTTTTCCCTACTTTCTTCAATGTCAGTCTGAATTTGGTGATAAGGAGTTCATGTTCTGAGCCACAGTCAGCTCCTGGTCTTGTTTTTGTTGACTGTATAGAGCTTCTCCATCTTTGGTTGCAAAGAATATAATCAATCTGATTTCGGTGTTGACCATCAGGTGATGTCCATGTGTAGAGTCTTCTCTTGTGTTGTTGGAAGAGGGTGTTTGCTATGACCAGTGCATTTTCTTGGCAAAACTCTTATTAGTCTTTGCCCTGCTTCATTCCATATTCCAAGGTCAAATTTGCCCGTTACTCCAGGTGTTTCTTGACTTCCTACTTTTGCATTCCAGTCCCCTATAATGAAAAGGACATCTATTTTGGGTGTTAGTTCTAAAAGGTCTTGTAGGTCTTCATAAAACCGTTAACTTCAGCTTCTTCAGCGTTACTGGTTGGGGCACAGACTTGGATAACTGTGATACTGAATGGTTTGCCTTGGAGACGAACAGAGATCATTCTGTCATTTTTGAGATTGCATCCAAGTACTGCATTTCGGACTCTTTTGTTGACCATGATGGCTACTCCATTTCTTCTGAGGGATTCCTGCCTGCAATAGTAGATATAATGGTCATCTGAGTTAAACTCACCCATTCCAGTCCATTTTAGTTTGCTGATTCCTAGAATGTCGACGTTCACCCTTGCCATCTCTTGTTTGACCACTTCCAATTTGCCTTGATTCATGGACCTGACATTCCAGGTTCCTATGCAATATTGCTCTTTACAGCATTGGATCTTGCGTCTATCACCAGTCACATCCACAACTGGGTATTGTTTTTGCTTTGGCTCCATCCCTTCATTCTTTCTGGAGTTATTTCTCCACTGATCTCCACTTTACATATTGATATAGAAAACATTCCAAGTTAGAACATAAAGTTTAAAAAGGATAAGTAGGAGAACAGTGCGTAAGCATGGCAACCTCTGCACAGAAATGATATACACATTTGCTTGTATATATGTATAAAACACCTTCAAAAAGATATGTAAGAAGTTAATACTGCATTAGATTAAATCTGAAATTTCATCAATTCTAAGATGTACAATTATTTTATGGCCAATGAAAGTGAAAGTGAAGTCGCTCAGTCGTGTCCGACTCTTTGCGACCCCATGGACTGTAGCCTATCAGGCTCCTCCGTCCATGGGATTTTCCAGGCAAGAGTGCTAGAGTGGATTACCATTAAGTATCACCAATAAAGCTATGACCATATTTTTTTATCATACAGAACTGTATCTTATTCTTCTTGAGTGATTTCTTTAGATTCGATACAAATATCATTTAATCACATCTGTGCTTAAATAAAAAGGAAAATATTTTGTAAATAGATTGTCTTTAGATGTGAAACCTGACTCTTCTGAAGCATTTTCAACTCATTTGTCAATAATATAATAATCATGCGTGCCATCAAGACATTTCTTTTTTAAATGCTCAATTACTGTCTCTGATATTCCTCCAAGCTGTGTGACAGGGAAATCCTTTGCACGTATCTCAGTAATACAACTGAAAACTTTCCAAAAACTTGGAATTGTTTTATCTAATTTTCAGGATCTCCTTTTTCCAGGTTCTGCTAAGTAGCCCTACTCACACTTCACTGTGCATATACATCTTTTTAACATTTGACCTGTTTGCTTTTATTTATATCTGTCTATATATTTCCAAGGTATTATTTGGCGTGCAATAAAATTACTCACAATTCCATGGCTTTTAAAAATGTACAGAGTCATGCAACCACCATCAAAATCAGGATATAGAATAGTTCTGTCAACCTCCAAATTCCTTGTGCTGTTTCTTTGCAGTCAAGCCTCCTCACATACCCAGTTCCAAAGGATCAGTGAGTGATTCCCTACGCCTGTAAGGGCTGCCTTTCCTAGACTGTCACAGAATGGAATCATATAGTCATAATCTTTTAATCAGGCTTCTTACCCTTAGCATAATTCATTTGAGATTCATTCATGCTATTATGAGTTTATCAATTAGGAACTAGATTTAACTGAAAAACAGATAATCCTTAGTATAGAAGGCTTTATTAAAAAATATTATTAGATACATCTTTTTGATTAATCTTTTTCATCAGGAACTAAAGGCAAAAAGCCACATTTAGATATAATTTTTTATACACTTAAGATACACACTCATCAACTAAAGAACAAGAACAGTCTTTTATTTAATCTTTAATCTTAAAGACAGAAAACTACAGTTTGAAGATGGTTTGACATAAAGCAAGGAATTACGTTATTAATTATACTAAGTTTCTGTTCTATGATTATAGAACAGTGTGTTTCCCCTTTTAGAGAATTAAGTTACCATGTAACACAGTCACTGTTAAATATGTAATACAATATAATTCCTACCTGATCATCATCTTCTACAACCACCAACGTTAGTTTATTCTTCTTAAAATCCAATCTGGTTATCTTGGGCCTATAATATGAGAATAACAGCCAGATTTCAAATAAATATCCTCGAAGTTTAAAAAATTTGCTGTTACTTCAAGCGCATTGATCATCTAACTTCTGAATTGAAAGCTGGTAAGAGGGTAAACATAATCTGTACTGCTCAGCGAAAACATCTCCAATCTAAAAAATAGTTAAGATAACAAAAAAAAATTTCAAAAGCAATGCCTTTGGCAAAACTTATGCTGCACATATATAAGACATTAAAAACGTTAAGGAAAAAGTTGAATGAATAAATATATATATATCATATATAGTCACAGGTTCCTATGGTGGAAGAAATTTTCTGAGCTTAATAATGTTACAGCAGCAGCACAGGAACTGGACACAGGAAAAAAGACAAAAGCTTTCTAAAAGGCATTTTTAAAAAACCCAGATTACTGATTTTCAACTCTTTTCTATAGCCACTTTATGGTCAAAGACATCTTTAATTTAAAAAATTAAAAAAAAAAAAAACATTTAAACCTCACTTTATGGCCCACTTCCCAACTTCATCTCCCACCTGTATTAGTATCTCCTTCCTATACAGTGAGCGGTGGGATTTCCTGGTAGCTCAGCTGGTAAAGAATCTGCCTGCAATGCAGGAGACCCAGGTTCGATTCCTGGGTTAGGAAGCTCTCCTGGAGAAAGGATAGGCTACCCACTCCAGTATTCTTGGGCTTCCGTGGTGGCTCAGGCAGTAAAGAATTGGTGGCAGAGCCGCGTTCAATCCCTGGATTGGGAAGATCCCCTGAAGGAGGGCATGGCAACCCCCGCCAGTATTCTTGCCTGGACAGAGAAGCCTGGCAGGCTAACGTCGCAGAGAGTCAGACATGACTAAGTGACTAAGCGCAGCACAGCATACAGTGAGGAGCAGGGAGTAACAGGACTGCGGAATGAGAAACACTAAAAAACAGCCACATAACCACATGACAGAGGGAGTGTCCATGTGAACAGTTAATACACAGAACTAGATAATATTTATGTTAACGTACGTATTTTAGCATATGTTGAAACTAATGGAAAATGCAATTAAGAGTTTTAAAAATTGGCTTGGAAAAGCAGGATTACAGATAAATAGGAGGATAACAGGAGAGAGTTGCAATTCATTTACAAGCTTGTCAGAACTATGTCCAAATTCTATTTTATGTTCTAACTTCATTTAAGTGTTTTTATTCATTTAAAAAGCAAAACAACAGTAATTATCTTTGACATTATCTCTGCTTACCAAAAAAATAAGCCAATTTTGGTCTCTCCTTCAAAAACAAGGACTCCTGTTGGGGTCAGTCCCAAGCTGTAGTCATTCCCATCTCTGGCCTAATTTCAGGGGAGCAACATGTGTTAGCTTTATCTGTATAAAACAGGGTTCACATTTTCAAAGGACTGTTTTTCTTTTCATACTGAATTATATTAATTACATACAGGCTAATATTAATGTGAAAGGTGCTTTCAACAATTAAAACATCCAAAATAACATTCTTAGGAAAACTCATGCAGATTTAGTTCACTGAGACACTATATAGTTTTAATGTATGTGTTCATTGGAAGACATACAGGTAGTGACACTGCCACACGAAAGAAAGCTTTCCAGAGTCTTCCCAAATTCTAGTCACTATTTAAATCACAGATTTTGAAAAAAACTGCATTTTTGGGAAAATTGAGCTTTTAAAACTAAAAACAACAAATCACTCCGTAAGTTATACTAGACTAGAGCTTATCAATGCAGAAGAGCATGGCAACCCACTCCAGTATTCTTGCTTGGAGAACCCTATGGACAGAGGATCCCTCAGGCTAAAAGTCAGTAGGGTCACAAAGAGTCAGACATGACTGAATCGACTTAGTATTTACGCAGGCACAGCTTATCAAAGTCCCCTCAAGCTACAAATTTTCAACTTTACCTTCTAAATTATTTTCATTTTTACAGAGCCTACTCAAGCTTACATGATAAAAGATGATATGAATATGAATCGAAGAATAAAAAGTGATTCAAAAACTAAAAAAAAGAAAACAACAGTGACAACTCAAAACCACAGACACACCTTTTTGGAAATTTTGGCTGTCTTCTTTCTTATAACAAGTTTTTGTGTGAGACTCTCATCATTCAGTATTTACTCTCAATCTTCATAACCACACATCCAAAGTACCCAGTATAGCCCCTGCAAATTACACACTCTCCTTCATACTAAGAGATTCCATAGTTACCTTGAGTCTTAAAGGAATAACTTTCTTAAAAAGCATCACAACACAGTGCTTACCTTAACCACATGCATATCAACCCCATACATTTCTAACCACTTGGCTTTATTCAGATAATTGGTTTCAGCTTGTGCTGGTGTCTGACCTCTGAAATTTAAAAAATAATAAATTTTAAGATGATTATAAATATACAATGAATTCTATGCTAAGTAAGAGAAATAGAAGAAAACAAACATGAAATCACTGTTGTGGTGATGTTAAAGTACCTGTATTCTTTCCATTTCTCAAATATAGCGAGCTCCATCTCTTCTGTCTGAATAGGCACAAACCTGAACTCAGACACAAGTTCAGGACTGTGCTCAGCAAGGTCGTAGTCACCAAGTTCAGCTACAAATGTTAAGTTTCACAAGGTTATGTTTTGTTATAGTTTACTTCCTGCTGAATCCTTCTTCAATACACACTTATTAATAGAAGATTAGACTTTCTTAAACTAAAAGGCATTCATAACACCCAGACCATTACCAAAAATAAATCCAGCTTAGACTGTGACTTACCTGTCTGTATGCACAAATCATATAATTGTGGCCAGTAGTCTATTTTCAATTAAATGTCTTACTCCTAATTGAGTCATACTGTACAATGCTTAGCTTCTGAAAATCTTTTAGCCTTACACAGAGAAATAGCTTTCGACTGTATATTGAAGAAACAAAAATATTCAGCAATCCTTTTAAAAAAAACAATTAGCTGGTATCTACTAAGCAGCTATTATGCACAGAACATGACATTAAACATCACTGTAAGATATAATTGCTGTCCCCCTGGAGTTTTAAATTATTAATCCCACAGAAATAAAAAAGAAAAGCTACTGGATAGTGCACACACATTTATGTGCCCATCTGTGGTTACCTCTGAACTGGGTTTGGGGATGGAGGGAAAATGATGATTCTCATTTTCTGTTCTTTAGAAAGTTTTCCTTTAAAAAATATTTTACTTAAATTAAAACACTTCCATTTTGATAAAAAATTCAGCCATGGAGAGAAAAAGTACATGAGTCCTACTTTGAGATAATCATAAAAATGGTAATAACTTATGGTTTACTAAGCATCTACATTACACAATAGTCATATTGCAGACATACTGTCATTTAACTTCACAACAACCTTGGAAAATATTCTCACTCCCACTTCACTTGAAGAAACTGCTCTTCTGTCTGGAATGTAAGTTTGTTTTTTCTTTTTATTTTATATTGGAGTATAGCCGATTAACAATGTTGTTCTAGTTTCTGGTAGACAGCAGAGTGACGCAGCCATACCTACACATGGATCCACTCTTCCCCAAACTCCCCTCGTCTCCAGGCTGTCACGTAACACTGAGCAGAGTTCCCTGCGCTGTTCAGCAGGTCCTTGTTGGTTTTTCATTTTAAATATAGCAGTGCGTACATACGGATCCCAAACTCCCTAACTATCCCTTCCTCCCATTCTTTCCCCACTAACAACCATAAGTAGAACACAAGTTCTTTAAAAGCCCCAAACTAAATCTGCTACATAATGTTGTTCAGGATATATACTAAAATGGTGAAGAAAAACTAAACTTGAGTGTGTGATAAAACTGATAAAGATTATTCTGATAAAAAATCATAAATGAGGGCCTCTCTGGTGGGCCTTAAAGACTCACACTTCCACTGCAGGGGGCACAGGTTCGCTCTTTGCTTGGTGAAGTTCCACATGCCACATGGTGTGGGAAAAAAAAAAAGTCATAAACAAGAAGCAAGGAGCTAATTTTATGAAGAGGGAGTAATACTTCAGTTAATTTACTCTTAAGGACCTTAATAATCAGTAGGATTTGGTAAACTTTTAGACACAGGACAATGAGACGCGTAAGACACAGTATGAAGTTTCCAGTAATCACAAAAACAGTTGCACCACGCCCACTCTGCAGCCACAGTGTCAGATGAGTATGAGCAGCTCTCCTCTGAGGCCCCGAAGGCTGCCCGTATTTGTGCTAATAAGTACATGATGGAAAGCTGTGGCAAAGATGGTTTTCATATCTGAGTGGGGCTCTATCCCTTGCACCATGCTGTCCTACATTGGAGCTGATAAGCTCCAGACAGGGATGCAGGGCACCTTCGGAAAGCCCAGGGCACAGAGGCTAGGGTCCACATTGGCCAAGTCATAATGTCACGCTGCAGAACAAGGAGCTTGTGATTGAGGCCCTATTGAGAGGCAAGTTCAAGTTTCCTGGCTTCTAAAAGATCCACATCTCCAAGAAGGGGGGATTTACTAAGTTAATATGGACAAATTCGAAAACACAGCTCATCCCAGATGGCTGCGGGTCAAATACATCCCTAATTGTGGCTCCCTGGATGAATGGTGGGCCCTGAACTCATGAGAGCCCTGGCACTGTTCCCTCCTTACTCGTGCCTACCAGTAAATCCTACTTTCCTGTCCCCTCACCAAAATAAAAATGGTAACCATGGATAAAAGAGAAAGTAAGAAAGAGATTTTATTTAGGGAAAAAATATAAGTAGGGGTTAAGAGATAATATAACAGAGCTATATGCATGAATCAGACAGTAAATATTTAGTGAGCATTACTTTAAATAAGTGCTTTGTTAAACACACAAAAATGCACAAAGACCATTTTCAAGAAGTATAAATTTTGGCTGTCATGAAACTTACAAAATGAGACAGAATGACAAAGCAGTAAGTGGTGGAACACAGATATTGAAAATGACAGCTTTTCTATAGATCCGAGAGTTTCAGAATTCTCACACAGCAATTAGCAGAACACTAAAAACGTGCTTTCAAGAAAAGATGCATGCAATTATGCACTGTAATCATTACAGTTCTAAAGGTACAGCACTTCCAAACTAGTATCCATTCAACATTCCAGAAGATAAAAAACAAGTTTCAGTCTGTAGACAGACTAAAGTTTATATTAGCAGCAAATTTCTGAAGTACAGAAATTTCCTTCAGTCACCAATTACTCTAGCAACAGAAAAATATGCTTTCCAAAAGTACAAAATCAGCAGATTAGGCTTATCATAAAACATGAAAATATAGTCTATTACCCATACAATGGAAAATAATACTACTGATTTAGAGATATTGGGGATAATACAGAATCACCCAAAAAAAGCATAAAATTATTAATGTCTTAATTATTAAATATTATTTTTATTCTAATATATATAGATACTCCAGCCAAAATGTTTCTTTCCATTTTATGAACAAAGATAAATTATCATTTTCCTAAAATGTCAATTTTTTCAGAAGAAAATGCCTAAGTTTAACAAATATTTGATCAGTGTAACAAGGTACAAAAGGGTAAGTTTTTCATTAATCTCATTGACTGGAAAACACTTTTTAAAAAACTCTTAAATAACCATCAGAACTTTTAAATACATGCTAAGTATTTCTTTTCATGGACTTATTCTTAAGAATAAGACAAAAGAAAGCAAGCCAGGTGGCCACAGCAACAATTTACTCATACATCCCTGCATTCTTTATAAAAAGAAAAAATTTGCTGAGGGTCCAACCATATCATGTACTGAATTATCAAGCAGATGGCAAATTCTGCTTGAAAATACTATTAGACAGAAAGATAGCAAATAAAGTTAAGGGAAGGAAAAGAAGGCAATGCTCTGAAACAAGAGAATCAGAGCTGGATACTGATGCAAGATTACACAAACACAGGTGTTTCTCTTCTGGCATGTCACTATGAATCTTCTGGGAGGCATCAAACACACACAAAGAAGAATTATGCTTCACTCTTAACAGCGAACATAAAAACTGCTTACCTTGCAAGTTGTAAGCTGCCAACTGAACCGCTGTATCAAAGGGACACTCTAATCTGAGACCAAAACATAAATGTGTTAAATAAGCCTTTGTCACAATCTGTTTTATGATAAATGGAAATAAGACATACTTTATGTTGATTGCTTCTTTTTCATATTTAACTATGAACTTATTTTTTCAACTACTCAAGAAAACATGGTTTACCTTAAACTAATACTCACTTTCCACTGAGAATATCTTGTTTTAACTGAAGAACAAATAAATACCTAAGAAAAATAAAAGGCACAAATTTAACTAAAAAGAACAATCTACCGTGATAAATAATCCTGCCCTTCTAATTTGAGAAGAAACATTCTTAATTATAAAACTTTACCCACAATAGAGTCTATAAAGGAAAAAGAATATGAAACAAGGGGCATTCAGCATCAGAAGGATGCACTGGAGTTCAGGACACTCTCTCAAAAGACAAGGTTTAAAGTAAATTCTGAGAATGAGCTCTGTGATCTGACAACACAGTCACCTCGTATGTAAAGGGATACAGCTACATACACACAAATGACAGCCATACTCTTATCCATCAGGAGAATATTCAAGAGGAAACCCTTCTAAAGGGATTCAGCAATTCAATTTTTTACTTAATAAAAGTAGTACATGTGCATGAGTTATAGAAATGCAATATAGACTCAATGGATAAATACTAAGGAGGCAAGACAAAATAAAAATCAGTTTCTGTAACTTATATAAAGTTATTTAAGACCATTCAAGAGAAATCAGGATTCAATATTTTCATTACTCAATGGTATGTCAAAAAAGAAAGTCAGGAGCCAACCTGAAGTAACTCTCTGGTGGCCAAAAATAGATAATTTTGACTATCAACAAACATAAAAAGGTAATATATTAAAACACAATGGCCCTGTTTAAAATTCATGAGTTGATAGTGATACTTCAGAACTCGCTAGTTACTATTGCAGAATGTCAGAGAACCAACTGTTTTGAAAATTGGTAAATAAAGGAAAACTTCCTACACTTAAAAAAACACTGTCTCAAAATGAAATTCCCTTGTCAGGTATCCTGTTACCAGGACAAAGTACCCATTTCATAAACCGTCTGTAAAACTGAAGGAATTACTGAGGCAATCTTCCAACATCTTTAGCTAGTCTAACTGAAACTTGACTCTTGTACATAACTCTAGATAGTGGTCTTACCGGGTCAGCTCTTCACGAAGGTTGTTTGGTTCTGAGGAATAAAACTTAACTCGAAGATGCAGACAATAGGGTGAACCAACTGCCATTAAAAGAAAAGGGGGGGAGGGTAATTTTTTCAATATAGCTATTTAAATAGTAAGGATTTTCAGTCAGTAAACTTGTCAAAAATCTACTGAAGTAGACAGAAGAGAATAGATTATTACAGCAATAATTCAGGTTACACTGTAGGCTTAAACCTAACACAATCAGTAGACTTTTTAAATGTCCCAACCACCATGTAGCCCTATCACATCATCTGTGCTCCCAAGAACAGACAGCTCCAGATGAATTCCAAAAGTTTAGGGCCAAATATGTCAAATAAAAAGGTCCTGACTGTGTACACTAACAGCCCTACACAGCTGCCGAGCTGTATTTCTTGAGAGCAAAAAGAACACCTGTTGTTAACTGCACCTGGCAAATTCACTCACATCCTTTCCAATTCACTTCACCACTTCACTAACCTCTATAGTATCAGAGATCCCGTTATTTTGTAAAAAAGTTGAGGTGCCCTAAAATCTGGTACTACAAAAAACATGATGGACTATGGACTGGACACTGGTACTTTTCCCTATCACTAGGAATAATACTGACATTTTATGTGAATAATTTCTTTTCATTAGTCTTAACAAAAAAAATAAGGTTACAGCCTTAAAGTCTCAAAATGCTTTCTAAAGCAGGGCGGATAGCAAACAGAAAAATTCCAGTGTAAGTAACTACTAAACAGAAGTTAAGCATCTCATGGGAACTCAATCTCATTTCCAAACTACAAGCCTTTATCCTAGAAACAAACTACAAACAAACAAACAAACTACCTGAATCTAGATTACCATCAACCCTATATAATTTAAGGGGTGGGTCGATATATCAGATTGAAATTATCTTTAGAAAAATGGAGATGCTAAGAAACTCATCAGAAACACGACTTATGTCCCGACTATGAGAAACCAGTTTCTAATATGCAATTATATGTAATTCAGTTTCCAATTTTTTTCAAAATTTTTTCAACACTTACTTTTTACTTGCTTTTTGATGCTTTTTGTACCATCTAACCAATGCTGAAAACAAAAACAAAAAGTTAGCTGTTAAGCAGAGAGAGAATTTAACATTTTAATTACTAAAAGTTAATTTTCATCATGCTTTTGCTGAAGGAAATATTTCACAAGAGAAAAACAAAAGTGAGACTAAAAACTGGGTGCGGGTGAATGCTCATCTACCCGAACACAGAAACATAGGACACATGTGAACAAAGGAAAGACCTACAACCAGATACATGACTTCTTACAAACACTTCATCTGCTCTTAGTAATAAACATGGTATTTTAAATTTTGCCCTTAGTTTTTCTCACTGTTGCCAAAAAAGAGGACACTTTCAAAACTGGTAAAATTACAACTATGTATCATCACATTCTAATTCTTAGTTCAATTCTATAATAAAACTATGAATTTATTAACAGATCATAACCCCAAGTTAGGTGAAATAACAATTTCACTTATTGCAAATAGATACTACTAAAGTAGTAGTCTTTGAAAGAGCTTATGCTATAAAATTGGATCTTTCTCACAACAATCTATTAAATAAGTGGTCTTTGCTCCTTTGCTTTATCAAAAAAAAAAGGTAAGTCTTGATTTCCGTAACCTTTTCACTCTGAAACACACAAAACACAAACAGATCTAAGAAGCAATTCCAGAGACTTGCACTGATAAACCATTCCTAGCCCACTTCCTACAATTAATGCCTTTATACTAAGTCCTAACAGGGACAGGATATACTCATCCCACTAAGATGCACATGACTGTGTTCTTTTCAGCATGCTTACAGTCGCAAGCACCCTAAACCAAAGGAATGCTCTTGTGCTACAGTTCACAGAGCTAAGGAATCCAGTCTCAGAACTCCAGACAGGCCAAGCATGGGCAAACAAGACTTCATTGTTAACAGACTTGTAACTATTTGCTTCTCTTGCCAATTATTTGCCTAGCCTCTTCTCCCCCTTCTCTGCCAAGATCCAAAAGTGAAATTCACAGAACCACTAGTGTGCCAGCAAAGTACCTCTGCACGTCAACACAAGATGGTCAGTAAACATTTTGAGAGACAGTTAAATACAGTGCAATATCTTCTCTGGATTCAAGTGTGCAAGCTACTTAGTCAACCATCTCTCATCTTTTGATAAATTCAGTTGGACATCCACTTTTAGGAATATTTTAATCTAGCAAATGTTCAGTTTTATACATCCTTCCACTATAATGCTTGGCCAGCAGTAGGCAGAATACAATTCAATCTATCAGCTGAGAAGAGTTCAACTACGACAGTGAAAACATCACCCATCATGGCTAAGTGCAGGAACCTAATATTCAAATACTCTAGACTTACATTGTGCAAAATACCTACTACAGCCTAAGGGCAATCACATACTGGGTACGAGATCAATTTCACTTACATGCCCTATATTGTTTTCTCCCCACCACCAGGAATCTGGGGAATTGCCTATCTTTAGGTTCCATTTATTATACTGCAATGAATTCGTAAGTGAGTGGCTGATCAACTGGGCATGTCATGCAGCCACAGTGAGATGCTCATACACATAATGAGCACAAATGAGCACATACCTTCTGGGAGGCAATCTGATTACGCCTTAAAAATAACTATGTGGCTGGATGGACCTAGAGACTGTTATACGGAGTGACGGTAAGTCAGAGACAGAGAAAGAGAAATATCATATGACATCCCTCATATTATGTTAAGTCGCTCAGTCGTGTCCGACTCTTTGCGACCCAATGGGCTGTAGCCCACCAGGATCCTCCATCCATGGGATTCTCCATCCATGGGATTCTCCAGGCAAGAGTACTGGAGTGGGTTGCCATTTCCTTCTCCAGGGGATCTTCCTGGCCTAGGGACTGAACCCAGGTCTCCTACATTGCAGGCAGACGCTTTACCCTCTGAGCCACCAGGGAAGCCTCAAGAGAAGGAAGTGAAGTGAAGTGAAGTGAAGTCACTCAGTCATGTGACCCTGTGGACTGTAGCCCACCAAGCTCCTCTGTCCATGGGATTCTCCAGGCAAGAACACTGGAGTGGGGTGCCGTTTCCTTCTCCAGGGGATCTTCCTGGCCTAGGGATCGAACCCAGGTCTCCCACATTGCAGGCAGACGTTTTACCCTCTGAGCCACCAGGGAAGCCCAGTATGGCATCCCGCACATGTGGAACCTAAACAGGAAAGATACAAGCGAACACAAAACACAGACTTAGGGAACTAACTTGGGATGCAGGGAAGAGGGCAAGGATGGGGAGAAGGGATAGTTAGGGAGTCTGGGATAGCCATGTAAATATAGCTATATTCAAAATGGATAACCAACAGGGACCTACTGTATAGCACATGGAACTCTGCTCAATGTTATTTGGCAGCCTGGATGGGAGAGGAGTTAGGGTGAGAATGGATACATGTATATGAATGGTTCACATGAAAATGTCACAACATTCTTATTGGCTATACTGGTATATATTGGGTATATTGGCTATACCCCAGTGCAAATTAAAAAGTTAAAAAAAAATAACTGTGACTTTGACTCAGCAATTCTGCATCTAATAATCATTACTGATGATTTAATTCACAAGGAATTATAATCAAAGAAAAGTAGGACAATCTGTATATCCAACAATAGTGAACTGGTGAAATCAAGTATTTCAACATGATAGAACTATGCAGCAATGAAAAAGAATGAAAGCAAAATAGTTAATAATCTGGAAAATCAAATAATTTTTTCAGATCAGTTCAGTCGCTCAGTCGTGTCCGACTCTTTGCGACCCCATGAATCTCAGCACGCCAGGCCTCCCTGTCCATCACCAACTCCCGGAGTTCACTCAGACTCACATCCATCAAGTCAGTGATGCCATCCAGCCATCTCATCCTCGGTCGTCCCCTTCTCCTCCTGCCCCCAATCCCTCCCAGCATCAGAGTCTTTTCCAGTGAGTCAACTCTTCGCATGAGGCGGCCAAAGTACTGGAGTTTCAGCTTTAGCATCATTCCCTCCAAAGAAATCCCAGGGCTGATCTCCTTCAGAATGGACTGGATGGATCTCCTTGCAGATCAAGGGACTCTCAAGAGTCTTCTCCAACACCACAGTTCAAAAGCATCAATTCTTCGGTGTTCAGCCTTCTTCACAGTCCAACTCTCACATCCATACATGACCACAGGAAAAACCATAGCCTTGACTAGATGGACCTTTGTTGGTGAAGTAATGTCTCTGCTTTTCAATATGCTATCTAGGTTGGTCATTACTTTTCTTCCAAGGAGTAAGCATCTTTTAATTTCATGGCTGCAGTCACCATCTGCAGTGATTTTGGAGCCCCCCAAAAATAAAGTCTGACACTGTTTCTAGTGTTTCCCCATCTATTTCCCATGAAGTGATGGGACCAGATGCCATGATCTTCATTTTCTGAATGTTGAGTTTTAACCCAACTTTTTCACTCTCCACTTTCACTTTCATCAAGAGGCTTTCTAGTTCCTTTTCACTTTCTGCCATAAGGGTGGTGTCATCTGCATAGTTTTTATCAATTATTTTGCTTTCATTCAAATAACACATTATAAATTGTTTTGTCAAAATGTACAAATTTGTACAGGTGATCCTTAAACAACAAGGAGCTGACTTTCATGGCTCCACTCATATGTGGACTTTTTTCATTAGAAACGCACCACAGTACAATCAATCACAATACATACAATCCTTGGTGGGTTGAACTCACAGATCCAGAACCCTGGACACAGAGAAGACTATGAAAGTTACACGCTGATTTTCACCTGCTTCCCGAACCCTAACACTGGCCATGGGTCCACTGTATATGGGCTTCCCAGGTGGCTTAGTGGTAAAGAACCCGTTTGACCCCTGGCTTGGGAAGATCCCTTTGAGAGGAAACGGCAATCCACACCAGTATTCTTGCCTATAAAATCTCATGGACAGAGGAGCCTGGCGGGCTACAGTCCATGGGGTCACAAAGAGTTGGACATGACTGAGTGACTGAGCACCAGAGCCAACACTATATATATAAACATGACTTTTCTTTCAGGCCGAAGTAACCTATGAGATGTTACATCTAGATGGTTGAGATTGTTGATTATAATTTTTCTTTGTATTTTCTTATATTTTCAACTTATTCTATAAGCACGTTTTTACTCAACAATTAGGGCCCCCCTTATTTTAACATTGTATATAAATAATATATTTATAAGGTTAATTTTTTGGTAATATTGAAAGGTGTACAGTCAACAGTCCCTCCAACTCCTGCAATACCAATTTCTATCACCATATGCACTCCCCACCTCCCAAGACTACTGGTTTCTGATTCCCTCAAGTTTCTTCATAGGCAAAAAACAAAAAAACCCTGTGTGTTAGTAAAGACATTAACAATGGATTGAGAATCAACAGGCTAAATACAAATTTTGACAGAATAAACTTTAAGGGATATTGAGAAGGCAACATTAACATAAGCTAGACCAATACTATTTCAAGAACAACCTAGTCTTCCTTGAATGGTTGTAACAAAATTTTTTCAGTTTAAGAACATTTATGGCTAGTTTCAAAAGCAAACCTGTAGTCTCTAATTTGTGCCATGAAAGTCTAAGAGCACATTAAACACACAATTCTCCTGGTGAGACAAAGGATCAGAGTTTTCTTCCAAGGAAGCATTTTAGTCTTTCCACATGCATCTAACAGCTTCTACACTCTGCTCTCCCTTAACACAAACCAAAACTCAGATAAAGCATCAAGCACATTCTAAAGTGAAATCCAGGAACTGGGGGAGTTCCTGGTGATGCTCTGGGGAAGGTCTGAGTTCATGTTTGCATATTTTCAAGTCTGTTTTCTTTCATCTCCTCCACATTCCATGCTCTGGGACTGGAAAATTCAGAGCTCAGAGACAGGCACTGATAATATTTTCCTTGAATCAGGGTCTTTAGGGGTTGAGTTTAAATTACAGCAAAAGATAAAGGTAAGAACATGCAGATATAGACTTTTGGATGCACAGAGTGAAGCTAATATGGCTCTTCTTCCTCATAAACAAAATAAATCTCCTAATTTCCTAAAGTGTGGTAGGTAAACTTAGAATTCAAATATGGGAAGCTACATTTATTTCCATCCTATTGAGCTAGGAACAAAAGAACAATTATTTACTTGTGTATCTTAAAAAATAAAGAATACGTAATCACAAACATAACAGCCATAGCTAAACCAGAGAGTCACCTAAGAAGCTTCCAAACACTACCATACATACCCCCTCACCCCAGGCCCTATAGCTCTTCAAACGAATGACTCCTGACCTAACGCCTACACAGCTAGCAGCAGATGCACCACCACTTCTGCTCAAAGGGCGAAGAGCTGGTAAGAGAGAAATGCAAACCGTCTTTCCAAACAACTGCCTCTGCAAAAAATATTTCTCCTGGCTCATGCTCTACATTAAATTATTACTTTAAAGCAAATTTTAACACTTTAACCAATTAACAAATGGTAAAAATCAATGCCATGAAAACAGAAGATCAATCTAACTGAAAACACTTCGATTTTCTTTAGATTCCATCATAAACTCTACCTGGGTGATTACTCTTTTGGTGTTAAAAGTCTGTGCTGGGCTTCCCTGGTAGCTCAGTCATAAAGAATCCGCCTGCCAATACAAGAGACACAGGTTTGATCCCTGATCTGGGAAGATCCCACATGCCACACAGCAACTAAGCCTGTACACCACAACTGTTGAACATGTAGTCTAGAGCCTGGTTACCGCAACTATCGAGGCCTCGTGCTGCAACTACTGAAGCCCGCATGCCCTACAACCTGTGCTCAACAACAAGAGACACCTCTGCAATGAGAAGCCAGTAAAACAGAGTAGCCTGGCTCACAGCAACTAAGAAAAGCCAACACAGCAAGGGAGACCCAGCACAGTCAAAAATAAATAAAATTATTTTTTAAAAGTTCTGTATTATAAGAAATTCCAAATGAAGGCTCAGAGGAGCCATTAAAATATATTTTCCACAATACCTTTCTGTGTATTATTAGTATGCCTTCTTAGGATTCTTAAAAATAAAATTTATAGTGGAAATGAAGATGACTTAAGCAGATTATACATTCACTCTATGGAAAGAAGAGCACATAATCTATTTTGGAAATATACTTATTTTAACAAAAACAGTTCCTCCTTGTTTAGCAAACATATGTGCCTGTGTGTCTGTTTCTTACAATATACAATATATATGTATACTTAACATATAGGTTATTTCTATGGATTTTTTACTCCCCACTACTTTATTGAATTTTATTGTTTCAGTTCTCAGTAACAATCCAATCTAATCAGCTGCCAACAGTGATCATTTCACCTCCTCCTTTCCAAAGTTTATAATGTTTACAACTGCATTTGCTGTTACTTCTATTAAAATAATTTACTAGCAGTGGTAATAAGATCTTCCCTGGTGGCTAAGATGGTAAAACGGCTGCCTACAATGCGGGAGACCTGAGTTCAATCCCTGGGATGGGAAGATCCCCTGGAGAAGGAAATGGCAAACCACTCCAGAACTCTTGCCTGGAAAATCCCACGGACAGAGAAGCCTGGTAGGCTACAGTCCATGAGGTCGAAAAGATTCGGACACGACTGAGTGACTTCACTTTCACTTTGTCACCTGCCTGTCTTTAATAGGGGCTTTCCCAATGGCTCAGTGGGGAAAGAATCCACTTGCAATGCAGGAGACACAGGTTTGATTTCTGGGTTGGGAAGATTCCCTGGAGAAGGAAATGGCAATTGGCTCCAGTATTCTTGCCTGGAAATCTCACGGTCAGAGGAGCCTGCTGGGCTACAGTCCATGGAGTTGCAAGAGTTGGAAACAACTAAGCATGCAGGTATGTTGTCTTTAGTAGGAATGCGTCTATTGTTTCTCTATTAATCTAAAGCTGTTTGTTGTATTTAAATCATGAAAACTCTGTACATAAGGAGAGTACAGCCCTCGAGCAACCACAGGGCCTATTCCCACAGGTGGGCCACCTATCTGCCCAACATCTACCACCATCCCTAGAGATGAGCACACCTTCCAAAGCTAGGCTAGACCCACAACACAAAGAGAAGGAAGGTCAGTTCCACACAGGTCAAAGTCCATGAGGTTTATTCAAGGCACTCTGGTGCCAAGAAGAAGGGGCTTCACAGGCCACCAAAACCATCTGATAAGAATTTGAGAGAAGAGTATTATCTGCCCGACCTCAGATGAGCAAGCGTCTGCAGGCCAGACAGAGCTTACCACATGACATCTGCAGTGTTCGAAAGAGTTGCATTCTAACCCCGAACAAGAACTGCCTCTTCCCTTAGCTCAGTGATCTGAGATCCACCATGGAGGGATCCACTGCCGCAGCCTCCAAGGGTCCACTTGTGGAACACCTCCCCTCCCTGAGGTCCCCCCAGTCAAGTGTTCTCCAGCTCTCAACTTTGGATCAAACACCTCCATTTCCATTTGCACTGAGTGCTGTGTAAATTAAAATGCCTTAAACTTCAACTCACTGAGTTATTTATCTTTCTTTTGTGGTTGATATTTGAGTGTCCATCTTTTTTAAATGCAGTTTCACTTAACTATATGGTAGAGGCAGAAGAGCATACATGAAGCGTCAGGTGCCTGTTCAGAAGTGGTACACATCACACAAACTCACATTCTATCACCGAGAGCAAGTACAATGGCCAAAACCTAGCATCAACCGAGCAACAAAGTAGCAATGTCTTACAGCAAACACAGGAACCAATCCCATGATATACAGTGATAGACATGATGTATGTGATGTACATGATACATGATATACATGATGAATTATATCAACTAATACTGAATCATCTTTGCATTTCTGAAAATACACTCCACCTGATCATTATGTATTGTTCAAACTTTTAATAGTATATTTTATTTTATTCAATAGTATATACTTTTAATAATATAAATATGATACATATTAGTGATACATATTAGTAATACATATAATGTATATTAAATATAAATACATTGGAAAATGTTATATTACATATAATAATACATACACATAATACATAATAATAAACATAGTATGCTGCTATTTTCCTTAGGATTTTTACCCAGAGACCAAGTGAAGTTTTACACATATAAACAAACCAATACTTAAACTGATTTAAGAAAAAGGCAAAAAATAACTACTGATGTGGTGTTCTTCCTTTTTTTCCAAGTATTAGGAGAAATACTACCTTTGTTTCCCTTTCCTGAACATAAATGTCTACAATCTACCTAATTCATTCTTCTTTAAAAACTTGATTGGGCCAGTTAAAATTCTAAGCTGTAAATATGAAGTTTTAAAAACTTCCATCAACCAGAGGTCACAAACATATAGACAGATCAGAGGGTTAAATCTTTGCTGAGACATGTTTTGTTTGGTTCATGCTATATTTTTCACATTCTTTTACTGAAATGTTCACAGAAAGTTGCAATTATAATAACAAGAGGTCCTGCTATTTCCCCTTTCTCCCTCAACGCTTCCACCTTACATAACTACAGTACAATACTAAAATCAGGCACTGCACACTGCACCTATACAGTTCTATGTCACTTTATCACACATCTCAATTCCTGACCTGATACCACAATCAAGATAAAGATATATTCCATTATCACCAATCACTCTCTCATACTTCTACTCTATAGACACATCCACTCCTACCTCCAACATCCCTAAACCTCAGCAACCATTAACCAGATCTCTAATTTTGTTGAGACTGTCACATACACGGAAGTATATGGTCTGTGACCTCTGGAGATTGACTGTTTTTACTCCACATAATGCCCTTGCTACTAAGTCACTTCAGTCGTGTCTGACTCTGTGCGACCCCACAGACGGCAGCCCACCAGGCTCCCTCGTCTCTGGGATTCTCCAGGCAAGAACACTGGAGTGGGTTGCCATTTCCTTCTCCAGTGCATGAAAGGGAAAAGTGAAAGGGAAGTCGCTCAGTCGTATCCGACTCTTAGCGACCCCATGGACTGCAGCCTACCAGGCTTCTTCGTTCATAGGATTTTCCAGGCAAGAGTACTAGAGTGGGGTACCACTGCCTTCTCCGATAATGCTCTTGAAATCCATCCAAATTGTGTGTGTCAACAGATTTCTTGTTTTCTATTGCTGAGTAGTATTCCAAGGTATGAATGTGTCACAGCTTCTTTAATCATTAACTTACTGTAGAACACTGGCTTTTTCAAGTTTTTTGCTATTACTAATAAAGCTGTCATGAACAATCATGCACAGGTTTTTGTGAAGAAATAAGTCTTCTTTTCTCTGAAATAAGTGACCACACATACAATTGCTGAGTCATATGTAAGTTTATCTTTTTAAGAAGTTGCCAGACTATTTTTCATACTGGCTGTACCACTCCCAAAACCAATGTTTGAGAGATCCAGTTTCTCCACATCTTCATAAGCATTTAGAGTTATAATAACTTTTTATTTTAGCTGTACTCAAAGATGTATAGTGATGACATCTCACCAAAGTCGTCTTTACATTTCCCTGATGTCAAGGGATGCGTAACATCTTTTTGTGTGTTTATTTGCTATCTGTATATATCCTCTTCGGGGAAAAGCAAAATGTTTCAATTTTTATAAAATCCATTTTATTGATTAAAAATGATCATGTTTTTGGTATAATGCCTAATAACTCTTCTCCAAGCCCCAGGTCTCAAAGACGTTCTCATATATTTCTGAGTTTATAGTTTTACATCTTATACTAATGTACACTATTTCTGGGTTAATTTCTATACAGGTATATGGTTTAGGTCAGGGTTCATATTTTGCTTGATATCCAATTGCTCCAGCACAATTATTAAGACTACCCTTCTTTGACTGAATTACACTGGGTATGTTAAAAATCAGTTGCCTGGCCATACTCATGCAAAGCTCCCTATTTTGTTTCATTGATCTATGTGTCTGTGGTTCTGCCAATACCACACAATCCTATTTACAGCAGTTACAGGTCCTGAAGCTAAATAGAGGCATTCTTCCCACTATTTTTCTTTTTCAAAATTGTTTTTTAGGTATTCTAGATCCTGTGGCTTTTCATGTAAGTTTTCAAATAATTTTGTCAGTAACTACAAAGGATTTTCTGAAATTTTGACACAAATGGCATTAAACTTGAATATCAACTAGGGAAGAAATTATTACTTTGCCGAGTCTTCTAAGCCATGCACACAGTATGACTCTCCATTTATTCAGCCCTCTTCTGATTTCTTTCATCAGTCACATTGTTTTTTAAAATTTAACCAGTGTTTTTAAAAACGAAAGATTTACTCTAAAAATATGGATCTCTAACTTCTCTTAAAATATTAATACTTGAAGATCCAGCAAAGTTATTTCACAAAAAATGGCTAGAGATAGGTGGTATCTGCCCCTTCAGTTCCTTTTTTGAGGGGAAAGTGATATGTTCCCTACTTCACCACAGTTCCTCTACAAATCAACAGATGGCTACTTGTCAGCTACAATTTATCAACATGTCAGTGTTTTTCTCTCTGAATCTATCAAAAAATGGGAAAAGAAAACATATCAATAAAAGGAAAACACATTTGAGTCAGTTCTTATGAGGTGAATTAGAATTGCCAACATCTGTTGGATCATCGAAAAAGAAAGAGTTTCAGAAAAACATCTACTTCTGCTTTACTGATGACGCCAAAGCCTTTGACTATGTGGATCACAACAAAGTGGAAAATTCTTCAAGAGATGGGAATACCAGACCACCTTAACTGCCTCCTGAGAAATCTGTATGTAAGTCAAGAAACAATTAGAATGTCCAGTTAGACCTGGAAATGGGAACAACAGTTCAGTTCAGTCCCTCAGTCATGTCCGACTCTTTGCAACCCCATGGACTGCAGCATGCCAGGCCTCCCTGTCCATCACCAGCTCCCAGAATTTACTCAAACTCATGTCCATTGAGTTGGTGATGCCATCCAACCATCTCATCCTCTGTCGTGCCCTTCTCCTCCTGCCTTCAATCTTTCCCAGCATCAAGGTCTTTTCTAAGGAGTCAGTTCTAACCATCAAGTGGCCAAAGGATTGGAGTTTCAGCTTCAGCATGAGTCTTTCCAATGAATATTCAAGACTGATCTTCTTTAGGATAGACTGCTTTGATAGACTGCTTTGATCTCCCTGCAGTCCAAGGGATTTTCAAGAGTCTTCTCCAACACCACAGTTCAAAAGCATCAATTTTTCGGTGCTCAGCTTTCTTTATAGTCCAACTCTCACATCCATACATGACTACTGGAAAAACCATAGCTTTGACTAGGCAGACCTTTGCTGACAAAGTAATGTCTCTGCTTTTTAACATGCTGTCTAGGTTGGCCATAACTTTTCATCCAAGGAGCAAGAGTCTTTTAATTTCATGGCTGCAGTCACCATCTGCGGTGATTTTGGAGCCCCCCCAAAATAAAATCTATCACTGTTTCCAAGTCTATTTGCCATGAAGTGACAGGACCAGATGCCATGATCTTAGTTTTCTGAATGTTGAGTTTTAAGCCAACTTTTTTACTCCCCTCTTCACTTTCATCAAGAGGCTCTTTGGTTCTTCTTCGCTCTCTGCCATAATGGTAGTGTCATCTGCATATCTGAGGCTACTGATATTTCTCCCTACAATCTTGATTCCAGCTTGTGCTTCATCCAGCCCAGCATTTCACATGATATACTCTGCATATAAGTTAAATAAACAGGGGGACAATATACAACCTTGACGTACTCCTTTTCCTATATGCAATCAGTCGGTTGTTCCATGTCGAGTTCTAACTATTGCTTCTTGACCTCCATACACATTTCTCATAATGCAGGTAAGGTGGTCTGGTAGTCCCATCTCTTTTAACAATTTTTCAGAGTTTGTTGTGGTCTACACAGTCAAACACTTTGGCATAGTCAGCAAAGCAGAAGTAGATGTTTTTCTAGAACTCTCTTGCTTTTTCGATGATCCAGCAGATGTTGACAATTTGATCTCTGGTTCCTCTGCCTTTTCTTAATCCAGCTTGAACATCTGGAAGTTCACAATTCACGTACTATTGAACCCTGGTTTGTAGAATTTTGAGCATTACTAGCGTGTGAGATGAGTGCAATTGTGCAGTAGTTTGAGCATTCTTTGGCATAGCCTTTCTTTGGGATTGGAATGAAAACGAACCTTTTCCAGTCCTGTGGCCACTGCTGAGTTTTCCAAATTTGCTGGCATACTGAGTGCAACACTTTCACAGCATTATCTTTTAGGATCTGAAATAGTTCAAATGTAATTCCATCACCTCCACTAGCTTTGTTCATAGTGAGGCTTCCTAAGGCCCACTTGACTTCACATTCCAGGATGTCTGGCTCTAGGCTGGTGATGAGAACATCATGATCAGTTAGAACTGGACATAGAACAACAAAGTGGTTCCAAATAGGGAAAGGAGTATGTCACGGATGTACATTGTCACCCTGCTTATTTAACTTATATGTAGAGTATATCATGAGAAATGTTGGGCTGGATGAAGCACAAGCTGGAATCAAGATTGCTGGGAGAAATATCAATAACCGCAGATATACAGATGACACTGCCCTTATGGAAGAAAGCAAAGAAGAACTACAGAGCCTCTTGATGAAAGAGAAAGGAGAGTGAAAAAGTTGGCTTAAAACTCAACATTCAAAAAACTAAGATCATGGCACCCGGTCCCATCACTTCATGACAAATAGATGGGGAAACAGTGGAAACAGTGGCTGACTTTATTTTGGGGGGCTCCAAAATCACCGCAGATGGTGATTGCAGCCATGAAATTAAAAGACACTTGCTCCTTGGAAGAAAAGCTATGACCAACCTGGACAGCATATTAAAAAACAGAGACATTACTTTGCCAGCAAAGGTCTGTCTAGTCAAAGCTATGCTTTTTCCAGTAGTGGTATATGGATCTGAGGGTCGGACCATAAAGAAAGTTGAGCACCAAAGTATCGATGCTTTTGAATTGTGGTGTTGGAGAAGACTCTTGAGAGTCCCTTGGACTGCAGGGAGATCCAGCCAGTCCATCCTAAAGGAACTCAGTCCTGAATATTCACTGGAAGGACTGACGCTGAAGCTGAAACTCCAATCTTCTGGCCACCTGATGGGAAGAAGTGACTCACTGGGAAATACCCTGATGCTGGGAAAGACTGAAGGTGGGAGGAAAAGGGAGCAACAGAAGATGAGATGGTTGGATGGGATCACTGACTCGATGGACATGAGTTTGAGCAAGCTCCGGGAATTGGTGATGGACAGAGAGGTCTGGCGTGCTGCAGTCCACTGGGTCACAAAGAGTCGGACACGACCTGAGCAACTGAACTAAACTGAACTAAATGAGGTGAATGAACCTAGAGCCTATTATACAGAGTGAAGTAAATCAGAAGAGAAAGAAAAGTATCATATACTAATGCATATATATGGGATCTAGAAAGATGATACCAATCAATTTGTCTGCAAGGCAACAAATGAGAAACAGACATAGAGATCTGACTTATGGACATGAGGAGAAGGGAGGAGAGGTGAGATGTATGGACAGAGCATCATGCAAACTTACATTATCAGATGTAAAATAGCCAATGGGAATTTGCTGGATGTCTTGGGAAACTCAAACAGGGTCTCTGTATCAGTCTAGAGGAGTGGGATAGGGAGGGAGATGGGAGGGAGGTTCAAGAGGGAGGGGACATACATACACCTGTGGCTGATTCATGCTGATGTTTGACAGAAAACAACAAAAATTCTGTAAAGCAATTATCTCTCAATTAAAAAATACAAAAGTTTTTAAAAAGTTTTTTAAATAAAAAAAAGAAACATATCAAGCATACAGTACAATTCTAAAAAAGAGAAATCCTGTTCTTCTTAGAAGTAAATAAAACTCTCATTCTTTAATATGCATGACATCTTCTTTCTCTTTTGTTCTCCTGATTCCTGCAGACATTTCAAGACTGAGTATTATTCCTTCAAAATAAATCATACATGTTCTCTGGCAAATTGTTACCACTAACTGAATTAATTAACAACTAATTGTTACAGTTATTTTTCTCAAATTTGGCAAATTCTTACTGTACTGACCTAAAACCACTTAGTAACAAAATAATAATTCTTTCTTGCCTGGCTTAAGATATATTACTTACACACTGGAAAGTTCTATTGTACAATAAAATTACCAAATTATCATTTTTTAAAACCATCAATATTGGCAGTACTGCTGTCATAAGGCAGACATATCCTGTCATTTTCATAGAAGAAAGTTTCCCTAAATTGTTCATCAAGAAATATTAAATTACCATAAACTTATAGAGTCACACAATGAGATTTTGTAACAAAGTTTCACCAACAGTATAAAAAGATAATAAATTTTCAAACATACTATTATCATAAAGACTTGAAGAAAAAAAAAAAGACTTGAAGAAAAATCATGGAAATGAATACCACCATCTGCTTTTCTTTAAAATACAGGTTATTTATTTACTAAAAAAGAGTTACTAAACAAGAGTCCATATGTGGGCTTCAAGAATACCTGAATTAACTATATATGTGCACATCAGGTTATGTGTACATGCCTTTTTCTAGAGAAAGCATCCACAGGCTTCATCACCATAACCTATGGTTTAAGATCATCATTACACTATATAAAAGGATACTAAATTAAGTTTACATCTGAAAACAGAAGATGGGGCAGTATTGTGCAGTCAACTAAAACAAGGGTAACCGTATATCCTAGTATGCAATATTGTTCTTTACAGCATTAGACTTTACTTTCACCACCAGATACATCCACAACTGAGTGCCATTTCTGCGTTCACCCAGACACTTCATTCTTTCTGGAGCTATTAGTAAATGCCCTCTGCTTTTCCCCAGGAGCATACTGGAACCTTCCGACCTCAGGGAGTTCATCTTCCAGTGTCATATCCTTTTACCCTTTCATACTGTTCATGGGGTTCTCACAACAAGAAAACTGGAGTGGTTTGCTATTTCCTCCTCCAGTGGACTACATTTTGTCTGAAGTCTCCTCTATGACATGTTCACTTTGGGTACCCCTGCATGTAATGGCTCATAGCTTCACTGAGTTACACAAGCTCTTTTGCCACAACAAGGATGTGATCCATGAATGTTCAAACTACAATACAATGGCATTCATTTCGCATGCCAGTAAGGTTATGCTTAAAACTCTTCAAGCTAAGCTCAGTAGTAGATAAACAAAGAACTTACAGGTGTACAAGATAGGTTTAGAAAAGGTAGAGGAACCAGAGATCAAATTCCCAACATTTATTGGATCACAGAGAAAGCAAGAGAATTCCAGAAAAACATCTACTTCTGCTTCATTGGCTACACTAACGCCTTTGATTATGTTCAGTTCAGTCACTCAGTCGTGTCCAACTCTTTGTGACCCCATGAACCGCAGCACGCCAGGCCTCCCTATCCATCACCAACTGCCAGAGTCTACCCAAACCCATGTCCATTGAGTCAGTGATGCCATCCAACCATCTCATCCTGTGTCGTCCCCTTCTCCTCCTGCCTTCAATCTTTCCCAGCATCAGGGTCTTTTCAAATGAGTCAGCTCTTTGCATCAGGTGCCCCAAGTACTGGAGTTTCAGCTTTAACATCAGTCCTTCCAACAAACACACAGAACTGATCTCCTTGCAGTCCAAGGGACTCTCAGGAGTCTTCTCCAACACCACAGTTCAAAAGCATTCTTCAGCACTCAGTTTTCTTTATAATCCAACTCTCCATACATGACCACTGGAAAAACCATAGCCTTGACTAGACAGACCTTTGTTGGCAAAGTAACATCTCTGCTTTTTAATATGCTGTCTAGATTGGTCATAACTTTCCTTCCAAGGAGTAAGCGTCTTTTAATTTCATGGCTGCAGTCACCATCTGCAGTGATTTTGGAGCCAATAAAATAAAGTCAGCCACTGTTTCTCCATCTATTTCCCATGAAGTGATGGGACCAGATGCCATGATCTTAGTTTTCTGAATGTTGGGCTTTAAGCCAACTTTTTTACTCTCCTCTTTTACTTTCATCAAGAGGCTCTTAAGTTCTTCTTCACTTTCTGCCATAAGGCGTGGTATCATCTGCATATCTGAGGTTACTGATATTTCTCCCAGCAATCCTGATTCCAGCTTGTGCTTCCATCACAACAAACTGGAAAGTTCTTAAATATGGGAATACCAACCAGACTGCCTTACCTGTCTCCTGAGAAACTGGTATGGGGTCAAGATGTAACAGAACCTTATATGGAACAACTGACTGGCTCAAAATTGGGAAAGGAGTAGGTCAAGGCTGTATATCGTTCCCTTGTTTATATGCAGAATACATCACATGAAATGCTGGGCTGGATGAATCACAAGCTGGAATCAAGATTGCCAGAAGAAATATCAACAATTTCAGATACACAGATGACACCACCCTAATGGCAAGAAGTGAAGAGGAACTAACGAGCCTCTTGAAGGTAAAGAGGACAGTGAAAAGGTTGGCTTAAAATTCAACATTCCAAAAACGAAGATCATGACATCTGGTCCCATCACTTCATGGCAAACAGATGGGGGGAAAGTGTAAACAGTGACAGATATTATTTTCTTGAGCTCAAAAATCACTGTGGACAGTGACTGCAGCCACAAAATTAAAAGATGCTTGCTCCCTGAAAGGAAAGCTATGACAAACCTAGATGGTGTATTAAAAAGATGGTGTTACTTTGCTGACAAGGGTCCATATAGTCAAAGCTATGGTTTTTCCAGCAGTCATGTATGGATGTGAAGGTTGGACCCTAAAGAAGGCTGAGTGCTAAAGAATTGATGCTTTCAAATTGTGGTGCTGGAGAAGATTCTTATGAGTCCCTTGAACGGCAAGAAGATCAAACCAGCCAATCCTAAGGGAAATCAACCCAGAATAATCATTGCAAGGATTAATGCTGAAGCTGAAACTCCAATACTTTGGCCACCTGATGTGAAGAGCCGACTCACTGGGAAAGACCCTGATGCTGGGAAAGACTGAAGGCAGAAGGAGAAGGGGACAACAGAATATGAGATGGTTGAATAGCATCACTGACTCAATGGACATGAGTTTGAGCAAACTCTGGGAGATAGTGAAGGACAGGGAAAGCCAGCATGCTACAGTCCATGGGATCACAAAGAGTGGGACAAAACTTAGCGATTTAACAACAAATCCTAGTATGCCAGAATAATCCTGGTTTACTCCTATTATCCCAACCTCTCATCCAGTAAGCCCACCTTTGGCTCTCTAAAGTTGCCTGGTTTAAAAACTGAAGAAACAGAAAATCTGAATATACCTGTAACAAGTAAAGAGACCAAGTCACTAATCAAAAAGCTCTAGAAAAGCCCAGGGCTTCACTGGTGAATTCTACCGAGTGTTGAATTAAGAATACCAATCCTTCATGAGAGCCTCAGAAAAACAGAAGAAAGAAGATTTTCCAACTCATTCTGATGCCAGTACTTCTCTTATTGAAACCAAAGGTAGCACAAGGAAAAAAAAACACAAAAAAACTATAGACAAATATCCCTTATGAATATGGACATCGAAGTACTCAACAAAATCAAAGTAAGCAACATATATAAAGAATTTTACACCACGAGTGAGATTTATCCCAGAAATGCAACGATTCAACATACCATCAAATATGGTCAATGTAACATATCATATTAACAGAATACAGGAAATATACCTTATGATCCTCTCAGCAGATGCATAAAAAGCATTTAACAAAACCCAACACCATTTCATGATAAAACGATAAAAGGCATCTAGAAAAATCCCACAGGTAACATCATACTTGATGATGAAATACTGAACACTCCCCATAAGATCAAGAATGAGACAACAATGTCTACCCTTAACACTTCTATTCAACAGTTTACTAAATGTTCAAGCCAGGGCACTTAGGCAAGAAAAAGAGATAAGTGAACAGAAAAAAGAATAAAAGGCATTCAGATTAAAAAGGACGAAGTTAAAACTATCCTTTTTTTGTAGATAACATGATCTTATACATAAAACACAAAAAAACTAATACACAAGTTCAGTACGGTTGTAAGATATAAGAAACATATACAAAAATGGATTCTATACACTAGAATCCAAACTAAATCCAAAATGATATTTAAAAAATTACATATTACAATAACATCAAAGGAATAAAATGTTTATGAGTAAGTTTAGCCAAGGAGATGAAAGATGTGTAAACAAACTATAAACTATTGCTTTAAGAAATATAAAAACATAATTCATGTGTAAGACTTAACAATTGTTAAGATGACAATACTTCCCAAACATATACACAGATTCAGTGCAATTCTCGTCAAAACTCCCAACTGCCCTCTTTGCAGAAATAGACAAGCTGATCCAAAATATGTATGGAACTATGAGTGACCCAGAACAGCCAGAACAATCTTAAAACAGAAGAATGAAATTGAAGGACTCACATTTCCCAATTTTCAAACTTACTACAAAGTAAGTAAGTTTGAAACTTACTACAAAGTAAGTAAGTTTGAAACTTACTACAAAGTAAGTAAGTTTGAAACTTACTACAAAAAAAGAAGAAGTAAAACTCTCACTGTTTGCAGATGACATGATCCTCTACATGGAAAACCCTAAAGACTCCACCAGAAAATTACTAGAGCTAATCAATGAATATAGTAAAGTTGCAGGATATAAAATCAACACACAGAAATCCCTTGCATTCCTATACACGAATAATGAGAAAGTAGAAAAAGAAATTAAGGAAACAATTCCATTCACCATTGCAACGAAAAGAATAAAATACTTAGGAATATATCTACCTAAAGAAACTAAAGACCTATATATAGAAAACTATAAAACACTGATGAAAGAAATCAAAGAGGACACTAATAGATGGAGAAATATACCATGTTCATGGATTGGAAGAATCAATATAGTGAAAATGAGTATACTACCCAAAGCAATTTACAAATTCAATGCAATTCCTATTAAGCTACCAGGCACATTTTTCACAGAACTAGAACAAATAATTTCAAGCTTTGTATGGAAATACAAAAAACCTCGAATAGCCAAAGCAATCTTGAGAAAGAAGAATGGAACTGGAGGAATCAACTTGCCTGACTTCAGGCTCTACTACAAAGCCACAGTCATCAAGACAGTATGGTACTGGCACAAAGACAGACATATAGATCAATGGAACAAAATAGAAAGCCCAGAGATAAATCCACACACATATGGACACCTTATCTTTGACAAAGGAGGCAAGAATATACAATGGAGTAAAGACAATCTCTTTAACAAGTGGTGCTGGGAAAACTGGTCAACCACTTGTAAAAGAATGAAACTAGATCACTTTCTAACACCGCACACAAAAATAAACTCAAAATGGATTAAAGATCTAAATGTAAGATCAGAAACTATAAAACTCCTAGAGGAGAACATAGGCAAAACACTCTCAGACATAAATCACAGCAGGATCCTCTATGATCCACCTCCCAGAATGCTGGAAATAAAAGCAAAAATAAACAAATGGGATCTAATTAAAATTAAAAGCTTCTGCACAACAAAGGAAAATATAAGCAAGGTGAAAAGACAGCCTTCTGAATGGGAGAAAATAATAGCAAATGAAGCAACTGACAAACAACTAATCTCAAAAATATACAAGCAACTTATGCAGCTCAACTCCAGAAAAATAAACGACCCAATCAAAAAATGGGCCAAAGAACTAAATAGACATTTCTCCAAAGAAGACATACGGATGGCTAACAAACACATGAAAAGATGCTCAACATCACTCATTATTAGAGAAATGCAAATCAAAACCACAATGAGGTACCACTTCACACCAGTCAGAATGGCTGCGATCCAAAAATCTGCAAGCAATAAATGCTGGAGAAGGTGTGGAGAAAAGGGAACCCTCCTACACTGTTGGTGGGAATGCAAACTAGTACAGCCACTATGGAGAACAGTGTGGAGATTCCTTAAAAAATTGCAAATAGAACTACCTTATGACCCAGCAATCCCACTTCTGGGCATACACACCGAGGAAACCAGAATTGAAAGAGACACATGTACCCCAATGTTCATCGCAGCACTGTTTATAATAGCCAGGACATGGAAACAACCTAGATGTCCATCAGCAGATGAATGGATAAGAAAGCTGTGGTATATATACACAATGGAGTATTACTCAGCCGTTAAAAAGAATTCATTTGAATCAGTTCTGATGAGATGGATGAAACTAGAGCCGATTATACAGAGTGAAGTAAGCCAGAAAGAAAAACACCAATACAGTATACTAACACATATATATGGAATTTAGGAAGATGGCAATGACGACTCTGTATGCAAGACAGGGAAAGAGACACAGATGTGTATAACGGACTTTTGGACTCAGAGGGAGAGGGAGAGGGTGGGATGATTTGGGAGAATGACATTCTAACATGTATAATATCATGTGAATTGAATCGCCAGTCTATGTCTGACGCAGGATGCAGCATGCTTGGGGCTGGTGCATGGGGATGACCCAGAACGATGTTATGGGGAGGGAGGTGGGTGGGGGGTTAATTTTTGGGAATGCATGTAAGAATTAAAGATTTTAAAATTTAAAAAATAAAAAACTAAAAAAAAAAAAAAAAAGTAAGTTTGAAACTTACTACAAAGTAAGTAAGTTTGAAACTTACTACAAAGTAAGTAAGTTTGAAACTTACTACAAAGTAAGTAAGTTTGAAACTTACTACAAAGTAAGTAAGTTTGAAACTTACTACAAAGTAAGTAAGTTTGAAACTTACTACAAAGTAAGTAAGTTTGAAACTTACTACAAAGTAAGTAAGTTTGAAACTTACTACAAAGTAAGTAAGTTTGAAACTTACTACAAAGTAAGTAAGTTTGAAACTTACTACAAAGTAAGTAAGTTTGAAACTTACTTCACCACATGAAGGCAATGTGGTGCTGGTATAAGAATCAACATATACATGAATGTAACAGAACTCAGAACCCAGGGGAAAAAAACAAATATCTATGCTCAAATGACTTTCAATAAGTGTGCCAAGACCATTCAACAAGTGGTTCTAGGATCACTGGATATACACATGCATTCACATGTAAAGGAATGAAGTTTAACTCCCTACTTTAGAGCTTATAACAAAATTAACTCCAAATGGATAAAGAAGAAAATATGTATAAATGTTTGTGATTATGGACTAGGTAATAGTTTAACTCTTACAACTCAATAAGAAGGAAATAAGTGAATTTCAAGCAGATAAAAAGTCTGAACAGACATTTATCCAAAGAAAATATACACATGATTAACAAGCACATGAACAGATGCTCACATATCTTTTCTATCAGAGAAGTGCAAATCAGTACTACAATGAGACCACTCCATACCAACTGGTATGATCAGAATCAAAAAGAAGGGGACGACTTGACTGGTTAAGAGTCTGCCTTGCAATGCAGGGGATGCAGGTCCATTTCTGGTCAAGGAACCAGGATCTCACAAGTTATGGAGCAGCTCTGGAGCCCACATGCCATAAGTAGAGAGTCCAAACATCACATGATGCAAATAAGGCCCAAAACAGCCAAATAAATACATTTTGCGGGGGGGGGGGGGGAGGGGGGAAAGGGAGGGATCTTTAAAAAAAAGAAGGGAGAATGTCATGTTGGTGAGGACATGTAGAAATTGGAACCCTTATACACTGCTGATAGGAAGGTAGAATGGTACAGTCACTATGGAAAACAATTTCGTAGTTCCTCAAAAACTTCTACATAAAGTTACCTTATAATCCAGTAGTTCCACTTCTAGATGCATACCCAAAAGAATTTAAGAGTTATGTTGAGTGCAAAAACTTGAGTGTGAATGTTCACAGCAGTGTTATTTTAACAGCCAAAAATGTATAAACCTAAATGTTATCAGTGAACGAATAAAACTGTGGTATATCCATACAGTGGATTCTTATTCACCTGTTAAGAATCAAGTACTGATATATGCTACAATATAAATGAACCTTGAAAACATTAGGCAGACTCAAAAAGCCGCAAATTACATGATTCCATTTCTATGAAAGTCTCAAAATGGGCAAATTCACACAAACAGAAAGATTAGCATTTGCCAGGAGCTGTGGGAAGGAGGAATGGGGAGCAACTGGTAACAGTGAACCTCTGGCTATAAATGACACTCTCAGGCATAATTTGAATGTGGTCTGAAGATTAGATAGTGGTAATGTCACAACAACTTCCTGATTTTGATGACTATATTGAGTTGTGCAGGAAAACATGCTTGTCTGTAGGAAATTCAAGTGAAATGGGACATCAAACTTGCAACTCTCTCTCAAATGATTCCAGAAAAATAATTACTTATATTATTCTTGCAACTTTTCTGTAAATGCACTACTGAATTTCAATTAAAATGAGTTAGTGCAATCAAAAGTAACTTAAAAAACAGCAAACTCATCTGATTACATAGGAAGAAAAGTGAACTATGACCTCATCAATTTACTTTGACTATCTCCTTAATGAATGCATAATTCTAATCATACATATCTTAGACTGATCTAAAATGATCAATAAACTAAATTTTAACACATTAATTTTACAAATATGGACATGCCACATATCCAAGGTTAAACTGTAGCATGTAATTCCTTGGCTCTTTTTCACCCTCACTCCCTTTAGATTTCATAGTTATGTCAACAAAGGAGGTATGATAAATAGTTACGGAAACCACGGGTTAACTTAGTTTACACAGATGATCCTCACCAAAAAAGCCACATGATCTACTAAGTTCACTATCTTCTGATAAACTGAATTGTTTGTCAAGTATCAATTTTGTTTACTTTTGGGGTTAAATCTGGCCATACTATAAACAACTGACAGTCATCTATCTCTATGTTTACTTATGTCCTAAGACCGTTATGGAATGAAGTGAGTCAACACTTTAAGAATATTTAAAGTGTTGTCTAGAGCTGATTTTTAATAGCTTTCATTCCCCAATTATTGTTGTTACAGTTTAATTCACATAGTATTTGGCCAGAGTAGAGACTGGAAAATATAAGCCTATTTAAATTTAATCTTAATGCCTAGATTTCAGTGCATTGGGAGGCATAAACTAAAACTAAAAAGAGTAGGGATTACAACTTCTAATGCTGGCTTTAACAGACATTTGTTATAACTATGTGAATCAAATGAGAGAAAAAACTACAGGATCTAGTAATTCAGTAAGTACTGATATTACCAAAGAACAAATAATGCAATTTAGGAACAGCTGCATGTCTGTTTCTTCTTGTAATTACTTAAATATGTTAAGGAACGGAAAGAAAGTACCTAAAACCTAATATTGACTCCTCAAAAAAACAGGAAGCTGTACAAACTATCTACCCCCCAAATCATTTGTTGTTTCATCTGAATGTAAGACTCTGGAGATGAGAGTTTAATGATATTAAACTCAATAGTCAACCAACCCTGTATCAAACTAAGTAGCAGACCAGAGTTAAATACAATAAACAGTCTAGTTTATTACTTAATACATACTGGATAACAGAGGTAATTAAGATTCATTTCCTACCCTTAGTGGATTTCGTCTAATAGAAAAGAATTAAGATTAACAAGAAGAAATAAGAGAAATGCCTCTTATACAACATCCATCCAGAGATCAAAACTCAAACTAGAGATTATAGCTTTTCAAATTTTTTCATGTTTATGTGTGAACATAAACTCAGGATTCCTTAAAAATAGAAAAATTCAGTTATTTTATATGCTTCCCTGGTGGCTCAAGTGGTAGAGTCCACCTGCAATGCAGGCAACCCAGGTTTGATCCCTAGGTTGGGAAGATCGCCTGGAGAAGGGAATGGCTACCACTCTGGTATTCTTACCTGAAGAATTCTATAGAAAGTTATTTTATAAATCTTTTTAATTTTTACATCATTCATGTCAATTAGCACACTTAAAAATCACCATTTTTAATAAGCTGCAGATATTCCATTGTAAAGATGTATCAAAATTTACCTAACCAATTCCCTGTAAATAAATGCTCATGCTTTTTTAAAATTGAGGTACAGAGGAAATGAGAGAAAACAAGTGAAGTTGACATTATTAACAGCGGTACATTTACTGAAGATGCTCTGTAAAACCAGTCTAGGAGTTCATCTCCAAGAAATGTGGGTTCTGTGAAGTATCTCATAGAGGTATTCCAGTTAATTTATCAATCAGATCATATCACCCCCTCACACACAAACAAACACACACAGACCCACTCGAAAGGAACTTGAGATTCTTATAGAATATATATTGCTCCTATGGTTCTAAACACTGCGGTTATTGTGCCACTAAACACAGAAACACCATCACAGATGTCCAAAAAACAAGGCTCAACGTCCTAATATCCCTCTTCTGCCCCCCACCCCTGTGAATGCCCTACTCTAGACCCTAGTATCACTTTTATCCCCAAAATGTTTGCACTGACTCTAACTTTCACCTCTGTCCACTCCAAACAATCCTATATAATATTCCTATGTAAAACTTCCTAAAGCAAAATATAACCTCCCTGACTGAAAAAGCCCTAATCCCAATTATTAGAGAATACTACCAATTTATTATTAACACTTCTGCAGCTCAGTGTGGATGATGTGGACACTGATTCATCTTCCAATCTTAATGACTACTTTTTTTCAAATACTGGACAAATTCTTTGAAAAGCCCCCAACTTCCTATCCTATTATATACACTGTTCTCTCACCTAAAATGCACGTCAAAGATCATCTATTTACAGACAGAGAATCACAGAGTTGGAAGGGATATTAGGAATATTTTAGTTCAATATTCACCTTAATTGCAAACTAGGAACTTCTATCATTCACCCAAGAGCCCAAAAAACTCCCATTTCCTCACACAGAGTTCACTCTAGTCTGCTCAAGACCAATCCAGTGGTTGAGATTTCCAAGCCTCATTTGCAAAGATCATGCTCTGGGAATGTGGCTTAGGGTTAGACCTTTTTTAAAATAATAATAATAATAAGCACTTCAGGTTATTCCGAGAAAATTACAGGAAAAAAGAAGACATTTAAGTATATGTAACCTTCTAGCACTGAGAACATCATCTGACATTTTCCATTTCTGTCCCCATTTTAAAGCCTCCAAAAACCAGATACTCACCGCTACTTGTGCTGAATCCATAAATCTCAGTCCAAAATAGTCGCTTTCAATAAGGTCCAAGTGGTACATAATCTGATCAAATAGCTCTTGTCCTTTGGCTTTTTTCTGAAATGGCAAGAAAATAAATCAGTGAGTGGCTTATAAGAGCAATAAGCCTCCACTGAAGATAGTTTTAATTACACAAGAGCTCTTAAAAGAAATATTAATTGCAACACCAAAAGCATAACCATGTAGCAGGTAATGGGAAGACACCATGGTTTTCCAATAAGCCGTTTAAGACCAGAAAAGAGTTTGTGATATTATTTGCTTTTCTGGACAGTGCTACTGCCTGTCAACCAACAAGTATTACTTTCTACACCTAACACTTAATGTAAGGAGAAACTCTTGTTTTATATTTTCAATTTTTAGGGTCCCTATTTTAAAGAAGCTTTATAATGTAGCTGGAAAGAGAAAACAAGAAAACTTAAGCACCAACCATGTGAAACTAACTGTATTTGCCATAGAGAAGAGTCACTGAAACTAGAGTCGTCAGGGAAGGCATGAAGATCAGCCTTAAACTGGACTTGAATGTAGGGTGGGAAATAACAAAAGCAGAAATGGAAGGTGGGAGGGAAAGCGGACAGCAGTAAACTACAAGATCAACACGACGTCACCAAACTGGAGGGAGTCAAGGTGATAAAGAAACTTGCATGGAAAAAGCAGGTTGTAAAGTATGATCTCAGGACCTCTGAGGGACCCCCACACAAAAGATCCACATGGTCCCAGGATTCTCCTCATGTACCCTCAATAAGAACATATTGCAACAGAGTGTATTATAACAGCAGGTAAGAAACTCTAAGTACAGTCTATTAAATTAGGCATTAAGAAATTTGCAAACATTCTTCTCAATAAATTCCTATGTTGTTCAGTAAGACTCTTCATAAAAATATTACTTCTGTTAACCTATAAAAGGTATATATTGCTATTTTTAAATTAATCAGTAAAGTTTTTATTTTTGGCAGTACCATGTGGCATGTGGGATCATAGTTCCCCAACCAGGGATGGAACCTGTGCCCCCTACACTGGAAGTGTGGAGTCTTAACCACTGGACCACCAGATCAGTCCACAATTTTTCAGCTGTAATTTCTAATATGGTAACTATCCACAAATATAATCCATATATCCTCAATCTTTATATATGTCCTATCCATGTCCTTCTCTTATATAGCTTTAAATTATTTAAGACTATTTCCTATTAAAAAAATGTAGCTGACTTTTTTATTGAATCATCAGTTTCTGCTTTTTAATTGATGACTTACAATTTGTCCACTGCTTTTCCTGCACTTTCTATTGTGACATTTCCTTTCTATTTGATAAATTGCCATCCCTTCATCAAGACAGAACACCATGCTCAATTTTCTGGAATTGAGCTGCAGGAGTTGCTTGTATATTTTTGAGATTCTTTGTCAGTTGCTTCATTTTCTATTATTTTCTCCCATTCTGAAGGCTGTCTTTTCCCCTTGCTTATAGTTCCCTTTATTGTGTAAAAGCTTTTAAGTTTAGTTAGGTCCCATTTGTTTATTTTTTCTTTTATTTCCATTACTCTGGGAGGTGGGTCATAGAGGATCCTGCCATGATTTACGTCAGAGTGTGTTTTGTCTATATTTTCCGCTAGGAGTTTTATAGTTTCTGGTCTTACATTTAGATCTTTAATCCATTTTGAGTTTATTTTTGTGTATGGTGTTATAAAGTGTTCTAGTTTCATTCTTTTACAAGTGGTTGACCAGTTTTCCCAGCACCACTTGTTAAAGAGATTATCTTTTCTCCACTGTATATTATTGCCTCCTTTGTCAAAAATAAGGTGTCCATAGGTGTGTGGATTTATCTCTGGGCTTTCTATTTTGTTCCATTGATCTATATTTCTGTCTTTGTGCCAGTACCATACTGTCTTGATGACTGTAGCTCTGTAGTAGAGCCTGAAGTCAGGCAGGTTGATTCCTCCAGTTCCATTCTTCTTTCTCAAGATTGCTTTGGCTATCTGAGGTTTTTTGTATTTCCATACAAATTGGGAAATTATTTGTTCCAGTTCTCTGAAAAATACCATTGGTAGCTTGATAGGGATTGCACTGAATCTATAGATTGCTTTGGGTAGTATACCCATTTTCACTATATTGATTCTTCCAATCCATGAACATGATATATTTCTCCATCTATTTGTGTCCTCTTTGATTTCTTTCAGTGTTTTATAGTTTTCTATATATAGGTCTTTTGTTTCTTTAGGTAGATATATTCCTAAGTATTTTATTCTTTTCATTGCAATGGTGAATGGAATTGTTTCCTTAATTTCTCTTTCCATTTTCTCACTGTTAGTGTACAGGAATGCAAGAGATTTCTGTGTGTTAATTTTATATCCTGCAACTTTACTATATTCATTGATTAGCTCTAGTAATTTTCTGGCGGAGTCTTTAGGGTGTTCTACGTAGAGGATCATGTCATCTGCAAACAGTGAGAGTTTTACTACTACTTTTCCAATCTGGATTCCTTTTATTTCTTCTGATTGCTGTGGTTAAAGCTTCCAAAACTATGTTGAATAGTAGTGGTGAGAGTGGGCACCCTTGTCTTGTTCCTGACTTTAGGGGAAATGCTTTCAATTTTTCACCATTGAGGATAATGTTTGCTGTGGGTTTATCACATATGGCTTTTATTATGTTGAGGTGTGTTCCTTCTATGCCTGCTTTCTGTAGGGTTTTTGATCATAAATGGATGTTGAATTTTGTCAAAGGCTTTCTCTGCATCTATTGAGATAATCATATAGTTTTTATCTTTCAATTTGTTAATGTAACACTTGTTATTTTACGTACTTTCTTCTTCTGTGTGGGTAATAGCCAACACAATGGATGTAAAAGGGTAACTCATGTGATTAATTTTTTCTGGGGGGAAGGGGACTGTGCTGGGTCTTGTTCCTGTGCTCAGACTTTCTCTAGTTGCAGCAAGTGGGGGTTACTCTCTAGTTGCGCTGTGTGGGCTTGTCACTGCAGTGGCTTCTCTTGTTGTGGAGCACGAGTTCTGGGGTGCAAACATGGGCTCAGGGCACTGGCTCAGTATTCGTGGTGCAGAGGCTTAGCTGTCCCGTGGCATGTGGGATCTTTCTGGATCAGGGATCGAACCTGTGTCCCCTACATTGGCAGCCGGATTCTCAACCATAAGACCACCAGGCAAGTCTCTATGTTGTGATTTTGATTTACATTTCCCTAATGCCTAGTCATGTTAAGCATGCTTCTTCATGTGTTTACTGGACATCTGCATATCTTCTTTGGAGAAATATTTATTCCAGTCTTTTTTCCCATTTTTGATCTGACTTGCTTTTTGTTGCTGAGTTGTTTTTATGTATTCACTATATTAATCTTTTATCAAACACACAATTTGCAAATCTTTTCTCCCATTCTGAATTGTCTTTTTAATCACTTGATAGTGAATTTCCTTTAAAGTAAACAACTTTTATTTTTGATGTTGCTGTTCATTAGCTAAGTCACGTCCCACTCTTTGTGACCTCATGGACTGCAGCACGCAAGGCTTCCCTGTCCTTCACCATCTCCCAGAGTTTGCTCAAAATCATGTCCATTGAGTCAGTGATGCCATCTAACCATCACATCCTCTGTTGTCCCCTTCTCCTCCTGCTCTCAGTCTTTCCCAGCACCAGGGTCTTTTCCAACCAGTCAGCTCTTTGAATCAGGTGGCCAAACTACTGGAGTTTCAGCTTCAGCATCAGTCCTTCCAATAAATATTCAGGACTGATTTCCTTTAGGATTGACTTGTTTGATCTCCTTGCTGTCCAAGAGACTCTCAAGAGTCTTATCCAGCATCACAGTTCAAAACCATCCATTTTTCAGTACTCCACCTTCTTAATGGTCCAACTGTCACATCTGTGCATGACTACTGGAAAAACTATAGCTCTGACTAAAACTTCATGGGCAAAATGATGTTTCTGCTTTTTAATATGCTGTCTAGGTTTGTGACAGCTTTCCTTCCAAGGAACAAGCATCTTTTAATTTTGCGGCTGCAGTCACTGTCCATAGTAATTCTTGAGCCCAAGAAAATAAAGTCTGGCACTGTTTTCACTTGTTCCCCTTCTATTGGCCATGAAGTGATAAGACCAGATGCCATGACCTTCATTCTTTGAATGCTGAGTTTTAAGTCTACTTTTTCACTCTCTTCTTTCACCTTCATCAAGAGGCTCTTTAGTTCCTCTTCACTTTCTGCCATTAAAGTGGTATTTTCTGCATATGTTCAGTCGCCCAGTCGTGTCCGACTCTTTGTGACCCCATGGACTGCAGCATGCCAGGCCTCCCTGTCCATCGCCAACTCCCAGAGTTTACTCAAACTCATGTCCACTGAGTTGGTGATGCCATCCAACCATTTCATTCTGTCATCCCCTTCTCCCGCCTTCAATCTTTCCTAGCATCAAGGTGTTTTTTCTAGTGAGTCAGCTTTTTGCATCAGGTGGCCAATGGATTGGATTGTCAGCTTCAGCATCAGTCCTTCCAATGAATATTCAGGACTGATCTCCTTTAGGGTGGACTGGTTGGATTTCCTTGCAGTCCAAGGGACTCTCAAGAGTCTTTTCCAACACCACAGTTCAAAAGCATCAATTCTTCGACACTCAGCTTTCTTTATAGTCCAACTCTCACATCCACACATGACTACTGGAAAAACCATAGCTTTGACCAGATGGATCTTTGCTGGCAAAGTAAAGTCTCTGCTTTTTAATATGCTGTCTAGGTTGGTCATAGCTTTTCTTCCAAGGGGCATGCATCTTTTAATTTCATGGCTGCAGTCACCATCTGCAGTGATCTTCAAGTCCCCCAAAATAAAGTCTGTCACTGTTTCCATTGTTTCCTCATCTATTTGCCATGAAGTGATGGAACTGGATGCCATGATCTTAGTTTTCTGAATGTTGAATTTTAAGCCAACTTCTTCACTCTCCTTTTACTTTCATCAAGAAGCTCTTTAGTTTCTCTTCACATTCTGCCATAAGTGTGGTGTCATCTGCCTATCTTAGGTTGTTGGTATTTCTCCCAGCAATCTTGATTCCAGCTAATGAGTCAACCAGCCCAGCATTTCTCATGATGTACTTTGTATATAAGTTAAATAAGCAGCGTGACAATATACAGCCTTGATGTACTCCTTTCCCAATTTTGAACCAGTCTGATGTTCTACATCCAATTCTAACTGCTGCTTCTTGTCCTGCATACAGGTTTCTCAGGATGAAGTCTAACTTATTTATATTCTCTTCTGCTGCCTGTATTTTATCGTCATTTCAAAAAATCATTGTCAGGTCTAATGTCATGGAAATTTTCCCCTACCTTTCCTTCTGAGAGTTTTACAGTTTTAAACCCTCACACCTGAAAGTCATTCTGGGTCTACACCTATTCTAATTTGTGTGGATTTCTTCCTCACAACCAAGCAATTAACTCCGTTCTCTAAGAGACCGAATGAGTATCAGACACACTCAACTCTGACACTCTTATTAGAGACACAATCAGACTCCATGAGTTAAGCTCAGTCCCACAAGACTGCCCCTACTTCAGATGCCAGTCACAGTCCAGTCTATTACTGGTGCTTCTGACCAACTGGCTATTAAATGGGTTCTCATGACCCCCTCCTTGGTTTCAATTACTTTGCTAGATGGACTTCCCTTGTGGCTCAGATGGTAAAGCGTCTGCCTACAATGCAGAAGATCCAGGTTCAATCCCTGGGTCGGGAAGGTCCTCTGGAGAAGGAAATGGCAATCCACTCCAGTACTCTTGCCTGGAAAATCCCATGGATGGAGGAGCGTGGTAGGCTACAGTCCATGGGGTTGCAAAGAGTCGGACACAACTGAGCGACTTCACTTGGTCACTTGGTCTTGGTCATAACCCCCTCCTTGTTTTCAATTACTTTGCTAGAATAGTTCACAGAGTTCAGGAATCAGTTTACGCACTAGATTCTACAGTTTATTACAAAGGATATCAGCAGAGACAAATTAACAGCCAGGTGAGAGGATACACAGGTCACAGTACCAAACACAAGAGCTCCTGTCCCAGTGGAGTTTGAGACCAAGCACATGGAAGCGTTCTGGTTCACCAACCCAGAAGTTCTCCACACTTGTCCTTTGGGGTTTTTATGGAGGCCTCATTAATTAGGCATGATGGATTAAATCACTGGTCACTGGTGACTGAATGCAATTTCTGGCCCCTCTTCCCTCCCAGCTTGTCTGGGGGTAGCGGTGGGTGTCAAAGTTCCAACCTTCTAATCACCTGGTTAGTTCCCCCAGCAACCAGCCACCATCAGTTGGTTACTAAAGGGCTTTCCAAGTCACACCATTAACATATCAAAAACACTTTGGGGGCTCTTATCACTTAGAAAATTCCAAGAGTTTTAGGAGTTCTGTGCCAGAAACAGGATGAAGATTAAATATATGTTTATTGTAAATCACAATACTACAGTTGTCTTTGATCCATTCTGAGTTAATATTTTGGGCTTCCCTAGTGGCTCAGTGGTAAAGAACCCACCTGCCAATGCAGGGGACATAGGTTCGGTCCCTGGGACAGGAAGATCCCCCGGAGAAGGAAATGGCAACCCACTCCAGTATTCTTGCCTTGGAAATCCCACAGACAGAGGAGCCTGGAGGGCGACAGTCCACGGGGTTGCAAAAGAGTTGGACACAACTTAGGGACTAAACAACAACATAAGAATCCAATTTAACCCTTTTGCATGTGGTTATTCAATTTTCCCAGCACCACTTGCTGAAAAGACTCTTGCCCACTGAATGGTGTTAGCATCCTTGTGGAAAATCATTTGGCCATATATTTGAAGGTTTATTTCTAGACCCTGTAATTTGCTCCACTGATCTGTATGTCTGTTCATATCCCAGAACCACACTGTTTTGATTACTATAGCTTGATATCAAGTTTTCAAATCAAGATACGCAATGGCAATCTTTCCCTTCTTTTTCAAGCCTGTTCTGGGTATTTGGAATCCCACAAGATTCCATATATATTTAGAATAGTCTGTCCTATGTCTGCAAAAAATGTTCTTGGAATTTTGATAGGGATTGCACTGAATCTACAGATCACTTTGGGCAGCACTGTCCTCTTAATAACATTAAATCTTTCAATCCACAGATATGGGCTATCTTTCCATGTATTTAGATATTCTTTTCATTTCTCTTAGTAATGTTTTGTACTTTTCAATGTACATGTTTTTTGCCTCCTTGGTTAAATTTATTCCTAAGTATTTTATTCTCCTTGATGCTACAGCAAAGGAATTATTGTCTTATTTTTGGATTGCTCATTACTAGTGTACAGAAGGGCACTTGACTTTTGTTGCTTGATTTTGTATCCTGCAACACTGTTGAATTCTTTTATTAACTCTAATGGTTTTACTATGGAATCTTTAAGGTTTTCCACTTGTAAGATCATGTCATCTTAAACAGAGGTAATTTTACTTCTTCCCTTAGAATTCGGATGCCTATCATTTTTTTCTGCCTAGCTGCTTTGGCTAGAACTTCCAATATTATACTGAATTAAAGTGCTAAAAGCAGGCAACCTTGTTCTAGTCTTAGGGAAAAAGAAACTTCTTTTACCTTCCATTTCTTAACTTGTCTCTTAAGCTTCTTATTTTGCTTATATTCCTTCCTCTTATGAGAACAGTTTCTAAATATGATCTTCCAACTCACTAATTGTCCTTTATCTTAGATTTGTCTCCTTATTTTCGCCATAGTCATCAGGATTAATAAACTTCTCTAGATTTAAGTATAACAAGAGAACGGGCTCAACCCTAGTCTGTCAGCTCCATTTAGCTATGAGAAATTAGTAGAGGTGTAGACGAGTTCTAGGGGAAAGTTCCAAGAATTAGAAAACCAGAGTCAATCACTTCCCATTCAACAAACAACTTTTCAGATCAGTGAGTCACACCCATTGCAAAGGAAAAGGTAATATAACACTGAAAAGGATATCTTTTCATTACAATGTATCACTCCCTAAGAGTTTGATGAAAGAGGGATAGGGAATTTAGGTTAAAAAATTTCAGAGGTGAAGACTTACAGAGGTAGAGAACTTTGGGGAGTGCTATCATGACTTATTCTTGAGGACACAGTCAGGAGGCAGATATATTATTAGGATAACAATGGAGGTGAAGAATAAGACATGAATTCAAATATTTGAACATATTTGTTCTACTAACATGGTGGAAAGGAGAAATATGGACAAAGGAAGGGAAGTAATAACTGTTACTGGAAATGACAAAGAAAGCTTTTGATTTTAAATCATACTTACAATCACTAAGTCCCAGAGCAGTGCTAACAAACTTAAATAGAAAATACCAATTATGCAAAAAAAAATTGCAAATAGCAATGATCCTAAAAGGAATACAAAGTATTTCTAAGTTAAATCAGGAAGTCACAGAAACATCCCACTGCATTTACTTATCTGGTGCCAAACTTTAATACTTTCGTCATCTTCATTTTAAGGTGCACTTCTAGAACCAATTTCATATTCCATCAACGTTCTTTATTTGCTTCAAAGAGCAAAGGGGGGCCAGGCTCCCTTACTTGGCTCTCTTATTCTGCCAAAGCATCACCTGCCAGCCTCATGAAACATAGGGATTGTGTTTTGAGAAAAGAGAGAATGAGCTTCTGCCAGCTGGATAGCTGCCTTCTCAGAATAAAAATCTTTTGAAGGATATGTATTAACTCCTTAACAAAGGCTAATTATAGGCCAACCAATAGTCAACACAAGGCATCTGTAGGTTCCTGACATTCATAACACTTAATCTAACAGATATCTGTCATCTCAAAATGAAAACCTCCCAAACATCTTAATCTGAAATTCAAGGATAGCATGAATATTTTAAAAACTTTCTTCTGCAGTCTAGTCAGCATGAAAAAGAACTATATTGTTGGGACTTCCCTGGTGGTCCACTGGTTAAGAATACACTCTGCAAATCAGGGGACAAGGACAATTCCTGCTACAGGAACTAAGGTACCATATGCCACAGATCATAAGTCCATGTGCCATAACTACCGAGCCCACTTGCCACAATGAGACAGTCTGTGTGCCACCACAAAAGATTCCACATGCCACAACTAAGACCCAAGGCAGCCAAATAAGTAACTTTTTACAAAAAGAACCGTACTGTTTTATGAAAGTTAAGTCTCAGACAAGAAGTAAATAAGCTAACTACACTATGCTGATCTCAGATTTCTGATTCTCAGTTCAGTTCAGTCACTCAGGCGTGTCCCAACTCTTTGCGACCCCATGACTGCAGCACACCAGACTTCCCTATCCCTCACCAACACCCGAAGCATACTCAAACTCATGTCCATCGAGTCGGTGATGCCATCCAATCATCTCATCCTACATCATCCCCTTCCCTCCCACTTCCAATCTTTCTCAGGATCAGGGTCTTTTCAAATGAGTCAGCTCTTTGCATCAGGTGGCCAATGGACTGGACTGTCAGCTTCAGCATCAGTCCTTCCAATGAATATTCCAGACTGATTTCCTTTAGGATAGACCGGCTGGATCTCCCTGCAGTCCAAGGGACTCTCAAGAGTCTTTTCCAACACCACAGTTCAAAAGCATCAATTCTTCGGTGCTCAGCTTTCTTTATAGTCCAACTCTCACATCCATACACAAACACTGGAAAAACCACAGGTTTGACTAAACGGACCTTTGCTGGCAAAGTAAAGGCTCTGCTTTTTAATATGCTGTCTAGGTTGGTCACAGTTTTTCTTCTTAGGAGCATGTGTCTTAATTTCATGGCTGCAGTCACCATCTGCAGTGATTTTGGAGCCCCCCAAAATAAAGTCTGTCACTGTTTCCATTGTTTCCCCATCTATTTGCCATAAAGTGATGGGACCAGATGCCATGATCTTAGTTTTCTGAATGTTGAGTTTTAAGACAAATTTTTCATCAAGAAGCGTTCTCTTGGCAAAACTCTGTTAGCCTTTGCTCTGCATCGTTTTGTATTCCAAGGCCAAATTTGCCTGTTACTCTAGATATCTCTTGACTTCCTACTTTTGCATTCCAGTCCCCTATAACGAAAAGGACATCTTTTTTGGGTATTAGTTCTAGAAGTTCTAGTTCTGATTCTAACCCAGGAAAATAATCTATCACTGATGAGTTAGAAATGTGGTCTTCTTTTAAATATTATTCCAGTTTATTAAATAATGATACAAGGTTTATGCCACATATTCCGATTATGTTTAAATGAAGATCTCGAAATATAAAGGCTTATGAAAAGTTTTATAGTCTTTATATAACATACACTATTTCCAACACATGAACAAATACAAAGAACAGAAACTTTTTTATATCTCAATTAGGCAATACTTAGCATCAATGATTAAACAAATCCACAAGCAAACAAAAAAATCCACTTTCTTCATTTTGATTATAAAAGGTGAAAATTCCTTTGCCACATTAACCAAAGGGAATGGGGGGAGGTGGGAACCTGTAGTCACAGCCCTGGAAATAAGGGGCCCGAGCCTCCCAGTTCTTCAAGTTCTTTTTCGGCTTAGAAACTTCAACAACTGTATTACTTTTTCAGAAAGAAGCAAAAGAAAAAAAATCAAAATAAGACTGTTCCATAAGGTAGTTAATAAATCTGTTAATAAAGAAATACTATATTTTTATTTTAAAAACCTGCTTTTACAGTGAGGCTTGGCTTTCTTTTCATTCTGGTGTGAACATGGACAGAGGAACCTGGTGGGCTACAATCCCTGGGGTCGCAAAGAGTCAGAACTAACTGAGCGCACACACACACACACACACACACACACACACGAACATGTACATATTTGAACAAACTGATATAATGAATATTGCATGGTATTCCATCTTTACATGGTCTTCAAAATTAACTTGCTTCTACTGTCCTAGGGGTTATGTGTACACTTAAAATGTCTTCTACATTAAAAGAAAAAAAAGTGGCTCATAAAAAAAAATCTCATAAAATAGTCATCCTTTAAGCTCAAGGAATGCAAAAGTGAAAGCCTTTCTATAGAAACCCTTACACCTCAGTGGAACTGTTCTGGTAAGAAAAAAAAAAAGTTCCTCTGTAAAGATATGATTCATTACAAGAGATGAGGCCTGAAAGGGCTCTGCTCTTCAGCATCACATTTGGAGCTGGTCAGGGAGAACTGGCGGAAAAGGCAATGGCACCCCACTCCAGTACTCTTGCCTGGAAAATCCCATGGACGGAGGAGGCTGGTAGGCTGCAGGAGCCGCCTAGTAGGCTGCAGGCCATGGGGTCACGAAGAGTCAGACACGACTGAGCAACTTCCCTTTCACTTTTCACTTTCATGCATTGGAGAAGGAAATGGCAACCCACTCCAGTGTTCTTGCCTGGAGAATCCCAGGGACGGGGGAGCCTGGTGGGCTGCCGTCTATGGGGTCGCACAGAGTCGGACACGACTGAAGTGACTTAGCAGCAGCAGACAGAACTGGACTTCCGCCTGAGTCTTGAAGCAATCAACACCCACTTGCTCTTCCAACCTCCGTTCGTGCCTTGAATCTTACTACTGGAACTAAAATTCTGCTTCACAAAAATCTTGTTTTCAGAGTCAGCATTAACAAAGAAGACAAGGTAAAGGTGATTGGGAGGAAAATTGTCCAATCTCCAAGAAAAACCTGTGTGGCTTCCATGTCACTTCAAGGGAGGAAGCAGCCCAGGAACTGGGCCGACTGGGAACCTACATTTACTGTAGAAGTGTCTGTCCTAGAGCCCCAGTGAGTATGTATTTAAGTTACTCTCAAAGGGTAGCACCGAAGGTACCCAAGTAAATATTAAATATTTACTTTCCTGGGGACGTCTTCTTGAAGTGTAAAGGTCATGGGGCGCTCAAAGTCACTATTTTGAAAAGAGTAAGATGAACACGGCAAAGAATGATATACCATTTTCAGAAAAAGAAGGAAGATACTACATACCTCTTCTCAAACTCTAGGTATACGAAAAATCGCTTTTCAAATTTCAAGCAATCACTTTCCATCCAAACCGATTAGGAAGTTCAAGACAAGAAATACTTTAATAAACAGGACCAGAACTAAAGTGAAACCTGGGAAATCTGGAAAAATCAAGTCTTTGATTCACTTGCAACCTTTTGCTAAGGAAAACATAATAAAACCTTAACCACTTTCTTTCACATGGCTTTTATCAAAGAACCTCATGATAAAATAATTCTCTTCAATACACCAGACCATTTATTTTTGGATTATGGCTTTATGAAAGCATGATGTAAACACACTTATCCTACAAGTCAAGTAGTAGCAACTACTATTTTCTTCATTTGATTCTCAGTATCAGTAGAGGTTATCATCCTCATCTTACAGACTGGGAAACAGAAACTTGTTAAAATCTAAAATTAGGAACATTACCTAAGGACCCAACTTGCTTAAAAACATCTCCCACCAACACAGACTTTGCCACCTTCCAAGCTAACATATTATACCATCCTGAGTTTAGAAATCAATACTTTGCAACAATTCCTCACAAGCCTCAAGGGGTAAAGGTTTAAAAATTACTTACCATAAGTGAAAGACCCTGCCAAAATAAGAAATTGCAAAGCACTGCAATGTTCCAGGGATCTATTTCCTACATTGTTCATACCTGAGGTATACCAGGTCTCTATGTGTGAACTTCAGCAGACACAAAGCCAAAGGCCCCCGGAAGTTCAGAACAATGACACTTTCTCAGAGGCTCTACTCCATGGTTCGGATGAGATGTTTTAGAACATCTGGGAGTCTCGGCTACAATCTGAGATGCATCAGGAGTTACTCCCTCCAAAGGAAACAATCCACAGTTCCTGACCTTCATGCAAGTTTTCTTCAGCAAGAAATGTGCATTTCATGTTATATTTGATGTGGAAGGGTACTTGGATGGTAAGAACTAGTGTCTGGATGTTACAGTTAATGCCATTAAATGTCTGGTACAGAGCACCCAAGGCCAAGACACAGCACTTCACACTAACACAGTTCTCACCTGTTACTCACACCTAAGCATCTGTGGCGGGTAAAGCAGTGGGAAAGACTGGAAGCTTTGATATTTCAGAAGTAAGCATTTTCAGAAGGATGTCTCATGCAGTCTTGTCACAAATTCAATTCCTTTAACTGCTTGTACGTCACAAAGAAAATAATATTCCAAGGACCAAGTCTCAACCAACTTGACCAAAACCCTTTACACAGAGCAAAAAACCCCTTCATTCTTCCATGTCTATAACAAGCAATGCAGGGTACCTGTGAAACCAGGGCGTCTGCCATTGTGAAGGACTCCAATTCATCGTACATGTTCTCACCACATTGACAGGGTTTGAGGCCAGGGCCCCTGCCAATCCAGAGCTAAAGCTTGAGAGGAAATGGGTCACACAATATCTCCCATCAGGTGCGAGAAAATCAGACGCTTCTCAGTGAGGTTGTAAACCCACAGCTCCATGCAGCCAACATTGGTGGCCCTCTGAGCAATAAGGGACACGCCTTTCCACAGTCCTCTTGTTCCCTCTTGCTAGTAAACGTTAATGAAGTTGCCTATTGTTCTCCTTGAAGAGTGCTGTTTTGTGCTGCCATCTGAATTTTCAGTACATTAGCTGGAATGGAAATGGTTGAGGATATGACTCCAGAGAGAATTCCACAGACCACATTTATAAGAAGGGTTTCATCTTCTGGGCACTTGACAAATAGCCGCTTCAAGCTCTGGTAGGTGCCTATCTTGATGGCGCCACAGGAAGCCTGGTGTAACATTGAAGGGTACTCCTCAAATACAGTGCTTTCAGGCCTTCCTCTCTGCCTATCCTCACTAACACATTCAACATTGCTCAATACTTGATTTCTTTAAAGTTTGCATCATTTTTCTGGTCTTGAATCTGGAGCCGTGTCTTGGTTAAATCAACTGGAAACTTACTGAACTCAGCTAGAGTGGTCAGGCCTCTGTATTCGAAGGGCTTCCAGTTCAGGGCCAACAAGCTCACCGCTGTCCCTTCTCCTTTGGTTCACAGAAGCATAGCCTCCAACAGGATTTTTCTAGGCAGAGGCAGCCCTGCACCTTCTCCTGCCCAGGCTTAGCAGCAGTTGGACAGAAAATGTGATCTTGATAATATCCTGAGTAGGTGAACACCTGACTCAATCATAATTTTTAAAACTATCAATCTGTTACTATCAACCCTGGAATTCCTAAAACAATTGGATCTATCCCATTATGTCTCTTTTTAACATAGTGTCTTTAAAAAATTTTTTTTATTAAAGTATAGTTGATGTACAATATTATATAAGTTACAAAAGTACAATATAGTGATTCACAATCTTTAAAGGTTATATTCACACTTATCATAAACTACTGACTGTATGCCCTGTGCTATACAATACATCCTGATTCATTTCATACAGAGTAACGTGTACCTCACAGTTCCCTCCCCAGGCCTGCCCCGCCCATCTTTCCTCTCCCCACTGGTAACCACCAGTTTGTTCTGCACATCTGTGAGTCTGCTTCTTTTCTGTTGTATTCACTAGTTTGCTTTATTTTTTAGATTCCACATATAAGTGATATCATACAGTAGTTGATTTTCTCTATACGACTTACTTAGCATAATATACTCCAAGTCTATTTGCGTTGTTGCAAATGGCAAAATTTCATCCTTCTTATGGCTGAGTAATACTGCATTGTATAGATATACATTCCTCTCTCAATGGACATTTAGGTTGCATCCATGTCCTGCCTATTACTGTAAATACTGCTGCTATGAACACTGCAGTGCATGTATCTTTTTGAATTAGTGTTTTTGTTTCTTTCTCATTCCTTAAAGATTTTTTACTTCATTATGCACTTACTAGTTTATAGAAAATAATATTTTTGACATAGTATATCATTCAATTCCATTTAACAATTACTGAACAGACATCTATTATGTACTAGCCGCTAGAGATGTATGGCTGAATATGCTTTATTTCTCATCCTCAAGGTTCTTAGTAAGAATAAAAATCATTCACAACTAGTTTAAACACAATAAATATGTGTGCTATCCTTGCAGTATAAACAAAATGCCAAGGAAATGCAGGTGAGTTAAATCTGCCTAAAAGTACTAAAGGGTTAACACAACTCTGTCACCTTAGGCAGAAACAAAATGAAGATAGATACGGAATCTTGACAGTCTATGGTGGGGCTGAGAACAGAGACACTCAAGACAGGCAAGAGTCAGAAGATCAAGAGGTAGAAACTGCCAACGTAATTCTTTCTAAAACTGCAAAACAGAACATCACTCTCATCTTTAAAACCCTTTAATTATTCCTCTTTCTCTACAGATTAAGATGCAAATTCTAGGACATAAAATAGTTTTTACTAACTGTTCCCTGAACTACCCGGGTGGCTCAGTGGTAAAGACTCTGCGTGTTAATGCAGGAGACAACGTTTGATCCCTGGATCATGAAGATCCCCCTGGAGAAGGAAATCCCAGGGACAGAGGAGCCTGGCAGGCTACAGTCCATGGGGTCCAAAAGAGTTGGATAAGATTTAGCAACTAGAAAACAACAACAACAACTGTTTCTTGCTTACTCTTACAGCCTTCTCTTCTATCACTTTAGCATTTTTACCTGTTTATAATTTCCCCCAGTAAGTCTTATCTGAGCCTTAGCAAAATGCAGTTCTTTCTGCTTAGAATGTACTTTAGGTCTCCAATGAACTCTGATTTCAAGAATCAGTACATCTGTGTTACTGTCCAAAAAGCCAGACACTAAATTCTCCTTCCTGTGCTACTCTGTAATTCTAGTTAGTATAAACCTGTGCAAAGGCACAGGGTTGCAAAGTGGTCTACTATGCCTGGGCAAACAATAAGAAGGTTCACTAGTGTCCAGAGTGTGTAGAATATGGATGTGAAATACTTGATCCCAGGATCAACATCCTGTTCATTTTCATATACTCTCTCACCTTGCAGCTACTGAATATGAACCAAGCAGAAAACAGAGAGTGAAAACAAAGATCCACACAGCTCTGGCAAACTACAATTTTTCAGTTAAATCTAGACCAATGCTCATTGCTTATATCCTTTTCTCGCCTAACACATTAATCTAGGTCATCACCTCATTCAGACCCAGTGCTCACTTCACATCCTCTTTTTGATGAAGACTAAGAGCATCAAGATAGGATCTTCCCATCAGACTCCTAGAGCACTCCTCCTATCATTTCCACCTGTGTATATAAATCCATATAAACAAACTCAGATCTCCCCATGCAGCCATTCTCTACCTGCTGTGTTCTGTCTTCCTTTTACTGTGTTGTTTTCCTGTCTTCCTTTTATTGCCAAATCTCGTTTTTCCTCATTCTCCAACCCTTCATTTTCCCTTCATGCATTTCCTCACACAACTAAACAATATTTATTTACTAAGCACCCACTAGGTACAAAGGACTATAAAACATCCAAAAAATAAAAGACAGTCCCCAATAATTCCTTTAGGCCTTCTAAAAACATCCCACTGAAGCTCTTTTCCCCACTTCACCCCTTATTTCCAGGACAGCCCGACTACCCTTTCATGATCTTCCACACAATCAACATTATCCTCTACACCAGAGTGTGAATTATATTTTGCTCATTTCTAATCTTCATTCTCCTCCTCCCATATACACATACAACATATTTCTTCTACTGCAAACTCACAGCCACAATTAGTCTGCAGCCCCATTATCTTATGTCTTTATTACTATACAGGGGCTTCCCTGCTGGCTCAGACAGTAAAGAATCTGCCTGCAATGCAGGAGACATGGGTTCAATCCCTGGGTCTGGAAGATGCCCTGGAGAAGGGAATGGCCATCCACTCCAGTATTCTTGCCTGGAGAATTCCATGGACAGAGGAGTAAGGCAGGCTATAGGCTATGGGGTTGCAGAGAGTCAGACATGACTGAGTGACTAACACTCTTCACTTTCACTTTATGTTACTGTACAGTCTCTTGCTTCTCTCTCCTGTAATAAATCAACCATATCACTTCTAAATCAAAGCTATGTATCATCTTTATCATGTTCCTTAACTACTGAAAAACCTTAAGTGGAATAAAACATAAGTATACAAAAAAAACTATGTGTTCTTTTTCTTAAACAGCTTTGAGATATAAATCACATACCAGATCATTTATGACAAGGCTGTATATTGGCAACTCGCTTATTTAATTTACATGCAAAGTGCATCATGCAAAATGCTGTGGTGGATGAATCACAAACTGGAATCAAAATTGCTGGGAGAAATATCAACAACCTCAGATATGCAGATGACACCATCCTAATGGCATAAAGTGAACAGGAACTAAAGAGCCTCTTGATGAATGTGAAAGAAGAGTAAAAAACCTGGCTTAAAACTCAACATCCAAAAAACTAAGATCATGGCATTTGGTTCCATCACTTCATGGCAAACAGGAGAGGAAAAAGTGGAAGCAGTGAGACTTATTTTCTTGGGCTCCAAAATCACTGACGGTGATCACAGCCATGAAATTCAAAGACTCTTGCTCCTTAGAAGACAAGATATGATAAACCTAGACAGTGTATTAAAAAGCAGAGACATCACTTTGCTGACAAAGGTCCGTATAGTCAAAGCTATGGGTTTTTCTAAGGAGGCATATGCGGATGTAAGAGCTGGACCATAAAAAAGGCTGCATGCTACAGAATTGATGCTTTCAAACTATGGTGCTGGAGAAGATTCTTCAGAGTTCCTTGGACAGCAAGGTGATCAAACCAATTAACCCTAAAGGAAATCAACCTTGAATATATTCATTGGAAGGACTGACGCTGAAACTGAAGTTCTAATACTTTGGCCACCTAATGTGAAGAGCCAACTCACTGGAAAAGATCCTGATGCTGGTAAAGATTGAGGGAAGGCGGAGAAGCGGGCAACAGAGGATGAGATGTGTGGATGGCATCACTGACTCAATGGAATGAGTTTGAGCAAACTCTGGGAGATAGTGAAGGACAGGGAAGCCTAGAATGCTGCAATCCATGGGGTCACAAAGAGTCAGACATGACTTAGCAACTGAACAACATCATTTACCCATTAAAACTATACAATTCAGGACTTCCCTGGTGGTCCAGTGGCTAAGACTCTGTGCTCCCAATGCAGGAGGCCTAGGTTCAATACCTGGTCAGGGAACTAGACGCCATATGCTGTATTAAGACCTGGCATAGCCTAACAAATATTTTTTTAAGTATACAATTCAAAGACATAGTCAAACTAATTTCAGAAAATCTTCATCACCTCAAAAGAAACCTCATAACCTTTAGCTATGGCCCTAACTACCCTTTTCACCATTCTCTAACCCTCTACCCTGCTGCTAAGTTGCTAAGTTGCTTCAGTCTTGTCCGACTCTGTGCGACCCCATAGACGGCAGCCCACCAGGCTACCCTGTTCCTGGGATTCTCCAGGCAAGAACACTGGAGTGGGTTGCCATTTCCTTCTCCAATGCATGAGTGAAAAGTGAAAGTGAAGTCGCTCAGTCGTGTCCGACTCTTAGTGACCCCATGGACTGCAGCCCACCAGGCTCCTCCATCCATGGGATTTTCCAGGCAAGAGTACTGGAGTGGAGTGCCATTGCCTTCTCCAACCCTCTACCCTAGGAAACCTCTAATGTAATTTTTCCCCCTTTTGGATTTCTCTCTTGGACTTTCACATGAATGGAATCACACAGTGTGTGATCTTTTGTCACTGGCTTCTTTCACCCAGCATAGTGCTTTCAAAGTTCACCTATGTAGCACGTTACCATGTAGAAGCTATCAGTCCTATTTCCTTTGTGGTCCAGCAGTACTCTATTTACAGATGTAACATATTTTGTTAGTCCACTGGTCTGCTGAAAGGTAGCTGGGTTGTTTCTACCTTTTGGTTATCCAGAATAATGCTGCTATGGATATCTGTGTACAAGTTTTTGTGTAAACATGTTTTCAAGTCTCTTGGGCATATGCCTAGAAATGAAATTGCTGAATCACATGGTAACTACGTTTAATCACTTGAGGAACTGCCAGATTGTTTTTCAGAGCAGCCTGACCACTTTAACATTCTTGTTGAAACATATAAGAGAGTTCAGGTTTCTCCATTTCCTCACCAACACTTGATATTATCTGACATTTTTACTCTAGCATTCCTAGTTGGTATGAAATAGTATGGTTTTTATTTGCATTTCTCTGACAACTAATGTTGTCAAGCATTTCATGTGCTTGTTGTTCATTTGCATATATCCTATTTGGAGGAAGCTCTACTCAGATCCTTTGGCCATTTTTAAATTGGGTTGTCTTTTTATTATTGGGTTCTAACAATTCTCCACATATTCCAGCTACTTATTAGATATATAATTTTCAAATACTTCCTCTCATTATGTGACAGTCTTTCCACTCTCTTGATGGTGTCCTTTAAGGCACAAATGTTATAATTCTGATAAAGTTTAATTTATTTACTCTTTTATTGTTCATGTTTTTGGTGTCATTATCCAAGAAACTAGTATGAAATCCAAGGTCATGGAGATTTATTCCTATATTTCCCCCTAAGACTTTTATAGTGTTATGTTTAGGACTTTGATCCATTTTGAGTTAATTTTTGTATATGTAGGAGTTAAGGGTCCATCTTCATTCTTCTGTGTGTCTTGCTCACATACAAATGGCTGTTGAAAAGACTTTTCTTCTTCTCTCCATTGAATGGCTCTGGTAGCCTATCAAAATTCAACTGAGCATAGATGTGTGGGTTTATATCTGGGTTCTCTATTGTGTTCCATTGGTCCTTGTACCAGCAAAGCACACCATCTAGATTACTACTGCTTTATAGTAAACCTTGAAATTGGGACATATAAGTCCTACTACTTTGTTCTTTTTCAATATTGTTTTGGCTAGTCTGGTCCCGTGCAATTGCACATGAATTTTAAAATCAGCTTGTCTATCTCCACAAATAAATCAGCTGATATTCCTTTGGGGATTATACTGAATCTGTAAAGTTTTGGGGGTACTACCATCTTAATAATGTTAAGTCTTACAATCAGTGAACACGGGGTGTTTTTCATTTATTTTGAGACATAAAGGTCTATATAATTTTAAGACTTCAGCATCTGTACCAGTAGATATATAAAAATTATTATGTAATGGTTAATCAAATATTTCCTATTAATTTAAAACTCAGGAAAAGCAGAGTTTACTAACCAATTCTAAGCTCATAAATCAAAGGACATACTGTGGCATTTTCAAAGAGAAAGTTTAAATGTCAGGGATAATTAGGAATTTCTCCCTGATGCCTTCATCATTCACTAAAAGGTATTAGTACCTTCAAAAAAAAAAAAAAAGTAGAAGATATTTAAATCCCTCCTCCAATTTTGAGAGGAAAAGAGAACTTAACAAAGAAAATGACCATTACTACCAGTATATATTAATTTGAAGTGTATAGATCACTGACTCAATGGACATGGGTTTGGGTGGACTCTAGGAGTTGGTGATGGACAGGGAGGCCTGGCATGCTGCGGTTCATGGGGTCGCAAAGAGTTGGACACGACTGAGCAACTGAATTGAACTGAAAATTGAACAGACCTAGATTTCTGTATTTAATTACAGGTAACCCCTTATAGATTGCCTGGGCAATCATCTGAGTTCTGTGTTGATAGATCACGATCAATACTGACGCTAACCCCAATGGGAAATAAGCATGTGCTTCATTCAATTTCCAAAATTAACTCTAATGGTTGAAAAGCTAAATTAGAAAAAGATGAAGACTTCTTCCCAGAAATCACTATTCCTCTAGCCTTTTTCTGCAGTAAGGCATTTAGCTGGGGCAAGGAGGAGGGGGAATATACCCACTTTATATCCACCCAAGCACCTAGAGTTTGCTAACTCTAGGGTTTCACCTGCACTGCAGAGCTGAAAAGGCAAGTATTCTACTTCCACAAAGAGTCAAATCTAAAACTCTTGGCTCTTTCACTACAATTGTCTGCATTAAGAGAGGCTGGCTAACATTCTGGGCCTTAATCAAGGATCACAGGCCCTTACTGAGCACACCAAGCAAAGGAAACCATTCCATACCAGTCACTAGCCGTTTATTCCACTACTTTAAAACCTAGTGCTGTTTTCTCCTCCACAATACATTGGCTTTTTAAAAAACTCCTTTCCAAATTCTACTTTCCTAGTATCTTTTCCTCCATCAGCAAACTTGAGACTTCATACTTCAAATATTAGGTAATAAGAGTCTTCTTTCCACTCTCTTATACAGCAATCTCAAGTTTTATGCCACATACCTAAGAATATTTTAACGAACTAGTACACAGAATTCTTAGGATACTTGTCAAATAAGAAATGAATATGCAAACTATCCTCACAAAGTATCACATATTGGAATACTGGACAATACTGCCAATGCAGGGGACATAAAAGACGTGGGTTCAATCTCTGGGTCGGGAAGATCCCCTGGAGTAGGAAATGGCAACCCACTCCAGTATTCTTGCCTGGAAAACTCCAGACAAGAGAAGCCTGGTGGGCTACAGTTCATGGGGCTGCAAAGTCAGGACATGACTGAGTGAGTGAGCCATGTATAAATATAATAAATACTCATAACATGACTTCAAAACATTTCAAGATATCCTGTGTCTTAAGTGTAATTTCATCATATGCCATTATTTTTAAAACGTAAAAAATATATTAGTACATTCTAAATTATTCAATTAATCAGAATATTCATTAAAACAAGTCATCCAATTCCTTAACCTCTCACTCTGTGAGTTGAAGGTCTTCCAGAACTTACTGGACTATATATTATAGCAGCACCCAAGCCATCACCTCGCACAAAGCATTTTTTAAAAATTGCGTTCTGGGTAAAGGAGTGTGTACTAAAAAGAATCTATGGGGAGGGAAGATACTAGAACATTCAATGACACCTCAAATCACACATTTTACAGCTTAGTTATGTAAACCTTTTTATACAGGACAAAGGCATGAGAAAGAGATTTGGTATTAGCAAACAGCTCAGAAAGAAACTCTACTTCCCCCCAAACCATACAGCTACCTCTCCTCCCTCAGAAAAAGACCTGCTAGGAATAAGTGAAGTCCTTTCAAATACATTGGACTGTCTCACATTGAGTTATGATTATCCATAACTGCAAAAAAAAAAAACCAACCACCCAAATCTGAATATAATTACAACATCCAATCTTGAAATAAAGATTACAGTGTATGGAAAAACCATCCTGCAAACTACTTTGGGAAGAAAGAGATGGGCAGTCAGAGCTGAGGGATTATCAACAAAGTCCTTTTCCTCACTTCATTCCATTAAAATTTCTACAAGCACACCCAAGGGTGGAGAAAGTACTTGTATGCAAGGAAAGGAAAGTGTCTTGAAAATTACCAAAAAGTTCAGAGAACTGTGAGTTTTACGGGATCCCTATAAGTATCATTATTCTTCCCAAATAGTCTCACTGCTCAACCAGGACTGTGAGAATTCCCCAGAAAGAATGCGCGCACACACACACACACACAGAGGACTCAGTCAGCCACTGCGCTGACATCTGAAAGTTCCGGTTAGCTGCCACTAATTCCAGCGAAGCATTTACTGTCCCTCCAGGTATCTCAGGCCACCTGATCCAGGCACCTGTGCACCTCGGCGCCTGACCAGCACCAGCTGAACTCATCCCCCAGGAAGGTACCAGCTCAGAAGAAGCAAATGACCTCAGGACGAACACACAAGTCAGCCCACCCTCCGTACCGGCAAGTCCACGCTGACGTCGGTCCCATCCAGAAGAGACACCCGGCAGGTGATCACCGACCGCGCGTCCCCGGCCGCAGGGATGTGCGTGGCTGCGCGCTGGGCCTCACGGAGCCGGTCCTTCTCCGCCTGTTTGCGCATCGAGCGGCGCCCGAGCGTCCTGCGGAAGAAGCTCAACATCTTGTCACTGCGGAACCAAGAGAAAAAGGGGTCAGTGTTCTCCCACAATCTGCTCTCAGACAAATGGCATAGTTTAGTAAAGTTCTGTGGACATTAGAGATATGTTATTTAAAAAAGCACCTGGTCAAGTAAATTGGAAAAAAATTAAAACTGGCGACTTTAAAGACCCTAACATAAAATAGAGCTCACGGCATTGAGCTCACAGCAATTTTAAGTTTTCTGGACTATGTTGTAAGGAGCTAATCTGCCAAGAGAGGGGTAAACATTTATTAAGTTCATCAGGTCTTTTGGGTCAATAAATTATGTGTACAACAGTCATATACCTCTACAAACACTAGGATACGATGCCATACACTAAGGTGCCCTTTGATAATAACAACTATCCTAAGAAGTTTCCTTCCTTCTCTCACCATTTATAGTACTAACACAAAAATGATCACCTATTTTAGCTAAAATACAAATATAATTCAAATGTAAGTTTTTATCACATATTCTACTATTACTTACAGACTTTAAGCTGCTACAGAATATAAACAATTCTTTACAACGTCAAATTAATGCTAGTTTCCTTACCTCCATTAAGAACATTAAAGTTAATCAAAATAATTAAGAAGTTAAAAACAGCACATATAAAATGAAAACATCATAAAAACTACCTTGCTAATCTAAAGTTTAACTTCCAAAACTAAGAAGAGTTTTAGAAAAATAAGTACATGTAACTAAGCCAAGAAATAAATTATTAATTACAGAGAAAACAAGTTGTGCAGAGAGGGAAATAATCACAGTGCACTTTATGACTCAGCTAATAATTAAGTCATAATATATTAATATTAATACTGATCTAACCGTAAGTATAAAGTAAATTCAAGAGGAGGTGGCTAATACAGGTAAGGGTGAACAGAGAGTTAATCCCTCATCTTGCCTGGTAGGAATTCAATAGGTAGTTCATGAAACTACGCCAAACTAAAAATCAAGAAGCAGCAATGAGCTTATTATTTAAAATATGGAAGTGGTTGCCTTAAGGAGGAAGAAAAATTCAGGAGAATGCTCTTTTTTGGAAGAAGACTTCATATCAGATGACTCTTACCACTAGATAAACTTGATAAAAATAAAAGCTAATTTAAAAATAAACAAATGCTATTACATGAAAACATAAGTATCCATAAAGATTACTGTACATATAGTACAAGTAATGACTTAAGTGAAAGTCATTCAGTCATGTCTGACTCTGCCATCCCATGGACCCCATGACATTCTAGAGGCCCGAATGCTGAAGTGGGTAGCCGTTCCCTTCTCCAGAGGATCTTTCCAACCCAGCGATCGAACCCAGGTCTCCTGCACTGCAGGTGGATTCTTTACCAGCTGAGCCACCTTCCAGCATAAAAAACTGGCAAAGCCACCATACCTGTCATTTGTACATTCATCTGTTTATACCTTAAAGAAATAGCTAAAATTTCAGATAGTGTTTCAGTTTACAAAGCACTCACACATAACATCTGGGCCCAGTCTCTTCCGCCAGGCTTCTTTTCCTGTGGACAATGCTCCCTTTGGACCTTGCTAGCCAGTCTCATTTCAGCTGCCTACAAAAGGCTGTACTTATCACCCCAAGGCTTCTAACCCCCTTATGTCAGAGGATCCCTACTTGTTCCTTTTAACTTAACTCTACCTGTATCTCCCCTGAGCAACATTCTCTGACATCTGAAGAGTTAGTCATTCCCATAAGACTTTCACTGAACCACGAAAATATTTTTGTCTCACTAATCGCATTTTAATTATTCATTTACATGCCTGTCTCCTTTACTATAAGCTCCTGAAGGATACAATTCCTACTTTGAATAGTTAGCCACTTAGTACATTTCATCATCAAATGCAACAAATGTTTACTTTGGAGATTGGAGTAAACAATCTCCATTGGTACTCAGAAAAACTCCCTAAAAATACTGTCTTATTTTGATAAGCAAACTAAAAAGTCACAGAAATTAAACCACTAACCAGGTCCATTATGTAGTAAATAGTGAAGACACGGGCTCAAACTGATTTTCTGACTCCAAATCTTGGTCTTTCATGCAAAACTCACATTGTAGAAATAAGAAAGAAATTATCAAAGACCACAGCTAAAAAGATGCTGAGTAAAAATACAATCATAAAACATACAAGATGAATTTGTTTTTTAAAACTTAATTCAGCATATTCAAGAAATAAACAGCAAGCAGATTAAAAAAGAGAGAGATACAAAGGAACTACAGATTCAGAGATAATCACAAAGTGTGGAACTATTTTAGATTCTTCTTAAGTTATCAGATGTTATCAATGAGAGAAGCTAGGTGAAAGATACATGGGAACTCTACTACTGTAACTTTGACATAAGTCTAAAATTATCTCAAACTAAAACATTTTGTCAATCATATTTACTATTATATATATATAACTTATAAGAAGTCTTGCATAACCAGCTGATGTTTTAAACTAAATGCATTTGTAAACATTTGATAAAAATAAAAGCTGAAATATTAAATTATATAACATTTTAAAAATAATTCAGTAGCTATACATTGAGAATTACAACCTCATTTTACAAGTATGAATACTCCTATGTAATTAGATAAACTTGTAAAACCATGACAGTTGTCATCTGAACTTTCTATTATACACATACACATCTGAACACCAACTGGATTGTTTATGATAATCAAGGAAGTACTACCAACTTTCTTTTGGATAAAATAGTGGCATTAAAATATGTTTTTTAAGAATAATCTTAACCTTTTAAAAATACATACTGAAACATTTATAGAAGAAATTATATGATTTCTAGGACTCACATCAAAATAATACAAGGAAGGGAGTTAAGTGGGAAGAGATGAGACAAACTGACCAGATTACTGGCCATCAACTGTTGAAGCTGATGGGGACATAGAAACTAATAATATTCTTATGACTACTTCTGTATATGTTGAATTTTTCCATAATAAAAAAGCTTTTTTAAGGGAAAAAATGCTCAAAATACACTACAACTTTGTGCTTCCTACGAAGTAAATGAATTATAAAACAAGTTTTCTTTCACCTCCTCCTACATCTTAAAACTAAAATTCATTATACAAGTAGAGTTAACTTGCTAAGGAAAAATACAACTTCTTTCTTATTTAATATCTATGTATTTTGGGTTTTTTTTTATTTTTAAAATCTTTAATTCTTACATGTGTTCCCAAACATGAACCCCCCTCCCACCTCTCTCCCCATAACATCTCTGTGGGTCATCCCCATGCACCAGCCCCAAATTATCTATGTATTTTGAACTATGAAACTCAATACCACAAACAAGTTTTTTTATTAAAAAAAATATGAAAACACTTGTAAGAAAACAAATTTCAGATGTGCTAAAGAAGTAAAAGTACTAGGAAAAAACAAACATTATATTAGGGTGATGGGCTGTTAAATTGTTTTCTGCAAAAAATTTTTTTGAAGGATTAACATGCAGTTAAAGAAAGAACTATTGTACATAGTTAAGATAAACAACCCAAAGAGAAAAAAATGGACACGATATGAAGAAACAAGCTCTAAAAGACGACATGCAATACAGAAATACTCATTACAAAGATGTGCGACCTCAGTAGTAACCAAGGAAATCCAAATTAAAAATATAAGATACTGTCATTTAAAAGACTCTAGATATCCAGTATTGAAAAGGATATGTGAAAAACAATGACGTTCACACACACACTTTCACACAGCAATTCTATTTCTGGTAGGATATCCTAAAAAGAAATGTCCCATATGCGCTTCAAGCCACAGAAACAAGAATTTTCAGGGCATAATTAAGAAAACGTTAAATGCCTCTACCAACACGCAAGTAGTTATAATACTTAATAATGGTTATAATGGTTTATCCAACGGCATAGAACACAGCTGTTTTTACAAAATACAGCTGACACAGACACTTTATATATACACACACACAAAAGCATTAGGACACACAAACTTAAATGAGGCTATCTCTAGAAAGGGTCGTGTGGAGGTATTTAACTTTTCTATAATAATATATTAATATGTTAGTTTATTTTTTTAATTTATTGTTTTTAAAAGCTTTGCCACATTCACTTTTCCCCACCCCGCCCCCACTCCCAGCACCCTTCATCAAGCCACAGCAGAGGATTTAAGCAACCACCAATCAAATTCCTGTTAACAATCTTTAACTGCCTTGCTCTCGGCTCCAGCTCCTCCTCCGCCCCGACCCTTCCGGCGCCCACTCCCCTCAGCTCGCTCCGCTCTAGTAACTCTTCCACTCAGCCCAAGCGTCTTTCAACTGGGGCCCTTTTTTCCGCCTTAGCTGCTCCAGCTTTCTGGAATGCCCCTTCCCCTTCAACTACCCGCCCCTCCCACCCCCTTACCCTAACCCCCGCCTCCCACTTCACAAGGCCATCTTCAGATTTCTGGCTTAAATGTCTTTTCCTCAGAAAATCATTCCCTCCTTTCTAAATCAGGGTCTCCTTTTAGTACCCCTAGAGTGCTCTTTGTAACCCTCAAGATAGCAACTTGTATTTTACTGGGTATTTGCCCCACCAAGACGCAAGGAGAGACCTAGTCTGACTCGTTCCTCGCGGTGACCCAGCAGGCACTGCAATATGCCTATCAGGCGCTCAATAAGGAGCTTGTCTGAAATGACACAATGGAATTTTTGGATGGTAGATATATATATATACACACACACACACATATTTTTTTAATAGTATTGAATCTATTACGCCTGACTTTTCAGCTATGAACTAGGAAGAGTTTAAGTTGGAAACTGCAAACCGAAGTCATCCATTTACCACCTAAATTAACTTTTTCATACATACCTAAAATTCAAAAGTTTGTCGTGACATGTATACACTCTCCTGTGACTGGCGGACGCAACCTTTGATGAACAATTGCTACCCTCACCCCAAGGAAATATTACTTGCAGCAAGTTAAGAACACCCTGGGTCTTTCTAAAACCCTGTCGCCAGTACTTGCTTTCTGACAAAGCTATAAGCCAACCTACAGCGAACACCATCAGGATATTAACACCCTTCATCCTAGTCATCCCAAGACAGAAAGTATCTGCAAGGGACTAATTAAACAATTAATCACACATGTGGTTTCCAAGTGACCTTTACCTGAAGAAGAAAACCTGCAAACTAGCTTATGTACAAACAATCCACTGTGTCAGATTCAGCAACCTGGTACAGGACAGAAATGGAATGAAAGGAAACTTTTTCCTAACTCTGAAAAACACACTTGACATTAAAACGTAGCCTAAAGGTATAAAAGACTCGGCTATTGCTGGTCAGACAGCAGAACCATAAAGGTTTGCACTACTGAAGCCGACCCCAGGAGCCATACATTGGGCCCGGCCGCGGGGCGCAGGGGAAAGCAGGTCCCGGAGCCCCCACACCCCTACCCCCACGCCGGACACCTGCCGGTCTGCCTCCAGTGCGCGTCAGCCCTGCGCACTCGCTACCAGTCATCGGTAAGTCCCGGAGCGGCCACGTCCGCCCGCAGGTGGACGCCCGTCCGGCCTCCCTCCCTCCCTCCGCGCCGGCCCCTCGGCCGCCGCCCGCCCGCCCCTCGCGGGACATGTTTGGCTGCCGACCTCGAAGCGCCGGGCGGCCTGAGGGTCCTGGGCGAGGCCACAGCCCCGGTGCAGACGAGGAGGGCGTGAGGAGCCAAGCGGGTGGCGCGCTTACCTGGCGGCGACCACTCGAAGCCACTAGAGGGGAGAGGGCCGCGTGAGGCGGCGAGGGGGGCGGCTCCGGGGAAACGCTGAGAAATGGCGGCCAGAGGCGCGCCCACCGCACTAATCCCGACGGACCCCAGCCGCAACCGCCCCTCCCTTAAAACCCCTAAGCTCCGCCCTAGAGGCCGGGCACGCCTCTCTTAAATGGGCAATGACACCGCCCCGGAAATGGCGGGGCGGGGCGATGCTCGGGTTAAAGCGGCGATGCCGACCTGGCTCAAGACCTGACCGCAGGTTTAAAGGGGCGCTGCCAAAGCCGGGTCCCCTGAGGGTGCGCGCCCGCGGCCTCCCCCACGTTAGTCCTGTCACAGAGGCGGCTTACTCTGCAGACGGAGTCCGGCGTCAGGTACCGCTAGGACATGCTGTCAGCCCTTCAACAAATTACTTCACTCAGCAAATATTTACTTGCCGGGTTGTATTCTGGAGACAAGAACAGTAAGGCAGCGGCGGGAAATAGGAAATTTCTGTTTAATAGGGAACATTACATCCTTTCTGTGTACGGAGAATTCAGGGAAGTGCCTGCGGTGGGCCAGGGTGTATTCTGGACAGTGGCGATACCACGGATAAACGGGGCAAAAAGAGCTCTCGTAGGCCTTCAGAGCTGGCAGGAAAGACAGAAAGTGAATGTCACCGGATAGTAAAATTCAGCACTATTCGTGATTCTCCGTAGGCACTAGGGTTGCGTGCGTGCGTGCTAAGTCGCTTCGGTCGCGTCGGACTCTTTGCGACACCATGGACTGTATCCCGCCAGGCTCCTCAGTCCATGGGATTTTGCAGGCAAGAATACTGGAAAGTGAAAAGTGAAGTCGCTCAGTCGTGTCCGACTCTTTGCGACCCCGTGGACTGTAACTATAGCCCACCAGGCTCCTCCGTCCATGGGATTGTCCAGGCAAGAATACAGTCCACCAGGCTCCTCCGTCCATGGGATTCTCCAGGCAAGAATACTGGAGTGGATTGCCATTTCCTTCCCCAGAGGATCTTCCCGACCCAGGGATCGAACGCCGGTCTCCAGCAGGCAGACGCTTTAACCTCTGAGCCACCAGGGGTTGCCATTTCCTACTCCCTGTGGTCTTCCAGACCCAGGGATTGAGTCTGGGTCGCCTGTGTCTCCTGCATGGGCAGGCGAATTCTTCAGCACTGCGCCACCGCAAAAGCCCCAGGTACTAGAGTTCAGTTCAGTTCAGTTGCTCAGTCGTGTCCGACTCTTTGCGACCCCATGAATCGCAGCACGCCAGGCCTCCCTGTCCATCACCAACTCCCGGAGTTCACTCAGATTCACGTCCATCGAGTCAGTGATGCCATCCAGCCATCTCATCCTCTGTCGTCCCCTTCTCCTCCTGCCCCCAATCCCTCCCAGCATCAGGGTCTTTTCCAATGAATCAACTCTTCGCATGAGGTGGCCAAAGTACTGGAGTTTCAGCTTTAGCATCATTCCTTCCAAAGAAATCCCAGGGCTGATCTCCTTCAGAATGGACTGGTTGGATCTCCTTGCAGTCCAAGGGACTCTCAAGAGTCTTCTCCAACACCACAGTTCAAAAGCATCAATTCTTCGTGCTCAGCCTTCTTCACAGTCCAACTCACATGCACACATGACCACAGGAAAAACCATAGCCTTGACTAGACGGACCTTAGTCGGCAAAGTAATGTCTCTGCTTTTGAATATGCTATCTAGGTTGATCATAACTTTTCTTCCAAGGAGTAAGTGTCGTTTAATTTCATGGCTGCAGTCACCATCTGCAGTGATTTTGGAGCCCAAAATAAAGTCTGACACTGTTTCCACTGTTTCCCCATCTATTTCCCACGAAGTGATGGGACCTGATGCCATGATCTTCGTTTTCTGAATGTTGAGCTTTAAACCAACTTTTTCACTCTCCACTGTCACTTTCATTAAGAGGCTTTTGAGTTCCTCTTCACTTTCTGCCATGAGGGTGGTGTCATCTGCATATCTGAGCTTATTGATATTTCTCCCGGCAATCTTGATTCCAGCTTGTGTTTCTTCCAGTCCAGCGTTTCTCATGATGTACTCTGCATAGAAGTTAAATAAGCAGGGTGACAATATACAGACTTGACGAACTCCTTTTCCTATTTGGAACCAGTCTGTTGTTCCATGTCCAGTTCTAACTGTTGATTCCTGATCTGGATGCAGATTTCTCAAGAGGCAGGTCAGGTGGTCTGGTATTCCCATCTCTTTCAGAATTTTCCACAGTTTCTTGTGATCCACACAGTCAAAGGCTTTGGCATAGTCAAGAAGGGAGGAATAGATGTTTTTCTGGAACTCCCTTGCTTTTCCCATGATCCAGCAGATGTTAGCAATTTGATCTCTGGTTCCTCTGCCTTTTCTAAAACCAGCTTGAACATCAGAAAGTTCATGGTTCACGTATTGCTGAAGCCTGGCTTGGAGAATTTTGAGTATTACTTTACTAGCATGTGAGATGAGTGCAATTGTGCAGTAGTTTGAGCATTCTTTGGCATTGCCTTTCTTTGGGATTGGAATGAAAACTGACCTTTTCCAGTCCTGTGGCCACTGCTGAGTTTTCCAAATTTGCTGGCATATTGAGTGCAGCACTTTCACAGCATCATCTTTTAGGATTTGAAATAGCTCAACTGGAATGCCATCACCTCCACTAGCTTTGTTGGTAGTGATGCTCTCTAAGGCCCACTTGAATTCACATTCCAGGATGTCTGGCTCTAGAGTTAGGCATTGCTAAATGACATAAAGAAAACTAGAAGCCGGGACAGAGGGAGGACTGGTGATCTTACACAGACTGGTAGGGAAAAAGAAAAGTCTTGGAGTTAGGGCCTGAAGGAGGTGAAGACACGCCCCTGCATGGCCTGCTCGGTAAGCAGGGTGGCTAGGGGTAGGGGCAGAGGGAAGAGCCCTGGGACAGAGGCAAGTCAGACAAGACAGAACTGAGCTGAAGGGGCCCCCAGACCTTGGGCAGAGCATTGAGGGGTTCAGTGGAGGACCTGCTGGCTGGAAGAAGGGCTCTTCCTAGGCTTTGGCACTGCTCCAAATCTGAACAGCTGGGCTTGGTAAGCACAGCTGGCTTCTGCCCTCTGTGTTGTGAGCTGGGGCAGTTCAACAGGAACTGGAGTTGCCTAAAGGGCTTCACTCATCTGCGTGGCATCTCAGCTGGGGTGGCTCTTAGGAGCAACTGGGTTGTCTTGGGATCTCCAGCAGGGTACTTGAAATGACTCAAGCCCCTCAGAGTGAAAACTGAAGCTCCAAGACCTACTAAGGGCAACACCCAGAATCACACAAAGTCACTTCTGTTCTCTGTTATTGGGTGAAGCATGTCAGAAGGCAGTTTCAGGGATAGGAACAAGATTCCACCTCTATTTTTTTTTCCTAATAGTATTAAAGTGTTATTGTTGTTCAGTTGCTCTGTCATGTCCAACTCTTTGCAACCCCATGAACTGCACCACACCAGGCTTCCCTTTCCTTCACTATCTCCCAGAGTTTTCTGGAACTCATGTCCATCCAGTTGGAGATGCCATCCAACCATCTCATCCTCTGTTGACCCCTTCTCTTCTTCCCCTCAATCTTTCCCAGAACCAGGGTCTTTTCCAATGAGTTGGCTCTTCACATCAGATGGCCAAAGTATTGGAGCTTCAGCTTCAGTCCTTCCAATAAATATACAAGGTTAATTTTCTTTAGGATTAACTGGTTTGATCTCCTTGCTGTCCAAGGGACTCTCAAGAGTCTTCTCCAACACCACAATTTGAAAGCATCAATTCTTTGGTGTTCAGCCTTCTTGATGGTTCAACTCTCACATCTGTACATGACTACTGGAAAAACCATAGCTTTGACTATATGACCCTTGTTGGCAATGTGATGTCTCTGCTTTTTAGTATGCTGTCAGGGTTTGTCATATCTTTTCTTCAAGGAGCAAGCATCTTTGAATTTCATGGCTGCAGTCACTGTCCACAGTGATTTTGGAGCCCAAGAAAAACTGTTTGCAATTACAGTATTAAAGTAGAGAAGCTTTCTTTCTCTACTTTTAAAAAATAGCTTCATCAATAAGTGATCTTTGAATTTTAGCTCAATAAAAAAGCAATGATACAGCCATTAAAAAGAATGAAATGATGCCATGGATGGACCTAGAGATTATCATATTAAGTGAAGCAAATCAAAAAGACAAATACCATATGATGTCACTTATATTTAAAATCTAAAATATGATACCAATGAACTTATCTACAAAACAGAAACTCACAGACACAGAGAACAAACTTGTGACTGCCTAGGAGGAGAGGGTAGGAGAGGGATGGATTGGAAGTTTGGTATTAGCAGGGGCAAACTATAATATACAAAATGGATGAACAACAAGGTCCTACTACATAGCACAGGAAACTATATTCAACATCCTGTGATAAACCATAATGGAAAAGAATATGAAAGAAGAAGGTATATATATGTATAATTGAGTCACTACCCTGTACAGCAGAAATCAACACAACATTGTAAATCAACTATACTTAAAAAAAAAAATAATGATGACAATGATGCATCATTGGGGGAGGGAACCGGTCATGTACAGATGAAACCAAAAAGGGCCAGGGCATGAAGCTGGGTGATATAATCATTAAAATATTCTGTCATTTTATGTACAGGTTTACATTTTTTTCCATAGTAAAAAGTTTCTATAAAAAACTATCTGGGCCATGTACCCCATGGAAAGCCTTCCTGAGACCCAGGAATTAGATTACACTGTTTGAAAACTGTTTGGTCTTGAGTGCCATCCACTCAGTCTATCAGGGCTATCTCTACCCAAGCATTACCAGTGTTTATACAGGTGAAAGCTGTATTGTACTTTTTCTGTTTACTGATTAACAATGGAAACATTCTGTTAATATTTATAAATCTGCTTCATTGTCCTAAATTGTTGCCTAGCACACTAGTTAGAGAAAGGGTCCTCTTCTCCCCTTCTGCTTTTTGCTGTCTCCTGTCAAAGGTGGTGGGCTTCCCAGGTGGCGCTAGTGGTAAAGAACCTGCCTGTCAATGCAGGAGACATAAGAGACAGGTTCAATCCCTGGGTTGGGAAGATCCCCTGGAGGAGGGCATGGCAACCCACTCCAGTATTCTTGCCTGGAGAATCCCATGGACAGAGGAGCCTGGTGGGCTACAGTCCATGGGGCTGCAAAGAATCAGACATGACTGAAGCAATTTAGCATACAGCGTGCACATCAAGGGTGGTGTTGGGGTGAGAGAAATAGGCTGAGAAAGATTGTTATAGGTTGAAACAAATATGAAATCTTGGTGGATGAAACCTAAGGACCTAAGTCATAGGCGGGTGTGCTCTGATCATGAAAGATTATTCCCTGTAACAATTCATCCCCTCACCAAATCCCCTCTTCAATCATAGATACCCTCTGCAACATTCCTGTTTTGTGGTGAATTAGCCCACTAACTCGGAGGAGGCAATGGCAACCCACTTCAGTACTCTTGCCTGGAAAATCCCATGGACAGAGGAGCCTGGTAGGCTGCAGTCCATGGGGTCGCTAAGAGTCGGACACGACTGAGCAACTTCACTTTCACTTTTCACTTTCATGCATTGGAGAAGGAAATGGCAACCCACTCCAGTGTTCTTGCCTGGAGAATTCCAGGGACGGTGGAGCCTGGTGGGCTGCTATCTAGGGGGTCTCACAGAGTCAGATGCGACTGAAGCGACTTAGCAGCAGCAGCAGCAGCAGCCAGCTAACTGCCTCCTACATGAGATAGAGAATTCGGTCTCCTTAAACACAGCTGAATTAAGTAAAAATACACTTGGCTGCAAGTAATAGAGAACACGATTAACTGTAGCTTAAAAACATGATTTTTTTTAACCTAAGTAATCTAAAGGTAGTTGGCTGCCTATAGTGGTTCAGGTCAACAGTCCTATAGAATCCAAACTCTTACTTTTTCTATTCTGCCATCCTTAGTATGTTGATTCTGGTTTTTATGCTTTTAGCCTGCTGACCACAGGAGGGCTGCAGTGTTTCCAGCTCTTCTTCCTGAGTTTCAGAAATGAAAGGGAATGGGGAAAATAACTCCTCTTCCTGTAGCCTTGTCTTTTTTGGGGGGGCGGGGGGCGTTGCACCATAAGGTTTGCAGGATCTTTGTTTCCTGAACTCTCAGGTCCACAGGAGTAAAAGTGTTGAATCTTAACCACTGGACCACCAGGGAATTCCTAGTAAGGCTGTGTCTTTAATTCAGGGAAGGACGTCCCAACACACCCTGTCTCATTGAATGGGATTAACTGCCTGAAATAGCAGGAGAAAAGGATACCATCATTGGTTTAGACCAATTAAAATTCACACTTGGGGTTTAGGGGAGAACCTGCTGTCTCTGAGATTAAGGGCTCATTATCAGCTTCTTTAAAAAGTCCAAGATCTACTAGCAGGCAAGACAGGGTGTTATTAGGAAGAATGACTGTGGGCAAGGTATTGAAAGTGCCGACTAGAATAACCCACTTTTGGTGGAATGGTCCTGGCCATGGAAAGATTTTTCCTCTAGTGAATGAACATCCTTACCCTAGATTTCCACCAGTATTTTAGGTCCTGGTTTTCTCTCTGCAGTCAGAGAGGAGTGGATCCAGGTTTTGTTAGTTCTGAAAACCAAACAGTTGTGGGGGGCAGGGGGAGGGGGGCTTAAATGAAATAAGACAAATTTTAAGATTTAAAATGAGAATTAGGGTCTTGGAAGGGGCCCATACAAGTCAGGAGCCCTAAAGCTTAAACCTGATGATCTTCATGGTAAATCTGCCTTTGCCCACAAGATAGTTGCTCTTTCACATCACAGCCCTTTAAATAATGAGGACATTGGTCCCAAGTCTACAAAATCCTCTCCTTTTGTCCTGATTTCCAAGCTCCTTACTTTCTCAGTCAATTTGGCTGAACTGGTTCACACTGGTGGGGCTATTCATGCTGAGGCATCCTGAGCAGAAAGAATTCCAGAATGAGAGTCAGTCTTACTGGAGGCTGAAGGGGCTCTGCCTTCCAAAAGCCTCCATTGTGAAAAGACCCTTGGTGATTAGTAGAACAATTCAGAAGTCAGTGTGTGACTTCCAATAAATGGCACTGTCCTGTCTGCCTTGACCCTTGAATTGTTCACTCTGGAGGCCAGCAGCCACCATGTGAAGATACTCAAGAAGCCGTAGGTAGCCACCTGGATGGAGAGGAACTGAGGCGCCCCCTCCAACAGCCAGCACCCAGTTGCCCGTCATGTAGGTGGGCTATGCTCCAGCCCCTCAAGCATTCCTGTGACAAGGCCCCACCAATATGTATCTGTGACTGAGTCAGAACCACCTACCTCCTGTCCCACAGAAACTATGAGCAGTAGTAAATATCTGTTGCTATTTTAAGCCATGAAAAAAAGGAAGGAAAGAGAAAGAGAGAAAGGAATAAAGAAAGAAAAGACCCTTTTGTTGTTTGTTGTTCAGTTGCTCAGTTGTGTCCAACTCTTTGGGACCCCATGGACTGCAGCATGCCAGGCTTCTCTGTCCTTCACTATCTCCCAGAGCTTGCTCAAATTCATGTCCATTAAGTTGGTGATACCATACAAACATCTCATCCTCTGTCGTCCCCTTCTCCTCCTGCCTTCAATTTTTCCTAGCATCAAGGTCTTTCCAGTGAGTCGGCTCTTCACATCAGGTGGCCAAATTATTGGAACTTCAGCTTCAACATCAGTCCTTCCAATGAATATTCAGGGTTGATTTCTTTAGGATTGACTGGACAGTGGAAATCAGGAAGAGTTTGTTTTCCAGACACTGGATCAGAGGAGTACTAACTAGTCAAAAATGCACATAAGTGAAAAAACAGAACACAAAAACTCATTAGGAAATACCACTAAGAGTTTCATTAGCATACAGCAGTCTAGACTTCAATTCAGAAGCTAAAAGATCCAAAATAAGTCTGTAAAATGAGGATGATACCACCTTCCTAACAGGGCAGGTATGAGATTGGCATAAAATAACTTATCTGAAACGTTTTCAGAAGCACACAACACTACATATAATGTAAATGTTACCGTCCAAGGAACAAAGGTACTTATGCACTGCCAGTGGCAGAGGCAGGGTCAGCAGTGTAGCGGGGTCTGTAGCCTGGACCTGGGTTCATGCACTTGCATGGATTCCTTTACTCAGCTAAGTCCCTCTTGAGCCAGAATCTCATGTCTGCAAGTTCTCCCTCCCTCTCTTTGCAAGCATTCTTGGCAGGAGTAAGATCTTAAACTAATTCATACTAAAGTATTAGCCACACAGGCTAAACGAAGGACACCTTAAAAGAATGGGGAGAGTTGGGGTAGAGCTGTGCAGAGATGGGACGTGCAAAATAAACTGAAGTCAAATCACTTCTCCCTCCAAAGCACAGTCAGGCTTTTCCATACTTTTGGAGATTCAGGGCAATAAACCTGGGCATTCATATTCCATGAATCCATATTTCATGCTTCATTTTGTTCAGAATTATCTGGAACAGAACACTGCTGATCTGGTGGTAGACACGCCTTGTTTATTCTGCTAGGGAAAAAAATTCAGAAAACCCTGGATGGCTCCAGGCAATATTGAGTAACAGAGAGGCGGAAGTGAAAGCATTTTTCCATCAGATTTGCCCAGTGGTGAAACCAGGATGAGACTGAGAGAAAAGGGGTGGAGCCAAGGCGCAGAGCTTCTAGAAGTTACTGTGCCTCTGAGTCCCCTGGAGATTTTGTCACAAGGTTTGTCTGGGGTGGGACCTGAGAGTCTGCATTACCCATAAGCTGGCCGTTGGTGACACTGGCCATCCACAGGCTACACGTTGAATAAGGAAGCCCTTAGATGACGACCCCATACCTGTGACTACCGTGTGACAGGGCCCATGAAGGTACTAGGAGATCACACAGTAGGAAGAGCAGCATGGGCCATGCTGCCCTGAATTCACAAGGACAAGCACCTGTCTTTCCTGGTATCAGTTATCTACAAAATGAGGTAATTAAGACATGCTTCCTGAGGTCTCTTTCAGATCTTAAAATCAGTGATGCTATATCTATTTCAATGCATAAGAGGATTTCATTTAATTTTACGTAAACCAAACCTCAAAATTCTTTTGAAAGGAGAATTGAGAAACACAAATTATCATATATTAACACATAAATTTAGAATCTAGAAAGTAGTACAGATAAACCTATATGCAAAGCAGAAATAGACACACAGACGTAGAGAACAAGGAAGGAAAGAAGGGGTGGGATGAATTGGGAGATTAGAACTGGGACTGACATATATACACTGTTGATACTCTGTTTAAAATGGATAACTAATGAGAACCTACTATAGACCACAGGGAACTCCATGCAATGCTATGGTGACAAAGAGGGGGCTATATATACACATATGGCTAATTTAGTTTGCAGTTCAGCAGGAACTAGTAGAGGGGCTTCCCTGGTAGCTCAGCAGTAAAGAAACTGCCTGCAATACAGGAGACACGGGTTCAATCCCTCGGTCAGGAAGTTCCCCTGGAGGAAGGTAGGGCAACCCACTCCAGTATTCTTGCCTGGAGAATCCCATGGACAAGAGGAGCCTGGAAGGCTACAGTCCATAAGATCGCAGAGCGTCAGACACAACTGAAGTGACTGAGCACGCACGCACAGAAACAGAACATTGTAAAGCAACTAAACTCCAATTTGTTAAAGAAAAAAAAAAGTTTAATTTTGGAGGAAAAAAAGAGAATCATTCATTTTAAACGCTTATTTTCTAAGCACTGATTTAGAATGTGAGGTCAGGTTAAAGTTATGACAGTGATTGTTCAAACAACTTCAAACATATAAATTGGTACTATTTTTTAAAAAATAATTTCTCAGAGAATATTAACTTTGGCTGTAGAATCAGACACCTCCATTCACTAGCTACTTAACTTCCAAAGAATAAACTGTGTTTTAATTCCCTCACCTGTAAAATGGAGATCCTCAAATAAAGCTCTGAGGATCAAATACAAAGGTGGGAGATGTGCCTTTTAGGGGCACTGAACCTCATTCTTAGCACAGTTAATGCCACAGAAAGCAGTGGGAGGGAGTTGGGAAGTGAAGCTGGCTGTTAGGCAGTAACCACTTCATAGGCTTCTTGGTTTGCTCAGTGATAGCAAATCTTTATTTTCAAAGGATGGATTCCATTCCTGGCAACAGACAAGAGTCAACCAGAACATAGTCGGGTGAATGTGTTGAAAAAAACAAGGGGTCTGAAAGTAATGGGCTAAACAGAGTCCATGAAACCGACAGTGTAAGAACCTTGGAAAATCCTCTCCTTCAGAATAGCAAACAGCAAACAATAAAACATGGTCAGAATTAACTTTTTTAAAACTCTGGATATTAACCAAAGCTTTGCAACAATCCAGAGGTGTTTATCAAGAAAAAGAGCTGAATTTTGGTGAGAGTAGTGAGTTTTATGGCATTTTGACCAGCCCGAGTCTCATCTTCTCTCCCCAATTCCTTTGCAGCCTTAAAACCAGCAGCTAAAGGGCCACTGGAGGGAGCAAAACAGAGTCAGAGTTCCTTCAAACCCTGTAGAGAACTGTTACTTTATTTGACCTAATTCATGGCTCAAAATGAAAAGCTGAGAATAAGATGTCCAGTTAAATAAATGTTAGTTGCTCAATGTTGCTCAATTTTGTCCGACTCTTTGCAACCACATGGACTCTAGCCTGCCAGGCTCCTCCGTCCATGGGATTTCCCAGGCAAGAATACTGGAGTTGGTTGCCATTTCCGTAAGGTGTCCAGAGGGGGCTTTGAAAAGTTCTGACACGTTTCTGTGAATCTTGAAGTCTACTTATGTGCACAGTGCTATGTGCAGGCCCAGCTCTGAGAACATGTTAATGTTTGAACCTAGTTATAATCCCTTAGTTTTTGTTGCAAAAAACAGATCCCAAGTATATCATCTTTTTTGTTCCAATCCCAGTTCAGTTGCTCAGTCGTGTCCAACTCTTTGCAACCCCATGGACTGCAGCACGCCAGGCCTCCCTGTCCATCACCAACTGCCAGAGCCTACCCAAACCCATGTCCATTGAGTCAGTGATGCCATCCAACCATCTCATCCTCTGTCGTCCCCTTCTCCTCCTGCCCGCAATCTTTCCCAGCATCAAGGTCTTTTCAAATGAGTCAGTTCTTCGCATCATGTGCCCAAAGTACTGGAGTTTCAGCTTCAACATCAGTCCTTCCAATGAATACCCACGACTGATCTCCATTAGAATGGACTGGTTGGATCTCTTTTCAGTCCAAGGGACTCTCAGGAGTCTTCTCCAACACCACAGTTCAAAAGCATCAATTCTTTGGTGCTCAGCTTTATCTTTACAGTCCAACTCTCACATCCATACACGACTACTGGAAAAACCATAGCCTTGACTAGATGGACCTTTTGTTGACAAAGTAATGTCTCTGCTTTTTAATATGCTGTCTAGTTTGGTCATAACTTTCCTTCCAAGGAGTGTCTTTTAATTTCATGGCTGCAATCACCATCTGCAGTGATTTTGGAGCCCCCAAAAATAAAGTCAGCCACTGTTTCCACTGTTTCCCCATCTATTGTCCATGAAGTGATGGGACCGGATGTCATGATCTTAGTTTTCTGAATGTTGAGCTTTAAGCTAACTTTTTCACTCTCTTCTTTCATCAAGAGGCTCCTTAGTTCTTCTTCGCTTTCTGCCATAAGGGTGGTGTCATCTGCATATCTGAGGTTATTCATATTTCTCCCAGCAATTTTGATTCCAGCCTGTGCTTCCTCCAGCCCAGCATTTCTCATAATATACTCTGCATATAAGCTAAATAAGCAGGGTGACGATATACAGCCTTGACATATTCCTTTTCCTATTTGGAACCAGTCTGTTGTTCCATGTCTAGTTCTAATTGTTGCTTCCTGAGTCTCTTATAACTGTCTTGCTCATATCAATTTTTAGTAATTTTCAAGCTTTCACAAAGTTTCAGTGACACCTTTAAGAAGCTTTTGGAAAAACGCTACCCCTTTTCACATGCACATTTCATTGGCTTAGGTAACAGGTAATTCTAAATGATACAGATAAATATATTTGCATATGTAGGTTAGCAAATAGACAGAACTGATTTTAGTAAGCTTCCAACAGAATTGGCAGAATTAGCAGAGCTCTGGCATAGTTGAGAGCACTCAGCGGTGGCAAGGGGAGAACATGAGCAGAAAGCAGAGTGCTAGTATACTGAGTAGGGTATTTGGATGCTAGTTAAGAAAGCTCCCATCACAGACAGAATATTAGTAGGAATTAGAGCAAGCTTTGTGCAAGTATATGACAATTCAGAAGTCATAAAGGAGCAGATTAATACATTTGTTTATAAAAGTATTAAAAATATCATGTCCTCCCCTAGACCCAAATAAAGTCAAAGAATGCTGTAAGAAAAAACGTTTTGCAACATATATGGCTGTCAAATGACTAATTAATTGCCATCTCATATAAATAAACATTAAACAACCTGATATAAAAGTGAGCAAAGGATATCAATATAGAATTTGGAGAATAAGAAATAAAAGAGATCAATAAAGATACAAAAATCTATTCAACCCGTTTATGAGTGAACTGTAGGTCAAAATAATAATTCACGTATGAGATGAGCAAATAAATTACTTGATATCAGTCTTAACTAGAATATGGGGAAATGGACATTCTCCTAAGTTTGGTGGAAGCATAAGCTAAAAAAAATCTTCTCTGAGAGCAATTATTAACATTTAAAAATGCAGGTGCCCAATGGCTTAATGATCCTACTGCTAGAAATTTACCTTATGCATAGACTTGCAAATCTTTAATGAAAATACTTGCCTGAAGATGTTCACTGCAGCATTGTTCATACAGTATAAACCAGAAACAAATTAAGAAATTAAACTATAGCATATCCATCTGTATGATGGAGGTCAAGGCAGTGATTAAAAAGAATGAAGTAGACCTGAGTGTGTTGATATGGAAATGTTAATTAACAGAGGTTGCCATTGATTTGAAGGGGACTGTTCTTAGGGGCAGGCTTCCCCAGTGGCTCAGTGGTAAAGAATCCACCTGCAATGCAGGAGACTCGGGTTAGATCCCTTCATTGTGAAGATCCCCTGGCAAAGGTATGGGACAGAGGCTTTCATAACTCCTCATGGGTCTTCATTATACTATTTGAAGCTTTAGTATCATGCACGTAAGAACAGAGGCATGGCATTTACTTTTGCCCCGGTGGCTCAGAGAGTAAAGAATCTGCCTGCAATGCGGAAAACCCTGGATCAGGAAGGTTCCCTGGTGAAAGGAATGACGACCCCCACTCTAGTATTCTTGCCTGGAGAATACCATGGACAGAGGAGCCTGGTGGGCTACAGTTCATGGGGTCACAGAATCAGACATGACTGAGTGACTAACACTTTCACTTTATTTCTAGACATAAAATTAAATGTTAATTTTCTCCATGAAATTTTTTTATAGATGAGAAATGGCATACCCAAATGTACTTAGGGAAGATATGAGGCAAGTGGACTTCAGACACACAAAAAAAGGTCATTTACCTTGACTGACAAGGTCTTATGGTAGGAATACCAGAGCAGAGAGGCTAGTGCTGGGAGAAGTGAGGAATCCAGCAGTGGCCAGTGAACAAGGAGCGTCTCATCAGACGTGCTTTAATCTTCTAAACCCCTTTTAGTTCCTGACTCACCCACTCACCCGCAAACACAACCACTACATCAATAATTCTAGAAATAAAATTTGCATCTAACATTCTCCTAGTCTATGACCACCCAATAATGAAAATAACCATTGTTTGAAAAGCCCAACAATGAAAACTCCCATAAAATAATCTTTAAAACTCTTATACTTAAATTACTAAAGCACATCTTTATTTTGCAATTGAACAATTTAAAGTCACAACTAGAGTTTTTTCACGTTGAACCTGAACAACTATTTCTCAGTCAAAATGAATTATGGCCAAGAAAATACGTATAATGACTGCATTTCACATAAATTGCTTTCAGGGTTAAACAGTTTCAATGCAAACCAACATTTTTATCCCATTTGCTGTTAGTACATAAAATTCATTGCAGGAATTCTAATTTTTCATGGAAATTAAGACAAATCCACAAGGTCTTTCAAGCACACAATAAGCTGCAGTGACAAATGCATAGAATGCATAGTGATGATTTCAAATAACCCAGTGTTGACCAAATTAAAGTTTACAGATTTTAAATGAACTACATGATTCTTTGTCTCCTAATTACGGGAAACCATATGGAAAGAGGTACTTTTGTGAAATGGGGGAAGAGAATTTAAAAAGTTAAGGGGCTAATTCCATTTAGCTACTAGTTCAGTACAACCAAACGTGAAATGGCAGCAAACAACGTAAAATCATAATCTAATTAGAAAATTAACTAGACTTTTAACTAGGTGACTTTTTGCCCTTCATATTTACATATAGCACCTGTTACAAGAAAAAAAATCCCAAATTGAAACAGTCTCTACATAGAAATATTATTTTTAAAACTACTACTTAAAAATATCACTGATGAATCTATCATATACTATCTGTCCTAAAATTAAGCCTACACTGTAGAAAATAAAGACTAGCTTTTCTTATTTAAAAGATTACAATATGGGATGTAACTGCAACATCCTGATGCTGTTGGAACACCAGGCTGGACAGTTTTTATTTGCCTAAGCACTAATACTCTAATGACAGAAAAGGAAAACAGCTTAATGTAAACTTTCAGTCTCTTAAATCTTGTCCTTCAACATGTATACAAAGCGTCAGAACTTTGCCCCTTTCAACTTATTGGTGGTGAAGCACTGACTTAACACCTAAGTACAACTCAAAACAAAACAAATGGATTCCAGGTGTTCATCATGTAATGTACAAAAATGCAAAGCAGAACGATTTTAGTGAACCAAATGTGGCTGAAGCTAGCTGAGAGAACTCAGAGTCCAGCAAGACTGTCAACTGGGTAGTCTTTATTGTACCAAATAAATTACAGAAGAGTGGCAAAGCTAAAATCACACAAGCTACCTTTTAAATATCAAATAATCAAGGGATCATTGTAAAGCATTTAAACGTGGGTCTAAACCAATGAGCTCTACGTGCTAATGTTATATTTTTCCATATTTACAAGACTCTAGGATAAATTTTATCTTTAAATGTATAAATTAAGTCAGTAGTAAGCTTGAAATAAAGTGCTATTTGAAATTCAAAAAATCAATTTCAGCAATGAAATATGACCTACTCTACTGGATACAAGAAAGCATGAGTAACTGGAACACAATTCAGAAATAGAAATGAAGAAGCTTCTTTTAGTAGCAGGTAAAATGGGTTCAAGTGTGCCTACAGTGAATTTAGGGAAAACACAAATCAGAACCTATTTTGGCCTAAGATTTGTAGGGCTGAGTCTCCTTAATGATTTTATGGTGATAATTTCATGTAGCAATGTGACATTTTAGTTAAGATTATCAGATTATCTGCTAAATTTTGGAAACTCTCAAGGTTGAGGGGGCCTGATATTAATCTTTTAACAACTGTAACAAAAGTTAATGAAGGAAATTATTACATCACAAAGACTCTACTATAAATGGAAGTTAAAAAACCTTTTTTACCTTGGAGAAAGGAGCCCAAATAATGAAGGCCCCACTGAGTCAAGCTCAGTGCATGATGAATAATAAATACTACCTTTCAAAGAAATTGTTGAACAAATTAATCATGCCTGTTGGTTTAAAACGTAGGGCTTTTTTTTGTCTTCTGTTCAGCTAAATTAATAAACCCTCAGCCATATAAGACACCACTGCTATAGGTCAGAGTAGGGCTCAGTGGTTTTACCTGTCCAAAATATTGAGAATAAAAAACAAACTATCTGTCAGGGCCTTTGCACCGATTTACTGTGGTGAGTGTTAACCACAGTTTTCACCGAAGTCACATACTCAGACTGCTGTCCTCATCTGTAGCTGAGACAGTGATGAAGCCTGAGAACTTTTCTTCACAGTAAACACATGCAGCAGAATGCTTACTCTTACACATACATACTCCCCCACACTCCAGACGTCTACAATTTAATGATTTTATACTTTAAAACAGTATGCACACATTTTTTTGGAAAACTTCTGTTCTAGAGCTAACACAAAGCAAAGTGAAAAAGAAGGTATTTGAAATATGCTTCAACAATGATCATTGTTTATAAAGAGACATTTTCTTCTAAAATTGCATTTTGTATAATGAAATGGGAAACACTCTTTCTTTCCAATTCCTTGCTAACTTTTTTTAAAACAAAGCATATCCTTACCCTTAAGATCAAGTCTTAATTCTAGTAACATTTGAAAGATACATTCATTTCTTTACAGCATGAAAGACATACAAATATCATTTTTTTTCCTTTTTAAAGAACAAAGCAAAAGAAGTTAACAGTTTCAATCTTTTGTCCATAGAAAAATATTTTCTATATAATTTACACAACAATAGGTAGGAAAGTTCTACAGTGTTTAACTGAAACTTTCTATGAGCAAAACAAGGCTTTCAAACATTTTCATTCTTGTACTGGTTTTAGGAACAATTAGAACCTCCTCCTAAACCTATAGTCTTAAACTTGCAATATTGCTAATACCTTTCACTTTGTAAATTAAAAAAACAAAACCAAAAACAAAAACTGGTTTACTTATTTATTCACTGAACCCTGCCTAGTCAGCATTGATGGACTGTACCCCAGTACCCCTGGCTGCCCAATCAGCTTAGATTATGACAATAAAGATAACAATGACCACAAAACTTTAGAAATCAACAATAAACTAGAAAAAACATACAAATAAGTAGCAGCAAATTTAGATATGGGAACAGAAATAACTATTTGGTGTCTACCCACAACAATTTCACCCAGATTATAAAAATAAAATGTGTCATTTCTCACTGAAATAGGGATTGTTTTTGATAACATTGTAAGGCTTACTGTAGGAATTGCTACTGAGAAAAATGAAGTCTGTGTACAGTAAAACGTTGTGTTGAAAACAGTTGTAGACATTGTAAAGTAAGTTAATCCCCAAAAGTACAATTTTGAGATTAACTTCATGAGCTCTCTGTAAAATTGCTGAAGTTGCCTATTAGCAGTTAGCCCTCAAATAAATTTTGCTATTATACAAATTCCTTTGGAGCTATACAATTCTCTAAAAACTTTATAAAACAGTTGCTACAAGCTGTGTTGTGATCACACCGAGACACCAATAAAACTTTGCCAACAGATCAGTAATTCTGATACTTGATAAAATTAATCCAATGGGCTTTAAAAGCATAGGTATTTTACTTAGAGGAAACACCAGGAAAAAAAAATGGTTGCAGAAACTGTAGTTGGCTAGCTGAAGCAAACATGAGTAGCAATAAGCTGTATTAATATAAAGCAGTTACTTTGTTGATGTGGCCGTTTACACACAGAAGTTGTGGCACAATTTATCTTTCTGTTGTATTATTAAAAGGTATTTGTTCTAACAAATATTTACCTTAATGTAAATGACTTAAATGCAAATTGATCAGAACTACAAAATAATTACTACACAATAAAAGAGGTGTAAACATATCCCACATTATTGTGGTATAAATAATTTTTATGAATTCAAAACTACTTTGGCAACCTTACCATCAGAATATCTTTAAATATTCAAAACACAGATATTACACAGAACATTGTTAAAAATCCTTATTTCCTTCTTCCTTCCTAAGATTATAAAACAAATATAAATGCTTTAATTCTACATGTTCACATTATGAACATAAATTATTTAACTGGACATACATTCGAAATCTTCGTTCTATGTTTCAAGTGCTTTTAAAAATCAGTCTTCTAATTTGCATTTTCGAATGTTTTCACACTGCATGTACATCAGCCCAAATACTTGACAAAAGCTATTGTTTAATCAGGGAAGCATGACAAGCAGACAGAGTGGAGCCCTAATTAGATTGCTTTTTAAAGCCTACTTGTTTTCTAAATTAAGTAAAAATACTGCCTGAGTATAATTCTTGAGCTGAAATAGACTAAACTTCACAAGAATTTATGATATTCACAAGTTACCTATAGTAATAGAAGGTGAGCCTTGATAAAATCTTTCAAGTTTCTTTCAGCTCTCACGTTGTGGTACTTCTAGTGGAGACGGGAGACTTTTGTTCAAATAGCTGATTAGACCTGGCTAATCACCTGCCAACAGATTATAAACAACTCCCATAGTTAACATAATCCTTTACCCCTGTTAGTATCAGCCTTGGTGAAACACACAAATGCATAATCGTATAAAACATCTCTATGTGTATATACTAGTACTTGAAACCTTCAAGCAACTGTCATAATGGCTTAACATATTTTTATACACTCAAAGTCAGTTTTTATATATAAATTTTCTCTTTACTCTTAATCAACATGGTCAACCCTTTCTACCTTCCTACTTGTGCCAGCAGGCTGTACAAAGGAAGTGAATTCTTATGCTATTTATTCTGCCTTTATTTTGAATTATGCATTGATTTAATAAATACTAAGTGTTCTTCTTATGAATGCAGTCTATTCCAGAATATTCCTCAACCTGTGTACACAGTGCTGACACAAGTCAGCTGGTCAACACAACACCTAAAAAGAATGTGGTAAAACCATCCTGAATCAGAGGCAAGGTTTTTTACAAACATTCTTAGCATTTACAAAAGTCCTTTGATTCACCAGTACCTATTTCCAGTTGTGAGAATAGCAACATTGATTTCTTGCACGTGTGGGTTGTTTGGGGGAGGTAGGGTTGGCTGCTGGAGAGGGGAGTAGTTTAGATACAAGGAATTTGGCATTTTTTTCACATACTATTACATTGATATGAATGGAACCTGGAACTACTAAGTGTACGAAAACTGGGATTATTCCTAGAACTCTACTTAAGATTTATGAACAGATCAAAAACATTCCGAGGCAGGGAGTCCCATGGAATTCCAGTGGTTAGGACTTGGCTCTTTCACTGCCATGCATATGGGTTCGATCCCTGGTTGGGGAACAAAGATCCCAAGGCGTGGCCAAAAAATATCAGGCATAAACTCTTATTTGTTAGGTGACCAGGGAATCATAACTAGCAATGTTTACTTTAAAAAGCTGTAGGGATAATTTAAGTTTAAGATCCTAATAAATATGTCTTTGAAAAAGGATATTTTCTGTACATAAAAATACTGACAGGGTGTAGCTCCCAGAAGAAAAATCCATATATGAGAAATTTAAAGGTAATTAAAAATTTTTAATATATTATCATTTAAAAACTGGCGTTAATGATTTACAAAGGCAGCAGTGCTCATTGCCAATAAATGACCAGTTACTTTTCAAAGTGTAAATGTAACCCTAAGTCAAAAAACATGACACTATGATCTGCTTACATCTATACAACTTTACCTCTTTGTCTATGGTTGTCATATTCTGTCCATATAGTTGGATAGGTTTTCTTTTTAATTCAGGTAAAAAACTACTGCCAAAACAGTTACTCCCAACATTTTACTTTTTTCACATTTCACCTTACCATGATGTCATACAGCAGTTTAGATCACACCTATCTGTTGGCAGAGAATGGAATGTTCAAATAAGACTGTGTAGCTATTTACTACCTTATACTGTCTTGACTGTGAAATTCAGAAATAGATACAAGAATTTCACTTTGAAATAAAGGTTATGCTTACTTTTCTCTTTTAAAAAAAGTAAAATACTTTAATACAACAATGTATTTGGTATTTTGGCTATTAATGTTTAGGACTTAACTTCCTAAGATTTACTATTATGGATTTTTAACATTTGAAATAACATCATTTAGATTATACCAAAGATTTTTAAATGTACATTTTCCCGCTCACACTAAATGATGTTCCAAAATATCTACCGTTCAACTGTAAATTTTATCAAGACTATACAGAAATATTCAGAAACCACTACTAAATGAATCTATTTTAACCATAATCCATATAAAGTAATTTGTAATGTAACATTTCAATAGCTGAGAAAATTCCCACTTATATTAAAACTGGATAATTTTAAAGTTCTATCTCTCTGAGGACTTAAAAAGAGAAAAGCAATGAAAAAACCTGAAGAGGACAATATACACACTCTTATCAGGTCCTCCATCAGGCTGGACAATCAAAACTCTCCATATTAACATGCTTATAACTTAACAAGTATATATAAACTGGAGTAATTTAATTGTACACAAAATGACAAGAAAGTCCTCATCTTAGCTGTTGAGGGATTACATTTAGAAATAACTCAATAATGTTTTATACTTTGTTTGTAGTATCCCAATCAACAGACCAGTGTGAACAAAGCTTGACAAGAACTGAAATGAATGCTAAAAAGGGGTAATTTAGTTAGTGATAGAAACAAGTCACAATTAGCTGCTTTAACTTTAGCTTATTCATATGTTTAACTTCAAAGTGTATATTAGGTGCCATTTCTAAAGGTAGGGGTAAAATAAATATGAAATTTGAAGAATAAAGCATCTTTTAACTTCAGCTGCTAAACTGTAACCCCTGTCCCTCAGGAAAGGAATGTGCAGGCTTTGAATAATTCCATAGCAGCAGAGCACTCACTCAGTAGGTCACAAATTATCTTGGCTTCTTGTGGCAAAATACAGGAATTGAGTAAGAAACAGAATTTCATTACCCTCCTTTGACTGCATAACTCTCAATACGAGAAGCCATTTTAAAAATGGTGAACTGATTCAAAATGCATAAAACTGTAAATGTACAATATACATACATACCTCCTAGTAGGGTCAAAGGAGTGCCTTTTCATTAGACATACAAAGACGTCGCAAGGCACTTAAGGGGTTAAGACACAATGCATGCATTCCTTTACATCAAGTATGTGAAATCACATGATTTGGAATAAGCCAACCTTATGATAAATGTAAGTTATATTGTTAAATTCAAGAAAATTTGTAGATTCATATTTATACTTTCTATAAGATGCTGGTAAATGGACAATGTGCAGCATTTCCTGGGAAAAGCAAATTCCACTTTCTTCTTCCAAACAGCAGGTCTCTACGGGGGGAGTGTAGGGGAAGATGTGCTGCATCCATAGGCAGTGTATTGGCTAATATTGAGAATGATATTGCTAACATTTAAAAAGTAACATCTGGTCATCAGTATAGTAAGAACACAAATCACTGGGAGACACCAGAGCGGACTCCTGATGTTGAATGCTTTTTGCTTTCAAGATACAGGTATACAACAGAGATGCTGAGAATTCTGAGCCTTGTTTGTGGCAATTCTACCAGAAGGGGACGGCATGGCACCACCACAAGATGTCATAAATTACCCTGAACATACTCAGTTATTCACTATTTGTTTGGAGCAAAGAATGAAATAGTCTTCAAACACATGAATTATAGATTTTGAGAGAGTGACTTTTTCTTTAAAACATAAAGTGCAACAGTGCTGAAGTTTTCAGTTTTTTTAGTTCTTCTTCTTTTTTGTCTGTTTAGATGCCATTTCCTGTGAGCAGTGTTATGGCACAGTGACTATAAAATAGAAAGCAATTTCCAATACATTTCCCAGACCTTTGCTTTCTTATTTATTTGATGACGTCGTTAAAGGTTTAACAAATCCTTCTTCATAAACTTTCAAGATAGCTTCACATACAAATCTGTATTGACTCTGAAAAATAAAATATAAAAAACAGAACTGATCAGAAAGACTAGAAAATAAACAAACAAAAAAGGTAAACATCTCACCTGGCTTGCTTATACAAGAAATACAAAGTAAAACTGCACGGATACATAATTTTTCACTAAGACTGGCAAAAAAAGTTTGACAACATATTTTGCTGGCGAAACTCATTCATACATTGCTAATAGGAATGTACAATACTATAAGCCCTATGGGTGAACACCTGGTGGTATCTAACAAAATTACATTAATTTATCTATTGACCCAGCAATCCCACTTCTAGGACTCTATCCAAAAGATAAACTAGAAAAAGAAACTGAAAATATTTATTCATAAATGAGGCTATTCACTGCAGATTTATAAAAACAAAAAAGTAGAAGCAATTCAAATGGTCATCAGTAAAGGGCTGGGTCAGTAATCAGGTACATTCTCAAAGTGGGTACTATGAAATGGAGAGAAAAGGAAAAAAGTCTACAGAATATTATAGAATGATTCTAGGATATTTTGCTAAGTAAAAAAAGGCAAGACAGAGAAAAGTGCATATATTATCTTTATAAGAGAAATGGGACAGGGATATAAATATGTACCTAACAACGTATAAGAAAACAGAGAAGGAAGGATAAATTTTTTTTTTTTTTTATGGCTTGCTATAAGGAAAGGAGTCAACAGGGTGAAGGAGAGAGCTAGAGATTAGACTTTATTGAATATACTTTCTTCTTTCATAAATTTCACTTTGGAATCATGTAAAGACAGTCCATAATTAGAACATGAATTTTAAAAGCCTCTATAAACAAAATACAAAATATATCCACGTATCTATCTAGTTGATGGCATAACCACACAGAAAGGAGCTATTTCAAAGGACTTTGAAACAGTAATTTGACTATATATCTTTTGTAGAATATATATTCCAAAACAAAATAACTAGAAAAGAACTGAAAATTCTTTTTGGCAATCACACTGTTTGTGGTGTTAGCTTTGTTATTCTGAGACTTTGTTGGGTATTGTGTAATAAAACAAATGAGTACTTGTGACATGCTGCTGCTGCTAAGTCACTTCAGTTGTGTCCAACTCTGTGCGACACCACAGACAGCAGCCCATCAGGCTCCTCCATCCCTGGGATTCTCCATGCAAGAACACTGGAGTGGGTTGCCATTTCCTTCTCCAATGCATGAGAGTGAAAAGTTGAAGTGAAGTCGCTCAGTCGTGTCCGACTCTTAGCGACCCCATTGACTGCAGCCTACCAGGCTCCTCTGTCCATGGGATTTTCCAGGCAAGAGTACTGGAGTGGGTTGCCATTGCCTTCTCCAAGCATTTCCAGTACCATGGAGAACCTGCACTCTTGTTAAAGAAGAAAAGGGACAAAGATGTTAAGTAGAAAATGGTAAGTGAAAACACTGTGGTCTGAATCTATAGCAGAAGCACCAGTATTAACTCGTGATAAGTTTGTTTTCCTTCTTCTGGCAACCGAAGATTTTCAGAGACACATACTGACACTTACCCAACAGCAAGAAAAATCCCTCAGAAGGTGGTCCCTAAAATAATTCCCCAATAAAAAGGACCAGAACTTTATGGAGAAATTACTAATGCTAAGTCTGGGACAAGAAATGTACAAGCTGGACATCTATACTGATAGCAAATGAGCTATCAAAGTCACTAGCTCTTGACATAAAGGCTCAGGAGCTAGAATGAACAGTCTCCCAGGAGCCAAAAATGGAATAAACTATGCATATTTAAGAAAAATAATTGCAATGGGTTGAAACATATCACACATGTTTAAATACATGAATTCAAAACAATACCAAAACAAACAAAAGTAAGTGGTCGCCACTAGGAGAGGCCAATGAACTAATTCATTACATTCACTACATTAAAAACTTGTAAGTAAAGGGAAAGCATTAAGTATTTATCTTGCCTTTCCTATGCAGACTGTATCACCAGTTAACCAAACAGCAGATGAGAAGTTTCTCTTTTAAAGAAGTATTCCAACTAATAAATAAAAAAAGGAATAATAGAATATCATCATTTTTCAAGCCAAATGGATAAGTGATGCAGACACTGATCACCCAAGGCAGCTATCATCACAAAAGGAAGGCAGACACATCACGTGCCTCTCGAAGGAAGAACGTAACACCACTGAAGGTGCTATAGGCTACAGATCCGTTTACCAGATAAGACAGAGAACACCACCTTGTTCCGTCTAGAATGCAACCAGCAAAACCTAGACTATGGGAAAACATGCAGCACAAACATCCTGGTTTGCTTATCAAATAAACTGCAAGATAAAGAAGAGAGAATGGACTTCTCTGGTGGCGCAGTGGATAAGAATCCTCCTGTCAATGCAGGGAACATGTGTTTGATCCCTGGTCCGGGAAGGTTTCACATGTGGAGCAACTAAGTCAGTGCACCACAACTACTGAGCCTGCACTCCAGAGCCCATGTGCTGCAACTACTGAAGGCAGAGCGCCTAAAGCCTGTGCTCCGCAACAAGAAGTCACTGCAATAAGAAGCTCATTTACTGCACCAACGAGTAGCCCCAGCTCGCCACAACTAGAGAAAGCCTGCACAAAAGCAACAAAGACCCAGTGCAGCCAAAATAAAAAAGAGAGAGAGGTAGGAAGAAGATACAGATTAAAAGAGGTTTAGGAGACACAGACCAATCAAAATATGTAGACCATATTTGAATATTGACTTTACACAAACTGTAAGAACAAAATCAAAAACTTATTATGTATGATATGATCCAGCAATTTGACTTCTGGGTATATATCTTAAAAGATTGAAAGCAGTGTCTAAAAGACACTCATGCTCACATTCATGAGACATTCATGCTCACAGCAACATTAGGCAACAAAACCTAAAAGTAGCATTACTAACTCAATAGACATGAGTTTGAGTAAATTCTGGGAGATAGTGAAGGACAGGGGAGCCTGGTGTGCTGCAGTCCATGGGGTTACAAAAGTTGGACATGACTTAGCAACTGAACAACAACAAAAGGTGAAAATAAACCAAATGTCCAATAATGGATAAAAGGATAAGCAAAATGTGGTATACACATACTATGAAGTATTTTTCAGCTTTAAAAAGAAAGGAAATTCTGCCACACAACATGGATGAGCCTTGAGGATATTATGCTCAGTGAAATAAACCAATCACAAAATCATATATGTACGATTCCATGTATATGATATATCCAGAGCAGTCATATTCACAGAAACAGAAAATAGAATGATGGCTGCCAAGGGACTGGAAGAGAAGAAAATGGACAGTCATAGTTTAAGGGGTACAGAGTTTTAGTTTTTCAAGATGAAGAAGTTTTAGTGATTGGTTATGCAACCAGTGTGAATATACTTAACACTACTGAATTGTACATTTTAAAATGGTCAAGATGGTAAATTTTGTGTTCTGTATTTTACAACAATTAAAAATAAATCTATTATGTATGGATATGGATATAAAAACCTCAAGAAAATACTAGCAAATCAAGTCAAGCAACACATAAAGAGAATTATATACCATGTCTAAGTAAGATTTAGCTCAGGAATGCAAGGTAAGTTTAACATTCAAAAATTAATTAATCTAATACACTATATTAATAGAGTAAGACACAAACCACATGATCATCTCGACAGATACAGAAAAAGCATTTGACAAAACTGAACACCTTTTTGTCATGAGACCACTCAGTAAACTAGTGAGAAGGAACCTTCTCAATTTGATAAAAAAGCATTAATGAAAAATCTTGGTACTTCATGGTAGAAAACAGAAAGCTGTCTTCTAAGGCCAGGAACAAGACAAGGATGTCTAGTTTCATCACTTCTACTTAACACTATACTGGAGGTTCTTGCTGGGGCACTTGGGCAAGATGAAGAGAAGATATGAAATGAGAAAAAGAAAACCATACCTATATTGGAAAGGAAGAACTAAACTCTATTTGCAAATGACACAATTTTGTATAGAGAGAATCTTAAGGAATCTACTTTCACACATATAAAAAATTGAGTTAATAAGTGATTTCAGCAAGGCTGCAGGCTACATGGTCTATATACAAAACCAGCTTACTTCTATATTTAAGCAATGTGTAATCCTAAAACAAAATTAAGAGGACAAGTCCACTTACAATATGACCAAAAAGATTAAAAAACTTAAGAATACATTTAACAAAAAGAAGTACAAGATTTGTACATTGAAAACTACAAAATACTGCTGAAGAAAATCGGTGAAAACATAAATAAATGGAAAGACATTTTGTGTTCATGCTTTTGAACATGGATTATTATTAAATGGCAACACTCCGCAAAATGATCTATACATTTAATGCAATCCCTATCTTGCCTTTTTAGAACAGAGGACAAACTGTTTCTAATGCTCATATGGAAATCCAAGGGACCTAGAACAGCCAAAACAGTCTTTAAAAAAACAAAGTTGCAAGATACAGATTTCCTGACTTCAAAATTTATTATAAATTTTTAGTATTCAAGACAGTGTGGTAGTAACATAAGAACAGACACAAAAATCAATGGACTACAACTGAAACTCCAGAAATAAACACTCGTATTTGTGGTCAACTGATTTTTGACAAGCGACCCAGAAACAATTTGTGAGGAAAGAATAGTTTTTTCAACAAATGGGGCTGAGACAACTGGAGGTCCATACAGAGAAGAATCAAGTTAGAACGCTACCTCAAACCATATGTAAATATTAACTCAAAATGTATCAGACACCTAAATGTGAGACCTAAACTATAAAACTCGTGGAAGAAAAGGGAGGGATAAATATTTGTGACTTTAAATTAGGCTGTGATTTCTTAGCTATGACACCAAAAGTATATGTGATTAAAAAGAAAACTAGACTTAAAATTTTAAAAATTTGTGCTTCAAATTAATCAAGAAAGTGAAAGATCAGCATAAAACACTTGCAAATCACAGATCTATAAGAGACTTTATTTAGAAAATATAACGAACTCTTTAACATTCAATGATAAAACAAAAACCCAAATTGCAGAACAGGCAAAAGACTTGGATATTTCTTGAACAAAGATACACAGATAAATGACCACATGAATCATTACTTATTAAAGAAATGCAAATCAAAACCACAATAAGATACTACTTTATATTTAGCAGGATGGCTAAAATTAAAAAAAGATAATGACAAGCAATGACAATGATGTAGAGAAAATGGAACGCTCACATACTGCCAGGGGACTGCAAAATGGTACATCTGCTTTGAACAGTTCCTCACATGACTCAGCAATTTCGCTCCTGAGTATATACCCAAGAGAAATGAAAACATTTCCACACAAAAATATATATACAAATGCTTATGGTATCATTATTCACAATAGTGAAAAAGTGGAAACAATATAGAAGAATATGTATCTATTCAGTGCAAAAGGAATGAAGTACTGATTATACTACAGAATGTATATCCTTTTAATGTTATGCTAATTAAAAGAAACGAATTATAAAAATCAAATTATATGACTCCATTCACATGAATGGTCCAGAATAGGCAAACTATGGAAATAGAAAGTAGATTAATAGCTGCCTAGGACTAGGTTGGGGAAGGCTGGGGAAGATACTAGGAAAAATGGGTACAGGGAATCTTTTTTGGAGTGATGAAAATGTGCTAAAACTAGATAGCAATGATGGTTGCCAAACACCATGATATACTACAAACCAGTGAAGTGCACATTTGTTAAAAAGGTGAATTTTATGGTACGTGAATTATATAAAGCTATTCTAAAATTTGAGAAGACATGATTAGTAAGAAACAACTGGAAATTTGAATACTGGCTATTGCTAATATTAGAGAATTATTGCTAGTTATAATTTGGTGTGATAATGGTAATACAGTTTTGTTTAGAAGGAAAAACACTCCTTATCTTTTAGAGAAACATACTGAAATACATATAGACAAAATGATATGGTATCCAGGGTTTGCTTCAAATATGAGGAGAGTAGGTAGTCGTATAAAGGAAACGTGATGGCCAATGCCAGGGCTGAGTAGGCAACACAGTGTTCAGTATATTACATTGTCTGTTTTTGTGCATGTTTGAAATTCTCTATAATTAAATGCTAATAATATAGCAGGCATTTATTAGACCACATAGGTCAGTTCACTTGAGTAACCTTAATGCCACCAACAATGCAAACATTTCACAATGGCTTAATATAAAAAATAATCTTAATATTAACTTTAAAATTTCATGATTCTTTTGATTCTTGGAACATAATTCAGAGTTATTATAGAACACAGTAAGTTAATAGCTTAATTTCTATGATTTTTGCTGTTGCAATTTAAGTTCTTATGGAAAAAAGAGAGGCAATTTCCTTATAGTGTTTCACAGAAAGCAGCTCTATCAAGATTCTCCAGTCTAGGGACACTAGTGATTCCAGTCTAGGGACACTATCGTTCTCAGCATTCCATTTGACTAAGGAGTATAGGATAAGTTGCTTCTCTGCACCTGTTGAAGCAGTCAAAAACTAGCAAGCGAGGGTAGTGTTGGCAAACATTTTCTCCCCCCCAACCCCCTCTCAAACATTTTCTATAAAAGACCAGATAGCAAACATTTTTGGTTTTGCAATCACATGGTGGCCTGCTGCAACTTTTCAGCTCTGCTACTGTAATGTGAAAGCAGCCATAGATAATATGTAAATACATAGCTGTGGCTGTTTCCAATAAAACTTTATTTATAAACACAAGTGGCGGGCCAGGTTTGGCTCATGGACAGTATCTGCCAATCCCTATGCTAGGGTTATTACCTCCTGGAAGAGAATTAAAAAGAGAAAAGTATAGTTTGGAACATACACAGATAACAAAAAACCATGACGTTGAGAATATACACTTACACATGAGCTATGTAGTACTTACAGGAGTTTGGATCATCATGGCTCGCTGATCTCTCATTGTTCTCACAATATCTAGTGGATAAACTGGCTGATTGCATTCAATGAGACACATGGCTGTTTCCATAGTAATAAGAACCCCAGTTCTTCCAATCCCAGCACTAAAAAGGACAAATATGGGGCAAAGTCTTACTGAAACTGTTCTGTTAAACTTCTTATGCCTTTTGTGCAGAAACTTATAGAACTGAATCATATTACAGTAGAAGAACAACTTGATTTTAATATTTTATATTAACAAAAGTGGCAAGGCAACTGGAAACTATTTTGAAAACAACAAAAAAATTTCACTTAATACAGATTAAATGGTTTGTAACCACGTCTCCCCCACTGTTAGTTGCAATATACAACTTTAAAAGTGTTACATTTCAGTTTTTAAAATCTAAACAAGGTATAGAAGATTAGTGACATAACAGCTTTAAAATGCAAAATAAGAGAATTACAATAATAAATCATTAACAAAAGCAAAAAAGACAGCTAAAACACTCAAAAAATTAGCTTTTAAAGCCAAATTTAATTTTCATTAAACTTTACCACTGAGGTAGTTAAGAACAACTTCGTGAAGCATTCTGTAGCTATTGAGAACTAAGGATATCCAACAGCCAAATGTGCCCACCATTCCTGTCATCTGCCTCTCAAATAACTAGTCTACAATCTGTTTTGATGGATGTGAAAGTCTACCCTTAAAAAGTACTGGAAAGTATAAGGATAAAGAGATACCTTAATACATCCTCCGAATCAAATCACTTAATAACAGAAGTAACAAGGAGAAGGAGAAAATAATTCCTGGCTCCTAATTTCTGGGTCTGTGGCAGTGAGGCTGGAGTCAGTGATTTCAGTCCCTTGAGGGCAGATGGGTACCTGAATCTGAAAGGAAGGAGCGTGTCCGCTACTGCTCACTCCTGCAAGTGGCACATCCTGAGGTAGTATTGGGTGGAATCATCACTGACTCAATGGACATGAGTATGGGTAAGCTCCGGGAGTTGGTGATGGACAGGGAAGCCTGGTGTGCTGCAGCCCATGGGGTTGTAAAGAGTCAGACATGACTGGGCAACTGAACTGAACTGACTCCAAGGAGGTGAAATGCTAATCAAAGGTCTTAGGAGGGGCCAGGATGGAGTACCTCGCTGGAGGGGGAAATCCAAACCTTATGATACAATCTAATTCTTACAATATTGTTATTTCATCAAATCTATAATACCATTAAATTTAAGACATAACTCAAATTCAGAAATGTTTGACTATGAAAAAGACAAACTTTTAAGAACTAGCATTATTTTTACTTTTTATGATACAGTTTCTGTCAATTGTATGCTAAGTCATATTCTTTGCTTTCTACCTTCAGAACACAGCTTTGAATTCTAATTACCAGAGTGACAAACACAACTTGAGGGCAAAATAGAGTACATATTCCCTTTAAAAAATGACCTATTTAGTCACTTAGTGTTAGTCACTCAGTAGTGTCCAACTCTTTGTGACTTCACAGGGGTCAGAGCCCACCAGGCTCCTCTCTCTGTGGGGTTTCCCAGACAGGAATACTGCTATGGGTTGCCATTTCCTTCTGGGCTTCCCTGGTGGCTCAGACAGAATCTAGTCAGTTACTCAATCATAAAAGACAGAAAATAAAATACCTGCAATGAACAACTATAGGTTCTTCCTTGCCAGCCCTCTTATTTCGTACGTGGCAAACAAAATCCAGAAAGTCACTTGAATCGTCAGGGACTCCATGGTCGGGCCAGGCTATATACTGGATCTGGGTGAGTGGACGACTCTCATTTTTCTACATATAAATGAAAGATTATGCAACTGACTTAGAAATAATCCTTAAAATATATGTAAACATTCATGTCATTTTAATTTTAGAAGCGAAAGAAACTACTTTCATTATGCCCCAAAAGTAATGTATAAATTCAATAAAACTCAAAAAAGTTTAAGGAGAAGGAAAGAAACCACTTTACAGAAACAGCTGTATCCATTTAAGTATCAGTCACCTGGATTATCATTCTTCTTACAACTAAATTTCTATATTTGTATTTTTAGGATGATAATCAGGTAAACAGACAAAAGTATATTAAGATTCCAGAGAAATGTTTAAAACAATATAAAAATTAGGTGAGCAAAAAAGGTTAACAAAAATTTTTTTTTAATGAACAAAGCTGGGCTAATCCTGATAAGCACAAGTGAAATTATGGACATCAAGAAAATAAAATCTCAAGGTAAATGCAGATTAAAAACTGGAGACCATAAAACACAAAATCAAATCAATATTTAATTCTTCTTTGGGAACCAATTTCCCCACTGGTATAATGGAGAAAGTAAGGTATTGAATGTATACATCTTAGTTCAAATCTCAATTTCGCCGGTTAAGACAGTATTTCATGGTCTCATTTTCTTCAACTGAAAAATGAAACAACGTCTACACCTAAAAGGGACAGTCTTAAGTTAAACTGATTCATTTCAAGGACCTGCAAATCACCCAAATCACAGCTGTTTGGAATCATATACTCATAGTCAGATTCCAACACTGTGAAATCTGGTTACTGTCACTTACATTGGATGAACTTCCAAAGAACATGAAAGTAAAGGTACTTAAGAAAAAAGAATTCCCAGAGAGACCTCAATTCAATCTTGTTACAGATAAGTGAAGGCATCTAATACAGAATACCTTTGACTATTACTGTTAACAAAAGAACTTAATGGTAATAATTAAGTTCTTGCAGAACTTAATCTGCAAGAAGGGTAATTAAAATCATACTTTATTAAGTTCTGGGGTAGTGTTTATCTGTTTGTCCATCTATCCATCCATGTACGTATGTATTTATGGCAGCAAATTAATTTTCCCATTATATTTGGCTCAAACCTTAGAAAACAATTTGTGTCTCAGCATAGTTCTGAGATACTCAGGGCTGCAAAGAAAAGCCACTATAACATGTAAAACTGCCACGGATAATCTGTAGGTGGAGAACAACGGGATATACATATTACCTGATGCGACCACTGACCATACACAAGCTCATCTTTCATGTCTATTTAGGAAAATGAAAAAAAACAGCTTCTTGGCTTGCTTTGTTACATACAACCACTAGTTATACAGCACACATGCCCAAACCCAAAATTCATTCTGATAGTATCTCTAGCCCATAAGGTTTTGAAACTGTATTTTCTTGTAACTTCAGTTTTATTCAGTGCCAGATTCCTGCAGTATACATTAGCACAACTTCTAGCTCCTTTCCTTTCCGGTCAGCAAGGTCCCATCTCACTGGACTCTTCTAGTCACTTTCAGGGAGGGGGTGCATTAGGAGTGGTGTGTGAATGGAGTTAGGGGAGATGTGGTCTCATCTCCGAAGGCTTCACCGTGGATGCCTGTGATATTGGCTCTTCTCCAGCAATCACTCCTTTCTTCCTACAGCCCCTTAGCCCCAGGATGGCTGGTGTAGGCACCGGCAGCCTGACAAGACAAGCAGATTCTGCCTCCACATACATCTTCCGGTTGGGTTACTGAGATGGCATTTATTCATCAGTTTGCACTTCTGGCTTTAATCTGGAAGCCAAATGGAGGGACTCAGGGAGCAGGTAAGGAAAACTAACAATTTAAAAGCTATAAAGACACCCACTCCAGTATCGTTGACTGAGAAATATCATGGACAGAGGAGCCTGTCAGGCTACAGTCCATGGGGTCACAAAAGAGGTGAACATGACTTACTAACTAAAAAACAGCAGCAATCTGTCTGATGTTACAGTGTCCTGCCTACAATCTTACCCTCTTAAATAATGAGGAGATTATGAAACTGGTCTTTTCCACTCATTTCAAGTTCAGTCACTCAGTCGTGTCCAACTCTTTGTGACCCCATGATGGTAGCACGACAGGTTTCCCTGTCCTTCACTAAATCCCAGATCTTGCTCAAACTCATGTCCATTGATTCAGTGATGCCATCCAACCATCTGGTCCTCTGTCATCCCCTTCTCCACCTGCCTTCAATCTTTCTCAGCATCAGGGTTTTTTCCAATGAGTTGGCTCTTCGTATCAGGTGACCAAAGTATTGGAGCTTCAGCTTCAGCATCAGTGCTTCCAATGAATATTCAGGATTGATTTCCTTTAGGATTGACTGGTTGGATCTCCTTGCAGTCCAAGGGACTCTCAAGAGTCTTCTCCAACACCACAGTTCAAAAGCATCAAGTCTTTGGCCCTCAGTGTTCTTTATGGTCCAACTCTCACATCCATACAGAACTACTGAAAAAATAATAACTTTGACTATATAGACCTTTGTCAGCTAAGTTATGTCTCAGCTTTTTAATACACTGTTTAGGTTTGTCATAGCTTTTCTTCCAAAGAGTAAGCATCTTTTAATTTTCTGGCTGCAGTCACCATTTGCAGTGATTTTGGAGCCCTCCAAAATAAAGTCTGCCACTGTTTCCACTGTTTTCCCATCTATCTGCCATGAAGTGATGGGACCAGATGCCATGATCTTAGTTTTTTGAATGTTGAGTTTTAAGTCAGCTTTTTTACTCTCCTCTCTCACCTTCATCAAGAGGCTCTTTAGTTCCTCTTCACTTTCTGCCATAAGGGTGGTGTCATCTGTGTCATCTGCATATCTGAGGTTATTGATTTCTCCTGGCAATCTTGATTTCAGCTTGTGCTTCACTTAGCCCAGCATTTCACATGATGTATTCTGCATATAAGTTAAATAAGCAGGGAAACAATACATAGCCTTGACATACTCCTTTTCCAATTTTGAACCAGTCTGTTGTTCCATATTCAGTCCTAACTGTTGCTTCTTGACTTGCATACAGGTTTCTCAGGAGGCAGGTAAGGTGGTCTGGTATTCCCATTTCTTGAAGAACTTTCCACAGTTTGTTGTGATCCACATAGTCAAAGGTTTTAGGACAGTCAATGAAGCAGAAGCAGATGTTCTTTTGGAATTCTGTTGCTTTTTATATGATCCAACAGATGTTGGCAATTTGATTTCTGGTTCCTCCGCCTTTTCTAAATCCAACTTGAACACCTGGAAGTTCTCAGTTCACATACTGTTGAAGCTAGCTTGGAGAATTTTGAGCATTACTTTGCTAACATGTGAAATGAGTGCAATCGTGTGGCAGTCTGAACCTTCTTTGGCATTGCCCTTCTTTGGAACTGGGATGAAAACTGATCTTTTCCAGTCCTGTAGCCACTGCCGACTTTTCCAAATTTGCTGGCATATTGAGTGCAGCACTTTAACAGCATTAGCTTTTAGGATTTGAAATAGCTCAGCTGGAATTCCATCACCACCATTAGCTCTGTTCATAGTGATGCTTCCTAATGCCCACTTGAGTTCACATGCCAAGATGTCTGGCTCTAGGTGACTGATCACACCATCGTGGTTACCTGGGTCATTAAGATATTTTTTGTATAGTTCTTCTGTGTATTCTTGTCACCTCTTCTTATCCTCTGCTTCTGTTAGGACCATACCGTTTCTGTCCTTTATTGTGCCCATCTTTGTATGAAATGTTCCCTTTGTATCTATAATTTTCTTAAAGAGATCTCTACTCTTTCCCATTCTATTGTTTTCCTCTATTTCTAGGCATTGTTCACTTAGGAAGACTTTCTTATCTCTCCTTAATATTCTTTGGAACTCTGCATTCAGATGAATATATCTTTCCTTTTCCCCTTTGCCTTTCACGTCTCTTCTTTTCTCAGCTATTTGTAAGGCCTCGTCAGACAACCACTTTGCCTTTTTGCATTTCTTCTTATTGGGGATGGTTTTGATCACCACCTCCTGTACAATGTGACAAACCTCAGTCCATAGTTCTTCAGGAACTCTGTAAGATCTGAATCTATTTGAGTTCTATTTGAATCCCTTGAATCTATTTGTCACTTCCACTGTATAATCATAAGGGATTTGATTTAGGTCATACTTGAATGGTCCAGTCATTTCCCTACTTTCTTCAATTTAAGTCTGAAATTTGCAATAAGGTGTTCATCATCTGAGCCACAGTCAGCTCCCGGTCTTGTTTTTGCTGACTGTATATAGCTTCTCCATCTTCAGTTGCAAAGAATACAATCAATCTGATTCTGGTATTGACCATCTGGTGATGTCCACATGTAGAGCCATCTCTTGTGTTGTTGGAAGAGGGTGTTTGCTACGACCAGTGCATTCTCTTGGCAAAACTCTGTTAGCCTTTGCCCTGATTCATTTTGTACTCCAATGCCAAACTTGCCTGTTACTCAAGGTATCTCTTGACTTCCTACTTTTGCAGTCCAATCCCCTATGATGAAAAGACATCTTTTTTTTGGTGTTAGTTCTACAAGGTCTTGTAGGTCTTCATAGAACCATTTTACCTCAGCTTCCTCGGCATTACTGGTTGGGGCACAGACTTGGACTACTGTGATGGTTTGCCAAAATGAATGGTTTGCCCTGGAAATGAACAGAGATCATTCTGTCGCTTTTGAGACTGCACCCAAGTACTGCATTTTGGACTCTTGTTGACTATGAGAGCGACTCCATTTCTTCTAAAGGATTCTTCCCCACGGTAGCAGATATAATGGTAATCTGAATTTAATTCATCCATTCTGGTCCATTTTAGTTCACTGATTCCTAAGATGTCGATGTTTACTCTTGCCATCTCTAGTTTGACCACTTTGTCCACTTTTAATTTACCTTGATTCATGGACCTAACATTCCAGGTCTCTACGCAATCTTATTCTTTATAGCATCAGACTTTACCTTCAACACCAGATGCATCCACAACTGGGTGTTTTTATAACTTTGGCTCAGCCTCTTCATTCCTTCTGGAGCTATTTCTCTGCTCTTCTCTAGTAGCATATTGGGCACCTACCGACTTGGCGAGTTCATCTTTCATTATCATACCATTTTGCCTTTTCATACTGTTCATGGAGTCCTCAAGGCAAGAACGCTCATTAAAAAGGAGGAATAATCTAATAGCTGTTTGATGTTATTTCCATTTCCATCTCCATTTCCATTGGAGATGTACTCCAATACCTTACTGATATTACTTGGAAGAAGAGATGTATAATCAACACCCTGGTATGATTTTTATGAACAGGGAAAATACTAATAGTAATACGTATTATTTACTCAATTATTTTTTCACGGATTATTCATACTTAGCTACAGAAATTGAAAATATTATACTAAAAGAACATATAAGATTCCAGTGTATCCTAATGAAGCAAATAGTTCAATAATTTTTTGTATTTCCTAATAACTAGGACTCAAGATTAAAAACATTTTCATCTTTCAAAACCTTTACCTTGAACATAACAGCTCTAACCAGTAGGCACCCCGTTCCCCTACCTCCTGGTTGAACAGTGTCATCTTCCTGAAGACATATGCAGTGTTCCCCTCTTCTGAGTGGCAGGTGACTTGGTAGCAGCCGTAGGATGAACTTCCTGTGGGATCCGGCCAATACTGGTGACACTTAACCTGGTATCAATAAATTTTAGAAAGAGACATAATTTAGGTTCTCCGATTTTTTTAATATTTTAATTTTTAAGAACTTTCAAGCTTAAAGAAATGTGACTAAATAATTAATGAATTCTCATATACTCTTCAATTGCACTCATCTCACATGCTAGTAAAGTAATGCTCAAAATTCTCCAAGCCAGGTTTCAACAATACGTGAACCACGAACTTCCAGATGTTCAAACTGGTTTTAGAAAAGACAGGGAAACCAGAGATCAAATTGTCAATATTCGCTGGATCATCCAAAAAGCAAGGGAGTTCCAGAAAAACATCTATTTCTGCTTTATTGACTATGCCAAACCCTTTGACTATGTGGATCACAATAAACTGTGGAAAATTCTGAAAAAGATGGGAATACCATACCACCTGACCTGCCTCTTGAGAAATCTGTATGCAGGTCAGGAAGTAACAGCTGGAACTAGACATAGAACAACAGACTGGTTTCAAATAGGAAAAGGAATATGTCAAGGCTGTATACTGTCACCCTGCTTATTTAACTGATATGCAGAGTACATCATGAGAAATTCTGGGCTGGAAGAAGCACAAGCTGGAATCAAGATTGCTGGGAGAAATATCAATAACCTCAGATTTGCAGATGGCACCATCCTTATGGCAGAAACTGAAAAAGAACTAAAGAGCCTCTTGATGAAAGTGAAAGACAGTGAAGAAGTTGGTTTAAAGCTCAACATTCAGAAAACTAAGATCACGGCATCCGGTCCCATCACTTCATGGCAAATAGATGGGGAAACAGTGGTAACAGTGGCAGACTTTATTTCTGGGGGCTCCAGAATCACTGCAGATGGTGACTGCAGCCATGAAATTAAAAGACACTTACTCCTTGAGAGAAAAGTTATGACCAACCTAGAGAGCATATTAAAAAGCAGAGATATTACTTTGCCAACAAAGGTCCATCTAGTCAAGGCTATGGTTTTTCTAGTAGTCATGTATGGATGTGAGAGTTGGACGATATAGAAAGCTGAGCACTGAATAATGATGCTTTTGAACTGTGGTGTTGGAGAAGACTCTTGAGAGTCCCTTGGACTGCAAGGAGATCCAACCAGTCAATCCTAAAGGAAATCAGTCCTGAATATTCATTGGAAGGACTGATGTTGAAGCTGAAACTCCAATACTTTGTCCACCTAGTGCGAAGAGCTTACTCATATGAAAAGACCCTGATGCTGGGAAAGATTGAAGGTGGGAGGAGAAAGGAACGACAGAGGATGAGATGGTTGGATGGCATCACTGACTCAATGGACATGAGTTTGAGTAATCTCCGCAAGTTGGGAGAGGCCTGGCCTGCTGCAGTCTATGGGGTCACAAAGAGTCGGACATGTCTGAGCGACTGAAGTGAACTGAACTTATACCCTTCACAAAGATCTGCCAATGAGCAACATTTTTTTGGTCATTTCTTCTCTTTGTAATGAGAGTCTGTTTGGATATATTTTGAAACTTCAAATGTCTTATTTACAAGAAGCTTCCAACCTGAAGTAATTATTACTATGAGGGTGGCAAAATGGTATACTAATCGTTATATTTCTTAGATTTAATAGTAAGAAAGACTCTTCAACTAAAATGGGAAATGCAATCCATTTACTTTCGTAAATTAGGATTAAAAAAATAAGATTTAATGACATACAATTCTGTTACATTCTATTCAGCCATTTAAAACACACTACTCTATCATTTTTAGAATATCCACAGAGCTGTGTAACCCTCACCACAATCACTTTTAGAACACATTCATCACTCCCAGAGGAAGGCCCACATCCGTTAGTAAAGACCACGCAACTCCTCTAATCCACCTGTCTCCTTCCATCCCAGACCTGGGCAGCCAGTGCTCTACTTTTTGTCCCCTGTGGCCTACTTTGGACATCACATATAATTGAACCATAAAATATGTTGTGTTTGGTGACTGGCTTTGTTTACTTAGAATAATGTTTTCTAGGTTTATCCATGTTGCAACATGTATCATTTTTTCATACCTTCTTATTGCTAAATAATATTCAACCGTATGACTATACCATATTTTATCAAGTTTTACATTTTGCTTCTTTCTACCTATGGGCTACTAAGAATAATGCTGCTGTGAACATCTGTCCACCAGTTTTTGTGTGGATATGTATTTAATTCTCTTTGGTATTTCTATGAGTGAAATTGCTGAGCTGCAGTCACACTGTGTTTAGCCTCTTGATGAAATGAAGGGTGTCTTCAAGGGTAAATAGTTACACCATTTACCAAATCCATCAGTAAGACAGCAAGTTCCACTGTCTCCACATCATTACCAACACTGATTATTTTCTGTCATATTTACTTTAGCTATCCAACTAGCTATGAAGTAGTATCTCATTGTAGCTTTCACTTGCATTTCCTTGGCGACTAATGATGCTGAGTATCTTTTCATGATCTTACTGGTCATTTGAATGTCTTCTTTGGAGAATCATCTATTTAGATCCTTTGGCCATTTTTAAATGGGATATTGTTATTTCATGGCTAAGTTATATGAATTCTTCATACATTATAAATACAAATCACTTATTCAAATATATATTAGTCCATTTAAATAATAATAATAATGGCAAACATCACATTTCTTTTAACATAGTATGTGTTAGTTGCAGTTTTAAGCATTTAACCATGATGATTTTAATCATGACACCATAAGAAAGGAAGTTTAAAGATTACAAAAGAGATTAAATCAATATGAATATTTTAACTACAGATGTAACATAATTTGAAAAATGTCTGAGCAATGTGTAAGATTCAAGTATGACTTACTCTGCCACGTTCAACCTGTGTGGTCAACATCACAACCATGGAGGAGCCTTGTTCCCAAGTCATCTGCCAAAAATCTGTACAAGTGTGTGGTAATGGCCCTTGACAAGCAATGTACTGATTTATAATTCTAGAGGAAGGAATTTCCATCTAAAAAGAAAAAGACACAAAACCAAAATCGCTCTGCATTATTACTTTTTCTTAGGATCAAATATAGAAAAATCATCTACTAAATGATAACTAAATGCAATTAATCTCAATAAATTGCAGAGTCAGTAAAACAAATATCAACTATTTTATGTGAAGAAGTTTCTTGGCAATGTGCAGTAGCTATATATACTTTTCTTTCAATTAGTGGAAACAAAAATTTAAATATTTTCCAAAGTACTCTTATGAAATTAAAAGCATCTATATAGAGAATCCTGTTTCACAGGCAGGGACTTGGTATAGAAATAAAAAATATTTCTCTCTATATAGGAAACAAACTACTATATATAAAAATAAACAAACTACTATATATAAAAATAAACAACAAGGTTCTACTATAAAGCACAGGGAATATATTCGGTATCTTTTAAGTTAAAATGGAAAAGAAAAAAACTGTCTCTAAACAGTTTATTAGTAAATTTTGTGAGGAGCAAAAATTCTGCCATTTGCTTTAGTTTAGATTTTTCATATTACATATATGTTTATATATTATGTAATATGCATATAATTATATATAATATATATATAACATGAAAAGATTGCAAGTATTTTAAATTCATTATTTCCAGAAGTTAAGACTGTAACTATTTGGGGAAGATAAACTATCATCCTATTACATTTTAAACACTGAATTCAAAAGGTGTGTGTGTTTATTTCTGGGCTTCCCTGGTGGCTCAGCTGGTAAAGAATCTGCCTCCAATGTGGGAAACCTGGGTTTGATCTCTGGGTTGGGAACATCCCTGGAAAAGGGAATGGCTATCCACTCCAGTCTTCTGGCCTGGAAAGTTTCATGGACTGTATATAATCCATGGGATCGCAAAGAGTCAGACATGACTGAGCAACTTTGACTTTTACCTCACTCACCATACTATTGTAACACTTTGAACAATAATAACAACAAGCACTTAAATTATTCACATAAAGGAAAGTACAAATCAAACTGTAAGAAATTACCATTTTTTACCTATTAGATTGAAATATCAGAAAATTTGATAATACCATATACACATATGTAGCTTTTATCAGAAACCACGGGTTCATATACGCATTGGAATTCAGAATTTAGGGGATTTTTGAAAGGTTCTTCAGTGCACACACCATGTAATGTAATAAGTAATGTTCCTTGCAGGCTATAGGTCATTACTCTGTAATCAGTCATTATCAAAAAGTCTACAAATAATGCTAGAGAGGGTGTTGAGAAAAGGGAACCCTCTTGCACGGTTAGTGGGAATGTAAATTGATACAGCCACAATGGAAGATGGCATGGAGATTCCTTAAAATTCTAGGAATAAAACCACCATGTGACCCAGCAATCCCACTCCTAGGCATACACCCTGAGGAAACCAAAACTGGAAAAAGACACATGTACCCCAATATTCACTGCAGCACTATTTACAATATCTAGAACATGGAGGCAACCTATATGTCCATCGACAGATGAATGGACCATATACAAATGGTACGTATATACAATGGAATATTACTCAGCCATAAAAAGGAACACATTCAAGTCAGTTCTAATGAGGTAGATGAACCTACAGTCTATTATACAGCATGAAATTAAGTCAGAGACAGAAACATAAACATCGTATACTAACACATATATATGAAATCTAGAAAGATGGTACCGATGAATTTATTTCTGAAGAAACAGATATAGAGAACAGATTTATGGACACAGGGAGTGGGGTAGAAGGTGAGATGTATGGAGAGAGAAACATGGAAACTTACACTGCCATATGTAAAATAGATAGCCAATGGGAACTTGCTGTATGACTCATGGAACTCAAACAGGGGCTCTGTATCAACCTAGAGGGGTGGGATGGGGAGAGAGATGGGAGGGAGGTTCAAGAGGGAGGGGACATATGTATAATACTTACAGCTGATTCATGTTGAGGTCTGACAGAAAACAACAAAATTCTGTAACGCAATTATCCTTCAATTAAGAAATAAATGAACTTTTAAAAAAAAGTTCTCATCAGAGGTACAAAGTAAAGTTGATCCTCATTAATCATGGATTCTAGAATAAACCTCAAAGTTTAGATCAGCCCCTCTTATTCCAAATGACTAAGGTATAATTAAAAAAAAAACTTACATTTATATAATTTGCATTGATATAGTCTTCATTACCCTTTAAAATGACCCGTGTAGCATCATCTGAAAAAATTTAAAAGAAAGAATATTTTAATAAAGTTGTATTAAGAAGATAACAGATACTTACAAAGAGAATAGATACTTACAAGGCGAAATATCTCTGTATCTATTTTTGGAAATATTCTGAGGTAATTTGGCACAACACATTGTCATTCCAGGCTTTTTCCGATATAGTTGCTAAAAAAAGAAAGTACAAGACAAGTTCAGAAAGCCATTTAGAGTTTTTACTTTTTTAGACTTGATTCTACGCTATCAAGAAATGGGTTTTTACCTTGGAATACCTCCTCTATACAATGATGTATCTTAGGTTAGTAAAATATTGAACCAGGTTTGCAAAGCTGAATTCTGCAAAATTTCTAATATGATTTATAAACATTTTGAAAAATGGTAAAACATGTAAAAAACAATTTTGCTTACAGAAAGAGTACCTGAAGTTTTAAATAGCAAATCTATAGGAAATATTTATTTCATTTATTTTATATTTGAAGGTACTCCTTTATTTCTTTTTTAACATATATCCACTCTTTGTTAGATTTTTCTTCCCATTTAGGCAGCGTTCATTTAGAGGTGTTTAAAAGGAAAACTGATGTGCCCTAAATATTTTATAATCATTATCTATAACATATACTCCAGAGCAACAGATATTAATGACGGCTAACTACACTGAAAAAAATTAGAGAAGGATTAAATATGACAAGGCACAAAAACTATTCTTTAATTCAGGATTTTTAAGTCTATAATAGTCTATCTTCATCTGCAACCTTTCATAAAAACAGCTACTTATAGAAAAAAATGTTTGATGACATAGACCTATTAAATCTCCCTATCTCCCTCTTTTAAACTGATACCTATTAGTGAAACCACAGCTAGAATTTGGGGAGTAACTTTTAAAGCTTTACATTTTACAGCTCTTTTTGCCAATATTTCTCAATAATATTTTATTAATACATTATAACTGATACTAGATTAGGCAGTTAAGAAGTCATGAAATTAACAAGAAAATATGGGCAAACACCTTTTCTATATCATGTTACTTACATCAAACTGTGTCAGTACTGTTCCAGTGATAAGGCCCTCAGCCAGCTGGATCATTGACTCTCGCAGGGAGTGGTCATCCTGATGGATGCTGTCGAGAGGGGCTTTCTCAGGAATGTACTGGAAGTCTGGCTCATTTTCTAGCTTTTCTTCCACTACATCATACACAGCTACAAAAACAAAACCAATATGGAAACCTTAATGAACTGGCAAAAGGAATTTACCAGATATTATTTAATTTTGTGTCAGAAAAAAATATTCACTTATTTGTCACTCATCAGATCTGAGTCTAGGGTCACTGCTTATGGGCCAAGAGTGTTGTGGAGTTGAAGAAGTACCTCTGGGGATAAGAAGGGTTCTTGGCCATTATTGCTGAAAATGTCTGCAACTTGCAGAGACAGTAAGAAAAAGAGGAATGTCAAGAAGATCTGCTCTGAACATACCTGTCCTTAATCTGTGGAATCTTGGGCAACAGCAGCAATAGAGGCCTATCCACCACACATGTAGACAGGAAGAGTTACACATGAACTGAAGAGAATGCTAAACTAGATATGTTCTATTGTTATTTCTCGACATATTTATCAAACAACTTAGAGGACTAGATTTTTTTTTTAATATATTTCTTTATTTGGCTGCACAAATTTTAGTTGAGGCACTTGGGATCTAGTTCCCGGACCAGGAATGGAAACCAGGCCCTCTTCTACCTTGGGAGTGTGGAGTTCTAACCACTGGACCACTGGGAAGTTCCAGGAAACCAAATTTCAAAGGAGAATTCTAGGCCAGAATTCATAGTCATGGGAGTGAGGGGAACCAAACTCTAAGCTGTAATCCTTAGCCCAATCTCAGCCTGCCCTCCTCTTCTTTCCACCCTCAGCTCCACTCTGTAATTCGGGGGCCTATAAACATACCATGGACAACATCTCAGTCCACACAGAAGCTCAGTCTACACCCCTGTGGAAACTGCTTCTTATGATACCTTATTGGCCTATATCCTGTCATCAACCCTTGGGAGAACAGACCTGGGAAGACTGGCCACAAAAACCCAGGAAGCAGGCTCAGAGCTATTCGGTCAGAGAACTGAAGAGTTGAAAAAAGTGGTCTAGAAAGGAAGAAGAGGTCATAGGTGCTGGCTTGCATGCACCCTTGGTCCTGCAGAATCCTGACCCCCATGGGGACGGCAGAGCTCAAGAAGAGCAGAACCTTCTAAAGGACAGAGTCAAACTCCTGCCTTTAAGAGGCTTTGTTCCTGCTCAGATATAAATGCATTATTGAGAAGAACAGATTTCTGAAATGAAGAATGCAAAGACAAAAAGATATAAATGCATTTTGTCTAAGAAGAAATAAGATTTAAAGGAGAGAAGACCAGGAAAAACAAGCTCTTATTCTCTGATATTGTAACCTAATTAACTGATGACAGCTGTGCTGGGTCTTCGCTGATGCGTGTGGGCTCTCTCTGGTTGTGGTGCAGATTCTCACTGCAGCGGCTTCTCCTGTTGCAGAGCACGAGTTCTAAGCTCTCAGGCTCTAGAGTGCAGGCTCCGCGGCTGTGGCACATGGGCTTAGTTGCTCTGCAGCATGTGGAATCTTTCGGACCAGGGATTCAACCCATGGCCCCCGCACTGGCAGGCAGATTCTTAACCACTAGACCACCAGGGAAGTCCTTTTCTGATATTTTTGACAAACGTAATTTAAAATTTTGATTATACATATTTTTTTTTTAATGGACATGACACCTGCACTGAAAGTGAATCCTGGTCCAGATTTTATTGATAAGACAGTATTAGAAAGATATTTGCCAAAAGAAGTAGGTACCAGGTGGGTTCCTCTCCTAGTTTAAAGTATAAATGGGGTAAATCGAAATTGCAAAATGACCATGCCTTTTCCATTATATAGACTTTTGTTCATATTCTCTCTCTATACTAGTCATGAATTTGCAAGCAGGTAATGAATGTCTTGGTGAATAAACGTCTTCAACTATAAAACGATGCTAATTCACTTGTCTCACTGGATGGCTGTAAACATTACATGAGAAGGTACGAAAGAGCCAGGTCTATGGAAAGCATTTTAAAATTATTAGCTAATATGATTATTAAGTTCTCCAGGATCTGTTATCAAGAGAAAACTGAAAAAACATCAAATTCAGAGACAACTCTTAGTATGAAAATTAAGTTGTTTTATGTGACAGAAAATGCCTGAAAATGAACCACCTAAATATCAGATCTAAATAAATGAGTTCCTTTAAAAGTCAAAAATGGAATGGTCTGTTGAAGTCTTCTAAATTTTCCTAGAAAGCTAATTTTTTTTTAACTAATTGAAGGTTTATGGCAATTCTGTGTTGAGCAAGCCTATTGGTATCATTTTTCAAGCAGCATTTGTTACTTTGTGTCTCTCATATTTTTGTAATTCTCCCAATAAATTTCAAACTTTTTGTTTTTATTATATTTGTTATAGTGCTCTATGATCCGGAGAAGGCAATGGCACCCCACTCCAGTACTCCTGCCTGGGAAATCCCATAGGCGGAGGAGCCTGGTAGTCTGCAGTCCATGGGGTCGCGAAGAGTCGGGCACGACTGAGCGACTTCACTTTCACTTTTCACTTTCATGCATTGGAGAAGGAAATGGCAACCCACTCCAGTGTTCTTGCCTGGAGAATCCCAGGGACGGGGGAGCCTGGTGGGCTACTGTCTATGGGGTCGCACAGAGTCGGACATGACTGAAGTGACTTAGCAGCAGCAGCAGCTCTATGATCAAAGATCTTTGATTTAGTATTTAAAAAGATTATGATTCCCTGAAGGTTCAGATGATGACAGCAATTTTTAGCAATATTTTTAAATTAAGGTATGTACCTTACATACTTAACAGACTACAGTATAAACAAAACTTTTGTATGTATTGAGAAATAAAAAAATATGTGACTTGCTTTACTGTAATATTTTATTTATTTACTGTGATATTTATTGTGATGGTCTGGAACTGAAACTGCAATATCTCCAAGGTCTGCCTATAGAGAAGATAAAATGAAAATGTCCGTACCCAAGAGGCAAAATTAGGTGTGTAGGGGAGTAGATATTTCTAATTACATTTTGCTCCTTATGGTATGTAGTCAGCAACTAACAATGTGACATTAACCAATAATTACTCTTCTGACTAAAACTATGATTAACAATAAACTGTTCAGAACAAAACTAGAAGAATATGTCCAACACTAGACAGTATAGGCACTTAAGAATTTTTTCTCAGAGGAGAATGATTAATGTTGAGGAAACTTGAAACTATGCCATTATGAACACAGGTTGAAGGACCTGGGATTGTATAACTGGAAAAAAAAAAAAGGACAGCTTCTAGTAAAACTCACTGCAAAACACTGATGAGGGATTGAACTTATTCTGTATTACATTTATTCTGCATAGCACAGAGAGACAGAACTAGAAATGCTGGGATTGAACGAAGATGGACTTTTAGGTCAATTAATAGTTTCACACTGTCCACAGGGGGAATGAACTGCTTCAGGAGTCACTGAGCACTCCACGTAGCAGGATATTCTTGAGGTTGTCATGGAAACTAAACTCTAGCTTGTTGGTTTTCTACAGGTGGAACAGCAAGTGTATCTGAGTATCTAGGACTCCTTGAGCACCTTGGGGGTGAGAGGCAACTGCAGTCATGGTGGTCTGGAGAGAACTTCCTGAGGCTGTCATCTCAGCAGAGACCTGAACGATGTGAAGGTATACATTGTACAAACATCAAGAGGAGTGCTTTAAGCAGAAGGACCATCAAGAAGGCCAGCACAGACAAGAAGAGAGTGAGGAAGGCAGACGGGCAGGCAAGGTGGCTGAGAATTTGCATTTGACTCTACATGTGAACACTTCTCTGGTGGCTCAGTGGTAAAAAAAAAATCCACCTACCAATTCAGGAAACATGGGTTTGATCCCTGGGCTGGGAAGATCCCCTGGAGAAGGAAATGGCAAACCACTCCAATATTCTTGCCTAGAAAATCCCATGAACGAAGGAGCCTGGTGGGCTACAGTCCATGGGGTCGCAAAAGAATTGGACATGACTTAGCGACTAAACAACCACCACTATGAATGGAAGCCACAGGTCAGTCTGATGTGACCAAGTTCTAAGAAGTCCACTCTAGCTGCTGTGTCTAGTAATAAACATGAGGGAATTATTAAAAACATGCAGTAAATCACGGAGTACTCACCATTAGGTCGAACTAGAAGGACTAACTCCCCAGAATGTCTCTCACAGCTCGCTTTGATCAGCAGGACCACCTGGTCGTGGGTGTGCTCTGCAATGTCCCGACCGTTGATCAGTACCACTTGGTCCCCTTCATTCAATCGAGGGACACACAGGTCAGCCTATCAAGGGATGCAAAGAAGGTTTCAAATTCACATGTAGCTTTCTGGAAGTAAGGGATGCAAAGGTTTCAAATTCACATGTAGCTTTCTGGAAGCAGTTCATTCCCCCTGTGGACACTGTGAAACTATTAATTTACTTTTATAGACTGCAGAGCAGAAATAAAATTACATACAGAAATCATCTATCCATTCACTCATCTATTAAAAAAACAGAAATAGAAAACTCACTTTCAGACCTCCCTGGTGGTCCAGTGGTGAAGAATTCATCTGCCAATGCAGGGGACACAGGTTCAGTCCCTGGTCCAGGAAGATGGGGCAGCTAAGCCTGTGCACCACAACTACTGAGGCTGTGCTCCAGAGCCTGTGCTCCGCAACCAGAGAAGCCACCAAAATGAGAAGCCCATGTACAACTAGAGTAGCCCCTGCTTGCAGCAACTAGAGAAAGCCTGCATGCAGCAATGAAAACTCAGCGCAAACAAAAAGAATTAAAAACAAAACTCACTTTCCTATAAAGACATTCTTTTTTCCCTTCTTCATTAATAATTTTTCCCCTGATGCCCTAGTACAATTCCAGACATACAAGTAAGACTAATGCTCTCAAGTGCATAGATCAAGGTAGCTCTCACTTTGCACTGTCCAGATAGATACTAATTTCAGTTGCACAGCTGAGTTAAATAACACCAGTCTGCTAACATCATGCGAATTTCAGTTACTGCATAAATTACAAGTAACTGCATAAAGTTCAAAATTCGCTGTTAGCCTGACAGTCCAAAAATCACTATATAAATCATAAATATGCAGCATGATCAATGACCAATCACATCCCTTCTTTCCAAGTGTATTGGTGGCTTGTTGTTATGCATCAGTTACTGTTCATGTGGAGATAGCAAAGCAGGTACTTGTGTGGTCTCCTTGTCTCCCAAAGATAAACCCACTTTGGGTAAGGAGCAACTGGCCAAAAAGTTACAAGAGCAGCAAAGAAACAAAAAGGGGCAGTGCTGAAGGTAAAATTCAAAGTGAATATAAATCGAGTTATAGAAGAAGTAATTGACTATGTAACTATCAACATTTCTATTGTTTGAGACCCTAGATATGCAGGGAAAGGAATTTAGAGAAGATCAACTTATTAGCACAAATGATGAAAGTGGCTGTGACAAGAAGGATGAAGGTGTCCAAGGAAGTGATGCTGGCAAGAAACTTCTTGGGACTTCCCTGGCGGTCCAGTGGTTAGGACTCCACACATCCAGTGCAGGGGATATAGGTTCTATCCCTGGTCAGGGAAATACCACCCCGCATGCCACAGTGTGGCAAAAAAAAATTAAAAATTGAGAAGAAATAAAAATGGACACATCTTCAAAAAACAAAAACTCAATACAGGAACTCCTGGAAGGTATTTCATATCACTGAAAGTGTAAAGGACAAGTGGAAGTGGGATTCAGACTTAGAAAGAATTATCACTATTTATTGAGATAAATAAGGAAAAACGCACAGCCTGTAATATAAGTTATATGACAAGAAAAAGAAAAGCACTGTTCACAAATTACCTTTGGTAAGTTTTCACAAAGAAATAAAAGACTTTGATTCTCAATGTTTCTGACGTTCTGAATTACAGGATAATTAATCAGTATTATTTTATTATTTCTTCATTTCCCAATACATTTAAAAGAGAAAGCATCAGAAATTTTAATGTTTTGACAAAAAATTTAAAAGTCATGGAAAAAAACACAATTTTCCCCATTGACTCGGTATGGATTCAGGCCACATGGTTATCTTTATAGCTCTGCACTACTGTGTGAAAACAAACAAGTAAATAAGGTAAAAGAAATCAACAGAAATATGGACAGCCTGTTCCAGGAATACAGTAATGAGAACACAACAGAATTAAGTTTGCAGGATGATGGGGCTGGGCCTTACAGAAAGGGCTGTGGCAAAGGCTTGAAAGATGGAAGCAGGACTAAACTCACTCTACAACACAAGGTCAACACAATCCAACAAGGTACTGTCACTAGTAGAAAGAGCACTGATCCAGCAGTCAGGTTCTTCCACTGCTGCTTATGAAATGTGTGATTTTAGACACCTGAAATTCTGAAAATGGAACAGGTATCTATTTTAATTATGCATAGTTATAAAATTTTAAAAATGAGATATTTCAATGAAAAGAATTAAAGCCTGGGAAAATTCAAAATCAAGGTTCAGACCATTCCCTTGAGGTGCTCTTTCTCTACTTTTCTGCATGTTATAGCACACTACTAGTTACCTGTTATAACTGAAGGGAACCCTCTTACACTTAATCTTCTTCTGCTCTTTGTCAGATAATTTCTTACTTGCATTTCATTCTGATTTGGAGTCTACATCATGAATTTTGCTGGGACAACAGCTATTGGCTTGAATATGATCAGACAGGAAGAAATATACGACTTTGGAAATTGCTGTTGTTCAGTCACAAAGTCATGTTTGACTCTGCAAACCCATGGACTGCAGCACGCCAGGCTTGGAAATAACTTGAAAATTACTCTGTCCATTTCAAAAGGTGTCCAATAGAGAAAATGACATTAAAATATTTTAAACACTGCCCTTTTCTACCAATCACCTAAAATGAGGCTTCTAAACACTGTAATGGTCTCTAAGTTAATAATATTTCATTTATTATTTATTTATTTAATTGATTCTAAAGTCAGCCACTATTTACACTGTTCTGGTAGAAAGGAAAAATTACCAATATAGTAATCTGTATAGCCTAAAAAGAATATATAGAATCATAAAGTTCTGTTTGGAAATTAACCTGTCTATAGAGTGCTCCCTGAATATCCTTGACTGAATTGCAAACTATCCACTTTCACTGCTCAGAAAAAATCAATATTCATTTTATGACTTTACCTGGCATACAAATAAAAAAAGATTTCTTTCCTAATTTTAAGGGCAAAACATGCTCACCATCACGATTCAGACAATTAAAAAAAGGAAGCAAGAGATAAATATCAGTAATTCCACCACCATGGTGAAATACTGCTAACAATTTCAGCATGTTTCCAGATTTTTAAAATATAACTCACAATTTAAAAAACTGGATTAAACACATATGAAATTATAATATGTATTTTCATTGAGTATAACTGATTTCCAATATTGTGTTAGTCTCAGATGTACAGGAAAGTGATTCAGTTATACATATTAATATAGGCATGTCTTTCAGTTCTTTTCCATTACAGGTTATTACAAGTCATTGAATATAGTTCCCTGTGCAATAAGGTAAATCCTTGCTACTTATCTATTTATACACAGTGGTGGGGATCTGTTAATCCTGTACTCTTAACTTATCCCTGTTAGCCTCTTCCCTCTTTGGTAACCATAAGTTTGCTTTTTATGTCTCTGAGTCTATCTTTGTTTTATAAATAAACTTATTTATATTATCTTTAGGTTCTAAATATAAATAATACCATATAATATTTGTTTTCTTTCTGTCTGACTGACTTCACTCAGTTTGATAATCTCTAGGTACATTCACATTGCTGCAAATAGCATTATTTCACTTTTTTATAGCTGAGTAGTATTCCACTGTAAAATGTTTTTCAAAATACTATCTTACGAAAACCTTTCCATACTTACATAAAACTACATCATCTATTATTTCAATAGCTGCAAACCAAAGCATAATTTATTTAGTCAGCTGTAATGATGTACATTTTGATTTTCCCTCCGATTTTAATTTTCACAAACAATACTACAATGAACATTGTTGTATATCCTATGTTCTGTTTCATAAGAGGTAATTCCTAAAAGTAGAATTGTCAGGTCAAAAGACATATATTTGACTTTTAGTTAAAACTTTTGTATTGGGGAAAGCTATACATTGCATAGTTTAAAAAGCTGACTTGGTCTGTAAGATTATGACAACAAGAAACCATTTCCTATAGTCTTCCCTATGCTCCCCTCACCAACACCCACCCCCACCGCCACCCAGTTTGAGGCAACTTATTTCAACATTTTAGCTACAGCTTTTGTATTTACCTTAGTATCACTATGTAACTTTCTAATTTCATTGTTTAGTTTTTATTTTAGACATTATCTTTCTACTTGATAAATGAGAATACAGCCCCCCTCTCACCTCCTCATCTTGCACTACCCCCGTCCCCCAACACATATTTTCCAATACATACTGAACAAATAATTTTGGACTACTTCCCTTATCTTTCACATGTGTAGTAAGTTTATTTTATACATCACGTCCCTGTCTTGTCACTTCTGATCACAAGGGATTTGTTTAAAAGAGGACATTTGATCCGAGATGAATCTATGAGGTTTTACTTTCTCTGAATCTGTAATTTAGAGTGAGGAGTCTAATGATTCTGGGGTGCTGAGCTGGTTACATAAAACACAAACCCAGAAGCTGCTGGTAGGCACATCCCTTCAAAAGAACTGTGGGACATAATGGTGACAGCTACACAATTTCTATTTAGTTGAAATTTTGGAGTCACCATCATATCTAAACAAAGAGTGTGTCTGTGGTGCTAATGTTACAGGAACTTGGCTTGAAGCTGCTACTAAGTACACTTTTCATTTAGAATGTATTTTATTGTAGCTTGAGAGATTAAGCTGATTCTAGTACAAACCAGTTTACACTGAGAAAGAAAAATTCACAAAAAAAGAAATGGACATGAAAAGTAGTTCTGATGATTTGTAAAATTCTTTCTAGAAGTCTGACTACATTCCTGTCCTGGGGTTTTGTGATACACCTCTAAAGCTGTACGAAAAATTTTGTATTTATAATTAAGCCAGGGGTATGCAGTGACAGACTTTATTTTCTTGGGCTCCAAAATTACTGCAGCCATAAAATTAAAAGACACCTGCTCCTTGGAAGGAAAGCTATGACAAACCCTAGATTCAAAAGCGGAGACATCAATTTGCTGATAAAGGTCCACATAGTCAAAGCTATGGTTTTTTTCAGTAGTCATGTATGGATATGAGAGTTGAATCATAAAGAAGGCTGCTACAGAATTTCTATTCAGTAGGGATTTTGGAGTCACCAAAGAATTGATACTTTCAAATTATGGTGCTGGAGATGACTTTTGAGAGTCCCTTGAACTGTAAGGCGATCAAACCAGTCAATCCTAAAGGAAATCAACAATGAATATTCATTGAACGGACTGATGCTGAAGCTCCAATACTTTGGCCACCTGATGCAAAGAGGCGACTCACTGGAAAGGGCTCTGATGCTGGGAACAATTTAAGAGGAGAAGGGGGCGACAGAGGATGAGATGGTTAGACAGTATCATCGACTCAATGGACATGAATTTGAGCACACTCTAGGACACAGTGAAGGACAGGGAGTGCTGGAGTCCATAGGCTCACAGTGTGCTGTAGGCCACGGGGTCACAAAGACTCAGACACAACTTAACAACTGAAAACAACAAAAATTTCACAAGTACCCTATTATTTGCAATCAACAAGTTCTTAAAAACCAGAACCAAAAGTATGTATCATGATATCCTTGATCAATCTTGACTGTGATCTTCAAATCAACTTTGAGGTTGCTGCAAAGCACCAAAATCCCATAACTGGTCTCTTTCTCTCAGGCTGCAGGTTCCTACCTTTCCCAGGACAGAGACAGTTAAATGATAATGGGTACTGACTCAAAGTTCTTAAAGAAAAATGCAGTTAAACAAAATAAACAACAGAAACGGGAATCTGAAAGCAGTATTTACTATATAATGAGCAATAAAAATGATGTACCCACAATTTATTAAGAATTGTCCTTATGATTCATAAGCAGAAAGTTTATGAGTACTGAAGCTGAAGAATAGGGCAAGGGGGTGGGAGTGTTTTCATCATCATGGGTACATACAGTATTTTCTTTACTTTTGCTTAGCATGTTCACAATAAAGAGTTTCAAATAGATATTTTAAACAGAAAGTAGACAAATAGAATGTAAATAAACAATTCTAAATGAAAAAAGAAGTCAAAGAAAAAGCAAGCAAACTATACCTCTGTCTACATTTTGCTATTTAGAGGGGTTATTTTGATAGAGTCTAGAGTATTTGTAAAAACAAGTGTTTGAAAAACTGTTCTAGAAGATAGGGAAGAAATAAAAATTAACTTCCCAGCAATTTAGGAGATTCAGCAAACAACATGTGATACTTGACAAATTAAATGATTCATTTTATTGTTTTATTTATACTAAGAAAATAAGTATGTATTCTTGAAGCTAGGATCACTGAGAAGGCTGTTGAACTCACAGGGGTTCCTGGCGCAACTCGGGACACGATCACAGGCATCTTCTGGTCACATCCTCCCTTCACATTAGAGCAAATCAAGCATTAGTCAGCATTACAGATACAGAAACACCTTATTTAAAAGATGAGTGCAATACAAATTCTAAGTTACCTTTACATTGAATCCAAACCTCCCATTTTCATCAGGTTTCATTCTGATTAGAACGAGATTATCATGTGGAATACCACCATTAGGCTTAAAAAGACAAAAATAGATGACTCATCATTCTCATTTATAGGCTACTTACTTTCAGATATACAGGAAGCATGCTTTGTGTATGTTGATATTACCTAAAGTGTATAAAGAATCATAATTCAAATTTCTCTCTTGCCTTACTGCTGTATACTAGACTATAAGTGCCAGAGTAACAGGGCCTTTATTAATTACCTAATTAATTAACCACAGTGTCCCTAGAACCTGGCTCAAAGCTTTGCACAGAGCAAGTATCTGTAAGTTTTATATGAATTCATTATTCCCTCTGCTTTTTAAAAACAGCTTCATTGAGACACAATCACATACTACACTTCACCCATTCAGAGAGTACAATTCAGTAATTTCTACTACAGTGACAGAATTGTACCAACACCACTACTATTTAACTTTAGAACCTTTTCCTCATCCCCCAAAGAAACCCTGTGTCCATCATCAGTCACTCCCTCTCTGCTTGCCCCCATCCCCCAAGTCTTATTCAACTCATCTATTTTCTCTCCCTCTATATATACATACTTGACTATTCTGAACGTTTCATGTATGTAGAATTATACAATATATGGTCATTTGTAAGAAGCTTCTTTCACTTAATGTTGTATGCCTACTCTGTAAGGTAAGTATCTGACTAATTCTTTCTTATCCTTCCAAGACACAGGTCTGAGACAATCATTTCTGGGAAATCTTCCCTTAAATCCACAGCTGAATTAGTTGTATTTATATACTTGTGAATTCCCTAAAATCACTTCTAATTACAGAACTCATCGTCCTCAAAGCACCGGTAGCTTCTGACACAGGTGATTACTCTCTCCGTGACCTTCTTCTCATCAGCTAGCTGGCTAGTTCTCTTTCCTACCATTTTGGCTGCATCTTTTCAGTTTCCTTTGCTTTGATCTCCCTCATCTTCATAGCTTGGAGGACTAAAATTTCAGAATCTCTTATTAAGGTAATCTGCACACTCTACACTTCCTGCCTCATGCTTTTAAATATTTTGTCTACATGCCATCAACTCTCAACATTATAACTTCAGCTTCAATCCCTCCCTTCAACTCCAGAATCATGTCTCTAAATGGATTCCTAGCAGACATATCACTGTGCCCCTATCGAGCTTCCGATATCCCCCCCACACCTGTTCTACCTGGAACCTTTCACATCCCAGCAAATGGCAACTTCATCCTCCTAGTTGTTTAGGCCCCAAATCTTCTTATTATCCTTGATTCTCTCTCCCTAGTACGCTACAACCAGTCCATCAGCAGACTGCGTCAGCTCTACTCTAAAACTCCCCCAGAACTCAGCCATGGTCTTATTTCTTCCACAGCCATGCTGGTCCAATCACCACTGCTTCATGGGATGACACCTCATAGCCAGTTTCTCTACTGCCACCCTGCTTTTGATTTTTTTCTCAACATAAAAGCCAGAGTGAAACCATTCAAACCTAAGTGACAGCACACTGTTTCTCTCCTCAGTTATGTCCATTTGCTTGCAATCTCACTTACAGACTGGACAAAACCTTTACAAGACCAGGCATTTAGGATCTGGCCCTTTCCTGTTCCTTCTGGTTTGCTCATTCTGCTCTGGCCACACTGACCCCCTTGGTGTCCTCTGACAGGATCAGTCACACCCTGTCTTTGCACTGTTGTTCTCTGGGCTTATCTGCTCTCCTGTCAAGTATCCATGTGGTTTATCACCAAACTCATCCCTGGCTCAAACTACATTAAAACTGTAGTACTCCACTCTGGAAATTTCCTAGCCCTTTTCTGCCTTGTCTCTGTAGCATTTATCTAATAGGCTACAAATTTATTTACTTTGTTTACAGCTTGTCTCATCCTTATCCTTAGAATATAAGTTCCTTGAAGGCAGAGTTTTTTAAATTTTATTCTACTATATTCCCAGAGCCCATAACAATGCATGGCACAGAGCAGGTATTCAAAAAGTAATTTTTGCTTGAGTAATAAAACAAACTAGACTGTAGGTTATTTAATAGGAGGGATGATGTCTGATTTGTATTTGTATGCCCCAAGTGGAGTCACTCAGTCGTGTCCGACTCTCTGCGAACCCATGGACTGTAGCCCACCAGGCTCCTCCATCCATGGAGTTTACTAGGCAAGAGTACTGGAGTGGGTTGCCATTTCCTTCTCCAGGGAACCTTCCCGACCACTACCTACCTTAGTAGGTAAAGAAAGACCTCAGCTAACTATGAACCAATGAATGATACATAGGAATCACCACACAGGTAGCACTAAAGCTGTCATTCATTTTGAGTAAGGATTTTGATCTCTATGATGTGTCTGTGGTGGTACAGTGAGTGTGGGAGAACTTTAAATGGCTGCCTCTGGCTTTTCACTTTGAGAAAGTGCAGGAGGACTATGGGTGAAGAACAAGAGGGTAAGTGAGCAATGGCCAGCAGGGCGTTTGGCATCACCCACACTTGCTATGGGGCCTCCTCTCCTTGTATCTCACTTTATTCCTTGATATCCCTTTAAGTTTCCTGAAATACACCCATATTTCTGTCTGTCCTATACTTCTTCATAAACACAATGTATCCTTAAAATTTAGTAACAATCTGACCTTTGATTCATCTACTTGAAAAAGCAATGAAAATTCACAAATCAGGAGATTCTAAAAATTTACCATTTCTGTTTGGTACAAAGTACTAAAATATCTCAGGGATATATTTTTAAGAACACAGCAATTATATATTCCAAAGACCTGCATTCAATTTCAAAAGGTTGATTAAAATGATAAAGTTGCTGCACTTAATTATATAATAAAATTAATGGTATTTAATAGGCTATTAGCATTTGTTCTGGAAATGTGTTTTGCAAGACTGAAACCAACAAATCTGTCAAAAATTAACTTCTAGAGCAATGAATGTTTTATAAACGATGATAAAAGAAAATTCCACAATTGGGTTATAGGGTGGCACAATTTATGAGTAAACATATGATGAAAAAGATAAAGTACTGTAATATAATTTACAGATAAAACAGGCTAGGGTACAAAAGAAATTTCATTTACAATTAAACATTTTTAAAGAAATGTGAGAATATTTGAAGAAGCTACTTACAGTAGATTTTTCAGGAGATGATGGAACATCGAATGTTTCATTAATATGGTTTTCCAGATCTTGTTGAGAATGTGAGTAATGAATCTGGCTCCAGCTGTTCTTCTTTGATTGTTTGGGTGGTAAAGCTGGAGGCTGCCCATCTCCAGGAGTCTCTTGTGATCTAGTTAGGAAAAGAAGGGGAAAAAATTAAGTATTTTGGAAGCTGTCTTATATAATTATTTTAAAAGCTAGGGTCAAGCAACTCAGATATTTACTATGTCTAGTAGGAGACAAGCTTTAAATACCATATTTATTTGCAAGTGCACTGTTTAATGAAAACTTTCTTAACTTTGAAGTTTAAAGTAATATATCTAATTTCTTAATTTATCAAATCTGTAAACAATTCTACAGATTGTTTATATAATAAATAATAAAATATACTTTAAGGATACCCCTATGAAGAGATTTATCGATCTACCATAACAATGTATATATATTTCCAAAAACCCCTTTCTAAGGTCTTCACTGGAGTTCTATGGGCAGGCAGAGAGATGAGAACTGAGAGCCAAGCTGTGCACAGATACCAAGCTATAACACATATACTCGGTGCCACCTTAGAAATCAAGGGATTGTCCATTTTATTTGGAAATAAAATGCAATTTATGGAAGTGATGAACACAATGGGTAAGAGTGCTGAGTTCACTGAGGAGACAAAGCTGGAGAAGACAGTGTGGGAAAACCTGATTTTAGGTGAGGATGCAAAAACCCAATTAACATTAGAAAGCAGACACCTGAGGCAGAAGCAGCAGGAGCAGATGAGCTGAGTCTGACAGGGGAAACCTCAAGGTTAAAAATGCACCTTTTAGGAAGGAGCACAGTGTATGCAGTAAAAGGTGAGTTTTTCACAAAGGCCAGAAGGGGGAACCAGTGGTTCAACTTGGACCCCAGAAAGCCTGTGTCCATAGAAGTCCTGGACTTGAAGGGACCCGGAAGGGGAAAACTGACCATCAGTGGGGTTTTTATTTATCTCAGAGGTAGCAGAAGATCCTTTGGGAAAATAAAAGAATTTTTATCCCACTGCCTAAGGACAGGTGAGAGAGTTGACAGCTGCTGTCTCAACCTCATGGCTGCTGCTGTGGTAATTAGGACAGATGCTAAAGGCACATCTACAGGCCTGCAAGAAGCAGAACTGTACCCTTCAGTCCTCCCTGGCTCACATCAGGACTGGCTATATGATGTGCTCTGGCCAATGAAATATGAGTAGTCTCTTCTGAAGGGCGTATTTGTGTTTGTGTTTCTCTCTTCCCTCAGGCAGGAAACCAGCCATGTCCCAACAGGGGCTGCTATCAGTCTGAGCCTTAAATGACCATGACAGAGCAGAGCCACAGGTGATCCGTGAGTATACGGAATGTAAGGAAGAAAGAACCCTTGTTGTATGTTACTGTAAGTGGGGAGAGTCTGCTACCATGGCATAATTTGGCCTAAGATAACTGACACAGAGGTTACTGCCAGAGTGGCTCTTGGAGACATGCTGCTCTTGGTAGAGAAGCTATGAACTTACTGAGAGACTTGCTGCTAGACACCTGGTAGATATGGTAGTGATACTAAAACCTGCTTAGTGCCAAGGTAGTCAGCCAGGATTAACACTGAATGATCTAACTTCTCCTAAGAGAAAATATAGCTCTTCAATCTAGCATAAATTATACTCGCTAAATACACAATAACAACCACTCAGCAGTCTACGTGGAAGACTTCAGGGCTCAAAATGCTCTAAATTCTGGTAAGTCTATAAAGACCGCATCAGACAGCATATCTCCCCATTTCAGCAAAAGCTTCTCTGAGGTCTATCTTGATGGCTAGAGACTCCAGGTCCCAGATATACTAGTTTTTATTCTGCTAATTTCAACTGCCAAGAACTCAAGCCTCTAAGATCCAATACATTCAAGGGCTGGTGGTCCAAGAAAATGTCCTCACAGATTACAAGAGATATGTGCTTCCACCATGGCCTGCTGTAGGGGATTAGGACAGGTAACTGTAGGCAACCCTTGGCAGAGCCTCAGATATGAAATTTCTAAAAGGCAGTTGATTAAAATACTCCAACACCTCACAAAAACCAGAAGTCATTGGACTTCACATGGATTAATCAATAGGTCTCATCCCTTCTTTAGGACTAAGTATAACCATGAGGGGAAGGTGAAGAGAAGCTTTTTTTTAGTTTTGCGTATGGCTGTCACACCTGGGAAGCATTTCATATTAAAACTAAAGGTCTTGGCAAGACTATAGGGTTAAGATCAGGTGGGAATGGAGTCAGAGCAACTATCTTTATCCTTGGTTCAGCTGTCTAAACATAGTGCCAAGACAAACAACAGGGACAAATGTAAGCCTGATAGGCAGCACGGTGTCTAAGTGAGCCATGCCTGGTGGGCAGGGGCATCACGGTGGCAGCACTCAGTTACAAGAGGGGACAGCGCTGACACACTGACAACATGGGACATTCTGCTCATTGCTGAATCCGCATTTCTGGGGTTAGAGACTAAGGGTATACAGTCCAAAAAACTATAGACGTGATTTTTATTATGTGCTTTCGATTAGTACCTAGAGAAGGAAATGGCAACCCACTCCAGTCTTCTTGCCTGGAGAATTCCATGAACAGAGGAGCCGGGCAGGCTACAGTCCATTGGGTTGCAAACAGTCAAACACGACTAAACAACTAACACTCATTTTGATTAGAAATCATTGTCCAAGAACAGTGGCTGCAAATTCATGGCTTCTGGGCCAACTTTAGCTACAGACATTTGGCCTGTTCACTGTAAAACTGTGAGTTGACTACATTTAAAAAATTATATATCTGGATTTCCAGAAATAAAAACTTGGAAGCTCTGGAAAAAATGGACTAGCATTACAAGTTGTTAACAACTGAACAAAGCCAAGTGATAGCTGCTGCTTTGGGGTGACCATGGGCATTTCAGTCCACGTGAATCCCACCCACACTCTGGTAGGTGTCTGACTATACCTTCTCCTTTACTTATTCAGAGTCTGCAGGAAGACACAGGAAGGAAGAGAGTTTAAGTATACTGGCCTGAGTCGGGATTTGAGTTGAACTCTAAAGAAAAGGTAAGGAGAATACAGTGCAGGCTGGAAGGACTAGGCAAGATCTCAGAGAGGAAAAGACAATACAATTTTGGATTTCAGGATAGGACTATCTGTCTTCTTTCATTGTTTTGTTACTTTTTTGTTAAAGTAACTTCACAGAGAGTGAGACAGGCTCTCCACAAGTCTGATTATTGCAGAGGGTTATTATAGTTGGTCTGGGGAACTTTCACTAATTAGGTGCTCTCCCAGTAATCCTGGCAGCAATTACCCTTTCTGTTTTTTCAACTTCAATAACCAAACATTCACTCTCTCTTCTTTCTTTCTTTCTACCTACCTATCTTTCTACAGTGTATAAAAGTAATCAAGAATATAAATTCAGACTCCTAAAATTCTTACTCTGGGCAAAAGCTATCAATTACATTTTAAAAACATACCCATATTAACTCATCTTATTTTAAGAAATAACTCCCATGTTCATATTTAATGTATAAGTATTACATGCAGTCAATCTATTACTTAAACAATTATCTAGGAAGATGACATTTTTTAATGCAACAAATTTTATTTAGCGTAGTCAGTCCCAACATTCAGCACAAAGTTTACAGAGGATAGAAAGTGCATTAATAAAAGCCAGTCTTTACCAAAAGAAAACAGAAAACATATTATTGATTCAAAATATTTTACACTTAAATGATAAACTACAATAACATTATTATAGTTTATCATTCAAGTGTAAAATATTTTGAATCAATAATATGTTTTCTGTTTTCTTTTGGTAAAGACTGGCTTTTATTAATGCACTTTCTAGCCTCTGTAAACTTTTTTTGGGGGGGCACCTACTGAATTAAGGTGACTTCCCTGGTGGCTCAGACGGTAAAGCGTCTGCCTGCAATGTGGGAGACATGGGTTCGATTCCTGGGTCGGGAAGGTCCCCTGGAGAAGGAAATGGCAATCCACTCCAGCACTCTTGTCTGGAAAATCCCACGGACAGAGGAGCCTGATAGGCTACACCCCGTGGGGTCACAGAGAGTCGGACACGACTGAGTGACTTCACTTCACTTCACTGATATAAGACAAAGGAAGAAAAGAAAAGAATACTTTAGAAGAGTTCAATCTCCATCTGGTATCAGGGAAGTCAGTAGAGGTCACTGAGACCGGTAGTCTTTCTTGCTTTCTGCGTTAGTGCCCTCAGCTGGAACTGTTTATGGGACAGAAGACACACATGCTTTAGGAAGATGTCTAGGTCTATTACTCCCCACCTCAAAGCTTCTCCCAGGTGTCTTCAATAGCATTTTCCTCTGTATACAGATTTAGGATCTGTTTGTATAGTGGCGCTGTGGGAATGACAACTTCATCAACATCATTGTTTTCAGACTGATTTTCCATTTTCTCCAGAGGAGAACTGAGTTCTTTCTCAAAAGTTCTATGTTTTTATCAACCTCAGCTACTTCTTGATCTAAACGGGTAACCATCTCTTCAAGTTTCTGGTGACCTTTCTTCAGGTCTTCCTCTATTCATTTCAAGGCACTGAATTCTGCCTGGGCATGATCCATTTCCTCCTTCATCCGCCATCTCAGTCTGTCACTGACCACTGAGATGAGAGAGGCTCGGATAGTGTCCTCGCTGACTGTGCCATCCCTACTGGGACCAAAAGTGGTCACAGGAGGCTGGGAAGGGTACTAGGAACTTGTTGTGGCAGGATACTGACCACCAGGTCGGTAAGGACAGCCTGGGTAACCACTGGGATTGGGAGGGTACTCGGATGGGTATGCAGAAATCCCACTTGGCAGACCTGGCATGTAGGAAGTATTTGATGGCTCTACTGCCTGGTATGGTGGATAGGATGCTGAAATAGTAGGACGAGAGAAGACTGGAGATTCATCTCCAAACAACAATCATGACTTGAATAAGCCCCAGTAAGTCTGACTGTGGGTGCTTCCATTCATGTAGATAAGGCAGATATATCTTACCATTAGCATCCACATGCTTTCCTGTTTTAATAGTCATTGAGCTAGTAGGCTTAATGAAACAGATAGGGGGATTATACGGATTTGTGTCCAGCAGCCACAGGCAGATTGGAATACTGTATGTATTATTTCTATAAGGCACAGGAATTGTGCCAGTAAGGTTCATTAGTTCTCTGGAATTGCCGTCATTAAAAACGTATGAATCCAATACAGGTTTGAGATCTTTGTATAAAGTAATAACATTAACAGTTTCACATACAGTTAGGTCTCTGTATTTGTACTTGGACACCATTTTCTTGAGCTGGCTCTTCGACACCACCATGGCAGCCGCCTCGTGACTCCGGTCCCTGCAGGCAGAGGATCAGCCACTCCGGGGCCGCCCCAGGCCGCCCCACACAACCACACATGGACGAGCCAGCCGCCCCACTCCCACCCTCCCTCTAGCAACAGGAAGTCGGCCTCCACCGGAAGATGACTTTCATAGGTAAACCATGTACTGTAATTTAAAATTATAACACATTTGAAATAATATCATGAAATAGGCCAGTTCTTTAAAAAGCTTCTATTTCTAGGACAAAACAAAAACAAACAAAAACTGCCAAGGAAAACAGAATGAAGAGACATCACATACTCTGGAAGGACAACCAGGCAGTGGAGTGGAATGAAGCCCTACAAGGAATAACAGCTAGCATCTGAAAGAAGGGACCTATAACTTAAAGGAAGACCAGCATCTACTATCAGGTAGTTTAGGCAGGACTTGGGAAACAGGAACAAAGTAAGAAGAGGGATCAGGGTGTGGCTGGGGTCTTGCAAGTAGAAGTAATCAGTTGGCTTTAAGTATGGGAGCTGGGAAAAAAAAACTGGTCATACAGACAGTATAGAAAATATAATCCCAAAGAGATTATTATAATTACTCATAAAAAAGAAAAATGAACAGGATAAACCCTGAAAACTGTAAAAAAGAAAAAAAAAGGCTGCCCAAAGTTTAACCGTACCAATATACCTTTCACACATATAAAAGTTTATTCTAAGTTAAGAGTAGAAAACAAAAACCATACTCTTGGTAGACACTAATACAAACTTAACAAAAATGATGGCTCCTTTTTCATTAAAACTCTTATTTTCTAAGATACACACCAAGAGCTCTTGTCTCATTCAATTACAATCACTAGTGTCACCTGTCTTCATTAGGCATTTATCCTTGCCATACTTCTGTGAGATACAGATAAAATTATGGTTCAAAATTCAGGCTTCTTGATATTTTGACTAATTTATAGTAACATTTAGAGTATTTCAAAGTAAACACCATTTCAAACTGATTACTAACTTATGCTCAAGACAATTCAAGTGTTTAGAAACTCCCCAGGATATGACTGGTGGTGGTGGTTTAGTCACTAAGTCATGCCCGACTCTTGTGACCCCATGAGCCGTAGCCTGCTGGGCCCCTCTGTCCTTGGGATTCTCCGGGCAAGAATACTGGTGTGGACTGCCATTTCTTTCTCCATAAGATATGATTAACAGAAGAATACACTTGAAAATGTCGTATTATTTTATCACTAGGCATCTACTCCAGAATCAAGGTGCCAGACCTGAGATTTCTGGTTTCAACCAAACTCTGAGTCTCCAACCTTCACTTCCAAATGCAAGTCCTGGAGACTTTTGCCAGAGCTGGATGGCAGGTAATCATACTTCAGTGAAACAGCCTACACCTGCACTTAGTCCTGCTCTCACAGGTACAGCATCTCACATGGTGAATCCTCTGAGGCCCGCGGCTTAATACTCTTACATCGAACCCTCTTTCGTTCTTCTATTTCCTTGTCCTAGAGCAGTTGAGTATTTGCAGGCTAGACTGGATCAAGACTGGCATGGGAGCTGGGTTACACTGAGCCTGCAGGCAAAGTGATCATGCCAATAGTTCAGAGAAGCAGAGGGAAAGCAAAGCTTTGAGGACTAGTCAAAAGGAATTGAAGAGGTAGGACAAAGACACAGTGACTCACTAGACAAGACTGGAATGGGGCAGTCTAGGAGAGAATAGCTCAGGGAACTAGATTTAACATTTGATGATTATGAAATCTGCAGTCTCTGGTGATTAGGAACTGAATAATGAAGTTGAGAATTTGGGGAATTCCTCATTGTGTTCAACCGAACATCCATACTTCAGACATGCAGACAGATAAAGGGTTGATAATATACTTAAAAGCTGCTGGTATATACCCTCCCCCAATTAAATGAAAGATGTATTTGTATTTATTATAATTAACATATACTAAGTACATTTTCCTCTGCTAAACTACTAATAAGCATCTCATTAAATGTTCACAGCAGTCCTATGAGGTAGATATGATCGTCCTGCTTTTACAGACAAGGAAATTAAGGCTTACAGAGATAAAATAACTCACCCAAGGTCACATAATTAGAAGTGGTGGAACCAAGTTTTAAACCCAGTCTGAATCCAGAGCTTGTGCTCTTAACACTAAGTTATAGTTGCACCTCAAAGAAAACAACTGCAAAAAGCAGGCGGAAACTTATTTTAAACCAGGGGTTTCTTTTAACCTGTAGCACGCACACATGGTACACAAACTTTATGGGCTTCCCAGGTGGCGCTAGCAGTAAAGAATCCGCCTGCCAGAGACCAAGGTTCGATCCCTGGATTGGGAAGATCTCCTAGAGAAGGCCATGGCAACCCACTCCAGTATTCTTGTCTGGAGAACCCATGGACACAGAAGCCTGAGTCTTACAGTCCATGAAGCCACAAAGAGTTGGATATGACTGAAGCAACTTAGCATGCATGCAAACCTGTAGCAGGGGACTCTCTTCTTCAAATGAAATGCTGCTCAGAAGCCAGTTTTTAAGATAGACAAAAACTAAGACACACACCAGGAGCTCTTGTCTCATTCAATTACAATCACTAGTGTCACCTGTCTTCATTAAGCAACCCTCCTATCTACTAGTATCTGAGGCTTCAACAGACCTTATCAGAGCAAATGCTGAACATGACTACTTTCTTTCATTCCATTCTGCTTTTAATGGTAGTATCTTAAATTCTACCAGAAACTGTTTGTCTTTAAAATGAACAGAATACAAGATCCGGGCTCTAACAACATCCATATTTACTTTAATAGATAATATATTCCTAATGGAAAGGTTTTTGATATATCTGAAACCAATAACTTGCCTAAAATGATCCAAAGTGGGGGCTGGATGGGAACAAGGACTTGAAACACATACTGTTCAAATTTTATCCACATAAAAAATTTATGGACAAGTTACCACCCATCTTAACTTTTGGATGTTAAGAAAAAAGGAGAGCCAGGAATGCAATTCTGCAAGTGTTCCAATGCCCAACTTTCAATAATATGCTTATCTTAAACTCGGACATTTTGGAAAATGTTATGTGAAGAGCAAAAAATGAAAATATTATACTTAAGTGCACTTTGCTGTTACAGGCATATTTTAACACAGCAGCAAAAGAGTTGTTAAAATTGTCAATCAAGCCAAGTGGGTAAAAACTTTCCTGACTTATTTCAGTCCAGTCAGTTTTAAATTTCCTCACGAATGTTTCAACAACATCAGTGATTTCATTTGCTTACTCTGCAGTCAAAACAGTTCTCTATTACAGCCTTTAGCAATCTGTATCATAATAAAAATAAAATTTATCCATCTCCCATTCACATGCTCTGCCAATTATTTTTTAGAAATAATCAAACTTCCCTGTTACTTATCGGTATTGTGGTGTGAATTTATTTTTTTAAAAATCTGTTAGGTATTTTAAAAGTAATTTACGGCTAATGATTATCTTAGAAAAATTACAAACTAAAAATAGTCTGATTTTCTGTGGAACATTTAATGAAAGGAAGGAAATGGTAGGATGTAGTTTCAATCACCCCTGCCTTTAAATGGTAACTTTATTCTAAGCAATAAAACAGCCTTCTATTTGTTTCTACAATAAACACACCTGTGAGTTAATAGCATTTTCTCCTGTGAAGCGGGCAAGCTCACCCAGTGACCCAAGTCAAGACTCACCTTAATTCCCATGGACTCATTCAAAAACCAGGCAACTGGTGAGCTAGCTCAACATCTACTTCCATGCACTACTCTGAGATGCTCTGTGCTTAATCCAACATATTGCTGGAACTCTTTTCACATGTGACCAAGGTAAAACTAAAATCTATGGAGTCCAAGTTGAAAAATATTTGCTCTAAATGGAAAAAAAAAAATCAGCAAAGCCTTGCCCAGGAAGTTCTACAAAGTTCTACAGACTGGCTCAGGTAAGAAAATCTGAGTTTTAGTTCTGTAATTTGGAACAAATGCTGTAAGTGTGGCTTTTTCTCTTCTATAAAGTGGGGTTATATATCTTTTCTATTTTATTGAGTTCTCTGAGTAGAACAGTGAGATAATTTATGAAAAAAAACTGATTGTAAGCTACTAATGTTAGTTACTATTATTAGTTTACCATTATGCTTGTCTTTTCAGAACTCTCTCATTAAATTGGCCGAATTTCAGATGCAGTGTTATAGATTCAAACTGAATACAAACATATAGGCTTCATAAAATACACATGCAAAGAGAAAGCCTGAAACATCCGAAATTCTTGTGGACTGGGCAGGGGAAGCAAACACTCTGCATGGTTCCAGTCTATGCCAAACCTGCTTTTCCATTTCAGGTTAGGAAAAGACAACAAACGTATTCTGAAGAGGGTAAGTGATTTGGGGGATTTGTGATTCTATACAATTCACAAAAGGAAATACTCAACTGTATGTGTATGCAGATGTGTATGTGTCTCCATGAAAGCAGCCCTTCAAAAACCAGACTGAGACCATGTGGTCAGGCCCCGGGAGTGACACTGATCTGTCTATAATGAGATGGGCTTTGTCATTCCTCTATGTGGTCAGCTTTCATGTGCTGAAAGCATGTCATTCTAAAATTTAATCAGCTGGCATTTCAATCACATCCTTAATCACTGTACACTTCTTAAAGTTTCAGAAGTAGAAAATACCTGCTTATTATTTACAATCAAACAAAAAGTTTACAGTTATAATTTTTACAGTGATAAAACATTATAAATTTCCACCAATCTTAACTCTCGTCCATTCACAGTGCACATAGGGCACATTCCATGGTGTGCAGTGTGTATCTTTCTATTCCTCCATCCTTTATAAAGTACATACTCGGTCAAAATCTTTCATGCAGCTCCACATTAGCCAGACTAACCACCCAGTGGTCTTGACAGCTTGGCCGTCTTCCCCGCTGGCCACACACTGAGGACAGCAGTGGCTCCTCTGGACCAGACGGGCTTTCCTGGAGAACAACACTCCACCTGCTCTCCATCTTTCCATCATTTAGACCCACCCTTTCTTCAACCCTGATTACTTTCATTATATTTTAAACCTCTTTTTCCTTCTCAACAATTAACAAATCTTATCTATTACCTTATAAAGTATCTTTTTCCTAATTTGTACACTGTATTTTTACTTCCACATGAATTAACTGCATTATATGAACCAATAAATCAGGAAACTGCCTATTAATATGAGGTAAGCATGTTGGCATTAAACTGATATACTGAGTTATGAAGTTTAATTTACGCAGTTTGTAATGAGATATAAATGAACTTTAGAAATGGTACATGCATGCTTTCTAGAACTTACTGTCAGTGTGATCTTTTCCCTTGCTACTTAATTTCCCCCAATACTGCCTATTTATTCTTATGGCTCCCTTCCTGAAAAATATTAAGAAAAGTCTACCTTTCATCACCTTACTGCCGGACCACAGTGAGACATTAAACTACAGAAATATGTAATAGTATGAACTAAAGTTCAAGTATACACAGAGTCAAAAATAATAACAACAGTGATTCTGTGAAGTGAGGGGCCACCAAGACCTTCAGGAACATATAAGCACATTTACAAATATATGACTTTTTAAAACATTGCACAAATAAAATCTTGTATCAAATACCATAATTTCCCAGATTATTTCAAATGAAATAATTTGGGGCATCATTATTTATAAGAAGGAAGCTAAATGAAAAAAAGCCTTACGGTGATGATTCCAAAACAATGCTATTAGCTTGTGTGGAGGATGGAGAGTGATGATTCCCAAAGGCCTCGCTTGGGGAAGTGTGGACCATGTGGCCCACCAGATGACCCACTGAAGATGGCCGCAGCCGGGTTCCCTCTTGGGTGAATGCAGAATTTCGACTACGAGAAGAGGAAGAGAAACTGAGTGAAAATGTGATTTACCTCAGTATTTTCAAGTTTCTTAATTATATGACTGCATTAGAAAGTGGGTGTGTGTTTTTAAGACTAACCACATTTTACTAAGCTGAGTCTCTGACAAAGACAGCATGGGGTAAACAGAAAGAACACAGCAAGTCAAAGATCTGAGCTATAGTTAGCAATCTGCCATGGGGATTTTATCTATTTCAATCATGTTATCTCTACCAACCTTAATGTTTCTGGGTTTTAGTCACTACAGATTTGCATCTTAAGCAGCATTTACAAAATAAAAGGAATAAATAATTCAGAAATATCTTTTCATATTTGGCCTGAACTCTTTTTTAATCCTTTAATAAATTCTTTCATTTATAAATGGGGCTTTCTATAATTTCTAAGAATAGAGATACTGAACACAATATTTCCATCCTCATAAGAGACGTAGTCACTTTAAAATTTACGGAAAAAAAATTTTTTTCAGATCATGCCTAAAATTGTTTTATTACCAGAAATTTTGACCAGAGTTAGTGACAATTAATTAATTCAATTGTCTGGTTTAAATTTCTCGTGTTTTCTACAATTTTCTGTAATTGTTTAGAGGGATACTGGAAACAAGAAAGGCTGGCTGGAAAAGAGACCAGGTTCGGGATCTTCTTCAAGCAGGTTGAATTCAAGCCTTTGAATTTATACACAGTCTATTATAAGAAAGATAACTTAGCAAGATACTGAGAAACTTTGAGTCTATTTTGTTTCTAGTAGTAAGGAAGACAACATGCTATGAAAAAAACTGTTTATGACCATACTTTACATCTAACACAGTAGAAATTTACTCTTAAACTGACACTCATTAGCAAAACAACTTTTAGGATTTAGTGCACATTTACTGAACATTAATGTGCATAAAATAAGTCCAAAGGAACTTCTTTAAATATTACATTCCATGCCAAACTTCAAATATTTTTGGGGTTAACGGTCAAATTCAACTGACACTCAACAGTCAACTGACACTCATATTGTTATCATTATCTTAACCACATACATATAATACAACACATCTGTTAACTCTACAAAATTAAGATAACATCTTTGGCCAGAACACGTGTATTATTATTACTCCCTACACCCAAGCATCCAGCTTTTGTGAGAAATGCTAGGATGAAACATATTCACAGAAATTGCTGAATATCTGTGCTCCTCAGCAGAGCTATGGCTGCGCCTGTGGGAACTGAGGCTGGAGACCACTGTTTCCTAGAACAGTCGCAACCCAAGAGCAGGGTAGGAGCTTAAGTAAGAAAATCACAGCACCTAGCATATTCAAGTAATGTGGTCCCCTAGAAACTGTGTTGGAGACACACAAGGAAAAGGATTATGTCATCAACAACCATACCCCCAGATTTTAAGTCTACTAGGAGATCTTCATTTATTGGTCAGTAGCCTGACTATGAAGGTCAGCTTTGTAGTTAAGCGAGCATTTTTATTTCCTGCTCTGCTTACACTGGGAGTTCCAAGATAAGAAAAATAATGCCCTGGAGCAATGACAATCATGCCTGAATGAACTATTTAAATTTTACATATTATGATGTTCAGCCCCTAGAAACATACAGCCAAAAATTTAGAACCTAGCAAAACGTACTCCTGATGTACTTACTGGTTAGGCGTTCCTGGTGGAGATCGTGATGGAAGGCTCTGTGTTTCTAACCTGTCATCAGATAGTGAATTCCTGCTGACTACTTCCCAATCCATTAATTTCCGTGCCAAGGGCTTACTTGGGGATCTGGAGTAACAATTTAAATAATATGTAAAAATTTTTATTTTTAAACCCCAAACTATGTACTAAACTTTAGAAATCATCTTAACAGATTACAGTCTAGATGAGTAAACATAATGCTTTTACTTGTAAGAAATCAATGCATCTGGAGGCTATTTACCAAACAATTTCTTAAGACAGTAAATCTGCTTTATATGAAGAGAGAAGGCTAAGAAAAAGAAGGAAAGAGAATAAGGAAGTAGGAGACAAAAGAAACAAAGCAAGGACGGTAAAGAAGAAAACAATGGAAGAGCTGGTTAGCAAGTTTTCCCAGATACTATCAGTATTATAGGCATTGTCTGTCTCTTTTCCACAGTTTCTGTGACTCTTATCTTGGGATGCTTTAATTCCTAACGTATCATTTCCTGGGTGTCCTTAAACTGAAACCCTGATCCTCTGACTCAATGAGGACAGCACAAAAACTGTGTATATTTTATTTAAATTTTCCCCTTTTAAATACAGTAGGCCAGCGGATTTTTTTCTTCTTTAGGAAACATTTAGAAAGTTAACTATTTTGTCTCATGGTGGGGCACAGCATATGTTTTAACTTTATATGGTCAGTTACTATAGTGATAAAGAGACTAAGTGATCTTTGCAGAGAACAAAAACCCTTAGAATTTTAGGTAAATTAACAATTGAAGTCATTTGTTATACAAATTCAAAAAGTGGTCAAAGTTTATGAAACATACATGATATCTATTTAAATGCTTAGCTTTTTGACATGCAGAAAGTCATATGAAGATTAATGTAATGAATTAAGTAAATTACATAAAAACACATACTATATCATCTTCTAAACTCAAGTAGTTTTATATTTCAGTAATAAATTCACTGATGCACACAGACCAGATTTAAAAAACATGGTAATACTGAACAAGAGTACCCAAGAAAATTTACATACATAGTAGAAAACATTAAAATAATGACTGGGGACCATCAATCCCAGCTTTGACCTTCCTTTAGAAAAACCACTTAGGCTTCTACATCTAAATACCTAAATTTACTTGTAAAATATATGCTCCTAAGGTCCTTCCCTACCTTCTGAAACGACCTATGAGCTTGTAAATTTGCAGTGCAATGTTTATTAATTTTACTAAATCACAAATAACTTTACTTCTGAATTAAAACCACACAAATGCTCTATCATTTCATGTACTCATAGCCAAAATATTTTTACACTGGACAATGACATTGCTTTTTTTCTTTTTTTTTTATTGAAATATAGTTGACTGACATCTCCTTATGAACACTAAAAGTTTTCTAAAAGAGAAGTAATGTTATCAATCAAAAAAAAATCATTGACTCAGATTTCACTTTTCATAAGTGAATTTGAAGTAATTTAAACATAAACACTTCCCACTATCACGAGTTTAAATTACAGGATTTTCTGATTTGAAAATAGCTCGATATACTATTTAGTCTGCCTCATCATTCACAAAAAAGTAAATAATCTCCTGTATTAGATTTTTTTTAAACTGAAATAAAGATTATTACAATAAATAGTATTTATACCTTTTCTATTAATGCTAATTCTTACTGTAAATAAATAGATTACTCACATATTAGATTATTAAATGTAAACTGTTTAAGTGAGTTCACTAACCACAATCAGAGATCACCTATTTTCATTTTCTAAAGGAGGGAAAGAGTTATTTGAAGGAGGGAAAAAAATCTAGTTATACTCACCTAATGTAAAGCATCAGAACACTTTACTGTTGTTAATAAACTAAACATGGATGGAAACGCTTTGCATTTAAAACTAAATTTCAAGGTATTTTATTTTATTAACAGTTTTAACCTCAGAGACCCACCCACTCAAGCTTGCTGTCTATGTTTCCTGTTCAGTGTGGAAATTTCAGAGAAAAAAATACCACACTTCATCAGTGTTTGCAATGTGGTAAATTTATTTTCTGACCATGGCACCTTATTTTTCTGTTGCATGGGAACATTTTTTTGTTTTTTCCTTAGATATTATGTGACAATTGAAAAAGTCTGGAAGTAATTCAAAGAACTGATGTATCAGAAAAATAAATTAATATTTATTATTGCTGAAAAAGCAACGTTACATAAAAAGTTTAAGGAGAAACCCTTTCTATCTATTTATACTGCCAACTGAAATCCCAAGGAGTGAGCAAGGGTTCTAGAAATCTCTAATACTCTAACAGAATAATTAAATAATTGCTAAAAACCTCCAGGGTATTGTGATAGATATGCACCAGATTACCACAATCCCAGAAAAGCTTAGTCTTTCAGAGCTAGTGAGATCATTAAAACAGTACTAATAAAAACCCCATCCTAGTGATGACTTATTATTTCAAAGAGGATTCATACAATTTCAGCAACAAAAGAAACATGACACTTCTTTGGGGCCCATCATATTGGAATTTTAGCTCTGTCAGTCACTAAATACTACGTATTTGTTTTATAAGATAACCAATTAAAACAATTTCACACTTTAATGATGTATATATAAAACAAAGAACTATCTGACCAGTGATCATACTACTAACTGACAGAAGTCAGACAGAGAAAGGCAAGTATCATACAATACCCCTTATCACATGGAATCTTTAAAAAATGATGCAAATGAACTCATTTACAAAACAGAAACAGACTCAAAGACTTACAGAACAAACATAGTTATCAATGGGGAAAGCTGAGGGGCAGGGATAGATTGGGAGTTTGGGACTGATATGTACACACTGCTATATTTAAATAGATAACCAACAATAACCTCATATATGCAGATGATACCATCCTTATGGCAGAAACTGAAGAGGAACTAAAAAGCCTCTTGATGAAAGTGAAAGAGGAGAGTGAAAAAGTTGGCTTAAAGCTCAACATTCAGAAAACGAAGATCATGGCATCTGGTCCCATCACTTCATGGGAAATAGATGGGGAAAGAGTGGAAACAGTGTCGGACTTTATTTTTGGGGGCTCCAAAATCACTGCAGATAGTGATTGCAGCCATGAAATTAAAAGACGCTTACTCCCTGGAAGAAAAGTTATGACCAACCTAGATAGCATATTCAAAGTAGAGATATTACTTTGCCAACAAAGGTCTATCTAGTCAAGGCTATGGTTTTTCCTGTGGTCATGTATGGATGTGAGAGTTGGACTGTGAAGAAGGCTGAGCGCTGAAGAATTGATGCTTTTGAACTGTGGTGTTGGAGAAGACTCTTGAGAGTCCCTTTAACTGCAAGGAGATCCAACCAGTCCGTCCTAAAGGAGATCAGTCTTGGGTGTTCATTGGAAGGACTGATGCTAAAGCTGAAACTCCAATACTTTGGCCACCTCATGAGAAGAGTTGACTCATTGGAAAAGACCCTGATGCTGGGAGGGATTGGGGGCAGGAGGAGAAGGGGACGACAGAGGATGAGATGGCTGGATGGCATCACCAACTCGATGGACATGAGTTTGGGTGAACTCTGGGAGTTGGTAATGGACAGGGAGGCCTGGTGTGCTGTGATTCATGGGGTCGCAAAGAGTCAGAAACAACTGAGCGACTGAACTGGACTGAACTGAACTGAAAGGCTTACTATATAGCACAAGGAGTTCTGTTCAACATTCTGTAATAACGAAAATGGAAAAAGAATTAATACTTGTATATGTGTAACCGAATCACTTTGCTGTCCACCTGAAACTAACACAATATTGTTAATCAACTATACTCCAATATAAAATAAAATTTGTTTTTATATTTAAATAAAATTGAAAAAATAAAATGTATTGGGAACCACTCTGGGAAAAAAAGAACTAAGATGCAGGTGTAACTATCTGCATTATTTCTCAAAATCTGATATGTTCAAAATATTAAAGCATTCAGTTCAGTTCAGTCACTCAGTCGTGTCTGACTCTTCGCGACCTCATGAATCGCAGCATGCCAGGCCTCCCTGTCCATCACCAACTCCCAGAGTTCACTCAGACTAACGTCCATCGAGTCCATGATGCCATCCAGCCATCTCATCCTGTGTCATCCCCTTCTCCTCCTGCCCCCAATCCCTCCCAGCATCACAGTCTTTTCCAATGAGTCAACTCTTTGCATGAGGTGGCCAAAGTACTGGAGCTTCAGCTTTAGCATCATTCCTTCCAAAGAAATCCCAGGGCTGATCTCCTTCAGAATGGACTGGTTGGATCTCCTTGCAGTCCAAGGGACTCTCAAGAGTCTTCTCCAACACCACAGTTCAAAAGCATCAATTCTTCGGCGCTCAGCCTTCTTCACAGTCCAACTCTCACATCCATACATGACCACAGGAAAAACCATAGCCTTGACGAGACGGACCTTTAACACATACAAATAAAGGAAGTCACTTGCATGTGATATTAATATTAACATATAATACATCTATGATTTGGTATTCATAGTAGAATATCGTATTACAATAGAACCAGTTTTGAAATCATGTTCAGTGTTTTTATAAATATCAAGCAGCAAAATAGTTAAGCTTCTTGTTAGGAAAAGAATTAAAAAAATATAAGTATTTTGTTATGGTGCAGTTTTAACAGAGAAGAATCAGGAAAGTATTTATTTTGATTTTAACAAGTCTGAAAGGAGTGTTGCAAAAAAGTTATACTACTAAGAACTAGAATAAACACATATACTCTAAGTTAAAGCAGAATTGATAGGAAGTAAATTATTTCTTTCTCAAGAGCAATTTCATGGAAAATTATTTCAAATTAACATTTTGCTGTTCATTTTACCTTTATACAGGTCCTTAGAATTTTCTAACTGGAAACAAGGGTATCTACGACTGTAGAAAGGAGGAATTTGAATAATTTCAGTAGGCATATCTATTAGGGTAGACAACTTAAGTGTTTTTACTCTTTTTTTTTTCTCCTTTCTGAATAACCAAAACACTAACATGACACTAAGATTTGTATCTAATAGAGAAATACACAATATTTCCATCAATAAATCTAAAAATAAAGCCAAAATAAACCAATTTCAAAACTTCTTTGAACAAATGCCAAAATGAATTATATCATTCCAATTCAAGTTAAACTCATCACAGCAAAATGCTATAGCCCTGACCAGCTAAATCTTTACTGTATCAAGGTATTTTTCACCAACAATTTTCCAATTGGGTAGATTATTCATAGGCAAATCAGGATGAAGGTAAATCAGGAAAGAAGAAAAAAAATTAAGTAAATTTTATTATTCAAATACACAAAAATCACATTTTAATGATTTTGTTTCAAATGCCTTACTCAAAGGTACTTGTAATATTATTTATTATTTATTTTTACAAGCATTCCAGGAATAGTGCTGGCACAGCCTCAGATTAAGTAATGACCCTTGACTCTGCAGGCAGATAAGTGGCAGAACAAAGGGAAGAATCTTAAGAGTTAAAGCTACACATTAGGCTAAAAGGACTTAGCTGTTTAAGATTTACTGACATAAATGACTGCAGATTTTTCAACACTAAAGAAAATTCCTATGATATGCTGACAGAAAAACAAGCAAGAAAAAGCATGAAACAATTTTTGAAACAAATACAGACATACATAGAAACATCTCGGTGAGCATATATATGGTAAAATTTTGAATAGTACACATTGTTTTGGGGTCAAATTTTTTCTTTACATTATTTGACATTGTTGGAACTTAAGAAAAAAGTGAACTATCATTTATATGAGTAGAAAAAAATAAAGAATTTATACTTTTAGAGGAAAGAAAAAAGAAACAAGAACTTTTTACTCTAGAAACACAAAACAGAGAGGTCTTTCGGATAAAGACTAAGAAGAAAATTTAAGTCAAAAACAAAATTGCCTAATTCTCATTTATTAAAACTCTCAGGCCTCCACTGGCAGCAGACTCTCAGCACGGGAACTCTTTAGAGCTGTGGCTACTATGGTGAGTAAGACGGAGGAACTGCCATCCTCCTAGAGTTGACATCCTAGTGCAGGAGACAGACAATAAATAGGATCATCGTTCACATCTGTGGCAGGGAAGGAACCAAACAGTCACTTGTCTGATGCAGAACAGCAAAAACTACTGCAAAGAGGTTGAAAGTGTGGTTAGAACCTAGGATACCTGGTTAGAATCTCATCTGCATCCCTCACTATCTACATAACTATCTCAGGTATGTTATTCAAACTTACTCAGTTTTCTCATTTGTATTAGATTTATTACAGTAATTCACTGAGTATGGAAACTGTGAGTTAACATACAAAAACTGACTGGCACAGATAAGTACAAAATAAGTATGAGCCATTATGAGATTACCTGATCACTCTTTCCATTCACACTCCATAGAGTGATCCTACCCCAGCAGCCAGGATAATCTTCCACCCTCCCCTTTATTTTTATTTTGAACATTTCAAACATAAACAAAGTAGAAAGAAAAGTTTGATAAACTCCATGTACTCAGGACCCAGGTTTAGCCATCAACATCATGAGAATCTTGTTTTGCCTTTCCCACCAATTTTTCTGAAGCAAATCCTAGAAACCATATGATATTTGGAAATATTTCAGTTTATCACTCCAAAGCATGAGAATGCTACCATATTTTTAAAAAATGTAAGTCAGTTTACATCCCTCCCAGGCTCTCAGTCCCTGTGGCTCCTACTTACACTCCTAAGTGCTTACCATTCTCAGCACAGGGCCACGGAGACTCCAGCTGCCGCCAGCCACTCTATTTCCCTGACTATGGCCTTGCACACTCTGGCCCATTATGGGCTCCAGCTTCACGGCCTTCCCTGCCACAGTCCTTTACCTACTGTAGGTCTCTGTTGCACCAGTTAGAGTTTAAACTTCATTAGACTCAAGATGTCTATCTTGTTCTTCACTGTATTTCCAGGGCCTGAAATAATGTTCAGCATGGTAGGTCTTCAATTTAATATTTGCTGCCACCAATCTGGTCATTCTCCTTCATCAGCTCTAATTATGTAATCATCTACTGGATAATACTGTTAGATTACTGCTCAGACATCTCAAACTAGACCTGTGCAGTTTAACTTTTCTATTACTATCCGTTTTCTCCTGTACTGCTACTGCTAAGTCACTTCAGTCGTGTCCAACTCTGTGTGACCCCATAGACGGAAGCCTACCAGGCTCCCCCGTCCCTGGGATTCTCCAGGCAAGAACACTGGAGTAGGCTGCCATTTCCTTCTCCAATCCATGAAAGTGAAAAGTGAAAGTGGAGTCGCTCAGTCATGTCCGACTCCTTAAAACCCCATGGACTGCAGCCCACCAGGCTCCTCTGCCCATGGGATTTTCCAGGCAAGAGTACTGGAGTGGGGTGCCATTGCCTTCTCCGTTTCTCCTGTAACCCCTGTCCAATTTGCATCACTCCAATCTGATAGTCTTTTCCAGATACTCCTGTCTCTCACATACCTCCACCAACTGGTCAAGGATTTGTGCTAGCTCTACCCACAAAGTAAATTCCTCGAATTTGTTCCCAATTAACCATTTCATTACCAGTGTTTTAGTTCAGGCCTTGGCTATTTTCATTTGGATTACTGCCTAACTGCTCTCTGGGTATCCAGTCTTTACTTCCAATTCATTTTCTGTCCTTACTCATAAAACTATTTTCCAAACCACAAATCTGATCATGTCATCTCACTTTTAAAAACCAAACTGGTTATTTATAGATCTTAACAAATGAAGATAACAAAATAGTACCCAAATAAAGCAACTTAACAATATGATTTCAAGAAAGATGGAAATGGGCTGGATAATACATGAGTTGTTTTTCGAAAGTGTTAACAAAAGGAAAAAAAAAACTTCCAACAAAATGTAGCATTTTTTCCTCAACATAATTTATTGTTTAACTAAAGACAGGATCATGTGGTAACTCTGTGATCATATGTGGGAAAAGAGTTTTTAGTAATTTTAATCTTGCTTTGAAAACAACTCAAGACACTTAATTAGACGTCACTTACCTTGCAAACACTCTGTCTTTATTTGCCTTTTCTTTGCCATACTGAACTGACTGAACTTCAGTTCTCCCACTGAAATACATAAATATGTACAATAAGAAAACCTTAAAGAGAACTACAAGATAAAATGACAACACACAACATGATGAGATTACAACTACATGAGATGATATTTCTAGTGGAGAAAATAGAGCAGAGAGTAAAAAAAATGGACTATAATCCACTTCAATCTGGATGGATGAAATTTAATTAGTTCTTCCATTAATGAACAAGAAGTTGTTCCAAAGACACTGTTTTCAGATACTCTTTCATTTGGAAGTTAGTGTGAAAGAAGTAATTTTGTGTGAGAGGAAACCCCCTCTGCTATGCTCTGGAAAGGCACTCCCTCTAGACTCAGACCAGCTCATATAAGCCCAGCCATCACTCCCCACATCTGTGGTTTGGCTAGTGTCTTTACTACTACTATGACTGAAGTGACTTAGCACAGCACAGCAGAGCACAATCAAGGGCCGGATACATGCGGACATCTCCAAGAACTAACTGCTCTTTCCCTGGGAAGCTTTTCTTCCTAATCTACTGATAATGATCATAGATATATCCTCAAAGCTCTTCATGTCCAGAGATAGGCAACTCCAGATATTTGTCATAAGAGAAGGAACAAAGGATAGAATGTGGTTGGGAGTTGGGTACTATCTTAGAGCTGATCTGTCTCCAAGCACACCATTTATGTATGAGAAGTGAGATTCCTCTATGGTACTCCAATAGTTCAGAGAAAATTTATTAATTAAAAACCTGGTTCTCAGAGACATGTAACATACCTGAGTGAATGAATATAAATGTCTAGAATACCAAATAAAAAACCATTTACATAGATAGAAATTTAATATATACAAAAGCAATCAAATACAGATTTCCAAAGCTAAGCAAGCAATTTTAAGATCATCTTCTATGGACAAGTATAGATAAATGTGAACAGAATGGCATGTTTGTTGAAGTTTTAATGGAAAAGTCAGAAAAATTATCATGATTTTAAAATTTAGACAAGTTGATGTTTCTTGAGAAAACATATTTCCTCTAAGGATAAACTATACTTGCAACTGTGAACAAGGTAACAGATTTAGGTTCACTATTGCTTTTTATTTCCACACTAGAACAAGGACTATAATGCCCTGAATATTTTGGAACGGTGATAATAAGGGTATGCATATGAGGAAGCTGGTAGAGGGAGTACTAAATTCTCTGATACTCCAAATTCCATCCCTCAGTCTTCATAATATTTCAACATTTTAAGTATGACAATAGTTCTAGTATTCCTGTGTACGTGCTAAGTCCTAAGTCACTTCAGTCGTGTCTGACTTTTTGCAACCCTATGAACTGTAGCCCGCCAGGTTCCTCTGTCCATGGCATTCTCCAGGCAAGAATTCTGGAGTGGGTTGCCCATGCCCTGCTCCAGGGGATCTTCTGACCCACAGATTGAACCTGCATCTCCTGTGACTCCTGCATTGTAGGTGAATTCTTTACCGCTGAGCCACCAGGGAAGCCCCCTAGTATTCCTAACCACTGCTTGTTATGAGGGAGGGAAAAAGCATTTACCTAATGTGCATCCATTAGGCACAGGACTGTGTCCAGACAAACATTTGTCCTGCTGCCATTCCTATATCATTTACAATACTATTAATCATTTCAGTGATTAAAAATATTTTAGATACGTCTTTTAAAGTTCTTAGGACTAGAAACATAAAACCTAACTTTTATAACTATAGATATACATGGTTTACTTATACACTCATTTAACTGCATGTTAACTGAGCCACCAGAGGCCTCAATCTGTCCTCTGCTCAGCTCAGCTCTGCGAGAGGCCGGAGGCTCCTCTGCAAGCTGGCTTTGTTAGGTTCTGTTTTTTTCTGGTTGGAGACCAGAAAGTGGAGCAAGTCAGAAGCTGGGGACTGTCAAATGCTGGAGTTGCTGGGATAGAACACACAAAGAAACAGAACCCTGTGGATGGCGCCATCCCCAGTCAAAGCGGCACCTCCCTGGCAGGTCCAGAACCGACCTACAGTGCTCAACAGTGTAGCAGCAGGTCTAGATTTGTGGGCTCTATAGCCCATGAGTGACACGAGCTTCTAATCCTTAGGCATTACCCATTCTTCTTGTTTGCTTCTCCAAAAGCCCCCTTCCCTTTTGGATTTTTCAGTCTTTTTAACACCTGTGTAACCAACTGCCATAATTAAGTTGTCTTTATTTGAAAAATCAAAAAGGCTTTCTAGGGAGGGAGGTGGGAGGGGGGTTCATGTTTGGGGAAGCATGTAAGAATTAAAGATTTTAAAATTTAAAAACTAAAAAAAACAACAACAACAACAAAAACAACAACAAAAAAACCAAAAAGGCTTTCTATATTCCTAACTGATATGGTACTTTTCTGGTGAAGAGGATTCAAACGGGACACCACTACTCAAAAGGCTTAATTAACAAATCGAATTTCATAATAAAAATATATAAAGATTAAATTAAAATATAAGGGAGAAATTGTTTATATATCATATTATCCATAACATTACACTATAAGGGTTTAGTATAATTAGAACACAGTGAAAAACTGTACCACAATCTAAGAACAATAACTTCTGACAGTAAGATACTTGTCTTTAAAACAATGAGAAAATACCAGTTGGTGAAAAAATACAGGTTTATTTTAAATGATGCAAGCAACATATACAAGCACAACAAAAAAGTAAACAGATTTAGCCACAACCATACCCCTAAGAAATAAACCCCATTCTAAGTAGGCAAAAATCATTCTGAAACTCTGTACTTACATAGGAAAGGCTACAAATATGGACATAATTCTATTACAATGTCACTATGTTATATACATCACAATAAAAATATTAAATGGATTGCCTTTGAATTAAAAGAAAGAAAAACGCTACCATTCATTATTTTTTTTAAAAAAAGGACAAGGAGAATGAAAAGGCTAGGGAAAAGCTTAAAAACTTAGCATATTAACATTTAATTGTTAATATGCATTCTCATAGTTCACTAGTCCCTGCTTCCTCTTGCCTTCTTAGTTATATTATTGCTTGTACTCAAAGTTTATAACATATATTCTATTTTGAGGGGTTTACACCGGGTCTTCGTTGCTGCACACAGGCTTTCTCTAGCTGCAGTGAGCAAGGGCTATTTTCACTGTGGAGCACAGGCTGCTCAGTGTGGGGGTGTCTCTCACTGCGAAGCACAGGCTCTAGGCCTGTGCACTTACAGCATGGGGCCTCAGCAGCTGCAGCTCGTGGGCTCTGGAGCAAGGGCTCAGTAGCTGTGGTGCTTGCACTTTACTTGTTTGCAGCATGTGGAATCTTCCTGAACCAGAAATAGAAGGACACAGGTGTCCTCTGCACTGGCAGGTGGATTCTTATCCACTGTATCACCAAGGAAGTTCATAATATTTTAATACTATTCTATAGTTTTAATTTTCATAGTTGTTAAGGATTGGTTCCATACTTAAAGATTTTAATCTTTATTCTTAATTAGCTCATCAAGATTATTCTTAGTCATTTTGATTTCTCTTGAATGGCTTAAACTTACCATTAAAAAAATTATTTTTTTCAAAATGAGGTCAGACATGTTATATTCCCTGAGGTTTTATATATGTGATAATGCTTATCTACTGGCCCTTGTTCTGAATGGGAACCTGGTTAAGTTTAATATTTTCTGCTTACTTTTTTCCTTTAAGACTTGGTAGACAAAGGGTGGCCCATAAGCTACATATAAACTTGAAGCAAGGTTTTATTTAGCATTTACAATGTTTAAAAATATTTAATCTAAAGTGTTAAACTTTTAACAAGACTAGTAAGAGATAATGACAAATTATCAATAACAAGAATGAGAGAAATGACAGTAGTAGATTCTAGAGATATTGAAAACATAATAGAGAAATATTGCAACTTTTATGCCAAAATGTTAAAGAAATTAGACAAAACATATTCCTTGAAAAAACATGAACTGTCAAAGCTCACCTAGGAAGAAAAAGAAAACCTGAACTGCTTCATTTGTGTTAAAGAAAAAATGTGCTGTTCTAAAGCCTCCTTAAAAAAATCACACTTCTGCATTAGAAGAACAGAACAGGAAAATTCTATCAAATATTTAAAAGTAAATAATATTACTACAGAGACTCTTTTAGAAGACGGAAAATGAAGCAATACTTCCCAACTCATTCAACGACGCCAAAATTACCCTGACACCAAATCTGATAACAACATTACAAGAAAACTGAATATAAATATCCTTCATGGACATAGATGCAAACATTCTAAAATAAATGCAAGCAAACTGAATAAAATAATATACAAAAGGTATAACAGATCATAACTAAGTGGGATTTCTTTCAGAAATGTAGGGTTACTTTACCACTTGAAAAATCAGTCAATATAATTCAGCAATAAATAAAAAAGAAATCCCATATGATCACTGTAATAGGCGCAGAAAAAGCTTTTGACGAAAATTAACATCCAATCCTAATAAAAACTTACCACAAATGAGAAATAGAGGAACTTCCTTAACGTGCCTGATATACAGCATCTGTGAAAGCCCAAAACCAACAGCACACTTAAGAATGAAAGACTGAGTGTCCCCCACTAAGATAAGGAACAAGACACAATATCTGCTTTCACACTTCAACTCAACACTATACTGGAGCAATCAGTAAAGCAAAAGAAATAAAAAAGATCACCACTACCCTGGTGGTCCAATGGTTAAGAATCCACCTGCCAATGCAGAGGACACCTATTCAATCACTGGTCCAGAAAGATTAAGACGGTGCGCCAAATTACTGAGTCCACATTCTAGAACCCACAAGTCACAACTACTGAGCCGATGTGCCACAGCTACTGAAGCTTGCATGCCCTAGAGCCTGAACTCTGCAACAAGAGAAGCCCAAGCACAATCAGAGAAAGCCTGCATACAGCAATAAAGACCCAGCACAGCCAAAAATAAAACAAATGATTTGAAAAAAGATCAAAACAGAAAGGAAAAATTAAACTGTCTTTATCCTCCAGGAAGAAAATCTGCTGGAAAAGAGTTTTTAAAAGCTCCTAGAAGACATGAGGTAAAGCAAAGTTTAAGAAAATGTAAGAACAACATAAAAAAAACTGCATTTCTAACTGTGATGAACAATCTGAAATTAAAACATAGTAAGACAATCTCCAATAGCATCAACAAAATGAAATAATTAAGTATATATTTGACAAAGATGTGAAAAACCTGTATACTGAAAACTACAGAGGAATAAGATTTAAATAAAAAGATACCATGTTTCATGACTCAGAAAACTCAGTTCAGTCCAGTCCAGTCACTCGGTCGAGTCCAACTCTTTGCGACCCCATGAATCGCAGCACGCCAGGCCTCCCTGTCCATCACCAGCTCCCGGAGTTCACTCAGACTCACGTCCATCGAATCCGTGATGCCATCCAACCATCTCATCCTGGGTCATCCGCTTCTCCTCCTGCCCCCAGTCCCTCCCAGCATCAGAGTCTTTTCCAATGAGTCAACTCTTTGCATGAGGTGGCCAAAGTACTGGAGCTTCAGCTTTAGCATCATTCCCTCCAAAGAAATCCCAGGGTTGATCTCCTTTAGAATGGACTGGCTGGATCTCCCTGCAGTCCAAGGGACTCTCAAGAGTCTTCTCCAACACCACAGTTCAAAAGCATCAATTCTTCGGCACTCAGCTTTCTTCACAGTCCAACTCTCACATCCATACATGACCATGGGAAAAACCATAGCCTTGACTAGACGGACCTCAGTCGGCAAAGTAATGTCTCTGCTTTAGAATATACTATCTAGGTTGGTCATAACTTTTCTTCCAAAGAGTAAGCGTCTTTTAATTTCATGGCTGCAGTCACCATCTGCAGTGATTTTGGAGCCCAAAAAAATAAACTCTGACACTGTTTCTACTGTTTCCCCATCTATTTCCCATGAAGTGATGGGACCAGATGCCATGATCTTCGTTTTCTGAATGTTGAGCTTTAAGCCAACTTTTTCACTCTCCTCTTTCACTTTCATCAAGAGGCTTTTTAGCTCCTCTTCACTTTCTGCCATAAGGGTGGTGTCATCTGCATATCTGAGGTGATTGATATTTCTCCCGGCAATCCTGATTCCAGCTTGTGTTTCTTCCAGTCCAGCGTTTCTCATGATGTACTCTGCATAGAAGCTAAATAACCTGGGTGACAATATGCAGCCTTGACGTACTCCTTTTCCTATTTGGAACCAGTCTGTTGTTCCATGTTCAGTTCTAACTGTTGCTTCCTGATCTGCATACAGATTTCTCAAGAGGCAGGTCAGGTGGTCTGGTATTTCCATCTCTTTCAGAATTTTCCACAGCTTACTGTGATCCACACAGTCAAAGGCTTTGGCATAGTCAATAAAGCAGAAATAGATGTTTTTCTGGAACTCTCTTGTTTTTTCAATGATCCAGCGGATGTTGGCAATTTGATCTCTGGTTCCTCTGCCTTTTCTAAAATCAGCTTGAACATCAGGGAGTTCACAGTTCACATATAGCTGAAGCCTGGCTTGGAGAATTTTGAGCATTACTTTACTAGTATGTGAGATGAGTGCAATTGTGTGGTAGTTTGAGCATTCTTTGGCATTGCCTTTCTTTGGAATCAGAATGAAAACGGACCTTTTCCAGTCCTGTGGCCACTGCTGAGTTCTCCAAATTTGCTGGCATATTGAGTGCAGCACTTTCACAGCATCATCTTTCAGGATTTGAAACAGCTCAACTGGAATTCCATCACCTCCACTAGCTTTGTTCGTAGTGATGCTTTCTAAGGCCACTTGACTTCACATTCCATGATGTCTGGCTCTAGATTAGTGATCACATCATCATGATTATCTGGGTCAGGAAGATCATTTTTGTACAGTTCTTCCGTGTATTCTTGCCACCACTTCTTAATATCTTCTGCTTCTGTTAGGTCCAGACCATTTCTGTCCTTTATCGAGCCCATCTTTGCATGAAATGTTCCCTTGGTATCTCTTATTTTCTTGAAGAGATCTCTAGCCTTTCCCATTCTGTTGTTTTCCTCTATTTCTTTGCACTGATTGCTGAAGAAGGCTTTCTTATCTCTTCCTGTTATTCTTTGGAACTCTGCATTCAGATGCTTATATCTTTCCTTTTCTCCTTTGCTTTTTGCCTCTCTTCTTTTCACAGCTATTTGTAAGGCCTGCATTTCTTTTGCATGGGGATGGTCTTGATCCCTGTCTTCTGTACAATGTCACAAACCTCATTCCATAGTTCATCAAGCACTCTGTCTATCAGATCTAGACCCTTAAATCTATTTCTAACTTTCACTGTACAATCATAAGGGATTTGATTTAGGTCATACCTGAATGGTCTAGTGGTTTTCCCTACTTTCTTCAATTTCAGTCTAAATTTGGCAATAAGGAGTTCATGATCTGAGCCACAGTCAGCTCCTGGTCTTGTTTTTGTTGACTGTACAGACTCTCCATCTTTGGCTGCAAAGAATATAATCAATCTGATTTCGGTGTTGACCATCTGGTGATGTCCATGTATAGAGTCTTCTCTTGTGTTGTTGTGGTTAGGGCTGAGAGCAGAGCCCTTGGCGGATTAAGCTTACTTAACCTCCTGGCACTAACTCCAGTATTTGCCCCAAGTGTTACCCCAGCTTTCTTTCCTATAGCTCTCAGCTCCCTAAAGCATTTTATCTTGATGTCCTTTTCTTTCCCATTTCTTCAATGCTCCTGGGAATTTCCTTCACTTTCTTAGAACCCAAGAATGCATGTTTGTTTCAATGTATCTAGAATCTATTAGAAAAGTCCTTCAACTGACTAAACTACAGAAAGTGAAGGCAATTCTTTCAATGATTCATCAAACAAGTCTTTATAGAGCCCCTATTTTTGCAGACTGGGAGCTGGGCTGGCAGACACTGTATAAGACACTCTCTGCCCTCTCAGAGCTAGCAGATTCAGCTCAGTTCAGTTCAGTTCAGTTCAGCAGAAAAGTCAATACCATGTCAACTCTTCTGAAAGTGATCTATAGTTTCAGCACAATTCCAGTTAGATTTCCAGAAGTGTTTTTTATAGAAACTGATCAGCTAATTCTAAAATTCAGATGGAAACGCAAACAACTTTTAAAAAGAACAAAGGTAGAAGACAAACGCTACTGGATTTAAGACTGTTTATTTAAGACCCATTTATTCTCTAGTTTTGCCAATATGGAGACACCCTCCTTGAAAAAGGCATTAAAATCCTTCCATTCACTTAAACACCCTGTGCTGAAAACACTGTGTTTCAAGGTTTAACTATAAGACTCAAGTTCTCAGCACTAATTCTTAAGCCTCATCTAGATTTCTCCCCATGGGTCCGGGGGAGATGATTCAAACACAGTGAAGAACATCTTAGGATTGTAGGCTGGGCTGGCCCAGAAGATTTTGCAGCTCCCTGACCACCTGGCTTGAGGATTTCAGGGTTAGGACCCCAAATGGGCTGTGGCTACCAGCGGTGGAACACCCCTGTCTTGGGTGTACCTGCCTGCCACCAACACGAATGGTACCCCAATTCCTCTTGTCCTCTTTACTGCATATGCTGTGACCTGGAGTTTCTGGATTCCAGGCAATCTCCGGTTATACTTCTGGAAACACACCTGCTGCCTCAGCCCTGCTGATCCACACCAAGGTGGGAAAGACACACAGAACTGTTTTTCAACACAGCATCATTCCACACAAAATTATTTTCCTAAGCTTGCAGACTGTTTTTCATTGGAGCACATTCCCAAGGCTGTGACTTTCTCTGACTCTGTGGCACCACTGTGAGAAGGCTGGATGTGCATGTCCAGTGTTGTGTGAGTTGGGCACGCCCCCTGGCTCCACGCTGGCGCACTCTCCTGAGGAGCTCAGGACGGGGCCCTGGACTCCGCAGCAGGACCCCATCTTGGGTGGGAAACTCAGGACTGCAGAGTAGTTCTGTCCTGAAGTGAGTCCTAGAGTGACAAAAGCCACATGCACAGGACTACTCCACGGAGCAGCCGCACAGGACTGAGCTGGACCCACAGATGGGTCGTTGATAGCTGACCATTTCTGCCTATCTTCACAGACTAAGAGTCACTGTCCTTCCTTTCCTGCCCATAACTGTACCTGTTGCTGGCACACACAAGGCAATCTCGTGTTCTGGGACTAGCCAAGAACTGAGACCCTAGCAGGAGGCCCCTAGTTCACAGTAGACAAACTCCCCATTGAATGACTGCTACCTCATGGTGTTCTCGATGCTTCAGAATTGGAAAAGGATGGAGAGCACAGCAGTGTGCAGGCCCCTCACCGAACTCCCGCGATACTCTGAGGGGCACCAGAACCTCACCTCACTCGGCCCCCCAAGCACAGACGAACTCTGTGCCCACCTGTCCTATGGGCCCTGGGCGCACCTCCAGCCACTGGCAGCCAGGACAGAGGTACAGGTGCAGGGCTTAGTGCACAGCAGGCTCTGAGGCCACCCAGACCTGCCATGGTCCCCAACATCCCCTCTGCTGGGAAAGCTGGACTAAGACTTACTATTTAAAAAAGAGTCCAGAAATATATCCACACAAATATGGACTACACTGATTTTCAGCAAAGGTACAAACGCAATGCTGTGGAGAAAGAGTAACCTTTTCAACAAAAAAATGCTGGAACAACTGGATATCCATATACAAAAAGATAAACTTCAATCCATACTTCACACCATATACAAAAACTACTTTCAAATGGATCACAGACCTAAATATAAGAGTTTAAACTATAAAACTCAGAAGAAAACAGAGGAATAAATCTCTCTGTCGGTTAGGCAAAGATTTCTTAAATATGACAAAAGAAAGATCTATGAAAGAAAAAACTGGTAAACTGAACTTACCAAACTTATATGCTTTTCAGAAAACTAGCCACATGACAAGATACCAGGAGGCAGTGGTTTGAATGTGGTGGAACTGGAACTCTCAAACACTGCTAGCAGGTGCAAAAAATGATCCATGTTCTTTGGAAAATGACCAACAGTTTCTTAGAAAGTTAAATACACATCTACTACATGATCTGGTCATTCCACTCCTAGGGAACTTAAAGCAAATGTCCATACACATCCTTCCACACTAATGTCCACAGCAGCTTTATTCCTAACAGTCCAAGCCCGAAAGCAATCCAAATGGAGAAACAGTCTGTCTGATATCCACAATTAAGTGAATGGATAAACAAATTATGTTATACCTACACATGGAATACTACCCTACAATAAAAAGAAATGAACTATCAATCCAGGCAAAAAAATGGATCAATTTCAGAATAATTATGCTGAGAAAAAGAGCATATAACAAACAGAATATTTTACATGTGTGCTTCAATTCATATAAAATCCTACAAAATGCAAACTGATATTTAGGTATAGAAAACATACCAGTGGCTACACAGAGACAAAGAGAGGTGGGAGAAAGGGCGTTTCAGAAGAGTATGAGGAAAATCCCAGGGTGGATATACTTACTGTCTTAATTGTGGTATGGGTTCAAGGATGTATATATACATTATATATTTAAAACAGAAAATTTTGATTTTTAAAAATGGTAGCTTATTGTATATCAATTATATCTTACGTTGTTTTAAAAATGTAAAATCTGCCAGGACTAGATCCACATTCCCCCAGGGGCAGGAACAGCCTGAACGGCAAGTGTCGCTCCCACGCGAACCAGTATTTTCTTGTTAAATTATATAGTTCTTGAGCTCATTTTTCAAAAAGAACTATTTAATTTACTATTCAGTACTTTAACTTTCATGATGAGAAATCTGCCTCCTCCTTTTTTGTTTTGTTTGGCTGCACCACGTGGCATGTGGCATCTTAGTTCCTTGACAAGGAATCGAACCTGTACCTTCTGCAGAGGAAGCACAGAGCCTTAACCACTGGACCACCAGGGAAGTCCATTGAGCTTTTTTTTTTTTTTTAAATTAATATCCAGGTAAAAATTTCATCCTGTTTCAGGGATGATTTTCTCCCAAAGTGGTTTCTTTAACCATCTTTTGTATCTAGTCATCATGATTAGATTTTGTTTTCTACGGTACAGTCAGGGTAAATTACTTTTCTTTTTTCACCTGAGTCTGGTTTAAATTATGGTTAAAGACTGGTTACTATTATTAATTTTTTTATTGCCTAAATGAAGTGGTATGTGTATATTTACTGTGTATATCATATTTTCAAGAAGACAGGGAATAAAACATTCTGCAAAAGCGTAGTTCTTGCATAACAAGCCTGGTGGTCTTTAGGTTAGGGATGCAGTTTATTGGGGGAACGCCGTTATGGTCTGCATTGCTCTCTCATGGGGATCTCATCTGTCCCTACTAAGATTTAGCACCAATAGATAACACTGTTTGATTTTTCCTTGACTGTCACAACTGTTGTCATACTCAATATCTAAATCTAATTACCTTTAAATTTACAAGTACCAATACCTTACTTTTCCCAATACGGCTTTTGGGATGGTGACAGGGAAGTCAATCATAACATCAAGCCACTTAAGAATGTTCTGTGCCTTTTTTATGATTACAATTTCCTTAATTCTAGTTAAGTGCTGATAATGAGTTTTTGGGCTACTGTTACTACTTATTTGGAAGAGGATGTCTTTTTGATGGTATATCCTGTACTACACTACATGCTATGTTTTGTTTTTTTCTGATTACAAATAGGGCAATTATAAATGCTTCAGGTTTATAATATAAATCTTTTCTGGGCCACATGTGAATATTTTCCTCATGAAAAGGTTTTCTTGTAAATATTTGACAAAGATACAATGGAAATTATAACATGGGTAGGCTGTAAATAATATGGTTGATTTTCTTTAGAAAACTATGACCTGGAATTGTCAATGGAACAGGTTTCTTAAGTCTGTTTATATGTTGAGAAAGTACAGAACTTTTTGCTGATATAAATAAAGGAGGCCGCATTTCATGGAGATTTTGACTCAGTTGGCATGTATGAGTTAACAGATTCTCTGGTTCAATAAACTAGACCTTTATTTAAGGGGAGGAAAAATCAACAGTAAAGAATCAAAGCATAAGCAATACTTACCAGTACCGGAATTTTGAACCTAATGTAAAATAATGTGCAAAAAAATTCTTTTGAGGTGGAAGTGGTCTGTCCAAACGGAAGAATGTGTGATGTTCTACACACGCTTTCCATAAGTTTTTACATGCTCTGTAATTCACCATGTTAAATCCCAATAATGTTTCTCTAGATTCATGCTGTAATAAATGACAAAAGGCAGAGAATATCATGAAAATGTCAGAATCTAATGCTCCATTTATTTTTTTACAGATAAATATTCTAGTCCTACGAACACTAATCCTTCTTGTGTCTTTTCTGCTTATTCAATAAAGAAGCAGTAATATAAATAGGTGGCAAAATGTGGACCTTATTTGGCAATGTTACAACTCATAGGAACTTTTACTTTATAGTTAGAAATAAATTTAGGGCTTCCCTTGTGGCTCAGCTGGTAAAGAATCCTCCTGCAATGCGAGAGACCTAGGTTCAATCCCTGGGTTGGGAAGATCACCTCCAGAAGGGAAAGGCTACCCACTCCAGTATTATGGCCTGGAGAATTCCATGGACTGTATAGTCCATGGGGTCACAAAGAGTTGGACACAACTGAGCAATGTTCACAAATAAATTTAAAACTTGATATATACCTATTTTCAAAACTTAATAGCTATAAGCATTTCAAAATGTAATCCTTGCCCACAAATTAAACTTTAAGACACATCACCATACCTTTCAACAATATTTTTAAATTTATAAATCTGTCTAGATTGTAAATAAGTAAATAAAAACATTCAGTACTTCAGAACACTATTTTGAAACTCATTTTAAAAATAAGTAGCAACAGAATAGAAGTATTCCTTTAACTTTTTAAAAACTTTGGCACCAATTACTATTTAAGTAAACAGTTTTACTGAAATAATAAACTATCTATAGCAAGGCAGACATGTCATAAATGTAGAGCTCTGATTTTCACAGTGACTGTAACCTTTGACCCTCCCAACCTGATTCAGAAATGTGTCATTAGCAGCACCTGTGAGTATCCCTCATCCTCCCTTTCTACCAGATCACCTCTATAAAGGTGACTACCCTTCTGACTTTATGACCACAGATTGGTTACGCTTGTTTTCAATTTTATATACATGGATGCATACACGTGTATCTTGACTTCTTTTGTTCATTATTATGTTTCTATAGTCCTCCATTTAATTGTGAAGCAGTAACTGACTCATTTTCACTCTACACAGTATTCTATTGTATGAAGAGACCACAGTTTATTTATCCACTTACTGTTGACAGACATTTACTGTTTCTAGCTTGGTAATGTAAAAATATTGCTTCTATGTATATTTCTGTATTTTGTCTGATGCATGTAGGTGTGAATTTTTGTTGCTGGATCATAGATGTCATGTGCTCAGTTTAGTTCAGTTGCTCAGTCGTGTCCAACTCTTTGCGACCCCATGAATCGCAGCACGCCAGGCCTCCCTGTCCATCACCAACTCCCAGAGTTCACTCAGACTCACATTCATCAAGTCAGTGATGCCATCCAGCCATCTCATCCTCGGTCCTCCCCTTCTCCTCCTGCCCCCAACCCCTCCCAGCATCAGAGTCTTTTCCAATGAGTCAACTCTTTGCATGAGGTGGCCAAAGTTCTGGAGTTTCAGCTTTAGCATCATTCCTTCCAAAGAAATCCCAGGGCTGATCTCCTTCAGAATGGACTGGTTGGATCTCCTTGCAGTCCAAGGGAATCTCAAGAGTCTTCTCCAACACCACAGTTCAAAAGCATCAATTCTTCGGCGCTCAGCTTTCTTCACAGTCCAACTCTCACATCCATACATGACCACGGGAAAAACCATAGCCTTGACTAGACGGACCTTAGTCGGCAAAGTAATGTCTCTGCTTTTGAATATGCTATCTAGGTTGGTCATAACTTTTCTTCCAAGGAGTAAGCGTCTTTTAATTTCATGGCTGCAGTCACCATCTGCAGTGATTTTGGAGCCCTCAGAAATAAAGTCTGACACTCTTTCCACTGTTTCCCTATCTATTTCCCATGAAGTGATGGGACCGGATGCCATGATCTTCGTTTTCTGAATGTTGAGCTTTAAGCCAACTTTTTCACTCTCCACTTTGAAAGTGAAAGTCATGTGCTCACCTCTAGTAGATACCAACCGTTTCCCAAGATGATTAGCTCAATATTCACTTCCCCTACAAGCAATGAAGGCTCCACATACTCCCAAATCACTGGGTTCACCAATCTTTTCATTACACTATTCTGATGGCTGTGAGGAATTATCACATTCTGGTTATAATTTGTATTTGTCTGCTGTTTAACAAAGTTCATATTACTGGACGAGGAGATATTTTCAGTTCTGTTCTGAATTCTGGAGTGTCTGTTCAAGTCACTAATGTATTTCTGGATTGGCTTGGATATACAACCAAGGACATGGTGTGTGTGTTTATTATACACATATTCTATGCTATTTGCCATAGTTCTTAATTTTAACACAGTCTAAATTATCGATCTTCTCCTTTAATGTTTGTTTTCCTTCTATGTCCTGTTAAGGCAATCTTTGCCTATCAAAAGGTCATGAAGATTTTTTTCTGTAAGTATAATATAGTAAAATGTCCATGTAAAAATATTAAATAATGATGCTAGAAAATATGTTAAAATATTACTTACTGATCATCAGAGAATTCTTAATTATGCTTAAGAGTTGCTTTGTATGTACTAACACTACCTCAGAGAATCGCTGTGAAGACTAAATGATATGAAAATAGTTAATACACATTATCAGGCACGTAGTAAGATCTCCAGAAATGTTAGATACTATATTATTACAAATAACAACAGTACCACAGAAAGCAAAATGGAAAAATTGGCTTCAATATCACCTACCAATATAATTATCAAAAGTAAAATGTCTGTTCTCCAGTTTCCAGACATGATTTAATATATTTTATTCCTCTAAACATTTATTGAAACATGTACAACAGTGTTCATTAACAGCATTAATCATAATAGCCACATTCAGAAATGGCAAAACTATCCATTAACATAATTAAGAGTGAATAACTAATTGATAGTATATTCATTCAGTAGAATTCCAAATAGCAATGGAGCAAAATACTGCTCTGTGTAACAACACAGAGCAATCTCCCAATGCTAAGGGAAAGAAGGCAGACAAAAACATTCTGTATGATTTCATATTTTGAAAGTTCAAAACAGGACAAACAAATTAATGATGCTACAAATGAGAATAGTATTTACCTTTTGGGAGAGTTAATAACTGCTACTGCATCAGCTCTATTAGCAATAATACCAGCTTCTGTGGTGGCAGTAATGCTCTACATATAACATTGTATATTATATACCTATCAAGCACTACACTTAATTTCCGCCTGATTTATTTCAAAAACTCTCTTCAAAAAACTTCCATATTTTGTGAATATAAATGATGATGAATTATACTCAATAGATCAAGATCCTCTATAAAATGCATTTGATTCAAATACATTTTGCACACAAATAAACACCCTAAAATATGTGTTAATTTGTCAAGACTTCTAATAATGTCAGTCAAAGGATAAGGCTAATTTAATTCAATGAAATAGATAAAAACCATTTATAAGATGACACTCTTTACAATACTGTACTTTCTATGAAAACTCAACATGTTGTATTTATTGCTAATATAAAAAAAGGACATCACCATTCTAACAAAGGCAGGAAATGTACTACACGTTCATGAACTACAAACAAAACTAAACACTCAGATTCTCTACAATGAAATGAACTTACAAATAAAAGGAAGTGCTACAGATTTAGTTAACAAAAAGAAAGATACAAAGAAAAAGGACATATAAATCCTCAGTTACTGATCTTATGAATAGAATACGGGGACTGACAATGACTATCACAACTGAAATTAGTTTTTATGTTCAAGAGACAGCAGAACAGCTATCTAGAATAACCTCAGATCAGAACCACAGAAACACTGGAGAAATACTTTGTCACAAACTATAAATTAACTTAGTTGGCAGTTATTAATAGTATTAATAAAACTTTTATTTACACTAAAAGTTCTGTAATGAATATTTATTTCTTTATAAAAAATTTATATTAATAAGAACAATACTCACCAATTCTTTTCTTAACTGAATAAAAAACTGTTTGCACTTAAAAGAAATTTTCACAATTTTCAACCTGGATAAAAAGAGAATGAATTGAAGTATTTAAAATATTGAACAAAGATAAAAGTATCAACCAAAGAGTAGTTAAAAATAATCTTTTAATTGCATGTTTAGTATATCCATTTAACTATATGTACATATACACCAAAGAATATATATACATATATACATTAAAAAATCAAAAGTTTTTGGTTTGTCATGAAAAAATAATTAGAATTTATACAGTGAGTTGAACTGTTTTACCAGAACATTTACTGAGAACTTATCCATTTTTCAATTTTGTATCCGAAATTTACATAAAAACACATATTACAAGTTAAAAATTCAAGAATACCAAAAATATAGTTTATTTATTCTTTAAAACTACAAGTAGTTTCCTTGCTCTACATGCAAAGAGCTTAGAAATCACCACTACATCCTAGCAACAAGTAAAAAGCTCAAAAGGCTTAAACATCATCAATTCTTCTTGGATCCAAAAGAGAAGAGCACAGAGCAAACTCTACCTCCAAGATTTGAGAGATGAATTGGAAGCAGAAACTGCCAGAGGAAGCAGTGCCAGGGTAAGAAAACTGGAACTGTATTCCATGAATTGTTGAAACTATTGTTTGTCATGTTGGTTAACTATGAGAGTGAAAAACTCCAAGAGGACCCAGTCATAGGGAGGCCCTCACAGAATTCTAAGATTAATCTCCAGAAGCTCAAACAAATTCCAACAGTAAATATCAGAGGAAAATACCCTCAGGTTTCCGACAGGGAAAGGGGAAAAGAAACCATGTTGAAATAGGCCAGAGCACTCTGCTCTTAACAAGGTCTGCATTTAGGGGAAACAAGTTAACAAGAGCCTTAAATGATCCAGGGAAAGAAAATACCCAATTTTAGTCCACTCTAGAAATCTTGCCCCATCCAAAGAGGGAGAAAAAATTGAGAAACACTTGTGAAGCTCACAATCCAGAGGTAGAGGCTCAAAAAAACACAAAGCTAGTCATAGGACTGCACCCACCACCACTCCCTCATCACTACATTCAGTTCAGTTCAGTTGCTCAGTCGTGTCCAACTCTTTGCGACCCCATGAATCGCAGCACGCCAGGCCTCCCTGTCCATCACCAACTCCTAGAGCTTACCCAAACTCATGTCCATCGAGTCAGTGATGCCATCCAGCCATCTCATCCTCGGTCCTCCCCTTCTCCTCCTGCCCACAATCCCTCCCAGCATCAGGGTCTTTTCCAATGAGTCAATTCTTTGCATGAGGTGGCCAAAGTATTGGAGTTTCAGCTTCAGTATCAGTCCTTCCAATGAATACCCAGGACTGATCTTCTTTAGGATGGACTGGTTAGATCTCCTTGCAGTCCAAGGGACTCTCAAGAGTCTTCTCCAACACCACAGTTCAAAAGCATCAATTCTTCGGCGCTCAGCTTTCTTCACAGTCCAACTCTCACATCCATACATGACCACTGGAAAAACCACAGCCTTGAGTACATGGACCTTTGTTGGCAAAGTAATGTCTCTGCTTTTCAATATGCTATCTAGGTTGGCCATAACTTTCCTTCTAAGAAGTAAGCATCTTTTAATTTCATGGCTACGTTACTAAGAGCCTATTTACAGCAGTTCCTTTTACCAGTTCCTTTTACCAAGGTTACCAATCAACCCTGAATATTCATTGGAAGGACTGATGCTGAAGCTCCAACACTGGCTATGCTATGTGAAGACCCACCTCATTGGAAAAGACCTTTGATGCTGGGAAAACTGAGGGCAGGAGGAGAAGGTGGTGACAGAGGATGAGATGGTTAGATGGCATCGTCGACTCAAGGGACATGAATTAAAGCAAACTCCAGGACATAGTGAAAGATAGGGAACCTGGAATGCTGCAGTTCACGGGGTGGCAAAGAATCAGATACAACTTAGTGACTGAACAACAATCTTTTACCAGGATATCAGATCAGCCCATCAAGAAAAAATTACAAGGGATACCAAAAGGCAAAAAAACAACATAAAGACACAGTATGTATCAGGACCAGATGTGAAAGGAGTGCTGGAATTATCATCCTGAGAGTTTAAAACAACTTAATTAACATGCTAAGAGCTCCAGTGGATAAAGTACAGAGCAAGAAAAGACAGGCAATGTAAGCACAGAAATGAAAAGCATGAAAAAGTGTACCAAAATATAAAATTAATATTCAGAAACTGGCTCCACTTCTATACATTAACAACAAACTAACAGAAAGAAAAATTAAAACAATCCCATTTACTATCACAGTAAAGAGAATAAAATACCTGGGAATATACCTACCTAAGAAAACGAAAGACATGTACTTGGAAAACTGAAACACACTGCTGAGAAACATTGAAAATGATGTAAACATATGGAAAGATACACCGTATTCTTAGATCTGAAGAATTATTATTGTTAAAATGACCACATTATCCAAAGCAATCTACATATTCAAGGCAATCTCTATCAAAATACCAATGCATTTTTCACAGAACTAGAACAAATAATTTCAAATTTTGTATAGAAACACAAAAGACTCTAAACAGCCAAACAATCTTGAGAAAGAAAAACAGCAGAAGGAATCATGCTCCCTGACTTCAAACTATACTACAAAGCTACAGAAATCAAAACAGTACGGTACTGGCACAAAAACAGACACAGAAATCAATGGAAGAGGATAGAAAGTCCAGAAATAAACTCAAGCATGCACCTATGGTCACGAATCTATGACAAAGGAACAAAGAATATACAATGGAGACAGTCTCTTCAATAAGTGGTGCTGGGAAAACTGGACAGCTATATGTTAAAAAATGAGGTTAGAAAATTCTCTAACAGCATATACAAAACTAAACTCAAAATGGATTAAAGACTTAAATATAAGACTGGATACCATAAAACTCCTAGAAGAAAACATAAGCAAATAGTCTTTGACATAAATCATAGCAACATTTTTTGGGAACTATATCCTAAAATAAATGAAATAAAAACAAACAAATGAGACCTAACTAAACTTAAAAGCTTAGGCATAGCAAAGGAAACCAACAACAAAAAGACAATCTATTGAATAAGAGAAAATATTTGCAAATGATATGACCAATAGGGGTTAACATCCAACATATATAAACAGCTCATACAATTCAACATAAAAACAAATCAAAAATCAAACAACCCAAGTAAAAATTATAACTGAATAGATGTGCTTCCAAAGCGGAAATGCAGATGGCCAACATGAATATGCAAATATGCTCGATACTGCTAATCATCAGAGAAATACAAATCAAAACCACAAAGGGATACCAGTTCACACCTGTCAGAACGGCTAGCATCAGAAAGACAATAAATGTTCGGTGAGAATGTGGAGAAAAGAGAGCTCTCATGCATTGTTGATGGGAATGTCAATTAGTACAGCCACTTGTGGAAAACACTATAACTACACCAACTAGTTAAGGGATATACAAATTAAAAGATGCAAAATATAACATTAAAAACATAATATGAAAGGGGAGGAGTATAAAAGATATTTTTCACAGAACTAGAACAAATAATCATCTAATTTGTATGGTACTACAAAAGACCCAAATATCCAAAGCAAACTTCAGAAACAATAAAGCTGGAGGTATCAGGCTCCCTGAGATCAGACTATATATTACAAAGCTACAGTAACCAAAACAGTCTGGCACTGGCCCAGAAATAGATATAAATATCAGTGAAACAGAATAGAGGGCCCAGAAATAAACCCATGCTCACATGGCCAATTAATTTATGACAACAAGGAAAGAATGTACAACGGAAAAAAGATAGTCTCTTCAATAAATGGTATTGGGAAAACTGGATGCTATGTGCAGAAAAATGAAACTGGACAACTTTGTCACACCATACACAAAAACAAATTCAAAAGGGATTAAAGACAAAAATGTTAATACCTAAAAACATAAAACTCCAAGAAGAAAACACAGTTAGTAACCTCTTTTGACATCAGTCTTACTAATATTTTTTGGCTATGTCTCCTCAGGTAAGGGAAGCAAAAACAAAAATAAACAATGGGATTGCATCAAATTAAAAGATTTTGCACAGTGAAGCAAACCAACAAAAAGAAAAGATAGCCCACCAAATGAGAGAAGATATTTGCAAATGATACACCCAATAAGGGGTTGATATCTAAGTATACAAAAAACATACAACTCAATACAAAAAAATTTTGATTAAAAAAATAGGCAGAAGACTGGAAGAGGCATTTTTACAAAGATATACACATGGCCCACAGCGACATTATAAGATGCTCAACATCACTAACTATCAGAGAAATGCAAACTACAATGAGATACCATCTCAGACCTGTCAGAATGGCTATTATTAAAATGACAAGGAATAACAAATGTTGATAAGGATGTGAAGAAAAGACAATCTCTGTGCACAGCTGGTGGGAATGTAAATATGTGCCATTATCATGGAAAACAGTACGGAGGGCCCCCCAAAAATTAAAAGCAGAACTACTATATGATCCAGCAGTTTTGCTTCTGGGTATTTATCCAAGTAAATAAAAACACTGAATCAAAAAGATTTATGTATCCTTCTGTTCATTGCAAGAAGCAACATTTAGAACCTTATATGAAACAACTGACTGATTCAAAATTGGGAAAGGAGTACAACAAGGTTGTTTATTGTCACTCCATTTATTTCACTTATACACAGAGCACATCATGTGAAATGCTCGGCTGGATGAGTTACAAGGTGGAATAAAGATTGCTAGAAGAAATATCAACAACCTCAGATATGCAAATGATACCACTTTAATGGCATAAAGAGAAGAGGAACTAAAGAACTCCTTGATGAGGGTGAAAGAGAAGAGTGAAAAAGCTGGTTTAAGACTCAACATTCAAAAAAACTAAGTTCATGGCATCTGGTCCCACCACTTCATGGCAAGTAGAAGGGGCAAAGGTGGAAGCAGTGACAGATTTTCTCTCCCTGGGCTCCAAAATCACTGCGGATGACTGTAGCCATGAAATTAAAAGACAATTGCTTCTTAGAAGAAAAGCTATGACAAACCTACATAGTGTATTAAAAAGCAAAGATATCACTTTGATGACAAAGGTGTGTATAATCAAGACTATGGTCTTTCCAGTAGTCATGTACGGATGTGAGAGCAGGACCATAAAGAAAGCAGAGCACTGAAGAACCAATGCTTTCAAACTGTGGAGCTGAATATGACTCTTAAAGAGTCCACTGGACAGCAAGGAGATCAAGCCAGTCAATCTTAAAGGAAATCAACCCTGAATACTCATTTGAAGGACTGATGCTGAAGCTGAAGCTCCAATATTTTGGCTACCTGATGTGAACAGCCAACTCATCAGAAGACTGCCGCTAGGAAAGATTGAGGGCAGGAGGAGAAGGGGGAGACAGAGGATGAGATGGTTAGATGGCATCACCGATTCAATGAACATGAACTTGGGCAAACTCCAGGAGATGGTGAGGGACAGGGATGCCTGGAGTGCTACAGTTCATGGGGTTGCAAAGAGTCAGACACAATTTGGCAACTGAACAACAATGTTCACTGCAGCACTATAAAGAAATAATCTAAGTGTCCACTGATAATGAATGGATAAAGAAGATGTGATGTATGTGTGTAGATGTGTATGAATATTCAGTTCAGCTCAGTTCAGTTGGTCAGTTGTGTCTGACTCTTTGAGACCCCATGAACCTCAGCACACTAGGCCTCCCTGTCCATCACCAACTCAAAAAGTCTATCCAAACTCATGTCCATCAAGTCGGTGACACCATTCAACCATCTCATCCTGTCATCCCCTTCTCCCAACCTCATCTTTCTCAGCATCAGGGTCTTTTCAAATGAGTCAGTTCTTCACATTAGGTGGCCAAAGTAGTGGAGTTTCAGCTTCAACATCAGTCCTTCCAATGAATACCCAGGACTGATCTCCTTTAGGATGGACTGGTTAGATCTCCTTGCAGTCCAAGGGACTCTCAAGAGTCTTCTCTAATACCACAGTTTAAAAGCATCATTACTCAGTCATAGAAAAGAAATTTTGTCATTGTGGCAACATGGATGGACCAGGAGGGTATTATGAAAATGAAATAACTAGAAAGAGAAAAACAAATACCTTATGATTTTATTTATATGTAGAATCTAAAAAATGAAAAAGTGACTCATAGATATAAACAGCAAATGAATGGTTGCCAAGGGGAAGCGTCGGTGCAGATATAGACAAATATGTGAAAGGGATTAAGAGCACAAACTTTCAGGTATAAAATAAGTCATAGGAGTGTAATACACACAGAGGGAATACAGTCTAAAACACGTAATGGTTTTATACAGTGATAGATGAACACTGAACTTGTAGTGACTGTTTCATAATGTATACAAAATACTAAACAACTATGCTGTATACCTGAAACTAATGTTATGCTAATTATAACTCAGTAAAAAAAAAACTGTTGAAGCTTGTTTTATAGCTAACATATTGCTTCTTCTAATAAATGAGCTATGTATCCTTGAAAGGAATATGTATTTTGCTATTGCCAGGCACAGTACTGAAACAAGAGGGAAGTGGGCAGGGCACAACCTTTAAAAGAATGACACAGCCACAGGACATGACAAAAACTGGTTAGAACCAACTAGATCCTAGATGGTGGAAGATCTGATTTCCAGTGGATCTTGAGCCTCATTATTTGCTTACTGTAATGCATTAGCTACATGACACACCTGAGCTTCCCACTGAACCTGACATTCAGTGCTAAAGAAACCACATGCAATGTAGGAGACATGGGTTTGGTCCCTGGGTCAGGAAGTTCCCTGGAAAAGGAAATGGCAACACACTCCAGTATTCTTGCCTGGAAAATCCCATCTTCCCAGCTTATTATTATTTGGCGGTTTACTTGCATGAACTCTGCACCCCAATCTTCAGTTTATGTTTCTGCTATTGCTCTTCAGGAAGGCACAGCCCTGGGTGTGTCCAAAGTAATACTGAAATGACAGTAGTATCAGTCACCCCATCCTTTCAAAAACCACACCCAGCTGTGAACTTCTCTAACTGCCAACACATTGCTCTATTATTTTCAACAGTGCCCTATGTCATGAACTCCTTTAGAAACTAATTCAATTCAAATTGTGGCTATTCTGAAGGAACAGTTTCTGTGGTAAGCATTTGAGGCTTTCTCTTCTACTGTCCTTGATTTTCTCTCCCCTTTTACCTTTGGGTTTCCCAAGACAGTTCTTCTTAATTGGTCTGAGCTTTATAGTTAAATTTTGAACCTTTGTTATTATACAAGAGCCCTGGTGATGTGGCAGTTAAGTTTGGGGTTGGGCAGATGCCAGTCTCTACTCCTGTGATCTGGTCTCAGTGGGTTAGTGGGCTGGGCCTCCTGGCTGCACCCTTCAGTGCTCTGCAACTCATTCCCCCCCCCCCCCCCGCCCTCCCCGAGCTGAAACAAAAAGTAGAGAGGGCTTCCCTTCCTCCACCTCGGTTAGGCCCTGGTAACATCCATTTTGATTAAGTATAAATAAACTTCCTTAGGACAGATCTTTGCTAATAAGAAAAGAAGGCTCTGAGCATATTTCAAGCTACTTTCCTGCTCAACCCCTATATCCTGCCCTTCGATCACAAGCGGATTTTCTGTCAATCTTGGCCCTGAGATCTCTGGTAGCAAAGGGCCCTTCCTAAGTAAGCAGGGCCTGAGGGAGTGTTTATCTGACAAGCTAGTCTCTGCTCTGTCTCCAGCAATTTGTCAACCACCCTTTATGTACTCCTGCCAGGTACTGCTGTAGCGGTGGTTTCTAGCCCTGGTAAGCTGTCATTTCTTGTATTCATCTGTTTCTCTAGTTTTCAGAAATGCAGTATGCCCTGTGTTTTCAATTCTCTGACAGATCTAAAAAGAGCTGTTGATTTTAAGTTTTTGCAGTGTTTCTTTTTCTTTTGAGAATACGAGTAACAAGTTGCAAAATCTTTACCTGCTAGACTGGGAACCACAACTGTCCCCTTCCCTTTTCGTTTTACTAATGATGTTTTTTTGATGAGCAATAATTTTAATGAAGTCTAATTTACAGAATCCAAGTAATTCCCAATCCAATACTCAACATTTTAAAAGCATGAACTTGAACTGGATAATTTAGGGCTAACCATATATAGAAAGAAATGAGGAAGTATATTTATCACATGGAATGTAACTTTTCTACACATAACTCTACTTTTGAAAGAAGAGGTTAAGTGAGAAGCTTGTCTTTCAGAATCTGAAAGATCCAAGTTTAAGGTTCCACTTCATATTTATCAAACTTATTAACCTTGGCCCAGTTAGCTTCTCTGGTATTTCTTATTCCTTATCCACAAAACAATGCTAAGGATATCCAAGTTGCAGGGTTATCAGGTACGAATAAAATGCATTAAAATCCATGAGTGATTTTCTTCCTTGCTTTAACCTCCTTCAAAAGGACTTAGGCCAGCCCACTGTGGCTCCCAGGACTGTTGTGGTCAGTGACCCTGACCCTGTGGCAGGCCACTGTCGACCTACACCTCCACTGGAGACTCCTGGACACTGATTGGCAAGTCTGGCTCAGTCTCTTGTGGGGGTCACAGAAAAACATCTCTCTCTGTTTAATGGACCACGCTCAAGCCTTTGACTGTGTGGATCATAACAAACTGGGGAAAACTCTTCAAGAGATGGGAATATCTGACTATCTTACCTGTCTCCTGAGAAACCTATATGTGGGTCAAGAAGCAGTTAGAACCCTGTATGGAACAACTGACTGGTTCAGAATTGAGAAAGGAGTATGACAAGGCTGTTTGTTGTTACCCTGTTTATTTAACTTATACACTGAGCACATCATGAGAAATGCCAGAATGGATGAGTTACAAGATGGTATCAAGATTAGCGGGAGAAAAACATCAACAACCTCAGATATGCAGATGATACCCCCATCGAATGGCAGAAAGCAAAGACAAACTAGAGAACCTCTTGATGAGGGTGAAGGAGGAGAATGAAAAAGCTGACTTAAAACTAAATATTAAAGAAAGATCATAGCATCCAGTCCCATCACTTCATGGAAAATATAAAGGGAAAAGGTGGAAGCAGTGACAGATTTCCTCTTCTGGGGCTCTAAAATCACTGTAGATATTTACTGCAGCCATGAAATCAGCAGATGATTGCATCTTGGCAGGAAAGCTATGACAAACCTAGACAGTGTGTTGAAAAACAAAGACATCGTTTTGCCAACAAAGGTCTGTACAGTCAAGGCTATGCTCTTTCCAGTGGTCATATACGGTTGTGAGTGCCAGATCGAAAAGAAGGCAGTGACAAAGAATTGATGCCTTGGAACTGTGGTGTTAGAGAAGACTCTTGTGAGTCCCTTGGACCATAAGATCAAATCAGTCAATCTTAAAGTAAATCAACCCTGAATACTCAATTCAAAGGACTGATGCTGAAGCTCCAATATTTTGGTCACCTGATGTGAAGAGCTAACTCACTGGAAAAGACCCTGATGCTGGGAAAGATTAAGGGCAGAAGGAGAAGGGGGCATCAGAGGATGAGATAGCTGGATAGCATCACTGATGCAATGGACATGAATTTGAGCAAATTCTGGGAGATGGTGAAGGACAGGGAGACCTGGTTGTGCTGAGGTCCATGGAGTCACAGAGTCGGACATGACTGAGCAACTGCACAACAGCAGATGGAACGTACAAGATCCTTCAAACTCTGAATCCAATTTCTCTTTAAGCAATATCATCTTAAAATCTTACTCCCTTGCTTTGTCCTCAGTGAAGATAACTAAAAAAAAAAAAAAAAAAAAATCAGGGGCTACTTGGTGGCTCACTGGTAAAGAATCCACTTGCCAATGCAGGAGATGTGGGTTTGATCCCTGATCCAGGAAGACCCCACAAGCCACAGAGCAACTGGGCCCAAGCACCAAAACTATTGAGCCTGTGCTCTAAAGCCTGTGAGCTGCAACTACTGAGCCCACATGTCACAACTACTGAAGCCAATGTGCCTTAGAGCCTGGGCTCCTCAGCAAGAGAAGCCACCACAAAGAGAAGCCACTGAAACTAAAGAGTAGCCCCAGCTCTCTGCAACTAGAGAAAAGTCCACACAGCAACCAAGACCCAGCACAGCCAAATATAAATGAATAAAAATCAAACCACGTATCTAATCATTTAAACTTGCCACATCCTTTCTTACTACGAAAGAAAGAAAGAAAGTGAAGTCGCTCAGTCGTGTCCGACTCTACGCGACCCCATGGACTGTAGCCCACCAGGCTCTTCCCTCCACGGGATTCTCCAAGCAAGAGTACTGGAGGGGGCTGCCATTTCCTTGTCCAGGTTCTTACTACGAGGCCTCTGCAAATGTTGGGTACCTTTACCCTAAATTCTGACTGAACCTTCCACACACACATTCCTCTTCCATACTCCCTCTTCATTGAGGAAATTTCTATTCATCCTTTAAAAACCACCTCAAATATGGCAAAGGCCAACACAATATTGTAAAGCAATTATCCTCCAATTAAACCGAAACAAAACAAAAAAATCACCTTAAATATCATGAAGACATTAAAATTTTCCCTGGTAAAATTATATCATTGGTACTTCCAAAGCAATTTGTCAAAAACTCTTCCAGAATCTTTATTTTATAATAATAAATATATATACATATGCACACATTAAAGAATTTTGAAAATACAGAAAAATTTAGATTATCATTTTAACCCTTATCATCTGAAAAGAATTTCTGATTTTGACATTTATATAATATGTAAAGTTTATAAAAAATATGTTTAATTCTCTTCAGTAAATCAGAAAAACATTAAAATTGAAGATACACATTTACCATCATGAAAATAAACAATCATAACTGTTTTTTCTGGAACACTTAATTCACCAATCTTATGTTTTGTAATTAATTTTATGTGCTCACTTTTAGGTAAGTACCATGTCTCAAGCTGTTTTGTACTTTCCTCTAACCATAACACAAGTTGAATTACACAGAAGAATTTACAGATATGACATGAAATATTAAATGACCTTTGGCTTTCTTTTATGAACTTCAGAGAGGTATAATTTATATATAAAATGAAATATCCCAATTTTAAATGAACAATTCAATGAGTTTTGACAAATGTATTGAGTTGTATAACATCCATCCACCAAAATCACCATATAGCAATTTGCATCACCTGAAGATGTCCCCTTAGCATCCCTTTGCAGTCAATTTCCTCCCATTTTTAATCCCTGGCAACCAAGTGGTCTGTTGTTTCTATAATACGTGTTCTCTAGAATTGCATATAAATAGAAACCGAGTACGTCATCTTTTGTGTCAGGCTTCTTACACTTGACATCATGTTTTGAAGGTAGGGTCACCCATATTGTTTAGTGTGTCAAATAGTTCACTTCTTTCACTGCTAAACAGTATTCCACTGCATAGATGTAATTTGCTTATGCAGTCACCAACTGATGGACATTTAAATTCTGTTTTGTGCTATTATGAATAATATAGCTATAAACACAGTGTGCACATCTTTATATAAACTTACATTTTCATTTCTCTTGGGCAAATATCTAGGAACAGAATTGCCAGATTAGACGGTTAATCTAATTTAATCTTTAAGAAATGTCAGTTTTCCCAAGTTGGTCTATTACTCTGCATTCCCACCAGCAATATATGAGATTTCTAGGTGCTCTGCTTCCTTGCCATCACTTGGTGCTATCACTTTTAAAATTTTTTAAATATTTATTTATTTGGCTGCACCAGGTCTCAGCTGCAGCATGTGAACTCTTATTTGGGCATGTGGGATCTAGTTTGCTGGGCAGGTATCAAACTCAAGTCCACTGCACTGGGAACATGGAGTTCTAGCCACTGGACCACCAGGGAAGTCCCACTGTTCTTTTTAATTGGAGCTATTCCAGTGGGTGCATGGAAATAGTTCACTGTGGTTTTAATTTGCATTTCACTGATGACTGAGCATTTTTTTGTATTTATCTGCCATTTGTATAACTCCTTTAGTTGGAAGTATCTATTCACAAATTTTGCCTATTCTTTTAAATTAAGTTAAAAAGTTAAGGACCTAACAGTCTTTTACATTTTTTGGATAAGTCCTTTATCAAATATATACTTTACAAAAGACTGAGTTTTACCTTTTCATTTTGTTTTGAGTGTCCTCTGGAGAACAAAAATATTTAATTTTGAAGAGGTTCACTGCATCAACTTTTTATTTTATATTTAATTTTTTCCTAGATAGTGACCTACCAACGAAATTTATGTTTCTTTTCTCTACATAATTGTGGTGATTTTCTAAAATAAAAGCTTCTGTCAGTTATCATATTTCTATTAAGTGTTATATAAGTGACTAATTACAAAAATCTATCAATAATAATTAGATATTGAAAAGCCTGGCCATCTCATTTCAGAGATATATAAATAAACCGATTGATCCAATATAATTCTTTTGTACTTATTTCTTCCTTAGAAAGGGCTTGGGCTTGGCCCTAGGGCTTCCCTGGTGGCACAGACAGTAAAAACTCTGCCTGAAATGTAGGAGACCCAGGCTGGATCCCTGGGTGGAGAAGATCCGCTGGAGAAGGAAATGGCAACCCACTCCAATATCCTTGCCCAGAGAATCCATGGACAGAAGAGCCTGGTGGGCTACAGTCCACTGGCTTGCAAACAGCTGGACATAACTAAGTGACTAACTTTCCTCCTTTCTTTCCTTAGTGAAAAATCACTGTGTTTATTTTTTTTTAAACCTAAGATATTTATATGATATATGCACAAAAATCAATGTGGTTTTAACGATTTTCAGGCTATCCCTTAAAGGGTAGTGGTAGATGCTACTTCTCTTTCTACCTCACTCTGGGATACTGAAGTGATGGTTGGTGAGTCAATGGACAGTAAGGACAAGGACAACATGCTAAGGGCAGTAGAGCAATCAGACAAAAGAAACATGAGCTTCAAACCACATGGAGTCACCATACTTTCCCAGCACCAATCTAAACCATGCCAGTGTTCCAACTAATAAGCTAGCACCCATCAAATTCATTTAAATGAGGTACTGTATTCAATACTTTGTACAATGCTCCAATACTTTGTCCACCTAACGTGAAGAGCCAACTCACTGGAAAAGACCCTGATGCTGCAAAAGACTGAAGGCAAAAGGAGAAGGGGGCGGCAGAGGATGAGACGGTTGGACAGCATCACCAACTCAATGGACATGAGTTTGAGCAAACTCGGGGAGATAGTGAAGGACAGGGAAGCCTGGCACGATGCAGTTCATGGGAACACAAAGAGTCAGACATGACTTAGCAACTAAACAACAACAACTGTATCCAAAGCAACTGGCAAGGTGCAAGAAACAGAGTATACATGATGATATTAGCTATTATACTACAGTACAAATTTAGAGATTGTCTCAATAACCTCAGATATGCAGATGACACCACCCTTATGGCAGAAAGTGAAAGAGGAGAGTGAAAAGGTTGGTTTAAAGCTCAACATTCAGAAAACGAAGATCATGGCATCCGGTCCCATCACTTCATGGGAAATAGATGAGGAAACAGTGGAAACAGTGTCAGACTTTATTTTTTTGGGCTCCAAAATCACTGCAGATGGTGACTGCAGCCATGAAATTAAAAGACGCTTACTCCTTGGAAGAAAAGCTATGACCAACCTAGATAGCATATTCAAAAGCAGAGACATTACTTTGCCGACTAAGGTCCATCTAGTCAAGGCTATGGTTTTTCCAGTGGTCATGTATGGATGTGAGAGTTGGACTGTGAAGAAAGCTGAGCCCCAAAGAATTGATGCTTTTGAACTGTGGTGTTGGAGAAGACTCTTGAGAGTTCCTTAGACTGCAAGGAGATCCAACCAGTCCATTCTGAAGGAGATCAGCCCTAGGATTTCTTTGGAAGGAATGATGCTAAAGCTGAAGCTCCAGTACTTTGGCCACCTCATGAGAAGAGTTGACTCATTGGAAAAGACTCTGATGCTGGGAGGGACTGGGGGCAGGAGGAGAAGGGGACGACAGAGGATGAGATCGCTGGATGGCATCATGGACTCGATGGACGTGAGTCTGAGTGAACTCTGGGAGCTGGTGATGGACAGGGAGGCCTGGCGTGCTGTGATTCATGAGGTCGTGAAGAGTCAGACACGACTGAGCGACTGAACTGAACTGAAGAGGAAAAACTTGCAAAGTAGTATTTTCTTTAAGCTAAGAAATTTTTGAAAAAAATAATTCAACTATTTTTGTAGTAGATTCCAAATAAGTGGGATAAAGTTGTATGACAACATTAAATAGTTCAACAAAAATATGAACTACATTTGGTAATACAATAGTAAAAGTGAAAAGTACTGACAGAAGTTCTTACCATGGAAAGGTATTCATTCGTACTCTGTTCTTATAAATCAGAATTCCTCCTGACATCACTCCAATCATAATTTCATTGTTACTTTGATCCTTCAAAAAACAAACAAACAAAAAAAGGGAAATCTAAGATAATGAGTTTTAACTGATAAAGATAAAATTTTTAAATATGATTAGTTCTTTTACATAATGTGACATTATATAAAAGGCAGCAGTTAACTGCACAATATATATAAACCCATATGATAACTATTACATCATAAAAATAAGACATACTTCAAATCAAATTTAAATGTTGCATTATTAAAATTCATTAATATAAAGCAAAAATAAACTTTTCCATAGTTTATAACTGGAACTGACTCTCTGGGATAGAAAATCCAAGACTATATCTCGCAGAACGTTAAGTTAGTATCCATCTTTCCATTTCTAAAACTATTACAATCCAATCACTATATAAATATGGTGTTAGGATTGCAAAAGTGAAAACAACCTGGAGTTCAGAGCATGGAGAAAGGCAATTGATAATAAAACAGTATTTCCAATATTAGGAGAAATTCTTTAACTAACATAATACAATAAAAACATCACAGGAAAACAGAGTGGGGAACACTGTTGGAGAGAGTGGAAGAAAATTTGAATTGTGTTTTGATGAGTGAGTTTTCATGCTGATTCAACTTGAACAACTGACTTGCAACTATTAACAAAGTAAGTAGAATTAAAAGTTTCCTCACTTGCTAGAAAGTCTTGAAATAGTTTTGCTTAACTTGAGACCCACTCTAGTATTCTTGCCTGGGAAATTCCATGGACAGAGGAAACTGGCAGGCTATAGTCTATGGGGGTCACAAAGATTCACACAACTGAGCACACATGCAAGAGAGCTTAATCTGAGACATACTATAGGCAAATTAATATGGCAATAATGCTTTTATCCCTAGCATTCATGTGATCAGAAGATAGAACTGACTGATGAAAATATAACCAAGAGTTTGTAACTGTCTCCCTAGGAAAAAATCTCTAAAACATAGTTTCAATAATTTCTAATTACTACAGTAAAAACTTGTTTCCCATCAGGTCACTTCCATCTGTTTTGTATATCCCTAATTATATGTTCTATTAATACCGTTCTCATCTCTTCTTAATGTTTCTCTGATGGATCATATCAAACCTAACCAAAGTCTACATCAAGTCCAACTTCTCTGTGAAAACTTCATTAGACCTATAGAATGTACTGAATTATACCATGAATATGTGATCCGCAAAGTCCAGACTGTGGGAAAATAAAGGTGAAATGGCCCAGTTCTTTAACAAAAAAATTCTATACAGCAAAGGAAGAAGGCATTAAAAGACATTTAAAGTTATTCAGTTAAAAACATAAAGCAAAATAAATTATAGTATCTAGAAAGGCACACTGGGTGATAAAACCACAAAAAAATGCATAAGGTAGGCAGGAGCTGGGACAGGGTGTAAAGGTTTCTGGAATGGCTGGAAGAAGTCTAAGGATGACCTGGGTAGTATTTACAAAATTGTCATGAAATCAGATTGATTATATTGTTTGCAGCCAAAGATGGAGATGCTCTATACAGTCAGCAAAAACAAGACCAGGAGCTGATTGTGGCTCAGATCATGAACTCCTTATTGCCAAATTCAGACTTAAATTGAAGAAAGTGGGGAAAACCACTAAACCACTGAAGTGAAGTGAAATGAAGTCGCTCAGTCGTGTCCAATTCTTTGCAACCCCATGGGCTGTAGCCTACCAGGCTCCTCTGTCCATGGGATTTTCCAGGCAATAGTCCTGGAGTGGATTGCCATTTCCTTCTCCAGGAGATCTTCCCAACCCAGGGATTGAACCCGGGTCTCCCACATTGTAGACAGATGCTTTACCGTCTGAGCCACCAGGGAAGTCCCTAAACCACTGAGGTACAACCTAAATCAAACCCCTTATGATTATAGCTCCTGCATTGCTTTCCTGGTGGCTCAGACAGTAAAGAGTCTGCCTGCAATACAGGAGACCCGGTTCGATCCCTGGGTTGGGACGATCCTCAGTAGAGAGAAATGGCAACTCAGTCCAGTACTCTTGCCTGGAAAATTCCATGGACTGAGGAGTCTGGCGGGCTACAGTCCATGGGGTCGCAAAGAGTCGGACACAACTGAGCGACGTGACCTTCACTTTCACTTATGATTACACAGTAGAAGTGAAAATAAATTTAAGGGACTAGATCTCATAGACAGAGTACCTGAGGAACTATGGACAGAGATTAATGACACTTAAGGAGACAGGGATCAAAACCATCCCCAAGAAAAAGAAACACAAAAAAGCAAAATGGCTGTCTGAAGAGGCCTTACAAATAGCTGTGAAAAGAAAAGAAGCGAAAAGCAAAGGAGAAAAGGAAAGATATGCCCATATGAATGCAGAGTGCCAAAGAATAGCAAGGAGAGATAAGAAAACCTTCCTCAGTGATAAATGCAAAGAAATAGATGAAAACAATAGAATGGGAAAGATTAGAGATCTCTTCAAGAAAATCAGACATACCAAGGGACCATTTCATGCAAAGATGGGCAAGAATAAGGACAGAAATGGTAGAGACCTGACAGAAACAGATATTAAGAGGAGGTGGCAACAATATACAGAACTACACAAAAAAGATCTTCATGACCCAGATGATCACAATGGTGTGATCTCTCACCTAGAGCCAGACATCCTGGAATGTGAAGTCAAGTGGGCCTTAGGAAGCATCACTACAAACAAAGCTAGTGGAGGTGATGGAATTCCAGTTGAGCTATTTCAAATCCTAAAAGATGATGCTGTGAAAGTGCTGCACTCAATATGCCAGCAAATTTGGAAAACTCAGCAGTGGCCACAGGACTGGAAAAGGTCAGTTTTCATTCCAATCCCAAAGAAAGGCAATGCCAAAGAATGCTCAAACTATTGTACAACTGCACTCATCTCACACGCTAGCAAACTAATGCTCAAAATTCTCCAAGCCAGGCATCAACAGTATGTGATATTCAAGCTAGATTTAGAAAAGGCAGAGGAACCAGAGATCAAATTGCCAACATCTACTGGATCACTGAAAAAGCAAGAGAGTTCCAGAAAAACATCTATTTCTACTTTATTGACTACAATAAAGCCTTTACTGTGTGGATCACAACAAACAGTGGAAAATTCTTCAAGAGATAATACCAGACCACTTGACCTGCCTCCTGAGAAATCTGTATGCAGATCAAGAAGCAACAGTTAGAACTGGACATGGGACAACAGACTGGTTCCAAATAGGAAAGGGAATATGTCAAGGCTGTATGTTGTCACTCTGCTTATTTAACTTATATGCAGAGTACATCAAGAGAAATGCTAGGCTGGAAGAAGCACAAGCTGGAATCAAGTCTGCCAGGAGAAATATCAATAACCTCAGATATGCAGATGACACCACCCTTGTTGACAGAGAGCAAAGAAGAACTAAGAGCCTCTAGATGAAAGTGAGAGAGAAGAGCGATAAAGTTGGCTTAAAGCTCAACATTCAGAAAACTAAGATCATGGCATCCAGTCCCATCACTTCATGGCAAATAAATGGGGATAGAGTGTAAACAGTGAGTTATTTTATATTCTTGGGCTCCAAAATCACTGCAGATGGTGACTGTAGCCATGAAAATTAAAAGAAGCTTGTTCCTTGGAAAAAAAGGTCCTAGACAATAGTCCATCTAGTCAAAGCTATGGTTTTTCCAGTAGTCACGTATGGATGTGAGAGCTGGACTATAAAGAAAGCTGAGTGCCGAAGAACTGATGCTTTTGAACTGTAGTGTTGGAGAAGACTCTTGAAAGTCCCTTGGACAGCACAGAGATCCAATCAGTCCATCCTAAAGGAAATCAAACCTGAATATTCATTGGAAGGATTGATGTTGAAGCTGGAACTCCAATCCTTTAGCCACCTGATGCAAAGAACTGACTCATTTAAAAATACCCTGATGCTTGCAAAGATTGAAGGCAGGAGAAGAGGATGACAGAGGTTGGGATGGGTTGGATGGCATCATCAACTCAATGGATATGAGTCTGAGTACACTCCAGGAGCTGGAAAGACAGGGAGGCCTAGCACTCTGCTGTTTATGGGGTCGCAAAGAGTCAGACATGACAGAGCAACTGAACTGAACTGACCTGATAGGTCAACTGGAATTCCATCATCTCCACTAGCTTTGTTCATAGTGATGCTTCCTTAGGCCCACTTGACTTTGCATTACAGGATGTCTGGCTCTAGGTGAGTGATCACATCATAGTGGTTATCTGGATCGTGAAGATCTTTTTTGTAAAGTTCTTCTGTGTATTCTTGCTACCTCTTCTTAATATCTTCTGCTTCTGTTAGGTCCATACCATTTCTGTCCTTTATTGTGTCCATCTTCACATGAAATGTTTCCTTGTTATCTCTAGTTTTCTTGAAGAGATCTCTAATCTTTCCCATTCTATTGTTTGCCTCTATTTCTTTGCACTGATCACTGAGGAAGGCTTTCTTATCTCTCCTTGCTATTCTTTGGAACTCTGCGTTCAAATGGGCATATCTTTCCTTTTCTCCTTTGCCTTTCACTTCTCTTCTTTCCTCAGCTATTTAGAAGGCCTCCTCAGACAACCATTTGGCCTTTTTGCATTTCTTTTTCTTGGGGATGGTCTTGATCACTGCCTCCTGTACAATGTCATGAACCTCCATCCATAGTTCTTCAGGCACTCTGTCCATCAGATCTAATCCCCTCAATCTGTTTGTCACTTTCACCATACAATCATAAGGTATTTGATGTGGGTCATACCTGAATGGTCTAGTGGTTTTCCCTACTGTCTTCAATTTAAGTCTGAAATGTGCAATAAAGAATTTATGATCTGAGCCACAGTCAGCTCCTGGTCTTGTTTTTGCTGACTGTATAGAGCTTCTCCATCTTTGGCTACAAAGAATATAATAATCTGATTTTGGTACTGACCATCTGGTGATGTACAAGCATAGAGTCAGTTCTCCTACATTGCAGGCAGATTTTTAGCAGCTGAACCACGAGGGAAGCCCAAGAATACTGGAGTGAGTAGACTATCTCTTCTCTTGCAGACCTTCACAACCCAGGAATTGAACCGGGGTGCCCTGCATTGCAGGCAGATTCTTTACCAACTGAACTATCAGGAAGCCCGTCAACATTAGTCATTAAGAAAATACAAAGTAAAACCATGATGAGGTAAAACACACTTATCAGAAAAGCTTAAAAAGTAACAAAACAAAATGGGCAGTACCATATGCTAAAAAGGATGTAAAACTATTGAAACTTGTAAATAAGCTGGTGGGGATGCAATGAGGCTCAGGTACCTAGAAAACAATCTGGTAATTTCATATAAAGCTACATATACACTTACTGCATGGTCTAGAAAGATCTTTCTAGGATTTGCATTCTACATAAATGAGAATTTAAACCCACATAGAAATTAGAAATGAATTAAAGAAAAATTACTGGAAGCAGCCTAGGATGTCCTTCAATGGGTGAATGGAGAAACAAACTATGGTACATCCATACAACGGAATACAATTCAGCAATAAAAGGCATAAACTATTGAAGCACAGTATCTCAGATCAATCCCAAATGCATTACTCTAATTAAAATAAGTGAAGTGCAGTGAAGTGTAAGTCACTTAGTTGTGTCCGACTCTGCAACCCCATGGACCATACATAGTCCATGGAATTCTCCAGGCCAGAATACTGGAGTGGGTAGCCTATCCCTTCTCAGGAGATCTTCCCAACCCAGGGATCAAACCCAAGTCTCCCACATTGCAGGTGGATTCTTTACCAACTGAGCGATTAGGGAAGTCCCTAAGTAAAAGAAACCAGTATCAAAAGGTTACATACTATAGTATGATTCCATTTATAAGACATTCTGGAAAAGACAAACTATGGAGTCAGGGAATAGACCAGTTGTGGCCAGAAACTGTGGGTAAGAATGAGGCTGGACTACACAGGCGGAGCAGGAGTGCGGGTTTTTAGGGGCAAGGCAGGGGCGGTGGTGATAGAATTTTCCTGTATTCTGTTTGTGGCAGTAGTTACACAAATCTACATGTGTTATAATTCACAAAACTGAACACCAAGAAAAAATGTATTTACTGTGTTACTTTAAGAAACAAATATTCCCATGCTCCCTCCCCTCAAATCTTTTTTCCTTCCCTTGAATCATGAAGTTGTCATTCACACTTTACTTTTCTACAGTTCTCTTATTCATATAATCCTCTAGGCATACCAAATGTCTTCATGTTTTCAATCAAGCCATGTTCTCTCTTGATTTCAGGTCTTCCTTCATTCTGATGGCTCTATGATGGGAACTACTATTTTAGCTAATTAATTCTTACTCATTTTTTCTGGCTTCAGTAAATTACTCCTAAGAAGCCTTCTCTATGCGCTACTCCCAAGCTGGATTAGAAGTTCCTGCCATAGGATCCCACAGCATTCTGTACTTTCCCTTTCATGTTCTCAAATGTTCATTTGTACAGGTCTAGTCTTTTCCCCTCACTGTGTTGTGTGCTTCATGAGGACATGGATGACTGACGTTTTGTCCACTAAGTCATCCTCAGTGCCTACAGTGTATAAGGCGTGTGACAGATGCACCACAAAGAAGGTTCTAAGGTGTTTCGTATCTTGCAGATTGCTATATGTAACTTGGTTCCACTCTGATCTTTCTTCAGCCTACAGTCTAGAGGTAGAGAGAAAAGATCTTACTTTGCTTTTCAAAATAAAGTATTATTGTATCTTCAATTAAATACTGTGATATTCAATTAAAACAAGTATTTTCTTTATGTGTCCTCTTCCCTCTTCCCTTTGTCCCTTTTTGTTTCTGATGCTGCAAATTTCCCTTCATGTTCACTTAAAATCTGCATTTTCTTAAGTTCTCCATATCCATATACAATAGAAACACCTTTTCCTAGCTCATTTTTTTGGGAGTCTGTACAAAATACTTAAAATTTAAATTCCTTTAATTTGGTACTCCACATTTATGGTTTTCTGAGAAAGAGTTTTACAGTGTAATAATTTAAACAACAAAAAAGCAAATCAATAAAAAATAAAACGGTTAATTATGTATGAGATCCAGCCATGTCACTTAAGTTAAAAAAGGAGTATCTAACATTCTTTGGTGGGCTCAGCGGTAAAGAACCTGCCTGCCAATGCAGGAGATGTAGGTTCAATCCCTGGGTCAGGAAGATCTCCTGGAGAAGAAACTGGCAACCCACCCCAGTATTCTTGCTTGGGAAATCCCATGGACAGAGGAACCTGGTGGGTTACAGTCCATAGGGGTAGCACAGAGTCAGACACGACTTAGAGACTGAAGAATAACAACAAACATTCTTTGTACTTCACTGACAGTCAAAGAAAGCAGATAGCAGTCTAAACTACCTTTAGAAAACTGTTCAGGACTAAAATGACTGACTTTAGTGGTCTCTTTACTGTTAACCACAGTCTAGTATACATATTTACAATTCCATTTGTTTTAAGCTGTATTATAATAAAAAAACAAAATCTAGTGACAACTTGTTACCTTTGGAGAATCATGTCCAAAAGTAATAGCCACAAAGAGAGAGGAAGGGTGAAGGGCCCATTTTAAAGAATATAAAAAGTTCAAGAGCAACTTACTTAAAACACTTTAAATTGAACCAGACAGGTTTTCAAGTCACAAATGCTCAGAATTACCAAATACAGTCATGTGAGTAAAGCAAGTCATTTGATTTTTTCAAAGGAATGACTGATACAAGCTTTGCAAAAAGTAAGAACTAATGAATCCTCCTCTCCAAGAAAATGGCCAAGAGAAGCCCTATATAAAACCATTACATGGAGTAGGACTCTGAGTTCTCAAACTATCTGTCTGTGGGTCTATGTATGTCTGTATACAAAAATAAATTCAGAACAATTATCTAAGGAAAACTTAAATCCCTTTCAGGTTGGTATCCTTATAAGGCTTAGTAGTTGTCCCAAGAAAACATAAACCTACTACCAATTCAACTGATGATTACCTATAATTCCACTTTTCATCAGGTATAGAGAACAGCTGCACCTCAGGTACTTCTAAAGGAATATAGCCTCTTAATAAAACAATCATAAAAAGGAACAGACGTGAAGAGGCACACAAACAAGCACAGCCACATACATGTATGCTTCTAGTAGGAGGAGAACAGCCTTCTGGAAGCATCAAATTGACACAGTGAACAAGAAGTTAGGGTGTTATACAGGAAAAGCCAGTAATTATAAAATTTCGTGTTAACAAAGGCATGGTGTAGGGGGAAAACCAAAATATGCAAATACAATTGATTTTGTGCTTTATAAGTAAAAATTTATAATGATGTCACTAGATGATGAAAAGAATGTAGTAACACAGGCATCGGTGAGGTGAAATCATCTTTTATAATAATGATTTTCATAAAAACAAAAATACAAATAACTGCTTTTCTTATAACATTTATTTTGCAAAATAAAAATTCTAAAGACACTGTCTCTTATGGTCAGCAAAAATTATCCTTGTAACACACTACCTTGAAGAAAAATAATATGTAAAATTCATGATTCTTCTTGTCAGGTAATGAATCTTGAGTGACTGGGTTAGTAAAATTACTTATATTCAGAGGAAATTGTCAATGCAATGTTGGTGGCACTCACTATTCCATTTGTTGCCTAATCCTATCAGGGAATCAAAATTTTTTTTTTTTACTGAATATTTTATGCTTTAAAAGTCAACAACATCAGAATGTTTTCTTCACTTACCCTTGCATAGTGGAATTCAACTCCATAGAGTTCTAAGGTACGTGCTGTGTTCAGGTAACTAAATTCTGCTTCTGCAGGAGATAAGCCTCTGTAAAAACATCACTAGGTTAAAAACTGTAACAATCACAAATATGACCAAGTTACATAAAGGTTATTTATCTAAAAAATTTTCAGCGTTCTAATTAAATCTTTTACAAGATACAAAATGTACGAGTATTCCTCTTAGTTACATACAGTAACAGCTACCTTTTCTGGAGGGTACATTTTAAGTAATGCTAACTATTTTGTAGCATATGTTCTTATTTTCCAGAAACACAAGAATGGGTCAAGTTTTTAAAGTTCCAAGCTATACTCATGGATGTTACAAAGTCACTCTCAGACAAAAACAAGTATTCTTCAAAATTTAGTCTACACTCCACATGTGCGTTTTAATCACACAAGGTACTTCTGACATGCAGTCTTTGGGGCATGCTCCAGAGCAGGGTTTCTCAGGGTGTGGTGCCCAGACAGGTGTTGACTCATAACAAGGACAGAAATTAAGAGGGTCACAGCCTTTTGTACCACTTTGGCAGAGTTATTTTACATCTGTTGCATCTACCGACAACAAAAAGTAACTGTAATCTTTAAAGCCTTTGTTTATTTCTCCATTTTGTTTTTTGAGTAATTCATTTTTATTATATTTTTCAGAAGCATTGTTCCATGAGAGACTGGGGGAAAAACTGGTTGGTCTTTCATCACAGATAGTTTCAGAAGTACTGTTCTATACAACCCAGTATTAGAATAAAAGGGGTTCAAGTCGTTTATATTTTAAGACATATTCCAGTGATTCTTATGAACACAAGTGTGAGAACTACTACTGTAAATGCAAAGCCTTTAAAAAGGTTCTATTATACATAGTTCTAACAATCTTGGTTATCTGATATCAGGCTCTAGCAGAGTAAAAGCAGAAAATTAAAAATGCAAAGATAACCATTCACCAATGATACCAGAAAAGGGAGTAAGCAGCCTGCCAATGTATGAACATAAAAATAGGATTCCTCAAAAAAAAAAAAAAAAAAAAAAAGCAGATATACTTCAGTTTTCTATAAAATTCAATTAAGTTAAATAAATACTCTACTTTTCCCCCAAGCCCACAGTTACACTGGTTGATTCTTTTTTTTTTTTTCTTTAAAAATTTGCAGAATCATTTCTTACAGGCAAATAGAAATATATAACCAACACTTTGTAAAATGTACAAACATTCTTCTGACAGAAGAGGCTTTCCATTATTGGTAAATTTTTTAAAAATTTGATTTATCTTCAAACCCTTAGTTCAGATATGCTATATGAAGAACTTTTATAATAAATGGCATTTACTTTTAGAACAAAACAGCCCCCACACCTCATGAAGCCAATCTATTAAAATTTTCAGTCATTAGTCTTATTTTAGATTAGGGGTCAGCAAACCTTTGCTGTAAAGAGGTGGATAGCTAACACTTCAGGCTTTCAGGCCATAGAGGTCTCTGTTGCAACAACTCAGCTCTGCTGTTACAATGTGGAACAATGAGGGAATCTGTGTTCCAATGTTCATTTATGGACATGGAAAGTGAAATTTCTCAAGCTTTCATGTGCCATGAAATGTTATTCTTCTTTTGATTTTCTTCAACCATTTCAAATGTACAAACCATTTTTATTAACCTGTAGGCCATACAAAAGGCGACAGGGGGTCATAGTTTGCTAACCTGTTTTGGACACATGGGCCATTACTCAATGAAATTAAGTTTATTACTAAGAGCTAATATTTCTTCAGTGCTTACTATGTGCCAAGCACTATTCTGAGTATTTTGTATATATAAACTCATTTGATCTTTAAAATAACACCAGAGGTAGATTGCTTTATTATCCCCAATTTACATATAAGGAAACAGAGAAATAGAGTGATTGGGCCAAGGTTTTAAGATAGTAGGCTGCCTCATTAGAATTTCAAACCAGACTGAATGAGTCTGATTCAGACTCTTAGAATCTAGTCTTTCAATCAATATGTAACACTGCAAAATACTCCAGGACTATTTTGAAAAGTGTGGTAAAGCAAAACTGAACTCTAAACCAATAAACAATACAACTTTCTATTCAAAGCAATAAATCTCTTCTTGAAAACTCATGTCATAGAAAATTAAGACTCACAAAATATCAATGTTGAATATTGTTATGAATGAAAAAAGTTACTATTTCAAAAGAATGTTTTTTATTCATTTAAAATTCCATGGACAGAGGAGCCTGGTGGGCTACAGTCCATGGGGTCGCAAAAGTTGGACACGACTGACTAACACATACAGAGTCATTACCAAACAGAATGGATTCCTTTCACACAGCTAAAAACTAGAAAAGAATGCTAAGTAGATTGATCTGTATATTATGAGTACATTATTAATATTCTAAAATTCCTTTCTAAAGAACTGGCAACTTTGTAGAATAGCAAATGCTATGTCTATTAACATACAGCTTTATGTTTCTTAACAGACATGAAAATAAGCCTCATATATTCTATGAAATGAGCTTCACTGATGTCTCAGCAGGTAAAGAATCTGCCTGCAATGCAGGAGACACAGGACTGGTAGGTTCAATCCCTGGGTCAGGAAGATTCCCCTGGAGAAGGAAATGGCAACCTACCCTAGTATTCCTGCTGGAATAATCCCACAGACAGAGCAGCCTGGCAGGCTATAGTCCACAGGGTTGCAAAAAGTCAGACATGACTGAGCATGCATGCATTCTATGAAATAAGTGATATTTTTTAGTATAAATTACCTACATTTCTTTATAGTAATCACACTATTTTATATAACAGCAACTGTTCTATATAAAGTAAATAAAACCACATTAGAAATAATTTAAAACATTTCTCTAGAAGAGATAACATCAAGAAGTTTACTAAGTAAGCAGAAAAGTAAATAAATTCTTACATATGTTGCTGATGTAATTTTGCAATTTCTTTTTCAAAATCTTGAGGTTGATTAGGAATGAAAGAATAATCTGAGAGGTAGCCTGACAAGTTTTCTGATTGATTGTAGTCTCCAAGTTCAGCTAATAAATGGAAAAAATATTAACACTTTATAAACAAATATTCAAGTTTCATAGCCAAATCAACAATGTCATGAATTCCATTGTATTTCTAGAAGTAAAATATCTGTTTCTACTGTTACCAGTTAAGCATGTTATAATGATGCATTTAACATTTTTCCAGGTCTTAAACAACTTCAGAAAAAGTCTTTCCAGGAACCAAAGTAATTGCTAATTGGATGTTTTATTATGTTTTCTGTGCAGTCACTTTTTTCTATATGGTAACATATGTCTGAATAACTCATACATTAAAGGTAATGCTCTATCAACAGAAACCATGCAATCATATGCTATTTGGCCAAAAACTGGGCTGATACTTACACTGAACAGCAAATGAAGCCAGAAGAGCAGCAGTATTATAAGGACAGGGCAATCTAATAAAATAAAACAGAAAATAACCCAAGGTTAAACACAATCGTTTTAAAACCATTATAATTTAAACTATATTATTCACACTTGAAGTTTCCAGGTGATTTACATGTTTATTAAGTAATGAACTTATCTGATGAAAGGAATTCATGCTACATAGGGCCATCTTTCAGTAGATCATCTTTCAGTAGATCTGTTTGCAATGATCACAAACTACTAAATGCAGAATTTAAAGTATTTTTAAAGCCCATTACTAAAAATTTAAAATAGCCCACCTTCCAGTAAGAATGTCTTGTTTGATTTGCAAAAAATACTGGTACCTTGGGAAAAAAAAAGAAAATTAGTATTTATTGGAATTACAAAATTTAGAGTTTTAAAAACTGTATATTCACATTAACAAATAAAACTGAAATATGTGCTTTTTAATGAACATATTAGCACATGTAAAGATATTTTAAAATAAACTTTCATAAATTCATGAATCCAAATATTTAGATTTGATAAATGAAATTTTATACTCCAAACATTTTATTTCCCTAGCTTCTATTATAAAACTTTCATGATTTTAAAAATTACATGACTAAAGATGAGGGAGAAATATTCTGAAGATTGGTGTTTGCCAAAAGTAGAAATGGGAAGCACAGGAAACGTAAGTCAGAGACAGACAGAACTGACAGTAGCAACACACTACCGATCAACTGCAGAAAGTCACTCTTTCTGCTGAGCCAGGAGGCCAGCTCCACGTGGTGAGCCTATGCTGCGCACTACAGCATCAGGCAACAAGAAGTTGCTAACTGTAAAAAAGCACTTTTCCATCTTCATTTGAGTTAAGAAAGCTCTCTTTGATCAGGGCGGGGAAAGTTCCCTTCCCTACTGTTGCTCTACTATTAATATTGCCAAGTAGCCAATTTCCTTTAAAACCAACAAAAATTTAAGTATCCTATACTAAGAATACCAAAGTTGCTCACAAGATGGCCTTGCCCTTCTGTCCCTGCTGGTGGGTACAGTCATCCCCTGATTGGGTTTATCGGTGCCTGGGTAAAGGCACTGGTGCTGTATCATGTTGGCAGAAGATAAAATTGTGTGATTTTCAATGTTTAAACAGAGAATTAAGACTTTCATTTCACCCCCTAAAAAGAGTACACAAGAGTCAAAATTATTTACAATTTTAGTTGTTTGGCTATTACAGTTATTAAAGAGTTCCATGACAATCAAATTACCAAAGAATGTAATTAAGATTTTCAGAGAATCAGATATAAAACAGCTGATACCAATATCCTGACTTCATATATTAGTGAAGTACATAAACTCTTGTGAGGCTTAATACATACTATTACAATATTACCCATGTACTCAACCCAAGACAACATATTTCTATCTGGTTTACTTGATTTCATAATTAAAAGTTAAAAATTTCTAGTGGGAAACAGTCTTATAGTTAAGATTGAAATGTGTATATCCCTGATATAATACTGTAAATCCTATACAAATAACATCTATGCTTCCTGAATTTGATTTACACACTGAGCAGTAAGAACTGATAGAATAAAAACCAGAATTAAAGTCCTAAGCTAAACCAGCCTATGATCTTTGGCAAATTACTTAAAATTTGGTGGAGCCTTAGTTTCTCTATTTGTAAAAAGAAAGTAATATCACTTGCCTAGTATATGTATCCCAGGGGCCCTAAATATGGTGATAAAAGCCCAATTTTTAAAGACAATTAAAGACCTTTAAGACAGATTAATAATGACTGAGCTAAATGTAGAGATGATCTGTTCAAGTTGTAAAAGTAATATAGTAACAGATCATGCACTGAACACCTACTATGTACTGAACATACTGAGCACTAAAAAGGTACAAAAGAAATGTCATTTGTATTGTAATGCTGCTGCTGCTGCTGCTAAGTCGCTTCAGTCGCGTCTGACTCTGCGACCCCATAGATGGCAGCCCAGCAGGCTCCGCCGTCCCTGGGATTCTCCAGGCAAGAGTACTGGAGTGGGTTGCCATTGCCTTCTCCAGTGTATTGTAATGACCCCTAAGAAAATGCCAACTCTAGTTATGCCAGCACCTGTTAATACAAATGACATTTAACCTGATGAAAGGTCTGTAACTCCTTTTTTTTTTTCTTTTTTTAACCACTAATCCAAAAAAGAATCTCAAGGCAAGGAGGTACAGAGGTAGACTTCCTTTTTGTGGGGCTTAAACCGGTCCTTAAAACGGAGCCACTGTGTCTAAAGGTGTCCTACCCCTACTCATGACCATAACAAGAAGGCTACCCAAGCACTAAAGGTTTAAAGGAGTCTTTTTTTTTAAACCCTGGCTGCATATTATTAATAGAATCACCTGGAAGCCAGGTCTCATCTGATACCTATTAAATCAAAATATCTAGGGGTCTGGCCATGCTATCAGTATGTTTTAAAGCTCCCTTATGGTGATTCTAACTTGTAATTAGAGTAGAAAATCCTTGATGTATAAATGGTAATAAAATTAAAATTTGCCATTTACTCATTTTACCAAAAAGCACCAGTTACAAGATTCCAGGACATTACACTATAAAGGATTTTTTAAATAATGCATTATTTCTAGGAAAAACATATTTTAGACTGATAAGACTTTAACACAATTCCACTACTACTACCAAATGTGATTTTACTTTATTCTACTTCATGAAGATAGTTTGACTTTAATTATCAGTGAAACATTTGTTCCCTGGTTATGTTTTCAACACAGGCTATAAAAGAACCAACACATCAACCTTATTAAGAAATTTAAAGACAGTGTTTTGAGTGGAGTAAATTATGACTATAGCTACAATTGACAACATTTAAATTGCTATGCTAACAAAGTTTTCATAAACATTAAACACATTATAAATCCAATAAAAAATTACTGGTCTTTTATTTTTCATATACATTTAAAAACTAATTACATAAATATGTATTAAGGAATACTTGGTTACTTGATTTCAAGTTACATGTACCAGTAAAAAGTGCATTTTAAAATGCTTTATAATTCCCAATTTTCAGTAATTCAGAGCAGTTTCCTTGCAGTTCATCCAAAATTTGGGAAAGTTTTATTATACTGAGAACTATTTATTAAGACAAAAGAGCCTATTACTTTAATTATTTAACGACAACAAAATCTGACTGATTAAGAGTTACAATATTAAACTAAGGTTTTCATACGATACAACTTTGCCTTTCAAGATAAATTATATTGGACATTATTAGTGTCAAAAGTTAGGACTACCTAATCCTGGATCTATATGCCTGAGTTGTTACAAAAATGGTAACACCCTGCCCCACAACAAACACATAGCAAAGGACTCTCAACAGTACTTTGCTTCTCCACTTTACTGAAGTATTCTAAAGGATAATGAAGACGTTAGCATCTAACAGCCTACCTACAGATAGCTTTAGGTGTGTGCGCGCGTGCTAAATCGTTTCAGTGTTTTCAGACTAATTGCAGCATCAGGGACTGTAGCCCAGCAGACTCCTCTGTCCATGGTATTCAGATATTTAATTTGTCACTTATCTTTTAGAGTAATTCTGAATACAGCCAATGACCTATATTCTTATATTGTGTGGAAGGTATAATATACTAATTTTTCATTCTGTCTTTAGAAACAAAAACCACTAATTCTGTCTTTCAAGCAATACGTAAGGTTATCATTCAAGTTATTTTAATAATGACAGTTACCACACTGTAATTATTCCCCATGGTTTCTACCTTAAACAGTTCACCTAACATTTATGTGATATCAAAATGCTCATCTGGGTCATTCTTGTGTACATTATGTCAAGTAGAAGGGACAACAGGATTAACTGTAAATGAAGATCAAACTTAAAATGGCCAGTGGTGTGGGGATTTTCAGCCTGAATGTGCCAGTGCACTCTCTGCCAGCATGCTCTACAGAGATACCTGCTGACCATCACTTCTACACACAGCGGTTATACATTTAATAAATTCTATGCTCTCTTCAATGGAAGTAAAATACAGAATATGCTTTCACAAGGGGGGAAAAAAAAACTAGATAACAGTCACTATGCAGAATACCTGGAATACAACTGTAGCATCATCTAATTACTACAATTAGTGACAGCAGTGCTTCTGAACCATTTTTCATAAAGTTAGTATCTCTATGGCTCAGGAAACTGCTTACAGCTGGATGAGCTAGCCCTAGGGTTACAACCTCCTAAATCTCTCCCAGCCATTCAAAAGAGGAGGAAGAAATTTATCTTAAAACATCCACAACCTATTCTGTGTGCTGGCAGGGAAGCTCAGAACTATGTCATGGTCATCTATTTTTGCCTAATTTCAAAATTTCGTAAGAGTTTTGACAATACTTTCAAGTAAAAATATGCTCCATAAACCCACCTTGTATATTCTTCTTGTAACTTGTTGGGGTCACTTACAAAAAATTTGACTCTAAAGTTCAAACTGTAAGGAGATCCTCCTAGAATTAATAAAAGCAGTTCTAATTAATCAGATTATATTAATCCTTTATATTTATAAAGTATATTTTATAACATCAAGTAAATATGTTTGCTCACTCTTTAGCTGCTTCCTTATTGGTTTGTTTGGATCCAGCCACCTCTGAAAAATAAATAAATAAGACTGATTTGTTTTTTCCTTGATGAACTAATACATCAATTCTTACAAATCTATTCCATTTGAAGATTAATGCTAAAAATTGCATTTTTTGAAAAGGCCTACTAGGTGAGGGGGAAAAATCACTAAATTACAAACTCATATCAAATGTAACAAAATTCTACAAGAAAGTTACTGAATATATTTGTGATTTAAGATTTTGATTTTAATTTCTCATTAAGTTATACAGTATATAATAAACTCTATTCCAAAAGTAAAAATGCTTCATCACTACAATATGAAGTGGTTCTGTTAAGTATTAACAGCCTATCAATTTTTAAAAATTCTCTTTATCTCTCATAAAAATACACTTGGCTTTATGCTCTCATTCAGGCAAAATTTACACATCATGAAAATCTACTAGTATGAAAAAAATTTAACTCCTTCTCTATTCCTCGAAAAAGAAAATAAAATACTCCCCCCCAAAAACATCCCACACTAATTTTTTTAAGAGACAATGTTTAGGGAAAGACTGCTTTTTTGTATATGAAAATTTCAAGTAGTCTAAACACTTCTGAATGCCACTTAAGCTCTATTTCAGGAAAACTATAAATTCAGAAAACATTTCAGCAGCCAATGTTTCAGTCAAAAAAATTAAACAACCCAAAACGAGGTCATAGATATGGCAGTATTTTTAAAGCACTAGAAAAATATAAGCTTGTATGTCGTTACTTATAAACTATCCTACTACCACCCACAGTAGATCCAATAAAGTGCACACAAATAGATTTTAGAAACAAGAGGCCGAAAGTAATCCATTAGTCTTCTTTCCACTGTCCATAACATCCAACATATCAAATCCAACTAATTCTACCTCCAAATCATCCCTAGAATTTAACAATTCTTCTCCACCTACTCTGCTACCATCCCTTAGCCTCTTAATAATTGTAGTCTGTCTCTTCTCTTCCTCTCATCCTTCATCCTCCAGAAGCCAGTCCTATTTTTTTTTTCTTTTTGGGTCTTAGTTGTGGCCCTTGGGATCTTTGACCTTCGTTGTGGCATGCAAACTCTTAGTTGTGGCACGTGGGATCTAATTTACCAAGGACTGAACCCAGGCCTCCTGCTTTGGGAGCTTAGCCATTAGATCACCAGAGAAGTCCCTAGAGTAGTCTTTAAAAAGTGTCACTCCTTTGCTTGGCATCTCTTGATGATTTAATTTAAGATCCAAAGGCCTTACTATGGCTTACATGGTCTCTCCTCACCTCTTCTTTTTTTGTTTCTTTAATGTTTTATTTGCCTCAGTTAATTTTAAAAATGTATATTTCAAAGAGGCAATTCTAGACTCCTGATAAGTTTTAGAAGCCTTACAATACCAATCAAAATAGGTGTCCAGTTCAGATTTGCCAATTCCAGATCTGTGGCTGTCAAATTTTTTTTTACATATCCACATATCTACTCTCTTTTAGATTATTTTCCCAAATAAGCCAATACAGAGTATTGAGTATAATTCCCCCGCTATACAGGAGGTCCTTACTGGTTAATTATTTTATATACTGTAGTGTGTATATGTCAGTCCCAATCTCCCAATTTATCCCCCTTCCCTCCCTGCCCTGTAACTCTTAAGGTTTGTTTTCTACATCTGTGACTATATTTCTGTTTTGTAGATAAGTTCCTTTGTATCCTTTTTTTAGATTTCATATTTAAGTGATATATTTGTCTCCTTAACTTCTTCCACCACAGTTTTCCGAGCTTCAGTCATAATGGCCTCCTTTCTGTTTCTCCAAGATGCCTTAATTCCAAGCACCCTGATGCAAAGAATGTCCTTTCCCTGCTTTTACCATGGTTGATGGCTTTCGTTATCTGTCTCAACTTAAATTTCACATCATTAGAAAGGCCTTCATTGACCGCCCTATCAAAAGTATGTCACAAAGCTCCTATCTACTTAGTTATTTTCCTCTGGTAAGGAACATTAAATTCCTTTGTAACATTTTAAATGCAATGTGTTTGTTTTACTTTTTATTGTCTATATTCTTTTGTAGATTATGAACTCCTTAAGGTAAGGAATAATACCTGATTTATTCAAAGCTGAAGGGTCAGTACCCAGCACAAAATATAGCATATACCATCTACTAAAATTATCTGGTGAAGGGCTAACTAACCCTGTTGAATGACTCAGCAGTTTCTATTTCTGTGCCAATAATCAGATGGTTTTACCCCTACTTAACATATCTGTTCCCCCTAGGCATCCACCCATTTATCCACAGTCTCACTCATGTATTTATTAATCTAGTGATTTTTTTCCTGCATATTTTCTAGAAAAAAAAAAGCATAAATTATATTTATTTTACTGTCTAAAATAAAAATTTGGGACCATTTAATTCCCCATAGCCTGCCTTCCTCACTCAGTTCCCCTTCAAAACATTCTGATATCATAGATCCGCACATTTAAATATACAAGATCTGTGAGGCTGGCACAGCTTCGAGAAGTACACTAACAAGCACTGGGAACTGTCACAGATTTCCTCAGTGATGGCAATTAGATAGGAGGTATACTCTTGACTTAAACCATGAAGATGGAGCAAGATGAACTTGAGGGTGATGGGGTCAACTTCACTCCCTCCACCCCAAAAATTCAGTTCAGATTCTAACTAGCAATTGTTAGTGAAATCTTCATAACATTCAATCTTCCTCATCCTGAACATGCTATTTCCTCATTTACTCATGTCTATTATCTCTTCCTGTTAAGTTTTATGGTTTTCTTCCTATAAGTTTTGATACCTCTAATATCAAAAGTTTATTCATAGATATTTAATGGATTTGGGTTTTCAAAAGAAAATCTATTTAATTTGCTATTTTGTTGGATTATGTTCCCTAATCAGTTCATAGAAAGTGATTGACACTTTTTTTGTTCAGTTTTAAGTCCTACTAGTTGTAAAAAGTTTTCCAAATGATTCATTTGGACTCTCAAGGCAGATTAATTATATCGCTAAGAAGATATGAGTTCTCTGCACCTTCATGCCAAACATACAAATATATTTATTCCACAAAGAACAGTACACGCTGCCTGAGGGGTTAAGAGCCTAGATGTTTCAAACAGTTTCTCAGTGAACTGTTTGACAAACTGTACTGTATCACCCTGAAAACTCTCCCACCTCCACCATATTTCTCTTCTACATTCTCTTTTTGATTCCGTTTGATTCTTCCACTAATCCTTATAAGCACAGAATCTAAGAAGTCCTTAAAATTTCTTGTCTGCTCAAGGCACTCATTTTTATTCTGTGTGTATGTACAATATTTGACATCAGAAAGCAACCAAAATCAGGCAGAAGAAACAGTACCCAAGTTTAATCTTGAAAAAACAGAAAAACTGCAAGGGTAAGATTTATACATTTGCATTTTTTTCCCTGAAGGCAACCTCAAATCCAGTACAAGGTAGGGGACAGTCTCACTAACTTGAGGTGTCAATGGACAGAGTCCAGGTGGAGGAAATCCTGAGAGACAGGAAGCAGTAGAAGGGTTTAACCCAAGTCTAGATATAAAAGCCATCACAACTCTGGTTGACGGTTCAGCTTTTGCATGCACAGGAAGATCCCAAAACCCCAGGAAAAAGAAGCAGTTGGAAATATAAGGAAATGATATTCATTTCCGATAATTGAGATAACCGTTCACCCAAAGGGAAGCAGCATCTGGATGTGGGTCCAGCCAGACCGCACTCATTCTCCATCCACAGTCCAAGTCATGCAGGGCCTCACTACCAACCTCCTTCTACCACCCTGAGAGGTTCCCTGTGTCCTTTCGCAATCAGCCCCTCAATGCCCCCAGGCAATCACTAATCTGCTTTCAGTCACTATGGACAAGTTTTGCTTGCTCTACAATTTACTATGAATAGAATAATCCAGTATATATCATATACTATTCCACTATCTAAAAACATAACAATTATTTTTCATCCATTCACTTACTGATAGATGCTGAAGTTAATTCAGGAATGCGCTATTATGAATAAAGATACTATGATCATTTGCATACAAAGTTTCTCAGAATGTGTTTTCATTTCTCCTGGATAAATACCTCAAAGGTAGGACTGCTTGGAGATATGTATTAAACCTATGTTCAAGTTTATAAGAAACTGCCAAACTATACTTTCCAAAGTGGTTGTATCCTTTTAAAGTCTTACCAGCAATTCTTAACAGTGGCTCCACATCCTAGCCAAAACATGGTACTGTGAGATTCTCATCTTTTAACTATTCCAGTGGACGTGCAGTGACATATCATTGTGCTTTTACTTTACAGTTACCTGATGCACCTGTGCTTAGTATACATCCTTTATCACAGCAGATTGGACTGTGAAGAAAGCTGAACGCCGAAGAACTGATGCTTTTGAACTGTGGTGTTGGAGAAGACTCTTGAGAGTCCCTTGGACTGCAAGGAGATCCAACCAGTCCATTCTGAAGGAGATCAGCCCTGGGTGTTCTTTGGAAGGAATGATGCTAAAGCTGAAACTCCAGTACTTTGGCCACCTCATGCAAAGAATTGACTCATTGGAAAAGACTCTGACGCTGGGAGGGATTGGGGGCAGGAGGAGAAGGGGACGACAGAGGATGAGATGGCTGGATGGCATCACGGACTCGATGGACGTGAGTTTGAGTGAACTCTGGGAGTTGGTGATGGACAGGGAGGCCTGGCATGCTGCGATTCATGGGGTCGCAGAGAGTCGGACACGACTGAGCGACTGAACTGAACTCAATGTTCCTTTTCCAAGTTTGCTGATAGTTTTCATTATGAATGGGTGTTGGATTTTATCCTATGTAAATTATGCCTTGGGGCTTCCCTTGTAGCTCAGTTGATAAAGAATCTGCCTGCAGTGCAGGAGACCTGGGTTCAGTCCCTGGGTTGGGAATATAACCTGGGGAAGGAAATGGCAACCCGCTCCAGTACTCTTGCCCGGAGAATCCCTTGGAGAGAAGAGCCTGGCAGGCTGCACAGTCTATGGAGCTGCAACAGTCGGACACAACTTAGCAACTAAACTACCCAATTATGCCCTAATTATACTGTTTTTTTTTTAAAAAAAAAAAACAAACCCAGCAGCTAAAGGCATACTTAATGGTGAGACACTGAGTACCTCCCTCTGACAGAGAACAGGCGAGGCAGTTTGTTCCCTTCACCTCTATTCATCAGTATCCTCATAGTCTCAGCTTTCATGTAACAAAGAATGAAAAAATAATGGGCAAAAAAGAAAAAGAATAAAGACTGGGAAGGAAAAAATAAACTGTTGCTATTCACATATGACATGATTTATACAGAAAATTCTAAGGAATCAATGAAAAAAAAGATACCAGAAGTAATAAGTAAATTTAGGAAGGCCTTAAGATACCAGGTTGATATAGAATCAAGTGTATATACTGGTTTCTTTCTTGAATACTGAGTTGGTTAAAAATTTTTAAATAAATGTAATTGACCATATGTTTACATGACAATCTCTATAGAAAATTCTAGGGAATTTACAAACAGTGACAAGAATTAGTGAGTTTAGGAAGGTTGCACAATAAAAAATAAACCATTTCAATAAATAACTGATAACTGAAAAAGAAAAATCAACAATACCATTTGGATGGTTCTTCTATTTACTTACTGAAGAATCTGAGATATCAAACTCTCTGAATTTACTCTTTCCCTCATGAACCCTTCTGACTGTATCGCCTAAATATCTTGAGCACTTACCCATCCATCACCACAGCCAATTTAGTAACTTCATTAGTGCAACAATCTCCCAACTGTCTCTACTTGTCAGCTTTACTTGCCACTGGCTATACTGCAACTAGAGTGATATGTCTAAAATACAAGTTTCATGATACTTGTGTAAATAAATCCTTAGGCCAGTACAACCTTACCTCACATCAAAAGCACTTGATATCTACTGTACTACTCATATCTCATCTTTGACCCATCTTCTCTTCTGGCTCTATAGTCCAGCCATAGGTGTTAAGATTTTTTTCAGTTCCTCAAATGCAGCCATCCTCTCTTCACTGTGGAACTCTGTATATGCTACTGATTCTCTGTGAAATAGTTCTCTGCACCCCAGACCCCTCTGCCATTCCCTCCGCAAATGAAACCAGGAGAGAACAAAAACAAAGATCTACCATTTGGCAGACTACTGAATAGGCTTATACAACAGGTAATAAGAGCTGAATTGAGGTACACAGTAGAAACAGATGGAAGGTGAGAGAAATACTATAGGAACATGACAGAAAATAAAAACAAGCATTTCAGCAACTATATTGTACTAAAATGTGGCGTGTCGAAACAAATCATCCTCAATGTGACTGCTATATTTCCTCAAACTGGATAAAATAATTTAAAAATACTGAGTTATGGTAAAACTAACTCAAATAGTAGACTAAATTATTTTCTATGAATCATTTGTTACTTAATTAACAGCCCACTGGGTTAGAGCAATGGTTTTCGAAATGTGGTCCCTTGAACTAGCAAAACTAGCATTATAGCGAAATTTGTTTTAAGTGTGAATTACTGAGCTCCATCCCAGACTTTCTGAATCAGAAATTCTAAGCATAGGGTCCAGAAATCCTGAACTGTGGAAACCCTTCAGGTATTTCTGATATCGGTTCAAATTTCAAAGTCACAAGGTTAGGGGATATGGAAATAGTAGTAAACCAGTAAAATACCATAACCATAACAAAACTATCATCAGAAGGATGGAAACTGTAGAAAGAGTAAGTTAAGAATAATCAATTTAGTCCACTCTTTGTCTCACTGAAAGGCACTATAATTCACTTGGCGGGGGGGTGGGGGTGGGGGAGGGAATAAATATATCACCCTTGATGCATACAAGTAATGTAAGGCTCAAGGCTCTGATGAAATCATGCTGATAAAGGCCACCAAGGTACAACACCATTAAGTGTGTATGAAATTAAAGAAATCATGGATAATGAATTATAGCCATTTACTCATTATTTTGCCCTCTCATTCAATACATATTTACTGAACAAAATTATTATATAAGACATTATGCTAACAGCTAAAGCTGTGATAAATAGGTTTTCAATGAAAGCAGCAGAAATTTAAAAATTCAAAGCCTTTCTTTAAGTAATTTTGTTTGCTGCACTGAAACTCGTTTCCAGGGAATATTCTAAAGCAAAGGATAGTCAATTATGATTCTGTATTTCCACATATAACTCTACAATCAAATGTTAAGCGCTTTTTTAGTTTATCAATTAAATTGATATCAGTAGCTATGTGCCTAAGACAATATTAATTCTGATCCCCTAAAGTGAATATATAGTGTGTATGTGTCTGTGTATATATATATGCAACATACATTTATACACGTACATGTATAAATAACATATATAAGCTTTAAGACGAAAAAAACTGTTAACTAATAAGAATTGACAACAATTCATTTTTTAGGAATATTACCAAATTCCTTTTGATCACTGCTGGTAATTTTATGGCATGATCACCCCCTCTCCTCAGTATGTTCATTTTTATAAGTCCTATGTACCTATATCATTACCTCTTGGGAAGCAATACTTTTCAGTAGATAGATAAAGGCTTTGGAGTCAGATAGATATGACTTCAAATCCTTTCTCAGCTACTTAATTATCTATGTAATTAAACAAGTTTTGTAAGCCTCAGTTTTTCATCTTCAGGAAAATTTTAATCATAAGATTATTGTGAGAATTTGGTTACTAACTAGTACACAATAGATGTTTCATATGTTATGCCCTTACTCCTTCTCTTTTTAAAAATGGCATTTTTCTCCTTCAGTCCGTTAATTATCCTTAAAGTCTTGTTACACTTCATACTGACAATCAGAAATGGGGCAATAATGAGATTTCTGCTCTAAAGGCTCCTCCTCAGACATGTTTTCCCATTACACCGATTCTTCTGAATATTTAAATACTGAAGTTGTAGTGCTGTGAAAAGACCTGTAGGGGGACTTAGGAGATTCAAGTCTAATTTCATTAATACCAGCATGTAGCTTGGGCTTTAGGGCTTCCCTGATGGCTTAGACAATAAAGAATCTGCCTGAAATCTAAGAGACCCAGGTTCAATCCCTGCGTGGGGAAGATCCGCTGGAAAAGGAAATGGCAACCCACTCCAGTAATCTGACAGGAAAATCCCATGGAGAGGAGCCTGGTGGGCTACAGTCCGTGGGCTCGCAAAAAGTCAGACATGACTGAGCTACTAACGTTCTTTTTCAGCTTGGGCTTTATCTCTTTTATGTCCTTGGATTGGGGTATTTCTCATGAAAATTAAAGGTGGTAGACAAAATAATTTGGTCTCTTCTTTGAAACTGTATGATTCTAAGGCGGGGGGTGGGGGGCTGTGCGCAGGGAGTGGTAAAATTCTTTTGGATCATCAGCAACTGGCCCCTGGGAATGTATCTTATTTCAGAAGGAATGCTCAAGATAGAAAAGTAAAACAAATTAAGAAAAAGCACGTGTGTTAATGCTCAGTCATGTCTGGCTCTTTGCAACCCCATGGACTATAGCCCACCAAGCTCTTCTGTTGATGGAATTCTCCAGGCAAGAATACTGGAGTGGGCTGCCATTCCCCTTCCAGGAAAGAATACTGGAGTGGGCTGCCATTCCCTTCTCCAGGGGATCTTCCCAATCCAGGGATCGAAATCAAGTCTCCTACATTGCAGGCAGATTCTTTACAACTAAGCCACCAAGAAAAAGTAGGAGACAGCAAAAAGACCAACCTAGCTCAAAATATCTCTGCTTCCTCACATTCATCCTGCTGTAATTGTTTTAGAGTAGAAATGTCTTCTTGTGTATAAATTTATGTGACAGAATTTTAACTTCCTGTAATACATGTGGTCTCACATACAAGTCCTTCTGGAACACTTTCTCAGTGACCATGGTGGTTAAGTATTGATAATTGATCTCTTTCTCCTCTGTTTTCTCATCACTTCTTCAATCTATCTAAAGATAGGCTTATATTTAGAAAGTCTGACCTATGAGTGTCAGCAACATCAAGTAAGAATTGTCTATTTTTTTAAATCTCAATATTGCACATTGTAGTAGATACCTTTCAGGTGTTTGCCTGGTTAACAATTTATCTTTAAGTGAAAGGCGGCATTACTGTCATTTCTCCTCACTTCTATTATCACATGCATTTATTTATTAAGAAATAACATTGTTTCTTACAGGCCCTTGGAGCAGCCCAAGTCATCTGTTGAAGTCAAGAAAGTATGAGAAAAGTTTGTTTTTATTTCAGTTCAGTACAAAAGCATTTATTTCCACTGAGACTAACTGGATCTTGCTTTATTTCATCCACATTGTCTTCATAGTTTTTCACACAAAATCAGTAAGCAAAGCCAAGAAAAAGTAATATTTAACATTTTATATTTACTTCCCACTAACCATTCATTCAGACACCCAGGACCTAACCATGAGAGCACATGAGAACAAGAGATAGAAACTCTACTTTTCTCACAAGAGTTATTCATATTTTCCATAGTCCTTCTATTAACAAGGCCTTACAAACTGATTTCTAAAGCTCTGATTTAGAGAACCATTTCTTCAGCCACTCCTGTATACAAAACATCTCCTTCCAAACAGTCATTCTCCTTTACTAATCAAAAGGATATCATATTCTTTTGTGAAAAACCCCAACTGTACAACCATATAAATTTACAAAAAATTCACTATTTCTGTTATTCATCACATGATATCTATTTCTATCATGTGATTTTTCTAATAAAAAGAATCATTACTGCATTTACTAAGGAATTAGTTAACAATCAAAGGAACTTAATGCTCAAGAGTTGTAGACCTTTGAAATTTAACCTCTGTCATTTGGAAGCATCTCCTGTGAATCTTTGCACTTGGAAAATTTACAGTTAACAAATTAAGAATTTTTGTCAGAAACAGCTTGCCATGAATGCCACAAAAAACTAATTTCCTCTTAATACAGCCTGATTTATGAAAGACTCAAGATACATTAGTATTTTAAGTATTTACTTCAAAATTTTAGTGTTAACATTTTAACTTTTATGCCCAATATTTCTTGCAAAGAAGTACGAATGAGGTTTGCCATTCAGTTGTCTAAGACATACAGAGAAAGAAACAGGCATTTGATCAGCAGACTGACTTACGATCATGAAAGCCTAAAGGAAATAACCTAACAGATTAAAACATAAGAAACTGAAGTTCAAGGCTAAAGAATTACCTCTAATCATTCAAATTAAAAATTTTTTTTAAACTCACAAAATCAGTGAACAATGTAAATCAGAAAGGACCTAGTATAAAGACAGAAAAATTGCAATGACAATGAAAGACAACAGCTTAAACTTACTGGGTTATCAGTGGAATCGTCAGTCAACTGCAAACCAAAATAGTCACGCTCAGTCAAATCAAGATGCTTGAAGACTATATCCAATAGAACTTGCCCCTGATCATGTTTCTGGAATAAAAACAAGAAGGAAATCAAACTCACAGGCTATATACTTACAGACTGTTAAAACTCTTGGACTCTTCTCTCACAATAAGTTTGCAACTGTTTTCATGCCAATGATTTGCTTGAGCAGAAGGACTTCATACATTACACAGTACTTTAAAAAGTCTGCCTCAGGGCAAATTGGTTCAGAGAGTCTATAATAAAAATGAAGATATAAGGAGAACTTTGCAAATGTCTTCTGCTTTCAGGTTATTCAGTTCAGTTGCTCAGTTGTGTCCAACTCTTTGCAACCCCATGGACTGCAGCATGCCAGGCTTCCCTGTCCATCACCGACTCCTGTAGCATACTCAAACTCATGTCCATCGCGTCAGTGATGCCACCCAAAGATCTCATCCGCTGTCGTCCCCTTCTGCTTCTGCCTTCAATCCTTCCCAGCATCAAGTTCTTTTCAAATGAGTCACCTCTTCGCATCAGGTGGCCAAAGTATTGGAGTTTCAGCTTCAACATCAGTCCTTCCAATGAACACCCAGGACTGATTTCCTTTAAGATTGACTGCTTGGATCTCCTTGCAGTTCAAGGGACTCTCAAGAGTCTTCTCCAACAGCACAGTTCAAAAGCATCAATTCTTCTGTGCTCAGCTTTCTTTATAGTCCAGCTCTCATATCCATACATGACTACTGGAAAAACTATAACTTTGACTAGATGGACCTTTGTTGGCAAAATAACGTCTCTGCTTTTTAATATGCTATCTAGGTCGGTCATAGCTTTTCTTTCAAGGAGCAAGCATCTTTTAATTTCATGTCTGCAGTCACCATCTGCAGTGATTTTGGAGCCAGAGAAAATAAAGTCTCTCACGGTTTCCATCATTTCCTCATCTATTTGCCATGAAATGATGGGACTGGATGCCATGATCTTCATTTTCTGAATGTTGAGCTTTAAGCCAACTTTTTCACTCTCTTCTTTCACTTTCATCAAGAGGCTCTTTAGATCTTCTTCGCTTCCTGCCATAAGGGTGGTATCATCTGCATATCTGAGGTTATTGACATTTCTCCCAGCAATCCTGATTCCAGCTTGTGCTTCATCCAGCCCGGCATTTTGCATGATGTACTCTGCATAGATGTTAAATAAGCAGGGTGACAACATACAGCCTTGACATACTCCTTTCCAAATATGTAACCAATCTGTTGTTCCATGTCCAGTTCTAACTGTTGCTTCTTGACCTGTTACTACATTAACTGCTGTATTTAATCCATGTCTTATTGTCCTTTAAATTATGACACGAAAGTGACATATTTGACTAAATACAATTTAAAATTTGCGTGTGTAGAATAAATAATGTCACAAAAAAGAAAATAAAAACCGAGAAACTGATTTGTAGGAAACTGATACTATTGTAATTATGCAAATACACAGGAAACTTTAGAAAAATATCTCATTTTAACCTCACACCAATTTTATCATGTAGGCATTACTACTGTTGTAGTAATAAGAATAGTTAATTCCAACTTGCCAAAGTCCCATAGCTACTAAGCTGTGGAACAAACAGAATGATAACTCTCTAAAGAAAAGTGTAACTAATCAATAAAACATGGAGAAACTACTAACACGTTCAGCAATAAAAGAATCAAAGTGGAAAACCATAGTGACACATTATGAGCAAAGCGAAAAGTGAAAGTCACTCAGTTGTGTCCGACTCTTTGTGACCCCATGGACTATACAGTCCATGGAATTCTCCAGGCCAGAATACTGGAGTGGGTAGCCCTTTCCATTCTCCAGGGAATTTTCCCAACCCAGGGATCAAGCCCAGGTTTCCCACAATCAACCAAAAAGTAAAATACAAGGAGCAAGGTGAAAGTCACTTGATGCTGTTAACCTTGTAGACAGGTTTATCTATCCAGAAAGCACTTTGGAAACATTAGCAAAAGCAACAGCAGATGAGAAGGGTCATCAAGTGCCAGGTTTCCACCTCTCTAATCTACCTTCCTGATGTTGGCTGCATTTATAGGCTGTTAGTAAGATGGCCAGAGCAATGTCAAAATTAAAACCCACAGGTTCAAAAGGAGAATCTTCATTGTAAAAAGCTTCCCTTCCTGTTTCAGGGCCTCATATAGTTTCATCAATGGTAGGAACCATGTGCTTCAAACAGTGCTTCACAATGAAGGTCCCCATCTGAATAACCTGTGAACATTTTCCACATTAATGCAACTCAGCTCCTCGACCCCTCTACCATTCTCATAAAACTGGCCCAAGATAGAAAGGGGAGCAGACAGTTCAGTTCAGTAGTTCAGTCATCTTCGACGCTTTGTGATGCCAAGGACTACAGCATGCCAGTCCATCACCAACTCCTGGAGCTTGCTCAAACTCATGTCCATTGAGTTGGTGATGCCATCCAACCATCTCATCCTCTGTCATACCCTTCTCCTTCTCCTTTCAATCTTTCCCAGCATCAAGTTCTTTTCAAATGAGACAGTTCTTTGCATCAGGTGGCCAAAGTATTGGCGCTTCAGCATCAGTCCTTCCAATGAATATTCAGGGCTAATTTCCTTTAGGATGGACTGGTTGGATCTCCTTGCAGTCCAAGGGATTCTCAAGAGTCTTCTCCAACATCACAGTTCAAAAGCATCAATTCTTCGGCGCTCAGCTTTCTTTATGGTCCAACTCTCACATCTATACATCACTTCCAGAAAAGCCATACTTTTGACTAGACGAACCTTTGTCACCAGAATAATGTCTCTGCTTTTTAATATGATGTCTAAGTTGGTCATAGTTTCTCTTCCAAGGAGCAAGAGTCTTTTAATTTCATGTCTGCAGCCACCATCTGCAGTGATTTTAGAGCCCAAGAAAATAAAGTGTCTCACAGTTTCCATTGTTTCTCCATCTATTTGTCATGACGTGACAGGACCAGATGCCATGATCTTTGTTTTTTGAATGTTGAGTTTTAAGCCAGCATTTTCACTCTCCTCTTTCATTTGAATCAAGAGGCTCTTTAGTTCCTCTTTGCTGTCTGCCATAAGGGTGGTATCATCTGCATATCTGAGGTTACTGATATTTCTCCCTGCAATCTTGATTCCAGTTTGTGCTTCATCCAGTCCAGCATTTCACAAGATGTACTCTGCATGTAAGTTAAATAAGCAGGATGACAATATACAGCCTTGACTTACTCCTTTCCCAATTTGGAGGCAGTACATGTCCGTTTCTAACTGTTACTTCTTGACCTGCATACAGATTTCTCAGAAGGCAGGTAACGTGGTCAGGTATTCCCATCTCTTGAAGAATTTTCCACAGTTTGTTGTGATCTACACATTCAAAGGTTTTAGCGTAGTCAATGAAGCAGATGTTTTTCTGGCATTCTCCTGCTTTTTCAATGATCCAACAGATGTTGGCAATCTGATCTCTGGTTCCTCTGCCTTTTCTAAATCCAGTTTAAAAATGCATAAGTTCCTAGTTCACATACTATTAACGCCTGAAGTGGAGAATTTTGAGCATTACTTTGCTAGCATGTGAGATGAGTGCACTTGTGCAGTAGTTTGAACATTCTTTGGCATTCTTTCTTTAGGACTGGAATGAAAACGGACCTTTTCTAGTCCTGTGGCCACTGCTAGGTTTTCCAAATTTGCTCACAAATTGAGTGTAGCACTTACACAAAATTGTCTTTTAGGATTTGAAATAGCTCAACTGGAATTCCATCACCTCCACTAGCTTTGTTTGTAGTGATGCTTCCTAAGGCCCACTTGACTTCACATTCCAGGATATCTGGCTCAAGGTGAGTGATCACACCATCGTGATTATCTGAGTCATGTAGATCTTTTTTGTATAGTTCTTCTGTGTATTCTTGCACCTCTTAATATCTTCTACTTCTGTTAGGTCCATACCATTTCTGTCCTTTATGTGCCCATCTTTGCATGAAATGCTCCCTTGGTATCTCTAATTTTCTTGAAGAGATCTCTAGTGTTTCCCATTCTATTTTCCTTTACTTCTCTGCATTGCTCACTTAGGAAGGCTTTCTAATCTCTCCTTGCTATTCTTCAAAACTCTGCATTCAGATAGATATATCTTTCCTATTCTCCTCTGCCTTTCAGTTCTCTTCTTTTCTCAGCTACTTGTAAGGCCGCCTCAGACAACCATTTGGCTTTTTTGCATTTCTTCTTTTTGGGGATGGTTTTGATCACACCTCTTGTACAATGTCACGAACCTCCGTCCATAGTTCTTCAGTCTGTCTATCAGATCTAATACCTTGAATCTATTGGTCACTTCCACTGGATAATCACAAGGGATTTGATTTAGGTCATACCTGAATGGCCTAGTAGTTTTCCCTATTTTCTTCAATTAAATTCTGAATTTTGCAATAAGGAGTTCATGATCTGAGCCACAGTCAGTTCCTTGTCTAGTTTTTGCTGACTGTATAGTGCTTCTCCATCTTTGGCTGCAAAGAATATAATCACTCTGATTTCAGTGTTGACCATCTGGTGATGTCCATGTGTAGAGTCATCTCTTGTGTTGTTAGAAGAGGGTGCTTGCTATGACCAGTGCATTCTCTTGGCAAAACTCTATTAGCCTTTCCCCTGCTTAATTTTGTACTCCAAAGCCAAACTTGCCTGTTACTCCAGGTATCTCTTGACTTCCTACTTTTGCATTCTAGCCCTCTATGATGAAGAAGACATCTTTTTTGGTGTTAGTTCTAGAAGGTCTTGTAGGTCTTCATAGAACCTTTCAACTTCCACTTCTTCAGCATTAGTGGTTGGGGCATAGACTTGGATTACTGTGATACTGAATGGTTTGCCTTGGAAACAAAGAGAGATCATTCTGTCGTTTTGAGACTCACCCAAGTACTGCATTTTGGACTCTCGTTGATTATGAGGGCTACTCCATTTCTTCCAAGGGATTATGGCCCACAGGAGTAGATATAATGGTCATCTGAATTAAATTCACCCATTCCAATCCATTAGTTCACTGATTCCTAAAATGTCAATGTTCACTCTTGCAGTCTCCTATTTGACCACTTCTAATTTACCTTGATTCATGGACCTAACATTTCAGGTTCCTATACAATATTGTTCTTTACAGCATCAGACTTTACTTCCATCACCAACCACATCCACAACTGGGTATTGGTTTTGCTTTGGCTCAGCCTTTTCATTCTTTCTGGAGCTATTTCTCTACTCTTCTCCAGTAGCATATTCCATACCTACCGACCTGGGGAGTTCATTTTTTAGTGTCATATCTTTTTGCCTTTTCATACTCTTCATGGGATTCTTAAGTCAAGAATATCAAAGCGGTTTGCCAATCCCTTCTCCAGTGGACCATGTTTTGTCAGAACTCTTCACCATGACCCACCCATCTCAGGTGACCCTACATGCCATGGCTCATAGTTTCATTGAGTTAGACAAGGTTGTGATCCAAGTAAACAGTTTGGTTAGTTTTCTGTCATTGTGGTTAGTCTTTAAGACTGACTGAACATTACTGTTTTTAAAAAGCTAATAAGGTGAGTCTAATGTGCTTGTTTAGAAAAAAGAGTAGATGCATTTTCCCCTATACCGCCACCTGAGTGAAATCAACAAACAACAACAAAAGGAAGATAAACATTTTTTTTATCTCTGAAAGAAAAGAAGTAGCAAGCAGCAGGGCTAGGGAACTCCTTGTGTTTTCTTTCTATTTCTTTGTACTGAAATGACATTCACACAATGCAAAAGTAACCATTCATGAGTATGCAGTTTTGGGAATTCCCTGATGGTTCTGTTATTTAAAATCTGCCTGTTAAGGCAGGGGACACTGGAGGAACTGATGTTGAAGCTGAAACTCCAATACTTTGGCCACCTGATGCGAAGAGCTGCCACATTTGAAAAGACCCTGATGCTGGGAAAGACTGAGGGCAGGAGGAGAAGGGGATGACAGAGGATGAGATGGTTGGATGGCATCACTGACTCGATGGACATGGGTTAAGCTGAACTCCGGGAATTGGTGATGGACAGGGAGGCCTGGCATGCTGCGGTTAATGGGGTCGCAAAGAGTCAGACATGACTGAGAGACTAAACTGAACTGAACAGGTTTGATTTCTGGTCCACAAAGCTTCCAAATACCATGGGACAACTAAGCTTACCCATGATAACTACTGAGCCCGCAGACTCTAGTGCCTGTGCTGTGCAACTAGAAAAGCGACCGCAATAACAAGCCTGCTCACCACTAGAGAAAGTCTGCATGCAGCAACAAATACCCAGTACAGCCAAAAATAAACAAACAAGTAAATAAATAAATTACAAATAAACAAAAGTGTGCAATTTGTTGCATTACTATATTCATCATTTCTATCTAGTATCAAAACATTTCCATCAACACCAAAAGAATACCATATCCATCAAACAGTATCTCTTATCCTAGCCCTGGCAACCACTCATCTGCTTTCTGTCTCTATGGATTTACTTACTGTGAATATTTCATGTAAATGGAGCTGAACAATATGTGGCCTTTAGTATCTGGTTCCTTTCACTCAGCACTAATGTTTTCAAGGTTCCATTCTGTACTATGTAATTACATTTAAATCCTTCTTACGGTTAAATAATATCCCATTATAAATTATATATTATACATTATATATTATGTTTGTTTGATAAACAAACATAACAGTTTGTTTATCAGTCAGTGGACATTTGGGTTGTTTCCACCTTCTGGGTACTGGCATTATGTACAAGTATCTACAATGGCAGATTTTATTTTTCTGGGCTCCAAAATCACTGCAATGGTGTCTGCAACCATGAAATTAAAAGACGCTTACTCCTTGGAAGGAAAGCTATTACCAACCTAGACAGCATATTAAAAAGCAGAGACATTCCTTTGCCAACAAAGGTCCATCTAGTCAAGGCTATGGTTTTTCCAGTAGTCATGTATGGATGTGAGAGTTGGACTATAAAGAAAGCTGATTGCCGAAGAATTGATGCTTTTGAACTGTGGAGTTGGAAAAGACTCTTGAGAGTCCCTTGGACTGCAAGGAGATCCAACCAGTCCATCCTAAAGAAAATCAGTCCTGAATATTCACTGGAAGGACTAATGTTGAAGCTGAAACTACAATACTTTGGCCACCTGATGCAAAGAACTGACTCATCTGAAAAGACCCTGATGCTGGGAAAGATTAAAGGCAGGAGGAGAAGGGGACGATAGAGGATGAGATGCTTGGTTACTGACTCAATGGACATGAGTTTGGGTAGACTCCGGGGCTGGTGATGGACAGGGAAGCCTGGCGTGCTGCAGTCCACGGGGTCGCAGAGTCAGACACAACTGAGCGACTGAACTGAACGACAAGTATCTGAGTGTCTACTTCCAACTCTTCTAGGTTCACAGGCAGAAGTGGAATCAATGGGTTATATGGAAATTGTTTGCCTTTTTCAGGAACCACCAAACACTTCTCCACAGCAGCAGAACCATTTTACATTCCTACCAGCAATGCCCGAGGGCTTCAATTGCTCCTCAGCCTTGCCAACATTTTTTCTATTCTTTTGATTAAAGCCATCCTACTGGGTATGAAGTAGTACTTCACTGAGATTTTTGATCTGATTTGCATTTTTATAGTAACTAATAATGTTGAGCATTTTTTTTCATGTGCTTGTTGGACATTTGTATATCTTTGGAGAAAGGTCTGATCAAGTCCTTTGCCCATTTTCAAAATTGGATTGATAATCTTTCTGTTGTTGGGTTCTTTTTATATTCTAGATGCTAGACCCTTATCAGATATATAATTTGTGAATATTTTATTCCTTACCATAGGTGTTTTTCCACTTTCTTGATCATATACTTGTATACACAGAAGTTTTAAACTTTTGTGAAACCCAATTTATTCATTTTTTATGCTTGTGCTTTCAGTGTCGTGTCATATCTAAGTACTTATTGCTAAATCCAAGGTCATAAAAAATTATCTATATATGTTCTTAAAGTTTTAAATCTTACATGTAGTTCCTTTAGTCTTTCTGAGTTTGTTTTTGTATATGGTAGCCATATACCTAGCTAAGGATGAAATTTCATTTTTTGCATGTGGCTATCCAACTGTCCAAGCATCATTTGTTGAAGAAACTATTCTTTCCTCACTGAATACTCCTGATAACTTTGTTGCAAATCTGCTGACCACAGATATATGAGTTTATTTCTAGACTCTCAAGTTTTCTTTTTACCTCCCACATACCAAAGACTTGGTACTAGCGACTCTTACAACCCAGAAACACCAATAGGCTGGATGGAAAGAGGCCACGTAAACCTGTTTTCTCCAGCAAATGACCAAGAAAAGGATACCTAAAGCAGGACAGAAACCTTACTGCTAATGCTGATTCAAATCCTGTCAAACCCAATGGAAAACACAGCACCTGTCTCCAACAGCACCATGGAAATCCAGTAAGGAGCCTGGAGTTCTATCTGCCTACTGGTACTGCTGCATCAAGTGGGAAGCCTAGTCATCTACTCTTTCCCAATCAACAGCAAGCCGCAATACATAGTCTCTCCCCAGGCATCGTATCAGCTGAAGCTGAAGACACAGGCTGAACCTCTGACTAGTGGTAACAGGCAGTGCTAAGATCCCTCCATTGGGGTGGTGACAGCAGGAGCTGAGAGGGAAGCCTAGACTCCCACCTCCACCCAGCTGCAGTAGGAGCATCTGCCAAACAAAACGAAACAGGACGATCTGGGAGGGGAGGCTGCTAGAAAAAGAGAAAGCTAAATCCTGAAATAAAAATTTAAATAATGAACCATATGTAAAACTGACGAAAGTTAAAACAGCAAAGGTTTAAAACTTACAGTGTGGAATACATGTATAATTTTGAGTAACGTCTCTAGATAAAACACACACACACGTATAATTTTGACACGAACACACACACACACACCACCAAAACAGTAATGCAAAGGATCTGGAAACTAGATTGCCATTAGGACCACAACTCAAAAAAGCAGTCCAGGATGTGTTTACTACCAGGTTGACTCTGTGCTACAAAGCAGATTAAATATAATCCACAATCTCATAATAGATTGTCCCAAATGTCCAGGATACTAACTAAACTCAGTAATCATAACCAGGAAAATTGCAACTAGAATAAGAAAAAAAATCAACAGATGCCAACACTGACATGACTCAGATGTTGGAATTATCTAACAAGTGTTTTGAAGTAGCTATCATGAAAATGTTGCAATGAGCCATTACAATGTTGTTTAAAAAATAGAACATTTCCGCAAAGAAACATAAGATATAAAAGAACCATATGGAAATTATATAACTAAAGAATACAGTAATGAAATAAAAACTGACTGGATGTGCTCAATAGAAGAATGAAGATGACAAAGAAAATAATGAATTTCAAGACAAATTGATTAAAAATTACTCAGTCTAAACAACACAGAGAAGATAGATTGAAAAAAAAAGAAAAAAGACCGCATCCTTAGAGACCTATGGGACAAGAAGAAAAGATGTAACAGTCATGGCACTAGAGTACTTAGAAGAGAAAGAGCTTCAGGATGATAAAATATTTGAGAAATTCACTAAAATTTTCACAAGTTTGGCAAAAAGTAAAAACACGGATCTAAGAATCCAAGTGAGGGTTTCCCTAGTGGTTCACTGGTAAAGAATCCACCTGCCAATGAAGGAGACACAGGTTCAACCCCTGATCCAGGAAGATCCCACATGCCGTGGAGCAGCTAAGTGCAGGCACAGCAAATACTGAGCCTGTGCTCTAGAGCCCAGGAGCCACAGCTACTGAATGCTGCGAGCCCTAAAACCCGTGCCCTGCAACTAGAGAAGCCACCACAGTGAGAAGCGTGCTCACTGCAACTAGACAGCAGGACCTACTCATTACATCTAGAGCAAAGCCCCATGCAGCAGTGAAGAACTGGCACAGCCAAATAAATAAAATTATATACGTTAAAAAAAAAATACAAGTGAACTTCAATCAAATTGAATCCAAACAAATCTACCCAAGACACATCATGATCAAACTACTGAAAACAAAATGAAGAGGAAAAACCTTTAAGGCAATAAGAATTTACCTATAGGGAATGATAGCTCAATTAGAATATGTTTATCATCTGCAACCATAAGACCAGAAAAAATGGCACAACATTCTCTAGGTACTGAAAGAAAAGAACTATCAACCCAGAATTCATTATTAAGAGAAAATATTGCAAGGCAAAGAAACATAACTGAAGAAAGTAGGGAAAATCCCTAGGCCATTCAGGTATGACCTAAATCAAATACCTTAGGATTATACAGTGAAGGTGACGAATTAACTCAACGGATTAGATTTGGTAGACAGAATACCTGAAGAACTATGGACAGAAGTTTGTAACACTGTACAGGACGCAGTGACCAAGACCATCCCAAAGGAAAGAAATGCAAGAAGGCAGGGTGGTTATCTGAGGAGGCTTTACAAATAGCTGAGGAAAGAAGAGAAGTGAAATGCAGGGGAGAAAGGGAAAGATACACCCAACTGAATGCAGAGTTCTACAGAATAGCAAGGAAGAGAGAAGGCCTTCTTGAATGAACAATGCAAAGATACAGAGGAAAACAACAGAATGGGAAAGACTAGAGATTTCTTCAAGAAAATCGAGGATATCAAGGGAACATTTCATGCAAGGATGGTCACAATAAAGGACAGAAACTGTAAGGGTCAAACAGAAGCAGAAGAGATTAAGAAGAAATGGCATAACACACAGAAGAACTATACAGAAAAATGTCTTAATGATGGGATAACCATGATCGTGTGGCCACTCACCTAGAATCAGACATCGTGGAGTGTGAAGTCAAGTGGGCCTTAGGAAGCATTAGTGAAAACAAAGCTAGTGGAGGTGACAGAATTCCAGCTGAGCTATTTTAAATCCTAAAGATGATGCTGTTAAAGTGCTGTAACTCAATATGTCAGCAAATCTGGAAAACTCAACAGTAGTTACAGGACTGGAAAAGGTAGTTTTCATTCCTCTCCAAAACAAGGGCAATGCCAAAATATGTTCAAACTACCGTACAACTGTGCTGATTTCATATCCTAGTAAGGTTGTGCTCAAAATCCTTCAAGCTAAGGTTCAGCAGTAATGTGAACCAAGAACTTTCGGATATACAAAATGGGTATCGAAGCTGGGTTTTGAACAGGCAGAGTAACAGGAGATCAAATTGCCAACATTCACCGGATTATGGAGAAAGAAAGAAAATTTCAGAAAAATATCTACTCTTGTTTCATTGACTACTACACTAAAGCTAAGCACCAAAGAATTGATGCTTTTGAACTGTGGTGTTGGAGAAGACTCTTGAGAGTCCCTTGGACTGCAAGGAGATCCAACCAGTCCATTCTGAAGGAGATCAGCCCTGGGTGTTCTTTGGAAGGAATGATGCTAAAGCTGAAACTCCAGTACTTTGGCCACCTCATGTGAAGAGTTGACTCATTGGAAAAGACTCTGATGCTGGGAGGGATTGGGGGCAGGAGGAGAAGGGGACGACAGAGGATGAGATGGCTGGATGGCATCATGGACTCGATGAACGTGAATCTGAGTGAACTCTTGGAGCTGGTGATGGACAGGGAGGCCTGGCGTGCTGCGATTCATGGGGTCTCAAAGAGTCAGACACGACTGAGTGACTGAACTGAACTGAACTAAAGCCTTTGACTGAGTGGATCACAACAAATTGTGGAAAAATTCTTAAGGAGATGGGAATACCAGACCATCTTACCTGCCTCCTGTGAAACCCGTATGCAGGTCAAGAAGCAATAGTTAGAATTGGACATGGAACAACTGACTGATTCAAAATTGGGAAAGGAGTATGACAAAGCTTATATTGTCATCCTGCTTATTTAACTTACTTGCAGAATACATCATACAAAAAGGCAGGCTGGATGAATCACAAACTAGAATCAAGACACCCAGGAGTAGTATCAACAACCTCAGATATGTAGATGATACCACTCTAATGGCAGAAAGTTAAGAGGAACTAAAGAGCCTCCTGATGAGGGTGAAAGAGGAGAGTAAAAACGCTGGCTTGAAACTTAGCGTTAAAAAAGCAAATATCATGGCATCCAGGTCCATCACTCCATGGCAAATAGAAGGGGAAAAAGTAGAAGCAGTGACAGATTTTATTTTCTTGGGCTCCAAAGCCATTGCGGATGGTGACTGCAACCATGAAATTAAAAGACACTTGCTCCTTGGAAGGAAAGCTACGACTAACCTAGACAGCGTATTAAAAAGCAGAGAGACCACTTTGCCAACAAATGTCTAAATAGACAAAGCTATGGTTTTCCAGTAGTCATGTACCGATGTGACAGCTGGACCACAAAGAAGGCTGAGTGCCAAAGAACTGATGCTTTCAAATTGTGGTGCTGGAGAAGACTCCTGAGAGTCCTGTGGACTATAACAAGATCAAAGCAGTCAATGCTAAAGGAAGTTAACCCTGAATATTCACTGCCAGGACTGATGCTGAAGTTGAAGCTCCAATACTTTGGCCACTGGATGTGAAGAGCAGACTCACTGGCAAAGACTCTGATGCTGGGAAAGACTGAAGGCAAAAGAAGAGGGCAGCAGAAGATGAGATGGTTAGATAACATCACTGACTCAGTGGACATGAATTTAAGCAAACTCCAGGAGATAGTGTAGGACAGAGGAGCCTAGTATGTTGCAGTTCATGGGGTTGCAGAGTCGGACAGGACTTAGCAATTGAACAACAATAAATGAAGGGTAAATAATGACATTCTCAGGAAAAACAAAAAGTTAAACTAATTTATCATCAATAGGCTACCACTAAAAGAATGCCTAAAAGAAGCTCTCTAGCCAGAAAGGACATAATAACATGAAGAAACGCAGAAAAATAGAAAAGCAATGACTAGGTGAAACTGAGAAATACATAAAAGCCTATCCTCTTCAGTATTAAATTATGATTGATGGTTAAAGCAAAACATTTAACTTTATCTGATATGCTCCCAAATGTACGGAAAAAAAAAAATCAAGACAATTATAAAGGTGGGAGGAGGTAAAAGTACACGTAAAGGTACCTAAGTCTTCTATACTCCACTCAAGGTGGTAAAATGCTATTACCAATATTCTATGATGATTTATATATGTAAAATGTAGTAACAAGAGCAACCACCACCAAAAACAAACAAAAAAACCTACCCAGAGATACTAAAAAATACTAAAACAAAAAAAATGAAATTCTTTTGAATGCTCACATAACGCATTTGAAAGGCAAGAGAAAGAAATGCAAAACATAAAAACAGGAAGCAAGTAAAATATGGCAAACTTAAACACTAACATAATAATATTAGGAAAGTACATGGTCTAAATATACTAATTAAAATGCAGAGATTTTATATTGATGTATAGTTGATTTACAATGTTATGTTAATTTTTATGTATTTATTTAATATTATTTTCCATTATGGTCTATCACAGGATGTTAAATATAGCTCTCTATGCTATACAGTAGGACCTTATTTATCCTAAAACACAGAGATTGACAAAGTAGGAAAAAAACCATAATCCAACTACATGCTACCTAAAAGAAATTTACTTCAAACATAATATCAATAATATATATGTAAGCAAAGGGACAGAAAATTTCAAAACTGTTTTGTTTCTTACCCCTTTTGAAAAGAAAGGGATAAGAAAAAGATACATCCTATAAATATTAATTTTAAAAAGTAGGTTTGAGAGAAAGTAACTTTAGCAGGGGTAAAAAGGACATTAAAAAATACTTCTACACAAAAGAATACACTCAGAAAACTAATGAACCAAAAATTAAAAGAATCCAAAGAAAATTAGAAAATACGAAAGGCAAAAGGATAACTAAAGATGTCAACAATTAAGTAATTGCTAGAATTATTAAATAGAAAATTAGCAACAATATAGAACTCAATGATATATCAACAAACAGGATCTGACATTTAAAGAACATTCTACTCAACAACGGAATACTCATTCATTTCAACTGTCTATGGTAATAAAACAAACCTTACCAAACTGAAAACTGGTATCATACAGAGCATGTTATATAATCATAATCAATTGAAAATAGAAAACTGCAGAGAGATAAGAAGAAAAATTTAGAAACTAATCACCTGGTGGGGGGCAGCGAGGGCAGGGACACAGTTTCAAATAATCTATAGGATAAAGAAGATTCAGGAAAATTTCTTTTAAAAAGGGATAGACCTCACACATCAGTAGATTAAGGTATAAGCTCCCTCATAATAAAAGTCAGAAAAAGAGCAAAATAAACAGAAGGAAGGGAGTAATACAGGTAAGAGCAGAAATCTACAGGAAAATTGGATATTTACATACAAAAGAAGGAAACTAAACCCTTATTTTAAAAAAATGAACTACAAATGAATCAAGTCCTAAAATTAATAGCTCAGTCAGTTCAATTGAGTCACTCAGTCATGTCCGACTCTTTGCCACCCCATGAATCGCAGCACGCCAGGCCTCCCTGTCCATCACCAACTCCAAGAGTTCACTCAGACTCACGTCCATCGAGTCCATGATGCCATCCAGCCATCTCATCCTCTGTCGTCCCCTTCTCCTCCTGCCCCCAATCCCTCCCAGCATCAGAGTCTTTTCCAATGAGTCAACTCTTTGCATGAGGTGGCCAAAGTACTGGAGTTTCAGCTTGAGTATCATTCCTTCCAAAGAAATCCCAGGGCTGATCTCCTTCAGAATGGACTGGTTGGATCTCTTTGCAGTCCAAGGACTCTCAAGAGTCTTCTCCAACACCACAGTTCAAAAACATCAGTTCTTTGGCACTCAGCTTTCTTCACAGTCCAACTTCTACATCCATACATGACCACAGGAAAAACCATAGCCTTGACTAGACGGATCTTTGTTGGCAAAGTAATGTCTCTGCTTTTGAATATGCTATCTAGGTTAGTCATAACTTTTCTTCCAAGGAGTAAGCGTCTTTTAATTTCATGGCTGCAGTCACTATCTGCAGTGATTCCGGAGCCCCCAAAAATAAAGTCTGACACTGTTTCCACTCTTTCCCCATCTATTTCCCATGAAGTGATGGGACCAGATGCCGTGATCTTCGTTTTCTGAATGTTGAGTTTTAAGCCAACTTTTTTACTCTCCTCTTTCACTTTCATCAAGAGGCTTTTGAGTTCCTCTTCATTTTCTGCCATAAGGGTGGTGTCATCTGCATATCTGAGGTTATTGGTATTTCTCCCAGCAATCTTGATTCCAGCTTGTGCTTCTTCCAGCCAGGCATTTCTCATGATGTACACTGCATAGAAGTAATAAGCAGGATGACAATATACAGCCTTGACGTACTCCTTTTCCTATTTGGAACCAGTCTGTTGTTCCATGTCCAGTTCTAACTGTTGCTTCCTGACCTGCATACAGGTTTCTCAAGAGGCAGGTCAGGTAGTCTGGTATTCCCATCTCTTTCAGAATTTTCCACAGTTTACTGTGATCCACACAGTCAAAGGCTTTGGCATAGTCAATAAAGCAGAAAGAGATGTTTTTCTGGAACTCTCTTGCTTTTTCATTGATCCAGCGGATGTTGGCAATTTGATCTCTGGTTCCTCTGCCTTTTCTAAAACCAGATTGAACATTTGCAAGTTCACGGTTCACGTATTGCTAAAGCCTGGCTTGGAGAATTTTGAGCATTACTTTACTACTGTGTGAGATGAGTGCAATTGTGCGGTAGTTTAAGCATTGTTTGGCATTGCCTTTCTTTGGGATTGGAATGAAAACTGACCTTTTCCAGTCCTGTGGCCACTGCTGAGTTTTCCAAATTTGCTGGCATATTGAGTGCAGCACTTTCACAGCATCATCTTTCAGAATTTGAAACAGCTCAACTGGAATTCCATCACCTCCACTAGCTTTGTTCGTAGTGATGCTTTCTAAGGCCCACTTGACTTCACATTCCATGATGTCTGGCTCTAGGTGAGTGATCACACCATTGTGATTATCTTGGTCGTGAAGATCTTTTTTGTACAGTTCTTCTGTGTATTCCTGCCACCTCTTCTTAATATCTTCAGCTTCTGTTAGGTCCAGACCACTTCTGTCCTTTATTGAGCCCATTTTTGCATGAAATGTTCCCTTTGTATCTCTAATTTTCTTGAAGAGATCTCTAGTCTTTCCCATTCTGTTCTTTTCCTCTATTTCTTTGCACTGATCGCTGAGGAAGGCTTTCTTATCTCTTCTTGCTATTCTTTGGAACTCTGCATTCAGATGCCTACATCTTTCCTTTTCTCCTTTGCTTTTTGCTTCTCTTCTTTTCACAGCTATATGTAAGGCCTTCCCAGACAGCCATTTTGCTTTTTTGCATTTCTTTCCCATGGGGATGGTCTTGATCCCTGTCTCCTGCACAATGTTACAAACCTCAGTCCATAGTTCATCAGGCACTCCATCTATCAGATCTAGGCCCTTAAATCTATTTCTCATCTACACTATATAATCATAAGGGATTTGATTTAGGTCATACCTGAATGGTCTAGTGGTTTTCCCTACTTTCTTCAATTTAAGTCTGAATTTGGTAATAAGGAGTTCATGATCTGAGCCACAGTCAGCTCCTGGTCTTGTTTTTGTTGACTGTTTAGAGTTTCTCCATCTTTGGCTGCAAAGAATATAATCAATCTGATTTCGGTGTTGACCATCTGGTGATGTCCATGTATAGAGTCTTCTCTTGTGTTGTTGGAAGAGGGTGTTTTCTATGACCAGTGCATTTTCTTGGCAAAACTCTATTAAATAGTCTTTGCCCTGCTTCATTCTGTATTCCAAGGCCAAATTTGCCTGGTGTTTCTTGACTTTCAACTTTTGCTTTCCAGTCCCCTGTAAAGAGCAATATTGCGTACAAATCTGGAATGTCAGGTCCATGAATTAAGGCAAATTGGACATGGTCAAACAAGAGATGGCAAGAGTGAACGTCAACATTCTAGGAATCAGTGAACTAAAATGAACTGGAATGGGGAATTTAACTCAGATAACCATTATATCTACTACTGCAGACAGGAATCCCTTCATGGTCAACAAAAGAGTACAAAATGCAGTACTTGGTTGCAATCTCAAAAACGACAGAATGATCTCTGTTCATTTCCAAGGCAAACCATTCAATATCACAGCAACCCAAGTCTATGCCCCAACCAGTAATGCTGAAGAAGCTTAACGGTTCTATGCAGACCTACAAGACCTTTTACAACTAACACCCCAAAAAATTAATAGCTAGAACTATAAAAGTCTTAGAGAAAAAATATCTTTGTGAATATAGACCAAGGAATGATATTTTAGATATGATACCAAAAGCACATATGATAAAAGAGAAAAGGATAAATTAGAATTCATCGAAGAGTAAAACTTGTGCTTCACAGGATACCATCAAGGAAGTGAAAAGACAACTTATGGACTGGGAGAAAATATTTGCAAATGGTATATCTAATAAGTGATTTGAATCAGAATATAAAAAGAATTCTTATAATTCAACAATAAAAGGCAAATAATTACAAAATGGGCAAGGGGTTTGAACAGACATTCTTCCAAAGAGAGCAAATATTATATAGTTCTACTTTTCTGAGATATTTAGAACAGGTAAAATCATAAAATTTGGAGGGCAGGGAAAATAGGAAGTTATTGCATAATATTTATAAAATTTCAGTTTGGAGTGATGAAGAAGTGTTGGAATAGACAGTGACTGTAATGACTGAACAACTGTGTGAATGTAATTAATGCCACTTAACTACTGCCTCTTGAGAAATCTACATCCAGATCAGGAAGCAACAGTTAGAACTGGACATGGAACAACAGACTGGTTCCAAATAGGAAAAGGAGTACGTCAAGGCTGTATATTGTCACCCTGATTATTTAACTACTATGCAGAGTACACCATGAGAAATGCTGGACTGGAAGAAACACAAGCTTGAATCAAGACTGCCGGGAGAAATATCAATAACCTCAGATATGCAGATGACACCACCCTTATGGCAGAAAGTGAAGAGGAACTCAAAAGCCTCTTGATGAAAGTGAAAGAGGAGAGTGAAAAAGTTGGCTTAAAGCTCAACATTCAGAAAATGAAGATTATGGCATCAAGTCCCATCACTTCATGGGAAATAGATGGGGAAAGAGTGGAAACAGTGTCAGACTTTATTTTTGGGGGCTCCAAAATCACTACAGATGGTGACTGCAGCCATGAAATTAAAAGACGCTTACTCCTTGGAAGAAAAGCTATGACCAACCTAGAGAGCATATTCAAAAGCAGAGACATTACTTTGCCGACTAAGGTCCGCCTAGTCAAGGCTATGGTTTTTCCTGTAGTCATGTATGGCTGTGAGAGTTGGACTGTGAAGAAGGCTGAGTGCGGAAGAATTGATGCTTTTGAACTGTGGTGTTGCAGAAGACTCTTGAGAGTTCCTTGGACCGCAAGGAGATCCAACCAGTCCATTCTGAAGGAGATCGGCCCTGGGATTTCTTTGGAAGGAATGATGCTAAAGCTGAAACTCCAGTACTTTGGCCACCTCATGAGAAGAGTTGACTCATTGGAAAAGACTGATGCTGGGAGCGATTGGGGGCAGGAGGAGAAGGGGATGACACAGGATGAGATGGCTGGATGGCATCACTGACTTGATGGATGTGAATCTGAGTGAACTCTGGGAGTTGGTGATGGACAGGGAGGCCTGGCGTGCTGCAATTCACGGGGTCGCAAAGAGTCGGACACGACTGAGTGACTGAACTGAACTGAACTACATGTAAAAATGGCGAAATCAGTAATAAATTTTATGTTTTGTATGTACATTTTAACAGTGAAAAATTAATGCTGTGAACACACAAAAATATACCCCCAAACCCACTGAATTATACACTTAAAAAGAACTGTACATTTTAAATGTAAATTATCTCTCAATAAAAATATTAAAAAATACACAGCATAAAAAGCTGAAAGGTCCTATAAGAAGAAACTGATAAATCTTCTTGATTTTAACAAAGGGGAGCCAAATTACTGACAAACTTTTGAGTGAGGTTAAGAGCTAGAAACCTAAATGATCAATAATTATATGGAAAAATCATACAAACATAAGTAACAAAAACATCAAAATGAGGTGGTGATACTGAACATTCTTGTTTCCAGTTTACAGGCAGAAATTTTCAGTATTTCATTTCTAGGTATGATGTTTGCTCTAGGGTATTTGTAAATACTCTTCATAAGGTAACAGAAATTCTCTATTTCCGCTGCACTAAGTTTTTGTTTGTTTTTAATACAGTGAAGAAAAGATTATATGGCTTTTCTCCTTTATTTTACATCTCACATTCTATGAACAAACCTAACCTGAAGGCAATGGCAACCCACTCTAGTACTCTTGCCTGGAAAATCCCATGGACAGAGGAGCCTGGTGGGCTGCAGTCCACGGGGTCGCCAAGAGTCCGAAACGACTGACCGAGTTCACTTTCACTTTTCACTTTCATGCACTGGAGAAGGAAACGGCAACCCACTCCAGTATTCTTGCCTGGAGAATCCCAGGGACGGGGGAGCCTGGTGGGCTGCCATCTATGGGGTCGCATAGAGTCGGACACGACTGAAGCGACTTAGCAGCAGCAGCAACCTGGTATTAACACATTTATATGAGAGTGTGTGTGTGTGTGTGTATGTTTATTTTAGATTTAATTTGCTAATAATCTGTTTGGAAATTTTATAATTCTTGCTCACAAAAAACTAGTCTATAATATTTCTTTTTTGTATAATGATATTATTAGCTATAAGTATGAAGGTTATGCTGGTTATCATAAAATGAGTTATGCATCCTCCTATTCTCTGGAAGAACTGCGAGAATAACATCATTTTCAAATGTTTGAAAAATTCATTAGTGGAAGAAAAAGTCACAAACAGATCTACAACACTAGCATCAGAATGACCAAAAAATGTTATATACCAAGTGTTGATGAGGATGTAGAACAAATGTAAATCTCATAAACTGCTGGTGAAAATGTACATAGATATAAGCAATTCAGAAAACTGTTTCATAACACCTGATTCAGCATTTCCACCCTTAGACATCTGTTCAACAGAACTATATGTGTGCTCAGTCGCTTCAGTTGTGTCCAACTCTGTAACCCTATGGAACGTAGCCTGCCAGGCAACTCTGTCCATGGGATTTTTCTGGCAAAGAATACTGGAGTGGGTTGCCATGCCCTCCTCTAGGGGATCTTCCCATCCTAGCAAGTGAACCCACATCTCCAGCATTGCAGGCAGATTTTTTACTGCTGAGCCACTAGGGAAGTATATATTGATATATATACAAATATACACATGTATAAGACTTGTTTAGAGCTGCAGTATTCATAGAAACCCCAAAACTATAAAAAAAAAAAACAAGGGTAAATTTGATAAATTTTGATATACTCATGCAAGAATGTCTCACTATCCATTGCTAATACGGTAAACACACCACAAAAAAAATTTTTTTAAGTATTAATATATCTCATGCTTCAGTGGCTTGACTAAGCCTAGCTTCAGTTCTCACTTTCGATTGCAGTTAGATGGCAGTGACTAGAGTCCTTGAAGTTTGACTGGACCTGACACACAAGATGGCTCCCTGGTATAGCTGACAACTGATGTGGACTGCTGGCTGGACAATCAGCTGTGGTTGTTAACCAAAGAACCTATGTCTCTCCATATGGGATGGACTTCTTACAGAATGACAGCTAAGAGGCTGAGCTGAACTGTTACAGAGTGAGTGTCCTAAGAGACCCAACTAGAAGGTGGAAGGAAGACTTCTTACTTTACCAGGCATCACAAAGACAGGCAAGATTCAGGGGAGAGGGACTCTGCATGGGTGTTAGTAGCAGGAGGTGTGGAGGGAGGCCACCTTTGGAGACTAGCTACCACAAATGTAATACTATACAGCAATGAAGAAACAAGGAAATGTATGCATTATGCATTGAGCCATACGTGAAACTGTTAATATTATGACCTATATAAATAACGATTATACAGTTTGTTCTAATAATGTTAAAAAGACAAGCAAAATTCATCTATGGTGACAGATGAAGTAGAATGCTGACTACTTTAGGCAAGGAACGCATACTAACGAGGAGAAAGTACAGCTATCTTTCTACTGGAGTGGGTAGCCTATCCTTTCTCCAGTGGATCTTCCCAACCCAGGAATTGAACTGGGGTCTCCTGCATTGCAGGCAGATTCTTTATCAACTGAGCTATGAGGGAAGCCCCTATCCTTCTAAGATACTGGTAATGATCTTCATCTTGAGCTAATGGTGGTTTCACAAAGTATTATGCTTTGCAATTCTTATCAATCTTATGTTTATTTATTTATTTTTGGCCATGCTGTGCAGCATGAGGGATCTTAGTGCCCCAATCACAGGCAGAACTCACGTCCGCTACATAGGAAGCACAGAGTCTTAGCCACTGGACTGCCAGGGAAGTCCCAATCTTACATATATTTAAGATTTGATTTCTACTGTATGCATACTATACCTCAAATAAAAAGTTACTTTCACCCAGAATGCACTATCAAAACCCTCAATGAAATACCACCTCATACTCATTTAAACTGGTAACAGTTTTCTGTTTAACCAAGGAAAACTAGCAAGTAAATGGGAACTCTCATTTACTGATGATGCACACAAAACTTGCAGTTTTACTCTTTGCATATTAGGAACTACCTACTTCAAAATTAACACTGGGAATATTGTACTTTCCCATTTTGCCTTCTTTTAAAGCTGAACTCAAATCGATTTTTTCACAGGAAGAAGACAGATTTGCACATTGATCTGTCTTAATTTAGCCATTTTTATTTATAGAACATGATTAATATACAAATATACAATGCAAACTATCAACTTAGAAAATATTTGTGTAGGGGGGTGTGAAGGGGATAAAACTAAATGTTTTAACTCTTTCAACTTCCAAAAGTAAAAACTCCTAACTGGCAGAAAACTGCAACTAATAGAAGATTCTTTTAAAAATTAATTTATTCATCAAAAAATATTTATTGAACACTAACTTTATAGAGTACAGTTTCTCAACCAATCATGGCACTGTTGACAATTTTTGTCAGATAAATCTCCATGCAGGGAGTAAGGGTATGGGGGGACCATCCTGTGTATTTTAGGATTTTAAACAGCATTCCTGGTTTCTACACACTAGATCCCAGTAGCCTGCATGGACTTTAACAACCAGGAATGTTATGACATCGCCAACTCAGTCCCATCTGAATATCCCTACTGTAGAGGTACAGTCACAGTTCTGTATAGGGGCACAAAACCTCTTGCTAGAGATTACCCTAGTAAAATATAGATTACTTTCTCATTCAGTTTTAGAAAAACAGTAAACAGAAAACCCTACTCTATGAGTGATAGCAACGAGAAGTATGATACAGCTGGGATTTAACTTGATTCTGATTCTGTCCCATTGAGTATATACAATGAACAAACAGGAAGATGTGCTCTATAAATAATGGCTAATAATAGAATGTTAATGAGGCCACAGCAGTCTCCATCCCTCCCAGCTGTTTCTTTGCAAGGCCAGAGACTACATGCATCAGTACCATCTTGTGTTCATATTTAAAATACAGACTCTTGAGCCCCAGTGGACCTATGAAGTTGAGGTGTGGGGGCAGGAATGTGAACTTTCAGTAAGTCTTCCTTAAGATCTCACCATTAAATTCTTAATTATTCTTAAGTATAAAAATGTAAGAAAAACAGCACAAGAGACTACTTATTTCCAGTCTTTCATGATCACACGTTTTTTTGGCTGGGCTAGGTCTTCCTTGAGGTGCATGAGCTTCTCTTTGTTGTGAAGCATGGGCACTAGAGCTCAGTAATTGTGCTGCATGGGCTGAGTTACCCAGCAGTATATGGGCTCTTAGTTTCCTGCTCAGGGATTGAACCCACATCCCCAGGATTGGAAGGTGGATTCTTAGACCACTGAACCACCAGCGAAGTTCCCATGACCACATTGGTTAAGTTCAGTTCAGTTCAGTTGCTCAGTTGTGCCCAACTCTTTGCAACCCCATGAATCACAGCACGCCAGGCCTCCCTATCCATCACCAACTCCCGGAGTTCACTCAGACTCATGTCCATTGAGTCAGTGATTCCATCCAGCCATCTTATCCTCTGTCATTCCCTTCTCCTCCTGCCCCCAATCCCTCCCAGCATCAGAGTCTTTTCCAATGCGTCAACTCTTCGCATGAGGTGGCCAAAGTACTGGAGTTTCAGCTTTAGCATCATTCCTTCCAAAGAACACCTAGGACTGATCTCCTTTAGGATGGACTGGTTGGATCTCCTTGCAGTTAAAGGGACTCTCAAGAGTCTTCTCCAACACCACAGTTCAAAAGCATCAATTCTTAGGCATTCAGCTTTCTTCACAGTCCAACTCTCACATCCATATATGACCACTGGAAAAACCATAGCCTTGACTAGACGGACCTTTGTTGGCAAAGTAATGTCTCTGTTTTTCAACATGCTATCTAGGTTGGTCATAACTTTTCTTCCAAGGAGTAAGCGTCTTTTAATTTCATGGCTGCAGTCACCATCTGTAGTGATTTTGGAGCCCCCAAAAACAAAGTCTGACACTGTTTCCACTGTTTCCCCATCTATTTCCCATGAAGTGATGGGACCAGATGCCATGATCTTCGTTTTCTGAATGTTGAGCTTTAAGTCAACTTTTTCACTCTCCACTTTCACTTTCATCAAGAGGCTTTTTAGTTCCTCTTCACTTTCTGCCATAAGGGTGGTATCATCTGCATATCTAAGGTTACTGATATGTCTCCCAGCAATCTTGATTCCAGCTTGTTCTTCTTCCAGACCACATTGGTAATACGTTTCAAATTTGTGTCACTGATCACAAATTTAAATATATAAAGAAGCAATAGAAAACTGTTCAATTGATAGCAGATAGTATGAAAAATAAAACACTAGTGTGAACAAAGTCCAGGATTCTAGCCTCAGTTCTGTCATTTAACGGCATGTATTTATGAGAAAGGCACAAAACCCCTGGGTTTGAAGTCTCTATTTGTAAAAAAGAAAAAATTGCTGTACCACATTAATATTGAAATAAAGAACCAAATACAGATATGAAAGCTCTGAGGAAATAGCACAGCCATCTATATGAAAGATCACTGGACAGATATGAATACAAAGGTACAACTGAGAGACAGATTCCAGTACAATTATCCAATGCACCACTAACTAGGATACATTAAAAAAAACCTGTTTCTGCAGAAACATATCCAAAATACTACAGGAAGGGTTGTGAGCAACTGCCAAAGGTAAACTTACTTTAGTATACTGTAGCTAAAAAAAGATTTATCTTTAAATCTTGGGGTAGACTAATATGACATAAGCATACCAGAGGCTGCTTTTCCTGCTGATTACCGCTAAGACTACAGATAAAATTACAGAAAGCAGTTCTTTGAGAAATCTAAGCAGCAAATTATTGAAAGCCATGTATTATAGAGAAAAAAAATTATGGACTAAAGTATGATGAGTTTTCTGTTATCTTTTTTTTAACTTTCTGTCCCTCTACTGTGACTCCAAGGTGGGTTACACTGAAGAACAGCACAGCAGGCATGGGTAGCAAGAGAGACAAGGGAAATGCCATTTTCTAGTAAGACCAGAAAAGGAGCTCTATCAACTGGAGTGCGTTGGGCGGTGGGGTGGGGGGGAGGCTGTCCACTGCCTCAGTGCTAGCCCAGTCCTGGAACTCTCCACACAAAAAGAGAAGAATACACTTTCAAGTGTACATGTAACATTCACCAAAATATGCCATAAACCTTACCAAATTTAAACCTTATAAAAGCAAACATTATCAAATTTAAGAGAACTAAAGTCATATGAAGTATGTTTAGTAGCCATAAAAGAATTAAAATAGAAATTAGTAAGAGAAAGATATTTGAAAAATCTTCAAATATCTGAAAACTAATATACATGTAAACAACCCACAGAGCAAAGAGAAAGTCTTATGGGAAATTAGTAACTATTTTGAACTGAACTGAATATGAAGAAAAATGACCTATCACACTGTAGGATACAGCTGAATCTGTGCTTTGAGATGCTTACATTAAAAAACAAAAAATATCTTAAATCAATAATGTATGCTTATACTGTGGTCTGTGAAGATTCCACATGCGGCAGGGCAACTAAGCCCATACACCACAACTACTGAGCCCATGCTCCCCAACAAGAAAAACTACCACAATGAGAAGGCCACACAACGCAGCTAGAGAGTAGCCCCCACTCACCTGAACTAGAAAGCCCTTGTGCAACAACTAAGATACAGAACACTCAAAAATAAATATATAAAAGATATACAGACAGCAAATACACATAGAAAAAGATGCTGTACATCATATGGCATTAGGCAGATGCAAGTTAAAACAGTAAAATACCACAACATATCAATAAAACTGACAAAATCCGTAACACTGAGAACACCAAATGCTGGATGGGGAGCAACTGAAATTCTCTTTCAAGGCTTATGGGAATGCAAAATGGAACAGCCACTTTGGAAGACACTTTGGCAGTTTCTTACAAAAACAAAGACTCTCACCGTAAGATCCAGAATCATGCTCCTTGGTACCTGCCCAAAGAGAACAGAAATGTATGTCTACACAAAAACTCACACACAATGATTACAACAGGTTTATTCACAGTTGCCACAACTTGGAAGCAACAAGATCCCCTTTAGTAGGTGAAGTGATAAACTGAGGTATTGATATATTCAAACAACAGAATGAACAATCAACAATAATAACCGAGCACTAAAAAGAAATGAGCTATCAAGCCATGAAAAGATGAAAAAAACTTTAAGTACATATTATTATGTGAAAGAAGTCTATCTGAAAAGGCAACATACTGTATAATTTCAAGTGTATGACATTCTGGAAAATGCAAAACTATGAAGAGGGTAAAAAGCTCAGTGGTTACAGGGCTTATAGGAGGAAATGGGCTGAACAAACAGAGCACAGAAGATTTTGGGGGCAGTGAAATTACTCTGTGTGATACTTTAAATGGTGAATATATGTCATTTATATATGCTTAAACCCACAGAACACACAGTATCAAGAGTCAACCCTAAGGCAAACTATGGACTTACAGTAATAATGTGTATATCATCATGTATACCACTCTGGTGGGGAGACTGAAAATGGGGGAGGCCACGCATGTTTGAGAGCAGGGGTATATGGGAAATCCCTGTACTTTCTGCCCAATGTTGCTGTGAATCTAAGACTATTCCAAAAAAGTCCAATCTAAGACTGTTCTAAAAATGTTTCTGCTTAGTATAAATGTGATAACTGAACACGTGTTTACCTTTGCTCCTTCCTGAAAAACTCATTATATTGAAGAGAAAAAACAAGACAGACATGGGCTTTTTCTCAACTAGAGAAAGCCAGCAAGCAGCAACAAAGACACAGTGCAGCCAAGAATAAATTTTAAAAAGTTAAAAAAAAAAAAGGAGGATAGACATTAAAAACATAAAAACCACAAAGACACAGCAGAGAGAAGACATCAGTTAAAGAAATATGAACACGTTTTTTAAAATGAAAGCATAAGGAAGAGATGGTAGAGCTAAACACCAAATACCAGAGAGAGAAGGATCCAACAAAAAGGAAGTCAAAGGCATGCAAAAGCTTGGAAACTGAAGGCATGCGTATCAGAAAAGGCGAGAAGAAAGCATGAGGCTAAAATCTGGAAGAAAAGTGGTAAAAAAAAAATTTGTCGGGAACTGTAACATCCCTCAATTTCCAATTCCATTTGCTAAAGCTAAGTGACTATACAATTTCCAAGACATTCCAAGATAAACACAAGTGGCTGCAAACCTAGGGACACTGGGCATAGTGGAGGATAGGGAGGAGTGTCATAATGGGAACCAGTGGATTTTGTGAATAATCTACATGAACCTTCAAAACAAGATGATAACAATGGGTGACTCTAGTTACACACCAAGTGTATAGTGCAACCAAGCCAAAAAGGGGCATAACAGAAGGGTCTTAGTTTTCTCCAAGAAGGTGAATTTGATGGAATATCTGACACAAAGAACATATTAAGAGAAGATTCAGACAACTATTAGAGAGTCTGGGGTAATTAATAATATATACAGGAATTTAAGAGGAGAGAGAGAGAAAGGAAAAGACAGTAAGGTAAGAAAGAAGGAAGGAGGGAAGGAGAGAGGAAGAGAAGAGTAAAGTACCAACTGTGAAAACCAAGAAGCTCAGTACAAAAGAAAAGGATAATGTGCTATGTGGCTCAGCTATGAACAGCATTTTCATACTACCCACTGAATACTAACAAACACATTATAAAAGTCAATTATATTGATAAAATGAGAAGGGTTAGAAGAATCAAATTCTCATCTTTTAAAATGGGGAATCAATATATAATGCCTAAAACTGAAAAATTAAGTATTAGCAACACAAACATGGTATTTAGAGATATATACGCTGCGATTCATGGGCTCACAGAGACTCCAACACAACTGAGCAACTGAACTGAACTGAACTGAAGCAAATATCAAAGGAATCTACTGAAAAGAATGAAGCTGGTTGTTTCAGAGGTGGCACTAGTGGTAAAGAATCCATCTGCCAATGCAGGAGACGTAAGAGATTCGGGATCAGTCCCTGAGTCAGGAAGATCCCCTGGAGGAGGGCATGGCAACCCACTCCAGTATTCTGACCTAGAGAATCCCATGGACAAAGGAGCCTGGCAGGCTACCATCCACAGGGTCACAAAGAGTTGGACACAACTAAAGCAACTTAGCACACACTCAAGCAAGCACACTATAAGGACAGGGGCAGATGACTGCTACTTTGTAACAAAGATAGGACTTGTAACAGAGGTAGGACTAGCTAACTCTTTAAATAAACTGGAAAAGGAAAAAAACTGAAGAAAGAAAACTAACCATACTTTTTAAAAAGATGCAATGAATAAATTCTAGAAGAACAAAATACTGTATAACCATACTACACTACATGGCTTAGCAGTGAATTAACTTGCATAGTCACAAAAAGGTAATCAGTGAAGTCAATTAAGGGAGAAAGCACTAACTGCTTCTGTCATATCCATTTTCTATTATTTCTTTTAAACAAAATTTCAATATTGTTTGAGATAGCAACAGGAACATAAAATACCCAGTGTGCCGACTAAACGAGGGCCTGTGACTAAATTTAGGTCAATAAAGTATAACTAGAAGCTACAGGGTATAACTTTTAAGCAAAGTTTCTTAAGACTGGGAGAGAAACTGGCACATATGCCCTTTTTGATTCTCCATCCTTCCCCTCTCCACCCTCCAACACCCCTCCCTTCCTTCCGTGCTGCTGCTGTTGCTAAGTTGCTTCAGTCTTGTCTGACTCTGTGCAACCCCATGGACGGCAGCCCACGAGGCTCCTTCGTCCCTGGGATTCTCCAGGAAAGAACACTGGAGTGGGTTGCAATTTCCTTCTCCAATGCATGAAAGTGAAAGTGAAGACACTCAGTCGTATCTGACTCTTACCGACCCCATGGACTGCAGCCTACCAGGCTACTCTGTCCATGGCATTTTCCAGGCAAGAGTACTGGAGTGGGTTGCCATTGCCTTCTCCAACCTGCCTGAAAACTGACATTATTGCTAGAGGTCTAATAGCTATCTTGGATAATGAAGCGATCTTATGTACAGCAATGCTCTCAGCAAACTGAAGGAAAAACAGGGAGCCTGGTTCCCTGATAACTGTGAAATTGCTATCCCATTCCTTGGACTGTCAGTCTCTAGAATTCTATGTGAGAAGAAAATGAACTTAACTCATTTATTAACTGCTATTTCCAGTTTCTTTTAGTAGAGCCAAATGCAATTCTGACAAAGAAGATTTAACTAAAAATTATGACCTAAGAATTTTAGGAGGAGGAGTGAGGATGTAAAATGTACTAAGAATATGAAATTCTCAACCCATGTAATAGGTAGTCAATAGCTAATGTCCCAAACAGAAAATATAAACCAGCATAGAAAACTAGTACCAAATGCGTGAAGGAAATCTCCAAACCTGTTTGGAACCTAGCACTAAAAGAAAAGGGAGGGCACGTTCCATTCAGTTCAGTTCAGTTGCTCAGTCGTGTCCGACTCTTTGCGACCCCATGAATCACAGCACGCCAGGCATCCCTGTCCATCACCAACCCCCGGAGTTCACTCAGACTCAAGTCCATCGAGTCCATGATGCCATCCAGCCATCTCATCCTCGGTCATCCCCTTCTCCTCCTGCCCCCAATCCCTCCCAGCATCAGAGTCTTTTCCAATGAGTCAACTCTTCCCATGAGGTGGCCAAACTACTGGAGCTTCAGCTTTAGCATCATTCCTTCCAAAGAAATCCCACGGTTGATCTCCTTCAGAATGGACTGGTTGGATCTCCTTGCAGTCCAAGGGACTCTCAAGAGTCTTCTCCAACACTACAATTCAAAAGTATAAATTCTTCGGCGCTCAACCTTCTTTACAGTCCAACTCTCGCATCCATACATGACCACTGGAAAAACCATAGCCTTGACTAGATGGACCTTAGTCGGTAAACCAATGTCTCTGTTTTTGAATATGCTATCTAGGTTGGTCATAACTTTTCTTCCAAGGAGTAAGTGTCTTTTAATTTCATGGCTGCAGTCACTATCTGCAGTGATTTTGGAGCCCAAAAAAATAAAGTCTGACACTGTTTCCCCATCTATTTCCCATGAAGTGATGGGACCAGATGCCATGATCTTCATTTTCTGAATGTTGAGTTTTAAGCCAACTTTTTCACTCTCTTCTTTCACTTTCATCAAGAGGCTTTTTAGTTCCTTTTCACTTTCTGCCATAAGGGTGGTGTCATCTGCATATCTGGGCTTATTGATATTTCTCCCGGCAATCTTGATTCCAGCTTGTGTTTCTTCCAGTCCAGCGTTTCTCATGATGTACTCTGCATAGAAGTTAAATAACCTGGGTGACAATATGCAGCCTTGACATACTCCTTTTCCTACTTGGAACCAGTCTGTTGTTCCATGTCCAGTTCTAACTGTTGCTTCCTGACCTGCATACAGGTTTCTCAAGAGGCAGGCTAGGTGGTCTGGTATTCCCATCTCTTTCAGAATTTTCCACAGTTTATTGTGACCCACACAGCCAAAGGCTTTGGCATAGTCAAGAAAGCAGAAATAGATGTGTTTCTGGAACTCTCTTGCTTTTTCCATGATCCAGCAGATGTTGGCAATTTGATCTCTGGTTCCTCTGCCTTTTCTAAAACCAGATTGAACATCAGGAAGTTCACGGTTCACATATTGCTGAAGCCTGGCTTGGAGAATTTTGAGCATTACTTTACTAGTATGTGAGATGAGTGCAATTGTGCGGTATTTTGAGCATTCTTTCGCATTGCCTTTCTTTGGAATCAGAATGAAAACGGACCTTTTCCAGTCCTGTGGCCACTGCTGAGTTTTCCAAATTTGCTGGCATATTGAGTGCAGCACTTTCACAGCATCATCTTTCAGGATTTGAAACAGCTCAACTGGAATTCCATCACCTCCACTAGTTTTGTTCGTAGTGATGCTTTCTAAGGCCACTTGACTTCACATTCCATGATGTCTGGCTCTAGATTAGTGATCACATCATCATGATTATCTGGGTCAGGAAGATCATTTTTGTACAGTTCTTCCGTGTATTCTTGCCACCACTTCTTAATATCTTCTGCTTCTGTTAGGTCCAGACCATTTCTGTCCTTTATTGAGCCCATCTTTGCATGAAATGTTCCCCTGGTATCTGTAATTTTCTTGAAGAGATCTCTAGTCTTTCCCATTCTGTTCTTTTCCTCTATTTCTTTGCATTGATCGCTAAAGAAGGCTTTCTTATCTCTTCTTGCTATTCTTTGGAACTCTGCATTCAGATGCTTATATCTTTCCTTTTCTCCTTTGCTTTTTGCCTCTCTTCTTTTCACAGCTATATGTAAGGCCTCCCCAGAGAGCCATTTTGCTTTTTTTGCATTTCTTTTCCATGGGGATCATCTTGATCCCTGTCTCCTGTACAATGTCACGAACCTCAGTCCATAGTTCATCAGGCACTCCATCTATCAGATCTAGGTCCTTAAATCTATTTCTTTTACAATTTGATTTATCTTCTTGGCTTTTAAAAAACTATTTAGTATTCATTATATACTATTATTTAGATAAAAATCCCTCTGTCCATGGGATTTTTAAGGCAATAATACTGGAGTGGGTTGCCATTTCCTTCTCCAGGGGATCTTCCTGACCCACAGATCAAACCCAGGCCCCTGTGTTGCAGGCAGTCTCTTGCACTACAAATGGATTCTTTACCAACTGAGCTACATATACTGTTATTTAGATAGGAATTAACAACCAAAATATTAAATACTGAACAATTTAATTAACCACTACAAAAATACAGCACTAATGTACAGTGAAGAAACAACCTTTTCCAAAGAGAGAGCTGGCCTTTGTCCTCGGCTACTCAAAGAGGTGATCTCTAGGCCTCCGATATGCCCTACCTATCTGATAGGGCTGTCTTTGTCTGCCTGGGGACTTTGGTCACTGGACAACATGATTTATGATGGAGGCTTTGGACTGCATCACATCAGTTCTGACTTCAGAGGAATGGAGATTAAGGGTATTAGCCTGACCTCTGTGAAAGGACAGAGACTGGATAAGTCACACAAGAAGTACATAACTGAGTCCCAGTAAAAAGTTTGGACCCAACGGTTCAGGGCAGCTTCACTGGCTGGAAGTGCTCTGAGGGTAAGTGCCACACGCAGTGACCAGGAAGCGGCAATGTCATTCTTGACTCCACAGGGAGAGGAGGACTAGAAGAACCTCTCCATTCAGACTCCTTCTGACTGCCCACGGCAGTCAGTGTTTCTTTGGACTGGTTTTAATTTGTATCCATTCCCTGTCGTAAACCATAACATACAAGTATTAAGGCTTGCAGTGATTTCTGTTGAGTCCATCTAACAAATTATTGCAACTCAGGGTGACTTTAAGAATCTCCCAGAACTTCCCCGGTGATCTAGTGGTTAAGAATCCGCCCTGCAATACAGGGGACGTGAGTTTGATCCCTAGTCAGGGAACTAAGATCCCACATGCTGCGGAGCAACTAAGCCTGCATGCAACAGCTGGAGTCTGTGTGCCACTGCAGTGAAAAAATCCCATGTATGCAGCTAAGACCTGACACAGCCAAGTAAATATATAAATATTTTTAAAATATGATAAAATGAGGAATAACCTTAGAGATATTAAAAAAACAAAAACAAAAAGAATCTCCCAAGCTTGCAACTGCTGTTGGAAGTGCAGGCAGTTTGGGGATCACTGTGCCCTCTAAGCTGTGCCTTGGCTAACTCTGAGCAACTAAGGAAGAACAAGAGAAGAGAAAACAAAGGAAAAGGGTGAGGATGGTGTCGTATTTCTAGAGCATCTACTAGAATCTTTATTGCGTGCTTGATACACATTCATTTAACCCTGACAACCCTAGTATTAAAGACAGTCTTTCTACTTCAAATATAAGGAAATTATATAAAAAATCAACTTAGTGGAACGATGTCACAGAGCAAGTACTCAGTATGTACAGGATACAACTCCAGCCTTTGGGATTCCCAGGTCTGTGCACTTTTCATTGTAATACACCATACCACAATGCTTCCTGTAACAATTCATACAGGGCTTACGATCTTAATTTTGACATCACTATATGCTTAAATGATCTGTCTGTGATAGTCCAATACCTAGAATCCAGGACCAGATTTATGTAGTATGTTTTTGTAGAACTATCATAGTTCCCATCCAAGGTATTTTTGATGAAGGAAAAGAAAAGTTACCTCATAGTAATTCAAAGTAAAGTAATATCAAAAGAATACATAGTGAAACCAAAGTTGTAAATTAATCGAGTACCAAATTTGAGTACCTACCTAGTCAATGTAATTAAGGGCCTTATCTCCTCCAGATTTCCTTATCGTGGGAAAAAAAGTTAAATAATTGCAAAAGAAACAGCAAAAACTATACACTCTCAAGTTTAGTTTAAACAAATCAAAGGAAGCATCAAAAGGGAGTATATGCACATTCAGAAAAATGTCTGTCATAACAGTACTACTAATTCCTCATATGTTACAGCTGTTGCTTTTCTTTGGGAAAACTAAACAAACTGTTACATTAAAAAATTATGTGTGGAATTCAAAAGACAAACAAAAAAAGTCAAAAAATCAGCTACTAGGAAAAATATTTAAGAGGAAGACATATTACTATACTGAATTCCCAAACAGGAGGAGAAAAGAGTTTCAGGATAAGTAAAAGTTTTTGAAAGTGATCAATTTTGCTGCATGTGTACATGCAATGCAAGTCCAGTGTTGTTTTAAACTTTTGGAAGCAAAATTATTTTAAGTCTTTTTTAATTAAAAATAATGTTAAATAAAGGCAAAGACTCCAATAAGGCTAAACAGATGCTACCTCTAATATAAAAGCAAATTTCTAATATACAAATACTTAACTACCTAACCTCCTAAATGGGTACAAACCTGAGAAGGAATTTCCTTTCTATAGTATGGTATTCAGGAGACTCCAACCACAAGCCCCAGCATCAGCCTCTGTGCAAAGGGTCACACTGGGCTTCCTCTGGGGGAATGTTGGGTCCAAAAGGGACTCAAGACAGAGAATTACCCAGGGAAGGCACTCTCACAGGTATCACAGGCAGTGGGGCCTCAAAGAGTCCTGTAGCTCACTTATGTGACAAAAAACTCCATCTCTTTCTGTGGTCACCAGCACCACTCCAAAGAATACTGACAGGTTGTTTGCTAATTCTAGTAGAGAAACAAAGCTATGTCATATATCTTTTTCCAAAGAACAGGTCACATCTGAGAAGGGCATGCCATTCAACTTCAAAAGAGACACACATAGAACAAGAGGAAGAAAGCAGACTCCCAGCTAACCACTGAGTTTCATCAAATTAATCTTGGCAACCAGTGCCTAGACAGAAAGTCCTTACATGCAGTACAATATAAAAACTCCATATGATGGCAAAAACACTTAAATGACTATTCCCTCAAAGAACATTAAGCAAGCCATACAGCAGTGCATATCAGCCCTGTATTCCATGCATACTGTGAATATGGCAGTTAAGAGACAAACTATGGGTTAAAATATTAATAAATTGTCTTAAAGATGCTGGACATGTAAATGACAAACACAAAATTGTTAAATAATCATTAAGAATTGATCAGCCAAAGAGTTTCTCTGATGCTGAGCCCAGCTCATCTAGGGTTAAGGTGTACCTTAAATGTGGCAAGTAATTCGTGAGTTGAAATATTCTAAAAGAGCAAGCTGTTGGCTCACCTGGTCAGGGCCACATTCTTTGGAAAGCAACTGCCATTTTATTTCTTAAAATTAATTAATTTTAGCTATTTATTTTTGGCTGCACTGTTTCTTCATTGCTGCGTGCAGGCTTTCTCTATTTGTGGCGAGCAGGGGTTACTCTTTGTTGTGGTATGTAAGTTTCTCATTGCGGTGGCTTTTCCTGTTCTGGAGCACAGGCTCTAGATGCCTGGGCTTAGTAGTTGTGGTGCATGGGCTTAGCTGCTCCATGGCACATGGGATCTTCCTGGACCAGTAATCAAATCCATGTCCCCTGCACTGGCAAGCAGATTCTTAACCACTGGGCCAACAGAATGTCCCAGTGTCATTTTATACCCTTTGCCAAATCTATGTATCTTAGAATGACCTGATTTTGTAAGATGCATATATTTACCATTGTACACTGAGATCCAAGTCCTTCTATTTGGCTCAAGTGAACAATGAATCAAGGAACAGAGAAAGCAGTATGTTCAGTTCAGTTGCTCAACCATGCCCAACTCTTTGTGACCCCATGAACCACAGCACATCAGGCCTCCCTGTCCATCACCAACTCCCAGAGTTCACTCAAACTCATGCCCATTAAGTCGGTGATGCCATCCAACCATCTCATCCTCGGTCATCCCCTTCTCCTCCTGCCTTCAATCTTCCCCAGCATCAGGGTCTTTTCCAGTAAGTCAATTCTTTGCATGAGGTGGCCAAAGTATTGGAGTTTCAGCTTCAACATCAGTCCTTCCAATGAATATTCAGGACTGATTTCCTTTAGGATGGATTGGTTGGATCTCCTTGCAGTCCAAGGGATTCTCAAGAGTCTTCTACAACATCACAGTTCAAAAGCATCAATGCTTCAGCACTCAGCTTTCTTTACAGTCCAACTCTCACATCCATACACGACTACTGGAAAAATCATAGCTTTGACTAGACGGACCTTTGTTGGCAAAGGAATGTCTCTGCTTTTTAATATGCTGTCTAGGTTGGTAACAGTTTTCCTTCCAAGGAGTAAGTGTCTTTTAATTTCATGGCTGCAGTCACCATCTGCAGTGATTTTGGAGCCCCAAAAATAAAGTATGTTACTGTTTCCACTGTTTCACCGTCTATTTACCATGAAGTAATGGGACCAGATGCCATGATCTTAGTTTTCTGAATGTTGAGTTTTAAGCCAGCATTTTCACTCTATTCTTTCACTTTCATCAAGAGGCTCTTTAGTTCTTCTTCACTTTCTGCCATAATGGTGGTGTCATCTGCATATCAGAGGTTATTGATATTTCTTCCAGCAATCTTGATTGCTGTATTGTCTTGATAGCAGTATGTTAAGTGTTCTCAAATCAAAATCCACTATTATGTAATGAGATATACTTCCCATTTCAAAACAATCAGAATTATGGTCTTGTCATGATGGAGCAGCTAGTGTTAGAATACCCTTCTGCTATAAACCATCTACAGAAACTGGATCAAATATAGAAAGAGAGACAGAGAGAATACTATTTATAAGCATTAGATGACAACCAACACAACACTATTATCCTAGATAGAAGAGATCCAGATCAATCAAATCCTACATTCACACCAGCTTTATCCTTAATGGCATTTTCCAAATTATGGTATAGAGAAACAGAGCCTAAGCAAAGTGGCTGTCTTGCTGGGATAAGAAAACTTTGGGACTGCTAAGATAGCTAGATTGGGGTGGGGGTAGGTTATTAGAGGAAAACAGTGAAAAAAAAAAAAAGCTATAGAAATCTACATAAAAATCCCCTCCAGGTTCTCATCTGCCTTCTAGACTGCACACACATAGGGTGAAGCTCCTAGAGGCCTAAGAGAGAACGGCTGTTAGGAGGTTGTTAGCTAAATGAAGATTTCAGAGGCTGCACAGTTCCAAAGAAATGGAGCTCAGCCTTCATCAGAGAAGAAAAACCTTGATCAGCCTTCATCAGAGAAGAAAAACCAGCATTGAGCTGAGACCCTAGACAACCCACGCTCAAATCCTGAAAGAAAACAAAGTTAAAACAGATCTGTCTTACTTACCAACAATCAAAACTAAGTTTCCACAGGATCAAAGTGGTCCACACACATGTGCGCACACACACATGTGCACACACACACACACACACACTCTACATTACCCTCACAATATCAATCATATACATAAAGCAAGAAAAGCGACCAATACTCAAGAGACAAAGCAGTCAACAAAAATACAGACTTATGAGGGATCTACATGTTGGTCTTGGTCAATAAGGGCTTCAAAATAATTATGATTAACATATGGACAGTAGAGGCAGAATAGACAAAATAGATTAAAATATGAAACACCTCAAAAGAGAGTTATAATCTATAAAAATGATCATGTCTGCAGAATACAGTATGCGAAACAGGAATTGGTTGGATGGTTTTAACAGCGGAATAACCACAGCAAAAAATGAAATCAGCATATTCAAGAACAAGTTAGTAGCTATTCAAAACACAGAAATAAATTATAAACAACAAAACACAACATATGTTAGATGTGGGATGTAGTCAAACAGTCTAACAGATGCAACTGGAGTCCAGAAGGAGAGAAGGAAAAATGGGCCAGAAGCAATATTTAAATCTGTAAAGGATAAGAAATTTTCAAATTTTATAAGATATCAACCTATGGATTCAAGAAACTCAGTGAATACCAAGCGAGACAAATGCACAAACACAAAACCATATCTATGTACATTATAGACAAGAGACTAGAATCAAAAATAAAGTGAGAGAACTAAACAACAGAGGGAGAAAGGACTTATGTCTCATCCTGCTTGAAAACAACAAGAATAAAATATTACTTCTCAAGGGAAACTATGAAAGCCAATGAAATGGTACCTTTAAACTACAAAGAAAAAAGCCTATCAATGTAGAATTCTATACCCAGAAAAACTATCCTCCAAAAATAAGGAGTAACTAAATGCATTTTCAGACAAACAAAAAGTTGAAAGACTTATTAATAGACTCTATTTCAAAAAATAATAAAAGAGGTTCTTTAGGAAGGGAAAGATTCTAAATGAAAGCACAGATATATAAGAAATGAATAGATGCAAATAGTGTAAATATAAAGGAAAACAGAATATTGACAGTTTAATAGGGCTGGCTTCTTATGAGAAAGGTTTGCTGACCCCTATTCAACCCTAGTATAGAAGCTCTGGAGTGTTATCTTCCTCTAAATAGTATTGGATTTTATTCTGACAGCCAGTTAAATTGGTAGTAGACCACTTTGATCCTATGCTCAGTCCTGTCTCTCTCTTTGCAACCCCATGGACTATAGCCTACCAGGTTCCTCTGTCCATGGAATTCTTCAGGCAAGAATACTGGAGTGGGTTGCCATTTCCTTCTTCAGGGGATCTTCCTGACCCAGGGTTCAAACCCAGGTCTCCTGCATTGCAGGCAGATTCTTTACTGTCTAAGCCAACGGGGAAGCCCAAAAACATGAGGAGGATGCCCCCAAAATATATGAGGAGAATGGTAAACATAAGAATGATACCAAAAAAACAAAAAAGACACAAGTAAACAGATTCAAACTGCTTTAAGTTTTTGGACTTGGAGTAAACATGGTATAAATACAGTTGACCCTTGAACAACCTGGGGATTAGGAGTACAGATACTCTGCATAGTAGAGAATCTGTGTGTAACTTTACAGTCTCCATATCCATGATTCCATATCTCCAGTGTTAACCAAATGTGGATTGTGTAGTACTGCAGTATGCATTCATTAAAAATATCCATGTACAAGTGGAACCACACATTTCAAACATGTTATGTTAAAGAGTCAACTGTATAAATAAAGGTAGGCTTTTATAAGTCGACAAATTTTGCAATTTCTAAGGTAATCATTGAAAGCATAACATTAAAAGGTTAACCAAAAATTATCCTAGCAAAGATAAAATGGAGTAAGAAATACTTAACACAAGAATCTTTCTTGCTGAGGGAAGTATTCAGTATCTTAATCTCTGCATGGTAGTTCCACAGATACATACGGAGATAAGCATTCACTGAGTTGTAAAGATCTGTGTACCACACTGTATAACATGTATTATACATATTATAATAAATAAACAAGAAAATTATACATTATTTCTAAAGTAGAGGGCACTAAGTTACAGAATCTTTCTAAATAAAACCCATTATATTCACCAAAATTTTAATGGCCTACAGCTGTTTTCTGAAACTTTTTCCCCATAATGTATAATATGCACTAAATAACTCATTAAATGAAGTCCATGAACAATGACAATTTACTGTAGTAGCCAGGATAAAAAATATCTAATTCTCAAAGATGTAACATTTGACAACTCTTTAAGAATAAACTTGCATCTTTACAATTTTCATGTATACTTCTTTTTGTTTGTTTTTGGCTCTGCTACTTGACTTTCAGGATCCTAGTTCCCTGACCATGGATTAAATCTGGGTTCTCAGCAGTGAGAGCATGGAATCTTAACCACTGGACTGCCAAGGAGTTCCTCTGTACATGTGTTTTTAATCAATATGCCAGAAACAAGCTGGGTGTACAAAGCACATGGTAAGAATATCATATATACGTATAAAGCAATTATACGTGTATATACGTATAAAGCAATTAGGAGATGGCTATTTTGTGAAATTTTAATAATAATATTCTTTGAAGAAAACACTTCTGGAACTAGAGAATAGGTCGACTGGATCACAAGCAATAAAGAATCAATCTTGTGAGTCAGACACATACAGAACACTTCATAAACACTCTCATTTAATTCTAAATGTCCTATGCAAGATGTGTTCTTTCTTAACAAATGAAGAATTTGTAATACAGAAAGGGAGAACAACTTGTGTATAATCACAGAACTAGCAAATCTTCAAAATAAAAACTTTTAAATTCATCACTGTATAACTGCCAAGAAAATCTCTAAACAGAAGTAACTGTCTTGAGACTTCCCTGGTAGACCAGTGATTAAGAATCTGCCTTTCTATGCAGAGGACTCATATCTGATCACCCTGGTCGGTGAACTAAGATCCTATATGCCGTGGAGCAAACCCATGCATCACAACCACTAAGTCTGCATGCCACAACTACAGAGAAGCCCATGTACCGCAACTAAGACCTGACACAGATAAAAATAAATACATTTTAAAAATAGTATCTATCATTTATTTTTTAAAAAGAAACAAATGTCTTTATCAGTAAAGACTTATACATGACAAACGTGATACAAGACCTAAGAACTACACATGCGTGATAAAAATAAAAAACAATCAAAGAATAAACCAAGAAATATGACTTTATCCACAACTATAAATCTAATTGATATTTCTCTAGTGCTTAATATTTTATAGCTTAGAGACAAAATATTCAAATTAAAGAAAAGATTTAAGATCTATCACATACTACAATGTTGGAATTTTCAAACACTATGACAATTTTCAAACACTAGGACATGGAACAACAGACTGGTTCCAAATAGGAAAAGGAGTACATCAACGCTGTATATTGTCACCCTGCTTATTTAGCTTATATGCAGAGTACATCATGAGAAATGCTGGGCTGGATGAAGCACAAGCTGGAATCAAGATTGCCAGGAGAAATATCAATAACCTCAGATATGCAGATGACACCACCTTTATGGCAGAAAGTGAAGAATAAATAAAGAACCTCTTGATGAAAATGAAAGAGGAGAGTGAAAAAGTTGGTTTAAAGCTCAATATTCAGAAAACTAACATCATGGCATCCAGTCCCTTCACTTCATGGCAAATAAATGGGGAAACAGTGGGAATAGTGGCTAACTTTATTTATTGGGGCTCCAAAATCACTGCAGATGGTGACTGCAGCCATGAAATTAAAAGATGCTTACTCCCTGGAAGAAAAGTTATGACCAACCTAGACAGCATATTGAAAAGCAGAGACATTACTTTGTCAACAAAGGTCCATCTAGTCAAGGCTATGGTTTTTCCAGTAGTCGTGTATGGATGTGAGAGTTGGACTATAAAGAAAGCTGAGTGCCAAAGAACTGATGCTTTTGAACTGTAGTGTTGGAGAAGACTCTTGAGAATCCCTTGGACTGCAAGGAGATCCAACCAGTCCATCCTAAAGGAAACAGGTCCTGGATGTTCATTCGAAAGACTGATGTTGAAGCTGAAACTCCAGTATTTTGGCCACCTTATAGGAAGAGCTGACTCACTCAAAAAGACCCTGATGTTGGGAAAGCTTGAAGGCAGGAGGAGAAGGGGATGACAGAGGATGAGATGGTTGGATGGCATCACTGACTCAATGGACATGAGTTTGGGTAAACTCCGGGAGTTGGTGACAGACAGGGAGGCCTGGTGTGCTGCAGTTCATGGGGTCACGAAGAGCTGGACACAACTGAGCGACTTCACTTTCACTTTTCACTTTCATGTATTGGAGAAGGAAATGGCAACCCACTCTAGTGTTCTTGCCTGGAGAATCCCAGGGACAGCGGAGCCTGGTGGGCTGCCGTCTATGGAGTCGCAGACGACTGAAGCGACTTAGCAGCAGCAGCAGAACGTCTTTTCATGTGCTTATTAGTCATCTGTATGTCTTCTTTGGGAAAATGTTTGTTCAAGTCTTTTGCCCATTTTTTTGATTAGAATGTTTGTTTCTATGATATTGAGTTATAAGAGCTGTTTGTATATTTTAGATATTAACCCCTTTTCAGTCATATCATTTGTAAATATTTTTTTTTCCCCACTTCATAAGCTGTCTTCATTTTGTCAATAGCTTCCTTTGCTGTGCAAAAGCTTTCAAGTTTAATTAGATCCTATTTACTTTTGCTTTTATTTCTTTTGCTTTGGGTGACTGAGCTAAGGAATTATTGTGATAATTTACATCAAAGAGTATTTTGCCTGCATTCTCAATACTGTTAATTATTAAAGCAACACAAATCAAAACCACAATGAGGTATCACCTCAGAATTGTCAGAAAGACTATCATCAAAAAATCATAACAAATACTGGAGATGATGTGGAGAAAAGGGAAACCTCACACACTGTTGGCAGGAATGTAAATTGATGCAGTCACTATGGATAACAGCATAGTGGTCCCTCAGAAAATTAAAAGTAGAATTACTATATGATCCAACAATTCTACTCCTGGGTATATATCTGGAAAAAGCAAAAACAGTAATTTGAAGATACATGTGCCCCAATGTTCACAGAAGCACAATTTATAACAGCCAAGAAAAGAATTCAGCCAAGTGCCCATCAATAGATGAATGAATAAAGAAGATGTGGTATATATGCATAATGGACTATTAAAGTGAAAGTGAAGTCGCTCAGTCGTGCCCAACTCTTTGCGACCCATGGACTGCAGCCCACCAAGCTCCTCTGTCCATGAGATTCTCCAGGCAAGATTACTGGAATGGGTTGCCATTTCCTTCTCCATTCTCTGAGTAATGGAATATTACTCAGCCATAAAAAAGACTACATTATTGCCATTTGCAGCAATCTGGATGGACCTAGGTATTATCATATCAAGTAAGCAGAAAGAAAAATGCTATGTATCACTCTTCTGTGGAATCTGAAAAATAATACATGTGAATATATATGCAAACAGAAACAGACTCACAGATACAGAAAACAAACATGTGGTTACTAAAGGAAAGGGACAAATTAGCGGTATGGAATTAACAACCTACCATACATAGACTAGATAAGCCACAAGGACTTACAGTATAGCATAGGGAATTATACCCAGTATCTTATAATAAACTATAATGGAATATAATCAACAACAAAAATGAATCACTACACTGTACACCAGAAACAACATAATTTTATAAATTAATCAATACTTCAATAAAAAATTATCAGTTATTCTTTATTGAGTACATCAGAGATACATAACAAAGAGAACAAAAAGGAAGCTGAGGGAATAATGCTATGTGGACAAAAACAAAAAGAAACAGACATAAATCCTCACCGCATAAGTCTTGTTTTGTCTTTAAGTACTGCTACCTATGAAGTGCCTCAGAACTGTGCATTGAATCATGTGTGCTAAATAAATGATCATACATTTTGAGTATTTTTCAGTTTTTCCAAATATCACTATATATGTCAATTTTACAAACGTTCACATATAAAATAAATATATAAACCCCAGAAAAACAATTTAAATGATATAAAAGGTAGACAGTAAAAATTAAATCTCCCTCTTATCTCTGACCTCTAATATGTCAGCCATCTTTCAAGTAGCAAGGGAGACAACTGTGGGAGAACATTCTTAAGAACATATGAAGGCGAACACAGGTATAGTTGTGTGAAGAGAATGTGTTAGATGGAAGCCTCCCACCAGAGGGACACGCTGGCAGATTATACTTTCCCCAAAGAGTCTACAGCAGTTGTCTGACCCCATGTGATCTTCTAGAACCTTGCTACTTTCCATCAACTGACAGTCTATTCCCCTTTCCTTGATCCCAAGTGTGACTTTGTGATAGTCTTGACAAATGGAGTATGATGGAGCTGACATTATGTGCCTTTCAAGACCAGATGAGAAAAGGTAATATGGCCACATCCTGGTGCTGTCTCTAAGGATGCTTACTTTTAGAAGGCAGTCACTGTGCTGTGAAGAAGCTCAGGACACAGAAAGGTCACATACAGATGACCATCTAAGGTCTCAGGCAACTGTAATACGAGTGAGCTAGACTTCAAACAATTTTAGCCTCCAGCCTTTGAGTCTTTCAGCTGAGGTCCAACATACGCAGCAGCAGGTATAAATCATCTCTGTTGGACCCCTGACTCACAGAATCCCTGAGGATAATAAACACGCCATGAAGTTTTGGGATAATTTCTTGCACGGTCCTAATAATTGCAACAGGCTGGTTCTATAGAACCCTTCCTTGTCACACAGGCTACTGCTAAACAGCTCTACCAAAGTAAAAATAAAAACAGAAATTAGGAGAAAATCATCATAGACTGAAATCAATCCATGTATAATACAAATTCAGTTCAGTCCAGTCACTCAGCCATATTCGTCTCTTTGCGACCCCATGGACTGCAGCATGCTAGTCCTGTCCATCACCAACTTCTGAAGCTTGTTCAAACTCATGTCCATCAAGTCGGTGATACAACTGACTCATCTACCGTGTCATCCTCTATCACCATCATAATCAACCATGTCATCCTCTATCATTCCCCTCTCCTCCTGTCATCAATCCTTCCCAGCATCAGGGTCTTTTCTAAGGAGTCAGGGCTTCCAATCAGGTGGCCAAAAGTATTGGAGCTTTAGTATCAGTCCTTCCAAAGAGTATTCAGGACTATTTTCCTTTAGGATTGACTGGCTGGATCTCCTTGCAGTCCAAGGGACTCTCAAGAGTCTTCTCCAACACCACAGTTCAAAAGCATCAATTCTAGGGTGCTCAGCTTTCTTTATGGTCCAACTCTCACATCCATACATGACTACTGGAAAAACCATAGCTTTGACTAGACAAACCTTGGTAGGTAAAGTAACGTCTCTGCTTTTGTAGTACAGATACTATACATTTTAAAGTTTCTAATAGAAACATGTTTTTGGTAAACTGATGGTAATTTAGGGCATGACGGAGACAGATCTATAGGCCGGTTACAGTAAAATGAGTGGCCATGAAAACAGAATTTGAAAATGAAATAACAGTAATGAGCTTATGTCACTCCTATGTCCACACAGAGAAAGAGAGAGAACTAATAAAGTTCTATCAATGCCTTTAGCACAACAGTTTCAGAAAAATATAAAGGAAAAACTTCAATGAGATGAATATCAGATGGAAAAAAAAGCAGGCTTCGGCAACAATGAATATTTTACCTATGATATAAAAATCTTTAGGCAAAGTAATGGCTCCAACAACTAAGATGTTACAAATCACTCACTGGTAATCTCCAAACAAAACAGAGTGGTTCTCCTTGCTAGTGAAGGGATGCTGGAGAATCTAGAACTGTCCACAATGGAGATTTCTGAGACTTACAGGTACTTAATGGACATGGAAGAATAGCTAGTAAACTTTAAGCTCCTCTACTAGTGTGCAGGCTATCATGACCCACTGCACAGATTGTAAGTTGCGTAACTAGGGAACTGTTCACATAGATTAAAATATGCAGCATCAGTAACAGAAGTGCAAAGCAACTCTGACACTCTGAATGATTCCAGACCTGACACCAAGAGGAATAAATATATTACATATCCAACAGTCAATTTCTTATATTGTTTCCTATAAGTTTTCTGATATCCGAAAGTAATGATACAGAAAGTTCCTAGTAATATACTCAACTCTATTACAAATGATATTTAAGTATACAAAACATATGAAAAAGATCTAAACATATATAAAATAAATATACTAAATATATATCTTCCTGAAAGAATAAGTAGATAGCATGCTGATTACATTGAAAAATATAAAACTATTATCAACTAAAGTACACAACAAGAAAACTATGTCAGATAGCAAATGTAACATAAGCACAGTATGTGGTGAGAACAATTATGATTCATCCTCTTAGCAACTTTCAAGCATGTAACACAGTACTGTTGCCATTAGACCCCATGTTGTATATTAGCTCCCCAAAACTTACTTATCTGATAACTGAAAGCTTAACCCAATCTCCCCATCTTCCCCATCTCTTGGCCCTGCCAAAACTATTCTATTCTCTGAGTTCAGGTTTTTTTCAGATTCCACATGTAAGTGAAATCACACCATATTTGCCTTTCTCTGACTGATTTCACTTAGTGTGAAGTCTATCCATGCTATTACAAAAGGGAGGAATTCTGAAGATTAATATTCTATATTACATAAAGATTTCAAAGTCTAGAAATACCTGTGTAACAGCAGGAAGCAGACCAAAGTTTTATCCTGGAGATGCAGAAATGAGGAATTCCAGTTTCAATATGGACTATGTATTAGGTACTACTGTTTTCATAATGTTAAATTTGGGGATGTGACAATGGCATAGCAGTAATTTATGAGATTCTTAGGCTGCCTTTCTTGGTGGCTCAGATGGTAAAGAATCTGCCTGCCATGCAGGAGACCCGGGTTCCGTCCCTGGGTCAGGAAGATCCCCTGAAGAAGGGAGTGGCAACCCACTCCAGTATTCTGCCTGGAAAATTCCACAGACAGAGAAGCCTGGTGAGCCTGATGGGCTGTATGTACCCCATGGGGTCACAGAGTAGGACTCGACTGAATGACAAACACAATAGGCTCCTGAAACACAGGTAAAGTGTATCATCTACTTTCAGAAGGCTAGGAAAATAAAGAGAGAAAAAGAAAGATAAAAGAAACAAGCAAGATGTTAACAACAGGTCAATCCAGGAAAAGGGTAGGTGAAGTGAAGTCACTCAGTCATGTCCGACTCTTCACGACCCCATAGACTGTAGCCTACCAGGCTCCTTCATCCATGGGATTTTCCAGGCAAGAATACTGGAGTGGGTTGCCATTTCCTTCCCCAGGAGATCTTCCTAACCCAGGGATTGAACCCGGGTCTGCCACATTGTAGGCAGACGCTTTACCATCTGAGCCACCAGGCAGATCTCTCTCTCTTTTAATTGCTGGGTTCCAAAGGAATAGTAAGAAACGTGCCTTCTAAGGCACCTCAGTGCTATCACACTTCATTTTGTTTACTCTTCAAAGCCCCAATTTGCTTAGCTCTCCTATATAAAACTATGTGCACATTTAAATAAGTACCCTGGACCTTATTCAATAGGTCAGTGGTTTCCAAATGTTATTAAATTAGGAGGAAGGACAGTGTTGCTGGCAGGTGGAACTCCAGGCCTGTCCAGAGTCTTTTGACTGTGCACACTAAGTCGGTTCAGTCATGCCCAACTCTTTGTGACCCCACGGACTGTAGCCCACCAGGCTCCTCTGTCCATGGGATTCTCCAGGCAAGAAGGGTAGGTGGGTATTATTCTTTCACCTTTCTATAGGTTTGAAATCATTTAAATTAAAAAAAAAAAAAAAAGAGGAATGCCTTTGTTCATACTTTCAAACACATTTACAAAAACCTCAGTGGTAAAGAATCTGCCTCCAACGCGACAGACACAGAAGATGCAGGTTCAATCCATGGGTCGGGAATATGCAAAAAATGGAAGAGGAAGAGGAAATGGCAACCCACTCCAGTATTCTTGCTGGAAAAATTTCATGGGTAAAGGAGCTTCAAAGGCTACAGTCTGACACAACTGAGCACACATATGCATGTACCCACATACTACTGATGTGCTCCACTAATAATCCACTGCTGGCTTGTCAACCTCTTAATAGACCCGATTTGAATTTAGAATGTGTATTTCATAGTTACAAATCCAAACTAACAAGACTTTCCCCACTGAATAAGGCTTTTCAAACTGTACTATAATTAAACAATTTTAGCTTTAAAACTCAGTATAAATTCAGATTTATAACCAAAATATCAAAATTTTTAAAGACATAAAATACTTACACTAACTTTGAAAGCTTGTACAGTGTTATCCAGAAGAAGGATGTTGCAAACCACCTCTGTATGCTGTCTATCTCGGGCCAACTCTGATGCGCGTACATTGTAGGTTCTGCCAGCAGGCAATCGGAAACGTGAGGTCATTACTGTCCGCACAAGGTCTAGGGTGAAAAAAAAAATTAACTAAATAAAGGGATACTTGAATATATAAATTATTTATATAAAAAGATACAAAGTTATTACATACTTTTCAACAACCAGTTAAAAAGCAATTACAAATTTTGAAACACCTGGATAGGAACTGTAGGTATAAAAGAAGACACCATCTTTAGCTCATCATCTAAACTAAAATTACAATTGCCTGGAGGAGGAGCTTTATTTTGAACTGTCCATTAAGAAGACAATAAACAAACTGTTGAGGAAGCTATATTCCAACTCAAAATACATAAATTCAGGCGTAGTCAAAAAGGAGGAAGGAAAATATGCTACCTCAGGCAACTGGCCATTACTCACTGACGCAAGCATTAAAAAGACACTGCAGGATGACAACAGGAGGGAAGGTTATTTCACTCCGAGGGGCTTTCCTTTTATTCAAGCTTAAGATATGGGGGGGAAATGGGAGTTTATTAGTTTGGATTTTTAAAATATAACTATACCCTTCATCTTACCTATCTTCAAATTCAAACTAATTCTAATAGAACTATTCTTAGGAAAACAAAAGCAAATTAGAAATGTTAAGACTACAGACCTTTGCTTCTCAATTTTTTAACTTAACAGGGAACAAAAACTGCCTACCGAAAAATCCCCCGAAAAACTGGTATCGTATCATTTTTGGCATGTTATGATGTTAAAAGACAATGAAATGTAGCTTTTAAGTTCTGAAAGAAAATCATATGAAACAGAATTCTATTCCGTCAAAATATTCCCTCAAAATCAGCATTCATATAAAAGAATAAGGCTAAAGCCATTTTCAGACATTCAAGAATTTGCAGTTTAAAATCCATAAAACTTCCCTCTTTCAAAAGACAAATGGATAAAGGAAACAAACTACACTACAAATAAACACAACTCTATAGAATTCTTATTTATATATGAGTAAGCAATAAGTACTGAGAAATTTAATAAGTAAAAATTAATAATAAATTGCAATTCAAATCGATGGTATTCAATAATACTGTTGACACCATACTGCTCATGTCAAAATGATTAAAGCTAGGAGTAAATGTCAATGTTATATATGGATAAAAATTGTATAGAAGAAAATAGCTTTGGCACGCTGACAGAGATGGGCTAGCGAAGTAAAATTCACAATTAAAAGACAGTGACTGACTGGGACTTCCCTGGTGGTCCAGTGGTTAAGCATCTGCCTTCCAGTGCAGAGGAGGTGGGTTTGATATCCAGTCAGGGAGCTAGATCCCACATGCCCTGGGGCAACTAAGTCCACTCACCCCAACTAAGACCCAACACAACCAAAAATAAGAAAGTAAATAAATATAAAAAATAAAGTGGAAGAATTGAAAAAAAAAAAGACAGTGACTGGCAGTGATTTCCAGTTCCATACGTAAAGACCTCAGAAGTCCTCATTCTGTCCTAACAAGTAAAAAAAAAAGGCAGAACAGACTGGAAAATCAGCAACCGTTCCTAGACCCATAAGAGGACACAGGGAAAACTGCAAAGATTGGAGAAATAGGCAAAAACAATGAGTCACAGCTTATGGGAGCAGAGATTTGAAGCAGAAAGTGCCACAGAAACCAGCACTCAGGTAGGAAAGACTGAATTCAGCTGATAAACTGCTTGCAGCTCAATGTGGATAATTTTAAAAGTTGAAAACTTCAGGAGGTGGGGGTGGGGAGCAGTCATACCAGGACTCACACAATATTGTGAGATACAGCTCCAGCAGCAGAGTAAAGGCTAGTGTGCATTGTCAAGGATAGTGCACACTTGGAGGGGACAGTGTTGGCTTGGACAAGACACTGCACTTGAATAGGGAGCGTGCAACCACTGCTGATACTAATGGAGACAACTGATGGGGGCTGTAATGAGCTCTGGGTGGCATGCTGTGACCGTCCTTGCAAACAACTTGGCCTATACCAGCTCCTCTTGCTCTAGTGCTGTTCCCCTTTGGGACAACAGTCCCATTGCTGAGAGGGGAGAGAGAACACACTTAAAGGGAACAGAACCACCTCAGACCCAGACTTCAGGGCTTTTCCCCCAGCGCGTTAGGACGTGACTCTGTGCCCAAGAGGGCAGTGACAACCACTAAGCACAGCTCTGGCTCAAACCTGAGAACAGCTCCAGCACCTTCATCTCCAGTCTCATCTCCTACCAAGATGATAGCTGTGAGTCTACCCTGAGTGAACATGTGATCCGTGCTCACTTCAGATCCAGCTCTCCTACCAAAGTCACAGGGCATCTGCAGTGTATAGGGACACTCCCATGTCAATATACCTTCAAGACCAGGACAGATAATGTGCTTCACCCAATTTCATAGACACAGAGAGTTAACCAAAATGAAAAGAGAGAAATTTGCCTCAAATGAAAGAACACGAGAGAAAACCTTCGAAAAGAAGAAGGGGAAAAAAAAAAAACTAATGGAAGAAATAATTTACCGGATAAAGCATTCATAGTAAGAATGCTGCCTGAAATTGGGAAAAGAACAAATGAACACAGTGAGAAATCTTACAAGGAACCAGAAAATATAAAGAAGAATCAGTCAGAGCTGAAGAATACAATAACTGAAATGAAAAATACACTAGAAGGAAATTAACAGCAGACCAGGTGATACAAAAAAAAAGCATACGCACTCTGAAAGATAGAATAATGGAAATTACTCAATCAGAGGAGCAAAAACAATTTTTTCAAAAATGAGAAAGGAACCTCTAAGACAATATTAAGCATATGCTATCCACATTATTGAGGTCAAGAAGAAGAAAGAGAAAAAAGGGTTGAAAATATTTGATGAAGTTATGGTTGAAGAATTCTTGAACCTGAAGAGGGAAACAAGTATCTAGGTACAGGAAGCACAGAATCCCAAAAAGAGAAAACCAAAGAGACCAAAACAAACTGTAAGTAAAATGGCAAAAGTTAAAGACAAAGAGGATTGTTAAAGACAAAGAGGATTCTATACAGGATGCTTGGGGCTGGTGCATGGGGATGACCCAGAGGGATGGTATGGGGAGGGAGGTGGGATGGGGGTTCAGGATTGGGAACATGTATACACCCATGGCAGATTCATGCTGATGTATGGCAAAACCAATACAACACTGTAAAAAAATAAAAAATAAAATAAATAAATAAATAAAGGGAATCCTCTAGAGGAAAAGAGTCACATACAGAGGAACTCCCAATAAGGTTTTAAGTTGATTTTTCAGCAGAAATTTTGCATGCCAGGAGGGAGTAGCATGATATATTTAAAGTGCAGAAAGGGGAATAAATACAACCTAGGATACTCTACCCAGCAAGATTATCATTCAGAATTGAAGAAGAGAGAAGCAAAAACTAAAAGAATTCATCAATACTAAATCAATTCTAAAAGAAGTGGTAAAGAGCCTTCTCTAAGTGAAAAAGATAAAGCTACAAGAAGAATTTATAGAAGAGGAAAAACCACACTAGAAAAGCCAAATATATAGTAAAGGTTGTGGATCAACTATTTAAATAAGCTATTATGAAGATTAAAAGACAAAAATCATAAAATCAATCATGACTGCAAAGAACTGTTCAGGGATAAATATGATGATGTAAAATATGAATTAAAAAACACAAAATGTAGGGAAAGGGAGTTAAAAACGTAGATCTTCTAAAATGTGTTTGAACTTCTGTAACTATCAGTTTAAAACAAGTAGATATAATTATATGTCAACACATATGAATCCCATGGTAACCATAAATAAAAAACCTACAATAGATACAGGAAATCAGAATGAAAGGAACACAAGCATACCACTAAATAAAATAAAATCACAATGGAAGAAATGATACTAAGAAGAACACAGAATAACAACTCACAGAAAACAACAAAAATGCCAAGAAGTATTTATCTAACAATAATCATTTTAAATGTCAACTGACCAAAACTCCAATCAAAAGACATAGGTGTTGGATAGACCTAGAGAGTGAAGTAAGGCAGAAAAAGTGACCTACAGAGTGAAGGTCACTGATAAGTCAGAAAGAGACAAACATATATAGAATATTAAGGCATATATGTGGAATCTATAAAAATGGTATAAATGACCTTGGTTGCAAATTAGAAATAAACTCACAGACATAGAGAACAAATGAATAGATGCCAAGGGGGAAAGGGGTGGGATGGAAGGAACTGGGAGATTGGGACTGACACATATACACTATCAATACTGTGTATAAAACAGATGACTGATGGGAACATACTGCATGGCACAGGAAACTCTACTTAATGCACCATCGTGTCCTAAATGGGAGGGAGATCCAAAAGGGAGTTGATACATGTATACGTATGGCTGATTCATTCTATGTAGTTGATGCTAAGACGACACTGCAAAGCAACTATAATGCAATACAAACTACTTTAAATTTAAAAAGGAAAAAAAAGATGAGGTGACTGATTAGATTAAAATGACCTATCTACGTGCTGCTTATAAGAGACTTACTTCAGAGCTAATGACACACAAAGACTGAAAGTGAGGGAATGGAAAAACATATCCCAAGCAAATGAAATGAAAAGAAAGCTGGGGGAACTAGACTTGAAAATAATCTATAACAAAAGACAAAGAAGGGTATTATATAATGATAAACAGATCAATACAAGTGGATGGAACATTTGTAAGTATATATCTCCTGGTATAGGAACACGTAAAAGCAAATATTAACAGATATAAATGGAGAAATTGACAACATAATACAATAATAGTAGGGAACATTAATACCCAACTTGCATCAAAGGACAGATCAATCAGTCAGAAAATCAGTAAGTAAACAGTCATCTTAAATGACACATTAGACCAGACTTAGTAGATATCTATAGGATATTTCATCTGAAAATAGTGGAATACATATTATTTTCAAGTACACATGGAACATTCTCCATGACAGATCACATTCTAGGCCACAAAATAAGTCCCAACAAATTTAAGAGGACAGAAATTATAGGAAGCATTTTTTCTAACCAAAACATATTAAACTACAAATTAACTAGAGAGGGAAAAAATGGGAAAACACAAACATGTGGAGACTAAACAACATGCTATTAAAAAAAACTACTGGGTCAATGAAGAAGTCAAAGAGGAAAACAGAAGATACCTGGAGATGAATAAAAATTAAAACCCAACTTTCCAAAATCTATGGCACACAGGAAAAACAATTCTAAGAAGGAAGTTTAGGGCAAACACCTCAAGAAACAAACCAAAAAAACCTTCAAATAAACAACCTAAGTTACATGAAATTAAAAGACGTTTGCTCCTTGGAAGAAAAATTATGACCAACCTAGACAGTATATTCAAAAGCAGAGACATTACTTTGCCGACTAAGGTCCGTCTAGTCAAGGTTCTTCCTGTGGTCATGTATGGATGTGAGAGTTGGACTGTGAAGAAGGCTGAGCACCGAAGAATTGATGCTTTTGAACTGTGCTGTTGGAGAAGACTCTTGAGAGTCCCTTGGACTGCAAGGAGATCCAACCAGTCCATTCTGAAGGAGATCAACCCTGGGATTTCTTTGGAAGGACTGATGCTAAAGCTGACACTCCAGTACTTTGGCCATCTCATGCGAAGAGTTGACTCATTGGAAAAGACCCTGATGCTGGGAGGGATTGGGGGCAGGAGGAGAAGGGGAGGACCGAGGATGAGATGGCTGGATGGCATCGCGGACTCGATGGATGTGAGTCTGAGTGAACTCCAGGAGCTGGTGACGGACTGGGAGGCCTGGCTTGCTGCGATTCACGGGGTCGCAAAGAGTTGGACACGACTGAGTGACTGAACTGAACAGAAGTTACTTATAAAAAGAGCAAAATCCAAAGATAGCAGAAGGAAGGAAATAATAAGGATCACAGGAAATAAATAAATGGAGACCAAAATAAAAATCAATAGAAAACATCAATGAAACCAAGAGCAGCGTCTTTTTATTTTTTATTTTTTGAAAAGATAAAATTGATGTCTTTAGTCAGGCTCACCAAGAAAAAGAGAGCCTAAATAAATAAGAACTGAAACAGGAAAAATTACAACTGACCTCAGAGATACCAAAAAACCATAAGAAAACACTACAGATATTTACATGCCAACAAACTGGACAACCTAGAAGAAATGGATAAATTTCTAAATACAATACAATTTCTAAAACATACAATCTTCCAAGACTGAATCAATCCAAACATACCTGCCTGCCAATGCAAGAGACGCAAGAGACACGTGTTCAATCTTCCTGGGTCAGGAAGATCCCCTGGAGGAGAGCATGGCAACTCACTCCAGTATTCTTACCTGGAGAATCCCATGGACTGAGGAGCCTGGCAGACTACAGTCCATAGGGTTGCAAAGAGTCGTACATGACTAAAGCGACTTAGCATGCACACATGCTTTGTATATCCTTTATTCAACTGCTACTGACCTGCTACAAAGACTGAACTACAATATGATATTCATTGTGAACTAGGAACACAGGAATTGAATTGGAACCATTCTGTGTATCAAAATTACTTCTCTGAGGCTTTTCATTTTCTGTTACTTAATATTTTACATCTCATTATCCTATTTATACATTGTATCATTTAAAGTACTATGTGCCTGTGTGTCTGTGAGATACAGACACATAAGGGACTAAGGCCCCTGAAGAGTTCCTTAATCCTGCGCCTTCAATACACCTGCTTACTCATGTTAACTTGTCAGCAGCCCCAGTTACTAGACACAGCATTATATGCTAGATACACACACACACACACACACACACATATATATCTCTAGATCTCTGCCCTCAATGAGCTCACAGTCTAGTTGGGAAAGAGACTTTAAATAACTCAGTGAAACAGTAATACTAAAAAAAGATATAAACAAACTGTCCCAGTGACTCCAAGAACTACTTCTCTTCTGTCTGTAGCTCATTACCTAAGTACTAGAAACAACTTCAGCAGCCACTAGTTCTTTCCCTCTCTTCCCCTCTTCATTTTGTAAACTTCCAAAAATAAATCCAATCCTTCGTGTACCAACAGTCAATGAAAAAAAAATTTTCTTGTCTAAAAAGGGCCAGTCATGTAGTCTATGTCGTATCATTTTGGTGGCTCTGGTGTTCCCCTCTTATTCACTCAGCAAAATGAATGAATATTAACTAGGGGTTTAATGTAGAGCATTTTTAGAAGGAAAAAAGAGAGAATGCTGGGCTCTAGAGTTTTGATCCTTCCTTTAGAAAGCAACTACTTCAGGAAAGTAGTTTTCTTTGCAACTGACCACAAACAATAGAGTTGATAGCATATAAATGTTTAATGAAATGTTTCAATCTATAATTTGAAACTCACTGGCTATGAAATCAAATTAGTGGACCAAACACTGATGTTTTTAACAAAATAGAATAGCATAAAAGAGAAGCTATCAAGAGCATGATATACAAGGTACCTCTTAATTAAGTGAAGTGAACTGAAGTCGCTCAGTCGTGTCTGACTCTTTGCAGCCCTGTGGACTGTAGCCTGCCAGGCTCCTCTGTCCATGGGATTCTCCAGGCAAGAATGTTGGAGTGGGTTACCATTTCCTTCTCCAGGGGATCTTCCCGACCCAGGGATTGAACCCAGGTCTCCCACATTGGAGGCAGACGCTTTAACCTCTGAAGTGCAAATAGTTAGAAAACTATTGACTTTACATTTCCTAATACCACCATCCAATCCTATTTATTCTCTCATGTTTTCATGGGTCCTTTCTGTTTGTTGTAAAGAACTGATTCTTAGTCTTTTACAAATAAAGTTAGATTAAAAGAGAAGGTCGCCTGCAAAGGGTTCAAGACTAAAAAATACCAACTATGGGAAGTAACACTGATTAATAGTTAAAACTGTGGGCTCAGAAATCAGAATGTTTCAAGGCTCAAATCCCTATTACTTTTATGACCTTGATAGCTGCCAAACTGCTGTGCCTCAGTTTCCTCATTTATAAAATGAGCTGCTATGAGGATTAAATAAGATAACAAGAAGCCTTTAGCACAGTACCTGACATTCAGAAATATCTAGTGTTAGCCATATTATCATCATTATTAGGTAATACCTCTCTAAATACTAAAAACTGACTTTAAGAAATTTGGAAACGCACGTGCTTTAATTAAAATATTCTAGTTACATCAGAATTAAAACAGTATTATTAAAAGCCTCAGAAACTTAATATCCAAGAAACAACAGTAATCCAGTTGGATGGAACACAATTCATCAGAGGAACAGCAACCATTGTAGGTGGAAAGATACTAAAAACTACTGTGGAGGAATTTGCATTAATTTGGGCAAAGGTCACATCGTCCAGAGGTCAGCAAACTATGGCCTACAGACCAAACCTGTTCACTGTTTTGGGGTCACGAGGTAAGAATGATTTTTCATATGAACATTCTCAATTGACCCAATGATAGGGGATACTAACTTTGAACCCTACTGAAGGTAAATATTATCCTATAAAAAAGAATTATATTCTTCTCATTATTAGACTAAATACAACAAAATATTATATTCAATTACTGTATTTTGATTTCACCAATAAAACTCTGAAATTTATAAAAAATAAAACTCTCAAGTTAAATGTCTATATGTTAGATATACAGGGAAGCAACATGACTATATCAACAAATAAAAGAAGGTAAAAGCTCCTGCCCTTATGCAGCTTCTTTCTAATGAGGAAAGAAAAAAGTTACATGGTAGAAAGCAGAGAATATTCGAGCGAGCAGAGAGCAATTTTAGATGCAGTACTCAGGGGAGGCATGACTGAGAAGGTCATTTTTGGCAGACTTGAAAGGGAGTGCAAGAGTGAGTCATATGGATACTCTGCCTGGAGCACGTGCCTTGAAATGTGTTCCAGGCAGAAGGAAGAACCGCACGAAGACCTGATGTAGAAGCACACACGTAGAAGCCTGTCCCCGGAAGAGCAAAGAAGCCAGTGCACGCTGCGAAAAGTAGACAAGGAGAGTAGTCAGAGAGCGAGCAGGAGCTGCAGGCAACGTAGGGCTTTGGTGGCCGTGGTAAGAAACCTCAGCTTTTTTACTTCTAAGTAAGACAGGACCTTGCGCAAAAGAACCCAGTCACCCTCTTCTTACACGACAAGTTCATGAATTTTCACCTTGCTTCTTTTCCTACTGATGTGTTGGATACAAAAAGCTTAGACTATGTCATAAGCATGCTACTGCACTAACCGAAAAGTCAGTTAATGTCTGTAATATTACAAATTGGCAAGAAAAAAAAAATTAAGACCCTATCAGAAAAATGAACAAAAAACTTAGTATTTCCAATAAGAAATGAAATCAGTAATTTGTTTTAAAAGCCTAGCTACACTATCACTAAAAGAGATATTCTAATTAAAGATATCTTAATTAGGTAAAGTGTAAATAGTCAGAAAATTATTTTAAATACTTAAATTAGTTAAATATTGTTTAACTATTAAAACAAAATAAAACAAACTCATTTATCACTGTCCTCTAGGGAAACTAGTAGTAGTAAAAATTCCTTCAGGTCTACAATCCTGTATCCGAAACCTCTGGTTTCAAAACACTTTCAGAAGTGTTTTGAACTTCAGAATAGTTAAATTATAAAGAGGTGCACAGCTACCTTAGATTAAGTAACATTCTTGGTTGGGTCTGTCTGTATTAGCCACAGTTATTAAAATTTCTTTGGAAAACCTTAAGAATGTTCACTCTAAGGACTTCATTGGTGCCCAGTGATTAGGAACTCGCCTTCCAATGCAAGTTCAATCCCTGGTCAAGGAACTAATATCCCACATGCCACAGGGTGGGCATCTGGGCCCACGCCCCACAACTAGAGAGAAGCCTGCATGCTGCAACTAAAGAGGTTGACACACCACAATGAGAGCTCATGAGCCACAACTAAGACCCGTCACAGTGAAATAAATATTTTTTTAAAAGAGAATGTTCACTCTATGGGGAATAATGTATAACAACCTAACATCAGTACAGGTCAAGTATGACTGCCAAATTAATTACAAAAACTTCTGTAATTCAAAAACCATAAAAATAACCAGATGCAAGGTGGGTCACAATATCAGATCACTTGGGGAAACTTTTCCAAATCAAAAAACCCTTTCCACTGAAGATTCCCCATTTCCCCATTAGATTGTGTAGTAAGTCACTAGGACTGACACAAGTATGGATTGGGCATACTACACAATTTGGAAATTCTTGAAGTTTGTGAAATATTTTATAATTCACAAGAAGTATCTTGAAAACTGAAAAAAAGAAAAAAAGAAGAATACCAACTTATTTTAAAGACTGAAATTTCCCAAATATTAATCTCCTTGGAAAATTCTATTCACTTGAAGAGTGAAAACTGAAAGTGAAAATGTTAGCCACTCAGTTGTGTCTGACTCTTTGCAACCCCATGGACTATGTAGCCCACCAGGACTATGTAGCTCCTTTGTCCATGGAATTCTCCAGGCAAGAATACTAGAGAGGATGGACACTCCCTTCTCCAGGGGATCTTCCCTACCCAGAGATCAAACTTCAGTCTCCACACTGCAGGCAGATTCTTTACCATCTGAGCCACCAGTAGTCTATATTAATGAGCACATATCACATTGAAGGCATTATAAGTACCATGTAATACCAGTAGAGAGGCTTAAATAGGTGGACAAGGGGCTGACTATGGGTTTAGATTTTACTTTACAAGTAGATGGAAAGGAAATAACAAAATTCTGAGCAGAAGTATCAAGTGGTCAGATGTGCATGTCAGATCACTCTGGTAGTAATAAAGAGGATGGATTAAAAGGGCAACACCAATGGCGGAATGCACCTTAAGTAGACTATTATAAAAGTCCAGATAAGATACAATGACCTTTCCAAAAAAATCACCTGTAAAGTTGTGCCCAAGCATCATCCTGCCAAGTGGTGATAGGGCTACAAGACAGCACCATGAGGGCAGAAAGAGAAACTGAACAGTGATGAGAGGCAATCCAGACAGGCGATAAGAAAATGATATCCATTTTAGAGTGCCAGGCAATAGGCAGTGACCCAGGGAAGCGGAGCCCGAGCTGTAGAGAGCAGATAAGCAGGTGGTACCCCAGCCGTCAGAAACACACATTAGGGAAACATGTCTTATTTCATGGTTCTTAAGAAAAGGCTTACAGCACAGTACAGAGCTCCAGTTATAATACTGGAGTTCACGAATTCAAAAACAGGAGACAGAAAATAGGACAGCAGCAGAAAAGACACAGGTTCAGTACTCAAATTAACCTACTTTCAAAACCTAAATCCATTATTTTCTAGCTGTGAAGGTCTAGACAACTCAGCTTTTTGAGCCTCAGCTTCTCTATCTATAAAAAGCAGATAACACTACCTATTGCACAGGGTTGGTAGGAGAACGAAATGTGACCTCATACATTAAAACATCTGGGAGAGTTCAAGGAATATTAGTTTTATCCTTTTCTTCTTATAAAAAGATAAGTTACTGCGTTGTTTCATCTAAGCTACAGAAATAAGAGTCTTTTGCTTGGCCACAAGGTCTGAAAGCTTACCCAAAGGGGCACTGTGCTGTGCTTAGCTGTTCATTCGGGTCCAACTCTGCAGTCCCACGGACTGGAGCCCTCCAGGCTCCTCTGTCCCTGGGGATTCTCCAGGAAAGAACACTGGAGTGAGTTGCCATGTCCTCCTCCAGGGGATCTTCCCAACTCAGCGCCTGAACCCAGGTCTCCTGAAATGCAGATGGATTCTTTACCATCTGAGCCACCAAGGAAGCCCAAGAATACTGGATTGGGTAGTCGATCCCTTCTCCCGGGGATCTTCCAAAGCCAGGAATCAAGCTGTGGTCTCCTGTACTGCAGGCTGATTCATTACCAGCTGAGCTACCAAGGAAGGCCAAGGAGGCATTAGAGGACTTCAGGTAAAGAAAGTAAGGCTGGTCACTGATGCAAAATGCCTCACAGGAGCTCCAGTCCATACTGAGGTGAAAGTAAATGAGTTACACAAGTAAAAGAATCTAAAAAACTAGAGTAGAGTATAAGTTTAAATAATTAGGATCAGCTAGCCTAAGAGTATACCCACACAATAGAACATGTCACTGTATTTAAATAAGGAAGGAAAAACGTGGGAAGCTCTCTGAATACTGAGTCAAAGGCTCTCCAAGGTATGTTTTAAATGAAAGAATTACTATATAAAACATTAATACAGTGGGCTACCATCTACATACAAAGATAGGGGAAAACAATAATTTACATTTTTATTTTATTTCTCTTTGCATAAATACTGGTAAAATATACAAAAGCAAAAGTGGTTACCTATAGAGAGCAGGGATGGGAGAGACAGACATAAGAGTAGTATTGAGACTTCTAATTATATGCTTTTTTATATTATTTTGAAATTTGAATGAAGTAGCCATACTTAACAATTATCTAACAAAAGGGCAATACACATATTTAATTAATAGCAAAAGTAACAATGACCCCTGAGTAACTCCAGAACTCACTGTAAGATGGCAATCATTTGAAATGGGTGTAGGGAGTTGGCTCAGTTGTCTACCAAAGTTCATTCAGGACATTTTTTTTATTGCAGCTGTTGCTATGTAGTTTCTCTTACCTATTTTCAAATAATTACTACAGTTTCTTTCTCTTAATCCCCCCAAAATATTAAGGTACATGTAATCTTAAAAAAAAAAAAGATATTTTTTCAGGAATTCCACAGCGTCCAGTGGTTAGGATTTGGCACTTTCACTGCCAGGACCTGGGTTTGATCCCTGACTGGAGAACTAAGATCTTGCAAGACAAGTGGCACAACCAAAAATTAAGATATTTTTCTTGATTCTGTTCCCTATTCCTCTCTGACCTAAGAGATCTTCCTTCTTCCCCTTACGACCAAATTTCTTAGTGTCATCTAGTCTACATTCACTGCTATGTCTAGTTTCCTCTATTTACTTTCATCACATCCTTCTACTGTAACTCTTCTGCTACAATGAATCTCAAACTTTACTATACCTGAGAATAACTGTAGCAGCAGCAGCAGCACAGCATTTAAGCAGGTTTCCTGGTGGTAACCTCCACATTCTTCACCTACCCTTTAAAAACTCTATGCAGTCTGAAAAGAAACCTGCAGAATTGATATTTTTATTCAGTAGCTCACTTGATTCTGGTACAGGTGGTCTGCCTAAACACCTGAAAACCAATTAGCTAAGGTCATAATATGCTGTTGTTTAGTCCCTAAGTCATGTATAATTATTTTGCAACCCCATGGATTGTAGCACAATAAGCTCTTGCGTCCATGGGATTTCCCAGGCAAGAATACTAGAGTAGATTGCCATTTCCTTCTTTCCTCCATTTCCTTCTTTTCAACCCAGGGATTAAACTTGCATCTCCTGCACTGGGAGGTGGGTTCTTTACCACTGAGTCACCAGTCATCAGGATCATAACCACCTTCCCTCAAATTCAAAGCACTTTGGATTTCATCTCTCTCTCTGTAGAATCTGACACCTTACACTAACTTCTTCCATCACCTTCCCCCACACAATTGGACTCTTCTCTCTTTGCTGAGAGCCCTTATCCTTTACATGATGCTGGAGGGGCCCTCACAGTGGCCTTTGTCCTAACTTTACACACACTTCATAAGCAGTACAAGTCACATCCACTGCTTCAACTACCATCTATATAACACTAAATTCTGACACTTTGATTTCCCAAGAATTTTCAGGAAGTTGGAGGTTACGAAGTCAGTACAGGAGGAAGAAGATGCTTCAACATCATGCACATCTGAATCCAAAGTATCTGTTATTTACATGGTAATACATCCACAGTCACACATCTTTCTGAATTTCATCATTGTTATGCTAGGGGATAACACCTTGAAAACTAGGGATAACACCTTTCTGACAATTTTTGTTTGGATTAAATAAGGAAAATAAAAAGATTAAATGAGAATTCTCCTTCCCTTCCTAGCTCAGACTTGACAGCATGCCCTGTGGACCCCATGCCACGGGCCTGAGGTAGAGGGCAGGAAACAACTAACCTGGGGCAGAGGGACTGGCACCTACAAGGGGGCTGAGCAAATAAGCAAGTGTACTAAGGATAATGGAGCCAATCTCTCACTGCTGAAGACGAGACTTAAAAATATAGAAAAGGGACAACTGGAAAGAACTCTCGAGTGTTGGACTGGAAATGGATTATCAGTGTGAACTTTTGAATATCAGTTCAGTTGCTCAGCCATGTCCAACTCTTTGTGACCCCATGGACTGCAGCATGCCAGGCCTCCCTGTCCATCACCAACTCCTGGAGCTTGCTCAAACTCATGTCCATTGAGTCAGTGATGCCATCCAATCATCTCATCATCCTCTGTCGTCCCCTTCTCCAGACTGCAGTCTGTCCAGCATCAGGGTTTTTTCAAATGAGTCAGTTCTTCTTTTAAATATATATACATAGTTAGATGAAGAAAGAGATTCAAATGTGTATACAAATACGTATATGTATATTCAAATGCATATATATATGTATGTATTTCCCAGCTCTGTCTGCTCAAAATTCTCCAAGCCAGCCTTCAACAGTATGTGGACCAAGAACTTCCTGATGTTCAAGTTGGACTTAGAAAAGGCAGAGGAACCAAAGGCAGAGATCAAATTTCCAACATCCGTTGGATCACAGAAAAAGCAAGAGAATGCCAGAAAAACATTTTTGCCTCACTGACTATTCTAAAGCCTTTGTGTGGATCATAACAAACTGTAGAAAATTCTTAAAGAGGTGGGAATAACAGACCACCTTACTTGCCTCCTGAGAAATCTGTATGCAGGTCAGGAAGCAACAGTTAGAACTGGACATGAAACAATGGACTGGTTCCAAATTGGGAAAGGAGTACATCAAGGGTGTATACTGTCACCCTGCTTATTTAACTTATATGCAGAGTACATCATACAAAATGCCGGGCTGGATGAAGCATAAGGTGGAATCAAGACTGCCAGGAGAAATATCAATAACCTCAGATATGCAGCAGAGAAGGCAATGGCACCCCACTCCAGTACTCTTGCCTGGAAAATCCCATGGATGGAGGAACCTGGTGGGCTGCAGTCCATGGGGTCGCCAAGAGTCGGACACGACTGAGCGACTTCACTTTCACTTTTCACTTTCATGCACTGGAGAAGGAAATGGCAATCCACTCCAGTGTTCTTGCCTGGAGAATCCCAGGGACAGGGAAGCCTGGTGGGCTGCCGTCTATGGGGTCACATAGAGTCGGACACGACTGAAGCGACTTAGCAGCAGCAGCAGATATGCAGATGACGTCACCCTTATGGCAGAAAGCAAAGAGAAACTAAAGAGCCTCTGGATGAAAGTGAAAGAGGAGAGTGAAAAAGCTGGCTTAAAACTCAACATTCAGAAAACGACAATCATGGCATCCAGTTCCATCACTTCACGGAAAATAGATGGGGAAACAGTGGAAACAATGACAGCCTTTATTTTCTTGGGCTCCAAAATCACTGCAGATGGTGAATGCAGCCATGAAATTAAAAGATGCTTGCTTCTTGCAAGAAAAGCTAAATAAACCTAGATAACATATTAAAAAGCAGAGACATTACTTTGCCAACTCAGGTCCATATAGTCAAGGCTATGGTTTTTCCAGTAGTATGTATAGATGGTGAGAGTTGGACCATAAAGAAAACTGAGCACCGAAGAATTGATGCTTTTGAGCTGTGGTGTTGGAGAAGACCCTTGAGAGTCCCTCGGACTGAAAGGAGATCAAACCAGTCAATCCTAAAGGAAATCAGTCCTGAATATTCACTGAAAGAACCACTGCTAAAGCTGAAGCTCCAATACTTTGGCCACCTGATGAGAAGAACTGATTCACCAGAAAAGACCCTGATGCTGGGACAGACTGAAGTCTGGAGAAGGGGACGACAGAGGATGAGATGGGTGGATGGCATCACCAACTCAAGGGACATAAGTATGAGCAAGCTCCGGGAGTTGATGATGGACAGGGAAGCCTGGCGTGCTGCAGTCCATGGGGTCACAAACAGTCAGACACAACTGAGCAACTGAACTGATAACTGATTTACAATGTAGTTTAAGTTTCAAGTGTACAGTACAGTGATTCAGTTTTATATATGTGTGTGTGTGTGTTAAGTCACTCAGTTGTGTCTGACTCTTTGTGACCCCATGAACTGTAGGTTGCTAAGCTCCTCTGTCCATAGAATTCTCCAGGCAAGAATACGGAAGTGGGTAAACATTTCCTTCTCCAGGGGATCTTCCTGACCCAGGGATCAAACCCGGGTCTCCTGCATTGCAGGACAATTCTTTACTCTGTGAGCCACCAGGGAAGTCCCTTTGTTCTTTTTCAGATTCTTTTTGCTTACAGGTTATTACATATCATTGAGTACAGTTCCCTGTGGTATACAGTAGGTCCATATCAGTTACCTACTTTATACATAGTAGTTTATACAAAGGGGTTTTTCTAGTGGCTCAGTCGGTAAAGAACTGACTGCAATGCAGGAGACCCAAGTTCAATCCCTGGGTGGGGAAGATCCCCTGGAGAAGGGAATGGCAACCCACTCCACCAGAGTTTCAGAGAATAGCAAGGAGAGATAGGAGCTTCTTAAATGAATAATGCAAAGTTATAGAGGAAAACAAGAGAATGGGAAAGACTATAGTGATTTCTTCAAGGAAACTGGAGATATCAAATGAACATTTCGTGCAAACACGGACACAATAAATGACAGAAATGGTAATGACCTAACTGAAGTAGAAGAAATTAAGAAGAGGTGGCAAGAATACACAGAAGAACTACACAAAAAGGTGTTAACAACCTGGATAACCACAATGGTGTGGTCACTCATCTAGGGCCAGATATCCTTGAGTGTGAAGTCAAGTAGGCCTTAGGAAACATTACTATGAACAAAGATAATGGAGGTGATGGAATTCCAGCTGAGCCATTTAAAATCCTGAAAGATGATGCTGCTGAAGTGCTGCACTCAATATGTCAACAAATTTGGAAAATACAACAGTGGCCACAGAACTGAAAAAGGTCAGTTTTCATTCCAATCCCAAAGGGCAATGCCAAAGAATGTTCAAACTACTGTACAATTGCACTCATTCCACATGGTAGCAAGGTTGTGCTCAAAATCCTTCAAGCTGGCATCAGCAATACATGAACCGAGAACTTCCAAATATACAAGCTGGGTATACAAGCTGGATTTCGAACAGGCACAGGAACCAGAGATCAAATTGCCAACATTCATTGGATTATGAAGAAAGAAAGGTAATTTGAGAAAAACATCTACTTCTGCTTCATTGACTGCTAAAGCCTTTGACTGTGTGGATTACAACAAACTGTGGAAAATTTTTAAAGAGATGGGAATACAAGACCACCTTACCTGTCTCCTGAGAAATCTGTATGTGGATAAAGAAGCAACAGACACAGAACAACTGACTGGTTCAAAATTGGGAAAGGAGTATGACAAGGCTGTATATTGTCACTCTGCTTATGTAACTTCTATGCAGAGTCTATCACGCGAAACACCAGGCAAGATGAATCACAAGTGGGAATCAAGATTACCAGAAGAAATATTAATAATCTCAGATATGCAGATGATACCACTAAATAGCCTCTTGATGAAGGCAAGAAAGAAGAGATGAAAAAGATGGCATGAAACTCAGCATTAAAAACACTAAGATCAATTCTGGTTTCCTCGGTGTGTATGCCCAGCAGTGGGATTGCTGGGTCATAAGGTAGTTCTATTTGCAATTTTTTAAGGAATCTCCACACTGTTCTCCAAAGTGGCTGTACTAGTTTGCATTCCCACCAACAGTGTAGGAGGGTTCCCTTTTCTCCACACCCTCTCCAGCATTTATTGCTTGCAGATTTTTGGATCGCAGACATTCTGACTGGTGTGAAGTGGTACCTCATTGTGGTTTTGATTTGCATTTCTCTAATAATGAGTGATGTTGAGCATCATTTCATGTGTTTGTTAGCCATCCGTATGTCTTCTTTGGAGAAATGTCTATTTGAGACACAATGTTCATCGCAGCACTGTTTATAATAGCCAGGACATGGAAACAACCTAGACGTCCATCAGCAGATGAATGGATAAGAAAGCTGTGGTACATATACACAATGGAGTATTACTCAGCTGTTAAAAAGAATACATTTGAATCAGTTCTGATGAGATGGATGAAACTGGAGCCGATTACACAGAGTGAAGTAAGCCAGAAAGAAAAACACCAATACAGTATACTAACACACATATATGGAATTTAGAAAGATGGCAATGACGACCCTGTATGCAAGACAGCAAAAAAGACACAGATGTGTATAACGGACTTTTGGACTCAGAGGGAGAGGGAGAGGGTGGGATGATTTGGGAGAATGGCATTGTAACATGTATACTATCATGTAAGAATCGAATCGCCAGTCTATGTCCGACGCAGGATACAGCATGCTTGGGGCTGGTGCACGGTGATGACCCAGAGAGACGTTATGGGGAGGGAGGTCGGTGGGGGGTTCATATTTGGGAACGCATGTACACCCGTGGTGGATTCATGTCAATGTATGGCAAAACCAATACAGTATTGTAAATTTAAATAAAGGGGAAAAAAAAAAAAACACCCAAAACTAAGATCATGTCATCCAGTCCCACTGCTTCATGGCCTATAGAATGGGAAAAAGTGGAAGCAGTGACAGATTTTATTTTCGTGGCCTCCAAAATCACTGCTGACAGTGACCCTAGCCATGAAATTCAAAGACGCTTGCTCCTTGAAAAGAAACCTATGACAAACCTTGCTATTGTTCTAAGTCATGTCCAACACTCTGTGACCCCATGGACTGCAGAACGCCAGGCCTCCCTGTCCTTCACTAACTCCTGGAGTTTGCTCAAACTCATGCCCATTGAGTCAGTGATGCAATCCAACCATCTCATCCTCTGTCGCCCCTTTCTCCTCCTGCCCTCAATCTTTCCCAGCTCAGGGTGTTTTCCAATGAGTCAGCTCTTCACATCAAATGACCTAAATGCAAAACCTAGACAGTGTATTAAAAAGCAAAGACATCACTTTCCCGACAAAGGTCCATATAGTCAAAGCTATAGTTTTTCCAGTAGCCATGTACGGAGAAGATTGAGCACAGAAGAGTTGATGCTTTAGAACTGTGGTGCTGGAGAAGACTCCTGAGAATCCCTTGGACTGCAAGGAGATCCAACCAGTCCATCCTAAAGGAAATCAACTCTGAATATTCACTGGAAGGACTGATGCTAAAGCTGAGGCTCCAATACTTTTGGCCACCTGATGCGATGAGCTGCTAACTCATTGGAAAAGACCCTGATGCTGGGAAAGATTGAAGACAAGAGAGAAGAGGGAGGCAGAGGATGAGATGGTTAGATAGCATCACCGTCTCAATAGACATGAATTTAAGCAAAATCCAGGAGACAGTGAGAAGAAGGCAATGGGACCCCACTCCAGTACTCTTGCCTGGAAAATCCCATGGACGGAGGAGCCTGGTAGGCTGCAGTCCATGGGGCTGCCAAGAGTCGGACACGACTGAGCAACTTCACTTTCACTTTTCACTTTCATGCCTTGGAGAGGGAAATGGCAACCCACTCCAGTGTTCTTGCCTGGAGAATCCCAGGGATGGGGGAGCCTGGTGGGCTGCCGTCTATGGGGTTGCACAGAGTCGGACACGACTGAAGTGACTTAGCAGCAGCAGCAGCAGCAGGAGACAGTGAAGGACAGAAGAGCTTGGTGTGCTACAGTCCATGAGGTTGCAAAGTAGGACACAACAAGACTGAACAAGTGTTACAAGTGTGTAACTTCTAATTTATCCCTGTCCCTGCCTCCTTTCCCCTTTTGATAACACTAACCACACATAGTACTTCCCTGGTGATACTGAATGATATTTGTCTTTCTCTGTCTGGCTTACTTTACTTAGCATGACCATCTCTAGGTCCATCCATATTGCCACCAATGGCATTAATTTCTTTCTTTGCTATGGGCTGAGTAATATCCTATCATATATATGTACCACACCTTCTTTTTCCATTCATCAGTCAATGGACATTTAGGCTGCTTCCATGGCCAGGTAAATAGTGCTTCAATGAACACTGAAGTGCAGATATCTTTTCAAATTACGGTTTTCTCCACAATATATGCCCAGGAGTTGGACTGCTGGATCATATGGTAGTTCTATTTTCAGTCCTTTAAGGAACCTCCATACTGTTCTCCATAGTGGCTATACCAATTTACATTTTCACAATGTTGTAGGGATCCTTTTTGTCCACATTCTCTCCAGCATTTATTATTTGTAGATCTTTTGATGATGGCCATTCTGACTGGTGAAAGGTAATATCTCATTGTATTCAGTTGTTTTGATTCATATTTCCCTAATAATTGGTAATGCTGAGCTTCTTTTCAAGTGCCTGTCAGTCATCTGTGTGTCTTCTTTGAAGAAGAAGGTCTATGTAGGTATTTTGCCCAATTTTTGATTGGGTTTTTTTTTAATACTGAGTTGTAGGCATCTGGAATTTTGAAGCTACTGCTATGTCAATGCTGATCTCCTGATTCGGGAGTTTTGTAAGAGACTGCCCATGTTTGTAGAGACTACTCCATGTCCCAGGTTATTTAGGAATGATAGGCATCACGTCTGCAACTTGCTCTGAGATGGTTCAGGAAAGTCTACTTAGATGAGAAGTGGTACATTCCTCTGAAATGGTTATAAGTAGAGATGAAAATGAGAGACCCAAAATAAGATGATTAGGTAGTTTCACTGAAATTTGAGAATTCAATAACAGAGAAGGAAAGGGTTGACGACAATGTCAAGGTTCCTTCTCTGGGCACCTGAAAGAGAAGGCTTCACTGCAACCCCTAGAGTGAGCCAAGTACAAGATGTGCAGGCTTATATTCTGTTTACACACAATATATATGTAGTACTGTGTCCAAAACTGGTTGAGGTTCATGTGTAGAGATGATAGAGCTTATGGGTCATAAGCCCTCAATCTTGCTGTGAAACTAAAAGTGCTATGAAGAGTCAAGTCTTACAAAAAGTATTTTTTTAAGAGGCAAGAATAGTTCAAGGAAAAGGAAGTTGGTTGAAAGGGATTCTGGAGCTCTTTGTGCTATTTTTGCAATTTTTCTGTGTGTTTGAAATTATTTCAAAATAAATTAATTTTAAAAATTCAGGGAGAACTCCTGACAAACCTTGGTGCCTAGCGAAACACCTGGTTCACTATAGGTACTCAATAAAAATTATTTGGTCTTCCCTTTCCAGTTGCCCAAAGAGAAGTCTTAGCAGCAGCATCAACTCCCTCCTCTTCCACTACAACCAAATGGACTCTCAGTTCTCAGGAAACTGCCTCATCAGTTTTCAGTTCCAGGCTGACACCCTCATCTTTATTCCCTCATTTCTGGCTCTTATCACCTCTCACCTGGACTACTGCAAGAGCATCCTAACCGGTTTCTCTGCTCCTTCTAACCTCATCTTTGTACCATCCTTATATCTTTGCATCATTATTTAGAAGTCAAGGTTTATCTTTCCTTATTTAAATACCTGTAATTGCTCCCAATGTAAATGTTGATTTCCCAACAGGCAGACAAAAGACTCCTGTAGGGCACTAGCAATGCAGAAGCACCAAAAAGATATTTCAGATACACACATAAAATAATCAACTAGTAATCCCTGCGGGGAGGAGGAGGGGAGAGGAGAGAAAAGATGAGGACTTTGACAGGACTTCCTTCATTTTTATATTAAGGTTTGGTACTGGTTTCATTTTTGATTGCATACATGAGAATGTCAGGAGAAGTGTGGGTACCATAAACTTTCCAATACTAACAGTGCTTTTCCCAATGCTTTTCCCAACTTGCACCAAAGAAAATAATTTTTAGCACACCAGGACAAGCCAAGGAGATTATTCTGGGTCAAAAGAAACCACCCTGGTGGGTCCAATGTGCTTTGGTCACATACACTGACAGCTATCTTATTCTCTGGCACGATAGTAAGCCATCAGGGCAGCCCAGTTGGGAAGCTCCATTCTAAAGGTCTTAATATGATTGCACTCATAGCCCAAACAAGGACCCCCACAAGGTTTTATCTCCTACTACAGTCAATAAACATATACAAGCACACGGATTCACGCATAAAATCAGACACCAACACCCATCCAACAGACCACTTCTCTAAAGCATGGATCCTCTCATGCTTGCCTTTTTGTACATGCTGTTCTCTCTACCCAGAGATCAATCCCTATTCATCCTTTAAGACGCTGTTCAAATGCCACTCTCCTTTCCACAGATCTTATTACACTTGTCACTCTGAATTGTAATTGTTGACATACGTTACCACCCTAGAATTTGAGCTCAGCGACAAGAATCATGTCTTATTTACTGGTATACCAGTGATCTCTATAACAGACATTCAAATGTCTGTTTGATTACACACAAATAAATGTTCACTATATCATTTCCCAATAAGCCAAAATTTTCAAAATACATTAACTAAAACAACAAAGCATAATTTTATAATAAAATTTATATTTTTCCCAAAACAAGAACACCCATTGTTCTACAAGAGATTTGGCAGAGAGAGATATTCAAACCATTATCCTAGTTCTAGAGTTTTAAGTTTTAGTCTGAGGAAACAAACCTATAAACAAGCTGTAAGCACAAAAATCTTCACTGCAGATTGTAACAGTGGAAACTTTAGGAACAACCAAAATATTTAACAAAAGGTAAAAGACTAAACCACCTGATTGATAAATCACCTGAATGTCTAAGCAATTGTTTATATTCATGAAGATGGGAATGGGAAAACGGGAAATAATATGTTACCATTTACTGATCATCTCTTCTATTTAAAGATTAATGCTGGATGCTTTATATATATTATTCTAATCCTCCCAACAATTCAAAGGCAAGTACCATTATCCTAAATTCACAGACACGAAAGTAAGCACAGAGGCTACATAGTTCTTCCAAGGTTTATGAGACCAGATTCCTACCTATATCTCCCTCACTCCAAAGTCTGTCTCCTTTTCCCTATATTGTTCTTCCTCTACAATGCAACGTTTCCAATATATTAAACTCCAAAACTGTTATCTCTACAACTGTATAAAAAACTACAATAAGACAATGGCCTAGAAGGAAACAAAAATATCTTTTAGAGTAGTGATATGGGTGAACATTGTTATAGTATTTATAACTTTTTATTAGCAACTTTTTAAAAGCAGAATTGCTGAGAAATGGTCTAAACTCATAAAGCAATACAGAACAAACACCCCCTATTTTTCATTTTTTAACATGTTTATTAAGGACACACAGTAGGTAACATATAAAAACTTAATAAGGAAGAACTCTAGGGGCCTCCTTGGTGGCTCAGTGGTAAAGAATCTGCCTGCCAATGCAGGAAACTCGTGTTTGATCCCTGAACCGGGAAGATCCCACATACCACAGAGCAACTAAGCCCATGTACCACAACTATTGAGCCTGTGCTCTAAAGCCTGGGAGCCACACTACTGAGCCCACGTGCCACAGCTCCTGAAGCCTCTGCACCCCAGAGTCAAGCTCCACAACAAGAAACCACAGTAAGAAGCCCGAGCAACGCAACTAGAGAAAAGGCCCCAAAGCAACCAAAGACCCAGTACAGCAAAAAGATAAATAAAACTATTTTTTTTTTTAAGGAGAAGGAAGAACTCAAGAAACTATATCTAAATAATCATATAGTAACACCAGGGTACTCATTACTAGGATTCAAAAGCTGATCATGACTGGATTAAGCAGCATTCTTCCAAAAAACAGTGAATTCTGTGCAAGACTTGTGGACTGGAGATGTGCATGCATGCTAATAAGTCACTTCAGTAGTGTCCAACTCTGTGCGACCCTATGGACTGTAGCTTGCCAGGCTCCTCTGTCCATGCGAATTCTCCAAGCAAGAATACTGGAGTGGGCTGCCATGCCCACCTCGAGAGGATCTTCCCAACCCAGGGATCAAACCTGCATCTCTACCAGGCAGGTTCTTTACCACTAATGCCCCCTGGGAAGCCCCATGGACTGGAGACAGGAATGTTTAAACTGAAGAAACGAGGGCAGGGGGACGAAAAAAGAATGCTTTCTTTTTAAGCAAAAATGAGAAACAGGGTTAGTGAGATGAAGTTGGCAGGAAACCTGTAAGGTCAAGCAAATTCATTCCAAAGTTTGGAATTAACCTGACAAGCAACAAGAACTGTAATATATTCTCAAATTATAAGTGGCACTGGGCTTCTCTTGTAGCTCAGTTGGTAAAGAATCTGCCTGTAATGCAGGAAACCTGGGTTTGATCCCTGGGTTGAGAAGAGCCCCTAGAGAGGGAAATGGCAACCCACTCCAGTATTCTTGTCTGAAGAATCCCATGGACAGAGAAGCCTGGCAGGCTACAGTCCATGGGGTCCCAAGAGTCCTTGAGCTGGACACAACTTAGCAACTAAACCACCACCAAGTGGCATGCTGAAAATAAGATATTTAAAGATTCAAAATTTGTTTCAAAGTAAAGTACTGTCTTTGGTTACACAGTGTTTTCGCCAAACAACTGAGAATAAAATAATCTATTATCCTTTATGTACTTTAAACATAACTCTTTTCCCAAAGAGAAACTGACTAAACAAACAAAAGTTTTTATATAAGGAGTGAGTATATGGGGAAAGAGTGAGTATATGGGGAAGGGGTTCATTCAGATATAATGCTTGCAAATATGAAATGCTACAGTACATTTTAATAAGAATCAAAGAACTTTAGAGCAAGAAGGGATACTAGAGACAATCTTTTAGTGATAACATCTTCATTTTCACAAGGGATTAAATTGAGGCTCATGAACTAAGTAACTTAACTAACATCATATATAAGCTAGTGGCAGATTCAATATCAAAACTCAGATTTTTGGGTATTCCCTGCTGGTCCAATGGCTAGGAGCTTCCCTGATAGCTCAGATGGTTAAGAATCTGTCTGCAATGCATGAGACCCTGGTTCAATTCCTGGGTCAGGAAGATCCCCTGGAGAAGGGATAGCCTACCCACTCCAGTATTCTTGGGCTTCCCTTGTGACTCAGCCAGTAAAGAATCCATCTGCAATGCAGCAGACCTGGGTTCAATCCCTGGGTTGGGAAGATCCCCTGGAGAAAGGAATGGGCTACCCACTCCAATGGGTATTCTCTATTCTGGCCTAGAAAATTCCAGGGAATGTATAGTCCACAGCTCAGTTCAGTCGCAGAGTCGTGTCCAACTCTTTGCGACCCCATGAATCGCAGCACTCCAGGCCTCCCTGTTCATCACCATCTCCCGGAGTTCACTCAGACTCATGTCCATCGAGTCCGTGATGCCATCCAGCCATCTCATCCTCGGTCATCCCCTTCTCCTCCTGCCCCCAATCCCTCCCAGCATCAGAGTTTTTTCCAATGAGTCAACTCTTCTCATGAGGTGGCCAAAGTACTGGAGTTTCAGCTTTAGCATCATTCCTTCCAAAGAAATCCCAGGGTTGATCTCCTTCAGAATGGACTGGTTGGATCTCCTTGCAGTCCAAGGGACTCTCAAGAGTCTTCTCCAACACCACAGTTCAAAAGCATCAATTCTTCAGCACTCAGCCTTCTTCACAGTCCAACTCTCACATCCATACATGACCACAGGAAAAACCATAGCCTCGACTAGACGGACCTTAGTCGGCAAAGTAATGTCTCTGCTTTTAAATATGCTATCTAGGTTGGTCATAGCTTTTCTTCCAAGGAGTAAGCGTCTTTTAATTTCATGGCTGCAGGCACCATCTGCAGTGATTCTGGAGCCCAAAAAAATAAAAGTCTGACACTATTTCTACTGTTTCCCCATCTATTTCCCATGAAGTGATGGGACCAGATGCCATGATCTTCGTTTTCTGAATGTTGAGCTTTAGGCCAACTTTTTCGCTCTCCTCTTTCACTTTCATCAAGAGGCTTTTTAGCTCCTCTTCACTTTCTGCCATAAGGGTGGTGTCATCTGCATATCTGAGGTGATTGATATTTCTCCTGGCAATCTTGATTCCAGCTTGTGTTTCTTCCAGTCCAGCATTTCTCATGATGTACTCTGCATAGAAGTTAAATAAGCAGGATGACAATATACAGCCTTGACGTACTCCTTTTCCTATTTGACACCAGTCTGTTGTTCCATGTCCAGTTCTAACTGTTGCTTCCTGACCTGCATACAGGTTTCTCAAGAGGCAGGTTAGGTGGTCTGGTATTCCCATCTCTTTCAGAATTTTCCACAGTTTATTGTGATCCACACAGTCAAAGGCTTTGGCATAGTCAATAAAGCAGAAATAGATGTGTTTCTGGAACTCTCCTGCTTTTTCCATGATCCAGCAGATGTTGGCAATTTGATCTCTGGTTCCTCTGCCTTTTCTAAAACCAGCTTGGACATCAGGGAGTTCAAGGTTCACGTATTGCTGAAGCCTGACTTGGAGAATTTTGAGCATTACTTTACTAGCATGTGAGATGAGTGCAATTGTGCAGTAGTTTGAGCATTCTTTGGCATTGCCTTTCTTTAGAATTGGAATGAAAACTGACCTTTTCCAGTCTTGTGGCCACTGCTGAGTTTTCCAAATTTGCTGGCATATTGAGTGCAGCACTTTCACAGCATCATCTTTCAGGATTTGAAACAGCTCAATTGGAATTCCATCACCTCCACTAGCTTTGTTCGTAGTGATGCTTTTTAAGGCCCACTTGACTTCACATTCCAAGATGTCTGGTTCTAGATTAGTGATCACATCATCACAGAGGTGGCAAGAATACACAGAAAAACTGTATAGTCCACGGGTCCCAATAAGTCAGACACGACTGAGCGACTTTCACTTTCACTTTCCAGTGGTTAGGACTCTGGGCTTTCACTGCAGAAGGCAAGGGTTCAATCCCTGGTAAGGGAACTAATATCCCGCAAGATGAATAGTGAGGCTTGGCCAAAAAAAAAAAAAAAGGAAAAAACTCCCAAATCAAAACCAAACAAAACCTCAGGTTTTCTAGGTAGCAAGATCTAAAGTTGTCCTGCCCAATACTATAGTTACTAGCAAAATCTGATTATTTGTATTTAAGCTGATTAAAATTAAATACAATTTAAAATTTAGGTCCTTGGGCACAACAATCACATTTTTAAGTGTTTGATATGTGCCACACACGGTTAATGGCTACCACATCTGACAGTGCAGAATAAGAATTCTGCCATCACTGCAAAAAGTTTAACTGGACAACATGATCTAAAGAATAAGCTTCAGAATCAGACAAATCTAGTCAAATTCTAGTTACTAGCAGTATGATCCTTGACAAGTTATTCATGCTCCGATTTGGAAGAGGGGAGAAGTAGAGGATTAATAATTTCTACCTCCCAAAGTATACTTGATGCTTATGTGGGATAACATGAGAAGCCCCTTTACATTGTTTGGCATGTAACAGACAATAAACACGTCCATTCTGGATCCTTTTTCCTTTATATTCCTCTATAAAAACCTCCTTAAGATATACAATAACTCACAATAATGCAATAACTCACCCAAATGAATATCTTTCCCACAAGATAATCCACAGTGCCTAATTTTCATTCTATTCCCCTCAATTCCTTCAAATACTTGCACCTCTCTTCCAGTGTTTCTGCTTAGGAATAATGAAGAATGAATGTGGGGGAAATCACCTCTAATGAGATGGAGGAGAATGTAATAAATTTCCCCTCTAGTTTCCCATTCCATTTTAAATATGACTGTACTGACTGATCACGCAAAGAAAAAGAAATAAATTATATTCCTCCTAGGTACCATACTTCCACATTAAGAGAAAATTCTACAATCCTTCTTCACTATACTCCTTCTCACCATCTGTGCTAATCGAATATTAAATGAAGAAATAAAACCTTCCTCCTACAGTACTTTTCTGGCAAACAAAAGATTTCCAGAATACTAAGCCAATCTTCAAGGCTTCACAGCTTAACGTAGTAAACTAATTTGACAAATCTAGACTACTGAATATAAAAAACTTCATAACATGCATGTTATTACCCAGAAAAACAACAAAATTCAACTCAGCTTGGAACCAGTGAATTTCTGCCAATACTAAATTTTATTTAGAAGCAACAAATCATACTACCCACATTAAGTCACACAGACTTGCCATTTCTAGTGAGGTCTCCAACTTTACATTTCTAATAACTAACAATTAAAGGACAGCTTTAAAACATGTCTTTAAACATCCACAAACAAGGTTTCTACATATTTTTAAAGCTTCCTTGTTGTTTAAAACTGACTATATTAATCCAGGGATGGCGGAGGGGGGGGGGGTAATCCTCTCAGTAACAGTAAGAATGTCTCCTTGAAATTATCTGTCATTCTTATTTTGTTCCTTAAAGATAATTTACTTAAAAACATGACCACTGACACACCCACCCTTAAAGAGCTCAGAATAAATCATAAGTAAATACGAAATAGATAACATTGCACACTATACTATCACACAATTTTAATTATGTTTAGTAGACAAAATTAAAATATTAGTATCTCAAATACACAAATCAGAGTTTAATAAGTCTACGGAAGTCACATAAGTTAAAAAAAAAATGGCACTGTAGAAAGTTTTCATTACTATCCCACATGAAGTACTTTATATTAATACATTAAAGTTAGGCTTCTATGCCTGAACTGATGAAATCTAATCGTGAGAGTCTATAATGTTTTAAGTCCTTCTGTAATAATGAAGTGTACATTGGTCACAGTAGAATAGTTCAAATGAATTTTCCTGAGGCTGCATTCTAAGTACATCTGACCCAGAAAGTATTTTTAGCAAGTGTGTTCAATCAATGCTGGTTTATGCCTAGTCTAAATTAGAAATCGGGTGTCACAAATTTAAAGTAACAAAGTTACTAGGGATATTTTAAAAGATATTCAATTAGAAAATCAGGGGAAAACCACAAAGTTTAAACAATTCAATACCCACAGCCTATAATCTAAGCAGGTTCTAGGAAAACAGGCAATAAGAAAGCCATACCTTCATCCATAACTACTTTTGAGGAACCTATGATTTTCTAATTTTAACCTACTCAATAAAACTGCAAAACAGTGATGGCTCCCTGTTTTCAAAATCTCTTGCCAAATGTTTAAAATAGGCTAGCTAAGTCACAAACACTTCCATATACAAAAATAAGATAAGAAGTCTCTTCGTAAAAATCACTCAAGATCATGATATTGTGGGACCATGCACATGTTTCAAAGAAGAGGCGACAAAGATATGGGTGCCATTAAAGAGAGAGAGAGAGACATAAAAATAGCTTCTGTGGTAATTAGAGCATAAATTTATTCTGACAAAAAATGGTGGGATCCACAAAATGATTGTGTTCTACTATGAGTTAGTAAAGAAGCTCTGTAGAGAAAAACTTTTGCTTACAAAAAGCCTTTAAATATATATATATATATAGGTTGAATTTCTCAAATTCAAGATTTAACTGATGTACTATCTAGCTCTATTCCATTAAGCACATTTTGGGCTCTGAACAATCGTTTATTTTAAGGTCATCTCCTTCCCCCTTAAAAAACATTTCCCCCCCACCTCTGGCAACAAAGATTAAGGTTCAAAAATCAGGATAAAAAAATACCCCGGCCTAACAGTCCCACAGTCTTCTTTTTACTCAAACCATACTTTACAAGTCGGATACTTGGGGCGTTTTGATTTTTTTTCTCCATAAACATGGTTTAAATTGTAATGTTGCAACTGGGCCCAAGATTTGGTTACATAAACCGAATATTACTCCAATTTCTGATTTTAACAGCAGTTGGTATATTGCAGATACACAGACTGTCCTAGAAAAAGCGCCTGAAAAACCCTACCCATACACATTGTCCTCCGCTGTGGTTCACTGTACAATGCCTCCCAGGCATAAAGTCTCCCATTCTAAGTTTCCCAGAACCATCCGTGCGTATATATGTGCCACTGTAAACTACTCCATGTTAAGGAAACCCAGGGAAGCGCATCCGTACGTCTATTTTGCTACACCTCAACTTTTTCTTTTGGCTCAACTACAGGTTTCTAAACACAAGCATGCAAAGGCAGAATCATAAAAGGCTTAAAACTTCAAGGGTAGGACAGTATGCCCAAGTAGCAAGAAGGAAGCTTTCAAAGGAGCCAATTTAAAAAAAAAAAAAAAAGGAATCCTATCACCAATGGAAAACTCTGAAGATTCTAAAACCTTACCTAGAGTTTAGGGGCCGTGGAACATTCCATCTCCGCACCTATTCCATCCCTTCTCCCCTGACTCCCCCAGAACAGAGATTCCAACTAAAACACCAGGAGGCTGAGAGCAGGGGTCCCACGAAGAAAGGGAGTAAGGCAAAAAGCATCCTTCCCCCCTGACTTGAAATCAGCCTCACGCCTTCGGCCGGCCCCACCTGGCGGGCCGCAGGTAGCAGCCTCGCGTGCCACGCCGGGCCGAGAGGCGGCCGGGACCCGGAGCCTCTTACCTTCGTGTCCCAGCCGCGTCCTCCGGGCTGGAGAAGAAAAGCCTGGAGGCCCGGCCGCGCCGCCCCCGGGGCTCCGTCAGCGTCCGCCCAGCAGCCGGCGCCGCAGCGGCCGCGCCACGGCCCCGAGCCGCCGGCACCACCTCATACTGCGGGGCTGCCGCGCGCTCCCGCACCTCCCTGCGGGGATGAGCTAATCCAGCCCCGCAGCGGTGTCGCGGGGGTGGGGGCCCCGGAGCGGGGCCCAGAATCCAGCCCCGGGGACCCCGGAGTCCTGAGGGAACAATGTGGGGCCGCGAGGAGGAGGAGCGGAACGGCGCGGCGAGAGCGAACGGGCGGCAATCCTAAGCAGCGTTTGTGTGTGAGAGTGCAATGGGCGCTCAGTCCCTCCCGCCGCCACCTCCTCCTCCTCTTCCTCCTCCTCCTCGTACTCCGTCTCCTCCTCCTCCCTCAAGCACACCCCGTCTCCCAGGCCACAGCATAGCAACCGAACATGGCGGCTGCGCAGACGCCGCCAGTCAGCCGCCCGGAGCTGCAGCCGCGGCCACGGGAGGCGATCTCGCGAGAGGTGAGGCCAAGCCCCCTCCCCGCCGGCGCGGACTGGAAGCGGCCCCACCAGCCCGAGCGCGGGGGACGCGCAGGTGCGAGGGAGGAGGGACCTGAGCGGGTGGGAGGGGCTACGAGGGGCGGGGCGCTGTGGCTCCGCGGCGATTGGTTTTTGAAACTGGGACCCTCCCCCGCTGGACCTAGAGATTCCAGGGACCCCCACAGAGAGGGGAAAAAAAACCTCAGTTTAAAGTGGAAAACCGGGCCTTTTGGCCCCAGGTTGTCCGAACTTAAGTGCTGAAAAAGGATACAGGTTTTAGGGTGCAGATTTGAATGATTTCCTCTCCTAAATATAGACCCTGAAACAAAGAACAAACAACGTTCATTTACAGCGTTTGAGTGCCTCTGTGTGCCAGGAACGATGTGCTGTTAAACATGAGATTAATTCATGCTAACCAAGTGTATGAATCAGTTACCACCAGGTCAGGGTTTTTAGCCAGGTGATTCTAAAATCTTTTTGATGATACAAACTTCGTGGCGGTGAGACAAATGCTTGTGGGCTGGATGATAGTGGAAATGACGGCGGGAGGAATTTTTGCGTTCATTTTTGTCAGAGTCCCCTTCTGTCATCAGACTCCTTCTTGCTCTTCCTCGCTCTTAGCTTCAGCACCCCACCAGGGCTGTCCTTCATGAAACATTCTTTCAAAAATCATTTTCCCTCCAACCCGACAAAAGGCCTATTTACTAATCAGGGATGGTTTTTGCAAGCTAAAACCTTGCAGATCTGTACAGATCTGTGAAATTTGCAGTTTCTAGGGACTCTCACCTGGCTCAGTTTTTCTGTTCTAAAAAGACAACCCATCAGTCCATGTTGTTCTGACTTTCCTTCCCACAGCTTGGTTCCAGCCAGGTTCCTTCCTCCTTCCCAGACAGGTTCTCTGGCTTCTGTGTCTCTGTTCTCTGTGCCTTTATTCATACTGTTCCTTCCACTGAAATGCTCTTCCCTTCACCTCCATCTTGTCTACACTCAGTCATCCTCCAACAATGGATCTTACTTCTACCAAAAGTAAGAATTTCTTCCTCTTTGACATGATACTTTTAGGTTTATACCTCCTTTTTCTTACAGTGTTCTTTTTATTATAGGATATTTATCCCTGTGCAGGTTTTATCCCCACTATCCATGGGGAGCTACTGGAGTCAAGGATCTTGTCTTGGTCATCTTTGTATCCCTTCTGATGCCGGGTGACAGTGACATTGTCCAGTGTCAAAAAAGTTTGTTGGGAGAACGAAATGCTTAAATCTTTAATTGGTACGATTTGGAGAAGGTACTTGAGACCAGCTCCAGCTGGTCTTGAGACCAGTACCAGCTCCAAATCTGGTAAATTGCTGTGACTCTGAGTGACACTCACCTGATCTGAATTTGTCTTTGTTGATGTCCTGTAGAGCTTTATAACTAGTCCTCCAACTAACCTTCATATCTCCAGAACTTCTCCCTCAGCCCATTCTGCCTACCCTCATCCATAAAGCACAGTGACCTTCTATACAAATAGAAATCTTGATTGTAATATAAGTATAACTGGAGTCTCAAGATTGGAGAGGCAAGAGAGGGATGCCCTTTGTTTTGGAAAACTCCACAGGATGAGTCCTTTAGGTAAATGGACTGTCTATCTATCTACTATTCTTTAGGAAAACTATGAAGTCACTTTTTAAAAATTGAGTTATAATTCATATACTACAGTGCTTTTTGGTATATTTGCAAAGTTGTACAGCCATCACCTCTACCTAATTCTGGAATATTTTCATCACCCCCAAATGGAATCCCATACCCATTAGCAGTCACTTCTCATTCCCTCCTCCCCTAGCCCCTGACCACTAATCTACTTTCTGCCTCCAGGTATTCACCTACTCTGGGCATTTCATATACATTGAATCATACCATCTGCAAATTATCTATCAAAATGGATAAATGTTTGTTTTTATTTAAATTATAATCTTTATAAAAAGTAATCGATGCCTATTCTGGATAATTTTGATGACCAACTTGTCATCAAATGCTGGCATTTGATTTTGTATTTGGCACCAAGAATTATAACTTGCATTTCTTGAGCTAATCAGAAAAAAAATAGAATACTCTTTGTAGGCACAACAGCCTTCTAACTAGGAGATGGTCAAATGTCCTCATGGCTCAGTTCAGTTCAGTCATTCAGTCATGTCCAACTCTTTGCGACCCCATGGACTGCGGCACGCCAAGCCTCTCTGTCCATCATCAATGCCCGGAGTTTACTCAGACTCATGTCCATCAAGTCAGTGATGCTATCCAACCATCTCAATCCTCTGTTGTCCCCTTCTCCTCCCGTCTTCAATCTTTCCCAACAGCAGGGTCTTTTCAAATGAGTCAGTTCTTTGCATCAGGTGGCCAAAGTATTGGGAGTTTCAGCTTCAGCATCAGCCCTTCCAATGAATATTCAGGACTGATTTCCTTTAGGATGGACTGGTTGGATCTCCATGCAGTCCAAGGGACTCTCAAGAGTCTTCCCCAACGCCACAGTTCAAAAGCATCAATTCTTCGGCACTCAGCTTTCTTTATAGTCCAACTCTCACATCCATACATGACTACTGGAAAAACCATAGCTTTGACTAGATGGATCTTTGCTGTAAAACTAATGTCTCTGCTATTCAATATGCTGTCTAGGTTGATCATAACTTCTCTTCCAAGGAGCAAGTATCTTTTAATTTCGTGGCTGCCGTCACCATCTGCAGTGATTTTGGAGCCCAAAAAAGTAAAGTCTCTCACTGTTTCTATTGCTTCCCTGTCTGTTTGCCATGAAGTAATGGGACCAGACGCCATGATCTTAGTTTTCTGAATGTTGAGTTTTAAGCCAGCTTTTTCACTCTCATCAAGAGGCTCTTTAGTTTATCTTCACTTTCCGCCATAAGGGTGGTGTCATCTGCATATCTGAGGTTATTGATATTCCTCATGGTACCCTGTGCAAAAGTTTCACAGAAATTCATGTCTAAAAAAGACAACACCATTGGGGCAGAAGGATAAATTAGGAAGTGGGGATTAACACATACACACTACTATACATATAACAGATAAACAACAAGGTCCTACTGTAAGGCACAAGGAACTATACTCAATACTCTGTAATAACCTATATGGGAAAAGAACCTGAAAAGGATATGCAAATATGTATAACTAACCCAGTTTGCTGTATACCTGAAACTAATACAACATTGTAAATCAACTATACTTCAGTATAAAAATAAAAATTAAAAAAATAGACCCTACCACAGCAGTGAGTTTCAGAATCTCATTACAAAAAAAAATTAATTTCAGCAAAACATCGTTTACATTACATACTTAACATTAATTGAATTTTTAACTTTATTAATAAAATGTTCAAAATTGTCATTTTATAGATGTAGAAGGGCTATGAGAATGAGTACTTTATACCTAATCTTATGTTTACATAAAACAAAGAAACATAATCTAAATAATTTAATATTACATTGAGAGCAAGATTTTTTTTTCAGTTCAAAGTGGCAGCAAACATTCCTAGATATTGGCAGACAGTGCTGCTGACTGTGACTTTTCCCCTTTGTCTGTGCCTGCTCTTGGCTGTGCTTTGGGAGTGAGGAGCAAGGGTTGTGTCCACACTTGGAGGGTGTTGGCAGAAAGGACTGGCCTCGCACTGCGTGACTGACTCCCAACCCCGGGTAGCTATAGCCAGAATGGAAAAGGCATCCGTTCTAGCTTGTGCAGCCAAGCCAGGCTGCCTGTGCTGTGGCAGTGACCTCTGGCAGCTGCAAGGCAGCAGAGAAGGAGCTTTGATCAGGCCTTGTGGCCAATTCACCAACCACTGTCTCCCCCCGCCCCAGCCTCCCCATCAACAACTTAGGAGGACCCCTTTGGAAGAATGATAAACTCTTGGGTCACTGGGGATTTCTGAGGAGGACAACCCCACGGGAAGCTAGACTTGGCTTGCTGTGTGGAGCTCAGAGTGGTATGAATTTTAACATTAAAAACACGTGACTTAAAGTGACCCGGTTTTGTCACCTAAGCTGGTGAGGTGGGTCATACAAGGAAAACAGGGTTTCAAACACCTGGTCTCTGACATGTGACCTTAACTGGATATCTGTCTGCCTTAGCTGGATTAATTTCATTCTTTCATCTGTCTGGAATCTTCAGACATAACTTGAAGCAAAGCAAAACAAGACAAACAAATTCAGACTTAAACCTTTGAAGTGTCATACATTTTCCCAAGAAGTTTAGAACTCTATGGCTTGGGCTTTCTTTAATCGTAGAGCTCCTTTGCAGCTCCGTGTTCTGTGATAACTTAGATGGGTGGTATCGGGGGTAAGGGTGGGGGCAGTGGGAGGAAAAGTTCGAGAGAGAGGGGATGTAAGTATACACATAGCTGATTCACTTTGTTGTACAGCAGAAACTAACACAACATTGTAAAACAATTATACTCTGATAAAAAAAAAGAAAAAAGAAAAAACCCGTAGAGTTCCTTTGAATGTACTTTTTAAAAATAGGTATTTATTTTTAAAAATTACATAACTTGTATCTCTAAGGCAGGTGACCCAGACTGGTCACTCTTTAGATATAACCTGCTTCCTCCTCACTTGCCAGCAATTCTTTCTTATTCTTTCTCTTCTTCTTCCTTCCCTCCTTTCCTTCCTTCCTTCCTTTTTCCCTGCCTTCTCTCTCAATCTCTCTTTTCCCTCCTTCCTTCCTTCTCCCTCTTCTCTTTCTTTCTTCTTTCTCCCTCCCTCCCTTCCTTTCTATAGCAGGAAAAGATCCACGTTAGCAATCCCTGGGATCAAGAACTATACAGAAAAATGTAAAATTTAAAAAATCAAAGACTTCCTCCTACTCCCAGCACCAGCGTCCAAAGGTAAGCAGTATTCACAGCTTCTTGAGTGTGCTTCCAGAATTTTCTCTGCGTTCATAAGCTTAATATCTTTTCCCCCTAACTACAATCAATGTCTTTTTTCCATACTTACTATATTTTACTTACAAATGTTCTTAATAGAACATATGGATATATGTCATTCTTTCAAAGGGCTGTATCATAGTGTATTTAATCTTCTCTACTGGGCATTTAGGGACTTCCCTGGTGGTCTAGTGGTTAAGACTACAAGCTCCCAATGCAGAGGGGCACAGGTTCGAGGAACTAGGGTCCAGCATAGTCAAAAATGAAGGTGGGGAACATTTAGGCCATTTCTGGTTCTTTACTATGACATACAATGCTGTAAAGTACATTTTCATGACAAAGCTTTGTACATAAATAAAAGCATTTCTTTCAAATTTCTGGAAATACAATTGCTGGCTTGAAGTATCTGATATGTTTAATTTTGACAAGTATTGCCAACTTGATTACCAGTTGCACCCATCAACTATGTGTGTTATTATTAATTTCTTCTTTATCATTTCTAGGTTTTGTGTTTTCCTCAGTCCAAAATAAACAACAACAAAAGAAGAAAAAACCATTTTCTTCTAGTACTTTTAGGTTTTTTTAAATACTTAAGTCTTGACCCATCTGGAAATAATTCTGGTGTAAGGAAATAGGGATCCTGCTTAATTTTGGGGAGTGAGGTGGGGGATCCTGCTTAATTTTTTAATGGTTTTCTAGTTGTCTTACTATTACCTTGTTGAATACTCCATTACACCCACACACACACAAACAGTAAATTTCTTTTTTCAAATGCTAAATTCAAAATTTTGAATTAGGGATTTTTTTAGATTACTGCACAGAGCTAACTATCTTTCCTCTGTGTATAAGTTTCCTCTTGATGCTATAACAAATTACTGCAACTTCAGTGGCTTAAAACACAAATTTATTAAACTGCAGTTCTGGACATAAGAATTATCTAAAATGGACCAACATGCTGTGTGCCTCTGGAGGGTCCAGGGGAGAATCTCTTTTCTTGTCTTTTCCAGCTTCTAGAAGTCACATGGCCCCTGCATCCATCTTCACAAGCAGCAGCCTAGCATCTTCAGATCTCTGGGTCTCGTTACCTTCTCTGTCTTCTAAAGCCCTCTATAAAGTCTCTTATAGAGACCCTTGTGATTACATTGGATCCACCCACACAACACAATACCATCTCCCCATCTCAAGAGCCTTCATTTAATCACATTGGCAAAGTCTCTTTCACCATGTCAGCTATGTATTCACACAGTGACCCTGTGCATGAGGTTGTGATCATCTTTGAAAACTATTACTGTATGAGTCACCATGTCTAATATCAAACTTTTAAGCTATTAGAGTTTCTAATAAGTTATAATATCTGAAAGCATGAATTTCTAACTTTTTTCCAAAATGAACATACTTTTACTTGTATGATTTTAAAATATTTGAGCCCCCTAGAAGACCTAAATAGACATTTCTTCAAAGAAGACATACAGGTGACCAAGAGGCATGTGAAAAGATGCTCAGTGTCACTAATTATTAGAGAAATGCAAATCAAAATTACAATGAAGGTACTGCCTCACACCAGTCAGAACAGCCATCATTAAAAAGTCTACAGATGATAAATGCCGGGAAGGATGTGGAAGAAAGGGAAACCTCCTCCACTGTTGGTGGAAATGTAAACTGGTGCAGCCACTATGGAGTACAGTATGGAGGTTTCTAAAAGCAAAATAAAAATAGAGTTACCATATGATCTGGCAATCCCACTATGGGCATCATGCACTTCCATGTTCATAGCAGGACTATTCACAGAAGCTAAGACATGGAAGAAACTTGAGTGTCCATTGACAGGTGAATGGATAAAGATGTGGTACATATATACCATGGCATACTACTTAGTCATAAAAAAGAATGAGATAATGCCATTTGCAACAACATGGATGGACCTAGAGAAACATCATATGACATCACTTATATGTGAAATCCAAAATATGACACGAATGAACTTATCTATGAAACAGACTCATAAAGAACAAACTTGTGGTTGCTGAGGGGGGGAGGGAAAGATGGGGAGTTTGAGACTAGCAGGTACAAACTAGTATGTATACAATGGATAAACAACAAAGTCCCTGCTGTATAGCCCAGGGAACTTTATTCAATATCCTGTGATAAACCACAGTGGAAAAGAATATAAAAAAGAATGTATATATGTATAACTGAATCACTTTGCTGTACAGCAGAAATGAACACATTATAAATCAACTATACTTCAATAAAATAAAATTTTTTAAAAGAAAAATAATAAAATATACAAGCCCCAGATCATGACTAAAATACTAAATTGTATTAATAGCATATAGGGTGTGTCTAATTTAGGATCTATATATTATCTGAAAAAAATTATTTGTAGATGTATAGTAGATGTAGGTGAATTAATCTTTATAAGTACATTCATAGGACACTGATCATCCATAAGTCGCTTAACCTATAAGTCTTTTTAATGTAAATATTAATGCAAATTAGTTCTCATAATTTTCATTTATTTAAAAACGCATGCATTGCTCACATACTATTTGAGAGCCACTGGTAAGAGGTGGCCCTTGCCCTCAAGGCAAGAATTTTTCATTCTTAGATTGTGACTTATCAGAGGGTTTTGAAATCAATTTAGTGGATTTTGAAAAGAGAAATGAACTAGAGTAGACAAGAAAACAGAGTGAAGGTAAACAAAGGACTGTGAAACTTCAGGTTTATGCTTGTGTGTATGTGAATTTTGATGTGAAATCTCTTTCCTGTTTTGGATGTGGTGGTCAAAAAGGTGTGAGAGCCTCTAGTTGAGGGAGAATGGATAAGTACACAAACAATACTAATTAGTCTGAGATGTGCTTTCACAGATTAAACCCCTTGAGGGCGGGCACCCTGGCTGTGTCACCATTATTTCATCATAGCCTGACCTAATGTCTGAGATATAATCAGCCCTTGGTTATTCTTCTTGAGTCAATGAATGAACGAGGTGGGCCTGGGATGCCAGGGACAGCACAGGGCTGGAGAGGAAAATGATCCAGTGAGGAACTGAAGGCTGGGCAGAGGGAAGCCTGAGGGACCTTGAGTGACATCTAGCGGCATCTTGGACCAAATGGCAGCCCCAGCCTCAGCGATCTCCCATTAGGTGGAGTATGATTGCATAAACTGCTTAAGGGGGGAAAAGGGACTCCATTTCTTCATGGAGTGTAAGTGTAGATTAATTTGTAAATGAATCCTGTGGGTTTACTGGGCTTATCTTTTTTTTTTTTTTTTTTAATATATGTTGGCTTTGTCCGAAGAGGCTTTCACATCACATTAGAAAATCTGGGTTAATATTCGTGCCTTTGTAGTCTGTTACTCAGCACCTGGGACACCACTTTCAGGTGTGGTTCAGGTGTGTAATAAATGCCTGCTGGTGGCTGGCTGACATGTTTAAACATTCATTCAACCAGCGCTCCTTGATCAGCTATGGCCCACATTAAGGATTCTCATCCCTGGTCACACATTAGAAACATCAAGGGCATTTTTTAATAAATATAGGAGCCTTGCCCTACCCTGACCCCACCTCCATGCTTAATTGATTGGGATGGATCCCAGACTTCTCTTTAGATATGGATGTAGGTATTTCTTTCAGCTTCCAGGGTGAGCCTGCTGTGCAACAGGGTGGAGACCCACAGCTCCCATTTGGACAGGCACTGGAAGTAACAGAACATCAGTGGAAAATGGGACTCCCTGAATCCTACATCAGCGCTTCTCAAACTGCCTGGGGTGGAAGGACCAGTCTTCGTGGACCCACGTTTTTGTAAAATACAAATAAAAAGAAATTCTGAGAAAATTAAATGAGGAAACAAAGACATATTATAAAATCTAAGCCCCACTGCTCAACAGAAATTATTTTCTCTGTTTTATTTCTCTTAAAGGTTTTAACTGCTTAATCTGAATTTCTGTACTTGTGAGCTGGTGACACACCCTCTGCAGGGCAGCACTTTGTCATGCTCTGCATGAAGGTGGGGGCACGAAGAAGACAGGAGATCCAAAAACACACCAGTGCAGTAGTGACAGGACACACAGATTGTTCTTGTGCTTTTAAGCAGGCGGCCTGTGGACCCCTCTGCCCCCTCAGTCACAGCCCTGTGGGGCCATCAGGGCCAGGGTCCCAGGCCTCAGCTCCCCAGAGGCAAACTCTGATCTTATCAGAACATCCACATGATCAGGCACTTGGTACTACCTATGAGATAAATGTGGGTTTTTTTTTTTTTTTTTTGCAAACTGGTTTATAAAGCAAATATCACTCTCCTTTTAAAACAAATTTAAAAGCAAACCACTCCCCTTTCCTGGGGCCAGACACTGATGTTTGTTACAATGATATCCTCCTTCCAGGATGAAGGTCTTCAGGCCTGAGACGATTATTTAGGGAACAGGGGGTGAAGCCCTGCTCTGTGATGGAGCATTCCGTCCAGCAATGTGATGCTCACACCCACTCCATGCAGGTGTCTCTCTCTTAAACAGTAATAAATAACCACCATCAGACTGACAGCTGTCACACTTCTAGCTGTACCTCCAGCAGGCAGGCTCAACACCCTAGATTGTTACCACTTCTTCTACACCTGGCTCTTTGTTCTAAGCTTTTTTTTTTTTAGTGCTTTAAGATATCCCAATTTCATCACAGTAGTAAATTGAGAATTTTTCCAAGGCTGTGCCTTGTTTCTGTTTTGGGCATATGATGTTTGGAGTGATCATATGTATCAGAATCTTTTCATATATGAATGTTTATGCTTAGGGGATGCAGAAGGGGAAGGAAGGATTTTACAGGAACACTGATCTGATCCCTGGGGGAAAAGAGGAGAAACAAACCCAACAGGAGATAATTGCAATTGTATCTTCATTTGGTGTATAGGGAAGAGGGAGCAGATGTCACTATAAAGCATAACTGTAAGGGATCTTTCTTTTACAAGGATATATCAGAATCTACACATTTAAATTGATACTGCCCTCCAACTTAGTCATTTGGGGAAGCTATATGTTTTCCAACAACTTGACTATTTCTCAAATACCATCAACCCTCATCTAAGTTCATCTCTACCACCCAACTTCCTTTACGAGAGGATGCTTTGACCAGTCCTTTGGGGCTATTCTGCCACCCCACCTCTATTCTAAATCCTGGTTGAAGCAGAAGGGATCCAAGGACCTCTAACCCCACCAGCAGGATTGAGCACTTGACTTAGTTCAGTGCCTTCTGGTGCCTGTGTACTGGGCATCATGCCAGGATTGGGGTTTGCAGAGATGAAGACAACACAGCACCTGCCCCAAAAAACTGCTCAGACCAGTGGAGAAAGGATTGACCTAAAAGCCTGTACACTCATTCTCCCTCTCTTTATGAGGAGTAAATCTGTAGGTATTCATACAGTTGAGACCAAGTACGGGAGACTTGTGAGTGTTGACGTAAGGTTCTTGGGATATACCTTTAAAGCTGCCCCAGGATTGTTGAAAGTTTGGCTAAAATCCAACCCAATGGTGGGGGGCGGGGGGAGGTGGAAACTAGATAAATCCTGTGAGTGTGGAGCACATTGCTCCAGATAAAAGACAAGTTTAACCAAATGGGCAGCCACAAGTGGTCCTGTTTTAAAGCTCCTGTGAAGTGAAGACAACATAAAATGGCAGTTTTGAAAAGAGCAAAAAATGTCAAAGTGTCTTTGAAGCTCTTTCCAAACTCCTTCATGTACAAGGTGAGAGCTTTAATTTTGCTCTGAATTATTTGAGTATCAATGATGTCAAACCAATTAGTTACTGGATCAATTCAGTGGAGAAAGAGAGCCTTTTTTAAAAAAAAAGAAGAAGAAGAAGAAGTGGAGGTATTTCAGTATGGTTGAGGACATGTTATTGACCTTATACTAACATTCTAGAAATTAGTTCTTAGATTTTTGTGTCTGCCTCAAAGTAATTTGTAACATGCTTATTAGAAACTCTGGTGCATTTAGTTAGAGTAAATGGATTAAAGTGAATGACCTGAAGTCAGGAGGAGGTAGGTTTGCACCATGGTTAAGGGCAGGGTGTCCTGTGCTGCCCTGCCAGGATTCTAGTCCCGTCCTTGAAAACAATCAGGGTGTTATTAGATAAGGTACTTGTTCTGAGCTGAATTACGTCCTCCCCCAAATTCGTATGTTGAAATCCTAATCCATAATACCTCGGAATGTGACTGTATTAGGAGGTGGAGATCTCTAAACAGTAAGTTAAAATGAGATTATTAAGGAGGGGCTCTCATCCAGTGTGACTAGTGTTCTTTTTCTCTAACTTTTAGTTTTGGCTGTACTGCATGGCACATGGGATCTTAATTCCTCAACCAAGGATCCAGTCTACACCCCCTGCATTGGAAGAGTGGAGTCTTAACCATTGGACCACCAGGGAAGTCCCTGGCTCTTTCTTGAAGTTCTTTCTTGAAGTTCCTTGAAGTTCTTTCAAGATGAAGAAATGTAGACACACACACACACACACACACAGAGGACCACATGAACACACTGCAGGAGGTGGCCATCTGCAAACCAAGGAAGGAGACCTCAAGAGAAAACAGACTGCTTGCACTTTGATCTTGCTCATCTAACCTCCAGAGTGGGGGGGGAAATAAACTTATGTTGTTTAGGCCACTGAGTCTGTGGTCCTAGCTTACCAATATGCTACTCAAACCCCCTGTGCTTTCTGCTGCATCCACAAAATGGGACTGAGAATATGTACTTACCGCAAAGGATTATTACGAAGATGAAGAGAACCAGCAAATATGAAGCACTTAGAATTATTACCACTGACTGGACACTTAACATGTGTCATGTCCATTAATGTACTCCTCCCATCTCCCTTCTGAATAAATCATATGTCTCCATTTTGCAGATATGGAAATTTGAATTTGGAGGTTTCAGTAAGCCCAGCCACATTTAATATTGGCCTCCCACCATGGAGCTATAAAGATCGAAAGTGTTATACATAAATGCAAGCCACCCACATCATCAAAGCTATAGCAGTGTCTTGTTTGCAACAGACAGAGGGAGAGTATAATCTAGAGGAAAGAACAGGAGTTAGAGTGGAGATGTGGATCGCCTTTGCATTTGTGTGCCGTAGATGGTACTGGCAGCAGAGGAGAACCATGGAAGGAGATATGATTGCCTTCATGTTTTATAAAGTCCATGGTAATGATAGGGGAGCATAGACTGGGGGTGGAGTGAGGGATCAGTTTCAGACCATTGTAATAACCCAGAAGTTTATGATAAGTGCTTGAGCCAGGGTGGAAATTGTGGATATAAAAGAGAACAGAGATCCTTGAGATACTAAGGAACATCACTCAATCATTTATTATGTGATCCAGGTGAGACCCAGGTTTCTCAGTTGCCAAGGTAGCTGGACAGGTGGCACAATCGGTCACCAGGATCAGCAGCACAAGATAAAAGAGGGTGGGTTTGAAAATGATGAGGATGAATCCAGTTTAGAAGAAATTGAACTAGAGGTACCTGTGAGATTCCAGGTAGAACTACCCAGAATTCAATTAAAGACATGGATCTGCAGCCCAGGTCTCCAACCTGCTCTGGAGTTAGCGGTTTATGATGGTAGCACAGGTCATAAGGACAGTGTCTGGAGGAGGAAGTGAAGGAGGAAAGGAAAGAATCCTGGGGAGTGAGCACCATCATTTGGGAATAGGCCCCCATGGTGGCCCAGTTGGGGTGGGGAGAGAGGAGGGTCCCAGGCTCCAAGGGAAGAGAACCCCTCCAGACTGCCACAGAGGGTGATGGCACCAAGTACCCCAGAGCTGACTGAGTAAGCAGTGGGTAGGAAAGGATGCCTGGGATTGAGAATTCAGTATTCAGTCATGACCTTTGCCAGACAATTTCAAGGAAGAGGTGGGGGTGGAAGGCAGACGTCAGTGAAGAAGGAGTGGGAAGGAGAGAGAGAAGACAGGTTGCAAGGAGCTTCGCTGAATAAGGGAAGTGACAGGAATAAAGGGCGGGGGATAGGACTGAGGGGAAACTTTGATTAGAACATTGTGCCAACAACACTGTCATGAGGTTCAAGTTTTCATGAGAGTCAATGAATATGCTCTTTTTAAAAAATCACAGTTAATAAATCCTAACCTAAGGTAACCTTTTGGTAAATGAATAATCCGTGCTTCACCAGCTCCCCAGTGAGTCTGGAGCAGCCTGTAGGGTTGTTGGCCTGCCTTTCTGACTACATTCCCCCAACTGTCCTGGGCTGCTGGCCCACTGAGCTCACAGACACAGTGCTCAGACCTTGTACCCCCTCCAGCACCGGGCAAGCCAGTGTCCCCAGCCCTGGTTCCCATCCACTGGGCCTGCCCACTGCACAGTCAGCCAGGTTTTCCCAGGCCTCCTCCTATGTTACAGCAGGTGCCAGGGAACTAGCCCCTATATCTGACCAAAAACCATAGAATAAACCTTGTGGCCAGAAGGTAACATCAACCAAATCCACACCCTTAGCTACTGTGACACTCCTCGGGGGAAGGTGTCTCTGTCTGTCTTTCACTCTCAGCTTAGGAAGACGGTGCTGAGTCATGAAGAGAATGTATACTTTGGATCAAGGCAATGATGCAAATCCCAGCTTCAACTCTTAATAGCAACTTGAATTTGAACAAACCATGTCATCTTTTTAATCATAGCAATGACAATAGTGGTAACTAGTATTTATTGATTGCTTATTTCTCTGCTAAACACAATGTATTCCTTCTATCCCCTGCTGCTGCTGCTAAGTCACTTTAGTCGTGTCTGACTCTGTGCGACCCCAGAGACGGCAGCCCAACAGGTACCCCATCCCTGGGATTCTCCAGGCAAGAACACTAGAGTGGGTTGCCATTTCCTTCTCCAGTGCATGACAGTGAAAAGTGAAAGTGAAGTCGCTCAGTCGTGTCTGACTCTTGGCAACCCCATGGACTGCAGCCTACCAGGCTCCTCCGTGCATGGGATTTCCCAGGCAAGAGTACTGGGGTGGGTTGCCATTGCCTTCTCCTGGGGTACCCTATAATGGCGAATGTGTTGTTCTCACCATTTTACAGATGAAGAGCCCAAGACATAGATTGTTAAGTAACTTCCCAAAATCACAACCAGTGGGTGGAGGAGCTGGATTGGCTTGATTCTGGAGTCCAGACTCTTTGAGACTCAACTTCCTTATGTGTGGAATGTGCACAATGATAACAACCTCTTGGAACTGATCTAGAATGAGACATAACTTCTATGAGGCCCCTAACAGATGCCTGGCAACGCGGGTTCCCTCCTGCTGTCTTCCCTTCTAAAGGACTCTACACAGACTATTAGGACAATGGCTCTCAGTGAGGATTTATCCCCGAGGCCATTTCCTGGTGAACTGATTTGCAGCGAGGAATCACTATTGTCATCTTGCAGGTCCTTCATCAGTCCTTTTGAAAGAGTTCTTGCAGGCTTCAGTCCTCAATTCAGTACACTAGACACGCAGAAACAGTAAAGACTGTCTTCACGTTCCATTACTCAGACACCAACAAAATGCTGTCCTCTGCTTTCCTGGACACCAACTGAGTGTCCCACCATTTAAATCAGTTCTGACACTAATTACCAAGAGTTAGTGTCTGACCTCACAGGTTAAGGACTCAGTCACACAAAGTGAAAGTGAAGTTGCCCAGCCGTGTCTGACTCTCTGCGACCCGAGGGACTGTACCAGGTTCCTCTGCCCATGGGATTTTCCAGGCAAGGATACTGGAGTGGGTTGCCATTTCCTTCTCCAGGAAGTCTTCCCAACCCAGGGATTGAACCTGGGTCTCCCGCATTGTTGGCAGACACTTTACTGTCTGAGCCACCAGGGGAGTGACTAAACTCAATTGCAAATCTGAAGTCACCAGCCTCCTGTATTTACGATCCACTGGTCATAAAGAGGGGTCCCATGACTCTGTCCTTCAGCTTGATAGTTTGCTAGAATGGCTCACAGAACTTAGGAAAACAGTTTATTTACTGTTACTAGTTTCATACAAAGGCTACATACAACTTAGGAAAAGTCAAATAGAAGAGGTGCATAGAATAAGATATGGGGTGAGGCATGGGGCTCCCATAACTTCTCTGGGCACACCACCCTCTGAGGACCTAAATGTGGTCACCAACCTGCAAGTTCTCCGAGCCTTGTGGTTTAGGGGCTTTTATGAAGGTTTCATTACATAGGTATGATTGATTAAATCATTGGCTAGGGGTGATTGTCTTAACCCTCATCCCTTTTCCCCTTCCTGGAGGTGGGCCAGGCTGGACTGCAAGTTCCAACCCTCTAATCCATGGCTGGTCCATCCTGAAGCTGTCTATGACACCCTCATCCAAGAGTAAACTCATTAGTTTACCCAAGGCACCCCCAATCATTCAGGAAATTCCAAGGGTTTTAGATGCTCCTGTGCCAGGAACCAGGGACAAAGACCATATATATATTCCTTATTATATCACAGCATCACACAGTGACACAGTTGTTGAGAAAAACATCTTCCAGAAACACACGTATTCTTAGAGGACAACCAGTATTAGTGGGGACAGGACAAAGACCATGGACAAAGACCGTCTTTGGGGAGGAGGCAAACTTGGATACCAAACGTGTGTGAAGTTCCTCCGAGTTGACTCAAGTCTGTAATTTAGAACCGCACATAAAAATTACTTTTTTTGAGAAAGGCTCAAAATTACTTAAATGAAACTTCTTTCTTTCCATAATGTGAGAGCAAAGACTCCCAGACCCACCCACACACCAGTTTCTTCCACATTCTCTTACAGCTGGTTAGTTTGCTTCCCCTGCCCATCCCCTGCCCACCTCCTTGGGTTCACGCTTTTCCTGGCTCTGTTAAGAATAGCATAATTTGGAGTGGGTTTCTTTTTTTTTCTCTTTTGGTCTATGTAAACGGTCTGTGGATATATTTCATTCCAGATGTTTTTCCCCAACCTGTCTTTCTTAAGAAACCCAGAATTATTTTTAAACATAATTTGGGGGCTTCCAAATAAAACAAATATCCTAACTGCCTGCGGGTTCCTAAGTTACAAGTCCTTGCTTGGTGGTGGGGAGAAAAGAAGACATAGAGCAAATGGGGCCAGCTCTGGAGACGAAGTGAGGCCTCTGAGTCTGTCCCTGGGCTGGCCTGTTTTCCTCTTCTCTCTTTTCCACTTCTTGGGTATTGTTAAGGGCTGAATTTCGTGTCCCCCGATATGTGAATTCACATGTTGGACCTCTAATCTCCCATGGGAACGTATTTGGAGATGGGTCTTCTAAGGCAGTAATTAGGGCAAAATGAGGTGCTAAGGGTGAGGCCCTGATCCCATAAGATTCGGGTCCTCATAAGAAGAGACAGCAGAGAGTTCTCTCTCTGTCCACACACACTCAGAGGAAAGGCCATGTGACAATGAAGTAGCCATCTGCCAGCCAGGAAGAGAGCTCTTAGCAGAAACCGAACCCTGTTGGATCTTGATCTGGGACTTCCAACCTCCAGAACTGTGACAGAATAAGCTTCTGTTGTTCAGGCCACAACAGTCTGTGATGGTTTGCTCTGGCAGCCCTAGCTGACTAATACAGGCCCTCTGGCTGTCCCTGAGGTACCCTTCTTGAGATACTCACTTCTGTCCCCTAAAACACATCAAGTAGGTCTTCTGTTGAATTTTGTCAGCCTCCTTGTCCCCCAGGAGCTAATCTGAAAGAGTGACTCATCCAACAATAACAGCAAATCACACCGCTTCTCCCAGTTAATACATTGGTGGGGACCCTTAAGGCTTTAACCCGGGGATTCTCAATTCTGGTTTCATATGAGAATCATACAGAGAACTTATTTAAAAGATTTTATTTGTATGGGAATCTGAAAAAATAATAGGAATGAACTTATTCACAAAACAGAAAGAGACTCAACAGACACAGAGAGCAGACTTGTAGTTAACAAAGGGGAAAGGTGAGGGGAGGGATAAATCAGGAGTTTGGGATTAACAGATCCACATCACTATGTACAAGATAGATTTAAAAAAAGGACCTACTGTATAGCACAGGGAACCATACTCAATATTTTGTAATAACCTATAAGGGAAAAGAATCTGGAAAAGAATATAAGTATGCTCAGTTACATATATGCGTACAGTTATATACATATAACTGAATCACTTTGCCCTACATCTGAAACTAACACAACATTGTAAATCAACTATACTTCATAAAAAGTATTTTCCAAGCCACACCAATCCCAAATCTGGGGATACCTCAGAAACCAGACCTTAAAAAAAAATTGTTTCATTTTTTATTATAAATGTAACGTGTTCAAATGTCCAATTTGGTTTCTCATTTAATTAAACTAATACTCTATTTTCCACTCTTTATGGGGGATTACCCCTTTGCCCTGCCTCATAGTCCTGGTTCTGTCACTACCTTGGTGTATAAGGTGACATAAGTCTTGTAGCTAGACTCATTACCAGCTTCCTTAACTATGAAATGATGTGAATAAGTTAAATGATTTTTAAGGTCTTTTCTGGTTTATAAATTCAAGGTTCCATAACAATGACCATACACAAACCATAAAGGAAGTTTTTAAAAACTACAGCTGAATTCAGGCAGTAAAATCCCACCACCAAGCTGGGTGGTTCCTATTTACACTGTTGCTTTCCTGACCTGAGTAGCTCTTTCCCTTTCAAAACTTGCTGTAATTGATTTGAGCTTGCTTTTTCCCAGAGTCACCACCACCCTATCACTTATTTCATGAGAATATTGTCCAGTGTAAAGCACTGTAATAACAGTGATGTCCTATTTGTATGAGCTTTAGTAGTGTATCATGAATGGTATTTTAGAAAGCACATGGGATTTTCAGGAAGAGATACCAGGGTTTGAATTCAGCATTGTAGCAGTCTGGGATTTAGATGCAAATAGAAACTGTTTCTGGTTAACTTAAGCAGGAGAGGATTTACAAGAGGATCAATGGGTAATTCACAGAATCACTGGGTGCTGGGAGGTGCTGGCTGGGCCAGGACCAGAGGGGGAGAGGCACTTCAAGAGGTGGCTTGGGGACCAGCTACCTGGTGGGGAAGGGGGACGTGCTTGTCACAGCACTTCAAGCCACTTCATAGAACCTCTTATGGACCTTGTGTCCTGGCTTGTCTCCCTCAAGGGTCAAAGTTTTGAACAACCGAAATGATACAACTGACAAGGGCCTAATTTCTAAAATATACAAACAGCTTATATAATTCAATAGCAAAAAACGACCCAATTGAAAAATGAGCAGAAAACCTAAAAAGACAGTTCTCCAGAGGAGACATACAGATGGCCAGCAGGCACAGGAAAAGATGCTCATCATCGCTAATCATTAGAGAAATGCAAATCAAAACTACAACGAGGTACCACCTTACACCAGTCAGCATGGACATCATTAAAAAGTCTACAGATAATAAATATTGGAGAGCGTGTGGAGAAAAGAGAACGCTCTTATCTCTTGATGGGAACGTAAACTAGTACAGCCACTATACAGAACAGTATGGAGGTGCATCAAAAAAACTAAAAATAGAACTATCATATGACCTAGCAATCTCACTCTTGGGCATATATCCAGACAAAACTATAATTCAAAAAGATATAGGACTTCCTCGGTAGTACAGTGGAAAGGAGCCCATGTGCCAAAGCAGGGAACATGGGTTCGATCTCTGGTCTGCGAAGATTTCACAAACCACAGAGCAAGGAAGCCTTTGTGCCACAACTACTGAAGCCCGCACACCTAGAGCCTGTGCTCCACAGACAATCACCAAAATGAGAAGCCTATGCATGGCAACTAGAGAAAGCCGTCTTGCAGCAACAAAGACCCAGTCCAGCCAAAAACACAAAAACAAAAGATACATGCACCCCTATGTTCATAGCAGCGCTATTCACAATAGACAAGACATGCATACAATCTAAATGACCACTAACTGATGAACGAGTAAATATGTGGTACATATATACAATGGAATACCACTCAGCCATAAAAAGAAGGAAATAATGTCATTTGCAGCAACATGGATGGATCTAGAGATTATCATAGTAAGTGAAATAAATCAGACAGAGAAAGAAAAAGATATCATATGATATCATTATATATGGAATCTAAAATACGACACAGGAAATCCCCTGGCAGTTCAGTGGTTAGCACTCTGAGCTTTCACTGCTAAGGACCTGGGTTCAATCCCTGGTTGGAGACTAAGATCTCACAAGCCACACAGGGCAGTCAAAAAAAAAAGAGATAAATGAACTTATCTATGAAACAGAATAGACTCACAGAGGTAGAGACCAGATCTGTGGTTGTCAAGGGGGAGAGGGTAGGGGAAGAATAGATTGGGAGTATGGGGTAAACAGATACAAACTGTTATATTTATAATGGATAAACAACAAAATCCTATAGTACAGCACAGGGGACTATATTCAATATCCTGTGATAAACCATCATGGAAAATAATATGAAAAAGAATGTATATATGTACATAACTGAATCACTTCGCTGTATAGCAGAAATGAATACAACATTGTAAACTAATATACATCAACAGTATAAATTTAAAAAGAGAACTATAAAACTTATAGAAGAAAGCATAGAATAATTATTAAATGTATCCCTGGTCCAGTGGCTAAGACTCTGCACTTCCAGTGCAGCCCAGGTTCCATCCCTGGTGAGGGAACTAGATCCCAAATGCTGCAAATAAGCATTCTGCAAGCCTCAACTAATGACCTGGCACATGCCTGCTTGCTTAGTCGCTTCAGCCATGCCCGACTCTCTGTGACCCTGTGGACTGTAGCCTGCCTGCCAGGCTCCTCTGTCCATGGGATTCTCCAGGCAAGAATACTGGAGTGGGTTGCCATGCCCTCCTCCAGGGGCTCTTCCTGACGCAGGGATTGAACCTGTATCTTCTGCATTACAGGCAGATCCTTTACCACTGAGCCACCAGGGAAGCCCCCAAAGACCTGGTACAGTCAAATAAATAAATAAATATATGTATTTAAAGTATATCTAGATGCTAAGTAGTCAAAATGACATTTACCACATGGCCCTAGCACCTGCTGCCACTAGCTGAGTGACCTTGGTAAAACGAGGATGGGGATGAAGCTCATCTTGGGGCAGCCCTGTGGATTCGGTGGGCACATGTGTGAGACTCAGCCCAGGGCCTAGTGCTGCATCCCCACCCTTGGCGTGGCTACGTTCCCCTGGCCTGGCCTGAAGCTTGGGTTCCTGGGTTCCTGGCATATCTGCCTTCAGATGTCATCCTGCTGGGAAGGGGAGGGGGTGGGGATGGAGGGGGATCTGAGAGGGGACAGACCCTTTTTGATACCTCTTGGGTTTTGCAGCTTTGAGAACCTGGGAATTTAACCTTTCCTGGGGGCTATGGATACATGAACAGAGACCCTCTGAGGCACTTATGGGGTGGGTTCTCCTGAGACACTCCCAGTGTGTTAGTCACTCAGTTGTGTGTAACTCTTTTGGGACCCCATGGACTGTAGCCCAGTCCTCTGTCTGTGGAATTCTCTAGGCAAGAGTACTGCAGTGGGTAGCCATTCCCTCCTCCAGGGAATCTTCTCCATCCAGGGATTGAACCTGGGTCTCCTGCATTGCAGGCAGATTCTTTACCATCTGAGCCACCAGAAGCTCCCCAAATATCTCTGCTGAAACTTCCATGATGGGGTTGGGGGCGGGGGGTTTGCTGGAGGCATGAGCTGCCATACCTGTACCGTGAATTCGTCTGTCCTCTGGCTGCTGGGGCCTGAGAGAAGGTGGGACACGTACACGCTCTCGTCTTGGGTTGTCTTCACAGCCGTCAGGTCCGCAGAGCAACTACGCACAGGCTCATTTTTCTCCCTAGAGGGGGAAAGTGAGGCCAATGAACTGAGTACAAGAGATTTGCTGAGACCATTGAGCTCTGTCCAGGGGCTTGTTTTCCTTATCCTGAGCTCAGCATCCTTTCCACCATCTGATAGGCTTTCCTGTGCCTAGTCCCTCCGTTATTAGAACACCTGGATATTCTTAGCTAACAATGGGTGACAGAAATAAACTCTCTGCGGTTTCCCCGAATTTCCGCACAGACCCGCTGCAGGTGGCAGAGGCCTTGCTCTGAACACACCGCATGAAAAAGCATTTCAGAGGAGCTCCGGCACTAATGGAATGAATCATCACCGGGCGGCAGGGAGTGGCCCTGCAGGGCCCGGAGGCTACTTTAGGGAAACTGGGGACCCTCATGATGGGAGGTCAAGGTTGTCATCCCAGTCTAGCTGGGGGCTGACTGCTCCAGAGAGCAGTGTTTGCACTCAGTCTTCATGGATCTCACCGTCTGCCGCCCTCCCCTACAGAGCCTGGCCTGCAGCTTTATTCCGGGGCCAAGATCCGGCCTCATCCCAGGCCAAGGTGGGGGAGGGATGGTGTCTGCCTGTGAGGCCGGCCTGGAATTCTCCACGTAATTATTGAGCCAAGGAGGACAATCAAAAATAGATCCTGGAAGAAAGAAGAGGTCAGAGGCCAAGAGAGGCCGCTTCCTGTGTCAGGCTGGGAGGTTGTGGAACTGAGGTCCAGGGGGACGGCGTCCTGAGCCCATGGGGACGGGGTTCAAGGGGGATAATCAGAATGCTCTGTGCCTGGCAGAGGGGAGACCGACAGTCACTGTTGGTTGAAGTAATTATTTTAGGTTAAGTCAACCTTTAGAAAACAATCTGCAGTGTGGAAGAAACAGTGTGTCCATTTAGTAACTTGTACAGATTGACGATTCTCAGAAGCTGGACTCTGAGGTGTGGGCAGCTCTGTTTATCTGGCGGGTGACCTTGGTCACATGGTCTCTTGCTGGGGAGGTGACAGAGGCCGCTGAAGCCCTGTTCCAGCCCACCCCCGCCCCCTAAGTGTCCATCCGGGCCGCTGCACTCTCTGAGCCCTTGGGGGGTCCTGGGGCTCTATGATTTTGTTAGCCCTCAGGGATGCCCTCTTGGATGATGGCACCGCGTCCAGTAGCTCTCAACATTCCTCGCCTTCTAATTTTCATGTCACGCCATCCCTTGGAATCCTGCCACTGGAAGAGGGATTTTTCTGGCTGTTCACTCCAGCTTCCTCCTTCTCCCTCTTCCTTCCTTTCATGTAAAATGACACGATTGGGCTGGATCAGCTCCAAATCCTTGCTGCTCTAACTGGCCCATGGGTTTAATGAAGGCGCCATCGACATACCCAGGCAGGGGTCCCTCTCCAAAACCACTGAGGGAGATGGGTGGGTACTCCATGCACTGCGTCCACACAGCTTTGCTCCCTACGCAGAACTGAGAGGGCTTTCTGGACAAAGCTAGAAGACACAGGAGCCAGATGGGGAGCAGGACTGAAGGCCGGTTTTCAAGGACCATTGTGCCATGGAGGGAGGAGGGCCTGCCGATGGCACTCAGGGCTTTTGCAAAGTGGATTTGTCATCCCATTCCCTCAGGCTGACAAGCAACTCATTGTTCTCAGAAAACAGCTGCATCTGGGGAGTTTCAGCATTTGGGTGTGACAGCACAGGGAAGCTCTTCCTAGCATCAGGCCAGAGGCTCTCCCCTCACCAGGAAGGGGGGAAGTCTCCTGGCAGGGCCTTGGTTTTCCAGGCCGTTGCAGCAAATCTGGTGCTTCAAACAACACAGTTTACATACAGTTCTGTAGGTCAGGAGACCGACATGGGTCGTGTTCCTTTGTGGCCATGCCGTGAGCAGAACTCAGTTCCCTGGGGTTGTACAGCTGAATGTCCGCTTCCCGGCTGGCCGTCAGCTGGGGGCTGTCCTTAGCAATTTGAGGCTTCTTTCTGGTTCTTCCACTTGATCCACTGCATCTCAAAGCCAGCATCAGGGCTCCTCCTCCTGCCATCTCCCTGACCTCTCTCCCCTTGTCCACAGCTGGGAATAGTTCTTCACCTTTAAGGACACATGTGATTAGATTGGGCTCAGCTGGATAACCCAGGTGACTCTCCTCACCTCAAAGCTTTAACCTAATCACACTGGCAGAGTCCCTTTTGCCATGTGAGGTAACACTCATAGGTTCTGGAGATTAGGGCATGGACATCTGTAGGTGTGTGCTAAGTCGCTTCAGTCGTGTCCGACTCTTAGTGAACCCATGGGCTGTAGCCTGCCAGTCTCCTCTGTCCATGGGATTCTTCAGGCAATAATACTGAAGTGGGCTGCCATGCCCTCCTTCAGGGGATCTTCCCAACCCAGGGGTCGAAACCCAGGGATCTTGCATTGCATTGGTGAGGGACACACATTCTGCCTCCCACAGTCAAGGTGAGGCAATATGGTTTGCTGACCCTCTGCTAGAAGTCACATTGCTATGGTAGAACTTTTGCAGGTGACTCACATCTCCTGCGCAAGTTGAGAGGTACAGAAGTATGTGAGCTACAGTGAGCCAGGGCCAGCTGGCATTGGCCACTAAGACTTGAATGCATGTGTCCCAGGCACTTTGTGGTCAAGCCATCAGATTCACTGCATAATTAATGCTCACACAGCTTTGTGAAATGCAGTTATGTAGGCTTGCTCATAAAGTGGTTTTGTACAGGATCTGACAGTTAGAACCCACTCAGCCTGCTTGTCCTGTTCTAGCCTTGCCAGGTGTAGTCGGGACCCTTCTGGACCTTCTGAGCATCCCCCTCTCACCAGTGTGGTTGGGTCCCTTTCAGCCTCTGACCTGCAGGCTGGATCTACAAGGGCACGTTGACCCATCCTGAACTCCTCCTCTGTGTTCACACTTGCCATTCTGCCTGCAGTGCCAGCCCTCCCCATCAGGAGCTGAGCAATCCCCTCTCTGCTCAGAGTTCATCTGAGTTGCAGGAAATGTAGAGTCTCAGGCCCAACTCCAGACCTATTCGTCAGATCTGCTCTTTAAATTTCTTTTTGATTTACAATACTGTGTTAGTTTCAGCTGTACAGCTTCAGGTTATTTCCTATTATAGGTTGTTACAAGATATTGAATGAAGTTCCCTGTGCTACAGTAAAACAACAGTGAATCTTGTTGTTTATTTATTTTATATATAGGGTGTATATCTGTTCAAATCTGCTCTTTTTTTTCAGTCCCAGGGATCACAGGCACTTTAAAGTTTGAGTAGCACTGGATGAGGGCCTGCTGGGGGGCTCCTCTTCCAGGAAGCCCTTCCTGATTGCCCGAGACTTAGCTAAGTGAGTTCTTCCCCAGCTCCCACTGTACCCCATTTGCCCATCATTCATAAGAAGGTCATATGACTGGATGTTAACAGGGAGTTTTTCCCTGTGACATAGAACTTTCAGCAGAGGCCTCAAAGTCAAAGAAGCACCGTCTCCAAGTGAGGTGCCAAGACCCCAGGTAGGTCAAGCTTGGAGAAGGTGAAACTTCCTCTGTCAGCTTCAGCCCTTCCCCACTTTCAGCCTCCGAAGGACAAGTCAGGGGTTTCTCTGGAGAGAGAGGGTTGGCTGGAGGCTGGGTCCACACATCCCTGTTGTCCTTCCCTTGGGGAGGGGGAACAGCAGCCTCCCCTCACCTCCAGGTAAGCCAGAAGGACTTCAAGGGTGGCGTTCCTTGTACCTGTAAGTGTCTGGGGAAACGTAAGGATGGGTTGGAGAAGTGGGGGCCAGTGCAACCCCGTCCCCGAAGGCAGTGAGACAAAGGTGAGTGGTTTCCATGGATCTGATGAGGCTCATGAGCTGGGGAGACTTCCTGGAGCCTCCTTGAAAGGGACCCCACCCAAGAGAGCTGCCTGAGGAGGGCTGACAAAGGGACCCAGCAGAGAGAAATGGACTGCTTAAAAACCAGAGGCTGAGGGCTACTGCAACCCCTTCCCCAACACACATACCCTAACCTCACAGTGAAAACTACCAGAATTAACAAATACATTAACAAATACAAATACAAGGCGGCCATTTAAATTTGAATTTCAGGTAAACAATGAATGGGTTCTCATAAGTTTTCAGTGTGTCACATGTGATATCTCAAATAGAGATACACTTAAAAACAGAATTAATTGTTTATCTGAGCTTCAAATTTAATTAGGCATTTTGTATTTTACCTGGCAACCCTGAGTTAGAAGCTTTGCAGCAGAAATCCTTGTGGGTTCTCAAAGAAATCCACAGAAGTGGCCCAAATGGTAGTTTGGACCCCAATGCCAGATCACTACTGAAGCAATCAAATAAGATTCTTGTTGCTCCTTCATCCTTGTTCCTTACCCCTCCCCTTCCAAATTTCTCATCAATTACCCTGGCTGATGAGTGGGAGATGGAAGAAGGGAGGGAGAGTCCCTGGAGACAACTCTCAACCTCTCCCTTCCACCACCACAGAACTAGTGGACAGAAACACTTGGAGTGAAATTGAGCATTTGGATTATTACCTGGATCAGACTTCCAAACTGTCACTGTTCGTGTGACTTAAAGGGACCTAGAGATGCTGCCTGCCTGAGACATCATGCAGGGAAGGGGAAGGAAGTGAACCCCGGAGCCAGATTGAATGACAGTGACTGAAAGACTAGCGTTGCCTTGTGGTTGTGCCCTGCTGGGGGTGCTGGCTCTAAATGGATTTCTCCTTTGCATCCATCTCTCTCACTTGTGTCCTCTTATTCATCTGCATCCCAGTGCCTGGTGTGTGTAGAAGATCTTCAGTAAATGTTTGAGTGTTGAATGTAAAAAATTCAGTGAACTGACCCATTTTTTCACCCACAGAAGCTATAGAGAGTTTTCCTGGGATTGTATACTCCTTCCCAAAGGTTCTTTGGCTGTGCTAAGCCTTCTTGTTACAAAACACACCAGGTGCAATGATAGAGGTGAGCTCTGGATCTGAAATCATCTCTGAGAACTTTTCCAAGCATTTATGCTCTCAGCCAGGGCTTCCCAGGTGGAGTCAGGGGTGAAAAACCTGCCTGCCAATGCAGGAGACAAAAGAGACGTGAGTTTAATCCCTGGGTGGGGAAGATCCCCTGGAGGAGGGCATGGCAACCCATTCTGGTACTCTAGCCTGGAGAATCCCATGGACAGAGGAGTCTGGTAGGCTATATAATTCATGGGGTCGCAGAGTCAGACAAGACTGAAATGACTTAGCACACATGCACATATACTCTCATCCGGGGCAGAACCATGGTTTAGGGAAACTGAGGCTTATATAAACTGGAACCCTTTCTGAGAAAAGAATATCAAATGGTGAAGTCAAAATTAGGCATAAACATGAACATTAATTTTGGGGAAATCAAAACAGACCACAAATTTTTTTTAAAAATTGAAATTTTATTTATTAAATTTAAACTAATAGATACCAAAAACTCCCCACAAAATCCAGGAAAATAACACAGTATTTGTAGTGTTTAACTGAAGGACAAATTGCTATAATACACTATATATAATCTACCTTTTTTTGCTAGATTATTTTTCTACATTGTTTGGTCAATGTCCTTTTAGGTGAAACTTGCTCAGTTGTGTCTGACTTTTTGCATAGTTCATGGAGATCTCTAGACAAGAATACTGGAGTGGGTTGCCATTTCCTTCTTCAGGGAATCTTCCCAACCCAGGGGTCGAACTGGGGTCTCCCACATTGCAGGCGGATTCTCGACCAGCTGAGCAGTGTACTTTTAGTAGCAGCCTGTTATGAGTCTGTTGATGTCAATATTTTGTGGTCAAATCACAAAGACTGCAAATCTTTTAAAAATATATTCATATGATTCATTTTTGTTCATTAAATTGGGATTTATTCAAATCATTTTTCATGGTCAAAACATATCTCTTCCCCTTAATGAAGTACTGCTTCTGAACTGATCTGATTCTTATAAACTTGTCTTGTCATTTTCATGATTTATATATTCTTAGTTGTGATTTTTTATGACTCCTTCCCTTAAATTCATGCTTTTATCAAGTAGACTCTTTTAGCTTCTGTTGTGATAGAACAAGAGAGTTTTTGACATTTTGAAGCTTCTTCGAGTCAGTTTTTGTCTAAAGCTTCCACTAAGATTTTTTCTAAATACATTTGAATTTTGTATAATGAAGAAATCTGAGGGAATTCCCTGGCTGTTCAGTGTTTAAGACAGCACTTTCACTGCCAAGGGCATGGGTTCAGTCCTTGGTTGGGAAACTAAGATCTTACAAGCCATTTAGTATGGCCAATCAATAAATCAATAAAAAGGATAATAAAATAAAATTTAAAATAAAATAAAAAGCATAATACAGTAGTAAATTAAAAGGATAGATTTTAAAAATTTTTTTACAGAATTCTAAAAAAATATACAAAATTAATCAGAAATAAAGGCTTCCTCAAGAACAATTCAAAAGCACTTAAGATAGTTTGAACTGAAAAAAATATTTTTTTAAGCACTTAAAACTTGCTGAAATTTCTGTTGAATTAATACTGCCTAATCAATTACTCTTCTATATAGACCAGTCTGTTGGTGAGTATGTGTAGGGGTTTGGTTACCATGAAATATTCTTTTTTTTTTTTTTTTCTGTATCCGTGGTAACTTGGTACACAGTTTCATCGTGAACTACCAGAGCTCATCATGACAGAAGCATCACTCCCAGGGCTATCTGCTCAAAGGAAAGCTTTGGAAAGCATTATGTGTGAAGCGCAATCTCCTTTCTTTACAGAGAAGAGCAGGAAAGCTATATTAAATGGAAAGCATAGACTTCAGACCAAGACTTGATGTGAATTGGGATAAAGGAGTTGGAAAGCAGTATATATTGAAAACCTTAAAAATATGAATATGCCTCTCAAACACATTTTGCTTTGACTTTGGGGTGTTGCTCTTAAGAAAATACCACTTCTGAAAATGAATAAAAAATATTATGCCCCAAATGTTAACAATATATACCTAAAAAAAAACATTTGGAATAACTTCCTCTAACAATAAATGACTGATTATCTAAACCATGAAACAGCAATTTGATGAGTATTATTACTATTGAAGTTTGTAGAAGCTTTGTTATATGGTGCAAAATAGTGCTTATATAATGTTAAGCCAAGAAGAAGCAAGTTATAAAATTATGTATACATTCTCATTTCAAGTGGACTTTAATAATACCTATGCTCTGAAAAACCTTAGAATATACACTATTTTATATTGTATAAAATACATTTTAAAATGTATATTCTGTAAATATATACACTATACATATTGTGAACATCTTCCCATGTTAATAAATATAGATCTGTGATATCACTTTTAATAGTCCATCAACAGATGAATCGATAAAGATGATGTGGTACATACATACAATGGAATTACTTAGCCATAAAAAGGGATGAAATTGGGTCATTTGTAGAGACATGAATGGACCTAGAATCTGTCATTCACAGTGAAGTAAGTCAGAAAGAGAAAAACAAATATTGTATATTAACACATACATGCGGAACCTAAAAAAATGGTACAGAGGAACTTATTTGCAGAGCAGGAATAGAAATGCCAATGTGGAGAACAGACATGCAGACACGGGGCTGGGGGAAAGGGGAGGGTGGGACTGACATACATACACTGCCACATGTGAGACAGATAACTAGTGGGAGTCTGCTATAAAGCACAGGAAGCTGAGCTCTGTGCTCTATGATGACCTAGACAGAGGGCGTGGGGGTGAGGGGACGGGTCCATGAGGGAGGGGACAGATGGATACACATAGCTGATTCACTTCCTTGTACAGCAGAAACTAACGCAACGTGGTAAAGTAACTATAACCCAATTTGAAAAAATGTTTGGATTCTTTCCAAGCATTTCCTATGTTAAGCATATTTGCAGTGAATAATAACGCACATTAATCTTTAGCCAGTTCTCTGTTTCCTCAGAATAAATTCCTAGAAGCAGAGAATTGTTGGGTCAAAGGCATTTTTAGGGCTTTTGAAACTTATTGCTAAATGATCTTCCAAAGAGACTGTAAAACTCTCCCAAGCAGTGGATGCATATGTGCCCTTTCCCTGGAGCCTCTGCAACACTGACTCATTAATCTGCTTTCAAGTAGAGAAAATAGCTTAGGAAAACACGCCTGCAACAGATTTGAAACTTTTAATAGTTTTTATTACCCAATCCCAGATTGCTGTAATAATGTTGGTAGAACTAACATTTATTATGCAATTTCTATGTCCCAGACACTGTGCTGCGTGGGTTAACTCATCATCCTTAAGGTCTTCTGGGAGGTATGGACCATTGTCAACCCATTGCACAGGTGAGGAAATTGAGGCACAAAAATGCTAAACAACTTGCTTGAGGTAACACAGCCCAAGGTAATGAAAGGATGAACTAAAATTTGAACCAGGCCACGACCTACATCCTGTTGCACAATTTCTCTCTTGAAAATCCCTACTTGAAAATCCCTCTCTGAAAATCCCTACTGATAATCCCAGGTGTCCTTAAGCACCTGGGATAGGGTGGGTGGATCTCTTTAGTTCAGGACTCACTGCAGCACTGGAAATTTCTCTGATCCATTTGGGAGGATGGGTTCCCATTTAGGCAGAGGTCTCCAAGGCAACCACTTAGAAAATGCCAAGGGTCTACACCTTAGAGCGAGGTAGATGCACTATACTGAACCTGCTGAGAGACCATAAAGTTGGTCTGTCAGTTCTAACCCACTGGTCACCCCAGGCTGAAGAGTCACAAGGAATTGGTTCCTTTGGAGGGAGCTGAGGAGTATGGCACGTGCACCCCCCTGAGTAAGGTGACCAGTGCCTCCTGGTTTGCCTGGGGCTGTCCCAGTTCTAGCGCTGAAAGCCTGCATCCAGGAAATTCTGCAGCCCCGGGCAGATAAAGACCATCGGTACCAGATTCTTGGGAGAGGGTTCTGGCACTTTTCTTTCCCCTCCAGAAAAGTGCAAAGGGCTTTGAGGTTCCACTCTGGAGCCATACTCATGGGCCAGAGGGAGATCCAGTGAATCAGACACCCAGGAGACTTGGCCAGAGCTCCCAGGCCCTTTGTCTGTGGAATCTGACCTCAGGTGGTCTGAAACCCGGTGAAGGAATCTGGGGCTGGGATGGAGCTGAAAGAGAGAAGTGGATGACACAGACCCCCTACCCTTTCCACAGCAGCTTCTAAGCCTGAAGTAGGCCTCAGCCTGCAGCAGCAGGACAGCACAGAGCTTAAATCTAACGCAGTTTTGAATTTGATTATCACACTGGTTGGTAGATTTTAGTCACTGAAATGAGACTTGAAAAGGCCCAGACACACAAAGGGAGGTTCAGGAGATGGTCCCCGGGGATGCAAAGATGATTGCAAAGGGCAGCCTGCATTATAGTTGCACACTGCTGAGTCCAGCCCTTTCAATAATGAGGTTACCTGCAGTGGCTGCGGAGGGCCCCCCCTAGGGCCCTGCTCCCCTCGGTCAGGGGTGGAGCCACAGCAGCTGCCACTGCTGCTGCCTGAGGGACAGGGGTGGGGCTGAGAGCCCAGGGCGCCCTCACTGCCTCCAGTTCTTCAGGCTATGGCTGGACTCTTCTTCAGAGTCCAGAGTCCCTCCCCCAGTGGAGTATCCCAGGTCCTCAAAGTGCTAGGGCCACCCCTGCCTCCTCTCCTGAGCTGCTACAGTGATAAACGATGGCTTGCTACAGACCCAAGAGCCTTTACGAGGTCCTCCTAATGCATTGTCTTCTTTCGTGCTTGTATGTCACCTGTGAGGTATTAGAATCATCCTCATTTGTCAGAGGCTCAGAGAAGTTAAGGAACTAGCCCAGTTATTAATTAGCAGAGGTGACTCAAAACCAGCTCCAGCTTCATCTGAAGCGCATGCCCAGTTCACAGGTCTGTGGGGCCTCTTAGCTCTCTGGGCCAGACCTCTTCCTGCTGGGGGCCCTGGTGAGCTTGCTGGTTCCACCTGTTGTTGTTGATTAGTCCCTAAGTCATGTCTGACTCTTTGCAACACCATGGACTGCAGCCCACCAGCCTCCTCTGTTCATGGGATTTCCCAGGCAAGAATACTGGAGTGGGTAGCCTTTCCCTTCTCTAGGGGATCGTCTTGAACCAGGGATCGAACCGGCGTCTCCTGCATTGCAGGCGGATTCTTTACTGCTGAGCCAGCAGGGAAGCCCTGTTGGTTCCACTAGTCCCACTTGAAACTTAGAATGTGCTTCTGCTTGGAAACAATAGGATGGAGGGTTGTTTCGACTCCACTGTGGTCACTTCTTGGTTAAGTCAGCCTTTGTGACCTGGCCTGGGGGTCTCACCACATCAGATCACATGATTTCCTGGGAAGAAAACACATCCTGCGTCCTAAATAGCAAATTCCAAACACACTGTTAGAACACAGCTTATTTGTGAGTTAGGGAAAGTCTGCCTGAAACTATTTGATTCCGCATGACAAGAAAAATAAGCTGGGTTCTTAAATTTGACTGTTTGGGTTGTTGGTTTAAAATAGCCTAGAAGCCACCGGCCTGCCTCTCATGTTGTCCTTCTGCAAGGGCGGTGTCTAGTTGAATCATGAAATCTTACAAGAGTCTGTGACTGTGGTCCTAAGAAATCGTCAGTGGTGCAGCGGGTAAAATCTAGCTTAGGATCAGGTGATGTGGGTCTGACTCTGCCCGTGCTCTTGCTGGTTGAATGGTGTTGGGTGAGTCGCTTGACCTCACCAGACAACTGCTTCTCCATCTGTAAAATAAGGGGTTTCATGAGAGGGTCCCCAAGCCCCCTTCCTGTTCTCAGATTCAAGGAAACAAACAGCCTCAGGTGTGGAATTACAAATGAGCATTGGCTCAGAAATCGTGTTTTTTTCTTTTATTTCCTTTGTAATTTTTATCTCTTGGGAGGGGCCTTTTAGCTGCAGCAGAAGAGAAAAAGGGAGAGAGAGGTTCTTTTGTGCTAAATGGAGCATTGAATGATGGATAAACAGAAAGATGTGTGACGGCTCTTTTTCTCACATTAGGTATTTGACTAATAGATCAGCAGATCCTGGCATCCAAGTGACAACCTGCATTGAAGAGGGTGGAACTTGGCTGTGCGACCCTTCCAGCTGTGAGAGCTTGAAAGGGAAGCTCTGGGGGAATGTCTCTCATTTTCCCCTGGAAGCTGGGAGACAGCTCAGCTCAGCACTGCCAACCGTGTGATGCGGACGCTTGTAAATGAAGCCTTTTTCCTTGGATGTCTTTCAGGCTGCAGTCTCCCCTCTGGCACCTCCACCCCCTTGGAACAAAGCCTAATGTAAAGTCTGGGTGCAACTCAGACCAGCCTGGGAAAGAATTTGCTCAATAGTGGCAGGGAGGCCTTGATATGTCTTCAATGGCTTAAAAAAAAAAAAAAAAAGCTAGAATTTGGTTTGTCTGTTTGTTTTTACCCTATGTCTTTCAACAACAACAATAAAATGGCTTATATCAGGGACACAGCAAACTGCTCCTGGGAAGAACAAAAAAACATAAGTAGAAATATAGGCACAAGGAAAACAGCAATAGAAAATCAAAATAAGAGACTTCCCTGGTGGACAAGTGGCTAAGACTCCATGCTGCCAATGTAGGGGGCCTGGGTTCAATCCCTGGTCAGGGAACTAGATCCCACATGCTGCAATTAAGAGTTCATGTGCCACAACTAAAGATCCCACCTGCCACAACGAGGCCTGAAGATCCCGCATGTCACATCTAATACCTGGGAAAGCTAAATAAATAAAGAAGGAAAAAAAAAGAAAGTCAAGATTTTCTTGGGCCCACTTCAGCTAGGCCAGCAGACTGAACACAGAGCCCCAGTCGCTGGGTGGGCAAAAATAGGGGAGACTGGGCAGGTGGGTGTATGGGGTCACACATGGCTATAGCGTCTGTGAGTTTGGCAACAATATAGGTTTTTACGGAAGGAACATAAACAGGGGTCCTAAACTCCAGAAGCATGGGCGTTTGTTCCTTTTGCTCTAATCTCAGGTACAAATTCTGCCAATGATTCCTGCTGCCAACCTGAGCTCTCTCAGACTAGGTGGGCCCCAGCCTGTGGGTGCTGAAGCATCCTTAGCGAAAGCAGAAGGAAACAGCTCAGCGGTGGCCAGGCAGGCAGAAGCCCAGAGAGGAGCTTCTGTTAATATGAATCTATCAGGCACATCCCCCTTTTAACATCTCTGGTCAGGGGCAAAGGCCAACCACGGGAGAACTAGGAGAGATTCAGGAAGCTGTGGCTTGTGACCAGGCACACAGCTTGTCAGCAGCCAGATGCCCAAGAAAGAGCTCCTGAATAACCGGACTCCATCAGCCAGGAGACAGTGTGGTTCCCAATAATTACAAGCAGAGCTGGCTTCGTGGGCACATGACGTGTGCAGGCACACGGGGCCCCAGGCTCAGAACAGCCCTGCCACTCTCTCAAAATTCTTCATAACTTTGAACAGGGGCCTTGCATTTTCACTTTAATGGCAACCCGCTCCAGTACTCTTGCCTGGCAAATCCCATGGACGGAGGAGCCCGGAAGGCTGCAGTTCATGGGGTTGCGAAAAGTCGGACACGACTAAGCGACTTCACTTTCACTTTTCACCTTCATGCATTGGAGAAGGAAATGGCAACCCACTCCAGTATTCTTGCCTAGAGAATCCCAGGGACAGGGGACCTGGTGGGCTGCCGTCTCTGGGGTCGCAGAGTCGGACACGACTGAAGCTACTTAGCAGCAGTAGCAGCCACACTCTTAGCAGCTAGTCCTGGGAATGAGAAGGGCCAGCAGGGGGAGGTGCCTTATGCCTCCTCCCTGCCCCGAGGCCCTAGTGGCCGTAAAGAATTCAGTCCAATTGGTCCTGTGTCTTCCTGCCCCTAGAACTGCCTTTAGGTTCCCCAGCTCCCTGCTTCAGGCCTTCCCTACGTCAGAAACCCCATATGGGTCTTGCTGGGCTCCCCTGGTGGTTCAGATGGTAAAGAATCTGCCTGCAATGGGGGAGACCTGGGTTTGATCCCTGGGTTGGGAAGATCCCCTGGAAAAGGGATAGGCTATCCACTCCAGTATTCGTGCCTGGAGAATCCCCATGGACAGAGGAGCCTGGTGGGCTACAGTCTATGGGGGTCACAAAGAGTCACGACTGATCGACTAAGCACAACACAGCACATAGGTCTCACTGGGCTAAAATCAAAGAGTCTTCTAGAGGCTCTGAGGGGAGAATTTCCATCTTTGCCTTTTCCAGCTTGAGAGATCAGCCATATACACCTGGGTTTCCAGCCCCTTCCTTCATCTCCAAAGTTGGGGTGGTGGGAGCCTTTCTCACAGGCCTCCCTCTTCCACTTTTAAGGACCACTAGGATTATGTCCAGCTCTCCTGCATAACCTCCCTACTTAAGATCAACTGATGAATGACCGTAACTCCCCTTTGTGTAGCCTAACACATTAGCGCTTTTGGGGATTGGGACATAGACATCTTTGGCAGTGGTGGGGGGCTGGGGGTGTTACTGTTCTGCAACGTGACTGTATCTTTATCCTTCTTTCTTCAACCTGAGGCCCCAGTTTATCTTGTCCCTTGGCATGTTTTTGCTCAGGGCTTTTTTTTTCCTTCATAAATCTCCTTCATATGAACCTTAAGGAAAAACTGATGCAAAATGGAAGGGGAGAAATAGAGGGAACGTATACAGAGTACCACATAAAATAGATAAACAACAAGGACCTACTGTATAGCACAGAAACTATACTCAGTGTCTTGTAATAATCTATATTGGGAAAGAATATGAAAAAGAATATATATATTAATATATATACACACATATGTATACATTCAGCTATATATAGATATATATAACTGAATCATTTAGCTTATACCAGAAACTAACACAACATCGTGAATCAACTATGGTTAAATAACAATTAAAAAAAAACTAGGGGAGGGAGGGGAAGGAAGAGGTAAACATTTCATAGCCTCTCAATTTATGATTTTACATTTTCATACTCCCTTTACCACCTCCATTTCTCTTCAGCACTACTGTTTCTGACATATTCTAAGAGCAACAACATTTTAAAGTTAAAAAAATTACTTATGAGAAGGCAATAGGAATTATAGCCACTGAGCCGGCCAAAGAGCCAAGGCCCTAGAAAAAGCCTTTTAGAAAGAGAATGTAAGAAAGATCCTTGAATAACTGCAGTTCTTTTCTTCTTTAATGTGACAATTTTAAAATTGAAGTTTAGTTGATTCACAACATTGTGTTAATTTCAGGAATATAGAACGTGATTCAGTTATGTACGTGTGTGTGTGCTCACTTGTGTCTGACTCTTTGCAAACCCATAGACTGGAGCCCGCTAGGTTCCCCCGCCCATGGGATTTTCCAGGCAAGAACACTGGAGTAGGGTGCCATTTCCCCCTCTAAGGTATCTTTCTGACCCAGGGATCGAACACGTGTCTCTTGCGTCTCCTCCAGTGGTGGATTCTTTACCTCTGCACAACCTGGGATGAACCATGCTGCTGCTGCTGCTGCTAAGTCACTTCAGTCGTGTCTGACTCTGTGCAACCCCATAGATGGCAGCCCACCAGGCTCCCCCGTCCCTGGGATTCTCCAGGCAAGAATACTGGAGTGGATTGCCATTTCCTTCTCCAATGCATGAAAGTGAAAAGTGAAAGGGAAGTCGCTCAGTCGTGTCCGACTCTTGGCGACCCCATGGACTGCAGCCTACCAGGGTCCTCCGTCCATGGGATTTTCCAGGCAAGAGTACTGGAGTGGGGTGCCATCGCCTTCTCCAGGGACAAACCATAAATGTATTCTTTTCAAAAAATTTTAATTTTACTGGAGTATAGTTGATTTACAACGTTGTGTTAGTTTCAGGAATATAGCACAGTGATGCAATTATACATATACATATTTTTATTCTTTTTCAGATCCTTTTCTCATATAGGGTATCAAAGAAAATTGAGTAGAGTTCCCTGTATTATACAGTAGGTCCTGGTTGGTTGTCTATCTTATGTAAAGAATTGTGTGTATGTTCATCTCAAGCTCCTGATTTATCCCTCCCCTCCACGTTTCCTTTTTAGTAACCATAAGTTTGTTTTCAATATCTATAAGTTTGTTTGTTTGGCAAACAAGCTCATTTGTTTCATCTTTTAAAAAAATTAGATTCCACATGAGTAATACCATATGATATTTGTCATATATATTCTTTTTCAGATTCTTATCCCATATAGGTTATTACAAAATATTGAGTATAGTTTCTTGTGCTACACAGTAGGTCCTTGTGAATAACTGCATTTCTGTCTTTTACTTCTGATTGTGAAGTCTATGGTCTGGACCAAATAAATTACCCAAGACTCTTAAAGTTCCCTGGAAAGTCTCCATTCCATTCCTGCCTCCAAGGTCAGGACCTCCCTTCTTTGAGGAGGGTAAGCGTAAATTTGCCCCTCTATATTCCTCACACTGCCTTCTCCCCCCGCTGGGTTTTGAGCATTGCAAACAAGAACTTTGAGCAGATTGCTCAAAGAGGATCCTGGCTTGGAAACTGTTGCCAGCTGGTCTCGTACCCATATCTTTTCAGTAAATTTCTCTCAAGCATATGTACACACACAAATACGCCTTCTGTTGAAGGCAATGAAATCATCGTTCACCACGGAGACTGGAGGAGAGTGTGCTGAACCATGAAATTGAAGTAATGCTTTTGGGTCTGGGTACAGTTTTTCCTGGAGTAAAGGTTCTTATTAACATCGCTGTTTTGTTCATGGAAGTACCCCGGCATCTAGGACCTGGATGCTTCATCCACACTGGGACAGGCCTGACTGCGGGGACCACACGTCTTAAGTCTGGACTATCACTTAGAGCTCCTGCCTGTCAGGCCGCCCAGCCCCTCAGCTGCAGGACAGTGACTTCTGACCCCTATCTTCTCCTCTTGACCTAAGACCCAGGGAAAGGCTTTGCCAGTTGGAGGTCACCCTGCAAGAACCTGGGGCAAGCCAGGTCACAGGGGAGCAGAGAGGGCTGGTGCTGCCAGGGCTGGGAGTCAGCGAGGGAGAACCCCTCATCTGGTGGAAGATGACACGCAAAGAGCCGCCTCCAGATCAGCGTGGTGGGTATTCTCGGAGAGCCAGCTATAAGTGCTTGAGACACCCTGCAGCAGCCGGGAAGGTCTCTAGAGGAGAGGTTCTTGAGTGGAAGCTTGAGGAATGAGCAGGAGATGGCCAGGAGCAAAGTGATTTGTGCCAAGGGACTTGGGTTCAAATCCCATCACTGCCACCGTGTGACACTCTCATACTCTTGGTTTCTCCGTCTATGGAGTGTAATCATAGCCTCCATAGTTTAGGCTCCTAGAATCCCCAGCAGTGGAGTCAAAGGACCTGGCTCCCGGCTTTCAGTCCTAGGTACCCCCATCCCAAGCGTAGGGGGCACACCCATCCTGGGTTCCCTCTGCCCTCGTTCCCTCCCTATTGCTTCATCTGCTCCAAACCCTCTGCCTGCCTGGGGTCTGCGCATCAGATCTTGCCTGTGTTGAATCCCATAGGTCTCAACCAGGGTTCCACCTGGACCGCTGCCCACCACGACCCCCAGCCAGCATCACAGGCTGGTCTTTATCAACGGGACCTCGATCTTAGCAGCTTGGAGTGACACAGCCCAGTGTCCCGCATGGCCTGTCTTGTGGCTGCCCCACCCTGTGTGGCTGCAAAGCCAGGCCCCTCCCCAGGCTGGGTCTGAGGGACCGGGCAGAGAAGCAGACTGGATGAGGGCACATTCAAGTGGCATCCCACGAGGAACCCTCTGGCTGCCGGCTTCTCCTCTTTGAGGAGGTCATCCACACGTCGTCCCCACCTTCCCTTGTCCCTATATTTCACTCAGGGCTCTGGAAGGAGGATTCATGAGCTCATGTCTCAGAAATGCTTTGAAGATGAGAAGCCCTGAGCATTCACCACAGCCCTCAATTTAACTTTCCCAGAACTCTCTCTGGGTTGTCAAGACTTTGTAGCTATTTTTATAAACAGTGATCGCTGGCTGCTTCCATTTTTACCGTGGCTACCCTCCTACAGCAGACTGGGCGAGGAGCTGGATCTGCCCTCTTGCCCTTCTTCTCACACCCTTTCCTCTACCTCAGACCCACCCTTACCATCCCCTGTGCGCTCCCAGGGTCAGCCGTCTCCTTGATGCCCAGCCGGTGACTCCCGGCTTCTCCAGCATGGTGCCCAGTGCCCTCCAGCTCTGGCAGCTGCTCACCTGCTCAGCCACACCCCTGCCTGGTGTCCAACTCTGGACTCAGAAGCCCCAGGCTTGGTCACACCTCCAGGCCAGGAGAGAAGCTGGGTCATAGGAAATGGAAACTGAGTCTGCTGGTGGGCCTGCCCAGCATGATCAATGGGCATTTTTTGAATAAAATATTTAAATCATACAAAAAGTGTATGGGGAGACAAATATATGATACCACTTACATGTGGAATTAAAAAAAGAAAAAAAGATACAAATGAGCTTTTATCTAAAATGGAAAAAGACTCACATACACAGAAAACAAACGTATGGTTACCAAAGCAGAAAAAGGGGCAGGGGGAGGGATAAATTAGGAGACTGGGATTAACATATGCATACCACTATGCGTAAAATAGATAAATAAGGACCTACTGTATAGCATAGGGAACTATATTCAATATCTTATAAACTATAAGGGAAAAGAATCTGAAAAAGAACAGATATATGTGTATATATACATCAACTATGAAAGTGAATGTGTCAGTCACACAGTCATGTCCCACTCTGTGACCCCACGGACTAGAGCCCACCAGGCCCCTCTGTCCATGGAAATCTACAGGCAAGAATACTGGAGTGGGTTGCCATTCCCTTCTCCAGGGCATCGTCCTGACCCAGGGATTGGGTCCAGGTCTCCTGCGTCGCAGGCACCGTCTTCACAATCTGGCAACCAGGGAAGCCCAACCTACCTTTATGTCTGTGGACCTCGTTTATGTCTCCTGCAATCTCTCCCAGAGAAAACCACTGGCTTAAACTTGGTGTCTGGTATTTCTAGGAAAGTCTTTACACTTTGGTTACGTATGCATTATTAACATGTAATATTAATAATATGTAGTATTATTTTGTGTTTTAGGCTTTACATAAACACTAACTTGTGGTGAAAGAAAGCGAAAGTGGAAATCGCTCAGTCGTGACTCTTTGTGACCCCATGGACTACACAGCCCATGGAATTCTCCAGGTCAGAATACTGGAGTGGTAGCCTTTCCCTTCTCCAGGGGATCTTCCCCACCCAGGAATCTAACCGGGGTCTCCTGCATTGCAGGCTGAGTCATTACCAGCTGAGTTACCAGTGAAGCCCAATTTGTGGTACATATCCTCATCAGATCTACCTATGGACATTTTGGTCACTTATTCAACACAGTAACCCCTACTTCCTTGGTGATCCCAGTAAAATCTTTTTGTCATAATGACAAGACTCGGAGTGGTTGATGGGAGTGCTCTAGGCTGCAGGAAGGAGCATTTTATCACTGACGTTCTTTAGAACTGCTGGTGCATGCTGGTAACAGAGTTGACTGACTTTTAGTGGTGTCTTAGCTCAGGCTACTGCACCAAAATACCACAGGTTGGGAGGCTTAAGTAAAGACATTTACTTCTCATAGTGCTGGAGGCTGGAAGTCCAAGGTCGAGGAGCTGTCAGATTCAGTTCCTTTTCTGGCTTGCAGATGACTGCAGGGGAAGGGGAGAGACAGAGACAGAGAGAGGGAAACAAGCTCTCTGCCACCTCTTCTTGGGAGGACACTTATCCCATTTGGGTTCCCCACCCTCGTGACCTCATCAAAACCTAATCACCCAAAGGCCTCACTTCCAAGTACCATCATATTGGAGATTAGGGCTTCAATTTAGGAATCTGGTGGGGAGGGACACAATTCAGTCCATAGCAAATGGTTTTACTATTTGTTTCTAAATCCTTTACAGTCAACACACTCCTTACTGTCTGCAGCAGCTTGGCAGGGTGGGGGCAGAGTTCAAAACCTAGCTGTGGCATCCAGAGATGTCCTGGGAAAGAAAGCATCTGTGTAAGGGACTCTATGAGGGAGAGAGGGTACAACTAGGGTGAGCTGGGGGCTAAGTATGGCAGTGCCCCCCACCCTGAGGGTGTATGACAGGTTTTTGGTTTTGACCATGTTGCATGGCATGTGGGATCTTAGTTCTCCAACTAGGGATTGAAACAGGACCCTGTCAATGGAAGCCCCAAGTCCTAACCACTGGACCACCAGGAAAGTCTCTGTGTGTGCATCTTGTGAGGGGAGGACTGATCAGATTAAAAGACACTCAGAAAAAAAGACACTCGGGAAACACATGTACCAAATGCAATGTGTGGGCCTTGTTTAAACATTAATTCAAACAAGCCCAATGGTGAAATAGTCAACTTCAGAACTGGGAGAATATGACTGTGGATTGGGTGGTACATGACCACAGGAACTTTCGCTCGTTTTGTTAGGTATGTTGGACTTCCCAGGCGGACCAGTGGTAAAGAACCTGCCTGCTGATGCAGGAGACTCGGGTTTGATCTCTGGGTCTGGAAGATCCCTTGGAGAAGGAAATGGCAACTGCTCCGGTATTCTTGCCTGGGAAATCCCATGGACAGGGGAGCCTGGCAGACTACAGTCCCTGGGTTGCAGAGAGTCAGACATGACTGAGTGACTGAGCACATTAACATGTGAACACAGGGAGGGGCCATTTAAATATACTTGTTATGCAAGAAAACATCCTTATTCTTTAGAGGTATATACTAAACTCATTTAAGCAACATCAGCAGGGCTGGGATTTTTTTTCCCACAAAACCAAAAATAGATGAAACAAGTACAGCAGAACTGCAATCTTCGTCAAACCTAAGTGATGGTTATTTGGGTGTTTACTATACTGGTTATCTGAGTCAAGATCTAGCCAGGAGGCGAGAACCACTTGAATATTTAAAGCAGTGGGACTTTGAGGCTAAGTATTGGTCACACAGGCGATGGAAGCCTGAGGAAGCCGGCAGAGAACCAAAATCAGTGTGGATAGCTGCCAGCCTGGGCTAGAGAGTGACACAAGAAGGCGGTGTCACTGGGCCCAGAGGCTGGGATCACTTAGCAAAGTAGAAAATCAGCAGGCCTTTGGGCGGGCGGTGGAGCTATGGTGGGGACAGGACCTGAGGTAGAAAGGGAAAAGAAAGACCCTTCCTGCTACCCGTCACCCTGCTGCCCAAGCTGCAATCACAATGAAGCCACTGGGGTCACCCTCGGGGACACAGGGCAGAGGGAGGTGGGCAGGTTTGCTCTGGGGGCAGATTGGGCCTGCATGGAATTGCCTTACATTCTGCATGTTTTTCAAAAGGGAAGGAAAAGAGACCTCCCCTCTAAGCACTGCTGACACAGAGACCTCTCCTGCCTCCAGAGAGCAAGGATGGCAGGACTCCTGGGGCAGAAGGGCCATGAGCTCCATTTTATGGCAGCTGTTGTTGGAATCAAGATTGGCAAGGATCAACAACCTCAGATATGCAGATGATACCATTTTAATGGCAGAAAGTGAAGAGGAAGTAGAGAGCCTATTGATGAAGATGAAAGAGGAGAGTGAAAAAGCTGGCTTAAAACTCAACATTTAAAAAAAGAGGATCATGGCACTGGTCCTATCACTTCATGGCAAATAGATGGGAAAAATGTGGAAACAGTGTCAAATTTAATTTTCTTGGTCTCTAAAATCAATGTGTCTGCTGACTGCAGCCATGAAATTAAAAGACACTTGCTCCTTGGAAGAAGAGCTATGATAAGTCTAGACGGTGTATTAAAAAGCAGAGACACCATTTTGCCAACAAAGGTCCATATAGTTAAAGATATGATTTTTCCAGTGGTCATCTATGGATGTGAGAGTTGGGCCATAAAGAAGGCTGAGGGCCGAAGAATTGATGCTTTTCAACTGCGGTGTTGGAGAAGATTCTTCAGAGTTCCTTGGACAGCAAGGAGATCAAACCAATCCATCCTAAAGGAAATTAACCCTGAATATCCATTGGAAGGACTGATGCTGAAGCTGAAGCTCCAATACTTTGGCCACCTGATGGGAAGAGCCTACTCATTGGAAAAGACCCTGATGCTGGGAAAGATTGAGGGCAGGAGGAGAAGGAAGCGACAGAGGATGAGAGAGTCGGATGGCATCACTGACTCAATGGCCATGAGTCTGAGAAAACTCAGGGAGACAGTGAAGGACAGAGAAGACTGGCATGCTGCAGTTCATGGGGTTGCAAACAGTCAGACATGACTTAGCGACAGAACAACAATTGTTGCTCGGATAATGCTCTCCTGGCAAGTAAAGCAGGAACCCTTGGGTCAGCATGGGCTGTTGATGAAGACCCAGGAGGAACTGGCCTCTGTCATTGCAGGAAACTGTACATGTGTTTCCTGAGCTTTGAGAGGCCATGGAGATTTGGTCTGGGGCCCCAAGTGGTTCTGCAGATGACCAACCCCCAATCCATTTCTCATCTTTCTACTAATGGAACTTTAATTTTGTTCCTGATAACAATGTGCCCAGCTAAAAAATTTCACCTCCCCCAGATCTCTCAGACTTAGTGGTGACCACATGGGCAAATTCTGGGCAACGTGGTGGAAGTGGAAATGCTGAGGACGGGTGGTCCTTCCAGAATAAAAAGGCATGTCTCCTCCTCGCACCTGCTTCTTCCTGTGTGAAATATGGTGCTATGGCTGGTGCTGTGGCAGCAGTCTTGTGACCATGAGGACTGAAGTCAAATGCTGGAGCAAGGAGTTGCTTTGCACAACTGCATTACCCTTAGACTTTCTAGCCCTGGGCTTTTTGTTGGGTGATTAAAATATACCCCTTACATATTTAAGTCACTATTTTTTGGGTTTTCTGTGGTCTGCGGTTAAAGAGATATCTCGACTGAAAATGAAGAAATTGGCTTTTACTCAACAGAAGGAAAAGAAGGAAGTAAAGAAATTGGTTCCCTAGATAGAGACTAGCATTATCTTTATGAACAATGCCAAGCACACAGCAAGTGCTCAAGAAATACAAGCCAATAAATGGGTGAATTGATATGGCAAGTGCATGACCACCTGAGCAGTGAATCTGAAGAGTTTAAAGGCTTCTGGTAGTGAGCCCATCTCTTCCACTGCCTGAAAGGAAACCAGCTGCAAACATTGCCATAACATTATGGAATTATCTGGTGATAAGCGAATACTTCCTGAGTGTCCAGGGGAAAAGGCAAATAGCATGCATAAGAGGAAAAGATATAAATTTGCTTATCACCCAACAGATAGCGGAACTGTGAGGGGACAGATGTGGCACAGACACCCTAAGGTGACCCCCAGTGAGTCACAGACTGTATAATCCCACCCACCCACTCACCCATTCATCCACTGGGTGTGGACAGAACCTGGGGCTTGCCTCTAACCAATAGGCTATGGCAATGGTGACGGCTGTCACTCCTTTGATAAATTACATTCAATGGCATGGTGATTAATGCCGACTCTGAGAAAGGAAGCTGCCATGTGGTGAGGGGGTCACTGGCAAGGAAGTAGGGGCAACTTTGAGGAGCCTAGAGGAATGCTTTCAGCCAGCCAGCATGAAAACAAGGACCTTAGTCCCACAGCTAAGTAGCTGAGCTCTGCCAGCAACCAGAATGAGTCTGTGAGACCCTGAGGCCAGTTGACACCATGGGCCAAGGCTCTGAGGCTAGCCTCAGTCAAGGCTCCAGAAAAGAACACACCCCTGCCTGCTCCTTGAACACAGCCTGCGAGTCCCTGAGTAGCAGACCCAGTGAGACTGCCCCCAGAAACCTCAGATAATAAATGTGTGCTGTTTCAAGCCACTGTTTGTGGAAATGCCTTGGGCTTCCCAGGTGGCACTAGTGGTGAGGAACCTGCCTGCACACACAGTAATTAAAACAAACAGAGTAGGAGAGAGAATGACCTTCTGTGAAAGAGTGGAGCGGGACTTCCCTGGTGGTCCAGTGGTTATGAATTTGTCTTCTAATGCAGGGGGATGCAGGTTCAAACCGTGGTTAGGGAACTACGCCGGCTCGCTGCAACTAGAGAAGCCTGAGTGCCTCAACAAAGGGTCTGCATAGCCAAAAAAAAAGAAAGAAAGAAAGATAGGAGGCTGCACAGTGTTCTCAGGATCAGCCTGGGGAGGGCAGATCTGGGCAGAGCGTCCATTTGTTCATTCATGGACTTGTCAGCTGCTTATTGAGGGCCACTGCCATGTGCCAGGCATAGCTCACAGCTCGAAGTTTTCGCCTCCGACACCCCGTTTCTTCATCACCACGCAGCTGCAGCAGTACGTCCACTCTAGACAAGGTGGCCGAGTGCCCACAGTGACTTGGCCTAGGGCCAGATGCTTCACATCACTGACTCATCAGCCATCACAATGACCCTGGAGGTAGGTATTAATCACCGTATACATTTAAAAGACTAATGTCACACACTGGGATTCTAAGAAATTAAGTCAGCTCCTCCTGTTCCAAGCTGGCTTAGAATTTGGCGTCAGGAAAAATAAGGTCATCTGAGCTCCATTGGCCTCTTCCTCCTCCTCCTCTCAGAAGCACATTCTTAAAAGAGGTAAGTATTAAGCAGGAAAAATTACAATCTAGAAGACACTTAAGTCAATTTAAAAATGAAATAAATATCCAGTGTGCCTTTTTCACTTTTTCCTTGTCAGCATCTTCTTCCTTTCCATAAAGACATGATTAGAATGTTCCTTCCAATGCTTTCTAAATTTGAATCTGGTATCAACACTCCTTTCGACTGCATTCTGCCGTGCCGTTGTGAGGGTTCAATGGCATGACGTAGACAGAGCATTGGACCTCTTTTTCTGCACAAATCTTTGTATTTGTCTCTCTTCACTTCACGTGTGTGTCACCCAGAGACCTGACAGGAAAAGCATTCACTCTGATGGTTCAAAGGAAGAGCCACTTAGTGAATGCCAACACAGAGATGTGGACAATCTAAGGGAACCAGCGAAGGATGCCCAGGCACCCAGGAGCTGCCCAGAGCAGGAAGCTCTTACTACTTTCAGGGCCAAAAGGGCAAGGGGAGAAGATGGTGGTAACAGAGCCCAGAGAGGGTGCAGATGGAGAGGGGGGCTGCCCACTGGGAGATCGCTTGTCTAGAGGCACCAAGGCAAGAGAGGGTAGAGAAGACGCATCCTAGCTTTTCTCCTACCCATCTTCCACCTCCTGCTGCCATCTCCCACTGGCATCTCCAACTTGTGGCCAGAAGCAAAGGGACTTGGGATGAAGTCTTGCCCTGGGGTCAATATCCTGGGGTGCAGAGAGTGAGTCTTGAAGGATAAAGGGAGAATTAGTGCATTATATTATGAGAATTATCCCATGTTATCAGAGAGTTCTTGAAGACAATGTTCTTAAAGTACAGCTGATTTACAATGCCATGTTAGTTTCAGGTGTACAGCAAAGTTATTCAGTTATATATATATATATTCTTTTTCATACTCTTTTCCCATTATGGTTTATCACAGGATATTGAATATAGTTCCCGGTGCTATACAGTAGGAGCTTGTTGTTTATTTTATATATAGTAGTTTGCATCAGCTAATCCCAAACTCCTGATTTATCCATCCTCCATTCCCTCTCCCCTTTGGTAATCATAAGCTTGTTTTCCATGTCTGAGTCTGTTGAAAGTGAAAGTGAAGTCGCTCAGTCGTGTTCAACTCTTTGCGACCCCAAGGACTGTAGCCTACCAGGCTCCTCCATTCATGGGATTTTCCAGGCAAGAGTACTGGAGTGGGGTGCCATTGCCTTCTGTGAGTCTGCTGTTGTTTTGTAAATATGTTTTAGTCATATTTAAGATTCCACATATAAGTGATATCATGTTATTTGTCTATGACTTATTTCACTTAGTGTGATAATCTCTAGGTCCATTCATATTGCTGCAAATGGGACTATTCCACTCTTGTTCACAACTGACTAGTATTCCATTGTGTGTATGTACCACTTTATGCATTTCTCTGTTGGACTTTTAGGTTGCTTCCAAGGAAGACAGTGTTCTCAATGGCTAAGAGTTATTTCATCATTTGGCAGGTGTATTATTTGTTATTATTATTTAGTAGTAGCAGCATTGGTAGCAGCAGCAGCAGTAACATTAACCAATACTTAGACTGGTCTCTGTTCAATTACTACAATGGACATCTTTGCCCATAATTATTTTTCTACACTTGCCATGTTAAGGAACTTAGCTCATGGAGGTCTCTCCACAGTCCTCAGGCTTGAGGAGTCCAGGTTGGAACACCACTGGCTCGGCCCACTCCCCAGCCATCCTGGGATCCCTGGAAATCATGCTGGGCCATCACCTCCTACCTTTCTTAGCGCAGTTATGAGTCAGAATGAGGCCTGGGTGGCATAAGAGAAGGGCTGGATTCAGGGCTGGGGGAGGGCGGGTGGAAGCCTGGGGTCGCGGTGGGGTGGGGCGGGAGGGGCTGACGCTCCCCAAAGTGCTCACTCCCTCGAAGACTATTAAACGCCGCAGGGAGACTCAGCATCCTGGCTTCCACCCAGGGGTTTCCTCCCTGGGGCTTCCGGGCCCCAGGATGTGGCAAGCTTGCGCCCCCTGCCGGTCAGCGAAGCATCTGCAAGAAACAGTGTCAGCATCAGCCATCCTGAGCACAGTCACCAGCTCTGGAACTAGCCCCCTGAAGAGTTCTCACAGGGCTCTGAGCATCTGAGGGATGCTTGGATTCACCTCCCTGGGGTAGACAACTGAATTGGTTTGAATAGGATCTCTTGGACACTGGTGGAAATGTAAATATGCATATGTATCAAGAACCTTCAAGTTTTTGATTAAGCCTCACCTCCTCCAGGAAGACTTCCATGACCACACCTCTCAACATCCCAGTGTAATCTGTATTTCTCTTTTCCATGTAGCATTTTTGCTTGTCTCTGACTCAGCTGAATAAGAAAAGTAACTTTATTTTGCTCTAATTGTTTACATTTTCATTTTGAATTCCAACTTCACCAACTATTTGTAGTAACTTGATTTTAATTATTTCAGGGTTTCTCTGTGCCCTGTCTTTGGGATTATGTCCTGGAGGCAGGTGGAGGGAAGAAGGAATGCTTATGAAGCCAAGACAGGCAATGCACAACTACCAGGCTGCCTCGATTAAGATCTTGACCTTGATCTCAGCGATCTGCCTTGATTAAGACCTTGATCTCAGGGGGGCCTCAGCTTGAAGTGGGGCTTTGGCTCCCAGCCAGAAATTGAGGTGGGGTCATGGCAGTAAGAGCACCCAATCTAGCCTTTAGACCAGGGGACAGTGGCCCTGGCCCCTTGGCTTTGCAGAAAAAGAATTCTCATGAAGATGGAAAGTAGTGAAACAAGTAAATTATTTATTAGGAGAAAAAGAAAAAGAGTACAGCAGGTGTGGATAGACACATGGGCAGAATCAGAGGGAGAAACCCTGAGTCACGCCCTGGTGGTAGCTTGAATTACTTTTATGGGCCATTTCTTCTGGATTTCCTTTGGCCAACCATTTTTATTTGCCTAGTTAAGAGTCTGTATTTGGTATAGCTCAGGATCTTCCCATGTGTGCACAAACATCTCTTAGCCACGATGAATTCTACTGAAGAGGCCTGTGGGTAGCTTGGCATCACTTAGCATCATTCCCCTTTGACTGCTAAGGAGTCGTTCTGAGCATGTGTAGTCGCGGAGGTCTCCAGACTTCGAGAAGAAGGAATATGTAGTCTCATCTTATATCTGGGCAGGGCCAAGCCTCCTCTCTCAATTGTCCTGCTATCTTGCCTTTAAGTGTTGGTCGAGAATCTCCAATAGCTTCTACCCCTTGCCTCAGTCTGTCCTTGCAGAGAGCACCCAGGGAGTCCCCACCAAGAGGCCCCACATTCCCGCTGGCTGACTTCTTCCCTGGTTACATTTGGATTCTGTCGGTGGCCCCAACACTTTCCAGGGGCACCAGGTTTTCTGCAAGGATGGCTAAGGAAAGAGAAAGCTCAGCTCTTTCCCACTCCTTCCCTCCCCACATTCAGTACCTCCCAGGTTATGAGGGCCCACCTGGTCCTGCCACACCCCAGGACACAGCTTGGAAGCCAGGCCCAGGGTCCACCTTGCACTTCCCCTTCCCCCCTCCTACCTGGGCTTGGCCCGGCCCAGGGAATCATTTCCCATTCCCCGGCGGTTTCCTCCCAGATCTTTTGTCCACAGCCAGTGACTCTCTTCCCCTACCGGTCGGGGAGAACGCCTGCTTTTATTCTGCTTTCTGCTCTGTGCATCTTCCCAGAGCCTGGGGGTGGAGGGGTGGGTGCGCAGCAGCTAAATGAGGAGAAGAAAGGAAGGAGAGAAAAGGAGGGGGTGGAAGAGAAAGCCTTTCTGTTTCCAAAACAGCACCCACATTCCTGACCTCCTCACCCACCCTCACCCCTCCTGTCGGGCGCTGGGATGGAGGGGGCAGTCGGAACTTTCCCCCCCAGAGGGGAGAGGAGGCACTGAGGGGTGGGGGCAATGCATGCCACCAGGAATGATCAGACAGCCAGAAAAAGTAAGGAGTGAGAGTGAAGGGCAGAGAGAAAAAGCTGCCAGGAGCTGGGGACCTGCGTTCAGTGAGACCTTGAACATAGTGCTTCAGCCATACTCGGGGCCAGGTCTGACGACTGAGTCCAGGAGGCCAGAGACAGAAGTTCTTGTCTTTGCAGCTGACCTTGTCCCATGAGACTTGGCTCAGTGGTAGTGTGATGTAAGCAAGCACTGAACCTTGCTAGAAGTCTCATTTCTTCGTCTGCAAAGCAAAGATCAGAATCTCCGCAGTGCGTTGTGGTTGAGAGGATTAAGTAGGACAGATGATCAGGGACCACAAGCTACCTGCTGGCAGATGGAGATGTGCACCCTGCCAGGTGGACAAGCTATGGTTTAGATGTCTGGGGACACCCGGGCCAGTGCAGGGAAACACTGGACCCTGGGATGTGTCACTTCAGAAGCCTGCAGACTCCCGCATAGCCAGGCCCCTCCTGACCCCTCCCGCCCCCTCCCTCCTTCTCATCTCAGGTGGCCTCAGCCTGCAGTGGCTGGAAAGCAGAGCTTTGGTTCTCAGCCAGAGATTGCGGTCAGGTCATGGCATGAGTACCAGTGGTCAGTGACAAGGGCCGGGCTCTTTGACTTTTCAGGAAAGAATTCCCACAAGGACAGAAAGTAGTGAAGCAAGTAAAGTGTTTATTAGGAGGAAAAAGAGGACAGTACTTGTTGAGAGACACATATATGATCGAGCTCAGAGAGAGTTGCGCCCTCATTGTAGTTTGGATCACTTATATGCAGCATTTCTTCTAGGTTTCCTTTGGCCAATCATTTTGATTTTCCTGGTTCTGAATCAGTATTTGGTTTATCTCAGGATCCTCCCATGTGTGCATGCACATGTCTTGTCAAGATGGATCTCACTGAAGAGGCCTATGGGTAGTTGACATCACTTACTGGGGGGTGGTGCCCTCTCCCTTTTTGACTTCCAAGAAACTTTTTGGTTGGGACAGTTTCCTTGACTTTGAAAATGAGAAATATGTGGTTTCTTATCTTTTACCTAGACTGAGCCCAGGTAAAAAAATCTAGAGAAAATCCTCTCTTGATTTTCCTGACTATTGATATTTTGGAGTTTCTGTCCACAGAGAAGGAACTCAAATAGCTTTCCCTGGGGTGGGAGTGGGTGCCCATCTCCCTCCTGCATCACTTCCATGGCCTGTGTCCCCATCTCCTGAGGTCAGGTCAGCAAAAACATAGAGCCATCAGCAGCTTCTTTTCCCCACTGCTATTCACTCAGAATTTCCAGATTCTCTCCTGCAGTGTAGCAATGCTGGGTGCTTGCGTATGGGGAATGAAACAGACATACCAGGAGGAGAGAACCAGGAGATTGCCTTTAGAGGAGCCCCCCAGGATGGCAGGGCAGAGAAGGGAACTGCAGCGTGTGGCAGGGGACAGAGAGCAGGCCCAAAGAAGTGGATGCTGGGTTGTGGGGCTCCAGGCAGAGCAAAAACCCCTGGAGAGGAAGCCCAGGCTGGGGTTCCATAGAGCTGGCAGGCCAAAGCCAGGTCAGGGGATGCAGCCAGGGCAGAGCCCCTCTGTGACCTCAGTCCCTTCAAGGCTGTGGTTCCCTGTTTTGACCTCAACCACTGTCCACCCAGCCACACGCTCCCAGGACACTGTCCCCATCCAGGCTGTCCTGCTCCTGCATTTCTCCACTGCCTGACTCTGGCTCGGCCCTGTAGGATGCTCTATGGACCTGGGGATGAGGTGGTCGAGGCCTGAGCCTGCCCTCAGACTCAAGGCACCTGCATACACATCTTGTTTGCCAAAATAACAATGCTGCAGTCAGAGGTTTCAGGCCAGGCTGGGGTATTGTAAGAAGGTGTAGTTGCAGAGCCTGCTCCCCATTCTAAACCAGGAGATGAAGCTCCCCGAGGTCGCTAGCTGGTTGAGGACTCAAAACACATTGCATGTGTGACCGAGGCCACTGTCCCTCTGTTACATCCCACGCGAACCCTGTAGACCCACCCTCTTCTCAGGTAAAAGGTTGAGTGTATACAAGTTACTTATTACAGTGTGTGAAATTAAAAAAAAAAAATGGACGTTAAAGAGAAAATAATGGATATGAAAGTGCATCTTACAAATCTGGTCTTCTCCCCAGAGCCATGCATGCAACTGTGCCCAGGACGTGCTCAGTAAACGCTTTGGGGTCGTGTGGCCCTCAGCCCTCCCCTTGGGGGCTTCTCCCAGCCTCTCCACTTTTGCCCTGCCCCACCCCCTCACCTAGAGGCTGCCAGGTGCTCAGCCAGGTGGCCAGGAGGCGAGAAGGCCCACCCCATCCGCCCGGCGTTCACAGCCCAGTTGGGAGAGGCTGACGAGAGACCAGACGAGATGTGGTGTGAACAGCGCACGGAGTGCGCCAGGCTGCCATGGGAACAGGGGGGTCGAGCTGCGAGCAGGAAAACAGCCCCTTACATCTGCGTGTTGCTTTCAGCTTTTCAGAGGTGGTGTGAAGGGCGGGGGTGGGGTGGGGGACAGAAAATCAAGGAATGGTGTTTTCCATGCCCGTTTTGTTGGCATTCCAGGGCTGTCAGCTCAGTTGAGCTTAATCTCTCTCAGCGGGGGGCGGGGAAGACACAAAGACATTCTTACACACCCATACAAGAGGCATTTCTAGCAGCGGTGTCTTGCACAATCACTTCTTGATGTCTGTTTTCAGAATGGCTTTGCGGGGTCAGCTGACACCATGCTGCGGAGGGGAGGGCTGAGCAGTAAGAATTTGCAGGGCTGCCTCGGGGAGCAGAAGCTTCACTCCTGGTAATGTGTGTATCACCATGTGTATCACAGATGGCTAATGGGAAGTTACCGTATAGCTCAGGAAGCTCAGCCTGGTGCTCTGTGACAACCTAGAGGGGTAGGATGGGACGGGAGGTGGGAGGGAGGTTCAAGAGGAAGGGCACGTGTGTCTACCTATGGCGGATTCATGTTGATGTATGGCAGAAACCAACACAACTCTGTACAGCAATTGTCCTCCAATGAGAAATAAATTTTTTTTTAAGTGAAAACAAAGTTTACTAGATAATTTTATATACAAGCTTGTTATTAATTCAACATAAGGAGTTACTCCATGAACTCACCGTAAGTATGAAACATTAAACTTGTAATTATATACACACACACATACATGTATATATATATTTATGAAGTCTCACTCCTTTGAATGAGTCCCTCACACCCGAATGACATGAACTGTCTAAGCTGAGGGAGTCTGACTCTTGCAGTTTTGCTCCGGCATGTGGTCCAGTGGCAGGAAGGAGCTAATTCGATGGTAACAAGTAAGCCCCAAATCTGTGTCATAAAACCGCATGGGTTTATTTTTCGCTCTTGTATGTGTCCCTTTAGAGGAAGGGGGGATGGAGACCCCGGGCTGTCAGATGCTTTCCCGGGGAAGTGAGGAGGTCCAAGTGCACACCGGCCCTCCAAGCGGGAGGGAGCAGGCAGGGGCAGAGCCTCGGCCACAGCGTTACAGGGCACGCTACACGAGTGCACGGGGCACAAGCCACCCCAGCAGGGACGGGTGTGTGAGCCCACCTGGAGAAGCCACCTGTGTGTACATCAGGCGTGAATGACATCTACACCAGGGACGTGAGTTCACTACATTTGTTACCACACTACGGACAACAGCAACTGACACCAGCTGACTCCGGCTGATTAGTGTTCAGTGAGCACAGGACTGAGGTCGGGGGGACGAGAAAGGTTCTGGACAGAGATTACTCATAAGCTCGGCAGAGGAACTCACTTTTGGGGGGACTTGGTCTCAAAGTGAGACCTCAGGCCATCATCCCATCCTCAGAGGACAAAACAGTGACCTGGTAACTGAAATGCTCCCGGTGGGGCTCCTGGGCGCTCCCCATGCTGTTGCTTCAAGTCTGTTCACCAAGGACATGCCAGAAGTGGTCGGGGCTCCCTGGGGTCTGCAGGAGGCTCTACCGCTGTCCCAGCAGTGGAAACCCGGGGTGCTCCCTGCCACCCAGTGAGGCTGCAGCCTCGCCAGAGGAAACAGCACAGGTCTCACCTTGCGGCTTTCAGGGCCCCATCTGCAACAGTTGTGTGTCCGTGGGCAAGTTACTTAACCTCTCTGGAGCTGCTGCTTCCTATCTGGACCAAGAGCATAATCCTGCTTCTCTTTAAGGGGTGTCAGCTACAAATTGGCCCTTGCCATGGGCACTGGCTCTCTGCCTCTACAAGAATTCAATCACGTGCTGCTGATTTAATTGACTTTCAATACCCCCTGAAAGGAGCTCAGGATGGAGAGCAGTGCTCTGTGCTGGGGGAGAAGGGGACTGGCAAAATTAAGTATTTTCAGGAACCAATTTTATGAGCTCAATTCTGGTATTTCTTCACATTTAGAAAAGCATTAAAATTCTTCATGGTGACGTCCGCTCCCCATGACCAACAGAAGCCTTCTGGGAAAATATATGTGCTTCTCAGATAGTAGTAGTTACTTAACAAATATTGGGGCAAATGAAAAATTAAATGTGCTTGATTGCATGTATTCCCCCTCCACCAAAATCAGATATATATGAACCCTTTCCCCTACTTCTTTGGAGCCATTTCTCAGAGCTATGTGAGGTGCTGTATCCTGGGCTCTAGTCCTTGAGTGCCTGCGTGCTCAGTTGCTTCAGTCGTGTCCGACTCTTTGTGACTCCATGGACTGCAGCCCACCAGGCTCCTCTGTCCATGGGATTCTCCAGGCAAGAATACTGGAGTGGGTAGTCATGCCCTCTCCAGGGGATCTTTCTGACCCAAGGGTTAAACTGGTGTCTCCTGCACTGCAGGCAGATTCTTTACTGCAGAGCCACGGGGGAAGCCTGGGCTATCGCCCTTATTTTCCCCCAAATAAAACTTAATTTGCAACTCTCACTTTTTTTAATTGACAGGGACTTGCTGTAATTTAAGAAAATGATATAAGGAAATTGCCTGCACTGCTCCCTACTGTTGAATGGAGGGAGGTCCACCTGGGACCAAGCAAGGAAGGCCAAGGGGGTGACTGCCCACCAGGGCCTGAGGGAGTGTGAGGGCTCTGCCTGGTCCAGCCCATGAGCATAACAGCCATCCCTACCAGCTCTGTGGAGGGACAGCCCAAGGTCAGTCAGGCAGGGCGCCACGGGCCTCGCAAGCCTCCTGCCTGGGGCCACAACCCCCCTGAAGCCTCTTCCCTGGCTCATAGGGCCTCCCTCCGGCTTTGTTGTTCAGTCACTCAGCTGTGTCTGTGTCCGACTCTTTGTGATCCCATGGACTATAGCACGGCAGGCTTCCCTGTCCTTCACCATCTCCTGGAGTTTGCTCAAACTCACATCCATTGAGTTGGTGATGCCGTCCAACCATCTCACCCTGTCACCCGCTTCTCCTCCTGCCCTCAATCTTTCCCAGCATCAGAGTCTTTTCCTGCCTGCTGGGCCTCCTCACCCCTCTGGGCTTCTCACCCCTGACCTTCGCATGGGCTGTCAGTTCTGCCTTCCCTAGGTTAATGTAACCTCTGAATAATTTGGCAAATTCCCCCTTGTTCAACTGAAGATCTCATCACGAGGCACAACAAAATCAATTCATATGTATGCAAGCATTTTTTCAACAGCTGCCGCTGGCTTAGGCAGCAGATGGCTCCTGACACTCACTTGGCTGGCAGGGAGAGCCTCAGGGCCTGGATCCAAAGCGGGTCGAACAGGAGATAGAGGCAGGAAGCTCTGGATCTGCAGTCAGCATGACAGGGAGAAGGCGGCACCAGCAGGCCAGGGGGGTGGGGTGGGGTGGGGTGGGGGGCAGCCATGGCCTGATGACCCCTGGGGCTCTGAGGTGCTGTGCCCCTCTGCTGCCTGGGGCGTCTGTGCATGCTTCCTCCTCCACAGGGGCCAAGTCCAGGTCTCAAGGCTGGGACACCTTTCCTCCCCAGGGACAGCTAGTGTGCCAGTAGACTGGTCCAGACCTGTGGACTGATGCCCAGGCGGTCTCCAGCTGCTGCTGGGAGCAATATCAGAGGTGCTGGGGGCCCCTTTTGAGGTGTTTTATCCAGAGGGGACAAGACTGGGATTCAGAGGCCTTGCTACGGCAGTCTCTCCCCCATGCAAATCCCTGAAAAACATGAGGTGAGCAGACCTTCACAGGCCAGCACCTCTGTGGTCTGCCTGCATGTCACAGGCTGCTCACATCACGGCTTCATCATGGATTCAGTCAACACTTCCTGAACCCCAGTGGCATCATGTCCTGGGAATAAGGGGATAGGGCTGGCCCTGTGGCTGCCCCAGGAGGCCCCAGGCTGGAGGAGGAGTCACATGCAGGAATGAGGCAGGGGCAGGGGGTTAAGGAGTCTGCACAGAGCAGTACCGTAGTCCTGCTTCTCATCACAACTGCCTGAGAGGTGTCTGCACAGCATCACCGCCCCACAACCATGCTTTGGTGAAAACAGGTTATCAACTTCCACAGGCTTTAACACTGTTCTAAGTGCTTCACAAATATCAACTTATTAACCCTTTAAATCACCTCCAGGAGATGGGCACTATTATTTACAGACAGGAAGCTGAAGTACAGACAAGGTGAGTCCTCTGCCTGGGGTGGTAAGCTGCACAACCAGGATCCTGTCTGGTTCTGAGGCCAAAGCTCACCTGCAGTCAGCTCCTGGCTGAGGGTCCCCAGTGGACCCGTCTCCCAGGACCCTGAATCCCATTTTTTTCTTCCCTTAGCACATCCACAAAGACAAACATACTTCAGGCTGCAGGGCTGCACACAAGCAGTGGGAACCAGAAGGGTCCTCCAATCAGCGTGTTTAGTTCTGAAGGGGGACAGCTCAGGGCACAGAATCTCAGTGACCCAGGAAAGTGAGGGAGACCCTCTATCAAGGAAAAGTGTCAGGATCTGGGTCTTTTCATGTGTGGATAATGTTAGGGAAAATTCACTGCTGATACTGATTTTAGCTCTTGGAAAACCGAGCCAGAGAGCACCAGTGTCCACAGAATTGTGCTGTATGAGAGCAAGCATGACTTTCCTGGTGGTTCAGGGGTAAAGAATCCACCTGCAACGCAGGAGACCTGGGTTTGATCCCTGGGTCAAGAAGATCCCCTGGAGAGGGAAATGGCAACCCACTCTAGTATTCATGCCTGGAGAATCCTATGGACAGAGGAGCCTGGCGGGCTGTAGTCCATGGGGTTGCAGAGTTGGACACAACTGAGCGACTAACACACACACACACACACACACACACAGAGAAAGCATAGTTATGGCCATTGAATCAAGTGGTCAGTGGCTCAGTGCTATGGTATCAGACTTGGCAGGTCTTGTTTGGGGACAGCAGTAAAGTCTCTCAATACAGAGGGTCTGACTGTAAAGTAACAACATCGCTTCTGTGTACGGATGCCCGGCCCTAGCCCTCCTTCAATGTGGGTTCTGGCATCAGCTGAGCGCCTTCCACCGCTGCAGCAGGTAGACAGGTACATGGAGGAGGGTGATGGCATGAGTCTAGCCCACTGATGCAGTTTACCTCTGACTTGCAGCAGGGAGCAAGGTCTTCTGGTGAATAAAGGCTCTAGGCGGCTGGGACTGGAAGAAGCCCAGAACCAGGACAGCCTGGAGTCCAGGCAGGCTCCAGGCACTGCAAAAGATAGAGTTGTGTTCCCTAGCCTGTTGGAGTTCAGTGTGGCTGAGTCAGGGGTGTGAGGAGCACGGGGCAGAGGGAGGGGCATAGCTAAGGAAGGAGTTGGTAAGATCACGCCTGTGGGCAGAGCTACTCACCCCATTGGCCTTTGCTCTGAACAATCTGTGGGTGCTTAAGGATCATGTTTCAGTTCTTCCTATTCATTCCACCCCAATCTGGGAACTCTCAAGTTCCAGCGCATTGATAGGCTTCAATCACCACCACCGCCAATATCATCACCATCAATATCACCATCACACCACCACCACCACCACCACCATTAGTAATAACAACAAATCTGCCTTTCCAAGGTGGCACAATCAGACACTGTTCTGAAAGAACAGACATCACCCTGGCAACACTTCTCTGCAGCCATCAGTGTTGAATCTCATTGGCTGAGGCCCTGGAAGGACACTGGAGGAGGAGAGGCTCTTGCAGGGCAGGTCCTCTGAGACGGGCTCCTCCAGGGTGATCCCCTGCTGTCGGGCTTCTGCAGCCTGCCTTCCCTCTGGTTGTTTTGTCACAGAGGCTGCCAGGGAGGCCCCCTGCTCACAGACCACCTTCTCAGCATCTCAGGTGGGTGTGCATCAAATTTTGACGTGGGGAACCTAACGTGCATGGCTTCCCTGTTACCCCAGGGGGTGCATTTCCAGGCAGTTCTGCCATGTGGCACCTAACAGAGCCACTTCTCTGCACCAGGTAGCCATGCTGACACCTTCTGTAGCGAGACCAGGTCTCACATGGGCAGGGGTGTTGGCTGCTCCTCATAGCTGCCTTCAACTATTATCAGAGTTCTCCTGACTTCCTACAAGCAATTCCCTCATCACACCAAACCCATTATGACTGTAATAATTCCTTATAGAATAAGCTTTCCCTGTTAAATCACTATGTGGCTTCAGACTCCCAGTTGGGCCACGACTGACACGAAAACCACACAAATTGTCCCGTTTCTGGCTTTTGTATAAGCCAGTCCCACAGCCTGTCTCATCTGGCTAACAGGGTTCAGTGGCTAAGAGCACAAACTCTAGGGCCAGACTGCCTGTGTTCAGACACCAGGTCTAGCATTGGCTGGTGGAAACCACTTCATCTCTCTATGCCTGGATCTAACCATTTGTAAAATGTGGACAACGGGACTGTGGGCGGAATCATGTGAATTAACATATGTAAAGGGTTTGGCACATCAGTGTTATGTAAGCATTTTATATTATCAGGATTAGGTTCTTTTGACTCACACTGAGGGTTTCAGCACCAGGAGCCCCTCTTTGAGAAGGTCTCTCTGGCCACTTCCCAGCCCAGGCTGAGTTAGGCTCCCTCCCCTGTGCTTCCACACTGATCCGGCCCTCACACCCTCACTGCACTGATGTCACCGTGTTGTCACTGCAGGTTTATTTCTGCAGATCTTGATGAGGGCAGGGCGTGTCCCCAGAGCCTCACACAGGGGTGAGGGAGGGGTAAGTGAGTTAAGATGCTCTGGAAATAGACAGGATTACTTGAGTAAGAGGTGTGCTAAGGGACATGCCTGTGAGGTCAAAGCGGGCGGGAACAGAAGAACGTAGGGAGAGCCTTCAAACCACAAGGTAAGGTAGGTCTGACATGTGTGAAGGAGGTGGGCAAGGAAGGAGGTCTGGGTAGAAGGATCTCAGACCTCAGTTCAGTTCAGCCGCTCAGTCGTGTCTGACTTGTGACCCCATGAACCACAGCACACCAGGCCTCCCTGTCCATCACCAACTCCCGGAGTTTACTCAAACTCATGTTCATTGAATCGGTGATGCCATCCAACCACCTCATCGTCTGTCATCCCCTTCTCCTCCCACCTTCAATCTTTCTCAGTATCAGGGGCTTTTCCAATGAGTCAGCTCTTTGCATCAGGTGGCCAAAGTACTGGAGTTTCAGCTCCAGCATTAGTCCTTCCAATGAATATTCAGGACTGATTTCCTTTAGGATTGACTGGTTGGATCTCTGTGCAGTCCAATGGACTCTCAAGAGTCCTCTCCAACACCACAGTTCAAAAGCATAAATTCTTCAGTGCTCAGCTTTCTTTATAGTCCAACTCTCACATCCATACATGACTACTGGTAAAAACATAGCTTTGACTAGATGGACCTTTGTTGGCAAAGTAATGTCTCTGCTTTGTAATATGTTGTCTAGGTTGGTCATAGGTTTTCTTCTAAGGAGCAGGCGTCTTTTAATTTCATGGCTGCACTCACCATCTGCAGTGATTTTGGAGCCCTCCCCAAATAAAGTCTGTCGCCGTTTACACTGTTTCCCCATCTATTTCCCATGAAGTGATGGGACCAGATGCCATGATCTTCGTTTTCTGAATATTGAGTTCTAAGCCAACTTCGTCATGCTCCTCTTTCATTTTCATCAAGAGGCTCTTTAGTTCTTCTTCACTTTCTGCCGTAAGGGTGGTGTCATCTGCATATCTGAGGTTATTGAAATTTCTCCTGGCAATCTTGATTCCAGCTTGTGCTTCATCCAGCTCAGCGTTTCTCATGATGTACTCTGCATATAAGTTAAATAAGGAGGGTGACAATATACAGCCTTGCCGAACTCCTTTCCCTATTTGAAACCAGTCTGTTGTTTCGTGTCCAGTTCTAACTGTTGCTTCCTGATCTGCATACAGATTTCTCAAGAGGCAGGTCAAGTGGTTGGTATTCCCATCTCTTTAAGAATTTTACATAGTTTGTTGTGATCCACACAGTAAAAGGCTTTGGCATAGTCAATAAAGTAGATGTTTTTCTGGAACTTTCTTGCTTTTTGGATGATCCAACGAATGTTGGTAATTTGATCTCTGGTTCCTCTGCCTTTTCTAAATCCAGCTTGAACATCTGGAAGTTCATGGTTCACGTACTAAAGCCTGGCTTGGAGAATTTTGAGCATTACTTTACTAGTGTGTGAAATGAGTGCAATTGTGCAGTAGTTTGAGCATTCTTTGGCATCTCAGGCCTCAGAGCTATCCTAAGATAGATCTGCCCTAAGATAGATCTGCCCAGGCTGCTGGGGCATCCTTGAGCCAGTCCTTGACTGGAGGAGTCCCACAGTTCACCAGAATGGGCCTGTGCGAGCACTGCACGATGATCAATCTCTTCCTGAAGGGAGCCTACAAGAGGCCTGGCTTCAGTGAAAGCATGGTGGTGGATCTAGACAAACAACAGCTGGGACTGTCAGTGAGTTTTGCTTCCAAAGCAGATCTGAGCATCATGGTTGCCACAGTAACTGACAGGCAGAAGGTAGGCCACACCCCGAGGATATAGGCCAAAAGCAGGGATGCCAGGATCTGTCACCTTGATGCAGGGAGAGGGGGGTGGGCCCATGGACCCCTGTGAGTGAGACTGCATACACATCCATATTAATATATATAAATATAGTGGTAAGTCCTTATATATACTGAATGAATAAAGTCATTCAAAATTTCACCATTATAGGATTATTTTCTGTTATGAAATTTTGAATTTCAGAAAATTTGCAAATTTCCTTCCAGGTCTTATCATAACCACATTATTGCAATTCTCATGCATGTTATACTTCATATGTTTTAAAATATTCGATATTTAGAATATTTCCTCTTGTTTCTACCACAGCTTTCATAATTATGCTTTTCAGTAACTGAACAATATTCATAATGGATGTACCAAAATTTCCTAACTCACTGTTTTCCAGTATTTCCATTATCCTTATTTTCTTCTGTATTATAGGTAACACTTGCATGTGTATCTTTGGACATACATGATTTAATTTCTGCTGGATTATAGCTCTAGGATAAACTTCTAGGTTTGAAGTTACTGGGTCAAAAGATATAGTTTCGTAATTGTGTCAAATTTTGCTCCATTGCTTTCTAAAAATATTATGTCAGTTACATTATGGGTATGTTATCAATTATCACAAAATGAAGTGGCTTAAAATAACCTACAATCACTGTCTCACTGTGTCTGTGGGTTGGTGATCCAGGCATGGTTTAGCTGTGTCCTCTACTTCAGGGTGTCACAGGTTGCAGTGAAAGTGTCGGCTGAGGCTGGGGTCTCATCTGAGACCTGACTGGGGAGGGATTTTCTTCCAAGTTCACATGTGCTGTCAAGACTCAGTTCCCTGCGGGCTGTGGGGCTAGGGGCCTTGGTGCTCAGCTGGCTGTGAGTCAGAGGCTGTACTTAGTTCCCTGCCTTGTCGGCCTCTCCAACAAGGTAGGATGCTTCATCGAAGCATGCATCTGAGAAGATAGCAGTCAGCTGGTAAGAAAAAGTCAGTCTTTTGTAACAATCACAATTGACTTATTCTGTCGTGTTGAACCAAGAGAAGTAAGGGGAGAAGATGACACAGGCCGAAGGAGCAGGAGCAGGGATTACTGGGGGCCATCCTGGAGGCTGCCCCAGAATGTCACCAAGAGGACACATTGCTCCAACTTCACCACAACCTCAACCACCCAGAATGTTCTAGGATTTAGAAATTACCTGTACAGCAGGGGTAAAAGACCATCTCCAATTTTAATGACTTCTCTAGTGTGGTGTTTCTCCCAGGGCCACCTGGGTCCTTTGTTTTCAGCCGCTGCCAATTAATTTCCCAAAAGGTATCAACTGAGAGCCATGGAAGGACATGCCCCCATTGGGGCTCTGAGAGCTGTGAGTGAAGCCCTGTGTGAGGCAGCGTCCCTAAAGGGGTTCCAGCCTCAAGAAACTTCTGGTATTTGAACAGCAACCCTAAGACCTGAACACCCTACTATCTGTACCCCTAACATTCAGGAACCAATCTTCTCTTAAAGCTTACTACAAACTGATTCACATTTTGCAAATTTTGCTTTCACTGTCAGGACAATCCTGTAGGATACATATTAATGTCCCCATTTTACAGATAGGAAGGATCACAAATGTGAAGTCACTTGCTCAAGGTCACTCTGATAAAGTGGCAGGAAAGAAAGTGAAAGTGTTACTCAGTCGTGTCCAATTCTTTGCAACCTGATGGACTGTGGCCCTCCAGGCTCCTCTGTCCATGGGATTCTCCAGACAAGAACTCTGGAGTGGGTTGCCACTGCCTTCTCTAGTGGATCTCCCCGACCCAGGGATCGAACCCTGGCCTCCTGCTTTGCAAGGGAACTCTTTATCATCTGAGCCACCAAGGAATAGCTGCCCCATCTTTGTTCTCTACGTCCTAAGGTACCCTGGCCCTCAGCTGGGGCCTCCATAACACCCCTCCTCTCCTCCCCATCCCCATCGCAGCACTAAACATTACAGATAGGGTGGGCCCTTTCCCTTCAGTTAGCTGGAAGGTCTCTCCTAGAAGTTCCCAAAGCCTTGGCTCAGTGGCCTTTTATTTCCTGATAAAAGAGGTGAGGCTGGAAAGTTACCTCTAAGTGGCAGCGGAGAAAGGCTATAGAGACCACAGAACATGGTTTTAATCTTTGAGGGATCAACCCCTGAACTGTTTTTAGGGGCACAAAATATCACAGAATTTGGGGTCTGAGAAGCCTCTGAGAAGGGGGTCCCTAGAGCCCTGAGAAGTAATCTGTGCCCTATAGGAAGGGAAGTGACACACAGCGTCCTGGTTTCTCCCAGGAAGTCAGCAATCATGGCCAGGCCATGCCCTTGGAAAGTCCCAAGTTGGGAAGGAAGGACAGGGTCACATATGATCACAATGGCCATGCCCAGGGCACCCAGTAAGCCATACTGTAACTGCTCAGAGACCTTAAGGAGCCAAGCCTCTGTCTGTGGGAGCTTCAGAGTCTTGTCCATTTATTCCCAAATGGGGAGAATCTCAGTTAAAAGTTGTAAATGGGACACACAACCCTGCCTGTGCAGAAAGTACATTTCAGCAGAGGAGATGCTCAGCCATGGTCACTTAATTACTTAATCACAGTTGGCAGCAAAGGCTAGGAAGAGCACTAAGGTGCAAAGGGTCTTCCCAGATGGCGCTAATGGTAAAGAATCCACCTGCCAATGCAGGAGATCCAAGAGACACAGGTTCCATCCCTGGGTCACGAAGATCCCCTGGAGAAGGCAATGGCAACCTACTCCAGTATTCTTGCCTGAAAAAAAGCCCATGGACAGAGGAGCCTGGAGGGCTACAGTCCATGGGGTCTCAAAGAGTTGGACACAACTGAGCAACTGACCACCACAGAGGAACGCCTACAAACGGTTTTAAGCAGAAGAGAACCCTGTCAGACCTGTGCTCTGAGAGCTGGGAGAGGTGGGGAGAATGGCCAGGAAGCCCATATGAGGAACCAGCTGGGGAGGCCAGGGCTGGAGCCAGGGTGGGAGTTGGATGGAGCTAGAGTTGCTGGGCAGGGAGATCACCAGGCTGGGCCCTGGCTTAGCCACAAGGTGGGAAGAAGGGGTGATGGGGAGGACGGCTCAGTCCAGACACGTTCTCAGTCAGAGCTGCTGTGTGCCTGCCGGTACTGCAGCAGGAGAGCTCTGGATGGTAGCAAACGGCAAGGATATGCAGGATGCGGGAATCAGGGGATCACAGTCAGCCCAGGCTTGAAGCGGGCCATTGGGAGTGTGTATGGGGCCTGAGAACAGCCCTTGAGTGGAGACAAAGTTTGCGATTCGGATTAGAAGGAGTCAAGTGGCATCTCAGGAGGTCACCTCCCCATCCCCAACGGCGCCAGGGCTCTCTTCCCCTCCCATCCGGATGGAGCAGCAGGAACGCCTGGCCTTCTCTCAGCTCTTGCAGCACTGAAAGCAACTGACGGGGGAGGGGGGTGGGACCATCTGTCCGCCTGGTCAAGCCTGTGTCCAATGCTGCCCAGGGACCTGGGAGAGGCAGTGCTGTGCCCTCAGAACCATCTGCTGGGCCCCAGGGCAGAGACCCTCAGGATTGCCCAGAATGGGGACAGAGCACTGAGCCCAGCTCACCATCAAGGATCCAGCAGGAAGACAGGCCAGCCCTGCCTGCTCACTCCATCCATGGTCTTCTGGCAGGGACCACCAGCCACCCCTGAGTGGGCCTCCTGGGCTGGTTTTGTGTCCCTTCTGCATGGGGCCTAATTATACCCTCTGCTCTGAGTTACACTGATACCAGGCCTGAATTCTTCACCTGTTCCAGGGAAAACATAATCACCAACAAAAGGAATATATGGAGACTTCTCTGGTGGTCCAGTGGCTAAGACTCCATGCTCCCAATGCAGGGGGTCTGGGCTCAATTCCTGGTCAGGTAACTAGATCCTGCATGTGCAATTAAGACCTGGTGCAGTCAAATTAAAAAAAAAAAAGATACATGAATGGCCTGAAAAGATGCTCAGCATCACTAATTATTAGACAAGTGCGAATCAACACTACAATGAGATATCACATCAGCCAGAATGGCCATCATGAAAAAGTACAAGTAACAAATGCTGGAGAGGATGTGGAGCAAAGGGAACCCTTTGTAGGGAACCCTTCTACACTGTAGGTGCAGCTACCATGAAAACCTATATGGGGCGTTTAGTGGTTGGACTTCACCTTCTGGTGCAGGAATGGTGAGGGTCTGATCCCTGGTTGGGGAGTTGGGATCCCACATGCCTTGTGGCTGGGAAACCAAAACAGAGTTAATGTTATAATGAACTGAATAAAGACTTTAAACAACCCAAATGTTCATCGACAGATGAATGGATAAAAGATGTGGTACATATATACAGTAGAATATTTCTCAGCCATAAAGAAGAATGAAATAATGCTATTTGCAGCAACATGGATGCAACTAGAGATTATCACAGTAAGTGAAGTAAGTCAGAAAGAGAAAGACAAACACCAAATGATACCATCACTTATATGTGGAATCTAAGATATGATGCAAATTAACTTACCTACAAAACAGAAACAGAGTACAGACTTGCAGTTGTCAAGGGGGAGTGCGTGGGACATGGATGGAGTGGGAGTTTGAGATTAGCAGATGCAAACTAGTACACAGAGAATAGACAAACAAGGTCCTACTGTGTAACACAGAACACTATATTCAATATGCTATAATAAACCATAATGGAAAAAGAATATGAAAAAGATACATATCTGTATAACTGAGTCACTTTGCTGTACAGCAGAAAATAATACAACATTGTAAATCAACTATACTTCAATAAAATAAATTAAAACAAAACTAAAAGAATACAGGAATGACCAAGGGAACCTGGCTTACTCATCACAATTCTTCTCATCTTCCCTGCTGGGGTCTCCTGTCCAAGCATCAAAAGTGGGGGGGGTCTGTCTATCCAGCTGAGGTCTGGAGAGAAGCCTGGCAAGGCTGCAGCTCCCCATGGTCCCGAGTGGGACACCAGGCCTGGCCCATTGCCCAGCGGCACCCCTCTGCTCTCCTCACCACCCCTTGGCCCCATTCCCATCTCCCTTCGTGGTCCCTACCCTCCCTTTCCTCCCCAAGCACTCACCTGCTCTGTCCTGACTGCAGGGCCTCAGCTTTGCAGGCCTGCTCCTTCCTCTCCCTCAGCCAGAATTCCTAGCAGGAGGTCCCGCCAGGTTCCAGCAACACCTTCTCTCTCCTTCAGGCCCAGGGGCTCTCGGGGGGCCCTGCAAGGCTGTTGGGCACCCAGCCCTCTCTGAGCCGCCATCTGCACTGCATACACCTCTCTTAAAGCCCCACGGGGAGCTCTGTCTTCCAGCTCTTGGGCCCGTACGGGCTTCTCATCTCGGCCTCTCAGAACCTTTCATTTCTACCACAGGAGGAGGAGGAGATTGGGATTTGACCACCAGGCAAACTATGTGGTGATTCCTCACTATAAGAAAGTGGCTGCATCCCACAAACACCTCTGGTGGTGAGATGCAGTCTGACCCCTTTAGCCCCCTGTAATCAAATAGCAAGGAAGACAGACTTCTGTTTATTTAGGCGCTGGCACCCAGGCCCTCCTGTAATGACCTCACACAACCCCACAGGCCTGTCAGGGAGTTTACATCAGCCCCGATTTACAGTAGAGGAACCAAGGCTCAGATTCATAAAGGGACGTGTCCGAGGTGACTTAGGTCATGAGTGGTGGGCTGGGGTAGGAACTGGGCTGTTAAACCCCAAAGCCTGCAAGTCTGCTGACACTGGGCTGTGGGCTTGCCTGAGTCCACGGCGAGTGGCACCTGCCTGAGCCGGAACCGTCTGGGCCACGAGGCCCTCAGGAGCCGCCAGGGCCAAGCGCTGCCCGCCACATCTGCAGCACTGAGTCCCGGCGGGCCGTGTAGGGCAGGTGTTTGATGCGGAACCAGTGTCTGGGAATGACATTCCCGCTGGGGGTGTAGAGTTTCTCCCCCCGCTGGCCCAGCAGACTGCGAAGGGCCAGGTTGCCTGACAGAACCTTCTCGTAGAATTCCACCCCACCCCGGGCATAGGCTGCAGACAGGGAGGCCGTGCGGCGGTCCAGCCAGGCTTCCAGGGCGTGAGTGAGAGAGTCCGTGGAGAAGGCATAGGCCACGAAGCCCGCCACTGCTGCCACCAAGTTGAAAGTGGCCCGCAAGCTCATGGGGCCTCCGTAGAGCCCCAAGGCGTGCTTGGCCCCCACACCCAGCGCCCAGGTGCCCGCCAGGCAGGCTGGGGCAGGCAGGGCCTGCAAGGCGGCTGCCCCACTCTCCAGGTACACCACCTCCTTGGCCAAGGCGAACTTCTGGGCATCGTGAGACAGGGTGAGGGCATCTCTCAGCCGGGCGCCTGCTGGGCTCCGCCAGTCCACTCGCTGCCCGTGGACAACCACAGGCCGGTCAGTGGTGCTCACTGGGCCACGGAGGAAGCTGGCAGGGATGCCTACAATGGCCCCACCAGGGAGTCTCGGGAAGCCGGCGCTCACAGGCTGGAAGGTGAAGGTGGTAAAGGCCTCGAAGTGGTGGCCCGAGGGGATGCCAATGTCCTGCTGCACCTCCTGGAAGAGCCTCTCCAGTTCTGGGGACAGAGGTGCCGGCTGGCCCTGAGGCCAGTACTGGTACAGCCACTGGACCACAGGATCCGGGAAGAGGTGGTACGAGATCTGGGCCCCAAACAGGCCTGCACAGGAGCCCACCAACAGGCCTGTCCTGTGTCTCTGCACAAACACTGTGGCCCGCCACAGGGGACCTGCCATGAGGGCTGCCACTGCTGTAACCTGGGCCAAGAGAAAGAGAAGTAAGCCAACAACTGCAGACCAAACACCCCGGGGCCACATCCTCTTAAACTGATGCTACGCACAGTAGCCAAGAACTGGCCCCAGCTCTGTCTCTGTGTCACCACTTACCAAATGTGCACATGACAAGGGCCCACCAGGAGGGAGTCTGTGCTGAGTAAATAAACACACATGAAACAATCAGTGTCTGGCAAAGAGCAGACACCCCTTGGCCAAGGTGAACCTCTGGGCATCGTGAGACAGGGGTCAGGGCATCTCTCAGCTGGGAGCCTGCTGAGCTCTGCCAGTCCACTCGCTGCCCATAGACAACCAAGGGCCTGTCAGTGTTGGTCACTGGGCAACCCAGGAAGCTGGGGGGATGATCACGATGGCCCCACCAGGGAGTCTCGGGAAGCCGTGGTATGGCTGCAATTACAACTTTGATTCCCACGGCTAGGCACAGCCCCAAGCATCCCCCCTCTCACTCCACTGCCATACTGAACACGAGCACTGATTTATACCTGAAACACATGCTCGGCTTATTCCATCCTTACTGTATGCCCGACACAGTTCCGAGAGCTGCACCCATATTATTTAACAACTGAATCCTTACAACTCTGTGACCTTATCATTATGATGTCCCTATTTTAAAGCGGTGAACATTGAGGCACAGGTAGGCCTCAACTAGTAACGTGGCAGAGCTATGGGCAGAACTGCTGCTGCTGCTAAGTTGCTTCAGTCGTGTCCGACCCTCAGCGACCCCATGGACGGCAGCCTTCCAGGCTCCTCCGTCCATGGGATTTTCCAGGCAAGAGTACAGGAGTGGGGTGCCATTGCCTTCTCCGATGGGCAGAACTACGTCCCTCCAAATTCCTATGGTGAAGTCCTAACTTCCAGGAGGAGGAACATGACTGTACTTAGAAATAGCATCTTTAAAGAGGTAATTAAGTTAAAGCGAGGTCATTAGGATAGTCCCTAATCCAATCCAGAGTGGGACATTAGGACAAAGACACAGAAGGACTGCGAGGACGCAAGCCAGAAAGAAGGTGGCCATCTACAAGCCAGTGGGAGAGGCCTCAGAAGAGAAACCAGCCCTGCCAACACCTTGATCTTGGACCTCGTGCCTCCAGAATTCCAAGAAAACACATTTGTGCCACCCAGTTCTTGTCCCTACAGCTCTAGCAGACAAATACAGGCCCAGTATTTGAACACAATTGTCCACAGCAAATTTTTCACTATAGATTTTTTTTATGATAAATTATAAACACGCACGAAAGTGGAAAAAATAGTATAGTATAAACTAACTTCAATCTGTCAAGTCATGGCTAACTTTGTTTCATCTCTACTCAAACGCATAATCTCCTCCAGCTAGTTTATTTCCAAACACAAGTAGGGCCATACTATTATTTCATCCGAAAATATTTCAGTAAAATTCACAATTATTTAACTTCAGGTGAAGCTGTCTTCCTGTCTCTAAAGTGTTTAATTAGCAAACAAACTGCTGCAAACAAGAAGCAGCATATTCCTTAAGAGTCACGTCACTGTGCCTTTTCGCTAAGGAGGCAACCAAAGCCAGGACAGGAAGGGTCCAAACGCAGGTCCTACTCCCCCAGGACCCCTAGCACCAAGGCCGCGCGCCCCAGGGAGGGGTTGGAGGGGGTGCCGCGCATCTCGCAGGCGGCTGGGCGAAGAAGAACCCTCGCTCCACGCGGCATCCTCTGGCTACGCCCACGGCTGGAACACACTGTGAAAGGAGCCCGCTGGGGTCCACTTATCTACCCGCCCGATTTCGCACGCTCACCTCCTCCTCCGCCGCAGCCAGGTACGCCGAGCACGTAGGCCAGGCGCAAAGCACGCTGGCCGGCTCTAGGGGCGGAGACAAAGGGGCGGGACCCTAGGGGGCGGGGCTGAAGTAGCAATGCACGCCAGCCGGCTTCGGGGGCGGGGCTCCGGGGGCGGAGACAAAAGGGGCGGGAAACTCGGGGGCGGAGCGCAGGGCGGGACCCTGGCTGCTCAGCTCAAGCTGAGACTCAGCTAGTGAACGCCCCTGGGGGCATCTGGCCGCGGGCTGTTTCTTTCTACCAAGGCTGTCTGGGCCGTCCCTGTGTAGCCCTGGAGAGACCAGCGTCAGGGCGTGGGTCAGGAGGCCTCTGGCGGACCTTCTGTCGGAGCCCACGCCCCGTCCTACCGCCAGGTCCCATCCTTTCCCGTAGGGAAGCGCTCTGTGCTGGCGGGGCCTCTGCCCCAGCTCCTCCCAAGTGATCCACACTGTACAGTCCGCGGGGCTGCGTCACACCTGTCAGCTCACTTTCCCAGCTGCTGTGCGAGGGTCAGGGGTCAGCCTGTCTGGGCCCAGGCCATTCCTCTACGCGCTGTCTGTGGCTGCTTTCCCTTAGAAGGGCAGAGGGGAGTAGCCAGGACACAGACAGTCTGTCCAGAGCCTAAAACACTATCTGGCCACTTGCAGAAGAGGTCTGTAGACCCTGAAGTACAGGTGAAGTTGTGGGGAATTTGCCGGTGATGGACCAAGCTTTGTAAAGTCACAGTGAAGTCTGAGAGGCCTGCAAGGGGTGGGTGATTGGGACTAGATTAGAGGATGAACAGGGTATGAATATAGGGATAAGCATCCATGATGGATAAAAGAGCATCTGATGGTTGCTTTTTTTTTTTTTCCCATTGTGGTGAGGTACACATGATATTTACATCTTGACCATTTTATAGCATATAGTACAGTGGTAGTACAACCGTCACCACTGTCCACCTCCATAGCTCTTCATCTTGTAAAGCTGAAGCTCTGTATCCATCAGACAATAACTTCCTCTTCCCTCTGCTCTCTGGCATCCACCATTCTACATTCTGTCTCTATATTTCGACCACTAAGTATCTCCTGTAAGTGGAATCAGAACTTCCTTCTTTGTAAGGCTAAATAATGTTGCACCATATGAATATGGCAGGTTTTGCTTATCCATTCACCTGTTGATGGGAACTTGGATTGCTTCTGCATTTTTGCTATTATGATCTTGCTACTGTGAACATGAGTGTACAAATATCTCTTCAAGACCCTGCTTTCAATTCTTTTGGGTATATACACAGAAGTAGAACTGTTGCATAATATGTTCATTTCATTTTTAAAGTTTTTGAGGGTCTGGCATCCTGTTTTCCACAGAGGCTGTACCGTTTTACATTCCTGCCAACAGTGCTCAACCGTTCCAATTTCTTTACATCTTTATCAATGTGTGTTATTTTCTGTTTTTTTTTTTTTTTTTTAAATAATAGTCATTCTAGTATATGTATGTGGTGGTATCTTGTAGTTTTGATAGGCTTTTCCCTAGTGATTAGCGATTTTGAGCACCTTTTCCTACGCTCCTTGGACATCTGTATGTTTTCTTTGGAGAAATGTCTATTCAAAACCTTTGTCCATTTTTAAATTGGGTTGGGTTTTGTGTGTGTGGTTGAGTTTTAGGAGTTGTCAGTACATTCTAGATGTTAATCCCTTATCAGATATGTGATGCAAATATTTTCACCCATTCTGTGGGTTGCCTTTTAAATCTGAGGATATTGTCTTTTGATGCACAACATTTTAAATTTTCATAAATTCCATATCTCCTACTTCTATTTTGTTGCCCATGCCTTTTGTGTTATATCCAAAAGATTATTGCCAGAGCTAGTGCCATGAAGTTTTTGCCCTATGTTTCCTTCTAAGAGTTGTATAATTTTGGTCTCTGATCCATTTTGAGTTAATTTTTGAATATGCTGTTAGGTAAGGATCCATGTGGATAGACAGTTTTCTCAGCAACACTTGCTGAAAAGACTTTTTTCCCCATTGAGTAGTCTTCACACCTTTATCAAAAATCATTTGATCAAAAATGATTTGATCATATATACCAGGGTTTATTTCTGGACTCTTTATTCTGTTCCATTATTATATGTGCTAAGTCACTTCAGTCATGTCTGACTCTTTGCAACCCCATGGACTGTAGCCTGCCAGGCTCCTCTGCCCTTGGAATTCTCCAGGCAAAAATACTGGAGTGGGTAGCCATTCCTTTCCCCAGGCAATCTTCCCAACCCAGATATTGAAGCCAGGTCTCCTGCATCTCAGGCAGATTCTTTACCGTCTTAGCCACAAGGAAAGCCCTCCATTGATTTCTGTGTATGTCTTTGTGCCTGCACTCACACCGTTTTGACACTGTATCTTTTTAGTAAGTTTTGAAATCAGGGAGTACAAATCCTTCAGCTTAGTTCTTTTTTCAAGATCATTTTGTGTATTCAGTTTCCCTTGAAATTTCATATGAATTTTAGGATGGATTTTTCTATTTCTACAAAAAATATAATTGGGACTTTGATAGGGTTTGCTTTGAATCTTTAGATTGCTTTGGGTAGTACCGCCATCTTAATAATGAACTTCATGAACATGGGATGTATTTCCATTTATTTATGTCTTCTTTGATTTCTTTCAGCAATGTTTTGTAGTTTTCAGTGTATAAGTCTTTCACCTCTTTGGTTAAGGTCATTCCTAAGCATTTTATCCTTTTTGTTGCCACTGTAAATGGAATTGCTATCACCATTTCCTTTTCAGATTGTTTATTGTTAGTGTATAGCAACTGACTTTTGTGTGTTGACTTTGTATCCTGCTAGTTTGCTGAATTCATTTATTAGCTCTAACAAGTTTTTGTGCAATGTTTAAGGCTTTTTAAACGTAATTTTGTATCATCTATGACAGAGATAATTTTACTTCTTCCTTTCCAATATGGATGCCTTTTATTTCTTTTTCTTGCCTAATCTGGCTAGATCTTCTAGGACTATGTTGAATATAACTGGTGAAAGTAGGCATTCTTGTCTTGTTCCTGATCTTAGAGAAAAAGCTTTCAGTCTTTCACCATTGACTAGGATGTTTGCTGTGGATTTTTCATATATAGCTTTTATTATGTTGAGGCAGTTTCCATCCATTCCTAGTTTGTTGAGTGTTTATTCATGAAAAGGTGTTGAACTTTTCAAATGCTTTCCCTGCATCTGTTGAGTTGATCATGTGGTTTCTGTTCTTTATTCTGTTGATGTGGTATATTATATTGATTGATTTTCATATGTTGAACCATCCTTGTATTGTAGGAATGAATCCCACTTCGTCATGATGTATAATCTCTTCAATATGCTGCTAAATTCCTATTTTGTTGAGAATGTTTGCATTAATGTTCATAAGGGCTATTGGCCTGAAGTTTTCTTTTCGTGTCTTTATCCAGAGAAGGCAATGGCACCCCACTCCAGTACTCTTGCCTGGAAAATCCCATGGACAGGGGAGCCTGGTAGGCTGCAGCCCATGGGGTCGCGAAGAGTTCACTTTTCACTTTCATGCATTGGAGAAGGAAATGGTGTTCTTGCCTGGAGAATCCCAGGGATGGGGGAGCCTGGTAGGCTGCCGTCTTTGGGGTGCAGAGTCGGACATGACTGAAGTGACTTAGCAGCAGTAGCAGTAGCAGCAGCAGTGTCTTTATCTGACTTTGGTATCAGAGTCACACTGGCTACAGAATGAATCTGGAGGAATTCCTTCCTCTTCAATTTTTTTGGAAAAGTTTGAGAAGGATTGGCATTAGTTCTTATTTAAATGTTTAGTAATCTTCACCAGTAAAGCCATTGGCTTTAGGACTTCTCCTTGTTGGGAGACTTTTGATTACTGATTCTATCTCACTTGTCATAGGGCTTTCAGATTTTCTATTTCTTCCTAAAATGTTTTCTGAGGAGGCTTTTGGGCATGAAAGGAATACTTAAGAGTTACTTATGCTTTAATTACTATCAATTATTATTATTGATAGTAATTATCAATAATTACTATTGATTAAAGATCAAGTTTAAATATCTCGTGTCTCTTAAGCCTAAAACCTCAATTTACAAATATTGTTGTTGTTTTTTTTTTTACTTTACAATACTGTATTGGTTTTGCCATACATCAACATGAATCTGCCATAGGTGTACACGTGTTTCCAATCCTGAACCCCCCTCCCACCTGCCTCCCCATACCATCTCTCTGGGTCATCCCAGTGCACCAGCCCCAAGCATTCTGTATCCTGCATCTAACCTAGACTGGCGATTTGTTTCTTATATGATATTATACATGTTTCAATGCCATTCTCCCAAATCATCCCACCCTCTCCCTCTCCTACAGAGTTCAAAAGACCGTTCTATACATCTGTGTCTCTTTTGCTGTCTCGCATACAGGGTTATCGTTACCATCTTTCTAAATTCCATATATATGTGTTAGTATACTGTATTGGTGTTTTTCTTTCTGGCTTACTTCATTCTGTGTAATCGGCTCCAGTTTCTCTTATTAATAAATTCAGTGATCTTTGTATAAAAATAAGATTTTGTTTCTACCTGTTCTTTGGTTAACCGTCAATTAACCATGGGCTTTATAATGAAATCTTCCTTAATCCTACCATAGCACTTCTGTACTTAAGTGGTCAAATTCTCTTGGACATCTCAAACTATACTTTCAACTTTAATTTAGTTGGTTCTCTTAAATATAACAATATCCAACCCCTGCCAAGTAGTCTCATTCCCAAATCAAATCTTATAAGCAAAATATTCTTAACCACTAAGCAACTCTTATAAATCTAATAAGACAGACACAGAAATGTAACAGATCTTCTTACCTGTTTTAAACATCTTAAATGAAGTACATATAAAACAGAGGAATAAAACTTATTACAGATAACCTACCCAGCACAGAAGTATCAACTTAGGTAGATTCTTTTATTCATCTTGACATCTCAAATGTATTCCCCTAATCCCGGAGCACAGAACCACCCTCATGGGCCACTTTACCCTGAGGTGCTGTGGACTGAACCCTTGGTGGGATATTCTTGCCCAGGACGGGAGTCCAGAACAACAAGGGTCCAGGTTGATTTGTCATGAGTTGGCATTCATTTACGGAGATAATTGGACTTCTCAAGCCTATGTCTTTTTTTTCATAGTAAAATCCTCCACAAGTTTTCATTGCTTGAGTAGAGCTGATACGATTCTGCATCTCCTACCAGGAGTGCAATGAATATTTTAGCTATTTGATTTGTAATGATGAAATTTTGATGTTGACCAAAACTTCAGTGCAGTATACTCATTGTTTGGCTTCATCAACATACTGTAAACATCATTAAAATCTTGTACATGCCTTTTCCCCTTCCCTCTTTCTTTCCCCTAGCATGTCTCATATGGCTCTGCAGAGAGCTACTGCTTTCTTTCTAGTGCCAAAACTGTCACAGCTTGCTCAGTGGGAGCTCCTTTCAACTGGCTCCTTTATCCTTTCAAATTGTCCTGGATCACTTTGAAAGCACACTTTCTTTCCGGCAACAAACGCATGCTCCAGGAACATCTTAATTATCGTTGTGCTGAGATATAGAATCAGATATTTTCTGAGGTTCCTTGTTTCCTTTTCAGGAATGGTACTTGAGACCAAACTCTAAGAGCTTTGGGCATATGTCAGACCACGCTACTTGGCCCTGGGAGTGGACAGTGGCTCAGTGGCCATTTCAGAGGCAGACCCCCAAAAGATGTATTTTTAAAATGTCATTGAGTCATATCAGTTTGTTTCTTTTTGGCCCCACAGCATCTGGGATTCTCCCGAGCCAGGGATGGGAACGCTTGTCCTCTGCACTGGAAGCATGGAGTCTTACCCACTGGACCCCACCACCACCAGGGAAATCCCTGGAATTATACCATTTTAAATATAACTACAATTTGACTACTTAAACAGACCTTGTTCTAATATAAAATATTTTTTGTCTTTTCTTTTATACTAGTTTCCCTATTGCCACAAATACTAACTTTAATGAGCATGCCATCTATTATAATACTGGTATTATAATTTGGTATAATATAATACCAAATTAGACCCTGGGTCCCTTGCTTTGGCTGCTCTGCACAGCCCCTTCTCGCTTCCCAGATCCTATATTTCCACCAATAATAATAATTTTTATCATTCCTTGATATCTTTTTTGACATCAGAAGCTGGTGATGACTATAGTGTGAACAGTGAGTAGTAACAGCTCATTTACAAATAAATGAAAGATTTTATTTTTTCCAATAATTGCTACCAGCTGTACTCTTCAAACCATCTGATTTCCTGCTTATTAGTAGGCCCCCCTAAGGATGCACAGTCTGAGTCTATAATTTGTCAGTCAATGTTGGTAACTTAGACAATATCACTTTGGTTAAGACTCAGTTTCATTGTTTTGAAACTTCAGTCTCCTCTCTCACCCAGAACTGCCCTGACCACATCAGCACCCTCCCCCCAGTAGAGACTAGCTGTGTGGCTCCTTTGGCTGGGGTGGAGGGTGGGAGCCTGCAGTCTGGTCCATAGCTCTTCTCCTGGGGATTCCCCATCTGGTAGGAAGCACAGAATGAGGAAGAACGATGTTTCCATCTAAGACTGTTCACTGGCGGCCCTCCTTCCTGTAGTTCATTTGATGTGAACAACTGAGGATGGTAGTAACCAGCTTCCTGCCTCTTTTCACCTTTCAGTTAATCCAGTTTGACTTCTGGTGCTGGCTGAGGTAAACCGTGTGGCTGAGTAGGAGATTAGTCTTGGTAAGTCCTCTAGACTTAGCATCCAGGGAAAGGTGGGAAACTGGTTTAATTAAAGGTCCAGAGTTATTGGCTGGAAGTTACAGGAGAGGCCCTGGGTATCCTGTTTAGGCTTGCAGTTCAGATGCTTCAGCCTGATGCTGAGTGGGGAGCTTTGGAAGGCCAGGGTTTGGGGGAACAGCAGAACCACTGGTGCCCTAAGGGTGGCCAATCAAGCTCCAGGCAGTGGGGACCTGAAAAGTAGCCTGTCCTTAGGTTCAGGTCAACTCTACCATGGGGGAGAGTGATCGCATGAAAAAGGGCCCACTTCTTATGGCCTCTAGTGGGTGAGATACTGCACTGGACCTCGGAAGGGCATGTGTGTACATGCGTGTGCATATGTGTGTGTGCACAAGTGTGTGCACTGCACGCGTGTGCCTGTGTGCACAAGTGTGTGCACTGCATACATGTGCCTGTGTGTGCACAAGTGTGTGCACTGCATTGTGTGCCTGTTTGTGTGCACAAGTGTGTGCACTGCATGCGTGTGCCTGTGTGCACAAGTGTGTACACTGCATGCGTGTGCCTGTGTGTGTGTGCACAAGTGTGTGTGCACTGTTCATTACTGGGGGCGAAAGGATGGTCTGTCAGTCTCCAGGCTCTTTCCCATGTCTTGCTTCCTCTCAAGTCTTTTCACAACAGCTTTAACAAACTTCCTGAAAAAAGAGTATCTGAAAAGAAACTTTTGCTGAAGACCCCACTGTTGGAGAAGATGCCTTGGCTGAGTCCTGTGATCTGATTCATCTCTTTGGTGGTAAAACACAGACATCCTCGAACTTCTTTAAGGAAAGGAAGGGCTGTTGTGAGGCAGGGCCCTGGTACCAGGCTTGCTGGGAACCTTGCCGCTCAGGGACTACAGAAGGGCTGTCACAGGTGAGAAGAAAGTAAGGAGACACTGGTCAACAATGCTGAGCCAGTTTTTTTTTTTTTTGTAATATTAAAAAGTTGATACGTTGTATTTTCATTTGTTTATTCAGTTCAAGAAATTTTCTTTTATTTATTTTTTGGCCACGAGGCATATGTGCTGTTAGTTCCCTGAGCAGGAATTGAACTTGCACCCTCCTGCAGTGGTAGTACAGTCTTAACCATTGACTGCCAGGGAAGTCCCCAGCCAGTTTTAATTTCCTGTTTTTGATTATTGTCCCACAGTAGCTGTCAACATCAGGGGAAGCTAGGTACTATATATGTGAGCTCACTGTTCTAGTTTTGCAAGTTTTCCTTAAGTCTAAAATTATTTCAAAATGAAAAAAAATTTTAAATTACTGCTGCTTCAGTCCTGCCCTGCAAGTTGCAGGAGCTCAGATTTTTCAACTACTGTTTAATAATAGGCACCCTTTTCAAGTTTCCTAAAGTCATTCTCACAGCCCTGCGGGCAGTGAGCACTGGAGCCCAGTCTTACAAGTTCAGAGATGTTAAGGGAGCCACGTGGTTAGTAAGAGGAGGACCAGCATCCACCCACAACCCCCCAGTCGCCACCGCCCCATAGAGAAAGCCGAGAGCGGGGGCAGAGAAAAGCTGGAAGCAGAACCCAGAGAAGCGAGGGCTTGGAGCCCCCGGAAGAGGAATTTAGACTTTATCCTGGAGGCCAGTGGTTCTCACACCTGGCTGCACATTAGGTCCCCCTGGAGAGCTTTAAAGATTATTACTGCCTGGGTCTTACCCCAGACAACCTGATTCAGCTTTTTTTTTTTTTTTTTAAATTGGAGTATAATTGATTAACAATGTTGTGTTAGTTTCAGGTGCACAGCAAAGTGATTCAGTTATACATGTACATGTATCTATTCTTTTTCAAATTCTTTTTCCATATAGGTTATTACAGAATATTGAGCAGAGTTCCCTGTACTACCTAGTAGAATCTTGTTGGTTACCTATTTTAAATACAGCAGTGATTCAGCTGGTTTCTATGAAGCTCTCCATGTGATTCTGACCTGCAGCCAGCTCATGCATGAGAATAGAGTCATGTTAATACACACAGTCAAAAGGCCTGCTTTTTACTGACTATTCACCAGGACTCTTGACCCCAAGGCAAAGCCCTGCCACCCCAGCTGCTTCTGAGAGTCCTCATAGAGGTGTTATCCATTCCTCCCAGGCAAGTCAGCAAGTTCTAGCTGCCTCACAGTGTCCCCTCCATTTCTAGCTTCCTCACCTGTGTCTGCTGCTGCACGGCTGCTTAGGAGCCGGTGTTCTCACCAGCACTGCTCTTTCTGGGAGCAGTTCCCAAAGTCAGAGTCAGAGGTGCTCAGTGGCTGTGGCAGCTGGCGGGGGGGCAACCCCTCCCCAACTCTTCCAGCCTCTGGCCCCTCCAAAGGGCTCCCAACCTCTCAGCACTTGGAAGCCTTTGTGCCCACACTAAATCTTGCAGCAAGAAGCTTCAAACACTGCCATCATACTAACAACATTTTATTTTTTAAAAGAAAAAACTATAAGTTTAAAATATGTACATCATCTATATTTCAGTCTTTTTCTCTAAAACTTTAATTCCTCAAATGGCTGGAACATAAGCAGACACAGAGGACCATGGTGACCTGCAGAAAGGAAGTGAGAGGCACTGATCTGGTGGTTTTCATTCGAGGATCAGGTAGGAGCTGAGCGCTTTGCTCCGCAGGTTCTTCATCTCCTCGAGCACCTTCTGTCCTGCCTTCTCCGTTGGCTGTGCTTGGTCTTTCACCTCTCTAAATATAAATATATATAAAACACAAACCCAATGAGGACACATCAGGGCACCTCTTAAAACATTCTTCACCCACCACCACCCTGCTTCTGGGCCCAGTGTCACCGGTGATGCCGCATGAAGACGGGAGGAGCTGTTTATACACAAACACAATATAAACCATACTTAGTGATCATTTAGTTACCAGTGAAAACACCTGGCTGGAAGTGATTCAAATCTGATTTCCAGTCTCAGTTGCACTAGGTTCTTAGCAGAGCCAAGTGACCTAAACTCTCAGCCTCTGCTTCCAGAGGTACATGTGGTGGGAATTCCCATCAATGAGGATTATTGCAAAGGGAAATGAGAACTTATGCATGGACATCGCGGCATGACGGCTTCTAAATGCTCAGTGGGCAGGAGCTGATTCTTTATGTTTATGAGTAAAGTGGACACACAGTGTTTCTGACTCTGACAATGGCTCCGGAAGGTGGGACTCAGGAAGGAGGGTTCTGCACCTGGGTTGATGAGTGGCTGATGTGGGGCCTGGATGTTGCTGGCATGGTGAAGGGTAGAACTTTCCAAATCCCTGGGAGGACAGGATTAGTGTATTTGGTTGAAAGCACAGATGTCTAAGGATGGTGAGCTCAGCTAGATGATCTGTCCAGTTAGAAGAATTCAAGACAAAATTAAGTGCTTCTCTCTGTTCACAGCAGCACTACTGACAATAGCGAAGGCATGGAAGCCACCTAAGTGTCCGTGAACAGAGGAACGGATAAAGAAGATGTGGGGCATACACGCACTGGAACATTACTCAGCCATAACAAGCATGAAATAATGCCATCTGCAGCAACACGGATGGACCTTGAGACTACTATTCTAAGTGAAGTCAGTCAGGAGAGAAAGACAAATACCATATGATATCACTCACATGTGGAACACAAAAAGTTAATACAAATGAACTTATTTACAAAATAGAAACAGACTCACAGACATAGAGAACAGATCTGTGGTTGCCAAGGGGGAGGGGTGGGGGGGATGGACTGGGAATTTGGGGTTAGCAGATGCAAACTTTATGTGGAGAATGGACAAACAAGGTCCTACTGCACAGCACAGGGAACTATACTCAATGTCCTGTGATAAGCCATAATAGAAAAGAATATGAAAAAGAATATATGTACAACTGAATCACTTTGCTGTACAGCAGAAATTAACACAACATTGTAAATCAACTATACTTCAAAAAAACCAAATTAAGTGCTTGTGAAAGATTTCCTAAGGAGAGTGAAACTTCCTAAAGTTTTGGCAAGCGCCTGAAAGTTTTGAAAAAGGAGAAGTATCTCAAAATGAAAAAATTAAAACTTCTCTAATGCATATAATTAAAAAATTAATTGGTACCACTTTATGAAATCAGTCTAAAAATATATAGTTCATGTCACCCTTAAATATATTAATGGCTGAGTGATATTGTGATAATCTAAGGGGAGCTGAATAATGTGTCAGCAACTAAAGTCACTCACACAGTTTCTTGGATATTTTGCAATATAATTCTCCTTAGTAGGTCTTGAGAGGGTGAGATCACCATCAAGATAGCAAGGAAGCTCTTGGGTTGATTACAGCCTTCAAGAAAGAGCAGATGATTCTTCCATGAAAATAAGTATTTGCCAGAAACCAAATTGACAGCAGTCTTCACGGGGACATTAAGTATCACTGATGTGTTTTTTATTTCTATCCCTGTCTGACCAAGCTCTCATGTGTGTCTGTCTGACACTCTGTCTGCATCCAGCTGAAGCTGAAGGAGGCGAAAAAAAGCACAAGTAAGGACTGAAAAGACAGGACTGAGCATCAGGTCATGCTTGGTATACATGGAGAGAATTTCAGAACTGAATCTCTGCTGTATAGCACAGGGAACCCTACTCAATATCTTGTAATAACCTATAAGGGAAAAGAGTCTGAAAAAAAAGATACACACACACATATGTGAGAATCCCATGGACAGAGGAGCCTGGTGGGCTCCAGTCCATAGGGTCCCACAGAGTTGGACATGACCGGAGCGATTAGCACACACACACATGGTGGTTTAGTTGATAAGTTGTATCTGACTCTTTGGACCCCATGACCTGTAGCCCACCAGGCTTCTCTGTTCATGGGATTTTCCAGGTAAGAATACTGCGGTGGGCTGCCATTTCCTTGCCCATATTTCATGTATATATACATATACACACATCACTGTGCTGTACACCTTAAACTAATACAGCATTGTAAATCAACTATACTCCAATAAAATTTTGAAAAAAATCATCTGTGAGGTATCATTGGAATACTATACAGCCAATAAACTGATAATTATATTGATAATTTTGGCACATAAAAAAATGTACAAAAATAATTTAAACTGGAAAATAGGTGAATTCAAAATGCCATGGATCTATTTATTGAAAATGTGTGAAATGTATGTGTATTTTGAAAAAAAAAAAAATTGGTGTGCAGAAAATGCTTAGAGTTATTGTTGTTTTTTCTGTTTTTTGTTTTTTTTGGTAAAGTAGCTGAAATACATTAAAAAAGGAAAAAAGAAAAGAGAAGTTTTTTCTTTGGGTGAAGATATATAAAGTAATAAGTTCTATTTCATTTAATATTCATTTGATAATCAAATGGGATTTGATATGACTTTCTGTAGTCAAAATGGTGAAAAAACCATGTGAAACAGCAAATAAACAATGAGATATTGGATATCTCCAATATCCAATGAGATATTGGACCCTGCTCATGGGTCAAACTGTTCTAAGTCCAGGGGCTATGTTTCAAACTGAAAAAAAAGGTTCTATTTAAAACTCTTAGCCACATATTTGAAACCTGAAACAAAATGCAAAGTGCATCTCTTTGTTGAGGCGTCAGACGTACTACGTAGTATAACATATTTTGTTGCTAAATAGCTGATTAAAACAGATGCTCACTGAAATTCTATTAAAATTTTTTTTCCCTAAATTTTGTTTTAGAAGCTGCTAATCTACTTTCTGAGAAGTGCTGGTTTGCTATAGGTTTCTGTTACTATTACAAATGAAACAAAGGAACCCCTTGCTCCTCTAAGATATGTGGGCATTCCCTTCTGAAAAGGCAGGGCCTCCTCCAAACACCCTGAACAAAGAAGACAAACAAAAAAATTTACAGCATACACAAGGAAGTAATTATCCTTAATATATGAGGCACTCTTATAAATAAGAATAAGATAAAGACTTTCTGCAATATAGGCAAAAAAGCCCCCATAAAAGAAGAAAAATATTTGATAAGGGTAGGAAAATTTTTACCATCACTCATAAGTGAAGAAGTTAAAATTAAAACAATAATGTGGTCATTAACAGCCTATCATATTGGAAAAGAAGAAAAAAAACGTCTGATAATATTCCACGTTGTTCAGGGCATTTGATTGTGGGCATCCTGACCTCTGCTGGTAGGACGTTTGTTGATATTTTCCTGGATGGCGCAAAGCACTATGTAATAAAACCATAAAATGAACATGGATTTAGTGTTTATGTTTCAAAGTTTATCCTAAGGGGACAGTTTGATAAGTTTGCAAGGAATTATGGCACAAGGAAATTTGCTGAAGCCCTATTGGCAAGAGCAAACTATTAAAGAGTTGACGTGATCATCAGTAGAAAGATCGGCTAGCACATGATGGTATATCTACCAGTAAGATATAAAGGTGGGTATCTATATTTATAAACATATGATAACAATATGCTAAATGAAAGTCTAGAAGATAAAACAATATGAACAATATGATAGAATTCACGTAAACACATACAGTTGGCCCTTTGTGTCCATCAGTCCAGCATTTTCAGACTCAACCAACCCCCAGGTGGAAAAAAATATGAGAAAGTTCCAAAAAGCAAAACCTGAATTTGCTGCATGCTGAAAATTATTTAAAAATCATTTACACTGGGTGAGGTATTATAAGTAACGCAGAGATGATTCAAAGTATAGGAGGATGTGCATAGGTTATATGCAAATTCTATGCCATTTTACATAAGGGACTCAAGCATCCACAGATTTTAGTACCCAGGCTAGGGGGTGTCGTGGAACCAATCCCCCATGGATACCGTGGGATGATTGTATATACAGTTTAACAAAATACAGTAGGTGTTTGTGTGTTATTTAAATAATTAAAGTATTAATACTTGGAAGACCACAAACCAAAATGTACAAGATACTGCCCCTGGGTGGTAGGATTATTGTTTTTATTTCATTCGTTATATTTTTCTATATTTTCTAACATTTTAATAATTTAAAAAGACTTAAATAATTCTAAAAGGATAACTGGAATTTCAAACTTATAAACCATATGAACTCTAGTGGTTATATCCTTTACCAAAGTATTCTTCAAAACCAAGTTCTGAAGGATGATGGTAATGTCTGCCTAGCTAGCTGTCCCTGATACAGAGATGCAGGAAAGGGTTCACATGTGCAGAGCAAGCACCGGGAGAGGTGTCCTCACACCAGCATCTCATGGAATCCTCACAGCATCCTGGGAGAGAGGTTTTGTTTTCTGCACGTTATGAATGGGGAGACTGAGGCCCAGTGACTGAAGATAAGCAACGAGGCTGGAGGTGGCATGGGTGGTAAATAGGATACATGTCTAAATACCTAAAGCACTGGAAATGTGTCTCTTTGGAGATGTTTTTAGAGTCAAACAGTTCTGTATGTCGTGTAGGACAAATTTTATCCTGGGCTACCTCTTCCTAAGTCATAAAGCATCCACTTACTTCTCCTTCTTGGTGTCCCTGTAGTCCAGCATTGGGAATTCCGCTTCGATCATTTCTGGGGTCAGCATAATGTCCATACTCTGTTCACAGAGCTCACTGAAAGGAACAAAATAGAAAAGTACTGCAATCATTTAAGAGTTACATGATTCCTTCAACATTACTCACACCTATACTTCTTGGATCTACATTAAAGAAAGTATAAGACTGATAAATAGCTTTCTATCAACCGACAACAGTAGGAATGATTCTTTATAACCAGAGAATAACAAGCAGCTTAAAAATGGGGTTTGTTGTTATAGTTGTTGTTGTTCAGTGGCTAAGTCATGTCTGATGCTTTGCAACCTCATGGACTGTAGCACGCTAGGTTCCTCTGTCCTCCACTATCTCCTGATGTTGTTGTTCAGTGGCCAAGTCATGCCTGACTCTTTGTGACCCCATGGACTGCAGCCGAACAGGCTTCCCTGACCTTCACTATCTTCTGGAGTTTGCTCAAACTCATATCCATTGAGGTGACGATGCCATCCAACCATCTCATCCTCTGTCACCCTCTTCTCCTCCTGTCTTCAATCTTTCCCAGCATCAGCGTCTTTTCCAATGAGTTGGCTCTTTGCATCAGGTGGCCAAAGTATTGGAGCTTCAGCTTCAGCATCAGTCCTTCCAATGGATATTCAGGGTTGCTTTTCTTTAGGATTGACTGGTCTGATTTCCTTGCTGTCCAAGGAACTCTGAAGAGTCTTCTCTAGCACCACAGTTTGAAAGCATCAGTTCTTTGGTGCTCAGCCTTCTTTATGGTCCAACTCTCACAGCCATACATGACTACTGGGAAAAACCACAGCTTTGACTATACAGACCTTTGTTGGCAAAGTGATGTCTCTGCTTTTCAATACACAGTCTAGGTTTGTCATAGCTTTCCTTCCAAGAAGCAAGTGTCTTTTAATTTCGCAGTTACAGTCACCGTCCACAGTGATTTTGGAGCTCAAGAAAATAAAACCTGTCACTGCTTCCAGTTTTTCCCCTTCTATTTACCATGAAGTGATGGGATCAGATGCCATGATCTTAATTTTTTAAATACTGAGTTTCAAACCAGACTTTTTCATTCTCCTCTTTCACCCTCATCAAGAGGCTCCTTTATTCCTCTTCACTTTCTGCCATTAGAGTGGTGTCATCTGCATATCTGAGGCTGTTGACATTTCTCCTGGTAATCTTGATTCCAGCTTGCGATTTATCCAGCCCGGCATTTTGCATGATGTTCTCTGCATAGGAGTTAAATAAGCAGGGTGACAATATACAGCCTTGTCATACTCCTTTCCCAATTTTGAACCAGTTGTTTCATGTCTGGTTCTAATTGCTGTTTCTTGACCCACATACAGGTTTCTCAGGAGACAGGGAAGGTGATCTAGTATTCCCATCTCTTTAAGAATTTTCCACAGTCTGCCATGGTACACAAAGTCAAAGGCTTTAGCATAGTCAGTGAAGCAGGTATTTTTCTGGAATTCCCTTGCTTTCTCCAATGAATGTTGGCAATTTGATTTCTGGTTCCTCTGCCTTTTCTAAACCTGGCTTGTACATCTGCAAGTTCTCGGTTCTGCTGTTGAACCCTAGCTTGAAGGATTTTGAGCATAACCTTGCTAGTATGTGAAATGAGCACAATTGTCTGGTAGTTTGAACATTCTTTGACATTGCCTGTCTTTGAGATTGGAATGAAAACTGACCTTTTCCAGCCCTGTGGCCACTGCTGAGTTTTCCAAATTTGCTGGAATATTGGGTGCAATACATTAACAGCATCATCTTTTAGGATTTTAAATAACTCAGCTGGAATTCCATCACCTTCACTAGCTTTGTTCATAATAATGCTTTCTAAAGCCCGCTTGACTTCACACTCCAGAATGTCTGGTCCTAGGTGAGTGACCACACCATCGTGGTTATCTGGGTCTTTAAGACTTTTTTGTATAGTTCTTCTGTATATTCTTGCCACCTCTTCTTAATCTCTTCTGCTTTTGTTAGGTCCTTACTGTTTCTGTACTTTATTGTGCCCGTCCTTGCATGAAGTATTCCCTGATATCTCCAATTTTCTTGAAGAGATCGCTAGTCTTTCTCATTCTATTGTTTTCCTCTATTTCTGTGCATTGTTCATTTAAGAAGGCCCTCTTCTCTTTCCTTGATATTCCCTGGAACTCTGCATTCAGTTGAGTAATCTTTCCCTTTCTCCCCTGCCTCCCCCTTTTCTTCTTCCTCAGCTGGTCACAGCAAACACCCTTTTCCAATAGCACAAGAGATGACTGTACATGGTCAGTACTGAAATCAGATTGATTACGTTCTTTGCAGTGGAAGATGTAGAAGCTCTATACAGTCAGTAAAAACTAGACCTGGAGCTGACTGTGAGACTCAGATCATGAACTCCTTATTGCAAAATTCAGGCTTAAAGTGAAGAAAGTAGGGAAAACCACTAGACCCTTCAGGTAAGACCTCAATCAAATCCCTTTGATTATACAGTGGAGGTGATGAATAGATTCAAAGGATTAGATCTGGTAGACAGACAGCCTGAAGAACTATGGATGTAAGTTCATAACATTGTACAGGAGGAGGTGATCAAAACCATCCCCAAGAAAAGGAAAAATGGGGTTACAGAATGCATACTGTTTGCAGGTATACATGCAACATTTACCAATATTGACTGTATCTTGGACCATAAGGAAAGCATGAATATTTCAAAAGGTTGAAATCATTCTGAGAATGTTCTGTGACCACAATGGAATTCAATTAGAAATCAATAGCAAAGAAGACAACCAAAAAATCCACAACTGCTTTAAAAAGAAAACAATATGCTTTTAAATAATCTACAGGTGAGAGAAGAAATTACAGGGATTGAGGTTATTTTTATCTTGAGGTCTGCTACCCCTTACAGCAGGGGTCAGGAAACTTTTCGAGTAAAGGCCTCAGTGGGTCTCTTTTACAGTTAGCTTCCCAGGTGGCACTAGTGATAAATAATCCGTCTGCCCATGCAGGAGCCATAAGAGACACTGGTTTGATCCCTGGGTCAGGAAAATCCCCTGGAGGAGAGAATGGCACCCCACCCCAGTGTTCTTGCCTGGAGAATCCCACGGACAGAGGAGCCTGGTGGGCTGCAGTCCATGGGGTCACAAAGAGTCAGACAGGACTGAAGCGACTTAGCACCCACACACACTGTTGCAGCATGAACGAAGTCATGGAAAACATTCAAATGAATGAGTGTGGCTGTGTTTCAATAAAACGGGTGTTTTGCAAAAATGGGTGGTAGGCCAGATTTGGCTGTTTGTGGACCCCCTGGCCAGGCGCTTGGTTGCTTAACAGTTACAGCTGGGTCACTGCAAGTGTGAGTTCCAGCTCCAGGAAGCAGGAAGAGAGTCTGCAGGAGGTAAACCCACTCCATCCTGGTCCTGCCCTCAGGAGGACATCTCACGTCTTCTCCTGCCCTCTTGGTAAAGGCCGAGTCACATGGATGACCTAACTCAGGTGACACTGAGCCTCCAGTTTCAACAATTCTATTTCTGTAGAAGAGGAGACGATTATTTTGAGTGGCTGTCTCTGCTACAGTCAAAGAGAAATGCCTCCAAGATCAACAGAGGCTTCAAAATCTAGAATTACAAACAGGAACCCTCTCCTTGCAATGAAACATAAACAGAGGTGGGCAGAGCCATATTCTGTTTGGGAAAACACCCTTGAAAACTGCACAAAGTCACTCTGATCACCTAATCTTCGCTAAGCAGCTGCTCTGTGCCAAGCTCTGTGCCAATCTTGATGCTGGTGATTTACAAGACTGCTTCGCGTTAGCAGTTTCCTCATCTCCAAAGTATGGAAAATAAGAAGACCTTATTGTTGGAGTGAATGAAATTCTTGTCAAGCGCTGGGCCTGACTTTACATTTAATGCTCTGTAAATGTTACTGTTACAACTACCCTCCTCCTCCTCTTCTTCCTTAATTGACAACCCCTGTGAAGTAGGTACTACTATTCTCATTTCAAAAATGAGGAAACTGACTCATGAGTCTGCAGATTAGTGAGGAAATTGACTCATGAGTCGGAACATCAGTGCTGAATGGGGAAGCGTTGCAGAGCATCTCCTCACCTGCCTCCCCAAACTGAACGTCAAGTAACCATGTGGCACCCCGGCCAGCCACCTGGCTGCAGCATCCTCAGGAAACGCCCTCATGCTCTGGGGTTCAAGTAGCAGACACTCAACTTCCCTGTTCAGACCTGGGTTCTAAGCTTCAGACGTCCACGTATTGCCAAGTACCACTGCTTGTGGGCAGGTCTCACAAAAACCAATATTTAGTACTTCACTCACCGGTTATTTACAGGAAGAAATATTAAAGTGGGTGTGCTGTGCTAAGTCGCTTCAGTTGTGTCTGACCCTTGCAACCCCATGAATTGTAGCCTGCCAGGTTCCTCTGTCCATGGAATTCCCCAGGTAAGAATACTGGAGTGGGTTGCCATTTCCTTCTCCAGGGGATCATCCCGATCCAGGGATCAAGTTTCCTGCATTGGCAGACGTGTTCTTTACCCCTAGTGCCACCTGGGAAGAGCCAAAGCGGGCGTGGCCACAGCAGATTCAAGGATACATTTTCACTGGATGTTGTATGCTCATCAGTAAAATCAAATTTAAGTGCCTTCGTTTGGAGGCTATTTTTCTTTTTCCTTAATTTTTTAAAATTTACTTTGGGGGGTCCTAGGTTTTCTATTTTCCCTTTTCTTAAAATTTTTGTTTTTGACTTTTCTTTTAAAAATATTTTATTTGTTTGGGGTGGGGGCTATATTTCTTTTGCCCCTCCAAATCCTACCTGCCTTCTGAGTACTAACCCAAGGGCATGCGATTCTGCAGCCTTGTAAGCCCACTTAGCACCCACTCTGCTCGCCCCTCCCTGAGCACCTGCAGCACTGAAAGGTCAGCCAGTCTGAGACCTGAGACTATTATTCTCCACCACGAATCCAGCATCTTATCTGCTGAGGGTGTGGCTGGGTGTCAGCTGTGTCTTGGCGGGGCTGCAAGCTCAGGTGCTGTGTGCTCCTTGGAAATCTCTCAGAGCACCTGGCATGTTTCTGGAACATAGACGACAGTGAGACCACAGGTGAAAAAGTACCGTTCGACTGTCTCTATCCTGTCTTCTTCCGGCAAGGCGTCAAGAACGGCAGGGACGTCAACAGGCAGCATGACTAAGTTGAAGGAATCACAGCTGTGGAAAAATCACAGAGCAGCCGAGGATATGTGACCACATTAGTAGTCTCAGGGTCTTTATACAATCTTCTAAAGCACTTTAATTTTACCTTTGGTATTTTATGCTACCATCCTGTCCTCTTCACCCCTGGAAACCCACCCATGTCTCCCTAGAGGTAAAGGCGGGGGGTGATGAAAGTAAAAAGTGAAAGTATTAGTCGCTCAGTTGAGTCCGACTCTTTGTGACCCCATGCTCTGTAGCCTGCCAGGCTCCTCTGTCCATGGAGTTCTCCAGGCAAGAATACTGGAGTGGGTTGCCGTTTTCTACTCCAAGGGATCTTCCTGACCCAGAGATTGAAACTGGGTCTCCTACATTGCAGGCTGTGATGGGTACCAGTCAAATCCAAGAGAATGGTGCTAAATAAGATATTTCGGAGAGCTAAGAAAAATAATTTTCAAAAGTGTAGAATCTAAACTTACTTTATTTCCTGGGGGTGGAGGTGGGGTGGGGCAGCTAGATAGTTTACTTTTTCTTCTTAATATTTTTTCCCACATTTATACTCTTCTTATAGGCTTCCCTGGTGGTTTAGAGGTTAAAGCATCTGCCTCTAACGCAGGAGATCTGGGTTCGATCCCTGCATCTGGAAGATCCCCTGGAGAAGGAAATGGCAACTCACTCCAGTAGTCCATGGGGTCACTGAAGAATTGGTGCTTTTGAACTGTGGTGTTGGAGGAGACTCCTGAGAGTCCCTTGGACTGCAAGGAGACCCAACCAGTCCATTCTGAAGGAGATCAGCCCTGGGATTTCTTTGGAAGGACTGATGCTGAAGCTGAAACTCCAGAACTTTGGCCACCTGATGCGAAGAGTTGACTTATTGGAAAAGATCCTGATGCTGGGAGGGATTGGGGGCAGGAGGAGAAGGGGACGACAGAGGATGAGGTGGCTGGATGGCAACACTGACTTGATGGACGTGAGTCTGAGTGAATTCCAGGAGTTGGTGATGGACGGGGAGGCCTGGCATGCTGTGATTCATGGGGTCGCAAAGAGTCGGACACGACAGAGAGACTGAACTGAACTGAACTGATACTCTTAGTTGTTTATTCAATTTCAGACCTCCTCCTCACCTCCTTATATATTGTTCAGTATTATAATTTTAGACTTTTACATAAAAATTACTGGGTATCAAGGACATTAAAAGCACTGAGATGGGGAGGAAAAAACAGTTTGTTAATTTTAAGTTCAGTTCAGTTTTAAAGTTGACAGTATATTTCTGTTTCAAGTTGGTGGAATAAACACTTAAAAAAAATTTTTCCTTTTTTTGGTCTCAACTCCTTCTCACAAACCTCTCAAATGCTATTAGAGGAATAAAAACTGAACACACAATAGCAAAGGGAATACAGAAAAAAATCACAAATGGATATATATTTTTAATAATTTTCTGGAATAAGCTTTGAAAAGCTGGGAGGAGTGCTGTCTCATTAAAAAAGAGTAAAAAATGACCCATGGCAGGAAACTGACCTTCTTACCGACCCTGCAGGTGGCAGGATGGGACACCAGGGGGATTAATTGAAGCCTCCTTGGTGTGTGCAGATATGTCTTGGAGATAAGTTTCTTCTTGTTTAATAAGCAAAAATGTGCCTGGCCCACCAAGCATAGGGCTTGGTTGAATGCAACTATGGCCCATGGTTTCTACAGCTGTAACAAAGAGTGAAGAGGATCTTTATCAACTAATATGGAGTGATTTTCAGGGGATGTTATAAGTGAAAACAGGAAAATACAGAAGAGATTATCCAGTGTGCCACTTTTCGAGTAAGGAAGAGGGGAACATGAAAAATACATATATTCTGTTTAGCATTGTGAAGGGAAACACGGGAATGGTGTTAGAAGACAGAGCGGCTACCAACAAGGGCAGAAGGGAGGGGGATGGAGTGACACGTGTCTGAGTTTGACTTTCCATGTAGCTTTGAATTTGTTAGTGTGTTAATGTTCTACATATTCAAAAAATAAAATTAAATCAATATGAAAGGGAGGAGTGAGTGAGTGATAGTTGCTCAGCTGTGTTTGACTCTTTGTGACCCCAGGAGCTGTAGCCTGCCAGGCTCCTCTGTCCATGGAATTCTCCAGGCAAGAATACTGGAGTGGGTTGCCATTTCCTTCTCTAAGGAAAGGGAGGAAATGCCCCTAAACTGAAAGCAAACTGAAACACATAAAATTTCATATGAATTCCATAAGCACAGTGGAGGGGAAAAAAGAGAGAAAGAGGAAGGGAAAGAAAGAAAAACAAAGAAGAAAAGGAAGGACTTATATTCAATATTCTGTAATAACCTATAATAGAAAGAAGAATCTGGAAATAATATATATACATACATATATATGGTTATATCACTTTGCTGTACACCTAAACCTTTGTCAATCAATTATACTTCAATAAAAAATACTTAAAAAAGTGAAAAGGAGTAGTCCAAATAACTCATAAATATAGTATTTGACTATATATCCACATTCTGGATAGAATGGGGGTAGGAGAAGACTGCAAATAAATCTTGAGCTCTATTTACTATACTTGTTTATTAAAGTGATTATAGCCAAGTCATTCTGAAACTATTTTTAACATTCTATAAAACTGAGTGAGTAAATGTCTTAGGAAGCCAGGGTTCTCACAGAGGAAGAAGAGACAGATAACTAAGCAACTCCATGAGTGTGGGCTGGGATTAGAAGCACCAGCGTAGATTCATGATTTCCAAAATGGGGATAGGTGTGTACAAGTGTGTGTATGTGCACATGTATATGTGCATATGTGTATAGATGTACGTGGTCATGCATTTTTGTATGGCTATGTACATATGTGTGAAAGTATATGTATATACATGTGCTCCCCCACACTCTGGATTGTCTGCTGAGGAGGCCAAGAAACAACCCCCTCCACCCCCAGGGGCAATGTGTGTACCCGGAACCCAGATTTTGGTCTCTAATACCATTCCTCACCAAAAGGGACCTGGCCTCCACCACCCAGAGATTAACCTTATCTACTGACTTTATGACAAAGAATGCAGGTTCTAATGGATAGTCCCACTGAGATCTCCAAGTGTATGTAGCTGAGGAAGGGGTGGAAGAAGGTGGGAGCCTCGACCACTCGTCCAAGGCCAGGCTGGTCTGGAAGACAGAATGGCAACAACTAAAGGTTTTTCATAAGACCAAACTCATCTACTTTTTAAATTCTTACTTTTCTATGTGTTAATGGGTTCCTCTGGAATTGAAAGGGTGGTGACAGTGGATGGTGTTTGGCTGTTATATTTTGCTTTGTTTTGTTTCATGCCTTTCTTGGAAAAGTAAAACTCTGACAACCCTGAGTCAGTTCCTAAGATTCTTCTGGACACTTCACCCATCTATGAAATCCCAAAGTCTGGCACCGCTGGATTATTAATAGGTAATTTCTTCATTGATGCTGACTCAGATTTCATGGGAGTCACAGAGACTCAATAAATTCTCTCTGAATTTATTAAGGAGCAAAGAACCCAAGTGAACTGTTTTGATTATTATGAATGCAAAAATGACTTGGAATAAATAAACATTAAATAACATTGCATGGTTTAACAAAAAACAGATAACTCTCGTTGGCAAAAAAAAGGGGGATATACCAGCTAAGAAACAGGTAATCTATTCAACCACAATGACTGCAAGTTGAAGTATCATTAGTGGGTGTGTGGGAAGTTAAAAAGGAATGCCATTATTATTCTGTAACTCTTTTAGAAACAAAAACATGACCTAGAGTCTTACATCATGGAAATACATGATGAAGAAATAAAGAATCCTCTCTTGATTTTATAATCTGTCATGCAATTATGCTTTATTTTGAAACAAATTGGCCCAACAGAGCACTCAGGCACAGAAGCTGGAGGTAACAACTCCTAGTTGGAGAGTTTTCTTTAATTCATGTGGAATTCATGTTTAATTCATGGTTAATTCAAGCCCAAAGTAACTGCACTCTGAGTGCCTTTTGAAAGAATAGCCTCAGGAGATTTTTCCAAGGACACAGCTTTGGAAAAAAAAAAAAAAACCAAAAAAACCAGGATGTTTTTGTCTTAATTCTTGAGACCCGTGCTTGCTGATAGCGGGTGGACCCTGGCCCTCTGCACTCCCCACCATCTCTCACTTTACATGTTCTGTCTAGGGGAGGGTGCCACACGCAGCTGTGCTTGGTTCCCTGATGACTGGGGTCTGTTCTGAAGTGCCTTCACTCCTCAGCAAAATGGGGATCTGAGTCCAGATGACGGAGGGTCATCGCCACCTGGTGGCAGCAGGGTGACTGCAAGGTTTAGTGAGTGGGGGACAGCAGGAGTGGGAAGAGCTATTCAGGACAGTGCTGGAGGCACCATGTGAGTCCTGATGAGTGCTCCGTAGGGACTCCCTCAGGTCCCCACTCCACAGACAAGGAAATCATTGCTCAAGGGCTTCAGGGATGGGTGACTCGCCCAAGGACGCAGAGTGGGAGACAGGGCTATCGGGTCTCTCAGACACCAGAGTGTCCTCTCTATAAGGCTGTTCCCTCCAGCCCTAGGTTCTGGAGATTTCAGGTCTTAGAAATATGCTAAAGTTACCAAACACAAGTTCACGTACCCAATGCACAGTGAGGCCAAGCAACCCCAAATGCCAGAGTCTGAAGCAGAGGAAGGTCTGCTGCAGGGACCAGTAAGGAGAAGGCGGTGGCTTGTGCCCAGACCTTCAGAACTGCCTGAAGGTTTGCAGGGGGAAGTTTTTAAAGGCAAAATTAGGGGTGAGGGCTGCAGAGTGTGTGACTTTCTTCTGACTGGCTAGTGGTGAGCTACAGACCCCTCTCTAGGTCCTCTGCTATAGCTCCACTCAGAAATGCCCAGATAACAGTATCTGATGCACATTCCTGAGTTACAGATGCCAAACCCCCACCAAATGCAAGAAGTTAACTATTTGATGGCTGTGACCACTGAGCCCCCAGACCTATGGTAACCTGAGAACTGACAACATGACATCATCTGTAACCTCACCATCACCTAATCAGAGATCTGTGTATGGTGAGCTGATCACACACCCTGCAATCCCCCTCCCTCACCTGGTCTTTAAAAATGCTTCCTGAAAGCCAAGGGGAGTTGGGCTTTTTGAGCTTTAGCTGCCTTGTTCTCCTTGCTTGGTGCCTGCAATAAACACTTTCTTAGGGCTTCCCTGGTGGCACAGATAGTAATGAATCCACCCGGAATGCAGGAGACCTGGGTTTGATCCCTGGGCTGGGAAGATTCCCTGGAGAAGGGAATGGTAACCCACTCCAGTATTCTTGCCTGGAGAATCCCATAGACAGAGGAGCCTGGCAGGCTACAGTCCATGGGGACACAACTGAGCAACTTTCACTTCCATCACAACCTTGTGTCAGTAGACTGGCTTTGCCGTGCACGGGTGAGCGGACCCAAGTTTGGTTCAGTAATATGAATTCACAGAAAAGGAACTAGCATTTCTGAGCCCCTGCCATGGCCCACACCCTCTGCTTGCTCTCATGCTCATCTCCAGGCAAAGGAGGGCGGTAGAGACACACTGAAAAAAATGACCCAAAAGGAACAGCACGAGGAAAAGCCTGGATTTCGATTAATTCAGGAAGAGCTTTTCTGCTGGCAGTGGAGGAAGAAGTAAAGGTAAGGGTTCCAGGGTTACAAACTGGATTTCAATTGCCTTCTTGAATCCCTGGGGGTATGTGGGTGACAGTGCATATGGAGTTGGTGCACATTAGGGTGAGCTTTCCTACTTAAAAAAAATATTTATTTGTTATTTGGCTGTATTGCGTCTTAGTTGTATTATGCGGGATCTTTCCTTGTGGTGCACAGACCCTCCACTTGTGGGGCATGGGCTCAAGAGCTGCAGCGCACCGGCATAGTTGCCTGGTCACCGGCATAGTTGCCCCATGGCAGGTGGGATCCAAGCTCCCAGACCAGGGATCGAACCCATGTCCCCTGCACTGGAAGGCAGATTCTTAACCACTGGACCAACAGGGAAGTCTCCTCCTACTTCTACTAAAACGAAAACATCAAGGCTGAGCAGGTCTCATCAGCCTGGGTTCTGGATGAGAGGACTTGGCCCAAAGAGCTGACCAGAGAGTGTGGCTGAGGTTGCACGGCTCCTGAGGACCTAGGGGAACTCTGATGATGGCGAGGAACCAGGACACGCTGGCAGAAGTCAGGGTATAAGTACCCACTGACCCTGGTTGGTGGCAGGGCTTAGGCCCAGGCAGAGCTGACTACTCCTGGGGCCATGGTAGGGTTTTGCCCCCTTGGGGTGGGCCTCACTCCAGATCAAAGGATTTGAGCAAAAGGTCACTGTGATGGTCATCGTACTGGGACACTATTCACGTTTGCTCACCAGCAACTCATTTCACTATGTTTGTAAGGACAATGGACCAAATAAGTAAATTCCAGGTCTCAGGAGCAGGTCACTGACCAGGCTGCGTTTAAAGGAAAAGGCATGAGCTAGTTGTTTGATCTTAGGGCTTTGAAGAGGTGCTAGTTAAGCAAATTAGCAAGAATGTGCTTACTCTAAATTTCCTCCTTCTTTGGTCTAACACTATTCTCATCTACCTGCTCTGTCTCTGATGACAGCTGTGGGGCCTCCCGGTGGATGGCCAGGCTGGAGCATGGAGAGACCTGGATCCTTTGGTGTGGATACGGAGGGTGTAGACAGCTAATCATGGCAATTCTAAAATGCTGAAAATGGACCATGATTATTTCAGTTGAATTATGTGGACTGGTTGTCTACTTTTATTGAAGTATGGTCAACGATCCACCGTGACATTAATTTTTTTCTAAAAAAACTGCAATTATCTATTTATTTATTACTTGCTTTCGGCTGTGCCAGGTCTTGCTGCACATGGGCTTTCTCTGGCTGTGGAGAGTGGGTTATTCTCCAGTTGCAGTGCATGGGCTTTTCACTGCAGTGGTTTCTCTTGTTGTGGACAGAGCACGGCCTCCAGGGTTCAGGCTCCGAAGCTGTGGCATGTGGATTCAGCTGTCCCTCAGCATGTGCAATCGTCCCAGATCAGGGGTCACACCTGTGTCCCTGCACTGGCGGGAGGATTCCTAATCCCTGGAATATCAGGGAAGCCCTGTGACATTAATTTTTTTAAAGTTTATCTCAAGAGCTTTGATATGATCCTATAATCGTACTCCTGGGCATATGTCTAGAAAAAAACACAATTAGAAAAGATATATGTACTTCAAAGCTCATAGTAGCGCTGTTTACAATAGCCAAGACATGGCAGCCACCTAAGTATCCATCAACAGAGAAATGGATAAAGAAGATATTGTAGATATATACCATGGAATATTACTCAGCCATAAAAAAGAATGAAATAACACCATCTGCAGCAACATGAATGGACCTTGAGATGATCATACTAAGTGCAAGACAAATATCATATGATATTACCTGTATGTGAAATCTAAAAATGATATAAATGAAATTATTTATAAAACAAAAATAGACTCACAGACATAGAAAACAAACTTATGGTTACCAAAGGAGAAAAGTAGGGGGTAGGGATAAATTAGAAGATTAGGATTAACATATACACACTACTATATATAAAATAAATAACCAACAAGGACCTTCTATGTAGCACAGGGAACTATACTCAGTATCTTGTAATAATCAATAATGGAAAATAATGTAAAAAGAGAACTTACCTATATATATCTACATAGATACACATACCTATATACGCATATCTGAGTCATTTGGCTGTAAATCTGAAACTAACATAACATTGTAAATCAACTAGAGGTCAATAAAAGTTAAAAAAAATAAAGTTTATCTCAAGATAAAGAGATGAAAATCAGTTACACATCATCATATCCCTCTGACTACCGAACTTCCCTCATGCACCAAAAGTATGATTTGATATTTTCCTGGCAGGCAACTTTCAGGGCCACAGTCTCTGTAATCTGAGGGGCACACATACCCCTCTGAGGCAACGCGAGCTGGGCTTACCTCGGCAACACCTCTGTCTTATAAGTTTCGGGCAGGGATGAGAACACCAGGCTGTGGAACTTCTTCCAGGTCATCACTCCAGGTATTATGTCCTGTAATAGAGCCAGAACAGGGGGACCATGGGTAAAGTCCAGGAAGCACTTCAATTTCACTCAGCTGGCCAATTTTCAGTCTTAAAAGTTGAACTGCAAAATTTATCATTTAAGCTTAACAGAATTTTTCTGAGGCTAAAAAAGACAACCGTTTCAGCAAATAGTATTCAATGAAGCAGCAGGAATTAAAGCAGGAGGAAGGAGAGGTTTGAGCCCTGACTTATAAGGCAGAGAAGCAAGGGTCCTGGTGTGGAGGGGCAGGTCAGGCCTCTCGATCTGTTTCGATTCCTGTGAATGTGATGCTAATGCAACATTTAGAGAGCGTGGGTCAGTTCATCAAAGCCTCTTCCAGGCAGTGGGGATGGGGGTGGGGGGCAGTGAGCTTGTGCAACCGCACTGAGAGGCCAAGGAGGGGTGTGACCAGGGGTCACTGAGTGCAGGGTGCGTGATGGGGGTTGACAGAAAATGGCCAGGAAGGCAGGCTGGTTGTGAAGGGTCTCGTGGGCCAAGCTCATGAGCTTGGAGCTGTTCCCATGGGCAGCGGGGACCATGGAGGGCTTCCAAAGTGGAGAAGGACTGGATGCGACTCGAATGGAAGGAAGGCTTCTGCGAGGGGGTGGGGGGTGGTAGTGGTGTGGTGCTGGCACCCAGGGGGAAGAGAGGGAGTCACGTGGTGTGTAAGGCAGACTGGTGGGACCCAGGGTGGCTGGACTCGGGGGTGATGAAGGAGAAGGGAGTGAGGACCACATGGGTCATTGCTTGAACTGTACACCCAAGAGGCAGGAAAGTGATGTGGGAAGAGGTGTGAAGTGGGGCTGGCAGGAGTAGGGCCAAGATGATGACCTAAGGTGGGGTTTTGTCGAGTGTGGAAGGGCTGAGGGTCACCTGCAGGAGACGTTGCTGGAAACTGAGCTCAGGCTGCTTATCCAGGGAAGAAAGGACTCTGGGGAGCCTCCTTCTCACTGTGTGTTTGTCACGTCACCACCTTGTCCCTTCTGATCTTTCTCTCCTTGTTAGGGACCAGAGAGAGAGAGTGTCAGACCCCAGGACTGTGACCACCATGCAACTTATCCTACATGGTCACAGTGGGAATAAAATGAATATTAAGCATAGCCTTCAAAGGAAAAGAGTAAGAATGCTGAAAGGGGGCAACGTGAAGCCGGGAAGTGGGCACAGGCAGACGGGGTGGTGTGGCGAGCCCGCCTGCCCTGCTCCAGGGCTGGGGCATGCCCGTGCCCCTGTGCCATGGTTACTGTCCTTGCTCTGCAGCTGTGGCCACCGACTCTCTTATTCCCAGTTCCAGCTGCGGCCCCTCACTTCCTTGTCCCCCACCCCCTGGTCCCTGCAGCCCAGGGCCAGTTCTGCTGCTGAGCCTGGGACGGCTTTACCGTGTGATGGAGAAATTGCTTCTGGGTGAGGGGGATGCTGGAGCCGTAGTGGCACTCCTTGGTGAACTTGTACTTGGGGTGGGAGCACAGGTGGTAATCGATCAAGGTTTCCACGTAAGTCAGAGGGTGCTTCACAGCAAACAGTCCTGGGCTGGGATTCTGCAGAAGGAGAGAGAAAAAAAAAGAATTTCTTTTGCTGACCAGCTTTCACCTCAGGCACAGGACAGACATCAGCTGAGGTTCCCCACGGCTCCCACCAGTATGGATGCTCTGACTCTGCGTCAGCTTGTCTGAGAAAGACAAGCAGGAGAGTTGAGGTGGTTTCAGATGGGCTGTGGTCAGGGTCACTCACAGATGTCACTTTGCTGGCTGAAGAACTTCATCACATATCACATGGATTTACTAGGCTCCCGTGGAAACCAGCACAAATGAAACCACAGCTTAAAGTATTTGTTTCTAAATTTGATCAGTCCTAACTGTAAATAAGCAAACTGGTTTTAAAAAGCAAATGTGCTTCTGGTTTTGGGAAGGAAAAACAGCTTTTTTAAAACTAGTTTAAAGAGAAGATAAAGGAGAGGGTGGCATTTGATACATCAGGAAACGTCAACGTTTAATATTGTTTTGGTGATGTCTTTAATTCAGGAAGGCTCCATCTGGATGTAGTATCTGGCTTTAAGGGAGATCCTGTTCTTTACTAATTTTCCAGTGAGACTAATGGAGGTACAGAGCAACTATATCAAAATATACAAAAACATGGAGCCTTTTAATGTTTCTTCTGGGGCTTATCCAATAAAAACCCTGCTTTTGTCCCAAACAACATAGCTTTCAGCTCCCTCGTGGTTAATTCAGATGTTTAAGAACCACTGAGATTCTGTTCTTTTTGTCTGAATAATTAAAAAAAAAATTTAAAACACACACACAAATCTCCACTGTCAAGATATAAACGTTCCCCACAACTTAAGGATGATGCAGCCAGGCCAGGGAGGTGTGACAGCAGAACTTGGTTGTGGTGGATGTGACGAATGTGTTCCAGCCACAAATGCTGGGACGACAGTCCTCTGTTAGTTCAGGGAGGCTGATCTACAGCCAGGACCGAGGAGAAAGATGCCGAGCAAGTGGGCTCTTGCCTGAACTCATGACTGTAAAGGCAGCAGGAGGGCAGGGAGGCAATGATGCCCCCTGAGGGAGTCGGCAGGGCCCCAGCAACCACATCTCAATGAGCTCTGCAGCTGAGGGAAGAGGCAGGAGATACCCATGTGTCCAGAGCAGCTCTTTTCCCATTCTTCAATGTGTCATATGGGTTGGGGGCTGAGACAGGGGCAAATGCAAACACTGGCTCCCAAATCTGACCCAGACAGCGACTGCAGGGCCAGAAACAAACAAGGTGAAAGATGGGGGCCCTGGCGAGAGAAAGCTAGGGAGGTCGAGGATGCAGAGGAAAAGCAGGTGGGGATGGGGAGATGGGGGATGTTTCCTATTCCTGTGCAGGTTCCCTTAAGTACACCTGGGTGCACAGACATAATGGGAGGAGCCAAGGTTAGGACACAAAGCAAGTGGCCCAGCTTACACCACTTAGGTACTCTGCGCACAATCACTCCAGAGAGGGGATGAACTTTTTGTCCAACTCAATAGTAAAGAGCATTTATTTTGTCTTAACTGTGTCAATATGTTTCTCTGCCAGGCCAAGCACAGGCTTGGATTATAGCTTTTGGGTGAAGGTTCACTATCACGCCCTCTGGGTCAGTGACAGAGGGAGGTTCTAATATCAAAGCCAGATGGACTCTATTAATATTTTTAAATTTTCCATCAGGTCTTAAAAATCATGCCAAATATTAGTTGGCATCCTGTTTGGAACACATATCAATTTTTAGTTGACTCTCCCCCTTAGAGTTTATAATGGCTTTTTATTTTGGTTTAATGATGTGCCTTTATGAAACCTGTACTGTTGGCACATGGAGTCCATCCTGTCCTGGATGCCTCCTCTGGCCCCTGTAGATAATGCACAGATATCATCCCAGGACTTACTGTAGACCTTTCCTTGTTATAACCACTATTTATTGCTGACAAAGGTCCATCAAGTCAAAGCTATGGTTTCTCCAGTAGTTGTGTACGGATGTGAGAGTTAGACGATAAGGAAGGTTGAGCACCAAAGAATTAATGGTTTCGAATTGTGGTACAGGAGAAGACTCTTGAGAGTCTCTTGGACAACAAGGAGATCAAACCAGTCAATCCTAAAGGAAATAAACTCTGAATGCTCATTGGAAGGACTGATGCTGAAGCTGAAGCTCCAATACTTTGGCCACCCAATGTGAAGAGCCAATTCACTGGAAAAGATCCTAATGCTGAGAAAGACTGCAGACAGGGAGGGAAGTGGGCAACAGAGGATGAGATGGTTGGATGGCATCATCAACTTAATGGATATGAGTTTGAGCAAACTTCAGGAGATGAAGGACAGGGAAGCCTGGTGTGCTGCAGTCCATGGGGTCGCAAAATTGGACACGACTGAGCGACTGAACAACAACATTGCCTTTTATGTTTGTTTCTTAGGGTTTCCAAATTCTTTCTTTTATAGCCATACTGAGGTATAATTGATATACAATAAACTGCATGCACTTAAAGTATAGAACTTGGTATATGTTGATATATGTTACGTCTGCAAAACTAGTCTCTTTCTCACTTGCAGAGTGGTGAGGGAGGTGGTAGTGGGTGGGTCTGGGGGATAAGAGAGTGGTGTCCAAACCTTACCATGGAAATCCTGGGGTTTTGCTGGGATACCCTTCTCAGGAAAGCTCCTCCCCTACTGCCAGCCCAGCCTTTCTATGTAGAACTTCAGCCGATGAGAGGGTTCTGGTGCCAAATGAAGTCTGGAAATCACTGAGCTAAATGTCTTATGATGTTCAGTTCAGTTCCGTTCAGTCTCAGTTGTGTCCTACTCTTTGTGACCCCATGGACCACAGCATGCCAGGCTTCCCTGTCCATCACCAACTCCCAGAGCTTACTCAGACTCATGTCCATTCAGTTGGTGATGCCATCCAACCATCTCATCCTCTGTTGTCCCCTTTTCCTCCTGCCTTCAATCTTTTCCAGTATCAGGGTCTTTCCCAATGAGTCACTTCCTCGCATGAGGTGGCCAAAGTATTGGAGTTTCAGCGTTAGCATCAGTCCTTCTAACGAATATTCAGGACTGATTTCCTTTAGGATGGACTGGTTGGATCTCCTTGCAGCCCAAGGGACTCTCAAGAGTCTTCCCCAACACCACAGCTCAAAAGTAGCAATTCTTTAGCACTCAGCTTTCTTTATAGTCCAACTCTCACATTCATACTTGACTATTGGATAAACCATAGCTTTAACTAGACAGACCTTTGTCAGCAAAGTAATGTCTCTGCTTTTTAATATGCTCTATAGATTGGTCATAGCTTTTCTTCCAAGGAGCAAGTGTCTTTTAATTTCATGGCTGCAGTCACCATCTGCAGTGATTTTGGAGCCAAAGGAAATAGTCTGTCACTGTTTCCACTGTTTCCCCATCTACTTGCCATGAAGTGATGGGACCAGATGCCATGATCTTAGTTTTCTGAATGCTGAGTTTTAAGCCAACTTTTTCACTCTCCTCACTCACTTTCATCAAGAGGTTCTTTAGTTCTTCTTCGCTCTCTGCCATAAGGGTGGAATCATCTGCATACCTGAGGCTATTGATATTTCTCCCTACAATCTTGATTCCAGCTTGTGCTTCATTCAGCCCAACATTTCACATGATGTACTCTGCATGTAAGTTAAATAACCTGGGTGACATACAGCCTTGATGTACTCCTTTCCTGATTTTCCAGTCTATTATTCCATGCCTGGTTCTAACTGCTGCTTCTTGACCTGCATACAGATTTCTCAGGATGCAGGTAAGATGGTCTGATGTTCCCATCTCTTTAAGAATTTTACATAGTTTGTTGTGATCCACACAGTAAAAGGCTTTGGCATAGTCAATAAAGCAGAAATAGATGTTTTTCTGGAAATCTCTTGCTTTTTTGATGATCCAACAGATGTTGGCAATTTGATCTCTGGTTCCTCTGCCTTTTCTAATTCCAGCTTGAACATCTGGAAGTTCACGGTTCACATATTGCTGAAGCCTGGCTTGGAGAATTTTGAGCATTACTTTGTTCAAAGCATGTGAGATAAACAGAGTTGTGTGGTAGTTTTAAGATTCTTTGTCATTGCCTTTCTTTGGGATTGGAATGAAAACTGATCTTTTTGAGTCCTATGGCCACCACTGGGTTTTCCAAATTCGCTGGCATATTGAGTGCAGCACTTTAACAGAATCATCTTTTAGGATTTGAAATAGCTCAGCTGGAATTCCATCATTCCCACTAGCTTTGTTTGTAGTGATACTTTCTAAGGCCCATTTGACTTTGCATTCTAAGATTTCTGGCTCTAGGTGAGAGATCACACCATCGTGATTATCTGGGTCATGAAGATCTTTTTTGTATAGTTCTCCTGTGTATTCTTGCCACCTCTTTTTATTACCTTCTGTTTCTGTTAGGTCCATACTGTTTCTGCCCTTTCTTGTGCATATCTTTGCATGAAATGTTCCCTTGGTATCTCTAATTTTCTTGATGAGATCTCTAGTTTTTCCCATTCTATTGTTTTCCTCTATTTCTTTGCATTGATCACTGAGGAAGGCTTTCTTATCTCTCCTTTCTATTCTTTGGAACTCTGCATTCAAATGGGTATATCTTTCCTTTTCTCCTTTGCCTTTAGCTTCTCTTCTTTTCACAGCTATTTGTAAGGCCTCCTCAGACAACCATTTTGCCTTTTTGCGTTTCTTTTTCTTGGGGATGTTCTTGATCATTGCCTCCTGTAGAATGTCACGAACCTCCATCCATAGTTCTTCAGGCACTCTGTCTATAAAATCTAATCCCTTGAATCTATTTGTCACTTCCACTGTATAATCGTAAGAGATTTTATTTGGGTCATATCTGAATGGTCTAGTAGTTTTCCCTACTTTCTTCATTCTAAGTCTGAATTTTGCAATAAGGAATTTATGATCTGAGCCACAGTCAGCTCCTGGTCTTGTTTTTGCTGACTGTATAGAGCTTTTCCATCTTCGGCTGCAAAGACATAATCAATATGATTTTGGTATTGACCATTTGGTGATGTCCATGTGTAGAATCGTCTCTTGTGTTGTTGGAAGAGGGTGTTTGTATGACCAGTGCATTCTCTTGGCAAAACTCTATTAGTCTTTGCTCTGCTTCATTTTGTACTCCAAGGCCAAACTTGCCTGTTACTCCAGGTATCTCTTGATTTCCTACTTTGGCATTCCTACCCTCTAGGATGAAAGGGATGTCTTTTTTTGGTGTTAGTTCTAGAAGGTCTTGTAGGTCTTCATAGGACCATTCAACTCCAGCTTCTTTAGCATTACTGGTTATACCTCTGAGTTCCTCTTTGAGGAACTGCCCCTCCATCCTGCCATAAGACTACTGGAACATGCCCCCCAGTGGCCAAAACACAGGTATTACAGCTCTTTGGAGGAAAGAAGCAGAGCTAGTGAGAGGAGCACTGAGGCCAACAGTTAGGAACCAGGCAGGTTTGCATCCCATCTGCCCTTGGTGTGACCATCAGCACCTCTGCCCCATCAGAGACACAGATTCTCCCAGGGGAGACTTGCTCAGCAGTATCTAAGGTCCTTCTTCATTCTGCATGCGTGTGTGTGTGTGTTCTTACAAGACAGACCATAATCAGGGCAACTACGGTGACATTTTATCGATGATTCTGCACTTACATAGAACCTCCTCAGATTTCCTGTCTGACTTTTAGTCAGAGTTCGTCATGGCCTTTTATTTTGCTTTAATGATGTGCCTTTATGAAACCTGTACTGTCGGCACATGGAGTCCACGCTGCCCTGGATGCCTCCTCTGCCCCTGGAGACAATGCACAGACATCACTCCAACACTCCACCATAATGCTCTGCTCGTTATACTTAGGGTTTGCATGCCACTTCAGTTGCTTCAGTCATTCCAACTGTTTATGTATCTACAAGTATAAGGAGGAAGGGGGATGCCCCTGAGGGCAGGTAATGGGGGAACACACAGGCTGGCCAGGACACATGCAGTGGAGTGGGGAGAATCGGCTCAGCCTCACATTGTCAGGAGCTTGGACTTAATTTGGTATTAAAAAGGGAGTCAGGCTCCAGGGAACATTAATCAACAAGAGCTCATCCAAAAGCCTCCATACCTACACTGAAACCAAGCTCCACCCAAGAGCCAACAAGTTTCAGAGCAAGACATACCAAGCTAATTCTCCAACAACACAGGAACATAACCCTGAGCACAAAAATACAGGCAGCCAAAAGTCACACCAAACCCATAGACCTCAAAACTCACTACTGGAGACTTCATTGCACTCCAGAGAGAAGAGATCCAGCTCCACCCACCAGAACACCGACGCAAGCTTCCCTAACCAGGAAATCTTGACAAACCACTTGTCCAATCCCACCCACAGGAAAGAACCTCTACAATAAGGAGGAACCACAAACTTCCAGCATACAGAAAGACCACCCCAAACACAGCAACCTAAACAAGATGAAAAGGCAGAGAAATATTCAGCAGGTAATCAAATATGATAAAAGCCCACCAAACCAAACAAAAGAGGAGGAGATAAGGAGTCCACCTGAAAAAGAATTCAGAGTAATGATAGTAAAAATGATCCAAAGTCCTGAAAACAAAATGGAGTTACAGATAAATAGTCTGGAGACAAAGATTCAGAAGATGCAAGACAAGCTTAACAAGGACCTAGAAGGAATAAAAAAGAGTCAATCAATAATGAATAATGCAATAACTGAGATCAATAGCACTCTGGAGGGAACCAACAGTAGAATAACTGAGGCAGAAGATAGAATAAGTGAGGTGGAAGATAGAATGGTGGAAATAAATGAAGCAGAGAGGAAAACAGAAAAAAGAATTAAAAGAAGTGAAGACAACCTCAGAGACCTCTGGGACAATGTTAAACGCCCCAACATTCAAATCATAGGAGTCCTGGAAGAAGACAAAAAGAAAGGCCATGAGAAAATACTCGAGGAGATAATAGTTCAAAACTTCCCTAAAACAGGGAAGGAAATCATCACCCAAGTCCAAGAAAGCCAGAGAGTCCCAAACAGGATAAACCTAAGGCGAAACACCCCAACACATATATTACTCAAATTAATGAAGATCAAACACAAAGAACAAATATTAAAAGCAGCAATGGATAAACAACAAATAACTCACAAGGGGATCCCTATAAGGATAACAGCTGACCTTTCAATAGAAACTCTTCAAGCCAGAAGGGAATGGCAGGACATACTTAAAGTGATGAAAGAGAAAAATATAACAACCCAGATTACTGTACCCAGCAAGGATCTCATTCAGATATGAAGGAGAAATCAAAAGCTTTACAGACAAGCAAAAGCTCAGAGAATTCAGCACCACCAAACCAGCTCTTCAATAAATGCTAAAGGATCTTCTCTAGACAGGAAACAGAAAAGGTTTATAAACTCGAACCCAAAACAACAAAGTAAATGGCAATGGGATTATTTTTTATTTATATTTAATTATCTTAAATGTAAATGGGTTGAATGCCCCAACCAGAAGACAAAGACTGGCTGAATGGATACAAAAACAAGACCCCTATATATGCTGTCTACAAGAGACCCACCTCAAAACAAGGGACACAAACAGACTGAAAGTGAAGGGCTGGAAAACTATATTTCACTCAAATGGAGACCAAAAGAAAGCAGGAGTAGCAATACTCATATCAGATAAAATAGACTTTGAAATAAAGGCCGTGAAAAGAGACAAAGAAGGGCACTACATAATGATCAAAGGATCAATCCAAGAAGAAGATATAACAATTATAAATATATATGCACCCAACATAGGAGCACCATAATATATAAGGCAAATGCTAACAAGTATGAAAGGGGAACTTAACAATAACACAATAATAGTGGGAAACTTTAACACCCCACTCACACCTATGGATAAATCAATTAAACAGAAAAAATTAGCAAGGAAACACAAACTTTAAATGATACAAGGACCAGTTAGACCTAATTGATATCTATAGGACATTTCACCCTAAAACAATGAATTTCACCTTTTTCTCAAGTGCACACGGAACCTTCTCCAGATCACACTCTGGGCCATAAATCTAGCCTTGGTAAATTCAAAAAAATGGAAACCATCTCAAGTATCTTTTCTGATCACAATGCAGTAAGATTAGACAGGAAAAAAAACTATTAAGAATACAAACATATGGAGGCTAAACAACACAATTCTGAATAACCAACATATCACAGAAGAAATCAAAATATGAATATAAACCAATGAAAATGAAAACACAACAACCCAAAACCTATGGGATTCAGTAAAAGCAATGCTAAGGGGAAGGTTCATAGCAATACAAGCCTACCTCAAGAAACAGGAGAAAAATCTAAGTAAATAACCTAACTCTACACCTAAAGCATCAGGGAGTTCACGGTTCACGTATTGCTGAAGCCTGGCTTGGAGAATTTTGAGCATTACTTTACTAGCATGTGAGATGAGTGCAATTGTGTGGTAGTTTGAGCATTCTTTGGCATTGCCTTTCTTTGGAATCAGAATGAAAACTGACCTTTTCCAGTCTTGTGGTCACTGCTGAGTTTTCCAAATTTGCTGGCATATTGAGTGCAGCACTTTCACAGCATCATCTTTCAGGATTTGAAACAGCTCAACTGGAATTCCATCACCTCCACTAGCTTTGTTTGTAGTGATGCTGTCTAAGGCCCACTTGACTTCACTTTCCAAGATGTCTGGCTCTAGATTAGTGATCACATCATCATGATTATCTGGGTCGTGAAGATCTTTTTTGTACAGTTCTTCCCTGTATTCTTGCCACCTCTTCTTAATATCGTCTGCTTCTTTTAGGTCCAGACCATTTCTGTCCTTTATCGAGCCCATCTTTGCATGAAATGTTCCCTTGGTATCTCTAATTTTCTTGAAGAGATCTCTAGTCTTTCCCATTCTGTTCTTTTCCTCTATTTCTTTGCATTGATCACTGAAGAAGGCTTTTTATCTCTTCTTGCTATTCTTTGGAACTCTGCATCCAGATGCTTATATCTTTCCTTTTCTCCTTTGCTTTTCACCTCTCTTCTTTACACAGCTATTTGTAAGGCCTCCCCAGACAGCCATTTTGCTTTTTTGCATTTCTTTTCCATGGGGATGGTCTTGATCCCTGTGTGCTGTACAATGTCACAAACTTCATTCCATAGTTCATCAGGCACTCTATCTATCAGATCTAGGCCCTTAAGCCTATTTCTCACTTCCACTGTATAATCATAAGGGATTTGATTTAGGTCATACCTGAATGGTCTAGCGGTTTTCCCTACTTTCTTCAATTTAAGTCTGAATTTGGTAATAAGGAAACAGTTCCAGAAAAACATCTATTTCTGCTTTATTGACTATGCCAAAGCCTTTGACTGTGTGGATCACAATAAACTGTGGAAAACTCTGAAAGAGATGGGAATACCAGACCACCTAACCTGCCTCTTGAGAAATCTGTATGCAGGTCAGGAAGCAACAGTTAGAACTGGACATGGAACAACAGACTGGTTCCAAATAGGAAAAGGAGTACGTCCAGGCTGTATATTGTCACCCTGCTTATTTAACTTATATACAGAGTACATCATGAGAAACACTGGGCTGGAAGAAACATAAGCTGGAATCAAGATTGCCAGGAGAAATATCAATCACCTCAGATATGCAGATGACACCACCCTTATGGCAGAAAGTGAAGAGGAGCTAAAAAGCCTCTTGATGAAAGTGAAAGAGGAGAGTGAAAAAGTTGGCTTAAAGCTCAACATTCAGAAAATGAAGATCATGGCATCCGGTCCCATCACTTCATGGGAAATTGATGGGGAAACAGTGGAAACCGTGTCAGAGTTTATTTTTTTGGGCTCCAAAATCACTGCAGATGGTGACTGCAGCCATGAAATTAAGAGACGCTTACTCCTTGGAAGAAAAGTTATGACCAGCCTAGATAGTATATTCAAAAGCAGAGACATTTCTTTGCAGACTAAGGTCCATCTAGTCAAGGCTATGGTTTTTCCTGTGGTCACGTATGGATGTGAAAGTTGGACTGTGAAGAAAGCTGAGTGCCGAAGAATTGATGCTTTTGAACTGTGGTGTTGGAGAAGACTCTTGAGAGTCCCTTGGACTGCAAGGAGATCCAACCAGTCCATTCTGAAGGAGATCAGCCCTAGGATTTCTTTGGAAGGAATGATGCTAAAGCTGAAACTCCAGTACTTTGGCCACCTCATGAGAAGAGTTGACTCATTGGAAAAGACTCTGATGCTGGGAGGGATTGGGGGCACGAGGAGAAGGGGATGACAGAGGATGAGATGGCTGGATGGCATCACGGACTAGATGGACATGAGTCTGAGTGAACTCCAGGAGCTGGTGATGGACAGGGAGGCCTGGCGTGCTGTGATTCATGGGGTCGCAAAGAGTCGGACACGACTGAGCGACTGAGCTGAACTGAACTGAACCGAACACCTAAAGCAACTAGAAAAAGAAGAAATGAAGCACCCCAGGGTTAGTAGAAGGAAAGAAATCATAAAAATTAGAGCAGAAACAAATGCAAAAGAAACAAAGGAGACCATAGCCAACATCAACAAAACCAAAAGCTGGTTCTTTGAGAAGATAAATAAAATAGACAAACCATTAGCCAGACTCATCAAGAAACAAAGGGAGAAGAATCAAATCAACAAAATTAGAAATGAATGGAGAAATCAGACAACACAGAAATACAAAGGATCGTAAAGACTACTAGCAGCAACTATATGCCAATACAATGGAAAGCTTGGAAGAAGTGGACAAATTCTTAGAAAAATGTGACTTTCCAAAACTGAACCAGGAAGAAATAGAAAATCTTAACAGACCCATCACAAGCACAGAAATTGAAACCATAATCAGAAATCTTCCAACAGGATCAGATGGCTTCGCAGCCGAATTCTACCAAAAATTTAAAGAAGAGCTAACACCTATCCTACTCAAACTCTTCCAGAAAATTGCAGAGGAAGGTAAACTTCCAAACTCATTCTATGAGGCCACCATCACCCTAACACCAAAACCAGACAAAGATGCCACAAAAAAAGAAAACTACAGGTTAACATCACTGATGAACATAGATGCAAAAATCCTTAACAAAATTTTAGTAAACAGAACCCAACATCATATTAAAAAGATCACACATCATGACCGAGTGGGTTTTATTGCAGGGATGCAAGGATTCTTCAATATTCACAAATCAATCAATGTGATACACCCATTAACAAATTGAAAGATAAAAACTATATGATTATCACAATAGATGCAGAGAAAGGCTTTGACAAAATTCAACATCCATTTATGATAAAAACCCTGCAGAAAGCAGGCATAGAAGGAACATACCTATAATAAAAGGAACATACATATAATATAGGAACATACATATAATAAAAGCTATATATGACAAACCCATAGCAAATATTATCCTCAATGGTGAAAAACTGAAAGCATTTCCCCTAAAGTCAGGAATGAGACAAGGATGCCCACTCTCACCACCACTATTCAACATAGTTTTGGAAATTTTAGCCACAGCAATGAGAGAAGAAAAAGAAATGAAAGGAATCCAGACTGGAAAAGAAGAAGTAAAACTCTTACTGTTTGCAGATGACATGATCCTCTATATAGAAAACCCTAAAGACTCCACCAGAAAATTACTAGAGCTAATCAATGAATATAGTAAAGTTGCAGGATATAAAATTAACACACAGAAATCCCTTGCATTCCTATACACTAACAATGGAAAACAGAAAGAGAAATTAAGGAAACTATTCCATTCATCATTGCAATGAAAAAAATAAAATACTTAGGAATAAATCTACCTAAAGAAACAAAACACCTATATATAGAAGATTATAAAACACTGATGAAAGAAATAAAAGATGACACAAATAGATGGAGAAATATACCATGTTCATGGATTAGAAGAATCAATATAGTGAAAATGAGTATATTATTCAAAGCAATCTATAGATTCAATGCAATCCCTATCAAGCTACCAATGGTATTTTTCAAACTAGAGCAAATAATTTCACAATTTGTATGAAAATACAAAAAACCTCGAATAGCCAAAGCAATCTTGAGGAAGAAGAATGGAACTGGAGGAATCAACCAGCCTGATTTCAGGCTCTACTACAAAGCTACAGTCATCAAGACAATATGGTACTGGCACAAAGACAGAAACATAGATCAATGGAACAAAACAGAAAGCCCAGAGATAAATCCACGCACCTATGGACACCTTATCTTTGACAAAGGAGGCAAGGATATACAATGGAGAAAAGACAATCTCTTTAACAAGTGGTGCTGGGAAAACTGGTCAACCACTTGTAAAAGAATGAAACTAGAACACTTTCTAACACCATACACAAAAATAAACTCAAAATGGATGAAAGATCTAAATGTAAGATCAGAAACTATAAAACTCCTAGAGGAAAACAGACAAAACACTCTCTGACGTAAATCATGGCAGGATCCTCTATGACACACCTCCCAGAATATTGGAAATAAAAGCAAAAATAAACAAATGGGACCTAACTAAACTTAAAAGCTTTTGCATAACAAAGGAAACTATAAACAAGGTGAAAAGACAGCCTTCAGAATGGGAGAAAACAATAGCAAATGAAGCAGCTGACAAAGAATTAATCTCAAAAATATATAAGCAACTCCTGCAGCTCAATTCCAGAAAAATAAGCAACCCAATAAAAAAATGGGCCAAAGAACTAAACAGACATTTCTCCAAAGAAGACATATAGACGGCTAACAAAACATGAAAAGAGGGTGGGATGATTTGGGAGAATGACATTCTAACATGTATACTATCATGTGAATTGAATCGCCAGTCTATGTCTGACGCAGGATGCAGCATGCTTGGGGCTAGTGCATGGGGATGACCCAGAAAGATGTTCTGGGGAGGGAGGTGGGAGGGGGGTTCATGTTTGGGAATGCATGTAAGAATTAAAGATTTTAAAATTTAAAAAATAAAAAACTAAAAATAAAAAAATAAAAAAATAAAAAAATAAAAAAATTAAAAAAAAAAAAAACAAAAAAAAACATGAAAAGATGCTCAACATCACTCATTATCAGAGAAATGCAAATCAAAACCACAGTGAGGTACTATTTCATGCTGGTCAGAATGGCTGCTATCAAAAAGTCTACAAACAATAAATGCTGGAGAGGGTGTGGAGAAAAAGGAACCCTTTTACACTGTTGGTGGGAATGCAAACTAGTACAGCTACTATGGAGGTTCCTTAAAAAACTGGAAATAGAACTGCCATATGACCTAGCAATCCCACTGCTGGGCATACACACTGAGGAAACCAGTATTGAAAGAGACACATGTACCCTAATGTTCATTGCAGCACTGTTTATAATAGCCAGAACATGGAAGCAACCTAGATGTCCATTGGCAGACGAATGGATAAGAAAGTTGTGGTACATACACACAATGCAATATTACTCAGCTATTAAAAAGAATGCATTTGAATCAGTTCTAATGAGGTGGATGAAACTGGAGCCTATTAAACAGAATGAAGTAAGTCAGAAAGAAAAACACCAATACAGTATATTAACACATACATATGGAATTTAGAAAGATGGTAACAATGACCCTATATGTGAGACAGCAAAAGAGACACAGATGTAAGGAACAGAGTTTTGGACTCTGTGGGAGAAGGTGAGGGTGGGATGATTTGAGAGAATAGCATTGAAACATGTATATTACTATATGTGAAATAGATTGCTGGTCCAGGTTTGATGGAAACAGGGCACTCAGGGCTGGTGCACTGGGATGACCCTGAGGGATGGGATGGGGAGGGAGGTGGGAGAGAGGTTCAGGATGGGGAACACATGTATACCTATGGCTGATTCATGTGAATGTATGGCAAAACCCACCACAATATTATAATTAGCCTCCAATTAAAATAAAAAAAAATGTGTACTTTGGGCCAATAAAGCATTAAAAAAAAAAGGGAGTCAGGGATCGGTGTGGCAGGGACATGGTGCCCAAAGATTGGATAAGGGATCAACTAGAGCTTCAGGATGGAGTTTGGGGTGACTTTACTTTTTTCTGTTGTGTTTTCTTTTTAAAAAATATATACATATATTTTACCTTTAAAACTTGTGAATCACTGTATTATATACCTGTACATAAACTTGAATAATGCTATATGGAAACTATGCTTAAAATAAACACAAAAATACATACGCGCATGTTACAGATAACGGCCATAAAGCTATTGTCTTAAAAAATAAATGCCGGAGTTGTTAAAAGAAACACTGATATTCTCCAAGCAATAAAGTCTGGCCAGCAATTTCAAAAGTGAGATGTTGTTTAACCCCTGAAATTCCAAAGAGAGAAAAATATTCCCAATTGGTGCTTCTGTCTTTTTTTCAATGCCTTTTTTTTTTTAAATGAAGTATAGTTGATTTACAATATTGTGTCAGTTTTAGGTATTCAGCAAAGTGATCGTTTTATATATATATATATATATATATATATATATGTGTGTGTGTGTGTATATATATATATGCCAGATTCTTTTCTGTTATAGGGGATACAGTTCCCTGATATAGTAGGACCTTATTGTTTATCTGTTTCATGCGCAGTTAGGAGTACTTGCTAATCTCACACTCCTAGTTTACCCTACCTCCCTTTACCCTTTGGCAACCATAAACAAGCTTGTTTTCTATTTGTTACTGTTTTCTTATAAGGTAACTGCTAAAACAAAGAGACAGGGAACCATGACTTCTGCTGATGGCACTTACAAAAATATAAAGCGGTTCGTAATCTGGAGCTTGGGCCATGGCCTCGGGGAGTTTTATGCTCAGGACGGAGGTCTCACCGGGCAGCTGGGGCGAGGAATCCTGCTTGGGCAGGGTGATGACCGTGGTGGCTTCGTCCTGGGCCAGGACCAAGGGCAGCATGTTAGTCTCGAGGCCTGGGCAGCGAGGAAAAGGTGGGGGCGGTTCCTCTCCCCAAGGTGGGACGCGTTACCTCAGCTCCTTGCCTCAGGGCCCGAGCAAGCTTCTGAGGTCTGTAGCTGGCTGAAGACCCCTGCACAGAGACTGGCTGGTACCTCTTGATCTTGTATAGCTGAGGAACCTGGGGGAGGGAAGACAGGAGCTCATGGCCCTTGAGAGGCATTTCCCAGCCCCGGGACCCTGGTTGGTTTGGCCCACCCCTGTCAACACAGTCCTGGCCCTGTTCGGGGTCCCAACACACAGAAGGGTTCATAGTTACCTATAGATACACTGAACACTGGTTTGTCAATTTAAAACGTGCATATTTTACAAGGACCTATGGTACAGCACACGGAATGATACTCAACATTTTGTTAAGAACATCTAAGAGAAAATGGGCTTCCTTGCTGGCTCCGTCAGTAAAGAATCTGCCTGCAATGCAACACTTGGATCAGGCAGATCCCCTGGAGAAGGAAACAGCAACCCATGCCAGTATTCTTGCCTGGGAATTCCCATGGACGGAGGAGCCTGGTGAGCTATAGTCCATGGGATCACAAGAGTCAGACATGACTTATCAACTAAACCACCACTACCATAAGGGAAGAGTCTCAAAAAGAATATAAGTATATATATGTGTGTAACTGAATAACTGTGCTGTACACCTGAAACTAACAAGATATTGTAAATCAATTATACTTAACTTAAAAAATGAGAAAAATAAATATGCATATTTTCAAAAACAAAAGTGGTCATACAACTCAACGAAAACTAACTGACTTTTGTTTACTTACACCTTTTCTTCAAATTTCTAACATATGCATTTCAAGTAGCTTCAGGTATGCACGTGGTGGTGGCTGTTCAGCTGCTAAATCATGTCTGACTCTTTGCGACCCCATGGACTGCAGCACACCAGGCTTCCCTCTCCTTCACTAGCTTGGCCATTTAATTCATGGCCATTCAGTCGATAATTCTATTTAATCATCTCATCCTCTGTCACCGTCTTCTCCTCCTGCCTCAATCTTTCCCAGCATCAGGGTCTTTTCCAGTGAGTCAGGTCTTCCCATCAGGTGGCCAAAGTACTGGAGCTTCAGCTTCAGCATCAGTCCTTCCAATGAACATTCAGAGTTGATTTCCTTCAGGATTGACTGGTTTGACCTCCTTGCTGTCCAAGGGACTCTCCAGAGTCTTCTCCAGCACCACAGTTCAAAGGCATCAATTTTTTGGCACTCAGTCTTCTTTATGGTCCAACTCTCACATCCATACACGGCTACTGGAAAAGTAACAGCTTTGACTATATGCACCTTTGTCAGCAAAATGATGTCTCTGATTTTTAACACACTGTCTACGTTTGTCACAGCTTTTCTTCTGAGGTGCAAGAATCTTTTAATTTCATGGCTGCAGTCACTGCCTGCAGTGATTTTAGAGGCCAAGAAAATAAAGTTCATCACTGTCTCCATTTTCCCCCCATCTATTTGCCATCAAGTGATGGGACCAGATGCCATAATCTTCATTTTTTGAATATTAAGTTTTAAGCCAGCTTTTTCCACTCTCCTTTTTCACCTTCATCAAGAGGCTCTTTAGTTCCTCTTCACTGTCATTAGAGTGGTATCATCCACATTTCTAAGGTTGTTGATGCTTCTCCCGCCTATCTTGATTCCAGCTTATAACTCATCCAGCCCGGCATTTCTCATGATGTGCTCAGAAAATAGGTTAAACAAACAGGGTGACAGCAGACAGCCCTGTCATACTCCTTTTTCAATCAGTTGCTCCATACAGGATTCTAACCGTTGCTTCTTGACCCACATGCAGTTTCTCAGGAGACAGGTAAGACTGTCTGGTAACCGTTGCTTCTTGACCCACATACAATTTCTCAGGAGACAGGTAAGCTCTTTAAGAGCTTTCCATGGTTTGTTATGATCCACACAGTCAAAGATTTAAGTGTGGTTGATGAAATGGAGGTAGATGTTTTTCTGGAATTTCCTTGCTTTCTCTAGGATCCAGTGAATGTTGACAATTTGATCTCTGGCTCCTCTGCCTTTTCTAAACCCAGCCGGTAACATCTGGAAGTTCTCAGTTCATGTACTGCTGAAGCCGAGCCTGAAGGATTTTGAGCATAACCTTACTAGCATGCAAAATGAGCACAATTGTACAGTAGTTTGAGCATTCTTTGGCATTGCCCTTTTTGGGATTGGAATGAAAACTGACCTTTTCCAGCCCTGTGGGCACTGCTGAGTTTTCCAAATTTGCTGGCATATTGAGTGCAGCACTTCAACAGCATCATTTTTAAAGATTTGAAATAGCTCAGCTGGAATTCCGTCACCTCAATTAGCTTTGTTTGTAGTAATGCTTCCTAAGGCCCATTTGACTTCACACTCTAGGATGTCTGGCTCTAGGTGAGTGACCATATCCTTGTGATTATCCAGGTCATTAAGATGTTTTTTGTACAGTTCTTCTGTGTATTCTTGCCACCTCTTCCTAATATCTTCTGTTTCTGTTAATTCCTTGCCATTTCTGTCCTTTATTGTGCCCTTCTTTGCATGAACTCTTTCCTTGATATCTCCAATTTTCCTAAAGAGATCTCTAGTCTTTCCCATGCTATAGTTTTCCTGTTTCTTTGCATTGTTCACTTAGGAAGGCTTTCTTATCTCTGCTTACTATTCTCTGGAACTCTGCATTCAGTTGGGTATATCTTTCCTTTTCTCCCTTGTTTTTTCACTCCTCTTCTTTCCTCAGCTATTTGTAAAGCCTCCTCAGACAATCACTTTGCCTTCTTGCATTTCTCTTTCTATGGGATGGCTTTGGTCACTGCCTCCTGTACAATGTTATCAACCTCTGTCCATAGTTCTTTAGGCATTCTGTCTACCACATCTAATCATTTGAATTTATTCATTACTTCCACTGTATAATCACAAGGGATTTGATTTAAGTTATACTAGTGTAACTAGTGGCCTAGTGGTTTCCCCTGCTTTCTTCAATTTAAGCCTGTGAATTCTGCAATAAAGAGTTTATGATCTGAGCCACAGTCAGCTCCAGGTCTTTTTTTCTGCTGATTGTATGAAGCTGCTCCATCTTCTATTGAAAAGAATATAATCATTCTGAATTCAGTATTGACCATCTGGTGATGTCCATGTGTAGAGTCATCTCTTGTGTATTGGAAAAGGGTGCTTGCAATGACCAATGTGTTCTCTTGACAAAACTCTGTTACCTTTGCTCTGCTTCATTTTGTACTCCAAGGCCAAACTTGCCTGTTACTCCAGGTATCTCTTGATTTCCTACTTTGGCATTCCTACCCTCTAGGATGAAAGGGACATCCGTTTTTGGTGTTAGTTCTAGAAGGTTCTTGTAGGTCTTCATAGAACCATTCAACTTCAGCTTCTTTGGCATCAGTGGTTGGGGCACAGACTTGGATTACTGTGATACTGAATGGTTTGCCTTGGAAATGAACTGAGATCATTCTGTCATTTTCAAGATTGCACCCAAGTACCACATTTTGGACTCTTTTGTTGACTCTGAGGGTTACTCCATTTCTTCTAAGGGATTCTCACCCACAGTAGTAGATATAATTGTCATCTGAATTAAATTCACCCATTCCTGTCCATTTTGGTTCACTGATTTCTAAGATGTCAATGTTCACTCTTGCCACCTCCTGCTTGACCACATCCAATTTACCTTGATTCATGGACCTAACATTCCAGGTTCCTAGGCAGTATTGTTCTTTACAGCTTTGGACTTCACTTTCACCACCAGACACATCCACAACTGAGCATTGTTTCTGCTTTGGCCCAGTCACTTTGTCCTTTCTGTAGCTACTAGTGATTGCCCTCCACTCTTCCCCAGTAGCATACTGGACATCTTCCAACCTGGGGGGCTCATCTTCCGGTGTCATATCATTTTGCCTTTTCATACCATTCATGGGGTTCTTGCAGCAAGAATACTGGTGCAGTTTGCCATTTCTTCCTCCAGTGGGCCACATTTTGTCGGAACTCTCCACTATGACCCATCCGTCTTGGGTGGCCCAGCACGGCATGGCTCAGAGCTTCACTGAGTTCAGGTTTGCATACTATATGGTATATCCACAGAATAAAGATCCTGGTTTCCACAAACCACATCAGGAAAAGAGAATCTGTTACACCTCACACATCACATTAGATAACAGCAGGGAAATAAACAGTGTTTGTTATTCGTTATAATCTGTAATAGAACAAAACTAATGAATTAGAGCAATTCAGAGTCAAGAACACTTTGTTTAGGACATAAGAAACCCAGTTAACAAAACCACATGACAGGTCTGACCTGCAGATTGAAGAAGGAATGGGGCTGCTTGACTTGAATTTCTGAAGATTTAATTGGGACAGGTCCAAGGCCACCAGGAGCCTAAAATGTGAAAATTCAAAAAGGTGACACATGATCAACATTGAGCAAAGGCAGCTATACTTCTGTTTCTCTACATTTTGAACATTAAGTGAACAGCTCTTCCCTCTAAATAACTCTTCCTGCAACCAAGGCTGATATCTGACTACAGTTGATACTTGATATGCAGGGAATGGAGGCAGTGTGGCCACTGCCCACCCCCATATCCTTGTCTCTCAGGGTGTGTCTTTTATTTTCCCCTGTTGTGGAGGCTGCACCTGTTGCCCAGAATCCCCTTCAGACCTGAGGAGTGAGTCCTGAGTCCCATTGACAGAAACAACCCTCAGGGGTCAGCCCTCAGGGGCAGCTGTGGCTGAAGGGTGCTATCTCACTCAAGGCCGTGTGCTCACTGGGACAGCTGCCTCCAAAGACAGGCTGAAGCAAAGATACAAAGGTGGTCCTTGCCCTGTGCCAGGCCCAGAGCCCCTTGTGACGTCAGCGAGGACTTCATCAAAGTACTGTAGCCTTATTTCTCCTCTGCCCATTCCATTCCCTTCCCTTCCAAGGATGCTAATCCCCAAAGCATCACCTAATACATGTCCTGCAGGTGGCTGTGCAGCATCACCCACAGAACCCAGAGCAGTGTCCAGCCTGTGCCAGGTACTCAATAAATACTGTATCTCACCTAATCCAAGACACCGTCATTAAACTGGTATGATGCAATGTAAATATGACACCAATAATTATAGGCATTTCCCAATTTCAGAGATGCTGTATTTAAAATACTGTTCTTAGAATAGATGAAATATCGTATGTATGGAATGAATTACAAAAATCTTTATGAACAGGGATGCCAAGCATTCTGTTTTTCATCAACCCTGAGCAGCAGAGAAGTTGCTGTAGAACTAACTCAGGTACCAAATGAAGTAAAAAGCTTTGCATTATTAAAAAAATAAAATAGGTTCCACAGCACAGTGATAGTCTCTTTTCATCCCTAACACTCTCCACCCATTAATTATTGACTGTCAGATAATTCTTACTGTTTGAAAATCACAGATTTATCATTTTCTGGAAACTAAATAGAGCTTCACAGGTGGTGCTAGTGATAAAGAATCCACCTGCCAATGCAGGAGACATAAGAGATGAAGATTCGATCCCTGGGTCAGGAAGATCCCCTGGAGAAGGGAATGGCAACCCACTCCAGTATTCTTGCCTGGAGAATCCCATGGACTGAGAAGCCTGGTGGGCTGCAGTCCATGGGGTTGCAAAGAGTCAGACACAACTGAAGTGACTTAGCATGCATGTGTGCAGGAACTGAATATTCTGAGCTTTCAAGTCATTGAATTATCTAATCCAGAAAACACATGGAATTTCTAAAGTCAGTCCTGTACCTCTTGACTAGGTTGACCTGCAATGCTTAACCCACTTTACAGGATGTGCATGGCAACTTCATTCTTTGAAACTAAAAAATTGTTTTGCTTGTGCCCTTTCAACATTGATTTAAACACACTTTTTATTGCTAAACCTGTGAACTTGGGAAACTCAAGCTGCATTTTATTACAGGCTCTGCGCCCTTGTGTCTCAGTTTCCTTCTCAGCGGCAAGAGAATAAGCCTACCTATTAAATTTGAAGATTAATTAAATTGATAGAACTTGAGAAAGTCCTGCCTGCCTCGTGGTTTAGCCACCACCTGAATTACAATACATCATTTGATAAACTGTCAAACTTCTTGCCAAGAGGGAAGGCGGGATGGACTTGTGAGTCTGAGGTTGGACTGTTAGATGCTGGGGCCACCCACCCCCAACCTCTGCAGTTTTCACATAGCAGGGGGCTTGGCTGAGCTGGGCCTGCCGCCCAGGTCCAGGCTAGGTCCTCCTGGTCCTCTGACCCCATTTCCCAGCAGTCCGGGGGGCTCAGTGGTCTCCTGGGCAGATTGGGGCCAGCAAGCTCTGCACAGGTGTCTCAGGGCTAGGTAGGTGGCAGCAGGTGCTTCCTGGTTTCCCATTCATCACAATCACCTGGGCACAGGTCTCCCTTAGGAGCCTCCTGGGAGGAGGCAGAGGGACAGAGACCAGGTGGGGCTCCCCTCGGCACTGGCCTGTCGCCCCCTGACTGCGTCCAGCCCCACCTGCAGCCTCCATGCACCCACCAGTTCGTTGGAGTCCTGAGGAGGGCTGTAGGACGGAAAGGCAAAGGGCAGTACTTCCTGGGGAGACACAGAGAACCGGCTGGCGTCCTTACTGACTCGCCCCAGCTGGTATTTGAAGCTCTTGTCTGTGGGTGAAAAACAGAACGGCACTTCTGGAGAGTCTCAAGGCACTTTTGTGAAACCACCATCTCTTTAGCTGTGTATTTGCTACATACCAGTTACTGGGGCCTGGCCATAGGCCATTTAAAAAACAACATGTAAGATGCTTACTCCTTGTAAGGGAAAGTTATGACCAACCTAGATAGTATATTCAAAAGCAGAGACATTACTTTGCCAATAAAGGTCCGTCTAGTCAAGGCTATGGTTTTTCTAGTGGTCATGTATGGATGTGAGAGTTGGACTGTGAAGAAGGCTGAGCGCCGAAGAATTAACGCTTTTGAGCTGTGGTGTTGGAGAAGACTCTTGAGAGTCCCTTGGACTGCAAGGAGATCCAACCAGTCCATTCTGAAGGAGATCAGCCCTGGGTATTCATTGGAAGGACTGATGCTGAAGCTGAAACTCCAATACTTTGGCTACCTGATGCGAAGAGTTGACTCATTGGAAAAGACCCTGATGCTGGGAGGGACTGGGGGGAGGAGGAGAAGGGGACTACAGAGGCTGAGATGGCTGGATGGCATCACTGACTCGATGGACATGAGTTTGGGTAGGCTCCGGGAGTTGGTGATGGACAGGGAGGCCTGGCGTGCTGTGATTCACGGTGTTGCAAAGAGTCGGACACGACTGAGCGACTGAACTGAACTAAACTGAACGTGCATACATATGTATGTGTGTGGTCTTGTTCTTAGTTTCTCATTTGTTCTTTACCTCAACTCCTCCAATTTTTAAAAAAATTTTATTTTTACTTCCAAAACACCATAATTCTTTTTTTTAATACTACTGTTGATATGTATTTAGTGGGTTATTTTGCATTCTGAGGCTATTTTACATAGAACTTTTTCTTAATATGTATATTATATTGAAGTATAATTGACTTACATTTCAGGTGCACAGCAAGGTGATCCAGTTATACATATGCACATATATTATCTTTGAGATTATTTTTCATTATAGGTTATTACAAGATATTGACTAGTTCCCTGTGCTATATAATAAACCTTTGCTGCTTGTTGCATATTTATTTTTTAAAAATTAGAAATCTAGCATTCTATTCACACTAAGTCAAATAACTGGAATCAAAATGCCATAAATTTTTAAGTTAGGCAAAAATTCATAAGATTTCTAAAATATATATTATACTATTATATATATGTATATAAAAGCTTTTCTACTATCTTGATAAAGGCTGAGAAAGAACATCGAAAAAAGAAAGAAGTGACGGAGAAATGGAACACATAAACTAAATGAAATGGGAGTGCTGAATATGAAACAGAAAAAGTGAAACAAACTAGATAAAAGATCATCATATAGGCGAGTTGTTTTTAAACATGGCTGCTCATTAGAAACGTATCTGGAGCTTTGGAGAACAAAAGCAATACCTAGGCACTTGTATTTTTCAAAAAATTCCGAGACAATTTAAAAAAGTGATTACTGGGTTTTCTATTAAATGGTAGCTGGTAGCTTTGGTGATATACAACTCTATTTTTCTGTTGACTAATCATAATACAATGGCATTAAGTGAGTAATAGTTACATAATCATAATGGTAATAGATGTTTATCAGTTTTCACAATCAATAGCCAGACCAAAAATAAAAGATAAATGATTGCAAGCCATAATGGGAACATGATTAACCTAACAATATAAAATAATTACACAAAGTATGGGGGGTCAAGCAGGTCATGTGGTAAATAGAAGTGCATACATGCACATGTTTTGATATGCCCAGCCAGTCTATGTCTTTCGGTTGGTGAATTTAATCTATTTACATTGAAGGTAATTATGGATACATATGATCCTATTGTTGTTGTTGTTGAGTCTCTCAGTTGTGTTCAACTTCTTGCAACCCCATGGACTGTAGCATGCCAGGCTCCCTGTCCTTCACCATCTCCCAGAGTTTGCTCAAACTCATGTGCACTGAGTTTGGACATGCCAAACTTGGAGATGCCATCCAGCCATCTCATCCTCTGTTGTTCCTATATCCTCCTGCTTTCCATCTTTCCCAGCATCAGGGTCTTTTCCAATGAGTTAGCTCTTCACATCATGTGGCCCAAGTACTGGAGCTTCAGCTTCAGCATCAGTCCTTCTAATCAATATTCAGGGTTTAGAATTCTAATCAATATTCTAATCAATCCTTCAGGATTGACTGGTTTGGTCTCCTTGTTGTCCAAGGGACTCTTCAGAGTCTTCTCCAGCACCACAGTTTGAAGGCATGAGTTCTTCAGTGCTCAGTCGTCTTTATGGTCCAACTCTCACATCTGTATATGACTAATGGAAAAAGCCATAGCTTTGACTATACAGGCCATTGTAGGCAAAGCAATGTCTCTGCTTTTTAATATGCTGTATAGGTTTGTCATTGCTTTTCTTCCAAGGAGAAAGTGTCTTTTAATTTCATGGCTGCAGTCACCATTTGCAGTGATTTTGGAGCCCAAGAAAATAAAATCCACCACTGTTTCTAGTTGTTTCCCCATCTATTTGCCATGAAGTGATGGGACTGGATGCCATGATTTTCGTTTTTTGAACGTTGAGTTTTAAGCCAGTTTTTTACCTTCATCAAGAGGCCCTTTAATTCCTCTTCGCTTTCTGCCATAAGGGTGGTGCCATCTGCATATCTGAGGTTACTGATATTTCTCAATAGATAATGATCCTATTACCATTTTCTTAATTGTTTTGGGTTTGTTTTCTGTAGGTCTTTTCCTTCTCTTGTGTTTCATGCCTAGAGAAGTTCCTTTAGCTTTTGTTGTAAAGCTGGTTTGGTGGTGCTGAGTTCTTGTAACTTTTGCTTGTCTGGAAAGTTTTTGACTTCTCCATCAAGTCTGAAGGAAAGTTTTGCTGGGTAGAGTATTCCTGGTTGTAGATTCTGCCCTTTTATCACTTTAAGTATATCATGCCATTCCCTTCTGGCTCATAGCATCTCTGTTGAGAAATCAGCTGATAACCTGATGGGGGTTCCCTTATATGTATGTTATTTGTCCTTTTTCCCTCGTTGCTTTTAGTCTTTTGTCTTTGTCTTTAATTTTTGTCAGTTTGATTACTATGTATCTTTTTCCTCCTTGTGTTCATCCTGCCTGGAACTCTGTGCTTCCTGGACTTGGTTGACTATTTCCTAAGTTAGGGAACTTTTTATTTATCATCTCTTCAAATATTTTCTTGGGTCCTTTCTTTCTCTCTTCTCCCCTGTAATGTGAATGTTTGTGCATTTAATGTTTCCCCAGAGGTCTCTTAGACTGTCTTTGTTTATTTTCATTCTTTTTTTCTATATTCTGCTCTGTCAGTGATTTCCACCATTTTGTCCTCCAGGTCACTTATCGGTTCTTCTGTCTCAGTTATTCTGCCATTGATTCCTTCCAGTGTTCATCTCTTGCAGTCCATGGGGTCGCTAAGAGTCGGATACGACTGAGCGACTTCACTTTCACTTTTCACTTCCATGCATTGGAGAAGGAAATGGCACCCCACTCCAGTGTTCTTGCCTGGAGAATCCCAGGGACAGGGGAGCCCGGTGGGCTGCCGTCTATGGGGTCACACAAAGTCGGACACGACTGAAGCACCAGCAGCAGCAGCAGCAGCAGCAGCAGCAGCAGCAGCAGCAGCAGCAGCAGCAGCAGCAGCAGCAGTGCTCGTCTCTGTTTACTTGTTCTTTAGTTCTTGTAGGTTTTTGGTAAAGATTTTTTGCATCTTCTCCATTCTGTTTCCAAAATTGTGGATCATCTTTACTATCATTATTCTGAATTCTTTTTCTGAAAGGTTGCTATCTCCATTTAGTTGTTTTTCTGGAGTTCTATTTTGTCCCTTCATCTGGGACATAACTCTCTGCTTTTTCATCCTGATTACTTTCTGTAATGTGATTTTTGTTCTAGCTGCTATGGGATTGTGGTTCTTCTTGATTCTTCTATCTGTCCTTTGATGAAGGAGACTAAGAGGCTTCTGTAAGCTTCTTGATGGGAAGGAGAGGGCAGGAAAAGCCAGGTGTTGCTCTGGTGGGCAGGCCCTTGCTCAGTAAAACTTTAAAACTTTAATCCAACTAACAATCCCTCCCTGCTAGTTGTTTGGCATGAGGCAACCTAGCCCTGGGGTCTAGAGGCTCTTTTTTTGAAAGTGAAAATGAAAGTCACTCAGTCTGTATACAGTCTATACAGTCTATACTCAATCTATACAGTCCATGGAATTCTTCAGGCCAGAATACTAGAGTGGGTAGCCATTTCCTTCTCCAGAGGATCTTCCCAACCCAGGGATTGAACCCAGGTCTCCTGCATTGCAGGTGGATTCTTTACCAGCTGAGTTATGTGGTTGGGTTAGTAGTGAACTCCAAGAGGGTTTATGCCATGGGGGGCCTTCCCAGACTGCTGCTGCCAGTGCCCCCATCCCTGTGGTGAGCCCCTGCCTACCCACACCTCCACAGGAGATCCTCCAACACTAACAAGTAGTTTTGGTTCAGTCTCCTATGGGGTCACTGCTCCTCTCCTCTGGGTCTTGGTGTGTGCAAAATTTTGTTTGTGCTCTCCAAGATCTGGAGTCTGTTTCCTGAAGTCTTGTGGAAGTCCTATAATAAAATCCCACTGGCCTTCAGGGTCAGATTCCCTGGGGATTCCCAGTCCCTTTGTAGGATCCCCAGGCTGGAAGCTTGACATGGGGTTCAGAAACTTGATAAGAGAGAGAGAGAGCCTGTTTGGTATTATTTTTCTCCAGTCTGTGGGTTGCCCACCCAGTGGGTATGGAATCTGATTTTAATATGATTGTGCCCCTCCTACCATCTCGCTGCAGCTTCTTCTTTGTCTCTGGACACAAGTTATCTTTTTTAGGTGGGTTCCAGTGTTCTCCTCTCAATGGTTGTTCAACAGCTAGTTGTGATTTTGGTGTTCTCGCAAAAGGAGATGAGCGCACGTCATTCTACTCTGCCATCTTGAATCAGAAGTTCCCCTAAAACTGTAATTCTTAATGAAAGCATCTCTGATGAATATTCTTTGTCCTTATCAGCAAAGAAAAAGATTAAATTAAAGAAACATATAAAGTCATTTTACAGGTGTTCACATTTAACTCACAGGTAAATTTTACGATGTTTTTTAAAGAGTTTATTAGAAATGTCAGTATCAGAGATAAAATAATATAGGAGGAAAAAAGAATAATTAAAATGTAATAAAATGTGCTATGTTCATAGCAGCACCATTTACAACAGTTAAGATATGGATGCAACCTAAATGTCCATTGACACATGAATGGATAAAGAAAATATGGCATATATATATATATAATGGAATATTACTGAGCCACAAAAAAATGAAATAATGCCACTTGCAGCAACATGGATATACTTGGAGATTATCACTAAGTCAGTCAGAAAGAGAAAGACAAATACCATATATATACTTATATGTTGAATCTAAAATATGACACATGAACTTATCAACAAAATAGAAAGAGGAAAGATGTGTGGTTGTCAAGGTGCAGGGGACCTTGCAGGTGTGGGGAGAGATGAAATGGGAGTTTGGAGTTAGCAGAAGCAAACAATTGTGTGCAGAATGGATAAACAAGGTCCTATTATATAGCACAGGGAACTATATTCACTATCCTGTGATAAACCACTGGAAAACAATTTTCTAAAAAATGTATATTTATGTATAACAGAATCACTTTGCTGTATAGCAGAATTAACACAGCATGGTAAATAAATTATACTTCAATAATTAAAAAAAATCCAGTATATGTGATTTATGAAAGCTAACTTCGTCACAGAGAAGCCCCCTGCTTAGGGTGTATGCTGATGAAACACAGCTGTTGGCAGCTGCTCTACCTTGTGCCATGGACTGTCTTTCCTGAGAGAACCTTTTCATGACGATGTCTTTCTGTATGTTACGGACAGCATTCAGCATAGTAAGCAAGCGGTGATGAATCAGGACCTGGAATTAGAAAGAATAATGATTTCACATTATTAATCAGTGCTCATTTTGGCATTCAATTCAGCTCACTTTCCACAACCGCAACCAGGAGCTGAGCCCACCTGGGAATTCCCAGGAGGTTACACACTGCCTTAGACAAGGCTGCAGGTGCCAAGGTTCGGGCAGTGCAGACCCGCCTGGATACAAAGAGAGACCAGGCTGTTACCGGGCCTTGACCCGCCCAGTTTACGAGCTTCAGTTTTCTCAAATTTCCAGAGCGGAAAGGGTGACAAGTTCCAGGGTGAATCTGAGTAGTGACACTGCTGTTGTGTTATTAGGAGTGGAGGATTCTGTAGAAGCCTGGCAGTGGGTTGGGGCAATGCTGGCTGTACATTCCCAGGCTTTGCATCCTGCTGCTAGAGCTGTGCTCCCTGCACATGAAGTCGGGGGCCTGCTCATGTCACAGATCATGCTCCTTTCCATCTGGGGACAGACTTTGTCATTTATGGAATATTATGACACAGTTACTCTGTGGACATTCCTGCTCAAGGAACTGCAGACATAGTGTGGAGAAATGGATGCCTTGCCTACACAGAGCTGATGTTCTGGGCGTGTGTCTGTATGTGTAACAGGACAACAATAGACAAGATAAATACCATAAATAAAATAAAAAAGAGTGACCACAGGAGGGCATGACTGAGGGGCCGGGGTGGGGTGTCTGGCCTCTTGTGAGAGATGTAAGGATGGCCTCTCCAAGGTTAAGTTTGATTTAAGACTTGAACAATGAGGAGACAGTGGTCCTGGAAAGAAAGCTCTAAGCAGGGGAAGTAGCAGATGCAAAGATCCTGACTTGGAAACAAAGGAGACAAGCTTAAAGGACAGAGAGAAACCCAGGATGGCCTTGCCATTGTGATAGAAGTTATGCATTTTATTCCAGTTGCAGTGGGGGCTTTTGGAGGGTTTCCCTGGGGAAAGGTCCAATCTTGTCCAAGCTTAGGGAGGCCTGGACTGAGGTGGTCCAGGTGAGAGATGATGGGGTGTGGCTGAGCCGAGGAGATGGCAGAGCCATGAGGCTGGGGACAGGTTTGCATATCTAAGTGACAATACCTGCTGGGAAGTGTGCAGAAAAGACAGAAATGCCACTCAAAGCCAGACACACAACTGCTGAGCCAGGAGGGCTGGTCCAGAGCAAGTGGCTGGGGGTGGTGGTGGGAGTCCTGCTAGCAGGTAGTGTCTTGTGGCCACGTCTGTCCTCTATGGGCACAGAGCCACCTAGACAAAGCCATAGCAGGGACACCGGTTCCAGGGCCTGGGAGGTCGGGGAGCAGCTCACTGATGCAATAAGCTCTGCTCTATCCACCAGGACTAGTTTCAGCCCAGGCTGCAAGCGCTGCCTGAAAGATACCCACAGTGTAAACCATGGGAGTCTCTTCTATGTGTTGACTCACTTAACTTTCCTGACAGCTCTGAGACAGCTCTCACTGGTGTCCTCAGTGACAGATGAGGAGACAGAGGACAGAGGTCATGGAACTTTTCCAAGACTGAAAAGCTCATGAGAAGTAGCACCAAGATGGGAATGGAAACTGGTGCAGCCACTGTGGAGAACAGTATGGAAATCCTCAAAAAACTATAAATAGAGGTATCATATGATCCAGCAATCCCACTCCTGGGCAGATATCTGGAGAAAACTCCAGTTTGAAAAGACACATGCATCCCTCTGCTCACAGCAGCACTATTTACGAGAGGTGAACAGAAGCAATCTAAAAGGCCTTAGAAAGATTAATGGCTAAAGAAGATGTGGTACATATATACAGTGGAAAACTACTCAGCTAGAAAAAAGAGTAAAACAAAGTCATTTGCAGCAATACAGGTGGACTTGGAGATTATCATACTAAGTGATAAGTAAGTCAGACACAGAAAGACAAATATCATATGATGCCACTTATATGTAGAATCTGAAATATGACACAAGTGAACTTATCTATGAAACAGAAACAGACTCAGAGAACAGACTGGTGGTTGCCAAGGGGGAGGGAGTTGGGGGAGGGGTGATTGGGAGTTTGGGATTAGCAGATGCAAACTATTATATACAGAATGGAGAAAAAACAAGGTCCTACTGTATAGTACAGGGAACTATATTCAATAGTCTGTGAAAAACCATATGGAAAAGAATATGAGCAAGAATACACATGTATGTGTAACTGAATCACTTTCCTATACAGCAGAAATCAACATGACATTGTAAATCAATGGTATCTGGACTCCCCAGTGGTGCAGTAGATAAGAATCTACCTGTCAGTGCAGGAGACATGGGTTCAATCCCTGGTTCAGAAAGATTCCACATGCCACGGAGCACCTAAGCCCGTCCACCACAACTACAGAGCCCGTGCTAGAGAGCCCACGAGACACGACTGCTGGGCCCCTGTGCTGCAACTACTGAAGCCTGAATACCCGAGAGCCCTTACACTGCAACTACTGAATCCCAGATCTAGAGCCTGTGCTCTACAACAAAAGAAGCCAGCACAATGAGAAGCTCGTGTACTCCAAAAGAGAGTAGCCCCTGCTCACCGCAACTAGAGAAAACCCTCACAAAGCAACAAAGACCCAGCCCAGCCAAAAATAAATTTCAAAAATTAATAATAAATAAATAAGTAAGTAAAGTTTGCAAAATAAAAAATTAAAAAAGCTATGCTGGAGTAAAGGTGGCGCTAGTGGTAAAGAAACCGCCTGTCAATGCAGGAGATGTAAGAGAGGTGGGTTCAATCCCTGGGTCGGGAAGATCCCGTGGAGGAGGGCATGGCAACCCACTCCAGTATTCTTGCCTGGAGAATCCCATGGACAGAGGAGCTTGGCGGGCTATAGTCCATAGGGTTGAAAAGAATCGGACAAGACTGAAGCAACTAGGCATGCATGCAGAAAAAGAAGTAGCACCAGCAATGGAGGGCAAGTAGCCCAGGCCAAAGCCCAAGTCTTAATCACTGCTTCCCTCCTGGAGGGGGATTCTGCTTCCCAGGCAGCCACACCCCAGAGACCGACAGGCAGCATAAGATGCAAGAGGGTCCCCCAAGATGGCTAAGTGCTGAGGCTTACAGGACAGTTTGTTGGAGGAGGGGTAGGCTGAGCTGCCTGAGGCCAGCTGTGAACAGAGGGAGGTGAGATGGACTGGCATTCTGAGTCAACAGTGAGGAGGAGCAGGTAACGAGCTGATGTTTAGGAAGCAGATGAGGTCTAGGACCACACAGAGGGTGGGGCAGCTGAGGAGGGGAGTAGGTAGCCAGACCAGGGGTCACTCACACCCTTTACTGACCTTAGAGGCTAACAGATCTTCATTTGTTCCTGATCACAGGAAATGTGCTGGGTGGAGACCAGAGTAAGGGTGAAGAAGCCAGGTGGTGACAGGACACACCTTGAAAGCAGAGCTGCAGCCTGGATGTCTGAGCCCATAGCCCACCAGAACACCCCATGGTGCTCTCTAGGAATAACTAACCAGCATCCTGTGGTTCTAGAGTTTCCATATGGCCCAGTAATGCAACTCCTAGATGGACACACCATAGGAACTGAAGATATGTCCACAAACTTGTACATAAATGTTTGTGACATCCTTATTCCTATCACAATAGCCAAAAACAGGTACAGCTGAAATGTTTCAACCAATAACTAGAAAAACAGAGTGTGGTATTTCCATATGACTGCACACAATTCATCCTGAAAAAGGAATGAGGTACTGAAACCTGCTGTACCACGGATGAATCTTGAAGAGATGTTAAGTGAGAGAAGCTAGTTATAAAAGGCTGTGTACTATATGATTTTACACATATGAAATGTCCAGAATATGAAAATCCACACAGACAAAAAGTGGACAGTGACTGGAGGGCTAGAGTGAGTACTGAGGGGAACAGGGTTTCTTTAGCCAGTGATAAAAATGTCCTAAAATCAGACCTAAATCAAATCCCTTACGATTAACAGTAGAAGTGACAAATAGATTCAAGGGATTAGATCTGATAGACAGAGTGCCTGAAGAACTATAGACAGAGGTTCGTGACATTGTATAGGAAGCAGTGATCAAGACCATCCCCAAGAAAAAGAAATGCAAAAAGGCAAATTGGTTGTCTGAGGAGGCCTTAAAAATAGCTATGAAAAGAAGAGAAGAGAAAGGCAAAGGAGAAAAGGAAAGATATACACATTTGAATGCAGAGTTCCAAAGAATAGCAAGGAGAGATAATAAAGCCTTCCTCAGTGATCAATACAAAGAAATAGAGGAAAATAATAGGATGGAAAAGACTAGAGATCTCAAGAAAATTAGAGATACCAAGGGAACTTTTCATGCAAAGTTGGGCACAAAAAAAGGAAAGAAATGGTATGGACCTAACAGAAGCAGAAGATAATAAGAAGAGGTGGCAAGAATACATGGACGAACTATACAAAAAAGATCTTCATGACCCAGATAATCACGATGGTGTGATCACTCACCTAGAGCCAGACATCCTGGAATGTGAAGTCAAGTGGGCCTTAGAAAGCATCACGGTGAACAAAGCTGGTGGAGGTGATGGAATTCCAATTCAGCTATTTCAAATCCTGAAAGATGATGCTATGAAAGTACTTCACTCAATCTGCCAGCAAATTTGGAAAACTCAGCAGCGGCCACAGGACTGGAAAAGATCCGTTTTCATTCCAATCCCAAAGAAAGGTCATGTCAAAAGAATGTTCAAACTACTGCACAATTGCACTCATCTCACACGCTAGCAAAGTAATGCTCAAAATTCTCCAAGCCAGGCTTCAATAGTATAAGAACCGTGAAATTCCAGATGTTCAAGCTGGTTATAGAAAAGGCAGAGGAACCAGAGATCAAATTGCCAACATCTGTTGGATCATCCAAAAAGCAAGAGAGTTCCAGAAAAACATTTCCTTCTGCTTTATTGACTATGCCAAAGCCTTTGACTGTGTGGATCACAACAAACTGCGGAAAATTCTTAAAGAGATGGGAACACCAGACCATCTTACCTGCCTCCTGAGAAATCTGTATGCAGGTTAAGAAGCAGCAGTTAGAACTGGACATGGAACAACGGACTGGTTTCAAATCAGGAAAGGAGTACATCAAGGCTGTATATTGTCACCCAGGGTATTTAACTTATATGCAAAGTACATCATGAGAAATGCTGGACAGGATGAATCACAAGTTGCAATCAAGATTGCCAGGAGAAATATCAATAGCTTCAGATATGCAGATGATACCACCTTTATGGCAGAAAGCAAAGAAGAACTAAAGAGCCTCTTGATGAAAGTGAAAGAGGAGAGTGAAAAAGTTGGCTTGAAACTCGACATTCATGGCATTCTAACATGTATACTATCATGTAAGAATTAAATCGCCAGTCTATGTCTGACGCAGGATACAGCATGCTTGGGGCTGGTGCATGGGGATGACCCAGAGAGATGTTATGGGGAGGGAGGTGGGAGGGGGGTTCATGTTTGGGAACACATGTAAGAATTAAAGATTTTAAAATTAAAAAAATAAAAAAATAAAAAAAACCAAAAAACAAAAAACTCGACATTCAGAAAACGAAGATCATGGCATCCAGCCCATCCCTTAATGGCAAATAGATAGGGAAACCATGGAAACAGTGACAGACTTTACTTTTGGGGGCTCCAAAATCACTGCAGATGGTGACTGCAGCCATGAAATTAAAAGACACTTGCTCTTTGGAAGAAAAGTTATGACCAACCTAGACAGCATATTAAAAAGCTTAGACATTAATTTGCTAACAAAGGTCAATCTAGTCAAAGCTATGGTTTTTCCAGTAGTCACATATGGCTGTGAGAGTTGGACTATAAAGAAAGCTGAAGGCCAAAGAACTGATGCTTTTGAACTGTGGTGTTGGAGAAGACTCTTGAGAGTCCCTTGGACTGCAAGGAGATCCAACCAGTCCATTCTAAAGGAGATCAGTCCTGATTATTCATTGAAAGGACTGATGCTGAAGCTAAAACTCCAATACTTTGGCCACCTGATGTGAAGAACTGACTAAGAAAAGACCCTGATGCTGGGAAAGATTGAAGGCAGGAGGAGAAGGGGATGGCAGAGGATGAGATGGTTGGATGGCATCACCAACTCAATGGACATGAGTTTGAGTAAACTCCGGGAGTTGGTGATGGACAGTAAGACCTGCTGTCCTGCAGTCCATGGGGTCGCAGAGTCAGACACAACTGAGTGACTGAACTGAACTGAACTGAAAATTGGATAGTGGTGATGGCTGCACCACTCTGTGTGCTAAGTCACTTCAGCTGTGTTCAACTCTTTATGATCCTATGGACTAGATCCCACCAGGCTCTTCTGTCCATTGGATTTCCCAGGCAAGAATACTGGGGTGGGTTGCCATTTCCTTCTCCAAGGGATCTTCCTGACCCAGGGATCGAACCTACATCTTCTGTGGCTCCTGCATTGCAGGCAGATTCTTTACCACTGAATGACTAGGGAAGGTCTCTGTACCACTCTGCACTATACAAACTCTAGAGAATTGTATACTGTACAGGAGTGAATTTTATGGCATGTGAATTGCATTTCAATAAAGTTGTTATAAAAAAAAAACTCATTGCTCAATTTCCCACTGTTAAACACAAGGAAACTTCAACATGGTGCTGAAACTTACCTTGCGAGCTGCTTGTTGAAACCGTCTCTGTGCTCGGAATCTGTTGACCCAAGTATTATTAATGAGTGGATCAAAATTAGGATGAAATTCCTGGATTTTCTGTGAACACAAAATATCGGTCTATCTTAGATTTAAATTTTAACTCCGGGCATAATCATTTAATAAAAATGTTTCAGAGTTTGATCTCAAATCAAGTTATTTGTTCTTCCATTTAATGAGCATTTATTAAGCACTTTGGTGCACACAGCATTATAGGGACTACTTCTTGGGTTAGGAACCAAAAGAAAGATAAGATTTGAGTTTTAAGAAATGTAGTCTATTCTCATTTTTCTAGTGACTCAATGTCACATATATATAATGCAGATCTGTTTCTGGCTTTCTCTTTGGTTTCATTTATCTTTTGTCCATCCATATGCCAGCACCACACTGCCTTAATGATCTGACTTTTTCATAAGACTTTGTCTCCTTCAGAGGCAGTCCTCTCCCCCAGTTTAGTCACTTTAAGTTAAAACAATTCTCGAGCCTTTTCTCTTTCCTGTGTGTACATGCGTGCTCAGTCGCTCAGTCGTGTCCAACTCTTTGCAACCCTATGACTGTAGTCCACCAGGCTCCTCTGTCCATGGGGTTTTCCAGGCAAGAGTACTTGAGTGGGTTGACATTTACTTCTTCAGGGGATCTTCCCAACCCAGGGATCAAACCCACATCTGCGTCTCCTGCACTGTAGGCGATTCTTTACCACTGAGCCACCAGGTAAGCTGGTGGCTTACAAATATACACACACACATATCTACACAATAATATTCATGTTCATGTTGTGCATATATACATATATATGTACTGAAAGAGTTTATAAAATTCCATGAGAAAGTCTATTGAGATATTAGCTAGGATTGCATTAAATCTATAGATCAATTTAGAAAGAAGTGACATCTTTGCAATGTTTATCCTCTTTCATGAAACTTCTGTAAAAATCTTTCAACTTATTTAGATCTTTGTTGCTGTTCTATTGTAAAGCTTTGTAACTGTTAGATTTGCTTCTAGGTACTTGCTTGCTCTTATAAATTACATGCCTATTAAATTATATGTTAACATTTTATTTGTTTTATGTGAAAATATATACATATTGTACAATGATTTTATATGCAATTGCCAGGCTCTCTCACAAATTCAGTAAGATGAATTATTCTGGCAATAGATTCTTTTAGATTTTCTATAATCATAGTCAATCATATCATATGAAATCAAAGATCTTTCTCTCCAATATTTATGACTTTTACTATATCTTTTTCTTATCATGCTATACACTATCTAGAATCTCTAACACAATACTGAGTAAAAGAGCTTATATTTCCTTGTACATATAATACTTCTAACTTTTCACCAATTGGAAAGAATTTTACTGCTATTTTTTTTAAAGCAATTTATCAGTTTACAAAAGCTGCTGTTTTTCTCATTTGGTGAGTTTTCTTTTTAGAAAATTGTGAATATTACATCAAAAAAGAGAGAGAAAGAAAGAAACGTACAGTCTAGATAGGCAAGATCAAACAAACACATGTGGCCCTGGGAAAGAATGAAGTCACATGGAAATCAGTCCCTTGTGATGGGGGATGGGATGCCTTGGAACGGGGGGCCAGACTGTGTGGTCCTCACGAGGCCTGCACACCATGTGCACACGTGCATGAAAACCAGTAACTGGCTGGGAAGGAAAGGGTGCCTGGGGTGTCGAGAGGCCACCAGAGCCTCTGGCACTGCAGGTTCTTAAACAGACAAACAATGTGAAGACAGTCATCGGAAATGGATCAGCCCCACATCGGCCCGGGCAGAGCGCCACGGAAGAGAAGGCGGATCTCAGGAATAAGCTGAGGCTAAGGTGTGATGGGGTGTGACAGTGGACCTGGGGGTGGCCTCATGGAAGAGTGACTGGCAAGACTTTGGGGCCAGATGACATGTGGGGTGAAGGAAAAAGGTGAAAATAGTTCAGATTTGACAGATCCAGAAGAGAAAAGTGAGAATGATGGAGGTGGGAGATGGAGAAGAATCTTTCCATTGTTAAAATTAAAAATTGGGATAGACAACAGGTCCCACTGTATAGCAACGGGAACTACATTCAATATCCTCTGATAAAACACAATGGGAAAAGAATGTATATATATATACACATTATATACACACACACACATACTGAATCACTGTGCTGTACAGCAGAAACTCACACAACCTTTTAAATCAATTATACTTCAATAAAGTTTAAAGAAAAAACAAAAATTAAAAATTGGGGTTTTTAACCAGAAACTATCACACGACAGAATAAACTCTGGTGGGGCTGCTGTCCCCACTTCGCAGGCGAGACACTGCGGCAGCAAGGCTGAAAGAGCTCCTCCTGGATCATATCCGTGGTGGAGCTGGAGCCAGCGCTCCGGCGTCTGACTTTCTGTCTTGTTTGACAAGGGGAAGGAGGGGGCAAGGAACCTACCCAGGGACCCACCCTGAGGATCAGCACACAGACTGGGGCGTGGACAGCAAAGTGGAGTCGCTCAGGCCTGTCTGACTCTTTGCGACCTCATGGACTGTAGCCTACCAGGCTCCTCCATTCATGCGATTTTCCAGGCAAGAGTACTGGAGTGGGTTGCCATTTCCTTCTCTAGGGGATCTTCCCAACCTAGGGATCGAACCTGGGCCTCCCGCATTGCTGGCAGACACTTTACCATCTGAGCCAGCAAAGGGGAAGAAAAACGGAGACCAAGAGGAGAAAGCAGAGTGTGGGAAGGAGGTGCCTGTATAGAGTGCTGTTAATCTCAAATTGATGCCTGACTTGTGGACATGTCAAAAAACAAAAACAAAAACAAAAACACCCTGTGAAAAGGTAAACAAGTTAAAAATTATTAAAAAATCTCTTGGTAAGAGGATTTCTAGATAATTGCTTATATGCTTAAAAAATAAGCATATAAAGAGCTGCTGACATAAGCATATAAATAAAATTAAAATAAATAAAAATAAGCATATTAAAGAGCTGCTTTTCTTTATTCCAAATAAAGAAAAGTTACTCACTTCTTCCAGGTCGTGTAAAATCCGTTTGGGGTGAACTTCTGTCTTGCGTCGCTGGAATTCCTCATACAAAATAGGATCTCCTCTATCTAGCTGGAGTTTTCAATCATTGAAAATATTAAAATTGAATACAGATGCACACAACTACAACTGTTATTTCTCTTTAAAACGGGTATAAACACATTAAGCAGTTGGTCTAATCCATCCATGATGTTCCTGCTGAGAGTGGTGGTTAAAATGATCATTGCAAGTACACCTACTGTTTAAATATGGAAAGTTTTGTTAGAAGCACAAACCCAACACCTTCTTATTAAAATTAGAGAGAGTGTGTGTGTCTGTGGGTGTACGCGTGCACGCGCGTGTACACGCATGTGACCACTAGGTCATGTCTGACTTTTTGGGACCCCACTGGCTGTAGCCTACAAGGCTCCTCTCTCCATGGAATCTTCCAGACAAGAATACTGGAGTGAGTTGCCGTTTCCTCCTCCAAGGATCTTAACGATAGTCTCTGGAAATTATCCGAAGTATTTAAAATTCACAGAAAGGATTCTAGGAAACTGTGTCTCCATGGGGGTGTAGAGATTTCATTTAAAAGAAATTTAACGTCCCAGTAAAGTTTTAAGCTCCTTAGAGCTAATTAACCAAGGATCAGGTTTAACACAGGCATGTGATCTCTCCCCTCTTCCTGGGTGGTGGAGGTTGGGGGTTTGTCTCGTCCCTGGATTAAGAGTCCCCCAGATTGCTCCCCTTCCCCTACTACTTGTGTCCTCCTGGCCCCTGAGTAATCTCCTCTGTTCCACACTAGGCACTTCCAGGTTGTTCTCAGGAAGGCTGGCTTGGCTTGGTCAGTGTTTGCACATACCTGTCTCCACAGTAAAAAGGACGATACACACTGCAAAAATGTGTTAGTTTTTGCTTCTCTGTGGGTTTTACTATTTGCTAATTAATTTCTAAAATTAGCTTGGTTCTCAGCTACACTATCCACAGTCATTTTTAAGACTAAACTGATTAGCATACATACTACTATATTTAAAATGGATAACCAACAAGGACCTACTGTATAGATCAGGGAACTCTGCTCAATATTTTGTAATAGCTTAAATGGGAAAATAATTTGATAAAAATAGATATACATATATGTATAACTGATGCAGATGATACCACTCTAATGGCAGAAAGTGAAGAGGAACTAAAGAGCCTTTTGATGAAGGTGAAAGAGGAGAGCAAAAAAGCTGGCTTAAAGTTCAACACTGAAAAAATGAAAATCATGGCATCTTATCCCATCACTTGATGGCAAATAGAAGGGGAAAAAGTGGAAACAGTGACAAACTTTAATTTCCTGGGCTCCAAAATCACTGCAGATGGTGACTGCAGTCATGAAATTAAAAGATGCTTGCTCCTTGGAAGAAAAGGTATTACAAACCTAGACAGCATATTAAAAACCAGAGACATTATTTTGCTGACAAAGGTCCACATAGTCAAAGCTATGGTTTTTCCAGCAGTCATGTACAGATGTGAGAGTTGGACCATTAAGAAGGCTGAGCACTAAAGAACTGATGCTTTTGAACTGTGGTGCTGGAGAAGACTCTTAAGAATACTTTAAGACTTCAAGGAGATCAAACCAGTCAATTGTAAAGGAAATCAACCCTGAATATTAACTGGAAACACTGCTGCTGAAGCTGAAGCTCAAATACTTTGGACACCTGCTGTGAAGAGCTGACTCATTGGAAAAGATTCTGATGCTGGGAAAGACTGAGGGCAGGAGGAAAAGGGGACGGTAGAGAACACGATGATTGGATGGCATCACTGATTCAATGGACATGAATTTGAGCAAACTCTGGGAGCTAGTGAAGGACAAGGGAGTCTGACGTACTGCAGTCTATGGAGTTCGAAAGAGTTGGACACAACTTAGTGGCTGAACAACAACTTAGCAACTGAACAACAACGACAACTGAATCACTGTGTCACACACCTGAGACTAACACAACATTGTTAATCAACTATGTTGTTGTTGTTTAGTCGATAAGTTATGTCTGACTCTTTTGCAACCCCAATGGACTATAGCCTGCCAAGCTCTTCTGTCCATGGAATTTCCCAGGCAAGAATTCTGGAGTGGGTTGCCATTTCCTTTACCAGAGGATCTTCCCATCCCAGGGACGGAACCTGCATCTCCTGCATTGGCTGGGAGATTCTTTACCACTGAGCCACCAGAGAAGCACTATTCCAATATAAAATAAAAATTAAAAATGAATAAATAAAGATTGAACTTCAAGAAATCTATTCCAACCATCACATCAACACCTTATTTAGAAATAAGAAGACCTACTGTATGGTACAGGGAGCTATACTGTATTTTGAGCTATAGAGTATTTTGTCATAACATATAAGGGAAAAGAATCTGAAAAAGAATATACATATATATACGTGTGTGTGTATAACTGAATTACTGTACTGTATACCTGAAACTAATATGAGCCTTACAAATAGCTGAGAAAAGAAGAGAAGTGAAGGCAAAGGAGAAAAGGAAAGACATATCCATCTGAATGCAGAGTTCCAAAGAATAGCAAGGAGAGATGAGAAAGCTTTCTGAAGTGAACAATGCAAAGAAATAGAGGAAAACAACAGAATAAGAAAGATGAGATCTCTTCAAGAAAATTAGAGATACCAAGGGAATATTTCATGCTAGGATGGGCACAATAAAGGACAGAAACACATGGACCTAACCGAAGCAAAAGATATTAAGAAGAGGTGGCAGGAATACACAGAAGAACTGTACAAAAAAGGTCTTAATGACCTGGATAGCCACGATGGTGTGGTCACTCATCTAGAAGCAGATATCCTGAAACCTGGAGTAAGATATCCTGAAACCTGGTTCCTAAGTGGGCCTTGGGAACCATTACTACAGACAAAGCTAGTGAAGGTGATGGAATTTCAGCTGAGCTATTTCAAATCCTAAAAGATGATGCTGTTAAAGTGCTGCACTCAATATGCCAGCCAGCAAATTTGGAAAACTCAGCAGTGGCCACAGGACTGAGGCCACTCAGTGTTGGTTCTCAATCCAATCTCAAAGAAGGGAAATGCCAAAGAATGTTCAAACTACTGCACAGTTGCACTCATTTCACATGCTAGTGAGGCTTCAACAATATGTGAACTGAGAACTTCCAGATGTACAAGCTGGATTTAGAAAAGGCAGAGGAGCCAGAGATCAAATTGCACCATCCACTGGGGCACAGAAAAACCAAGAGAATTCCAGAAAAACATCGACTTCTGCTTCATTGACTATGCTAAAGCCTTTGACTGTGTGGATCACAAAACTGAATAATTCTTAAAAAGATGGGAATACCAGAACACCTTAGCTGCCTCCTGAGAAACCTCTATGCAGGTCAAGAAGCAACAGTTAGAACCAGACATGAAACAAGGGACTGGTTCAAAACTGGGAAGGCAGTACGTCAAGGCTGTATATTGTCACCCTGATTATTTAGCTTATACACAGAGTACATCATGCGAAATGCCAGGCTGGATAAAGCACAAGCTGGAATTAAGACTGAAGGTAGAAATATCAATAATCTCAAATATGCAGATAACACTACCCTAATGCAAGAAAGCAAAGAGGAGCCTCTTGATGAAGCTAAAAGAGGAGAGTGAGAAAGCTGGCTTAGAACCCAACATTCAGAAAACAAAGATCATGGCATCCAGTCCCATCACTTCATGGCAAATAGATGGCAAAACAGTGGAAACAGTGACAGACTTTATTTTCTTGGGTTCCAAAATCACTGTGGACAATGAAACTAAAAGATGCTTGCTCCTTGGAAAGAAAGCTATACAAACCTAGACAGTGTATTAAAAAGCAGAACCATCACTTGGCCAAAAAGGTTTGTATACTCAAAGGTATAGTCTTTCCAGTAGTCATGTACAAATGTGAGAGTTGGCGGCCCATAAAGGCTGAGTGCTTAAGAATGAATGTTTTTGAACTGTGGGGTTGGAGAATACTCTTGACAGTCCCTTGGACAGCAAGGAGATAAAGCCAGTGAATCTTAAAGGAAATCAATCCTGCATACTCCACTGGAGTATGCATATCCCACTGGAAGGACTAATGCTGAAGCTGAAGCTCCAACACTTTGGCCACCAGATATGAAGAGCTGACTCATTAGAAAAGACCCTGATACTGGGAAAGACTGAAGGCAGGAGAAGAAGGGGTGACAGAGAATGAGACGGTTGGATGGCATCACCAATTCAATGGACATGAGCTTGAGCAAACTCCGGGAGACAGTGAAGGATAGGGAAGCCTGCTGGCATGCTGCAGTCCATGGGGTCACAGAGTCAGACCATACTGAGTGACTGAACCTCAACAAAATCAACTAAACTTCAGTAAAATAAAAAAAAAACAAAACAGAAGTGAGAGACATCTATGGTTGTCAGCAGGTGGTGAGCTCTTACATGAACACAGCTGATCTCAAACATGTGGAGTTTGAGACTGTGGATCTCAGTTTCAAAACACAGATTTTGTAGGGAGAGACCTAAATCTCCTCCACCACAAGTCAAATAAAATAGGCAATTTTAAAAAGGGATTGGCAAAGGTGTTGTTAGAAGAAAGAGAGAGACTTCTTGTATCTTTCTTCAGACTCTACTTATTTATGATGAACATCTCAGAAGTGAACATTACTGACCATCTCCCTTGAGCAAGAAGTCACCACCCTTGAGTGTCTGTGCCATTGGGCTCTCATGCCCACTCGATCTGAATCCTCCATCCCTCTTGCTTTTGCTCAGCTTTCTGCTGTGGGCCTGGGCCTCCAGCTTTAGTTTGGACCTGGCTCTGGTGTGGCTCCTGGCTGCTGTCTCTGGGTGTCTCTTATCTCCATGCACTGCAGATCACACCCAGCATTCCAGCCCAAATTGGAGCCATTCCCTGCCTCTGAGTTGGATGCTTGTTTCTTATTTACTACTTTTCAAAACTGTACTGTGTCTCCTAGGAAGCTTTCTAGTTAGATGAGTCCTCTCTCACTGTCCCTTGAATCTCTACACTATTTAGTAGATGTTTCCAGTGACAGGTATGGCCAGCCTCAATTCATTGCTAATGGTGGGCATGTTATCAGCCTCCCCTTTCAACTTAACTGTAAGATTTTTTTTTCCCTCCAGCTGTGACATCTTGCATATAGCAGGAATTAAAAATATTTAGTGAAATAAATGATATCAGATTAGCAGTAATTCTGACCTTGTATTTGTTGTTTACTCTTTGCCGCTCCTCATAAATGTCTTTTTTTAATTTAAAGGACATATGATCCTTACCGAGGTGCACCTGCCTGGGGAGGAAAAAAAAAAAAATTTCCAGAACCCATCAGAATACTACAATCTATTTCAGGATGGAGCATCTCAGTTGAACTGCAGAGCTGATGCAGGAGAGCACACCAAAGAAGAGAGAAGTTGCAGATGCCAGCAACACAAGTAGGGTGAACAACATGCTCCCCACAGGGAAGCTTGTCTTCCAGTGACACATGCTAAAATATTTATAAATAAAGAGACCCGAACATTCAATCTCATTCATCATTCAGTTCAGTTCAGTCACTCAGTTGTGTCCGATTCTTTGTGACCCCATGAATTGCAGCACACCAGGCCTCCCTGTCCATCACCAACTCCCGGAGCCTACCCAAACTCATGTCCATTGAGTCAGTGATGCCATCCAGCCATCTCATCCTCTGTCATCCCCTTCCCTTCCTGTCCCCAATCCTTCCCAGCATCAGGGTCTTTTCCAGTGAGTCAACTCTTTGGATGAGGTGGCCAAAATATTGGGGTTTCAGCTTCAACATCAGTCCTTCCAATGAACATCCAGGACTGATCTCCTTTAGGATGGACTGGTTGGATCTCCTTGCAGTCCAAGGGACTCGCAAGAATCTTCTCCAACACCACAGCTCAAAAGCATCAATTCTTCGGCGCTCAGCTTTCTTCACAGTCCAACTCTCATATCCATACATGACCACTGGAAAAACCATAGCCTAGACTAGACGGACCTTTGTTGGCAAAGTAATGTCTCTGCTTTTGAATATACTATCTAGGTTGGTCATAACTTTCCTTCCAAGGAGTAAGCGTCAAAATGCAAATCAGAGCCACAGTGATGGACTATGTCATACCTACTTGGATGGCTATGATAATTGACAAAGATGATGACAGCAATCATAACAAAGGAAAATAACAGGAATTCCCAAGGATGTGGAGAAACTGGAATGTAAAATGGTGTAGTCATGTAGAACACAGCTTGACTATTCTCAAAAAGTTACACGTGCATTATCTTGAGACCCAGTAATTCCTCTCCTATGTATATACCCGAGAGCACTGAAAAGGTAAGTTCACACAAAAACTTGTATATAAACGTTCACAGCAGCATTATTTCAAATAGCCCCAAACTGGAAACCTCCCAAATGTCCACCAACTGATGAATAAACACAGTGTAGAATGTTGATAAAACAAAACCTTATTCCCCGTAAAGATAAACGAAGTAGTGATAGATGCTGTGACATGGATGAACGTTGAAAACGTGTTTAGTGAACAAAGTGAAAGTGTTAGTGGCCCAGTCGTGTCCAACTCTTTGTGGCCCTTTGGACTATAGCTTGCCAGGCTCCTCTGTCCATGGAATTCTCCAGGAAAGAAGACTGGAGTGGGTAGCCATTCTCTCCTCCAGGGAATCTTTCTGATCCAGGCCTTGAATCTGGGTCTCCTGCATTACAGGCAGATTCCTTACTGCTTAAGCCACCAGGGAAGCCCAGTGAAGAAGCCAGTTACTAAAGGTCACATATTATATGACTACATTCATATGAAATGTCCAGAAGGGGCAATACCAGAGACAAACACTGGTTGAGCGGTTGCCAGGGGTAGGGGAAACAGGAGGATTGGGGCATGAGTGCTTCATGCTTACAGGATTCTTTTTGGCAGGGACGTAAAAGTTCTGGAACTAAGTACTGATGGTTGTACAACACTGTGAACATACTAAGAACTTCCGGGGTTGTACACATTAAAATGATGAAAATGGTTCATTTCAGGTGATGTGAATTTCATCCCACTTTAAAAAATACTCTGGGGAACTTCGCTGGTGTTAACAGTGGATAGTAGTCCACTTGCCAATAGGGGGGCATGTGAGTTCAATCCCTGGTCTGGGAGGATTCCACATGCTGTGGAGCAACAAAGCTCGTGCGCCACAACCACTGAGCCAGCACTCTAGAGCCCGTGAACCACGACTACTGAGCCCATGCACAACAACCACTGAAGCCCATGGACCTGGAGCCTGTGCTCCACAACCGGAGAAGCCACTGCAGTGAGAAGCCAGTGCACCACAACTCTTCACAACTAGAGAAAACCCGCAGGCAGTGATGACCAAAATAATAATAATAATAATTTAAAAACCAATTAATTGGAAAAAACAAACAAACAAACAACCTCTCGTATGTAAGGTACCCACTGTGGAGTCTGAAACACGTTCAAAGTATATAGTAGTGGAATTCCCTGGTGGTGGTTAGGTCCCGGCACTTTCACTGCCAAGGGCCCAAGTTCAGTCCCTGGTCAGGGAAATAAGATCTCACAGGCTGAGTGCCAAAAAAAAAAAAAGTATATAGTAAACGTTCTGGAGAATTTTTTTAAAGGAGACTAAAGAGACAATGGCAAAGCCTTTGACTGTGTGGATCACAATAAACTGTGGAAAATTCTGAAAGAGATGGGAATACCAGACTACCTGACCTGCCTCTTCAGAAACCTGGATGCAGGTCAGGAAGCAAGAGTTAGAACTGGACATGGAACAACAGACTGGTTCCAAATAGGAAAAGGAGTACGTCAAGGCTGTATATTGTCACCCTGCTTATTTAACTTCTATGCAGAGTACATCATGAGAAATGCTGGACTGGAAGAAACACAAGCTGGAATCAAGATTGCCGGGAGAAATATCAATCACCTCAGATATGCAGATGACACCACCCTTATGGCAGAAAGTGAAGAGGAACTAAAATGCCTTTTGAGGAAAGTGGAAGAGGAGAGTGAAAAAGTTGGCCTAAAGCTCAACATTCAGGAAACGAAGATCATGGCATCAGGTCCCATCACTTCATGGGAAATAGAGGGGGAAACAGTGGAAACAGTGTCAGACTTTATTTTGGGGGGCTCCAAAATCACTGCAGCTGGTGATTGCAGCCATGAAATTAAAAGATGCTTACTCCTTGGAAGGAAAGTTATGACCAACCTAGATAGCATATTCAAAAGCAGAGACATTACTTTGCCGACTAAGGTCTGTCTAGTCAAGGCTATGGTTTTTCCAGTGGTCATGTATGGATGTGAGAATTGGACTGTGAAGAAGGCTGAGCACCAAAGAATTGATGCTTTTGAACTGTGGTGTTGGAGAAGACTCTTCAGAGTCCCTTGGACTGCAAGGAGATCCAACCAGTCCATTCTAAAGGAGATCAGTCCTGGGTGTTCTTTGGAAGGAATGATGTTAAAGCTGAAACTCCAGTACTTTGGCCACCTCATGCGAAGAGTTGACTCATTGGAAAAGACCCTGATGCTGGGAGGGATTGGGGGCAGGAGGAGAAGGGGACGACAGAGGATGAGATGGCTGGATGGCATCACCAACTCGATGGACGTGAGTTTGAGTGAACTCTGGGAGTTGGTGATGGACAGGGAGGCCTGGCGTGCTGCAATTCATGGGGTCGCAAAGAGTTGGACATGACTGAGTAACTGAGCGACTGAACTGAATTGAACTGAACTGAAAGAGATACAAACCGTATGATCTTTGATTGGATCTTGGGTTCCCCTTTTCAAAAACCAAAACATCCCTGGTATAGAAGCATTATGGGGACATCCCTGGTATAGAAGCATTATGGGGACATCCCTGGTATAGAAGCATTATGGGGACAACTGGGTAAATTTGCATATAGGCTGATGATTTAATGTTATATCAATGTTAAAGTTCTCAGAAGTAATTATGGTGATACTGGAGAATGTCCTTGTTCTTAGGAGCTAAAGCCTTTAGAGGTGAGGCCTCATGGTTACTGGTACCTGCACTCACTTCCAAATGGCTCAGGGAGATGAAAGGAGTGTGTGTGAGTGTGCGTTTGCACTTGTGTGCGAGGCACAGTGCTAACTACTGATGACCATACATCAGTGTGTGTGGGTCTCACTGGATGGTTTAAAATCTTTCAGCAAAAAGTTGGGAGAAAATATTAAGTGAATAATACATGATCAAAACTGAATTTAGGATATGATTTCAAGCCTGTTACAAAGCAGCACAGGAGGAAGGAAAAACACCAGGGTTAACAGTGGTCACCGCATTACAGTGATTCTTTTTCATTTTCTACACTTAAAAAATGTTTTCAAGTTTTTTTTACAGTGATAACATGTCCTTTTATTTTTTTACAATAGGGATAGAGTTTTTTCTCAAATGGTGCTGGGTAACCTGGCATACTCTCCATTCAACTAAGGCCAGACCCTGAGTACAGACTCACACAAGATTCTGTGAATTCACAGAGGGGGTTGTTTCTCATGAGAGGTGGCAGGGTGCAAACATCTGGGCTGGCCCCAGAGCACGCAGTGAGTTCTCTGTCTGGGCAGTAAGGAAGCAGGGCCGTGACAGGGTGACCACCTAACCAAACTTTCCAGGAGTCTCTTTTTGAACTCAGTTTTAGAGTTTCCACAGTTACTTCAGTTGAGTCTGTACATGTAGATATGTCTTGTGTGGTCTGGTAAAAACCTGCATCTGAATTTGAAAACCTTCACTAGGAGCCTCTCCCACCCCACCTGCACTGCCAGGCTCCCCAGATGGCCCTTGCAGCTCACAGCCCAGGGCACAGGGGGCTTGGGTGGGGTGAGAGATAGTCGGGCAAGATTCAGGGCGCCTGAGTCACCCCAGGGAGGGGGTGTCCTGGCGTGAGGGGGGGTGCACTTTGGTTCTGTGCTGGTCATACTTGGGAAAGAGCATGGTGTGGTCACATTGATTTACTCCTGATAGAAACTTCACTCTGAAACAAAGTCCATTAAAGGGGAGAAAATAATCCAATGTTTCAAAGGGCATAAAAAGTTACTACATTCATTCATTCATTGTGTTTCATGGATAAAAAGCCATTTACCAAAAACACCATCACTTGATGCAAATAATCATGGGACACTTACCACTTCAGGTGGTTTTCAATCTCTTCACAAGTGTCCTGTCTGACTTTCTGTTCAAAGAGTGCTTCTTTCATTTGTCTTGTTTTTGAAATCTCAGTGCCTTGGTCCAAAACTGAGGGCAGGAGCAAACAATGATTATACCAATAATCAAATCAGAATCACTGGCTGGGAGAAAAACATTTCTAACGGCAAAATGTAACAGGGCTCTAATTGAGTTTTGTTGCTGCTGCTCATAAGCAGTAAATATGAGAAGCAATAACTCCTTTAGATTCTGCCCAGAGCTGATTTATGATGGATTCATTGCTTACCTTCTCTCAATTCTTTAATCTTTAATTTTCCTGGTTCTTGGTTTAAAACAGTTGCCACAGCAAACGGATTCAATAAATCTACTGGAAATCTCAAGTTGTGATATTCGATTTCCTGAGACCAAATCAGGAGAGAAAAGTCACTCTTTGGCCTCTCTGTTGTTCTTTCTGTTGTGGTTACCATAATGCCCACTTTACCTTAATCTTCGGAGGCTTTGCCTTTGCTGGCAATTGGGGAAAAGGTACACGTGTCATTGCCTTTTCTGGAGGAACAACTACTTTCTTAGAAAGAGTATTTACTCTTTTAAATTCTTCCAACCTAGAGTTGAAAACAGATATTAAATTAGTATTTAATGCAACAACACAAGGCTCCGAATTTTAGTTCTTTCCAATAATATCAAGACTTATAGTCCATTAAATACTATATCTAAACTATGATATTTTAGCTGTCATGTACGGATGTGAGAGTTGGAACAAAGAAGGCTGATTGCCAAAGAACTGATGCTTTTGATCTGTGGTGTTGGAGAAGACTCTTGAGAGTCCTTTGGACAGCAAGGAGATCAAACCAGCCAATCCTAAAGGAAATAAACCCTGAATATTCATTGGAAGGACTGATGCTGAAGTTGAAGCTCCAATGCTTTGGACACACCTGATGTGAAGAGCCAGCTCATTGGAAAAGACCCTGGTGCTGGGAAAGATGAAAACTTCAAGGGAAGGGGGCATCAGAGGATGAGATGGTTAGATAGCATCACTGATTCAATAGACATGAATTTGAGCAAACTCTGGGAGATAGTGGAGGATAGAAGAACCTGGCTTGCTATAGTTCATAGGGTCACAAAGAGTTGGAGACAACTTAGTGACTGAAAAATGACAACAAAACTCAAAATCAACTTGGGTGCTAAAACAGTGGTTTATGAAAATAAATACAAGGTCAGGGTGGCAGAGCATAATCATAAATAAACAGTGGGGCAATGGCTATTGTCCTTACATTCTCAAAGAACATAGTAAGTGGAAGATAGGACGTGCTGAAAAATGCTCCTGGCATCCAGCATAATTCATTCCTAGGCTATTGGTTTTCCATGGCTAAATTTATTTACCACACTTAAAAAACTCTTACATTGATTTATGTATAAAAGAATAACTATGTTGTTTGTAACAAAATGTTTTTAAAAAGTGATTCATAATATTGTAAAAATGACTATACTACGCAAAGCAATCTAGAGATTCAGTACAATCCCTATCAAATTACCAATGGCATTCTTCACAGAACTAAAACAAAAAATTTCACAGGTTTTATGGAAACACAAAAGATCCTAAATAGCCAAAGCAATCTTAAGAAAGAAAAATGGAGTTGGAGGAATCAAACTCCCTGACTTCAGACTATACTACAAAGCTACAGTCATCAAAACAGTATGGTACTTACATTAAAACAGAAATACAGAACAATGGAATAAGATAGAAAGCCCAGAGATAAACCCACACACCTATAAGCAACTTATCTTTGACAAAGGAGGCAAGAGTATACAATGGAGAAAAGATAATCTCTTCAATAAGTGGTGCTGGGAAAACTGGACAGCTACATGTAAAAGACTGAAATTAGAACACTTCCTAACACCATAACAAAAATAAACTCAAAATGGATGAAAGACATAAAGGTAAAGCCAGCAACTATAAACTTCTTAGAGGAAAATATAGGCAGAACATTTTTTGACATATATCACAGCAAGATCCTCCTTGACCCACCTCCTAGAGTAATGGAAATAAAAAGAAAAATAAACAAATGGGACCTAATTAAACTTACAAGTTTTTGCACAGCAAAGAAAACTACAAACAAGATGAAAAGATGACACTCACAATGGGAGAAAATAATTGCAAATGAAGCAACTGACAAAGAATTAGTCTTCAAAATACACAACCTGTTGCAGCTCATGCACCCCTCTCTCTCTCTCTCTCTCTCTCTCTCTCTCTCTCTCTCTCTCTATATATATATATATATATATATATATATATATATATAAACTCAATCAAAAAAGGGGCAGAAGACTTAAACAGACTTTGCTCCAAAGAAGACATACAGATGGCCAATAAACAGATGGAAAAAATTCTCAGTATCACTCATTATTAGAGAAATGTGGATCAGAACTACAGTGAGGTATTATCTCACACTAGTCAGAATGGCCATCACCAAAAAATCGACAAACAATAAACGCTGGAGAGGGTGTGGAGAAAAGAGAACCCTCTTGCACTGTTGGTAGGGATATAAATTGATATAGCCACTTTGAAGAACAGTATGGAGATTCCTTAAAAAAAAACTAGAAATAAATCTACCATATGACCCAGCAATCCCACTACTGGGCATATACCCTGAGAAAACCATAATTCAAAAAACACATGTACCCCAGTGTTCATTGTAGCACTATTTACAATAGCCAGGACATGGCAGCAACCTAGATGTCCACCAACAGATGAATGGATAAATAAGCTGTGGTACTATATACAGTGGAATATTACTCAGCCATAAGAAGGAGCAAATTTTTAGGGAGGTGGATACAGAGTGAAGTCAGTCAGGAAGAGAAAAACAAATATGGAATATGAACGCATATATATGAAACCTAGAAAAATGGTACTGATTAACCTATTTGCAGGGCAGGAATAGAGATGCAGATATAGAGAAGAGACTTGTGGCTACAGTGGGCGAAGGAGAGGGTGGGATGAATTGAAAGAGTACTACTGAAACATATTTACCATATGTAAAACAGATTACCATATGTAAAATAGATACCATATATAAAATAGATACCATATGTAAAATAGTGTGAAGTTGCTGTATAACACAGGGAGCTCAACACAGTGCTCTGTGACAACCTAGAGGGGTGGGATGGGATGTGGGGGTGGCAGGGAGGTTCAAGAGGGAGAGGACATATGTATACTTATGGTTGATTCATGCTGTTGTACAGCAGAAAGCAACACAGCACTGTAAAGCAATTATCCTCCAATTTAAAAAAAGTGACTCAGGCTAATGTTTGAGATCTTTTCTATACATGAAAACTTCTTTGAACATGGATAGGTATATAGACAGGGCTGCTTCCATGTCTGCAGAAGCTGTTTATTTGTCATGAGGGGTAGTAGAACCACGCTATGTTCATAAATGCTGCCCATGAAAGCATTTCCTCAAGCACAAGTTTGGTGGGATGACACCTGTCGGTGACACTTGGGAGAGAAGATGAGAAATTGCTGCCATTTAGGCATTCTGACACTCTGTTTGCTTTGGTTGAGCACCTACTGATCCGGCTGTCTTGTATAACACAGGTTATATGCCTGCAATCCCAAATTCAATAAGGCCAGTGTAAGAGTTCTGAAAGGTCCCAGGAATAGGAGAACCTGTCCCTGGGTGGGAGTGATGCATACTGATGGACGCACTGTGAGGTGCAAGGGTGAGATGCTTGGTTAGGGATGAGCTGTGGCCTGGTGTTCGCATCTCAACAGAGCAGAGCTCTGACACCACCTCTGCCATAAACATTTGGGAAACAACCTAGAATATTTGAGGATGACAAAAAAAACCCAGTCTCCTTGAGATGGAACCTTCTACACTGTTAATGGGAATGTAAGTTGGTGCAGTTATTATGGAGAACAGCATGGAGGTTCCTTAAAAAACTAAAACTAGAGCTACCATATGATCCTGCAATTCCTCTCCTGGGCATGTATCCAGAGAAAACCGAAATTCTAAAGATACACGCACCCCTATGTTCATAGCAACACATTTACAATAGCCAGGACAATAGCCAGAGACAACCTAAATGCCCATCAGCAGATGAATGGACAAAGAAGATGCGGTGCATATATACAATGGAATACTATTCAGCCACAAAATGAGCAGAATAATACCCAACAACATGCATGGACCTAGAGGTTACCATACTAAGTGAAGTAAGTCAGAAAGAGAAAGACAAATACCATAAGATATCACTTATATGTGTGGAATCTAAAATATGACACAAACGAACTTATCTACAAAATAGACTCACAGGCAAAGAGGACAGACTTCTGGGTGCCAAGGAGGAGAAGGATGGGGGAGGGAAGTATTAGGAGTCTGGGATTCACAGACGCAAACTAGTATATACAGGATGGGTGAACAACAAGGTCCTACTGTATAGCACAGGGAACTGTATTCAACATCCTGTGATAAACCATATGGAAAAGAATATGAATAAGAATATATATACATGTGTGTATATGTATATATGCGTGTAACAGTCACATTGCTGAACAGCAGAAGTTAACACAACAGTGTTAAGTCAATTGCACTTCAATCAGAAAAAAAAAAAAACAGTCTCTTTAAGAAGTCTAACTGCTAGTGTTGACGATGGAAATGAAGGGATATGAGAAAGCGAGAAACCAAGAATTACATGGACTTGGCAGTGCCAATCGGATGTGAGTTCATCACACATCCAACTCTGAAGCAAAAAAAAAACACCTGTGAAATCTTCAGAGAACACTGCAGCTGGATCATTTTTCCCCTTCCTGGTGGAACATCTGTGTTCCAGCACTACCTGAAGCCCGGGGAGACAGGCAGGTCTTGAGACATGGTCCTTGAAAACGCCAAGAGTGTTCTAGATCAGATATTAAACTCCAGATGGGAAAGCAAATCATAGTTTAAAGAAGGCGTGCATCTGTTCCTGCTTGGAGCTCCTGCCATGCAATGCGCCACTGTGTTTAAGAATGTGTCTATGGAGGGGTAGACATGTCAAAGTCCCACTCAAGTGACGCCTCTGAGGAGGTCATCTCTGTGTTGTGGTGCATGTTGTGAGCTGCAAACAGCATTCTTCTCAGTCAGTTAACTGACACCAGGAAAAGGAGGACTGTTTTTCTTTTATGTCCAATGTTACCTCTTTATTGGCTGAACTACTTTAGTTTTACTACAGGAACTTGCAAGATTTGGGTTCAGCAGGTCACACTAATATTCTATAGCTGATTCAAGCTGCTTTGGCTTCTGAGAAAGAAAATAATAATATAAATATATAATAAATCATGGAGTTCTTATTTTGATAGTAGGTTGTTATTCCACTTTTAATATGTCTAATGATGTTAATCTGTGATGTGAATGTATGTGTGAAGGGGAGAGGAGGAAAATCAACCTTTGCCTTCATCATTTTCAAAATATTTATAAGGATTTTTCAAGATTAGGATTTATACTGTGAAATTTTTTCCTTTTCACTTCTATAAACATAATGCAAGTTAGAAAACACCTTATTAACTAGATATACTTGGATATAAAAATACAAGCTCACATTCACTGGAAATGGAAGTTCAGGGCTAACTGTTATAGTTAAACCCATGGGTTTAAAACTTAAAAATGGGTTTAAAACTTAAACCCATTTCACATTTTTACTCTGACCCGAATGCTGAGGGTGCTTTAAGAAAATCTCCCACCCAGCATGTTTCCATTTCTGCCTTATGTTAAAGGCATTTGTTACACTTGACTTATTTCGGCTCCTGTCTTCAGCATCTTTAGAGTGTGGACCGTTTCCCGTGGGGCTTTGCAGTGGACACTGCACAGGGCAGGCACTCCACTCATTATAATATTATATTGAAACTTAGAATATAGCTATGTGGTTCTGGCATTATGACTTGAATTTTTGAACAGACACTAATACACACATGTGGCCAACAATTCAAACAGTGCAGTGATAGCAATCAGTGAAAGAAAGTATCCTCTCCAAAATCTCTTTTCTCAGTCAACTCTTCTCTCTCTTGGCAGAAGCAACTATTGCTACAAGCACAGAGATATTCTCTGTATCACTGTTATATATTAAAGGGTATTTTATGAAGGTTCACCATTTAAGTAAGTTTCAAAATTGAGACAGAATTGGCATGTAACTGTATATTAGTTCCAGGCATATTAAGTAAGGCTTTGATGGCATTCCGCTACAAGAAAGAAACAATGGAATGGATGAAAGGAAGAATCGGGGTTTGGAGGATAAACAGAAGTCTCCCCAGGCAGCCGTACTTTAAAGCCACGTTGGGGTAGCATGTCCCGGTGAAGACACACTCGTACGGTTGAGAGTTGAACTGTGAAACCCACAGCTGCATTTTTATCTGTGCCATCCCATACTGAAACGGGGTAAACTTCACTGTCACATTCGTCTTCCCATTCGCCGGGATTATTCCTGGGAGGAAAGACATGAGAAAACGTGATGCTTTTTCTTCCTGCTAAGTCCAAGCAAAGAGGCTGACTCTCACACACATATGTATTCTTCCCATGGGAAGCACAAGTATTTCTACTATCATTGTATAGTCTTTTCATTAAATACACGTGAATCAACTTCTGCATGTTCACACTGATCTTACTTACCAACTACTACCTTAATCCTTTTTACTCATAACTTGATTGTGCCAGTTATATAAACATATACTATGAGTCAGCGTTACTGAGTCAGAAGTGAATTCCCAGGACCATAACCTTTAAGTCATTATTAATAATTCCCGGATATCAATGTTCATGCTGTGAGCCACAAGGAAAATGAAGGAACACACGTAAAAGTTTGTGCCCAAATAATTTGGTTCCCTATATTTTTGTGTAATTTGATTCTCTCATTTTATTTCTTCAGGATAGACAACAGTTCTCTCCAAAGGCAAATGTCACATGATGCTTATTTCTCCTTTGTGTCTCTGGTGCCAACAGGGCTTGGAACGCAATTAAGTTCTCAACAAACATGGAAAGGAAAATAAAAGGCAAGGAGGAAAGAAGGATCAATATGCTAGGTGTGAGAAAGGCTACCATTTCTGACTTCCACTGAAGGCTTTCTGGTTTGCTCTCTAGGTGAGGTGGACTCCTCTGGTTCCCACAGAGGCCTTGCCCGGCAACCCCGCTCCTTCCCATCTAGGGTCCCTCTGAATCTTGGACCACCCTCTGCCTTGCTCTCTATGCCTACCCCACAGCCCTTTCATTTAGCCATCCAGACATTCACCGAGCACCTACTAGGTGCCACGCACTGTTTTAGGCACTTGAGACACAATAGTAAACAAAGCAAAGTCCCAGGGGACTTCCCTGGTGATCCAGTGATTAAGGCTCTGCCTGCCAATGCAAGGGGTGCAGGATCTATCCCTAGCCAGGGAACGAAGACCACACAAGCCATATGGCACAGCCCGAACACACACATACACACACACACACACACACGCACACACAGCCCCAGAGCTCACGGAGTTTATGTGCTGGCCAGGATGGCAAATAAAAAGAAATAAACAAGTGAATATAAACTCTCAAGTCATGTCATGAACACAGGGTAGGCCATGGGGAAGCAAGTGACACCCAAGGAGCTACTGGAGACGTGGTGAACATTAGGTCTCAGGTGAGGAGATGCTGAAGCAGAGGCTTGGATGAGGCGTGGGGCTGCTGCTCCAGTCCCCAGACACTGGCACTCTGGACCCCATGCCTTGGCACTTGCTGTTCCCCAGACTAGAGGCCCTTCCTCCAGATCTTCCTTTAGCTTCCAATCTTCTGGAATCACCTCTGTCATCTGCCTCCCCTAGTTAAGTCTCACAAAAGCAGATACCTGCTTGTTACTGTGTTCCCAGCTCAATAAATAAAACGTCAAAGCCTATGTTAGCCCACAAGTTACAGGAAACTCCTCCTGATGCTCCATCTGCAGAAGCCTCTACCACCCTCCCTCACCGATACCCTGCGGTCCTCAGGTATCACCCGAACTGTCACTCTGAAAAGTTTACCAGTCTCCCAACTAGTCTGCAAGCCCCTAAGGCAGATACCCAGTCCCAGAGCTCTTTTATCTTCTCAGATCCTAAGCGCTGTGCTTCAGAAAAATACATAAAACCCTAAAGACTCCACCAAAACACCTATTATTAATAGAATTAATGGAAGTAAAGTTCCAGGATACAAAATCAATATAGAAAAATCACTTGTGTTTATACATACCAATAACAAACCATGAGAAAGTGAAATGAAAAAACAATTCCATTTCCAACAGCAACAAAAAGAATAAAATGCCTCGAAATAAATTTTTTCCAGTTTTATTGAGAAATAATCAACATACATCTCTGTATAAATTTAAGGTATGAAGCATGATGGTTTGACTTCTGTATTTGTGAAATAATCACAATAGGTTTAATTAGCATCTATCATTCTAAATAGACACAATAAAAAGAAAGCCCAGAAATAAACTCATGCATATATGGTCAATTGGCAACAAAGGATCCTAGAATATACAAAAGGGCAAGGACAATCTCTTCAATAAAGTGTTGGGAGAACTGAACAGCCACATACTAAAGAATAAAACTGAACCACTATCTTACACCACATACAGAAGTAAAATTCAGGAGGGAGGATTAATTTGGAGTTTGAGATTAACAGATACACTCTACATAAAATGGATAAGCAACAAAGACCTACTGTATAGCACAGGGAACTTTACTCAATATCTTGTAATAACAATCTATAAGGGAAAATAATCTAAAAAGTGACTATATTTTGTATATGTATAACTGAGTCACTTTGCTGTACACCTAAAACTAACACAACACTGTAAGTCAACTATATTACAATAAAAAAATTAAAGATTAAAAAAATGATTTCAAAATGGATTAAAGACTTGAATGTAAGAACTGACAATATAATTCCTAGAAGAAAACAAAGAAAAAAGCTCCTTGACATTGGTCTTGACAATGATTTTGGGAATTTGATACCAAAAGCAAAGTTAACAAAAGCAAAAACAAATGAAACTACACCAAGTTCAAAAGCTTCTGCACAACAAAAGAAGACATCAACAAAATGAAAAGACAATCTATGGAATGGAAGGAAATATTTGTAAACCACATATCCAATAAAGCATGAATACCTAAGATACACAAGGATATCATATAACTCAGTAACAAAACACCCAGATAACCCAACTTTTTCAAATGAGCAAAGGACCCAAACAGACACTTTTCCAAAGAAGATATACAAATGTCCAACAGGTACATGTTCAACATCACTAATCATCAGGAAAATGCAAATAAAATGAGATTATGATCTCACACCTGTTAGAATGGCTGTTATCAAAGAGATAACAAATCCTGGCAAGAAGGTAGAAAAAAGGGAACACTTGTGCAGTGCTGGAAATGCAAACTGGTGCAGTCACTATGGAAAACAGTGTGGAGGTTTCCTCAGAACCTAAGGAATTATTGCCGGGAGCCAGCATGCGGAATCCGCCCCCGCCCCCCCCCCCCCCCCCCCCCCCGCCGTGACAAGGTCATGAGGGAGGAAGCTGACATACGCAAGGACGTGATCAGACTTCAGGAGTTCCCCCTGGCATTTCCTGAGCATGTACCCTCAAAACCAAAAATCTGCCGGCCTTTGTACTCTGCTTTTCCACTCTTCTGATATTCTCTGGAAAAAAAGTCAACTCAGGGCTTTAGTCTTCTGCATTTGAAAGGGATGTTTCAGTTAAACCCCCTCTGATAACTCTCTAGCTTGCCTAACAGGTTCCCCCGACCTCTTACAGCTTTCGAATTGCTTACAGCCCCCCAGCCTCGAGAGGCACAAAGCTTAAACCATCTTAAAGATACAGAGCCTCTTCTAAAGAGTTAAAAATCATATTGGTGACGGGTTTTCACTGTTGACTTGATTGCTGCCAGGCCTCCATATTCTTTATCTTTTAGGCACCTGGGAGGATGTTAATCAATGTAAATGGGATATAGAAAAAGATATATAATAGTTTTGATGTTAGCAACACTAGACTTTTGAGTTAATTACTTTTCTTTGTTATATATCACTGCACTCCTCTTGTGTCCTTGCTATGTAAGAATGTAACTTTATTTAGTGCTTTCTGAGAATGGCACCAGACTTTGGGAAGATCAACACAAATAAGTCTTCTGGTTGACAAACCCTTATCAGAAAAAAGGCTGTAAAATGTTAATTGGCCCTTTTGGCCGGAAGATGATGTAAATTACCTAAAACTTGTGTATACAGGTAGGTATGCAGAGAGAAAAGCCTGGTTTTGATTAGAGTCTGGACTGCTAACGCTGCATAACTTTGTGTTACCCATTGATCTCCATGTTTTATCAAAAGTATAAAAGGCCTTCTGAACAATAGAGGCTGGAGCCAATCGCTGGACTGGTTTCCCTCGTGTCTCTCTCTCTCTCTTCCTTTCTCCCTTTCCCTCCCTCTCCTCGTTACTTTAATTTCAGGTTGAATTCCCATCTGGGGCGCGGAGGTTCGGCAAGTCTACTTACTTGCCCTGGCTGTTAAGACCTGCGCTAAAGAGAGCCTAAGGAGAGGCACCATTAGATATTCAAGTGAGCGCCGGTGGCCCAATGTAGATGGTGCAAGTTCCTTGTCTGGAATTTTATTGGTCTTCCAGGTAACCCAAGCTATTCAGCCTTCTTTCTCCACTTAATTTTCCTACTACACTATTTCTTCCTAATCTAATCTTATATTAATAAATAAATAAGTTTTTTCCTCGCCAACGCCGTCCACGCTTCGAATTCCCTGGATCCACCGGGGCTGGACCCTGGCCAATTATCATAAGATCCAGCAACCTCACATCTGGGAATATATGCAAGGGGAATGAAATCATTATTTTGAAGAGATATATGTACTGCCACGTTCACTGCAGCGTTATTCACAATATCCAAGGGAATGAAAATACTCCGTGTCCATTGACAGATGAGAGGATAAAGAAGTGGCATATACATATATATATATAATGCAATATTACTCAGTGTTAAAGAAGACAACATGTATGAACTTGGGTGCCATTATGCTAAGTAAAATAAGCCAAAGACAGATACTACAAGGTATCATTTACATACACATTCAGAAGAAAAAAAGTCCAATTCTGAGAAACAGAGAGTTGAAAAATGGTTACCAGGGGCTGGGCGTGGGGGGGTGGTGGTGGTAAGGAGAATTGGTAAAAGGGCACAAACTTTCAATTATAGAATGAATAAGGTCTGAGGCTTTAACACAAAACTAGGTGACTATACTTGAAATTTGCTGAGAGAGTAGAACTTAAATGTTTCACCAATAAAAAAGGCAGCTCTATGAGGTGATGGACATTAATTAACTCAATGACAGAATCCTTTCACGAAGGGAAACTGGGAAGCAGAAGTCAGTTCAGGTGGAGATTTCATTCTCAGAGGTCCTGAGCATTTTTGGGATCTACATCCTTTGGGGCATGCAAAGACAGATGGTCCATGCCACATGTGAGACAAATTCCTTAGACCCTTCACTAAGATTCTGAGGGCTTGAGTAGATATAATATTCCCATTTTATTTGAACCTGTACTAAAGGTGACTATGAACCATGTCAGTACCAGGAGTTAAAACTAGAATGGATTAACTCCTGATTTCAAGTTTTGACTCGGGGGTGCAATTGACCTGAATATAAATTATAAATTATCTGCATGATATAGATTATCCCAAACTGTGTTTACTCCCACGTTTCTGGTTCTGATTTACATGATCAGATATGTAAAATCGGTTACTGTTACACATTTGAAAATAATACATTCAAATGTGGCTTATTCTCTTTCATAACTTGAGACCTACTTTCCAAGTCATCTTCAATCTGAGAACTGTCAGGAAATTGGCAACTTGAGAATTAATTCTCCTTACCTGATGTTGGCTCCACAGTAAAGGCCTGATGAGGATGAACCACAGTGACATGAAACTCGAAATCCACAGGACAACTGCACCACAAAGGAATCACATGGCTTTTGCTGCAAAAAAGAAGAAAACTATAAAATACTATTTTTCTTTATACCTCTTTTGGTATCAAGGAATACTCAAGTTATGCAATAAACCAAAACCATGAGGAGAGCCAACCCTCACACTCTCATTCCTGCGTGACAGCTAGCTGACAGCACCTTCTGGGTGCTGTGACAGGGGGACGTCTCAGAGAGCCCTGAGCCTATCCTGACGGCAAAGTGGAATGACCCTTTTGCAGTAGTAGTTTTGGGGATACAGTAGATTTCAAATACGGTTTGAAAAATGATGCCAGGAGTATTTTTACTTGGCCTTAAATTCATTATTTGGAAATACTCCAAATATAAATAAAATATTGAAAATAATAAAAGAAAGATCCCTTTATCCACTACCAAGCTCTATAAAATCTTCTGCTTTGGGTAAACCAATGTCTTATTTTAACAGATATGAAACATGCAGAATAGCTGAAGCTCCCTGGCTACCTCTCCCTGGTCCTCTGCTCCTTCTTGCCTCCCCAGGGGTGACCTCTACCTGTATTCACCATCATTCCCACGGACTTTAGAAATATCACCACATATGTATGTACCCATAAAGTGGAGAGTGAAAAAGTTGGCTTAAAGCTCAACATTCAGAAAATGAAGATCATGGCATCAGGTCCCATCACTCCATGGGAAGTAGAGGGGAAACGGTGGAAACAGTGTCAGACTTTATTTTCGGGGGCTCCAAAATCACTGCAGATGGTGACTGCAGCCATGAAATTAAAAGACACTTACTCCTTGGAAGAAAAGTTATGACCAACCTAGATAGTATATTCAAAAGCAGAGACATTACTTTGCTGACTAAGGTCCATCTAGTCAAGGCTATGGTTTTTCCAGTGGTCCTGTATGGATGTGAGAGATGGACTGTGAAGAAGGCTGAGCACCAAAGAATTGATGCTTTTGAACTGTAGTGTTGGAGAAGACTCTTGAGAGTCCCTTGGACTGCAAGGAGATCCAACCAGTCCATTCTGAAGGAGATCAGCCCTAGGATTTCTTTGGAAGGAATGATGCTAAAGCTGAAACTCCAGTACTCTGGCCACCTCAGGCGAAGAGTTGACTCATTAGAAAAGACTTTGATGCTGGGAGGGATTGGGGGCAGGAGGAGAAGGGGACGACAGAGGATGAGATGGCTGGATGGCATCACCAACTCGATGGACGTGAGTCTGAGTGAACTCCGGGAGTTGGTGATGGACAGGGAGGTCTGGCGTGCTGCGATTCATGGGGTCGCAAAGAGTCGGACACGACTGAGCAACTGAATTGAACTGATACTCTTCTAAAACATGCTGGTTTTGCCCAGCATTATGCTTCTGAAATTGATCCATGATGACACATGAAGTTCTGTTCATTTGTTTTAACCAGCGATAAGTAGTTCGCTGTCTTTCGACATCACCTCTCTCTCTGCTCTCGTGCTGAAAGGTGTATAGGTTGTCTGTGCCTTTTCACTGCTTCAGTGTGGTGATGACAGTCCTTTGGGGGACTCCTTATGAATGTGGACCAGAGCTGCTCTAGCTGGGACTGAGAAATGGAATTACTGGTGAGCAGTAAAGTGAAATTATCAGCTTTGCTAGGTATGGCCTAAGTGCCCTCTGAAGCACTCGAACCAATTTATCCTCCCATGAGCAGCATCTGATTACCAACACAGAATTCTCGGACATTGTAACTTCTCCCAACTTGATGAGGGTGAAATAGTATGTCACTTTATTTTTATTTCTTTGAGGTTGACCCTACTCATTTTACCCATTGGATTTCCTCTTCTATGAATTGCCTGTGTGTATTCTTTGCCCATTTTTCTACTGGATTATTCTATTCTCTTATTAACTTGTAAATTTTAGATATGAATGTTTCAATTACATCTATTGATATAAATTTGAGATAAGGGTCATTATACAGAGTAACCACTTCAGCCAACAGTGAGATGACTACTTCATAGCTTTTTTATTTTTTTAACCAACTCATAAATTCTGTTCTAAATCAGGTTCTACTAGAAGTATCAGTTCATCCATCTTAACTGTATGAGATGTTTTCTAATTCTGAAATACAGGGTACCTAAAAGTCATTACGTTTTTTGGGGCAATTCAACCTAACAGACACTTAGGCCCCACTGAGCATCAGGTATTTTACAGCACTGGGTAGATAAAACTAACATTACAAATTACATGTCTCTCAAGATGATGAATGACACTGCCCGAACCTGGTCCCTGAAGATTAGGTCAGTGACTTACAAGCCACCTGGGCTGTATGGGTCTCCAGTCAGTATCCCCAGGGGTCTGCTCAGAGCTACCCCAGCAGCTGCTCAGGGATCCTCTGCTAAAAGTTGAATGTTTACATTTTCCTGAACTAAAACAAACAAAAACTGGTAGTGCTTTTTATATTTACCCAATCTGTAGCTAACTTCAAAGCTCTGATAATTCCCATAGAAAAGGTGTCAGAGTATTTGTTTAATGATGATTACATGAAGCCAAGTTCCTGATGCATTAATCAGTTGGAAAAACAAACAATTCCTTAAGGGCACAAAATTCCAAGTGGCTTGATTCAGGAGACACAGCAGTGCCAGGAATACACAGGTAGTAGAAAAACTGAACTTGGTTTTCATCGTTGCTATTCACACTACGAATATCAAATTATGTGACTGATTTCCTTCATCATAAATCAAGGGTGATCCACTTTAATTTGGGTCAAGAGAAATTCTGGCAGATAGGAAGCTTAGGTTATTTAGAAGTTTTCCATATGCAAAGAAACAGAATCCCATTAGATTCTGGGGGCCTTAAAAATTCTCAGCTAAATTCCATTGCTAAAATACAATAAAAAGTGACTGGCAGTGAAGAAACATGAATAAATATACATATCCTATGCCTATTAATCCTCAGATGCAAATAGGAGCCTGAATTAGAGTTCTTCTATGATTTATAGAAAGTAGCAAATTAAAATATTAAAGCAGAACTTTCCTGGTGGACCACTGGTTGGGAGTTTGCCTGCCACTGCAGGGGACATAGGTTTGATCCCTGGTCCAGGAGGATTCCATATGCCACGGGGCAGCTGGGTCTGTATGCTGTGGGTGCTGAGTCCCTCGTGTCCAAGAGCTCATACGCCACAAAAGAGATCGCCCTCCCCATCCTCACCACCCATCCCTGCTCTCTGCAATTAGCAGGGGGCCTGCATGCAGTGGCGAGGGCCCAGCACAGCCAAAATAAAAATAATATAAAAAAAATTAAAGCATATAGAAGTTAATACTCTTCAAGTAATGACAACTTTTATCCTTGCTACTTTATTATTTAAACATTTAATCAAATACATTAAGGCTATGTATAAAAATATATTAAGCACTTGAAAAGACTTATGACTTATTTTTAATAAAATCCAACTCAAACTTTTTAAATACCAGTCTTATGATCATGTACAAACTCTGTGCCTATTAGAAGAAGAGAGTACCAATTTCCCTCACAGAAAGTAAATATTATAAAATAATATAAACTCAAATTTCTTTCTTGTCCTTTTTCTAAATAAATGCTAGAACAGGGCCAGACACTGCATTAATTTCCAGTAAATTATATAACATTTGTTTCTACTTTACTCTGATGTTATTTTCATCATTTACCCTAAAATCTAACATTGTGTTAGTTAGGAGTAATCAACGATTTCTTGAGAGAATGTATAATCTTGTGAACTTATTGGGGATAACATAAAAGCAAATTTCCTCTCTAATTAAAAAACCTCCATGTTTAGAGAGTGGACTGAGTGAGCCATCTTGACATAAATAGTACTGGACTCCTTTTCGGAGAATGAAAGTTGACTGATCATGTCACCAAGAGGGACTGCATGGGGCCTTCCTGGAACAGACTCCCCGCCCTGACCCCCATGTCCTCTACCTGCCTCTTCACTGTGGAAAAATTGTGGCCTCCTAGACCTTTCCTGAGTTCCAAAGAGTCAATTTAATCAGAGAATGAGAAAATGGAGAAAGAAAGGAAAACCATCAGGCAAGAAAAAATTCTAATACTTTAGCCATTAGACAAAGTCAAGGACCTTCAGTTCCTCCTCAAGGGCTATAGACAATGTTCTGGGCCACATCCTTTGAGCTGTCTTGTAGATACTGAGATTCCCACCAGGTGGGAGAAGTTACCGGTATGCTACCCACAAGCATGTAGACTCCAGACCGGTTGGAATCAGAAGGTTGATGATGCTGACTCCTGATAACCTCACCATAATCCAATCAGAAGAATGTCCATGAGCTGACCACACACCCCACTACCCTCTTTCCTCACTCTGTCTTTAAAAACCTTTCCCTGAAATCTTTCAAGGAATTCAGGCCTTTTAAGCACTAGGTGTCTAGACTCCTTCCTGGGTGCTTATAATTAACACTGCACTTTCCTTCACCATGATCTGCTGTCATTAGGATGGCTTTGCTGCACACAGGCAAGCAGACCCAAGTATGATTCAGTAACAGTAAAAAGCATGACAAATGCTAACTTATTACAAGATGGTGGATTCAGAGGGCACAATAAATTAATCATCAGCTATTGCATGCTACTTGTAACCATCAAGATAAAGGGAAGCCTCTTCACAGAGACATATATAAAATTTAAACCACAATGTAGACTATGTAATCATGTCAATTTAGCAGGACTTTTCCCTTGTCAATTACTCACTGATACAGGAATCACTTAGAGATCCAAAGCTGTGGACAGCAATGACGTATTTGTATGAGACCCAGTCCTTTTCAAATGTACAGAAGACTCATGAGAAAATTGAATCTGAGTGAGCTCATCGATATTGGGACTTCCCTGGTGGTCCAGTGGTTAAGAATCTGCCTTACAATGCAGTAGACATGGGTTTGATCCCTGGTCGGGGAACTAAGATCCCACATGCTAGGGGACAGCTAAGCCCATATGCTGCAACTGAGCCTGTGGGCCTCAACTACGGAGCCCATGCACTCTGGGGTCCCTGTACCATAACTAGAGAGAAGACTCTGTGCAGCTGAGAACCTGAGTATCTCAACCAAGAGCCAAAGCAGGCAAAAATAAATACACAAATATGAAAACAAACCCATTTTTTTTCATTGAGAGGTGCATCCCCAGTCTCCTTCCCTGGGATCTGGGCTCTCTGGCCACTCAGCTCCTGGAGAGCAGTGGAAATAATGATGCTACATTGCTTTCCTAAGGCCATACCCAGGAGACTGGCATATCTTGATCCTCCTGGGTGCTCACCTTATTGCCAGGTTGGCAGGAAGCACAAGCAGCCTTTGGAGAGACCCATGTGGAGAGAACAAAGGCTACCAGCCCTGCACCCAGCTCAGCCCAGGGAACAGCCAGCATGCGAGTGGACCATCCTGGGAAGTGGATCCCTTGGCTTGGCTAAGCAGCCTCAGCTGACTCTGCACAAAGCAGGGCAACTTTCTCCACCAAGGAGCCTTCAAAATGTAGATCCAGGAGCAAAACAAATGACTGCTGTTACTTTAAGCCACTGCTTCCAGGGTGGTTTGTTACACAGCAGTAAGGAAAAACCAGACCCAGACAGCATTCTCTCTTCCTCACCTCATTTCTCCTTTAGTGAATGACTGCCTTTACCCCATTTCTGGTGGGAATCTTAACTTGGACATTTTAAAGTCTTTTTCTCTTTTCAGTAGTAGCTCTTCACATGTTCCAGCCATGTGCTTGTGCCTCAGCCAACCTGGGAGGTAAGCACTATTATTCAGACCATTTCATAGATAAATAGACTGACCAGTGTAGGGCTATCCAAGGACATACAATTAATAAGAGATGAGGGTGGAATGGTGAGGGTCACAAGATGGCAGAGCAGAAGGACATGCGCTCATCTTCTCCTGTGAGAACTCCAAAATGACAACTTGCTGCTGAACAACCGTTGGACAGGAGGATGTTGGATCACACCAAAAAAAAAAAAAAAAAAAAATCCCCCATGTCCAAGGGCAAAGGAGAAGCCCCAGAAAGACAGTAGGAGGGGCAAAATTGCATTTAGAATCAAACCCCATACCTTCCAGAGACACTTGGAGGGCTCAAACAAAACCTTGTGCACACCAGGAGACCCCACAGAGACTGAGCCAGACCTGCCTTTGAGTGTTTGAGTGTCCCCTGCGGAGGTATGGGTCAGCAGTGGCCTGTCACAGGGGCAGGGGCTCTGGTACAGCAGACCTGATTGTGGCATAAGCCCTCTTAGAGGAGGTCACTATTAACCCCACCATAGAGCCGCCAGAACTTACCCAGGACTAGGGAAACAGACTTTTGGAGGGCCGAAACAAAACCTTATGTGCGCCAGGACCCAGGAGAAAGGAGCAGTGACCCCACAAGAGATTGACACAGACTTGCCTGTTGAGTGTCCAGAAGTCTCCAGCAGAGGCATGGATTGGCAGCGGCCTGCTGCAGGGTAAAAGGGACTGAGTGCAGCAGTGCACAGGACCTTTTCAAGGGGGTCGCCATTATCCGCATTTCTTCCGCCATAGTTTGATCTCAGGTCAAACAACCGGGAAGAAACATAGTCCCGCCCATCAACAGAAAACTGGATTTAAATTTACTGAGCATGGCTCTGCCCATCAGAACCAAGAACCAGTTTCCCCCACAGTCAGTCTCTCCCATCAGGAAGCTTCCATAAGCCTCTTATCCTTATACCTCAGAGGGCAGACAGAATGAAAATCACAATCACAGATAACTGATCACACAGACCACAGCCTTGTCTAACTGAAGAAAACTATAAGCCATGCTGTGTCAGTTCAGTTCAGTTCAGTCACTCTGTCGTGTCCGACTCTTTGCCACCCCATGAACCACAGCACGCCAGGCCTCCTTGTCCATCACCAACTCCTGGAGTCCACCCAAATCCATGTCCTTTGAGTCAGTGATGCCATCCAACCATCTTATCCTCTGTCGTCCCCTTCTCCTCCCGCCCTCAATCTTTCCCAGCATCGAGGTCTTTTCAAATGAGTCAGCTCTTCGCATCAGGTGGTCAAAGTATTGGAGTTTTAGCATCAACATCAGTCCTTCCAATGAACATCCAGGACTGATCTCCTTTAGGATGGACTGGTTGGATCTCCTTGCAGTATAGGGCCACCCAAGACAGATGGGTCATGGTGGAGAGTTCTGACAAAATGTGGTCCACTGGAGAAAGGAATGGCAAACCATTTCAGCACTCTTGCCTTGAGAACCCCATGAACAGTATGAAAAGGCAAAAAGATATGACATTGAAAGATGAACTCCTCAGGCTGTAGGTGCCCAATATGCTATGGGAGAAGAGTGGAGAAACAACTCCAGAGAGAATGAAGAGATGGAGCCAAAGCAAAAACAATGCCCAGTTGTGGATGTGACTGGTGATGGAAGTAAAAGTCCAATGCTGTAAAGAACAATATTGCATAGGAACCTGGAACGTTAGGTCCATGAATCAAGGCAAATTGGAAGTGGGCAAACAGGAGATGGCAAGAGTCAACATCAATATTTTAGGAATCAGTGAACTAAAATGGACTGGAATGGATGAATTTAACTCAGATGACCATTATATCTACTACCGTGGGCAAGAATCCCTTAGAAGAAATGGAGTAGCCTTCATAGTCAACCAAAGGGTCTGAAATGCAGTACTTGGGTGCAGTCTCAAAAACAACAGAATGATCTCTGTTTATTTCCAAGGCAAACCATTCAGTATCACAGTAATCCAAGTCTATGCCCCAACAACTAATGCTGAAGAAGTGAAAGTTGAACGGTTCTATGAAGACCTATAAGACCTTCTAGAATTAACACCCAAAAAAGATATCCTTTTCATTATAGGGGACTGGAATGCAAAAGTAGGAAGTCAAGAGATACCTGGAGTAACAGGCAAGTTTGGCCTTGGAGTATAGAATGAAGCAGGGCAAAGGCTAATAGAGTTTTGCCAAGAGAATGCACTGGTCATAGCAAACACCCTCTTCCAACAACACAAGAGAAGACTCAACAAATGGACATCATCAGATGGCCAACACCAAAATCAGATTCATTATATTCTTTGCAGCCAAAGATGGAGAAGCTCTATGCAGTCAGCAAAAACAAGACTAGAAGCTGACTAGAGCTAAGATCATGAACTCCTTATTGCCTAATTCAGACTTAAATTGAAGAAAGTAGGGAAAACCACTAGACCATTCAGATATGACCTAAATCAAATCCCTTACAATTATACAGTGGAAGTGACAAATAGATTCAAGGGATTAGATCTGATAGATAAAGAGTGCCTGAAGAACTATGGACAGAGGTTTGTAACACTGTATAGGAGGCAGTGATCAAGACCATCCCCAAGAAAAAGAAATGCAAAAAAGCAAAATGGCTGTCTGAGGAGGCCTTACAAATAGCTGTGAAAAGAAGCAAAAAGCAGGGGAGAAAAGGAAAGATATACCCATTTGAATGCAGACTTCCAAAGAATAGCAAGAAAGCCTTCCTCAGTGATCAATGCAATGAAATAGAGGAAAACAATAGAATGGGAAAGACTAGAGATCTCTTCAAGAAAATTAGAGATACCAAGGGAATATTTCATGCAAAGATGGGGATAATAAAGGACAGAAATGGTATGGACCTAACAGTAGCAGAAGATATTAAAAAGAGGTGGCAAGAATACACAGAAGAACTGTACAAAAAAGATCTTCATGACCCAGACAACCATGATTGTGTGATCACTCACCTAGAGCCAGACATTCTGGAATGAGAAGTCAAGTGGGCCTTAGAAAGCATTATGGTGAACAAAGCTGGTGGAGGTGATGGAATTTCACCTGAGCTCTTTCAAATCCTAAAAGATGATGCTATTAAAGTGCTTCACACAATATACCAGCAAATTCGGAAAATTCAGCAGTGGCCACAGGACTGGAAGAGGTCAGTTTTCATTCCAGTCCCAAAGAATCTTCAAACTACCACACAATTGCACTCATCTCACATGCTAGCAAAGTAATGCTCAAAATTCTCTAAGCCAGGCATCAACAGTACATGAACCATGTACCTCCAGATTTCAAGCTAGATTTAGAAAAGGCAGAGGAACCAGAGATCAAATTGCCAACATCTGTTGGATCATCAAAAAAGCAAAAGAGTTCCAAAGAAAACCATCTACTTCTGCTTTATGTACTATGCCAAAGCCTTTGGCTGGGTGGATCACAACAAACTGTGGACAATTCTTAAAGAGATCAGAATACTAGACCACCTTACCTGCCTCCTGAGAAATCTGTATGTATGTCAAGAAGCATCAGTTAGAATGGGACATAGAACAACAGACTGGTTCCAAATTGGGAAAGGAGTACCTCAAGGCTGTATATTGTCACCCTGCTTATTTAACTTACATGCAGAGTACATCATGCAAAATGCCAGGCTGGATGGAGCAGAAGCTGGAATCAAGACTGCTGGAAGAAACAGTAATAACCTCAGATACGCAGATAACACCACCAGTGGCAAAAAATGAAGACAAACTAAAGAGCGTCTTGATGAAAGTGAGTGAGGACAGTGAAAAAATCGGATTAAAACTCAACATTCAGAAAACTAAGATCATGGAATCCAGTCCCATCACTTCATTGCAAATAGATGGGGAAACAATAGAAACAGTGATAGACTATTTTGGGGGGCTCCAAAATCACTGTAGATGGTGACTGCAGCCATGAAATGAAAAGACACTTGCTCCTTGGAAGAAAAACTATGACCAACCTAGACAGCATATTCAAAAGCATAGACATCGCTTTGCCAACAAAGGTCCATCTAGTCAAAGCTATGGTTTTTCCAGTAGCTATGTATGGATGTGAGAGTTGGACTACAAAGAAAGCTGAGGGCCGAAGAATTGATGCTTCTAAACTGTGGTGTTGGAGAAGACTCTTGAGTGTCTCTTGGACTGCAAGGAGATCCAACCAGTCCGTCCTAAAAGAAATCAGTCCTGAATATTCATTGGGAGGAGTGATGCTGATGCTGAAACTCCAATACTTTGGCCACCTGATGTGAATAACTGACTCATGGGGAAAGACTCTGATTCTGGGAAAGATTGAAGGCAGGAGGAGAAGGGGATGACAGAGGATGAGATATTTGGATGGCATCACTGACACAGTGGACATGAGTTTCAGCAAGCTCCTGGAGTTGGACAGAAGCCTGGACAGAGAAGCCTGGCATGCTGCAGTCCACGGGGTCACGACTGACTAACTGGACTGACTGAGGTGGGAATGAAAGCCAGGACCCCAGGACCCGAGCTCTTAATTGCCATGCTATGTCCCTCTCCTCGGTCTCTAACAACCTCAAAAACTAAGCCATCTCACTGTTAACACCTACAGCTTCTTCCCCATTGATTTTCTCTTCAAAACTGATCCCTCTGGGCTTTATTTGCTGAACTTTTTGAAAGGCAAGTTCTTCAATTAGTCCATCATCAAGAAAGGCTTATAAAGTCCCAGGACTTTGTCTCAAATGTTACCAACCTCCCCTCAAGTCCTGCCATGCATGTAGAGAGAAAGGGGTAGGGGTGTCTGGGGACTGGCCATTTAGTTTCCTTCAAGCCTGAGGTGTAAATTGCTGTATTCAGAAGATGACCAACAAAAAATAGAAAGAAATCAGACAAAATAGTTTCTCAATAAGCCAGATCCCCAGATGAATGTGCCACAATTTGAAAAGATATGAAGAATGCAGAGTAAATTACGTTTCTGATTTCAAAGTATGCCCTTGCAATCTCAGATAATTTATGTTCCTGTGAACTTCCATATGCCGCTTATCTCACTTTCAAAGCCACAATTGACTGGGACCAGAAGCACAGTGGACCCAGGATCTTTAATGACATAGTCAAACAAGGACAAACACAAATTTACATAAAGAAATGGTCACTTAACAGGCATCTAATTTTTTTTTTCCTTTACAGAATTACATACCATCCTTACTTTAGACTCAGCTTAGACCAATATTGGGCTTCCCAGGTGGAGCTGGTGGTAAAGAATCCACTTGCCAATGCAGGAGACATAAGAGACACGGGTTCAAACCCTGGGTGGGGAAGATCCCTTGGAGGAGGGAATGACAACCCACTCCAGTATTCTTGCCTGGAGAATCCCATGGACAGAGGAGGCTGGTGGACTACAGTCCATGGGGTTGCAAAGAGTTGGAGATGACTTAAGCACACACACACATAGACCAAGAAGGAGGCAAGGAGTCAGGGAGGTTTGATGCTTTTTCTCTTGCTGGTGTGACTGTCAAGTTCCTTTCTTGCCCCTAGTTCAATTTCTTCCCCAACCCTACTTAGTTCTCCCCACTGGTAAAATTTTACACACATCCCATTAGTTTAGGAAAAGATGGAATTCTGAAAACACTAGGGAACAACCAGAAGTATTATTATATGAGGTCCCCTTGCATACTTGGTTAAGGAAGTTAAGATATTTCTCTGGGGGTGGGGTGGGGAAGGGAACTGAATTTCGAAGAAGTTAGAGGTGACCTGGTGACATGTTACCTGTCATTCACAGAGATAATATGTACCCCATTCATATTTCTAAATACCTTTTTTAGAAAATGTATATACCATAAAATTTACCCATTCCTAAGGGTACAGTTTGGGCTTCCCCTAGTGGCTCAGTGGTAAAGAATCTGCCTGCAAGGTAGAAGACTCAGGTTTGATCCCTCGGTTGGGAAGTTCCCAAGGAGGGCATGGCAACCCACTCCAGTACTCTTGCCTGGAGAATTCCATGGACAGTGGAGCACGCCAGGCTACAGTCCACGGGGTCACACAGAGTTGGCCACGACTGAGGCGACCAAGCAGCAGCAGCAGCGGCACAGTTGAGTGGGACTGGGGACATTCACACTGTTGTACAACCATTACCACCGTCCTTCTCCAGAACTTCTATCACTTGCAAAATTGGAACTCTGTCCCCATTAAACTGCAATCCCATCCCCTAGCCTCTGGTACCCACCCTTCTGCTTTCTGTCTCTAAACATGATGAGTCTGAGTACCTGCTCTGAGTGGAATCACACAGTACAAAAGACCTTCTAAAAACTAAAGGATAACGTCACTTAAACATGAACACAGTAATAGAATTAATACATCGTATAGAAAACAGCATCTACAACTCACTAGAGGTACAGATAATGTGGGGTAAGGAACGAAATTCAGGGCTGCTCATCTTAGGGCAGGTCCCTGGTTGCTAGCTACTCTAAATATTTTGACAAGCATTAAATAATCACATTCTAGGGAATTCTCTGGTGGTCCAGTGCTTACAACTCTGTGCTCTCATAAGACACATGGCATGACCAAAAAAAAAAAATCACACTCTAGAAACCATGCCATCCGCAATATTTACCTTTGCTTCTTCCAGGAGTAGACACTGAAACTCCTTATGCTGTATTCTTAAATGCTAGAGCTGGGAGCTAATCTATGAATAGTTTTCATAACAATATTTTAAAGTTTCTTACTGTTTAGTCCATGATACTAGGTTGGTAGTTTCATATAAGCCATATAATGTATCTATTAAATTTAATGTATTATTCCAAGAATTTATACAAAAACTAGAAAGCCCTAAATAAAAAAAAGTACTCCACCTTTTACCCTGGCCCCTGATACACACATTCCTAAACTGACCATCCGTTGGTGTTGCTCCAATCCTTAGTACCATGCAAACCAAGGGCAATTTTCCAAATCAAATGTGCACAAAATCCAAGGGAGAAAAGCAGAGTAATACAGTTTTTAAGCTAAGCTCTAGTAAGGTCAATACTACTTTCCTAAATTTTGTTTTTCAGCCTTTCAATGACTTTCTCCAGGAGTCAAAAGCCTGGGATTCAACATTTTGTGAGAAACACTTGAAAACAAAACAAAACAAATTGAGGCCTTCCATTGTAAGCTCTTTTTGGGACTTCCCAGGTGATCCAGTGGTTAAGAATCCACCTTCCAATGCAGGGGACATGGGTTCAATCCCTGGTCTAGGAACTAAGACCACACATACCTCAGGGCATCTAAGCCCATGTACCAAGACTGCTGAAGCCTGAGAGCCTGCAGCCTGTGTTCTGCACCGAGAGAAGCCCATGCGCCACTAGAGGGGGCCCCAGGAGACTTCCAGATGAGCCTGTCTATAGTGCACCAACCAACTGGTCAACTGAATCAGCTTGATGCTAGGAGGGTCAGGTGATGCCACATGGACAGGACAACTAGCTAATCGACTGGATTTGCGCCAGATTTCAGCCAGTTGTTCAGTATGAGATAGACACTGCCAGGGAAATTGCAGAGTAAGATGATTTAAGATGAACCTTTCTAGAGTCATGGAAACAGGAAGAGGTAACATTTCAGTACCTCTCATTAGCATGCTTTCATTTACTTATGTGTGCAGGAAGAATAGCACTGTATCTGATCCATAATGCTGTCTAAGATTAGAAACGAAGTGATGGCTGGGGTTACCCAGTTATAGAGCAGTTTCAACATCTGCAGGCGAAAGACAGCTGAAAGGCCTCTGCATCCCATGGTTGGATGTTGGATAGATGTTGGATAGAAACTGTAATGCTACTTTTTGTTATTTACAGAAGCTGTCAAAACACAGTTCACCAAATTTTAAACCACCACAGTTGTTTATAGGTAGTTGGCAAATGTCCATGTGGGATTTTATCTCAGCAAGGAAAATTTACAACTATCAAATCCAGCCCATGAGAACATAGTTGATGAATAGATACAAGTCTGCCTCCTGACCTTTTGGAAAGTGACTGAGGTGCCACCCAATCCTCAGAAAGGCTAGACCCAGACCACACCTGCTTCTCCCCAGAAGCAACCTCAAAGAGAGCAAACTTAGGATATTAAATGAAAATTCTGCAACTTCTGGCAATTTGGTCTAAATTGGTTATATATATATATAAAGAGAACATATATTCTTCTGAATCTACCCTCTGCTAAATTTATGTTTTCCCATCACCTTTGTCCTTCCCCATAATGTGCAGTATTTTTTTTCTTTAGCTATAGAAAGAATTGCTTTACTCTGACATTTAAACACATAAACGTCATTGGAATACAGGCTCCTCTGTCCATGGAATTCTCCAGGCAAGAATACTGGAAATCTTCCTGACCCACGAATTGAACCCAGGTACCCCACACCGCAAGCAGATTCTCCACTGTCTGAGCCAGGGGAGCCCTATATATAAAATAGACAACTAATACGGACCTGCTGTATAGCACAGGAAACTACTCAATACTCTGTAATGGCCCACATGGGAAAAGAACCTAAGAGAGGGTATATGTATACATATGACCGACTCACTTCACTGCACACCTGAGACCAACACAATAAGGCAAATCAACTACACTCCAATACATTTTAAATAAAAATGAATAAATAAACATGTAAATGACATTGGGACCCTCAGACATTGCTGGTAAGAATGAAAAATGGTGCAGTCACTTGAAAAACAGTGTGGCAGCTTCTCAAAATGTTAAACACAGAGTTACTATTACGGCCTAGAAATTCTGTTCCCAGGTATGTAGCCAACAGAAACGAAAACACTTATCTGCATAAAAACAAATACATGTTTATAGCAGCACTATTCAAAGTAGGCAAAAAGTGGAAACAACTCAATGTCCATCAACTGATGAACCGATAATAAAATATGGTTTATCCATATAGTAGGATATCATTTGGCACTAAAAAGGAATGAAGTACTGATGCGTGCTACAAGCTGGATGCAAACTGAAAACATCAGGCTAAGTAAAGAAGTCAGTCACCAAGGACCATAGACATATGATTCCATTTTTAGGGAATGTCCAGAATAAGCACATGTATGGAGACACAAAGTAAATTACAGTTGACGAAAGGCTGTGAAGTTTGAGGGAGAAATGAGAAGGTGGAAGGTTCTTTCTGGGCAATAAAAAGAGCCTAGAATTGTGGTGACGGTTGATACATACTAAAAACCACTGAATTGTATGTTGTAAATTAGTACATTTTGTGATATGCAAATTCTATCTCAATAAAACTTTTTAAAAAATATATACACCAAGAGAGGGTGGGGAGGATACATTAGGAATTTGGGGGTAAGAGAGATACACTACTACATATAAAATAGATAAATGACAAAGATCTACCATACAGCACAAGGAGCTATACTCAGTATTTTATAATAAGCCATATGGGGAAAAATATATAAATATATATATGTACAATTGAATCACTTTCCTATACACCTGAAACTAACATAACAATGTAAATCAACTATGATCCGATAAAAAAGAAACCAATTTAAAATACACACACACACACACACACACACACACACAGATATAAACATGCCAAGAGAAAGAAGCTGTTAGCCCTAGAACCTACAGCTACACCCTGACTCCTCCCTGCCTGCCCCACCCTGGCCTCTCTCCCCAGCTCATGCAGAGTTCCTCACAGGTTGTTTCGGGGGCTTCACACAACCCCTCTGACATCAGCCCAGTCCCCGAGCCTTGGAAACCCAGCTTCAGCTTGGCCGCCAGCCTCCCCACCCCGAGCCTCTCAAAGCAATTTCTCTGTAAGTTGTCCACCTTTGTTGAAGTGTGAGCCAAACTGTCTGGTCTCATCTGTGCATCATTCAGGCAAAAATCTCCTTGGTGATGACAATGATGATGGCTGTCAACTTTCAGGGCCACGTAGCTATCACCACGCAGAGCCTGCATGGGAATCTAGACCCTGCACGGTGTTGTCTCTTTTTCAGTTTCTTTACTGAGGGTCCTCACCGGCCAGGCAGGTAACACTGAGCGGAGAGGGTAGCCTGAGAGGCAGCAGGGAGAGGTGGGGCCTGTGGCGCCTGGTAGAGGCACGGCCCTCTGAAGGGGCAGTGTCCATGCCATCCCTACTGAGCTGATTGCAGTCAGATAGGAATCTGTGCCTGGTACTTCTGGAGCTTTCTTTTTTCAAAAACAACAACAACAAAAAAACGTGGAAATCTAAATTTCATGTGAAATCTGATTTTTCAATGCTGGCAACTAACTGAAATTTTTAAAATTTATTTTAAAGAAGTATAGTTGATTTACTATGTTGTGCTAATTTCTGCTCTACAGCAAAGTGACTCAGTTAAACATGAAAGTGAAAGTCACTCAGTTGTGTCTGACCCTTTGTGACCCCGTGGACTGTAGCCTGCCAGGCTGCTCTGTCCACAGAATTCTCCAGGCAAGAATACTACAGTGGGTTGCTGTTCTCTTCTCCAGGGGATCTTCCGGACCCAGGGATAGAACCCAGGTGTCCTGCATTGCAGGCGGATTCTTTACCATCTGAGCCACCAGGGAAACCCCCCAGCTCTACACATATATAAATGTGTTATGCACACACATTTTTTTCATTTTCTTTTCTACTATGGTTTATCACAAGATATTGAATATAGCTCCCTGTGCTATACAGTAGGACCTTGTTGCTTATCCATTCCCTATAAATAGTTTGCATCTGCTAACCCCAAACTCCTAGTCCACCCCTCTCCCATCCTCCTCCCCCTTGGCAACCATAAGCCTGAAATGTTTACAAAAAATAAATCATGTGAACCCCCACTATGTGGACTAAACGGAGCAGGTCAGCAGTTTAATAAAATCAGAAGCACAAATTCGGAACGGGCAGATGGATGACATGCTGAGGGATAAATCATTTGTGCCAGACAAGATAGGATTGTTGGAGGGACACATCCCACCCTCTGCAGCAAGCTGATCCTCAGAAAACCATCCTGGGCTTTAGCTCTTCACAAGGAGCTAAGAAGGGAGAGACTGAGTTTGAGGGGCTGAGAAGGGAGAGGGCTAAGTAGGAGCCGGAGGCATAGGTGCCAGAAGCCCGTGCCCATCCTGTGAGACACATTAAGAGGTGGTCGGTACGGCCGGAGGAGGTGCCGGCTCTCTGGGTGCGGAGCGGGGCTACTGGGTGAGGTTGGCTGCAGAGGCAGTATCTGCATGGGCGTCATTTCTGGCCCCAGAGTGGGGCCTCACAAGCAGTCCCGAGAGAAGCGATGGAGCGGAGCTGGGGGAATTTGTATTCACTCAGGGGTGGGGGCTGGGGGCTGAGGGCTGAGGCAGGGAAATAGGAGGAGCTGAGCTGCAAACTGGGGCTTCCCAGGTGGCTTGGTGGTAGGAAATTCACCTTGCAATGCAGGAGCCACAGGGGACATGGGTTCAATCCCTGGGTTGGGAAGATCCCCTGGAGGAGGAACTGGCAACCCACTTCAGTATTCTCGCCTGGAGAATCCCATGGACAGAGGAGCCTGGTGCGTTACAGTCCATGGGGTCACAGAGTCAGACACCACTGAGTGACTGAGAACACGTGACTGCAAATCGGCCTCGAGGGCAGGCAGTGGCTTGGTGGGCTCCCAGGTGAGAGGTAAGACTGGAGGTCACAGGTGAGGGATCACTGCTTCTTACTCACCGAGCAGCGGCCGCAGCAAGTATTAATAGTTTATCACAGATCATGTTGCTGCAGCTGCCCTTCAAACCAGAAGTGCGTGTGCTCTGTGTTATAACTTCTCCTTCCTTTAGCCAAAATGCCTAGCCCAACATTTTTTTCTCCAACTAATCACATCCTGGGATCCATTGTATTAACATAAATCCAGTATTGCATGTCTTGCACATAACTTTTCTACAGAACCTTAATTTATGAACTATATGTATCAGAATAGTGTACATAGCCATGTAATGTAAAAAAAGAAAAATCTGTGTAATTAATGCCACCAACTATCCAAGTCTAACAGCAACTGGAACAATAAGCGAACCATGAACAGTGCAAGGTCACACTGAAGAGCCCCTCTGTCCCCAGGAGGGAGCACCAGGAGTAGCCAGCCCTATACTCTCCATCGTGACACCACCCATCAGGAGATAATCACCCTGCCAGGCAGCAGCTAACATCACCTCAACCTCACACGGAATCCGCATCGTCACTCCAGAGGAGGGCAATTCCAGAGCCAGATAAAGCCGGACAGAGCTGACAAGCGGGTGTGTGACCCAAGGGTGTCTGCTTGCTGTGCCTTGTGGGCCTTGAGGGGCGATGCTACAGCCCCTCTCCTTCACCAGCTGGAGCTCCCAGTGACAGACTCCTGGGGGTGCTGTGGCTGAGGACTCTTCCCATGACCTTCTCCAGAGAAGTACCTTCAGCTGAGGGCTAGGCACCCTCACCCCTGCCCTGCACTCCTTCATGGGTTCTGCCTTAATAAATCGTGGGCAATGAATCCTTATTTCCGCTTCTAAGGAACCTAAGGCCCCACTGCTACATTTAAATATTTGCAATCAGTGCCTGTGAAAGTGTTGCACTCAGTATGTTGGAAAATTTGGAAAATTCAGCAGTGGCCACAAGACTGGAAAAGGTCAGTTTTCATCCCAGTCCTAAATAAGGGCAATGCCAAAGAATGTTCAAACTACCGTAATATTCTGTTAATTTCACATGCTAGCAAGGTAATGCTCAAAATTCTTCAAGCTAGACTTCAGCAGTACGTGAACCAAGACCTTTCAGAGGTACAAGGCGGGTTTAGAAAAGGCAGAGGAACCAGAGACCAAATTGCCAACATCCGTTGGATCATAGAAAGAGCAAGGGAATCCCAGAGAAACATCTACCTCTGTTTCATTGACTATGCAAAACCTTTGACTGATGGAATACAACAAACTATGGAAAACTCTTAAAGAGATGGGAATACCAGACCAACTTATGTGTTTCCTGAGAAACCTGTATGCAGGTCAAGGAGCAACAGTTAGAACTGGACATGGAAGAAGGGACAGGCTCAAAACTGGAAAAGGAGTACGTCAAGGTTATATATTGTCACCCTGCCACCAACTCACTTCACACTGAGCTGGGTTAGGCGTGCTACCTCAGAACACACTGAGTTAGAAATTAGAATCATCCATTTAAGAAACAGCTCATACAAGTCAACAACAACAAAACAAACAACCCAGGACTTCCCTGGTGGTCTAGTAATTAAGAATCTGCCCGCCGATGCCAAGGGACACAGGTTAGATCTCTGGCCCAGGATGACCCCACATGCCTCGGAGCAGCTAAGCCTGTGAACCATAACTATTAGAGAAAGCCCGCACACAGCAACAAAGACCCGGCGCAGCCAAAAATCCGCATTAAAAAAGATCAATACCCCAAGGACTGGAAGACCCCACGCCTTTAAAACAAACAAATTGAAAACCAGGGAGAAGACCTAAACAGATATTTCTGCAAAGAAGACATGCGGATGGCCAATAGGCACGTGAAAAGACGCTCATCATTGCTAATTATTAGAGAAATGCAAATTAAAACTACAGTGAAGTACCACCTCATTGTCAGAAAGGCCATCATTAAAATATCTACAAACAATAAGTACTGGAGAGAGTGTGAAGAAAAGGGAATCTTCCTGCACTGTTGGTGGGAATGTAAGTTGGTGTAGCCACTGTGGAAAACAGTATGGAGATTCCTTAAAAAACTAAAAATAGAGCTGTCGTGCTGCTGCTGCTGCTGTGTCACTTCAGTTGTGTCCGACTCTGTGCGACCCCAGAGACGGCAGCCCACTAGGCTCCCTCGTCCCTGGGATTCTCCAGGCAAGAACACTGGAGTGGGTTGCCATTTCCTTCTCCAACGCATGAAAGTGAAAGTGAAGTCGCTCAGTCGTGTCTGACCCTCAGCGACCCCATGGACTGCAGCCTTCCAGGCTCCTCTGTCCATGGGATTTTCCAGGCAAGAGTACTGGAGTGGGGTGCCATTGCCTTCTCCAGAGCTGTCGTATGACCCAGCAATCCCACTTCTGGACATACATCCAGACAAAATTATAATTCAAAAAGATACATGCACCCCTACGTTCATAGCGGCAGTAGCCAAAACATGGAAACAACCTAAACATCCATCAACAGAGGAATGAATACAGAAGATGTGGTGCATAAACACAATGGATGCCATTTGCAGCAACATGGATTGACCTAGAGACTATCATACTAAACGAAGTAAGTCAGAGAGAGACAAGTCTCATATTTCATTTCTTTGTGTAATCTGGGGCTTCCCAGGTGGTGCTAATGGTAAAAAAGCTGCCTGCCAATGCAGGAGACATAAGAGACACAGAGCTGATCCCTGGGTTGGAGGAGGGTACGGCGACCCACTCCAGTATTCTTACCTGGAGAATCCGATGGACAGAGAAGCCTGGCAGAGGTGAACGAGACTGAAGTGACTTAGCATGCACACACACATGTAAAACATGACACACATGAACTTATCTGCAAAGCAGAAACAGATTCACAAACGTAAGGAACAGCTTGCGGCTGCCGAGGGGGAGGGGCTTGAGGGAGGGATGAATTGGGAGTTTGGGATTAGCAGATGCAAACTGTTGTATACAGAATGGATAAACAAAAAGGTCCTACTGTATAGCACAGGGAATTATATTAAATACCCTGTGATAAACCATAGTGGAAAAGAATATGGAAAAGTATGTGTGTATATGTATGCGAGAGTGCGTGCTAAGTTGCTCAGCCATGTCTGACTCTTTGCTACCCACCAGACTGTAGCCTGCCAGGCTCCTCTGTCCATGGAATTCTCTAGGCAAGAACACTGAAGTGGGTTGCTGTGCCCTCCTCCATGTATGTGTATATATATATCTGAATCACTTTGCTATGCAGCAGAAGTTAACGCAGCATTATAACACAACTATACTTCAATAAAATAAAGAATTGTCTATTCGTGAGATGAGATTCATGTATCCTCAGTAATACCATTGTGCCTGGCACATAGTAGGCATTCTATAAAAGTTTGTTGAATGAATGAATGAATGTTGAATAAAGAACCTATGCAAATAATACCTTCAACCCCTAGGAGAGCCTAAAATTAACAGAGGACATTTCAGAAGAAAGTCCTTTCAAATACTCACCCTATCCTACCCTGGGCTGCTACCAGACATTATGGATTGCATGCAGTGTGGGCAGCTTGTGTCATTAAAAGTTGGGGAAAAGCCATTGAGTCAAAAGCATCAAGTCTGGGAAAGGTGTTGTTGGCTAGAAACAAAATAGCACTCTTAAGTTTTGAAATATTTGTGAAATTATCAAGGTGTTACACACAGTAACTCAAGTTTTATAAACTGTTTAGCTGAAATTTTCATTCTGATTACAAATGAAGGGCATGATGTATAAAACACCTTGAGAGAAGCCTCCAGGGAAGTAAGCAGATTTGTGTGTTTAGAACCAAGGCTGGGCTTCCTTGGTGGTCCAGGGGTTAAGACTCTACACTTCCACAGCAGGGCGTATGGGTTCGATCCCTGGTCCAGGAAGTTCCACATGCAGTGCAGTGTAGTCAAAAAAAAAGGAACCAAGGCTGACGTCTGCATCCTTTCCTTCTGTCTATGCACCAGAGCTCTCAACCTGGACAGCCTGGCTTATGGTCCAAACAAGGAGTGATGTGTGGAGGGAGAGGGAGAAGAAGAGGGAGGAAAGCAGATGAACTAGGAAGTCAACTGTTTCCACCACTTTGGTTTTGGTTGAAAATTGGTATTCACCCATTTAAAGTAAATAGCTATGTTTGGCATCAAAATGCATAGAGTGAGCAGGGGTGAGTAGTCTTGCCAGGAGGGATTCACCTCTGTTAGCCCCTTAGGGTCCCTGCATAGACCACTTAGTGCTGAGGAGGGTCAGTGAAGACAAGGTGGATGAGGGGAAGGAAGAAGTGCCGGGAAGGAGTTCTGGCTGAGCATTTTGGGGGAAAAGAGAGACAAGAAGAGCCAGGGGCCAAGAATACACATCACCCAAAATGTAAAGGTCTGATAACACCCACCATGGGCAATGGTGCGGGAGAAAAGGGAGTGTGTACGATGGGCACACCCATATGGGAGAACAATTTGGCATTAAAAGGTGACGCTGAAGCTATGTGGACTGGCAATTACACCTCTAGGTGCACAATGTAGAAAGCTCTGGAACACACACCCCAGACCATGCACAAGGATATCCAACAGCAGTGCGAGTCACATCCAAAAAAAAAAAAAAGTAGTGCCAATAATCCACAGGTCTGCTAGCAGTGAGAAGATTTTTAACACTGCCATACACACACACAGCAGTGAACTACGACGGCTCTGGGTTAACATGGTTAGACCAAGAGAACACAATGTTGGATCAAAAAAGCAAGTTACGAAAGAACTGATGCAGAGTATGATTTCATGTGTATAAAGATCAGGGACTTCCCCGGTGGTCCAGTGGCTAAGACTCTGTGCTCCCATTGCAGGGGGCCCGGGTTTGATCCCCGGTCAGGGAACTAGATCCCATAAGCCGCAAGGAAGATCAAAGATCCTGTATGCCACAATAAAGACCCAGCATGGCGACCCACTCCAGTACTCTTGCCTGGAAAATCCCATGGGTGGAGGAGCCTGATAGGGTGTAGTCCATGGGGTCGCTAACAGTCGGACACGACTGAGTGACTTCACTTTCACTCTTCACTTTCACACACTGGAGAAGGAAATGGCAACCCACTCCAGTGTTCTTGCCTGGAGAATCCCAGAGACGGAGGAGCCTGGTGGGCTGCCGTCTATGGGGTTGCACACAGTCGAACATGACTGAAGCGACTTAGCAGCAGCACAGCCAAAAAGAAAAAAGATCAAACACTGGCAGAGCTAGACCATGTGCTATTCAGGGGTGCCCATGTATGTGTCAAAACAATTAAAATAAAGAAAAAAATGATTGCCACAAAATTCAGAACAGTGGTTATAAAGTTACTGGTAGTGCTTTATGTCTTAATGTCTTAAAATCAATTTTCAATGTATTATCATTCTTTAAACTGTGCATATTATTATATATTCTTCTGTATGTGCTATTTATTGATACTTCTTAAAGAGTTGTTTTCAAAAAATAAGTAAAGAGAGATGGTGAGTCAGAAGCCCATGGGAAGCCTCTGGGCAGGGGCAGGGTCTCACATCAGCTGAACCAAGGCAACTGTTACAGATCTAAATGGTGAGTTTCACTCAAAGGCCCTGAAGCTCATACACTCTGGTCACCTCCTCCCACCACCAAAAAGCCTCAGTTGCCGCCTCTCTTCCTCTGCTACTGGGTCTTTAGCAACTTGTATCCCCCTGCTCAGTGCCGCCTACAGGCCCTTGAACATGCTCTGACCCCCCCCCACACACAGGCTGAAGCCCACAGTCTTTGCTTACTCTCTGTCCTTAGATCAAGAGGCCTCTAGGGACTTCCCTGGTGATCCAGTGGCTGGGACTCATCACTCCCAATGCAGGGAGCACAGGTTCAATCCTTGGTAGGGGAGCTAGACTCCACATGCATGCTGCTACTAGGAGTTCACAGGTCTCATCTAAAGATCCTGCGTGCTGCAGCAAAGACCGAAGATCCCACGTGCCACAACTAAGACTAGGTGCAGCCAAAAGAGAAAGAGGCGTCTAGCATCTGCTGGCTGTGGGCTGGATTCATCACCTGCAAGGCATGATCCACGCTCTGCTGCCGCCATGCTTTTGTACACCCTGTTCCCCTGCCTGGACGCCATCCTCATAGCCTACCCCACGGTGTCCTCTGAGGATAACTGGATGCCTCCCTTTATGCGGGAGGACTTTTCCCATCCCCCTAGTCAGTTCTATACTCCCTCTTCTGGACCCACACAGAACCTCTTGCGTGCCTTGATGGCAACACTTAGCAAGTGGTGTAATTTCTTAATGACATGGTTCTGTCCCTGTTAGACTTTAAGATCTTCAGAATGAGAGCTTTTGTCTATTGGTCTTTTTACATAGGTGATACTCAAAACATCACCCAAGCAGGACTTCACCGGCAGTACACAGCCAGCATGGATGCAAAGCTGGAGCCAGGTCCTGCAGGTGCCCCTGTGTCCAGACTGCTAGGTACTAACAACTTGGTTACTGCATCATTGGAGGTGTGGGGTGGCAGAAGGGGGGCCAGGCAGATGAGCTGGAGGGACAGGGACAGGACAGTGTGTATTTCTCAGCCAGTACAGAAATATTTCAAATTTAACACACTTTAACAACTGGTGTGGCCATTATATCTCAATGTCTAACTGCTCAACATTCATCTTCTTTATGTCCCTAGAGACACATGGCACTATGCCTGGTAGTAGGTATTCAATAAATGTTTACTGGAAAAATAAGAAACATCTTAAAGTACACCTGAGTCATCAACTATTTTCCCAGCAAGGAGAAAGGACTTGAGATTTGACTTCCATTGCGACCGTCTACTGTCTTAGCCTTCTCTGCCGCCAATCTATCTAAAAATAGGTTAAATGTCTGGGCATGAGATGCACGCTGGTCCAACAGCATTCAATCCAATCCCGAGACTTCTATGTGAATACTCCCAGCCTCACAGCCCCTCCAACCACCCCTGTTTGGACCTTCTGGCAGCTGTCTTGCCCCGAGCAGGGGAGCCTGTTGAGAAAAAAGCCTGCACAGGGCAGCAAAACCAAGCCATGGAAAGGGTCAGGTTTCTCCAGCCTTTGTCAAAACTCTAGACCCAGCCATGCCTGAAGATCCACCTTGTTCCTTTCAGGTTGATGACCTAATACACTCCTTTCCTGCTTACGATATTTTGACTTGACTGGGTTTGTTTCCTTTTTTTAATTTTGGTTTTTTGGTTTTTGAGGTTTGTTTTTTGTCTTTGCAACTACAAGTCCAGTCTAATTCAGTTAGGAGGAAAACTTTCCATTAGGTAAACTAGAAATCTAAGTTTTTACATATGTGAGTCCCTCTTTTCACATCCCATGACACTTTGGTAATTCATTTTGATAACTTACCTTTCACCAAGTAGAACATTTGATAGATTTATAAATGAGGGAAAGTCCAGTGTGTTCACGACAGGATAGGCATGAATGGGAATAAGCAAAGTCTCGTCTCCCTAAAATTAACAAGAAAAAAGTCAAGTTAATCATGCTTGAGACTATAATTTTCTTTTTTTTAAATTTAAATTTATTTATTTTAATTGGAGGCTAATTACTTTACAATATTGTATTGGTTTTGCCATACATCAACATGAGTCTGCCATGGGTGTACACGTGTTCCCCATCCTGAACCCCCCTCCCACCTCCCTCCCCATATCATCCCTCTGGGTCATCCCAGTGCACCAGCCCCAAGCATCCTGTATCCTGCATCGAACCTGGACTGGCGATTCGTTTCTTATATGATATTATATGAGACTATAATTTTCAAAGATGAATTTGTAGAACCTTTATTTCTTGTCCTGTTTTCTACCATTAAAAAATATTTCCAGAAAAAAAAGGAAAACATTGCCTTAAAAAAAAAACCTGAGTGCTTAAATATAACATTTGAAATATTGACTTTTCTTAGTTATAAACAAAGTAGAGAAAATTTTAAGTATATTTCATTGAAATTACATTCAATATTATTCAGGAAAGCTAAAGATAATCATATAATGACTTCATGTAGAGACGAAGACATTAATCTGTTTCTATTTCAGAATATTATAGAGAAAACAGTCTTGCATGGCCTGAGATAAAGAAAAACCAGCACAGAATCAGCTGATCCAGACAGCACTGAACAGCCAACGCGGGACCAGCCAGAAGCACAGAGCCCTGCTTCTAGACCTGCCCAGTGCATGACCTCAAGTAAGACTTCTGACCTCCCCACAGCTCACGTCTTCCTTTGCTTTCAACTGGGGATAATTCCACCTTTCTTCAAAAGTATTTTTGAGAATGAAAGCAGATGATGGCCTTAAAAAGTTTAAGGAGCCATAGAAATAGGAGGCACTGCTACCATTGCTGCCTAGTAGCAAGACACCTGCCCTGGTGTGCTATATAATGCCGTTACTAGGGACTTTTGTTCTTGGTACAGAATATTCTTTCTGAAAGCAATATTCTGGTCTCATCTTTAGTTCCCGCTCCCCTTTTAAAAGTTGAAATTTGTTTATTGCTAAAGCATACTCTTCCACTTTAGTTTTGCAAAGTTAAATTTTGTTACCCTTGTGGCTTCTCAACTTATAAGGGCCAGGCATGAAAGTCAGAGCAGGGGGCAGGAGGTGGGGGAGTGCCAGTTTTGAGGGAGGGGCTGACAGCATGTGGATCTGGGGTCTGGGGGCCAAGGATGAATTAGGTAACTTGGAAGAGGCTCACAGAGTACAGCCTTTGGGGTCAGGCCACACAGGCCCCCTTCTCCCTGCAGACCCTCAGGGCTGCCTCAGAGGACATTAGCAATTAGTCCTGCTGCTGCTGCTGCTGCTGCTAAGTTGCTTTAGTCATGTCAGTCTCTGTGTGACCCCACAGACAGCAGCCACCAGGCTCCCCCGTCCCTGGGATTCTCCAGGCAAGAACACTGGAGCGGGTTGCCATTTTCTTCTCCAACGCATGAAAGTGAAAAGTGAAAGTGAAGTCGCTCAGTCGTGTTTGACTCTTAGTGACCCCATGGACTGCAGCCCACCAGGCTCCTCCGTCCATGGGATTTTCCAGGCAAAGTACTGGAGTGGGGTGCCATCGCCTTATCCGAGCCATTAGTTCTAGGTGTTCATAATCGCAGTTCAGGGTTGCTGATTTTCTCACCTAGCACTTAAAAGACGATGTTTAAATTATTTGAAAAGCGTTCAGTAACTCCCAGGACCACAAGAAAAATTAGGTTTTTAGGCCAGGAAAGGTGAGAACAAGCAGTGTCTCTGGCTCGGGCCCAGCGCTCAGCAACCTGAGGCTTCCCCCGCTGGGACCCACATTGCTGGACAAGGACCCTCCAGCCACTCAGGTCGCTGCCTAAGTCATTGCGCTGAGAAACTTTGTATTTGTAATTCCATCTCTTTCTTCTGCTCTTGAAAATATAAGTTTTGATACCATCCCACTCCCCAAAAATTTAATTTTAAGGAGCTTACCTTACAGTGAACGCGGATGCAATCATAATAGTATCGCCACTCATCTGGAGAAAATGTAATGGTGATCCTGAGAGACAAGCCAGGGACAAGGCGGTGCTCCTGGAAGACAAGGGGGCTCTTGTCGGGAGACCCCAGAGACCACAGGAGCAGGACCACAGGGACAACACACTACATACTGTGCCAGACAGACCCACTACATGGAAAGCCACATCCAACAACGAACATCGAGGGAGAACAGGTCACCCAGTGACACGTACCTTTTTCACATAATTGATCTGGAAGTATTTAGTTTGCGGGGGTAAAATATGAACATGTATGTCTTCATCGCAAATATTGACCAGATGCTGGAGAGAAAAAGAAGCATTCACATGAACACACTGCTTTATCTATCTGCATAGATATTTATACCTCACCTTGTTCCTAAAGGGAGGTGGAGATATGGTGTGCTTTTATTTTTATTGTTTAAATTTTTAAAAAAAATTTTACATTGAAATAGCTGATTTATAATGTTCTATCAGTTTCACATGTACAACAAAGTTATTGAGTTACACATATACCCATTCTTTTTCAGACTTCTTTATCATTTAAGTTATTACAGAACGTTGAGAAGCATATCCTGTGTTCTATAGTAAGTCTCTGTTGATTATATATTTTATAGGAGTGTATATATGTCAATCTCAAACTAATGTATCCCTTCCCCTCAGCCTTTCCCCTTTGATAACTGTACAAATTTGTTTTCAGAGTCTGTTTCTGTTCTGTCAATAAGTTCATTTGTATCGTTTTTTAAGATTCCATATGTAAATGATATCATACGGTATTTGCCTCTCTATCCATCTTACTTCACTTAGTATGATACTCTCTAAGTTCATCCATGGTGCCACAAATGGCATTATTTCATTATTACTCTAGGAGGTGAGTCCAAAAAGATCTTGCTGGGACTTATGTGAAAGAATGTTCTGCCTATGTTTTCCTCTAAGAGTCTTTATACTATCCAGTCTTACATTTAGGTTTGTAATCCATTTTGATGTTTTTTTTTGCATATGGTATACGTTCTACTTTCATTCTTTTCGGTGTAGCTCTCCAGTTTTCCTAGCACCACTTATTGAGGAGACTGTCTTTTCCTCCACTGTGTATTCTTGCCTCTTCTGTCATAGATTAACTGGCCGTAAGTGTGTAGGTTTATTTCTGGGCTTTCTCTCCTGTTGCACTGATTTGTGTGTCTGTTTTAGTGTCAGTACTCTACTGCTTGGATTCCTGTAGCTTTGTAGTCTAGTCTGAAGTCAGGAAACCTGATTTTTCCCATTCTGTTTTTCCTTTCTCAAGACTGTTTTGGCTATGGTGCACTTTTAAACTTTTTAAGTGATTCAAAATCTGTCATATACCACTTAAAGAATCATGAAATAGATACAACAAATACCATTGAAAGAATAATGAAATATGCCCATGTGAATCAGCCCAGCCTAAGACTTTTCCAGAGCTGCAACCCCAGGTGCCCTTCTGTGTGACCTGGCACAGTCCCCTCTTCCCATCCTGACCAGTCACTTGTGTACCTTTTTGTTGAACTCAACTTACTCCTGTGATTCAGCTAAGCTAAGCCGTCAGTCACCTGCTCACCCTCAGTTTCTCTAATTACATGCCACTTGTCCTGGGGACCTGGTGACACTTAGGCAGTCAAAAAATCAGGAAAAGGAGTGTGGAGAGGACAGCCCTCAATCCATCCCTGGGGCTAATAAAACAGAACACAAAGTCAGGAGTTCTCTCCTGGAGTCAGGAGCAGGCCCTCCTTTGAGACAGAACAATATGCTTGGTAAGTTAAGTGGGTGTCTGAGTAGAGATGTTTTTCCTTTCTCTACATGAAAGGGGAGCAAGGACTCTGGGTTCTGGGATCTGGTCTTCACCTGGGCAACAGGACAGTTAAGAGGCCCTTGGTTTTCAATGTCCAGACCAGAGGCTGGGTATGCCACATGGCTCACTGTCCAAGGCCTCAAATTCACTGAGTCTCTAAGTTAGACTTAAGATACAATCTCTTGATGAGATGACATCAAGGCTTGCATCGGTTAAAAGTTCTCATTGGTCATCTGTAAATATTCTTAAAGCGACTCCTTTGGCATATTTTTTTGGACTATAGTTGATTTACAATACTGTGTTAGTTTCAAGTGTCAAATTCAAGTTTCAGATTCTTTCCCAGTATAGGTTATTACAAGATACTAAATATAGTTCCCTATGCTATACAGTAAGTGCTGTTGTTTATCTGTTTTATATATAATAGTGTCTGTCTGTTAATCCCAAACTCCTAATTTATCCCTCGCCTCTTTCCCCTTTGGTAAGTATAAGTTTGTTTTCTTGGTCTGTGAATCTGTTTCTGTTTTGTAAATAAGCTTATTTGTAGTATTTTTTTTTATTCCACATATAAGTGATATAATATAATATCTGTTTTTCTCTGTCTGACTTACTTCACTTAATATGACAATCTCTGGTCCATCTATGTTGCAGCAAGCCTAAGTGTCCATCAATAGATGACTGGATAAAGAAAGTGTGGTATATACAATGGAATATTACTTAGCCATAAAAAGAATGATATATTGCCATGTGTAGCAACATGGCATATCTTTTTAATACAGGTGAAGCCTGGGGCGAAAAAAAAAAGCTGCCAAGATCTCTCTTGACCTCCAAGGAGCCTGGCATACAGGAGTCCTGGTGAAGGTGTGGGCTCTGGAGTCTCCTGACCCCAAGAGTGATCCTTCCAGGAGACTCTAGGTACATACAGGGACATTTCAATGCCCAAACTTCATTTCCTACCTTTTTTTATTTTTATAGTTTGTCAGCAGGTCAGTTTGATTTCTTGTCAAAACAATATATGCTTTCAGGGCTAAAATGGCATTCTTGCCTTTTCATTTATAACTAACACTGAGGGGAAAATAATCATCACTGAAAGGTGAAGAAAAGGACTTCCTCTGTGGTACAGTGAATAAGAATCTGCCTGTCAGCGCAGGGGACGGAGTGCAATTTCCTGGTCCAGGAAGATCCTCCATGCTGTGGAGCAACTAAGCCTGTGTGCTGCAACTGCTGAGCCCATGCACCTAGAGCCCGCAAGCTGCGACTGCTGAGCCTGTGTGCTGCAACTGCTGAGCCCATGCACCTAGAGCCCGAAAGCCGCGACTGCTGAGCCTGTGTGCTGCAACTGCTGAGCCCTGGTGCCTAGAGCCTGTGCTCCACAACAGGAGAAGCCACTGCAATGAGAAGCCTGAGCAAAGCAACTACAGAGTAGCACCTGCTCGCCATAACTAGAGAAAGGCCATACATAGCAACAGAGATCTGGCACAACCAAAAATAAAACAAATAAATAAAGCTCTCAAAGAAGAAAAGGGAAATAACGGTGTCTTCTTAGGCCCGTATTGACTCTAAGGTGAAACTCAGTCCTTGCTTCAGTGTTTCAGAATGGGCCCCCATGACAAACAAACATGGAACCAGCAACCAGATGCCAGGAGTCACAGGTTGAAGAGCTTTTACTCCAGGGTCAGAGAGACTTTGCAAGGACTGCTCACAGCTCCCGCATGCACACACCGCTCCTCACAGTCTCCCTTCCATTCCCTCCACAGGGCAGAGCAAACCCAGCCTCCAGTGAAGCACTGGCTTTTGTGGGTAGGGTCTATAATCTTCAGCCCCAAGCACTTACAGTCTTTTCTAAACACATTTCAGCCTCCTAAGCTGGGGTCCTTTTAATCCTTCCCCTCAGGGACACAGCTTCTCAGAGGTAAATACCTAACCACAGGCATGTGGGGGCAAAACACAAGCAGCTCTGTAAGTTCTTTAAAGTGTTTGAGACAGGCTGGGATCTGGGACTTGGGACTCTTTGCTCTAGTGCTTGAACCTGGACAAATGTCTCCTTGAGCAACAAAATACAAAGAAACTATAAGGAACAAAAAATAACTGTGAGCATGTGTTCAGTTCAGTTCAGTTCAGTTGCTCAGTTGTGTTTGACTCTTTGCCACCCCATGGACTGCAGAATGCCAGGCTTCTCTGTCCATCACCAACTCCTGAAGCTTGCGAGCATGTGAAGCTTGCGAGAATGTGTAGCTGGGGCAAACTATGTACAAAAAAATACAAAACGATTAAAAAAAAAAAAAAAAGCCCAAACCCAACTGCCACTTCTGAAGTGTAGTCCTATGTGCTAAGTTACTTCAGTTGTGTCCGACTCCCTGGGACCCTATGGACTGTAGCCCACCAGGCTCTTCTGTCCATGGGATTCTCCAGGCAAGAATACTGGAGTGGGTTGCCATGCCTTTCTCCAGGGGATCGAATTCGCATCACTTTATGTCTCTCGCATTGGCAGGCGGTTTCTTTACCACTAGTGCCGCCTGGGAAGCCCCTGACCACTTCTGAAGAGTCGAGAGCAAAAGCAGGCTCTGAGCACATCCCTGCACACATCCCACCAAGAGGGTGAGCAGACCACCCAAGCCGTCCTTCAGGCCTGATCCCCTAGATTCTCCCCTACCCTCACTCCCATATAAGGAACCAGCATGCCCCTCTGAGGGGAAGAGCGAGCAGGCGAACCAGCTATTTGTCTTCGCTCCCCGCTGCTGCAGCATGCATGCTTGCATGCTCAGTTGTGTCCAACTCTTTTGTGACCCAGTGAACTGTAGCCCACCAGGCTCCTCTGTCCATGGGATTTTCCAGGCAAGAATACTGGAGAGGGTAGCCATTCTCTTCTGTAGGGGATCTTCCCGATCAAGGGATGGAACCCTGATGCAGCAGGAGCCCCAGTAAAGCCTTGCCCGTGGCCTCAGATGGATAATGCATCTTACTCTAAAATTTTGCTCAATAATGCATTTCTCCAAAATGGGAGAGTAAAATTGATGCTCCAGAAAGATATACTATGTTTACTCTGTAGCTTCAGGTCCTGACCCTCACACACTGACTTGAAGCCATTGAGATATGTGGCCCTAGTTTGAGAAGAAAGATCCTGGGGCAGAGAGGTCTCTGAAGGCTGCAACAGGGAGTTGAAAACTAATACAATTATTTCAGAAAGCTGGAAAGGACTCTACTCTACATAAGATAAGGCTGTGTACGCTGACAACTTTGTTTTGGGCTGGCCACAGTAACACCGATTGTCTCATGGGAAAATTGATTAATTATTTACTTAATAAACATAGTTTCTCAGAAAAAATCTTTCCTCAGAGGGAAAGAGAACTTAAGAGGTCTTGGTTTGGAGAAAACTGGGAACCATTATTTCAACTTTTAAAGTAAATGAAAACATTGATGTCCATATGAATCTAAGTAAAAGGTTTTAAAGCCTTTAACCAGATCTGGATCAATCTCAAATGTTAATGAACAATTTATTGTGGTTTTAAACACAGATTCAATCATTCCATTCTTGGGCAATTTGTACCGTTTCCTGTAACAAAACCAAGATAATGTGCAGGGTTGAATTTACCCCCTTGTTTGACAAGAATCTCAAGGTAACTGCGTTAGGCTTCTGCTTAACTTTGCTGATAGAAATAGGAGGCTGGGTCTCCCAAAATGTTATTAAGATGAAATAATTTTGTACTTTTATCTGTTTGTTTTAATGTCTGATAGAAGTAGCATGATTATTCAGACTTTACCTTGTATTTACTTGGGAACTAGTGAGACTCTGCCAAGTCACTCTCTTCCAATAAAGTGAGTTCAGCATCTTGACAAGTGTTTACTGAGTATGTTCTGTGTGATAGGTATTGTGTTGTACATAAGACAGAGATGGATCCTCTTCAGCAGAATGAAGCTTTTACCCCCTCCCCAAATCCAGGTAAAGCAGACTATACGCTGGACACCAAACATGCCGCATGCTTGCCCCCCGAGCCTCTGTGTCTCCCTCTATCCCCGAGTGCCCGTTTCCCACTTCTCACTTGGCTTGGGCTATCCCAGATGGCTTCTCCAACATAAGTCTCTGATGCAATGTGACCAGTGAGCTCATGAAAAGATGCTTAACGTCATCAGTCATTAAGGAAATGCAAACAGAACAACAGTGAGTGGTGAACTCAGAAAGACCTAGCCACACCCCAATCCTGAAACATGTGAATGTGACTTTATTTGGGAAAACAGTGAGCGCAGGTGCTATTAAGTTAAGGACCTTGAGACGAGATCATCCTGGGTTACCTGGTTGGTCCTTCAGTCCAATGACAAGTTTCCTTTTAGAGAGAGAAGAGAAGACAAGGGGAGTCGGAGGAGAGCCAGGCAAAGATGGAGGCCAGGGTTTAGGGTCAGCAAGCCTCAAGGCAAAGAGCGCCTGGCGCCATCACATCCAGGGAGAAGCGAGGAAAGAGGCCCCCTAGAACCCATGAAAGGAGCGGGGCCCGGCTGACACCTTGATTTTGGACTCTAGCCTCCAGAATGCGTTTCTGGTTTTCTAAGCTCCTAAATTTGTGGTAATTTGTAAGGCAGCCACAGAAAATTAACATACCATACAACCTAATTCCACTTCTTAATACATATCCAAGAGAAATGAAAATATATCCATACAAAAACATGTACACAAAGGTCCATGATGACATTATTCCTAATAGCCCCAAAGATCAAATCCAAGTCTCCATCAACTTACGGAACAGGGAAAATCTGAATGGTGTGAAGGTTCCTTTAAAAAACTAAAAATAGAGCTACCATATGATCCTGCAATCCCATTCCTGTGAATATACCCAGAGAAAACCATAATGCAAAAGATACATGTACCCAATGTTCACAGCAGCACTATCTACAATAGAGAAGCTCTATACAGTCAGCAAAAACAAGACTGGGAGCTGACCGTGGCTCAGATCATGAATTCCTTATTGCCACATTCAGACTTATATTGAAGAAAGTAGGGAAAACCTCTAGGCCATTCAGGTATGACCTAAATCAAATCCCTTACGATTATACAGTGGACGTAACAAAAAGATTCAAGGGATTTCATCTGATACACAGAGTGCCTGAAGAACTATGGATGGAGGTTCATGACACTGTATAGAAGCTGGTGATCAAAACTATCCCCAAGAAAAAGAAATGAAAAAAGGCAAAATGATATGACCCAGCAATCCCACTGCTGGGCATACACACCGAGGAAACCAGAATTGAAAGAGACACATGTACCCCAATGTTCATCGCAGCACTGTTTATAATAGCTAGGACATGGAAACAACCTAGATGTCCATGAGCAGATGAATGGATAAGAAAGCTGTGGTACATACACACAATGGAGTATTACTCAGCCGTTAAAAAGAATACATTTGAATCAGTTCTGTTGAGATGGATGAAACTGGAGCCGATTATACAGAGCGAAGTAAGCCAGAAAGAAAAACACCAATACAGTATACTAACACATATATATGGAATTTAGAAAGATGGCAATGATGACCCTGTATGCAAGACAGCAAAAAAGACACAGATGTGTATAGCGGACTTTTGGACTCAGAGGGAGAGGAAGAGGGTGGGATGATTTGGGAGAATGGCATTGAAACAGGTATACTATCATGTAAGAATTGAATCACCAGTCTATGTCCGATGCAGGACACAGCATGCTTGGGGCTGGTGCATGGGGATGACCCAGAGGGATGTTGTGGGGAGGGAGGTGGGGGGGGGTTCATGTTTGGGAACGCATGTACACCTGTGATGGATTCATGTCAATGTATGGCAAAACCAATACAGTATTGTAAAGTAAAATAAAGTAAAAATAAAAATTAAAAAAAAATAAGTGGATGAATAATTTTTAAAAAAAGGCAAAATGGGTGCCTGAGGAGGCCTTACAAATAGCTGAGAAAAGAAGAGAAGTGAAAGGCAAAGGAGAAAAGGAAGGATATATTCATCTGAATGCAGAGTTCCAAAGAATAGCAAGGAGAGGTAAGATAGCCTTCCTCAGGGATCAGTGCAAAGAAATAGAGGAAAACAACAGAATGGGAAAGACTAGAGATCTCTTCAAGAAAATTAGAGGTACCAAGGGAACACTTCATGCAAAGACTGGCACAATAAAGGAGAGAAATGCTATGGATCTAACAGAAGCAGAAGATATTAAGAAGAGGTGGCAAAAATACAGGAAGAACTATACAAAAAGATCTTAATGACCCAGATAACCATGACGGTGTGATCACTCTCCTATCTCAGAGCCAGACATCTTGGAATGCAAAGTCAAGTGGGCCTTAGAAAGCATCATGGCCCACTCGTGAGGTGATGGAATTTCAGCTGAGCTATTTCAAATCCTAAAAGATGATGCTGTTAAAGTGCTGCACTCAATATACCAGCAAATTTGGAAAACTCAGCAGTGGCCAGAGGACTGAAAGAAGTCAGTTTTCATTCCAATCGCAAAGAAAGGCAATGCCAAAGAATGTTCAAACTACCACACAATTGGACTCATCTCACATGCTAGCACAGAGAAGGCAATGGCAACCCATTCCAGTACTCTTGCCTGGAAAATCCCATGGATGGAGGAGCCTGGTAGGCTGCAGTCCATGGGGTCACTAAGTCGGACACGACTGAGCGACTTCACTTTCACTTTTCACTTTCATGCATTGGAGAAGGAAATGGCAACTCACTCCAGTGTTCTTACCTGGAGAATCCCAGGGATGGGGGAGCCTGGTGGGCTGCTGTCTACGGGGTCACACAGAGTTGGCCACTATTGAAGCGACTTAGCAGCAGCAGCAGCATGTGCTAGCAAAATAATGCTCAAAATTCTCTAAGCCAGGCTTCAACAGTACATGAACCAAGAAATTCCAGATGTTCAAGCTGGATTTAGAAAAGGTGGAGGAACCAGAGATCAAATTGCCAACATCTGTTGGAGCATAGAAATTTAGATCATAGCAAGAAATGTGGATCAAAGAAAGAGAATTCCAGAAAAACATCTACTTCTGCTTCATAGACTATGCTAAAGCCTTCGACTATGTGGATTACAACAAACTGGAATATCCTTCAAGAGATGAGAATACCAGACCATCTTACCTGTCTCCTGAGAAATCTGTATGCAGGTCAAGAAGCATCAGTTAGAACTGGACATGGAACAATGGACTGGTTCCAAATTGGGAAAGGAGTACATCAAGGCTGCTTATCACCCTGCTTATTTAACTTATATGCAGATTACATCATGTGAAATGCCAGGCGGGATGAAGCACAAGCTGGAATCAAGATTGCTGGGAGAAGTACCAATAACCTCAGATATGCAGATGACACCACCGTTATGGCAGAAAGCAAAGAGGAACTAGAGAGCCTCTTGATGACAGTGAAAGAGGAGAGTGAAAAAACTGGCTTAAAACTCAACATTCAAATAACGAAGATCATGGCATCTGATCCCATCACTTCATGGCAAATAGATGGGGAAACATTGGAAACATTGAGAGACTTTATTTTCTTGAGCTCAAAAATCACTGCAGATGGTGACTGCAGCCATGAAATTAAAAGATGCTTGCTCCTTGGAAGAAAAGCTATGACCAATCTAGCTGCTAAGTCACTTCAGTCGTGTCCAATTCTGTGTGGCCCCATAGACGGCAGCCCACCCAGGGTCCCTTGTCCCTGGGATTCTCCAGGCAAAAATACTGGAGTGGGTTGCCATTTCCTTCTCCAATGCATGGAAGTGAAAAGTGAAAGTGAAGTCACTCAGTCGTGTCAGACTCTTAGAGAGCATATTAAAAAGCAGAGACATTACTATGCCAACAAAGGTCCATCTAGCCAAAACTATGGATTTTCCAGTAGTCATGTATGGATATGACAGGTGGACCATTAAAGAAGGCTGGGTGCCGAAGAATTGATGCTTTTGAATTGTGGTGTTGGAGAAGACTCTCGAGGGTCCCTTAGAATGCAAGGAAATCAAACCAGTCAATCCTAAAGGAAATCAGTCCTGAATATTCATTGAAAGGACTGATGCTGAAGCTGAAGCTCCAATACTTCATCCACCTGATGCAAAGATTTGACTCACTAGAAAAGACCCTGATGCTGGGAAAGACTGAAGGCAGGAGGAGGTGACAACAGAGGATGAGATGGTTGGATGGCATCACCAACTCAATGGACATGAGTTCGACAAAGCCCCAGAAGATGGTGAAGGCCAGGGAAGCCTGCGTGCTGCCGTCCATGGGGTCGCAGAGTCGGACACGACTGAGTGACTGAACAACAAAGGACATGGAAGTGACCTGTCTATTGGCAGAGGACTGGATGAAGATGTGGTCCACCTACACAAGGGAGTATTTCTCGGTTATAAAGAAGCATAACGCCATGTGAAAAGCATGACGCCATGTAAAAGACGGCATTGTGAAGTAATGCCATTTGCAGCAGCATGGATGGACCTAGAAATCATCATACTGAGAGAAGAAAGCCAGACAAAGAAAGACAAATACTGGGCTGGTCATAAGTTCGTCTGAGTTCTTCCATAATGTATTCTGAAACATTCAAGCGAACTTTTTGGCCAACTCAGTATCATATGATATCATTTTAATGTGGAATCTAAAATATGACACAAGTGAACTTATTTACAGAACAGAAATAGACTCACAGACACAGAAAAGACTCATGTTCACCAAGGAGAAAAAGAAGGGAAGGAAAAATTAAACATTTGGGATTAAAAGATACACTCCACTGTGTATAACATAGATAACCAACATGGACCTACTGTATAGCACAGGGGAGTACACTCAGTATCTTGTAATAACCTATAATGGAAGAGAATGCAAATGAAGAATATACATCTTTATATTAACATATAAAAATATACACATATAGTCGAATCACTTTGCTGTACATTTGAAAATAATATAGCATTTTAAATCAATTATATGTCAATAAAAATTAAAAAAAAATTTTAAGTGATATAACCATACAACAGAACATTATTTGCCCATAAAAAGGAATGAGGTACCTATTCATGCTACAAATTCAATGAGCCTGGGAAACATGCTGAATGAAAGAAGCCAGTTGCAAAAGACCACATGTTGTGTGATTCTATTTACGTGAAATGTTCAGAACAGGCAAATCTATAACAATAGAATGAGGATCTGGCTGCTTAGGGTGGAGGCGGGGTGAGTAAAGGAATGAGGAGAGTGAAGAGGGTTGGGAACAGGCAGTTAATTGTTCACTCATTGCAAACAATAATTATTTTAGATCCATTCTATCATCATCTAGGGGCTTTCCTGGTGGCTCAGTGGTAAAGAACCTGCCTGCCAATGCAGGAGATGTGGGTTTGATCCCTGGGTTGAGTATTTCCCCTGGAGAAAGAAATGGCTACCCACTCCAGTATTCTTGCCTGGAAATTCCATGGACTCCTGTGGAGGAGCCTGGTGGGCTACTGCCCATGGGGTCCCAAGAGTTGAACATGACTAAACAACCACCAGCAACTAGATAGCAAACCTCATAACCAGGAAATGCAAGTTCCAAAATGAATGATTAACCTTGGTCTTTGATGCTGTGTTCTAAGAAATGTGTCCTTGCAGACTGAGGGGTAAAGCTCCTAATCACAGTTTTAAGTCCTGACCCTTTTCCTAAGAGGAAGTCCTCGGCCCCTAACAGCTTCCTCTGCTGATCCCTTCTCTCTCCTCCTCTTCAGTGTGTAAGGACTCAAGGAAGCTGCATTGTCTCTTGGCCAGGGCCTTGCTTTCCGACAGTTTCACCATTTGTCAGTTTCCTGCAGCGAGTCTCCCCACTCAGAGAATGAGTCTTATACGACAGTCGGAATTCTGTCTTGAAATGATCCACTTTAAGACACAGTTTCGGGGGCTGGGATAAATAAGGCGTTTGGGATTAACATATACTCATTACTATACATGAAACAGATAATCAAAAAGACCTCCTGAATAGCACAGGGAGCTGTGCTCAATATTCTGTAGCAACCACATAGGAAAAGCATCTGAAAAAAAAATGCACCATGTCTAAATGCAGAGTCTTATAGTGGGAGGGTACGTCACACACAAGCCGGAGTCTCAGGGCCTGTGTGAGACACCCCACATCCATCAACCCCACTCCAACACATGCCCAGAGGCTGGCCTGGCTCAGTCCCTCGACCAGCTGGAGTAGTTCTAACATCATATTCAGTGTGACTTTGGGGGATCACAGTGGGGGTCACTGAGATTATGGAGCAGGTTTAAATGGTCAGGTCCCTGTTAGTGGTGGGTTAGGGGTCCTGCGGTCAACCGAGCCCTCTCCAGTTGGGATATCTCAATCAAAAAAGGGGACCCAGGACTGCTGTCCCCACAGCTGCAAATGGTCAGGTTCCTTTTAGTGGTGGGTTAGGAGTCCTGTGGTCAACTGAGCCCTCCCCAGTTGGGATATCTCAATCAAAAAAGGGGACCCAGGACTGCTGTCCCCACAGCTGCAGCCACTCTGCAGGGCAGCCTTCACCTGTCCCTTCTGTGGAGGTCGGTGGAGCTGCCGTCCCAGCTCTAGCTGGAGGCTCGGCCACAATGACTGATTTAGGCCTGGCCATCTGACCCAAGCAGGTGGAATGGAACCCTTGCTGGACCCTCCTAAGAAAGGGACATCTCTCCCGCTGGTGCTGTTGGCTGGAGCCAGAGTGCACTGGTTGGGAGGAAGGCAGCCTGAGAGTGAGTCTGTCTCATCACTGTGTTCTCGAGGTGAGTCTTTCACCTTACTGAATCACGGTTTCCCCATCTCTACAGAGTCACAATACAACCGCCACAAAGCTGGCCTAAGGACTAATCGGAAACATGTGAGACACAAAGCATAGTTTCTGGCCCTCAAGGATCCCTCAGAAACAGCACCAGTTTGGAAAGAGTGTTGGGAGGTGCCTTTGGCAGAGGGAGGAAACCTGTCCAAGGAAACTGATGCAACTTTAAAATTTCTCATCCTAGAACTACTGCCTTTCCTGGTCAAATTTATATCTTCCCTTCTGTTGATTATGCTGCTCTTTAGATGAATGAGTAATATAAATGAGAACATTCATGTCATTTCATTATTATAATTATCTTACTTAAAGAGGGCTAACTATCCCACTATCTACACAAGGGTTGGGGAGGGAAGGATTAGGAATTTGGGATTAGCAGATGCAAACTATTACACATAAAATGGATACACAACAAGGTCCTACTTTAGAACACAAAGAACTATATTCAATATTCTGTGACAAACCATAATGGAAAAAAATATTAATAAGAATGCATGGCTCAGATGATAAAGAATCCACCTGCAATGTAGGCGATCTGTATTTGATCCCTGGGTCAGGAAGGTCCCCTGGAGAAGGAAATGCCTACCCATTCCAGTATTCTTGCCTGGAGTATCCTCTGACCAGAGAAGCCTGGCAGACTTCAGTCCACGGGGTTGTAAAGAGTCAGACATGACTGAGTGACTAAGCACACACATATATAGGTATAACGGAAACACTTTGCTGTACACTTAAAACTAACACAATATTGTTAATCAACTATACTTCAGTAAAATTTTTAATTAAAAGAAAGCACCTACCAATATCTGCTGGTGTTGTTTCTCTACTTGATAGCCTCCAAAATGTAATATGCCGGGTTTTGCCTGTATGACCTTATTATTCAGAAGATTCACATAAACCTCTGTAAAAACAATGCAGATAAGTATACCACGAGATGAGACCAAAAAAAAAAATGTTAAGTGAAAGAAGATCCTATTAACAAGGAATCCCTGTAATTTAGGGTATTGCCACCTCATGCGAAGAGTTGACTCACTGGAAAAGACTCTGACGCTGGGAGGGATTGGGGGCAAGAGGAGAAGGGGACGACAGAGGATGAGATGGCTGGATGGCATCACGGACTCGATGGACGTGAGTCTGAGTGAACTCCGGGAGTTGGTGATGGACAGGGAGGCCTGGTGTGCGGCAATTCATGGGGTTGCAAAGAGCTGGACACGACTGAGCGACTGAACTGAACTGAACTGATGCACATGAAAGTTTCAGACAGAGGATACAGCTGTCAACAATTAATGATGTTCCACATGAATTGGACTGCTTCTTCCACTATTTTAACATTTTGCTTGGGAGATATTACCATCACGAGATAAATTCACATTTGTTTTTTATTATCTATTAAAATAACTTGCTCTGTACACATTTTGTACAAGTCTTCATAATAAAACAAGCCTGTAAAGGACACACACTGTATAATACTGTGATTGTTATGTAATGAACATCCACTTCAAAGAATGCAAACACCAAGTGTTTCATTTTATTGCTGTGTATTTAACTGTTACTATTTGCTTTCCTCTGAACTGAATTATAGTGTGATACAGAGTAATCCTAAGGCTCTGAATAATTATCACTCTGGATGGTAATGTCTCAATTTGCTCTTGACATGTGAGTGTCTTCAAAACTTGCCCCAGCTCTGCAGTGATTCATGCCCCAGCTCTGCTGTGTTTCATGCCCCAAGCTCTGCCGTGCTTCATGCCCCAAGCTCTGATGTGCTTCATGCCTGGCATTTGTTTATAATCCTCCATTGTTTCCATTTTTGTAAAAATCAAGCCCAGGCCTGATTCTGACTAGCAAACTGCCTCCTTTGAAGTGAAGGCACTGTCTAGTTTCTTACAAATGACAGACTTTCCCCTTTGGCTGTACCCAAACCTTGTGAGTCACAGACACCCTGACCCCAGCCTCCACCCTCTGTGACTTTGTATTCCACTAAAGCAGGTGTGAAATGTTTGGTGTTTTTGTTCCTCCAGCGATGAGCAGTCACTGTTGTCAGCTTTGGGGCCAAACTGAAGGGCTAGACTAGGGTAAGGATGGTGTCTCAGGGGGGCTGTGACAAGGTTGTCTGGTAAATTTTTAAGTATTTTTAAAATATTTATTTTGATATATTTGGCTGTGCCAGGGCTTAGTTGCAGCATGTGGGATTTAGCTCCTTGCTGCTGCTGCTGCTGCTGCTAAGTCACTTCAGTCGTGTCCGACTCTGTGCCACCCCATAGACGGCAGCTCACCAGGCTCCCCCGTCCCTGGGATTCTCCAGGCAAGAACACTGGAGTGGGTTGCCATTTCCTTCTCCAGTGCATGAAAATGAAAAGTGAAAGGGAAGTCGCTCAGTCGTGCCAGACTCTTAGCGACCCGATGGACTGCAGCCTTCCAGGCTCCTCTGTCCATGGGATTTTCCAGGCAAGAGTACTGGAGTGGGGTGCCATTGCCTTCTCAATGCATGAAAGTGAAAAGTGAAAGGGAAGTCGCTCAGTCGTGCCCGACTCTTAGCGACCCCATGGACTGCAGCCCACCAGGCTCCTCTGTCCATGGGATTCTCCAGGCAGGAGCACTGGAGTGGGGTGCCACTGCCTTCTCCAACGCATGAAAGTGAAAAGTGAAAGGGAAGTCGCTCAGTCGTGCCCAACTCTTAGTGACCCCATGGACTGCAGCCCACCAGGCTCCCCCGTCCCTGGGATTCTCCAGGCAGGAGCACTGGAGTGGGGTGCCATCACCTTCTCCACCAGCTCCTTGACCAGGGATCAAACCTGGGCTACCTGCACTGACAGCTTTGCGTCTTAGCAACTGGACCACCAGGGAAGTCCAATTATTAAGTATTAAAATGAACATTACTTGGTAACTTTTTTAATGCTGAGAGTTTTGTTTTTAGGGCCACAATACAGATGTAAAATGGGCTTTGCCCTGTTAATACCCAGCGACAGTCAAGTACACTGACTTGAAGTCAATGTGTGCTAAAGTAACAACAGAGCCACACCAAATGCTGCATGTCCCTCATTTGCGATGGGCCTTGAGTGGTGAGCAGGAAACAAGCTGCCTGAGACACAGAGATCTGGACACCGGGTGGCTACAGCTGAGCACCAACCCGCCACTCAGCTGAGTCACCCTGGTGACTTCACTTGAGTTTTTGGAGTCTCAGCTTCCCCAAGAGTAAAATGGAAATAGACAGTATTGTGATGTTAAGATGGATTCAGTGAGAATATAGGCAAAATGACTAGCCTTCTACACAACAGCTATAAGATTTACCAGGCTTTCTAGGCTAAGGATGTGCACATAAAAAGGCAAGAAGGTACAAACGCAAGCGGTCTTGAAGGAACAGGAGTAACGGGTGTGGCTGGAAGTGGGGGACGGGAGGAGTGAGAGTGGACAGTTTCAGAGGAGGGCAAAGGGGGCCAAACGACATGCAAAGGAACCGAAACTTTATTCTTTACACGAGAGGATCCCCTGAGAACATTCAAATAGGGTGGGGATAGGAGCCAGCCTGGATTCTAGGACAGAAAATGCCAGGGGGTGAAGGGTGGATGGGAGGAGAGTGTGGCTAGGGAGGAGAGCCAGGCCTACAGTAGTCCTGGTGACCTCCTGAGGACAAAGTATGGACAGAGGGCAAAGACGCTTGAGGATGTGGAAGGAACAGAACTTGGCGATTAATTTGCACAACAAAAGTCTACCAGATCTGGTGAATGGATCTAAATAGAATCATTGTTCATAATAATAAAAACTATGACAAGCCTGTAAAACAATATAGATAAATCAGCACCCAAAATTCTGTTATGCTTTCTGGACTTTGGATCCTCTGGGAAGACCTGAGTTGTAAAGCAAACCTGTTTTCTAACCACTTACTTGACTCCAGGAGATGATTGGGTACTTCTTTTGGTCTCGTGGGTTCCTCCACTAGGCTCCTTAACAGGAGGGGCGACACATTTTGAAATGGTTCTTCAGCATTCTTTACATCTCTGCTGGGGGTTTTCACCGCTGCCATTTTATCATGAAAAGTGGAGTCTTCTTTTTAAAGCCAAAGGTCATTTCCTGGGAAGAAAACAGTAGTAGTATAGTCAGCCACAGAAAACCACACACCATTGACAAATGTACCTCTTGTCACTGTGTGGCTTGCTGTGGCTCAGTCTTCCCCACTCACTCCTGGCCACTCTGCCCACACAGGTTGTCCTGTTCATCTTGCGTCACACATCAACCCCAATGCCATGTTGTAACCAAAAGTCGGGTCCAGCTGTTCACTATTCAAAAGCCAATTAAGAGGCAAGGCTGGTGGAAAGGAAAGTTTGCTTTATTTTGGATGCCAGCCAGCACGGGGCAGTGGACTTCTGTTGAAAGGATGACTTACCAGGCCCCCCAACTGACAACCAATGGACAAGAGCTTTTATAGACAAAGGAAGGGGGCTACATACAGAAACAACACAGCCAGCTCTAACAGTCATCTTGAAATTGGTCATGCAGTGATTTGACCAGTGTCATCTTGATTGTTTTAAGTAACAGTTAATCTTCAGTTCTAGTCAACTTGTTCCCTTTCTTTGAGGCCAATTCTCTGGAGGCAGCAGCTTATGTCATAGTCATGTACGAATGTGAAAGTTGAACCATAAAGAAGGCTGAGCGCTGAAGAACTGATGCTTTTGAATTGTGGTGCTGGAGAAGGCTCTTGAGAGTCCCTTGGACAGCAAAGAGATCAAACCAATGAATCTCGAAGGAAATCAAGCCTGAATATTCATTGGAAGGACTGATGCCGAAGCTGAAGCTCCAATACTTTGGCCACATGATGCAAAGAGCCGACTCATTGGAAAAGATCCTGATGCTGGGAAAGATTGAGGGCAGGAAGAGAAGATGGTGATAGAGGATGAGATGGTTTGATGGCATCATTAACTCAATGGATATGAGTTTGAGCAAACTCTGGGAGATAGTGAAAGACAGGGAAGCCTGGTGTGCTACAGTCCACGGGGTCACAAAGAGCTGGACATGACTTAGCAACTGAGCAACAAATGTCATAGCTATAGCCTGGTCATCATGTAGTTAATTTCTTCTACCCGGTGGTGGTTTCAGTCTCTATAAGACAGCTCCGAGGATATGGCTCACATTACCTATAGCCCTTGAGAAGGAACCAAAGGTCCTTGACTTTGCTTATGGACTAAACTATTATTATTTTGTCCTATTTAACTGCTTTTCTCTACTTTTGCGTTTTCTCACTTCTCTGATTAAACTTATTCTTTGGCTAAGTTTTCCCATAGACAAAAGGCAGGCTGAGGACATGGAAGGAAGGATATAGGGTCCTGCTCTGTCTGTGTCACAGCTCAAAACTCTCCCGTGGTCCTTAAATCTCCTTAAAAGCTTTTCTCAAAATGTAGTCCTGATGCTTTCTGAGGCTCTCGTGGCCAGGGAAGTTTGCAAAATGTTGAAGTCAGCAGTTAAACAGGACTCTCTCTCTCTCTCTCTTTTTTTTTTTTCCAAATTTGCTTGTGCTGGGTCTTCACTGTGGCTCGAAGGCTTCTCCAGGTACTGCACCTGGGCTAGGTTGCCCTGTGGCATATGGGGTCTTAGTTCCCTGATGAGAGATCAAACCCAAATCCCCTGCATTGGAAAGCAGACTCTTAAGCCCTGGAACACCAGGGAAGTCCGAAACAGGACTCTTCTTTATGAGATTTCTCCGAATCCGTTTCTTAGATGAATGTGACCATGAAACCCTTTAACGCTGGGAGATACTGGCATAATGAGTCATCTTCCTGGGCCCCTCTGTGGGGACAGGATGTGGAAAGCCACAGACCTCCTCCCCCGCCACTGGGCACCTTCCTAGGAGCTCTGTTCTAGGACACCGGGTCCAAGCTCATGTCACACCTTTGGGCAGACTTGTCTTGGGAGTCTGATCCTGCCCTTCGACATTTTTTAGCAATTGCTGCCTTTACTGCTCCTCTGGCGTTAATCACGTATTGCCTTGTGATGACACTTTACAAATCCCACATGTCTATATCTTCCACAGCTAAGTCTCTAAACTTGGAGGCTGCTCAGTGAAGCCCCTGAAATTGGATGTAAAATCATATGTGGATTTTTATGTGCCTTTTTGTGTGTGAGAGAAGGCTCATAGTTTTAGATTCCTTAAAGACTACAATATCAAGCAAAATACACTGACCATACCGAAGAAATGCTTAATAATCACTTTCTGAAACAAGTTTCTCCTTTCCCCTCAGGACCCATCCCCCTTCACTGGCATGGCTGAGGGTGCCCACTCCTCAGAACAGCCTCCATCTCTCCCTCCAACCATTCCTTCAGACTTCCTTCCTCCAACCTTCCTCCAGCCTTCCTACCCCTCCAACCGCTCAACATCTACCCCGGTTAACTCTCCAGCCGTCTTCCTTCCAATTCCCTGCCTCTACTTCAGGGCGGCACAATAGCCAAACGGTTGTCACCCGACTCCTATTCCAGGTCACTCACTTCCAAGGTGAACTGTTCCCCTTTGTCCCTCCTCCCCACCCCCTCCCAAGGCAACCTCGGTTTCGAGCCCCAAGCTCTGCGGAGCAGACCCTTTCACCGCTGCCAAAGGCCTGCTCCCCTCAGCGCCCCTTTACTCCAGCCCCTGCCCGGAGCACGGTCTACCCCTGACCCAGGCGCCACCCTTATCCTTATTTCACCCTTTGGGCCCTACCTCTCCGCCGCCCCCGCCCAAGTTGACTTGCGGCTGGACACCCTCCCGGGGTTCAATTCGCTTCCCCCCCCCCGACCCCGCCCCGCTCCAGCCTTAGGTCTCCGGCCGCTCACCCCAGAGCGGGTTCCCGGGCGGGAATCCGCGGGCGCAGCCACCTTCCCCTGTCGTCGCCATGACGACGCGGACGCTCCCGGGGTCGCGGTCGGACGCGACCAAACTCCCCTGGGACGTGGGGGGGGGGGGGGGGGGCGGTGGAACCCGGGCAGCCGCGGATCGAGGTCTGAAAGTGGTGGGTCAGTTCTGGGGACTTAGAGCAGTCTCTGGAGTCAGTAAGAACAGAGAGAGCGACTTATAGCGTGCGAATTCCCAAGGAATTCCCAAAGGGAAACGCAAACATCTGGGCACCTTGAAAGGAGTTGGTGGCGGAGCAGGGCTGAAGGGGTGGGGCTTACCACACTCAGTGGGTGGAGCTTCCCCGAGGGCAATTCAATCCTTGGTTTCGTACTGTGATACAGTTCGTTTTACTCTTAATATTATGATAAGTTTCAAATTTCAAACATATACAAAGCCAAGCAGAATAGTATGGTGAATCTTCAACACCAACCCACAATTATCAACTTATCTCTACCTTTCCTCTACTCCCTGTATTTTTTTTGAAGGAAATCCCAGACATTATAATGTCATCCCAGACACCAATCCCAATATCAGTCATAAATATTTCAGAATATACCTCCAAAAGATAAGGAGCCCTTTAAAAAATATAACCGCAATCAGTACCTAAAACATTACGTAATTTCTTAGCAACTTCAAATACTTGGTACTCAGTTTTCATAAACGTCTTTTTTTTTGAGTTTGAATCACAGTTCAAATAAAATTCACACATTATAATAAACTGATATGTCCTTTAGGTCTCTTTTTATCAGTAGATTCTCCCGCCATATCTTTTTATTGTTGTTGCAGTTTGTTCACTGAAGAAACTGTTTCTGTCCTGATAATGATATTTACGGATGATAAACCATGAAACTGGACCAGCTCCCCAGACCTCCTGCTCTGTTTACTTTACTCTGCTCACCCATGGGCATTATTCCTTACACTGATAGCTCAGGTTTCTCTTCCTGGGATCTGTCCTCGTCTTGCTCCCTCCATGTATGAGGTGTCACTTGCTCGATGTTATTTGTTGCTTCATGTTGATGAGACTGTCATACGAATCCAATAAGGATACCTCTCCCACACCTTCATCACCTGTGCTGATGTGCTTTTGTCCCCACCTCCAGTATTCACCTTTCCAATCTTCCCGTTCTCCAGTTCCTCCCTTCTACCTTCCATCATCCCTGCTTAAAAATGAAAAATCTACACATCTTTCAAGGCTCTCACTAGAGATGGTGTATCAGCTATTGGCCCCTTAACCTTCCAGACCAGAAGGGCTGTTTCCTTTCTCTGGCTTCCCATTCAGTTTGTTCTGTCATCCTTGTCACATTTTTAATAAGTAAACTCATCATTATATGTGTGTTTTAAGCTCCAAAATTCTTAAGAGGAGAAGACTATGCCTTATCTTTGCATCTCCTACAGCCCTTAGAGCAGGCCTTTGTTTATAGTGATTACCCAGTAACTGTTGGCTAAGTGGCTAAAACAAAATTCACTTGCTTATGTTGTAGATTGCTTTAGTTCTTTCTGTTTTGTTGCCCCAGAAAGGTTGTTGGTTTCAGAACAAGTATTGTTTCTCATATCCTTTTTCCAATTGAGCTCATCAAATACTTACCTTCATACACTTTAAAAAATATATATTGATTTATTTGGCTGTGTCGGGCTTTCGTTGTGGCACGCATGCACCTTTCATTTTAGCAGGCGGGCTTCTCTCCTGTTGTGGCACACAGGCATAGTCGCCCTGTGGTATGTGGGATCTTAGTTCCCCTACCAGGGATTGTACCTTCATCCCTTGCATTGGAAGGCAGATTCTTAACTGAGCCACCAAGGAACTCCCTCTATACACTTTTTAAGGGGTATTGGATAACATTTTTAAAATTTCCCCTTGTTTTTAAATAAATTTGCCAAATTCTCTATTTTATATGTTAAGATAGCTAGATATGGATATAGATATAACATATATTTTCTCTACAGTCAATTGGCCAAACTTCATATTATTGTGTAGTATTTACTATTGGTCATCTGCCTCCACAGTCTTAAAATCAGAACCCCAGCTTTGCTAAGTTTTCTCCCTAATCCCTACTTCCCTAGATCCCACTTAGATTCTGATTAGTCTACACCAATCATGGAATTCCCAGTCTTCTTGCCCACGATGGATTTACAGTTGAGAATATAACTCAATTCTGGCCACAGAGACATCAGGGGAGGGCTTCTGGAGGACCTTGGAAAAAGACTTCCCTTCTTCTAAGAAAAGAGACATACAACACCTTTCTCTTTCTAGACAGTGTGGTGTCCAGAAGTGACTCCTTGGAAGAGCAGCAGCTTTAGGGCCTTATGGAACCCTCATGTGAGGACAGTGAAGGTGGTGAGGAGGATAGCAGAATCGGAAGAAGAGAGTGAGGCCCCATCTGGAGGACATCATCTCATCTCCTGACCGTTTGGCAACCAAATCACACTGCTCTCTTTCCTTTTTCATTTATTTTTGGCCACGCTGGATCTTCCTTGCTGCGCGCAGGCTTCCTCTAGTTGTGGCAAGCAGGGGCTACTCTTCAGTCGTAGTTGTGCACGCTTCTCATGGTGGTAGCTTCTTTTGTGGCGCAGTGTGGGCTCAGCAGTTGTGAGGCACAGCTTAGTTGCCTTGCAGCACATTGAATCTTCCTGGACTGGGGATCAAACCAGCGTTTCCTGCATATAACCAGGCAGGCAGATAACCACTGGACCACCAGGGAGGTCCCCATTACCTCTTTCAGCTAAAAACATTCTGACACAATGATTTCTAAACACTCACTATTCAAAAGTGTAAGCAGTAGCACAGAAACTTATTAGAAATGCAGAATTTCAGGTCACCTCAGACCTTCCAAATCAGAATCTGCATTTTAATAAGACCCCTCCACCCACCCCATGCCAAGAGATTCATGGACACATTCAAGTCTGGGAATCACTGAACCGAAGCCCTAAAATTCTAGCTTTTCTAGATCATCAATTATATAGTCAGTTCATTTATGTATTTCACATTTATTTCACTTAGCATTTGCAATGTGCAGAATACAAGGGTATCTCAGCCTCTGCCAAACTTGTTGTTCAGTCATTCAGTCGTTCAGTTTAGCTGTGTCTGACTCTGTGACCCCTTGGACTGCAACGCACCAGGCCTCCCTGTCCTTCACAATCTCCTGGAGCTTGCTCAAGCTCATGCAATGGAATAGGTATGACAGGAGACACGGAAAATTTTGCACAGGGGAGCCATGAATTTCCCTTCCTGAAACTCCTTGGTGGCTTCACATCATACAGAAAATAAAACTCAAAATTCTTAACACAAACTTCAAGGTTCTGCAGGCCCTAACTGCCCAGTCCAGTCCTGCCTGAATTTCTGACCTCAAAGTTCGTAAAAATAGAATAAAATGGTTGTTGTTTCAAGCCTTGCAAGCTCTGGAACAGATCTAGCTGCAACAATAAATAATCGAAAACTTGCTCAGTCCTGCTCAACCTGAGAATCCCTTCCTTAGACGGGAGCTAAGCCAGCTTTTCCTGGCTTCCCTCACTTAATCAGGTCCCACCCCACCATCCTGTCTTCCAGCCCAGGGTTCTCTCCCTTCAGTGCATTTTTTCATAGTGTGTGATTCTAGACTGATGGCTTTCCATTTCTGACATCTGTCTTTCTAGACCATAATTTCAATGAAGTTTGACTTGTTCACGACTGTATGCTCATCACTTTGCACACTACCTGGTACATGGTGGGACCTCCAAAATATTCAGAGAATTAAGTAATTAATGAGTTATGCCAAGAGAGTTCTAAATTTATATATAATATCCATTTAGAGCATACATATATGTTCGGAATATGGGCAATATATCCTTATGGTTCAAAATTCAAAAAGTAAAAAATGTCCCTCTTACTCCTGTCCTTAAGCCACCAGTTTCCCTTTTCTGGAGGTAATCCATATTGCCAGATTCTTATTTATCTGTCAAGGCATATGCTATGCACGCGTGCATGCTCAGTCACTCAGTTGTGTCTGACCTTTTGCTACCCTATGGACTGTAATCTGCCAGGCTCCTCCATCCATGGAATTTTCCAGGCAAGAATACTTGCGCAGGTTGCCATTTCCTACTCCAGGGGATCTTTTTGACCCAGGGATCGAACACACGTCGCCCGAGTCTCCTGCATTAGCAGGCAGATTCTTTTCTACTGAGCCACCTGAAGCCCATGCTGTACATACACAAGCAGTTATATGTATGCTTGTATTTGTAAGCAGTTCATCCCCGATTGAGAAGCCAAATTACTCATCCATCTGTTTCCTTTTTTCCCCATTTAAAAATAAATCTGAATGATCATGAAACTGTATGCCACAGAGTTCACAGAAGTTGATAAGTAACAGAAATCCTTGAACTTGTCTTACAGAACAACAGATAAGGGAACAGTCTGTTAAAACACTTTGCTTCTGCCTTCATTGTAATCAGCCTTCATTGATTCTGTTTGCTTTAGTTTCTTTTCTTCTTCCTCCTCCTCTTCCTTCCTTCCCTTCTTCCCTCCCTTGCTTCCACTTCCTTCCTTCCTCTCTTTAATCACATGCATTCTCAGTGTCACTGCTGCAGTTACTTTACAAGACCTTGGAGTCAGCTCCTGTCCTGCATGAGCCAGCTGGGGCTGCTTGGGACCACTGATCCTAAAACTGGGCCTGCGCAGATGTCCTATGAATGGCCTTTTGTTTTTTGATAAGTGTTGCAAAAAATTTTCAGCCACTTGTTATTTGACTTTGCTGTTAATGGTTTTTGGCTTGAAGAATTAAAAACCATTTTTTTAAATCTTGTATTCATTATGTATTGTGCGTGAGTGCTAAGTCACCTCAGAAGTGTTAGAAGTGTTAGTCACTTAGTTGCGTCCAACTCTTTGCGGCCCCATGGACTGTAGCCTGCCACGTTCTTCTGTCCATGGGATTTTCCAGGTAAGAATACTGGAGTGGGTTGGCATGCCCTCCTCCAGGGGATCTTCCCAACTCAGGGAGTGAACCTGTGTCTCCTATAGCTCCTGTATTGGCTGGAGGGTTTTTACCACTAGCACCACCTGGGAAGCCTGCCATTAGGTATTGCTCCATAACAAATTACCCCCAAACTTAGTGACTTAAAATAACTATAATCACTTACTATCTCTCATGATTTCTGTGGGATAGGAGTTCAGACAGGGCATAGCAGAGATGGCTTGTTTTCTGCTTCATAAAGTTTGGGACTTCTGTTGGAAGACCCCAAAATTGGGGAGGTGGAGCAGTTGGAAAGCATCAGCTGGCAGTTGATGCTAAAGCTGCCAGCTGCAAGTGTAGATGAGGATCTTGGCCAGTATACCCACAAGTGGCCTTAACTTCCTCATGATATATTCTCTGGATTCCAAGGGCAAATATCCCAAGAGAAAGCCAGTTTTAAGCTGTATTTCTTTTCAAAAACTTTTAAAATTGAAGTATAGTTAATTTAAAATGTGCTAGTTCAAGTGTACAGCAGAGTGACTTAGATATATATATGTATATATTATATACATACAGGCTTCCCAGGTTTCCCTGGTAGCTCAGCTGGTAAAGAATCCACTTGCAATGCAGGAGACCCCAGTTCAATGCCTGGGTTGGGAAGATCCCCAGGAGAAGGGAAAGGCTACCCACTGCAGTATTCTTGGGCTTCCCTGGTGGCTCAGACAGTAAAAAAATCCACCTGCAATGCAAGAGACCTGGATTCAATCCCTGGGTTGGGAAGATCCCCTGGAGGAGGGCAACTCACTCTAGTATTCTTGCCTGGAGTATCCCCATGGACAGAGGAGCCTGAGGGGCTACAGTCCACGGGGTTGCAAAGAGTTGGACATGACTGAGCAACTAAGCACAGCACAGTATAGGCTTCCCAGGTGGCGCTAGTGGTAAAGAACCCACCTGCCAGTGCAGGAGATGTAAGAGACACAGTTTCGATCCCTGGGTCTGTAAGATCCCTGGAGGAGGGCATGACCGCCCACTCCAGTATTCTTTTTTGGAGAATCCCATGGACAGAGGAACCTGGCAGGCTATGGTCCATAGCGTTGCAAAGAGTCAGACATGACTGAAGCGACTTGGCACACATATATAAAGAATATACATATATATATACTTTTTCAGGTTTTTTTCCTTATAGGTTATTACAAGATATTGAATATACTTCTCTGTACTATACAGTAGGTTCTTGTTGGTTATCTGTTTTATATTTAGTATCATATTTACTTTAATCTCAAACTCCTCATTTATCTATCCCCCACTCACTAGCCTTTTTTGGTTACTATGTTTGTTTTCTATGTGGGTTTCTCTTTTGTAAATATGTTCATTTGTATCATTTTTTTCAGGTTCTGCATGTAAGTGATATCACATGATATTTGTTTTTCTCTGACTTACATCATTTAGCATGATTATCTCTGCTGCTGCTGCTGCTAAGTTGCTTCAGTTGTGTCTGACTCTGTACGACCCCATAGACGGCAGCCCACCAGGCTCCCCCGTCCCTGGGATTCTCCAGGCAAGAACACTGGAGTGGGTTACCATTTCCTTCTCCAATGCATGAAAGTGAAAAGTGAAAGGGAAGTCGCTCAGTCGTGTCCGACTCTTCGCGATCCCATGGACTGCAGCCTATATCTCTAGGTCTATCCATATTGCTGTAAATGGCATTATTTCATTCTTTTTTATGTCTAAATAATATTCCTCTATGTGTATATGTGTTCACATCTTCTTTCTTCATTCATCTATCAGTGGATATTTAGATTGCTTTCATGTCTTGACTGTCATAAACAGTACTACTATGAACATAGGGGAGTGTGTATATTTTCATTTTAATGTTGTCCAGATGTATGCCCAGGGGTGGAATTTCTGGATCATATGGAACTCTATTTTTAGATTTTAAAGGAACCTTCATGCTGTTCTCCACAGTAGCTGCATCAATTTACATTCCCATCAACCATGTAGGAGGGTTCCCTTTTCTCCATATTCTCTCCAACATTTTTTATTAATAGATATTTTAATGATGGCTATTCTGACTGGTGTGAGGTGGTACTTCATTGTAGTTTTGATTTGCATATCTCCAACAATTAGCCACATTTTATTTCCTTTTATGACCCGGCCTTGAAAGTTGTTCAGCATCACCTCCTTATTCTGTTGAGTCCATTACCAAGGTGTATTCAGGTGTAAGAAGAGGGAACATAGGTCCCACCCTTCCATGGAGATGGGCCAGCATCTTAAGATCATTCTCTGTTCCTCTGGCCTCAACTGTGAATATTAGCCTATAGAACTACTGCAGCTGGCTTGCTACCAGCTTGAGGTTCTCCAGATTAGAAGAGGGCAAAGCCAAGAAAACCACAGGCAAACAGAACCTGAGCTAGATTTAGTCCACCCTGAAGCAGGCTCTGTCTCTGAATTCAGTCATGGGAGCCAAAACCCAGCCTTATTGCTGCTTTAGCTCCTTTGACCTGGTTTGACTATTACCTGCAGCCACATGCATCTTAATTGGTTGGTACATCTAGACAAGTTAATTGTGCTGAACTATTTTCAACCTCATGGCAATGCTGAAAGATTGGTATTATTTTTTCCCTGATACAAAAGAGGAAATTGAGGCTTAAAGTGCTCAAGTAACTTGCCCAAGGTCACCCAGCTAAGTCAGGTGATTGAAGACTAAGTCAGGATTTGAATCCAAGTTTGTCTGTTGCCAACATTTTTTTTCTGTGTGCCAAGCCAAACTGCCTTAGTAGGCAGAAAAATGGGGAAGCCTCTGTGAGGCCAGGGTGTACCTGACCTTTCTTTATTCCATCCAGTGAAGATAAGGCTTGAAGAGCACTAGCAACACTGTCCTTCAGATGCGGTTCTATTTGCTCTCTTTTATTTGATCTGTTTTAATGCTAATATTTCATACAAATATTTAAAAGGATGCTGACAAATGGAGGAGGAAAACAAAAGTAAAGTAAAAACAGCTTTCTTGAAAAAGCCAGCCCCCGTTTCCAGGGTAAACAGTGAACCTGAGTCATAAAAACCTCATTAAAAAGTCAGTGTTATACCTTTGTACTTCAGCACTGAATAGGAAATCATGCTGGCCCCATTATTTATGGCTCATCAATAGTGCATTAGCTTGACTCTCAGAAGAGCTCACACGCAGAAGAGAACAGACCTTTTTGTTTGGTTTATTGAGCAGCTGAAGGGGTGGAGCAAGTTCGTTTCATTGGTGTAGTCATTAGGGAAGGCTTAAACCTGGACCCCCAGGCATAGTCATCTCCTCACCCTCTCATCCCACCCTCACCCCCGCCCCCAAAGCAGTCCTTGCAACTCACGCATCACATCCCTGGGAAGCTTTCATAAGTCCATGCAGGGCTCTTTTTGTTACAAGTGACAGAAAAGAATTCAAAGGTTAAAGAAAGATTTTAAAAAATTATCCATCTAAGAGAACTACACTCAATACCCTGTGACAAACCAGAATGGAAAAGAATATGAAAAAGAAACTGAGTCACTTTGTTGTATAGCAGAGGGAACACACAATATAAGTCAACCATATTTCAATAAAATTTTAACAATTATTGAAAATTATCTATGTAGCTCTCTGTCTGCCGATCTGTTCGTCTCTCTCTCGTTACCTATCTATGTTTATCTGTCTGCCTATCTATCTATGTATCTGTTTATCTGTCTGCATGTCTGTCTGTCCATCAATGCATGCACAACAGGATGGCTTCTTTGTCCTTGGATCTCTTCACAACATCTGAAAGTCTGCCTTCATGCCATGAGCTTCAGCATCGTCTGCATCATGTAGGTTTTGTTGGCACCACTCCTAGCGGCCCCTCTTCAGTTGTGTGCCCATCTGCCAACCATTCCCTGTGGTTAATTGGTGGGGGTGACTCTCCTTGCCTGGGTCTGGGTTATGTGCTCACACCTGAGCTGTTGGTGGTGAAAGCCCCACCCAAACCACATGGTCTGAGGGTGGGGATGGATAAGGGAGCTCTTTGTCTCAGAAGAAGAGGTGATGGTGGCTGACCATATATAACCACAGGTTGAACCTTGTAAAATCATCAATACCCAAATGTATTGATAATTTACCTACAAAAATGATGACTGAAGGACTCAGCCTAATACCTTAACCTTCAAGGCTTACTCTGGTCCCTGAATGTAGGCTCCCATAGAATTTATCCCAACAGACCATACCCACCATACATACGGACACAACTAAGTGACTGGGTAGCAATAACCATGCACTCTATGGTCGCTTACTTCAGTCAACCAGTAGGTTTGTTAAATGTGTGCTTGGGTGAACTTCTAAAGTCTTGACCACCTCAGTCATCTTTCTGGGCCTCCTGGGAGGGGTGCAGTCACAGGGCTTCATGCAAGCAGTTTCCACAGGCCTGTATGGGGCCGGCATGGCACCTAAAACAGAGCAGGTGCTCAATAAATAAGCACTGAATGGATGTGCTTAATTACTTTCTCCAACAAGTGTTTATTGCTATTGGAAACAGGCAGGAGATTATATATATATACATATATACACATATATATATACACTAATTTCTTATTGAAGTAGTAAACAATGTCTCCAGCCAACCAGGTAACCCCTCTCCACAAAATGAAGAAACTAATAATTCAGTGTTTTTATTGAGTGCGCATGAAATCAGACTCTGATGCACATCACTGGCTTCTGATGGCAAAGACAAGTAGAAATCTTACCCTTTCAGCCAGACACACACAATCCATCACACACATGCTAACTGTCTTTACCAAAGGAAAAACAAAACTCTGATCTTTTTGACAAGCTGGAAAATTACAACTTGGAGTCAAGCATGTAGGCTGAACTCCCACAGTATTAGAAAGACAGGGCACCATTCTCCTGGACAATCATGTTTCAAAGAGAAAGTTTTAAGATCTTCAAGAATGACGGTCCTGGGATGCAAAACTGGCAACAGGCTTATTTAGCTTTTATAAAGATTTACATACATCTCAGAGACAGAGGCGGAGAAGGTGATGGCACCCCACTCCAGTACTCTTGCCTGGCAAATCCCATGGACAGAGGAGCCTGGTAGGCTGCAGTCCATGGGGTCGTGAAGAGTCGGACACGACTAAGTGACTTCCCTTTCACTTTTCACTTTCATGCATTGGAGAAGGAAATGGCAACCCACTCCAGTGTTCTTGCCTGGAGAATCCCAGGGACGGGGGAGCCTGGTGGGCTGCCGTCTCTGGGGTCACACAGAGTTGCACATGACTGAAGCGACTTAGCAGCAGCAGCAGCAGAGACAGAGGGGATTTACAAGTTTTCTAAGGGAAATGCTGAAGGAAAAGGGAGAGAAGAAAAGCTTTCTTTCTCTTTTGACACTAGGGAAATTTTTATATTTTGGTGTGGTGGGGGGAGAAATCTTATTCTTTCTCCTCTCTCAGGTTCAATGGCTGAAGCCTGAAATCAATCTGACAAGACAGATTAACAAGAGAAAAAGTTTTAATTGCCCAGATAGGCACAGGATTTCACAAGGAGATTTCACAGAGCCCAGGAGGCAGCAAATGACTGAGGTTTCTACACTGTTTTAGGAAGTGTTTTGGGGCTTCTGGGTGGGGGAGGAGAGCTGGGAAGGTGGGAAGGAGATGGGGGAGCTGGACAGTAAAAGGGCTCCCCTTGTGTCCTCCTGTGCAGGTTAGACTCTTGCAGGTAAAAAGACCAGTTCTCTTCCTCTCCTCTCCTGTACAAATGAGTCCCTTTGTAAAAGAAATTTCCACTTCTTAAAAGTCTCCTTTACAAAGGGGCACTTTTGTACTTTACACTTTGGCATCTCTGGGGAGGTGAAGAGCTTTCCCTGTACCTGCTGGTTCTCAGTTGCCTTTGGCTCAAAACAATACTTATGCCAAAGTGGCATCTTTTGGCTAACATTCAGTATTTTTGACTATATTTCTGAATATAACATTCATATATTCTGCCTCCCTGGGGTGATAAAGACTATCCGTATGAAGCAGTAGAGAACAAGTCACCCTGGAACCAAATACATGATCTCCCATCCTCAGGGTAACTTAAAAATTTTTATTGAAGTATGGTCCTGAGTATTCATTGGAAGGGCTGATGCTGAAGCTGAAGCTCCAATACTTTGGCCACCTGATGCGAAGAACTGACTCATAGGGGAAGACCCTAATGCTGGGAAAGATTGAGGGCAGGAGAAGGGGACTACAGAGGATGAGATGTTGGATGGCATCACCAACTCGATGGACATGAGCTTGAGCAAGCTCTGGGAGTTGGTGATGGACAGGAAAGCCTGGCATGCTGCAGTCCATGAGGTCTCAAAGAGTTGGACATAACTGAGCGACTGAACTGAACTGATAGTTGATTTACCATGTTGTGTTATTAAACAGTTGCAAGTGTATACAAGGTGATTCAGTTGCATATATATATATATGTATATATATAGTAGTTTGTAATAACCCCGAACTCCTAATTTATCCCTCCCCCACCCCTCTTCCCTTTTAGTAATCTTAAATTCATTCTCTGTGTCTGTCTTTGTTTCTGTTTTGTAAATAAGTTCATTTGTTTCACTTTTTTAGATTCCACATATAGTGATATCATATGATATTTGTCTTTCTCTGTTTGAATTATTTCACTTAGCATGGTAATCTCTAGGTCCATCCATGTTGCTGCAAATGGCATTATTTCATTCTTTTTATGGTTGAGTAATATTCCATTGTGTATATGTACCATATCTTTTTTATCCAATCCTTTGTGGATGGACATTTTAGGATGCTTTCAAGTCTTAGCTATTGTGAATAGTGTTGCTGTGAGCATTAGGGTGCATTATCTTTTTGAATTAAAGTTTCACGGTAACTTTTAAGTTACTGTTGTGAGAACGTGACTTGGAGTGTTTGGGGATGGTCGTGACTTAGTTTCCTATGCCCCACTACACCTACCTCTCCAGTGTGATTTGGAGAAAGGAATGAGGCTCCAGACCTGGAAAAGCATCAGAATCAAAGAGACATCCCTCTCTGTTGGTCCTGGGAGTTATAATGGATTTAGAGGGTGGACATAAAGTATTTCCCCACAGCCCCACTAACAGCACTGGTATTAGTACTAGTACTACTAGTACTAGGGGTCTCACGTGCTCCTCCAGGATCTTCCTACTTTCCATCAAGAGGCAGAGTCTATGTTGCCTCTCCTAGAACCAGGACTGGCTTTTATGATTATTTGGACAACAAAACACAGTAGAAGCAGACGAGGCTGGGTCATAAATCACGGTGCACCTTCGACCTGCTCTCTCTCAGGACAAGCACCTTTGGGATCACGGTTTAAGAAGCCCAGACACCCTGAAGCTGCCTGGAGCTAGGACCACGTGGAGCAAGCCCAGCCCCAGTCATCCAAGAGAGCACGTCTCCAGGGGACTCTGACTGCCACCACGTGAGATGCGCTAAACCAGGGAACTGCTGGCCGAGCCCAGCCAACCCCCAGGACTGGGAAGTGACAATAAATCACTGCTCTGATTTTCCAGCACTAGTTTCAGGTGTAACAGACATAAGCGTGGTGGAGAACTCAGGCTGGGAATCAAAAAACCAGAGTTTCAGAGCAAACAATCCTGTGTGATCTGCAGTTCAGGCCCCACCCATCTTCATCTGTTCAGGTTTCTTCATCTGTTAAATGGCTAGACTGATATATCCTAGTGGGGTTATTCTCCTTTTGCCTCATCCCTCTCAAATCTCTTTTCTGCCTTCTCCACCCTGGAGGGAGGTTAAACTCTATGGACATAGAGAAATGCTATGGACAGTTTCTCCCCAATCTGTCTGTCTTGTCTCTGGCTTTGGGTTGGGTTCAGCCAACGGAAGACATAGCCAGGAGATTCAGAGGGCAGAAGAGAGGTCAGGGTATTTATCTCGACACCTGACAGTTTTTCCATTTGTTTGTTTTGGTTGTACTATGAAGCATGTGGGATCTTGGTTCCTAAACCAGGGATGGAACCTGCACCCCCTGCAGCAGAAACACAGAGTCTTAACCACTGGACCACCAGGGAAGTCCCAGACTGTGGTTTTGACAGAGGCTGCATCCCCCTCTGGTTAAGATCCTATGGGTGGCTCCACTCCCAAGGATAGCTCTTGCCTGCTTGGGGAGACACTGCTTTCTCTCTTTGCTCCTTGTTAAAGGAAAATTATCCCGATATTTATTAAAATGGTAAAGAAGCCTTCATTCAAGACTGTTACAACAGGGGTGTTGCAACAGAGGAGAGAACCAGGGCTCAACTCAGAATATAACAAGAAACAAAGGGGATTTGTAGCTATGGAGCAGGGTGAGGGCAGCCGTGGATGGACGATTACTAAGAGGAGACATCAAGACAGGGAAATTTCTGCTAAACTGACTTAACACCCTTCTTGCTAAAGGCAGGACAGGATTATCCATCAAAGGTGGGAGAGACAAGGAACTTGACGAGATATTAGGGGGGAAGATTCTCACTAACCCATGGCAGGAGTCTTGCTGAGGCAGGCCAAAGACAGGTGGGGCCAAGGTCAAAGCAGAAGAGGCGCAGAGGAGTCTGACCAGGCCTATCGCTGCTGACCCGGGCACCTGCATGTCCCCTGCTGGTTCCCTGAGCCTCACCCACACCTCTGCATGGCATCTTCTCATTAAACTTTCAATGATACCATGTGAGCAATGGAGTCTCCCTCTCCTGCAGCCCCTGATCGCTGGTCCTACAGACCCCACAGAGCTGTTACAAGGATCAAATGAAATACTGCATGTAAAAGAGCTTTGGAAAGACTGAGAGTAAGAAAGTCATCTTCAGGATTGAGAGAAGTTCTAGTGCCATGCAAAGGACGTGGGCCCGGGCTTCAGACTCAGTCCTGGGTTCAATCCAGGCCCTGCCCCTTGTTGGCTGCATTGTTGAGGCAAATGGTTACCTTTCCCAAGCCTCAAGTTCCCATCTGATTCATCAAGGAAAGTCAGTGTCTCTCAGACAGTCTTGGAGGATTGTCTATGATGATACACCCAATTATTAAAAAACTCCCCAGCACATGGTGGGTATTAAATACATGATTAGTTCCCCACATGCTCCCTTCCACCCTATTCTCAAACTGTGTTCTCAGGCAGGTTCTACAAAGCCACTGACGGCATCTATGGCTTCCCACAGAGCATTTCAGATCCTTTCCTCGATATTCTGAGAGACAGAGCCTCCTATTTAAGGAACAATGGCTTTCCACAGGCCAGAAATTGATTGAATTGCCCAGAACAAATGTCGTTTTGCTTTTTCACTGGTGATCACGAGGCTCTGGTATAGAGCACAGATTGCATTTTGCATTATTTTCTTTTTTTGTCTTTCCATCAAAAAATCAATACATCCAGTCATTACAGAAACTATTCATCAACATGAAAGTCTATAAGTAAAAATGGCATATCCTTACCGCATGCACTTTTTCTAATGCACATTTATGATATCAGAGAAACTAGTTCATAACATTTCTCCAGCCTGAATCTTGAATCAATTGAGAAATACGAGGAAGACAATGGGACCCAATATCACTTTTGTTGGTGATAATGGTCTCAAAGAATGTGGTTTATACTTGTGGACCAGAGGGGAGAAACCACCACCTGCCACTGGCCACACTTGATCAAGCAGTCAGAACCTTGACTTTCAAGAACAGCCTGGGCCAGGGTAATCCAGTTACTGGCTCTCTGCTGGTGGGGATGCCATGAAAGGAAAGGGTGTGTGTGTGTGTGTGTGTGTGTGTGTGTGTGTGCGCGCGCGCGCGTGTGTGAGCGTGTGTGCATGCGCATGTACACGTGCCCAGAATCTCATGCCAGTCCTTAAGCCAGGTAGAGCTCACCTCCCTTCCATGTGTGGGGAAGAGGGTGAGGGAGAGAAGTCAATGAGCTGATGGCCTTCAAGTGCCTGAGAAAAAGATCTAGATAGAAGGAGACACAAAAGGAAAGGGGATGTGCATCAGAGCAGAAAAAAAAAAAAAAAAGGGTCTACAAAAACCCTCGGAAGGTGCCTTGTACTGAGAGGTGTACTGAGAGGCCAAAGCCAACCTTCAGGAGATCCGATGAAGAAGGAAATGGCAACCCTCGCCAGTATTCTTGCCTGGAGAATCCCATGAACTGAGGAGCCTGGTGAGCTACAGTCCATGGCTTCGCAAGAAGTTGTACACGACTGAGTGACTAAACAACAAGGAGATCTAAGCCCTCAGACTCAGGATGAGCAGCTGCCTAATACTGAAATAGCTCCTGGGGAAACCAGAAAGCACAAACGCTCCAGCACAGCCCCAAACGCTGGGGTGCACCGATGGTCCTCCTTGGTCTCACCTGATCATCAAAGGCTTCTCAGTGTGATGGAGCTCTTATGTGTGCAACTTTCTGGAAGGAGCGTAAATATCTAATAAGAAAGAAAAAAAAGTGAAAATCGGAAATGGAGTAGCTGCCCCCGGAATAGTGCCATAGGGATTAAACGAGCACCGGCTGTGTCACAGGGCGCTAGTACAAACTTTTCACCCAGAAGGCGGGTATTATTAGAGGTACTGTTCGGATGAGAACGCTGAGGCTCCAAAAGGTGGCCTCCTGCCCATCCTCACGCAGCGCAGCGGTGGCGGCGCTGACTCGGACCTTGGGGAGGGCTCTTTTAGTCCGTGGGGGTGTGGCAGCGGGGCCTGCCGACCACAGCCTGCGGGAGCCGCTCTAGGCCTCGCGTCCTCCCTCCACCTCCTCCGCAGCGCGCCTTCGCGCTGGCCCCCGCCAGCCGGCCAGCCAGCAGGGGTGGGTGGAGGAGCGCACGCCGCGCCGCGTCCTTATCAACCGGCAGGGCGGCGTGGTGCGGGGCCACCCGGTCAGGGGAGGCGCAGTCCCGGGCCCGCCGCGGGTGGGGCCATGGCTCCCATGGGCGCGGCGGCCAGCCGGGGTCCGAGAGGCGGCAGGGAGCGCTGAGTGCTGAGCGGCGGCGCGCGCGGGCAGGCGGCCGTCGGGGCGCCAGGGGAGCGCACGCAGCACCATGCGCCCCCGCCTGCCGCCACTGCCCGGGCTGCTGCTGCTAGCCTGCGCCGTGCGCGCGGTGAGTACGCGCCCTTCCGCGGGTCCCTCTAGGGGTGAGGGGTGGAGGGGCCCCACCAGATCTCCTGCTGGGCGGCGGGAGGCGTTTCTCCCCATCCTTTCCCCGCAACTATGATTTTTGTCTGCTCCTCTCAGGGGGGTCCTCTCCTCCGAAATAAAATCTGTATGTGCCCGGGCGCAGGCAGCGCTGAGATAACTTACCTTGCCCTTCACCCCACCCGGGCGCTCCTGGGCGGAAATTCGGAAGCCGCCCCGGCCGTGCCTTTTGTGTGCGGGCACTTTGCCTGCAGTATTTCCTTGAAACCTCATCATCGACTTTCGAAGTTGCTATTTTCACCCTCACTTTGCGGACAAGGAAAGCGAGACTTGGAAAGACGCCCCCCCCCAAAAAAAAAAAAAAACAAACAACTTGCCCCGAGAAAAGACAGCTGGAACCCAGTCTGTCTGCCCCAGAGCCTTGCCATTTGCACGGACAGCGGCTGCGGACGGGGAGACTTGAAAGCTTGGCCGTAACTGCCGGAGCTGTAACGCCAGCGTTTGCCGCTTCCTCCTTGGTCTTGTGGGTTTGGCTCCGCAGTGTCGATGGGTCTGGGGACTTCTGGGAGCAGCTGGTCTCCCCAAACCAGGTCCAGGGAGGAACTGACAGAGAAAAGGGAAGGCAGCAGAGTGAGTGGCTTATGTTGCTTTCTCACAAACTCCAGGAGTCCTGGCCTCTGCCTGTGGGGTTTGTGAAAGAGGGTGGCTGCGGCCAGTGGGGAAGAAGGAGCGGTGAGGAAGGGGCGCACAGATTCCAGAACTTCCCCTTTCCACCAGCATTCCAAACAGGCCCCCCACCGCCTCAGTCCCAAGAAACTCCCCAGGGAAAGCACTTAGGAACTCAATTCCGAGCCTGAAATCTCTGTCCTGGGCAAACCCTTCCTGCAAACACATCAGTGGCCCTCCTGTGGTCCTCTCCTGGTTGGCTATAAGAAAGACCTGCTTCTGGAGCTGGTGGGAGTGTTGACACGCAGGAGGCATAGCTCCTGTGGTGTCCAGAGTGGGGTTTTCGGCTCTCCTGTGCAGCTCCCTTGTGTTAATAACTTGGAGCCTCCTGTCCTCAGCGCTGCAGTTGGAAGGTGCTAGGACAACAGCACCTGCTTGCAAGTCTGAGCTCCCACTTTGGGGAAACGCCGTCTGAGACATGGGGACAGTTCAAAGCCAAATTCAGCCTCTGAGTGTGTTATTTGGTGCCCAGAGCTGGGAGGCAGCCCTTTTGGTGACCTCACCCCACCTCCCGCCCACCGCCAGCCTCCTTTTTAAGTATCTGCAGTAACACTGCGGTTGTCAGAAGAAATCAACAAGTGGCTGGGTCTTCAGGACTAAGGTTCAATGTACATTTTAATCTCCAGCGTCATTTTAGGAATAAGCCCAGGGGAAAATGAGATCCCTTGGTTTAGGTCTTCCGTGTGCCTTGGAAGGATGCTTTATTATGCCTTGGTCCACTTTCCTCTTTTTACAGGGGAGCAAACTGATACCCACAGAGAGCAGGGACCTGCTCCTTATCAGTAAGTTTGTGGCAGCTCTGGGAATGGAGCCCAGATCTCGCCTTTCTCAACAGCCCAGGGCTGTGTCTGGGTTGTCGCTTGTCTTTGCTCACATCTTCCTCTACTCACGCACCACTTTATGTTCCTGCCAGGTGGTTTCCTGTGTGTAAGTCTTGGCTCTCTGGTGGTTTTATGGGCTTATCCAGATCTGAGGTTCACACTTCTTGGCAGAGAACTCCGTCAACAAATAGGGGTGGAATTGCCCGGCTTTGGTTGGAGGATTTCCCAGCCTGTGGAACCCTGCTTTTTTCCTGTTTGAGTGGTCAGACATTTAATTTTGAAACTGAAGGACATTCAAACAATTCCTTATCATTTCATGCTTCGTCTTGGGGGAAATCATAGGCATCTTCCCAGTTGGTGGTGGTGGGGGATCACTAAGGCCAAATTGCTTATTAGTACTCCCCCCAACTCCCCACCTTTTCACACAGAGATGTAGGGAGGGTCCCTTGCAAGTGGACTGAAAAGTGCTGGTGGCTGGTGGGGCAGTTTTTTGAGACTCCCATAAGAAACTCTGGCTTCACCTCCCCTTACTGTCCTCACCCATGTCTCTCATGAGAATTTTTACCTAGAACAGTATTGTCATTATTTACCAGCACACCTGTCCTTCCCGTCCTCCCCAATACGTTCACTTAGAGCTTGAACCTTGAGACTCAGTCGCACTCATCCTTTATCCTTAGAACCTGTCATATCAGAAGAAAGTCAATGACTGTGTGTGGGCTGAATGAATGAATGAAGTGATGGTGCTATCCATAGTGGCTGCCCTCATGTGGGGCACTTTCATGTAACAACAGGTAGTGAAGAATGACATCTTACGAGCAATCATTGCTTACAAAATTGTACATAAATCTGCCAGGCAAAGGTGCAGTCTCTCAGGGGAGGGCTTTTAAATCCAGGGCATCTTGCCAACTGCCCACCTGAGAACCTGAGTGTGTTAAGTGGGGTACAAGGGGCTACTTTTTCCTTCAAGCAGGGTTTCTTAACTTTGACACTGTAATTCTGGATATTAAATCTGAGCTTTCCACATGGGATGCTGGGACAAGAGCTATGCCCTCCCCTGGCATGGGAGGGAATGAGAGGGTGGAGATAGTGGTTAGAGAGAGGGGAGCAGGGGGTGCGGGTGCCCTGTACATTGTGTGCTGTCCAGCAACATCCCTGTACTCTGCCTACCAGAAGCTAGTATCTTCTCTCCGAGTTGTGCCAACAGAAATTGTCTCCAGACATTGCCAACTGTCCTCTGGGAGCAGGCAGGGCAAAACTGCCCTGGTTGAGAACTCCTGCCTTAAAAGTTATTATGTCTCAGGGGAAATGTGTGAACAAGATTCGCGATAGGTGTCACTGGATGTTGGATTCAGGGTAGTGGGGTTGGTGACAGGGAATCTGAGCTGGAGACAGAAGCAGGTGTACCAGTGAAAACCCATCTCCGGATGAGAAGACCTCTATAGGGCATGGGTTCCTTTGGCTTCTCCACCCTCCCTTCCCACTCCCCCGTGTCCCTCTTCATTTCTTCTCTGTTGATGGCTCAGAAACACAAAAACTCTAAGGTGGGGTCTGGCATGTGGTGGTCCCCACCCCTTTCTGGACTGCATCTGGACCCAGAGGTTGACAAGCTGGGTGAGCAGAATTTTAAGAAGGCCTGCAAGGTCACCAGAGGATCTGACTACTGATGCCTCTTAGAGAAAAGTCACTGGGAGCTTTGTATCCCTGAACAATATTCCGAGGTAGTATTGTGGATTTCTTTTTGAGTTTTTGTTCTTCCTAAAAGTCATGTGACTGATGACCATGATGATGATGATGGTGAAGGCTTCCCTCAGTGCCTACTTCACACCAGATACTCTGCTAAGCTGTGCCTGGCACTACTTGACTTCTCTCACCAAGAGTCATCATCCTCACTGTGCATGTGAAGAAACTGAGATGTAGAAACAGGTGAAACCAATGGTCAAGTCACCCAGCTGACATGATGGTGTAAGGACTCAAAGCCAGCTGTGCTTAGCCAGCACATGCATCTGCTTCCAAAGAGAGGCCGCTCTGGTTTTTGGCTTCCAAGGCACTGTCATGAAATCTTTCTCAAACCACAAAATGACAATAACTACAGTTTAATCTAATCACTTTATAAAAGGCAAATCAAATATAGAATTACACACAGCATTTTATTGAGGGTTGCCAGACATGAGGTTGGGGCCACAAATTCAAAAAAACAGGAGAGATGCTTCCCACACTGTTTAGGGGAGCCCTTTAGACTTTGGCACCCCCTTTAGGAGTTGCTACAGAGCTCCCCTCCTGTCCTGTCCCCCAAATCCCCTCCCTTGACACTGGAGGGCACAGGTCTCTTCCTGGCACCTCTTGTTGAAAGCCCAGATTCCACAACCAGGATTAGAGCTCTGCCCCCAGAGTGGCCTCTGGTTTGGCCCCTGCATCCCTGACCTTAGCCAGCTGAGGTCACCACTGACCTTTGCTCAGGCTCTGAAAAAACCTGCAGCCCCAGATAAGACCCACAACACTCAGATTCTATCTACTTGCTTACATACAGAGTATATAAGTATTCATGAGGATATGAGAAAGCAGGGATCTCTTGGGGCCCACCCAGCTTCAATATTCCATGTCTGAAAGAGTCCAAGGGGTGTCTGGGGAAGGGACCTCCCTGATGGGTCATCTCCTGGTGGTTGTGCTGCCAGGATTCCTGAGTTTTCCAGACTTCTCCAGAATCACTGCATGCCCCACATCACTTCCCTCTCTCTCGGCTCCCCAAGGCTCCCCTTGGTGTCTTCAGAGATTTCTGACCTTACTACCTCCTTTCATTTTCAATAGATGGGTGTACCTCCCATATCCTGAGAGTCAGAGAATGAACTTCCTCTGAGCAGCATCTTGCCCTCACAGATGAATCTAAGTTGGACCCTCCTGTTCCTGTCCTCCTGCACCCAATGTCATGCCATGCCAGAGCAGCACAGACTGAGGGGCTTGAACAGTGGAAATTTATCTTCTCGTAGGCCTGGAGGCTGGATATCCCAGATCATGGTTGGATTCTGGGAAGACCTCCCTCCCTGGCTTGTAGTTGGCTGCCTGGTCCTCATGTAACCTTTCCTCTGACTTCTGAGAGAGTGAGTTCACTGATATCTCTTGTAAGGATGTTAATCCTATCAGATTTGGGCCCCCTATGACCTTATTTGACCTTAATGAACTCCTCTGGGTCCTGTCTCCTAGCAGAGCCGCACCTGGGGTTAGGGAGTCAATACATTCTTTGAGGGACACAGACATTCAGCCTGCATCACACCTGAATGGAATAGAGGCTTTGCTCCAGCCCCATGCTCCTGACCTCCTCCCCACACCATGCTAAGTGACTTTCGTCCTGAGATGACACAGAGGTAGCCTTCATCCTGCTCCTCTTGACTGGATTTTCCATCAGCTAGTCAACCTGCCCAAGCCCATCCAGCCAAGTGGCAAAGGAACTTTACAGCTCTGGCCATGGTTCCTCCGCTACCGCTCATGGCCAGCATTTTGGAAGATGCATCTATGATCCCTGCCTCCACCTGTCCGTTCCTCAGCCTGCAGCACCCTGGCTCTCACCCGTTCCCTACTCGCATCAGTCTCACCAGGCCCTGCATTATCCCACTTTCCCTAAACAGGGCGTGGTCTGTGTCCCACCCAAGGGGAACACATGGTTGATGAGAGTTTGGACACTATGACTAATGACATCAAGGCAGCGAGCACACTCCCTGACTGTTCTGGGCAAGATGGGCAGGGCACCCATGGGACTCCAGCCTCTTAGAGACATTTGGTGCTGGGACACTCTGTCCCTCCCCCTCTTCCTCACCTTGGTGCCTGCCTTTCACAGGCTTGTGGTTCCCACTGTGCCTCAAATGAGGTTTTCCCTCTTTCGAGGTTTCCCCGTGTCACACGGTTCCTTCCTCTTGTGTGATCCCTCCTCCTGCATGGTCCCTCCTTTTGCTCATCTTCCCAGCCTGTGAGGGTCACTGTCTCAGGCACTGTCTCTGGCCCTTGCTCTCCTTATGCTTGCTGCTCTCTCTTACTATGTGTTTCCTTGCCCATCTTAAGGTGATGTAAATCCAACCTTAACCATGCTTATCTCACTTCAGCTGCTGCCGAACTCATATCTCTTGTCCTTGTTTTCCCTGTTGTTGGAGTTACTGAGGTACCCAAAGCAGACACATAGGAACGATGCTGGCCCCTGTCCTCAGCTGGCCCTCAGCCCCTGCTGGCCCCTGTCACATCTGTGCACATGCCCTCTGCTATGGGGGTGACTTCTCGCCTACGCGGTGCAGTGCCTCCCAGGGGTTTCCTGCCACTGCTTGTGGTCCATGGTGGCCTGCCCACTACCTTCCCGCATGCTCCCGCCACAGGTGCCTCTGGACCCCTTGGAGCCTGTGAGCTACGGCAATAAGATCTGTGTCTGCTCACCTTCGATTGCAGAGCATCCTAGGGACCCAGTAAGTGTTAGATGACATTTTGGGTTTGGAACTGGTTGTAGGATCGAGTTCCCTCTTTATTTGTCACTGTATAAACTAGACTAATATCTCTCTTTTTTCCCCTGTGAAACTATTCCTTTCCAGTCTCAGGTTGTCAGTTGATGAGCAAAGTGTGTTGAGTTTCTTCCCATCCTTTGGAATTCAGTAGTTTTTCATTGGAGAAGGTAATGGCAACCCACTCCAGTACTCTTGCCTGGAAAATCCTGTGGATGGAGGAGTCTGGTAGGCTGCAGTCCATGGGGTCGCTAAGAGTTGGACATGACTGAGCGACTTCACTTTCACTTTTCACTTTCATGTATTGGGGAAGGAAATGGTAACCCAGCCCAGTGTTCTTGCCTGGAGAATCCCAGGGATGGGGGAGCCTGGTGGGCTGCTGTCTACAGGGTTGCACAAAGTTGGCCACGACTGAAGCAACTTAGCAGCAGCAGCAGGTGAATAAAAGCTTTTTCACTCCTGAAAAGATTCAAAAGTTGACCTCCTTATTTGTGCTTTCTCAGGAAGTTACTGTAGAATGTGCTTCTGAAGAACAAGGAAGCAAAGCCAAGAAAAAGACAGAGAATATAGGAAATGGAACTGTGCCTGGGGGAGCCGGGGAGAGGCCCCCTAAAAGAACAGCCAGGTGCCAGGCCCCATTGGCAGAGGTCTGTGGGAGAGAGGGCTCCAGGGACTGAAAGAATAGACCTCTTGATAAATGTCTATCAAGGCTGTTGGAGCATTGGATAAATTAATCCTATCTACCTAGATAAACTGATCAAATGAAAACGCAAAGTCAATTGTTGACCACAGGAAAAACAAAATGTACAAGAAGAGACATAATCGTTTTACGTGGCTAGACTCAGCAGTGAACAATATTTCATAGTCAAAGTAAGTCATTATAAATACAGACCATTCATTTAACTAACAATTAAGAGAAGGCTATGTCAATATATTATATGGGGGGAGGGAAGTATATGTAGGGAGGTTTAAAAACATCTAAATCTTTCTCTTCCATAATAGAGTTTTGGATAATGTCTCAAACTGATAAACCAAGAAATAACAATATGAGATAATTCTGAAATACAGAGATAAAATGAAAATATACATCTAAAGAAAAGTAAAGTGGTTTTCTCTGGAGAGCAGGAAAAGGTTAGGCAAGGGAACTGCTGTTTTTTGCTATAAGCACTTTAGTACTAGGACAAGTAAAAGAAAAAAAAGTGCCTATCCAAACTTGATTTTTAAAAACTATTAAAAGGGACCTTTTCAAGACTAATAGCTCTTGCTTTGAGGAGTATTTTATATAACTTTTAGCAATACTTTCACCATCACTTGTTTCTCCTGTGAATTTAGAGGAAAATTTTAAAGGGGTGCGCTATACAGCATAGTCTGTTTTTGTCTTAAAAATATTTTTTTGGCTGTGCTGTCCAGCTTGTTCAATCTCTGACTAGGGATTGAACCTGCCCATGCCCTCGGCAGTGAAAACACAGAGTCCTAAGCACTGGATTGCCAGGAAATTCCCAATATTTTGAAATTTATTGATTATATAGAAACATGCACAAGCGTACATACATTTGAGCTCTAAATATCAGCCTCTTCTTTCCTCTAGGAAAACCTAGATGATACGGGAGCTTTTTTCCCCTTCATTCTCCCTCTGAGGCATCTAACAAACTGTTGCTCCATGAACACAATCTTCCCAGCCACTCCCAGCTACGCTGATGGCCCCACTCTGTCACTGAGGCCACTGTCTGCAGGCTGAAGACTCATCCACAGACTCAGCCCTTTCAAAAGAATACTGTTGCTGTCATACAAACAGTGGATGCATACGTTTCTGCAATTGACATGCCACCACACAAAACAATCTTGCTTTATTCAGTTTTAATGAAAGGATTAAGGGTAAACGAACTGTGGAATGATCTACTTCACACCCACTAAGATAGATATTGGAGCTTGCCAGGTTACGCTACTGGTAAAGAACCTGCCTGCCAATGCAGGAGGCGGAGAAGACACAGGCTTGATCCCCGGGATGGTAAGATCCCCCGGAGGAGGAAAAGGTAACCCACTCCAGTATTCTTGCCTGGAAAATCCCATGGACTGAGGAGCTTGGCAGGCTACAGTCCATAGGGTCACAGAGAGTCAGACATGACTAAAATGACTTAGCACAGCACAATAGATATTATTAAAACAGAAGAATAAGGATTGAGGATGAGGATATAGAGAAACTAGAACTCTGTGCGTTGTTGGCAGGAAGGTAAAATGGTACAGCTCATGTGGAAAATGGTGTGGTGGTCCCTTAAAAAAGTAATCAGAATTACCAAATGATCCAGCCATTTCGCTCCTGGATATGTGCGTGCTGCTGCTGCTGCTGCTGCTAAGTCACTTCAGTCATGTCCGACTCTGTGCGACCCCAGAGACAGCAGCCCACCAGGCTCCCCCGTCCCTGGGATTCTCCAGACAAGACCACTGGAGTGGGTTGCCATTTCGCTTCTGGATATGTACCTAGAAGAACTGACAGCAGGGACTCGAAGAGATGCTTGTACACCTCTGCTCTTGGCTGCATTATTCACAATAGCCAAGAGGTGGAAACACCCAAGTGATGAGTAGATGAACCAAGTGTGGTCTGTCCATAGAGTGGAATAGTATTCATCCATATAAAGGAATGCAATTCCAATAGATGCTACAAGATGGATGTGAAATGAGATACAGAAGAGCAAATATTGTATGATGCCACTTACATGAACAGACATATTCACAGAGTCAGAAAGTAGAATAGAGGTTGCTGTTTAATTGGTACAGAGTTTCTGTTGGGCTGTAGAAGTCCTGGAAATGGATAGGAGTGATCACTGTACAACTTTTCATTTAATTCCACTGAATTACACACTTCAACATGATTGCAATGGCAAATGGTATGTATATTTTGCTACAACTTAAGAAATTTAGAATTAAAAGAAGCTAAACTATCCTCTAATGTTTATTTTTCCATTGTTGTTGTTTAGTTGCTAAGTCCATCTGACTCTTTGTGACCCCGTGGACTGCAGCATGCCAGGCTTCCCTGTCCTTCACTATCTCCTGGAGTTTGCTCAAGCTTATATCCATTGAGTCAATGATGCTATTCAACCATCTCATCTTCTGTCACCCTCTTCTCCTCCTTCCCTCAGTCTTTCACAGCCTCAGGATCTTTTCCAGTGAGTCGGCTCTTCCAATCAGATGGCCAAAGCATTGGAGCTTCATCTTCAGTCCTTCTGATGAATATTCAGGGTTGATTTCCTTTAGAGTTGACTGGTTTGATCTCTTTGCTGTCCAAGGGACTCTCAAGAATCTTCTCCAGCACCACAATTTGAGGCACCAGCCTTTGGCACTCAGCATTCTTTATGGTCCAATTCTCACATCTCACATCTAGTCAAAAACCATAGCTTTGACTAGACAGACCTTTGTTGGCAAAGTGATGTCTCTGCTTTTTAATATACTGTCTAGGTTTGCCATAGCTTTCCTTTTAGGGGCAAGCATCTTTTAACTTCATGGCTGCAGTTACCTTCTACAAAGATTTTGGAGCCCAAGAAAAAAGCAAAATCTGTCACCGCTTCTGCTTTTTTCCCATCTATTTGCCATGAAGTGATGGAACTGTATGCCATAATCTTAGTTGTTTGAATGTTAAGTTTTAAGCCAGTGTTTTCACTCTCCTCTTTCACCCTCATCAAGAAGCTCGTTAGTTCCTCTTCACTTTCTGTTATTAGAGTGGTATCATCTGCTTATCTGAGATTGTTGATATTTCTCCCTGCAGTCTTGATTCCAGCTTGTGATTCATTCAGCCCAGCATTGTGAGTGATATACTCTGCATAGAAGTTAAAAATAAGCAGGGTGACAATATACAGCCTTGATGTACTCCTTTCCCAATTTGGAACCAGTCTGTTGTTCCCAAATGTCCAGTTGTAACAGTTGCTTCTTGACCTGCATATAGGTTTCTCAGGAAACAGGTAAGGTGGTCTGGTATTCCCATCTCTAAGAATTTTCCAGTTTGTTGTGATCCACACAGTCAAAGGCTTTATTGTAGTCAGTGAAACAGAAATAGATGTTTCTCTGGAATTCCATTGCTTTTTCAATGATCCAGTGAATGTTGGCAGTTTGATCTCTGGTTCCTCTGCCTTTTCCAAATCCAGCTTGTGCATCTGGAAGTTCTTGGTTCATGTATTGCTGAAGCCTAGCTGGAAGGATTTTGAGCATAACAACCTTGCTAGCATGTGAAATGAGTGCATATTTTCCCATAGTCCTAGGGAAAAACATGAAGAAGTTGAACCTTTCTTGGAGAGGATTCCCACTGTAGGTGTTCCCCCGTTCCTCATCTTGCTCCATCGCTTACAAGAGCCCTCTGTGCTACAGTGCTGCTTTCTTCAGCCTCCAAGAGTGCACATCACCACCCACTTTCAGGAGATGCCACCCCCACCCAGTCATCTACGCTGTGTAACAATCACAAACACTCAGTGGCTTGTAGCAATGCATGTTTCTCTCTTTCTTAGTGTTTGCGAGTGAGCTAGGGCTTGACTGACCAACTATGATACTGACATTGATCCAGGCACTGTGCAGAGCAAGTCTGCAACCCTGAAGACCCATCATGGTGCTCTGGTACAGTCATACCTGTCTCCCTCCCACCCTCAGCTTTCCTTCTCAGCTGACACATTAATGTCTCGATCTCTACAATTTTACCACTGCAAGAATGTTATGGAAATGATGTGGAATCTAAAAAATGATGCAAATGAATGTATTTACAGGACAGAAACAGACTCACAGACATAGAAAACAAACTTACGGTTACCAAAGGGGAAATGCCGGTGGCGGTGGGGGTGATAATTAAGAGTTTGGGATTAAAATATACACACTACTGTATATAAAATAGATAATCAATGAGGACCTACTATGTAGCACAGGGAACTGTACTTAATACTGTGCTGTAGTAACCATATGGGAAAAGAATCAGAAAAATAATGGATATATGTATATGGATAACGGAATCACTTTGCTGTATGCCTGAAACTAATACAACATTGTAAATCAGCTATACTCCAATATAAAATAAAAATTAAATTTAAAAAGAACATTATATAAATGAAATCATACTGTAACTGTTTGGGATTGGCTTTTTTCACTGAGCGTACTTCTCTGGAGATTCATATAGGTTGGTCCATGTATCACCACTTTGTTCCTTTTTATTGCTGAGGGCTTCCCTGCTGGCTCAGATGGTAAAAGAATCTTCCTGCAATGTGGGAGACCTGGGTTTGACCCCTGGGTTCCCTTGGAGGAGGGCATGGCAACCCACTCCAGTGTTCTTGCTTAGAGAATCCTCAGGGACAGAGGAGCCTGGCAGGCTACAGTCCATGGGGTCACAAAGAGTTGGATCTGACTGAGAGACTAAGCACAGAATTTCATAGTATGGATGTTCCATAGTTCACCTCTTACACATTGAAAGGCATCTGGATTGTTTCAGTTTTGAGGTATTAGGAATAAAGCTGCTGTAAATATTAGTATACAAGTATTTGTGTGTGTGTGTGTGTGTGAACATAAGCTTTCACTTCTCCAGGATAAATGCCCAGGAGTGCAATGGTTCGATCATGTAATGTTAATAGTTGCATGTTTAGCTTTTCTTAAGACCTTGCCAACTTGTTTTCCAGAGTGGTTGTCTCATGTTACAATCCCACCAGCAAAATGTGAGGGACCTAGTTTCACCACAGCCTTGCCAACGTTGTTGTGATTTTTTTATTTCAGGTCTTCTAATAAGCATGTAGTGATATCACATTGCAATTTCAATTTGCATTTACCTAATAGCTAATAATGTTGAACATCTTTTCATGTCCTTGTTTGCCATCTGTATATCTTCTTCTGTGAAATGTCTCTTCATGCATTTTGCGTATCTTCTAGTTAGATTTTTAAAATTTGCTTACTATTGGGTTTTGAATGTTCCTTATATATTCTAGATATTAATCCTAATTTGTTAATTGCAGATATTTTCTCCTAGTCTATAGCTTGTCTTTTCATCCTCTTAACAAGGTTTTTCATGGAACAAAAGTTTTTAGTTTTGATAAAGTCCAGTTTATCAGTTTTTCTTTTTATGGATCTTGCTTTTGGTGTCAAGTATAAAGAATCTTTGTCTTGCTCTGCATTTTGAAGTTGTTCTCCTGTGCCTTTTTCTAAAAGTTTTAGTTGAATTTTTTGTACTCAAGTCCATCATTATTTTGAGGTAATTTTTATATAAGGTATGAGTCTTAGGTTTGTTTTGTTATCTATAGCTGTCCAATGATTATAACACTGTTGCCTATTCTTTTGTTAATACCAAGTTCTTTTGACTACTATCAGTTCAGCTCAGTTCAGTTGCTCAGTCGTGTCCGACTCTTTGTGACCCCATGAATCGCAGCACGCCAGGCCTCCCTGTTCATCACCAACTCCTGGAGTTCACTCAAACTCAGGTCCATCGAGTTGGTGATGCCATCCAGCCATCTCATCCTCTGTCGTCCCCTTCTCCTCCTGCCCCAATCCCTCCCAGCATCAGGGTCTTTTCCAATGAATCAACTCTTCACGTGAGGTGGCCAAAGTACTGGAGCTTCAGCTTTAGCATCATTCCTTCCAAAGAACACCCAGGACTGATCTCCTTTAGAATGGACTGGTTGGATCTCCTTGCAGTCCAAGGGACTCTCAAGAGTCTTCTCCAACACTACAGTTCAAAAGCATCAATTCTTCGGCACTCAGCCTTCTTCACAGTCCAACTCTCACATCCATACGTGACTACTGGAAAAACCATAGCCTTGACTAGATGGACCTTTGTTGGCAAAGTAATGTCTCTGCTTTTGAATATGCTATCTAGGTTGGTCATAATTTTCCTTCCAAGGACTAAGTGTTTTTTAATTTCATGGCTGCAGTCACCATCTGCAGTGATTTTGGAGCCCAAAAAATAAAGTCTGACACTGTTTTCACTGTTTCCCCATCTATTTCCCATGAAGTGATGGGACTAGATGCCATGATCTTCGTTTTCTGAATGTTGAGCTTTAAGCCAACTTTTTCACTCTCCTCTTTTGCTTTCATCAAGAGGCTTTTGAGTTCTTCTTCACTTTCTGCCATAAGTGTGGTGTCATCTGCGTATCTGAGATTATTGATATTTCTCCCGGCAATCTTGATTCCAGCTTGTGCTTCTTCCAGCCCAGCGTTTCTCATGACGTACTCTGCATATAAATTAAATGAGCAGGGTGACAATATGCAGCCTTGACGTACTCCTTTTCCTCTTTGGAGCCAGTCTGTTGTTCCATGTCCAGTTCTAACTGTTGCTTCCTGACCTGCATACAGGTTTCTGAAGAGGCAGGTTAGGTGGTCTGGTATTCCCATCTCTTTCAGAATTTTCCACAATCTGTTGTGATCCACACAGTCAAAGGCTTTGGCATAGTCAATAAAGCAGAAATAGATATTTTTCTGGAACTCTCTTGCTTTTTCGATGATCCAGCATAGCTATACAACAAGTCTTTAAATTAGGTGAACTGATTTCTCCTAGTTATTTTTTTTTTAATTAATAGAACTTATTTTGCTGAGAGGACTTAAGTTTACAGAAAAATTGTGCAGAAAGTGCAAAGGATGACCATATACCCCTCTCAATCCCTCCTCCCCAGTGTCTCTTGTTATTAATGTTTTGCATTAAACTGGTGCATCAGTTATGGTTGGTGTACTAATATTGACACATTACCTAAAGTCCCTAGCTTAAGTTACTTTTTCTTGCAAGTCTATTGTTGAAGTATAGTTGACGTATAATATCACACAGGTTACAGATGTATACGGCTAGTGGTTCACATTTTTGAAGGCCGTGCTCCGCTTACAGTTATTGTAAAATATGGGCTATGTTCCCTGTGTTGTACGATGTATCCTTGTGGCTTGCTTTATACCTAACAATTTGTGCCTCTTACTCCTCTGCCCCTATTTTGTCCTTCTCCCATTCCCTTTTCCCACTGGTAACTACTAGTTTGTTTTTGTATCTGTGGGACTTCCTTGATAGCTCAGTTGGTAAAGAACCCACCTGCAATGCAAGACACCCGGGTTCGATTCCTGGGTCAGGAAGATCCCCTGGAGAAGGGATAGAAGTCCGCTTGTTTTTTGTTACATTCGCTATTCTGACTTCCTCCTTTTGAATCTCTGCTGTCTGGCCCCAGTCTTGCTCACAGAGAGGCCTTATGTGCTAGAATCAGCTTTGTGGTGCTGACTGGTGCTCTTGGTTTTGGGTTTTCAGGTTGGTACCCCACCTCGACTGTGTGATGTGCTGCAGGTACTGCGGGTGGAGAGGGACCAGTGCCTGCAGGAGCTCTCCCGGGAGAGCGCAGAGCATCCAGCCCCAGGTACGTGCCTACCTGCATCCACTCTGGGATGTGCTCGTGTCCAGGTCCACTGGGTTTGTGGGAGGTAGGGGCTGGACCAACTGTATTCTTTCAGAGAATAAGCAGAGGGGAAGGGTCTGGAGCAATCCTGGTGAGCTGTCTACATGTGCTGAAAATCACATCGTCACCCCTCTTTGTTTCTCTGAGTTTATGGGTACAACCAGGGTGTTTGAACCATTAGCTTCTGCATGATGACTTTACCCAGGTGAGTGTTTTGATGAGAGTTACTTCTCATGGTGGTGTACCTCTTATCTGTTCTCTCACCTCCATTGCTAGTTTGATGGGAGAGGTAACAGAAAGGCAATGTGGGGTCTGGAAAACTCAGGGTCCATTGCTGGCTGACCCTCACTGGCTGTGTGAATGTGAACAAATTATTTAATGTTCTGAGCCTCACTTTCCTGATCTATAAATCAGAGGTGATAAAGTATGTTAGAATTATAAATATATGTAAATAAAGATGTTAAATATAGGTGCTTCTTAAAGATTATTAATTTAAATATTATTATTAGTCAAGACAGTCAATATTATTAATTTGCTCTTTAGATATTAATTTTATTTCTATTCCCTTCCTTCACTTCCTAGCTTTTATTCATCTAAAGGCAGTGGAGGCTGTGGCATTAAGAAAAGAATCCTTCACAAATAGTCAAACAAAGACTTGTACAGACAAGGTCTTCACTATACTGGTTACAGTAGCCAACAGGTAGAAACAACCCAAGTGTCTGTCAGCTGATGAAAGATGAAGATGTGGTCTGTACCTACAATAGAATAGTGTTCAGCCTTAAAAAGGAGTGAAGTGCTGGTACATGCCGCAATGTGGATAGATCTTAGGTGGTGCTATTGGTAAAGAATCTGCCTGCCAATACAGGAGATGCAGGAGACAAGGGGTTTGATCCCTAAGTTGGAAGACACCTTGGAGTAGGAAATGGCAACCAACTCCAGTATCCTTGCCTGGGAAATTCCATGTACAGAGGAACCTGGTGGGCTACAGTCCATGGGGCTCCAAAGAGTCAGACGCAACCGAGTGACCAACCACAGGTGCACGTGATATGACTCTACTTATAGGAAACATCTAGATTCGACAAATTCACAGAGACAAAAGTTAGATTAGTGGCTGTTGGGGCCCAGGGGAAACGGCATGCGGAGCACCTGCATAGGCACTGCCTCTTAGTGGCGGTGAAATGTGTAGAACTAGGTAGAGGTGCTGGCCACACAAGACTCTGTCCTAAATGCCACTGACTGTACACTTTAAAATGCTTTCACTTTCATGCATTGGAGAAGGCAATGGCAACCCACTCCAGTGTTCTTGCCTGGAGAATCCCAGGGACAGGGGAGCCTGGTGGGCTGCTCAGAGTCGGACACGACTGAAGCGACTTAGAAGCAGGAGCAGCAGCAGCAGCAGTGGTTAATTTTATGTTACATGAATTTCTTTTCAATAGACTTTATTGAAAAGTCTCTTCCAAGTGGCTGCACCATTTAAATTTCTACCAGTGATGAATGATCATTCCTGTTGTTCTATATCCTCGCCAGCATTTGATGTTGTGTTTTGTTTTTTTTAATTGTAGTAAAATACCTACAACAAATTTTATTATCTTAACCATTTTCATCTATTTATTTTTCTTCCAGTTTTATTGAGATATAGTTGACATACAGCGTTGCATAAGTTTAAGGTATATAGCATAATGATTTGACTTACGTACATAATGAAAGTATTATCACAATAAGTTAAGTGAACATCTGTCATCTCATATAGGTACAAAGTTAAGAAATGGAAAAAAGTTGTATGATGAGAACTCTTAGGATTATTCTCTTAACAACTTTCATACATACCATACAGCAATGTTAATTGTCTTTATAATGGTATACATTACATTCCTAGTACTTATAACTGAAAGTTTGTACCTTTTGACTACTTTCATTTAATTCCTCCTAACCCCGCCTCTGGTAACCACAAATCTGAATTGTTTTTGATGTATAATTGACCTATAAAACTATGTAATTTCTGTTACATAATCAGTAATTTAATATTCTATACATTTCAGAATGATCACCACTGAGGAATCTAGTTATGATATGTGACCATACAAAGATACTACATAGTTGTTAACTGTATTCCCCTCTCTGTACATTTCATACCCCTAGCTCATATACTTTGCACCTGGGACATTTGTATCTCTTAATGTCCCTCATCTATTTCTTTTTTTTTTTTCAGCCCTTTATTTATTTATTTATTTATTTTTAATTTTAAAATCTTTAATTCTTACATGCGTTCCCAAACATGAACCACCCACCCACCTCCCTCCCCATAACATCTCTCTGGGTCATCCCCATGCACCAGCCCCAAGCATGCTGTATCCTGCGTCGGACATAGACTGGCGATTCGATTCTTACATGATAGTATACGTTACAATGCCATTCTCCCAAATCATCCCACCCTCTTCCTCTCCCTCTGAGTCCAAAAGTCCATTATACACATCTGTGTCTTTTTTGCTGTCTTGCATACAGGGTTGTCCTTGCCATCTTTCTAAATTCCATATATATGTGTTAGTATACTGTATTGGTGTTTTTCTTTCTGGCTTACTTCACTCTGTATAATCGGCTCCAGTTTCATCCATCTCATCAGAACTGATTCAAATGAATTCTTTTTAATGGCTGAGTAATACTCCACTGTGTGTATGTACCACAGCTTTCTTATCCATTCATCTGCTGATGGACATCTAGGTTGTTTCCATGTCCTGGCTATTATAAACAGTGCTGCGATGAACATTGGGGTACATGTGTCTCTTTCAATTCTGGTTTCCTCGGTGTGTATGCCCAGCAGTGGGATTGCTGGGTCATAAGGTAGTTCTATTTGCAATTTTTTAAGGAATCTCCACACTGTTCTCCATAGTGGCTGTACTAGTTTGCATTCCCACCAACAGTGTAGGAGGGTTCCCTTTTCTCCACACCGTCTCCAGCATTTATTGCTTGCAGATTTTTGGATCGCAGCCATTCTGACTGGTGTGAAGTGGTACCTCATTGTGGTTTTGATTTGCATTTCTCTAATAATGAGTGATGTTGAGCATCTTTTCATGTGTTTGTTAGCCATCCATATGTCTTCTTTGGAGAAATGTCTATTTAGTTCTTTGGCCCATTTTTCGATTGGGTCGTTTATTTTTCTGGAATTGAGCTGCATAAGTTGCTTGTATATTTTTGAGATTAGTTGTTTGTCAGTTGCTTCATTTGCTATTATTTTCTCCCATTTAGAAGGCTGTCTTTTCACCTTGCTTATATTTTCCTTTGTTGTGCAGAAGCTTTTAATTTTAATTAGATCCCATTTGTTTATTTTTGCTTTTATTTCCAGAATTCTGGGAGGTGGATCATAGAGGATCCTGCTGTGATTTATGTCTGAGAGTGTTTTGCCTATGTTCTCCTCTAGGAGTTTTATAGTTTCTGGTCTTACATTTAGATCTTTAATCCATTTTGAGTTTATTTTTGTGTGCGGTGTTAGAAAGTGATCTAGTTTCATTCTTTTATAAGTGGTTAACCAGTTTTCCCAGCACCACTTGTTAAAGAGATTGTCTTACTCCATTGTATATTCTTGTCTCCTTTGTCAGAGATAAGGTGTCCATATGTGTGTGGATTTATCTCTGGGCTTTCTATTTTGTTCCATTGATCTATATGTCTGTCTTTGTGCCAGTACCATACTGTTTTGATGACTGTGGCTTTGTAGTAGAGCCTGAAGTCAGGCAAGTTGATTCCTCCAGTTCCATTCTTATTTCTTAAGATTGCTTTGGCAATTCGTCCCTCCACCCAGCTTCCCTCTGGCAACTCCCTGTTTGTTCCCTGTATCTGTAACTCTGTTTCTGTTTAGTTTTGTCTGTTCATTTGTTTTGTTTTAGAGATTTCACATATAAGTGAAGTCATACAGCATTTGTCTTTATCTGATTTATTTCACTTATCATAATACCCTCTAGGTCCATGCATGTTGCCACGACTGTCAAGATTTCATTCTTTTTATGACTGAGTAATATTCCGTTGTGTATATATACCACATCTTCTTTATCCATTCATCTACTGATGGGTACTTGGGTTGCTTCCATATCCTGACTATTGTAAATAATGCTGCAATGAACGTATCTTTTCTAATTAGTGTTTTTGTTTTCTTTGGATAAATACCCAGGAGTGGAACTGCTGGATCACATGATAATTATATTTTTAACTTTTTGAGGACTCTCATAGTTTTTCCAGAGTGGCTGTACCACTCTACATTCCCACCAACAGTGCATGAGGGTTCCTGTTTCTGCACATCTTTGTCAACACTTGTTATTTCTTGTCTTTTTGATAATAGTCATTCTGAGAGGTGTGAGGTTACATCTCATGTGGTTTTGATTTGCATTTCCCTGATGATTAGTGATGCTGAGCATCTTTTCATGTGCCTGTTGGCCATCTGTATGTTTACTCTAAAGAAATGTAATCTAAAAAAATACATAAATTTCATCATCTTAACCATTTCTCAGTGTGCAGTTGTGTTAAGTTCACATTACTGAGCACCCAATCTCTAAAAACCTTTTATATTGCAGAACTGGAGCTCTGTACCCATTGAACAGCAACTGCTCTTCCTTCTTCCATTATCCCCTGGGAACCATCATTCCACTTTATATTTCTATGAATGAAATGGTTCTAGGAACCTCGAATAACTGGACTCCTACAGTCTCTGCCTTGTTGTGATCGCCTTGTGGTATCTCACTGGGGTTTTTGATCTTCAGTTACATGATGATCAGTGATACTGAGCATGTTTTCCTGTTTCTTGGCCATTTGTATGTCTTGTTTAAAGAAATGTTCTCTCAAGTCCTTTGACCATTTTTAAGTAGGGTTGTTTAGTTTTTAGTTATCGAGTTACAGGGGTTCTTTATATATTCGGGATATTAGCCCCTTATCAGTGTGTGATTTGAAAATAATTTCTGTCATTCTGTAGTTTGCCTTTTCATTCTCTTGATTGTATCCTTTGATGCACAAAAGTTTTAAAGTTTGACTTATTATAATCTATCTAATTTTACTTTTGTTATCAGATCTTTTGGTATCATATCCAAGAAAGCACTGCCAAATCCAGTCTCATAGAACTTTCTCCTGAGAATTTTAAAATTTTAGCTCTTATATTTAGGTTCTTGGTCCATTTTGGATTAATTGTTAAATGGTATAAGTTAATTGTTCTTTTGCATTTGGACATTCAGTTTTCCCAGCACCATTTGTGGAAGGATAGTCTTTTTCTCATTGAATGGTCTTGGTATCTTGGTAAAAAAAATCATTTGACCATACATGTGAAGGTTTATCTGTGGGATGTTTAGTCTATTCCATTGGTCTATATGTCTGTCTTTATGCCAGTACCACACTGTTTTGATTACTGTAGCTTTCAAATAGGTTTTGAAATCAGGAATTATGAGATCCTCAACTTTGTTGTTTCTCAAGATGGTTTTAACTATTCCAAGATCCTTAGTTAAGTCGCTTGCTCAGTCATGTCTGACTCTTTGTGACCCCATGGACTGCAGCCCACCACACTCCTCTGTCCATGGGATTTTCCAGGCAAGAATACTGGAGTGGGTTGCCATTTGGATATTCCTTTAGGAATTTTAGGATGAATATTTCTATTTCTGAAAATGAAAAGAAAGTGTTAGTCACTCAGTCATGTCCAGTTCTTTGCAACCTCATGGACTGTAGCCCGCCAGGCTTCTCTGTCCATGGAATTCTCCAGGCAAGAATACTGCAGTGGGTAGCCATTCCCTTCTCCAGGGGATCGTCCCGATGCAGGGATGGAACCCAGACTCCTGCATTACAGGCAGATTCTTTACTGTCTGAGCCACCAGGGAAGACTGATTATATTAAATAAATTTTAAATAAATAAATATTAAAATATTTCTGTCTTTTGGATTTTTAAAAAATGGCTATGCCACATGGCTTGTAGGATCTCAGTTCCCTGACCAGGGATTGAATCTATGCCCCTGAAGTGAAAGCACTGGGTCCTTACTACTGGGCCCCAGGGAACTCCTTGTCATTGGAATTTTAATACAGATGGCATTAAATCTGTAGATCACTTTGGGTAGTATTGACATCTTAAAAATATTAACTCATCCAATCCATTAACACAGAATGTCTCCATTTATTTGTGTTTTTAATTTCTTTGAGCAACATTTGGTAGTTTTCAGTGTGCAAGGCTTTCATCTTGTTGGTTAGGTTTATTCCTAAGTATTTTATTCTTTTTAATGCCATTATAAATGGGTTTGTTTCTTAATTTCCTTTGTAGGTTGTTTCTCATTAGTGTATAGGAATGCAACTAATTTTTGTGTGTTGATTAAAAAAATTTTTTTTATAATCTTATGTTCGCTTCCACTGCACAACAACACAATCAGCTACAACTACACACATATCCCCTCTCTCTTGAGCCTCCCAACCCCACCCTGCCTCTCTAGGTCATCCCAGAGTACCGGACTGGACTCCCTGTGTTATACAGGAACTTCTCACCAGCTAGCCATTTTACACATCATAGTGTACATATGTTGATGCTAGTTTCTGCATTCACCCCCCTCTCTTCTTTCCCCACTGTGTCCACAAGTTCATTCGCTACATCTGCATCTCCATTCCTTCCCTGCAAATAGGTTCATCAGTACCATTTTTCTAGGTTCCATATGTGTGTATTAATATACAATATTTGCTTTCTCTTCAAATATTGTATAATATACAATATTTGTGTTACTTCATTCTGTATAACAGGCTCTAGGTTCATCCACCTCATTAGAACTGACTTAAATTCACTCTTTCTATGGCTGAGCAATATCCTGCTATATGTTTGCACCACATCTTCTATCTTTATTATTATTATTATTATTTTAATTTTTATTTTTACTTTATTTTACTTTACAATACTGTGTTGGTTTTGCCATACATTGACATGAATCCACCACGGGTGTACATGCATTCCCAAACATGAACCCCCCTCCCACCTCCCTCCCCATAACATCTCTCTGGGTCATCACCGTGCACCAGCCCCAAGCATGCTGCACCCTGCATCAGACATAGACTGGCGATTCGATTCTTACATGATAGTATACATGTTACAATGCCATTCTCCCAAATCATCCCACCCTCTCCCTCTCCCTCTGAGTCCAAAATTCCGCTATACACATCTGTGTCTTTTTTGCTGTCTTGCATACAGGGTCGTCACTGCCATCTTTCTAAATTCCATATATATGTGTTAGTATACTGTATTGGTGTTTTTCTTTCTGGCTTACTTCACTCTGTATAATCGGCTCCAGTTTCATCCATCTCATCAGAACTGATTCAAATGTATTCTTTTTAACGGCTGAGTAATACTCCATTGTGTATATGTACCACAGCTTTCTTATCCATTCATCTGCTGATGGACATCTAGGTTGTTTCCATGTCCTGGCTATTATAAACAGTGCTGCGATGAACATTGGGGTGCACGTGTCTCTTTCAGTTCTGGTTTCCTCGGTGTGCACCACATCTTTATCCATTCATCTGCTGATGGACATCTAGGTGCTTCCATGTCTTGGCTACTGTAAATAGTGCTGCAGTAAACACTGGGGTACATGTGTGTTTTAGAATTGTGGTTTTCTCAGGGTATATGCCCAGTAGTGGGTTTGCTGGATCATATAGTAGACTTATTCCTAGTTTTTAAAGGACTCTCCGTACTGTTCTCCATAATGGCTATATCAGTTTATATTCCTACTAACAGTGTAGGACGGTCCCCTTTTCCTCACACCCTCTCCAGCATTTATTGTTTGTAGATTTTTTGATGATGGCCATTCTGACTGGTGTGAGATAATGCCTCATTATAGTTTTGATTTGCATTTCTCTGATAATTAGTAATGTTAGTGTATTGTTTTTATATCTGCCCTGTCACTTGCTGAATCCACTTCAGAAATCACTGGGGCTTTCTACATGTAAGACCACATTGTCTAAAAACAGATAATTTTACTTCTTTCCTCAAATTTAGACAACTTTTATTTATTTATTCTTGTCTATTTGCTGTAGACTAGGGCTTCCAGTGGGTTTTCCTGGTAGCTTGAAAGTGAAAGTGAAGTCACTCAGTCGTGTCTGACTCTTTGTGACCCCATGGACTGTAGCCCACCAGGCTCCTCTGGCCATGGGATTCTCCAGGCAGGAATACTGGAGTGGGTTGTCATTTCCTTCTCCAGGGGATCTTCCCGACCCAGGGATTGAACCCAGGTCTCCCACATTGGAGGCAGATGCTTTACCCTCTGAGCCACCAGGGAAGCCCTTTAGCTGGAAGAAAATCCACCTGCAATACAGGAGACCCTGGTTTGATTCCTGGGTTCGGGAACATCCCCTGGAGAAGGGATAGACTTCCCACTCCAGATTCTTGGGCTTCCCTGGTGGCTCAGATGGTAAAGAATCCAACTGCAATGTGGGAGGCCTGGGTTCAATCCCTGGGTTTGGAAGATCTCCTGGAGGAGGGCATGGCAACCCACTCCAGTATCCTTGCCTGGAGAATCCCCATGGACAGAGGAGCCTGGTGGGCTACAGTCCATGGGGTGGCAAAGAGTCGGACATGACTGAGCGACTAAGCACAGCACAGTACAGGGCTTCCAGTACTAGGCTGAATATAAGTGGCAAAAGTGGGCATCCTTGTCTCGTTCATGATCCTACAGGAAAAGCTTTCGGGCTTCATCACTGAATGTGATGTTCACTGTGGCCTTTGCATATATGACCTTTATTTTATTGAGATAGTTTCCTCCTATTTCTAGTTTAAGTGTTTCTATCATGAAAGGATGTTGGTTCTTGTCGAATACTTTATCTGCACCGGTTGAGATGATAATGTGTTTTTTGTTCTTCTGTTAATGTGGTGCCTCACATAAAGCAATCCTCACATGTTGAGCCATCCTTGCATCCCAAAGATAGATCCCACTTGGTTATCGTGTATAATTCTTTTAAAGTGCTGTTCAAGTCAGTTGCTAGTATTTTGTTGAGAATTTTTATATCATTGTTCATCAGGGATATTTGTCTGTAGTTTTCTTTTCTTGTAGTCTTTATGTGTGTTTGGTATCGGATAATGCTGGTCTCATAGAATGATTTTACAAGTATTTCCTCCTTTACAGTATCTTGGGTGTGTTTGATGAGGCTTGGTGTTAATTATTCTTTAAATGTTTGGTAGACTGTATGAGTGTGGCCATCTGGCCTTTCCTTTGTTGGGAGATTTTTTTGTTACAGATTAAATCTCCTGACTAGTTAGAGGTCTGTTCTGACTTTTGTTTGCTCCTGCCTCCGTCTTAGTAGTTTGAGTGTTTCAGGAAAATGATCCTTTTCATCTAACTTATTCACCAGGCGTATTCTTTTGCAGTTTCTTCTCTCCAGGTCATAGCCTTTGTTCATGAAATTCTTGAGCTGTTGGATACCTGCTTTCTTATTGCCCCCCATGGCCAGGCCCGTGACCCCTTTCCCACCCCACCCCACATACCCCCAGGAACCAGCCACCACCCAAGCTGCTGTTCCTGCTGTGTTGCAGCCTCCTTGTCCTCTTAGCTGCGTCTGTGAGGCTTTCCTCTCTTCTCCCTTCCTGTCTGCTTCCTTGCTCCAGGGAAGACAACTGTTTGACCTCTAGTCCAGTTGTGATGGTGGCTGTAAGGTGGAGGCAATCCCATCTCTGTATGTGAATTTCATTTCAACTTTTAAAAGGAAGAGGAGTGGAGGTGAGGAGAGGGGAAAGGAGAGGCCCAGGCTTTTAAATTAGACAGTGTGATCTTGAACAAGTCCTTAATGTCTCTGGACCTCAATCTCCACATCTGTTTTATGGGATTGGTGTGAAAATAAAAGCATTCATTCAAAAATATTTAACACTTCTTGTTTTGAGATGAAAATGGTAAGATTGATGGCACATAGACTCCTCTCTTCTGGCTTAGGAATGTGTTTTTATACACATGGCAGACTTGATATGCAAGCTTCATGATATAGGGGTTGCTTTTTCACACATCACAAAAGATCCAGAGCTCGTGCAGAGTTCCTGGGTATCGTCAGATCCCATATTCCTCCTCTCTTTCTGCTCAATGTGTGACATGCACCGCCAGGTTGTAAGGTGGCTGCAGCACCTTGGGAGGAGGGGAAAGTATTTTGGGTGAAGAGAGATGAAAATCATGAGTTTGGATTAAGACACACATAATAGAGACTTCAGAGGAGGATTGGGCTGGGGAATGCTTTTATTTGGGTGGCAACTGAGACTGAGGTTATAGGAGGAGTGGCCTTGAGATCCCTGCACTTACCTGCGGCAGGAGGGGGGGGGGGGCGCTCCGCAGAGAGAGGCAGTGGAACTTCCCTCAGCAAAACCGAGGGGTCCCCAAGAGAGGTGAGCCTGCTGTCCGCCAACCCAGCCCCTCAGCGAGTGAGAGACAATCAGACGCGACAGGGGTTCCATCTAAGCAGTTCCACCTTATTGCCACAAACTCTTGGTTTATATAGGCAAGCAAGGGGGTTTTGCGAGGGTTGCACCAATCACGTTAAAGGTCAAGTCATCATGCGCTTCATTGTAACAGGAGTCTATGATGATCACGCGCTGTCCACGTGCACGGAAATCAAGAGAGCCAATCAAAAGTTTTGACAAACAACTTACACCACACCCTCATCTCGTCTGCCAGGCGCCATCTTAGCTGTAAACCGCAAAGCTGCCCTTCTTTTTTCAAGGTTTCCCATTTAGGGTCCCACACTTACGCCAGGTGCAGCCAGAGACAGGAGGAAGGTGGTGCCCTGGGAAGCAGAGGTCAAGCAGTGTGGATGCTGTGATGTGCTCTGGCCAAGTTACTAGCCTCTGCATGAGGGGTGGGCAGGATGAGAAGTTCCTTCCCCTATGCTGGCTGTGGAAGGTGCTGCGGGGGAACCAAACTGGGACCTTATGGCTCAGAGGGGGCCCACCATTGAGTCACAGGGCACCCCCTGCCATCGCAGGAACAGCAGCTGCCCTCATGTCCCCAAGGAAAATGTCTAAAATTCCAGTGACAGAGTGTGGGACTTGTATTCAGGCCTTAGGGATAAAGCCCAGAATGTCAGGCCCCTTGGAGAGATGATGGTAAACTTCAGCTCACATCAAGAAGTTATGGATGATTATTTTAAAAATTAGCATCTGGAGTGTTTAAATGTGCCAGTTGTTCCCCAGGGCTCCAGGATGAGGGTCAGCTCCTGACTTGGCCCTTGTTCATGCATCCACTCCAAATGTTTCCACTTGGCTCAACCAGATTGCTTACAACTTTTTGACCATGTTGGTTCTCTCATGCTTCTGGGCATTTGCACATTCTGACCCCTCTGCTTCAGCTCCATTTCCTCTTCTCCAGTCCTGTCAGCCACTCCTCCAATGGAGGACTCCAAACGACTTCTGCTGGCATAGCTGGCCACCCTGACTTCTGCAGGACCACCCCACCTCCACCCCCCACCTCTCTTCCCCTCCTGGCACATCTGCACTGCATCGTGGGCGTGCGTTTGCTGGACTGGGACAGACTACGTCCCTTTCCTCTAAGACCGAGCACTTGGTGTGTGTTTGTTGACTGACTTACAAGGTGAATGAGTGCAGACCCTCGACTGAGAGCAGAGAGAGGAGACGGGAAGGAGACAGAGGGAGATGAGGCAGCGCCTTTGTGGTAGAGGATGTGGATGCTCCCAGCTTGCCCAGCTCACCACAGACCTGCCGAGGCGAGTGGTGTGGCCACGTTGCCCATGGCAGGTGCTTCCCAGAGCCTGACCTGGCCCATCACCCTGTGGGCGCTGACCTCAGATTGCAGGACCAGGGAGGCTGTGCATATACCCAGGTTGACTGACTTGCAGCAGGTCTGACTGTCTTCTGTCCCCAGAATGCTACTTGTGCATCCAGGGCTGAGAGGGCTCATTAGGGACTCCAGCCAGGTTCTGCTGTGAACTCTTGGGGAGACCTTGCTCTCTCCATGCAGTGAGGCCGTCCTTTATTCGCAGTGTTTGCCACTATGTCCTGCCAGGCCAGTGAGCAAAGGGGCCCAGGTTGACCCCACCCTAGCACAAAGGCTCAGACCTCTTCGATCTCTTTTGCATTTTGCCCTTCTGCAACTTTTATTTAGGAAAAAGTGTCTGTTGCTCTGAAAACCTGGTTTAAAAGCCCCTGGGGCAGAAGATGTGTGAGGACCCAGCCTCCTGGGAAAGTCTTCAGGCCTTTTCTGCTCAGAGGTTGAGAAAGCTGAGCCAGAAAAGCCATAATGGAACTTAGAACGGATGTGGTGGCTGCAGGGGAAGAGTCCCTCCAAGAAAGAAAACAGGAGAAACAGCAAAGCCGTGGAGCCCTTGGGCAGGCTCAGCCCCAGCATCCCCATCAGAACCTGGTGGGTGGAGGGGCTGGGCTGAGGCTGCCTGGATGTGGGTCCAACCCCGTAACTCTGCTCAGGAGCATGACTCCTGAAGGCCCTTCCATCCCCAGGAAGGATCTGTCTGGTGCCCGAGGCCAGGAGGGGCTGGTAGACTCTCTGTTGGGGGTACAGGGTTAATGGTTAAGCTGCCTGGTCTTCCCTGGGGAGGAGGTTAATGTTTGAATGCGAAGAGAGAGACAGGAAATGCCACCCACCAAGCTGTCACCAAACTCGGCACACTTATCACAGATAAAAAATTAACTCCTCAGCTATTCTGGGCTAGGTAAGGCCTTCCCAGCACTTCCTGGGAGCATTTCAGGGTCACCCTAATAGCTTCATGGCCTGCCTTACTGGGCTATTTATTACTTTGTTTTCAGAAGCTGATACCCCCTCAGAGCTGGCTGGTGGAAGGGCTCTGCCTCACCCTAGGGAGGAATGTTCCAGAGACAGAGTGGAGGCAGGAAAGATGTGGGCTTAGTGGTCGGACAGATCTGGGCAGGGGCACTGCTCTGTCACTTAGGGGCTGTGTGACCTTGGGCAAGACCTCTTTGGTTCTTCATGTCCTTGCCTTTAGACGGGGAACTCACCATCCCCTTTTCCTCTTCTCTTTGACAGTGGGCTCCCCAGTCCCAAAGAACATGGGCTGCCTTCTAAAGGGTTGGGGGGGTCAGTGTGCCTTTTTATTGAAGTGAAATTCACATGATATTAGCCATCTTATTGAACAGTTCAATAGCATTTGGTGCATTCACAGGGCAACCACCACCTCTTTATAGCCCCAGAGCATTCTCATCTCATCATCCCCAAATAAAACCTGTACCCATCGCTCCTCATCTCCCTCCTTCCTCTGCCCTACCCCTGGCAACTGTACCTCCACTCCCTGTCTCTGTGCATTCGCTGACTCTGTTCATTTTGTATGAATGGAGTCATAATCCGTGACCTTTGAGTCTATCTCCTTCCACTAATGTTTCCAAGGTTCATCTATGTAGTGGCACGTATCAGTGTGTCTTACATGCTGGCCTTTGATGCGGTTTCTGTAACAAACATTCCAGGTCCTTTTCTGGATTCCCCTGGCCCCTGATGGCCTCTGGCAGACAAACACTCTGGGACAACCCTCACCCTACTCAGAGCTCACCTCTCCCTATCCTTTCCTTGCCACAACTGACCTTGGCTCATTTTTCAGAAACAAGAAACTTATGTTTATGTAGCACTTTGGACAATTTTTTTTTTTTTTTTTTAGTTCTTAAAGCAACCCATGCAGTTAAGTACTGTTACCATCCCACTTCACAGATGAGGAAGTTGAGGCTCTTAGAGGCACAGGATCACCCAGTGCTGAAAGAGGACTCTCAGCCCACATCTTTTGACTGCAAATCCTGAGGATTGTTTATTTTGTGATCCAGACTGAACTGTGAGTGACTGATACTCTCACTCTCCCCAAGAAGATTTGCATTTGAAAAAAAAATAGAGGAAGAGAGAGGCTGTTGGTGCCAATTAATGTCTAATTAGAGTGAGAGCATGAAAGGAAGCATTTCAGCTGGAGGAGGAGGAGCTCGTGGGTGGTTGAGGAGGACTCTGTGGGGCCAGTGCAGTTTGTACAGTCTAGGGAGGAGGAGGCTCAGGATCAGTGCTCACAAGCTCAGAAGCACTTGCCTTGGGCAAGTCTCTTGGAGGGAGAAGAACCAACCTGCCCCAGGGAAGTGGCACCCAGCCTCCCACTCAGAGGGTCTGTATCTCATCCAGTGCAGCCTCCTAGCTGCATGACCCTCTCTGCTTGGATTCTTTCGGTAGTGGAGAGCTCTCTTCTCCCCAAGATAGTTCATCCCAAGGGATAGCTTGTGCTTCTCGGTTTAAAGAGAAGCACCCCAGGCTTTCTGTTGTGCCTGCCTCCTGTGCTATGCTTTTTAATGCCTTTGCTGCCTGGGCCTCCAGTTCCCCTGACCCCACCCTGACCACCTCTGTGTGTGGTCCAGCCATCACAAGTAGGGCAACACGGTTCCCAACCTAGATACTGTAGGTCAGGTCATTCGCACAGCCGGCCGAGGAGACCTCCTTAGGGTGCCCTTGGGGTGGGCTCAGGAAGGCAGAGGGGGCTTGATGGAGCCCGGAAGCCGGCTGCTGGCTGTGCTTGTCTGTTGTGTCCCCATAGCCATTTCTCCTCTGGGTTTTCCCACTGTCTGGGGCAAATGGGCAGCAGGGCCCTTGAGCCTCTTTCGGGAACCTTCTGTTCCCTGCTCATCACATCACTCTTGTCTCCCTAGTCTGAGTGAAGTCCTGCTCTGTTTCTGTTTTTTCAGAATTATGACTGCAAGGTTGCAATCAAGAAAATCAAAATTATGATTTTCTCAAGAATTGTGATTGCACCAGAATTCCTCTTTATCCTCCTGCCTTGGGGGCCCTTTGGAAACAGGTCAGGGAGATTGTAAGTTTTCCTGCCCTTCTCGGAGGCTGTGAACCAGTAATCTGAGAAGGAAGGAGAGAAAAAAGGGAAAAAAAATGCCAGGAGGGAAGAAAGATCCACTGCACACACACATCATTTGTGTGTGTGGGCCCACATGGGCCCACACAGGGGGAAAATCTGCCCACATGGTATTAGTGGCCTGATGGTGTCTTTTCCTGTTTCCCTACTTGAACTTTCCCCAGTCTTCCCCTCCTGTCCCCTCCAGCCAGGTGGTCAGTGTTGACAGGTGACCTCAGAGATGGTAGAGGGTCAGGGGATTCCCTCTGCCCTGCCCTCCCTAGTGGCTCAGTGACAGTAGATCTGCTTACAAAACTCCTCCATCTCTTACCTCCTGGGTCCCCCCCAACCCCGACTCAGGCACTGAGCTTTGCAGCTCCTAGCCCTCCCCCAACCCACTGACCCGAGTACTGTGCCAGAGCCCCAGGGGAGGCCAGACCAGGACACCATGCCACCTCTTTCATGCTCCACCTGTGCAGCCATCCCTCACTCAGCAGGAGCCTGTAGGGAGTGGGGTCCAAGGCCCTCCGTTCACACCCTGGAGCAGTGCAAAACGGGGTCCCTGCAAGCAGCCAGGAGGCCACTCTGCTGCCTGCTCCCCCGGCTATAGGCCTTCCAGCCCACCTGCACCAGGCACCATCTGTACTGTGGTCTCCTTTATATCAATGGGGTGACTCTTTTTTTCATCATGCTGTACATGAGATCTTAGACTTACTCATCATATATGGCTTCCCTGGTGTCTCAGTCAGTAAAGAATCTGCCTGCAATGCAGGAGACCCGAGTTCAATCCCTGGGTCAGGAAGATCCCCAGAGAAGGAAATGGCAACCCACTCCAGTGTTCTTGCTTGGAGAACTCCATGGATAGAAGAGCCTGGTAGGCTACAGTCCATGGGGTCGCAAGAGTCAGACACGACTTAGCAACTAAACCACTACCATCATATATAACTCCAACTCTGTAATCTTTGACCAACCTCTCTGTCTTCCCCCCAACACCCACCCCTGGTAACCACCGGTTCTATTCTCTGCTTCTATGAGGTTAACATTTTTGGATTCCGCATACCAGTGAGATGATAACAGTATTTGTCTTTCTGTGTCTAGCTTTTTTCACTGAGCACAATGTTTTCTAAGTTCATCCATGTTTTCACACATGGCAGGATTTCCTTTTAAAAAATTAGAAAATTTTTAGGCTGAATGATGTTTCATCATGATTTTCTTTATCTGATTCTTCCTTTAATGGACACTAAGGTTGCTTCCATACTTTGGCTGTGGCAGTAATGTTGTAGTGAACGTGGGGCTGCAGATAGCTCTTGAGACAGTGATTTCATTTCCTTCAGATGTGTATCCAGTAGTGAGATTGCTGGATCATTTGGTGGCTCTATTTTAATTTTTTTGAGGAAGCTCCACTGTTTTCCCCAGTGGCTATACCAACTTACATTCCCACCAACAGTGCATGAAGGTTTTCTTTTTAAACTGACTTTTTTTTAAACTTAAGTCAGTTCAGTTCAGTCGCTTAGTCGTGTTCAACTCTTTGTGACCCCATGAATTACAGCACACCAGGCCTCCCTGTCCATCACCAACTCCCAGAGTTCACTCAAACTCATGTGCATCGAGTCAGTGATGCCATCCAGCCATCTCATCCTCTGTTGTCCCCTTCTCCTCCTGCCCCTAATCCCTCCCAGCATCACAGTCTTTTCCAATGAGTCAACTCTTTGCATGAGGTGGCCAAAGTATTAGAGTTTAAGCTTCAGCATTAGTCCTTCCAATGAACACCCAGGACTGAACTTAGCCTCATCCTAAACAGCAGTAACTACAAAATCACAGCTGTGATATACTTGTTGTATAACCTTTTAATGCATATTAAATTGTTTTTTAAAAGGTGTAACTATTAAAATTAAAAGTGTTCAACCATGTACCAGCCACCAGAGCCTACCAGTGAGACGTGCTCCTCACATGCTGGGCCAGGTCTGTTCCAGTGCTGAACCTGTCCTGACAGCGAGGCCAAGGCTGGGAGAGGATGGCCGTGTCACAGGGCTCGGGACATGAGCAGTACCGTGTGGAGTTAGTGTCCAGGGCTGCTGCTACCAGCGGTCAGCCTGGAGATGGGATCCTAGCTGCTGGCGCCCTGTATGTCAGTTTGCCTCTTGGGGCCTAGGTTCCTCATCTCTGCTTTGGGGCAGTGACCCTACTCGACCCCTGCATTGTACAGCTCCAGCCTGGACAGCCCCTTCCCAGCCTTTCTTTCCGCCTGGCCAATAGGAAGGATATGGGCATAAGCCAGCTGTGGGGGAACCTGTGTCCCTCTCGCTCTCACCCCCCACCAGCTGCTCCTCCCTTGCTTTCCGCAGCACCAGGCCATTGTCCCTGTGGGCCAGACCTGACATGACCCAGCTCAGGAAGCCTGCCAGATGCCCTGGCACCCTTCCCATCTGTCTGGCTAGCCGGACGTGGGTTGGGTTGTCCGGCCTCAGGGACTCGGGCCAGTGCCCTGGCTGACCTGATCAGCCTCAGTCCTCGCAGCGGGCAGCGCCCCCAGTGCTTCTAGAAGGAAGGGTGGCCGTGTTGTAAACGGGGCTTCTGCAGAAGGAGTCAGGATGTGGGGTGGGCCTCACCCTCCAGCCTCCAGGTGCTGTGCTAGGCAAAGTCACACTGTGCCCGTCTGTCCAGGGCCTCTCAGGACCATGTCACTGTCCCAGGGGCATCTGGGGAGGCGAGAGTCACTCAGGGGCCTGGTGAGCCACGTCTACGGTGGGAACCTGGAGGACTGGTGCCCAGACAGTGCAGAACCTTCCTGTGTACCCTGGGAAGGTTCAAGAAGAAAGAAGGTCCAGCCTGCCCTCTTTCAGTGCACACTGTGAGAGTTGGGGTGAAGGCTCTGGAACATCCAGGGGGGTTTCTTATGACCAACTTTCCTCAAAGAACTCAGACACTGGTCCTTGGCCCCCTGGAAGCTTCCATTCTCACTGTGGGAGCTCCATTAGGCCCCACTCTGAGTTCCCGTGGCATTCTCCTCCTCTGTTCTCTCCCTCCTTTGCTCAGGGCCACAACCTCCCAGGGCTGCTCTGCCCCAGCCAGGCATCTTTCCCTAAGAAACTGGGGCTGGTGCCTCTGGAGACAAGCAGGTGGGCAGAGCCCATGAGGTGGCACCCAGGAGCCTGGCTGGACAGTTACCTTACAGCCCTTCCGTTTCCTGGCTGGGTGACTCCAGGTATCCACCTCCTTGCTTTATTGCTTCATTTGTAAATGAGGGCAGAGTTGGGTGCCTTGCAGCACTGCTGTGGGTTGAATGCTCTCCTGTGTGTAAAGCACAGAGTGACTCCTGCTGGCATCAAGCAGAGCTGGCAAGCAGAGGACGTGGGATTCAGAAGTCATGTGTGGCATCACAGCGAATGCCCATTTACAAGGAATGAGTGACGAGGAGGGGAACGGGGCCAGAGACTCGGGCATTCATCCTTTCCTTAGACGGTTGTTGAGTGCCTGTGCCTTGCCCAGTCCTTGTGGGCACAGGCCTCCAGCAGTCATGAATCAGACTGGTTCTTGCTCTTTATATTGACTGCCTGGGGCGGGGATCCATTTGCACCCAGGCACCAGGAGGAGCCCTGACCCCTCCAGTTATGACCTCCCCTGGCCTCTCACAATCATCTTGGGTGGGCTCCTGGAGCCCAAGGCTGGTGTGAGCCCAGAAGAAGAGGCCTCTGCAGCGGGAAGGGAGGGATGCAGTATGAAGATTCTCAAAGCAAAGCCCAATGACCACATACAGAACACCTGTAGGGAGCTCTTAGCCTGCAGATTCCTAGGACTCAGGATGACTGAATCAGAACCTCCCCAGTGACACAGATGTCTACTGCAGGATCAATACCTCTAAAGTGGGACAGATCGCCAGGGAGACTTCACGTGGAGGGAACAAAAGTGTCCAGGATGATGCTGAAACTTTGAGCCTGGTTTTATTCATGCCTGAAAAGAGACTCTTGCTCTTTATAAAAACTGGGAATTAGCCAGCTGGGTAATCCAGGGACCCCTTCAGACCCCTATCCATTAGTCTCTGGAGCTAAAAATTGCCTTGCAGCTCAGAGGACCCAGCTGGGTCCCCCCACCCCTCAATGCCAGGATGAAACGGAGGACTTAGTGAGGAAGAGGACTGGGGAGGACGGCAGGAGGGAGCTGCCATTCCCTGGCACCCGGTGAGTGCCAGGCTTTCCACGTGGAGATGATCTCTTCCCCGGACAATCTCAGGAGGAAGCCATCTGTTTCCCTAAAAGAGCTGAGGGCTTGGGCAGCGAGGTGTGGTGAAGAGGACTGGAACCCAGGTCTCTGGGACTCAAGAATCTTGAGTTCTTTCTGAGGGCTGTGGGCTCAAGGGTGGTGTGGTCTGCTTTGTGTTCCCCAAACTGGATGCAAGGTGACTACGGACCTCATGGTATCACCTCCATTTCCAGTGTGCTCCAGACCTTCCTGGTGATGTCCTCCCAGGTGGCATGGGCCCCCAGAAGTCTGTCACAGGAGCAGTTTCTCTGATTTTCTTCCCCTGGGATCTACTGTGGGAGAATTGGTGGCTGGTTGTGTTAAATGATAATTTCTAACGGAGTATGCCTGCCAAACATTGTGCTTAAGTAATGAGAGAACCAGTGATACATTAACCACTGGTTCACAGGAGAATTCAAAGTACTGCATATATAAGGCAAATAGATGCAAAACTGGCTGGAAACAATTTCACATAAGTTTTAGATAATTCATAGTCATGCAAATGCAAAGAAAGTGACAGAAATGTGGTCCCAAATGCCTCTGGACAGGAATCGTTAGCATGGCCATCAGTTATCTACAATTTATTGAGCTGTGAAATAGCTCAAAGACGCAACAGGCCAGAGAACCGCAGAATCAGGTAAACCAGAAGGCCGTGCTTAAGACAGCATCTAGTTTTGCATTATAGACATCCGGTAATTTTTTTCATGTCAAAGTCTTTCAGTTACCAGAATTGGGCCACTGATCTGGCTCTGAGCTTCCCAGCAGCCAAACAAAACAAAAAGGAAACAACCTCAAATTCAGTATCTATAAGGACAGATATATACTAGCTGTTCGCCATAAGTTCAGCTTTGAGTTGCATTGAGACCAGATTATCTGTGGAAGGGATGTGGAGGGCAACACCAAGCACAGGTGCTAGGGATGTGCTAGGCTGTGCGGGGGGGGGGGGGGGGGGGGTAGGGGTGGGGGTGGGGTGGGGGGGGGGGAGACACCAGGGAAGCCGTATATGATGAGTAAGTCTAAGATCTCATGTACAGCATGATGAAAAAAAGAGTTATCCCATTGATATAAAGGAGACCACAGTACAGATGGTGCCTGGTGCAGGTGGGCTGGAAGGCCTATAGCCGGGGGAGCAGGCAGCAGAGTGGCCTCCTGGCTGCTTGCAGGGACCCTGTTTGCACTGCTCCAGGGTGTGAACGGAGGGCCTTGGACCCCACTCCCACTTCCTTAGACCAATTTTATAGATGAGGAAGGTGGGGCTCATACATGTAAGTGGTGTGTTCAGTTCACTCCGTCCCCACCACACTTCACCTCAACCCAGGACCCCACGCTCTGCTGCGGGCGCTGGGGGGGGTGGGGGGGGTGGGGGGGATGGGGGGGGTGGGGGGGTGGGGGGGGTGGGGGGGGTGGGGGGGTGGGGGGGGTGGGGGGGGTGGGGGGGTGGGGGTTGGGGGGGGTGGGGGGGTGGGGGGGGTGGGGGGGTGGGGGGGGTGGGGGGGTGGGGGGGGTGGGGGGGGTGGGGGATCGTGTCCACGTTGAGACGCTGTCTGATGCTGCTGCTCTTCTCGGCAGGCTGCCGGGGGCTATGGGACAACACCAGCTGCTGGCCGTCCTCTGCACTGGGACAGACGGTGGAAGTGGCATGCCCGCGGTTCCTCTGGATGCTCGTGGGCAGGAATGGTAACAACTCAGCCCGGGGGCCCAACTGGGCAGCTGTGGGGCAGCCCTCTGGGTGAGCCTTGGCCTGGAAACATGAGGCCAAGACTTCTCTGCGGACAGGAAGTGAATGGAAGGATGGGAGCTTGGGAGTAGTAAGGTGGGCTGAGTTGTCAGTGCCAAGCAAGGGGCCAGAGGGCCACGTACCAGGGAAGGGGTAAAGGAGGCCAGGCTTGCTCCTCTCTGCCCTGTGTTCCCATTGAGGGGCTCCCCTCCTTCCTTGCACATTTCTGGCCCCTTAGCACCCAGGGCCCTTGCTCCAGCCCTTGTGTCTGGGTCCCACTTAGCCCTGGCTGGCTTTCCAGGATGCTCACTTCCTCTGTGCCCTCTCTACTAGACCCTGCTGATGAACTCTGTCCTTTATGGAAGCTTCTGGTCTCCTGGGGGATCTCTCACCCAAGCAAAGCTGCAGTTTATAAGGATTTCCTTAATTTCAGATGAGGAAGTGCGGAAGTTGTCTCTGACAGGGAACACTTAGGGACTAACAGGGACTAATGCTGGACAAAACCCTGTCATGTACTAGGCATTTTTACAGATTTAAACTTTAGTTGTCACAAAACCCCTGCAAACCACAGAACTTTTCTCTCCACTTGGCTTAGTTAAACAGTGAAAATAACAAGGTCTGGGAGGGGTTTAGCCTTGGCTTCAGGTTCACAGCTGGGAGATGGAGAGACAGGGACTGCAGTTTCTTCTCGCGGCCACCCAGTGTCGCTGTGGGGCTGCAGATCCACCCACCTGTACGGTCTCACAGAGGCGCTGCCCCCTGGGTTCCATGCTAGGGGTCCAGGGCACGGTTGGGGGATGAGGGTCAGCAGGGATCATCTCAGCCTGGGGCCTACTGTGCTCGTACCCAGCTGCGGGCCCAAGGGATTGGCCAGCCCAGGAGCATAAGTCAGGAGCAGTCCAGCCTCAAGTCACCTAGAACCATCTGTCCTCTACCTGCTCTCCGCCCATAAATCTACCTTGGGTCTGGAGTCTGAAGAAAGGCTCTAGAATAGTGTCTCAAGGGTTCCAGGGCTCCCCACCCCAAGAAAGGAAAGTGTGTCCAGTGAGAACAAGCTGGTGCTCCAGATTCTTCCTTTTGAAGGAAGAAAAAAAGTAGAATAAACTAACTGTTTCTCAGGGTACCTACTACATGGGCCCAGGCAGAATGAGTATCTGTGTGGCTGGGAAACCACAGGCTAGATTATGTACCCAGATACTTGTGTGTCTGTGCTGGAGCCTAGAATATTCCGTCTAGGATGCATTCCTTTGATTCTTAAGAGGGCCCTATTTCTTCTTTAAAAGCACACTTCCTGAGTGGGGTCAGGCCTTGGCTTTCTTTCCCTTCTGTCTTGATGGGGGATGGGAGCCTTACAGCAGCAGAGAGTCCTAACCTGATGAGGCTTTTGAGAGTCAGAGAAAAGCTTTGACCTGGCTCTTCCCTGGACTGCTTGCCTGCGCATGCACACGCAAACACACATTTGCACAAAAATACTGACTGTACTTTTGGGGACCCTTGAAGTGTTTACTGACCTGAACCTGGGTTAGAACCCCTAACATATTAGGAATTAAACCCAGGGGGAGTGGATAGGAGCCCATGGGAGCCCACCCCTGTGTCCTCTGCGATTCTACTAAGAGCCGTGTCAGCAGAGGGCACCTGGCCTGCATCTCATGCAGTGTTGTCATGGGAATCCTGCTGGGTCGGTGAGGAGAGGCGTCCAGACAGACAGCCCAGCCTCCAGGGATACACTGTCTGATAACCATTTCTGGATTCCAGGGAGTAAGTGTGCTTTTATTTCAGTTTCTTGTCCAACCAGCCACCCTTTGACCACCATTCTTTCGTCTCTGACAACCTAGCTTGCTTGATTTAATAACAGAAAGCTTCCGCTCATCTCCTGAATTCCAAGACTCCAGGCCCCACCATTTCTGGTCTAATTTAGAAAGGCCAGAGGCAGAAGGGAAGTAGCCTTATGGCTTCCTCTCTGTGTCCAGCACCAGCCTGGGTTTCCTGCCCCATCCTGCAGTGTCGGTGATTATTCCTATTTGGTACAGAAAAGTGATGCACCTAAGGGCACGCAGCAACTGAGAGCCAGTGCTGGGTTTTGAACTCAGATTCTTGACCCGTGCTCCAGGTCTCCTGAGCCGTCATAGACCTGGCATGCCTAGAGCCCAAAGGCCATGGTCTCCTGCTAGAGTTGCCTCTGGGATCTAAGGGAGGGGGCAGGCAGGAGGGTGGGACAATGACGGGCCACACTGAGGCTGGGCTCTGTTGCCCAATTCTGGGCCTTGGTTTTCTTATCTGTGAGGTAGGCCGCAAAACCTCCTTCAGAGGAGTGCCATTAGGATCAGCATGTTAACATAGTGGCTAGTTCTAGAAATGGCCACCATGTTTCTCCAGCTGAGTGGAATCTGTTTGGTCCTAAACCCTGAGAGAGGGTGGCCTAGACCATGGGGCCAGTCAGAGAGAAACACACCAGGCCCAGCTCGGGTGGCTGGGGAGCCCAGACAGGATACTGATTGGAGCAAAAGGAGCAGCAGGGCTCCTTTGTTCAGAGTTGGGGTCAGCCCCCCGCAGCCTCGACAGCAGCCAGACCTGGGGACTGGAACTCGGCCCCCCTTGGCAGCCCAGAGTGGAGGATGCAGCCGAGCGAGTCTCTGCAGGCAGGGAAGCTCCCCACATGGCTTTCCCAGACTTCTGTCTTGGCTTGGCAGCTCCTCTACCCCAGTCTTCAGGCTCTTGCTCTAAAAAGCTCTGCCTGGGTAAGCTGTTCCCTCTTCCCTTGTGAAAACGTTTAGAACGGGCCCTTCCTCCTCCCTCATTTGTTTTCCTAGCCAGCCAGCCTACAGATGTTTCATGAGCAAGGGCTCTGGGGAGGCAGGCCCTAGGGAGCCCCTGAGAATCTCTGGGAGGGGAGGCAGGGGAGCCACGGTCACTTCCGTGTGAGAGGTACACACTGCAGGCTTGAGAGACAGAGAGGGCTGCAGTGATCTTGTGGTTTATAGTACAGAGAAGCACCGAAGAGAGGCTCCCTGGGAGGTTATGTGTGTTAGCTCTGCTGATTTTCAGACACTGAGGAGCAGGGTGTGAAGTTATATATAAAGTAGAACTTCTGCGACTTCCCTGGTGGTCCTATGGCTAAGACTCCACACTCCCAGTGTGGGAGGAACATTTGATCCCTGGTCAGGGAACTAAGATCCTGCATGCTGCACAGCCAAATAAATAAGTAAATAGAACTTCTTAGCGCAGGAGTAGAACCAGGAGCCTGTAAAAAGTTAATTATGGGTGTGGCCAGATCCTCACCAAGCAGGCAGATTTCTCTGGGGCACTCACCCATTAGATGGCTGTCCCTGATAGCTCAGTTGGTAAAGAATTTGCCTGCAATGCAGGAGACTTGGGTTTGATCGCTGGGTTGGGAAGATCCCCTGGAGAAGGGAAAGGCTACTCACTCCAGTATTCTGTCCTGGAGAATTCCAGCCCATGGGGTTGCAGGATCAGTTGCAAAGACTGAGTGACTTTCACTTTTCAGGGCCTGGGAGCAGGAAGAGCAGAGTAAGAAAGGGATTAGTACAAAGCCTGCAGCTAAGAACATAGGCCTGAGCCCTGGGGTTCAAATCCCATGTTCTACATTGACTGGAGTGTGGTCTTAAGCAAGTTCTTTAACCACTGTGTGCCTCAGTTCCCCTAGCTATAAAATGGGTATAGTATTTTCATGTTACAATACATTTTACTATAAAAGTAACAGTGCCGACCTCATAGTCTTGTTAGGATTGAATGAGCTAATACCTCTCACATGCTTAGAGCAGTGCCTGGCATATAGCAATCACTGTGTATCGTTATAGTAGAGCATGCGGTTTTATAGTTGAATAAACACACTGTCATTAGTGGGAGGTCAGTGTTTTTGGTTTGGGGTGTGTAACCTGCTGTTCTTAAGCACTGCATATGGCCTCTCTCATCATTGGAGGCATTGCCATGCCTGCCAGAGGAAGGTTTTATTATTCTCTGAGGGGCACCCAGGTAGCTGAGCAGTGACCCTGGAAGTTGTGCTGGGCCTGGGGCCTGGGGCATGTGTCAGTCACCTCCCTCGTTGTGGAGCCTGGTGCCTGGCACAGGGCGTGTGGGGCACGGGGTGTGGGTGAGGCAGTGGGGGCCCAGGGGAAGATGAGCAGTGCTCAGAGGCTAGGGGGGGCTAACGGTTCAGGTTTGCAGGTCAAGGGATCCAGAATCGCGGCTCTGTGTCTTGCATGTACACGAGCATCCCTACTCGGGCTGTCTGCCCACACCTTTCCTGCCACTTTTCCGGACTGACTCTTACAAAGCCTTCAAGGGTCAACTGAGCAATTGGAGCTGCCCTGTGTGGTTCGGAGAAAGGAACAGAGTGACAGAAGGAAGCTCCCTCCACCTGCGACTAAGTGGGGCAAGGCACCCAGAAACCTGGCCATCAGTCCGTCCCTCCGCTCACCACAGCATGCTTGGTCCCCACAGGTTCCATGTTCCGGAACTGCACACAAGGCGGCTGGTCAGAAACCTTCCCCAGACCTGACCTGGCCTGTGGGGTCAATGTGAATGACTCCTCCAACGAGAAGCGGGTAAGCCTGCCACGCCTCCCTGTGGGGTGGAGGGGCCTGGGGAGGTAGAGTGAAGCCGGCCCAGGGCTAGGTCAGGTGACCCGGGGCTGCCCTCCTCAGCCCCACACCCTCCCAGCTCTCTGTCCTGGCCCACCAGCCTGGAGGGGTTGGCCCTGAGGACCATGGCACAGTGAGAACTGCCACGTGCCTTGGGGACGCTGTGGCCAGGTTGGCCTGAAACCCAAAGCTCAGTGACTGGGGCTAACTGCTTGGGCCAGTGGTGAGTCTGAACCTGCCCTGTGGCCTTGGTGGAGGTGGGGAGGAGATAACCTCTGTGCCTCAGTTTCTCCATCTGGGAAATGGGGTAATAGTCTTGAGCTCGTCAGGAGGAGCAGAGTGAGCCCTGGAAGTGCTGGGAAGGGTAAGGGGCCACAGCACCTGCTCACAAAGGTCCCTTCTCAGAGGAGATTCAGGCTCCAGGAGGCAGGAGCACCCAGCTGCAGGCAGGCCTGGTTTAAGAGAGGATGCTGGTGTGTGGGTGCCCTGAAGAGGCCATTTGGTTCAGAGTCCTTCCTAAAGGAGATTGGGTGAGGGATGGTAGTGGAGGATGGAGCTTCTCTCCCAGAGCTTATCATCCAGTTAGGGAAGATACAGGAGGTCTTCAGATCCAGGTGGAATAATTTAATGGGGATTACGCATGGTCTTAGAGGGCCAGTGGATGGGCCCAGACCTCTGTAGATTTCCGTTTCTGTCTCTGACCTATGTGAAGACAGGAGGCTTATACGGATCACATTTGTAAAGTCCGTAAGATTCAGAAGGATCACATGTATAATGGATGACAGGATGGAGGTTCAGAAGGATGAGTAGGCTGCAAGTGACAGAAACGTCCAAGGGGCTTCACAAGTTACCTTGGCTCATGTAACTATGATACAGTGGACAGGTGTCGGGCGCTTGTAATGAAGCAGCACCCCAAAGCCACTCAGGACGAGGTTTCTTCTCTCTTCCTGCTAGCCTGATGACTTATCCCGGGGCTGGGATCCTGTTGTCATGTGTGTGTCATTGGTGACAGCAGCCGCAGACTCCCAGGCCTGCTTGTCCAGGAGGAGGGACAGCCTGACCTCTTGCTAACCACAAGAAAGCTTCATATGCAAACAGCCAGTAAGCCCGTCCTCACATCTCACTGACCCAACGTGACTTGAGCCTGTCCACCTCTGCACGTTTCCTGGCAGAGGGATGGGACACATGCATGGCTTGGACCAGCAGTTCTCAAACTTTTTGGCCTCAGAACCCTTTTATACCCTTAGGAATTACTGAGGACCCTAAAGAGCTTTTGGTTTTGTGAGTTATCTCTGTTGAAGCCACACTTAAGAACTGTTGGCTAACATTAGTCAGCTGGATAAGAACAAAGGTCAGGGCCTGAACCATGATACTCATGGCTGGGTTGAAACTCTAAAATGCCAGAGAAGGCACAGAGATTTAACAAAGATAAATGCAAAGTTCTGGACTTAACTGAGAAAATTAATTGCCCAAAAATAGTAAAAAAAAAAAAAAAGAAGAAGAAGAAGACGACGACGACCTACTATAACTTCAGCTCATGTAAAAAAATATCAGAATCCCTAAGATTGGTGTAAGTTTTTCCAGACCGTGGGATATGCTGGTCCCTGATGCCAGACCACAGACAAGTACTGCTGCTGCTGCTGCTAAGTTGCTTCAGTCGTGTCCGACTCTGTGAGACCCCAGAGACGACAGCCCCGCAGGCTCCCCCGTCCCTGGGATTCTCCAGGCAAGAACAGGCTTTGTTTTTTTTCTTTTTGGCTATGTGGCTTGTGGGAATCATAGTTTGTCAACCAGCAATTGAACCTGGGCCCTTGGCAGTGAAAGTGTGGAGTCCAAACCACTGTCCTGCCAAGGAGTTCCCCACAAACTTAGTCTTTTATGCTGAGAATTGAATCATCCTTTCTGAGTGTTAAAATGTCTTTTTATCTTTTAATCAAATGATTGTGAAAGTATGTATTTACTGATTGTCTTTTTGCACCTTCCTGACTTGGCATGCACCAGTTGCCAACAGTGGACTCAGATTAGCAGAAAGACCAGGCAAAGCTGCCACATGGGTACATAAAGCTGACTTTGTTTACCCGGAGCAGAGGTTAGAAAACTAGTGCCCTTGGGCCAAATCCAGCCTATCACCTGCTATTACAAATAAAGTTTTATTGAAACACAGCCACATCTATTTGCATTGCAGGGGCTGAACTGAATAGTTGCAAAAGAGACGGAATGTTTACGCTGACATGTTTGCTGTGTGTCCCTTTATGGAGAATGTCTGCTGTCTCCTAATGTAGAGGGTGGAGAAGGAAGGGACCCAGTTGGGACACACAGCAAAGAGACAGGTAGCCTCATCTAGGACCGACGGCAGCGAGGCTTCCTTCTGGACCCCTAGCCCTCTGGGGGCAGGTGTTGCAGAGGTTGAGGGCACTGAGGTCACATCTGGCTTTGGGGGAACACGGGTCTTTTGGGGTCAGAGCTCGAAGACAAAGGCAGAGCTGGCGGGGATGTCCTGAGGGTCACCTGGCAGACAGTGACCCAGCCACAGGACAGCATGGGACCCTCAGCCTGGACCCTCCACACTTGTCCTCCATGCCTCCTCGTGCTGCCACAGGCTGACCCACTGCTCCTGACCCAGGGCTGCAAAACCAGGTGTCTCCTGAGTGAGCTGATACCTTCAGCTCTGGGGTGCATCCCACACATGGCAAGATCCTAGGGACAGCGCATCAGTCTCCAGCTTTTTGACATTTCACTGCTCTTTGAAATCCTAAAGGCTAGAAACCATTAACCCAATGTAACCTGCTGCCCTCTTGGTTCCCTGCACTCATTCCTGAGAGGTGGCTCCTGGCTTCTGGAATTGCAGTCACCTCAGTGGGGAAGGCAATGGCACCCCACTCCAGTACTTTTGCCTGGAAAATCACATGGACGGAGGAGCCTGGTGGGCTGCAGTCCATAGGGTCGCTAGAGTCGGGCATGACTGAGCAACTTCACTTTCACTTTTCACTTTCATGCTTTGGAGAAGGAAATGGCAACCCACTCCAGTGTTCTTGCCTGGAGAATCCCAGGGACGGCGGAGCCTGGTGGGCTGCTGTTTATGGGGTCGCACAGAGTCAGACACGACTGAATCGACTTAGCAGCAGCAGCAGCAGCAGTGGGGAAGGGCAGTGTCATATGGCAGCTAACCTGTAAAAAGTCCCCTCTGCTGTCAGAAGAATTTTGGTCCTTCTAAGTCAAATCTACTTTCTGATAACTTCTGCCGTGTCTGGAGCTTACAGTTCAGCCTTACTCTTTTACACATCAGTCATGTTAATACCCTTCTTCCCTAAGTTTGTTTCCTTCAGGATGTGGTGCACTCAAGTATTTTAATGCACTCTTCAGATGACATGGTCACCCCCCTCCGGAAATGCTCCACTTCATTAATGTTCCTCTTAAAATAACATACCCAGGCCTGGAACACTCCAGACATTCCAGGGTGGCTTGCTGCTCCACAGCACTCCATTAATGAAACTGAGAAGAGGCCTAATTGTTCTAGCAGCTACCTCATGCCTCATACTTCATACCACAGTCTTAGACTGCTGACTCAGACTGAACAGTGGATAGTAGGGTAGAAGGTGAAGATGGAGAAAATTAACAAGGACTGAGTGTCTTCTAAGGGCCAGGCATTGTCTAGATACTCTACTTGATACCATTTCTGTTCTTCCAAAAAGCCTGCATGGTGGATATTATCTGCATTTTACAGATGAGGAATCTGAGGCTCCCAGAGAAGTTTAGAGATTTGCCTAGGGTCACCCAGAAGTTAAGCAATTTGCCCAGGGCTGGTGAGTAGTAGCGGTCCTGGTTTGGAACCCTTGTCTTTTGACTCTGAAGCCTTTCTGTGTTCCCTCTGCATACACTTCTTTAACACCATGGAGCGTGGACCACTCAAACCTCAAGGTCGTTTTTGTATAAACGCCTGTCAGATTTCCTCAATAGTATCTGTGTGCTGGTGTTTTCTTGTTACCCTTTTCTTCTGGTTACAAGACAATACTTACCACTGAAGAAAAGTGAAAGATACAGAAAAAAATACAAATGGAAAGAATGACTGTATCCACCAGTTTGTAATCCAAAGTTAATCACTAATAGTATCTAACACAACTCCTTACAATCTTGTTTCTATGAATGTGTGAGATTGAACTGCCTGAGATGACCAATATTTAATCTTTTTTGATCTTCAAAAAAGGGAAGAGTCATACAATTCAACAACACTTTTCTTTGCATAAATCAGAAATCACATGTAAAATGTGTATTCTGCCTTTTCATTTAGCATTATGTTATGTCCTGACATCTTTTGAAACTCTTGATAAGTAGCATTTTAATATAGCCTAATTTTGAAATAATTTGAATTTAAAAGAATTTAGTTAACGATTCTGTGTTTGGCATTTGCATGTCTTTCATTAAAAACAGTTCTGTGATAAACATCTTTATATATAATATGCTTTTATATTTCTGATAATTCTTAGAATTAATTCCTAGAGGTAGAAGGGAAGTCAGAAGGAACGCGTGTGGTTTTTGCTCTGTGCTACTTTCCAGAGAGACTGAGCCAGTTTTCACTCCCACTGTACCCTCACCTGAGGCTTCCCTGGTGGCTCAGTAGTAAAGAATCTGCCTGCAATGCAGGAGACCAACTGCAATTGGCGGAGGATCCTGGTGAGCTGCAGTCCATGGGGTCACAAGAGTCAGACATGACTTAGCAACTAAACCACCACCACCACATGACTTCATCTACATAGAATATTAGTACTTTTAAATATTAGTTAATTTGGTTGGTAAAAAAAGATGGTATGGCATTATTGCTTTACTCTTCATTTCTTTGGTTCTTTTAGAGACTGTTGTACAATTTATTTTTTGAATCTAAAAAATACAGGTCTTTACATTTATTTCTATATACATTATTCCACTCCATTGAGATGTTGAGTCAAAGCTGAGCCAGTGGTGTTTAGTGGCTGCTGAATAAGTCAATGACTGCCTGGCTGCGTTAACAGGAGTACAGTGTGTAGAACAGGGATTGCCGTGTATAAACCAGGTCCCCCTCTACTTCTCCCTGGTCAGAGAGTACATCTGTAGCTTTTCAAGTATCCAGTTCAGGGTGTCTTGTTTAAGAAGGACATTCACAAACTGTAGCATATTAATTGAGGAAAATGGTCACGGGTAATGGAAAGAGATTAAAGACATAGGGAATACTAAATGCTGAGTAAGCGGGGAACAGTTGGGCAGAAGAGCTGTATTCAGAAAGGACAAACCTCTCTGTGGCATCTTTGTCATTCTCCTATAAGTCTAAAGCTATTCTACCATGAAAAAGTTATTTTTAAAATAATGATGAAGAAAATGGGATTTCCCCGGTGGCTCAGTGGTTAAGACTCTGTGCTTCCACTGCAGGGGCCCAGGTTCGATCCCTGATCTGGGAACTAAAAATCCCACATGCTGCACAGTATGATCTAAATAAATAAAAGTACTTTAAAAAATGATGAAAAAAATAAAATAATGATAGGCTTTAGGTATAAGACAGATTCACTTTATTTGCAGTGACTCCAGAAGCAGAAAAGGGACCAATAGGTACAATTTTAAAGTAATAGATTTTAGATTCATTTGAGAAAAAAAAATCTAATACTTTGCACTGTTGTCTATCCAGTGAGTTCCTCACAAACCAGTGAAGATACCATCCCTGGAGGTATTCAAGCAAAGACTTGAATTCAAGGTGGCAATCAGGGGCCTTGTATATGGGGTAGAAGTTTGAACTGGCATCAGATAATGCCCAAAGTCTTTTCCCAAGCCAAGATATCATGAGTCTATGAATTTGTATCCTTGGGGGTATGAACAGAATAGCAGTCAGAGTTGAAGGGGTTCAAGCCACCTGGAGCAGGTAAAAGGGCAGATTCCGTCGGTGGGCAGGTGAGCTGACACAGGTCTCTCTCTGCAGTACGAGTACCTGCTGAAGCTGAAGATCATGTACACCGTGGGCTACAGCTCCTCCCTGGTGATGCTCCTGGTTGCCCTCAGCATCCTTTGTGCCTTTCGGTAAGAACAGGTACCAGCTCTCCATCTCCGTAGCCTTCCCCAGGCACAGCACTTTGGGTCTCTTTTATCTGAGAAGGGAAGGTCTGGTGGGCCACTTTGTCTTCTCTAGATCTAAAGCTTACCTGTGGCAAAACACTGAAGTTTCTGCGACCTCCTTCATCCCTTCATTCATTTGACATTTACTGAACATCACTAAGAACTTACTGTGCTGGTTGCTTTAAATGTATTATTCTGATGTTCATGCAATATTAAGAGATAGGTATCACCCTCATTTTACAGATATACTAGCCAGACTCACGTTTGCAAGAAATAGAAATCCATCTTAAAACATCTTAAGAAAAGCAAAGGTGACCTGAAGCATTTAACTGACAATTTCAGGGGTATCTGGCTTCAGGTGTGGCTGAATCTAGGTACTCAAAGGTATGTGCAGAACTAGGCTGTCTCCTACCATTGCTTTGCCCTGCATTGGCTTCAGGCAGGCTTTATGCAGGGACAGTAGAGACAACCACCAGCAGCTACAGAGGCACATTCTACTAGCTCAGCAACACCAGGGCAGGGAGACCCCTTTCTCCATTGGCTGCAGTGAAAGTCCTGGGGGAGTTCTTATGGGCGAGCAGGCTTGGGTCACGTGCCCAGCCCTGAGCCAATCACCGCAGCCAGGTGTGGAGTGCTCCGATTAGTCAGGTCTCTCATGAGGGTGGGAGTGGCGTTGTCTGTACCCAGAGCTGGAATGGGTCCCCCCATATGAAAGCCTGGTCCCTGGAGGGAAGGAGGGGAACAGGTGACAGACTTCTGCCCCTACCGCAAGGGGGACACCTAGGCTCTGGTTGAACGGCTTGCTCAGCTGGGTCGTGTAGCTGAAAAGAGGCGGAGCCTGGATCTGATTTCTCCCCACAGCCTGTGTACTTTCTGTGCCACATGCCCCCTTCCCCACCCTCCCTTCTAACAATTCTGGGAGCTGCAGGTGGTCGAGGCAGAATCGAATCTCACTCTTATAAGATCAGCTTTTATTTTATTTTTTTTTCAATTGCAGCATGAAACAGTGTAGGCTGGCCACTGGGGCCTGGGCTCTCATTCGGAGATTCATAGAGATGTCACGTCCAGTCCCTGGGTTTCCCTGGTGCATGGGGTAGGGGGTGGGGGTGCTGAGCTGAGCCCTCCGGCTCTGCCACTTATGGCCCTGTGCTCTCTCTCTCCAGGAGGCTCCACTGCACCCGCAACTACATCCACGTGCACCTCTTCGTGTCCTTCATCCTGCGCGCCCTGTCCAACTTCATCAAGGATGCCGTGCTCTTCTCCTCCGACGATGCCACCCACTGTGATGCCCACAGGGTAACATGCCCACATGGCCCATGGTGTGGCCAGGCCTGCCTGCTTCCCCCCAACCCCATTCATTGAGGCTGGATTTAATGCCTAGAATCAAAGGGGCCAGCACTGGGGCTGGAATAGGAGGTTCAAGGAGTCCCATGTCCCCACACGTGCAGCCTGGGACTCCTATGAAGGCAGTTTGCTGAGAAGCCAGGGGGGCTACTGTTCAACTCCCAGTGTCCTGGAGTGCATCAGCCTCTCTGGGAATTAGACACATAGCAAGGCTCCTCCTTCCTCTACTCCTGCCAAGTCCCAAATGTAGACAGATGGCCAAGTCTAGAGATGGTTGGGATTGTAGAAAGAAAAAGGTGAGTGCACCCTGGACAGGTCTGCATCTGCATGCCCAGATGTGCAGTGGAACATAATCTCACCCTCTTCCTCCTTCTGAACAAGCAGAGGAGTCTTCATTCATTGCAATATCACTCTGTGCATCAGTTGAGAATCTCTTCCGCTGTACATAACATAATCTCTTCTGCTGTATATACATCAGTGGCTTAAACAGCTGGGGGTTGTGCCCCACAGAAGCAGTCCACAGATGGGCAACCCAGAGGCGGCACAGTGGCTCCTTGCCACAATGAACACAGTCCTTTTACCTTTCTGCTCTGCTAGTTTTGATCCCATGCTTTATACTCCGTGTTAGCAACATGACTGCTGCAACCCCACACCTCACATCTATGTTTCAGGCAAAAAGGAGGGAAGTCGAGGTTAAACATTTTTCTCTTTGGGAGGCTTTGGCTTTTCATTTGGAAAAGAATGTGCTTCTCAAGACTGTGTTCACATCTCACTGGCTGGAACTGTGTCATGTGACTACATCTAACTGCAGAGGAAGCTGGGAAGTTCAGTTTTTTACTATCATAGTCTCCATAGTGGAGGCAAGCAAGGGTGAAGGGACTGGAGGTTGAGATTGGTTTAATCAGCCCGCCTGGCGCTTCCCACCACTCACAGCTGTAACTGCTTATAGTTCTGTGAAGTTTGTATATTGCTTGTGGTTTTTCGCACGCATGTTTATGTGCGTGTATTTTCTGACTCAAACTGAGAGGTCCCTCAAGCTGTGCCCCTGTGTGTCAGGGAGATTTCTAGGATGAAAGAAGAGTACCAGCTTGGAGTTAGAAGATTCTGACCCCACCTCATCACTGACCAGTGAAGTCCAGCAATGCCCAGCAGGGAACCTTTTCAGGTTCTTCTAAACTGTAGACTCACCATCCAGCCATGGGCCATGCCTGGAATAAGATAGGAGACCACAGGCAGGAGGCACACCTGGCCAGCAGGGTGGCCCTGGGCGCTCCCCTGTGGCCATGACCCTCCTGCACTTTGTCAGCAGCCCTCTGGCCATCCCAGGAGCTGTCATCCCTGAGCTGTCCTCAGGGAAAGACTAGGAAGAGAGGATGAAGGGTAAGGGAGACCCTCATAGGGTGCAAGTGGGAGCCGTGAGGGCGTGGAAGCTTCGTGCCCCACAGCCCTGCAGGCATGGCTTCCCGGGATCCTGACGGGGGACACGGCTGTCACCTAAGTCACGGCGGCAGGCAAGGCCACCCTATGGCACCCCCTTGAATGTTTCAAGGTCTGCATTCCAGATGCAGTGCAGGCAGGGGTCCTGTGTTCTCTCATCAGTACTGGCTTGTCCCTTCTCCATCTGTTTCTAGGAAACTTAACCAGGAAAGAATTTTACCAACCTTTTGCTCAGAAATCCATTTCCCTCTTTAGGCCTCAGGTTCCTCCTCTGAAAAATGCCCTCATTTGCTGTTGGGAATTGGGCAATATCTGACACAGTTTGACAACTGGCGGCCAGTTCCAGAATTTGAGAGCGGCTCCTGCTGCAGCAGCAGCCCATTGGCTGTGCTGACAGAGCCTGCCGGCCTCTGGACTTGCACCCTAGAGACACTATGAGCCTGGTCTTCTGATAGTGGAAGGCCAGGGGGCATGGCCATGAGCCCGAGAGATGCTCTCTGTGGCCTGGCTGCCGACTCCTGCTGCACCCCTCGTCTCCTGGGGGGAAGCCCAGGATGGCTGGCCTGTAACTCAGCTGCCTCTCTTTGTAGGTGGGCTGTAAGCTGGTCATGGTCTTCTTCCAGTACTGCATCATGGCCAACTACTCCTGGCTGCTGGTGGAAGGCCTCTATCTTCACACGCTCCTTGTCATCTCCTTCTTCTCAGAACGGAAGTGGCTCCAGGGATTTGTGGCCCTCGGATGGGGTATGTTCTCCAGGGTATGGTGACTGTGTGACAGGTGGGAAAGGACACCGAGGCAATAAGGGCTTGGGTTCCAGTTTCAGCTCCACACTTAGTTAAGTTAGTGAACTTGTATGCTGTTAGACAAGTTTCTTGATGGTTAACTCTCTGGCCTCGGTTTGTCTGTCAAATGGGAAGTAATAGCTAAAACCTAGGTCTGATTTCTGGCATCCAAAGCCTTTTACGATTTGATACCCCCAACACCTGTTGCCTTATCTTCTCTAGACATTCCATGCATATGTCCTCATTCTCACCTCCTTTCTGTATCGGGTAGGGTGCTTTTAACTGTAGCTATCAGAAAACCTGACTTAGATAGGCTTTAAACTTAAAAGGAATTAATTGGTTCATATAACTGACAAGTCTAGGGATCACCATTCAGGTGAGGCTGAATCCAGCAGCACAACATTATTTCTTTCTGTTTCTCTACTTCACCTCCTGTAACATCAGTGTTATCATTAGGCTGGTGTTCCCAGTGTAACTGTCAGCAGCTTCTGGGCTTTCTCCTGGCTTCATTGCTACATCTAATGAAAGAAAGAGGCTGTGTCCCAGCATTCCAGCAAATACTCAGATTCACTCTGATTGTGTCATACACATCCTTGAACCACTCACAGGGGCCTGAGGGAGTGGAATCCTCTGATTGGCTTAAGCTACTCAGACCACAGAGCTTCTCAAAGGAAATTCAGGATTCAGTCCAGGCAGGAAAAGAAATGGTAGTAAGACAGCCAACTGTAGGTTCCATTGCTTCTCTTCCCCCTTTCCTTTCTGGTCAGTGAAGGTGATAACAATTCCGATTTCTTGAGCACTTACTGTATGCCAGGCATTGAGCTGAGCACTTTAATCATCACAACAACCTCCAGAGGCCTCGTAGGAACCGCGGCTCAGAGACGTGACATAACATGCTCAGCTCACACTGTGGACAAGAACAGAGTCAAGATTCAAACCAAGGCCTGTCTCTTTGCAAATCCCCTTAACTCTTACTCTGCCACAAACAAACATCCATCTATCCATCCTTCCAGTCATACACACGTCCATCAATCTGTCCACCTGCCACCCATCCATCCATCCTTCAACTGTTCATTTGATAAACATATGTAAGCTACCCACTGGATTCTAGACAGAGTCAGATTTCTGTGAGTGACTCACAGGCTTACAGAGGTAGTCATGTGTACCAGCCAATAGCTTCATTTACTCTCTTCTTGGTGCCTTTAATTAAGAAGTGTCCCTGCCAGGAATGCCCTCCACTGTCTTTTCTGCTTGTCTAAATCATGTGCAAGGGTTTTGCCTCTATCAGACTGTCAGGGAGGTTGCCTGAACTGCCAGAGTTTGCCAAGCCCTCCTGCTTCTGAACTCTTGACAGTCTGATTAACACATGACCCTTGGCCAGCGGAAGCTGTAGGGCCCTGCTGATCTGGATTTCCACACTGGCCAGTAGTCCCAGACAGCCTGGGACAAGGGACTTACCTTATACAGCCAACTCTGCCCCAAACATCCCCAATATGGAGTCAGCTCCCTGAGCCTTGACTCCCAGATCTGGCAGGATTTTCCTGAATGAACATGGGCAGTTTCATCATCTATAGTATCAGGATTGTAATTTATTCAGCTTTCTTTGAGCACTTCTTTGTGCTCAGAAGGGCTTACAGAGGTTCCAAAAATAAAAATGATTCCATCACTGAAGGGGTTTGTAGTCTAGCAAGGAGACAAAATTGCACTGTGATAATATCTCCATCACAGATTCTTGGCAGGTTTAATGAGATGAGAACCTTCTTTTCTTCCTCAAATATTTGTTGAGTATCTACCATATGCCAGGCCCTGGGGTTAGAGCCGCACATAAAACAGCACCAGTTCCTTCTCTCCAGGCCTCTGCCTGCACAACCCCAAGGGGACATGAAAGGATTCAGGAAGGTCTAAACTTTTCCAACTGTGAAAGGCTTTTCTCTTGCAAAAGCAGTAGCCCCTGCCTCAGTTTGTCCTTATTTCCTGCCGCAGGCCCCGAGATAAGTTGCTTAAATGAGTATGTGGTCAACCATAAAACTTTGCAAAAAGTTTTCTTTTTTTTCAAATTAGAAAAAAAAATTACCATAGTCTCATCTATTGAACATTTTCTGGGGTTTCTTTTCAGACTTTTTTATACTCCTAGTTTTTCCCACTTGGTTACAATCATCCTGTATGTAGAATTTTGAATCTTGCCTCTTTCCTTGAACACAGAAGCATGCTCTGTATTCTTTCAAATCTTCAATAAACATTTTTAATACTCTGTGGATGTATATAACCAAATACCTATTTTTTTTTTATGTTAAGATTGTTTCTCATTTTTCACTGGGACAAATAACACAGTGAGGAGTGCTTTTGTGGGCAAAGCACATATGTAATAGAGAATCCTGGAACTGGGACCCCTGAGTCAGAAGGCACAGGCATCTAAAATTTTTAATACTTATCCAGAGCTTTTACTTTTTCAAGGTGGCTGGAATGTCAGTCTGTGCCCAGAAAAGTGTGACACCTCAGGCTTTTGTAGAAGATGAATCAAGCTCCCTCCCATTCACAGAGGGAACTCAAACCAGTGCTCCTCCAGCTGGAGCTGCGTTGGAATCATGCAGAGGGCATGTCCACCCACCCGGCCCGAGTCTTGGTCTGGTGGGCAGGGGTGGAGCCTGAGACTCTGCATTTCTTACTGGGCCCCAGGTGATGCTGACACCCCTGTCCCAAGGGCCACACTTAAAACCATAATTTAAGCAGTTATCAGGTTTTCTAACTTTTCCACTGACTCACTGTTAAAGATGTAAAACAAATAATAAACAAGTGGCCCTCAGAGTCCATATTTGCCCAAAGTACCCAGAATTTAGGTAAAGAAATTTTTTATCAATGTCATACGTGTACTTGGTTTAAAGAATTAAATAGAAATACAAGTCTAGGACTTCCCTGGTGGCACAGGGATAAGAATCTGCCTGCCAATGTAGGGGACATGGGTTTGACCCCTGGTCTGGGAAGATGCCACAGGCCACGGAGCAGTTAAGCCTGTGTGCCACAACCTCTGAGTCCAAGTTCTGGAGCCCCAAGGCCGCAGCTACGGAGCGTGTGTGCTGCAACTACTGAAGAGAAGGCACTGCCGTGAGAAGCCCTTGCACCGCTACAAAGAGTAGCCCCAGCTCTCTGCAACTCGAGACAGTCTGCACCAAGCAACAAAGACCCAGCACAGCCAAAAATTTAAGAATAAATTAGAATTTTTAAAAAGAGGATAAACTTCCTTAAAAAATAAAATGTCAGCCTAAAACAAAAGAAAAGGAAAAAGTGCCCTGAAAAGGCTCGCACTTCTGCCTCTCAGAGGTAATACCTTCCCATTTTTCAGTTCTTCCTCCTAATATTTACTCTCATATTTCTAAACGATATTCTACTATTTCTTGATCTGTCCATCTGAGATATTACTGGTTGACTCCTTGTGATGGAAGGGAAGGACATAAAATTCTTCATCTACCACCTCATCTTCCCATTAGAGTTGTTCGCATTTGGGGCTGAATCATATTCAGTGTATACATCATTGTGTCTATATAAATATTCCTCATAGCTCAGATGGTAGAGCAACTGCCCATAATGTAGGAGACCCGGGTTCAGTCCCTGGGTCAGGAAGACCCCCTGGAGAAGGAAATGGCAACCCACTCCAGTATTCTTGCCTGGGAAATCCCATAGACAGAGGAGCCTGGTGGGCTACAGTCCATGGGGTTGCAAAGAGTCAAACACGACTGAGCGACTAACACACACAAATCATATTCAATGTATACATCATTCAGTTCAGTTGCTCACTCATGTCTGACTCTTTGTGACCCCATAGACTACAGCTCGCCAGGCCTCCCTGTCCATCACCAACTCCTGGAGTTAACTCAAACTCATGTCCATCGAGTCAGTGATGCCATCCAGCCATCTCATGCTCTGTTGTCCCCTTCTCCTCCTTCTTCAATCTTCCCCAGCATCGGGGTGTTTTCAAATGAGTCAGTTCTTTGCATCAGGTGGCCAAAGTATTAGAATTTCAGCTTCAGCATCAGTCCCTCCAATGACTATTCAGGACTTATTTCCTTTAGTATGGACTGGTATACATCATTATGTCTATATAAATATTGTTCGCTACCAAGCCAAGTGGTGTAGAATCATCTTACTTCCAATATTTGACTTTTTATGTTTTATGGAGTCATTTTTAAATTTAATTTTTATTTTATATTGGAGTGTAGTTGATTTACAGTGTTGTGTTAGTTTCAGGTGGACAGCAAAGTGGATCAGCTGTACATATACATGTATCTACTTTTTTTCAGATTCTTTTCCCATATAGGTTATTACACAGTATTGAATAGAGTTCCCTGTGCTGTACAGCAGGTCCTTGTTGATTGTTTTATATAATGTCATTGTTCAGTTGCTCAGTCATGTCTGACTTTTTGTAACCCCATGGACTGTAGCACGCCAGGCTTCCCTGTCCTTCACCATCTCCAAGAGCTTTCTCAAACTCATATCCATTGAGTTGGTGATGCCATCCAAGCATCTGGTCCCCTGTCACCCCTTTCTCCTCCTGTCTTCTATCTTTTCCAGCATCAGGGTCTTTTCAAATGAGTCAGCTCTTCGCATTAGGTGGCCAAAGTATTGGAGTTTCAGCTTCAGCATCAGTCCTCCCAATGAATATTCAGGATTGATTTCCTTTAGGATGAACTGGTTGGATCTCCTTGCAGTCTAAGGAACTCTCAAGAGTCTTCTCCAACACCACAGTTTGAAAGCATCAATTGTGTGGTGCTCAGCCATCTTTATGGTCCAATTCTCACATCCATACATGACTACTGGAAAGACAGACAGTCAGCAAAGTAATGTCTCTGCATTTTAATATGCTGTCTAGGTTGGTCATAGCTTTTCTTCCAAGGAGCATGCATTTTTAAATTTCATAGCTGCAGATACCATCTGCAGTGATTTTGGAGCCCAAGAAAATAAAGTCTGTCACTGTTTTCATTGTTTCCCCATCTATTTGCCATGAAGTGATGGGACTGGATGCCACAATCTTAGTTTTTTAAATGTTGAGTTTTAAGCCAGCTTTTTCACTCTGGTCTTTCATCTTCATTAAGAGGCTCTTTAATTCCTCTTTGTTTTCTGCCATAAGGGTGGTATCATCTGCATATCAGGTTATTGATTTCTTCCTGCAATCTTGATTCCAGCTAGAACTTCATCCAACCGAGCATTTGCATGATATACTCTGCAAATAAGTTAAAAAAGTAGGGTGACAATATATAGTGGTATGTATATGTTAATCCCCAAATTATGGAGTCAATTTTAATTGACTCGTTTTATGTTGCTGTCATTAATTCTCCCAAATTCTCAACAGAACTGGAAAACCATCCAGTGCCAGGTTTCCTATCATCAAAGGCAACAAAATGTAATCTATCAGTCCTATTTGTTTGGTTTATTCCTGCTCTATTAGTGTCCTAGGGCTGCTGTAACAAGTTGCCACTGGCTTAAAACAACAGAAATTTATTCTTTCCCACCGTGGGGACCAGAAGTTCAAAGTCAGGCTTTGGCAGGGCCAGTTCCTTCTAAGGTCTCCGAGGGACAATATGCTCCATGCCTCTGTCCCAGTTTCTGGCAGTCCTTGGTCTTCTTTGCCTGGTAGGAGCGTCACTCCAATTTCTGCCTCCATCTCGACATGGTCTTCTTCCCTTGTGTCTCTCTTTGTGTGGGTCTCAGTGCCTTCTTAAAAAAATAACAGTCATATTGGATTAAGGCCCCTATAAATATGACCTCATCTTAACTAATGACACCTTAAAATACCTTGTTTCCAGGAAAGGGAAAGGTCACACCTAAGGTTCTAAGGATATGAACCTTTGGGGTAGAGGAGGATAAGCCATTTAACATAATCTACTAACCCGTGTTCTTTCTAGAGGAGCTTTCTGCCCTCTTGCTCTGCCCTCTGGTCGTTCTGTAGACTCACTCACTCCCTTAACCTTCACGCTGAGTTTTTCTTCATTTCCTCCACAAATTCTATACCTTGACTTCTTGTTTCCCTATCTTTGGTTTACTGTTTGGTTGTGTTGGAGTTTATCCTCCAGTTTCTGTCTAACAGAGAATGCATGGAAGGTACATTCTTTTGCACTCCATATCTAAACATATCTTTTTTATTTTAAGTATATTTATTTATTTGGCTGTACCACATCTTAGTTGTGGCATGTGGGATCCAGTTCCCTGACCAGGGATTGAAGCCTGGCCCCCTGAATTGGGAGTGAGAGTCTTAGCCCCTGGACCACCAGGGAAGTCCCTAAACATATCTTTGTTCAGCTTTCACACCTAAGTTATAGTTTTCCTGGGCATAGAAATTAGGTTGAAAATTGTTTCCCCGGAATTTTGAAGGTCTTCTATTTTGGCATCTGGTGTTATGGAACTTGCCATGTCATTCTGTTTCCCAAGCTTTTACTCACCTCTCTGTATAAGCTGCAGAATCTTCTCTCTGTCCCCTGTGATTTTTTTTCTTTTTTTCTTACTTTTTGACTGTGCCATGCAGCATGTGGGATCTTAGTTCCTCAACCAGGAATGGCACCTGTACCCCTTGCAGTGTAAGTGCAGAGTCTTTTTTTAAAACCCTTGTCTGAGATTGACATGTACACGCTGCCTTATTTATGTAGCTTTGGCTGTGCTGGGTCTTTGTTGTACACAGGCTTTCTCTAGTTGTGGAGAACTGGGGCTACTCTAGCTGCCATCCGCGGGCTTCTCGTCATGGTGGTGTCTCTTATTGTGGAGCACAGGTTCTAGGCACACGGGCTTCCATAGCTTCATTAGCTCTGGGCTTGAGGGCCCTCGAGTATGCAGGCTTCAGTAGTTGTGGCTCTCGGGGTCTAGAGCACATGCTCAATTTGCAGCTCTCAGGCTTAGTTGCTCCTCAGCAGGTGGAATCTTTCTGGACCAGGGAATCAAACCCAGGTCCCCTGCATTGGCAGGCGATTCTTATCCACTGCACCACCAGGAAAGTCCGGAAGCATGGAGTCTTAATCGCTGGACTGTCAGGGAAGTCCTGGTCCCTTGCGTTTTGAAATGCCATAGGAATGTGCCCCCATGCAAGTTTGTTTTCCTCCTTTTTGCTGCTGAGTGGCGGTCCTTTCATCTGGAGACTCACATATGTCATTTCTTGGACAGTCTTCCTACACTGTCCCTTTGATCTTTTTTCCCCCTCTGGTTTTAATCCTTTCTTTCTGAAACTTTTAATCAGATGGTTCACATCCTGGAATTGACTTCTAATTTTCTCCTTTCTTTCCTCCTATTAATACTTTTCATTCCACACTTTGTGTTCTGGGAAGTTCCTGGTCTTTATCTTCTAGGCAATCTATGGAATTTTTTAAAGTCTTGATCATCATATATTTAGTTTCCAAGCCCTCTTCCTCGTTCTCTGAATGCTCCCTGTTTTCAGCATCCTGTTTGTGTCTTGTAGAGGTAATCTTCCCTCTGATCTCTCTGATGATATTCCTTAGAACTGTTTTGCTCAAGTTCCTCCTGTAGCCTGTATGGTCTATTTCCTCTGAGTTCCTTTTCTCTGCTTGTTTTGGTCTTTGTCTTTTATGTAATCAGCCTTCCTCAGATGTTGGTGACCTTGACCATTCATAATTAAGAATGAGTCACTTCAGTGTTGACTGAAGCCCGTCTGTGTGTGTGTGTGTGTGTGTCTGTGTGGGGTGGTGGTGGTGCTTGGGGGTTGGGTCACATCTCTCATGGGAGACTGGACTGGAAATGGCCACTGTGTTGGGGTCCTCAGCATGGCTATCTATAGACCCTTTTTCTAATGCTGTTTGCTTCCTCCAGAGAGGAACCCTTTCATCTCCCACCTGGGGTGGAGGTTGGAGGGCTGGAGCAGCGTAGAATCCTGGCTGCTGGAGGTCTGAAAACTGAGCAGCCTAGGGATGGGGCTCTTCTCAGTTAGGGGATAGACAGGCATGTCCATTAGAAATAGAATCTGAGTTATATTTTATATAACTTAGAGTTTTTCAGTAACCACAGTGAAAAGAAACTAGTTTCACTAATTAGTGAAATTCAATAGTATGTGTTATGTAACCCAATATAACCAAAATATCAACCTTTTAATGTATGATTTAAAAAATTGTTAATAACATATTTTACATTCTTTTATTCATGCCAGATCTTCCACATCTGCTATCTTGTGCTTCTGGCACATCTCATTTGAGAGCAGCCACGTAGCAAGGGCTCGGAAGCCACAAGTGGTGAGAGACGGCAGTACTGGGCAGCACAGGCATAGCTCAGCTGAGAGCCCCTCCCACCCTCTGCTCAGTTGCCCCCAAGAATTCATTTCTGTCAGAGATGAGCAGCTGACTATTTGGCTGTGGGAGGGTGGTTCTGACCACCTGGGGCGGTTACCTGCCTCCTGTCCAGACTTCCAAACCATCCTGCTGCCCACCCCCAGACGCAGAACAAGTGCCTTCTCAGAGGCAACCCCTGTGCAGCACTCTTGCTTCAGCTTTCTCTGCTCCGGGACACCAGCCAGTTACTGCTCCTCTGCCAGCTACCAGCCTCCTAAGCGTGTTGACATCTCTCATCTGCTCTACCCTCCTTTTCCATTTTTTGGGCTTATAGGCTTGTAGCATTTTAATTTTTTACTATCAGTTTGAAGGGGTGTCAGTGAGAAACAGATAAATGTGTAACTTCAACTTAACGTGTTCAACTAGAAGTCAGGAAATGTTCTTGTATTTTGTCTTTAAAGTTCTTGTGTATTACAAGTCTCTAGTCTAAAATCTATTTTTGTTTAAATGATGTCGATAGGTTACATTATCAGTCAAATGGCTAAAGTTCTTACAAATCAATATTTGAATAGAACTGATTGTTCTCCTGTGGTCTTGAATCCCCTCCCCAAATATCCCAGTTTGATAAAGGGCCTCCACCAGTGGCCTCCACAAGGTCAGGGTCCCCTCCCTTCTCCCCTGCAGCAGTCCTTCAGAGTCTGGCCCAAGTCTGGCCCAAGGAGACCCCTGTCCTGAAGTGGCCTTCAGGATATGTCTGATCCTACATCAGTTCCCAAGGATTCCTTGGCACCCTTGAAGCATGAGGCTGCACATTTACACAGGATGGGGTTTCCATGGCAACTAGACCTCAGCATCTGCTCACTGTCTGGCCTAGAGTCACTGACTGTCCTGTTTCTCATAAGGGTGTGGAAAACTGAGTCATCTCCCTTCTGCCCACCCTCCCCCTTTATTTTTAACCCTCAGGTTCCCCAGCCATCTTTGTTGCTTCGTGGGCTGTCACCAGGTACTTTCTGGAAGATGTCGGGTAAGCTGTTGGATGGAGAGGTAACAAGAGTATATTTTATATGGTCCAGTTCTTTCAATAGGATGGACCCTTCTCTGAAGCTGTTGTCTAGGAGAGGCCTATGTCTCAGACCCGGAGCCACAGGTGGGTTCTCTGCCGTGCAGGCTGCTGAGTGCCCAGCTCTCCTGGATGTGTGTTTGCAGACATGCTGAGCCACCCTCCTGCTGCCCCATCAGCTCTGTGCTTGGGTCAGGTGCCTGACGAGAGCTGTGCTGCTCAGGGAGGAAGCTCTAAGGACCAACCTAGCTTTTCTCTTCCTGGCAGCTCCCTCCTCCGCTCCTCCCGACATGGGATGTGTGAGTCCTGCAGACTCAGGAGAGCAGGAGGGGAGAAGCAGCTTTCAAATCCCCGATGGGTGCAAAGAGATCTAGTCTCATTCTCTAAAGATTTGGCTTAGGGACAGGGTGAGCCTGGGGGCTGCTGCGAGTGGGCTCATGGATGGAAAGCTTGAAAGAAGCTGGGGAGGTGGTGAGGCAGCATGGCCCCGTGGGAGGCCATGTTTCATCCATGTAATGACACAGCCAGGCCATGGCGGACGAGGTGTAGAAGTGTCTTGCCATCCAAATTCAGTCTAAAATAATCCTTTTAATTGAATTAATTCCCTTTAAAAAAAATCTGGATTTTTAATTTCTCTAGAACAAATGGAAAGTTCTGTCAACATTCCCTAGGTCCCCTGTGGCAAAATGAGCTGGGCAGAGTTGTGGCCACCTTAGACCAAGCGCAGTGTGTCTATTTGCTAAGTCCCCCCATGCCCCCGGGGCATGATGTCCCCAGAGCTGAGGTCACATGATACTCACCCAGACACTTCATTCCCTGACACTTCACCTGCCTAGCTACCATTGGCCACCATGCTCCCCAATGATCTTGACCATGCACTTGGCTCTGGGGTCCAGAATCTTCCATCTCAGATCTGTGTGCTTTTGCTCCCTAGACACTCACTGGGCTTGCCTGGAGCCTGGATGCTCCCCAGCCCTGGCGGTGCTCTTGGCAGCAGGAGACGGTCAGTCCTAAGGGCGTTAAGCCCACAGTCTCCAGAGGGCAGGACCACAACGTAGTCCTTCCAGCAAAGGGCACGTCTGAGAACAGGTCTCTTCTAGTCAGCCCAGTTCCCCACTACTAGTGATGCCTGGCTGTCCTTCCCTAGGTGCTGGGACATCAATGCCAATGCGTCCATCTGGTGGGTCATCCGAGGGCCTGTGATCCTCTCCATCCTGGTAAGTAGCTAGCCCCCCTGATCTGGGCTCCAATGGGAGAGACCAGAACAGTGACAGGCTTGCAGGGTGGAGGGCCTTGGCAAGGCCAGCATCGCTGCCTCCAGGTGTGTGGAGGAATACACCAGAGTTTCCAGAGGCTGGGCAGCAGCAGGAGGGTCTGGGAGCCCTGCCTCTAGAGACTGCCAGAGGGGAGGGGAGCGAGGCCAGAGCAAAAGTTTGCCTTGGCCTTGTCCACTGGGAGCAGCTTCAGTGTACCAAGCAGAGCTCCTTACCCGGAGTGGCTGGCTCGGGTCACTTGAGATTCTGCCTCCACTGGTTCAGATGGTTGGATCTTGATCATTTTTCTAAGCATTCTCTGGTTGAACTGGGCAGACTCACTGAGCCAGGATCATGGAGGGGGTAGCACCTGGGGAAAGCCAAGGCTGCTGTGGTCTTATCCTCTGTGGTGATGTGCCGGGGCAGGAGGGCAGGCCTGAAGAGGTGGCCTCAGGGGCGAGATTGAGGAGTGACTCTTAGACAGGGCAGTTCAGGGTGTCTCAACCTTTGCTCTCCTGTCACCTGGGAGCCTTTAAAAAAAATACCAATAGCAGAGATTCAGGCTCTCCTTGTCCTGGGGAGGGGCCTGGGCACTCAGCTTGGTTTTAAGTTCCCAGGTGATTCTGCTCTGCAGTCCAGAGCCCTGTAGCTAAGCCTGTGGGTGTGGCTAAGGATAAGGAAGATCCATGGGGTGGGGAGGGCGCCCTGGGGCAGCCCTTTTCCTAAGTAATATGCACAGTCTCAGAAGGATGCCAAGACTACAGAACCAGGTGACAGGAAGTGCCCTTCCTAGGCTCACAGGAGGGTCAGACTGGGCAGCAACCCCCTCTTCCACTAGCTGGCTGGCTTGCCTTGCGTGTTTGGTTGAAGGGGCCATCCCATAACCCATTTTCCTTTTTTTTCTTTTTTCAAAAATAGTAGAATTGGGGGGGAAGGGTGGGAAATAGTAAAATTTGGGACTTCCCTCGTGGTCCAGTGGTTAAGACTTGGCACTCCAAATGCAGGGGTCAATCCCTGGTCGAGGAACCGAATATCCTGCATGCTGCATGGTGTGGCCAAAAAACAAACAGAAAAGAGTAGAATTTTACACCATCCTCCCTATTATCTCAACTCACAACAGGAGAGCTAGAAATTGTAGAGAAATCTGAGTAGCAGCCACAGTTCAGTTCAGTTCAGTCGCTCAGTTGTGTCCGACTCTTTGCGACCCCATGAATCGCAGCACACCAGGCCTCCCTGTTCGTCACCATCTCCCGGAGTTCACTCAAACTCACGTCCATCGAGTCAGTGATGCCATCCAGCCATCTCATCCTCAGTCGTCCCCTTCTCCTCCTGCCCCCAATCCCTCCCAGCATCAGAGTCTTTTCTAATGAGTCAACTCTTCCCTGAGGTGGCCAAAGTACTGGAGCTTCAGCTTTAGCATCATTCCTTCCAAAGAAATCCCAGGGCTGATCTCCTTCAGAATGGACTGGTTGGATCTCCTTGCAGTCCAAGGGACTCTCAAGAGTCTTCTCCAACACTACAGTTCAAAAGCATCAATTCTGCAGCACTCAGCCTTCTTCACAGTCCAACTCTCACATCCATACATGACCACTGGAAAAACCATAGCCTTGACTACGGACCTTAGTCGGCAAAGTAATGTCTCTGCTTTTGAATATGCTATCTAGGTTGGTCATAACTTTTCTTCCACGGAGTAAGTGTCTTTTAATTTCATGGCTGCAGTCTCCATCTGCAGTGATTCTGGAGCCCCCCAAAATAAAGTCTGACACTGTTTCCACTGTTTCCCCATCTATTTCCCATGAAGTGATGGGACCAGATGCCATGATCTTCGTTTTCTGAATGTTGAGCTTTAGGCCAACTTTTTCGCTCAGGAGAGCATAATGACTTCTCCCTATTTCTGCTTCTCTTAGAGGGTGTGAAGGTCATTCATTAATTTGGAACCACTCAGGGTAGGAGTTAGGGTTAGAAACACAGTGACTGATATGGTCAGAATGCACAGTTATCACCAGTACAGAGGGTGTCTAGTGCTTTAAACACAACTTTATTTTTGCTGCCCTGAGACATTGCTACCCAAAGTTACTTTGTTAATAAATAAATAATTTGATTATAATTTTGATTAGGCCAACTTTAGCATAGTGTTTTCTAATCTGACTAAATTAAAATTTAAGAGATAGTGAAGGATATTAAGCTTTCATTTCCTATTATAGTTTTAATACACTGAAAACTGTATACTGAAATCTGCTATTATTTATCAAAAGTTGTTTTTTGTCAGCTTGTCACATTTAAATAATTTCTGAACATTTTTTATTAGCATAATAATATGGCAGAAAAATATTGACTATTCTATCACTAATTGTGTTATACAAAGAATGTACTTGTTTTATGTTAAATCAAAACATTCTCACTTCTAAAGTAATAGTAATACAATTCATAGAAAAATGGAAAAATACAAAATGTATTTTTAAAAAGGGACTAAAATCACCCATATTTGTAGCACCTAGATGGACATTATGCTGTGCTTTTCTGTCCTGCAATTTTCTTTGAGTGCAGGTACTTTTTCAAAATGCTTATTACAGTTTTGTGTCCTAGTTTGTTTTTTTTCCTTAACAGATGTAAGCTTTCCAATGTCACTTGAAATTATTTGATCAACTGCTGTGCTATAGCTGCTAAATACTGAGCCAGTTTCCTTGCTATAATTCTGGGACTTTGACAGGCCAGTCCAGGAGAGCCCCAGGGCCCAGGCTGATTTCATGAGACTGTGGTCTCTCTAGTGATTGAGGATATTGGTGGGCGAGGGGGCACTCCTGATGCCAAGTATCTCTCTCTCAGCCTGTCGCGGGGCCCAGAATTCCTATATTTAAGATTTATTCTTGAGATAGTTAAATTTTTCCCTTTCACTTTCAAATGCTTCCTATTAAATACAACTCAAAGAGCCTTTGTTAGTTTATACCATGCTTAGAGCAAGATGCACAAAGAGTGAGCTGAGAAGTGTCCTGACCAGGGGTGCTGAGCTGGGGTCCTAGACACGCCACTAATCCTGTGTCTTCTGGCAAGCGGCCCTAGGCCTCCAGGCTACTCGTCTGAAAATGAGGGTGCCCGTCCAGTCAGTTCCACTGATCCCTGCTTCTGCAAAATGATTCTGGAGCTGGTGGGTGAGGGGAGGAGAGAGGGTGCTATATGGGCGACCTCGTAGTGTGGCTGGCACTGGGCACTGGAATGGGGGAAAGGATGCGGTCCCTGTCCTTTAGAAAGGCAGGATTGAATCGGCAGTTAATGGACACAAGTGGATGCTTGCACTTGGCCCCTTGAAGTATTTCAAGTGCCCTTACAAGTAGCATCATCCCTAATACAATAAATCAGGAAAAGGAGGTGATCAGAAGGCTTCCTGGAGCTGGTGATTGAGCTGCAGAGCGACCGTAAGTCTCTGAAGCAGTGATTCTCAAAATGTGGTCCCTAACCTGGCAGTTTCACCGGGGAGCTTGTTAAGAATGCAAATTCCCCTGTGGTCTGGTGGTTAGGACTCCGGGCCTTCATTGCTGAGGGCCTGGTCCCTGGTGGGGGAACTAAGATTCTGCAAGCTGCAGCTAAAAGAAAGAAAGGAAGAAGCAGCAAATTAAACCATAAATGTTGGGGGCGGAGCCTAGCAATCTGCACCTTAAACTTTGAGAACCTCTGCTTATAAAGCCTTTGCTACTTGGGCGTAGTCCAAGGCCCAGCTTTGGCATTCATTCCCTGAAAAGTGAAAATAAAGTCGCTCAGTCGTGTCCGACTCTTTGCGACCCCGTGGACTGTAGCCTACCAGGCTCCTCTGTCCATGGGATTTTCCAGGCAAGAATACTGGAGTGGGTTGCCATTTCCTTCTCCAGGGGGATCTTCCCAATCCAGCGATCCAGGGATTGAACCCGGGTTTCCCGCATTGCAGGTAGACATTTTAACCTCTCAGCCACCAGGGAAGCCCCTAGAGCTTGCTAGAAATGCTGAATCTCAGGCCTGCATTTTAATAAGATTCCAAAACATTCCAATTGTGAGTGATCCACCCTGCAACTGAGCAGACCTCAGAGCTCCTGCAGCCCAGGAGTGGAGGCTGAGCCATGGAAGACTGTGTGTTCCTCCAGGACTGGGTGTGCTGGAGGGCGTGACGTGCTGTCTTGCTGTGGCTGAACTGCCTTCCCTGCCTGGAGCTGGAGCCAGGAGAGGTGGCTGGAAAGCAGATCATCTTTAGCCTCACCTCTGTCTTGTGTTTTACAGATTAATTTCATCCTTTTTATAAACATTCTAAGAATCCTGATGAGAAAACTTAGAACTCAAGAAACGGGAGGAAATGAAGTGAACCATTATAAGTAAGTGGAAGGCAAAGACAGCACTCAGTCAGTCAGCAGGCATTTACGGAACACCTACTGTTTACCCAGCTGGTGCTCGATACTGTTAGAGGTAGAGGAGGAGGAAGAACTGGGACCTCATCCCAGGGAGTTTACAGTGGGGTGGAGGGAAGGAGGAGTGGGTCCTTTCCTCTTCACAGAACTGCCCTGGAGGTGGGGAGAAAAGAAATCTAAGCAGGACCCCTGTAGGTAGATATCTCACCCTTGGGATGAGGCTAGGGAGTCAGGGGCCCAAATTCAAGTTTTTATGGGGACAGTAGCCCTGCTTATCTGTGGGTTTTGCAACCAAGGATTCAACCAACCTTGGATTTCAGATTGCAAATATTTGGGGGAAAAAATCCAAATCAAAATATTTTCATTGTGTGAGGTATTATAAGTAATCTAGAGATTATTTAAATATATGGGGACATGTGCATAGATTTAAGCAAATACCCCATTTCATATAAGCGACTTGAGCATCCAAGGATTTCATTGTCTGCAGAGGGTCTGGAGCCAATCCCCACGGGTGCTAAGGGTCGACTGTGTATTTTCCAGCTTTCACTAGACCTTCACCAGATTTTCAAGATAATGTGATTCAAAAATACTTTAAAATCTTTGAGATGGTCAAGAAAGATGCCATATTAGTCTGCTCAGGCTGCCATAGCAAGACACCACTAAAGTGGTGACTTAAGTGGTTGACTTAAGAAAGAGAAACTTAATTTCTCACTATTCTGGAGGCTAGAAGCCTAGGAATAAGGTGTTGGCAGATTTGAATTCTCCGGAGGCCTCACTCCTTGGCAAGCCACTTTCTTGATGGGTCCTCACAGGACCTTTTCTCTATACATGTGCCATCCCCATATCTCTTCTTAAAAGGACACCAGTTGATTAGACTACAGTCCCACCCTGATGGCCTCATTTAAACATAATCACCTCTTCATAGTCCCTATCTGCATATACGGTCACATTCTGAGGTAGTAGGGGTTAGTTAGAGCTTCTACTTAAAATTATTTTTTGTGGGGAGGGGGATACAGTTCAGCCCATGACGACTGTTAAAGGCAAATCAGTGTCCACCAGGGGCTTTCTCTGTGATGTTCTGGGTTCTCAGAATCTGGCAGAGGCCTGGATGACTTGGTGACAGATTTTCCTAGGGTATCTTTAGAGCAGTGGCTCTGAAGTAGGGTCATGCTGGGGTCAAGAATAAAGTTGCCAGATAAAATACAGGATGCCCAGTTTAATCCGAGGCTTGTATAAATAGCTAATAGTTTTTTTGGTACCTACACCAAAAAAACCCCCCACAAAACTATCTGCTGTTTATCTGAAATTCAAATTGAACTGGGCATCCTGTATTTTTGTTTGCTAAATTTGGCAACCTACCCTGGGAAGAAAACAAAAGAGCTTCTCCTTACAGATATTCATTAACTAACAAATGAGAATGGTGGCTTTGCTAATAATATGTTAGACAGTGTGTGATATCTTAATAGTAACATATGCACATATGTTATAGCGTAATTCCTGTGGCTACGGGTTCAATGCATTTTACTGATAAGGTTGCATAATCCAAGAGTTTGGAGAGTGAATCCAGGTACTGGGTATGTGGGAGCTGGAGATTTTCCAAAATGAAAGCTAAATAAACAAGCAGTGGGGACACCGTGGCAGAGCCTCCCGTAGTCAGGCAAGATGGGGGTGCTTGTGGGTGTGGGGTTGCCCGAGACTGCAGTGCCTCTTTGCCCCCAGGCGTCTGGCCAAGTCCACCCTCCTGCTGATCCCGCTCTTCGGAATTCACTACATCATCTTCGCCTTCTCCCCAGAGGATGCCATGGAAATCCAGCTGTTTTTTGAACTGGCCCTTGGCTCATTCCAGGTAAGCTCCAGGGGCAGCAACTTTAAGGTGAAAGGAGGCATTCTTTCTCCTTAGGCCAAAACCCAGATCTTCCCGAAGGTAGAGGAGTGCCTCATCTGGCAGAGGCCCAAGAGAGGCAGGGGCAGGGCCTCGCTGTGCCGTGTGACCCTCAGAGGGTCCCAAGTTCCCCACCAGTCACGTGTCATATGGGGTGGGAGATGCAACTCAGGAGACAGAGACTAACTCCAGGGAGGACAGAAGGGAATGTAGCCCCGGTGCGCTAGACCACACAGCTCTCAGCAGTTAGAAACAACGTGAGCAGTGAGGGCTTGAGCTGAGCCATCGAGGGGTGGAGGGGGGCAAGATGAGCCGAGCGGGAGAGGAGGGTGGGGTGGAAGGCTGTTTAGAAGAATATCCTCATCTGCACACTGCGAAGTCCATAAAAACGCCCCGAGCTGAAAAATCCAGAAGTAACCGCATCAGCACATTATGCAGAATCAGTCAGGAGAGTTCCAAGTCTGAGGAACAGGAAACGCAGGCAAGAAGGTCAGGAGGCTACTGTTTTTTTCTTTTCTTTCTTTTCGTTTTGGTGACAAGAGGCATTTGACTCTTTGAAACAAATTACATACACAATTTACTAAAAATAAAAACCAACTTTAAAAAAAGGGGGAAGGGGAGAGGAGAAACGACCTACCTACTAATTCAACAAGATGTTGTAGTTAAAAAGTATAGTAAACCTATCTGGCCAGAAGAAACTTTTAACATGAATCCCAAACTTCACAATGTTTTTTGTTTATTTACTCATAACTATCTCCTTCCAAAAATAATGATGTAGCTTTCAGAGAAAACATAACAAAGGACAAAAAATAAGCAGATGAGGGATCAGTGAATAAAGAAAATAAAGCCAAAACTGAGTTCATACACAGAAACAAGTTTGATGCGGTTCTCTAAAGAGGGGAGAAGTGTGTCATAAATTTTGGTCTGGAGCTTCCCAGTAGCCAAAGCAAAAACAGGAACACTCTGTTTCAAGACTTAGATGTAAGCAGCCTGGTTCCCAGGGAAAGCCTAGGATTATAGTTTTGGGGCCGGAGAGAAATCTCTCCCTGTGGGCTTTTCTGAAGAAGCCAGCTTGTCATCAACACACAGCCCATCCACAGAGACTTCCTCACCTGGGCAGGCCTTGGCCTCAGGGTGAGGCTGGGTGCCTCCCTCATTCCTGGAGTTCTGTTCGGAACAGGGTGTGCCCAGAGTCATCTCCCCCTGTCCTGCTCAGGTTCCAGGGAAGACACATCAAGAACATATTCCTGAGTGGGGTCTGGCCCTAACCCATGCCTGCAGACCCCACCCCAGGGCTGTCCCTGATGCACTCTTCTGAGCCTGTTCTCTGCCCAAAGACTCTCACCAGCACCCCAGACCCCTGGAGACGTAGTCTCTGTGTATAATCATGAGCTTTTTCTCTGGATTAGGAAGTTTCCGTGTAACATGGGGGAAGGTTGGGCTCACCATGGCCCTTTTATCAGGTGGGTGGGGCTGTCCAAAGATGGGTGGAAGGTCTTGACCCAGCTGACAGAAGTGGGTAGTGACCCCGATGAGACCCAGGACTGCATAGATGAGGACTTCCTGTCTCTGGAACTAGGCTTGTGGCTAGGGCTGCAGACTACACCCAGTGGAAGGCCATTTAGCTCCTCTCTGGGGACGTGCTTATTAAGAGAAAACTGAAAGCACTCTCCTAAATGTTCCCATAGGAATGTTTTAGTTCAATTCAGTTCAGTCGCTCAGTCATGTCCGACTATTTGTGACCCCATGGACTGCAGCATGCCAGGCTTCCCTGTCCATCACCAGCTCCCAGAGCTTACTCAAACCCATGTCTATTGAGTTGGTGATGCCATCCAAACATCTCATCCTCTGTCCTCCCCTTCTCCTCCTGCTTCAACCTTTTCCAGCATCAGGGTCTTTTCCAATGAGTCAGTTCTTCACATCAGGTGGCCAATGTCTTAGAATTTCAGCTTCAGCATCAGTCCTTCCAGTGAAAATTCAGGACTGATTTCCTTTAGGATTGACTGGTTGAATCTCCTTGCAGTCCAAGGGACTCTCAAGAGTCTTCTCCAACACCACAGTTCAAAAGCATCAATTCTTCGGTGCTCAGCTTTCTCTATAGTCCAACTCTCACAGCCATACATGACTACTGGAAAAACCATAGCTCTGACTAGACAGACCTTTGTTGACAAAGTAATGTCTCTGCTTTTTAATATGCTGTCTAGGTTGGTGATAGCTTTTTTTCCAAGGAGCAAGCATCTTTTAATTTCATGGCTGCAGTCACCAGCTGCAGTGATTTTGGATCCCCCCAAAATAAAGTCTGTCACTGTTTTCATTGTTTCCCCATCTATTTGCCATGAAATGATAGGACAGGATGCCATGATTTCAGTTTTCTGAATATTGAGTTTTAAGCCAACTTTTAAACTCTCTGCTTTCACTTTCATCAAGAGGCTGTTTAGTTCTTCTTCGCTTTCTGCCAAAAGGGTGGTGTCATCTGCGTATCTGAGGTTATTGATGTTTTTCCCGGCAATCTTGATTCCAACTTGTGCTTTATTCCAGCCCATAGGAATGTTTACGAAGAAAAAAAAAAGTTTTTTTTTTTTTAAAGAACCATTGTTCAAATACAAACATATATATCATTTATTATATTTTATACATACATATAGTGATATAATAAATATTTTTAAAATTCTGTATTATGGACATTTTTTCCATATACAAAAGTCAAATGAGCAATATAATGAACCTGCGTATAGCCCTTACCCTTCTGTGACCTGTCCTATTTCACCTCCATCTACTCCCCATCTCTCATCATTTTAAGCAAACTCAAGCCATCATGTTATTTCAAATGTAAACATCTTAGTATATACTTTCTGAAAGACAAGAACTTAAAGGACACACGCAGAACCACAATACCATTATCACTGTCATATATTTCTAAAGACTGAAGTTTACTAGGGGCTTCCCTGGTGGCTGACAGTAAAAAATCCACCTGTAGTATGGATCTGGGTTCCTTACCTGAGTTGGGATGATCTCCTGGAGAAGGGAATGGCTACCCACTCTAACAGTGTTGCCTGGAGAATCCCATGGACAGAGGAGCCCGACAGTCCATGGGGTTGCAGAGTCAGCTCCTCCTAATTATAGAAATACTTGCTTACTGAGGAAAATTTGGAAGTAAGGAGAAGTTAAAATAGAAAGGCAAATTCATCCAAACTCTCATAACCCAATGTAATAACCTCTGTTAAAATGGTGTGTTTACTTCTAAGTCTCCTTTCTAGCCAAGAAGACATACACATGTACACACACACATGTAATTGAGATCATGATGTGTGGTTTTTTAATCCTCCTTGTTATATTTAATTCTCTATCATTCCATCATGAACATTTTCCCAGCTCACTACAATTCTTCAGAGACTGCATTTTTAATGACTGTATAAAACTAGCATTTCCTAAACTTGTTGGCTATGGGAGGCCACCCTTTACTTACCTGGGGCACATCTAACCTGCCCTCACCCAGGGCTCCTGCCCTCACTTGAACAGAGAGACTGTGTCTCAACATCTCTGAGGCCAGGCAACCCTGGTCCAGAGAGGGGCAACAGCCTGACCTCCAGCTCCAGGCCCACCAAAACCCGTAACTCAGGTCCCTCACCTGGAAGCAGGGATCCTCCCTGCCTACCTTCCAGAGCTCTGGCAAGGATTAAGTGAAGCACCTGGAACCCAGAAGCCACGATTACATAGGCTAAGCTGTGGCCCAAATCCAGCTCTTGTTTATTGCAAAGCCTGCCTTTCACACTCTCTGACAGCAACTCCTAGTCAATGATGCACATTGGAACCATCTGGGGCTCTTTCAGAGCTGCTGCTGGTCCCACCCCAGACATTCGGATCCGGGGCACAGAATGCACCTAAGCTAGAGCTCCCAAGTGATCCTCATGTGCGGCCAAACTTGGAAACTGCTGCCCTGAGTACATGTTCCTGCCCCACCCACATAGTCCCCGTTTTGTGTGACATCATCCATGTCTGAGACTCCAGAGCAGATCCTTCTAGTTTGTCTCTAAAACTCTTGTTAGAATGCCAGGATCCCAGAGCAGTTATGTGTATGAAACCCACTGTAAACGGGCTGGTTCATCCCTCTTTGGAATCCTGTCCATGTCTTAAGTAGCCAGGAGCAGGCCTGGTTGGCACTGGGAGGAGGGGTTGGGCTACCTGTAGTCAGGGCTGTGGCACCCAGGCCTCTGTGGGGCAGGGTGCTCACCAGCCTAGGAGGTCTGAGGGCAGGGCCTGTTAGGAAGGGCAGGCTGGCTTTCGAGGGGCCTTAGGTGAGCTGGACATCTAGACTGCTAGACCCTGTTCAAAGCTCATGGTTCCCTACAAGCCTTAGGCCTCAAATCCCGCATCTCAGCTTGGAGTCCCTGCCTGGTGGGCTCCATGCCAGAATTCTGGGTATTCCATTGGGAAAAGAGGAGTCCAGATGCTGGAGAGGGAGGGTCCTGATAGGTACGATGCCCACCCCACCAGGGAACTTAAAAGCAAACGTAGCCCTGAGGCCTCTGACCTTGGAGATGTGAGTGGGGAGTCAGGCCCCCTTTTCGCTGGCTGAGACCTGCACCTGAGCTCTGCTCAGACTTCAGTTGCATTAAGCAGAAGCTGCTAACTCAGCCACAGGGACCAGGCAGGTCACTGGAATTAATAAGGGAGGCCATCCAGGAGAAGCAGGGCTTGGTGGCACCTGAGGCATTCCCATCCTGCCTGGAGCTGAGCAGGTGGAGCAGCCATGTGAACCCCTGGGCCTGGGTGGGCTTGTTTGCAGGACCAGCTAGAAATCTGGAGAGGTTTAAACAGGGATAGCTACTCAGATAGAAAGACAAATCTGTGACTGTGTGGTCAGAGCAGAGCTCTGGGCGGGATGGACAAGTCTCCAGTGCTACCGCTCCCTGCTTCTCCTGGATGCCCCACCTTACTAATTCCCATGACCTGCCTGGTCACCGAGGTTGAGTTAGCAGCCTCTGTTTAATGTAACTGACACCACCCTGGCGCAGGGCACCTCCCTGGACCCGGGATCATTCTTGCCCCCAAGGGTCTCAGTCTGTGTGGGTGATGCCAGCACAGCTGGGTGCACTGCAGGGCCAGAAGAGGAAGCCCCTATTCCCTCTGGGGTAGCAGAGATGTGGGAAGGCTCTGGAATAGTCATGGGGAGAAGTGAGCCTGGGGTTGGTGATGAAAGGACCCCAGGGGACTAGGAGGCCTAATGCCGGAGCCCCTCACCAATCCCGTTGCCCCTGCTTCCTCCGCAGGGCCTGGTGGTGGCCATCCTCTACTGCTTCCTCAACGGGGAGGTGAGTGTTCTGGGGTTGCTCTGCTGCCTGGGGAGCTCCCTTGTCATTGGATTGTGGTTCAGAAGGGCCACCTGGAAAGGGTGGCAGGGAGCGGGGTATGGTGTGGGTGGGGGAGACCAGGGCCTCCTGGCTCAAAATCTGTCTTCCAGGAGTCTGAGCTCACTTAATGGGATCAACAGAATCACCCGGAGGCCTCGTTAAAACAACTGCTGGGTCCCACCTTGTTTCTAAACAGGCAAAAAGGCATCCTTTAGGTCTGGACTGGAGGCTGAGAATGTTTTAACAAGCACTCCAGGTGATTCTAACCCTTAGGCAAATTCAGGAAATGGAAAGTGCAGGAACCCCAGCCCTAACAGAGGCTGCTGACTGCTGGTTGCCTGATGAGTGACCTCGGTCACTGCCCTGATCTGGGCCTCGGGCTTCCCATCTGTAAAAAGAGTGACTCAGGTGAAACGTCTTCCCCTCCATCCTCAGAGACCTCCAAAGAGTGTGACTGCTGAGCAGGGCTGTGGGAGCTGCACACTTAACTTTCAGTCTCTGTGCTTGCCCAGAGCATCTGGATCAGATCAGGAGGCTCCTGGCACAGAGGCCATGCAGTTGACGTTAGTTGAACACAGTACTGCATGCAAATAAACCCTTCCTGGGGCTGTCAATCATCTGGTTCACCCCACTTGAATGGGAGTAGCCTCTGATATTTTCCCAAAAGTCAAGCATCAAACCTAGCCCCAAATGCTTTGCTGCTGCAGCTGGGGGTTGTGAAGGAAATTCCAAAGAGTAGCCCCTTGGTCCCTAGATGAGTTCTGAGCTAGACTGGCTTCATGGGGACGTGTCCAATTGTCCCAGGTGACCATCTGGAGATTGTAGAATGATCACAGGCCCCTTCTTCAGGATAGGTTTCCTGAGGTTTCTGGTGAAAGGTCCTAAGGGAGAGGGGCCCCTCAGTGCCTATGGATGTCAGGGCTGAAAATGGTAAATCTGAGTGGAGGGGAAGGCATGCCCTCTGGGCAGGAGTGGCAGAGCCTGTGCTGAGGCCCCAGTGGAAAAAGCAGGACTCGGGCAAAGATCACCCTTCCTTCTTGGCTGACTCCTGGTCTCCGGGGCAGGTGCAGCTGGAAGTTCAGAAGAAGTGGCGGCAGTGGCACCTCCGTGAGCTCCCATTGCAGCCCGTGGCTCCCAGCTCCTCCTTCAGCAATGGCATCAAGGCCAGCCCCTCGGAGCAGAGTCGGGCCACCCATAGGACCAGTGTCATCTGAGGCTGGTCACCCCAGGTCCTGAGGGCTGACTGTTGCAGTAGGAGAGCCTGCCTTCCTGCCAGATGCTGTGTGATCTCTCCAGTGACTATTACACCCCTCCTCCTGGCCTTAGGGTGGGGTTGTGGTCATGATTCCTCAGAACTGATGGGGCCTGGGGTAGCAAAAGGGCCTGGGATTCAGATCTGTTGAGTTTCCAGGAGAGGGCAGGGGAATAAATGGTAACTGGGATGAGACTTGGTTGGTATTTGTCGGTCTTGTCCTTGAGACACAAGGTGGAGGATGCTGTCCCCCGCTACTTTCTGGAGAAGGGGGCTTCCCTGACCTCCCTGCTGCAGCTTTCTGGAATAAGCTTAGAAGCCCAGTGATCCGGAAGATGGTGAGGAATAATGAAGCCTGGCGTGCTGCAGTCCATGGGGTCACAAAGAATCAGACATGACTTAGCAACTGAACAATAACCAGTGAACCAGAGAAATTGCCCTTGGCCTTGGGTGGACCCTCCTTAGCCCTCATTGCAACTCACCCATCCAGCTGTTACCCCGGAGCCTTCAAGACAACTCGATCAAGTTACAGGGAACCTTTTAATGACCCTAACAAGGGATGAGGCACCCTGTTATTCCTGCTTTCAGTTATCTGTGGTGGTGGTGGTGGTGGTTTAGACACTAAGTCATGTCCAACTCTTGAGACCCCATGGACGGTAGCTTGCCAGGCTCCTCTGTCCATGGGATTCTCCAGGCAAGAATACTGAAGTGGGTTGCCATTTCCTTTTCGAGGATCTTCCCGACCCAGGGATCATACCCGGGTCTCCTGCATTGTAGGCAGATTCTTTACCGACTTAGCTACGAGGGAAGCCCTCAGTTATCTGTAGTACTGCAGAAAATGGGGCAGAATCCATTTGACAGAAGAGAAACTGGTTCACCAATGTCCTGTGACTTGACCAAGATACCCAGCTGGAAGTGGCAGCTCAGTGCAGGACTTTTGATTTTAAATCCCCAGGCTCGCTCCAAGGCTGTCTGTCTTCCCTGCTCCCAGGCCGGGATGAATGGGGGCCTGTCTCCCTGTCCCACTGGGAATTTTCATCTTATCCTTAACTGTCTGGACTCAGTTCCCTCGCATATCAGCATTCCTTCTCTGCTGGACATGTGAAGATTAAAGGACTGAATATTTGAACCTTTTTACAAAACACTGCCTATGTGCTCAGGGAAAGCATTCAGGACAGGAGCAGAGGCGACCCCTCTCCCCAGAGTAGAGGGAAGGGCATCTTGCTGGTGGGTGGGCCCAGCTAAAATCCTGGCTTTGGGTGACCTGGACAAGTGGCTCTGGCCCCTAACTTCTGCATCTCACCCCTGCAGACAAGGAGGTCACCCTCTCTCACCTCATAGACCGCCCCTGGGGTGAAAAGGCCAGCTTGCCCATTTTCCAGGGCTAAGAATACATGTCAGCCTGTATGGTTGATATAACTTTCTCCAGAGACCCCAGTGAACTCTGTACATCTTCGAATCAAGTTAAAAAAAAAAAATCACGAGGTATAGGCACCCAGAAAGAGGACCTGGCAGGCAGAAACCCAAACCTCATGAGGCCAGAATGAACTAGGGAAGGCCTGAGCTCATCAGGTCAGGGAGGGGCACGGGGCTAGTATAGAATGAAATAGGCTGAGGGCGGAAAAAAACCCCATTTACTGGGCAGAAAAGGGACTGAAAAGGGGGCAATTTAATGCACAGAAATATAAAGCGGCCGGAAAGGGTGGAAATCTCCACTGATTCCTGTCTCCTTCACCTGCAGGCCTCTGTATCTAGGCTGGTTGTTAATCATTATCCAAGGTTTGGCCAGTTCCCTGTACCCCGTGGAGTCCAGATACGTGCTGTCTGGAGTGTGTTCTAGGATCAAAAATGGTACTCTGAGGCTATCTGGCCCTGACCAAAGATGGACACACATGCTATGTCAGAGATCCATTCATCACGTGTTCAGTTGTGTCCAACTCTTTGCAACACCATGGACTGTAGCCCGCCAGGCTCCTCTGTCCATGAGGATTTTCCAGGCAAGAATACTGGAGTGGTTTACCATTTCCTCCTTCAGGAGATCTTCCCGACCCAGGGATCGAGTCTCCTGCATTGGCAGGTGGATTCTTTACTGCTTGAGCCATCGGGGAGGTCCCTACATCAAGAGGACAGTATTATAAGTTAGGCAGCTCTCCTGGAAGGGCTTCAGGCAGTACTTACTAGGAGAGTACTCAGAGGGACAGCCAGCTGCTGGAAGCAGGGGTTATCCTGGGATTTTGAGGTACCCACAAAGGGCAGGGTTCAAATAAAGTCAAATGGTTTGAAAGCCTACTATTTGCAAGCAATCCTGAACTCTGCTTCCCTGGTGTGACCAAAGCTAAAGCAGGGAAAATGCAAAGGCCCTTTGAGCTGGTAGAAGAAAGTCTGAGGCACTAATTGGACACCCTTTGCTGGAAGGATGATTCACTCTTAGTCTCCCAGGAGGCCCAGGGGCCCTACAGCCCACATCCCAGCAGGGTCAATAAAACAGGTGTGAACTGTGCTTCCCTGTGCAGCCGGCCTGGGCACCAGTGACCCGAGCTGCTTCCAGGTCTATTCCCATCCCAGGAAGTGTTCAAGTAAAGGTTTTAAAATATGTTTATTCTTGTAAAATCAACATCCTATATAACATGGCTGCGGGTAAACTGGTGCAGCTGGTGGCATGGAGGCTCCCACCTGACCTCTGGGCTGCAGACCAGCTGCAAAGACCCCTGGGCCACTGGCCCAAACACACCAAGGCCAAGAGGCATCAATTTGAATGTCACATGTTGGAATTAGAAAAGTCATCTTTTCCGACCCCTCACACTGCACGGCATGTGGGACTCAGTTTCCCAACCAGGGATCTAACCCATGTCCCCTGCATTGGAAGCCCAGAGAGTCTTAACCACTGGATCACCAGGGAAGTCTGGAAAAGTCCCTTCATAGGCAGGCTTTCCAGTAACTTGATGTCCTTGGAGGAGGGTCCTAAACTTTTGTAGGCAGGCCCCAGGGATGCATGTTGTTGTTGATGTGGGTGATGCTGTTGATGTGCAGGCCACTGATAGCATTCAGGAAGAGAAGGAAGGAAGCTGTGAAGTCGCTCCAGAACATCAGGGTGAGGCCGAAGAGCGTAACCTGGCTCCTGAGAAGGACCAGGAAGCTCAGGAGGCCCCCAAAGGAGAGGATGAATGAGATGAGTAGGAGGGTGGAGCCCAGAGCCCACTTCTGCCAAGCGAGGGAGTCCTCGCACACTTGGGACACTATGAGAAACTCCAGGCCAAAGATGGCGACCACCACAGCCAGGGTGGCCACGACGCGGGCCACAGCCATGCCCGAGGCCAGCCAGGGCACCTGGGCCTGACTCAGGTCTCGGAGGCAGTGCAGCTCCGTCTGGTTGGAGGCAGTGCAGAAGCGCCACAGTCCGAAGAGGCGGTCATCTGCCAGGAGCCATTCGCCATCGCAGATAGAGACGGAGGAGAGGACCACAGCCAGGGAGGTGCACAGGATGATGAGGGCTCGGGTAAAGCACTCAAGGAAGGACCGATGGGGCCTCCTTTGGCCCAGCAGCCTCTGTGCCTGGAAGACAGCATGGGGCAGCATGTCAGGGAGGGCCCCCCGCCACACCCCACCAGCCTCTTCAGGGAGGACCCACAACATGCGGTTCAGATTCCCACTGCCACTGGAACCCTTCTCCCATCCTGCCTGTTCCCGGCCCACCCTCCATTCAAGACCTATAAGCACTGTCTGTGGATCCAGTTATTTATCAGGCAAAGAGTTCCCTGCCCTTTCTTTAATGATCTTATAATGAATAAAAAGCCCAAATTCCATTTGCCTGTCTATACTCTTTAGCCCATTCTGAAGTCAGAAAACCTGTTTGACCTGGCTGTTGTGACCTTGGGCCAGCAGACAGCCTTGGTTTCTTTATATGCGAAACAAGAACACGACACAGTTATCAGCACATCAGTGATAGTTTCCTCCCCTGGCTCCTGGTCTCCCCCAGTTTCATCCTAATCTGTACCTTCTGAACGTGCCAGGACCCAGGTGCTCAGTGATGTTTGCACTTCACCCTTCAGTCTGGCTTAGCCGGTACCCCACCCAGAACATGCCACCACTAGGTGTTCCAGCAGCTTCTGGGGTTGGAAGGGGAGTCCCTGGGGCTCCCCTTCAGTCTCTGGATTCTGCCCTGGAAAAGTGCACTGTCCTCTCTCCTGGCAACCTGGGCCAAGCGCCCAGTGAGGTGTCTCTTGTTACAACTCTGGGGCACCCTCCAGTCACAGTCCCTCAACCCAGAAGCAAAAAGAATGCTTCAAAGAGCGGCACGCCTTAGATCGCCCACAAGAGCTCCCAGAGCATGCTCCCCACCACCCTGCTCAGGCATCCCGCCCTCTTCCCATGCCGAGGACAAGCCTAGAACTTTCTTCCTCACCTACTGGCTCCTCTCCTTGGAAGACGCTTCTGGTTGCCCCCCTTCTCCATTCTTCACGTCTCGACTAAAACACCGCCTCCGTAACCACCCAACCCAGAAGGGACTCCCTCTGGTCACTCTCAGAGGAACAGTTCTGATAAGTTGCCTATTTCTGTCTGAATAGTGGTTGTATGTTATTGTCTGTCTCACTCGGAGACTGAAGTCTCCAGGAGGCCAGGGCCTTTCCCTAGCACCTGGCACCATGCTCAAGAGCCATGAGATAAATGAACGTCAAGCTTGCAACCACTGCCGCTTTCACCTGAAGTTCCCTTTAAACCATCTCCTTCCCAGTCCTAAATTATGTCCTTTATAGTGAGTGTGGAGGCAGCCCAGGTTACACCTTGGTTTGGGAAGTAAGCAAAGCAGAAAACTCAAGCGTGAAGATCACTGCTAGGGAAACCAACCAAAAGGGGACTCTAGGGTCAGCCCTACCCATGTGCAAACAGAGGCTTCCAGAGGCAGGCCTGGGCCACCCCCTCAGTGAGGGGCAGAAAACAAGGCCTCGCTCCTGGGAGACCCTGTGGTCAGAGCCCCAGCAGGAACATCAGGCTGCCTGCTAACCTGCCCACCTTAGCAGCCCCAGGGATACAGGAAAGAATCCTATTTGCTTTCAGCGCTGCTGCCTAAGTTAGGATCCCATTTCACCCTTAAACCCGAGTCTGGACTTCCCTGGTGGTACAGTGGATAAGAATCTGCTTGCCAATGCAAGGGACAAGCATTCAATCCCTGGTCTTGGACAATTCCACAGGCCAGAAGAACTAAGCCTGTGTGCCACAATTAAGCCTACAGCCCGTGCTCCACAACAAGAGAAGTTACTGCAGTGAGATGCCTGGGCACTGTGATCAAGAGTAACCTCTAGGCTTGCCACCACTTTTAATAAAAGAAGAAATAGCTGCTTTTTCATTAAAAAAAAAAAAGAACAAACTAGTCTGGTGGAGTAGGAAACTTCATGGGGGGTATGCAAAGACAGCAACTGTCACAGAGGTCAAGGGACCTGCCCAAGAGCATTGACCTACATCACAGTAAAGCCTGGCACAGCGGCTCAACAGCTGTATCATGTGCGGAGGTGGGGGTGGGGATGCATGCTGCCAATAAATACTGACTTGGGCCATCCTGTGAGGGGCTCAGTATAGTGGTGAGGAAAAGGAGTGGAGGGGACACCCAAGGACACCGATGCAGATCCAGACATAAAGGCAGCCTGGTGTGCTGTGAAGAGTATTCAGGTGGGAGTTTCCTTGTCTCTTAGCAGGGGAAGGGGGGCCCCTCACTTCAACCCATCAGATCCCTTTTTCCTGCCAGAGCCACTGGGAATCTGAGTCTGTACTGGATTTCAATAGAAAATTTGGCTCTATTGCTAGGAAAACCAAGAGAGCTTTGAAACCTCTGATTACAAACCATAAAGGTGCTTGTCTTTGCAACAAGGTTTCTTAACCCCCTTGACTCTTTTTTCTCATCTACATTCTGTAGGAGTTAGTGACTGCTGCAGGAAAGCATAGCCATGTAGGCACCTCATGAGGTTTTAACACCCCTAGAGGTCATTAAGTTTCTAGGATGGGAAAACCCCAGACCCAGGCAACAAGTCACAAGAATACAGCACCCAGAGGCCTTTTGACCTTGGACATCACGCTGTCTGGAGAAAAAGCACATGCCGTCCTGCGCTCAGCCCCACCTGTCCTGGGCACTGACTGGACTTTAATCTCCAGGCCCTCAGACATTCAGAAAGACAGCTGACATCAGGTCATTTCCCCCCTCCCATCCCAAAGTAGGACATCATTCAAACTCTGACACCAATAAAACTCCCAAGGATTAAATGAGATTATGTATATAAAGATGCTTGGCACATGAGCAGTCCTGATTTACTACAGCTAGTCCTAACATTAGGAACAATAAGGCATCTTGAGTCCTCATTCCTCACCACTCCCCCTCCCCACCACACACACCTGAGCTTTGAGCCATCCAAGGCCTGAACCTCTCCTGGAGGTCAGTTGAGCCTCAGCATGGTCAGTGGAAGGTTTGTGGACCACCTGGGATGAGGGCAGTTGAGCCCTGTCCCTGATACTGCCCAGCCCAGCTCCTTGACCTTGGGCAAGTCACTTTAGTCTCTTAGGGCCTGGACTTTCTCCACTAAAAAAGAAAAAAAAAAAAATGGAAGAGGCATTTCCCCTTTTCATCCAGCTCCCTGAATGATTTCCAGTGACCTGTAGAACAGTGTCACTTGGCACTCTTGGGCCGCTGAGTCCACTGCCAAGATCCTGTCTTCCTCTACAACCCAAGAGCCCATCTGATTCCATCAACCCCTAAGTAGGCACTCTGGGCTGCTCACTACTCATTCTGCACATCACCCCTCCCTCATTTGCCCCAACCCCCCATTGCCCACTCAGCCCAAGGCCAGGTCAGGCCCTTCTCATCAGCTGGAAATCCCGTCTGTGCTCAGCTGCTGAGTCGTGTCCCACTCTTTGGGACCTCACTCTAGCCAGGCTCCTCTGTCCCTGTGATTCTCTAGGCAAGAGTTCTGGAATGGGTTTGCCATTTCCTCCTCCGGAGGAGCTTCCCCCACCCAGGGATCAACCTGGGTCTCCTGCATGGGCAGGCGGATTTTTTTTTTTTTTTTAACCACTGAGCCTCACAGAAAATCCCTTCTACAGCTTCCTAAACAGTAAGCCCATTCTCGCCAGCATGACCCCAGGACACTGATCAGAGAGGTACAGGAGCCAGTCTGCTTGGTTTTTAGCTCTTTGACAAGTTATTTATCCCTGGAGATAACTAGTCTTGCCTCCTGCCCTCTTGGTGGAGCTGAACCGAGTTCTGAACACCGCAACTGCATAGAACAGTCCCAGGCCTGTGGTGAAGTGCTCCTAAGTGTCAGCGACTATCTTCAAGCACAGCCTCCCACCCCGCCAAGTAGCGCTCCAGGGTTTTAACTTCATCTTTTCCGCCCATCCCCCCAACCCCCCTCTCCATCCTTCGCTAAAAATCAAGTCCTTCAACCCGGCTACCAGTCTTCCTGCCCCTCCCAGCCCGGTAAGAAGCTCTCCCCTACCCCTTAGTCCTGTCGCAGTTTCTGATCTAGCACTCACTTCCCCGGACCCATCTGAATCTTGCTTGCAAGTCTCTCCCCAGCTGGGCCGCGGGCCACTCGAGGCGCGACCACATCCGATCCCACCCCCCCCACGCATAAGGTCCGGAGGCAGACCGGTCGGGACTTCAGATTATGCCCAGAACAGTAGGGAGTAACTCGCTGCATCCCGCTCTCGGGCTTCTGAATCCCGGCCGCAGGAGGTTTGCGGGAGGCTTGTGGGTGGAGTTTCTCCTGTTCGGGTCTAGTCTGGCTCTCACTCGATTCTGGGGCTGAGCTGGCCGCCACCGGCAGGTCACTTCACCTGAGCCTCAGCCTCCGCATCTGTAAACTGGGCGGAGCTCTGGGGTCAGTGCTGTGGCGCTCTGAGCGCTCGCGGGCTGAGTGTGCGGCCCGCCAGGACCATCAGGTCGGGACACGGGCCGGCGGGACGCGTCCGCTATGGAAGCTCGGCCGCCGGGTAGGAGAACTACACGCCCGAGGGGCGGAGGGAGACGGGCAGGTTCCCCAGCAAACGCCTCGCATCACTGAGAAACCTCATCTCTGCAATGCCGGCCCCTCACCTCACTACAGTCTGTTCCCAGGTTTCCGTGCGTCCCAGCGAATCCACCCCCGTCCCCGTCCCCACAAAACTCAGTTTTGCGGAGGGGAGATGGTACTCCTGGCTTGGGTTCAGGAAAGTTCTGGCTTCCTGAGGCATGCCTCCTCCTCTGAGAAGCGAACCTCACTCTACAAGTGGATTCCGTCCATCCTCCGCCCCCAAAGCGCCCCCTTTTAAGAGGGACCCTTCTGTTAAACCTAACCGATGGAAACAGAGGACCCCAAAGAGAAGTAAGACAACCCCCTAACCCCGAGACTTTTGGGAGCCTCGGGTGTGCGAAGGACCCGAGAGACAAGACCGAGCCACAGAACAGTGCTGGGGTGGAAGAGTGGCCCCAGGTGGCTTCCTGACTACCCCCCGGACCCTGGCAGGGCACTCCTACCGCTCTCACCGCGGCCGCTCGCTCACCTGAACGCCGAGGGCTGTCATCCTGCACACGGGCTCTTCGCGAACTCCCACCAGCTGCCTCCACGATCCCTAGCGCCGATCGGCCGAGGCAGACCCTCGCGCCTCAGGAATCTCTTCTCAGGGGGCGGGGCCAGGGGCGCAGGGTGGGTCGGACGGCGGGGCGAGCGGAGGGCGGAGCGGGGAAGGGAGGGGAGGGGAGGGGAGGGGAGGGGAGGGGAGGAGCGGGAGGGGCGGAGAGGAGCGGGAGGAGCGGGGAGGGGCCCTGGGTATCAGCAAACTTGGGGCTGCCGGCGGGGCTGTTCCCCGCCCCGGGCCCCTGCGTGGACGCAGAGTCAGCGGGGCCGCGGGAAGGAGCCAGTGGGGAGGGGTGGGAAGCCAGGACAAGGCCAAGAAGTGTAGGCTTGGTCGGCGGACCCGCGAAATCCAGGCCTGGAGTTATTCCCTCGCTCTGAGGACTGCTGTGCGCCCAGCACCGATTTCCCAACTGCCAGGACCGCGCAGGCGGAAGGCCAGTGACCCAGGACCCGATCCCGCCCCAGCGTGTCCGCCTGAGCGTCAGGGGAGGCAGAGGCGTCTAGAGCGCAGCGCTCGCCTGGGCTCCGCGGCTTCCAGCACCTTGTACTGTGTGATCCCGGGCTCTTCTTTTTCTCTGTTGTTCAGTCGTTGAGTCGTGTTTGATTCTTTGCGACTGGACGGACTGCAGCAAGGCAGGCTTCCTTGTCCATCACCACCTCCCAGAGTTTGCTCAAACTCATGTCCATTGAGTCGATGACACCATCCAACCATCTCATCCTCTGTCGCTGCCTCCTTCTACCTTCAATCTTTCTTAGCATCGGGGTCTTTTCCAGTGAGTCGGCTTTTCTCATCAGATGGTCAAAGCATTGGAGCTTCCTCAGTCCTTCTAATGAATATTTAGGGTTGATTTCCTTTAGTATTTAGACTTCCCTGGTGGCTCAGACGGTAAAGCGTCTGCCTACAATGCAGGAGACCTGGGTTCCATCCTTGGGTCGGGAAGATGCCCTGGAGAAGAAAATGACAACCTACTCCAGTATTCTTGCCTGGAAAATCCCATGGACAGAGTAGCCTGGTGAGATACGGTTCATGCGGTCACAAAGAGTTGGACAGGACTGAACGACTTTCACTTTCACTTTTCTTTTCTTTAGGATTGACTGGTTTGATCTCTTTGCTGTCCAAAGAACTCTCAAGACTTTTCTCCAGCACCACAATCTGAAAACATCAATTCTTTGGCACTCAGCCTTCTTCATGGTCCAACTCTCACACCTGAACATGACTACTGGAAAAACCATAGCTTTGACAACACAGACTGTTGTTGGTAAAATTATGTCTCTGCTTTTTAATATGCTGTCTAGGTTTTTCATAGCTTTTCTTCCTGGGAGCAAGCATCTCTGAGCCACGGTTAATAAATGAGATAATATTCATGAAAGATCAGAGTCTTGCCAGGCCCTCAGTTAAGTGTGAAAATAGTGGAATCTTCAGGGCAGTCTTTCCTGTGTCACTTTTCTCTCCCCCAAAGAGGGATGTACAACCCTAACCCTAACACCCCCTCCTTCCCAAAGGGAGAATGTACAACCCTGCCTGCCTCCTTGCCACCTCCTGTGTGCATGCTAAGTTGCTTTAGTCATGTCTGACTCTTTGTGACCCTATGGACTGTAGCCTGCCAGGCTCCTCTGTGCATGGGCTTCTCCAGGCAAGAATACTGGAGTGGGTTGCCATGCCTTCCTCCGAGGGATCTTCCTGACCCAGGGATGGAACTTGTACCTCTTTTGTCTCCTGCATTGGCAGGTGGATTCTTTACCACTAGCACCACCTGGGAAGTCACCTTGCTGCCTCGGGGACCATTAAAAAGGCAAATGACAGGGATTTCCCTGGTGGTCCAGGTGGTTAAGACTCTGCACTTCCATTGCAGTGGGCATGGATCCCTGGTTGGGGAATTAAGATTCCACATGCCAGGTGGGATCAAAAAAGGATGAAAAGAAACAGCAAACAGGACAAAACAAAACTCATTGTTTTTCCTGGACTTTTGACAAGGCCAAAGTTCTCAAGTCCCCATCCACAAAAGGGTAAATTCCCACTAAGACCCTCCCCTCCCTTCTCAGTTGTAGGAAGGTGTGTGTTGATAAACAGGGAGGGGGTTTCTTCTTAAGGTAAAGCAAGATCTCCTTTCTCCTTAACTAAGTGAGTGAAGTGAAGTTGCTCAGAGAGTCCAACTGTTTGCGAATCCATGGGCTGTAGCCTATCAGGCTCCTCTGTCCATGGAATCTTCTAGGCAAGAGTACTGGAGTGGGTTTCCATTTCCTTCTCCAGGGGATCTTCCTGACCCAGGCGTCGAACCTGGGTTTCCCACATTGCAGGCAGATGCTTTACCATCTGAGCCACCAGGGAAGCCCCTTAACTAAGGAGGGTGAATTAAATGATTTGGCTCATTCAGGCAGGCAGGTAGCTCCCCAGTGACTTCACTCATGTTTTTAGTTGCTATTCATTCACTAAATTGTGTCCATCTCTTTGTGACACCCCATGGGCTATAGCCTGCCAGGCTCCTCTGTCCATGGAATTCTCTAGGAAAGAATACTGAAGTGGGTAGCCATTCCCTTCTCCAGAGAATCTTCCCAATCCAGGGATGGAACCCAGGTCTCCTACACTGCAGGCAGATTCTTTACCATCTGAGCCACCAGGGAAGCCCCTCACTTGAGTTTGAGTGAGTGAAGTCGCTCAGTCGTGTCTGACTCTTTGCGACCCCGTGGACTGTAGCCTAACCAGTTCCTCTGTCCATGAGATTTTCCAGGCAAGAATACTGGAGTGGTTGCCATTTCCTTCTCCAGGAGATCTTCCCAACCCAAGGATTGAACTCAGGTCTCCTGCTTTGTAGGCAGACGCTTTACCATCTGAGCCACCAGGGAAGATCACTTGAGTTTACTCAAGAATATTTTCACTGAATGCTCCCATCCCCTTCTCCCTGTCGGATGTTCATCTGATTCCAGTACTGCCTAAGACACTTTGTCAAATCCCTTAACCTATCGCCCACGTTGTTCTTCCTAAGATTCTGTGTGTGGTCAGGCACATTTGTGTGTATGCTGCCTGTTATGTTTTTTTGATAAGAATAGAAAGTCTTGAATCAGTGGAAATTAGAGTGACATGTCTTGTCAGCAAGATCTCTGGAGAAGCAGAAATGACTTAGGAATAATAATGAGGAAGTGATGGTCCTCTTCCAATCATTTTATGGTCATAAGAAAGCCCAGGTTCTTCACTCATGGTCCAGTGATTAAAACTCCATGCTTCCACTCCAGAGGGCACCAGTTCAGTCCCTGGTTGGAGAGCTAGATCCCATATGCTGCATGTGGTCCAAGACACAGTCAAAGTCTAGGTGGAGTTTGTGCCAAGGACCAGGCATCCAGTCTGGGCACCTGGGCCAGCCCTTCCTTTGAATTAGAGGGTACCAGGGTTTCCAAGGTCCCTCCACAGTGCCAGTGAAACAGAAGGGAAGAGGGTAGGGCAGCCTTAGAACATGACATAAACTGGTTAGAACCAAATGGGAACAAGATGGTGGACAAGTCCAACTTCCACTAGACTTTGAGACTAGTATATGTTCACTGTAACACATTAGATAAATGACTTACCCACAGGTGCCATGACAGTTCCAAAGCCAACCATTAAAGACCAAAAAGTGGATGATAATCCAATTCCTGGAAATCTCTTCTCCAAAGTAGTTGCAATAATCCTCCCACTCATTAGCCTGTGAAATTACTCAGTCCATGAAAGCTAATCACACATTTTGAGGCTGCTCTCACCTTCTGGGATGGCCCATACACTCTGTCTTTGGAATGTGTTTTTCTCTAAATAAATCCATTTCTAGAGGAAGAGATGTTTTGACAGAAGCAGAGGTCTGAGTGAGACCATTGCTGGCACTGAAGATGAAAGGGATGAGAGCAGCCTCTAGAAACTGGAAAAGAATTTCCAGGCTTCCAGTTCAAGATGGTGGAGTAGAAGGATGTGTGCTCATCACCTGCGAGAACACCAAAATCACAACTAGCTGTTGAACAACCAAGGATAGGAGAATGCTGGAACCCACCAAAAAAAGATACCCCATGTCCAGGACAAAATAGAGGCTGCAGCAAGATGGTAGGAGGGGCACAACTATGATAAAATCAAATCCTACACCCACCTGGTGGGTGACCCACAAACTGGAGAACAATAATACCAAAAAGTTCTCCCACTGTTGTGAAGATTTTGAACCCCACGTCAGGTTTCCTGGTCTGGGGATCCAACATAGGGACTGCCCCAGGGAATCTGACCTTGAATGCCAGAGGGATTTGAATATAGGACTTCCACAGTATTGGGAGAACACAAACAAAATCTTGCACGCACCAAGACCCAGAGGAAAGGAGCAGTGATCCTACAGGAGACTAAACCAAAACTACCTGCTAGTGTTGGAGGGTCTCCTGTGGAGGTATGGGTCGGCAGAGGTTGATCACAGGGATGGCACTGGCAGCAGCAGTCTGGGAAGGTCCTCCTTGGCATAAATCCTCTTGGAGGTCACCATTAAGTCTACCATAGGGGTCATAGAACCCTGGGTCACCTCAGGCCAAAGAACTACCAGGGAGGGAGTGCAACCCCACTTATCAGCAGATAATTGGATTGCAGCTTTACTGAGCAAATCCCTTCCCCCCAGAGCAAGACCCAGTCACTCCCATCAGGAAGCTTACACAAGCCTCTTAGCCTCTTCCATCAGAGGGCAGACAGAAGAAGCAAGAAGAACCACAGTCCCACAGAGGCTAGAACAAAGCCACATTACAGAAAGTAAACCAGCATGAAAAAGAAAGTTCTGTCCCACATGAAGGGGCAAAGTAAGTTCAGTTCAGTCACTCAGTCGTGTTCGACTCTTTGCGACCCCATGAATCACAGCACGCCAGGCCTCCCTGTCCATCACCATCTCCCGGAGTTCACTCAGATTCACGCCCATTGAGTCCGTGATGCCATCCAGCCATCTCATCCTCGGTCGTCCCTTTCTCCTCCTGCCCCCAATCCCTCCCAGCATCAGAGTCTTTTCTAACGAGTCAACTCTTTGCGTGAGGTGGCCAAAGTACTGGAGCTTCAGCTTTAGCATCATTCCTTCCAAAGAAATCCCAGGGTTCATCTCCTTCAGAATGGACTGGTTGGATCTCCTTGCAGTCCAAGGGACTCTCAAGAGTCTTCTCCAACACCACAGTTCAAAAGCATCAATTCTTCAGCGCTCAGCCTTCCTCACAGTCCAGCTCTCACACCCATACATGACCACAGGAAAAACCATAGCCTTGACTAGACGGACCTTAGTCGGCAAAGTAATGTCTTTGCTTTTGAATATACTATCTAGGTTGGTCATAACTTTTATTCCAAGGAGTAAGCGTCTTTTAATTTCATGGCTGCAGTCACCATCTGCAGTGATTCTGGAGCCCCCAAAAATAAAGTCTGACACTGTTTCCAATGTTTCCCCATCTATTTCCCATGAAGTGATGGGACTGGATGCCATGATCTTCGTTTTCTGAATGTTGAGCTTTAAGCCAACTTTGTCACTCTCCTCTTTCACTTTCATCAAGACGCTTTTTAGTTCCTCTTCACTTTCTGCCATAAGGGTGGTGTCATCTGCATATCTGAGGTTATTGATATTTCTCCCGGCAATCTTGATTCCAGCTTGTGTTTCTTCCAGTACAGCGTCTCTCATGATGTATTCTGCATATAAGTTAAATAAGCAGGGTGACAATATACAGCCTTGATGTACTCCTTTCCCTATTCAGAACCAGTCTGTTGTTCCATATCCAGTTCTAACTGTTGCTTCAAAACAACCAAATGAAGTGGAGATAGGCCATGTTGTAGAAAGAGAATTCAGAATAATGATAGTGAAGATGATCCAGGATCTCAGGGAAACAATGGAGAAGATACAAGAAATGTTTACTCAAGACCTAGAAGAACTAAAGAACAGAGAGGAATAATACACTAGAAGGAATGGATAGCAGAGTAACTGAGGCAGAAGAGCAGATAAATGGCCCGGAGGACGGAACAGTGGAAATCACTGCTGCAGAATAGAATATAGAAAAATGAATGAAAAGAAATGAAGACAGCCTAAGAGATCTCTCGGACAACAATAAACACACCAACATTTGCATTATAGGGGCGCTAGAAGGAAAATAAAGAGAGAAAGAGCCTGAGAAAATATTTGAAGGGATAATAGCTGAACACTTCCCTATGGGAAAAGAAATAGTCAACCAAGTCCAGAAAGCACAGAGAGTCCCAGGTAGGATAAACCCAAGGAGGAACACACCACGACACATAGTAATAAAACTGGCAAAAATTAAAGACAAAGATAAAAGATTAAAAACAACAAGGGAAAAATGACAAATAACATACAAGAGAGCTCCCATTAGGCTATCAACTGATTTCTCAACAGAAACTCTACAAGCCAGAAGGGAATGGCATGATATATTTAAAGTGATGAAAGGGAAGAATCTACAACCAAGAATACTCTACCCAGCAAGACTCTCATTCAGATTTGATGGAGAAACCAAAAGCTTTCCAGACAAGTAACAGTTAAGAGAACTCGGCACGACCAAACCAGCTTTACAACAAATGCTAAAGGAACTCCTCTAGGCAGGAAACACAAGAGAAGGAAAACACCTACAGAAAATAAACCCCAAACAATTAAGAAAATGGTAATAGGATCATACATATTGATAATTACCTTAAATGTAAATGGATTAAATGCACCAACCAAAAGACATAGCCTGGCTAAGTGGATGAAAACACATGCATGTATGCACTTCCACTTACCACATCACTCTGCTTGACCCCCCAAATTGTATGTAATTATTTTATATTGTTAAGTTAATCATGTTCCCATTATGGCTTGCAATTGTAATTATCTTTTATGTTTTTGTCTGGCTGTTTAATGTGAGGGCTTCCCTGGTGGCTCAGATGGTAGAGAATGTGCTTGCAATGCAGGACACCTGAGCTTGATTCCTCGGTTGGGAAGATCTCCTGGAGGAGGGCATGGCAACCTACTCCAGTATTCTTGCCTGGAGAATTCCTGTGAATAGACAAGGGAGTCTGGTGGGCTACAGTTCAGGGGTTGCAAAGAGTTGGACATGACTGAGTGACTAAGCAGAGCACATTGATTGTGAAAATTGATAAAGATCTTTCACTATTGTGATTATGTAGCTACACTCACTTAATACCATTGTTTCATGATTGGTCAACAGAAAAATAATAGAATCCTATATAATCAAAATGATCATTTAGTAGAAAAACCTGTTATCACTTTTAAAAATCCAGATGCATATCAGAATTATCTTGGAATTTTTTGAAAAATACCCAGAAAAAAAGAAAAAGCCCAGGTATTGCCTGTTCTCTCCAGAGCTCCAGATATGTTTCTAATGAGCAGCCATGGACTGGACTATATGACACTCTTTTACTTTTATCTAGTTTCTTTCACTTTTTCTATTTCATATTCAGTGCTCCCATTTCATTTAGTTTATGTTTTCCAGCTTCTCCATCTCTCTCTCTCTCTCTCTTTTTTTTTTGATGTTCTTTCTCAACACTTTATCAAGCATAGTAGAAAAGCTTTTGTATACATATATGTGATCAACCAAGATAGCATAGTCAAAAGCAGAGACATTACTTTGCCGACTAAGGTCTGTCTAGTCAAGGCTATGGTTTTTCCTGTGGTCATGTATGGATGTGAGAGTTGGACTGTGAAGAAGGCTGAGCGCTGAAGAATTGATGCTTTTGAACTGTGGTGTTGGAGAAGACTCTTGAGAGTCCCTTGGACTGCAAGGAGATCCAACCAGTCCATTCTGAAGGAGATGAACCCTGGGATTTCTTTGGAAGGAATGATGCTAAAGCTGAAGCTCCAGTACTTTGGCCACCTCACGCAAAGAGTTGACTCGTTAGAAAAGACTCTGATGCTGGGAGGGATTGGGGGCAGGAGGAGAAGGGGACGACCGAGGATGAGATGGCTGGATGGCATCCCTGACTCGATGGACGTGAGTCTGGGTGAACTCCGGGAGTTGGTGATGGACAGGGAGGCCTGGTGTGCTGTGATTCATGGGGTCACAAAGAGTCGGACACAACTGAGTGACTGAACTGAACTGAACTGATGTAAATAGTATGTATAATACATATTTTAGAAAGCTTATGAATTTTTGCCTGACTAAAAAATTATGTCATTTTGATTCCACTTGTTGGACAGTATGAACAGAATGCTAGATTTCTAATTAAAAAAATAGATATGCAGCAAGCGACAAACATTTACTGTATAGCATGGGGAACTATAGTCAATCTTGTAATAACCTATAATGGAAAATAAGCAGAAAAATAATATATGTGTATATGTATAACTGAATCACCTTGCTGTACACCTGAAACATTGTAAGTCAATTATACTTCAATAAAGAATATATATTAAGAAAGAAGAAATTAATCCATTTCTTTCCTATAACTTTGTCTCTCACTAAATTCTTTCTGTGATGAGACATGAAGAACTTTCATCAAATCCTGAAACCAGGTGTGTGACCTCAGTTGGAAGACTGGGTTTTGGCTGAGTTCGAGTCCCGGCCACATGGGTTCAAGTCCCAACCTGAGTTGCATGGTTTCACCAGGTCTGAGCAGAGCAAGTTGGCAGTGCCCACCGCATTCCCGGGTGAGGCAGTGAGAGGCTGACAATCCACTTAGCAGGAGGTGACTGTCTGGAGGGGCAGGGTTTCCTAGTGCGGGGTGGAAGGAGGGAGTTGGCAGGGGCAGAGGTGCAGGGGAATGAGAGGGTGGGCCCTTCAGGGGTGAAAACCAGAATAGCCTGGCGTGAGTGGTGGGAGAGCAGAGAAGCTACCTTCTTTCTTGGCTCTCTCTGCCTTTTCTGCACCTGTCCTACTTCTAGGCCTGGCCAGTGTTGGGGAAAGAGGACTAGTATAAAGAAAGCAGGGATGTGGCCCCCACTTGCCCCTCTGACCACTCTTGTCTGATGAGAAAGACTCAGGCACTTGTCTTATAATAGAAGATTTCAAGGCAAGGGCACAGATATCATTTAATGACTCAACCAGCTCAGCCAGCAAGTACTGCTCACCTCCAGACCGTCTTACTCTAGGCTGCTTCCTCTGCCTGAAATGTACTTCCTCAAGACCCTCACATCTAAGACCAATCACCTCACGGCCTGCGGTGATCACCACATCTGAAAGAGAGCTCCTTTGTCCTCTTTTCGCTTCCCCATTACCACCCCCCACCCCCCACACGTCTCCTCTCCCTCCACTGTGTAAACTCCAAGAGGCCAAGGACTCTGCTGTGTTCACTACTATATCCCTGCTGCCTAGGACAGAGCCAGGCACATGGGTTGTTGTTGTTTAGTTGCTAAATCGTGTCTCTTTTGAGACCCTGTGGGCATAGCACACCAGGCTCCTCTGTCCTCCACTATCTCCCAGAGTTTTCTCACGTTCGTGTCCATTGAGTCTGTGATGCTGTCTAACCACCTCATCCTCTGCTGCCCCCTTCTCCTTTTGCCTTCAATCTTTCCTAGCATCAGGGTCTTTTTCAATGAGTCAGTTCTTCACATCAGGTGGCCAAAGTATTGGAGCTTCAACTTTAGCAACAGGCACCTAGTAGGTGCTCAATAAATATTGAATGTATGGATGAGTTAACTGTATACCTATTGTGTTTCCACTGTCCTGGCTAATGAGAGACAAAGAAGAAAAAGACAAAGTTCCTGTCGGGGTAAGAAGCTTGGGTTTTAGGGTCAAATTCTGCCTCCCTTCATTTCTGTTTCCTCCCCAGTTGAGGCCCACATCCTCCTCCCATCTGTCCCCCCATATCCTGGTCCACACCATCCTCTTCTGTCTCCAGCTCTAGGCTCCAGCACTTCTAATGTGGACGATGTTTAACAGCCTCCAGCTGGACCTCCCTGCCTCCACTCTCAACCTCCTCTGTCCCTACATGCAGCTTCCCATTCCCTCCTTCCCAAGGCCCATGAGGCTGCTGGCTGCTCTACCCTCAGAGCCTCATGCTCTTGGCTGGCCCAGGTGGATGTGTGGCACCCTGAGTGGGGAGCTCTGTCCAGCTTTAGGTTTCCTATGCTCGTGGTCCCCTGGTGTGACAGGCCTTCCCTGGTGACAGCTGGACAGGCTGTCACCTCTTCAAGGACCTCCTTTGACTTCACCAGCCAGAGTAGCACTCCCCCACCCTTGAGCCTGTTACTTTGGTATTTCTTGTCTTTTCTTGTGTATATACTGTCTCACTCTTTAAAAAAAAAAAAATTTATTGAAGTACTGTTGATTTACGGTGTTATAGACCTTCATATTCTCTTGACCATTAGCTAAACTTCTCTCTAAAACACAACACACAACTGCAGCACTCGGCCTCTCTCTCACCCCTGCATGCCCATTGCAAGAGCAGGGAATGGTCCATAGAGCTTGCTATTTGATGAAGCAGCCTCAGATGCATTGTGGGCAAATGACTTTTCTTCTGTGAGCCTCAGCTTTCTGTCAGATGGGGAAACACATCCTTCTCGGTGTTGCGAGGGTCGTGGTAGTGGACTGGAGCAGTGGGTGTGTAGGGTCCAGCCAACTGCCCGGCACAGAGTGTGGAATGACCCCTGACCCCAAGGAAGCTTAGATGGGGCAGGCGGCTCCGCTTTGACATTTAGTAGGCCCCTGCCCTGGGGTTTTCTCCTTTGAGGAGCTGGGGCACAGGGTCCACAAGATGAGGTGGGGCAGATACCCAGGGAGACCCAGAGGCAATAGTGGGGAATCTGTTAGGAGTTGCTTAGTTCACTGGGCAGTGTCAAACCTGATAACTACCTCTGCCTGCCTTAAGCCTGGACGTCGGGTCCCTCCAACTCTCACCTGCCTTATGGGCCAGCCGCCTTCCCTGACCCCTGCCCCCCCCCCCACCCTCTCCCACGACTCTGCCCTCACCCACCAGGTCTTCCTCTTTTCCTAGCCCCCTCCTTGAGGTTTCTTGATTCTAGCCCAGTCCCATCCTCTCCATGCCAGACCTCCCTTGCACTTTGCCTTTTCTTCCTCAAGCTCCAGCCCTGCATTCTGACCTCCTCCAGGTGCCCAGTTGCAACACAGACTTTGTTTACAGCATTCTAGTGGCCCAGGGGCTTCTCTGCCTGCCCTGGGGTTTTACTGTATAGCACATCCCCCATGGCCAGGAGGGCAGCAGGTGTGAGAGCCCCAGGGCATCAGTGATGGTGACGGGAGGTGGGCGAGGGGACTGAACTGACCAGTGGAAGGGATGAATGAATGAAGCAGGAACCAGACATCATACCTGAGCATCCCTGTATATCAGAACCACCTCTCTGCCATGTTGTCCAAAGGTGAAAGGGAGTGATGTAGGTGGGCTTGGAGGGTGGTCTTTCTGTAGGGTCTCCCCTTTCTAAATTCAAGTCTGCCCTTGAAAATGGGTGCCCTTTCAGAGCACTAGTACCTGCATATTTCCAGGCAGAGTCAGAGAGACTTCTAGCACCTTCTGTTCTTTTTTGTGGCTATACCACAGGGCCTGGGGGAATCTTAAGTTCCCAGACCAGGGATTGAACCCGTGCCTGAAGTGGGAGTGCAGAGTCTTAACCACAGGACTGCCAGAGAAGTCCCTCTAGCATCTTCTTAGCGTCTTCCTTGGACTTTTCAGCACACACTCCGAGACACCAGTCTCTAGGGGATGGTCTCCACTAACCAGACACACTAGACGTATCCAGGGTGCTTATATAGAGCAGACTGCCAGCCCGTCCCTTCCCAAAATGCACTGGTGCTCCCACCTGTCACATCAAAGGGTCCAAAAAGCAAAATTAGATGCCAGAAATTGATCATGAGCATGAATGGTGACAAAGGAATTTAAATGGTTTGGACAGGGCTTCACCTAAATCCTGGGGAAGCCCAGGCAATATCCTACCACTCACTTTATAAGATTTGATATTTACAAGGAAGGTAGACTTCCCTTCCCTCAGAAGGTCCAGAGGAGTCGTAAGGGAGAGAGGTATGGTCTTCCTGGGGGAGTAGAGGGATGGGGTGGGAGGTAGCTTCCAGACTTTGAGCCAGCAGGGTCTGGGAGTCTGGCCACTTACTACCTCAGTCTGTAGACATGTTAAAAACAAAAAATGTTGTCAATTCAAAACTTGGGAGGTTTGGGAGACTTCCCTGGTGGACCAGGGGTTTAGTCTTCCTGCTAATGAAGAGGACACAGGTTCAGTCCCTGGTCTGGGAAGATCCTACATGCCTTGGGGCAACTAAGCTGGTGCCTCACGACTACTGAACCGAGCTGTAGAGCCCGAGCTCAGAAACAGGAGAAGGCACCACCAGCGAGAAGCACCGCAGCTAGAGACTAGCTCCTGGTTGCCACAACTAGAGAAAGCCCATGTGTGCATAACAAGGAAGACCCCGTGCAGCCATAAATTAAAAAAAAAAGGGGGGGGGCGCTGGTTTGGAACGTCCATAAAGGTCAGGGCCTTCCCTGACGGCTCGGACTCCTTGCTCCCACTGCAGGGGCGCAGTTTCAGTCGCTGGCTGGGGAACTAAGATCCTATATGCTGTGCAGCGCAGCCGAAGAGAAAAGATGATCTGGACCCCCAAGCGTTCTTTTACTGTGTGAACAGTGGCCACTTTGGATGACTGGCCTTTGGATGGATGGCCTTCCCAGGAGGTGCTAGTGGTAAAGAACTTGCTTGCCAATGCAGGAGACATAAGAGATGCAGGTTTGATTTCTGGGTCAGGAAGATGCCTTGGAGGAGGCCATGGCAACCCACTCCAGTATTCTTGCTTGGAAAATCCCATGGACAGAGGAGCCTGGCAGGTTACAGTCCATGGGATTGCAAAGGAGTCGGGCACAACTTATCAAATGAGCACGCAAATGCCTTTGGATGGACTGTTCTCTCTGGGGCTCCCAATCTTACTTTCGGCTCTGTTCACTCCACCACGTTGCCTGCCTGGCCCTTGTAGGATTTAAGTTGATAATCCCAGTCCTGTGTTGTGCTGGTAAGTAATCCAGCCACACCTTCAGGGTCTGTTTCCGCCACTTCTTCCCTGACAGGCCCCAGATTTTGTTCTGTGTAACTCGGCTTGCTTGAGACCCAGCCATCTCTCTTGTTCAGATTTGAGAACTTCTGCTGCAGTTTCACCCCTATGGCAGTGATTGCCCCCTTCCTGGTTCAGGTTCTTGAGAGAGAATCTCCTTAGTCCAGAAAGGTGAGGTTGCTTGAAAAAGCAGGTGGCCTGAGTAGGTCATTCTGGGGCTCGGGGTCCAACTTTGTTCGAAAGAGCTGTAACCAAGAGCTGGGAGCAGGGCATCCTCCTGAGCAGCAGAGGCTCTGGGCAAGAAAGCAATGAGGCAGGGGCTGTACACTCAACAGAGAATCCCTCCCTGGAATAATGGTATCCCCCAATCCTGGGCCCCTCCCCTGAAGTGTGCCAAGGGTACGCTGTCCAGCCAGACCACTCAGACTCTCCTTTTTGCCAGCCTCCAAGCCGACTACCTCCTTTCCACCTGGTATCAACTCATGCATGGTGAGGGGACCCTTCCTTCTCTCTTCAAGCTTTGCTCTGGGTGATATTTCGTCTCCGACCTCATGAACTGATCATTTATTTACATTTCAAGAATTCTAACAGCAGCATTTTCCAACTCTGATATATTTCCTGGCTATTCATGTGATTCTCAAACTTCTCCTGTAAATGACCCACCCTCATCTTTTCATTTTGTTGAACTGAGGTTCAGAGTCTAGCCAATCATTCTTAGACCATAACACTTGAACATTCAGATCCTCCAGGAGTTTCCTTTCCTTTTTTCATTTCCCCAATGGGATGGCCTTTATGTGTTTGATGTCTGTCCTTAACCACTGTGTATCCTTGTGTGTGTGTGCGTGTGTGTGTATGTGTGTGATTTTTGCGTTCCTAAGTGGCATTATGCTATAAATCTTGTTCTGTTTCCCACTGTTCTCACCCAGATGCATGATGAGAGGCCATCCTTATTGATAATATGTATAAATCTGACTCAATATTTTATACATAATAGGTTGGGTCCCAGTAGTGGCTGGTGAGATCAATTCTGCCGGGGCATAATCACCATATATAGGAAATGAATACAATATATAAGACAATATCAGAGTGCCTCAGACATCATCAGGGTAAATATTGTTTCATGGGAGCTCCCCAGGTGGTTCAGTTGTAAAGAATCACCTACTATTGCAGGAGCCACAGGAGACCCAGGTTCCATCCCTGGGTACAGAAGATCCCCTGGAGGAGGGCATGGCAGCCCACTGTAGTATTCTTGCCCGGGAAATCCCATGGACAGAGGAGCCTGGCATGGTATGGTCCATGGGATCACAGAGTCAGACACGACTTAGTGACTGAGCACATACACATTGTTCCATGAATTTTTTCCCAAAAATAGATCGATTAGACTTCCTTGATGGTCCAATGGTTCAGAATCCGCCTGCCAGTGCAGGGGACGTGAGTTTGATTCTTAGTCCAGGAAGACTTCACAAGCCACCGGGCAACTAAGCCCATGCACAACAACTACTGAAGCCCACTGCTGCCTAAAGCCAGCGCTCTGAAACAAGAGAAGCCACCGAGACAAGAAGCCCTCACACCGCAGCTGAAGAGTCACTCCTGCTTGCTGCAACTTGAGAAAGCCCGAATGCAGCATTAAAGACCCAGTGGAGCCAAAAGTAATAAATAAAGTGTTAAAAATACTAATAAAAAATAGATCGACAGATATAGGTTGCATTGTAAAAAGTATTCTTTACTGAGGGTCCCAGTAAGAAACCTTTAAACAGTCAAGTTCATTGCTGCCTATTGCTTTCGATTGCTGTTATTCATCCACTGCCTTTTATTTGTTCACCTTAGTGATGAACAATAGGTCACTCCAGAACCTGCACCCTACCACCAACCACACGGATGAATATCTTAATCCATGTCTGTCATGTGAGCCTTTATGTCTTGGATGCCTCCAAGCACAACACCAAACAGGCTGAGCCAGAGTTCACAAAATAGAAAGGCTCATAGGCCAAATTAGATGCCTGGATCACACAGACTAATAAGTCAGCGCTCAGCGAGAAGGCCAGGTGGGCGGGGGAGATGGAGTGGGTTCACATGCAGACCTAGGATGCCGTACAAGAGGCTGGGAGGTATGTACCACCTGAATCTTGGTATGTGGTCCTCACCTGTCTTTTCCTTCTTACTCTCTCTGATACTAGCCTTTTCCAACGAAGGTGAATTATTAGCACAACAGTTGAGGTTTGAGCCAGGGTCCCAGCAGACAGAGGGCACGCGATCAGAGTCAAAGGACAAAGGATGAGTAGGTCTGGCCACAGCTGTAACTCAACATTTAGTCTGATCAGCAGCCCTGGGCTTGCTGCAGCAGAGGACCCTTAGGGCAGAGCAGTTGTCACCAAATAAGAGCTGCATTCAGATCATGACTGTTACATGCCTAATGATTCACAGTCTGTGCCTCATGAAAACTGAACGGGGCAGGGGCACTGAGAGTCTTCTGGGCCCTCCATCCCTTTTCATCTATATTCACGGTGTGTTCTCTGGATCTGTCTCATGTCTTATCTACCTATACTTCACAAACCTTCTGTGTTTCACCCTTCCCATTTGCCTGATGGAACTGAATGTTCTCCAGCAACCTGGCCGATGCACACTACCTACTCCCTAGATGCCAGGTCAGGGGTATATGTACACACTTAGATTTGTTACACACGCCTGTGGCTGCACAGAATGACCCCTCAGTGGACATGGGCACCCAAAGCAGCAGAGTTTTCATTTCCCAACATCCTTGCCAAATGTGATTTTCTCCTCCTACTAACATTTGTTATTTTGATGGGTATAAAATATTGTGATGGATACATACTTCATAACCTCACTGCTTGGTATCCTGGGTACTTTTTTAAAAGGGTTTCACAAATCTATCTCAGATATTTCCTAGAGACTTTGCAGAATGCCAAGCCGCTGAGATGGTGAGCGGGGAACCAGAAAATGCCTCTCTCTGGGGAAAGTGTCAGTGGGGATCGGATAGAGTGGGAGATTTGTGGATCTGGGGCTCTCAGCCTACCCGCCCCATTGCCCCAGGCAGTCTGGCCCGGCCAGGCAGTGCTAGAGACAAGGGAAGACACCTTCTGTCACTCTTCCCTCCCTTGCCACTCACCCCAGGTTGCCACCCACAGAACTGGTCCCAGTTGGGAATACATGGGTCTTCCTGTCTGCTTGGGCAGGATGCCACAAAAGCCCAGCAAATCACTACACCTTCCTCTGCTGGCCTCTGCCTGCTATTGTTACTGAAAGGAATTCGTGGGTCCGGCTGCTCACCACTCAAAAGGCAATAAACAGGTCAGGTTGGTGGAAAGGAAAGTTTGTTTTATTTCAGAGCAACAGCCCTGGGCGAGGGTGGTGGACATCTGTCCAAAGGCCCTCTCTCCGCCCCTGACAAGCAGGGGGTGAGAGCTTTTACAGACAGAGTTGCTGGGGCGGGGGTTGGGAGGGAGGGTGCGTGTTACAGGCAGAAACAGCACAGTCATCTTCAACAGTCATCTTCAAATTGGTCATCAGTGGTCTGACCAGCATCATGATTGTTTTAGGTACAGTTAATCTTCAGTTCCAGGGTCCATTTGTCCCCATTTCTTCGTGGTCCATTCCCAGCTAACTCCTCCACCTGGTATTTCGGTATCTATAAGACAGCTCACAGGATATGGCTCAGAATATTATCTATAGCCCTTGAGAAAGAACTAAAGTCCTTGACTACATCTAATGACTACATTATTATTATTTAGTCTCTTTGACTGTTTTCCTTTGTTTCCGCATTTCTCACATCTCTGATTAAACTTATCCTTTGACTAAAGTTTTCCACAGGCAAATGCAGGCAGAGGACGTGGTGTGGGGTTGGGGGGCCTATGGTCCTGCTCCGTCTCAGTACTGCAGGCAAAGAATCCTCTTGTAAGTCTGGCAAAGCCTGGCACCAAAGCCTGGCACCCCATTGCCTCCTTTCAACACACACCTCTGCTGATGTCGCCCAGTTCTCCTGGACAAGGTATGGCTGTGGCTGTTGTGGGTGGAGTCTTGTTCTCTCCACCGTGAAGTCTTGTCATCTTGTCCATGTCACTCCATCCCACTGAAGCCAGGATCTCAGAATCGCACACCTTGGCTATGACAATAGGTACACGGTCCGGGGCAGCAACAGTGATGGCCTGATGAGTGGACACATAACCCAGACAGGGCAGTCCCGGGCTTCATATAGGTACACTGTGCTAGTCCCCTTGCTCTGGGTCTCTCAGGCGAGTCATCAGCTTGGGCTGTGTGTGGCCTCAGCCCTCCTCCTGGCATAAGGTAACCCATCCACAGCAGGAGGGAAGCAGGCCAATGTCTATTTTCCATAGCAGACCATCACAGCTCCCGGATCCAGTCTGAGTGGGCTCCCCAGTTCCTATCTTGAGAGCAGGGTTTGCTGTGGGAGTTGAAACAAGTGGAGGAAAAGACCCCCAAGGAGGAAGCTGGGGGCTCCCTAGAGGGTTGGTCACTTTCCATCCAGTTTTTGGATATTCAAGATGTGTTATATATGAACACATATTTTTTGGCTGGCAGCATCTTAGTTCCCTGACCAGGGATTGAACTTGGCCCCTCGACAGTGAAAGAGTCAAATCCTAACCACTGGACAGCCAGGGAATTCTCAAGATGTATCATATTTTAAATCTATGATTATTATGTTGTTTCCAGATATTTTATAGCTGGTATGAATGCAGATTACTTTCTTATACGTAATAATACAATTGAATAGAGGGTCATGAGCACAATGTTCTTCCTTATTTCTTTGCATTTTGAGAGAAATTGTTAAATGAGAGAAAAACACAGTTTGAGCCCCTTCCTAGCAAGCTCCAAGGCATGACAACTGTTTCCCAGAGCTTCAGATAGTTATCGCTTTATTAGAGTCACCTCTGGCTCTCAGTTTCCAAATTGAGACAAGTCCAGAGTTTTCCACTTTTATCTTCTGCTTCAGTTATTTGTGATCATGATCAAGACTGCATCGTAGTTAATCACGGAGGATTTTATTCCAATCAGAGTTGCAGTACTATGTATCTTAATAGGTTGACGATCCAGCAAAGAATGTGATGGTAGAAATGGGCATCTCTTTTCTAGGGAGAGAATAGGTTTTACTTTCCAGTGGCTTAAAAGACTGATGACTCTCTTGTTCTTCAGGCGGTGGCTCCAAAGAATGAGGCATGTCCCAGGCAGGAAAGCAGGCATGGCTGGAGCAGGGCAGCAGCTTCATCAGCAGAGGCTGAGGCACTAGTACATTGAATGGCTTTGCATCCCGGCCAGGAGGGGGCGCATGTCCTCCGACTATTGACCCCGAGCGTCCTGCTCGGCCCTTAGTGGCCGGCAGGTGGAGCCAGAACCTTCCTGGCCTCTGCACGGGCGCATGCGCACCTCTCCGGCGTCCTTGGCAAGGAGCGGATTTTTCCCTTAGGAAGACGGAGGGCTCGCAGCGGTGGCTCTGGGGCAGTTGCCTGGCGTGGTCGCGTCCGAGGCGGCAAAGCGCTTCCGGCTACGCCGCGCGTCTGAGGAGGTGATCATGTGAAGGGGCTGGTTGTGCAGCGGGCGCCGGTGCGGAAGCTGGGACGGAGGTCGTGCTGCCGAGATGTCTGTCAGGGGCAGGGTGGTTTGTGGGGGATGGCCACCCACTCCAGTGTTCTTGCCTGGAGGATCCCGGGGACGAGGCAGCCTGGTGGGCCGCCGTCTATGGGGTCGCACAGAGTCGGACACGACCGAAGCGACTTAGCGGCAGCAGCAGCAGCACAGATGTATCGTCGTGGAGGGAGATGCGGTGCTGGGGACCCCGCAGCCTCGGGAGAGGGATGAGGAGGACTCAGGACCGGCCTTGGGAGACGCAGGATCCCTGGGCAGAAGGGAGAGTTTACAGTTATCCCCGTTCTTCCGTTACTGTTTGCTCACTTGCCCTCGAAAAGTTATAAATATGTCTGTTTTCCTTAGTGACTGAGAGTGTTTGCCTCCCCTTGTCCACAGGGCACTGAACTATTCAGTCACTGGTGCAAAGATCTTTACTAAAATTCCTGGTCTGTGCGGACAATACGGATAGAATGGAATAGTAGTTGAAAAAATACTGAAAAAGTAAAGAGGAAGTGTGTTACATTACTTTAATATTTTAAGTATGCAAAAACCAGGATTTTCTATAACTTTAATTTCCTGACTTTAAAGGAATGCAAATTATCTAAAATATACTTAGTATACTTCTTAACCTCATTTCCAGATTAAGATGCTTGGGAAAGGAGCTTATTAAAAAATAAGATTATAGACATTCTAACTTAGCATTCAAATAGAGATATACAAAATTAATCTAAATGCCTTCATATATTGAAGTTATTAGGAGAAAGTTTATAATTTACAAAAGTATTAAAAAAAATACTAGCCATGCTTGACAGTTTATTTTAACACAGTGGCCATCTTAGATATGTGTAAATATTAGGTCATTGAAACATCTTTTGCAGGATTACAATGCAACTAGACATGTTAAAATAATAATATCCAGGCTATTACCAAGTTTTTATAAGAATATAGTGAAAATACTGCAAATCACTTTTAGAAGATCCAAAGACAGTTGTGATTAAAAAAAAAATACTAGCCATTGCGTATTAAGATAATTTAAGATGAATTATATTAAAACTCAAAACTTTAGCATATTTAAGAGCTGAGACAATGGCTGCTGATTAGAAACTTTTGTAAATTATAAACTTTCTCCTAATAACTTCAATATTTGAAGGAATTTAGATTAATTTTGTATATCTCTATTTGAATGGTAAATTAGAATGTCCATAATTTTATTTTTTAATAAGCTCCTTTCCCAAAAGAATTGATATTTTTATATGTAGTTCTTCATTCCCCATTTCTTTCCTTTTCCTTTATTTAGTTTTTGTATCAGAAAATGTATGTCTGTATCTTGTTAAAGCTTTTCATTCTTCTAACGGATTTCAGGAGATACATTCTCTTCCTGTAAATAAGGAGAGAGCCCTCCTAATAAGCATGCATTATATATATAATCAGGAATTTCCCAAGGAGCACTTAACAGTTTCCACTTGGCTTACAGTATCATCTTGTCTTAAAGCCTGCATAAATATTTGTACAATAATGCCCTTTTACCAACATGCTTCTGATTTCACCATGGTATATTTCCTGATGTGACTTTATTATCTTATTTTTTCATGTCATTTTTTAAAATTGGAGTATAGTTGCTGTACACTGCTGTGTCAGTTTCTGCTGCAACCCACTCCAGTATTCTTGCCTGGAGAATCCCAGGGACAGAGGAGCCTGGTGGGCTGCTGTCTATGGGGTCACACAGAGTCGGGCATGACTGCAGCAGCAGCAGCATCCCCCTGTATATTCCTGTTTTTGAATTTCCTTCCCATCTAGGTCACTACAGGGCACCAAGTAGAGTTCCCTGTGCTATGCAGTAGGTTCTTCTTCTTAGTTATCTATTTTATACATAGTAGCGTATATCTCGGAGAAGGCGATGGCACCCCACTCCAGTACTCTTGCCTGGAAAATCCCATGGACGGAGGAGCCTGGTAGGCTGCAATCCATGGGGTCGCTAAGAGTCGGACATGACTGAGCGACTTCACTTTCACTTTTCACTTTCATGCATTGGAGAAGGAAATGGCAACCCACTCCAGTGTTCCTGCCTGGAGAATCCCAGGGACTGGGGAGCCTGGTGGGCTGCCGTCTATGGGGTCGCACAGAGTCGGACACGACTGAAGTGACAGCAGCAGCAGCAGCAGCAGCAGTGTATATCTAGGGCTTCCTGGGCGGTGCTAGTGGTAAAGATTTGCCTGCAGTGCAGGAGACACAAGATACCTGGGTCAGGAAGGTCCCCTGGAGGAGGGCATGGCAACCCACTCCAGTATTCTTGCCTGGAAAATCCCATGGACAGAGGAGCCTGATGGGCTACAGTTCATAGGGTCACAAAGAATCAGGCATTACTGAAGCAACTTCACACACATGTGGTGTATATATGTCAATCCCAATCTCACAATTCACCCCACTCCATTTATCCCCTTAGTGTCCATATGTTTCTTCTCTATATCTGTGTCTCTATTTCTACTTTGCAAATAAGATCATCTATATGGTTTCTCTAGATTTCAAATAATGATTTTATTTAAAATATTAATCTAATAATACAGTATTTTTGACTTTGTTTTTTATCATATACTAATATATGCTTTAAGAGGACACATATTAATGTTTGCTAAATGTAGTTACTTTGCATGAGATGGTAGCTGATTGCATTTCATCTTGGTGCCCATTGGGCATTCTTATGAGTGTTTAGAGTACTTTTTAGAACAGATATGAAAATATCTCCCATCAGGAAGCTTCCATTAGCCTCATATCCTTATCTGTCAGAGGACAGACAGAATGAAAATCACAGTCACAGAAAACTAATCAAACTGATCACATGAATCACAGCTGTGTCTAAATCAATGAAACTATGAGCCATGACATGTAGGGCCACTCAAGACAGGTCATGGTGGAGAGGTCTGATAGAATGTGGTCCACTGGAGAGGGAATGGCATACCACTTCAGTATTCTTGCCTTGAGAACCCCATGAACAGTATGAAAAGGCAAAAAGATACAACACTGAAAGATGCACCCCCAGGTCGATAGGTGCCCAATATGCTACTGGAGATCAGTGGAGAAATAACACCAGAAAGAATGAAGGGATGGAGCCAAAGCAAAAACAACGCCCAGTTGTGGATGGAAGCAAGGTCCAATGCTGTAAAGAGCAGTGTTGCATAGGAACCTAGAATGTTAGGTCCATGAATCAAGGCAAATTGGAAGTGGTCAAACAAGAGATGGCAAGAGTGAACATCGACATTCTAGGAATCAGTGAACTAAGATGGACTGGAATGGGTGAATTTACCTCAGATGACCATTATATCTACTACTGCGGGCAAGAATCCCTTAGAAGAAAAGGAGTAGCCGTCATAGTCAACAAAAGAGCCTGAAATGCAGTACAATTTAAAAAATGACACAATGATCTCTGTTCGTTTCCAAGGCAAACCATTCAATATCATGGTAATCCAAATCTATGCCCTGACCAGTAATGCTGAAAAAATTGAAGTTGAACGGTTCTATGAAGACCTACAAGACCTTCCAGAACTAACACCCCCAAAAGATGTCCTTTTCATTATAGGGGACTGGATGCAAAAGTAGGAAATCAAGAAACACCTGGAGCAACACGCAAATTTGGCTTTGGAATATGGAATGAAGCAGGCCAAAGGCTAATAGAGTTCTGCCAACAGAACACACTGGTCATAGCAAACACCCTCTTCCAACAACACAAGAGAAGACTCTCCACATGGATATCACCAGATGGTCAACACTGAAATCAGATTCATTATATTCTTTGCAGCCAAAGATGGAGAAGCTCTGTACGGTCAAAAACAAGACCGGGAGCTGACTGTGGCTCAGATCATGAACTCCTTATTGCCTAATTCAGACTTAAATTGAAGAAAGTGGGGAAAACCACTAGACCATTCAGGTATGACCTAAATCAAATCCCTTATGACTATACAGTGGAAGTCCCTTGTGACTATACAGTGGAAGTAAGAAATAGATTTAAGGGAGTAGATCTGATAGAGTATCTGATGAACTATGGACAGAGGTTCTTGACATTGTACAGGAGACAGGGATCAAGACCATCCCCATGGAAAAGAAATGCAAAAAAGCAAAATGGCTGTCTGAGGAGGCCTTACAAATAGCTGTGAAAAGAAGAGAAGCAAAAAGCAAAGGAGAAAAGGAAAGATATACCCATTTGAATGCAGAGTTTCAAAGAATAGCACGGAGAGATAAGAAAGCCTTCCTCAGTGATCAATGCAAAGAAATAGAGGAAAACAATAGAATGGGAAAGAGTAGAGATCTCTTCAGGAAAATTAGAGATACCAAAGGAACATTTCATGCAAAGATGGGCTCAATAAAGGGCAGAAATTGTATGAACCTAACAGAAGCAGAAGATATTAAGAAGAAGTGGCAAGAATACACAGAAGAACTGTATAAAAAAGAGCTTCATGACCCAGATAATCACGAAGCTGTGATCACTCACCCTCACCTAGAGCCAGACATCCTGGAATGTGAAGTCAGGTGGGCCTTAGGAAGCATCACTAGGAACAAAGCTAGTGGAGGTGACGGAATTCCAGTTGAGCTATTTCAAATCCTGAAAAGATGATGCTGTTAAAGTGCTGCACTCAATATGTCAACAAATTTGGAAAACTCAGCAGTGGTTACAGGACTGGAAAAGGTCAGTTTTCATTCCAATCCCAAAGAAAGGCAATGCCAAAGAATGCTCAAACTACCGCACAATTGCACTCATCTCACACACTAGTAAAGTAATACTTAAAAAATTCTCTAAGCCAGGCTTCAGCAGTATGTGAACTGTGAACTTCCAGATGTTCAAGCTGGTTTTAGAAAAGGCAGAGGAACGGAGATCAAATTGCCAACATCCGCTGGATCATCGAAAAAGCAAGAGAGTTCCAGAAAAACATCTATTTCTGGTTTATTGACTGTGCCAAAGCCTTTGACTGTGTGGATTACAATAAACTGTGGAAAATTCTGAAAGAGCTGGGAATACCAGACCACGTGACCTGCCTCTTGAGAAATCTGTATGCAGGTCAGGAAGCAACAGTTAGAACCAGATATGGAACAACAAACTGGTTCCAAATAGGAAAAGGAGTACATCAAGGCTGTATATTGTCACCCTGCTTATTTAACTTCTATGCAGAGTACATCATGAGAAATGCTGGGCTGGATGAAGTGCAAGCTGGAATCAAGCTTGCCGGGAGAAATATCAATAACCTCAGATATGCAGATGACACCACCCTTATGGCAGAAAGTGAAGAAGAACTAAAGAGTCTCTTAATGAAAGTGAAAAAGGAGAGTGAAAAAGTTGGCTTAAAGCTCAACATTCAGAAAACGAAGATCATGGCATCCAGTCCCATCACTTCATGGGAAATAGATGGGGAAACAGTGGAAACAGTGGCTGACTTTATTTTGGGGGGCTCCAAAATCACTGCAGATGAAATTAAAAGATGCTTACTCCTTGGAAGGAAAGTTATGGCCAACCTAGATAGCATATTAAAAAGCAGAGACATTACTTTGTCAGCAAAGGTCCATCTAGTCAAGGCTGTGGTTTTTCCAATAGTCATGTATGGATGTGAGAGTTGGACTATAAAGAAAGCTGAGCACCGAAGAATTGATGCTTTTGAACTGTGGTGTTGGAGAAGACTCTTGAGAGTCCCTTGGACTGCAAGGAGATGCAGCCAGTCCATCTTAAAGGAGATCAGTCCTGGGTGTTCACTGGAAGGACTGATGTTGAAGCTGAAACTCCAGTACTTTGGCCACCGTATGTGAAGAGCTGACTCATTTGAAAAAAAAACCTGATGCTGGGAAAGATTGAGGGCAGGAGGGGAAGGGGACGAGAGGATGAGATGGTTGGATGGCATCACCGACTCAATGGACATGGGTTTAGGTTGACTCTGGGAGTTGGTGTTGGAGAGGGAGGCCTGTCGTACTGTGGTTCATGGGGTGACAAAGAGTCGGACACGACCTAGAGACTGAACTGAACTGATATTTGTCAGGTATATTTGTCAAGTCAAATACCAACAGGCAAATTTGGCCTTGGAGTACAAAATGAAGCAGGGCAAAGGCTAACAGAGTTTTGCCAAGAGAATGCATTCGCCATAGCAAACACCCTCTTCCAACAACACAAGAGAAGATTTTACACATGGACATCACCAGTTGGTCAGTACCAAATCAGATTTATTATATTCTTTGCAGCCAAAGATGTAAAAGCTCTACACAGTCAGCAAAAACAAGACTGGGAGCTGACTGTGGCTCAGATGATTAATTCTTAATTGCAAAATTCAGACTTAAATTGAAGAAACTAGGGAAAACCACTAAACCATTCAGGTATAACCTAAATCAAGTCCCTTGCAATTATACAGTGAAAGTGACAAATAGATTCAAAGGATTAGATCTTAGAGACAGAGTGCTTGAAGAACTAGGGCAGAGGTTTGTGACATTGTACAGGAGGCAGTGATCTGCCGGGAGCCAGCATGAGGAGTCCCGCTCTCAGCAAAGGTCATGAGGTTAAGGGGTCCGACAGGCAAAGGTGAGTCCGGCCTTAAGGGAGCCTCACTGGATTTTCTTGAGCATCTACCCCTGAAACCAGAGTCTGCCTGCCATACTGCATTATGCTTTCGCTTACGCTTCTGGCATTAACAGGGGCTGTCCCCCACCACCTTCCTCTAAAAGGAATTAACTTAGAGCTCCAGTCAGTAAGTCTCCTGGGCATAAAAAGAATGCCTCGGCTTAAACCCCTCTGATAGCTTTCTAAGTTACCTGATTGGTCTGTCTGGACTTTTACAACTACGAATGTGATTGTTTACAGCCCCCCAACTGTGAGAGGCACTAAGCTTAAAACATCTTAAAGATACAGAGCCTTTTTTAAAAAGCTAAGAATTATATCAGTGTAGGTTTTCATTGTTTAGTTACTGACTGCTGCCAGGCCTCCATATCCTTTATCTTTTAGGCACCTGGAGGATATTAATCAATGTAATTGGGATGTAGAAAAAAGAATATAATAGTTTTGATGTTAGCAATACTAGACTTTTGAGTTAATGAATTTTCTCTTTGTTATAAATCACCGTACTCCTCTTTCCTTGTTATAAATTGTTGTGTCCTTGCTATGTAAGAATGTAACCTTAATTAGTGCTTTCTGAGAGTGGCACCAGACTTTAGTAAGAACAACACTTTTAGGGCAAATAACTTTTCTGGTTGACGGACCCTTATCAGAAAAGGGCCATAAAATGCTAATAGGCCTCCTGGCCAGAAGATGATGTAAATCACCTAAGACCTGTGTATACAGCTAAGTATGCAGAGAGAAAGCCTGGTCTCGATAAGGGTCAGGGCTGCTGACCCTGCATGACTTTGTATTATCCATTGATATCTATGTAGAACTAAAAGTATAAAAGCTTTTCCTGGAAAATAAAGGACGGACCAGTTTCTCAGAGCAGTTCCTGGAAAGACTGGCTTCCCCCGTGTCTTTTCTTTCTTACTCTATTTTCTGGCTGATTCCCGTCTGGAGCATAGAGGCTCATCATGTCTACTTATTTGCCTGGGCTTCTGAGACCCACGTGAGAGGGAGCCCAAGGCAGGGCACCCTCCTCTATTCAAGGGGGTGCCTGTGGGCTTACGCAGACGGTGAAAGTCTCTTGTCTGAGGCTTTATTGGCTTTCTATGTAAACCAAGGAATACAGCCTCTTTCTCTCGTCTATTCTCTTAACTGCAGACTCTTTCCTTATCTCTCTCTAAATCTATATATCTCTCTCGCCATGCTGTCCCCGCTTCGAATTACCCTGGATCCACCGGGGCTGGTCCCCGGCAGTGATCAAGACCATCCCCAAGAAAAAGAAATGCAAAAAGGCAAAGTGGTTGTCTGAGGAGGCCTTCCAAATAACTGAGAAAAGTAGAGAAGCTAAAGGCAAAGGAGAAAAGGAAAGATATACTCATTTGAATGCAGAGTTCCAAAGAATAGCAAGGAGAGATAAGAAAGCCTTCCTCAGTGATCAATGCAAAGAAATACAGGAAAACAATAGAATGGGAAAGACTAGAGATCTCTTCAAGAAAATTAGTGATACCGAAGGAACATTTCATGCAAAAATAAGCTCAATAAAGGACAGAAATTGTATGGACCTAACAGAAGCAGAAGATATGGCAAAAATACACAGAAGAACTATACAAAAAAGATCTTTATGACCCAGATAACCATGATGGTGTGAATACTCACCCAGAGCCAGACATCCTGGAATGTGAAGTCAAGTGGACCTTAGAAAGCATCTTCATACTCTCTTAATGGTATTTCCCACTGTGGTTTTAAATGAAGTTCTATGTAATGAACAGTTTTTCTTCATCTCAAATGAAAACTTGCTGGTGGGCCCTATAGTTTGATACTTCCCTCTCACATAATAAAGTGTCCTTAGATGAAGTGAAATAAGCCTTACAGAAAGGATACACAGGTATGATTTCACTCACATAAGTTGTAGAACAGGCAAAACTAATTTATGGTAGGAAAAAAATGAGAGTGATGTTGGCCTCTGGGAGCATGATGACAGACAGTGACTGGAAAGAAACGTGAAGGAACTTTCTGGATCAATGATAGCATTCTATATTTTTGTTGCAGGAAGGGGCCCCCTTCCTGGGCCCTAGACTGAGCTCTTGTCTAACACTCAGAAATGGATTGTCCAAGAACAAACATGGTGCTGACCAAGCAAGTGACTTTATTGGGAAGAGGCACCCCAGCGGAGAGCAGGAGGGTGAATGAGCCCAGGAGAATGTCTACCATGTGGCTTGCAGTCTCCGGTTTTAGGTGATGTACTGTCCAGATTCTCTCTGATCAGTCGTTCTGGCTCAAGGTCCGTCCTGTGGTATACACCTTGCTTAGCCAAGATGGATTCCAGCAAGGAGGATTATGGGAGATTGGTAGGACTTTTGGCATCTCTTGCTGACCTTTCCCGAACTCCTGTGGTTGGTGGTGGCTTGTTAGTTCCATGTTCCTTACCAGGACCTCCTGTTGTAAAGTATCTGGTGCAGATGATTACTATGGTGCCTGGCCCAGGGTGAGTGGTTTCAGTCAGTGTTTCCTCTAAGATTTTGATAGGGATCTGGGTTGTACAGGTACATGTACTTGTTGAAACTTACCACTTGGTGTATTTAAGATTTTACATTTTATTATAAATTTTATTCCAAAGAAATAATAAAATGTAAGCAAATGTTGAACTGTACTTAATAATATTCCATAACATCTTACAGAAACACCAGAATGAACTTTTTGGCCAACCCAATATATAAGCTGAAGTATTCAGTGAGAAGCATATGAATGCCTGTAACTTACTTTGAACGGCATCCAAAAATCATTTAGGTTGCCGGATAAGAGTAGTGGAAGGATAGCTAACTATATGATGAAACAGCTAGAGTAAAATCCTGTGGTAAAAATCTAGGTAGGAAGTACTCGAGAGCTCACTGTAAAAACCAGTATTTTCACTTTATGTCTTCACTTTCATTAAAAATGGGCAGAAATAAGTTAAAAGTCCTTGGAAAGTCCTTTAAAGTTGGGCGAGGCTAAAAGAAGGCCAGTTTCTCTTGCTCTGCTGTGCTGTGCTTAGTCGCATCGGACTGTTTGCAACCCCATGGACTGTAACTCACCAGGCTCCTCTATCCAGGGGATTCTCCGGGCAAGAATATTGGAGTGGGTTGCTATGGCCTCCTCCAGGGGACCTTCCCAACCCAGGAATTGAACCCAAGTCTCCCGCATTGCAGGCGATTCTTTACTGTCTGAGTCACTAGGGAGGCCCAAGAATACTAGAGTGGGTAGCCTATCCCTTCTCCAGAGGCTCTTCCTGACCCAGGAATCAAACTGGAGTCTCCTGTATTGCGGGCGAATTCTTTACCAGCTGAGCCACCAGAGACGCCCCTCTTGCTCTGCAGTCACCTGTTTCTGAGATCCTTTCTCAGTCTGTGTCCTCCTGTCCTGTGGCTGCCCATGCAGGAGAGCGGCTTCCTCCCTCCTAGCCAGGAGCTCATGTTCCCGGGCAGGCTTGTGTGTCTTGACTGGTTGGCCTGGTGTAGGAGGACTGAGTCCTCACCCACTGCCTGCGGTGACTCCAGGAAAGGCTATGCACTTAGCCTTCTTCTCCCAGCCTGTGGCATCCGGCCTGTGCAGCCTGCCTGGGGGAGGCACCTTTGCCCCATGCCGCTTTCTTGGGTGCCGTCCAACTCTGCACTCCTGCCGTCTCCAGGGGCTTCCTAGCTGACCATTTAATATACATGGCCTTGGGTAATGGAAAACATCTGGCCTTGTGCTCCCTAGCAGAATGAGACTTTGGAGAGCAGAGGTGAAACTGAGAAAGAAACGTCTGCTCCAAAGAAATGAGCAGAAACTGTGCAAGATGATGAAAGATGGCTGGGAGGCTGAGAGAGAGAGAGGGAGAAAGAATCTGTAGGAGCAGAGGTCACTAAAGAACCTGGAAAAGACAGCCCTCAAACACTGTCACTTTCAAGGGAGTCTCAAACTGCAAGACACCACTTTTTACCTGCCAGATTGTAAAAAGAAATTTTAAGTGATAATATTCAGTACTGGCAAGGAAGTCATAGTGAAAAAGCATTATTTTGGAAATAATTTAAAAATATGTATAAAAGATGATAAATTTTGAATCAATAAATTACATTCTAAGTGAAAAATCAAAATGTTTTCGAAGATCTGTATATAAAGATGTTTAACAAATTATCATAATAATAACAAAAAGTAGATATTGTCTATCAGGGTACTAATTAAATTATAGTCCAACAAAGTGATCCAACTATTATGCAGACATTTTTCATGAAACGATTTTAGGAAAGAAGAATCAGGGTACAGAATTTTATGTACAATGTGATTTCCATTATATGCTATAAGACTATGAGATTTAACTTGTTCTCTTTTTCACATTTCTGGCATTTCCCAAGTTTTCTGCAATGCATGCACATTGTTTTTCAAATCAGAAAAGAATTTGTTTAATTTTTATTTTATTATTTATTTCATTTTTGGCTGTGCCAGGTCTTCACTGCTTTGCATGAGCTCTCTCTGGTTTCTGAGAGCGGGGGCTACTCATGACTGTGCTGCGCTGGCTTAATGCGGTGACTTCTCTTGCTGTAGAGCAGAGGCTCTGGGAAGCTCGGACTTCAGTAGTTGCGGCATGTGGGCTCAGTAGTTGTGGAGCACGGGCTTAGTTTCTCCGAGCATATGAAATCTTCCTGGACCAGGGATTGAACCTGTGCCTTCTGGATTGGCAGGCAGACTCCTGTCCACTATGCCACCAGGGATGTCCAGAAAAAAAATTTTTTTTAATGCTGCACAGTCTGGGACTGGGATATGAGAGCGATGTCTGCATAGGGATTTGGGATATGTTGTAAAGAAACTGTATCTTAAAAGACTTGTTTAAAAACTCTTAAAAATCAATTGCAAAATCTTTTGTTTATAGTATAAAGTCAGTCCAGGTCCCAGTTTTGGATCATATTGATGTAAATGTTAAGTTGGTAGGTAGAAGGAACAAAGATTGCTGCCTAAGAGCAGAGCTCTGTCTGTACTGGGCTGGAGCCATGTATTACAAATTTCCTGAGGGTACTTGTAAGCATAGGGTATGAACTGTCCATGATGATAAAGGTTGCTGCTACTGCTGTTTTGCAACATGCTGCTGCTGCTGCTAAGTTGCTTCAGTTGTGTCCGACTCTGTGTGACCCCATAGATGGCAGCCCACCAGGCTCCACCGTCCCTGGGATTCTCCAGACAAGAACACTGGAGTGGGTTGCCATTTCCTTCTCCAGTGCATGAAAGTGAAAAGTGAAAGGGAAGTCGCTCAGTCGTGTCCGACTCCTAGCAACCCCATGGACTGCAGCCCACCAGGCTCCTCCGTCCATGGAATTTGCCAGGCAAGAGTACTGGAGTGGGGTGCCATTGCCTTCTCCGGTTTTGCAACATAGATGACATTAGTTGTGGATTCTCACTATCCACAGGGGAAATGAGTTATTGGAAGGGAAGGAGCAGGGATATGGGAACTTTGATTGTGGAGCTCTTATAGTTTGCACTTTGCTGTGAGTTTTGCAAGCATTAGCAATCATCTAATCCTTAGAGTAGCCCTGTGAGATATTGTTATATTGTTGTAACCAGGAAGTGACAGAAACCTATGTTAAGCCAGCTGAAGCAGAATGGGAGTGTAGGGGTTCAGTTATCTGGAAAGGACAGTTTGATGGTGGCCACATGCTATATGGTCATAAATCTCTGGCAGGTTATACTAATATTTTCCCAAAAGAGCAGAAACAGTGTCTCCCATCTCACCAGCCTTTCCTACATTGTGATCATGAGACTTTCCATCAAGAATGGGGTCTGTGTTCTTTCTCCTTGAATTTGGGTAGGCTTGTGACTATGGTAGAGGTCATGCCATGTGGCTTTCCAGGCTAGGTTATAAAAGGCAGTACGGATTCACTCTGAATCTCTCGGGACACTCACTCTGGGAACTCAGCCACCATACTGTGAGGAAGTCCAAGCCACGTGGAGAATTGTGGATCCGTGTCCTGGCTAACAGCCACTAGACATGCGAATGAGGAAGCTCTGAGGTGACCCCTATCCCCACCATCATCTAGCCTCAACCATATGAGCCATCCTGAACAAGAGCCACTCAGCTGAGCCTAGTTAAGTCCAGAACCATGAGAATGATAATGAAATCATTGTTAAGTCACTAACCTTGGGGGTGACTTATACAGCAACAGATATCTTTTTTCTTCTGGTATCCAGATAGAATCTCAGGTAAGAGATTTTACTGAAATCATTCTTTGCTATGCCAAACAGCTTCTTCCGTGCTTCTGGGAAAGATGGCAGCAAGCAGCTCCCACTTATAAAGTCCCTATAGTTAGAGATTTTGGAGGGCGGGAGAACTTTCCAACAAGGCCTGGCCACTTTAAGGTGTTCTATGCCCCTGGCCATGAGATTGGTTCAAAGACAGTCAAGTGACCCAGGCAATCACTCTTTCCTAGGATTTTCATGCTGAGACCTTCAGGAAAAATGACCCCTCTTATACTCTAGGACTCTGGTGGACTAATTGCCCTGGAATAGGGGAGGGGGTATTATTCCTCAAAAGCAGGGATGCCGGTCCAAGCACACATGAACACAAAAGATACAGTTTAAGATCAGGGAAGAGTCTGGGCTGTCTCAACCAGAACCTCTCAAATTTTAAAACTCTAAATAGATGAATCCATTCTTTAGTCATCTTAAATGCTTTTGTTGATAGTGTATATTCATTTCTCTTTTTTGTGTTAGGCATTTATTAAAATCTCCACTCAATTCTGCACCATAGAGATTATCCCTATTTTATAGACAAAAAAAAAAAAAAGAAAAGAAAAAAATCTGAGGCTCAGAGAAAATAAGCTGGCTCAAGGTCAGAAAGAGCAAAAGTAGCCACTTTGTGGTTCAAATTTAAATCTATCTGGGAAGCCCATCGGAGAAGGCAATGACACCCCACTCCAGTACTCTTGCCTGGAAAATCCCATGGATGGAGGAGCCTGGTAGGCTGCAGTCCATGGGGTTGCTAAGAGTTGGACATGACTGAGCAACTTCACTTTCATGCATTGGAGAAGGAAATGGCAACCGACTACTCCAGTGTTCTTGCCTGGGGGACGAGGGAGCCTGGTGGGGTGCTGTCTATGGGATCACACAGAGTCGGACACGACTGAAGTGACTTAGCAGGAGCAGGAGCAGGGAAGCCCATGCTATTTCCACCAGTACATATCTTCTGGTGAACATAGTGTCCCTCAGGGCCACACTTAGGCAAAGCTGTGTGAAGGGCTGAGGTAATCATTCTCTCCAACACCCTCCCACTTTGCAGTCCCCACTCTCTTTTGGTAAAACTCATGCCCCGGTGCCCATGGGTGATTTCTAAGAATGGTCACCTTGGCAGCAACCTGAGCTTTTAGCTTTTTCATGATTTCCATCAAAACTGTGCTGACTCTCATAACTTAAGGCTGGTGATTTTTAACTGCTGCTGCTGCTAAGTCGCTTCAGTCGTGTCTGACTCTGTGCGACCCCATAGATGGCAGCCCACCAGGTTCCCCCGTCCCTGGGATTCTCCAGGCAAGAACATTGGAGTGGGTTGCCATTTCCTTCTCCAATGCATGAAAGTGAAAAGTGAAAGTGAAGTCGCTTAGTTGTGTCTTGACTCTTAGAGACCCCATGGACTGCAGCCTACCAGGTTCCTCCATCCATGGGATTTTCTAGGGAAGATTACTGGAGTGGGGTGGCATTGCCTTCCGTGTATTTTTAACTGAGGTGAGCTCAATCAGGTATTCACCAGAGAGCCCTCTGGGTAATGGTGTCTCATTTGTACTTGACAAAGACCTTAAGGGTCTTCTGAAGGAGGGCCGCTGGTGGACAAGACCAGCCCATGGACAGCCATATGAGGATTATTAGCAGGCATATTAGTTTCCTGGGGCTCCTCTGACAAATCACATAAACTGGATAGTTTAAAACAACAGAAATTTATTTACCACAGTTCTAGATGCTAGAAATCCAGATTCAGGGTGTTGGCAGGCCTGGTTCCTTCTGGAGACCTAGAGAAGATCTGTCCCTTGCCTCTCTCTTGGCTTCTGGTGCTGCTGGTAGCCCTTGGCACTCCTTGGCTCCCAGATGCCTAATTCCAGTCTCTGCCCCCATGTTTACATTGTCTTTCTCTCTGTGCTTATCTGTGTCTCAATTTTCACTTTCTAAGAACAACAGTTATTGGATTAGGGCCCAGCCTTAATCCAGGATGATCTTGTCTTGAGATCCTTATCTCAATTGCAACTAGAAAGATCCTCTTTCCAAATAAGGTCACATCCTGAGGTGTGGTCTGTGTATTTGGGGGTGGTGGTACTTAGGACTTGGACCTATATCCTGAGGGAACACCATCTACCCCACTCTAGCAGAGTATTTGGAAGCCCCACAAGTTAAACACTGAAGCTACTTGAGATTACCCCCCCACCAACTGCAGAGTCCTTTATTGTCTTTTATATCTCACTGATTATTCTGGAAAGGCTTTGTAGGTGTATCTAAATGTTTGCAGGCTAGACTTACATTAGTTCGTTCATTCCTGAGCAAGGATACTTATCAAAAAATCATAAAACAAAAATGGTGTAGGTCGACTAATTTCCAGTCCTCCAAGGATCGAGTTGCATCCAAGGCAGGAGGGTGTTGTGAAGCAAGGGGGATGCTCTGCTTGGAGGTGTGCTCAGAGGGCATTCCTGGGCCCTTCTGGTGCACTTCCTGGTTTATGGCTCTTTCAGAACAAGGAGGGCATCTGACTGATCTTTAAACCCTAGGATCCTGGTGGGGCCATGCTCATTTGGGGGGTCTGTTCTTAGCTACCCCACGTCCCTTCAAAAGACAGGTTGTGTGTAGTCACACAAATAAATAAAAAGGGAAGAACCATTCTGCCCCTTTCTTTCCTGGGAGCTGCTGAGGGCAGAGGCGCTGTCCTGCACTGAGTCAGTCCAAAGCCTCAGCTCCTTAAAGCCTGCCTCCGCTGGTAATTTCTTTTGGTTCATCCTCAACTCTGAATACCTGTAATTTTACTTTACACACCTTTATGCTGCTTAAACCACCCACTCACAACTTTCCAGCAAGCCAGGAAGCCCTGGGGCCTTCTCGTTCCCCTGTTTTGCCTCCTTCCTTTCTGTGCTGGACCCCATGACCTGCTCAGCCCCATTTTACTGATGAAGAAGCTGAGGGTTACAGAGGTGACACAACTTGCGCTATGTCTATGTAACTTGGGCAGTGCTTAGCCAAGGTCCAGTTGCAATCCAGGGGCCTTTCTGTGTCCCCTAAGATGCCTGGTCTCTAGCAGCAGTTCCCAGGCTTTTGGATCTTGGAACTACTTTAGTGTAGGGAAAACATGGTGACCCCCTCCCCCCCAGCCTTATTATTGAAGCACTACTAAGGAGGGGGTGCTTCCCAGGTGGCTCAGTGGTAAAGAATCCGCCTGCCAATGCAGGAGACCTGGGTTCATTCCCTGGGTTGGGAAGATCCCCTGGAAAAGGAAATGGCAACTCATCCCAGTATTCTTGTCTGGAGAATCCCATGGACAGGGGCTGTAGTCCATGGGGTTGCAGAGTTGGACAACTTGGCAACTAAAGAGCAACAAAGTGGGGAGCTGCAGCTTGTGTCCTCAGGCCACGGCTTGTCCAAACGGTTGGGCAGGGAAGTACTGAGGGTGAGGATGCTGGCTAGGGAAGGCCTCCAGGCTGCTGCTGCTGCTAAGTCACTTCAGTCATGTCTGACTCTGTGCGATCCCATAGGTGGCAGCCCACCAGGCTCCCCCTTCCCTGGGATTCTCCAGGCAAGAACACTGAAGTGGGTTGCCGTTTCCTTAGTAGTCACTATTTGCTGGGCATTGTGCCAAGCACTTTCCCCATTTTATGGGCTCATTTTCCAGATGGAAGAAAGTGTGGCTCAAAGAAGATAGGTGATTCAGCACCTGAGAGGCTGGAGTGGGATTCACATGTAAGTCTGTCAACTGCCTGCAATGCAGGAGACCTGGGTTCAATTCCTGGGTCGGGAAGATCCCCTGGAGGAAGGCATGGTGACCCACTCTACATTGTTGCCTGAAGAATTCCATGGACAGAGGAGCCTGGTGAGTTGCAGTCCATGGGGGCTGCAAAGAGTTGGACGCGACTGAGTGACTTTGACTTTATGTTAGCCTAGCGAGACAGGGGTCACCAGGTAATGAGTGGTGACCAGAGGGGACGTGACAGAAGTGGACAAGCAAGGCCCTTCTGGTCAGAGAGCCCTGGGTTTGATCAACTCATCACCTGAGCCGCCTTTTCTTCATTTGAATAATGGGCATGGTAACACAGCAAGGAGGTACAGTTCCCACCTCAAGGCACCGTGGATAAATTTCAGAACTGAAGCAAAGAGCCTGACCCTGCAGGTCCTTTGCAAATAATGGCCATTCATCAGAGGCCATGCCCTTGGTGGGCAGAGGGGCCTTGGGTCTGTCTTTTCACTCCAGTGTCTCTCCCATTGGCATCCACTGGAGAAGAGATACAAGTCGTCATAGTACAATCTAAGCCGAGTGTAACTGCACAGGGCCATACTGTGCTCTGTCAGGGCTTCCCTAAGCTCAGGTCCACTCTTCTGGGATCCTGGCTGGCAACAAGGCAATGACATGTCTGAGCACAGGTCTGCGCTGCCTTTCCAAGCTAGAAATAGGGCAGGGTACCAGGTAGTTGATTTTCTTTCCCACCATCTCCAGTGTTAGGCTCTTGGGCTAGGTCCCTGACTGATAGATATTGCAAGGGATGCTGCCAGGGACAAAAACTGGTTTGAAGGAGGGTGGGAGAGAAATTCCTGATAAAGTGCTACACACTGTGGTGTCTCCTTTATGGCAGGACCTTCTCACACCCCTGGAGGCTACACTAGGCCTGATCCTGGAGCCAGGTCTATTTAAGACAAGCACCATACCTTGGACTCTAAGATTGTTTTTCCTTTGGCTTACTCCCCAAAACAGCCAATAACTGAGCAAAGATGATCTAAATATGGGTCCAGGTGGGTGGCTATGGCTCCTTACTGCCTCCCTTAGGGCTCAGAGGTGCCCCCTGAGTTGGGTGGTCTTGGCAGCCTGGGTGGAGTGGAGCCAGGTGGGAGGCCAGGTTCCCTGCCTCATATGCCCTTAATCACATCAGCACCTAGAACTGGCGCTGCACAAATGACACTGCTACTCAGGACATCACCTCCCCTACACTGCACATCTGAACTGCGGGATTTCGTTTTCCATGGGCAGCCTGGGCTGGAACTGGATGACTCACTATTCTCAATAATCACTGATATGGTCAGACTGACTGTCTGAATGCCTTGACCATGCTGCCTCCCCTGCAGCTCCCCATCACCTATGGTCAAACTGTACTTTTAAACTTGGTTGTCAACTTCCCACTACCTAGTCTCCTTCCACATTGAAGGCACGCTGTATTCCAGCCATACCAGATGCCCTCCCTGCTTGCTCCTGTTTTACCCACCAGTGCTACTCACTCATTTGAGGGTGCCTTGGCTGGTACAGGTATCTGAGCCAAGACCTGCACCTGAATGCTGGTCCTGGGTTTCTTTGCCAGCTGAGCGACCTTAGGCAAGTTACTGTAGTGCTTAGGTCTCACTGTCCTGGAGCAAGGCTGAACTATGTCTAGGAGCAGGGCACTGGCTCTGGAGGGGAGATCTAAGAGCTGCCTGGCCTCAGAGAGCCTCTCTGTAACTCCTTTTTGCCTCAGCATCCTCACCTGCAAAATGGAAATATGACTGCCTCCCTTGCAGGACTGTGGAAGTGACTGAAGGGGAACAGGAGGCACAGAGGATCTGATTGCTGTCTGCTTTAATTCTTACTATTCAATCACCTGCAAAGTCAAGCTTCAGCCTGTCTTCTTTGCAGCCTTAACCCCTTGCCCTTCTGAGGTCCTGACTGCCCTTCTCCCTGCTAAGCCCTCACTTCTCTTACTGGCTTTTTGCCTGCCCAGGTACATGTGGTCAAGCTTCTTCAGAAGACACTGGGGATGCTCCCTGAAAATGCACGTTTCGCCCTGACTGGGGCTTCCCTCCTTACTTGTTTACCCTGCAACCATGGACTGGTTGGACCTCAGCCAAACCTCAAATGCTCATCAACTCTGCCTTCCTCAGAGTATGAGGCCAGCAGTGTTCTTGACAGAGGGTTGGCAGTACCTGCAGATTGGTGTCTCAGCTCACCTGACTGGTGTAGTTGAAGCCGGGGAAGACGGAGACAGGGAAGGCCACTGCTATAACAACTCCTCTGCACCGAGGTGAACACAGGCTAGGTCTGAACAGGTGGGTGCGCCTGCCCACTCTCCAGCAAAGTGTACAGGGGGAGATAGGTAAGTTCAAACACTTCTAGATGAAATCTTTAGAAAAAGTGAGGAAGAGAGATCGGAACAGAGGACATTATTTCAAGAACCCAAGTTATCGAAGTAAAGTAACAAAGATACTTTTAATTCATCTACTGATAAAAATTACTCAGCAAGGATTAGTAACCGTTTCAGCTCCTAATCTGTTCATATCCTGGGCTGTCTTGAGCTTCTGGTTTAGCTAGTTATTTATTAACTTCATCCACAGTATTAGAAAAACAAGGCATTAAATCAGTTTAGTTGAAATGAATGGCTGGCAGCCAAACCCAGTCCTCTTATATTCCATATTTTTTCTTTAGTTCTTCTACTTTGTCAACGTAAGCTTTCATGGCATCTTCTTTAGAAGTCCCTGCAAGGCATCAACAAGATTATTTGTCAGAAAGGCAGTACTGTAGAAAGGCAGCAAACTTTAGAGCCCCAGGTTAATGCTGTGAGGCTGTTTCTCACCTGTGAAGGGGGTGGGGCTTCTACTACCTACACCTCACAGACCTGGCCAGGATGTGACTTTTGAAGTCCTTAAGGAGCCTGGCCCACAGGGAAGGCTCCATAAAGCACTGAGCTCATAATGTGTGTGTAGCTGCCTGAGGCCTGTCACTGGCTTGCTGGCCAGGTGAGTATCCCACTGTTGTGTCCCACTGACTTTCACGATTGGCTTTGATCTATCAAGTATTTCTCTGTTGGGCTCTTATCTCTCAGAGCTGTTAAGCTGCCAGGGAAGAAACAAAGCCAGATACCCTCTTCTCCCCAGAGAGCAGCTTTGGGAACTCTGAAGACAAGCAGCTGGCCCTTGGAGGGGAAGACAGAGGACACTGGAGATATCCCTCAGAGATAGTGATGCCTGGTGTCCTGGATTCTATGCTGAAGGAGAGATACTCAGTGGGAATTAGTGTATGTTCTGGAGCAAGGGCGAGTACATGGGGCCTCAGAATGGTATGGAAATACCCAATGGGAATGGACAGTCAGAGGGGCATTCCTGTTTTACTTACTTGCAGATCCTAGGAGTGTATTTATTGTATTCTGGCCCCTTTTGAACTCAAGGGTTTCTCATTTGCAGGAAGACAGAGGGCTTATTCAGAAACGAGCAAGCTAGGACACAAAAGCTGACAGGCACTTCAGTGCCAACTTCTGGGTCTTGCTGCCGCAGGTGGCATGTGATTAAGTCACAGCCGGGATACTTCTTGGCCTCTGTTCTTAGCATATAATAGCTCCATTCACCGAGGCTACGATGTGCCAGCAACCTGCCATGCATTAATTCATTTCTGTTTTTAGGTGCCTTTCTGGCTGGAAGGGAACTAGGGAGGGCTACTTGGGCCGGGGTGGGGGTGGGGGGGTCACTGCCTGGCCTTGTGAGGGAAAGGAAGGTGTGGACAGGAAGCCATCCCTATTCTGAATATTATAAAGCCCAAGGCAACTCATCACCTCCCCGTCTGTTGGTCAGTGGCCTGGTCCCCTGCCCCTCCACTCTCCAGATGATATTATGACTCAGAGATGGTGTTTTTGGAAATGGCACACATGGTATCATAAGCGGTCTAGTTTTTTTTTTTTTTCCATTCTGATCTAGGTCAAACTGGTTCCCAGCATGTGCCTCATCCATTCTGTTCTCTCTCCTCACCCCTTACACTTCTTAACAGTATTTCATTACTGGGGTTCCCAAATGAGGGAAGTGTATCAGAACAATTACCTTTCAGCTCATTCCAGGCATCCCACTTGGCCTTGCCTTTGAAGTCCAACATTCCAGGACGTTCTTAAACAAGGGAAGGAAAGACATTAGATCTGCTGCAAGTTCTAATGGGGAACTGTATCCATTTTCTTGCCATGATAGCCATATTTTATCTTCTTTTTCCAGGCTCTGCTGTGGAGTTAAATGGGTCTAGTATAGTGGGTTCTGCCTTCAGAAACCCACATGTACAGAAATTCAAACTTAAAATCTAGAGAAAATAGGAGGAAAACTGTTCTCATTACTAGAGAGCCCCTTTCTTATAAATTAACTCCAAAATTTCTTTTAAAAATGGTACTGTATTTTTTTTAAACAAGTACCACAATCCATTCACCTGGCTTAAAATTCAAACACCAAAAGGGATTACTATAAAGTTTCCTTCCACTCTCCCCACCCAAGGTCTCTCTCCCATGTTATTGTTATCAGTTTTGTAGGTGTCCTTTTCTGCGAACTGTCTGTTCATATCCTTGCCCCATTTTGCTACCAAATTGTTAGTCTATTTCTTATTGTTTTAAGGGAATTTTATTCCACCCCTCCCCACCGAGGGCAAGCTTCTTTTAAGGTATACCATGGTTTTATACCTGTAGACCTGTTATCAGTTGCACTTAGGGAACACACTTACCGCCTCCCTGCTGACCTAGTTCACTGCCATGCTAAGAAGAAAGCCCAGGGGAGCAATCGCAGTGCCCACAGCCAGGACCACAGAGTCTGAGAAACATAAAGTCTCCCCCGAAGTGCTTGCCGGGAAGCATTCCCAGGGACAGCTGAGGAAAACTGCGCCCCGGAATCATCATCAGAATCTGAGATTGGCACATCCCAATGGCCCTCTCATGATGATGGAAGGGTGGTACATTGGCACTGTCGAACTCAGGGGCCTCCTGCCACTGGTGGCAGCTGAGCACCTGAAGTGTGACTGGGGAGTTAACTGTTGACTTTATTTCGTGTTAACTATTCTCAGTTTAAATTTAGATAGCTGCATGTGGCTAGTGGCTGCTGTATTGGACCGAACAGTCCTAGAGGGAGCTGATCAGGAAGCTGTAAGAATCCCGAGCCAGTCTTCCTACACTACTGCGAAAGCAGGGCAGAGGACCATCTCTGTGACAATCACATTTGTCAGAAAAGTGTCTCAGTCACTCTGGTCACCCCTACTTCATTTCCCCTGCCTCCCTGGGAAGAGGCAGAATTTATAAACCCAGGGTAAAACTTACCTTCACCACAAGACCTTTCTTAACTAAGCCCTCCCTGTGATTTTTATTTTAAAATATTTTATGTATTTGGCTGTGCCGGGTCTTAGTTGTTGCATATAGGATCTTTAACTGTGGGATCTAGTTCCCTGACCAGGGATAGAACCTGGGCCCCCTGCAGTGGGAGTATGGAATCTTAGCCACTGGACCATCAGGGAAGTCCCACTCCCTGTGATGTTTGATTTGGCACTGCCCAGGATCCTTAGCAGCCAGCCCACCTGCTCTACCCTCTACCCTAACTGCAATGGAATTAGGGGCTATGCTCATCCTCCTAAACAGGAGCGAGGGATGACCTCCTCTATGCTTCTGTGGTCAACATCTCTGAGTTCCTGTGTACAATGCATCATGCTATTGCCATATACTCTGGAGTTTGAAGAACTTAGGGGCAGAATGAAAACTGTCCAAGGGAGAAAAGACATTATAGAATATGGTGGTCCAAACCAAGGCTTCAAATCTGTACCTAGATTTTTTGACAGGGAAGAAATGGTGGAATTGCTGTCAGCAAAAATGCTTCTGACCTGCCGCAGAAAGCCAGCTGCTACCCTGGCTGTAGGAGCTGACATCAGGCTTGGCCCAGCTGCCAAGCTCCCCAACTTTGATCCTGTTGGACTGGGGTGGAAACAGTGTGGTTCAACAAAATTACTACTGAGCTGAGAGCTTGGAACAAGGCTCTTCAAAGCTGGGATCTTTGTTCCTCCCAAATAGATGGAAAATGCTGGTGATAACAAGACAAGTCCGCAAACTGGGATTTGAATTCTGCTATCTGAGCTACCAAGAAATCAAGAACTGTGTAGGGTCTGTAAACCCCATTCAGGAACATGATCTTTGGGCAACCTCTCCCAGCTTAAACCCCAGGAACCGCCTTAAGAGTAGGGCTGTGGGTGGTTTTGAGAATGAAGTTCCCAGAGATGAACAGTTTCAGCACCAACCAAGGCTGCCAAGCCTACTTTGATGAATCTGGGCCCTCCCAACTCCACCTCAACATACCTGTATTTATGTCACCCACAGTTGCTTGTTTGTAGTGGCTGTAGATGAACAACATCTCCTCATCTGCTGGCTTGGTCTTAAGCTGCTTAACTTCCTCAGCAGCTTTGTCAAACTCAGCCTAAATATGAGGGAGAGAAGAGGCCTGACTAGAGTTTGGTAATGAGGATGGAGGGGTTGGAAAGGAAGCACTCTCTTGCCCTGCTGGTGAGGAAAAGCAGTCTTCCTCATCTCAACAGGGCAGCTAGAGAGATTCAGCAAAACCAGGAGGGTAAGCACATCCCTTCACTCACTTGGACAGCTATGTATGGGGCTGTCTCACTAAACCAGGTATTATGTGCTGGAAACAGAGGTGAAGGAGGCAGGCTGAAACTGGCTGCAGTGGACACACACTTCACAGAAAAAGCAGCACAGCCAACTGGCTGGCCAGACAGAGGTCTCAGGATAGCCCTGACTTGCGATAGGGCTGGAAATGGGTGACTGAAACAGCGGAGAAAACTGCATGAGCGCAGCGGTGTCAGCGGCCAGAGCCCGCTGGTTCCCTCCCTCTGAGGCCTGTCCCAGTGTCCGTACTGAAGACCCGGAAGGAGCCAAAGATCACCGCTCCTCCCCCCCCCCCCCCAACTGCTAGGTCCCGGAAAAGCGTCTACAGTCGAAGAGAAAGGCCTCTAGGTCACCCCTCCTCAGGCTGCGACCCTCCCCTGGCCTCGCGCTGGACACTCGGCCCCCTGACCTCCAAGCTCTCAACCGCGGCCTCCTGGCTTCTCCACTCTATATGGCACCCCTACTCCTGCCGTGTCCTTCCGGATGGGGCACTCTGTCCCCTTAGTCTTTCAATCTATAAAAACCATTACATCCCATCTGTCTATGTTGGACGCTAGCCTTCGACCTCAATTCCTGCTTCACTGCGAACGAAGTCTTCCTTATGGGCAACTTGCCAGCCGTTGCGGGCTCAGTAAGGTGTTAGGAGCCCCAAACCGGAAAGTTTCGCTTACAGGGTTCTGTTCAGTCTGGGCTGGGCAAGGGTCCAGAAATAACAGCAGAGCACAGAAGGGAAAGACCCTGCGGGGTTGTGTCTGCGGGATGACCCCGCACCAGCTTCCCGCCTCGTGGTACCTTCGCAGCCAAGGCTGGGCACGCATATTACCTGAGACATGCCGGCGGTGTTGCAAAGATTCCAGGAAGCCCGCGGAGGCGGCGAAGAGTAGGAAGCAGGAGCACAAGAGACTCAACTGGCAGCGCCTCTGGAAGCGCAGCCTTAGGCCTCTCCACCGGTGCTCGGACCAGGAGAGACAGCCAATCAGAAGCCAGATGTACGCTGGGGGCGTGCCCAACCAACCCACGCTGCCAACCTCGCTGTCTACACCGCTTGAACCAGGGAGGGTTTGCTTGCGCAAGCGCAGCGGGGAGGAGCCGAAGGGGACGCCAGGAGCAGGTGAGGATAGCGGAAGTACAGCGTTCTCGGTAGTGACTGCCAGTTGGTCAGAGCGGGAGTTGGGTTCCCGGCTCACCGTGGGGAATGAGCGAAGCAGAAGACAGGGGGTAGAAGCTGAAGAGCGGAGGTTTTAAAATTTGTTTCATTAAATCTTGTGTTCTGCGTGAAATGCCGGAAGTCGCGTCGCCAGACGCTCACGCTTGGGGAGGGCGAGGGCCCCGGTCCTTCTGTGGGGACTAGAAGAGACTTTCTGGGGGTGGTCCCTGGAGAACTGCGCGAGAGTGGGAAGCTGGATTGGTTCCCAGAGGGTCGAAGCCGAGGCTCTTCCTCTGAATTGTTGACATGTTCTGTGACTTGCCGTTGGCCGTGATTTGTAGTCCTGTTTCGTGTGCAGTAATCCGTCTGGTGCACTCAAGTCAGGGACAGTGTCTTAGTTGTCTTGACCTCCCTGGTGCCTCAGACGGTAAAGAATCTGCCCAGCAGTGTGGGAGATCCCCAGGAGGAGGGCACGGCAACACCTTCCAGTATTCTTACCTGGATAATCCCATGCACAGAGGAACCTGAAGGAGCTACAGACCGTGGTGTCGCAAAGAGCAGGACACAACCGAGCGAGTAACACTTTCACGTTAACAGACTTGGCCCGGACTAGGTGCTCAGCAGGCATCTGTTACGACTTTTCTTCGTTCATGAATGTGTACTAAAGTCTTGTCAGGTTGCTTGCACTGCTCCAGACCGTAGGGTGAAGGATTAAGGGAAGGTAACTTTTGAGAAAGCCCCTCAAGAGGAAGCATTCCAGGCAGAAAATGAGTGTAAATGTATGAGCAGGGAGTGAGGGGAAGATAGGAGATGAGGCTGGAAGGTTAAGGAGGTGGCAGGCTGGCTGGATGATGCAGAACCTTGAATTTTATTCTGAGTGAAATGGAAAGTTAGAGGCTTTTGAGCAGAGGATAAGAAGACTAGCGCAGTTTTGCAAAGTTGTTGCAGAGGCTGATAGTCTCCATGGGAGAAAGGTGAGTGGGGGAGTTTGAAGGTGATACCTAAGAGACCAAAGGGAGAATTTTCAGGCTGCAGCTACAGAGGAGCTAGGTGAAAGGAGGGAATTGATGGAAAATAAGTCTCCAGAAATCTTTTGATAAAGAGAGACCATTCCTCTCCAATTCCTAATTTGTAAGGAGGAGTGGACTGCTTCCAGATCCTTCCCACATTAATTTATAGCTGTAGGTGTTTAAAGAAAGGCCAGGTAGATGCTTTCAGATATAACTTACTAACTTAATGGAGATCAGGCTTTATAAAAAGGGGAAAAGTAGAGATGCAATAGCAGGGAGCACATCTCGAGTCTTCAGCCTATGTGTAATTTTGTTTGAGAAAGCAAAGCCAAATGAATTAACAAATTTTGGAGCTAACTTTGGGGAAAATTACTTTTGAATTGTAAGAGATGTGGGTTTCTTCCAAAATGACAATTCAGAACTGTCTTTTTGCCCTTAGTCCCATGTGAAACTTGGATTCACTTTTGCCTCCACCATTTAGTGCTTACAGCTTCCTTGATGAAATTCAGATTATTCCTTGTGTGGATCATATTTGCAGTCAAATATATTTTCTAGTAGGTAGGTTTTGTGCTTCCCTGGTGGCTCAATGTCAATGATTCTGCCTGCAGTGCAGGAGCCTCAGGAGACGTGAGTAAACACAAAGTTATTGTGTTTATGTTGTGTTTGGCACATTTGAAAAGATTAGGTACCTCTGAAAATGAAATTTTCTTTTTATTCCTCCAAGTTTGGGTAGTGTGATTGAACTTTGACTGAAGTTCAGCATTGCAGAAAGCAAAGCTAGTGTTTTAAATTAACTTGGTAATCTCCAGCTTAAGTGGGGTTGATATTTTGGTTGCTTCTTTGGAATATATGCCACTCTTCTTGAAAAAACCGACCTTCCACATGGTGGTTTTGTGCCCAGGTTGCTTAAAGTGATGGAAGTATGGAACTGATCTCAGGGAGCCTGAGTCTGCAGTGGCTTGAGGTGGGGCTTCAGTTCCTTAACCAGAGATTGAGGCCAGGTCGCTGTGGTGAGAGCCCCAAATCCTAGCCACTAGGCCAGTGGTCAGTGACAAGGGCCCTGGCCCTTCAGCTTTGCAGAAAAGAATTTCCACGAAGTCAGAAAGTGGTGAAGCAAGTGGAATATTTATTGAGAGGAAAAAGAATACATTATATGTGGATAGAGACACGGGAGGACTGAGAGAGAGTCCCTGAGTTGTGCCTTCGTGGTAATTTGAATTACTTTTATGGGACATTTCTTCCAAGTTTCTGTTGGCCAGTCATTTTGAATTGCCTGGTTCAGAGTCCATATTTGATACATCTCAGGATCCTCCCACATGTGTGTATGTATCTCTTAGCCAAGATAGATTCTACCGAAAAGGCCTAAGGGTAGAACATCTCTTATCATCACTCCCCTTTTGACCTCCACAGAACCCTTTTGCACATATGTAGCTGGGGAGTCTCCTGACTTCAAGAATGGGAAATATGTGGTCTGGGCAGGGAACAGCCTCCTCAATTGTCCTGCTGTTCTCCACGTGGAGTTCTGGTCCACAGAGAATGAATCTTCAGTTGCTTTACCCTGGGGTGGTGGGTGGGAGGGGAGCTGTGGCATCTGCCTCCTGCCTCAGAACTAGTAGTGATTGCAGATCCCAGGGAACTGGGTGCTATGTGATCTTGAGGAGAAGGAAGAATGTTTTTCCTTGTTAGGGGATCCAGCCTAGGCCAAGTTTCAAAATGGCTGAAGGCATGCTTACTTTGTGCTTCCTTCCCTCACTTTTCAGTGACCTCCATCTATGCAAATGCTGCTTTATGCCCTGGAGATCAGTCCTGGGTGTTCTTTGGAAGGACTGATGCTAAAGCTGAAACTCCAATACTTTGGCCACCTCATGCGAAGAGTTGACTCATTGGAAAAGACTCTGATGCTGGGAGGGATTGGGGGCAGGAGGAGAAGGGGACGACAGAGGATGAGATGGCTGGATGGCATCACCGACTCGATGCACATGAGTTTGGGTGAACTCTGGGAGTTGGTGATGGACAGGGAGGCCTGGTGTGCTGCAATTCATGGGGTCGCAAAGAGTCGGACATGACTGAGTGACTGAACTGAACTGAGCTATCTCTGCTCTAGGGAATTGGAATGTCATTCAGCTTTTAACATAAAGAGAGGGTAACAAGTCAGCAGCTGGTATTTAATTTTTTAAAAGTAAATTTTAGCGTATATTTGGGGTCAATAGATGATATGAATTTAAAAAAGTAATTTATTTGTTTTTGGCTATGCTGAGTCTTTGTTGTCAGGCAGGCTTTTCTCTAGAGTTGGCTAGCAGGTGCTGCTCTCTGGTTGTGGTGTAAGAGCTTCTCGTTGCAGTGGCTTCCCTTGTTGTGCAGTGCACGCTCCAGGGCATGTGCAGGCTTCAGTGGTTTTGGTACATGGCTCAGTAGTTTCAGCTCCCGGGCTCTAGAGCATGGGCTCAGTAGTTGTGGTGCACGGGCTTAGTTGCTCTGTGGCATCTTCCTGCACCAGGGAACCATGTCTCCTGCACTGATTGGTGGATTCTTTACCACTGACCCACCAGAATTTTTTGATTCTACGTTTTGACACTACTGGAAGGGTCTTCATATCCCAAGAAAGGGCAAGGTTGTTAGCTCTGTTCGTATTCTTGTTAACAACTATCACGGTTGGTAATTACTTTTTGTAATTATTTTATTTACAATCATTTTATTTTAATTTACTCCTCTACTGTCTGAGCCCCTGCCCTACCTAAGTCCGGGAGGATAGGGATCACTGAGTATCAGTTAGTGTTCTGTCTCCAAGCACCTGGCACTTAAATGGTGGGTGAAGGAACAGAGTATTTTTCTCTCTATGAAACATTTTCCTTCTAATTAGCCATGAACTTAGAAACCAGCCAAGTTTATTAGAACTAAATGTGAGACTATGAGCTAGATTAAAGTAGATGAACTCTGGTGCAAGGGCTGTGTCATCTCTATGTTCTGCCTGCAGTCTTGGAAATAGAACACTTGAAATATTAAGGGAAGGTGAGAACCTGATGAGCTGACTTGTCAGCCTAATTGACCCTCCGAGTTAGTGGAGGGGCCATTATCATTACTGCAGTTTCCCCCCACATCCTTGTCTTGCCAGTTTTGGCTTCTCACAGGCTTCACTTGCCGGGTGTCAGTGTAAAGCCAGCCAGGCAAGTTATATTAACAGGTAAAAGCAGTTCTTGCCCAGTGGGTGTGAATAGTAGTTTAATATTATGTTTCTTGGTATAAACTAAATCTCTAAGAGTAACCTAGTCATTAAAACGTGAAAATTATTACCAGAAGTTTTATGGTAAAGCTTTACTAGAAGGCAAGGGTTAGTGTATTCACAAATAATGACTTATATTCATTTTGTATTTATTTTCTGGTTTCTTGGCATAAGAGACTGGGGTTAATCATTTTTGTGACATTTTAAAATTGTAATTTCTAGTTTCGGGAGTCAGGGTGCGCTGGTTTACCGTTCTCTGGCCAGGTAGTCCATGGCTTGGGGGTTTATTAGCTCATGTTGTCCTGGAGAAACAACCTGAGTTTGTTCATTAATGATGATACCTATAATAGCAGTTTTAGAAAGATGTTATCAGTAACAGCGATTATAGTCATCTGACTCTGGTTGCTTAGTGCTCAGCACCCAATTGAGGTCAGAGGGGATAAAAAAGGGAATAAAATTTTGAACAGAGAGATTAACCATAAACTTGGTAAGGGAACTTGATTTTAGGGGGACTGGGGTTCAGAGGCACTTGGGAACTGCTGCTGGGATAGGAGTGGGGAGAGCTGGATAGAGTTGTGGCCTTTATTTTGTGAAGGTGGGGGGAACTGACAGCTGAGGTGAAAATGTACCATAGCTTTTCTTCTCCCGCCCACCCCCCACCCTCCTGCCTTTTCTCCCTTTTTGTCTCTTTTTCTTTTCTGATGAAAAAGCTGGTAAGAGGAGGCCTGGTTACCAGAGATCTTAACCAGCCCTTCCCCTTTGCCTTTCTTTTCTTCCTTTGGGTGTCTATATTTGGAGAAATTGGGTGAGAGAAGAATGGGCATGTGTGTAAGACACATGAGTGTATGAACCTCACCTTTCCCCTGTCCTGTTTTTGCCCAGCCAACATGGGGTGGGGGAGTGGTTTGGGCTTAGTTGAGACATGAAGACCAGGGCTTGGGTAGAGGTGGGGTGTATTCCTGGCAGGAAGTGACCTTCACTGGCTGGGAGTTAAGAAGTAAGGAAAGTTACTTATAAGTTGGTCATGCACTGGTGAGCTGCTACCTGTGTTCTGTTTAGAAATACTTAAGAATGTGGGCAGGCATAATGAAGTGCTTTACAAAGATAAGTTCAGTACTGTAGTTCCTGTTCAACTTCACTAGAAGAAGTATAAACTCTCTTCTAAATCTACTTTGTCTTCCTCACTTTGCCTGTTTCCCTAGCTCCTAGTTGCATGTGACAAGCTCTTGGTAAATGCTTTGAAACTAGGTTGTTAGAGATGAATATTCTAGTGTGCTTTCCTATTGCCTGTCAGCAACAACAAAAAAATAGAAATATTAAAATTTGATGACAAATGATTTGGCTGATAATCCCTTTGGAGATAATGCTGCTGCTGCTAAGTCGCTTCAGTTGTGTCTGACTCTGTGCGACCCCATAGACGGCAGCCCACCAGGCTCCCCTGTCCTTGGGATTCTCTAGACAAGAACACTGGAGTGGGTTGCCATTTCCTTCTCCAGTGCATGCAAGTGAAAAGTGAAAGTGAAGTCACTCAGTTGTGTCCAACTCAGCCAGATAATGCAGTTTTATTTATTTGCTTATTTTTGATTTTTTTGGGGGGATGTGGACCATTTTTAAAATCTGTGTTGCTTTTGTTACAGTATTGCTTCTGTTTTATGTTTCTCATTTTTTTGGCCACCAGGCATGTGGAACCTTAGCTTCTCAACCAGAGTTTAAACCTGTGCCCCCTGCAGTGGAAGTGTGGAGTTTCTTAACCACTAGGCAGTCAGGGACGTCCCTCTGTGCTGTTATCCCTTGTACTCTTTGTCCTGATGGTAACAGCTTGCACAGCTATTGTACCTACCACAAGTAGTACATTGACAATAATAGGTTGAAGATACAGAACATTTTCATCATCGTCCTTTTATTGCCCTGTGATAGCCACAACCACTTCCTTCCTGTCCTTACTCTTCCTCTGTTCCTGGCAACCAGGAATTTATTCTATTTCTATAATTCTGTCATTTCAAGAATGTTATGTAAGTGAGATCATGTAGTTTGTAACCTTTTGGGATTGGCTTCTTTACTTAACCTAATTCTCTAGTGATTTATCCAGATTGTTGTATGTACCAGTAATTAATTCTTATTGCTGAGTATATTCCATCATATGAATGAACCAGTTTGTTTAACCATTCACCTGTTGAAGGACATCTGCACTGTTTCCACATTTTAATTGTTACCAATAAAGCTGCTGCTAGTCACTCATGTACAGATTTTTCTGTGAATGTTTTCATTTTTCTGGAATGAAAGCCCAGGAGTGCAGCTCTGGGCCATATGGCCATTCCATGTTTGGTTTTGTAAGAAATTGCCATTGTATCTGTACCATTTCACATTCCTACCAGTAATAAAGGAGAGATCCAGTTTCTCCACATCCTTACCAGAATTTGGTGTTATCACTATTTTTTATTTTAGGCATTCTTACAAGTGTGTTATGGTATCTCATTGTGGTTTTAGGTTTGCATTCCCTAATTATTAATGATGTTGAGCATCTTTTCATGTGTTTATTTGTGCCTCATGTATAATCTCTTTTCTGAATTTTCTGTGTCTTTTACTTGTGTTTAAATTGGATTTTTTTTAATGTTGAGTTTTGGGAGTTCTTAATATATTCCAGATACTATTCCTTTGTTGGATATGTGGTTTACAAATATTTTCTTCCAGTTTTTAGTTTTTTTTTTTTTTCATCTTCTTAACAGAGTCTTTCACAAAGCATAAAATTTTAATTCTGGTGAAATCCAGTTTTTCCAATTTTTTCTTTTATGGATTACACTTTTGGTGTCATGTCTAATAAATTTTGACCTAGCCCTAGATTCTGAGAATTTTCTTTTTTTTTTTTTTTTGGTAAAAGTTTTATAGTTTTGCATTTTAAAATTCACATAATTTATTTTGAGTTAATTTTTGTATAAAGTATAAGATTTAGATTGAGGTTCTCCTCCCCTCCCCTACCTTGGATGTCTTATTGTTCCAGCACCATTTGTTGAAAAGATATCTTTCCTTTAATGAATTGCTTTTTGCACCTTTATCTGTAACCTCTTGGGCATGTTTATGTGGTCTTTTCTGGGTCCTGTCTTCTGTTGATCTGTGCATCTGTTCCTCCACCAATACTGCACAGTTCTGATTATTGTAGCTGTATAATAAGTCTTGAAATTGGGTAAACTAATTCTTTCTACTTTATTCTCCTTTTTCAGAATTGTTTAGTTATTTTAGTTCCTTTCTCATTCCATATAAATTTTAGAATAAACTTGTCTATGTCTAGAACTTCCAGAACTATGTTCTAGAACCATAACTATATTGAATAAGAGTGATGAGAGTGAATATATACTTGCCTTGGATTTGTAGAGAATATTGGTCTGTGGCTTTCGTTTTTATAATGTTTTTGGTTGGTTATCCTGTAACTATTAAATTCATAAAATGAATTAGGAAATGTTCCCTCCTCTTCTGTTTTCTAGAAGAGAATGTATAGAATTCTTCAGTGAAACCTTCTGGGCCTAGAGATTTCTCTTTTGGGAGTATCAAAATTACGGATTTTCCTTAATAGTTTCCTTAAAAGTTCCATTCGGATTATCTATTTCTTATTGGATTAATGATGTAGTTGGTGTTTTTCAAGAAATTGGCCCCTTGAATCTAAGTTGTTGAAATGTGTTTATGTAGATTTGTTCATAGTATTCCCTTATGAAATGTACAGAGTCTTAGCGAATATTTGTTTCATTTCTGATACTGATCATTTAGATCTTCTCTCTTTTTTGGCCAGTCTTGCAAAAGATTTATCAATTTTTTTGATCTTTCTGAAGAACTAGCCCTTTTTTCATTGATTTTCTCTTGTCTTTCTGTTTTCAACTTTATTGATTTCTGTTCTCTATTATTTCTTTCCTCCTGCCTATTTTGGGTTGTTTTGCTTTTATTTTTCTAGGTGCCTGAGATGAAAGCTTCCTGACTCTTCACCAGGCCCCTGTGACACTAGCTGCTTTGTTTTATTAACGTTTGTGAAGTGGAGCACAGGTTGCTGGATGGCAAGCTGTGGTCAGCGGAGGACCACAGAGAAATTGAAATAGAGATATTTATTATTCACCCGTCCTGAAGGAAGTACATGGCACTACTCGAGGACCCACGTGGGGAGGAGGTCAAGACTGAGTACAGGGAGAGAGTGAGCTGTGGGACCTGGAACACATGGTCTATGGGTGGAACCCCTGGGGTTCCCAGGTTAACACTGGATTGATCACTGCAAACCAAATGTGCAGGGTTCTAGTAAGCTCTGTGGGGGTTTTATCTAAGGAGTGTCAAAGGGCAGGCCCCGGAGGCAGGGGAAACTGGTGATCACAAGGGCTGTTGGGGAAGTCTTATCAGGAGCTTGTTTTTCTCTGTGATTCAGGGCTTTTATCTAGGGCACATACTTCCATGAGGGGGCAAGTTTCAGTTTAAGGTCCTTGTGGGGCTACACAGCCAAACAAAATGTTTGCTGGGGCAGCAGTATCACGTAGTAGCTTCGGTAAACTCTCCACAGAGCCCCCATGGGGAAGGGGAGGGCCTTTTATTTCTGTGGAGGTGGGAGAGTCCGAGCTCTTTAGTGACTCCAGGATGCCGGGGAATCAAGCCGGTGATTGCCCAGCTCCCTACTCAGCCTTCTCTAACGTGACCCTGGCGGGGGGTTGGGGCTCCACATAAAGGCCTGGGGAGGGCAGAAGTCTAGGCTCCGGCTCTACCTTTGCTAGTGGGGGTGGGGCAGCAGTTTCTTATGTGATTTCTGGCTGGATTAGAGGGCCCCTTTGTCTAAAAGTTTTCTTTCTTGGCTAGGCTGCCCCTTTCCTAGTCCTTCGGCTAGATAGAGAAGACTTGTTCAAGCTTTTTTTTTTTTCTTTTCCTGCACCTGTTTGTGATTCTGGGTTGCTGACTTCTTCAGCTCTGTGTCTGAGATATATGAAAAACTAGGGACCTCTCCACCATGTTGTTCCTTAGGTCTGTAGATCCCTAGCTAATCTGTTGCCCTCCCTCCACCTTTCTGATCTTCTTACATTTGTTTTATAGATAATGTCCAGGATTTTTAGTTGTATTTTATCAGGACATATAGGGAAAGATACGTCTACTCCATCTTCCTAGACACAGAAATGAAGAATAGTACCACTTAAAATTCATCATTAATTTCTCCATGAATTAGACTAGATTCTGAATTCATAACCTAAGTTGTGGCTTTTAAAGTTGAATAAAAACTCAGTGTTCTCCATTCTTTTCAGAAGAGCATTAGTTCTCTTTTGGCTGTTTGAAAGTTGTTTCACGTGGTTGAAGCTTGAAGTGAAGTGAAGTGAAGTTGCTCAGTCGTGTCCGACTCTTATGTGACCCCATGGATGGAGTAGTCTGCACCAGGCTACTCCATCCATGGGATTTTCTAGGCAAGAGTACTGGAGTGGGTTGCCATTTCCTTCTCGAGGGAATCTTCCTGACCCAGGGATTGAACCCAGGTCTCCCACATTGTAGACAGATGCTTTACCATCTGAGCCACCGGGTTGAAGCTTACAACCTCCCAAATTCAATAGCAGGATTATTATTATTATTTTTTTTTTAGCAGGATTATTTTCTTCTTAAGAAGCCAAGTGGTAGGGGAATATAGCCAATGTTTTGTAATAAGTGGAGTATAACCTTTAAAAAATGTTGTTCTCTTGTAACTTACATAGTATTCTATAGCAATGGCACCCCATTCCAGTACTTTTGCCTGGAAAATCCCATGGACGGAGGAGCCTGGTAGACTGCAGTCCATGGGGTCACTAAGAGTTGGATATGACTGAGCGACTTCACTTTCACTTTTCCCTTTCATGCATTGGAGAAGGAAATGACAACCCACTCCAGTGTTCTTGCCTGGAGAATCCCAGGGATGGGGGAGCCTGGTGGGCTGCCGTCTCTGGGGTTGCACAGAGTCGGCCACGACTGAAGCAACTTACCAGCAGTAGTAGTAGCAGCAGCAGCAACTTCTTAAATTAAAGAAAAAAGAAGCCAAGTGGTCAAATACAAGCCAAGTGGTTTGCCATTAAAAGTGAGTTTGTGCTGTGCTATGCTAAGTGGCTTTAGTCATGTCCAACTCCGTGCAACCCTATGGACTGTAGCCCACCAGGCCCCTCTGTCCATGGGATTCTCCAGGCAAGAATACTGGAGTGGGTTGCCATTTCCTCCTCCAGGGGATCTTCCTGACCCAGGGATCAAACCTGTGTCTCCCACATTGTAGGTGAGTTCTTTACCACTAGCACCACCTGGGAAGCCCAGAAAGTGAGTTTCAGTAAGGCCAAATCCAACTTTAGCTAGTGCCTAATATAATGTATGTTTTAAAATATTAATTTAAAAACAATTTATTTTAAAAAGCATCCTTCCTGGGATGGGTGATACAAAAAGTAAGTTTTGAATTTATCTTAAGAGTATTTTCGGGCTTCCCAGGTGGCCCTAGTGGTAAAGAACTCACCTGTCAATGCAGGTAGAAGTAGGAGACGTGGGTTTGATCCCTGGGCCAGAAGGATCCCCTAAAGGAGGGCATGGCAACCCACTCCAGTATTCTTGCCTGGAGAATCCCTGCCAAGGGATTCCAGAGGAATCCCAGGCTCTAGAGGAGCCTGGAGTCCAAAGGGTCCCTTAGTCCATAGAGTCACACAGAGTCGGACACAACTACAGTGACTTAGCACATGACAGTATTTTCTGATTATGTGTAACAGTACCAGAAATGTTGCTGCAGTGACACTGATTGTTCTTTAGTAGAGCCTGCCAAATACATTATTTGTGTATAGGTAGGTCTTGATGGAAGTCAAGGCACGTGTTCTAGTCTTATCTCTGCTACTGAATTAGCTGTGTTATTCTAGATCCACATATCCTTTGTTTTCTCATCGGCAAAATAGGGGCAGTTGCACCTGCTTTGCTGATAGGTAATTGAGGATTATTAGTGACATTGTACAGGAGACAGGGACCAAGACCATCCCCAAGAAAAAGAAATGCAAAAAAGCAAAATGACTGTCTGAGGAGGCCTTACAAATAGCTGTGAAAAGAAGAGAAGTGAAAGGCAAAGAAGAAAAGGAAAGATATACTCATTTGATTGCAGAGTTCCAAAGAATAGCAAGGAGAGATAAGAAAGCCTTCCTCAGTGATCAATGCAAAGAAATAGAGGAAAACAATAGAATGGGAAAGACTAGAGATGTCTTCAAGAAAATTAGAGATACGAAGGGAACATTTCATGCAAAGATGGGCTCAATAAAGGACAGAAATTGTATGACTATGCCAAAGGCTTTGACCGTGTGGATCACAATAAACTGTGGAAAATTCTGAGAGAGATGGGAATACCAGACCACCTGACCTGCCTCTTGAGAATTCTGTATGTAGGTCAGGAAGCAACAGTTAGAACTGGACATGGAACAACAGACTGGTTCCAAATAGGAAAAGGAGTACGTCAAGGCTGTATATTGTCACCCTGCTTATTTAACTTCTATGCCGAGTACATCATGAGAAACGCTGGACTGGAAGAAACACAAGCTGGAATCAAGATTGCCGGGAGAAATATCGATAACCTCAGATATGCAGATGACACCACCCTTATGGCAGAAAGTTAACAGGAGCTAAAGAGTCTCTTAATGAAAGTGAAAGAGGAGAGTGAAAAAGTTGGCTTAAAGCTCAACATTCAGAAAATGAAGATCATGGCATCTGGTCCCATCACTTCATGGGAAGTAGATGGGGAAACAGTGGAAACAGTGTCAGACTTTATTTTTGGGGGGCTCCGAAATCACTGCAGATGGTGACTGCAGCCATGAAATTAAAAGACACTCCTTGGAAGAAAAGTTATGACCAACCTAGACAGCATATTCAAAAGCAGAGACATTACTTTGCCGACTAAGGTCCATCTAGTCAAGGCTATGGTTTTCCCAGTGGTCATGTATGGATGTGAGAGTTGGACTGTGAAGAAGGCTGAGCGCCAAAGAATTGATGCTTTTGAACTGTGGTGTTGGAGAAGACTCTTGGGAGTCCCTTGGACTGCAAGGAGATCCAACCAGTCCATTCTGAAGGAGATGAACCGTGGGATTTCTTTGGAAGGAATGATGCTAAAGCTGAAACTCCAGTACTTTGGCCACCTCATGGGAAGAGTTGACTCATTGGAAAAGACTGTGATGCTGGGAGGGATTGGGGGCAGGAGGAGAAGGGGACGACCGAGGATGAAATGGCTGGATGGCATCACTGACTCGAGGGACCTGAGTTTGGGTGAATTCTGGGAGTTGGTGATGGACAGGGAGGCCTGGCGTGCTGTGATTCATGGGGTCGCAAAGAGTTGGACATGACTGAGCGACTGAACTGAACTGAACTGAACTGAACAGAAGCAGAAGATATTAAGAAGAGGTGGCAGGAATACACAGAAGAATTGTACAAAAAAGATCTTCATGACCCAGATAATCACGAAGGTGTGATCACTTACACTTACCTAGAGCCAGACTTCCTAGAATGTGAAGTCAGGTGGGCCTTAGGAAGCATCACTAGGAACAAAGCTAGTGGAGGTGATGGAATTTCAGCTGAGCTATTTCAAATCCTAAAAGATGATGCTGTGAAAGTGCTGCGCTCAATATGCCAGCAAATTGGAAAACTCAGCAGTGGTTACAGGACTGGAAAAGGTCAGTTTTCATTCCAACCCCAAAGAAAGGCAATGCCAAAGAATGCTCAAACTACCATACAATTGCACTCATCTCACACGCTAGTAAAGTAATACTCAAAATTCTCCAAGCCAGGCTTCAGCAGTATGTGAACCATAAACTTCCAGATGTTCAAGCTGGTTTTAGAAAAGGCAGAGGAACTGGAGGTCAAATTGCCAACATCTGCTGGATCATTGAAAAAGCAAGAGAGCTCCAGAAAAACATCTGTTTCTGGTTTATTGACTATGCCAAAGCCTTTGCCTGTGTGGATCATAAACTGTGGAAAATTCTGAAAGAGATGGGAATACCAGACCACGTGACCTGCCTCTTGAGAAACCTGTATGCAGATCAGGAAGCAACAGTTAGAACTGGACATGGAACAACAGACTGGTTCCAAATAGGAAAAGGAATACGTCAAGGCTGTATATTGTTACCCTGCTTATTTAACTTATATGCAGAGTACATCGTGAGAAATGCTGGGCTGGAGGAAGCACAAGCTGGAATCAAGATTGCCGGGAGAAATATCAATAACCTCAGATATGCAGATGACACCCCCTTATGGCAGAAAGTGAAGAAGAACTAAAGAGTCTCTTAATGAAAATGAAAGAGGAGAGTGAAAAAGTTGGCTTAAAGCTCAACATACAGAAAACAAAGATCATGGCATCCATTCCCATCACTTCATGGCAAATAGATGGAGAAACAGTGGCTGACTTTATTTTTTTGGGCTCCGAAATCACTGCAGATGGTGACTGCAGCCATGAAATTAAAAGACGCTTACTCCTTGGAAGGAAAGTTATGACCAACCTAGACAGCATATTCAAAAGCAGAGACATTACTTTGTCAACAAAGGTCTGTCTAGTCAAGGCTGTGGTTTTTCCAGTAGTTGTATGGATGTGAGAGTTAGACTATAAAGAAAGCTGAGTGCTGAAGAATTGATGCTTTTGAACTGTAGTGTTGGAGAAGACTCTTGAGAGTCCCTTGGACTGCAAGGAGATCCAACCAGTCCATCCTAAAGATCAGTCCTGAGTGTTCATTGGAAGGACTGATGTTGAAGCTGAAACTCCAATACTTGGCCACCTGATTCAAATAGTTGACTCGTTTGAAAAGACCCTGATGCTGGGAAAGATTGAGGGCAGGAGTGGAAGGGGACGACAGAGGATGAGATGGTTGGATGGCATCACCAACACAATGGACATGGGTTTGGGTCGTCTCCGGGAGTTGGTGATGGACAGGGGAGCCTGGCGTGCTGCAGTTCATGGGGTCGTAAAGAGTCGGGCATGACTGAACAACTGAACTGAACCGAATGATATTTCTAAAGCATTTAGCACATTCTGAGTAGCTATTATTATCATCCTTAATGCACTTTGTTAAAGCAAAAACCTTGAAGCATATTCATAGCAAAATTAGAGATAACTTGCCCCAGTCCTTGTTATAAGTGATCATAGAGTTGAGATTGAGGAATCTGTGACTTTTCTTCATTAACTGCATTGTAATTTTTCAGGAACTGTTTGCAGTGCCATTTAATATGGATTGGTGTAATAATAGAGATTTTTTTTGGGGGGCAGCTGGTTGAATTGGGTTCCTAGACTCAATTCCTGTGTACATATATGGAGGCTTCCCCACTGATGCTAGGAGGGTATTCAAAAATTCAACTCAGTTCTGACACTACCTGTCCAGATAGAATCAGATTCCATACACAAAGGGCTCAGTTGCACAAGTCTGCCCTCCACTTCAGAGGCCAGTCACACAAGTTGTTATCTGTGCTTTTGACCAGCTACAGACTGGAGGTTCTGTTTACCCCTCCAATTCAGGGTGCCAGCTGCAACTCTAGGTTGCAGCCCATACTTCTGATCAATTGGCTATAAGTCAGAGGTTCCCACAACTCCCTCTTGGCGTTCAATTAGCTTGTTAGAAGAGCTCACAGAACTCAGGAAAGCCTGTTTACTCACTAGATTACCAGTTTATTATAAAAGGATGTTAAAGGATATACCTCAACAGCCAGAGAAGATGCATGGGTTGAGGTCCTACAAAGGGACTTCCGTCGTCATGGCTGATGAAGCTGGGCATGGGGGCATGTGGAAGTGTTCTGATTCCCTGACGTGGAAGATCTCTGAAAAAGGTCCAAAAAACTGTTCTTTGGAGTTGTTTATGGAGGCTTCATTACATAGTTATGATTGACTAAATCATTGGCCAGTGGTGATCGATTCAACTTCCAGCACAGGGTGGGACTGAAAGTTAGTTTTCCTAACCACCAGCCCCCACCTTTGTGTGGACCCCAAAAATCATCTTCCCTGGAGTGGTTTTCAGAAACTGAGGATGAGAGACCAAATTCCATTCCATTGTTCAGGAGATTCTAAGAGATTTGGAAACCATGAGCAGGAACGATGAGGACCAAATATACATATACTTCCCATAAATCATGACATTTCTGTGTAGTGAGGCTTCACTGTGACTGTAGCTCATATGTATTTTGTACTGTACCATGCAGCATGGAGGATCTTAGTTCCCTGGACCAGGGATCCAAATCATCCCCCCTGCAGTGCAAGTGCTGATTCATAACTCCTGGACCACCAGGGAACACCTGTTGTTCATATTTTAATAATTAGGTTACTTTCAAAAGTGAAAGTTTTAGTTTAAGCAGACAAATGTTAAAACTGTCATTCGTGCCCCTTTATCCACTGCCTCCCTCTGTAAGAACAGCTTTCACTTCTATATATGTCTTTGCAATTTGACATTTGTGTTAGTCTCCTAGGGTTGCTATAGCGAAGTATCATAAGCTGGGAGACTTCAAACAACAGATATTTGTTGTCCCTTAGTTCTGGGGGCCAGAAGTCCAAAATCAATGAGCAAGCCTGATTCCTTGTGAGGGTCGTGAGAGAGAATCTGTTCCTTGTCTCCCTTATCTTCTGGTAGCCCCAAGCATTCCTTGGCCCGTAGAGGCATCACTTCAGCCCCCCATCTTCACATGGTGGTCTTCTTGTGTGCTTGTCTTTACAAGGCCCTCTGCTTTCATAAGGATGCTAGTTGTATTGGATATGGGGCCCAGCCTACCCCAGTATGACCTCACCTTAATGAGTTGCATGTTCAGCAACTGCATTTACAAATAAGGTCACATTCTGAGGAAGGGGTAGGTATTAGGATGTCAACTTATCTTTTTAGGGAGAACACAGTAACACCCACAACAACATTCACCTAAAAATCAGAAATAAATGAATTGGTATTAAAAACAAGTGCTTTTCTTCAAGCATTATTGTTTTATAGTAGGGGAAAACAGAGCAAAGGAATAGTTAGTGGAGCTGAGTCAGTCAGAAAAGGTCCTCCTGATGTGGTACCAATTACACTAATAGGGAGGATCCAGTTTTAGAAAAAGCAAGAATGTTTCAAGCTAGAGAACAACCTGTTGTCTAGTTTCTGGAATGATCCAGAAAGCTGGATGTATTGGAAGAACCAAAGGATGACCGGTGTAATTGTTGAGCAGTGGCATAGGGGGAGATGGTGTCTAGGGCCAAACCATGCAGGGACTAGCTGGCCATAATGATGAGTTCACTTCTTTCCTTTAGGGGCTCTGGGGAGCCTGTGAAGAATTTTAAGCAGGGGAGACATATACAGATTTACATATTATGGAGATCACTCCTGCTGCTATATGTTACATGGATTGAGAGAACTGGACTGGTATTGGGACCAAGACCAGTTTCTATTATTTCAGTAGAGACAGTGAGAGTGGAGGCTTAGACTGGTGTAGTGGAGGTGGAGAGAAATGGGGAAATTCAAGATACGTTTTGGGGAAAGAGCTGAGAAGATTTGCTGGGTTAGCTAAAGAGTAGGGAAGGAGGAATGCTCTGTTGATGGCTTGAGTAACTCAAGTGTAATGGACTGAGATGGGGAAATTAGGATTAGGGGTTGGGGTCCGATTTAACTGCCAGGTTCAGTTTGGGATATGTTAAATGCCTGGGGTGATAACTAACTAGAGAACTTAAGTAGCATCTGATGTCTGAGTTTTGAACTTAGGTCTGGAAATGTATTTGAGAGAGTGGTCAGAGGAGCAGTAACATTTCAAGGTCTCGGAGAGGAGAGGAGCCTGGAGAAGATCTAGGAAAGGAGCCATGCAGTAATAGACAGCTGGAGAGAGGCAGAGAAGGATGAGCAGGTTCTTCAGCTCTGTTGAGTGCTTCTAAGAAGTTGAGTGTGATCAAAGGGATATGAAGAAAAGGAGAGAAATGTATTCAGTGGATCCACCTCTGCTATTTTAACTGAGGGGTGAGTGCAAAGTCTTTCAGTTTTATTCAGTTCAGCCGCTCAGTCATGTCAGACTCTGCGACCCCATGGACTGCAGCATGCCAGGCTTCCCTGTCCATCACCAACTTCTGGAGCTTGCTCAAACTCATGTCTGTCAAGTCGGTGATGCCATCCAACCATCTCATCCTCTGTTGCCCCCTTCTCTTCCTGCCTGCAGTCTTTCTGAGCATCAGGGTTTTTTCCAATGAGTCAGTCCTTCACATCAGATGGCCAAAGTATTGGAGCTTCAGCATCAGTCTTTCCAGTGATATTCAGGACTGATTTCCTTTCTCTCAAGAGTCTTCTCCCACACCGCAGTTCAAAAGTATCAGTTCTTTGGTGCTCAGTCTTCTTTATGGTCCAACTCTCACATCCATACATGACTACTGGAAAAACCATAGCTTTGACTAAACGGACCTTTGTTGGCAAAGTAATGTCTCTGCTTTTTAATATGCTGTCTAGGTTGGTCATACCTTTTCTTCCAAGGAGCAAGCATTTTAATTTCATGGCTGTGGACATCGTCTGCAGTGATTTTGGAGCCCAAGAAAATAAAGTCTGTCACTGTTTCCATTGTTTTCCCATCTATTTGCCATGAAATGATGGGACTGATGCCATGATTTTCGTTTTTTGAATGTTGAGCTTTAAGCCAGATTTTTTACTCCCCTCTTTCACTTTCATCAGAGGCTGTTTATTTCCTGTTCGCTTTCTGCCAAAAGGGTGGTGTCATCTTCATATCTGAGGTTATTAATATTTCTCCCGGCAATCTTGATTCCAGCTTGTGCTTCCTGCAGCCCAGCGTTTCTCATGATGTACTCTGCATATAAGTTAAATAAGCAAGGTGACAATAAACTGCCTTGATGTATTCCTTTCCCAATTTGGAACCAGTCCATTGTTCCATGTCTGGTGCTAACTGTTGCTTCTTGATCTGCATACAGATTTCTCAGGAGGCAGGTAAGGTGATCTGGTATTCCCATCTCTTGAAGAATTTTCCACAGTTTATTGTGATCCACACAATCAAAGACTTTGGCATAGTCAATAAAGCAGAATTAGATATTTTTCTGGAATTCTCTCACTTTTCTAATGATGGAATGGATGTTGACAATTTGATCTCTGGTTCCTCTGCCTTTTCTAAATCTGGAAGTTCTTAGTTTGTGTACTGTTGAAGCCTAGCTTGGAGAATTTTGAGCATATCTTTGCGAGTATGTGAGATGAGTGCAATTTTGCAATAGTCTGAACATTCTTTGGCATTGCCTTTCTTTGGGATTGGAATGAAAACTGATCTTTTCCAGTCCTGTGGCCACTGCTGAGTTTTCCAAATTTGCTGGCATATTGAGTGCAGCACTTTCACAGCATCATCTTTTCGGATTTGAAATTGCTCAACTGGAATTCCATCACCTCCACTGACTTTGTTGGTAATGATGCTTCCTAATGCCCACTTGACTTTGCATTCCAGGATGTCTGGCTCTAGGTGAGTGATCACACCATTGTGGTTATCTGGGTCATTAATATCTTTTTTTTTTTTTTGTAGTTCTTCTGTATATTCTTGCTAATATCTTATATTCTTGCTTCTTAATATCTTCTGCTTCTGTTAGGTCCCTACCATTTCTGTCCTTTATTGTGCCCATCTTTGCATGAAATGTTCCCTTGGTAGCTCTTATTTGCTTGAAGAGATCTCTAGTCTTTCCCATTCTATTGTTTTCCTCTATTTGCATTGATCACTGAGCAAGGCTTTCTTATGTCTCCTTGCAATTCTTTGGAACTCTGCATTCAGATGAACATATAAATTTCCTTTTCTCCTTTGCCTTTCACTTCTTTTCTAAGCTATTTGTAAGGCCTCCTCAGACAGCCATTTTGCCTTTTTGCAGTTCTTTTTCTTGGGGATGGTTTTGATCACCAACTCCTCTACAGTGTTAGAAACCTTTATTCTAATGTCTTCTTTAGAATAGATTGAAGAGAGAATGGGAGGTGGGGAATTACATCAGCAGAGTAAACGTACCACCCCTATGCTGGGGGCAGACACTATCTTCCAAGGCCATAGACTATATAGATATCCTGAGAAAAGATAGCTGAGAACAAAGGCCGCCAGTGCTTCTGCTCAGTAAGACATGTAGAAATTCAGACTCATGGAAAATTGTCGCTGGCTAGGAGCCAGTCCCAGGTGGCACTGGTGGTAAAGAACCCGATTGCCAGTGCAGAAGATCTAAGAAATGTGGTTTGATCTCTGGATCGGGAAGATCCCCTGGAGAAGGGGCACCCCACTCCAGTATTCTTGCCTGGAGAATCCCATGGACAGAGAAGCCTAGTGGCTACAGTCCATGGGGTCACAAAGAGTCAGACATGACTGAAGTGACTTATCACGCATGGCAAGAGCCACTCCTCATTTCTATAGCATATTCCAGTGAATTTTCCTCTGAGTATGCCACTCTCTCAGCCAGTCTGGTTAATCTACTGGCAGGCTGGGACTAAATCAATTCTGTTCATCTCAGACAGCGTTTTGTTAGGACTACTGTCAGTAAGACTCCAAGCAGCAGGACTAGGGCAACCTGCAGTGTTGACCTCCACCATACTACCAGGGTCCTGAGCAAATCCCAGAAACTACCCATGGGCCTTAAAAAACCAGGGCCCTTTCTCTTTAAGTTTCTGTATTGACCTTCCCTCTGGGTACAAGACATCAATCTAGGTGTAGCAGCTTATATTAGCCTTGGCAGAGACTTCACCCTGGGCAAAAGGCAGGAGTCTAGAGTCTGCCACCCATAGCCACGCTGGCCAGTGAGTGAACCCTTGCTAACCTGCAGGACAAGGTGGTGTCACTTATCGCTTTAGCTTAAGCTGGGAATGGATTTCAAACCACCCTTTCTGATTGGATGGCTCACTGTGGAGGAAACCGCCCATAGGGTCTACTTAAGATAGTTAACCCTCCTAGAAGCGTTCCTGAGTTCCCTAGGGCTGTTTTGGAGAGATTGCCACCTCTAATCTAGTTGCTGGTCATCTGAGATCTTACTCGTGTGTGTTCTTAGACCTGTTTTTTGGGAGAGAGGCAAGTGGTGTGCACGCGCACGCATACACACATACACATTGACACATACAACCAGTTACAGGCCTGGAGGTGCATTTGGTATCCCTGGAAAAAGATTTCTTTACAGTTTGCAACTGGGACTCACTTGGTTCGGAACACATAGGTTGTCAGGGCCTCCAGTATGACCCTTGACCTGCTCAACCCAAATGTATCACTTGGGTTCACGTTATTGCACTTAGGCCTTGTTTTTGGAGGCACTGCATGAGGGCTGGCAGTCAGTCTGTCTTGTTTGTTTAGGCTGCCCGCTGAGTGTCATTGTCTGTAACACCACATGCTGAGCAGTGGCTGTGGGAATGGGGTGGAGAAGATGTCTGGAGGTGTGGACAGATGTCTTGTATGAGAAATACAGGAGCTGGGACAGATGTTCTGAGACACTTGTTTTCTTGGTAACAGTGATCACATAGGGGTCAGAGCCATCTGTCAGGGGTGGCAAATTCAGGAGTCAGTTAAATTTGAAGTGCTTATACCAATTTTGGGGAAGCTTGTCAGGGTGTTTTGCTTCATGTGAACTGCTCCAGGGCAGCGCAGAAAGATGAAAAATCGTTAGGGAATGATCCTTCCCACCCGTATCTCCTGGGGTACGGAGATACCCCAGGTATCTCCAGGTTCTCTTCTTCAATGGTGAGGTTAATTCCCTCCCTCCACCTCCACAAAAATGTGTGTGTCCCATTCCAGGCCCATGGACACTGCTGGGTTTGAGCTTATCCAAACCATCTGTGAACTAAGTCCAGGCATTTAGGGCAACCTCGGTGAACAGAGCATCCTGCTGAGCCAGTAGCTGTGTCAAGGAGGTGAGGAGCCCAAAACGCAAAGGAGTGCCTCCGAATGGAGGCTGTCTCCCTTTTCTAGAGGCTCTAGTTGGCAAAATCATTAGCCACAGAGACTGGTACCTCAACGAGGTTGTTGGGTTGTGGGAACCAAAGTTAGACATGTAGTGCAGCTTGTTGGACCACTTTTGATGCAGTCAGTTGATTTGGACACCACTCAGGATGCTGCCTTGTAGGTTAAAAGACCATGTAGAGTGTCCATGTGAGGACTGTATCAATCAGGGTTCAACTGGAGAAGCAGCAGAACCAGTAGGGACAAAATACACAGACACAAACACACACACACACATGGAATTGACTTACTCCATGGTGGGGACTGGATAAGCAGGTTGGAAATCCAGAGGCCAGCAGTCAGGAAGGGCCCATGAGGAGCAGACTGGACCCCACAGACACCAGCCAAGGCCTGTGGTCCCAGGCAGTGATCAGGAGGGAGGACCCAGGGGGAGGGAGAGCAAGTGCAGGCCTCACTGGAGTTTGGACTCTTTGAGCCCAGGGATGCCTATGTCCTCCTGTGCTGTGCTTAGTTGCTCAGTTGTGTCCAGCTCTTTGCGACTCCATGGACTGTAGCCCACCAGGCTTCTCTGTCATGGGGGTTCTCCAGGCAAGAATACTGGAATGGGTTGCCATGCCCTCCTCCAGGGGATCTTTCCAACCCATGGATCCAACCCAGGTCTCCTGCATTGCAGGCGGATTCTTTACTGCCTGAGCCACCAGGGAAGTCCTCCTGAAGGGCTTCTAACTAACTAATTAAGTCAGGCCTGCCCAGGAAAATCTCCCTTTTGATTAATTTAAGGCCAGTTGATTATGGACTTTAATTTATCTACAAAATGAATATGCTACAAAATGGTCACTGCCCCCTTCTTCCTCTGACATTCTGGAGAGAATATCCCTTGTGCTTTCTGGGGACTGTAGCTCAGCCTGGCCACAGTGAGCCACCCCAGGCATATACTGTCTCCAGTACCCAAAGAGTGTAGCAAGGTGCTAGGCTTTCTCTTTGGTGGTGGGAGGCTGAGGAGGCAGCTGTTGTTCCTTGATCACCAAAGGGCTTGGGCATTGTGAATCCACCCACATGATCCCAGGAAACTTTACTTGTTGAGTAGGGCCCTGGATTTGGCTGGTAGAGGTGTGGTAACAGCACAGGCAGGACTGTGGAGACTGAGGTGTCTGATTTGCCAGCCAACAGGACATCTTTTATATATTGAAAACTTTGAACATCAATGGGTAGGGCAATTACATGTTGTCTTGACCCACCCACTGATGACACACAGCAGGGGAGCTTCTCCCACTAGCATTTCTCTATCTATAGCTCTTCCTCATGGGGAAGAATCTCCTCTGGCACTGTGGACGGGGAAGTATTAAGGATATATAAGCATCATTTGTACAATCAGATGTAGAAACAACAGCAGTACTTTGAATTGGCCTGAAGTGCCCATCTGCTACATCGTGTTAGTTTCCCTCTCCTACTGTGAATCTTGTCCAGATTCCGTTAGCTGAATCTGAGTACCTCCTCCTGCACAGGGCCAAGTAGCACAGTGACGTGGTGCCTGAATCCACAGAGCCACAGATATTTGAGTCCCTCCTTTCCTTGGAGTTCTCCAGTATGCTTGGGTGCATCAGGTCTTCAGTCTCTCTTGGGAGCAGAGAGGCCTCAGGCCACCCCTGATGCTTCGCCTAAAAGCAGATGTCAGGGTAGAGGGCACAGGGCAGGATCAGGGTTACAAAGGGGTGGAGGAGCTTTGTGCCAGTAAGCGTGTGTGTGTGTGCTAAGTTGCTTCAGTCGTGTCCAGCTCTCTGTGACGTCATGGACACAGGCTTCTCTGTCCTACCAGGCTTCTCTGTCCATGGGATTCTCCAGGCAAGAATACTGGAGTGGGTTGCCATGCCCTCCTCCAGGGGATCTTCCCGACCCAGGGATTGAACCTGTGTCTCTTAATGTCTCCTGCATTGGCAGGCAAATTCTTTGCCACTAGCACCACCTGGGAAGCCCCACTTATCTTTAGTTTCATATGGCTTGGTGACTAAACATGGCTCAACTGAATGAATTTTTCAGTTATCCAAAAGCTCTGCATCCTCACTGATGATGTAATCTGTTTCAGCTCTGAGGACTCTACTCAATAGCTGCAGCTGCATTGCTTCTCATCTGGAGTCAGGGGCTGGTGCTTCACTGCCTCAGTAACATCCCTTCCTGCTCCCACCCGAGGGAGTGTGAGCAACAGCAAAAGGTCCACTGGGCAGATGTTTCAGTCCTACCTTTTGCTGCTTGTCCTCTGAGGTCAATTAGCCCTAACACCCCCACACCCATCACTTGGAGAAGAACCTTCGTTACTGGATCCCAGGGAATCTTCTTGTGTACCCTAAACCCATGGGACCCTTGTCTTTTCTGTTCCAGAAAGCCATGTTTCTGCCAGCATCCCATCCTTGTCACCTACTGTTAAGAACTGTGAAGAGTCTTGAGATTTTACCCAACTTGGAAGCCAGCAAGTCAGCCTGTCATCCTGGATGCTGGCAGAAGACATGGGACTCTTGGTTCTGAGACAAAGGACTGTATATCAAAACAGCCAACAGCATGAGCTCCCTGTCTGTGTCATTTCCTTTTGTCCCATGAGTCCACAGCTGTGAATTTAGGTAATCCAAATAAAGAACTGTAGCGAGCCTACCCAACGTTAGCCCAGAGGGAACCGTTGTTTTTGTTATACTAGACAGGAAACACACCTGCCCTCTATTCTGGAGGGGGAGAAGATCTGTCTTCCTGGACTGTTTGCTCTATACCATCCTTGAAAAGAATATCTGAGCACTAGAGCAGCCAGTGCCTCTGCTCACAAGGTGTACAGAAGTGTGAGAGCACCATGGAGAAGTATCTCCAACACACTGTGTAAGGATTGACGTTTTCATTGATGACTGTGTATCAAGAAAAATCGAATTGGTATTCCATGTACCTTGTTACAAACAGGAAGGACGGCGTGAAATATTTTTACCACATGGTTAACTGTTAAACCCTTTGGAAAACTCAACTGTCCAGAATAGTTAGGTCTCTGAGAGTTGTTTTTGTCCTTGAGCAGAGAAACTAGATTATGATTTTGTGTATTTGCCCCAAATCGAAGGTCATAAAGGCAGGTCTGTGGAATTGTAGGTGTTGATTTGTCAGTGAGTGATACACTCAGGGTGAACAGCAAGAGTTTACTTATTAGAACTGACCATGTCTCCTTCTCAGGAAAGGCTAGCTGCTAATGCCTTCTTGCAGTGAAGCAGTTACAGTATGAGAATTATTTGCATAATCATCTGATTTAGCAAATGTTTGTTGTTTAGTCTCTAAACTAAACTATGTCAGACTCTATCGACCCCATGGACTGTAGCCTGCCAGGCTCTTCTGTTCATGGGATTTCCCAGGCAAGAATAGTGGAATGGGTTACCATTTCTTTCTCCAGGGGATCTTCCCCTCCCAAGGATTGAAACCATGTCTCCTCTATTGGCAGGCAGATTCTTTACCACTGAGCCATAAGGGAAGCCTTAATTTAGCTAATTATTTGTCTTGCACCTTCTGTGTTATCTTAAACATCTAATGTATGAGATTTTATTTTTCTGACCTATCTAAAAAATGGCTGAGGTCAAAGACTTTGAAGTCTTTCATAAGTTAATACATTGAAAATCTCTTTCTCAAAAGTTTTGTGTCACTGAAAGATGAATAACTGATTTTTCTAATGTAATAGTGTTTTGACTTCAATTATACAACTAAACATTTGGAAGAAAAAGGCTAGGAGATTTTCACATGTTTATTTGATTCTCTCATGGACCTATAAAGTTATAGCTTATGATCTTAAAAATTATACTTTTGAAAATATTTAAAGCAAATTTCTGTTAACTTTTTTCTTTTTATTATAAAGACCAGTTTTGGGTATTTCATTTTTACCAAGGTCTAATTTTAGAATAAAATTTTGTTCTTCATTTATGAGTTTAAAAATAATTATACTTTTAAAGTAGGCTGGAATATATTAGAATTAAATTAACATTTTAGACATAGTCTAAAATAATTGACTTGATTATAATTTGTCATTCTTATCAACTTCAGTTAAATTGGAATTTTATATAAACTTACTAATTTGCCAAGGTTATGTTCTCTTTAAAAGGTGAACATTTCTCATTCACCTATTTAGCAGTGTGCTAGGTGCTCAGTATTTTTAAGAACAGTATAAAGAATGTAGGTCAATTGTAGTGAGGTGGATGAACCCAAAGCCTGTTATACACAGTGAGGTAAGTCAGAAAGTAAAAATCAATATCATATATTAAAGCATATACTCAGGAACCTGCTTACAGGGAAGCAATGGAGATGCAGGTGTAGAGAATGGACTTAGGGATGTAGCAGGGGAAGGAGAGTGTAGGATGAACGGAGAAAGTAGCATTTACATGTATACATTCTGTTGTTGTTCAGTCGCTAAGTCGTGTCTGACTCATTGTGACCCCATGGACTGCAGCACACCAGTCTCCTCTGTCCTTCGCTGTCTCCCAGAGTTTGCTCCGATTCATGCCGATTGAGTCAGTGATGCTGTCTAACCATCTCATCCTCTGCTGCCCCCATTTCCTTTTGCCTTCAATCTTTCCCAGCATCAGGGTCTTTTTCAATGAGTCGGCTCTTCCCATCAGGTGGCCAAAGTATTGGAGTTTCAGCTTCAGCATCAGTCCTTCCAATGAATATTCAGGACTGATTTCCTTTAGGATTGACTGGTTTGATCTCCTTGAAGTCCAGGGGACTCTCAGGAGTCTTTTCCAGCACCACAATTTGAAAGCATCAATTCTTACACGTACCATACGTACACTATCATGTGTAAAATAGGTAACTAGTGGGAAGCCGTTATATAACACAGGGAGTCCAGCCTGGAGCTCTGTGACCTCCCGGAGGGGTGGGATGGAAGGGGGGAGGGAGACACTGGAGGAAGGGTGTGTGTATATAATTATGACTGATTCGAGTTGTTTAGAAGAAACCAACACAACAATTTAAAGCAGTTATTCTCCAATTAAAAAAAAAAGGCAAAAGCATTAAAGGAAAAAAGAATGTAGGTTTTCTTTCCTCTCCCTCTTTGGCCTCAAACAACTTTTTCTAGGAGTAAAATCACATATTTGGGTGATATTTAGTAGTACGTATGTTTATTTTCTTCAGAATCATTGTCAGACTCATTTGCATATTGAGTAATTTTCGTCTTAGCAGTACTCTTCTTTTTCCTAATTTTATGCCAGTTTAGTTTCCTCATATAAAAGAACAATAAACTATATTTCTTCTTTTTATTGATTTGTTTCAAAAGGAAGGCAAATTTACTCTTTTCTGTGTTCTATTAGTTCCTAAATCTAGAGGAAAATTAAGCATTTAGTGTAATATATGTTTTTTGTATGTGCTTAGAACATTAGTTTTTTGAAAGCTGTACCTTTTTCATATTGGTAAGACAAGTTTTAAAGCAAACTTGGTATTATGACAATTTTGATTTTATAATACTTAAATTTAGGGAGTAGATATAACTTTACAAAATATTTTAGTTTTTCCAAGTGATTCACCTTAGGAATCTGTTAAATTTCAAGTTATGTACACCCTTTCTCCTTCCTGGTGATTAAAGAGTCTGAATGCTAACTGCGTGAGTGGTGAGTGCTTTTCTACACTTAAAACTTCTGATTCTTTACATGTATGTGTATGGCTGCGTCCCTTCATCTGAAATTATCACAACATTATTAATTGGCTGTACACCAATACAGAATAAAAAGGTTTTTTAAAAAGCTTTTAACTCTCAAGGACATTTGGATCCTCTTCCATTCTCTGACAAAAAGTGAAGAGTGTGCGTGCTTCAAATACTGGAAAGCATGTGAAAGTGAAAGTTGCTCAGTTGTGTCCAGCTCTTTGCGACACCATGGACTATACAGTCCATGGAATTCTCCAGGCCAGAATACTGAAGTGGATAGCCTTTCCCTTCTCCAGGGGATCTTCCCAACCCAGGGATCAAACCCAGGTCTCCCGCATTGCAGGTGGATCCTTTACCAGCTGAGCCACCAGGGAAGCCCAAGAATACTGGAGTGGGTGACCTATCCCTTCTCCAGTGGATCTTCTCGACCCAGGAATCGAACCCGGGTCTCCTGCATTGCAGGTGGATTCTTTGCCAATTGAGTTATCAGGGAAGCCTGGAAAATACATACACTTTTTTTTTTAACTGTAATGTCGTCAATCCTTGTTACTCACAGACTGTGTATTTGTGATTTGCCTACTTGCAACCCCCAGAGCAGTACCCAGGCACTTTCTTGGTCATTCTCCAGTCTGCAGGGCTGTGACACATTTGAATCAACAGAATTCACATTGCCAGCTGAGGTGAAACTAGGCAACTTGCTGCCTTCTTGTTTCAGTTCATATTGTAGACAGGTGTCCACACTGTGCTTCATTTAATGCCATGCTTTTCACATTTTCATGGTTGTTTGTTGGTGATGTCACTTTAAAATGGCCCCCAAATATCTTGCTGTCTGTGTGTGCCTTAGAAAACATGTGTGTTAAGCAAACTTTGTTCAGGCATGACTTGTAAGACTCCTGGCTGTGAGTTTAACATTTATGAATCAGCAGTGTACAGTATATATCAAAGAAGGTGTCTTTAAACAGAAATGCACATAAAACAAGGTTATGTATTTACCAGTTGATGAAAATTGTGGCTAGAGGAAACAGATGTCCCAGAACCTGACTCTCTATTTCCCCCGGAGCAGTGGTCTAGTATTCATGAATTCAGTGTTCGAGACCACTTTACAGACAGCATCCACTGCAAGTAACTAGAATCAGCTGTAGTTATTTTATTTTATTTTGTTGGACTGATAGAGATCATCAGTCAAGTATCTTATGCATACGTGTGTTTCGTGTTTATGTTAATGCTGGGCTGTGCACTTTCATCTCAGGAGCGCCCTAGCTAGTTTACAGCTCATCAGCTCAGAGCTTTGCCTCAGGGAGAGGCATCAGCGAGGGCATGAGAGCCATTGGCTGGTTAGGGAACCTGGCTTGCAGCTTGTCTTGGCTTTCCCTGACCACTCCATCCTGACTTTCCACCTTCCCTTTTCATGCTGCTGCAGCCTGGGCCATGAAAAGCAGCTCCAACCTGACCTGTGACGCTGGTCCAGGAGGGGAGGATATTGGACTGCGTCTATTCTTGGCTCTGATGGTGCAGGGACATGGGATGTGGGAGCTCCTCGTGAGGGCCTTCTTATGTGGGTTTCTTGCTTGCTTGCTTTGTTTCTTTAAGAGTTTTGCTTTGCTATGGTTATGGGTTTTTCTTCATTATCCCAAACCAGCTGGGTAAGGTACCAGCCATGACAGGTTTCTAAGGCAGGGAAGTTTAAAGACCTTCCTAAGCCCTGAAGTGAAGTCGCTCAGTCGTGTCCGATTCTTTGTGACCCCATGGACAGTAGCTTACTAGGCTCCACCGTCCATGGGATTTTCCAGGCAAGAATACTGGAGTGGGCTGCCATTTCTTTCTCCAGGGGATCTTCCCAACCCAGGGATCGAACCTGGGTCTCCTGCATTGCAGACAGACGCTTTACCGTCTAAGCCACCAGGGAAGCCCTCCTAAGCCCTAGGCACTGTTACTTTTCAAATCCCCACCCTACATTATAGAAAATGGTCTTGTATCCTGTATTAAATCTGAGATTTAAAAGTAGAGTTGAATTGGTGTTGAAATGTTACTTGTAGTTACTTAAATGTTAAATTTGATTTTTTAAAAATTTCATGTTCTAGAGCAGTAAGTTTTTTCTCCAGATCTCAAGCATTTTCATGGACCCTGGAAAAAGCTCATAGGTACCTGGGTGCTTCTCTAGTGGCTCTGCGATAAAGAATCTGCCTGTAGTGCAGGAGATGTGGGTTTGATCCCTGGGTCAGGAAGATCCCTTGAAGGAGGAAATGGCAACCTGCTCCAGGATTCTTGCCTGGAGAATCCCATGGACAGAGGAGCCTGGGGGGGGCTACAGTGCATGGGGCTGCAAAAGAGTCGGACACGACTGAACGACTAAACAACAATAACCGTGTCTGTAGTGCTGGACTGTGTCAGGAATTCAGGTGTTCCTTAGCATTGCAGTTATCCAGACACTGATGGGGGCTCTGATGTGCCTCATGACACATATGTTGCTTTGGTACAAAAACAAGCCATAAACAGATGACTGCAGTATGACGTGGTCAGGTGCTGTGGCTGGACAGAGGGCCTTTAGCTGGGGCAGAGGAGAAAGTATTGTGATGCTATCCTGGAGCAGATGGTGCCAGCCTGGGTTTTGGAGGCTGCCTGTGTAGTAAGGTGAAGAGTAGAGGGACAAAGGGAGTTCAGAGAAAAGCTGGGGGTGGAAAGGTGTGGCAGGGGCTTGGAAACAGCCTGATGTGTGTGGGAAATTGTGGGCTGACATTACCACCGGGGTAATATGTACAAAATGGGTTGTGGTGGTGACAAATACCTTCAGAGGAGCAGGGAGGGGCTGAGTATGGAAGGCCTTTTGTACTTCTTAGACAAGTGTAAACTCGTCTTGGGCCTGTGACCTGCTTCTAGTGCCTCTTGACTGCTGAGTGATACTTTCTGAATTTATCAATAGTTGGTATCCTTCAATGCATATCAGTAATATAACTAAGTTTCTGACCCTCTCTGTCCTTTCTAGCATTTGCTAAGTTCTGTTTTGTTTGCTTTTGCTCAGTAAGCTCTTTTTTCTTAAAGGAAATAGAAATACCTTAGTTTTAAAAATAACTTTTTGTTGATGTATACCACATTCCTCAGAAAAGTGAAAATGTAAGTATACAGAGAAATTAGCCTAATTTCAAAACACATACTCATTCTTAAAACATCAAGCAATATTAAAAATTTATACAACAAGTAGCAGTCTGTTGGATTTCTACCATTCATAGCTGCTGTGAACATTTTAGTCAGTGCTGCTCTGAACCTGTCTCTGATCTTATGCAGACACCATGCACCCATGGTTTTCTAAATTTAGTTTTTCATTCACCAATATTTCATACCCATCTTTTAAAGTTAATATCTGTGGATTCATTTCACCCTTTAATGGCTACAAGGGATTTCATTTTATGATATGACATAATTTACTTCATTAATGAACTCAATTGATTTAATTGATGAATTCAGTTACTTCATTGAATTCTAATTTTTATAAACTAGTAGAAGCACATCAGTGGAAAAAACCTTCCTAGAATGTACATTTTTGTACATTTATCTTTTCTTAAAATGATTTTATTATTAAAAAATTTCAAGCATCTAAAAACTGTGTAGTATGATAAGGTCCCATATACATTCAGCTTCAGCTGTTACTAGTGTTCTTTTCAGTCTACACATCCATAATTGTTTTTCCTCTGTCAAGAGTATTTGAAAGCAAGTACAGTCATAGTATCATTTTACTTATATATGTCAGTATTTTAAGTTAGACTAACAAGCATAATAATATTAAATAAACAGAATTGATATTGATTCCTAATATCTTCTAGTATTATGCAGATTAAGATCCATGCATGACCTAAACATTAGTTGATATATCTCTTTTAAGTCTCTTAGTTTACAACCTTCCTCCCCTTCTGTGTATTGCATGCTAATTATTTTGTGTCATTTAACTTGTTCTTGCAGACACTGTCATAACCCCTAAGCTGGGAGTTAGATCCAGAGGCTTAATTCATTTGTTAAGTTGGATTCATTTGTTAAGTTGGATTACTAAGTTTAGCCCTTGAAGTATCCATTCTGAAGTTTCCCATCAATCTTTTACCTAATGGTTTTGTCACCCCTTTCTGATCACTGCCTACTTTCATTACTTCATTAGGGTTTCCAAAATGATGGGCTTTAGCAACTTTTATTTTGAGATAATTGCAGAGTCACATGCAGTTATAAGAAATAATACCAGTGATCCTTTCTGCCCCTCATCCAGTTTTCCCCAAGGGTGACATCCTGCTTCAGGGTGGTCTTAGATCAACCACATCTAGGGAATTGATGTTGATGCAATCCATGGACCATATTCACGTTTCACTGGTTTTACATCCTCTTCTGTAGGCATGTGTGCACGTGCATGTGTATTTGGTTTTAGGCAATTTTATCACATGTGTAGATAAGTGTGGATAACACCACGGTCAAGAATTAGAAACTTCCCATCACAAGGATCCCTTGTTACCCTTTTACAGCCAGAGCCACCTCCTTCCCTCCTTGCCAACCCCAGGGACACTAATTATTCTCCGTTTCTATACTTTTGTCATTACAAGAATGGCATACAGGACTCCCCTAGTTGTCTAATGGTTAAGAATCCATCTTCTGATGCAGAGGGCATGGATTTGATCCCTGGTCCGGGAAGATTTCACATGCCATAGGGCAACTAAGCCCATGTGCCCTACCGCCCATGGTCTGCAACAAGAGACACCACTGCAGTGAGTAGCTGTGCACTGCTACGAGAGAGTAGCCCCTGCTTGCCACAGCTAGGGAAGGCCCATGCACAGCAGTGAAGACCCAGAACAGCTGGAAATAAACACACAAGTAAAAGTCTGCTGTTAAAAAAGAATGATGTATAATGGAACTACGCAGTATGTGACCTTCTGAGATTGATTTTTTCTTTTCAATTTAATTCCCTTAAGATCTATCAAAATTGTTATCTGTATCAGTAGTTTTTTCTTTTTTATTCCCCAGTGGTTCATGATATGGATATACCACACTTGGTTTAACCACTCACATGTTGAAGGATGTTTGGGTTGTTTCCAGTTTTGGGGCATTAAACATGGATATACTATGAGCATTTATAGATAGTTTTTTTGTGTGTGAACATAAGTTTTCATTTCTCTGGCATAAATGCTCAAGAGTGCATTTGCTAGGTCTATGGTAAGCATGTGTTTAGTTTTGTAAGAGATTATCATATTCTTTTCTAGAGTGGCTGTACCATTTTGCATTTCCGTCAGTAGTGAGTGAAAGATTAGTTTCTCTATATTCTCACCAGTATTTGGTGTTATCATTGTTCTCATTTTAGCCATTTTGATATTTATGTAAATCATAATTTTTAAATTCTGTCATTCCTTCAGTGCTTTTTAGCTGTCATTCTTCTTTAAAGAAGAAACTTTCCATCAGCTATTTGGTAATCTTGAAATACAAACTGTATAAGAATCTGATTATTTTTCTCATTTTCAATGCCCCATTCCCTACCTTGGTAAGCCAGTTTTCAGGAAAACAAATAAATGCCCCTTTAGCTTCCCGAGTGACTAATCGACTTAAAAAAATATCATTATAAACTCATGGATTTTAAAATATTTGATGTGATTGTCTTCTCCGGATAAATTAGTAGAAGGAAAATTGTCATGTCAAAAGGTAGGCAAATTTAAAATTTTGATATCGGTTATCTCACTCCTGGATGGCATCACTGACTCGATGGACGTGAGTCTGAGTGAACTCCGGGAGTTGGTGATGGACAGGGAGGCCTGGCGTGCTGTGATTCATGGGGTCGCAAAGAGTCGGACACGACTGAGCAACTGAACTGAACTGAACTGAACTGATCTCCACTCCTCTCCAGAAAGTCTATCATTTAATGTTCTTGGCAAGAGTATGTAAAATATTTACTTTTCTATATCCTTGCCAACACTGGTGTGACCAGTTTTTAATTTAAATATATTTTACCAATCTGTGGCTAACCAGTATCTTACTATTTCTATTTTTCAGTTCTACAGTTACCAGTAATATTGACTTAAAAATTTAGCCTATTGCTCATTGATTACCTTTATCCATGTTATCAAGACATTTGTCTTTTCTTATAATTTTTTTTTTTTTTTTGCTATATCTGTCAACCTTTTCCTTGGTGGTCGCTGATTTTTATTTGCTTAGAAAGGTCTTTTCTACCTTAAGCTTATAAAAGTTTATACCCATTTTTTGATGCCTTCCTGTGATTTTACAGTTTAGTTTAAATATTTGTTCTCCGTATAGTTTATTTTGTATAAGATATGAAGTAAGGATCCAGAATTACCTTTTTCTAAATGTCTGACCAGTTTTCCTAATGCCATTGATTAGGGTGTCTTTTCCTCACAAATGTGAAATGCCATTTTTATACTAAATTCTTGCATCTTGAGTCTTTTCTGAGTTTTCTATTCTCTTCTACTGATTTGTCAGTCTCCAGTGTCACATAATTTATGGTGCTGCTGGTCTCTCTGTCTCTCGCTTTTTTTTTTTTTTTCCTTTTATGACTTTGCTAAGTTCACAAGCATGTTCTTCTAGATTAGAAATACTTGTTTTAAATCCAGACCACCCTGTTATATTTTGATGGGGATTTTATTTAATTTATAGATTAATTTAGGGAGAATTATTTCTTTACAACTCTGAGCTTTCATAGTTAAGAAAATGGTCTATCATTTCATTTATTCACACATTTTTTCTTGTTTTTGAATATGTTTTGTTAATTTACCTCTAAATTATTGCTTTTGGTTTCTCTGTCCCTTCATTTGAAGGATACCTTTTAAACTTGATCAGATTCATTTTTTAAAAGTAGGTCAAACCTTCTGGGAAAATATCACATTTATAATTTGTAATACTTGCATTCCAAGCTGTCTCTTCAGTATGTCTGGCTCCCTAAACTAACAACCTATATTTCCCACAGTCCTTGAGACAAATTAAATAATGGCCTCATTCTAATAGTAGCTAATATGGCTTAGTTACTGAGTATAAATTACTACAAATTTCTGATGAAGATGACAATACATTGTTAATCAAATTAGACAGTAACGCACATTTGGAGTTTTAAATTGAAAACTTCAGCTATTTCAGTACAGCATATGGGGCAGCTTTTTTTAAAGTGGAAAAAAACAAGCCTACAATTATAAAAGTTTCATAAGGCATACATGTGCTAGCTTGCTTGGCCTCTTTTGTTAGTCCATTTACATCATTTATTTCATTGCACCTGGGAATCTTGTATCTTTATTTGCTGCCTACGTGAGCTGTCTTTATGCCCAAACCTGTTTAATCCCAAGTAGACCCTTGATAAAAGCAGCTACTATTTATTGAGATCCAACTATACGTTAGGGCTGAGAAGTAGAGTCAGTAATTAAGTTTGATCTGTCTAGCTCTGAACTCTTTAGGAATTTGGACTTCATTGTAGGGCTTCTGTCCATGTGTGTGTGTGAGTGTGTGTGTGTGTGTGTGTGTGTGTGTGTGTGTGTGTGTTTTGGAGAGCTTCTTTGTTGTTTTGGGGGCTAGGTGAGAGGAGGAAGAAATTGGTCATAATTTTCACAAACCTGTTAACACTGCCTCTAAAATATGGAGTCTTGTTTTCTTTCTTTTTAAAATTTATTTATGTATTTATTTGGTTGCTTTGGGTCCTAGTTGTAGCGTGCAGGATCTTTGTTGTGGTGGGGGCTCTCCAGTTATGGCTTGCAGGCTCCAGAGAGCATGGGCTCAGTAATTGCAGCACTTAGTTGCTCCTCTGCATGTGGGATCTTAGTTCCCCCACCAGGGATCACACCTGAGTCCCCTGCATTGCAAGGGATTCTTGCAATGGATTCGTAATCACTAAACCACAGGGGAAGTTCCTAGAGTCTTTTATGCTATCCCTTTATTGAGAGAGATTTTTTATTAGGTATCGCAGTAAATTTTAAATTGTAATTTTGTAGATGTCTTGCTAAACTGCCATTATTTGATAGATTTTAGGGTCAAAATTTTGGGGAAGCCCTGTAAAGCCAGATTTAATAACAAATAGTGTAACAGCTAATAATGGAATTACCAAAAGATTTAATTTAAGCTCTCAAGCCACAAAATAAGGTTATATCCTTTATTTTAGAGGAAAAATACTATTTTTAATTCAAGACCAATTCATTAAAACCATTTGTTTAATTATAAACAGTACACTATAATTACAGATTATTTTATGCATTAAAACAGCTTGAACCTTTGCTTTTCACACGTAATGTGCTGCATAGTCTCTCAAACTTAGTGAAATATTTGTATAAGCATTTTGTGATTCAAAGAAACTTTCCAGATCAAATTAGTGTGGCTCCTTTGTGTATGTTATGAAATATTCCAGACACATTAAAAGGCTTAAAGAATGGTAGCTATACTGTCCATATACTTGACATCCTGCTTAAGATATAAAATGCAACCAGTATGATGGAAACACCTGTTTTACTTCTCCCTAATTGGATAATCCTTTCTTTGCTCCAAGAATCACCTCTTTTTCAACATAATGAAACCTTTGTTTTTGAATTTTGTGTAAATGATGTGTTATTCATGATTCAGATAATCATGATGATGTGATTACTAATCTAGAGCCAGGCATCTTGGAATGTGAAGTCAAGTGGGCCTTAGAAAGCATCACTATGAATAAAGCTAGTGGAGGTGATGGAATTCCAGTTGAGCTATTTCAAATCCTGAAAGATGATGCTGTGAAAGTGCTGCGCTCAATATACCAACAAATTTGGAAAACTCAGCAGTGGCCACAGGACTGGGAAAGGTCAGTTTTCATTCCAATTCCAAAGAAAGGCAATGCCAAAGAATGCTCAAACTACCGCACAATTGCACTCATCTCACAGGCTAGTAAAGTAATGCTCAAAATTCTCCAAGCCAGGCTTCAGCAATACGTGAACCGTGAACTCCCTGATATTCAAGCTGGTTTTAGAAAAGGCAGAGGAACCAGAGATCAAATTGCCAACATCTGCTGGATCATGGAAAAAGCAAGAGAGTTCCAGAAAAACATCTATTTCTGCTTTATTGACTATGCCAAAGCCTTTGATTGTGTGGATCACAATAAACTGTGGAAAATTCTGAAAGAGATGGGAATAGCAGACCACGTGACCTGCCTCTTGAGAAATCTATATGCAGGTCAGGAAGCAACAGTTAGAACTGGACATGGAACAACAGACTGGTTCCAAATAGGAAAAGGAGTACATCAAGGCTGTATATTGTCACCCTGCTTATTTAACTTCTATGCAGAGTACATCATGAGAAACGCTGGACTGGAGGAAACACAGGCTGGAATCAAGATTGCTGGGAGAAATATCAATAACCTCAGATATGCAGATGACACCACCCTTAGGGCAGAAAGTGAAGAGGAGCTAAAAAGCCTCTTGATGAAAGTGAGTGGAGAGTGAAAAAGTTGGCTTAAAGCTCAACATTCAGAAAACAAAGATCATGGCATCCGGTCCCATCGCTTCATGGGAAATAGACGGGGAAACAGTAGAAACAGTGTCAGACTTTATTTTTCTGGGCTCCAAAATCACTGCAGATGGTGACTGCAGCCATGAAATTAAAAGACGCTTACTCCTTGGAAGAAAAGTTATGACCAACCTAGATAGTATATTCAAAAGCAGAGACATTACTTTGCCGACTAAGGTCCGTCTAGTCAAGGCTATGGTTTTTCCTGTGGTCATGTATGGATGTGAGAGTTGGACTGTGAAGAAGGCTGAGCGCCGTAGAATTGATACATTTGAACTGTGGTGTTGGAGAAGACTCTTGAGAGTCCCTTGGACTGCAAGGAGATCCAGCCAGTCGATTCTGAAGGAGATCAACCCAGGGATTTCTTTGGAAGGAATGATGCTAAAGCTGAAGCTCCAGTACTTTGGCTACCTCATGGGAAGAGTTGACTCATTGGAAAAGACTCTGATGCTGGGAGGGATTGGGGGCAGGAGGAGAAGGGGTTGACCAAGGATCAGATAGCTGGATGGCATCATGGACTCGATGGACGTGAGTCTGAGTGAACTCCGGGAAATGGTGATGGACAGGGAGGCCTGGCGTGCTGTGATTCATGGGGTCGCAAAGAGTTGGACATGACTGAGCGACTGAACTGATGTGTTATTCTGATGCTTTTGTAACTTGCTTTTTTTGCATTCACCATGCTGTTTCTGAGATTCCATCTGTGTTGATGTACAAGTTCATTCATTTTCACTGCTTGAAGCATTTTGTTGAATGAAAGTACCATAATTATCTGTTCTCCTGCTGATGGACATTTAGTTGTTTCCAGTTTTTGCAATTAACAATGTGAATATTGATGTTCTTTTACAGTTCTCCTTGTGCACACATGTGAGAGATTCCCAAGAGCACCTACATATGAATGACATTGCTGGATTGAAAGGTATATGAATCTTCAGCTTTACTAAATATTGCCCAGTTGTCTCCAGAAGTAGAATCCATTTGGATGCCCACCTTAACTGATTAAACTCTCATTTTTCTGCACTCTTGCCAACAGTAAGTGTTGTCAGGCTTTTTCGTTTGTTAGTTTGATGAGTAATATATAGCTCATTGTTATTTTGAATTTCTCTGATTACTGGTGAGGTTGGACATCTTATTTTATTTTGTTAGCATTACAGGTTTTTTTTTTATTATCTTATTTTATTTTGTTAGCATTACAGGTATTTTTTTTTTTTTAGTACTTGTGTATTATGGCTGAAAGTTATATGCAAAGTTGAAAGCATGAAGTAGTTGCTGCTAATTAGAAATGTACCATAATTTTATTTTTAAAACATTGGCAACTTTGGAGATTTTTTGGAGGAAATTATTTGGGGTGAATTTTTTTTTAATAGTATATTATATATTAGATCATGAAATTTGGAATTAAATTGGTGCTTGAATCCTGGCTCCATGTTTTATGACCTTGGGCATTTAGTGCAATGAATTTTACCTCATCTTAAAATAAGTATCATTTGGTAATAAAGTATGGTTTGGTAATAGAATTAAATCTGATAACATTAACACTGGCATGTAGGACTATTACATAGTTTAGGGTGAAATAAACATATTCAAATTAAACAATAGTGTGGACAATGGGTGATAGTATGCATGCTAAGTTGCTTCAGTTGTGTCCAGCTCTTTGCAGTCCTGTGGATTCTAGCCCACCAGGTTTCTCTGTCCATGGCATTTTCTAGGTAAGGATACTAGAGTGGGTTACCATGCCCTCCTCCAGGGGATCTTCCCAACCCATGGATGGAACCCTGAGTCTCTTTTGTCTCTTACATTGTCAGGTGGATTTTTTATCACTAGCACCACCTGGGAAGCCTGGGTAATACTATGACGCATGTTTAAATCAGTTCTGAAATCTGGCAGCATTTGTGAAATGAAAATGCAGCCTGATAGTTGATGCTAATGTCAGTGAACTTCCTCTCAGGGCCAAATGAGATTGGTGGTGTAGCACACCAGAGCAGAAACGTGTGCAGCCCCACTTCTCCACATACACCCACACTCCTGAGTCGGTGTTCATCTTCTGTACCTTGTCAGTTTTCTGCCTGTCAGAACATCAGGGACTGTGGTAAAGCTGTCCAGGATCACAGTGGGTAGGTGGGAGCGACCTTGACACCCTTTGGTTGTCCTGGAATCTGGTCTGGTTCTAGGAATTCTGTTGTTAACTGTGCAGTGTGGGAGAGATCGGCTGGGTGCCTGAGAGCTGATGGAGGAAATGCAGGCTGGTGGATAGTTATGAGTTGATGTTATTATCCCTTGCCACAGGAATTTCTGCACATGGCTTCCGAAGATGTGACCATTACAGTTCGCCTCATTCGTTCATTTGAGCATCGCAATTTCAGACCTGTAGTATATCATGGAGTTCATTTGGACCAAACTGTGAAGGATTTTATAGTATTTCTAAAGCAAGGTATGAGATGTCTCAGCCACTTGGCTTTATTAGTGTTTCAAAAAAGAGTAGTTGAGTATTAGAGTGATAGTAACCTTTTAAAAGCACTTTGAAAGATACCAATCTGTGTTCTAAGCCAGGTGTGAGGCTTGCTCTTGCTCTGGGCCTTGGTATCAGCAGCAGTATTCTCTCCAAGGCTTATTTAACAACATGTGTGCCTTCCTCAGGGATTGTCACTAGCATGTTAGACTTCTTTTTTTTTTTATAATTAAAAAACATTTAAGATCTACGAGTCCTCATGACAAATGGCTTTATGTATTTGGAGGCTAGTTAACAAGAGAAGGTAGTGTTACCTGGCTGAGCACACAGAGGGCATCCTGGGGAGCATGACAGGAAGGTAGCAGACCTCTGTCTGTCCAGCCAGGAGATCACGAGAGCATCTGGTCACTGTGGGCACAGAGTGATGACCAGCCTCACTGGGGTAGTGTATCATTTCAAGCTCAGCATACAGCAGGTGTAAATGTAGTCTTCATTTAGCTAGGTCCTTGGTGGGTTTCTATCCTCTGGTCTTAATTACAGAAGTGTTCCAGTCATCAACATTTGATGAAACATCTAGAATAAGCTTTTATTGCTTTAATTGAATTGCGATTTATATATGGTATAATGTACAGGTCTTAGTGCACATTTCTGTGAATTTTGGCAGATGTAGCACTTTATATCTAACTTAATTTTTTCAACTGACATAATTTGAGACAGAGAAGTTGCCAGAACTCCTGAAAGCTCTTCACACAGGTTCCCCAAATGTCACCATTTTGTTACATTTGTTTTTCTCTCTCCTCCTCCCCAGTTCCTTTCTTACTCTTCCACTTCATTTTTCTCTTTGAACCATTTAGAAGTATGTTGCAGACATTATTCCCTTTTACCTCTAAACATTTCAGGCTGTATTTTCCAAAAATAGGGAATTTGCTTATATAACTGTAGTTACAGTAATGAAAATCAGACTTAACATTGAAACAATGCTATCAACTAATTTATAGACCTTACTGAGATTTTACCTGTCCCAGTAAGATCTTTCTGAACAAAAGAAAATCTGAAGACATATGTTAGTTCAGTTTCTTTAATCTGAATTAATTTCTTCATCCAGGAGTTTTTTTGTTGTTGATTTTAATTATTTTTTTTGAAGGATAATTGCTTTACAGAATTTTGTTGTTTTCTGTCAAACCTCAACATGAGTCAGCCGTAGCTATACATATATCCCCTCCCTTTTGAACCTCCCTCCCATCTCTCACCCCATCCCACCCTCTCTAGATTGATACAGAGCCCCTGTTTGAGTTTCCTGAGCCATACAGCAAATAGATGATTGGCTATCTGTTTTACATATGGTAATATAAGTTTCCATGTTGCTCTTTCCACACATCTGATCCTCTCCTCACCTCTCTCTATGTCCATAAGTCTATTCTCTATGTCTGTTTCTCCATTGCCTGTAAATAAATTCTTCAGTACCATTTTTCTAGATTCCATATATATGCATTAGAATACAATATTTAACTTTCTCTTTCTGACTCACTTCAGTCTGTATAATAGGTTCTAGGTTCATCCACCTCATCAGAACTGACTTAAATGCATTCCTCTTTAGGGCTGAGTCATATTCCGTTGTGTATATGCACCACACCTTCTTTATGCCTTCATCTGTTGATGGACATCTAGGTTGCTTTCATGTTCTAGCTATTGTAAATAGTGCTACAGTGAACAACGGGATACGTGTGTCTTTTTCAATTTTGGTTTCCTCAGGATACATGCCTAGACGTGGGATTGCTGGGTCATAGGGTGGTTTTATTCCTAGTTTTTTAAGGAATCTCCATACCGTTTTCCATAGTGGCTCTATCAATTTACATTCCCACCAGCAATGCAAGAGCATTCCCTTTTCTCCACACCCACTCCAGCATTTATTGTTTGTAGACTTTTTGATGATGGCCATTCTGACTGGTGTGAGGTGATATCTCATTGTAGTTTTGATTTACATTTCTCTAATAATGAGTGATGTTGAGCATCTTTTCATGTGTTTGTTAGCCATCTGTATGTCTTCTTTGGAGAAATGTCTGTTTAGGTCTTTTCCCCACTTTTTGATAGGGTTGTTTGTTTTTCTGGCATTGAGTTTTGTGTGAGCTGCTTGTATATTTTGGAAATTAATCCTTTATCAGTTGTTTGATTTGTTATTACTTTCTCCCATTCTGAGGGTTGTCTTTTCACCTTGCTTATAGTTTCCTTTGCTGTGCAAAAGCTTTTAAGTTTAATCAGGTCCCACTTGTTTACTTTTGTTTTTATTTCCATTACTCTAGGAGGTGGGTCATAGAGGATCTTGCTTTGATTTATGTCATCGAGTGTTCTGCCTATGTTTTCCCCTTAGAGTTTTATAGTTTCTGGTCTTACATTTAGGTCTTTAATCCATTTTGAGTTTATCTTTGTGTGTGGTGTTAGGAAGTGTTCTAATTTCATTCTTTTACATGCAGCTGTCCAGTTTTCTCAGCACCATTTATTGAAGAGGCTGTCTTTGCCCTATTGTATATTTGCCTCTTTTGTCAAAAATAATGTACCCATAGGTGCATGGGTTTATTTCTGGGCTTTCAATCTTGTTCCATTACTCATTCTATGAGGCCACCATCACCCTGATGCCAAAACCAGACAAAGAAAACACACAAAAGGAAAACTATAGGCCAATATCACTGATGAACACAGATGCAAAAATCCTCAACAAAATTTTAGCAGATAGAATTCAGCAAGACATCAGAAAGCTCATACACCATGATCAAGTTGGGTTTATTCCAGGAATGCAAGGATTCCTCAATATATGCAAATCAATCAGTGTGATACACCATATTAACAAATTGAAAGATAGAAACCATATGATCATCTCAATAGATGCAGAAAAAGCTTTTGACAAAATTCAGCACCTATTTATGACTAAAACTCTTCAAAAAATGGGCATAGAAGTACCCTGCCTCAACATAGTAAAGACCATATATGATAAGCCTATAGCCAACATTATTCTCAATGGGGAAAAACTGAAAGCATTAACCCTAAGATCAGGAACAAGACAAGGTGTCCACTTTCACCATTATTATTCAACATAGTTCTGGAAGTGCTAGCTAGAGCAGTCATCGAAGAAAAAGAAAGAAAAGGAATCCAGATCAGAAAAGAAGTAGAGCTCTCATTGTTTGCAGATAACATGATATTGTACATAGAAAACCCTAAAGATAGTATCAGAAAAATACTAGAGCTAGTCAGTGAATTTAGCAAAGTTGCAGGATACAAAATCAATACACAGAAATCACTTGCATTTCTATATACTAATGAAAGGTTGTTGTTGAATCACGATGCCGGGATTCTTGGCCTCTGGAGGAGAAGAATTCAATCCAGGGCCAGAGACGAGGCTTGATTGCTCAGAGCTTTTGTGTAATAAAGTTTTATTAAAGTATAAAGGAGATAGGGAAAGCTTCTGACATAGGCATCAGAAGGGGGTACCCGCTTGTTAGTGTTAGCAATGAAGTTATATGCTCTCCAATGAATCCAAAGAATGTCTGGAGGTTGTAAAGACCTCACCAGACCTACTCCCATAATTTACCTTTTAAGATAAAAAAAGTTTGTCCTTTCTTCCTCCTTGAGAATTCCAGACCCCTCTCTCCTTGGGGACCCCTAGACTTTTTATCAACCTGCCTAGGAAATGACTCTGTCATTCCCCCCTTTTCTTTTAGGAGAATTATGTTGCCTAGGGAAAAGGGGCGTCGTTCTTGTTCCATAACTGCTTTCGAGCTGAGAAGGGGCATTGTCCCTAAATTGGCGAGGCAACATATTCTCCTAATCCTCATATTGAGGATATCTGATCCAGGGGCCCCAAATAGTAGTTGGAGGAAGGTGTAGCAGTAACAGGAGTTTGAGCAACCATTTGTAACTTAAAAGCTTTCATGCGGCTAGAAACAAATCCAGTTATACAATACAGATGTAAGGCAACATAGTCATTAAAACAAGGTAAAATCAAAATTAAAAGTCACATTATGTCCATAGTTAAAATGCAACGTGTTGTACCAGTCCATTTTAGGGTTGGTAGATGTCATCAGATGAAGAAGAGGCATTGCATGTGATTGTTGAAGGTATTCACAGACTTGGAGAAAGTCCTTTCCTTGAAGTGGAGATGTCCACCACGGGAAGCCTTCCACTGATGAAGAGAATCTTTATAACCTCCTTAGCCTGTTCACCACGACAGAGAAAAGCCTCAATCCATCCAGTAAAAGTATCTACCCAAACTTGTAAGCAAGAATATCCATTAGCTTTTGGCATATGAGTAAAATCAATTTCCCAGTCCTCTCCAGGATACTTCCCACTTCGTTGTACAATATATAGCAGTTAAAAGTCTCTCGATCTCCCTGAAATGCTTAATAGCTTCTCCTGTTGCCGTTTTAAACTGTCTTTCTTTCCATATTGCAGCATGAGCATGTAAAATCAAATAAGCATACTTAGAACCCGTGTAGATATTTACCTGCTGCCCTCTGCTTAACTCTAGAGCTTGGGTCAGAGCCACAAGCTCCGCTAACTGAGCACTGGTTCCCTGGGGGAGAGATTTTGCTTTCAAAACCTGTTCAGCAGTCACCACGGCATAACCTGCTTTACGCTTTCCATCCCGAACAAAAGAACTGCCATCTGTAAATATTTCCATGTCAGGATTGTCTAATGGGGTATCCATTAGATCTTCCCGAGCTGCATAGTTTAAAGTTAGGAATTGAGAATAATCGTGATCAGGTGTTTCATTTTCCTTCTTAGGAAGGAAAGTGGCAGGATTTAAATTTCACAAACTTTAAGCTTAGTTACTGGTCCTTCCAACAACAATGACTGGTATTTAAGAAGCCTACTGTCTGTCATCCAAATATTAACCTTAGAATTTAAGATTCCACTCACATCATGAGAAGTCAGTACAGTAAGGTTTCATCCATTAATTATTTTTAAAGCTTCAGGTGCTAATAAAGCCACTGCCCCAATTACTGTTAGGCAGTGGGGCCACCCACGTGAAGGTGAAGGTGAAGTCGCTCAGTTGTGTCCGACTCTTTGTGACCCCGTGGACTAGCACCTACCAAGCTCCTCCGTCCGTGGGATTCTCCAGGCAAGAATACTGGAGTGGGTTGCCATTTCCTTCTCCAGGGGATCTTCCCAACCCAGGGATCGAACCCAGGTCTCCCGCATTGGAGGCAGACGCTTTAACCTCTGAGCCACCAGGGAAGCCCAACCACATGAAATTACATCTGATTCTCTGCTTAGATAAGCAATAGGTTGCTGGTGAGGCCCTCAGGGTTGTGTCAAAACTCCCAAGGCCATACCTTTTCTTTCAGTGACAAACAAATTAAATTCTGACCCTGTGGGCAAGCTCAGAGCTGGAGCTTGCAGGAGAGCAGTCTGAAGAACCTTAAAAGCCTTTTGAGTTTCTGGAGACCAAACCAGTTTGTCAGTTTGGGCCTGCTGAGTTTCAGCTATAAGTTTATATAAAGGCCGGGCAAGTTCCCCATAACCTGGAATCCAAATGCAGTAACCTGTGATTCCCAAAAATCCTCTCAATTGTCTTAAAGTCATAGGTAGGGGATGATTAAGTATAGGTTTAATTCTCTCAGGGCCTATGGCCCTAGTCCCTTCTGATATGATTAGGCCCAGATAGCCATATTGTTGACAAAGCTGAGCCTTTTCTCTGATGCCTTGTAACCACAGCCTGCCAGGAAGTTTAAGAAATCTTCTGAAGCTTGAGAATAAGCTTCCTCTGTCTCAGCACAGAGCAAAATATCATCTACATATTGTAACACCACCACCTCAGAGCTATTAAAGTTTTGTAGATCCCGTGACAAACTGTCCAAATAAGTGAGGACTGTCACGAAATCCCTGGGGCAAAACTGTTCAGGTTAACTGAGAAGCTAGCTGGGTAGGGTCTTCAAAGGCAAATAGAAATTGACTTTCCTCCGCCAAAGGCACTGAATAGAAGGCATCTTTTAAATCAATTACTGAGAAATATTTGGCTCGTTCAGAAATTTCAGACAATAGAGTATAAGGATTAGGCACCACGGGGTGTAAAGGAACTACAGCCTCATTTATTACACGTAAATCTTGAACTAGTCTCCATTTACCATTCGATTTCTTTATACCCAAAACAGGAGTGTTCCAAGGACTGTTACAGGGAATTAATAGTCCCTGTTCCTTTAAATTTTCGAGGATGGGTTTTAACCCTTCCTTAACCTCAGGTTTCAGTGCACACTGCTTCTTATGTGGAAATAAGTGCAGGTCTTTGAGCTTGACAACTATAGGAATAGCATTTTGTGCTCGACCCACAGATTTTCCATCAGCCCATACTCTAGGATTTACATTTTGTTCAACTAAAGGGAGAGAAAGGGAGGGCTCCGTATTCATGAAAACAGAGGCATGGACCTTGCTCAGTATATCCCTCCCCAAAAGGGGTGAGGGAGATTCTGGCACAGTCAGATACTCGTGTAAAAATAGCACAGAATCCCAGTTGCAAGATAAAGAATAATTGAAATAATACCTTTTGGCTCATCCAGACAGTCCCATTATGGAAGTGGATCGGGAAGAATGTGGGCCAGGGGCTTCAGTAAGCACAGAGTAAGTTGCCCCATTATCTAAAAGGAAATCGATGGATTGGCCCCCCACAATTATTAATACCCGGGTTCCTCAGGTATAATTAGGTATAATTAGGACGGGAGCTTGTGTGGGGACCCCTGGGCACCTTCAGTCCTGATTGTCTTGAGAGTCTGACCCTGGAGTGTGGTCCTTTGCAGACATGAAGCCAGGGGTGGGGGTGGGGTGGGGGGTGGAGGGGGGTGGCTTAGATGCCTGAGGGCAATCCCACTTGAGATGCCCCTCCTTTCCACAGTAATAGCAAGCCCATCCCTTTTCACCTGGGTCCCTCTGGGCATTTTTCTCTGGCTGTTTAAGAACGTTTTTCATAGCCATTGCTAAAGCTTCCGTCTTTTCCTTGGTGTTCTTTTTTTTGCCTTTCTTTCTTTTCCTCATATTCCCTACCATAATAGACCATCTGAGCCAGTTGTAACAGAGTATCTAAAGACTGATTTGGTCCATACGCCCGTTTTTGTAGCTTATGGCGGATATCTGGAGCCGACTGAGTGAGAAATCTATCTTTTAAGATCACTTTTCCTTCTTCACTTTCAGGATCAATCTCAATGAATCTGCGAAGGGCTTCTCTTAGTCTATCTAGGAATTTACCGGGAGCTTCCTTCTCCTCCTGTTCTATGTCTGCCAATTTGCTATAGTTTAAAGGCTTAGAACGTGCCTGCCTGAGTCCTTCAAGAATGCATCTGACAAAATGACTCTGACCCCATCTTCCTTTAGCTGAGTTGTAGTCCCAGTCTGGTTCTATAGTTGGGACCGCCTGATTCCCAGTGGGGAGGGCCGCTATCTTGTCTGCTATCTCGTCCTCCCTCTTCCCTACTGATTCATTACCAAGCCATTCATCTCCATAAGCAACTGCTTTTCCCAAAACTCGAGTCTTTGAGTCAGGAGTCAGCATTTGTCCCAAGATATACATCACATCCTTCCAAGTAAGGTCATAAAGCAGAGTAACACCTTTAAAAGCTCTAATATATTTTTCTGGGTCCTCTAAATAGTCTCCCAGATCCTCCTTGATTCTTTGTATTTCTTGATAAGAAAAAGGCTTATTAACTCTCATAGACTGATTATTTCTCCCGGTGGGTGTTTCATGAAGAGGCAACAGCTTGTGTGGCTGTTCCTGTCTCTCTGGCTGCTCTGCACATATGATCCCAGGGATAGATTGGAGAAACCTGTTTTTCTTTTTCTCTTTGTCTCCTGTCCTCCATCTCATCTCTAACTTCGATGGTCTGAGTTTCTACTGAAACCAGAGTAGTCTGAGGTCCTACTGAGACAGGAGTTGTTTGGACCTCCACGTGGGCAGTTTGAATCTCAGTTTGGATTTCCACTGAGACAAAGGCAACCCTTCTAAGGGGGGTTCTCTGGTTTTCAGTTTGCTCAGCTTGGAGCCCTGGGTATGGGGGCAAAGTAGGAGGACAGGAGGGAGCTGAAGGTTTCACGCCCAAATCTATACCCTTAGGACATAAGTCTGGCATATTCCGCAGAGAGAAAAAGGGCAACACACGTGCTACTTCTACCCACTTCCCTTGTTCCTTGCAGAACCGGTCTAATTGTAAAACAGTATTATACTCAAGAGACCCTCCAACTGGTCACCTTTCGCCGTCCTCCAGTGGATACCGTGGCCATGCAGTATCGCATAGGAAGACCAGGTGTGTCTTCTTTAAGCCCTGGGGATCAAATCTATCCCAGTTTTTCAAAGGAGTGAGGCTGAAATTGTTAGCTCCCATTTGTAAGAGAGAAAAAAGTGGCCAGCACCATTTTTCTACCAGAGGCATCCCTGCTTGCTCAAGATGGGGGTGTAGACAGACTTTACACCAAAAGCTTTTCCTTCCTGGTCAGACTTAGTCTGTCCCTTACCGACACAGGCACCGTCTTCAACCCTCCCGGTTCTACCACCGAGATGGGGTGGGGATGCACCGGGGTAGACCTGATAGCATCTCTACCTGATGTCCAGCTCTTCACGGTCAACCTTGCTTGCCTCTGATGCCACCCGGGGTGCAGTCAGAGTAACCCCCCGGAATGCCTCCCAAGCTAAGACTGCTGGGGGAAACATTCGTCACCTGAGTGCCTGTGTACGACCCTGAGTATATTCCTGACCAATAAGACCAATACGAACATAAAGCTGAGATGTTCTTTTCAAGCATCACCACACCAGTATGAGAGCCGCCTCTGGTCCACTAAGAGCCAGCATTACCAAAGGAAAAAACCCATTGCAGTCCCAATCTGAGTAACCTTCAACCTCAGAGATGTTCTTGGAGCTAGAGCTCCATCTAGTTTCTGAACTTCCGATTCCTAGGCGAGGCTAGGTGCTTTGTTAACTACCAATCCAAGTTTGGGACCTAAGCCACAGTACACAGTAACAGTATAGATCACAAGTCCTTTGAAAGTCTAAGATCTGATAGATTAGGTTAGTACTTCTAATTCCCAAGGAGTTATGAAATGATCAAAGAGACCGAAAAAAGTTTGACCGAGAAAGGAGAGTTTGGTCCACACGCTTTGCCCATTTCTGGTTGGTTCCCAAAGGAGACATGGGGTGCCTCTTGGCATTGGCAGGTCGGTATAAACCCCCGACAGGTTTCTGCCATAAGTCCTATGAGATCACCGTGGAACCGCAGAGCAGGGCTCCTTACTTGCTTCATGCAGGGAATGTCATTCATTCACACAAGCACACCATAGAGTTAGTAAAGCACAGCAGAAAACGTGTTTGCTAAGAGAACAAAGAACTAGAGCTCCAAGCATCCTTACCTTGTCCTGAAGGATCCCAGACGAGCCCCCAAGATGAAAGGTTGTTGTTGAATCATGACGCCGGGATTCTTGGCTCTCGGAGGAGAAGAATTCAATCCGGGGCCAGAGGTGAGGCTTGATTGCTCAGAGCTTTTGTGTAATAAAGTTTTATTAAAGTATAAAGGAGATAGGGAAAGCTTCTGACATAGGCATCAGAAGGGGGCAGAAAGAGTACCCGCTTGTTAGTGTTAGCAATGAAGTTATATGCTCTCCAATGAATCCAAAGAATGTCTGGAGGTTGTAAAGACCTCACCAGACCTACTCCCATAATTTACATTTTAAGATAACAGAAATAGCCAGAAGGTTTAATCCAGAGGCTGTCCTCAGGCAGAATACATTATTGTTATATAATCCTTGTAAAGAGTAGGTATACTCCCATAATTTACAGAATTAGCCAGTTCAGTTCAGTCGCTCTGTCTTGTCTGACTCTTTGCGACACCATGAATCACAGCACACCAGGCCTCCCTGTCCATCACCAACTCCCGGAGTTCACTCAGACTCACGTCCATCGAGTCAGTGATGCCATCCAGCCATCTCATCCTTTGTCGTCCCCTTCTCCTCCTGTCCCCAATCCCTCCCAGCATCAAAGTCTTCCCCAATGAGTGAACTCTTCGCATGAGATGGCCAAAGTACTGGAGTTTCAGCTTTAGCATTATTCCTTCCAAAGAAATCTCAGGGCTGATCTCCTTCAGAGTGGACTGGTTGGATCTCCTTGCAGTCCAAGGGACTCTCAAGAGTCTTCTCCAACACCACAGTTCAAAAGCATCAATTCTTCGGCGCTCAGCCTTCTTCACAGTCCAACTCTCACATCCATACATGACCACTGGAAAAACCATAGCCTTGACTAGACGGACCTTAGTCGGCAAAGTAATGTCTCTGCTTTTGAATATGCTATCTAGGTCAAAGGCTTTGGCATAGTCAATAAAGCAGAAGTAGATGTTTTTCTGGAACTCTCTTGCTTTTTCCATGATCCAGCGGATGTTGGCAATTTGATCTCCAGTTCCTCTGCCTTTTCTAAAACCATCTTGAATATCAGGAGTTCACGGTTCACATGTTGCTGAAGCCTGGCTTGGAGAATTTTGAGCATTACTTTACTAGCATGTGAGATGAGTGCAATCGTGTGGTAGTTTGAGCATTCTTTGGCATTGCCTTTCTTTGGAATTGGAATGAAAACTGACCTTTTCCAGTCCTGTGGCCACTGCTGAGTTTTCCAAATTTGTTGGCATATTGAGTGCAGCACTTTCACAGCATCATCTTTCAGGATTTGAAATAGCTCAACTGGAATTCCATCACCTCCACTAGTTTTGTTCGTAGTGATGCTTTCTAAGGCCCACTTGACTTCACATCCCAGGATGTCTGGCTCTAGATGCGTGATCACACCATTTTGATTATCCGGGTCATGAAGATCTTTTTTGTACAGTTCTTCTATGTACTCTTGCCACCTCTTCTTAATATCTTCTGCTTCTATTATGTCCATACCATTTCTGTCCTTTATTGAGCCCATCTTTGCATGAAATGTTCCCTTGGTATCTCTAATTTTCTTGAAGAGATCTCTAGTCTTTCCCATTCTGTTGTTTGCCTCTATTTCTTTGCACTGATCACTGAGGAAGGCTTTCTTATCTCTTCTTGCTATTCTTTGGAACTCTGCATTCAGATGCTTATATCTTTCCTTTTCTCCTTTGCTTTTTGCTTCTCTTCTGTTCACAGCTATTTGTAAGGCCTCCCCAGACAGCCATTTTGCTTTTTTGCATTTCTTTTCCATGGGGATGGTCTTGATCCCTGTCTCCTGTACAGTGTCACGAACCTCCGTCCATAGTTCATCAGGCACTCTATCTATCAGATCTAGGCCCTTAACTCTATTTCTGACTTCCACTGTATAATCATAAGGGATTTGATTTAGGTCATACCTGAATGATCTAGCGGTTTTCCCTACTTTCTTCAATTTGAGTCTGAATTTGGCAATAAGGAGTTCATGATCTGAGCCACAGTCAGCTCCTGGTCTTGTTTTTGCTGACTGTATAGAGCTTCTCCATCTTTGGCTACAAAGAATATAATCAATCTGATTTCGGTGTTGACCATCTGGTGATGTCCATGTATAGAGTCTTCTCTTGTGTTGTTGGAAGAGGGTGTTTGCTATGACCAGTGCATTTTCTTGGCAAAACTCTATTAGTCTTTGCCCTGCTTCATTCTGCATTCCAAGGCCAAATTTGCCTGTTACTCCAGGTGTTTCTTGACTTCCTACTTTTGCATTGCAGTCCCCTATAATGAAAAGGACATCTTTTTGGGGTGTTAGTTCTAAAAGGTCTTGTAGGTCTTCATAGAACCATTCAACTTCAGCTTCTTTAGCATTACTGGTTGGGGCATAGACTTAGATTACCATGATATTGAATGGTTTGCCTTGGAGACGAACAGAGATCATTCTGTCATTTTTGAAACTGCATCCAAGACTGCATTTCAGACTCTTTTGTTGACCATGATGGCTATTCCATTTCTTCTGAGGGATTCCTGCCTGCAGTAGTAGATATAATGGTCATCTGAGTTAAATTCACCCATTCCAGTCCATTTTAGTTCGCTGATTCCTAGAATGTCGACATTCACCCTTGCCATCTCTTGTTTGACCACTTCCAATTTGCCTTGATTCATGGACCTGACATTCCAGGTTCCTATGCAATATTGCTCTTTACAACATCGGACCTTGCTTCTGTCACCAGTCACATCCACAACTGTGTATGGTTTTTGCTTTGACTCCATCCCTTCATTCATTCTTTCTAGAGTTATTTCTCCATTGATCTCCAGTAGCATATTGGGCACCTACTGACCTGGGGAGTTCCTCTTTCAGTATCCTATCATTTTGCCTTTTCATACTGTTCATGGGGTTCTCAAGGCAAGAATACTGAAGGGAATGGTTTGCCATTCCCTTCTCCAGTGGACCACATTCTGTCAGACCTCTCCACCATGACCCGCTCGTCTTGAGTTACCCCACTGGCATGGCTTTGTTTCATTTAGTTAGACAAGGCTGTGGTCCTAGTGTGATTAGATTGACTAGTTTTCTGTGAGTATGGTTTCAGTGTGTCTGCCCTCTGATGCTCTCTTGCAACACCTACCATCTCACTTGGGTTTCTCTTTCCTTGGGTGTGGGGTATCTCTTCACGGCTGCTCCAGCAAAGTGCAGCCACTGCTCCTTACCTCGGATGAGGGGTGTCTCCTCACTGCCGCCCTTCCTGTCCTTCAATGTGGGATGGCTCCTCTAGGCCCTCCTGCATCCAGGCAGCCACCGCTCCTTGGATGTGGGGTTGCTCCTCCTGGCCACTGCCCCTGGCCTCGGGCATGTGGTTGCTCCTCCCGGCCACTGCCCCTGGCCTTGGGCACCAGGTGGCTCCTCTTGCCACTGCCCCTGACCTCGGACGTGGGGTGGCTCCTCTCGGGCACCGCCTCTGGCCTCGGACGCGGGGTAGCTCCTCTCGGACGTCGCCCCTGACCTTGGAAGCGGGGTAGCTCCTCTCGGCCGTTCCTGTGCCGTCGCAGCCTGGCACTCTTGGCTTCTGCCCCTGACCTCGGACATGGGGTAGCTCCTCTCAGCCACACTTAGTGCACCGGCTGGTCGCAGCCGCCTGTGCTCAGTGCGCCGGCCGGTCGCAGCTGCCTGCGCAGAATTAGCCAGAAGGTTTAATCCAGAGACTGTCCTCAGGCAGAATACATTGTTGCTATATAATCCTAAAGAATGTAGAGAAGGAAAAAGAGTTTGTCCTTTCTTCCTCCTTGAGAATTCCAGACCCTTCTCTCCTTGGGGACCCCTAGACTTCTTATCAACCTGCCTAGGAAATGACTCTCTCACTAACAATGAAAAATCAGAAAGAGAAATTAAGGAATCAATCCCACTCACCATTGAAACAAAAAGAATGAAATATCTAGGAATAAACTTACCTAAGGAGACAGAAGAACTGTACATAGAAAATTATAAGACACTAGTGAAAGAAATCAAAGATGACATAAACATATGGAGAGATATTCCATGTTCCTGGGTAGAAAGAATCAATATTGTGAAAATGACTATACTACCAAATGCAATCTACAGATTCAGTGCGATCCCGATCAAATACCAATGGCATTTTTCACAGAACTAGAACAGAAAATTTCACAATGCATATGGAAACACAAAAGACCTTGAACAGCCAAATCAGTCTTAAGAAGAATGGAGCTGGAGGTTTCAACCTTCTTGACTTCAGATTATACTACAAAGCTACAGTCATCAGGACAGTATGGTACTGGCACAAAAACAGAGATATAGACCAATGGAGCAAGATAGAAAACCCAGAAATAAACCCATTTGGGATTCTTTTATTGTGTTTCATAACACTGGCAATTTTGAATAGTACAGGCTAGTTTTTTTGTAGAATGCTTCCCTCAGGTGGGGTTTTCCAGTGTTTTCTCTATTAGATTTAGGTTATACTTTTGGCAGAGAACATTGAAATGATGCTGACTTTCAGTGCATTTACACCAAGACACACATGCTGTCAAATGGCCACATTGCTGACAATGGTGACTTCAATCAGCTGGTTAAGGCACAATCAGATTGATTATATTCTTTGCAGCCAAAGATGGAGAAGCTCTATACAGTCAGCAAAAACAAGACCAGGAGCTGAATGTGACTCAGATCATGAACTCCTTATTGCTGAATTCAGACTTAAATTGAAGAAAGTAGGGAAAACCACTAGATCATTCAGGTATGACCTAAATCAAATCCCTTATGATTATACAGTGGAAGTCAGAAATAGATTTAAGGGACTAGATATAATAGATAGAGTGCCTGATGAACTATGGATGGAGGTTCGTGACATTGTACAGGAGACAGGGATCAAGACCATCCCCATGGAAAAGAAATGCAAAAAAGCAAAATGGCAGTCTGGGGAGGCCTTACAAATAGCTGTGAACAGAAGAGAAGCAAAAAGCAAAGGAGAAAAGGAAAGATATAAGCATCTGAATGCAGAGTTCCAAAGAATAGCAAGAAGAGATAAGAAAGCCTTCCTCAGTGATCAGTGCAAAGAAATAGAGGCAAACAACAGAATGGGAAAGACTAGAGATCTCTTCAAGAAAATTAGAGATACCAAGGGAACAAATATTTCATGCAAAGCTGGGCTCAATAAAGGACAGAAATGGTATGGACATAATAGAAGCAGAAGATATTAAGAAGAGGTGGCAAGAGTATACAGAAGAACTGTACAAAAAAGATCTTCATGACCCAGTTAATCATGATGGTGTGATCACTCACCTAGAGCCAGACATCCTGGAATGTGAAGTCAGGTGGGCCTTAGGAAGCATCACTAGGAACAAAGCTAGTGGAGGTGATGGAATTCCAGTTGAGCTGTTTCAAATCCTGAAAGATGATGCTGTGAAAGTGCTGCACTCAATATGCCAACAAATTTGGAAAACTCAGCAGTTGCCACAGGACTGGGAAAGGTCAGTTTTCATTCCAATTCCAAAGAAAGGCAATACCAAAGAATGCTCAAACTACCGCACGATTGCACTCATCTCACATGCTAGTAAAGTAATGCTCAAAATTCTCCAAGCCAGGCTTCAGCAATATGTGAACCATGAACTTCCAAATGTTCAAACTGGATTTAGAAAAGGCAGAGGAACCAAATTACCAACATCCGCTGAACCATTGAAAAAGCAAGAGAGTTCCAGAAAAACATCTACTTTTGCTTTATTGAGTGTGCTAAAGCCTTTGACTGTGTGGATCACAAGAAACTGTGGAAAATTCTGAAAGAGCTGGGGTTACCAGAACACCTGACCTGCCTCTTGAAAAACCTGTATGCAGGTCAGGAAGCAACAGGTGGAACAGACTGGTTCCAAATAGGAAAAGGAGTACGTCAAGGCTGTATATTGTCACCCTGCTTATTTAACTTATATGCAGAGTACATCATGAGAAATGCTGGGCTGGAGGAAGCACAAGTTTGAATTAAGATTGCCGTGAGAAATATCAATAACCTCAGATATGCAGATGACACCACCCTTATGGCAGAAAGTGAAGAAGAACTAAAGAGCCTGTTGATAAAAGTGAAAGAGGAGAGTGAAAAAGTTGGCTTAAAGCTCAACATTCAGAAAACTAAGATCATGCCCATCACTTCATGGGAAATAGATGGGGAAACAGTGGAAACAGTGTCAGACTTTATTTTTTGGGGCTCCAAAATCACTGCAGATGGTGACTGCAGCCATGAAATTAAAAGATGCTTACTCCTTGGAAGGAAAGTTATGGCCCACCTGGACAGCATATTAAAAAACAGACATTACTTTGCCAACAAAGGTCCGTCTAGTCAAGGGTATGGTTTTTCCAGTAGTTGTGTATGGATGTGAGAATTGGACTATAAAGAAAGCCGAACACCAAAGAATTGATGCTTTTGCACTGTGGTGTTGGAGAAGAGTCTTGAGAGTCCCTTAGACTGCAAGGAGATCCCACCAGTCCATCCTAAAGGAGATCAATCCTGGGTGTTCATTGGAAGGACTGATGTTGAAGCTGAAACTTCAATACTTTGGCCACCTGATGCAAATAGCTGACTTATTCAAAAAGACCCTGATGCTGGGAAGGATTGAGGGAGGAGGAGAAGGGAACGACCGAGGATGAGATGGTTGGATGGCATCACTGGCTCAATGGACATGTTTGAGTAAATTCTGGGAGCTGGTGATGGGCTGGGAGGCCTGGCATGCTGCAGTCTATGTGGTCACAAAGAGTCGGACACGACTGAGTGACTGAACTGAACTGAAGGTGATAGCTGCCAGGTTTCTCTACTGTAAATTTTGATTGTACTTGAAAAGTAACTTGTTAGGGATACATTCTGAACTACGTGAATGTCCTTTACTTCCCAATCTTTCATCCACTAGTTTGATGATTCTTGCCTGAATCAGTTATGATGTTCAGCAAACGATGATTCTTCTTATTCCATCATTCCTTTTACATATATTAGTTGTTTTTCTACAGTAAGGAAGATCTTTTTATCCTACCCCCCATTCCTGCTCCTGCCCCATTTATTTAATCTTCGGTTTATATCATTGTGCAGTCAAGGATACTTACTTTATTCAGAGGATTATAATTCTTTATTTTTATTTTATTCTGATGGTCTAATAATCCTCATTTTGGCTGGGGGTAGCCAAAAACACTGTTCAAAATTGCCAATGAAAGACAATAAAAGAGTCCTGAATGAAGAAATTAATTCAGATGAAAGGAGCTGAACTAACGTTATGTCCTTGGATTTTCTTATGTTACAGAAAGAAAGGACAAAGCTCCCTGTCCTTTTAACATGTCCACATCCTTCTTTGAGCACTTCCTTACTTTTTGATCTAAGATGTTCCAGATGTGTCCTGTTCTTTCTCTACCCCAGTCTTGGGATCAGTCATTTCTCTGAGGAGCTGTGATTCCATTACTGGAGAATGTTATTGGGAAACCACAAACTTGGTTTATATGTGTGCAATATAAATGTACATAGTTAACTTTTAAAAATGTAGTGAATTCTTGACATTTTGCTTCCTGATTGACTTTGTAATATTTCTAAACTCTTCTCCCTTTTTTTTTTTTTTTCCATCTAATTCAAGTGGTTTTACTGCTCAGTGTTACTTGCCTAAGAAGTAAGCATGGTGTTTTAACTCATAGAGAAGACAGGCTAGTCACTCTACTTGTTAGGGGGAGACTGAGAGTTGGTACTAAGGTATTGCCAATTACAGAGTGTCCTGTTTTTGAAAGGCTATCACCGAAAGTATATTCAGATTTTGAAAGAAAAACAAATCCCTACTTTTTTTATTTTAAAATCTTTGTGTGTATTATGGGTTACAGTGTTTCTTAGTACAGTAAGTGCTCTGCTTGGTACAGTGCAGAATAGATCCTCTGAAGCCCTTGAGAACAAGATGTAGTCTTCAGGCTGCTCCAGTGCCAAGGGAAGATGTATTCTCCCCAGTGTCACTGTGTTCTTTTCCTTCCCAAGTACCGCAGAATTGCTCCCCATTAGAGCAGTGGTGTGGATCACTGCAAACACTCAGCACAGCCTACTCACATCTTTCACCTGTTACTTGTTTCTATTAATATTGTGCATGTGGGAAATGTGTTCCACTGATTAAAAGGTAAACTTTGGGCTTCAGGCCTTTCTGAGCTGTGTGTTCTGTGCCTGCCTTTGTCCTCTAATTTGAGGTACAGTGGAACTCTGCAAAGTTAGTGAATTTACCTTTTATGAATTGTGTACATAACAAAGACCAAATAGCTTATTACTGAGGGATGTTTGAACTAATTTGTGCTAAGAGCTTTACGTAGATTTTTCTCATTTCATCCTCACAGTATCCTTCTAAATTAGGAACTGTTATTATCTCCATTTTGCAGATGAAGAAACTAAAGAACAGAGAGAGAAGTTGAGAAGCTTGCCTGAGATTACATGGCAAAAACAAGGCAAAGCTGCAATCCAGCCCTTGCAGTTTAGCTATACAATCATGTACTCTTAAACAGTACACTCAGTTGCCTCTTTATTCTTCTCTATTACTTTACTTGTTTAAAATAGAATCTCTGAAATAAATGGATTTGCTTAGAGTCAAAAGAGTCTTTGAATTTAGTTCATCATGCTCTACTGTTTTATTTTTAGTGGAAGTATAGTTGATTTACTGTGTTTCAGGTATATAACAAACAGATTCACACACATATTCTTTTTCAGATTCTTTTCCATTATAGATTAGTATATTGAATATAGTTAGCTCCCTGTGCTATACAGTAGTCCTTGTTGTTTAAATGTTATACATAGTAGTGTGTATCTGTTAATTTCAAATTTCTAATTTATCCTTCCCACCCTTTCCCCTTTGATAACCATAATTTTATTTTCTATGTCTGTGAGTCTATTTTTGTCTTATAAAAAAGTTCATTTGTATTATTATTTTAGATTCCACAGATAAGTAATGTCATATAATATTTGTCCTTCTGTGTCTGACTTAACTTCATTTAGTATGATAATATCTAGGTTCATCCATATTGTTGCAAATGGCACTACTTTGTTCTTTTATGTGGCTGAGTGATATTCCATTGTATGTGTATACCACATCTTCTTTATCCATTCCTCTGACGATGGACATTTAGGTTGCTTCCATGTCTTGGTTTTGTAAATAGTGCTTCTGTGAACATTTCAGTTAAGACTTTTTGTCTTTTTTGCACATGTGCCCAGGAGTGGGATTCCCAGATCATATGGTAACTCTGGTTTTAGTTTTTTAAGGAGTTTCCATCCTGCTCTCCATAGTGACTGCACCAATTTATATTCCCACCAACAGTGTAGGAGGGTCCTGTTTTCTCCACACACTCTCCAGCATTTATTATTTGTAGAATTTTAAAAATATTTCACTTATATATTTATTTGGCTGCAACAGGTCTTAGTCTCTGGGCATGTGGGGTCTAGTTCCCTAACCAGGGATTGAAGCCAGGCGCCCTGTACTGGGCACACAGAGTCTTGACCGCTGGACACCGGGGGAATCGTCTATTTGCAGACTTTGAGGGTGGCCATTCTGACTGGCCTGAGGTCTGGTCTGTTCTCATTATAGTTTTGACTTGCATTTATCTAATAATTAGCGATGTTGAGCATCTTTTCATGTGCCTGTTGGCCTTGCTTTAACGTTTTGAACACTGAAAGCTGGAAGGATGCTTGACATCGTGGCATAGAGAATCTTGTATAGAAACTGAATGTTGATTGTGGTGAATGACTTTTGGGGGTTATTTTAGATGCCTTCTTGCCTTTCCAGCCGTCCTTTTGATAAATCACTTTTGCCATCCATAGCTTAACGTGGTCTCTTCCCGTAATTGTCTTTTTCTCCCTCAACCAAGCAACTTTGGTTAAATTGGATTGATTCTGCCTTGAGAATCATTGAACCACTATATCATGCCATTAAAATCTAAAGTTGTGTAAATAGAACAAATAAGTGTAGTGGATGTAAACTAGCATTTATGAAGTGAAGTCACTCAGTCATGTCTGACTCTTTGTGACCCCATGGACGGTAGCCCACCAGGCTCCTCCATCCATGGAATTTTCTAGGCAAGAATACTGGAATGGGTTGCCATTTCCTTCTCCAGGGGATTTCCCCAACCCGGGGACTGAACCCAGATCTTCCGCATTGCAGGCAGATGCTTTACCATCTGAGCCACCAGGGTGTAAATATAATAATACATGATTGTATCCATGTATAAGCATATAAATATAATAAAACAAATCTATTATTAACATAGGGGAAATGGATATTGATCATGTATTACTTTATATAGATGACAAAATTTCAGAATAATATACAAACCAATTATCTAGACTGTATGACATTTTAATTATTTGTTGATCTGGCATTTTAATACTTTGCAATACTTTAGATTTGGGTTCTGAATGTAAAATCATTTCATCTATTAAATAAAGAAAAGCTGTGGAGATTTTATCCAAACTTCCAATTCAGAACTCAATTGCTTATACCCGGTTACTCCTGGTGAACTGTTACTTTGTAGAGCAGTCTGTTCTGTTAGGTGACTACTAGAATAGTTAGAAAAATTTTCCTTATCTTTTAAATCTTTATTTATTTGTTTATATTTAATTCTCCCCTCCACAGTTTCCCTATTATTAACATATTAGTATGCTGCATTTATTGCAATTAATGAACCAATATTGATGTCTTATTAACTACGGTCCATAGTTGATTCCCTGGTGGCTCAGATGGTAAAGCCTCTGTCTATGAGGCGGGAGACCCGGGTTTGATCCCTGGGTTGGGAAGAGCCCCTGGAGAAGGAAATGGCAATCCACTCCAGGACTGTTGCCTGGAAAATCCCATGGACAGAGGAGCCTGGTAGGCTACAGCCCATGGGGTCGCAAAGAGTTGGACACGACTGAGCGACTTCACTTTCACTTCACTATAGTTGATTCAGGTTTCCTTAGTTTTTACTGATGTCCTTCTGCTGCTCCAGGATCCCAGCCAGGATACTACATTACACTTAGTTGTCACGTCTCTCTAGGCTCTGTGAACTGTGGCAGTTTCTCAGGTTTTCCTTGTTTGAGGACTTCGACAGTTTTGGGGAGTACTCATCAAGCTTACTGTAGGATATCCCTCTATTGGAATGTGCCTGATGATTTTTCTCATGCTTAGACTGGAGTTGTGGGTTTTCGAGAGGAAGATCACACAGATAGTGTCACTTTTTTCACATCACATCATATCAAGGGTACATATTTTCTAAATGATTTGTGGTTGTTGATGTTGACTTTGACCACTTGGCTAAAGTAGTACAGGTTTCTCCGCTGTATCACCGGTTACTCTGGAATCTCCCTGTTCATAAGGTACTCTAAGGAAGGCACTATGCACAGCACACAGTTAAGGAGTGGGGAATTATGTTCTCCTTCCTTTAGTGTGGAATATCTACATAATTTATTTGAAATTCTTTTGCATGGGAGATATTTGTTGCTCAGATTGTTACAGATTTGGTCACTGAAAACTTCCAGTTGTCCTCTGTGCCCCTTGGACGTATGCCATCTGTGTGTGGTTTTTAAGATGGTCCAGGCTAATTTTGTGTATTTCCCGTGCCAATCCTAGAACCAGCCATTTCTGTAGGAGCCTTGGTTGCTTTTATTGGAGAATGGTTTTAGACCAAAATCTGGGTGCTAGGTATGCTCTTCACTACTTTAATTTCTTAGGCGTTCTTGACAGAACAAGGAAATATGTCAACCTGTGTATTTATCAGTTCAGTTCAGTCGCTCAGTCGTGTCCGACTCTTTGCGACCCCATGAATCGCAACACGCCAGGCCTCCCTGTCCATCACCAACTCCCTGAGTTCACTCAAACTCATGTGCATCGAGTCCGTGATGCCATCCAGCCATCTCATCCTCTGTTGTCCCCTTCTCCTCCTGCCCCCAATCCCTCCCAGCATCAGAGTCTTTTCCAATGAGTCAACTCTTCACATGAGGTGGCCAAAATACTGGAGTTTCAGCTTCAGCATCAGTCCTTCCAATGAACACCCAGGACTGATCTTTAGGATGGACTGGTTGGATCTCCTAGCAGTCCAAGGGACTCTCAAGAGTCTTCTCCAGCACCACAGTTCAAAAGCATCAATTCTTCGATGCTCAGCTTTCTTCACAGTCCAACTTTCACATCCATACATGACCTCTGGAAAAACCATAGCCTTCACTAGCTGGTCCTTTGTTGGCAAAGTAATATCTCTGCTTTTCAATATACTCTCTAGGTTGGTCATAACTTTCCTTCCAAGGAGTAAGCATCTTTTAATTTCATGGCTGCAGTCACCATCTGCAGTGATTTCGGAGCCCCCCCAAAATAAAGTCTGACACTGTTCCCACTGTTTCCCCATCTATTTCCCATGAAGTGATGGGACCAGATGCCATGATCTTCGTTTTCTGAATGTTGAGCTTTAAGCCAACTTTTTCGCTCTCCTCTTTCAATTTCATGAAGAGGCTCTTTAGTTCTTCTTCACTTTCTGCCACAAGGGTGGTGTCATCTGCATATCAGAGGTTGTTGATATTTCTCCCGGCAATCTTAATTCCAGCTTGTGCTTCTTCCAGCCCAGCGTTTCTCATGATGTACTCTGCATATAAGTTAAATAAGCGGGGTGACAATATACAGCCTTGATGTACTCCTTTTCCTGTTTGGAACCAGTCTGTTGTTCCATGTCCAGTTCTAACTGTTGCTTCCTGACCTGCATACAGGTTTCTCAAGAGGCAGGTTAGGTGGTCTGGTATTCCCATCTCTTTCAGAATTGTCCACAGTTTATTTTTATGTATGTATAAATATTTTCATATTTACTATCTGAATCTGTATGTTAAATGTGAGTTCTTACTGGTGCTTCCAACTATAATCCATTATCACGTGGATCATTTCAGCCTTCTCTGTTTGCTTATCTGTACATCTTCACTCCAGCTGTGAGAAATCTGGCTCCTATCATCTGCCATCCATTTACTTACCTGTTTAATTCCAAACACAAGCTGGAGTCAGTTGCCCAAAAAATCCCCCATGCTTCCATCTATTCATCCTCTTTGCAAGCCCCTGACATCCACTGATCTTTTTATTGTCTCTAGTTTTGCTTTTTTCCAGAATATCATGGTCTTGGAATCATATAGTATGTAGTCTTTTCAGACTGGCTTCTTTCACTTAGAAACATGCATTTAAGGATTTTCTGTATGTTTTCATGGCAAGTCCTATCTTCTTAACCTCCTTTAACCTGGAACAGGCCTCACCTTCAGTTATCTGTCATTTTATTGATTTTTTTTTTTCGAGAAAAGTCCAAATCTGAGTTTTTATAGAATGCCCCACAATTTGAATTTGTCAGATTGTTTTCGTATGATTAGATTCAGATTAGACATTTTTGACAGGATTACCATGTAGGTTGCAGGTTGACAAGTCACGAGCTATGGGTCAGTCTGACCTTCCCCCTGTTTTTATAAAGTTTATTGAAACACAGCCACACCCATTGATTTACATATTATATGTACTGCTTTTGTGTTTCAGTGGCACTTACATAGTTGTGACAGAAACCATGTGGCTCACAAAAACTAAAATATTTTTTACTGATCTTTACAGGAATAGTTTGCTGATCCCTAACGTTGGTGATTCCTCCTCATTGCATCATATTAGGAAGCACTTGTTATTGGTAGTATTTATGAACTTACTGGATCAGCCGTTTGTTAGAGGATTAAACTGAGGAATGGCCAAATGGAAAATATGCATCGGACAAAGCATGGGGAAAGGGGTGGAGCTTCTGTGCCCTCCTGGCGGGCACCATTCTCCCTTGTGTCACATGCGTTCACCAACCTGGAAGCTCTCGTGATAGATGTTTAAGTCATTTGGTTAAGATGCTGTCTATTAGATTTCTCTGTTGTAACGGTATCTTTTCAACTCATAAATGGTTGAGACCATATGTGTATGTTGTTTCCATTAGTTTTAGTATCTATTTTGTTTTTAAATTCATCTTTAAATTTTTTGGCCACACCAAAACAGTTCCTCAACCAGAGGTCGAACTTGTGCCCCCTGTATTGGAAGCCTGGAGTTTTAACCACAGGACTGCCAGGGAAGTCCCGGTTTTAGTATCTATTGATGATCTTTACCCAAATCTCTGGTAGCTGCAGCAACTGGGTTTTTTTTTAACTCTGTGACTCCTTCTGTGTTTATTGTTTAGCATTTTTTCTGTAAAGAGGCACTCCCCTGGTGTCCCTCCTATTTAGAAAGAACCAGGATAATTTTATAGTAGCAAAATCATAGCACATTATCACCTTATCACAAAGGGACCATTCCTTCAATACAGTGTTAGGGTAATACTCTCTTGTTTGTATTACAAATGTACTATAAATTCCTTAGTTTAAATATTCCATAAATTTAAAACACAAGATAATACTTTAAATTCTGTGGCTATGACTTAACAGAGTGAAAATATAGCAATGAAGAAAGTGATGCTAACTTAAGGATAGTTAGTGGTTACTTCTGGGAAGGGAGGTTGATGGTACTAAGGAAAGAAATCCTTGATTTCTGCCAAACATCAACATGAATCAGCCATAGGCATACTTATGTCCCCTTCCTCTAGAGCCTCCCTCCCACCTCCCACCCTTTCCCACCCTTCTAGGTTGTTATGGAGCCCTGGTGTGAGTCCCCCGAGTTGTACAGCAAATTTCCATTGGCTGTTTCACATATGGTAGTGTGTATGCTTCTACAGCATCCACTTCTGTTAGAAACTGTTTCAGGAAAGTTGGAGTAGAAGGGAACTTTCTCTACCTGATTAAGGATATTTGTGAAAAAATGATACCCTACATCATATTTAATGGTGAAAGACTGAAGACTTTCCTCCTAATATAAGGAACTAGGCAAGTTGTTTTCTTAGAAATTGCTTCTATTAAACACTGTGCTGGAAGTTCTAGCCAGGTCAGTAAGACAAGGTAGAGAAATAAATGGCATCCAAGTTAGAAAGAGGTAAAATTGTCATTATTCACTGGTGAGTTGATTATCTTTGTTGAAAATCTTGTGGAGTTTATAAAAACACTACTGGAACTAGTAACTTGAGCTTTTAGCAAGGTTGTAGGATATAAATGAATATATAAAAACTAATTATGCAGTATACAGTTGGAAACTAAAAAAGAATAATAGCATCCAAAAAATTGAAATAGGGTATATTTGATAAGAGTTGTAAGACTTTTGCACTGAAAACTCTAAAACATCACTGAGAAGTTTAAAAAGACCTAGATAAATGGAGATATACTATGTTCATAGATCAGAAACCTCAATATGGTTAAGACGTCATGACTCCTCAAAATAATGTATGGATTCCAATCCCAATCAGAGTCTCAGCAAGCTTTCTTTTTTCCTTCAGATAATGTCTACTTATTCTAAAGTTTATGAATAAGTTATTCTAACGTGTTCAAAAATTATAAGGAAAGTAAAGACATAATATATAAATAAATAATGATATAAATAAATCACAGAAAGAAATAAGTTGGAAGAGTTGCACTATCTGATTGCGTGACTTATTACTATAAAGCGGTGGCAGGATTCAGTGGTATTGTTATACAGATGACATGTATATCGATGAAAAATAGTCTTATACATATATGTTTAATTGGTTTTTGATCACAGCATTTTAGGGGGAAGCTGTCATCTTTCTAAAAAGGAGCTGAAACAATTGGATATTCACATGCAAATAAATGAACTTGAACTCTCACCTCTTGCCATACACGAAAAATGATTTGAGATTGGTCAAGGCCTAAATTTAAAATCTGAAACTATAAAAACTTCTGAAAGAAAACATAAGAGAAAATCTTAAAGACTGATTTTGCAAAATTTCTTAAAGTACAATGAGCCAAAAAAAAAAAAAAAATCTAGCTAGGGTTCATCAAAATTAAAAACTTTCGCTTTTTATAATACACTGTTAAGAAAATGAAGAGGCAAACCACAGACTTTGGAGAAAATACTTGTAAAGCATATATCCAACAAGGAATTTGTGTCTAGAATAATAGTAACTAAAGAAAGAGACCAAACTCTTAGTACTCAAGTTATATGACATATAACCCAGTTAAAAAATGGGCAAAATATTTGAACATGCACTTCATCAAAGAAAATGTATGGACGACGAATATGCACATTCAGTGATACTCATCATCAGTCTTTAGTGAAATGCAAGTTAAAACCACAATGAGAGCGTAACACACCCACTTAACATGACTAAAATAAGAAAGCTTTAGAAGTTAAAAACCAAGTTTTGGGCTAGGATGTGAAAGAACTGGAGCTTCTTATATGTTGTTAGTGGGAGCGTTAAAAAGGTACCACTTTGGAAGATGATTCAGCAGATTCTTGACAAGTTAAACTTACGAACCTACCATACAACCCAGCCATTCCACCTGTAGGTGTAATGAAGGTGTGTGTCTACATATGAATACTCACAGCCGTATTCATAGCGGTACAAAATGGGAAACAACCTTTTTCATAAGGAAGTGTTCGTTCTTTTTCTCTTCCTCTTCATTTTTATATGTAAAGTTCACTTCACCAGAATGTGTTTAACATCTATTCTTTCTTTTCTTTTTCCACCGCAGAAGATACCAGCTTTAGTCCTACCCTTCTTAGTGTGGCAGATGGAAGTTGGGAGGGCTGGATTCTAGTCCTGGCTCTTGACACTTTGGGCTGATCGACTGCCTTCTTGGGACTTCAGTGCCCTAACCTGCTGATGAAAGGGATTAAATGATACATTTTTACTCATGTCTGTTTTAGAGCACCTGCCGTGTGCCAGGCACTCTGTTAGGTTTTGGCAACATGATGAAGGAAATAGGCTGTAGTCCTTGCCCTCATTGGAACCAGTATTTATTAACATATAATGTGCCAGGCACTGTCCTATGTTTTGGGAAGACAGGCCATTGTGTCTTAATCTCTAGGAACTTATGAGTTAGTAGAGAAGAGAGACCAAACTAAGTAAACAGAGCTCTAATTGTAAAAAATGTTATGAGTGGAGGACTATGAGAGGAGACCCCTCTTTTAGTAGGGCTGTCCTGGAAGGCCTCTTTGTGGAGGTGACCGCTGAGCTGAGATCCACAGATGGAAAAAATGGCTCCTTTCATGTCTGTCATAGTCTCTTCTCCAGAAGCCTAGACCTCTGAGGTCCAAGGGGGGTGATTTGTGTCCTGACTGTAGACGTCTCTAAATGAGAATAGTGTCATGGCACTGTTTCTTCTGTGCCTTAGTCCTTTCTTCAGGGAGTTTTGCTGTCTAGTTTAGGAAATACAAATGGCAATAAATTAAACAGATTTAATTCTTCTTTCTGATATTTAGTCAACACTTCTTTGGCCTATAATTCAAAAGTAAGAAGCAAAAGATAAAATGAAGTTCTGTGCTCTGCTAAGGCTGAAACAGGTTTCAGATGGAGGTTGGGCAGGCGTGTGGACTCCACAGACAGGTTTCCTTTGGCCTACAGCATTTTTTTTTTGGCTGCATTGGGTCTTAGTTGCTGCACATGGGATCTTCATTGTGGCATGTGGGCTTGTTGCCCTGTGGCATGTCTTGCCTGGGAAATCCCATGGACAGAGGAGCCTGGTGGGATACAGTCCATGGGGTCACAAGAGTAGGATATGACTGAGGGACTACACTACCACCATTGTGGGGATCTTAGTTCCCCAATCAGGAATACACCCTGTGTCCGCTGTGTTGGAAGGCGAATTCAACCACTGGATAACCAGGGAAGTCCCTGCCTACAGTATTTTAAAGTGAAAAGTGAAAGTGAAGTCACTCAGTGTCCAACTCCGACCCCATAGACTGTAGTCTACCAGGCTCCTCTCTCCATGAGATTCCCCAGGCAAGAGTACTGGAGTGGGTTGCCATTTCCTTCTCCAGGGGGTCTTCCCAACCCAGGGATCGAACCCAGGTCTCTTACATTCCAGGCAGACGCTTTAACCTCTGAGCCACCAGGGAAGCACCTCCCCCACCCCTACCCCAGACTTAGTGTTTCCATTTAAACCTTTAGGTGACCAGTTAGAATGAAGGGACTGTACTCCCTTTAATGGGATGCTTGCTCTTACCTCACGGCCCTTCTGTTTGCCCAGCCTCACTCAGTCCTGTCATCTGGTTGTCCTCCTGTGATTGTGTTTGTCTAAGAATCATCTCAGCAGGTTTTCATTTTGAGTCTAAATATGCTTGGGACTGGCTGGCTGTGAGTCTGATCTCTGGGTGTGGGGCTGGGTGATTCTAGCATGTGGCAGGTGAGATCATAGCCCTAGCTGTGAACACATATTTGTTACAGGATTCACAGGGAGCGTGCCCTCTCAAGAGTGGGGACTTGTCTCAGTAACTTCTTATTTTCCCTGTCTCTGGAATACTTGGTAGTGGGTACTTTAAATGCTTGAAACATAAATGAATAAATTATATTTTAATTTTGGTATTTATTTGACCTTTAAATTTTGGGCTTTCCTTGTGACTCAGTGGTAGAGAATCTGCCTGCAATGTAAGAGATGTGGATTTAATCCCTGGGTCAGGAAGATACCCTGGAGAAGGGAATGGCTACCCACTCCAGTATTCTTGCCTGGAAAATTCCATGGACAAAGCAGCTTGGTAGGCCACAGTCCATGGGGTTGCAAAAGAGTCAGACATAACTTAGCAACTAACACTTTTTCACTTTTACTGACCTTTAAAATGTTAAATGTACTTGAACACTTTCCCTAATTCGGATGTGTAGGTTTCTAAAAAAGTTTTCTTTGGTAACACATTCCTATGGTTTTTAAGGATGAATATATAAAAGGAATACGGTGAAAAGTCTCCTTCCCACTTCTGTTCTTTATCTGACCAGCACCTCATGCTCTCTCCCATGGAAGTATAAACAAAAGCAAATACATATTCTTATTTTTCCTCTCTTTTATTCAAAAGGTAGCATACTAAAAATAATGCTCCGCCTTATGCCTCCTTTGCTCTTTAAAAAAAATTATTTACTTATTTAATTTTTGGCTGCACTAGATCTTTGTTGCTGCGCACAGGCTTTGTGTAGTTGCGGCACGCGGGGGCTACTCTCTAATTGCTGTGCACAGACTTCATTGTGGTGGCTTCTCTTGTTAAGGAGCACCAGGCTCTAGAGCGTGGGTTCAGTCATTGTGGCGCACAGGCTTGATTGCTCTGTGGCATGTGGGACCTTCTGGACCAGGGATTGAACCCATGTTCTCTGTGCTGGCAGGCAGATTCTTTACCACTTGGACCACCAGGAAAATCTTGCCTTGTTTACTCTTGACGCGTCTTGAAGATCTTATGTTAGTAAAGAGCTTCCTTCTCCTCCTTTTTTGGTTGTTTCACTGGTTGTTGAAAAATATGTTTAGACATATTATAGTTTATTTAGGAAGTCCCCTCATTGAAAGACACTTGGATTTTCCTAGGCATTTGCTAGTGCAAACAGTGCTACAGTTAGTACCTTTGTTTAAGTCATTAAGTCACACACACACACACACACGAATGTGCAAATTATATTTCTATGGTAAATTCTCCAAGTGGAATTGTTATGTCAAAGGATATATGCATATGTAATTTAGATACATGTTACTTAATTTTCGTCTGTAAGGGTTGTAGTTTAATTAATTATTAATGAAAACTAATACTAGTGTTTGAAAACACTGTTTTAAGAAAATTTTATAGTCTCTTTGCTGAGTTAGAGTAGTTACATTATAGGTTATATGAATTTTGATAAGAGTGATAAGATTGTTCTAGATCTTTGTTCTGCTACTGACCCCAAGGGATTCTCAGACTCATGTGCTAAATGAACATCAACTATATAATAATGTTTCATTCATACATACTATATATTTCAAGTGTATGTAGATCTATTGTATAATAAAATGCCAATTCTCTTAATACTATGACTATTTGAATATTTTATAATAAAAATACTCTTTATCTTACAGACATCCCTTTGAGGACCAGCCTCCCACCACCATTCAGAAATTATAAATATGGTAACCAACTTTTCTTATTCTTTTAAAACATATAATTTCACATTAGTTTTATTTTGAAGTGAATTTAAATTTGGTTTTCAAAAATGAGTTTGCAACCTGTATATAAAAACCAATATGGAAGTTCTTTAAAAATATAGGAATTCTAGCATATCGTTAAAGTAAACACTACTTGTGTCATCAAGTGGCATATTTATGAGGAATAGCATGTTTGGAAAACTATTTGAAATGAATTTCTTTGTCAGATAGTCAGAAAAGGAGAAATGATTAAAGACAGGGAATTAAAAGAAGAGATTTAACATTTTAGATGTCAATAACGAGTATGTTGGCTTCCCTGGTGCCTCAGTGGTAAAGAATTTATATGCTAATGTAGGAGCTGCTGCAGCTGCTGCTGCTGCTGCTGCTAAGTCGCTTCAGTTGTGTCTGACTCTGTGAGATCCCAGAGATGGCAGTCCACCAGGCTCCCCTGTCCCTGGGATTCTCCAGGCAAGAACACTGGAGTGGGTTGCCATTTCCTTCTCCAATGCATGAAAGTGAAAAGTGAAAGTGAAGTCGCTCAGTCGTGTCCGACTCCTTGAGACTCCATGGACTGCAGCCTCACAGGCTCCTTCGTCCATGGGATTTTCCAGGCAAGAGTACTGAAGTGAGTTGCCATTGCCTTCTCCAGCCAACACAGGAGAGGCAGATTCAATCCTTGGGTCAGGAAGATCCCCCGGAGAAGGAAATGGCAACCCACTCCAGTATTCTTGCCTGGGAAATCCCATGGACAGAGGAGCCTGGTGGGCAATAGTCCATAGGGCTTTTAGCAAATGAGTCGGACTCTACTTAGCTGACTAAACAACAAAAGCAGCAACTTGAGCGTGTTACATAGTAATTTTGTATGTTGCAATTATGGACTTTAAAATGTAGTAATAAGTCAAGAAACTAGGTTTCATTATTCATTATAAAGATGGTACAGTTATTAATCTTCAGGATAGTGACACTCACCAAACTTTGGATTTGAGACTTCACTTGAGAATTACGATGCACCTAATAAATATTTCTGTTAATTGGTGCAGACATTTTAAAGCATAAATTTTTAATTACCCTAGATCATTTCTGGAGTGGTTTTTAATTCTGCTGCCATTTGTTAGAGCAACTTATGACATAAAATACTTTGAAATCACAATCTTCACCGTGTGTATGCATTTTAATATTCAGAGACTAATTGTGAGGTCACAAGGGGTAGTCACGCAGAAGTTAAAGGCACTGAGTCGAAAGTACTTTGATTTATTGGACTTAAAGAATTTACATACTAAATATTGAATAAGAGAGAGAAATAAAAAGCATGATTAAGTAATTATGAAACTTTTCAGTTCTGTCTTTCACGGCTTTCAAAGTGTCAAGCCTTGAAATAAAAACCTTAAACTTGAATCTGCCTTCAGATACCACTTCAGATTAGCATAGTTACATGTGGGTTCCCTTTTTTACATGCTGTGGATATGTATTCAAACTATGTTCCATGGAAATTATTTTGAAAGATAAGTTTTAGATAATGAAATTATCAAAATATCTGGGTACTAATCATCATGATGGTAAATAATGTATTCCTTCAATTTTTCCCTTTGTTGGTATTTGTATATTTAGGTGTGATGTTGGGTACGTATATTAGTTTGTTAATAGGTGGAGTATCTTCTTGTATTGATTCTTTTATCATTTTATAGTGTCTTTCTTTCTTTATGGCCTTTGTTAAAAAGTCTGTTTTGTCTGGCATGAGTATTTTGCCACCCCTGCTTTCTTATCCTTTTTGTTTGCATAAAATATCTTAAAAAATCTTTTTTTATTTATTAATTGAATTATACTTAATTTATAATTTGTGTTATATAACAAAGTGACTCATATGTATGTATGTATGTACTTATGTGTGATTATGTTTATCCCAGGACATTGAATATAATTTCCTGTGCTATACAATAGGACCTTGTTGTCCATCCATTCTATATGTAATTTTTGTATCTACAAAACCCAAGATTGCCGGGAGAAATGTCAATAACCTCAGATATGCAGATGACACCACCCTTATAGCAGAAAGTGAAGAGGAGGTAAAGAGCCTCTTGATGATGGTGAAAGAGGAGAGGGAAAAACTAGCTTAAAACTAAACATTCAAAAAACAAAGATCATGGCATCTGGTCCCATCACTTCATGGCAAATAGGTGGGGAAACAATGGAAACAGTGAGAGACTTTATTTTCTTGAGCCCCAAAATCACTGCAGATGGTGGCTGCAGCCATGAAATTAAAAGATTCTTGCTCCTTCAAAGAAAAGCTATGACAAACCTAGACAGCATATTAAAAAGCAGAGACATTACTTTGCCAACAAAGGTCTGTCTAGTCAAAGCTATGATTTTCCCAGTAGTCATGTATGGATGTGAGAGTTGGACCATAAAGAAGGCTGAGTGCTGAAGAATCGATGCTTTTGAACTGTAGTGTTAGAGAAGGCTCTTGAGAATCCCTTGGACTTCAAGGAGATCAAACCAGTCAATCCTAAAGAAAATCAACCCTAAATATTCATTGAAAGGACTGATGCTGAAGCTCCAATATTTTGGCCACTTGAAGAGCTGACTCATTAGAAAAGGCCCTGATGCTGGGAAAGATTGAAGGCAGGAGGAGAAAGGGATGACAGAGGATAAGATGGTTGGATGGCATCACTGACTCAATGGGTGTGAGTTTGAGCAAGCTCCAGGAGATGGTGAAGGACAGGGAAGCCTGGTGTGCTGCAGTCCATGGGGTCACAAGAGTGGGACACGACTGAGTGACTAAACAACAGCAAACCCAAAATTCCCAGTCTGTCCCTTCCCACTGCTCTTGGAAACCACAGATCTGTTCTCTGTGTTTTTGAGTCTGTTTCTGCTTTGTAGATTCGTTCCTGTCATATTTAGATTCCACATTAAAGTGATATCATATGCTATTTGTCTTTCTGACTTACTTCACTTAGCATGATCATCTCTGGTTGCATCCATGTTGCTAGAAATGGCATTGTTTACCTCATTTTTATGACTGAGTAGTGTTCCATTGCATATATGTACCACATCTTATTTATCCCTTCCTCTGGAGATCCAACCAGTCCATTCTGAAGGAGATCAGCCCTGGGATTTCTTTGGAAGGAATGATGCTAAGGCTGAAGCTCCAGTACTTTGGCCACCTCATGCGAAGAGTTGACTCACTGGCAAAGACTCTGATGCTGGGAGGGATTGGGGGCAGGAGGAGAAGGGGACGACCAAGGATGAGATGGCTGGATGGCATCACTGACTCAATGGACGTGAGTCTGAGTGAACTCCGGGAGTTGGTGATGGACAGGGAGGGCTGGCGTGCTGCGATTCATGGGGTCACAGAGTCGGACACGACTGAGCGACTGAATTGAACTGAACTGTTAATAGACATTTAGGTTGTTTCCATGTCTTGACTATTGTGAACTATAGTGCTGCTATGATCATAGGAGTGCATGTATCATTTTGAATTATAGTTTTGTCCACATATATACACAAGAGTGGGAATGTTGGATCATATGGTAACTCTAGTTTTAATTCTTTAAGGAAATTCCATAGTGTTCTCTGTAGTAACTACACCAATTTACATTTCCACAAACAGTGTAGGAGGGTTCCTTTTTCCCCACACCCTCTCCAGCATTTGTTATTTGTAGACTTTTTAATGATGGTCACTGTGACTGGTGTGAGGTGGTACCTCATTGTAGTTTTGATTTGCATTTCTCTAATAATTAGCAATGTTAATTAGCAATCTTTTCCCATGCTTATTGGTCATCTCTTGTCTTCTCTGGAGAAATACCTGTTTAGATCTTCTGCTCATTTTTTGATTGGGTTTGTTGTCATTGTTGTATGAGCTGCTTGTATATTTTGGAAACTAAGCCCTTGGTTGGTCGTATCACCTGCAAATATTTTATCCCTTCATGTAAACTGTCTTTTGTTTGTGCAAAAGCTTGTAAGTTTGATTAGGTCCCATTTATTTTTCTATTGCCTCTTTCCTTGGGAGACCAACCTAGACCAATCTAGACAGCAACCTATGACCAACCTAGACAGCATATTTAAAAGCAGAGATATTACTTTGCTGACAAAGATCTGTCTAATCGAAGCTATGGTTTTCCCGGTAGTCATGTATGGATGAGAGAGTTGGACTATAAAGAAAGCTGAGTGCCGAAGAATTGATGCTTTAGAACTGTGGTGCTGGAGAAGACTCTTGAGAGTCCTTGGACTGCAAGTAGATCAAACCAGTCCATCCTAAAGGAAATCAGTTCTGAATATTCATTGGAAGGACTGAAGCTGAAGCTGAAACTCCAATACTTTGGCCACCTGATGTGAAGGACTGACTCACTGTAAAAGACTCTGATACTGAGAAAGATTGAGGGTAGGAGGAGAAGGGGATGACAGAGGATGAGATGGTTGGATGGCATCACCGACTCGATGGACATGAGTTTGAGCAAGCTCCGGGAGTTGGTGATGGATAGGGAAACCTGGCATGCTGTCGCCAAGAGTCAGACATGACTGAGTGACTGAACTGAGCTTGGGAGACTGACCTAAGAAAATATTGGTACGATTTATGTCAGAAAATGTTTTGTCTGTGTTCCCTTCTAGGAGTATTATGGTGTCTTGTCTTATGTTTATGTCTTTAAGCCATTTTGAGTTTATTTTTGTGCATGTTGTAGGGATGTGTTCTGACTTTAGTGATTTACATGTGGCAAAATCACTTGCTAAAGAGACTTTCCTCTTTTATACTGTTGCCACTGTCAAAGATTAATTGACTGTATGTGTGGTTTTATTTCTGGGCTCTCTGTTACGTTCCATTGATCTATATGTCTGTTTTTACCCCAGTACCACACTGTTTTGATTACTGTAGCTTTGTAGTATTGTTAATATTATAGTATCAATTGACTCCTTCCCGAAGTTTGGGGGGGTTTGCCTTCTGTTTTGTTTTTTTTCCCCTCAGGAGTGCTCTGGCAGTTGTGGTCTTTTATAGCTCTATACATGAATCTTTCCTATTCCCTCACTCTCAATGTATGTGTGTCCTTCACCCTAAAGTGGGTCTCTTGTAGGCAACATATTGTAAGCTGTTGTTTTATTATCCATCTGTCACTCTAAGTCTTTTGATTGGAGCATTTAGTTAATTGATAATTAAGGTAATTATTGCCAGATGTGTTTTTATTGCCATTTAAACCTCATTCTGCAGTTGATTTTGTGCTCTTTCCTTGTTGCTTTTTCTTTTACCATGGTGGTAGATAATGTATCTTTCTTATTAGTCCACCTTATTGACATCCACTTGTCCTCTTGTTTCTATACTACTCAGATGAATTGGCAGGAAAATGAACACATTTACCTGTGAGGAAATTAGAGAACCACCATGGTTTTGGTAGAATTCAGGTGACTGTGTTTGGCTCTCTAACAATCTGCCGCTTTGTTTTTGACAAGAAACGCTGAAGTGTTCCTTGCTCACCTATCCTTGTCCTGCCGTATTGCTACACTCTCTGTGGGACTGAACACACTGGGTGTTGGGGAGTGGAAAGGGCACAGAGTCAGATTTCACTTTTGTTGGTTGCCATCTCTGTGTCCTTGGACAAACGTCTAGTCTCTCTGCCAAGCTGCCAAGAGTCAGAGATTTCTCAGAGCCCTGCCTCCCGTTTAATTGGCATCTGCATCTATTACTGATTTACCCTGGTCAGATGGTGTGTTCTTAAAGCACAGGGGATGTTGTCTTATTTTTAAATTCTTTTTGTTTAGGCATGGTGTATGTGTGCAGTGAATGTTTGTTGTTGTGCAATGTGAGGCTGCTAATTCTGTTTGTTTCTAAGGCTGTGTGAGATTACATTAAACAATGTGAACACATTAAATACTCTGCAAATGTAAATCTTGTAAATCTTATTTTTATCTTTATGAGGTTGTTTTCCTCAAGAAATCTGCACTAAGGAAATAATACCTGCAGAAGTTGTTTCTGTTAATAATTGAAATTGGTTTTTTTTTTTTAAGAAGTAAAAACAAGTGAAAAAGATGATTTAACAAGGGAAGGGGCATTTGTTTTCTTCCCAATTCTTACCAATTTCTGTTGGAGAGAAAAATTTGGTAAAAGTTTATGTTCAAAGCATTTCTTTTTCTGCTAAAAAAAAATGTTGCCTCCTTATTGTGGGGTTGCAGAGCATATTAGAGCAAAGATATTTCTAACTTAAAGAGTTATTAGCAAAATATATAGAACATGATGACACTTGGAGAGGTCAGTATGCAATTTTGCAGGTCGATTATAACTGACTTTAATCAAGGTCCTTTTGTTTAAAAAAAAAGCAACTACTATTGGCTTCTCTAACTTGTCTCTAGTAACAAACAATATATATTTATAGTGAGAAAAAGAGTGTAATAGGTAACTTAGTGTAATAGATAATTCAAAAGTCACATTTGTTTGTTTTCTTGTGTACATACATTGTAAGCTTATTTTTAGCCATTGTGACCTATTTTATGTCATAAATGTGTATATTTCACTTAGGTTAGAATAATTTTAGTAAAAAGACAACTTTTTTTTTTTCAGATAAACTGAAGATTGTTCATCAAGCACATAAATCAAAGGTATGTTTCATATGGACAGTATCTGGCACATAGCAGGTGATCAATTTTGGTTGACTTAGTGAATAAATGAATGAACATGTGTACTTCTAAGATATTTTTCATTATAGTAGCATTTTTCATTTTGAATTTACCCTTTAAATAGCCTTTTATCCATTAAAAGAAAAAAACACACCTCTAAATTGTATTCCTGTTGGTAATAGATTCTTTTTTAAAAAAGTGTTAATTAAAAAAAAAATGTTGTTAATATATTGAGTTGACCAAAAAGTTTGTTCGGGTTTTTTTGGTGCAGAAAAACTTGAATGAACTTTTTGGTCAACCCGGTATATCAAGCAAATGTTTAACAAGCATAAAACTTGTTGAAATAAATTCAGCTTACAAATAAAGGAAATCAAATATTATATTTAGTCCAATTTCTTTGATTTTCTTATTTCTATACCAGAAGAGGGCATTATGAAAATAACGTGTTTTCTCTCATTTGACTCTCTCTGTATGTTAAGGCCCCGTACTGTGGCTCTCAGAAACAGGCCTACTAGTTTCACAGAGGACATGGGCTGCCCCAAAGAGGACTGCTTAGTTATGTGTTTATAGTATGTTTACATTTCCGTCTTCATACTTTTTTAGAACAATGTTTTTATGTTTGCATCTCATGTAGATAGACCAGAGTGATCTTTCTTCTTGAATCTCAGTGACCTCGTATAGACTTCTCATTAAAACAATAATTTCTTCTATTATAGAAACTACTCAAGGATAAGGGACTGTATTTTATTCCTCATATTTCCAATACCTAGCACAATGCCTCATTCAAAGGAATGTTTCCTAACAATTTTTGAAGGAAGTATTTATTTATGGATTCACTTAATTTCATTCTCTTTGCTATTCATAGATGATGCCCCCCATAAACTCCGTCAGCTTTCAAATAAACGTATAGCAAGAGATCATAAAGAGGATGGTATAAGGATATGTCTGTTGACTGTGGATTAGTAACTCAATTTTTTTTTCCCCCCTGTGGCTTAAAACAACACACATTTACTGTCTTACAGTTCTGGAGGTCAGAAATCTGAAATCAGTTTCCTTGGGCTAAAATCAAGCTGGTTCTTTCCAGTAACTTTATTTTTCTATACCAAGGACTATGTATACAAATTTGACAGGATCCAATTGTCAAATGCTTTGAAATTTGGTGCTTGTGTATGTCTGTGACTATGGTATGGAGTCTTTACTTTGTATGGATGCTAGAATTGTATCTGGTCACGGACTCCATCCATTTTCTCTTGTCCAAGCCAGGACTGTTTTTAGGCTTGTCCTTAAAATGTGGAGAGTAGGAATCTTGATCTTATTGTAGAAAGAAAATAAATGAAGTTAAAATGAAACAATAGGCTCTTTAAAAAGGTTGTCATCCTCCATTTAGTGTTGCATTTATATCATAGCTTGCTCATATGCTCATGTTTCCTAAAAGGGAATAATAAGTAGAGTATTCCTTTATCCTAATGAAGACCTAGTTCATAATATTCAGATTAATCAGTATTATGATATTTACAAAAATCAGAAAGTTTTCCTGCTATAGTTGGAAATATCTTAGAATTGTTTCTTATATTTAAAACATATGTTCCATCTTGGCACATTAGAGTTGTGAAATTAGAGCCCATTTTTCAGTTGAGCAATGTATTTACTTAAAGATTCTCCAAACAAATTGAGTCACTGAGGAGGTTTCTGGAATCTGGCTTTATAAACTTCTCATCTAAATTATAGAGATTCTAGTTGAGATTGTTGTTATTTAGTTGCTAAGTTGTGTCCAACTGTTTTGTGACCCCATGGACTGCAGCCCCACCAGGCTCCTCTGTCCATGGGATTTCCCAGGTAAGAATCCTGGAGTGGGTTGCCATTTCCTTCTCCAGGGGATCTTCCAGACCCAGGTATGGAACCCATGTCCCCTGCTCAGGGGTTCTTTACCCCTGAGCCACCAGGGAAACCCAGTTAAGAGATAGTTCTTCAGATTTCCTCTTTAACTTTTGTAAGGAAGGAGTCAATATATTTTTAGAGATACAGTTTTAAGACTTAAAACTTTTACCCACATGTCCCTCCTTTGTGCCTTTTCCAACTGCCAGCCGTGGTTCTCGTTTTTGCATGTGCGTCTACTTCCCATTTACAAGGCCTGTAGACGTCACTGGCCCAGCCTGTCAGTTTTCTAACCCTGCTGTAATTTTAGTCTTCTTCCTTAGCCAAAGGGAGAAACTTCCAACTAACTCCTGTATCTTAATGAACTTGTTCACAAAAGGCATGTTCCCCATTTCCCCAAATTTCTAGGTTTAGACTTTCTTAATTGAAATTACCAGGTGTCCACAGAAATTTGGTGCCATCACCACAATAAAAAAGTGACTGGATACCTTCCCACCAAGCCTCCTGTTTGGACGATGAGCTCAGTGTTTCTTGAATGAATCAGTAGTCCAGTGCAAGTAATTATTATAGTATGGTTTATTTTGGCAAGAAAATGTACTTGTGAGTCTATGTGTGTAGTATGGGGTATAATCAGTAGGCTACTTGTAAAGTCATAATAATTCCTATAAAAAAGATCTGAAAGAAATAACCCAATTTCTGTTTTACATTTTGTGAGTTTGGAAACTGGATAGCTATCCTTGTTAAAAGTTTATGAAAGGAAGAAGTCACACCCTGTAGTAAACTTTGTAAGAAATATGCAAGATCTTTAAGAAGAAAACTTTAAAATTGCAGAGAGGTTATTTGGTTGTCCAGACTCATTGAGCTGAACTTCTCTTAAGAACTATGTGCTATCTTTATATGAAATTCCACCTTAATTTAATAAAAAAGAAAAACATGCAAAGAGGGATATAAGATGAGATTTAAGTGGAAATGTAAAGGGTATTTGGATGGGAAGAGGCAACAGTATGAAGATGTCAGTTCTCTCATAGTTAATTGACAAATTTAATGCCACCCAAATAAAATTCTAGTAACAGTGGTGTGTGTATATATATTTGTATATGTGTGTGTGTGTGTGTGTATGTGGTGTGTATATAAAAGCTAAAGAAACTGATTATAAAACTAACATGCAAAAGATAAATAATGAAGAATAGTCAGAAGAGAGAGAAATGAAAGTGACTAACCCTGGCACATTAAGGCATATGGTAAAACTATAGTAACTAAAACAGTGTGGTACTGTCACATGAACTTTTAGTTCAAAGACACAGAATCAGAAGTCCAAAAATAGACCCAATTATATATGGAAATTTAGTATATAGTGAACATTGCATTTCAAATTTATGGGGAAAATATGGAGGATTCAGTAAATATTACTGGAACAACTAAAAAACAGTTAAGTTGAATCCATATCCTTTTCCTTATGCCAAAATAAATACTCAAAGAAGTCTAAGATGAAACCCATAGGTAAGGATAGAGATTAACTAGATTAACATGAGTGGATAATCTGTTCAAGTTGGGTGTTAGGTACATGAGGGGTTCATTGTACTATCCTGCATGCATTTTATGTTTGAAATACTCTGTGATTAGAAGTTTAAAAGGTGAAGTTAATTAAAATATTTTAAGGAAACATGGGATTTTAAAGTAACCTTACACTGAAGGTCTTTTCAAATATGATAGAAAAATTAAAAAAAAAAAGGCACTAGAAGGAAAATGAAGGAACAAAGGAAAACTGGGAGATTTTCTAACTTGTATTACAGAAAAGACCTAATTTTCTTAGTGAAAAGTGAGTGTTAGTCACTCAGTTGTATCTGACTCTTTGTGACTGGCGTGGGTAGCCATTCCCTTCTCCAGAGGATCTTCCTGATCTGGGGATTGAACCCAGGTCTCCTGCATTTCAGGTAGATTCTTTACCATCTGAGCCTTCAAGGAAGCCTAGTTTTCTTAGAATGTAACAATATTCCACAATTCCACTTAAAAAATTATCCAACAAGTTTATTAAAAAATAGAAACTATTCACACCTTTGAATGAAGTCGCTCAGTCATGTCCGACTCTTTGCGACCCCGTGGACTGTAGCCTACCAGGCTCTTCCGTCTATGGGATTCTCCAGGCAAGAATACTGGAGTGGGTTGCTATTTCCTTCTCCAGGGGATCTTCCCAATCCAGGGATTGAACCCGGGTCTCCCTTATTGCAGGCAGACGCTTTAACCTCTCAGCCTTTATTCACACCCAAATAAATATAAATTACTCTTCTTGGGGGCTTCCTTGGTAGTTCAGTAGGTAGAGAATCTGCCTGCAGTGCAGCAGACCCAGGTTCAATCCCTGGGTCAGGAAGATCCCCTGGAGAAGGAAATGGCAACCCACTTCAGTATTCTTGCCTAGAAAATCCTATGGATAGAGGAACATGGAGGGCTACAGTCCAGGGGTCACAAGAGTTGGACACGACTTAGTGACTAAACCACCACAATGCTATTCTTAATCTACATTTGCCAGATTGGCAATATCAAAATCTTTCGATAATACACTGTGCTGGTGAGGGTATGGGAAACAGGGACTCTCCGTGATGGGTGAAGTGAAGTGAAGTGAAGTCGCGCAGTCGTGTCCGACTTTGCGACCGAATGGACTGTAGCCCACCAGGCTCCTCCATCCATGGAATTTTCTAGGCAGAATACTGGAGTGAATTGCCATTTCCTTCTCCAGGGGATCTTCCCAACCCAGGGATCAAACCCGGGTCTCCCGCATTGCAGGCAGATGCTTTACCATCTAAGCCACCAGGGAATCCCAGTGATGGGTAGTGGTGGTATAAATGGGTACTGCTTCTTTGGAGAGTAATTTGGAAATATCTGTCAAAATAAAAATTGTACTTCCTCTCTGACCGAACAGTTCTAGGAATTTATCTTACAGACAAAACTTGTACATATACCAAATGATACATGGACAAGGACATTTGATGCAGGACTGAGTAGGATAGGAGATAGGAAACAACCTGAATGTCCATCAGTAGGGACAGAGAGAGTGTTAATCCTTCCATTGGAATATACTATAGCCTTGATAAATTATGATGCAGCTCTTAAACTAATTTTGAATGATTTTAAGATATTTAATTTTGTATTGTGGTATAGCTGATAAACAATATTGTGATAGTTTCAGGTGAACAGCTAAGGGACTCAGCCATATATATACATGTATCCATTCTCTCCCAAACCCTGCTCCCATCTAGGCTGCCACATGACATTGAGCAGAGCTGCCTGTGCTATACAGTAGGTCCTTGTTGATTATCCACTTTAAATATGTCCATCCCAAACTCCCTAACTATCCTTTCCCCCAGAAACCATAAGTTTGTTCTCTGAGTCTCTTTCTGTAAGTCTTGTTTTGTAAGTTCATTGTATCCGAATGACTTTAAGATATTTAAAGAGAAGTTATAATACAGCATATACCATGCCACCGTTTGTGTGAAAAGGTTTATAGGCACATCTCTGCCTGCATGTACATGTACAGCAACAGTCTCTGGAAGGTACAAGGACAGTCTCTGGAAGGATGCATAAGAATTAGTACAAATTCTCTGGAGGAAAGGTGGGTAGCTGGGTGGAGGAGGGAGGAGCCTACATCTCATTCTGTCCATATGTACTTGGAGAATTTTGTCTTGTGAATATGTATTGCCCATTCTAAAATGATTTCTTCGGTAAAGTTTGTCCCCCCTTTTAATCTGTGCACGTTTAAGCCCCTGTGCTCTTTCTAGTGCGTAAAGCTGTGGAGCATGCCTCCCAGGGTGGCTCTTTTGACTGCTGAGAAGGCCTTTCTTCTGAGCCTCCCTCTCAGCCATATTCTGGAAAGAGAGTCTGGTACTAAACAACTGCGTTCTGGTTGACAGGTGGTACTGTGTGCCCAGCGAGTGCTCACTACTAGGTGCTGTTTAGAGGCAGGATCAACATTTATGGTGTTTAAGTGGATTTGTGAGTAGCATTGGAGAGCACACTTTCCCTAAATCACAAAGAGAAATGTTAGTTAACAGGACTTGGGACCAAGTGTTTGTTAGCTGGAGCAGGGTTTTTAAATACGTGAGCTTTCAGTAAAGGCAAACTTGCTTCTCTCAGAAGTCAGACTGGTCAAAACTGGATCTGTTGCAGGAAGAGGGACACCTACCAGGACCCAAGACTGAGCTCTGGTCTAAGACTGGGAGATGAATTGTCCGAGGAGACACACCTGCTGACACAGCAAGAGGCTTTACTGGGAAGGGCTCCCGGGTGAAGAGCAGGAGGGTAAGGGAGCCCAGGGGCACTGCTCTGCCATGTGGCCTGCAGTCCCAGGTTCTGTGGTGATGAGATTAGCTTCTGGGCTGTCTCTGGCCAGTCATTCTCACTCAGGGTCCTTCTTGGTGGAGCAAGCATTCTTCAGCCAAGATGGATTCCAGTGAGAAGGATTCTGGGAGATTGATAGGAGATGTGGCATCTCCTTTTGACCTTTCCCAAATGCTTCCAGTTGATAGTGGCTTGTTAGTTCTGTTTTCCTTACTAAGATCTGCTGTTGTAAAATCACGCAAATGGTTACTGTAGTGCCTGACCAGGGTGGGCGGTTTCTGTTTCCACTAACAGAACCTTAGTCCCCTGATCACATCCTCAGTCTGTGTGCTAACCTCTCTGAATCCTCCTGGGGTATTGTGAGGATGAGATGATGATGAAACAGAACACTGACAGCTGACACTGCTCCCTATGTGACTGACACTGCACTGGGGGTTTTATATACTGCATCTCTCTCCATCCTCACCACATGGCAGTAAGAAGATGCGTTGCTACCCCTACTTTTTTTTTTTTCCTAAGGCTATGTAATTTATTGAGACCACACAGCTGGATATTTGTGGAACCTGAATTTTAACCCAGCTCTAGCACAAAAGCTCTGTGTTCTAGCCCTGTCTCCATAGTGCTTTATGTAGTGTGTATTTAGGAAGCACTCACTATGTACCTGTTCACTGCTTTCCCTACAGCGATGGGAGCAAAATGTGACTTGGATTATTGCTGTGACCCAAAGTATCAATTCGTTTGTCTTTGAGGAATCTCACCAAATGTGAAACTAATAAAAGTACTGGTAAAAAGTGGATTTTTTTTTCTTTCTAGACAAATGAACTTGTGTTGAGTTTGGAAGACGATGACAGACTCCTGTTAAAAGAAGATAGTACCCTGAAAGCAGCTGGAATTGGTGAGAAAGTGTGTGTGTGTGTGTGCATGTGGGGCTGGAGGGGGCACTGTCTTTCCCGGCCTGGATGGTGATGTCTGGCTGATTATATTCAGATAACTTAATGCAAAGTAAATGCTACCCTTGGTGCTCTTTACACTACCTGATAGTTATTCAGAGGGGAAGGACAAGAATGATGTACATTCAGATCGTTTGACTGAGGGCAGTAGATATCTGCTTTCCCAGCGTTCAACATGCAAATAGTTCTTTCCAGAAAGTATGCTCAGAATTCTGCTGAGGGTTATTTTAAGTGATTGACAGGTTATTACTCACTTAATAACCTACTTACTCATATCAGCTTCATTTGAGCTGATAGTTTAAGAGAAAAGGGCCCAGTAGAAGTATCGTGGAATAATGAAGTGAGATGTTGTTTGTATAACAAGCAGCGTGGTTTCTGATAGTTATCCAAATCACTGTGAGCCGACCAAGTCATGGAATTTCAAATAGGAGCCTATGGTATGCAGTTGAAAAATTGCCTGATTTAACCTTTCCATTTGGAATATGCATGCAGTTTTGTTTTAAAGAAATGCTGTGTGACATGTGTTGTGACCATTAGATGTCACTGTAATTCTACTTACATGTATACTTAGAGATGATGTGGTAGTACAGCGAAGGTTTTGAGAGAAATGTGAGCAGTTGAAGGCATTATGCCTCTGACATAATGAAGCAGCACAAATCACACTTACTTTCTAATTTTTTATATGCACTGGTTAAGGGACACTTTAAGGTCCATGGGGTTGCTATGAGGTCGCTAAGAGTCGGGCACGACTGAGCGACTTCCCTTTCACTTTTTACTTTTCTGCATTGGAGAAGGAAATGGCAGCCCACTCCAGTGTTCTTGCCTGGAGAATCCCAGGGACAGAGGAGCCTAGTGGGCTGCTGTCTATGGGGTCGCACAGCGTCGGACACGGCTGAAGCGACTTGGCAGTAGCAAGGTCCACGAAGTCCATGTTAGGAATCCTTACATTTTTTTGACAGGTGTTTTATTGTCGCATCTGTCAGGAAGTCATTTTTAAATGACACATGTGGTTGAAGTGGATTCCTGACCTCTCTAACTTAGATATCATTTTGAATGCCATGTTATATAATCTCAGACTTGTTTTCTGTGTCTAAGTCTATACTCCTGGCTAGATTTAGTGTCTTTCCATATTGTGACTAAGATTGATTGCTGTTATCTGAAAAAACAATGTTTAATTTGGCATTTATTTCTTCTTAATTTGGTGCTTATTTTATTACAGCAAGTAGCACTTAACTGCTTATTAAGCGTAAAACTGTACCTAGTATAACAGACTGGTATTGATACAGGCCGGAGAAGGCAATGGCACCCCACTCCAGTACTCTTGCCTGGACAATCCCATGGATGGAGGAGCCTGGTAGGCTGCAGTCCATGGGGTCGCTAAGAGTCAGACACGACTGAGCATCTTCACTTTCACTTTTCACTTTCATGCATTGGGAAGGAAATGGCAACCCACTCCAGTATTCTTGCCTGGAGAATCCCAGGGATGGCGGAGCCTGGTGGGCTGCCGTCTGTGAGGTCGCACAGAGTCAGACACGACTGAAGCAACTTAGCAGCAGCAGAAGCATTTATACAGAAATTGACAGCTCCATGGAAAAGACTGGAAAATTCAAAAACCAACTAAAAAGCAGTTTCATGGTATGAAAAAATTTTGACATCTCAAATAAGTGGAGAAAAGAATGAATTAGCCAGAAACTGTTGGGCCCATTGCCAAAACATTTGAGAAAATAAAACTTAAGTTCTTAGTCTTTACTCTAAAATAAATTCTATATAGATTAAATGTTTGCAATGTAAAAAAGGTTTTAGGTAAAATGCAGGTCAGTAGTTTCATAATCTTGGGGAGAAGAGCTTTCTAGGCATGCCCTTGAAGCCAGAAGCCATAAAGCAGGGAGAAATGATAGATTTGACCACATAAACAGAGTTAAAAGGAGAAGCAATAAATTGTGAAAAAATATTTGCAGCATATATGACAAAGAAAGCCTGACTTTATAAAGAGGTCTTATAATTAGCACAAAAAAGAGAAATAAACTACTGATAGAAGAAATAGCTCGGAGAAGGCGACGGCAGCCCACTCCAGTACTCTTACCTGGAAAATCCCATGGACAGAGGAGCCTGGTAGGCTGTGGTCCATGGGGTTGCGAAGAGTCGGACACGACTGAGCAACTTCCCTTTCACTTTTCACTTTTCATGCATTGGAGAAGGAAATGGCAACCCACTCCAGTGTTCTTGCCTGAGAATCCCAGGGACGGGGGAGCCTGGTGGGCTGCCGTCTATGGGGTCACACAGATTCAGACACGACTGAAGTGACTTAGCAGCAGCAGCAGAAGAAGAAATAGCTAACATAAAAAATAGTTCAGCCCTATTAGTAATGAGAGCAATATACATGAAAATAGAGACTAAATTTTATGTACTTTACTACTCTAGTGATTAAGAATTAGAGGCTGAAGTCAGAGTGCTTGGGTTAGCAGCTTGACTGCCACGTACTGTCTGCGTGACCTTAGACAAGCAATAATTTAAGACTAGCAGACACAAAGAACAGTGGTTGTATCTGAAGGAATGTTAGAAAATGGATGTTCTCTTGTACTACTGTTGGGAAGGTGTATTACCTCTAACTTTGTTGATCAATTTGATCAGTAAGACTTTCTCAACCTTACTAAGTAATTTTCTGTCATCTCTATTACCAAGCCAACAGAAAAGTGCTTCCTCAACTCTGTGACTCCTCCAAGGTTGTGATACACATTCAGAAGTGTTATCTTTCACCTTCCTGGTTTGAGATTCATTTCCTTTATTGAATGGAAATAGAAAATGTATTGTGTGATACCATTATTATTTTTAAATGTATGTATTTACATGTCTGTATATGTATATGAGGACTTCCCTGGTGGCTCAGATGGTAAAGCGTCTGTCTACAATGCGGGAGACCTGGGTTTGATCCGTGGGTTGGGAAGATCCCCTGGAGAAGGAAATGGCAATCCCCTCCAGTACTATTGCCTGGAAAATCCCATGGACAGAAGAGCCTAGTAGGCTGCAGTCCATGGGGTCGCAAAGAGTCGGACACGATTGAGTGACTTCACTTTGACTTTCTTTCATATGTATATGAAGAAGAGATCATATACTAAAATTATAAAAATGGTTTCCCTGGGTGGTGGCATTGCTAGCAATTGTTTTTTTTTTTCCCTTTATTCTCCATTTTATCTAGTTGTTCTTGTAATTTAAACTTTCTTGTATAATTTACATGTATTACTTATAAAGTAAGGGCCCAATTTTAAGGAATCAACTCCTAAATTTAGGGAAAATTGGTTTGAATGATGGCTCGGTATCTGTGACCTTCTGGAAGCCATTTAGACTCTCTGAACTTCTACTTTGATTTCTGTAAAATGAAACAGAAATAATAAACCTATTTCAGACGGTTGTCATAGGGCTAAGTAAAAGAATGTATATGAAAGCATCTGGAGCAATGCATGTAAACGCCCTCAAAAACACTTCATTTTATTTGGAAACCATTTTGGAGAAAGCAGTTGGCAAATGTTTTGAATTTGTTAAAATCTCAAGTTGTTGGTTTAATTGTCATCAATTTCAGACTTATATAACAAACCACCTATAAAGGTATAAATCAAATCACTTTTTTTTTTTTTTTTTGGTCATTCTTGTTTTAAGGCGATATAGATCTTCGATCAGAATTGGATCGTTTTCATGAGTTCTCCACTGGTTTCAGGTTACTTCAAACTGTTCTCATGCCCTGGCAAGTCTGTAGCTCTGGTTGAGGGTGTCTGCCATCCCTGTTGGGAGCAACCCCCTCTTCTGCATGTTCCCCTTTGTTGCTGAGAGCAGTGTTTCTGTACCCTTGAGAACAAGCCACAGTTACTACTCATGGGGAAGGAGGTGATGGCCCCTGGAGAGCAACAAAAAATTCTAAGTGGGAGTAGAGTTGTAAAAGCAGTACTTGAAATGTGTGATTTTTCTAGGGAATTTTCCCTCCCTTGGTGCTGTGCCTGGTTAGGTTTTTAAGAGGTTTTAGGAGAAAAATTCCAAGTCATCGCTTTCTCCCTTCTTACCACTTGATCTTGCTGTAGAGCTGTCACTCTGCCATCACAGCCAGTTGCCATGGGAATAAGGCCAGTGTAACAAATGTATCATTATGACTTTTCTGTAAAAATCATGAAAGGAAAAGAGACTGTAAGGGGGGAAATTAGGGGAACAAACTGGTTTGAAGATTTCTTTTCTCACCAAGAAATTCTCTAGCCTTTTATCTGCATTGCAGATCCCAATTGTATATTCTACGCTTGACATCAGGGGAGGTTTTTGCTTGTGGATTTCGTCCTAAAATACATCAATAAAAAGATTTGTTTTGTGGAAGAAGGAAGAAGGCCTTACCTAGAATTGTTGTTTATAATTTAAAGATCTTGTTGTTAACAGTTGTAGTTTTATGGACTAATTCCCCTAGGTAATAAATTTTCATGTTAAATATTTTTGGGGTTATATTTTATCTCTTTCATTTTGCTGGATTCTACGATTGCTGTCTTTTGAATCGTCTCCGGTTTAGGAAAGAAACTGAGATAGGGTAACTCTTCTAAAGTCAGTTATGTTTTACCGGAAATATTTTAGAGCAAGATACAGTCTGGCAAACTCTAAGTGCTCACCTCTGGGAAGAGTCCGCGTCAGGCCACATCTTGTGCTAACTCCCCAGCTCCCTTGTGGCTTGTTTCCACTTTGTGTGTCGCTCCTCTATTGTCTGCCTACAGCCGAAACCCAGTCTTGGTGCCCGGCACCTCTCGGTGACCTTGGCTAAGCAGCTCAGATTGTAGGCTTCCTTGGCTCCGCTTCTTTATCAGGCTCATATATGATTAGTGTTTCCTGAAGGTTTGAGTCCCTTTCCCATTCTCTTTTTAGGTAGTAATATCTTGGGGGCATACATGCTTTCCTGCTTTGACAGTGTGTTTAACCGGCTGTTCATGTTAACATCATAGCAGCGATGATCTGGTACTTGCTAAAATAGGTGGTAGGCCCAGGGAATTTGGGATCCCAGAGGAAGAAGATCAGAAGGAACCTTCCAGACATGATTCTTCCTTTTTGCACTCCCCTCGGGCTTCCCTGGTAGCTCAGATGTAAAAAATATGCCCGCTGATGCAGGAGACACGGGTTTGATCCGTTGGTCAGGAAGATCCCGTGGAGAAGGGAATGGCAACCTATTCTAGTATTTTTGTCTGGAGAATTCCATGACCGAGAAACCTGGAGGGCTACAGTCCATGGGGTCACAAAGAGTCGGACACGACTGAGCAACTAACACTTTCACTTTGCATGCTGATGTGGAAATCACAGTGTCCAGTCTATCAAAGGTCAGACTTATCTCTATATTTGTTTTCTCCAAACTATAGTTTGAAATCTTTCTCAACCAGCTTGAAAACGGAATCTCAAGCAAATAAGAAATAAAAGACACATGGTTGTTTGGAACTACTTGTTGGATTGTTGACCTCCTTTGGTAAAAAGTTAGAAATATAACACAGCTGTGGGCATGGTTTTGAATGATTCTTAGATTATACTTTGGTGAAACTTGCAAGGATGACTCCTGGACCAGGTGAGACAGTGAAACTTTGTCCTTTTGGTGTCAAATTGCTGCAGAAATCACACCTTGCCCTTCTTGGCTTTTTTTTTTTTTTTGGCCAATAATCTGGAGTTATTATTCACATTACAGCCTGCTCTGATCATTAATTGTACTACAGTCAGGACACATTTCTCAGCCTCTTTTCTTGGACGACAATTGCTGTGCTGCATACAGCTTTGATATGAAGCTTGGGATTTAGAAGCCATACAGTAAATCCTTGTTTATAGATGGGTTTATTGAAATAAGTTAGTTGAGGAGTTTAAGTTCATTATACTCAACTTTCCTGAGATTTTTGCATTTAAAATTGGTTTTTCTTCTTCTTTTAAAAAATTTGAAGTTATTATTTTCCCATTGAAGGTGTATATATGTGCATTTTGTAATGGAAACATTATAAAATTCTTAATTATTAATTTCATATCCAACATTTGAATGTCCTGGCTTGTGTTCATTTCATTAAACTTGAAAGTCAGTATTAAAATGGTCTACAAATGTATTTGGAGCGTTCTTACTTGGTTTCATTTGCTAGTAAGACAAAGGGATGAGCTGGTGGTATATTTATTGGATTTGAGAATGCACATTCATTTCACATTCACATGCCAAGGCACTCTGCACCTGAGTGCACTGCCGCCTGCAGCACATTTAATTTAAAATCAGGAGCCCTAGGGGACCAGCGTGTGGTAGACTTCCTGAGGGTTCTTCTGGAGCCATTTTAAATAGAATTTGGGATAATGGAGGAAAGGGTGATTATGTAGAGGTCTTGAAAATCTTTTGTAATTTGTTTTCACTGTAATTGGCAAGTAAATTTGCAGTCTAAATATGTGAAATCATTGTCTCAGAGATTTCCAATAGGGTTCTGTAGATTTAAGAAAAAACATTATATTCTGATTCTGCTTAAGAAACATGACTAAAATTTAAAATCCACCTTATGTCTTTCTTTTGAATGTTCAAACCAGCCAACTCCTAATTTGTGTGTTATTCTCCAATTTGTTAAGGGTGAACATTTTTATCAGCCTGGACCATTTGAGTTTAACCCATTTGTCAATCTAGTTTTCCTGAAAAAACATTCATCTGAAAATAAAATATTTACCTTAGATGACCTCATTTTTAACCCTGTAGTGTATAAAAGATGGATTGATCTATAACTTAATTAGACCCAAGAGAACTTATGTGTCAAAACAGGAATGCTTTGTCAGTTTTTTCTATACATTCATTTAATTCTAAACCGATTATTGGTATCCTGAAGAGCCGTAAGATGTACTAGTTTCTCAAAAGGGGTGCAGATAAATGTCAGCTACGGTTAAGTGAAAATTGTAATTACAGTTAGTGTGTATTGAGCAAAGTGCTGTGTGGGCAAAGCACTGTGTAAAGTTCTATATGTAAATAGCACATGGTGTATGAAATCTTGCATTGTGATTATTAAGAACAGGGGACTTTTGCTTATTCTCCTAACATCAGGAGGAGGATTTTAGAATCACTTGCAAATTTTGTAGGTCTACCTTTGGGCTTGCTTCTCTTCCAAAAAGGAGCTTTTTATTTAAAGGATAGATCTCAGAATATCTTAACTTTGAATACTGAATTTTTTGAAGCCCCCTTTTCAACTTTTTACTAATTCCTAGTATAGAGCTCTTAGCTATTATTTTAAATGCCATTTTCTTGTAAAATTTAACTGTACATTAACTTATCGTTTGCCCAGGGTGCATTTTTATACAGCCCCTCTCATCGATTCCCAGTTTCTTTCTGCTGTGTCTTCCCTGCTTGCCTACACACACACACACTCAGGCTTGTTGTAACAAGAGTTCGTAATATGATTTTTATAAAGATTAATCTTCATTTGATCTTGAATATATAAAAGGGCTGGAATGAAGATCTGAGACTCTGGGTGATTTTATTTTCTTCTTTCAACATTTCCATATTTTCTGTAAAGACCACAGAAATTTAGGTTTGAGAAACATTAAATTTGGTATACTTAAAACCAGCAAAAACATTTTTAATGAAATGTTATGCTAAGCTCTTTAATTTCATTCTTCTGTGATAAATTCTAATGAAGAGATGAGAGCTTTAAACTGGGAGACCAGTGGTAATCCTTGGCATCCTTCCTGATTATCCTATTTATTTGGCTTGAAGAGTTTCACTTGTCTGTTTTTAGAGAATATGTTAATTGAGTGATCAGTATTCATTACAAATAATCTTGTCTGTTTTCTTGTCAAGATTCTGAAGGCCCTTTTGCTCTTTCTGTAAAAGCTAAGCAGGCTGTATTAACTTCTGATTTAATTTAAAAAATGTGGAACTTGTTGGTGCAACACCTTAAAGAATTGCATGTTTAATAATTGGAAGGCTTTCCATCAGATTTGTCTCCAGTCTGAATTAATAATGTTGCTGACTTATTGTTTTAGAAGACAGAGTCCTTGACCTGCTAGGTTGAAAGAATTGTGACTGCTCTGAACCTTTGTGGGTCCTTTAGCTGCGCCATATCCCTTGTGAATAATTAGAGGTATTTGAAGGTATTGCGGTAGAAGCCAATTTGTGTCTTTCACTTTGCATATTGTTGAAGCCTCATGAATTAGTCATAAGCGGGCAAAAAATTAACTTCTTCAGACACATATTTTGATGGGTCATGAGGGAGAATGTAAAGTGATCTGTAAAATATTCTACTGATCCTCTAAGTATTAAATTATTATACCTACAGGCTAATTTCAGAGTGGGGAGAAAAGAGTTTTCCTCCTCCTTCAGGACCAGAGTAACACATTTGGAAAAAAAAAATAATGGTTTATTATTTCTAGGATTGTCAAGAGGACTATAAATGAACAATTTTATGATTTCTTGGAAACCAGATTCATGTGTTAACTCTTGTTTTTAATTTTTTTGGTAATTTTTCTTTTTACTTTTAAATTGGTTGAATTCTAGATTCTCGTACTTAAACTTCTTGTTGATTTTATGAAATGTGAAACCATACTTGTTTTTCTAACTTTGGGCCTTGGAAGCACTAAATCAATGAAATATGTATTTCCATACTTATTTAAAATCTAGTTTTACATTACAGTTTTTTTCCATTTTCTATTCTTTTTTTCAGCCAGTGAAACTGAAATTGCATTCTTCTGTGAAGAAGACTATAAGAACTACAAAGCTAATCCCATTTCATCCTGGTGAAAACCTCACAGAGCTTTCTTTTTTGCATACTTGTATTAAGCTCTTTATTCCACTAGTGAGTTTCTGAAATTGACAAATAAACTTAAAAAAATTAATCCCAGCCTCTGCTGTTTGAGGTAAAATCTGTGGTGTGTTCTCTCTTGTGCAGGTCTCATTTTCTTCTTTCTTGTTGTAAAATAATGTGTTTATTTATGGGAAAAACATCTGGTTTTAAGTGAAAGAAATAATTATTCAAAAATCACCATGGAGTGTTGGCTCTTTCGTTATCATTTGTTTCTCTAAATTAGAGGTCATTTTGGTGACTTGCATGTTGGATTCTTTAAAAAAGATTATAAGACTAAGGTCATTCTCTATTTTGTGTTGTCTCCAAAGTTTTCTAATTGGAGCCCCTGTTACTATCTTTGTCTAGCAGGGATTCTTATGACCACGAATGACCATAAGAGTCTCTTATGACCATGAATGCCGTCTTTTCAGTCACTGTGATAAACGCCACCACACATGAAATTAAACTGGGTATATTTTAGGGAGGTTTTCTGATATAAGAGAGTTTCTTCTTTCTTTTCATGTTACAGCCCACACAGATAACATTGCTGAAATGTGTTTTTCTGAGCTATGTTTCCTGACTACAGGAGCAAACTATAATAGAATCAAACTCATTTGTTTGGAGAGAGGAGGTAGCAGGAAGTTTGCACTTCTGGAAGAAAATCATCCATTGAGAACAAGTCTAAGTTATGGATGATACATTCTTTCAAAATAATATAATACTTTGATGTCTGACTACCAGCATCTGAAGAATAGTGGATTCAAGGGGGCCTCTCAGCAAGCATATATCTAATCAGAACTCTGAGAGAGGTTAGTTGGCTCTAGAATTGTTCCATGAAGCCTTAAATTGCTAGTAAGGCTTCATTGTGGTGAGGCTAATATAAGAAAATCTGTTCTGCTAAAACAGACAAGCAAACAAACAAAAATCAAACTTGAAAGCCTGGTTAACATAGCTAGAAGATGCGTTGCTTTGTCTAAAGGCAAAGCACTTGGAGTAGAGGAAGATAAGGGCAGAAAGTCCATTGAACTAGGCCTTATTAGGCATGCTGAGGAGGTGGAACTTTACCTAGCAGGTAGTTGGGAGCCAGTGGGAAGATTTAAACAGGTAGATTACATGATTAGACTTGTATATTAGAAAGTAAGCTTTGGCAGCAGTATCCATATGGCAGAAAGACTAGAAGACAGTTGTCATAGACCAGGTGAAGGTTGGAAGGCCTCAACCTAGGACCCAGCAGAGGGGAAGGCAGGAGACCTTGCTGAAGTAGTGCTAACCTTTGGTCACGCATCAGATGGCAGGCATTGTGTTAGGTATCTACATGTGTTATTTAATTTTTACCACAACTCTTTAAGGGGCTTCCCAGGTGGCACTAGTGGTAAAGAACCTGCCTGCCAGTGCAGGAGACATAAGAGGCACAGGTTTGATCCCTGGATTGGGAAGATCCCCTGGAGGAGGGCGTGGCAACCCATTCTAGTATTCTTGCCTGGAGAATCCCCTGGACAGAGGAGCCTGGTGTGGGCTGTGGTCCATAGGGTTGAAAAGAGTCAGACATGACTGAAGTGATTTAGCATGCACAGCTCTTTGGTCTTGATAGTATCATATCTATTTACAGATGAATAAATTAGGGCCCAGAGAGGTAAAGCAACTTACTCAAGGCAACACAGTACTGTGCACTGCGAGCGGAGCCGGGTCTGTCTTAAATTCTTGACCTTGCCCATTTTATCCTGTGGCCTCCTAGGAGAGCTTTGAGGTAAAATCTTTGGGACTTGCTGAATGGCTGTTGTGGAAGGTGTAGAAGAAGGAGGAAAGGAGACTTTAATTCTTCCAGATTCTTGCTGGAGCAAGTGACTGGATTGATGGTGACAGCCTGAACCCAAACAGAAAGTTAAGTAAGTAGAAGAATGAGTTAAAGCATATTCAGTTTGATTATTTTTCAAACATTCAGTTTACCCACACTTTTTTCTTTTTTAAGAAAAATTAAGCATTGTTTACCTTTATGTTTTCTTTTTAACAAATAATGCAAAAATATGTATGTATGTCTAATCCTTTGTTTTGGCCTGTATTTATTTTCCTTATTAGAAAGTTACATATAGCCTTTTCTCACTTGTAAACACAGATGTAAAAGTCAGAAATTAAAATATATTATGACTAAGAAGGATTTTTACCGGGAGTGAAAGATTGGTTGAAAACATAGAAAATTTATCACTGTACATAATTTGCAAAATCTATAAAGAAGGAAATTGTGCTATCTCAAGAGATGCCAGAAAGAAGCATATGATGATGTACAACCCCATGTGTGAATAATAGAACAGAATCTCCCTAACCTGATGAAGGTTACCCACAGGAAACATACTAATGGAGAAGTGCTTAAGCAAACCTATGAGATGAATGGGACGGGGAGGACCAGTATTACCAGTGCGATTCAGAATGGTTCTGCCTCATATTGCAGCCAGTGCAATAAGAAAAAGTAGTGAGAACCACAGGCGTTGGAAAGGAGACAGAACATTTATTTGCAGGTAATATGATTGCAGGAGAATCAACTGACAAGTTATGAGAACTAACAGGAGACTTTGAGTGCTTAATAATGAACTTAAAATGTGCACAAAAGCTATAAAACTGTTAACTAGAAGATATAAGAGACCTAAGTAGAGAGATACTACATGTTCATAGATGGAAACTTTGGTGTGTAGTAAAGATGTTGATTTATACCTAATCTGTAATTTAGTGCAACCTCAGTATTTATATTGGGATTTGACAAATTGATTTTAAGGTTCATTTGGAAAAGCAAATGTATAAAAAGAGCCAAGATCAATTTGGAAAAACAAGGAGTAGGGAGGATTGCCTACTCCATGTCAAAATACATTGTAAAACTGAAGTAATTAAAACAGCTTGGTTGTGATACAGCAAACCAAAACATCAGTGAATAGAAACCGACTAATGTCTATGGAAACTTAGTATATAATAAAAGTGTTTATAATCAGTGGAAAAAAGATGGATATTTAGCACCTGCCTAGGTCTTAAAAAAATGATTAAGGACCTTACTTCGTACCATTCACTGAAATTTCAGATGGACTAAATAAACATGAAAAAATAAATGAATTTATTAGAAAAAAAATGATTATTTTTATGACCTCAGGGTAAGGCTGGCTTTAAAACACAAAACGTGCAAATGCCATTATTTGCTGAATTTGATGTATTGGTATGAAAAACTAGATTCTCCTCCCACGCCCCTGCCAATATAAACAGATTGAAAGACAAAAACTGGGAAAGCTACTTGCACATATAAGGTGGACAGAGGATTAGTTTCCAGAATATATGAAGAACTCTTATAAAAATCAATGAGAAAAGGACAAACCTGCATCAGAAAAATGGACACATTTTGTAAAGAAGAAATTTGTAAAAAAGGAAACATATGGCTTATAAAAATTTGAAAAGACACACATCCTGTGATTCAAGGAAATTAAAACAGCGGAGAGTCATTTTTATTCATCAAGTTGGCAAAAAGTTAAAGGTTTTGTTAGCAAGTATTGACAGTGATGTGTGCCTACACTGGGAGTATAAATTCGTGTGCAGTCACTTAGTCAAGCAATTTGATGTACTGTCTGTTAAAATAACAAATGTGTGTCTTCTCTTGACCTAGCAGTTCACTTCTTAAAATGAATCTCAAGGAAACCCTCTAATGCCTGCAGAAGAAGGCATTTATAAGAGAATTGACTGCAGAATTATTATTAGTAGAAAAACACTAAATGCTGTTAGTAGAGAGTAACTAAGTGACATTTGGTGTATCTATATTTTGTGTTGCTACTTAATCTGAAGCAATGAGAGCCATTCATATTACTTAGTGACATGGGATAATCTTTGAGACATCTTGATGGGTGAAATTGCAAAGGGTCTCAAACTGATGTCATTTGTTTTAAAAAGGCACAAAATGATAATATATATAATGTTATATATACATGTGTATGTGTGAATACACACATTGTATACACATATGTACATATACATGAAAGACTATACACCAAACTGATAATATTGATTACCCCTTGGTAGGGGCCTAGGATTGGGAGGTGAAAGTGGTAAAAGGCTTTATCTATAATATTTAAGGAGAATGTATCTGTGTTAAGAATTAGTAAAAAACTAGTACACTATAGAGATTAAAAGAGGCAGGAAAAGAACCCATCAGACAATTGCTATTAATATTTTGGCATATTCCACCTAGGTTATTTTTTCTACGTATTTTTTTTAATGTTTCTGATCTTTTTGTTGTGTTTTGAGTTATACAAGTAATATGTGCTTGTTAAAAACAACTCTAGAGGACTTTCCTGGTGGTTCAGGGGTTATGAATCCACCTTGCAATGCAGGGAACATGGGTTCAATCCCTGGTGAAGGAATTTAAATTTCACATGCCATGGAGCAACCAAGCCTGTGAGTTGCAGATACTGAGGCCGTGCGCTCTGATGTTCAAGCGCCACAACTAGGGAGTCTGTGAACAGCAATGAAAGATCCCCAAAGATGCAACGAAGACTCCGCGCAGCCTAGGTAAATAACTAAAAACAGCTCTAAGGTGAAATAAAATGCCCTTCAGCGGTCTCTTTTTTGCACGACTTGGTGTTCATACTTTAGTTGTTTTTTTTTCTGCACATATATCAGTTTTTAAGTGTGCATTTTAAAGCATTATCATTTAAATATTTTAAACTATTCTCATATATATAGAGGTCTCATTTTCTTTCTTTTTACAAACTCTATTTGTTTTTGGCGGTGCTGGGTCTTCGTGCCGTGTGTGGGCTTTCTCTAGTTGCAGCGAGCGTGGACTGCTCTCTAGTGCTCAGGCTTCTCACTGCGGTGGCTTCTCTTGTTGTGAAGCACAGACTCTAGGGTGAGCAGGCTTCAGTATCTGCAGTACTTGGGCTCAGTAATTGTGGCTTAGGGGCTCAGTAGTTCTGGCACACGAGTCTACTTGCCTTGAGGTACGTGGAATCTTCCCAGACCAGGGATCACACTGGTGTCCCTTGCACTGGCAGGTGGATTCTTAACCACTGGACCACCAGGGAAGTCCTGGAAGTCTCATTTTCTTTTTGAAAAATCACTGTGTACCAGACACTGCATGCGTTTTATATATTAAGTCCTCGAGTTGGATAGAGCTATGAGTAGCTCCATCTGTGAAGTGGAGGTGATGATGCCCACCTTACAGGATCTTAGTGTCAAGTGAGACACTGTCCACAGGGCACTTAGTAGGCAGGGCCTGGTGTGGGGTAAGTGCTCATCGAATGTCTTATGATACTCATGAGTTGTGAAGCAGCATCAGCTTCAGTTTGAAGCCCCAGACCCTGATGCACTCAGGTGTTAAGCCACTTGCCCAAGGCCTAAAATCTGGAAGGTCAAACAGCAGGTTTCTTCTGGCTTCAGATACCATGTTCTGCCACTCTTGAAAAACAAGGTGTGTTGGACACTTGAAGAAACATGAAGGTTGTCAACCATGGGCTGAGAGGTGGTGTCCCAGTTTTGTCGATTGTCACCCCTTCTCCAAGCATTTTTGCCATTCTCAGTTGAAGAGAGCTTTCTTCCTCTTGTGCCAAACGAACATACAGGTTCTGCTGCTGCTGCTAAGTCGCTTCAGTCGTGTCTGACTCTGTGCGACCCCATAGATGGCAGCCCACCAGGCTCCCCCATCCCTGGGATTCTCCAGGCAAAAATACTGGAGTGGGTTATCATTTCCTTCTCCAACGCATGAAAGTGAAGTCGCTCAGTTGTGTCCGACCCTCAGCGACCCCATAGACTGCAGCCTTCCAGGCTCCTCCGTCCATGGGATTTTCCAGGCAAGAGTACTGGAGTGGGGTGCCATTGCCTTCTCCGTACAGGCTCTAGCCCCACTTAATAACCACACCTAGTTTTATGTGTCTGAGGCTTTTTTACACAGCAAAGGTGTTTTATTTCCCTTCTCTTTCTGCCTGTTTTAGATACATGCAGGAGAGGTGGTGATGCTCTTGCCCATGTGGGACACCCAGAGAGCTGGCCTGGCCTGGGCCTCTTGGGAAACTGCTGCTCATTGCTAAGGAGGGGAGGGGAGGGGAAAATGAGGCTTTCTTACTTTGGGCATGCAGGGGCAGGGGCCAGAGGAGTCAGGCTGCTGAACCACATCTCAAGAACACGGAAAAGTCCAAGTAAGACAAGTAAGTCAGTCCAGGGATCTGGACTTGTTCATTTTTTCTTCACTGTGTGCGCATGCATGTGTGTTGGGTGGGTGGGGCGGGGGTGGGGTCTGATTATTGTTTATAGACAGTTTCCTTTTATTTTACTCTTAAAACACTCATAGTTGATCAGGTAGGTTAGCAAGGGTAACTGAAGCAAGTGCTCTAGTTAATTCCTTGGTTTGAGGTGGCCATTTTGAACCCCGCCATCATGATGGGGGCGGGGCTTGGGTGTCTGAGGGCCTGGAAGATACCCGTCTTTCACTTTGAGCCTCCTGCGTGAAGCTCATGGCCACTGTCGAGCTTTCACTTAGCACTTCCAGCATGATGGAGAAGAGCATGGCTTTTGTCATTTCTCTCCATCAAGGGAGACATTTCTTTCAATGAATCAGACCGGAGACCAGTTCTCCCATCCCCAGGTGTGCATTTTGGACCTTGGATAATGGCCCTTGGAGACTCTTTTTTTTTTGATTGTTAGTCAGTGAGAGGATTATATAATGTGCAATGACTTAAGAGAAACTTACAGGATATGTGTCATGCTGCTTTATGACGTGGGTTTTCTAGAGAGCAGTGACTCAACTCTTCTGTGCTTCTGGCTCTTCACACAAGTATTCAGTCAATAATGTCATTCATAGGCAGCAAGATTTAGGATGGAGAAAATCCACTTGAGGTTCCAGGTGATGTCATACGACTCCTGAAATATGTGAAGGCAAATGGTTTGGGGAATGCTGGGAATGCCTTAGAGATCAGGCCTTTGGTTTTAGCTTCATTTGTAAGTCCAATACACAGGAAAAATGCCACCCCCAACAATAAAATTTTTGTCGTTCATGAGTGAGCAGAGGCTCTGATTCTTTAACAGGACTAAGGCAAGTGATAAAGACAAAATTGTGGGGGCTTCTTCCCCCCATTTCTCACTTGGTGGGAAATGAAAGCGAGAAAGATCAAGGACTATTATCCGCATTCCTTTCTTTGTTCAGTCCTACTTAGTGAAAAATAAGAATCTCATTTAATTTCCTCATCATTATTGCCTCTTTGCCTCTTCCTCCCTCACATAATCCCCAGTTTTGTGCTTTCTGCCATCAGACTGTACATCACCTGCCTGCCCAACCCTTTGTTGCAGGACCCAACACCAGTCCCCCTTATTCCTTGCAAACTCAGGTCAGCTTTTGGCTCATGCCAGTACTACTACTGTCATGATTTGGTATAGTCAAGCCTTCCAGTACCATGGAGCCTTGCAGCTCGACTGTCTCAGCCAACTGCTTACCCTCATGTTCACACTTTAGCCATAGTTATCATCACTGATCACATCCTAGTCCATAACTTCTCAATATCATGCCTCTCATTCATCAACCACTGTGCCCTGTCTTTCCAGTTCTTTCCCTCTGGTGCCCCCTCCTGCAGTTCTTCAGACTCTTGAGATGCCACCAGCATTGACTCTACTATCTTTTCACTGTCCCTCCTAACCCCACTGAGATTCTTTGGTCCTTTGGAGAAGACTCTTGCGAGTCCCTTGGACAGCAAGGAAATCAAGCCAGTCAACCTTAAAGGAAATCAACCCTGAATATTCATTGGAAGGACTGATGCTGAAGCTGAAGCTCCAATACTTTGGCCACCTAATGCAAAGAGCTGACTCATTGGAAAAGACCCTGATGGAAAAGATTGAAGGCAGGAAGAGAAGGGGGTGACAGAGGATGAGATAGTTGGATGGCATCACTGATTCAATGGACATGAGTTTGAGCAAGCCCTGGGAGATGGTGAAGGACAGGAAAGCCTGGTGTGCTGCAGTCCATGGGGTTGTGGAGAGTTGGACACAGCTTAGCGACTGAACAACCACAACTGGTCCTTTGTATGGATCCTCAGTTCCCTTACCACTCCCAAGTCCCCAGGCTTAATTCTACCCTCTGCCTTCTCCACGTTTGCCTGGCTGGATAAAAACGTGGGCTGACAAACCATTTTGTTTGGTTTGTGACTGCTAAACTCAGGTGAGTTCCTAATGCCGCCCTGCACTTCTTACACTTCCCTAGTTCCATCACTCTCCTTGGCCCTCAATTTTAACACCTCCTTTCCAACTTTGAGCTGCTATCCCTGCTTCCTATTTCACTTGAGAAAATAGAAGTCATCAGAAGATAGCTTTCCTCTGTCCCGCCAGTTACTGATGAATGAGAAGACTCCTTTCGAGTCTGCCCTCTACTTGTGTATCCATCCCTGCCTTTCAAGCACCATCACAGCACTTGGCCTCTCTCCCTCTCTTGTGTTGTCACATCTGCCCTGTCCCCTAGATCATTCCCACCAGTGTATAAACATATAAACATGCTGTAACGTCTCTCATCTTGAGCCCACAACACTCGTCCCATTTTCCCTTTACAGCAAAGTTCCTTAACAGAGTTAATCATACCCTCCTTTCCCCACTTTCTCTCTTCCCATTTTCCCTTGAACTCACTCTAGTTGGGCTTTCACCCCTATCTCTGTACTGACTTGGGTCTGGTCAGGATCACCAGTGGATTCTCTCTTGCCAAAGGAGGATGATGCTTCGGCTTCAAATTACTGGGCCTATCAGAAGCGTTTGACACAGATTCACCTGGCACCCTCCTGCTTGTGAACACTCTCTTCATTTGGCTTTCTGGTGCTCCCCTGGCCACTCATCCCGATTTCCTTTACTGGTCCTTCCTCATCTTCTTTCCGTTTCTACTCTCTTGATGACCTCGTGCGTCTCTTAATTGACAACTAGATGCCGTGGACTCCTGATTTTTTAATACTTTTATTTATTCATTCATTTTTGGCTGCACTGGGTCTTTGTTGCTTGGTGCGGGCTTTCTCTAGTTGCAGTGACGGACTTCTCATTGTGGTGGCTTTTCTAGTTATGGAGCACAGGCTCTAGCTGTGAGGGCTTCAGTAATTGTAGCATGTGGGCTTGCTGCTCCAAGGCATGTGGAATCCTCCCAGATCAGGGATTGATCCTGTGTCCCTTACATTGGCAGGCAGATTCTTATCCACTGCTCCACCAGTGGATAAGTTAGAAGTCCCTTCTAACTCTACTCTTAAAAAATCTTTTTCTGGTCAGTCTGCTATCAGGCTGTCCCCGCTATATAGAACTGTGCTGGCATTTAATAGGCCAGCATAAATATTTCTTGAATGAATGAATGCCTTTGGGACTATATCTGAATCTTAAAACTTTACAGACTCTTGAAGCTCATCTCTTAGCAAAGTAGACCCGAAGTAGATTGGATAAGTTCTAGACACTTTTTTACTTGAAGACAGTCATCTAGATTTGTATACTAATAGACTGGGCCCTGTAGTAATTGGCCAGCAGTCCTTAGTGCATATGTGCTTCAAATGGTATTGAGGAAATGAGATTAAAAATCTTGTTACAGTTGGTGTTTATTTGTCTGAACCTGGTGGCTGTCACACCTGCCTATGAGTGCAGCTGACAGCTCTCTTCACTGTGCAGTCCCGGTGTGTGCCTGGAAGCCATCATGCACCTTGTGTGAGGGTTTTTTTTACCAGCTGGAAAAAAACCACAGTGTTGAATACTCACAACATACAAGACAGATGTCCCTGGAAAGCTGAGTAGAAAACTGCACACTGCACAGTGGATCCTACAACTGTACAAATTACAGCAGTATTTTCTCCCCTTCTTGCCTTAAAGCAAAGTTTCTTGTTTTAAAAGTGACCTAGAAGTGAACTTGTGGTGACATTCAAAATTATACAGATTGAAAAAGGCAAAGGGTACACTTCTGCCTGTATTGGAATTATTTATCTTTCAGTGTTTGCTTTAAGCAAGTGTGAGCAGGAGGAAAGAGCATTGGCTCTGAAGTCAGCCCTGGGTTGAAGGACAGACACACTGTCGCTAGTACGGAGGTGTGACCTTGGGCAAGCCACTCGGCCTCTCTGGGCCGCAGTCTCTTCTACTGTTGGTGTTTACTCGCTAAGTTGTGTCCAACTCTTGTGACCCCATGGATTGTAGCCCCCCAGTCTCTGTCCATGGGATTTCCCAGGCAGAGTACTGAAGTGGGCTGCCGTTTCATTCTCCAGGGGATCTTCCCAACCCAGGGATCGAACCTGTGTCTCCTGCATTGGCAGGCAGATTCTTTCCCACTGAGCCACCTGGGAAGTCCCCTTTCTCCCATTGCCAGCATGAGAAACTCCGCCCATGGCAAAGGTCATGAGGAAGAAGGCTTGGCATACGCAAAGGCATGATCAAGCCTCAGGAAACCCCCTGTTCCCGAGCATCTATCCCCCAAACCAGAGTCTATCTACTTTACTGTTTCATGCTCTCGCCTACACCTCTGACTTTATGGGGGGGCGTTTCCCACCAGTTCTCTCAGAGAAGGAGTAAATGTGCAGCTCCAAGTCAGTAAAAATTCCTGGGCGTGACAAGGGTGTTTCAACTTACGAACTCCCCTGAGGTTATCTAGCCCGCCTGTATAGTTTCGTCTGGCCACATATGATTGTTTACAGCCTCCCAACCTGAGAGGCACGAGATGTTTTAGACTTACTAAAGGCAAATTCTTTTGGGAAGTTAGAAATTATTAGTATGGTGGGTTGGTTAGGAATTATATTGGTGAAGGGTTTTTCATTTGTTGTACCAATAACTGCTGCTAATTCCCTGCCCTGGGTGTGACAAGGGTGTCTCAGGTCAAACCTCTCTGCTGGCAAACTAGCTTGTGTGACAGGATTATCCATACTCCTGCCACTACACACATGACTGTTTACTACCTCTCAACCATAAACAGCACAGAGAGTTCTGGAGTATTTTGAAAGTCTTAATTAGCATAGGGCTTTTCTCATTGTTGAGTCAATGATTGCCGCCAGGCCTCCATATCCTTAGGCACCTGGGACTATATTAATCAATGTATTTGGAATATAGAAAAGGAAATATAGTAGTTTTTAAGGTTAGCAATACTAGACTTTTTGAGTTAATGAATTTTCTCTTTTGTAATAGATCACTGTATTTTGTTATAAATCACTGTGTCCTTGCTATGTAAAAATGTAACTTTATCACTATCTTAAGACTTAACAGATCTTAAGGGGAACATTGGTAAAAGGATTTTCATTTGTTGGACTGAAGTTTGCTGCTAAATCTCCACATTCCCTGCCCGTATAATGAACATAACTAACATATAGGAGAAATAAGTATTAACCTTTAAGATTAATCATGTTAACCTTGGGTTAAATATATTCCTTTCTTGATTGTAACTCACTGCACCCTCACCCTATAGGAATGCAACCCTTATTTGGAGGGTGGTGCCTGGTTTAAGAAAAACACCCTTGGAAAAAATAAGTTTTTTGGTTGTCAGAAAGAAAGGGTCGTAAAATGTCAGCAGGCCTCACGGCCAGAAGATGATGTAAAACCCCTAAGATCTTTTTTTATGTAAAGCACCTGATTTTGATAAAGGTCAGGACTGCTGACCCTCACGTGACTCTGTATTCATCCCTATGTGTAACAAAAGGTATATAAGCAAACTTAAAGAAATCGGGATCAGTTTCCAGAAAGACTGATTCCCCCATGTCGCTTCTTTCTTGCGCCCCGTTTTTCTGGCTGAATTCCCATCTGGAGCGTGGGTGCTCACCATGTCTACTTACTTGCCCCGGCTTTCAAGCCCACGCGAGAAGGAGCCAAAGGAGTGGCACCTTCTGATATTCAAGTGGTGCCGGTGGCCCAACATAGATGGTACAAATTCCTTGTCTTGGAATTTTATTGGTATCCCACGTAAACCAAGTTATTCAGCCTTTTTTTCTCTCTTGCTGTTTTCTGACCGAATTCCCATCTGGTGCATGGGTATTCACCAAGCCTGCTAATTTTGCCTGGGCTTCTAAGATCGGACAGGGGTGGGTGAGGGGGCCTCAGTGCCTCCTCTCCTTTGGGAGAACGGGAAGACGCCTGCGGCCTACGTAGGTAGTGATTGATATTCTATGTAAACCAAGTTATTCAGCCTCTTTTTCTCTGCTAACTTTCTAATCCCTCTCTATCTGTAATTAAATAAGTTATTTCCAAGGACGCTGACTCTGTCCCCACCTTGGAATCACCCTGGATCCACCGGGGCTGGACCCCAGCATCCCATTACATGGGGGGATAATAACTCTGACTGCACAGGATTGCTCTGAGCTTTAGCAAAATGGCCTACTCAGTGCCTGGCATACAGATACTCTATTTTGGGAGGAACTATCGTGTTGGCTGTTTCCACAAAGAAGACCATTCATCCTATTTAGGGACAATCTAAACAGAGAATGGGGTTGTCCCACATCAAACACTGGGCAGTAGAGCCAAGCCTTTACAAGTATATCCTGCTGCTTGCCAATTTTCTTTTGACCTGTTGGCTCCAATGACACAGCCCAGTAGTGTTCTTGGGACCTGGTGAAGAATTCATTTTTCTTTTTCTAAGAAATCTTCCCATCTTATTCCCTTTCCTGCAGAGCCTTGTCCTTGAATGTGGCTAACCATTAACAATGTTAAATGTTTCTTGTACCTGTCCCTTTTCTTCTGGTTGGTGTTATTCCCAGTTAGGATTGAGTTAATTGACAACAGCAGAACAATTTAAATGCCCCCTTTAAAAGAATAAGGAATATTCTTTTTCTATATTCTGGATATAACTTGCTTAAAATGTGGATAAGAGCAGGAGTTGGTAGAATGAATGGATTCCAGAGAGGTGGATACAGAGATTGTTCAAACAAATTTCATTTATGGGAAGAACAATTTTGAAAAGCAGGTTTTGCCATTTGAATTTTCTAGATACCTGTGTGGGATTCTTTATTGGTGCTGATTAATTTCTGGCCATTAATGCGACGATCTTACAGAGCAGCTCTTCCTCTAATGTAACATCATTCTTGCTGTTTTAGCCGATATCCACTGCAGACCAGAAGTCCAGGCAGCAGGTCAGGTGAAAGGAAATCCTCTGTGGACTCAGCTCAGTCTGCCTGCTGTCTGCCACCAGGTGTCAGCAGAGGCCACTGGGCCTCAGAGTTGCCAGAGCAGAGAGGGCTGAGCCCTTTGTCAAAGACTGCGCTTAATGGATGGGCTTCCCAGGAGGTGCTAGAGGTAAAGAACCCACCTGCCAGTGCAGGAGGTGGAAAAGGCGTGGGTTCGATCCCTGGATTGGAAAGATCCCCTGGAGGAGGGCATAACAACTCACTCCTGTATTCTTGCCTGGAGAATCCCATGGACAGAGGAGCCTGGCACGCTACAGTCCATAGAGTCACAAAGAATCAGATATGACTGAAGTGGCTTAGCAGCAGCATCAGAAGGTAGGTTTATACACCTGTCAAGTCGGCTTTGCAGTACTTCAGCAGAAAGTCAAAGCCTTCAACCAGTAAATGATTTGTTGTACTCCTGTTCAAAATGATCATGTGATTTCTACTGCCTAAAATTTTAATTTGTTTCAGAAATCAGCACCTAAGGATTACAAAACCAATGGCTACTTTTAATCAGTTGCACCTCTGTAATCTTCCTTATTTCTCCAATGTATACCAGTAAGGTGTTCATGCTTCAGAAAATGCTTCTACTTATTTGTTGAGGATGATGTTTGAAGGTAAGGATTGAGAGGTGGCAAGGAAGTTTTAATAGATCCTTTTCCAAAAGCTTCCGAGTATACTGCATTATGTGCAACTTCCTTTGTTCGGCTGAGGTTAGATGCTTAAGCCAGTTCCTTCCAAACCAGCGATGTTTGTGAAAACATTCTACTTGGTGGAAGACCTTGGGAGCTCTCTTTTTTTGAGCTTTAAAGCAGTGCTCACAGCTCCAGGAGCACAGAGTGACTCGCACCTCAAGGACATAAAAATTACTTTACACAAGGTGATGTCTCTCTTCCGTTTTAAAGGCTGAATGTACTCACACATGATTAGGCATTGCCTTTAACCCCTAACAGTTTATAAAAACCCCTGTGTTTGTTTCTGAATTATTTAAAAAAATTTTTTTAAACATCATTTTGAGTTAGTGAACAGAATTAAAAAACAATCTGGCATGGTACAGAATTGCCTCTGTGGGTTCTCTTCATGGTTCGGCTCCAGTCTGGCCATTAGAAGAAAACTTTTTGTGTAGACAGAGGGCTAAGCTGGTGCTGGGAGTGGGGCCTAGAGTAAATTTTAAAACTTTTTTAAAAAATTCTTTATTTTTTATTTTTGGCTATGCTGGATATTCGTTGCTGCATGGGGGCTTTTTCTCATTGCAGAGAGGGGGCTTCTCTTCATTGCTGTGTCTGGGGTTCTTCTTGTGGTGTCTTCTCTCATTGCAGGGCACAGGCTCAAGGCGCACAGCTTCAGTAGTTGCAGCATAGCACGAGGGCTCAGTAGTTGCACGGCATTTGAATCTTCCCGGACCAGGGATTGAACTGGTGTCCCCCACTTTGCAAGGTGGATTCTTAACCACTGGACCACTAGGGAAACCCCTGACAGTACATTGAAGTAGCAGTGTCTTTTTATAGCTTTGGGGACTCTATTGGTGTCTAATTTCAGCTCCCTGTGCTGTCTATGTCACTCAGCTCTTTAATGCATGTACACAGCTGGTAGATGCTTCCAGACTAAGACATTGATGAGAGGCTTGGCAAAGTGTGAGATGAAACACAGTGACTGAAAAGGAGGAGGAGAATTCTAAGAAGCCTATTTGATGTAGGAATGAGTCCAATCCTCCCCTACCTCTCCATTTTCCAAATTCTTACAGCCCTGGGATGAAAGGGGCTTCTTTGATCTAGTGAGCATTCTGTAGTCTTAGGTCTCCTATATTTCATGGAAATGTGTTGGGACCTACCTGTTGTGCAAAGGCCTGGTGACTGCCCTTCCTCAAGGTCTCCAGCACAAGGGGACAGAGTAGTATAGAGACAGGAATTTGTGTGTGGTCCTCTGTATTCTCCCCTCTTCTTATTCTAAGATAGTTGCGCTCTTTGGTGTCCTAACCCAGGGGTGCTTGAAGGGTTGAAAGCAGAAGCAACTTGAAGATAAATTCTGTAAGTCTTTCTTGAAAGCCTTAGCTGGTCAGGCACATTTTGGAAGGCAGAGTTGGGGAGACTGGGAAGCTAGAGTGGTTCTCCAAGACAGGAGGGGAATGGAGGCCTATGAGTTCTACCATAAGCAGCTATCTGCATTCTTGGGGCATGGCGGGTGGGTCTGACCTTGGAGACAAAGAGGTAGTTCTACTCAGGGGAGCACTCCAGCTCCACCCAAGACCCCAGGCTTCTCTATTCCTCATGAGAGTAGCCAGGTTGTTAGCCTCTCAGAACCGCATGGATTGAGACAACAGGCATCTCTGGGAAACCAAGTATGAACTGAGGACTAAGAGCCCCAGAAATATTTTGCCCCAGGACCTTTGCATAACCCTCAGGTAGGGTATAAGAAAGATCGGTAATGTCTGAGGTTGAATTTCAAGCCAGATAGGGACTTGAAATCAGACTTCAGGAAATAAAAATATATGAATTTTCTTTTACACATACATTCATAATTGTAAATTCATACACACTATACTGTGAACTCCTTATTGCCAAATTCAGACTTAAATTGAAGAAAGTAGGGAAAACCACTAGACCATTCAGGTATGACCTAAATCAAATCCTTTAGGATTATACAGTGGAAGTGACAAATAGATTCAAGGGATTAGATCCTGATAGACAGAGTGCCTGAAGAACTATGGACAGAGGTTTGTGACATCGTACAGGAGGTGGTGATCAAGATCATCCTCAAGAAAAAGAAATGAAAAAAGGCAAAATGGTTGTCTGAGGAGCACTTACAAAAAGCTGTGGAAAGAAGAGAAGTGAAAGGCAAAGGAGAAAAGGAAAGATAAACACATTTGATGCACAGTTCCAAAGAATAGCAAGGAGAGATAAGGAAGCCTTCCTCAGTGATCAATGCAAAGAAATACAGGAAAACAATAGAATGGGAAAGACTAGAGATCTCTTCAAGAAAATTACAGATATCAAGGGAATATTTCATGCAAACATGGGCAGATAAAGGATAGAAAGACTTTGACTGTGTGGATCACAATAAACTGTGGAAAATTCTGAAAGAGATGGGAATACCAGACCACCTAACCTGCCTCTTGATAAACCTATATGCAGGTAAGGAAGCAACAATTAGAACTGGACATGGAACAATAGACTGGTTCCAAATAGGAAAATGAGTACCTCAAGGCTATATATTGTCACCCTGCTTATTTAACTTACATGCAGAGTACATCATGAGAAACGCTGGACTGGAAGAAACACAAGCTGGAATCAAGATTGCCGGGAGAAATCTCAATAACCTCAGATATGCAGATGACACCACCCTTATGGCAGAAAGTGAAGAGGAGCTAAAAAGCCTCTTGATGAAAGTGAAAGAGGAGAGTGAAAAAGTTGGCTTAAAGCTCAACATTCAGAAAACAAAGATCATGGCATCCGGTCCCATCACTTCATGGCAAATAGATGGGGAAACAGTGGAAACAGTGTCAGACTTTATTTTTTGGGCTCCAAAATCACTGCAGATGATGACTGACTACAGCCATGAAATTAAAAGATGCTTACTCCTTGGAAGAAAAGTTATGACCAACCTAGATAGTATATTCAAAAGCAGAGACATTACTTTGCCGACTAAGGTCCATCTAGTCAAGGCTATGGTTTTTCCTGTGGTCATGTATGGAGGTGAGAGTTGGACTGTGAAGAAGGCTGAGCACTGAGGAATTGATGCTTTTGAGCTGTGGTATTGGAGAAGACTCTTGAGAGTCCCTTGGACTGCAAGGAGATCCAACCAGTCCATTCTGAAGGAGATCAACCCTGGGATTTTTTTTGAAGGAATGATACTAAAGCTGAAACTCCAGTACTTCGGCCACCTCATGCGAAGACTTGACTCCCTGGAAAAGACTTTGATGCTGGGAGGGATTGGGGGCAGGAGGAGAAGGGGACGACCCAGGATGAGATGGCTGGATGGCATCACTGATTCGATGGATGCGAGTCTGAGTGAACTCCAGGAGTTGGTGATGGACAGGGAAGCCTAGGGTGCTGCGATCCATGGGGTCGCAAAGAGTTGGACACAACTGAGCAATTGAACTGAACTGAACAGAAGTAGAAGATATTAAGAAGAGGTGGCAAGAATACACAGAAGAACTATATTAAAAAGATCTTCATGACTCAGATAATCACAATAGTGATGACTATGATGGTGATTACTCTCAGTGATCACTCACCTAGAGCCAGACAATCTGGAATGTAGAGTAAAGTGGCCCTTAGGAAACATCACTACAAAAAAAGCTAGTGGAGGTGGATGGAGTTCCATTTGAGCTACTTCAAATCCTAAAAGATGATGCAGTGAAAGTGCTGCACTCAATATATGAGCAAATTTGGAAAAGTCAGCAGTGGCCAAAGGACGGGAAAAGGTCAGTTTCATTCCAATCCCTAAGAAAGGCAATGCAAAAGAATGTTCTAGTTCAGTTCAGTTCACTTAAGTCGCTCACTCATGTCCAACTCTTGTGACCCCATGAAATGCAGCATGCCAGGCCTCCCTGTCCATCACCAACTCCTGGATCCTACGCAAACTAATGTCCATTGAGTTGGTGATGCCATCCAACCATCTCATTCTCCATTGTCCCCTTCTCCTCCTGCCTTCAATCTTTCCCAGCATCAGGGTCTTTTCAAATGAGTCAGCTCTTTGCATCAGGTGGCCAAAGTAATGGAGTTTCAGCTTCAACATCAGTCCTTCCAATGAACACCCAGGAATGATCTCCCTTCGGATGGACTGTTTGGATCTCCTTGCAGTCCAAGGGACTCTCAAGAGTCTTCTCCAACACCACAGTGCAAAAGCATCAATTCTTCAGTGCTCAGCTTTCCTTATAGTCCAACTCTCACATCCATACATGACTACTGGAAAAACCATAGCCTTGACTAGACAGATGTTTGTTGGCAAAGTAATGTCTCTGCTGTCTAGGTTGGTCATAACTTTCCTTCCAAGGAGTAAGCATCTTTTAATTTCATGGCCACAGTCACCATCTGCTGTGATTTTGGAGCCCCCCAAAATAATGCCAGCCACTGTTCTACTGTTTCCCCATCTATTTGCCATGAAGTGATGGGACCGGATGCCATGATCTTCGTTTTCTGAATGTTGAGTGTTAAGCCAACTTTTTCACTCTCCTCTTTCACTTTCATCAAGAGGCTCTTTAGTTCTTCACTTTCTGCCATAAGGGTGGTATCATCTGCATATCTGAGGTTATTGATATTTCTCCTGACAATCTTGATTCCAGCTTGTGCTTCATCCAGCCCAGCATTTCTCATGATGTACTCTGCATGTAAGTTAAATAAGCAGGGTGACAATATACAGCCTTGATGTACTCCTTTTCCTATTTGGAACCAGTCTATTGTTCCATGTCCAGTTCTAATTGTTGCTTCCTGACCTGCATACAGGTTTCTCAAGAGGTGGGTCAGGTGGTCTGGTATTCCCATCTCTTTCAGAATTTTCCACAGTTTCTTGTGATCCACACAGTCAAAAGCTTTGGCATAGTCAATAAAGCAGAAATAGATGTTTTTCTGGAGCTCTCTTGCTTTTTCCATGATCCAGCAGATGTTGGTAATTTGATCTCGGGTTCCTCTGCCTTTTCTAAATCCAGCTTGAATATCTGGAAGTTCATGGTTCACATATTGCTGAAGCCTGGCTTGGAGAATTTTGAGCATTACTTTACCAGTGTGTGAGGTGAGTGTAATTGTGTGTAGTTTGAGCATTCTTTGGCATTTCCTTTCTTTGGGATTGGAAAGAAATGGAATGAAAACTGACTTTTCCAGTCCTGTGGCCACTGCTGAGTTTTCCAAATTTGTTGGCATATTGAGTGCAGCACTTTCACAGCATCATCTTTCAGGATTTGAAATAGCTCAACTGGGATTCCATCACTTCCACTAGCTTTGTTCGTAGTGATGCTTTCTAAGGTCCAGTTGACTTCACATTCCAGGATGTCTGGCTCTAGGTGAGTGATCACACCATCGTGATTATCTCAGTCATAAAGATCTTTTTTGTATAGTTCTTCTGTGTATTCTTGCCACCTCTTCTTAATATCTTCTGCTTCTGTTAGGTCCATACAATTTCTGTCCTTTATTGAGCCCATCTTTGCATGAAATATACCCTTCGTATGTCTAATTTTCTTGAAGAGATCTCTAGTCTCTAGTCTTTCCCATTCTATTGTTTTCCTCTACTTCTTGGCATTGATTGCTGAGGAAGGCTTTCTTATCTCTCCTTGCTATTCTTTGGAACTCTGCATTCAAATGGGTATATCTTTCCTTTTCTGCTTTGCTTTTTGCTTCTCTTCTTTTCACAGCTATTTGTAAGGCCTCCTCTGACAGCCATTTTGCTTTTTTTGCATTTCTTTTCCATGGGAATGGTCTTGATCCCTGTCTTCTGTACAATGTCATGAACCTCTGACCATAGTTCATCAGGCACTCTGTCTATCAGATCTAGTACCTTGCCAACATCCGCTGGATCATGGAGAAAGCAAGTGAGTTCCAGAAAAACATCTATTTCTGCTTTATTGACTATGCCAAAGCCTTTGACTGTGTGGATCACAAGAAACTGTGGAAAATTCTGAAAGAGACGGGAATACCAGACCACCTAACCTGCCTCTTGAGAAATCTGTATGCAGGTCAGGAAGCAACAGTTAGAACTAGACATGGAACAATAGACTGGTTCCAAATAGGAAAAGGAGTACCTTAAGGCTGTATATTGTCACCCTGCTTATTTAACTTATATGCACAGTACATCATGAGAAACGCTGGACTGGAAGAAACACAAGCTTGAATCAAGATTGCCGTGAGAAATATCAACAACCTCATATATGTAGATGACACCACCCTTTTGGCAGAAGGGAAGAGGAGCTAAAAAGCCTCTTGATGAAAGTGAAAGAGGAGAGTAAAAAAGTTGGCTTAAAGCTCAACATTCAGAAAACGAAGATCATGGCATCTGAGCGCCGAAGAATTGATGCTTTTGAACTGTGGTGTTGGAGAAGACTCTTGAGGGTCCCTTGGACTGCAAGGAGATCCAACCAGTCCATTCTGAAGGAGATCAACCCTGGGATTTCTTTGGAAAGAATGATGCTAAAGCTGAAGCTCCAGTACCTTGGACACCTCATGTGAAGAGTTGACTCATTGGAAAAGACTCTGCTGCTGGGAGGGATTGGGGGCAGGAGGAGAAGGGGATGATCCAGGATGAGATGGCTGGATGGCATCATGGACTCGATGGACATGAGTCTGAGTGAACTCCGGGAGATGGTGATTGACAGGGAGGCCTGGGGTGCTGCGATTCATGGGGTCGCAAAGAGTTGGACACGACTGAGTGACTGAACTGAACTGAACCTTAAATCTATTTCTCACTTCCACTGTATAATCCTAAGGGATTTGATTTAGGTCATACCTGAATGGTCTAGTGGTTTTCCCTACTTTCTTCAATTTAAGTCTGAATTTGGTAATAAGGAGTTCATGATCTGAGCCACAGTCTGCTCCCAGTCTTGTTTTTGCTGACTGTATAGAGCTTCTCCATCTTTGGCTGCAAAGAATATAATCAATCTGATGTCGGTGTTGGCCATCTGGTGATGTCTACGTGTAGAGTCTTCTCTCATGGTGCTGGAAGAGGGTATTTGCTATGACCAGTGCGTCCTTTTGACAAAACTCTATTAGCCTTTGCCCTGCTTCATTCTGTACTCCAAGGCCAAATTTTCCTGTTACTCCAGATGTTTCTTGACTTCCTACTTTTACATTCCAGTCTCCTATAATGAAAAGAACATCTTTTTGGGGTGTTAGTTCTAAAAGGTATTGTGGGTGTTTATAGAACCATTCAACTTCAGCTTCTTCAGCATTACTGGGCAGGGCATAGATTGGATTACCGTGATATTGAGTGGTTTTCCTTGGAAGTGTACAGAGATCATTTTGTCATTTTTGAGATTGCATCCAAGTACTGCATTTTGGACTCTTTTGTTGACTATGATGGCTACTCCATTTTTTTCCTAAGGGATTCCTGCCCACAGTAGTAGATATAATGGTCATCTGAGGTAAATTCACCCATTGCAGTCCATTTTAGTTCACTGATTTCTAGAATGTCGATGTTCACTCTTGCCAGCTCCTGTTTGACCACTTCCAATTTGCCTTGACTCATGGACCTAACATTCCAGGTTCCTATGCAATACTGATCTTTACAGCATCGGACCTTGCTTCTATCACCAGTCACACCCACAACTGGGTGTTGTTTTTTGCTTTGGCTCCATCCTGTCATTCTTTCTGAAGTTATTTCTCCACTGATCTCCAGTAGCATGTTGGGCACCTACCGACTTGGGGAGTTCATCTTTCAGTGTCCTATCTTTTTGCCTTTTCATACTGTTCATGGGGTTCTCAAGGCAAGAATACTGAAGTGGTTTGCCATTCCCTTCTCCAGTGGACCACATTCTGTCAGACCTCTCCACCATGACCCGTCCATCTTGCATGGCCCCACATGGCATGGCCTGGTTTCATTGAGTTAAACAAGGCTGTGGTCCGTGTGATCAGATTGGCTAATTTTCTGTGATCGTGGTTTCAGTCTGTCTGCCCTCTGATGCCCTCTCTCAGGGCCTACCTACTGTCTTACTTTGGTTTCCCTTACCTTGGACATGGGCTGTCTCCTCACAGCTGCCACTCCTGACCTTGGACATGGGGTATCTCCTCTATGCTGCTTGCTGTCCCTGTGCCATGCAGCCCCTGTTCACCACCCCGAATACCACACAATTGCACTCATTTCACACACTGGCAAAGTAATGCTCAAAATTCTCCACACCAGGCTCAACAATACGTGAACCATGAACTTCCAGATGTTCAAGCTAGATTTAGAAAAGGCAGAGGAAGCAGAGATCAAATTGCCAACATCCGTTTACTATGCCAAAGCCTTGATTGTGTGGATCACAACAAACTGTGGAAAATTCTTGAAGAGTTGGAAATACCAGATCACCTGACCTGCCTCCTGAGAGATCTGTATTCAGGTCAAGAAGCAACAGTTAGAACTGGACATGGAACAGCAGACTGGTTCCAAATCAGGAAAGGAGTACGTCAAGACTGTGTATTGTCACCCTGCTTATTTAACTTATATGCAGAGTACATCATGAGAAATGCTGGACTGGATGAAGCACAAGCTGGAATTAAGATTGCCAGGAGAAATATCAATAACCTCAGATATGCAGATGACACCACACTTATGTCAGAAAGTGAAGAACTAAAGAGCCTCTTGATGAAAGTGAAAGAGGAGAGTGAAAAAGTTGGCTTAAAGCTCAACATTCAGAAAACTAAAAGATCATGGCATCTGGTCCCATCATTTCATGGCAAATAGATCAGGAAACAATGGAAACAGTGACAGACTTTTTGGGGGGGCTCCAAAAATAGTGCAGATGGTGACTGCTGTCATGAAATTAAAAGGTGCTTGCTCCTTGGAAGAAAAGTTATGACCAACCTAGACAGCATATTAAAAAGTATAGACATTACTTTGCCAACATAGATCCATCTAGTCAAAGCTATGGTTTTCCAGTAGTCAGGTATGGATGTGAGAGTTGGACTATAAGGAAAGCTGAGCACTGAAGAATTGATGCTTTTGCACTGTGGTGTTGGAAAAGACTGATGTGAGTCCCTTGGACAGCAAGGAGAGTCAACCAGTCCATCCTAAAGGAAATGAGTCCTGAATATTTATTGGAAGGACCAATGCTGAAGCTGAAGCTCCAATACTTTGGCCACGTGATGTGAAGAACTGACTCATTTGAAAAGACTCTGATATTAGGAAAGATTGAAAGCAGGAGGAGAAGGGGATGACAGAGGATGAGATGGTTAGATGACATCACCGACTCAATGGACATGAGTTTGAGTATGCTCTGGGAGTTGGTGATGGACAGAAGTCCTGGCATGCTGCAGTCCATGGGGTTGCAAAGAATTGGACACAACTCAGCGACCAAACTGAACTGAACTGAACTGAACACAGTATACAAGTTTTGTATAATCTAGTGTTTAAGGAGGAGCAATGTAACCTCTTGGTTACCAACCAAAATGATAATTTAATAAAAATGGAGAACAGAATTAAATCCTCCTGCCAAATTTTCAAAAGAAACACCTGTCTTTTTTTTTGGAAGAATTAAAAAATATATCTTTAGTCTTACCAAATTAAAAAAAAATAATGTCCTACAGTACTAATGCCTTATACTGGCTTCCATCTCCTCTCTCTGATCTCAAGTCCCCAAAGCAACTACTTTAAACTCTTGATTAGTTCCTCCTGCTATTTTTCTCCATGTTTCTTCTAATCTGCTCCCGTTCCTTTCCTTGATCTGCCCATTTGGGGAACAATCTATTGAGTTTCTACTGTAGAAGGGAATTGACTCACCTATTTTAAATCAATGAGGATTTAACTCTTTTATGCTTCTTTGACATTTCTATCCTTTATTGTCATGATTGTATACCACGATTATGCCTTTTCTTGGGAATTTGTAAATGCTTTCCCCCTTCACATGTATAGCGTTTCCCCATCAGAGTGGTCTAGGCTTTTGTTAGTTTTTTCCCAACTGCTGAAGCATATCAGATAACCTCTTCTCCTTGGCTTGCTGAATCCTGAGTCATCTGTCCTGCTGTGGCCAGATGGTGTGCTCCCTGGGTCTGCTGTAAAAATATTACAGGGGGCTTCCCATTGCCATCATCTGGGGCTTCCTTGTTCTCCTGTCTTCTTGGTTCCTGAATGCTTTATTGTTTTTTTGTCTCACTTCTTGCGCTTCTTCTTCACTTCACAGCTTCTATTAGGTTGGTGCAAAAGTAGTTGCAGTTTTGCATTGTCCAACTTTGCATTTTGATATTGGAATACATTCTTAAATAAATGTGATTGTTATACATCACTTCAGTGCTCACTTTTTGCTTTATGTTTTTTGCTAATGACTTATTACTTGCTATTTATGCTTATTTTAGACTATGGAAATGATGTTAGATAAAAAGAAAATTTGAGCAGTTTTCTTATTTGAGTTCAAAATGGGTCATAAAGCAGCAGAGACAACTCGCAACATCAACAACACATGTGGCCCAGGAACTGCTAACCAACATATAGTGCAGTGGTGGTTCAAGAAGTTTTGCAAAGGAGATGAGACCCTTGAAGATGGGGAGTGTAGTGGCTGACCACTGGAAGTTGACAGTGACCAACTTAGAGGATCATCAAAGCTGATCCTCTTGCAACCACATGAAAAGTTGCCCAAGAACTCAGTGTTGACCATTCTACAGTCGTTTGGCATTTGAAGCAAATAGGAAAGGTGAAAAGGCTTGATAAGTGGGTGCCTCATGAGGTGACTGCAATCTAAAAAAATTGTTGTTTTGAAGTGTTGTCTTCTCTTGTTCTACACAACAACGAACCATTTCTTGACTGGATTGTGACATATGACAGAAGTGAATTTTATACGACAACCAGCGATGGTCAAATTTGTACCAAAAAAGGGTCATGGTCACTGGTGGTCTGCTGCTAGTCTGATCCACTACAGCATTCTGAATCCTGGCAAAACCATTACATCTGAGAAGAAAGCTCAGAAAACCAATGAGATGCACTGAAAACTGCAATGCCTGCAGACAACATTAGTCAACAGAAAGGGCCCAATTCTCCACGACAACACCTGCCCACACAGCACACAACCAACACTTCAAAAGTTGAACAAATTGGGCTACAAAGTTTTGTCTCATCTGCCATATTCACCTAACTTCTCATCAACTGAGTACCGCTTCTTCAAGCATCTCAACAATTTTTGCAGGGAAAATGCTTCTAAAACCAGTAGAACCGGAAAATGCTTTCCAAGAGTTTGTTGATTCTTGAAGCATGGACTCTTAGGCTACAGGAATAAACAAACTTATTTCTTTTGGCAAAATGTGTTGATTGTAAAGATTCCTATTTTGATTAATAAGCATGTGTTTAAGCCTAGTTATAATAATTTAAAATTCAGGATCTGAAACCTCAGTTACTTTTGCACCAACCTAATAGTAGCTTCCCCAAAATGGGTTGCCTGGTAGCTCAACTGGTAAAGAATCCAGCTGCAATGCAGGAGACTCCAGTTCGATTCCTGGGTCAGGAAGATCCACTGGAGAAGGGATTGGCTACCCATTCCAGTATTCTTGGGCTTCCCTGGTGGCTCAGCAGGCAAAGAATCTGCCTACAATGCGGGAGACCTGGGCTGGATCCCTGGGTTGGGAAGATCCCCTGGAGAAGGGAATGGCTACCCACTCCAGTATTCTGACCTGGAGAATTCCATGGACTGTATAGTCCATGAGGTCACAGAGAGTCGGACATGGCTGAGCAACTTTCACTTTCAGTTTCTTTAAAAAATGGGCACATAGAAGGTCTGTGTTTTGAAAGGTTTGAAAATGGCTGTTTTATTTTTTCTTCAGACACTCAGTTCAGTTCAGTTCAGTCACTCAGTTGTGTCCAACTCTTTGCGACACCATGAATTGCAGCACCCCAGGCCTCCCTGTCAATCACCATCTCCCAGAGTTCACTCAGACTCATGTCCATCAAGTCCATGATGCCATCCAGCCATCTCATCCTCTATCATCCCCTTCTCCTCCTGCCCCCAATCTCTCCCAGCATCAGAGTCTTTTCCAATGAGTCAACTCTTCGCATGAGGTGGCTAAAGTACTGGAGCTTCAGCTTTAGCATCATTCCTTCCAAAGAAATCCCAGGGTTGATCTCCTTCAGAATGGACTGGTTGGATCTCCTTGCCGTCCAAGGGACTCTCAAGAGTCTTCTCCAACACCACAGTTCAAACGCATCAATTCTTCGATGCTCAGCCTTCTTCACAGTCCAACTCTCACATCCATACATGACCACAGGAAAAACCATAGCCTTGACTAGACGGACCTTAGTCAGCAAAGTAATGTCTCTGCTTTTGAATATACTATTTAGGTTGGTCATAACTTTTCTTCCAAGAAGTAAGCGTCTTTTAATTTCATGGCTGCAGTCACCATCTGCAGTGATTTTGGAGCCCCAAAAAATAAAGTCTGACCCTGTTTCTACTGTTTCCCCATCTATTTCCCATGAAGTGATGGGTCCAGATGCCAGGATCTTTGTTTTCTGAATGTTGAGCTTTAAGCCAACTTTTTCACTCTCCTCTTTCACTTTCATCAAGAGGCTTTTTAGCTCCTCTTCACTTTCTGCCATAAGGGTGGTGTCATCTGCATATCTGAGGTTATTGATATTTCTCCCGGCAATCTTGATTCAAGCTTGTGTTTCTTCCAGTCCAGCGTTTCTCATGATGTACTCTGCATAGAAGTTAAATAAGCAGGGTGACAATATACAGCCTTGATGTACTCCTTTTCCTATTTGGAACCAGTCTGTTGTTCCATGTCCAGTTCTAACTGTTGCTTCCTGACCTGCATACAGATTTCTCAAGAGGCAGGTTAGGTGGTCTGGTATTCCCATCTCTTTCAGAATTTTCCACAGTTTATTGTGATCCACACAGTCTTCACACACTGGTAGGTATTAAAATCTAGACTGACACACTGATGCTTAGAATTTTGAGGTGCCATCTGCTTTTAGCTTATAAGAAGCTGTTGAGAGGACTAGTGCCTTATTTTTTGTTGTTCAGTGGCTCAGTAACGTACGACTCTTTGTGACCCCATGGACTGCAGCATGCCAGGCTTCCCTGTCCTTCACCATCTCCCTGAGCTTGCTCTAACTCATATTCATTGAATTGTTGATGCCATCCAACCATCTCATTCTCTGTCACCCCCTTCTCCTCCCACCTTCAATCTTTCCCAGCATCAGGGTCTTTTCTAATGAGCCAGTTCTTCACATCAGATTATTGGAGCTTCAGCTTCAGCATCAGTCCTTCCAATGAATATTCAGGGTTGATTTCCTTTAGGATTGACTGGTTTGATCTCCTTGCAGTCCAAGGGACTCTCAAGAGTCTTCTCCAACACCACAGTGCAAAAGCATCAATTCTTCAGTGCTCAGCCTTCTTTATGGTCCAACTCAAACATCCATACATGACTACTAGAAAAGCCATAGCTTTGACTATATAAACCTTTGTTTGCAAAGTAATGTCTCTGCTTTTTAACATGCTGTCTAGGTTTTTCATAGCTTTTCTTCCAAGGAGCAGGCATCTTTGAATTTCATGACTGTTGTCACCATCTGCAGTGATTTTGGAGCCCAAGAAAATAAAGTCTGTCACTGTTTTCAATGTTTCTCCATCTATTTGCCATGAAGTGATGGGACCTGATGCCATGATCTTCATTTTTTGAATGTTGAGGGTTTATTATTATTATTATTATTATTATTGACATTGCTTTATTTTCATTGAATTTTTTTAAAATTTATTTTTAAATTGAAGGATAATTGCCTTACAGAATTTTGTTGTTTTCTGTCAAACCTCAACATGAATCAGCCATAAGTATATGTATATATATATATACCCCTCCCTTTTGAACTTCCCTCCCATCTCCCTCTCCATCCTACTCCCCTAGGTTGATACAGAGCCCTTGTTCGAGTTTCCTGAGTCATACAGCAAATTCTCGTTGGCTGTAATGCAAATTTCTGTGTTACTCTTTCCATACATCTCACCCTCTCCTCCCCTCTCCCCACGTCCATAAGTCTGTTCTCTATGTCTGCTTCTCCATTACTGTCCTGTAAATAGATTCTTCAGTACCATTTTTCTACATTCTGTATATACACATTAGAATATGATATTTGAATGTGAATGTTGAGTTTTAAGCCAGCTTTTTCACTCTCTTCTTTCACCTTCATCAAGAGGCTCTTTAGTTTCTCTTCCCTTTCTGCCATAAGGATGGTGTCATCTGAATATCTGAGATTATTGATCTTTCTCCCAGCAATCTTAATTCCAGCTTGTGATCTAAAGATGTTGCTTGTAGTTTCATTGAAATGTCTTACTCTGTTGCTTACATTGTTTCTGTTTCCTCTGGGTTCCTTTTCTCAGTTTCTTGTGTGATAGAGGTATTTATCATAATGTCTGTCCATTTACACTAAGCTTGAAGTTTGAAGCTTATAAGCTTGAAGTTACATTACAAACAACTTCTTCAAAGTGCTCTGTGGTTGGGTGGGACCTGCTGAATGGTGCTCCAGGGCCCAGTGTCCGGAGGATAAATTTCCAGTCTCCTGTCTGGGAATGGCCTGAGGTTCTGAGGATGCAGAAAGGTGAATAAGTCAGCTTCTTATCACTTTTGGTGAGCACTTTACTAGGAGCATCTTAACTCTGGCAGTTCCTACTCCTCTATAAACTTTTCATCTTCAAAAATGGGATGAACTATCGTAATCTCTTTGTTTTTATGGGCTTATACCTATCCTGTCCATTTATCCTTATTTTAGTGGAGTTTCTGGAGAAGGCAATGGCAACCCACTCCTGTACCCTTGCCTGGAAAACCCCATGGACGTAGGAGCCTGGTGGGCTGCAGTCCATGGGGTCGCTGAGAGTTGGACACGACTGAGCGACTTCACTTTCACTTTTCCCTTTCATGCATTGGAGAAGGCAATGGCAGCCCACTCCAGTGCTCTTGCCTGGAGAATCCCAGGCACGGGGGAGCCTGGTGGGCTGCCGTCTATGGGGCTGCACAGAGTCGGACACGCTGAAGCGGGTCAGCAGCAGCCAGAGGAGGTGACACAATGAATGTGCCCAGTCCATCATGCTTACCTGGAAATCTGCATGCATGCTTCTTCCCGTTTCCTTTTTTCTTTAATTTTTTATTTTTTTGGTCATTTTTTATTTTTATTTATTTTTATTTTTTTATTTTTTAAATTTTAAAATCTTTAATTCTTACATGCGTTCCCAAACATGTTTCCTTTTTAAAGATTGAAGTATAATTTACATACGGTAAAATGCAAAGACCCTGAGTGGACAGTTCCATGAGTTATGACAAATGTGCAACTTACATCCCTATCAGTATCTTTACAGAATGTGCCCATCCCCCCAGGTATTTCCTTCATGCCCCTTTTCAGGTCCCTCCCCTCTTTTCCACCATTAAAAGCCACTGTTGTGATTTCTGTCAATGAATTTGGGATTCTAATTTTTGAATATTTGAGGGAAGTATTTATATGGTACAAATCATCCTCCCAGCTTACCCAACTGAAGAACAGCTCTATTATGATAAGAAATTGAAATTTAAGTGACAGCAATTCTGTTTTATTAAGAAAAAAAACCACACCAAATTTTGTCCAATCTAATGTCCTTCTTCAGGAGTGAAGCGAGGTTTATTGTTACCTCGAAAAGCTTTTAAGGAAATCAGTTTCCTCCATAACCACCAGAATGTCATATCACATATTTAGTTAAAAACTCAAGGAGTCCAAAATGATCCTTAACATCTTTGAACAGACATCATGTCCTCTTTCCATGTCTTCAAGGTCACACTCCCCAGGTGCTTCTGAACAAAAACCAAGATCCCCCTTGTTTTTAGGTGGATATGTGATTAGCCGTCCTTTCAAATACCTTCTGATGTCTGTGCACTTGTGGGCACAAGGCTGTCGTGGCAGGGGTGGTGGGGAGGGTGGATCTTGATTGGCACTGTATATATAGGGGGATCTGTGATACTGACATGATAAGGACCAGGGTGTGCTAATTGCCTGGCTTCTGCCTGGTGGTTGCTCCCTTCATATAGACCTTCCACGAATGACAAAACTCATATTTTTAAAAAGCTAAGTCTGAGTGTTTTTTCCACAAAAAGAGTTAGCAACCTCTGCAGGACAAGCTAAGCCCTCAGAAGAGAGACCCAGCCAGGTCCAAGAGCAGCTAGCATTTACTGAGTATAGCTACTAATATTAATAGATTTATGCACTTGGTTACCCTGCTAAAAAGTGATGGAGCTAGGGTTTAGAGTATGCTCAGGACCAGCTATCACACTGTCTTTGTATGGAAGGCAGGAGGGACTCTAAGGTTAAGAGGGAGGATCCTTAGAATCACCAGCTACACTGCAGAATATTTGCTAATTGTAGCTGGAGCAAATGATATCCTTCTTTGCCTTTCACTGCTTTCTGATACCTCCTCAAGATGAGACAGCTCAAAATTTTTGGAATTGACATCTTATAAGACTGCCTTCCCTTTCTCTTTCCACTTCCACTGCCTTGCTTTGGGCCTTCATTATTTTTCATCTTGATCATTGAGACACCATTCTGTCTGCAGGAGACTCTCCTGCAGACTCTCATCCAGTGTGTCCATCTGTCATGCATATTACCAGAATAATCTCTTAAAAATGTAAGTCAGAAAGAGAAAAACAAATATCATATATTAATGCCTATATATGGAATGTAGAAAAATGATACAGATGAACCTATTTTCAGGGCAGAAATAGAGTGCAGATAAAACGAACAGACTTGTAGATATGGTGGGGGTAAGGAGAGGGAAGGAGGAACTGAGAGAGTAGCATTGTCATATATACACTACCATGTGTTAATAGCTAGTGGAAAGCACAGGGAGCCCAGCCCCATGCTCTGTGATGACCTAGAGAGGTGGAGTGGAGGTGGGTGTGGGAGGGATGCTCAAGGGGGAGGGGATTTGTTGTTTAGTAGCTAAGTCCTGTCCGACTCTTTGCAACCACATGGACTATAGCCCTCCAGGCCCCTCTGTCTATGGGATTTCCCAGGCAAGAATACTGAAATGGGTTGCCATGCCCTCCTCCAGGGGATCTTCCTGACTCAGGGATTGAACTCTTGTCTCCTACATCTCCTGCACTGCAGGCAGATTCTTTACTGCTGAGCCACCAGGGAAGCCCCTGCGGGAGGGGATATATGTATACATATCGCTAATTTGTCAGTAGAAACTAACACAACATTGTAAAGCAGTTGTCTTCCAATTAAAAGTAATTAAAAAAAATCAAGTCTGACTATGTTCCTGTCTGCTTAAAACCAGCTGATGATGGGCTCCTGTTTCATTCAGCATGAAGTACACGCTCTAGTGTGGTGCTGGGGACTTTTTGGTTTAATCTCAAGGCATGTCTCCAACCTTTCTCTTGCTATGTGAGCGGGCATAGCCTTCCCCTCACCTACAGCCCTCCTTTGTCCCCGGCGTCTGTTTCTCTGCATGTGCCATGCTGCTGTGGCTTCTCTGGAATGCTCCACCCCTCCTCCACCAGGAAGGCATTCACCTTGGGAGACACTGGCAAGGCCAAGGATCACCTCATCTCTGAGATCTTGTCTGACCCACCCCTCCCACCACCTCATGGCCAGTAGCCTAGATTGTGCTCTCCTTTGGGTCCTCACCAGGTCCTGGCCAGTTTTTATAGAGCTTATAACACACACCATGGTCTTGCTTTTTTATATGTTCATCTTCCTCACAAGACAGGGCTCTTCCCAAGTTTGAGGATCGAGTCTAATTCGCTGTTGGGTTTCCCTTACCTGGCACATATCAGGACTTAATAAAGGTATAGTTCTATTTATTTATACATGAATGGATGGATTTGCTTTCCCTATTGCATCATATAATTTTCTAAAAGTTACTTGGCTTTCTGGAACTTACATTAAGAAATTTAGATACCAGCAATAATATCTGGTTAGCTCAGCCAGTGCCAAAATTGCCTGTTGAGATTATCTGTGCCTCTCAGCTAGAACTTCAATTTCTGCTGCTTTTCTATGTTCTCCCCATGATCTGACACAGTGTTGGACATGCATTACTTGTTTAAATTATCTGTTGATTTTAGTTGGGGAGTTGGGAGACAAAAGACAGAAAAAATAGGGCTCCTGCTATTGAGGACCTGACACATAAAAGGGGAGACAGGACACATCCTGTGGGGGAAAAGCCAATCGCTAATGACATCCCTGGTGCTCCTGTGGTTTAGAATCCACCTGCCGTTGCAGGGGACATGGATTCAGTTCCTGGTCCTGGAAGGTTCCACCTGCTTCGGGGCAGTTAGGCTTGTGCACTGAAACTACTAAGCCTGCGCCCTAGAGCCTATGCTCTGCAATGAGAAGCCACCACCGCGAGAAGCACAGGCACCACAACAGGAGAGCAGTCCCTGCCTCCCACAACTAGAGGAAGCCCACGTCCAGGAGGGAAGGCCCAGCACAGCCAAACAAAGATGGGGAGCAGTCTCTGCCTCCCACAACTAGGGGAAGCCCACGTCCAGGAGGGAAGGCCCAGCACAGCCAAACAAAGATGGGGAGCAGTCCCTGCCTCCCACAACTAGGGGAAGGCCACGTCCAGGAGGGAAGACCCAACACAGCCAAACAAAGATGGGGAGCAGTCTCTGCCTCCCACAACTAGGGGAAGCCCACGTCCAGGAGGGAAGGCCCAGCACAGCCAAACAAAGATGGGGAGCAGTCCCTGCCTCCCACAACTAGGGGAAGGCCACGTCCAGGAGGGAAGACCCAACACAGCCAAACAAAGATGGGGAGCAGTCTCTGCCTCCCACAACTAGAGGAAGCCCACGTCCAGGAGGGAAGACCCAGCACAGCCAAACAAAATGGGGAGCAGTCCCTGCCTCCCACAACTAGGGGAAGGCCACGTCCAGGAGGGAAGACCCAGCACAGCCAAACAAAGATGGGGAGCAGTCCCTGCCTCCCACAACTAGGGGAAGGCCACGTCCAGGAGGGAAGACCCAGCACAGCCAAACAAAGATGGGGATCAGTCCTTACCTCCCACAACTAGGGGAAGGCCACGTCCAGGAGGGAAGACCCAGCACAGCCAAACAAAGATGGGGATCAGTCCTTACCTCCCACAACTAGGGGAAGCCCACATCCAGTAGGGAAGACCCAGCACAGCCAAAAAAACTGTTTTAAATCCCTTATATAGGACAGTCCTTCGAATAATAAACAAATAAATAAAAACATATTCTCTTGAAAAAAAAATCACTAAGACTTTCCTCCCAAGTCCCCAAAGGTGCCTGCATGTATCCCCAAAGAAGCCATTCTGATTGCATGACCCTGATGAAGGTCTTCCTTCATCATATGATTTGTTGCAGTAAAAATAAGGAAGGAATTTCTAAGCAGTTAAGGTCACTTTGTCCCGAGACTATGGCACTCTATCATGGTAAATAAAATGTCAGTTGATAGTTATTGTGTCATTCTTTTCAAATGATTTTATGCACAGTAGATGGTTTTATTATAGGTGAATTGGATTTGACTGTTGATTTTTAAGAATTTAGTAAGAATATGCAAACAAATGTGTATATCTTATTTAAAGAATCCTAATAAGGAAATTGCAACAGTACTAATGTTGAGTGAAAGCTGTGTTGGGTGTTTTGGATATGAATGCCCTTGTCTGATCTTTTCTACAATCCTGGCACAATGATTTTAAATCGCCTATTCACAGACGGAAAAACCAAAGCTAATTAACTGGCTGGAGATCTCTTCAGCCACTATCATGTACCATCTATAAATAGTTAATTCTAAATTCAGTCATGTGAAATTCTGGGTTAAATCTTTTAGAAAATTGACAACTATAAGATTCTGTTTGCTATACTCATGTGTATTTATTTATATTTTTATCCATGTATATATTTTTAAAAATTTAATTAAAATTTTAAAATAATTTTATAGATTACTTTCCATTTACAGTTATTACAAAGCATTGGCTATATTCCCTGTGTTGTACAGTACATTTTTCCATGTATATATTTTTAAGTTTCAAATATGAAAACTATTTCAGCCACTAGGCTGCAAAAGTAAATGCATAGTATACAAAATGAATGTGGGCTGCTGTATATCAGTATTTCCATATAAATATATTTTCTCAGGTAAAAGCCTGAGGAAACCTGGAGCAGTATTTTACGGTGGAGATAATTTGACAGAATATACCTAAATCAACAGTATACAAATCCAGAGACCCACTGAGGCCTCTTTGGGGATTCTGTAAGATACAGTAACATAATAGTTAAGAGCAGAGGCCCTGGGGTCCACATGACTCTGGGAAACTTACTTTGAGCCCCATTTTCCTCATTTGTAGCATTAGGCTAATGGTGCCTACCAAATGAGGTGTCATTAGGATTAAATGTCAGATGTCTGTCTAGTGCTTGTTCGTGGTGTGACATAGCAAGGGGTTGCTGTTGTTGAGTTGCTCAGTCATGTACCATTCTTTGTGACCCCATGGGCTGTAGCACGCCAGGCTTCCCTGTCCTTTACCGTTTCCCGGAGCTTGCTCAAACTCATGTCCATTGATTCAGTGATGCCATCTACCCATCTCATCCTCTGTTGTCCCCTTCTTCTCCTGCCCTCAATCTTTCCCAGCATCAACTACACTGGCACTTACCAAGAGCATCGCCAATGACTAAACATCAAAGGCCTTTGCCGTAGGCCTCTACAGAGACTGAACCCCACGCTGCTACAGCTGTTGACCTTCAACAGCCCCTGAGGGAGTTCAGGGTGGAATGAGGCTCTCTGTGCTCCAGGGAATCTGGTGGGACAGGTCTTTAGATAGTTGGATGTGTTTTAGGAACAGATTTTATGATATCTATCCTTGCATCACCTCATATCTAGAGAAGCAATAGATCCCTTCATGGTGACATCAGATTCTCATGACTTACAAAAACCTTTTGTAAATCAAGTGCTTCATGGTATTGAACTCCCCCTTCATTGAAACCTTATATATTGACTTTCCCCCACTGCTGCTTTGGAGCAGTCTCTCAGAGCTATCTGAGATGCTGCCTCCCGGGCTGCAGTCCTCATTGTGCCCCAAATAAAACTTAACTTGCAGCTCTCAATTGTACATCTTTTTTTAGTCAACACCAGCATCAGGATCTTTTACAGAATCCACTCTTCACATCAGGTGGCCAAAGTATTAGAGCTTCAGCTTCAGCATTAGTCCTTCCAATGAATATTCAGGGTTGATTTCCTTTAGGATCGACTGGTTCGATCTCCTTGCTGTCCAAGGTTCTCTCAAGAGTCTTCTTCAGCATCACAGTTTGAAAGCATCAGTTCTTCAGGGCTCTCTCACATCTGTACATGACTGCTAGAAAAATCATAGCTTTGACAATATGGACCTTTGTTGGTAAAGAGATGTCTATGCTTTTTAACATGCTATCTAGGTTTGTAATAGCTTTTCTTTGGATTTTGTGGCTGCAGGTCACTGTCTGCAGTGATTTTGGAGCCCAAGAAAATTAAATCTGCCACTGTTTCCATTGTTTTCCCATCTACTTGCCATGAAGTGATTGGACTGGATGCCATGAGCTTAGTTTTTTGAATGTTGAGTTTTAAGCCACCTTTTTTACTCTCCTCTTTCAAGGAGTACATAGCTCTTGTCACTGGCTAGAAGTACACTCTCCTTCTCACTGGCTCATTAATGAGGTGCTCTCTTCTGATTATGCAGATTGACAGGGCATGGAGAAACTGAGGTTGGCTGCTGGGCGATTGTGGAAGGCTTCTAGAAACTCCAGGAGGGAGAAAAGGTGTCACTTAGAAGAGAAATGAGCTTGATGTTTGAAGCCATTTTCATATCATGGGTGAGCGGAAAGCCCAGATTCTATCAAGAAACCACCCCTGGATGTCTTAGTTGTGCTCCCAAATGTGTGTAGTCATTTCATTGTGCAAATAGGGCTTGTATTCTCTACTTCCTGAGAAGTCTCAGTTTCCAAGATTCAGTCCTATCAGCAGAGCCCAATTTCTGATTTTGTGAGTTTGATAATATGGAACCTAGAAGTGGGAAAACCCTCCAGTGTAATCTTTAAGCATTGTAAATTAGATATGAGTCATGGCAAAGAGAAAGGGGAGCAGGTGGGAGGGGTACAGAAAGGATAGAGGGAGGAGAAAGGCAGGACCGGGGCTAACCCAGAGCTGGATACCCAGGAATGTTGGGAGAGGGGGTTGCTGCACTGGATTGAGTGAATACACTATGTAAACCAAAGACTGGGAGTTCAGGATGATGCCCACAGAGGCGGCTAAGGGCTGACCCTTGTACCCTCCACTTGCCCCTGCTGCCCTTTGGTGCCTCCAGGGGCATCCTGCCTGACACCTCAAGGGAGGTGGTCACCAGCATCTCTCTGGAGCCCCCTCCTCTCCATCAAGGGCCCCTAAGAGAGATTTCCCAGGTTGGGACATGGGCCTATCAGGGCATCACTCAACTATGAATGGCCCCGTAATTATTCAAGACACTCACCTAACGTGGCCAACTCTCCAGCCCTTCCTGTGCTCATCTACAAGGAGAGAAACTCTGAATTGGATACTCTTTCTTAGGACCTTGGAAGAATTCTCCTAAGGGCTGGAATCATCTCCTACCTCAGTCTTAAGGTTTTAAAAGAGTGAAATGAGAGCATTTTGTGATTCTGGGCTTCATGCTTTTACTCTATTCCCCATTTCATCACACCCCTCAGTGCTATGAAATGTGGATTAGTTTTTAATCTTCCTTTCTCATTTTTGTTGTGTTGGTGTTGAACTGATTATGCAGAACTGTGTGTTGATATCTCTTGGCATCTTCCCTCCAGGGATGGAGCTGTGCTTTCTAAACATCACCTTTAATCCTCTTATGGAAGAAGGCTGTATAAGGTGCTCACCCCATCCATCAGGACCCATTGAGACTGACAGGTTACAGGCCCTTGTAACCTGGGCCACACAGAACAGGAGGTTCAGAGGTGCCAAGATCCCAGATCTATTGCTACCCCTCTAGCCATCCATCTCAGGTGACGCTGGTGGTTGAAAGAATAAATACATGAAAATTAAGCCCACTCTGCCTACAAAAGAAAACAGAAGGCAAGCTGGCCATAGGCTGTCACCTGGAATCACCTACTGGGAAGTGCTGAGTCACCTCTAGATGAAGGATGGAGAGGAGGCTTGAGTGGCAGACACTGGCAGCACCTTGGACAAGGAAGCTTCAGTTCAAAGTGAAAACCAGTTCTCTGCCTTGGAGCTAACCTATCAGTATAAAATATTTTACTCTTAATAAAGGGATATTTGTGATAAACAGATCAACACAGGAATGCCTGGTGTCACTTTTCATTTACATGTGCTCCTTGGAACACCTCTCACTTTCCCATCTTAATGGCCTTTCCAGAACTTTCCAGAGCACATCCAGCCGACTCCTAGTGTGTCTGGGGATGATTTCTGGTGGTGGTGCACTGAGAAAGTGACTCTTGTTTTAGCTGCCCTGCTGATCTTCTGGTTGAGTGGAGAAGAGGCTTCACTCTGGTGCTGACGACTTCCCTCGCCTGATTCCTTCTTGTTTGTTTTCTATTTTTAAAGATACCAGGGCCAGTCCACTAAGCATTTTAGCAGGTAAATATCTAGCTAGACTTAGTAAACCCTCTTTTGTTTCTAAGATTTTATTTGTTTTAAGATTTTATGGAAGGTAGTACTGGTTTTCCATTTACATTAGAGGCATTTATTTAGCAAACACTCATATAGCTTTTATTCTGTGGGAGGCCTGTTTCAAACACTTTATAAAGAGACAGCCCTTTGTTTCTCACAACCTGATTGTAAACCTCTGTGATAAGAATTATAATCACCCTCATCATGCTTGTGTCCATGCTAAGTCACTTCAGTCATGTCTGACTCTTTGCGACCCTGTGTACCACAGCCCGCCAGGCTCCTCTGCCCGTGGGATTCTCCTGGAAAGAGTACTGGAGTGGGTTGCCATACCCTCCTCCAGGGGATCTTCCCGACCCAGGGATCAAACCCAGGTCTCTTATGTCTCCAGTGTTGATGAGCAGGTTCTCTACCACTAGCACCACCTGGGAAGCCCACCCTCATCACATAGATGGGAAACTGAGGCACAAGGGGGTTAAATCAGGTTTGGAAGTGGCAGAAGCAGTGTTGAAACCAGGGCAGTTTGACTCCAGACTGTGTTCTTAACCTCTGTGCACTGCTGCCTCTCCAGAAGGAATGCTTTAAAAATTGATATATTCAAGGGGAAAAAAATGAGCTGATTCAAAAAACATGATACAAAGAAAATGAGGTTCACGTACTATTTGTAAATGGCAAAAATGGTGACGGTGAACTAAAATGAGCATCGCTGGTAGCTCCCCTGGGCCTGCAGGATGAGGAAGTGACTGGCCGGCTAAGCACTCCGCCTCAGACACAATGCACTGCACCTGGAGGATCCCTGGAGCTGCAGATAAAACTTCTTGCAGGTTAACTGTGCTGTAGAGACCTCCTGTAGAGACGATGTATTGTAATAATGTATTGTAATAATATGTACATGAATGCACAGGTACATGCACACGTACATGTGTGTGCACACTGCCATCTTCACTGCTGTCGACCAGGAACGGAGCCGCACAGCTTGGTCAGCACCATTCCTGCTTTTCTTTCTTAATGGAAGTGTAGTCGATTTACAATGTTGTGTTACAAAGGCAAAACAAAACAAACAAAAATATTAGTTGCCGGCATAGAGCAAAGTGATTCAGCTTTATGTGTGTGTGTGTATATTCCTTTGGAGATTCTTTGTCATTATAGGTTATTGTAAGATGTTGAATACAGTTCCCTGTGCGATATTGTAGGACTTTGTTGTCCTATATACAGTGGTGCGTATATGTTAACCCCAAACTCCCATTTCATCCCTCCCCACCCTTTTCCCATTTGGTCACCATAAATTTGTTTTCTTTGTCTGTGAGTCTGTTTCTGTTTTGTAAACAAGTTCATTTGAAACACTTTTTTTCTTTTAGATTCCACAAATAAGTAGAATATGATATTCGTCTTTCTCTGACTTACTTCACTTAGTATAATAATCTCTATTATTCACATTGCTGCAGATGGCAATGTTTCATTCTTTTTTATGGCTGAGTAATATCCCCTGGAGGAGAGAATGGCAACCTACTCCAGTACTCTTGCCTGGAGAATTCCATGGACAGAGGAGCCTGGTGGGCTACAGTCCATGGGTTCACAAAGAGTTGGACACGACTGAGCGACTAACACTTTCATTTTCACAATATTCCACTGTGTCTGTGTACCACATCTTTATTCATTCATCTTATTTCCTTTAACCTGTATTATCTCTTTAAATTTTCACAGCAGCCTCTGTGGAGGGTTTCATCTTCATCCCAGGATGAGGAAGCTGAGTCTGGGCTATTCTATAGAACATATCCAGGCCACCCTGCTGACAGGGGTGGACCTGGGCTGGGAGACCAGGCCAGGCTGCTCCTAAAACCCAGCAAGGTCTCAGCCATGACATTACACTCTCGGTTACTTATTCCTTAAAGGTGAACTCAGTCTTCCTACATTCTCTTTCAGAAAAAAAATGTTGGGTCTGACCATAACTCTTAACCATAAGTCTCAGACTCTGGCATTTAAATAATAAATAACTTAAATCTTAGAGATTGATTACATTTGTCAGCTCTTTATTTCATCAGGTAAACACATTACTTCCCTAAGTAGTTGCAAAGTTCAACAATGCTTCTTTAACATTGTCAATACAGAAATGAAAGGAGATCACAACAAAGAAACATAGGGAGGACATAAGCTTGGAATAATCTGTGTGCGTGTCCGTGCATGTGCACAAACGTGTACAGCATGTTTTTAAGACAGATGGAAGCTGCTTCATGGAGCCAAGTTGGTAGTACTGGGGAACCACTGTCTTAAGAATTCCTGCCTAGTGTTTCTGCTGTCATCTGTTGGCTGGTAATTAGATAATTTTTTAAATGGAAATATTTATAATGTGTTAGTATCAGGTACACAGCAAAGTAATTTGTTATACATATGTGTATATGTGTGTGTGTGTGTATCTTTTCTTTTTCAGATCCTTTCCTATGATAGGTTATTATAAGATATTGAATATAGTTGTACTATACAGTAGGACCTTGTTTTTTTTTTTAATCTATTTTATATAAGTAGTGTGTATATATTGATCCCAAACTACCAATTTATCCCTTCCCACTCCTTTCCCTTTGGTAACTGTAAATTTGTTTTCTCTTTTATTTATTCATTTTGGCTGCACTGAGTCTTCATTGCTGCACATGGGCTTTCTCTGGCTGCAGAGAGTGGAGGCGACTCTCTAGTTGTGGTGTGCAGGCTTCTCATTGCGGTGACTTCTCTTGTTGTGGAGCACAGACTCTAGGTGCACGGGCTTCAGGAGTTGAAGCATGCAGGCTCAGTAGTTGAAGCATGCAGGCTCGGTGGTTGAAGCATGCAGGCTCAGTAGTTGAAGCATGCAGGCTCGGTAGTTGAAGCAGAAGCATGCGGGCTCGGTGGTTGAAGTATGCGGGCTCGGTGGTTGAAGTATGCGGGCTCAGTGGTTGAAGCATGCGGGCTCGGTAGTTGAAGCATGCAGGCTCGGTAGTTGAAGCATGCAGGCTCAGTAGTTCTAGCTTGTGGGCTCTAGGGCATGTGGGCTCGGTAGTTGTGGTGCGTGGGCTCACCACCAGGCTCTAGAGCATGGGCCTAGTTGCTTTCCAGCATGTGGAAGCTTCCTGGACCAGGGATGGAACTCGTGTCCCTGACACAGGCAGGTGGGTTCTTACCTACTGCACCACCAGGGGACTCCAATAAGTTTGTTTTCTGTGTCTGTGAGTGTTTCTGTCTTGTAAATAAGTTCATTTGTATCATCTTTTTAAATTCCACAAAAAATATCATGATATCATGATATTTGTCATTGTCTGACTTACTTCACTTAGTAGCTTAGTTGCGTTAGTCATGTCCAACTCTGTGTGACCCTATGGACTGTAGCTCACCAGGCTCCTCTGTCCATGGGATTCTCCAGGCAAGAATACTGGACTGGGTTGCTGTTTCCTTCTCCAGGAGATCTTCCTGACCCAGGGATGGGACTTGTGTCTCTTATATCTCCTGCGTTGGCAAGTACGTTCTTCACCACTAGCGCCACCTTGGAAGCCCATGATAATCTCTAGGTCCATCCATGGTACTGCAAATGATATTATTTCATTCTTTGTAATGGCTGAGTAATATTCCATTCTATACATGCACCACACTTTTTAAAACCCATTTGTTTGTCAATGAACAGTTAGGTGACTTCCACGTCCTGGCTATTATAAATGTGCTGCTATGAATATTGGTGTATACATATATTTTCAAGTTGGAGTTTTCATCTTTTCTGGATATATTGGCTGGTTACTTTTAAAATGACCTCCTTCAAGTGATGCTAAGAAGGTATCTCCCAGTTATCCTGAAATTAGTTGCTCTGATTATGGATTGTACTGGCTGTTAGTTCCGTAGATTTTTAAAAGGCTCCTTCACAATCATTACCATCTCCAGTGAACATGATAAATCCTAGGAAGTGGTGAGCTATGAGAGGGGAAGAGCAGTGTCTGTTTTTTCACTGCTCCATCCTAGAACTTAGCACAGTGCTTGGCATAGAGTGGGTGCCCAGTAACCATGAGTTAAGTAACTGAATGAATGAATGAATGGTGGATGAAAGAGATAATTGCATTTAAAATTTCTTATTCTTTGTGTCCAGAGCTGATAAACTCTTAATATAAACATATTTGCAAATTATGAAACAATAATGGGAAAGTATACTATTAACCCACTACTGAGCTTAAGAAAAAAGCTTGTGAGTACCTTTCCTATCCCATCCTTCCTGCTTCCGTCTAAATAAAAACCACCCTGAATTTTGGGTTTCTCATTTTGTTGCTTTTTAAAAGAGTAGTTAAAAAATCCCATATGTGTATTCCATCCTAAATCTTATGTTTACCACCTTTGCTTCCTTAAGCTTGTTCTAAAAATCACATATGTATGTAATCCTAATCAGAGTGTTGTTTAGTTTTTGCTTGGTTTCTGAGGTTTATAAAAAATGCTATCATATAGCTTATGGTTTTTTACTATTTTTTTTCACTCCATATTATGTTTCTAAGCTTCACTGAAGCAATAGGTAGTTTATTTTCAGTGCTGAATAATAAACAGGCCATCATCTGAATAGCACAATGTATTCATGAATTTACCTGTCAATGGAATTTGGGTTATTTCTAGTTTGGGGCAATTGTGAACAGTATGGCTATGAACATTCTTTAAAAAATTGTTTTGGTTGTTAAAATAACAGTATATACATATATACATGTATATATAGCATAAGAAATGAAAAGTTCATGTATTAAAAACTGAACACCTTTAAATACACCCGTGGCAAGACGACTTACTCTGACCTCAAAGCCCGCAATAGGCACCATGCCCTCCTTCAGCTGGACTTTGTGTTAATCACCTCTGTACTTTTCTTTGCTGCACTCTCACCATTCCTAAGCACTACAGTTTAGCTTTGCCTGTTTATCTCTTCTTTCCTAGAACGTCTTTTCCAGATCTCCTTCCATCTGTAAGCCCCCATTCCATTTCCTCTCCCTCCTCTTGCCATTTTGAACTATTAGGCTTTTGTTTTCATTGGTGCATTTCTCTGGCATGCTTTTATTATCTATAGGGATGTTATTCTGCTCCTCATTTTTCTTTGAATAACTGTACAGGATTTGACTTCAATCGTTTTCTCTTACTTATGCATACGTGATATTAGGTTTCCCAAACTTATCGGAAGGAGGTATAGTTTAAGAGTTGTTCTGCTTTTACAGCTTTAGAGCATCCTCTTCTGTAGTCTTTGTTAAGTATTAAAGAACTCTGGCACCTCACTTCCTGCCATCTCCAGATTCCTTTTATCAGGCTCTTCTTCCCACTCCCTTTACTCCATTTCCCTGATCTGCTCCCTGTGGATTCTATTTCTGGCAGTTCCTCCTCAGTCGCAATTTTTAAAAATAATTTATTTTTGTGCTTTTGGCTGTGCAGGGTCTTCATTGCCGGGCAGGCTTTTCTCTGGTTGTGGCCAGTGGGGACCACTTTCTAGTTGTGGCGTTCTCGCTTCTCATTGCAGTGGCTTCTCTTGTTGCAGAGCTCAGACTCAATATTATCAATTTGCAAATATTATTGCCCATACTGTGGGTTGTTTTTTCACTTCTTGGTGATGTTGTTCGAAGTATAGAAGTTTTTAATTCCAATTCATCTATTTTGTCTTGTGTTTCTATGCTCTGTATGTCATATTAAAGAAACCATTGTCTAATCTGTGGTCATGAAGATTCATATCTATGTTTTATTCCAAGAGTTTTATCATTTTAGCTCTTATGTTTAGGTCTTTGATCCATTTGTGTTAATTTTTACATGTGGTGTGAGGGAGAGGTCTAATTTCTTTCTTTAGTGGGTGACTATCCAGTTGTCACACCATTTCTTGAAAAGATATTCTTCCACCATCAGTTGGCACCCTTGTTTAAAATCAATTGACCATAGGTATATGGGTTTATTTCTTGACTCCAAATTCTGTTTCATTGACCTATATGTTGATAGGTCTTATTTCCTGTAGCTTTGTAGTAAGTTTTGAAATTGGGAGTGTAAGTCATCCAACTTTTGTTCTTTTCAAAATTGTTTTGGTTGTTCTGTGTCTTCTGAAATTCTATATGAGTTTTAGGATCTGCTTATTAATTATTGAAAAAAAAAAAGCCCACAAAAGCCAGATGGAGATTGACTGAATCTGTAGATCAATTTGGGGAATACTGTCATCTTAACAACATTAAGTCTTTTAATCCATGAAGATAGAATGTCTTTTTGCTTACTTAGTGCTTATTTAATTTCTTTCAGTAATGTTTTATAGTTTTCTGTGTACTTAAGTGTACTCGCACCTTTTTGTTAAGTTTATTCTTAAGTAGGCTAATCTTTTTGGTGGTATTATTAATGGAATTATTTAATTTTTGTATTGTTTATTGCTAGGACATAGAGCACAACTGATTTTTACATATTGATCTTATATCCTATAACCTTGCTGGATTGGTTTATTAGTTCCAGTTTTTTAATGGATTCCTTAGGATTTCGTATATATAAGATAATGTCATCTCTAAACTGAGAGAGTTTCACTTCTTCCTTTCTAATCTGAATGCCTTCTAATTTCTTTTCCTGCCTAACTGCCCTCGGCAGAACTCCAGCACAGTGTTGGGAAGAGTGGATATACTTATTTTCTTCCTGATCTCAGGAGAAAATCAAGCAATCTTTGACCACTACATTAGCTATGGATTTTTCATAGATGCCCTCAATCAGGGTGAGGAAGTTCCCTTCTATTCTTAATCAGTTGTGTTTTTTAATTTTTAATAGGAGAATAATTGTTTACAATTGTGTTAGTTTCTGCCATACATCAGCATGAATCAGTCACAGGTATACATGTATCTCCTCCCTCTTGAACCTCCCTCCCACCTCCCACCCCATCCCACCCCTCTAGGTTGTCACAGAGCACTGACTTTGGGCTCCCTGCTTCATACAGCAAATTCCCACTGGCTGTCTATTTTATATATGGTAGTGTGTATATTTCAGCATGACTTTTTCAATTCATCCCTCCTTCACCTTTCCCCACTGTGTTCACAAACTGTTCTCTATGTCTGCATGTCTATCTTCAGTTCAGTTCAGTTGCTCAGTCCTGTCCAGCTCTTTGTGTCCCCATGGACTGCAGCACGCCAGGCCTCCCTGTCCATCACCAGCTCCTGAAGTTTGCTCAAACTCATGTCCATTGAATTGGTGATCCCATCCAACCACGTCATCTTCTGTCATTCCCTTCTCCTCCTGCCTTCAATCCTTCCCAGCATCAGGGTCTTTTCCAATGAGTCAGTTCTTCACATCAGGTGGCCAAATGATTGGAGTTTCAGCTTCACCATCAGTCCTTCCAATGAATATTCAGGAGTGATTTCCTTTAGGATGGACTGGTTGGATCTCCTTGCAGTCCAAGGGACTCTCAAGAGTCTTCTCCAACATCATAGTTCAAAAGCATTAGTTCTTTGGTGCTCACCTTTCTTTATAGACCAGCTCTCACATCTATACATGAGTAATGGAAAAACTGTAGCTTTGACTAGATGGACCTTTGTTTGCAAAGTAATATCTCTGCTTTTTAATATGCTGTCTAGGTTGGTCATACCTTTTCTTCCAAGGAGCAAACATCTTTAATTTCATGCCTGCAGTCACCATCTTGGCTGCAGCCCAAGAAAATAAAGTCTGTCACTGTTTCCATTGTTTTCTCATCTATTTGCCATGAAGTGATGGGACCAGGTGCCATCATCTTAGTTTTCTGAATGGTGAGTTTTAAGCCATTTTTTTTTCACTCTCCTCTTTCACTTTCATCAAGAGGGTCTTTAGTTCCTCTTTGCTTTCTGCCATTAGGATGGTATCATCTGCAAATCTAAGGTTGTTGATATTTCTCCTGGCTATCTTGATTCCAGCTTGTGAGTCATCCAGCCCAGTATTTCTCACGATGTACTCTGTATGTAAGTTAAATAAGCAGAGTGACAATATACAGCCTTGACGTACTTGTTTTCCCAATTTGGAACCAGTCTGTTGTTCCATGTCCAGTTCTAACTGTTGCTTCTTGACCTGCATACGTGTTTCTTAGAAGACAGGTAAGGTGGTCTGGTATTCCCATCTCTGTAAGAATTTTCCACAGTTTATTGTGATCCACACAGTCAGAGGCTTTACTGTAGTCAATAAAGCAGAGGTAGATGTTTTTCTGGAATTCCTTTGGTTTTTCTTTGATCCAACAGATGATGGCAATTTGATTTTTGGTTCCTCTGCATAATATGTTACACATAACTATAATATGTGATACACACATATTGGATTAGGGTCTACCCTAATAACCTCAGTTTAATTAATTACCTCAGTAAAGATACACTCTCCTGGTAAGGTTATATTTTCAGGTCCTGGGGGTTAGAAATTCAACATGTGAATTTCGGGGGGTACTCAGTTCAACCCATAATAGTAAGTGTACACATATTTTTTTTCAATATCTGGAAAGAGTTTGTGAAGGATTATTGTTAATTTTCTTTAAACATTAGGTAGTATCCATTTAGTGAAGCCTGCTTGTTATGGCCTTTTTTTGGGTAGGAAGTAATCAAAACAATTTTGATTATTAATTCATTGTTTTTACTTTATAGATTATTAATAAATTTATAGATCTCTTCAGATTTTGTTTCTTCTTGATTTGGTGTCAATAGCTTGTGACTTTCTAGGAATTTGCCCTAGAAGACTATCTAATTTGTTGGCATATAGTTGCTCAGAGTATTCCCTTATAGTCTGTTTCATTTCTGTAAGGTTGGTAGTAATGTCCCCACTTCATTTGTGATTTTACTGATTTAAGGCTTCTGTTTTTCTTGATCAGTCTTGTCGATTTTGTTAATTTTTTAAAAGAGCCAATTTTTTGGTTTTGTTGATTCTACTGTTTTTCTATTCTCTAGTTCATTTATTTTCACATCAGTCTTTATAATTTAATTTCTTCTGCTTTTTTATTGGGATTTTTGTTTGCTCTTGCTTTTCTAGTTTATTCAGATTATTGATCTGAGGTCTTTAGTCTTTTTAAATATAAGTATTTACTGCTATAACTATCCTCCAACCATTGCTTTAGTTATATCCTAAGCTTGGAAGAAGGAAATGGCAACCCACTCCAGTATTCTCTCCTGGAGAATCCCATGGACAAGGAGCCTGGCAGGCTACAGTCCATGGGATTGCAAAAGTCAGACATGACTTAACGACTAAACCACCATAAGCTTTGGTATGTTTCTGTTTTCATTCCTCTCAAAATATTTTCTAATTTTCTTTGTTATTTCTTCTTTGATCCATTGCTATGTTGTTTAATTTCCAGATATTTTGAATTCATAAAATATATTTTTGTTATTGATTTCTAATTTCTTTCCATTGTGAAGAACATACTTTGTGTGATTTTAGTCTTTTAAAATTTATTGGAACTGGTACATTTTATTGGAACTAATGTATAGTCTGTCCTGGGGAATATTCCATGTGTGGTTGAGAAGAAGGTATACACTGCTGTTTTTGGAGTGTTCTATAGATATGTGTAAGTCTGATTGGTTTATAGTGTTCAAATCTTGGATTTTCTTATTGTCTTTTGTCAGGTTTTCTACCCATCCCTGAAAATGGGCTACTGAAGGCTGCTGCTGCTGCTAGGTTGCTTCAGCATGTCCGACTCTGTGCGACCCCATAGACGGCAGCCCACCAAGGCTCCCCCGTTCCTGGGATTCTCCAGGCAAGAACACGAGTGGGTTGCCATTTCCTTCTCCAATGCATGAAAGTGAAAAGTGAAAGTGAAGTTGCTCAGTCGTGTCTGACCCTTAGCGACCCATGGACTGCAGCCCACCAGGCTCCTCTGCTGTTATTTTTGAATTGTCTAGTTCTCTCTTCAGTTTTGACAGTTTTACTTCTTGTATTGGGGGGTTGTTAGAACACTTATCTTTATAACTGCTTAATATTCCTGATATATTGACTTTTTTCTTATTTTAAGATTCTGACTCCATTCAATTATTTTGTCTTAAGTCTATTTGTCTTTTTTCATACAGTCATGACAGTTCTCTTTCGGTTGTTGTTTGCATAGAGTATCTTTTTCTATCCTTTTACTTTCAACCTATTTGTGACCTTGAATCTGAAGTGTTTCTCTTGTAGCCAATAGATAGTTGACTCATTAAAACAATCCATTTTGTCTTTTAAATGGAGGGTTTGATCTTTTTACATATAATCTAATTATTTATAAGGTAGGGCTTATGTCTCCCATCTTGCCATTTGTTTTCTATATATCTTCTCTTTTGTGCCTCAGTTTCCCCATTATTTATTTTTTTGTGTTAAATAGGCATTTTGTAGTGTACCATTTTAATTCCCTTGTCATTTCGTTTACTATATATTATTTTCTTACTGGTTGTGTTTGAAATTGTAGTTAATATATTAATTTATAACAATTTAAGTTTGGGTTAATACCAACTTAATTTCAGTATTATACAAAACGTTGCCCCTATATATATATTCAATTCCATCCTCTCTCCTTTGTGTTGTTTATTGGTATACAAATTACACCATTATACACTGTGTGCCCGTCAACTCAGGTTATAATTATTGTTTTCTGTGTTGTCTTTTAAATCAGATGGTAGAAAATTACAAATAAGAAATGCATTTATACGCTTACCTCTGTTGTTATCTTTATTGGTGTTCTTTACTTTTCATCTGAGTTTGAGTTACTGTCTAGTGTTCTTTTAATTCAGTCCAAAAAAAAAAATCCCCTTAGCATATCTTGTAGGGTTGGTTCACTAGTGATGAATTATATCAGTTTTTGTTTATCTGTGAATATCTTCATTTTTCTTTCATATTTGAACACATTTATAATGGGTATTTTGAGGTCCTTTCTGTGAAATTTGATATCTGGTTGTTTCCAGAGGCAGCTTTTGTTGTTCTTTTATTCCCAAGGTGTATGGGTTACATTTTCCTGTTGCTTGCATGCCTCATAATTTTTTGTTAGAAATTGGACATTTGAGATGATATATTGTAGGACTCTGGGTACTCATCTCCCTTCTTCCCCAGCCAAGATCTGTTATTTTTGTTTGCCTGTTTTTTAGTGACTGGATTATTTTAGCAATATTTATTTTCTCCATCCTATAAAGTGTGAAGTCTCTGGTGGTGTTCCTCAGGGAGTGAAACCAAGCAAGACCCTCTGGGGCTCCTGGGTATAGAAGCATTTCTGTGTCCCCATTCCTTGTTTGTAGGGAACAGACCCCAACCTCCATGACCTTCCCTGTGTCCCAAAGGGCAGATTCAAACAGTTGCTAATCAAGGAAGGGAGGAGATTCAGAGACAAAGAAAACACAACCAAGAAACAACAGTGCCGCCTTGGAGGAGGGTCCTGTTTCTACCTCCAGATGGCATAGCAATATCTTTAAGCTCTTTATAGAACTAAAGTGAAAAAGTGAAGTTGCTCAGTCCGACTCTTTGCATTGCAGGCAGACGCTTTACCATTTGAGCCACCAGGGAAGTCCTATAGAACTAAAACCCCCAGGAAATGCAAGGTGTCAGCAGTCCTTCATTCTAGAGAAGCCCTTCTGAAGTCAGATTAAAGGAACCAGAGAAGCTCATCAAGAGATTACCTGAGAGCAGATTAAAGGAGTGCAGGCCCTGCACACACCCTGATCCTTATCAGCAACCACACTCTTGAACTATTGCTGTAAAACTCCTCACCAAATCCTCCCAGGTTTGGACTGTTTTCAAGGGCAGGAGCCTGCTGTGTCTCCTTTGCCTAGAAAAGCAATAAAGCTCTTCTTTTCTAATTCACCCCAACTCTGTCTCCAAGATTTGATCTGGCACCAGTGCACAGAGGCTGAGTTTTCGGCATCAGAAGACCCAACTTGGATACTTCCATAATCACCTCGGGATGATAATGGTATTGGTAAGTGCTCTTTCTTTCCCTGACAACACTCAGTTGTTAAACCCCACTAATTGCAAGCTTATTGCTCTATTGTTTCTAATAATGCCCTAGGGCATAAATTGTCCTACAAACTAATCAGGCCACCTGATTTGAAGAACTGACTCATTGCAAAAGACCTTGATGCTGGGAAAGATTGAAGCCAGGAGGAGAAGGGGGTGAAAGGATGAGATGGTTGGATGGCATCATCTACTTGATGGACTAGCTTCAGGAGCTGGTGATGGACAGGGAAGCCTGGAGTGCTGCAGTCCACAGGGTTGCAAAGAGTCGGATATGACTGAGGGAATGAACTGATAGGCAGCTAGGAATAGGATGTGAAACACTGAAGTTCTGCCTCTCCTAGGAATAGGGCCCTTCCAATGGTAGCTTGAGGAGAGGGAGCCCTATGTCCTTGGCTGCAGAAGTCTGGAGTCTTCACTGAGCTGGAAGAGGAAGGAGGGTGGTCTTTGTTCAAAGACTGCCTACTTGTGCCTTTGTTACCAATTTTGGGGTGTGTGTGTGCTTGCTAAGTCGCTTCAGTCATTTCTGACTCTGTGCGACCCTATGGACTGTAGCCCACCAGGCTCCTCTCTCTATAGGATTCTCCAGGCAAGAATACTGGAGTGGGTTGCCATGCCCTCCTTCAGGGGATCCTCCCAACCTAGGCATCAAACCTGTGTCACCTGCGGCTCCTGCATTGCAGGCAGATTCTTTACCACTGAGCCACCGGGGAAGCCCAATTTTAGGGGGTAGGTTTTCTCAAATATATGCACTAAAGCCACCTGTGCTCTAGACCTTATCTCTTCCTATACCCTCTAGAACTTTGACCTCTTTCTCTCTCTTCTTGAAAGACTCCAGTTCATTTTGTTCTTTTCCAGAAACATTTAAAACATGTTCAGGTCAGAACCATGGGAAAAAATAACCAACTCTCCTTCTAATCCCCCATTTCTCCAACCCTTTCTCTCCCCTACTTCACAGCCAAATCTTAAAATAATATCTAGAACTAGCCTCCACTTCCTTACTTCTCTCTCATTCCCAGTCTTTACTTTATCCCCAACATTCCACTGAAATTCTCACCCTAAAATTTCCATATTTCCAGATTCAGTGGACATTTACTGGTTTTTACCCTACTTGACTTCTCCATAGAATTCAACACTGTTTCCAACATTCACATGAGCACACACACACACACACACACACACACACACACACAGACACACACTCTCTCTTACACTTCTTTAGCCCTTATTTTAAAATGTTAGTTTTAAAGAGGGTCAACAGTGTTTAGTTGAATCTCATTGTGTTTCACATACACACACACACACACACTCTCTCTCTCTCTCTCTCTCACACACACTTCTTTAGCCTTGATTTTATTTTTTAATTTTTTTTGAAGGATAATTGCTTTACAGAGTTTTGTTTTCTTCTGCTAAGCTTCAACATGAATCAGCCATAGGTATGCACACCTCACATCCCTTTTGAAACTCCCCGCATCTCCCGCCCCATCCCACCCCTCTAGGTTCTGCACCTCCCTCCTCTTCCGAATCACAGTGCCTGGTTTTCTAGAGTCTTAGCACTGCCTGGGGCTATCCTTTCAGGTGTGGGCTTGACAGTCTGTTTCTTGACTACAGGGACATTGCCTGGGCCATTCATTTTTCCTTCCCAAGTGTCTGGCATGGAGTAAGTGTTCAGTAAACACTCGCTGAAGTTGCGAATGGGTTCTCGCATCCATACACTGTGGGTGAGGGTTCCGCCAGTGTGGAGGTGCTCAGGGTTGTGTCTGGATGGCAGCCGTCTGCTCCAGTGCCTTGTCCTTGGGCTCCAGTGTGCTTTTCATGCTCATACAGCTGTTTCTTCCATGTTGTCTGGTTCTGCTTTCTCAAGAACCTGTTTCTTCTTTGTGAAGAAAACAAGAGAGGGTTCTGGCTGTTCAGTTGTGTGCTCAGAATTTGGAAGGTGGGGACAGAGAGGAGGAAGATTTGACTTCATGAGAAATGAACAGGAGATGAAAGGCAGCCAAGTTTACCTGGGTCTTGCGCTGTCCTACTCATTATGGTGTATTTGATCTGCAGAAAGCTGGGATCTTCCTCTGCTAGGCCTCAGAGGACGGCAGGAGCACTCTGGGCTTAAAGGCAGCCAAAGTACCAGGACGGATCAGAGCAGACGTTTTCTCTATTTATTACAAGTCTCATTACACAAATACAGCTGACTGGAAGGTCTAAAAGATCCTTCCAACCCTGATCCACCTGTAGGCGCAAGGACAGGGGCCACACTCACTGGCCGGGGAGCCCTTCTTGGAAGAACTGCTTGTCTCTCAGATGGTTCAGAGTCTTGGGGTCCAGCAGCAGAGAGAAACCCAACCTGGATGGACAACCCCTCAAAGCAGTCCTTGGTGGCAATGCCCTGGGCAAATTAGCAGCTTGAAGTTTCACAGTTTGCATCTTCCAACCAAACAAGTCAAGTCAACAGTTAAAAATAAAATGAAAAAAGGAGAAGGCTGGAAAAGCAGTGCTAGAAGAGGCTGTGGGTGCGGGAAAGGCATACAGTGGGCTTCAGATATATTGGCAGTTCCTTGATTTGGACAGATGTACGTCATTCTAAAATGATTCTTTCAGCTTAGTTCAGTTCAGTCGCTCAGTCGTGTCCGACTCTCTCTGAACCCATGAACTGCAGCACACCAGGCACCCCCATCCACCACCAACTCCCGGAGTCCACTCAAACCCATGTCCATTGTGTCTGTGATGCCATCCAACCATCTCATCCTCTGTTGTCCCCTTCTCCCCCTGCCCCCAATCCTTCCCAGCATCAGGTTCTTTTCAAATGAGTCAGCTCTTCGCATCAGGTGGCCGAAGTATTGGAGCCTCAGCCTCAGCATCCATCCTTCCAATGAACACCCAGGAATGACCTCCTTCAGGATGGACTGGTTGGATCTCCCTGCAGTCCAAGGGACCCCCAAGAGTCCTCTCCAACACCACAGTTCAAAAGCATCAACTCTTCGGCACTCAGCCCCCTTCACAGTCCAACCCTCACATCCATACATGATCACTGGAAAAACCACAGCCTTGACTAGACGGATTTCTCTGCCTTTGAATATGCTGTCCAGGCTGGCCACAACGTTCCCTCCAAAGAGCAAGCATCATTCAACTTCATGGCTGCAATAACCATCTGCAGTGATTTTGGAGCCCCCAAAAATAAAGTCTGACACCGTTTCCCCATCTATTTGCCATGACGTGATGGAACCAGATGCCATGATCTTCGTTTTCTGAATGTTGAGTTTTAAGCCAACTTTTTCACTTTCCTCTTTCACTTTCGTCAAGAGGCTCTTTAGTTCTTCTTCACTTTCTGCCATAAGGGTGGTGTCATCTGCATATCTGAGGTTATTGATATTTCTCCCGGCAATCTCAGCTTGTGCTTCTTCTAGCCCGGAGTTTCTCATGATGTACTCTGCATAGAAGTTAAATAAGCAGGGTGACAATATACAGCCTTGACGTACTCCTTTTCCTATTTGGAACCAGTCTGTTGTTCCATGTCCAGTTCTAACTGTTGCTTCCTGACCTGCATATAGGTTTCTCAAGAGACAGGTCAGGTGGTCTGGTATTCCCATCTCTTTCAGAATTTTCCACAGTTTATTGTGATCCACACAGTCAAAAGCTTTGGCATAGTCAAGAAAGCAGAAATAGATGTTTTTCTGGAACTCTCTTGCTTTTTCCATGATCCAGCGGATGTTGTCAATTTGATCTCTGGTTCCTCTGCCTTTCCTAAAACCAGCTTGAACATCTGGAAGTTCATGGTTCATGTATTGCTGAAGCCTGGCTTGGAGAATTTGATTCTTTACATACATTTAAATGGCACTGACTTTCTGTATGCATGTAATATCTTTAAAAATTTTTAATTAAAGAAAAGAAACCCCAAATGTGAAAGGCTGTAAGTGGATGATGGAGCAGAAATGAAACTGAAGAGTATAGAGAAGGAAGAGGCGAGCAATGGCGGGAGATGACATCTTGGATGTGGGGATGTTGGCCTCAGTTTCTATTCTTCTGTCTGGATCCTGGTTCTGCTTCTAGGTGCGGGAGCCCCACTAGCATGCCCAGGATTGAGATACTTGCCACTGTGAGGGATGCCATGGCGCCAATCGTGGGAGCCGTGGTCCCAGATACAAACAACTCAGGGAGGAAGTGTCCCAGTGCGAGGAAGAAGGCCCAGAGCGTGATGCAGTAGAGCGTTTCGTTGTGAATGTCGATGGCGCAGAGGCAGCGAACCACTGATGAGAGCAGTGTCCAGATTCCATAGGTCCGAGCTTGGAGGCCATTCACCAGGTCTGGCTTGCCGGTCTAGAGCTTTTCATAGAGAAAGGTGTGGTCTCGGAAGCTCTGTAGTGAGTTCCCTGCGGCTACGATGGATACCATCACCAGCCAGCTTCGTAGCACATTCAGGAATCGGCTCATGGCTCCCCTCCAACCTGAGAGGGCTTTTTGCCCGGCAACAGCACTCTCAGCACAGCAGCAGCAGCAGCAAAGGAATTCTAGCCTTTATTTTAAAACATTAGTTTTAAAGAGGGTCAACAGTGTTTAGAAACACAATGTCATTGTGTTTCTCTCAACACCAACTTACTTACTGTAAGATCATTACTTATAATAATTTATACTCATTATTAGTATTATACACACACACACATATATATCAGTTCAGTCGCTCAGTTGTGTCCTACTCTGCGACCCCATGGACTGCAGCATGCCCCATGTCCATCACCAACTCCCAAAGCTTGCCCAAACTCATGTCCATCAAGTTGATGATGCCATCCAACCATCTCATCCATTCACCCCCTTCTCCTCCTGCCTTCAATCTTTCCCAGCATTAGGGTCTTCACATCAGGTGAAGCATCAGCATCGGTCCTTCCAATGAATACTCAGGACTGATTTCCTTTAGGATTGACTGGTTTGATATGTTAGTGTAAATTACTTTGGATTTGTTTCTACTTTATATTTCAATTAAGACCTTATGTTGATTTAAAGGGCTTCCCTGGTGACTCAGATGGTAAAGAATCTGCCTGCAATGCAGGAAACCTGGGTATGATCCCTGGGTTGGGAAAAAACTACATATAGTTGTTTATATTATTTCTGAATTTCATTCACAGAAAGGAATTATCAGCATATTTGTTAGAAAAAGTTGGTGCTAGTCTGGGGAGATTGAGAGTTTCTGCTGTAGCAGTGCCAATTTCCTCTTTCTAAAGAGATCCAGTGCAAGTGAGCTTCTGCACTTCCCAGTGTCCCCCTTCATTACTTTTGAAACAAATTCAGCTTCTCAAATAGCTGAATGATAATTCTCTTTAACTAATATGAGTTATTTTGGTTGTTCCTTAGTTCTTATGTGAGCTACCAAAATGATGGATATTTTTTCATCTACTTTATCCCTTCTTTTTAAACTTACCTCTGCCAGCCTTATGCGTGGGAGGATGCTTGCTTGCAAACCTCCAAGTACAAAATTTTGTTTTTCTATTGAAAATTATTTGTAGTGAAGTTTTTTTCTGGCTGTGGTTCTTATTTTGGAAAACTCTTTTCACAGGCTCAAAATGGCAAGGCCATCTTTTGGTTATTGTTCCCAAGAAATGGTTTTCAACCACTAGATTGCTTTCTGCACATGGGTTTCTGTTTTATTTCCCGGTACGAGACAATTCTGGTTGCTTCAGGAGAAAAGCTTGACTGCATGACAGGTGGGTGTTCTGTGAAGAGTTCCTGTTTTCTTGATGGACCCAGAGCTGATGTGCGGGACCGCCTGGGAGCATCCTACATGGAGCACACAGAGGGCAAGACTGTGGCCGGTGGGGTGTTTTCTCCTTCTACTTTTAAGAGAACAGGGTTTGCAGCAGCATCAGCAGTATCTAACCAGGACAGCCAGGGAACCAGAGTCCAGGGGAAGCTTAATGGGACAGACAAGCACTGGCTGTGGGCTGCAGACTGTAGCACAGCAGACACTAAGAAAGCCATCGAAGCCCGTGTAACTCTGTCCAAGGATCAGCATCGTGAGTGGCACTTGGTAACTTATTAAGATGAACAGTCCTCATTCCTGACCCATGGATCCAAATCGAGGTGTGGACAAGATCCTGATACAGCTCCTGTGCACATTATGGCTTGAGGAGCACTGCTGCTCTCAGACCACAGCACAGACACTGCTCCCTCCAGGAAGTCTTCCTGGTGCTCCTTTCAATACCCCAGCACTCTGTCACCTGGATCTCCTCTGTGTCCTCCCTCACTGGCCTTGTTGCTGCAGGTCTGCATGTCCCTTCCTCAGTGCCAACCCAGGCCATTCTGTGCTCACCTTGCAGATGACCTGATTCAGAGCATATTCTAATCAGAAGGCCCACTGGGCCAGTGAACCAATGAATGGGCAGGTGATCAATGAGACAAAAATAACAGCCTGCAATTCATGGGAGGCTAGGTGTTTATTTTTGCTGCTTCTCAGACAAGCTCCTCAAGGTAAAAACAAAACACGCAGTTTCAATAGCATAGATTTTAAACGTCCAACCTCATACCATGGCATTTCAGGTTTCCAGAGCATTTTGGTTCAGGCACTTTTGTACCCAGAGGCACAGAGAATTTCCCAGGCTGGAAGGGAGTGACTTATTCTCATTGGGGTGCGGTTGTCAGCTGCCTGGTGAGGTACGGAAGAGCAGCAGATGACATCAGGTCAAGGCCAAACACACAGCCCACCCTGCCTTTCATGAGCAGGTTGTCCAGCTGGGGTGTGCTCAGGTCCTCTGCTGCACCTGCCCCCCTGAGGAGCACCTGTAGCAGAAGGTGGGCAGGGAAGGGGAGGGAGCGTATTAGACTTGGCTCTGTGTCAGCATCTTTGGTGTAAGGAAACATCCCAGGCCCAGGGAGGGCCGGAGGAAAAGGGCAGCTAATACTGAGTGGGGCTGACAATCCTTGGTGAGTCCCAGCTGCCCATGTTCTCCCTGCTTCCTATCAGCAGGAAACTGATGGGCATTTTTGTCAAGCAAATGCTGAAATCTCTGCTTCGCCCACCACCTTTCCAGTGAGCTTCTCTGAGGCCAAGGCTGCCGCTCCATCAGGGCGCATCTGGGAGGCAAGCTCACGCCGCTCAGCTCTCGAGCAGCAGACAGAAACATCCGCAGGAAGCAGGCAGTTCTGTCTGCACTGCTTTCCCTCCATCAGTCCCTGGCCTAATGAGATACGCTTGCACTTGGCTCCTTTTTTTTTTCCTTTTTACTCAAGGACCCTAATGCGCTCCACAGACATGAGCTCATGCAGTCTCCATGGGGAGGCAGGAGCGTTTCTTCTGTGGCTCTCCTGGGTCAGCTTTTGCCAGCTGACTCTCTTTATTTCATGAGATGGTTAGCTAATATCACCAACTCATGGATGTGAATCTGAACAAACTCTGGGAGATAGTGAAGGACAGGGGAGCCTGGAGAGCTGCAGTCCACAGGGTCGCAAAGAGTCGGACTTTGTGATAGAACAACACGATGCCCCCTGGCCTGGGCGACCTAAGAATATAAGCATGACCAACTTCCCCTTTCAGGGTACATCTCACTGATGTCTTCCAGCAGACCACGCCGCTTTGCGTTCAGAGATGACACATCATCCCGATGCTGCCAGGGGCTGGGGGCTTAGCCGAGAACAGCTGTTTCTCTCCACAGGGGAAATAAAAAGTTTCAGTATGAATCAGTGAGGGACAGCATACAATCCAAGGACACATGGCCTGTGGCCTCTCTTGTGCTTTGGGGCAGCAGTGTTTCCCATTTGTGGTTTTGGTGGAAAAGCTTCCCACCTTACCCCCCACAGCTATTTTGAAACATAACCCTGCATTAGGAAGAACTTGGAGCCAGTGTAGCTTTGGGGTGTTCAGAAGGCAGGTTCTCTGCCTGGCGGCAGCAGGAAATTTGAAAAGTCCCCAGCATTCTTCCACAGGACAATTCAGTGAGGACTATCCATCCTTCAGCCCTCTGGCTGGGGCCCCGAGAAAAGCAGGCATTGTTTTCCCCTCCCCCTTGAACCAACTTTTAGAGGGTCTGCTCTCGGGGAGACGTTCAAACTAATGATTTACAAGGTGAGAAGGCACAGTGGTTTAAAGAACAGTCATCACCAACTTAAAAATAGAAAAAAAGTACATTTGTTCTCAAGACAGGGTTCATTAGTGGCTCCGGTAAGGAGGTGATTTCACACTCCCACAGGAGGACCAATTTGCAGCTGGTGGGGTGATTTCTGACTTTTAGGAAAAAAAATCTCCCCAGCTCAGGGAGGATTAGGGGTAGCAGCCTCAGCCCCAATTGTTCCCCCTTCCCACCTCCTAACCTGGCAAAGGATGAACCTTCAGGTGGCTCCCTGGGCACAGACCTGGGCTCACCCCCACCCAGTGCCCTCAACCCCGCCTGGCCTCCTGCTGCAGCCAAAGGAAGGGCGGCACCCTGCTCCCTGGCGACTGGTCAGCCCTGTGCACCTGGATTGGGCTCCAGGCAGAGCTCTTGTCTGCCCTGCTACCCGAGAGCCTCAGCTCTGCAAACGCCTAGGGAAAGTAGCAAAATGGGCAGGGGGCAGGGGTGCGCACACGGATGCAGTCATCAAAGTACCAGCCTCTCATTGCCTTTTCTGTGCCAAGTGTGCTCAGCTCTCTGCAGATGTCGCAAGTGTGAGCTGCCCTTCTCCTAACATCTGGCACTGGCTTTGAAATCTACAGGTTGAAATCTCAGGGACTCAACTTTTGAGCTAATAAGTGTAACTGTAAATCCTGTTATCTATATGAAATACATGTGGACATATATATATATATATATCACACACAAGCATGTCATTTTGAATATTACTGCACACATCCCAGGAATCCAGATCTCGGCCCACCAACTTGTGTGTAATTCTGCTGTCCTGCATGATCGAGAAGTCCTGGCAAACTCCGGGCACTGTCCTGCCTGCGTCTGGCTCCCCGGAGCTGGGTGCAGGCCCGTCACACGTGGCTTGTCTTCTGGGCCAGGGCGTGGTCCGCTGGCAGTGTGAACCTGACGGAGCCATCCTTCTCCCAGCCCCTCCGGATCTTGGTGAGTCTGCGGCTGACGCACGGCAGGAGAAACAGGCCTTTGGCCAGGATGATAACACAGGGCACCAGCAGGGTGAGGGTGAAGGTGGGGGGCAGGAAGAACTTGTAGCGGCTCTCCTCGAAGGCGCGGGTCCAGCCGTAGGTGAGCGTGTGCAGGGTGCTCAGTACCAGGGCCACAAAGCCCAGAGTGGACTGCGGGGGAAAAGAAGGCTGCAGTAAGGGTGAGGATGGACAATGACAGGGGAAAGAAGCAGGGTGGCTTTAGTGGGGCTCTGGGTTCAAATCCCAGCACCATCACTCACTCTCTGCGTGATCTTATTACTACCAAAACTCTCTGAACCTCAGTTTTCCCAACAGAAAAACAGGAACAATGCTTGTATGCCAATGTGTGTAAGAATTGATTGATTCATAAGGATTCAATAAAACAACAATGCTTTTCCCCAAACTGTATTATTCATACCTCTAGTGGCTGCCAAAGGACTTAAGATGGAATTAAATTCAAAGAAGTTTAAAAACATTAGTAGTTTTGTGTATATATTCATGCATATAGAGTAATAAGTGTCTGCTAGCATATCAAAATCATAATTTCACAGATAATATTTGGCATAAGGCCAAGAAAAAAACAAGTGAATTTTAAGTTGATTTAAAGATAAACACAGGGACTTCCCTGGTGGTCCAGTGGTTAAGAATCTGCCTTGCAATGCAGGGGACGCTGGCTCCATCCCTGGTTGGGGAGCTGAGATACCACATGCTATTGGGTGCTGCTGCTGCTAAGTCGCTTCAGTCGTGTCCGACTCTGCGTGACCCCATAGATAGCAGCCCACCAGGCTCCTCCATCCCTGGGATTCTCCAGGCAAGAACACTGGAGTGGGTTGCCATTTCCTTCTCCAATGCATGAAAGTGAAAAGTGAAAGTGAAGTTGCTCAGTCGTGTCCGACTCTTCGAGACCCCATGGACTCTAGCCTACCAGACTCCTCCGTCCACGGGATTTTCCAAGCAAGAGTACTGGAGTGGGTTGCCATTGCCTTCTCCGGCTGTTGGGTGGGGTATGGCCCAAAAAAAGAAAAGATAAAACACAATGCAAAAAGTTCCCTCGGCACCAACAGTGAAGATGGCTCTCAGGGGCCTCTAGGCTAGGTATCTTCACGCTGTATACAAAGCCCATAGCACCACAGAGATGCTGCCTGTGGGTACTGGTCCCTTACTTCCTGCCCGTGCTCTGAGCTACAAACACCCCAGGTACAAACCCTATCAGGATTACTCTCCTGCCTGGAAGGAGATTAGTGATGCTAAGGAGATCAAGACCATCACAAATCCGAATGGACATAGTCCAGGCCATCTTACAGCAGAGCATCCCACCCTTGAGCCGGGTGTGGGCTTTTGTGTGTCACTTCCAGCCACGAGCAGCTCATCACCCCAAGTGCTATACAAACACGACTTTCTATGGGGACCACAATGTGAAAATAGCCAAGAAGTGCTGATCTGTAACTCCAGCCTCTGGGAATCTTTTTGCAGGCAGGGTTTCTTGCAAACTACAAATGACGCCTTCCAGATTTACTGTTGGTGCTAGCCTCAACTGACACTGTGACCCTCGGCAAGTCACTTCATTAGCCTCAGGGAAAAGGAAGTGATTAAAAAAGCTGAAGTCAGAACTGTGGGGAAAGCGCTGTACTGATGCAGCATTCTGCAGCCCCCAGACCTGGCAGGCAACAGTGCAGAGCAGAGGGCACCTAGCGTTAGGGCTTTGTAGAGGTTGGGGAGGGGGTACAGGGCACTGAGAGAGTCCTGGTAGGGGAGACCTGTGTGCACTGCATAAGGAATATGCAATGACCCATCAAGCAATGAACACACATGCATTTTCTCCAAGGACACACCTCATGGTACCTGAGGGTGCTTTTTGCAGGTTGGTTTTGAGCTTTCCACGGAGAAGTTGTAATTGGCCTCCTGGATCTCCTTCCAGCCCAGCTTGTCAGCATCAATCCAGGGGCTTGGCTGAGAGATGCTGTCTTGTTTTCACTCCCCTCAGACACAGCTCTAAGTGGGTCTGATTTTACTACCGTACCTCATGCTTACTCCTCACTAGCATGGGTGGCACTTTGCTTATACCCGCCCCAGTGTAAACTCAAGACGGTGAATCTCAGTAACTGGTTCAGAAGAATTGCTTATAATGTTTTTACTAAAAATAGTAATAATAAATATTTTCTAATGGCTGTACATACAAGTTCATAAATAGGTTCACAAATATAACATTTTAACCCTAAGTAAAATACTAGCTGGGCTCGCCTTGTGGCTCAGTGGTAAAGAACCCACTTGCCAATGCAGGAGATGTGGGTTTGATCCTGATTGGGGAAGATCCCACAAGCCTCAGAGCAACTCTGCTCGTGCCCAGCAATTACTGTGCCTATATTCTGGAGCCCAGGAGCTGCAACTACCGACCTCGATCCCTGGGTCGGGAAGATTCCCTTGGAGAAGGAAATGGCAACCCACTCCAGTATTCTTGCCTGGGAAAATCCCATGGACAGAGGAGCCTGGTGGACTACAGTCCATGAGGTCGCAAAGAGTTGGATATGACTTAGTGACTGAACAAGAAAAAAAATACTAGCTGCCAAGATCCCGTCTCTATCCTTCCTTAGCCATCTCTGGTCCTTCCTGGCTTTGTGACCACCTCAAGGATCTTTTTATCACATCCTTAACAACTTCTTGGCTCAGTACAGCCTGTTGGGAAAGGCCATGGTTGGCTCTGTGCTACCCACAGCTACTTCAGGTATCATATGAAAATGGTTGGCCCCCAAATGGGAGGCTTCTCGACTGTGAGTCACATGTAACCAGAGCCACTTCCAGACCTGTCAAGAATTCCAAATCTCCTAGCAACTTCTGAACCAGAGTAACTTTTTCTAAGTTCTGATCTATTGATAATGAAGACTCGGGTTAAAGAAGTTCCCAGCAGTGAGAAAATATTTGGGATTAATATCCAGGATATATAGAGAACTCAAACTCAACAACAACAAAAACAAACCTGATTCAAAAATAGGTAAAGGACCTGAATAGAAATTTCTCCAAAGAAGATATAGAAATGGTCAGAAAACACATGAAGAGATGTCCAACATCAGGAAAATATAAATCAAAACCACTCCACATCCATTAGGAGGGCTACTATTAAAAACAAAGCAAAACAAGAAAAGTATTGGTGAGGATGTGGAGAAATTGGAGCACTTGCTGCTAGTGGGAGCAGAAAGAGTGCGGCTACAACAGAAATTCCCCAGTGAATTAAAAAACAGTCACCACGTGCTTTGGCAATTCCACTTCTGGTATATATCCCAAGCAATTGAAAGTAGGGTCTTGAAGTGTGCTAACTATAAGCATAGAGTCCTCATCTGACCACAGAGTAATTCTCCATCAGGAATAAATCTTCAACTAGCCTTCCAATCACCCTGCTATTTCCCAAACAACTTTCAAGGCCCAAACTACTGCTCTCCTTACTCAGATGAATTCACTGGGTTTTGCTAAGGTGGCTGGGATGTGCCTTTTCATAGCCGGAGACTGTGTTTTCAAATCTGGCTGCATAATAACATCACTTGGGGAGCTTGGGGAACATCTTAATGCCCAAGCGCCAGTCCTAGGAATTCAGATTAAATTGGTTTGGGATGGGGCTGAGACATTGGTAGTTTTTACAAGTTCAGCAATGATGCTGTTTGCAGACAGGACTGCTGCTGCTGCTGCTGCTAAGTTGCTACAGTCGTGTCTGACTCTGTGCGACCCCATAGACGATAGCCCACCAGGCTCTGCCATCCCTGGGATTCATCCAGGGAACACTGGAGTGGGTTGCCATTTCCTTCCAATGCATGAAAGTGAAAAGTGAAAGTGAAGTTGCCAGGTGTCTGACTCTTAGCGACCCCATGGACTGCAGCCTACCAGGCTCCTCCACCCATGGGATTTTCCAGGCAAGTGTACTGGAGTGGGTTGCCATTGCCTTCTCTGGCAGACAGGACTAAGAATCACCAATTTGGGAGATTCTCCTCACCTGAGACTTTCTAGCTTCAGGCTGAGACGTCTTTGTGGCCCCTCTGCTCAGGCTGTTTGATGGGGGTGGACTCAGTCCTTTCTGTTGCTTCGACGAAGACCCACCCATGGCCTGAATGGGCTCACACTCTGCACTGTGATACCTTCCCAGATGCTACAGCAGTGAGAACCCACCCTGGCCCAGGAACGAGTCCTGGCAGCCCCAGTGAGGCCTAAACACCTCCCGTGGTGGCATGTCCTGGGGCTCCAGTGTTTTGCCCATGCTCTCCACTGTCCCTGGCCCTGATCTGGAGAGTGATGGACTGTGCTGGGCAAACAAGACATGCCCTGGGAGGCAATAAGGACCTGCTCCCAAAACAAGACATGCCCCGGGAGACAATAAAGACCTGCTCCTGTTCAGACGTCCTCTTCCCTTCACCGTCCAGGATCCCATGGTGACGGGTGGCAGGAGGCCCCAGCCTCGGGCTGATGGCTCACAGAGAGGGCTGACAGCCAAAGACCGGCCAGTGACAAAGGGCCTTTTGACTTTCCAATCCCAACGAGAAGCCTGGATGACTCCAGCAAGTCTGTTTCCCTAAAACTCACTCTCCTTGGGAACAATTTAAAAATCTCAGAACAGCCAAAGGGAGGCATGGTCTGGGGGCAATTAATGACCCCCACAACAAGCTAAGGCCATTTCTATTATATGTAGGCTTGTTAGTGAGAAAGAAACCACCGGTTGTTGCTGGCTCCTGCCAGTGCTCAGCTACTGTGGTGGGAAGGGGCTTTGGACCATTGCTTACAAGGCTGGGATCAAAGCAGGCCTCTGCTACTATTTCAGGCAAGTGGCTAGAGTGGGCAAGGCCACAGGTAGCTCCTGTAACTATGGAGCAGAACTGAGGTGCTAAGAACTGAACCCTAATTTCTCTTCAAATTGAGCTGCACTGACCTGGGTATTCTGCAATCTGACAATGTTTAACTGGCTTCATTAGGAGCAGTTGGCACAGCCCAAAACAACAGCAACAAAAATACCCAGACAAACAAAACCCCAAATTAAAAACTTTGAAAACAGCCTCAGGAATGTAAGCACAGGTCAACTTGTTGAATCAACATACTGTTTTGATGGCTTGAAGGCATCAAGATGGAGAAGGCAATGGCAACCCACTCCAGTACTCTTGCCTGGAAAATCCCATGGACGGGAAAGCCTGGTAGGCTGCAGTCCATGGGGTCTCTAAGAGTCGGATACGACTGAGCGACTTCACTTTCACTTTTCACTTTCATGCACTGGAGAAGGAAATGGCAACCCACTCCAGTGTTCTTGCCTGGAGAATCCCAGGGACGGGGGAGCCTGGTGGGGTGCCGTCTATGGGGTCGCACAGAGTCGGACACGACTGAAGTGACTTAGCAGCAGCAGCTCAGTAAATCATTGCAGACCCAGAGGTCAGGCCAGGCGCACTGGGAACCACATTTTCTCCACAGTCAGTTTCTAGGCCCTGGTGACCTGCTGCGGTCTTTCTTGGCTGGGGAAGGAAATGCGGTCAGGGTACTCCTCGTTCTAGAGCAGTGCTTACCTTACGGAGAAGCTCACCTCAGAAAGTATACAGCCACCCCTGGGTGCACGTGTCATGCACTACACATGTCCTCAACACAGGAGGCGGACACAGACAAGTCAGGCCACAGTCAGGATGCTCGGAGAGGCTAAGAAACTGTCTAGTGGGGCAGGGCTGGTCAGTAGTGGTCTTGGCACTGAAACCCAGGTCTGCTGGCTCCGCCATCTCAGAGACTGTCACACACCACATGGCACGCACTTAAGTCACTCGAAGAGCTTATAAAGACAGATTCTAGAGCCAACCCATAGGTCGGGGTAGTCCTGGGTATCTGCACTTCTCCAAGAGCTCTGTGACTTCTAACTTTTTGACGTCAGCTCACCATAAGAATCGCATTTTCATTACCACCCAGGACACAATGATGTCTATACACATATGTATAACTACTGAACTGATACAACTGAAAAAGAGATGTCTGTGCTCAGAACATGTAAAGTGCCCTGACATTCTGGGAGACACTCTACTCTATTTGAAAAGCTTGTTGTAGCCCCAAAATTGATTTCATGACCCATCAATGAGTGTCCACTGCAGTTTGCAAACCCTGCCTTGGACTATTCTAAGGCCCTCAGGGGGGAGTCTCTTGGCCTCCCCTGAGTGCTGAGTGACTTGACTGTTCAGTCTCTTGCTGCTTCCTACTGGGCTCAGAAATGGGCAATTGGTAGCTTAGTGATCAGGGAAATGTGGCCACATGCCCTAAGAATAATGGCAAATCACTTTGTGTTTGTGTTTTACACATAATCTTGCACAATGAGTTGCAGCACCTCTGGAGGGAATTCACTCCACTTCACAAGAGTGTAAGGTAAGGCTTAGGGAGCGCACATGATCTGCCCATGGTTCCAGAGCTGGAACAAGTCTGTTCCTCCCCCATGTCAGCACTCTTGGGAGATAAAGCATTTGGGGACAGAATGTGGGCACTGGATTTCCACAAGTAAAACCTGGCCTTTCCACCCCTCTCTTGGCCTTCCACCCCCCTCTTCCTGCAGCACCAGCAGGACTTTCCTATTTGTATTTCAACTCTTCAGTATGTAAAGCAGAGAGGCTGCTGAGGTCCCTGTCAGCTTTTGCTAACAAAACCAAATCCCCCGGCTTTCTCTGGCAGCAGGAGCCGGGGCTTGTAATCTATGGCTGCTTAAGGAAGCAACTTTCTGGTGAGGGGAGCAAACTGCAGTCTGTTTTAATTGTGGATAAACCATGCACTCTGGCAGACTCCAGGCAGGAACTGGAAAATCCCAGATTTGTGTGTTTGACACATGAGGATTAGTGGCAGATAAATAAGATTCTTTCTTCCCCTCTTTTGCCAGCATGTAGTCAGGCCTGAGCATTCCTCCAGAGACCTTCCAAGATGAGCAGAGCCAGTGAGAGTCAGAAACTGACATAAAACACCACAACTCTGTCTCGTTCTAGGGTGTGCACGTGCCCCCAGTTAGGAACAATAAATTGGGATTATATAAGAGTACCACACCACTGGTGTCCCTGCTGGAATCTCATGCTGTGTCCTTGCTGCACAGAGAAGATATGCAACAGATGTTTGTTGGCAGTGGGGGTGGAAGTGATAGCTGTTCCCTGCCCTGATACCACGTCGATGGTAGAACCCAGTATTAGTCAGCACTCATCACTGGAGTGGGTGAGTTAGTGTGTCAGTACCGGGGGGTTGACCACGTGCTCTGTATAGAGAACAGTGGGCGATGCCAGAGGAATGCAAATGTCCCTTCCCAGTTGTCCTTAAAATTAAAACATGGCTATGCCTGGCTTTAGAGGACGAAACAGCAACTCACTCCAGCGTTCTTGCCTGGGAAATCCCACAGGCACAGGAGCCTGGGAGGGCTACAGTCCATAGGGTCACAAAGAGTCAGACACGACTGAGCAACCGGACATGCACACGTGCATGCCTGGCTTGTTCACAGGTCTAGCGCAATGCTGGGTGCAGAGTGTGAGTTCAATAAACAGTGAATGAATGCATGAAGAAGCTTTGCCACTAGTAGCAGCTTCCTAAGTGTGTCCTGTAGAGCGTAGACAGCTGTTACGTGGGTGGTGGTGGAGGGGGGAAGTGGGGTCAGGAGGGTGCTACGACTCAAGTAAGTCAGCTGAACAAGATTTGCTTGTGGCAGATATTAATTTGATGTGCCAAAGTGCATTGTGACTAACTCAGGGGGCAGCAGATCTTGTCCCAAATGTATTTGACCCCACATGTCCTTTTTCATAGGAGTGGTGTCCTTTGGGAAATGCTGTGGTTTATTTCCTATAAATTGGAGGCCCTCATGCCCACCTTCCATCCACTCTGCATGAATCAAGAGGTCAAAGGGAATAACAGGGTCCGGTTGATCTGAGGGTGCTGGGTGGCCACTAGATTCACTCAAGGGCTCACTGATTTCCTAGCCAGATCAGCGACATGTCCAGTGACTCCACGTTATGGGATTTTGTTTCAGAAGCCCAAGAATTATAGAAACTGAGAACGTGTAGTCCAGGATTCAGCGTTCTGCCATCTGATTTTTTCACGTGCCTAAATCTGGCTTCCCCAGATGTTGTGAGGATGAGCTGGTCCCAGGCAGCCCCTTTCTCAGGAGACCTGGGTGAGCCTGCCAGGCTCCTGGGACAGTGGACTGAGAGGTTCTGTTGCACAGATTATGAAAGCCCAGGCAGCATGTGGATGGGAAGGTGCCTGCATGGGAGAGGCAGGGCCCAGGCTACCTTACCTGGACAAAGCTGAACTCTCTCCAGTTGAGTGAGTTCGCGATGGATGGCAGTGAGGTGACAGCCAGCAGGGACAGCATGCCAAGGGCCAGCACTCCCAGGGACAGGTAGATCTCCATCCGCCACACTTCCTCCTCGTTCCAGATGTGACTCTTATTGGTCAAGACCTGGTATAGAAGGAAGGAAAACCATGAACACTGTGGCCAAGGTCGATGCCCTGGGATTTGGGCCAGTGAGGAGTTTGGGATGGGAGAAACACAGGAACAACCAACATTTCTACTTTCCACCTCATGTAATGTGTGTCTAGCTCTGTTTGAAGTGCTTTTCAAGTATCAGCTCACCGATCCTTAGAACGACCCTGTGAGAGAGAGTTCATTACTGTCCCCATTTTTCAGATGAGGGAAATGAGGCACAGAGATCAAGTTACCTTGCTGTGGCCACACACACCTCAGGAGATGGCAGAGCTGAGACTAGGAGCCAGGCAGCGGGCTCTGAAGACATGGCTCCCTCCCCACACGTTTCACAATTGGCCTGGGGCCAGTCAACCAAAGCAGCCACATGAGCCAAGAGTAAGGAGCAGACAATTTGATAAGACACAAAGAACCTCCAAACATGGCCATCTCTCAAGGTTTTCAGGTGCCCAAGTCTCCCAGAGGAGGGAGGAGCTCTCCAAGCTCAGAATCCCATCAGCTAGGTGGGCTGCTGACCCTGCTGCCCGCCTCCCCTCCCAGCCTGTCTCACCTTGGACCCATGGTCCCCCAAGCTGCCCCCATCCCTGGTTCATACTCCAGACACACATAGACACCAAGCCCCTCAGTATTTCCTAACTAGCCCCCAGCTCCCATCTTCCCACCCAGCTCCTCATTTCTGTCTGAGGAATACAGCTTTGACTCAACTGTGCAGCCCCATACTGAGGTCACAGGTGTGAGGCCTTTGATGCAGAGCCCAGATCCAAGGTCACCTCTGGAACTGACTGAGCCTCATTGTAACCATTGCCGAAACCCGCCCTGATCCTTACTGGCCAGATTCCTGACTCCAAATTAGGCAAAAATGCCCCTCCTCCCAAGCCTTCCCCCCTGGTACTCATCCTATTGTGCCCAAACCAGTCACCTAATGCCACCCTTCAAGCAGAAATTTTCTTTGTCTTGAGGCCATAAAAATTGGCTACCAACCCATGTAAAGCATCAGCTCTCCCTTGAGCTGGCCAGCTGTTCTAACAGTGTCCCGTCGGCTCTCCCTGGTCTGTTAGGAGGTTGGCCTACTGTGCTCACAGCCCCCACATTACCTCAACTCTTTGTCTTAATAAACTCACTCCCATCTGAAATGCTCTGTGTCTGGAAGTTCTTTTCCAACCTGTGCTCGGAATGCCAGGACATCAAGCACTGCTACACAGCAGAGGCCAAGGTCCACTCACCAAGCAGACCCATGAGCACTTCAGAAGCACCTACTGTGCCAACATCCGTTGGGTCATCAAAAAAGCAAGAGAGTTCCAGAAAAACATCTACTTCTGCTTTATTGACTACGCCAAAGCCTTTGACTGTGTGGATCACAACAAATTGGAAAATTCTTCAAGAGATGGGGAATACCAGACCACCTGATCTGCCTCCTGAGAAATGTGTATGCATGTCAAGCAGCAAGAGTTAGAACTGTACATAGAACAATATTCGTTCCAAATCAGGAAAGGAGTACGTCGAGGCTGTATATTGTCACCCTGCTTATTTAACTTATATGTAGAGTACATCATGAGAAATGCCAGGCTGGATGAAGCACAAGATGGAATCAAGATTGCCAGGAGAAATATCAATAACCTCAGATATGCAGATGGCACCATCCTTATGGCAGAAAGTGAAGAACTAAAGAGCCTCTTGATGAAAGTGAAAGAGGAGAGTGAAAAAGCTGGCTTAAAGCTCAATATTCAGAAAACCAAGATCATGGCCTCTGGTCCCATCATTTCATGGCAAATAGATGGAGAAACAATGGAAACAGTGACAAAACTTTATTTTCTTGGGCTCCAAAATCACTGTAGATGGTGATTGCAGCCATGAAATTAAAAGATGCTTGCTCCTTGGAAGAAAGGCTATGATCAACCTAGACAGCATATTAAAAAGTGGAGATAGTACATTGCCAATAAACATCCATCTAGTCAAAGCTATGGTTTTTCCAGTAGTCACGTATGGATGTGAGAGTTCGACCATAAAGAAGGCTGAGTGCTGAAGAATTGATGCTTTTGTACTGTGGTCTTGGAAAAGACTCTTGAGAGTCCCTTCAACTGCAAGGAGATCCAATCAGTCAATTCTAAAGGAAATCGGTACTGAATATTCACTGGAAGGACTGATGCTGAAGCTGAAACTCCAATACTTTGGCCACTTGATGTGAAGAACTGACTCATTGGAAAAGACCCTGATGCTGGGAAAGATTGAAGGTGGGAGGAGAACGGGATGACAGAGGATGAGATGATTGGATGGCATCACTGACTCGATGGACATGAGTTTGAGTAAGCTCTGGGAGTTGGTGATGGACAGGGAAGCCTGGCGTGCTGCAGTCCATGGGGTCACAAAGAGTCAGATATGACCGAGAGAATGAACTGAACTGAACTAAACTGTGTGCTAGGCCCTGGGCCACAGAGAACAAAGACACCTGACCTCACAGGGTTCCGGATCCCCCACTGAGCTCCAGGGATGCACCCACTGATAAGCCACTGCAGGCCCAGAGGTGTCTACTTCCTTCCTCCCCACAGGGAGTGCCCTTGCACCTGAGCCCCCTCCAAGCTGGGCTGACAGATCCTTCTATTAAAACTACGATTTCCCAACTAGACCAGGTAGCAGAGTTCCTGGAAGTCAAGGTGTTCTCTCAGAACACTGGCAAATGCTGGTGCTTCAATTCTACCCACAGGACAAGGAACAGCATTTCCCTTAGGAAATATGACCAGGCTTTAGCAGGCATGTCTCTGCTTTGCAAAACAGAGTCAGTCAGGTTTTTAAGAAACTATTTCAGCAGAGGGAAAAAAAATAACCCAAGTACAGGTAGAAGATGTAATAATAAAAATGAATCTAGTGGGCTGAGCAAAAACGGTTGAAAAGCTTATGAGAAAAGGTTGAAAGAAACTGAGCAAATGCCATCCATTGAGTACTTTTCCTGAGCAATTTGTGAAAAATGATGGACTCTGTTCTATTTCAGGGCAGGCTGGCTCTTGCTGGTGCCATTAAGCCACAAAAGGACCAGGAGTCTGGAGACCCAGGTTCCCACCCTGACCACAGGTCCTGTGAGACGCTGGGCAACTCCAGCTCTGGGCCTGTTTCTCCACTGACGGAGCAGGAAGAGCTTGTGTCTAAAATCCTAGAATTTTGCTCCCTTACCAAACAAATGTCATCACCAGCTAGGGAAGGCGGGGCCGGATATTACCCTGAAGGGGGCTGGGAGGTCTCCCTCCTACCTGAGCCTGGTGGAGGCTTACTCACACCTTCCCAGGACTAACAACTGCCGCTTGTAAGTCATCCCCATGTTCTGAGTTGTTTGTTCTTCAGATATTCTTCATTAGTCACTCCCTTCTGCCTTTTGGTAAGATTAGGCAGTTAATGTCACAAGTCAAGAGTCTGGATGATGACACACACCGCATTTGCTTGCAAAATGTCTTGTTTTTTTCCTACTATTTCCATTCAGCAGTGATGCTGGGAAGGGGTTGGGTGAGGCTGGCAAGGGAGTAATGGGTGGTGAGGAACCTGTGTGAGCATCTGGATATTAGGCCGTGGGGGTCTCATCCAACCAAAGTGCTGTTCTCAGGGCTCCCAGCGACCAGGGTCACACCCGGCTAACCGGGACATCGATTCAATAGCTCTCCACTCCCATGTTCAGAGCTAATCAGGCTGGCCACCTTGACACGATGAGGACAGTGCTCATCAACAAGAGATGGAATGCTGGCATCCACGCATGACATTTCCTTTCCCTGTAGGTTTCAGCTTAGAGGCAGAAGGGTTCAGGGACAGGAGACCAGAAGGCTCACCATGTCCCAAGAGTGGGTGGTAGTTGGCAAGAGGGTGATGCTGACCTCCAGCCAAACCCAGAGACTATGGTAAGGCAGGAGAGGGTCAGTCTATGGTGCTGGTGAGAATGGCTTCGCTGTCCCAAGGCCTGGGTTCAGTGCTGGGTCTGCTGCTGGGGTCAGTCATGAGATCCAGGCAGTCGCTTTCCAGAGTACCAGCACCTCTCTCTCTTCTTGCAAAGACTAAATGGGTGATGTTTGTGAAGTGAGAAGCATGTGACTGGCACATAGTAGATGATTAATATAATAAATGGCTGGTGCTGTTGGTCTTAATGGCAGCTGGGAAGTTAGACTAGTTCTTTCCCTAGGCTCTACCCAGACTTCTCTTAAGAGATGCCTGGTGTTAGCTTCATGGTGGCCAAGTTACCAGTCACTCAGTGAATATGCACTGGGACTCTGTGTTAGGAACCATGGACCTCAAGGGGTGGAAGACTCACCCAGTCATGGAAATCTAGGCTGGGCAGACATGTAGATGAGTGATTACACAGTGATGCAAAAGAAATCCCATAGAAATGTGGACCAAACACAACAGATAACAGAGGTGGCAATGGGGAATGGGAGAGTGGCTGGAGAGGCTTAATAGAGGTTGGGTTTTGAAGGAGGAGTAGGAGTTTGTCAGACTGCCAAGGTGTCCCAGGTTGGGGTGTCCAAGCTGGAGGAATGAGCTCTGCCCATTCCAAGGACAGTATGGGCCCTGAGTGTGATGTGTCAAAGAAGCATTGGGGAGATGAGGCTAGGGACAGAGCCCAGATGCACTGGGAAGGGTCTGTCCTTATCCTGAGTCACCAAATGCTTTTCAGCAGTGACATGGTCAGATGTGAGATCTAGATGGTTCTCTCTGACAGCTTAGACTAGATTTGGGGTGAGAGGAAGGAGAAGAGAGTGTGTGCATAAAACATTTTCTTTGATATTAATTTTGACCTTAAAATGTATTTCTAAGGCACCATTGGAGTAAATTAGAAAACACTAGTAAATAAAATACGATTTACCATAGATGTAAATCAGAAAGTACTAGTTACCACTGGTAATCCTATTAACAATATCGATAAACATGGTCTCAGAGGTCTTCTCTGCAGCTGGTGCGTCTCCAATTCTGTGGACTTGGGGTTAAAGGAAACCTGTGTTTCCTGTGCCCAGGCTAGCCAGCTCCCTTCTCTCCAGTCGGGCAGCCAAGGTGGGCCCTGAGAGGGCAGCTCGAGGGCAGACTGGGAAAGTCCCGGGTCACAAACTGCTCCCAGAGCCCTGCTGCTAGGGGCTGAATGCAGGACAACCTCAGATGCCCAGTCTTGGAGCCTGTGGGCATGGTTGACCTGCATACTATCCAGTCTCTAAACCTCCAGGTTCAGGCAACTCCTCATTTCTTGGATGTGCATCCTACTTCTGGGCTGCTCTGCTGTTAACCGCCCCCACTCCCGACATACCCACAGCAGCCCTGGCTCTGCCCTACAGAACACTGCAGAACACGGTTCGGCCCCTTTGCTTGACTTTGCTATCTGTCTCTGATCCCATCCTGTGGGAGTGATGGTTGCCTGGCAACCTCCACTGGGGCCTGCAGCCTTACAGGGCTTTGAAACTCAGGGAAAGTGACCTTGCCCTTGCCCCTCTGTGCCTTGGTGTTTGCATCATGGCAAAACTATATTAACATAATATCAAGAAGAGCCTTGGGGACTTCCCTGGCGGCGCAGTGGATAAGACTCTGCCTGTGAGACAGGGGAGAGGGGTTTGATCCCTGGTCTGGTAGACTCCACATGCTGCAGAGCAAAGAAGCACATGTGCCATAGCTCCCGAGCCCACACTCCAGAGCCCGCAGGCCACTCCCAAAGCCCATCAGTGACAACTACTGAAAACGGAGTGCCCTAGAGCCCGCACGTCGCAACTGCTGAGCCTGTGCGCCTAGGGCATGTGCTCAGCAACAGGGAAGCCACTGCAATGAGAACTCCGGACACGGCAGCAGAGTAGCCCCCGCTTGCCCCACCTAGAGAAAGCCCACGCAACAACAAAGACCCAGCACAGCTGAAAATAAATAAATGATTGAATTAAAAACAAAAACAGAAACAGCCTTTGCAGGGCGGAGAATCTGGAGAGTGGCAGTCAGAGGGTGAGCAGGGGAAGGGGCAGCCAGAGGTTTGCCTAATGCTCTGGTGGGAAGGGAGCATCACCTTCTTCCTTACCTGCTGCCTGAAATGCCTGCCACCCAGATCTGCCACCTCCTGGGCAGCAAGTACTGTGCCATACCCTGAGAAGCTATGCACGGCCTCCTGCCCAGTGAGAGAATATTGGAGAGCATCAAACCCACTAGCGCTGGGTAAGACCTCCATTGACATCAGGGCTCTGAGAACCAAGGAGGGGCTATGACTTGCTCAAGGTTAAGCTCTTTGTTCTCATCAGTGATGCTAGAGGACAAGAGTCCAGGATTCTGGCCTGCAGGCCTGCACACCACCCCATGCCAGCTAAGGGGAGGACGAGACTGTCTTACTTCGTCCTGTGGCCTTAGGGCCTGATAGAGTAGAACTCAGGGAATGAATGAGCCCTGGCATCACCTACTCAACTGGTAATTTGGACTTGTTTTCCCTGTAGAAATTACATGGGCATGAACATGGATCCGGAAGAGACTGGCTAGATCTACATCCCACCTCAGCCCCTTACTGGCTGCGTGACTCTGGCCAAGTAACGTAAACTGTCTGTGCCTGTTTTATCACCTGTCAAATAAGGGTATTACAGCATCTGCCTTATAGAGACAAGGGCTAAATGAATTCACGCTGGGTATGTAAAGCTCTTAGAATGCTAAGAGTAAGCTCTTTTTAAAGAGTGCGTGACCATTATTTTTCCCTTTCTCTCTCATTGCCAGCAACAAGAAGTCTGAAGTCTGGGTTCCAACTTTCTCTTATGAAGGCCCAAGCCTACAGATGCAATGATGCCAGGTGTCCATGGGTGGGGAAGGACAGGGGCATTTGAGAAGCTGCGAGCAGGGAAGCAGGAACCCAAGTGAGTAGGGGCTGAGGTCTGTGGTTCCCAGGAAGCGGCCCCACCTTGCCCCCACAGTCCTGCTCTGGGAAGTGGCCAGGCCTCTGAGGGGATGGCTGCATGGCAGATGTGCCTGGGGAGGGCACAGCCTCAGTAGGATCCCTGCTTTCTAAGCAAGAACAAAACTGAAGCTGGAACCAGGGGCAGATGAGAAGGGTCTCATTGGATGACTTAAGTGTCCTGGAGTGTGTAGGACCCACACACCAGGCCAGAGGCTGAGGGCTAGAGGTAGAATCAAGCAGGTTAGTGAAAATAAAGAAAAGCAGTGTTGCTTGCAGACCTGCGCTTTGGAGTCAGAATCAGGCCCTGTGAGTTTGTAAACCATGAGGAAGCATCTAGGGGGCCTATTTCTGTGGGTACAGGTGCCAGGGGAGGCTGCCTGTGGTGCTATTTGGTTTGGCCTGAAGGCCCTGCATTCCCAGGAATCCTGATGGCAAAAGAGCACCATCTGGCTTTCCTAAATGCATAATTACTGTGCCCCCCCCCCCAACCATATTTCTTCCCCAGCAGCCTTCCCCATCTCAGATGATGGTAACTCCACCCGCCTCGGTACTCAGGCTGAGAACCTGAGCATCTCATCTATGCCAAGTCTATTGTAGCAATCCTGTGTACTTGGGCTTCAAAACATGCCTTCAATACCTTCTTGCCCCTCTGCTGTCCCCACCCCATTCCAAGCCTCCATCACCTCTCATCAGGGTTCCTGCACAGCCTCCTAACTGGTTTCCCGGCATCTTTATCTGATCAAGTTAGAAGATCGTCTATCTTCTCCACCTGGCAGCAGAGTGAGCCAATTAAAACCCCAGATGGATCATCAATCCTCTACTCAAAACCTTTCACTGGCTTAGGGTCTAAGGCCAAAGCCCTTCCTTGGCCTTCAAGGCCTCTCTGGTGTGGCTTCAGCCTCCCAGGCCTCACCCACCACTGCCTCCCTGGGCTCCACCAAGAGGTCCTCCTTGCTATTTCTCAAAGGTGCCAGGCAACTCTTCTCCTTCCAACCTGTGCTCACATATCACCTACTCAGCAAGGCCTCCTGCTGCTGCTGCTGCTAAGTTGCTTCAGTCATGTCCAACTCTGTGCGGCCCCATAGATGGCAGCCCACCAGGCTCCCCTGTCCCTGGGATTCTCCAGGCAAGAACACTGGAGTGGGTTGCCATTTCCTTCTCCAATGCATGAAAGTGAAAAGTGAAAGTGAAGTTGCTCAGTCATGTCCAACTCTCCACTATCCCATGGACTGCAGCCTACCAGGCTCCTCCAACCATGGGATTTTCCAAGCAAGAGTACTGGAGTGGGGTGCCATTGCCTTCTCTGAGCAAGGCCTCCTACACCACCCTTTAAAATTGCACCCCACCATTCTCCGTGGTTTTTTTTCTTCCTTAGCGCTAGGCATGTTTGCTCAGTTATATCCGACTTTTTGCGACCCCATGTACATAGCCCACCACACTCCTCTGTCCATGGGATTCTCCAGGTAAGAATCCTGGAATAGGGTGCCATTCCCCACTTCAGGGGATCTTTCCAACCCAGGGATCAACCCACATCTCCTTACCAACCCACATCTCCTGCATTGGCAGGCAGATTCTTTACAGCTGTGCCACTGGGAAGAATTGGCAGATGGCAAGTGGAGGGTTGTACCTATGGGACACCCAGTACCATGACTGGCAGGAGACAACTCACGAGGGCCGTACCTGCTTGATGGCCAGGTTGACCAGCTCGTAGCGGTGGGAGCGGCGCAGCGGCAAGCAGAGACTGTAGACCGCGTGCAGGGCAGCGCAGAAGAAACTGAGCAGGCCCATCTGCTTGCGGTGCTGCAGCCAGTGGTCCAGCCAGTCGGGGAAGCGTTGGTACTTGGTGCCGCGGTGCAACTGCAGGGCAGCTGCCAGCACGCTGGGCAGATACACCAGCGACAGCAGCACGTAGGCCACGCAGGGCAGTGTTGTGTTGACCACGATCACAGGGAGCTTGTAGAACTTGTTCTTGCCCTCCTGCACGTAGGGCTCCAGCACATCCCGGACAAAGTTGTAGGCGTAGAAGAAGATGAAGAGCCCCAGGGCCAGGAGAGCGGGCACCTTCCAGCCTGGGAAGAGGCGCAGGGGCATGGCCTCCACCTCCCGGGCTGAGGCCAGGGACCCCATGTCCACAGGGGTGAAGCCCATGGCCCTCACCATCTCCAAGACAGTGCGCTTGGCTTCCGGCTGGTCACTGCAGATGGGCACCTGTGGGGAGGGAGGTGGGAGGTGTTAGATGGGGTCCCTGGGTGGGGCCTCAGAGAGTCTCCTGGCCAAGGAAACTGCCAGGTAAGGTACAGCTGGAGCAGAAGGTGACCCTGACTCCCAGGCCAGAGGCGTTTCCTCCCTGTGGTCTCCCCGTCTCTGACCCAGCAGTGCCCACTACTCAAGGATAATGGCCAACACTCATTCAACAGTGAGCATCTCACCCAGCTCATAGCCATCAGCATCCACAAGCAGAACACCCATCTAGGCAGCCCCCAGCAGCCCTTGGAATAGGTGCCTCGAGGACTCTGGCCTGCCCTGAGGGTTGCTCAGCAACGGGGCTTTGCGTATGGCTTAGAACGTGCTGCTGTGGCTGCAGCTCCATCCCTCAGTCCACAAGTGTCCTCTTGCCCCTTACGGCTCTCAGCCAACATATGAGGCATTCCACAAGCCAGCCCCTGCCTTGTAGCCCACTGCTCCCCTCTGTGAGCCCCCAGGCAGGTCCACTGGAATCCTCTGACCCCAAACACTCTGCGTGTCTTGCTGACACTGCTGTGGTCAGCTGCTCTACCAACACTGACTCAGGACCTACTATGTGCCAGGCTTAACACGTGTGATCCCTCAGCGTTGCCACAAGCCTGAAAGTAGGTACTACTGTCCACATTTTTCAGGTGAGGAAACTGAAGTTTGGGGACATCAATTCTCACCTCTGTGCCTCAGAAGGAATGCCCTTTCTGTGCCTGATAACATGAGGTTGGGCCAAGGCCAAAGCTGACTTCAAAGGCTTCCCCAGCCAGCTGCTGGTTCTGCTTTCTCTAGGCCCTGCTATTCTACATTCAGCCACTGTCCCTTGCCTGTCCACATATGAGAGTCCCAAGATGCAGGCTGTAAAGAGGACCCTCCAGTTAGAGGGGCTGGGTACCGGTGGGCTCTCCCACAGCCTGGCACAGAGTTGGCAGAGAAGCCATCTGAGCTGGATTCATTGGAAGAGGGTCTCATACACATATGTTAGCATTCTTCCTTCAGGAAAATGCAGGTGGCCTCTTGACATTAAAAACCATCTTGCCTTGGTTAGAGCCCCTCTTGCCAACAACTGTATGCAGCAATGGCTGTTTTCTGGAGCCATTTTCCACCTCCAGAAAAACCTGCTATTAACTATTCTGAGAAATCTGCTCAGTTCTTGGAAACCCTTGGAATAAATGAGATAAAGTTTGGGACTTGCCTCCTTCCTCAGGCTCTGGCACAGGTTCTTCTTTCTAAGTCCAGTCCTAAAAGCAAAATCTCTCTTCTTGACTCCAGATAGTAAAAAGAAAGCCATCAATCTTTTCCTCCTTATTTTCTTGGAAATCAAATTACCATAGAAGAACATGGATTTCCGGTTGAAACCCCAGCTCACCAAGCTATGGGACCTGGTGTAAGTAAGCTCATTAACAACTCTGCACCACACTGCCCTACTCTGTGAAATGGAACTTTGCAGTCATGTGAGATGAGCTGAAATAATATACATGAAGAGCCTGGTTCATCAAGGGCCTTCAGTGAAAGTTAGCCATTTACATTGATTATGATGACTGCATTCCTCCAGCACTTACCTGCCTATTTCCATCCCTTGGACCAGACTGCAGGGTCCAGGCAGAGATGACATTGAAGGCCTTGACCACTGCGCAGGTGGGGAAAAGGGAGGCCAGGTACTCAGCATTGGACTCATGGTGCTGAAGGTGCTCCTGCTCTGTGGGATTGCTCACGTCCACCAGGATCTTGCCAGACAGCTGGTCACTGAGGCCACACAGTGTGGAGTAGTGTTCCCGGAACATAGCCACAAAGATGACCTCCGGGGAGCCCACCGCCTCCTCCTGGAAAGTCAGTTGTGCTGCTGAAGGAAACAGCCCAGCCATGCGTTTGGGGTTGCGGCTCCCCACCACCACACTGAAGCCGGAGCCCACCAGGCGGGTGGCCAGGGAGCGGGCAAAGTCCCCGCTGCCCAGGATGCCCACTTTGGGAACCTCACTGGGGGCCTCAGCAAGGCTGCCATCACTGTCCACCAGGTGGTGGCTGATGAGCGGCTTGTCCATCTTTCCTGATGTTCTGGTGGCTAGAAGAGAAAACAGGAAGTTGGTCAGCAGAGGGCTTGTGGACTGCCCCTCCTACCAGCTCCCTCTCTGTCCATCAGAACTGCATGATGGTCCAACATTCACCCAACAGGCCTTTCAGTGTTAACATGTGCCAGCATGGGGGCACAAGCTGAATAAGTCCCAGCCCCTTCCTCAGGAGCTCACAGATTCCATAAAAGGAGAGGGAAGGACCTCTGTGTTCTACTCTGTCCTCTGTCCTGAATTATTTGCTTGGTACAAATTTGTGAGAGTGAGTGCGCTGAGAAAGAAGGGTATGGAATTTCTATGATCAATGCTATGCATGTCTTTTCAAAAGCATTAAGTAATATCCAGTGTTACTATCCGGGAGTGACCCCGACCTCAGCATCATTGGGTTTACTGGATTACCAGGAAGGGTAGACGATGCGTTCCTGTTTGCTTACACTCTGTATTTTGGAATGATATCTCTGATGCTCTTCCTTAAGTAGACAGTTAGCAGCTTAAAGGTAGAGACCTCATGTTATTTGACTGTGGATCTCACCAATTATCACAAGGCCTGGCACAGAGCTGGTGTTCAGTGCTTACTGAATGAACGAACGAACACCAGAATTCTACTCTCTGAGGGTAGGACTGGAGTGGGACTTGACAGCGAATGGGACCTAAGATTGGGCCCCTGCATTTGGGCTACAAATTTACAGTAAACTTGGGTGGGAAAGTTATTTGTTTTAATTGTCACCAACTTCTAGCTGTAAGTTGCTATTTTCTTCAGTATGAATGTAAGCAGCAACACAGTAGTATTGGCCTATCTGCAGCTTTGTCACCAATAATGACCAATGTCACAACTTTAATTGTGAAAGAGCTCTCCAAATATGATTTAAACTCATCATGAATTTAAAATTATGGTAGATAGAATACCTAAATACATAAAGCAAATATTAATATACCCGAAGGGAAAACAGCAACAATAACAGTAGGGGACTTCACTATCCCACTTTCAGTAATAGATGGATCAGACAGAAAAAAAAGTCAGCATGGAAACATTGAACTAGAACTATACTTTAGACCCAACAAATATATAGAGAACATTCTATCCAACAGCAGCACAATAGATATTCTCCTCATATGTCACAGAACATCCTCCAGAATACAGTATATATGTTAGGTCATAAAATACATCTTAACAATTTAAAAAAGCTGAAATCACATCAAGTATTTTTCCAACCACAGTGGTATGAAACTAGAAATCAGTAACAGGAGAAAAATCAGAAAATTCACAAATATGTGGAAATTAACATACTCCTGAATGACCAATAAGCCAAAGAAGAAATCAAAAGAGAAATAAAAAAATATATATATCTGAAGCAAGCAAAAATGGAAGTATAACATACCAAAAAGTATGAAGTGAAGCAAAAGCAGCTCTAAGAGGAAAGTATAGCTTAATGCCAAAATGAAGAAAAAAGAAAGATCTCAAAACAACTTAATTTACATCTCAAGGAACTAGAAAAAGAACAACAAAGTCCAAGTTAACAGAAGGAAGGAAATAATAAAGATCAGAGTGGAACTAATTGAAATAAAAGCTAGAAAAACAATAGAAAAAAATCAATGAAGACCTGGTGTTCTGAAAAGATAAAATTGACAAACCTTTAGCTAGAATCACTAAGAAAAAAAAAAGATTAAAATAAAATACAAAAGAAAAAGACATTATAACTGATATCACGGAAATACAAAAGATTATAAGAGACTATTATGGACAATTATATGACAACAAATTGGACAACACCAATGAAATGGATAAATTCCTAAAAACATACTATCTACCAAGACTGACTCATTATGAAATAAAAAATCTGAACAGGCCAGTAATGAGTAAGGAGATTGAATCAGTAATTTAAAAAACTCTCTAACTTAGCTGACAAGATAGATGTTGACTCAAAGAAAAATATCTATAATGATAAAGAAGTTATTAAGACACTCCTCCCTTTCCTAACTACATGTCTCTGTGAGGCTGGATTTTCTTCATACATTTCAATCAAATATTGCCCCACACTGAATGCAGAAACACGAGAATCCAGCTCTTTCTTACTAAGCCAGCCCTTAAGGAGATATTAAAAAATATAAAACAATACCTCTGTTCACATTACTTTTTGTTTTGGAAAATATCATTTTCATGAAAATATCTCACTATTTTAAAATAAAATGGATTTATTGTGGCTATTTTAAAATAAATTAGTAAGCAAACAAACAAACAAAAAACCCCCAAAGCCTCTCCCAAAAAAGAAAGGCCAGGACTGGATGGCTTCACTGGTGAATTCTTCCAGAGATTTCCTGACAAGTTAATGCTAATCCTTTCCTCACTCTTTAAAACAAAAAAAACTGAAGAGAAAGGTACACCTCCGAGCTCATCTTATGATGCTATCATTACTCTGATACCAAAGCCAGATAAGGACACTACAAGAAAAGGAAATTACAGGCCAATATCCCTGATGAACATAGATGCAAAAATCCTCAATGAAACACTAAGAAACTAAATTCAGCAGCACATTAAAAGGATCCTACATCATGATCAAAGTGGGATTTATCCCTGGGATGCCAGGATGATTCAACATAGGTAAACTTTTAAATGTGATATACCATAATGAAAGAATGAGGAATGAAATTAAAACAATCATCTCTAAAGATGCAGAAAAAACATTTAACAAAATTGAACATTCTTTCATGATAAAAACTCTCAACAAGTTAGATACAGAATTAGGAATGTACTTCAGTATAAAAAGGCCATATACGACAAGCTCACACATAATATCATACTTAGTGGTGAGAAGGTGAAAGCTTTTCCTCTGAGATCAGGGACAACACAAGGATGCCCACTCCTGGCCACTTCTATTCAACATAGTAGTGGAAGTCCTAGTTAGAGCAATCAGACAAGAAAAAGAACAAAAGACATCCAGATTGGTAAGGAAAAAATAAAATTGTCTTTTTTTGGAGTTGACATGATCTTATATATAGAAAACTCTAAAGACACCACCAAAAAACTATTAAAACTAAGAAATTAATCCAGTGAAGCTGCAGGATACAAAATCAACATGCAAAATAAGCTGTATATATACCAACAATGAACTATCTGAAAAAGAAATTCACTAAACAGTCCCATCAGTTCAGTTCAGTTTAGTTCAGTCGCTCAGTCATGTCCGACTCTGTGACCCCATGAATCGCAGCACACCAGGCCACCCTGTCCATCACAAACTCCCGGAGTTCGCTCAAACTCATGTCCATCGAGTCGGTGATGCCATCCAACTATCTCGTCCTCTGTCACCCCTTCTCCTCCTGCCCCCAATCCCTCCCAGCATCAGGGTCTTTTCCAATGAGTCAACTCTTCACATGAGGTGGCCAAAGTATTGGAGTTTCAGCTTTAGCATCATTCCTTCCAAAGAAATCCCAGGACTGATCTCCTTTAGGATGGACTGGTTGGATCTCCTTGCAGTCCAAGGGACTCTCAAGAGTCTTCTCCAACACCACAGTTCAAAAGCATCAGTTCCTCAGCGCCCAGCCATCTTCACAGTCCCTTCCCTGGTGGTCCAGTGGTTAGGAATCTGCCTCCCCAGGCAGCGAGTGCTAGTTTGATCCCTGGTCAGAGAACTAAGATCCCACATGGCTTGGGGCAACTAAGCCCACTTGCCACAACAAAAGATCCGTGTGTGCTGCAACTAAGACCCAAAGCAGCCAAATAAAACAAATAAATAAGTATTTTTTAAAGAATAAAATAATTTGGAATAAATTTAACCAAGGAGGGGAAAGATCTGTACACTTAAAACTATGGAACACTGATGAAAGAAATTGAAGAAGATGCTAATAAATTAAAACTCCTTCAGATTCATAGCAATCTATACAAAAATTCCAATGACATTTTTCAGATATAGAAAAAAAAAAAACTAAGATTCATACAGAACCACAAAAGATCCCAAATAACTACAGCAATCTTGAGCAAGAAGAACAAAGCTGGAAGCATCGTATTTCCTGATTTCAAATTATATTACAAAGCTTTAGTAATCAAAACAATATATTACTGACATAAAACAGACATAAACCAAAATAGCCAACCCAGAAATAAACCCATGCATATATGGTCAAGAATATGCAATAGGGAAAGGACAATCTCTTCAATAAATGGCACTGGAAAAACTGGACAGAATGAAAGTGGACCCATATCTCATATCATACAGAGAAATCAACTCAAAATGGATTAAAGACTCACACTAAAAAAAAAAAAACAACACACACACACACACAAGACCTGAAACTGTATTACTGTCCTAGAAAAAAACCTGGGAAAAAGCTCCTTGACATTGGTCTTGTCAATGGCTTCCTTTAGATTTGACACCAAAAGTACAAAGATCAAAAGTAAAAACAAACAAGTTCAGTCTGACTATATCAAACTAAAAAGTTTTTGCACAGCAAAGGAAAAATCAACAGTCAACAACATGAAAAGGTAATCTGTGGAATGGAAGAAAACATTTGTAAATCATATATTCAATAAGGTGTTAATTTCTAAAATATTTAAGGAAATCATACAACTCAATAGTAAAACTCCAAGTAATCCAATTAAAAATGCAAAGGAATTAACAGACATTTTGCTAAGGAAGACATACAAATGGTCAACAAATATATAAAAAGATACTTAATATCACTAATCAGGAAAATGTAAATCAAAACATCATACCAGTTAGGATGACTAGTGTCAAAAAGTCAAAAGATAGTAAGTCCTTGGCATGCATGTAGAGAAAAGAGAACCCTTCTGGGAGTTGGTGATGGACAGAGAGGCCTGGCGTGCTGCAATTCATGGGGTTGCAAAGAGTCAGACACGACTGAGCGACTGAACTGGACTGAACTGAACTGACGCACTGCTAGAGGAAAGGAAATTCGTATAGCCATTGTGGAAAACAGCACAGTGACTCCTCAAAATATTAAAAATAAAACTACCATATCATCCAGCAAACTGCTACTGAATATTTACCAAAGGAAATAAAATCACTCTCTTGGAGAGATCTGTACCCCATGTTTATTGCAGCGTAATTCATAGCAGACAAGATATGGAAACAACCTCAGTGTCTGTCCGTGGATGAATGGATAATGAAAATATGGTATATGAGTACAAGGGAATATTATTCAACCTTAAAAAGAGAAGGAAATCTTGATATTTGCATCAACATGATGAACCCATGGGACATTATACCAAGTGGAATAAACCAAATACAGAAGACAAATACTGCATGACCCCACTTATATGTGGTTCTGAAAAACCCCAACTTAGAAGTAGAGAGTAGGCTGGTGACCAGGAGAAATGGGGAGATACTGGTCAAAGGGTAGAGACTTTCAGTTATGAGTATGTTTGGGAGATCTAATGAACACTGCGGTGACTACAGCTGATAACGGCGCACATTATGAGGGGGTTGTAGGAATGAAGAAACCAATATGTGTTAAGCATGCAGAACAGTGCTCTCTCAGCAGTTAAGCCAGCACTGGGTGGATGGCGGCTCTGGTGATGAAGCAGACCCTGGGTGCCAGCACTGTCCCAGCAGCAGGGATGAGGTGATGGAAGGATGCAGAGACCCTGCCAGTACCTGTGCACCTAGGGAGAGGGGTGAGTGGTGACAGGGGCTTTGCAGGTGGCCTTAGATTCCCAGGCTAGCATCAGGGATTTGGGCCAAGATAACTGTACATCCCTCCCTAGGGACTCCAGCCTTCCCTATGGCCAGTCGGGGCTTGGACAGGTACCCTGGGGTCTCCCCAGTCCCTGCCCCAGCCACCTGGAGATACCAGTGCCAGAGCAGACTTTATTCCTTTGGGGGGAGAGTCACCACACTGAGCCTTTCAGGTCACCTCCATGTTTGCTAATGATTTGGAGGATCCCAAGCAGGTCCCCTCATGAATAGAAGCCTCTCCTCTAGCTTTGGTCTCCCCTTCTCCTTCTCATCTCCTGAGCAGCTACCACATGCTGAACCCTCCTGGGAGGATAAAGATGAATAAGAAATGCTCCCTACTCTCCAGTGGTTTATAATTGCATGTGTCTGTGTGTGCGTGTTGGGTGATGCAGGAAAAGAAGGGATAGGGCTTCCAAAGGGGCAGCCAACGACAACTTCACGGCACACACAGCCTCTGCTGGTCCTTGAAGAGCCCCGAGTGATCTACAGCCTCACAGTAAACATGAACCAGCCCAAAGAGAAGTCAGTGAGACCTGGACTTGGAATCCTGTCTGTGTTTATCCCCAGACTTAGCATCACGAGGTGGGAGGAAGTGTTCAGGGCTGGGACTCAAGCTTCACTGCTCAGAACCTCATTCGTATTTGCTTCCCGTCAGGGATCTGAGGTGACGAGTTTTGCCCTGAACTGACCCTGAGACATTGGAACATCTAGGGACCTATTAAACATCCCAGACTTATTGTCCTCAGGGGCTCTGCTTTGAGCCTCAGGGTAAATGGAAGCTAAACATGAAACACCTCCAAAGTGCTTCTTGCTACCAAAATGTGGTCCTTGGGACAGGAAAAGGCCAGCCACGTGGGCAGAGGTGCTAGGTTCTGATCATAGCCATGCCCATTGCTCACTACCCAGGTGCTTCTGCACTTTAGTCCTCTCACCTTTAAAATGGGGACACAAATTGCATCTTCCTCCAAGGACTGTTGCGAGGGTGAAATTAGCTAACAAGAACTCAGAGCCACCTTTTCTGACTGGTGCTATGTGTACATGTACATGTGGGTGTGTGTGTATCTATGTGCACTATCCTCTGAAGTGCTTCATAGGCCTTTCAAAATCCTTCAGCCCTCCCACTGCCCAGCATGAGCCTGCAGCTGGCATGATGCTGGCAAGGGCAGGACATGTGGTAGGATCCTGGAGGCCCCAAAGGTCTAGCGGAGACCCTGTTGCCTGTCCATGTGACCCAAAGGTGAGAGGGCCTGACCCTGCCTGGGCCCTGGCTCCCCTGCTATTCTGTTTACAGATCTGGGGGAGGTGGAAGGGAGGGGATCAAATTGCAGCTGGGTTGGGGCAGCTGGGGCCTGCTGCCTGCACAGACACACCTTCCCACCTCCCCTTCTCAAACTGTGGACAGAACGACATGTAGGCCTGGTTGTGCAGGAATTGGCACAAACCACAGTTTCCAGTCCCCTCTGGGTCTCTGCCCTGCTTGCTGGGCCTCTCTTCCTTCCTGGCAGGGCCACAACATGGGTTGTTTGTGGCTGGGAGCCAGGCCTGGCCCACAGGCCTGCCTGCCAGCTTCTGTCTGCTCTCAGACAGGCCTTCAGAGGTGGGCACTCAGGGCATGGACAGCACTGCAGCCCCTTCTACATGGGTGGCACACGCCCATCAGACCCCAGGGGCTGGAGCAGGCTGCAGCCACGAAGGCACTGCTTTGGGGCTGGATGTGGGTGGGGGCGGGGGTGCCAGCTTGGCACCCTGCAGCTGGAGGGTCTGCAGGCCACCTGGGATGCCACCCCTTCCACCCCCAGGGCAGAGGCTAACTTAACTAACATTTCTGGCCTCATGGACTGCAAGAGGAATATGGCACAATTCTTGCCCTCAAGTGGCCCACAGTTGTGTTCAAGCTTTATTTTTAAATCTTAACATTAAATCTGGGGGGCACACATTCCTGTAATTCTATGTATGTGCTGTGCTAAGTCACTTCAGTCATGTCTGATTCTTTGTGACCCCATGGATTGTAGCCTGCCAGGCCCCTCTGCCCATGGGATTCTCTAGGCAAGAATACTGGAGTGGGTTGCCATGCCCTCCTCCAGGGGATCTTCCCGACCCAGGGATCAAACCAGAACTGCTCTATTTATTTATAAATTAAGTATATTTTAGTATGATTTGTACACTCTAATGTTATACACAGAATAAATAATATATAAACACACATAAATGTAAAGAGATAAGGCTAAAAATTTAAACACAAACAGAAGCTCTAAGTTTTCTTCCCACTCCCAGGGATGATCCCTGACAACCCCTGGGGAAGTTTGTACCCTCCAGATACTGGGGTCCCCACAGAGTGACAGGCACAAGATGCAACTGAACATGGTCCCCTGGGAAAGGACCCTGCCAACAGACAGGGCAGCTGGGCAGCTTCCTGCAGGAGGTGGGCCTAGCTGAGCCTTGAAAGATGTGCAAGTGAGCTCAGAAAAGCCTTCTAGAAAGATGAGCCTGTGTGAGAAAAGGCCCAGGAGCTGAAGAGCAGGGATCCACAGATAGCTCGTGGCCCTGGGGCAAAGGGTGTATGTACCCACAGCCAGTACCTAGGAGCTGGCAAGTCATAAATGAAAATGTAAATTCTCACCCAGAACTTAAAACACACACACACACACACACACACACACACACACACACACACACTAAAAAAGCATAGAGATGAAGAGCATGGCTCTCAGAGGCTGAAGCTCTAGGTTTCATCCTGACAGTTTCCTCACCAGTAGACACTGGACGAGTTCCTTCAGTTTCCTCATCTGTGCGATGGTGGAGGACCGCCTGGCTTCCCTCAGTGGGCACGGGGGAGTTGAGCCCGGTGCACACCTGGGACTTTGCCTGTGGTTAGGGACCTAGGCGGCTTCTCTAGGCCCTTGTCTGTTGGTGTCCCCATGCCTTGCCCCAGTCAACTTTGGGAAGGTAGAGATCACCATGCTTGTTCCATGGCCCGACTTCTAAAACCCAGCCTTGTGCCTGACACATTGCAGATGTTCCATGCATGTTTGTGACTAGAGATACACGTCACAGGAGCTTCCAGCTTCCAAACTTACTCTATTTGTCCTTTGGGGGCAGAAATCCTTCCAAAATGCAGTGCCTGTTTCAAGAGAAGGCAAGCACATCCTCACCCAGAACCCAGAGATCAACCTGAGCTGCAAGAAGGGATGTTCCTGAGTCTCATCTTGCCTTTTTAGAACTGTGTTATAGGCTTATCTCCTCCCTCACTGGCAGGACATTTATCACAGCTGTCAGCCTGCTTGCCTCTTAATTAAGGCCCTCCCAGATCCTGCTAATTGGCTGTGGACAAGAACTACAGACAACACACGATCAAGAAAGTGAAAGGACAACCCACAGAATGAGAGAGCAGTTTTGGAAGCCATATAGCTGATGAGGGACTTGTTTCTAAATATATAAAGAACTCGTACAACTCAATATTAAAAAGACAACCTATATAAAATTGGGCAAAGGATTTGAGTAGACATTTCTCCAAAGAGGATTTACTGGTTTTCAAGAAACATACAAAAAGATGCCCAATATGATCAGCCCCCAAGGAAAAGCAAATTATCAAGAAAACCATGAGGTATCACTTTATATCTACTAGGATGGCTTAACCAAAACAAAAAAGAAAAAAGAGAGAGAGAGACAAAGATAAAAATTGTTGGTGGGGATATAGAGAAATCAAAACCCACATCCACTGCTATTGGGAAAGTAAAATGGTACAGCCCCTGGAGAAAAGAGTCTGGAAGTTCCTCAGAAATTTAAACATAGAGTTTCTATGTATTCCAGCGATCCCACTTCTAGGAACACAGATACCCTAGAAAAATGAAAGCATATATACACACAAAAATGTGTGCACCAGTGTTCCCATTAGCACACTCACAATAACCCCAGAGGAAACAACCCAATGATCGCCACTCATGAACGCGTAAACAAAACGTGCTTCATGCACACAGTGGAATGACATTCATACTGAAAAGGAATGAAGCACTAATACACACGACAACACTGTGAACTTGGAGAATATTATGTTAAATGAAAGGAACCAGTCTCAAAAGGCCACATGTTGTATGATTCCATTTATACAAAATGTCTAGAAACAGGCAAGTCTACAGAGACAGAAAGTAGATGAGAGGCTGCCAGGAACTAAGGATGGGGGCGGGGGGTAAGGGGTTGGGCAAAATCAAGAGTGACTGCTCACTGGTACAGGGTTTCTTTCTGGAGTGATGAAAATGTTCTAAAATTGATTGTGGTGATGGGTGTACAGCTCTGTGCATATACTAAAAAACCACTGGGTGGCTTACTTTAAATGGATGAATTATATAGTACACGAATTATAGCTCAATAAAGTTGTGACACTACACAGCCTGTTACTATGTATAAACTAAGAACATGCTTTGGTGAGAGTTTAAGGACTACTCCCAACTGAAGTGACTTAGCAGCAGCAGCAGCAGCAGCAGCATGAGTTAATACATGGATTTTGTGACATCAGTGTTGGTGATTCTGCAACCTTCCCAAGTTATCTTCTGCTGCTGCTGCTGCTGCTGCTAAGTCGCTTCAGTCGTGTCCGACTCTTAGCGACCCCATGGACTGTAGCCTACCAGGCTCCTCCATCCAAAATTTGAGGTTTCTAAAGCCCCAAGACATCTAGAAAAGTGAGGCTTATGTAGTCAACACTATTAATTACTGCTGTAAGGGAGATGGTTGCTGTTGTTTAGTTGCTCAGTTGTGTATGACTCTTTGCGTCCCCACGGGCTGTAGCCCACCAGGCTCCTCTGTCCATGGAATTTTCTAGGCAAGAATACTGAACTGAGTTGCCATTTCCTTCTCCAGGGGATCTTCCTCACCCAGGGATAGAACCCATGTCTCCTGCATTGCAGGCGGATTCTTTACCACTCAGCCACCTTGGAAGCCCCAAAGGCAAATGGTACCACGGGCTAAACAGTCCTCTTGGCTTCTGAATGGGCCTTGCAGCTTTTGCCCACACAGCTACTTCTCTGCATTCCACCCCATGTCAGCAGACAGCTGTTCCAGAGCCACAGTGGATGGCCTGCAAGGAAGGGCGCTGAGGCCTGAGGCTCACCTATCAGCTCCTGGGATGGGTCAGCGAATAGGGCACGTGTGTTCCAGTGGGAGGGGACAGGCAGGTGTCATCTGCTCCTCACCAAGTGGCTGTGGGTTTATATAAAGACCTACAGCTGGAAACTAGCACACAGTTGCCAATCTGCCTGCATTAGGTCCAATACATTCATCTTTCCCCACCAAACTCATCCTTTCCTTAATTAGGCAGAAGATCGGCACCTGAGAGCCATCAGTGGTCATTGGGAGGTTGCCTAGCAGAGTGTGGTCTCGTAAAACATCTGGATTTACTCAGGATCAGTCACCTTAGGAAAATGCAAAGTGGGCCAGCAAGAACACAGGCAATTATGGGGTCATATTTCAGCTGCACCACTTACAAGCTGGGTGGCTTTGGCAAGTCACTTTACCTCCCTGAGCCTCAGTTTCTTCATCTGTACAATGGAGTGATGTCACTTACTTTAATGAAACATAGTAAGGATTATGAGTGAGTGACTGAGTGCAGTCGCTCAGTTGTGTCTGATTCTTTGCAACCCCATGGACTGTAGCCTACCAGGCTCCTCCCTCCATGGGATTCTCCAGGCAAGAGTACTGGAGTGGGTTGCCATTTCCTTCTCCAGGGGATCTTCCCAATCCAGGGATCGAACCTGGGTCTCCTGCATTCCAGGCAGACGCTTTAACCTCTGAGCCAGTTTGGCCCCAGTAAGGATTATAGGAGGTAGCAAAGTGCCACGATCTGAGCTTGTTAAAACTCATATGAGTTTCATGTTGTTCCTCTCTGCCTAGGATTTTAAAAAACCTTTGATCTGTGTAAAGCAGAAATAAATGCACCTAAATCAATAAATGGTGTTCTCTGCTGAACGGAAAATTTTACTCCAAAGTTTTCTAAAAATACGCTCTGAGATAATGGTCTGGATATCTGCACACACTTCTAAGACAATTGGAGGAAGTCATGCTGCTCTTTGGGGCTCAGGAAGAGGTAACAGGGGGTGGTCGAACAGGGAGGGGTACAGTGGAGAGAGGCTGGTGGTCAGGGGAAGGGCACCAAGGGTGGTCTGGGACCAGGCTTTGCTAGTCTCAGCACCAGGTTCCCTCCCAGGGATGGAGCTCAAGTCACTGGTGTTGACAGGCCACCAGCAACCCTTACCAGCTACCCCAGCTCCTAGATCAAACCCCAACAGCAGCCACTCTGCCTTCATGGTCTTTGAGAACAGCCCCTTTGCACTGGCAGGATCTCTCTTTCCTGCTTTTGTCCTCCCCAGACTCCAAGGGCAAGAACAGTCAAATTCACTTCTGCAATCCCAGTACTTAGCCCAGTGCCTAGCATGTATTAGGTCAATCCTGAGCTACACTTGAGTCATCTGCAGGGCTTCGTAAAACATACTGCTAGGTGGGACTTCCCTGGTGGTGAAGAGTCTGCCTGCCAAGGCAGGGAACATGGGTTTCAACCCCTGATCCAGGAAGATCCCACATGCCGTGGAGCAAATAAGCCCATATTCTACTACAACTGCTGAGCCCACGTGCTGCAATTACTGAAGCCTGAGCCCTAGAGCCTGCGCTCCTCAGTGAGAAGCCACCGCGATGATAAGCCTGTGCACCACAACTACGGGAAAGCCAGCGAAACAACGAAGACCTAGCATGGTCAAAGATAAATACATAAATAAAACTGAATGTATTAAAAAAACAACCGTACTGCTGGGCAGCACTTCGCTGGTGGTCCGGCGGTTAAGAATCAGTCTTTCAAAGCAGAGGATGCGAGTTCAATCCCTGGTCAGGGGAACTAAGATCCCACATGCCTCAGAGGAACTAAGGCTAGCAACTGCAACCACTGAGCCTGCACACCATGACTAGAGAGCCCGTGCTCTGCAACAAATGATCCCAAGTGCCGCGCAGCCGAAAACGAAAGCAAAGACAAAAACCTACTGCTGGGCTGCATCCTCAGGACTTTTGATGCTACTGGTCCTAGGACCACAGGCTAAAAACACTGCCGCAGATGCTCACAAAAGGTCTGGGTGAGGGGCGAGTGAATTGATGAATCACTCGCATGTAAGAACCACTCCAGCTCTGTCTTCTTCCTTGAATTCTTCTAGTCAGGCCTAGCCTTTAGGCCACTCCTTCATAAAGCCTCCCTGACCCCTGGGACCCCTGGTATCAGTAACTCTTCTTATATTCCTCTCAGTCTTGAGGGCCAGGTGCACCCCACCCCTGCACACACTTTGGCCTCCCAAAGCTGGCTCTTTCTGGTAAAGAGAAGGCAGTCAAGGCTATGGTGGCATTGCCCACTCGGTCAATGAGGCAAACCCTCCAGGCAACCTGTTCCCATGGCCCCCTCCCCGTCCTGTGTGCAGGTCATCAGGTCTACTGCAGGGGGTCACCTCTCCCACTGAGGGAGAAGAGAGTAGTGAAACCAGGAGACCACACAGAGCCTGTGGACCCAGGGGCCCCCAACACATCCACTGGGGTGATCTCCCCAGAAGACTTAGTTTCCTGAAGGACCAAGAATTCAGATGGCCTGAAGTCATATCCATATCCATGTATTCTCACTGCCAGGCCCGGAGGAAATGCTCACTTGCACAGTTCATCACTACCCACCATCAGCACAGAGGCAGGAGGGTGGTCAGTGCTGCTTGCAAGGGGGAGGGAGGAAGTCCCGGTGGTCAGCACCAAGGCCAGTGGCGTGAAACAGGGACGATGCTAGCAAGGGGCCCTGTGCTCACAACCCCAGGGGCACCATTTACATTGTGATCCATGTGAACAGTGCCCTCTGGAGTTGTACAGTGCACATCCTGTGTGGTTTTACGTAAAGGTTGGTCCTGCCAACCCTGGTCTGAATATCCACCGCATACCTAGCAGGTGTTCTGGCTGCTGCTGCTGCTAAGTCGCTTCAGTTGTGTCCGACTCTGTGCGACCCCATGGACAGCAGCCCACCAGGCTCCCCTGTCCATGGGATTCTCTAGGCAAGAATACTGGAGTGGGTTGCCATTTCCTTCTCCAGGTGTTCTGGCAGGTGTCCGCTTGAGGCTCTTAGGGGAAAGGTTGGCTACACCCTGCGGCCAGGAGAAAAGTGCTTGAATGAGGGCATGCCCAGCACTGTGGGAGCCAGGGAGGAACGCTTGCCTCTGCCCAGTAAGGTCAGGGTGTTGGCATGTGGAGGCAGCCAGCTCCCTATGGACTGGTTAAGCCAGCCAGGTTGGAGGCTGTCAGGCAGCGGCAACTGAATCTGCCACCTCAGCGATGGGGCTTGGATGGCTTCTCGCTTTCCAGGGACACTTGGTGCTGCAACTCGTGGGGCCAGATGGGTCTTGTGGCTGGTTGCTGCCTCCACCCTTTCCCCTTGCCATGATGTGCATTTGCACATCCAGAAATGGGCCCACCTGGCCCTGGGGGCTCACCTGCCCCTGGGGAGGATAAAGGAACGGAAAGGGCAGGTCCCCAGACTTTCGCCAAGCAGCTCAGCCTGCCTCACATGGCCAGATTCTTGGGTTTGGGGTGCAAGTTTCCTGGCTTTGCCCAGCTGATGGGCCACATTCTCCAGGAAGCCTCTGGAGTGCCTGACCCTGACCCTCGGGGGCCTCTTCCTCTGAACTCTTAGGGACAGTGGGACTCAGCCTCCACTCTCCAACTGCTCTGTGTGGGGATGGTTGTCATGCCACTCCATCCCAACCACCTGCCACAGGCCAGCTCCACACAGAACTCTGACTTTTGTTAGAAGTCTCTGAGAGCTCAAATAACTGGTCCGAGCGGTCCTGGGAGCACCTTCTGGCTTCCTCCTGTGCCCTGAAGGACAGGGGCGCCTTGTGCTCCGTGCCTCAGTCTGCACTCCTGTCACATTGCCATTGACCACACATACCGGCTTGCTCGTTCATCACCCCGCCAGACTAGGGCCCACTTTGGACTCATGTCTGTGTCTCTAGATCTGGTCTGGGGCCTAGCACCATGTAGGTGCTCAATCAGTGTTTGCCGTTTGGATGACTTAACTGCTAGATTCTGTGCCCGAGGGCAGAGTGTGCTTGGGAATGAGCCCTGGCTGTTCATCCCAGCACCTAGCTGGGGTCCTCCTCTACCCAGAGGGGATTAAATCACATGAAGAGTTTTGAAGTCCTACTGTAGCTTGCTTATACTGTTAGAACTGGCCAGAGATTTCACTGTTTGATGAACTTAGTAACATAGAAGACCAATGCATAGCTGCACTCACACACTGCAAAGAGACAGAATGATGCAGTTCAACTCGTGCAACTCTGGCCAAAGTAGGAAATCAAACACCACATCTGAGGCACAGCAGGGTGCAGCCTGGTAAGGACAAACCCAGGGAAGAAGGCTTCAGGGATGCTGGGCCAATGGCTCCAGGGTCCATGAATCTCAGCCAGGAGGAAGCAACCTTTCAGAGTGATCTGTCCTCTCCATCAGGGAACAGTACCTGGGACAGGTGAGGCACAGCTGTGGCTTCTGGCAGATGAATTCCTTGAAAGTGAAAGTGAAGTCGCTCAGTTGTGTCCGACTCTTTGCGACCCCATGGACTGTAGCCCACCAGGCTCCTCCGTCCATGGGATTCTCCAGGCAAGAATATTGGAGTGGGTTGCCATTTCCTTCTCCAGGGGATCTTCCCGACCCAGGGATCAAACCCAGGTCTCCTGCAATGCAGGCAGACGCTTTAACCTCTGAGCCACCAGGGAAGCCCTTAGATGAATTCCTTGGCTTTTCTCAATCAAGACCCACCTGGCCAATGGTCTTGACTCGGACATCCTTCCTTATGCTTTTTCCTGATCAAGTCATAGACTGAATCTCTGTGCCTGAAAAGTCTTTTCCTTTCAAATGACAAAATTCAAGGTCCAGCAGAAAGGCCATTCCTCTGTGAAGCCCTCACCCTACCTCCTCTTCGAGGCAGGATTAACCTCCCTCCCCTGGTCCCCCTGGCTCCCTGTAGCATGCTAACAGGATGGAACCAGCATATAATGGTAGGAACTTTCTTTGAGAGGCCCAAGGGGTGGATGGTGGTGGAGTTCCCAGCCTCCTTAAATCTCCATCGCCCTTCCCCATGTGCTAATGTTAATGTTAAAATGAATACACTTTGATATGAATAATTCACATTTCCCAGCCTGGTAAAGTGAATACAGCTCCTACAAAATCTTTCCCATTTTATAAATCTGAAAGAGACAATCTAAGTACCAAGCCGGCTACTTGTTATGCAAATAGATACAGTTTTCAGGGAAGTCCCCTAGTTCCTCCTTCCCTCCACATGACTGCCCCTAAAGCCACGTCATGTAGAAATCCTGGTCTTCCCAGGGCTATGAGGTCTGCCAGCCCTTCCCTACTGAGATGCAGCTGGGAAGTCACAGCCCAGTACCCAGCAAGTGTCTGGCACATGCCACGTCAGTAACAATCAGGAGTCAAAGAAGAGACGATGAGGTGGGGTCTGACTCACACAGTGGAGAGACTTAACTGTGGACTTGTACACTCGGGGTATCACTGCTTCCATTCCACAGATAAGAAAACCGAGGTCAAGTCAGGGCTTCCTGAAGGCGCCTGGATGGCTCTTGCCCTAGCCCCATCCAGTCCTGCTCATGCACATGGATATGAGTAACAGCCAGTCATCTGGTCTACATGGGGCTCTGAGGTGGTCTTGGCTTCCTCTCCACTCTCCCTCTGCCCAGCTGAGCTGCCCAAACTCATACTTTCCAATCTCTCATTCTCAAATTGTTTCTGCAAATCCAGGGCTGCCCTCTGTCCTAGATTCTAAACCACAGCAGCACTGGCCCTCCCTCCCTGATCTCAGGTTGAGGGGCCCAGGGGGCAAGAAGGAGGTGCTACCTGTGTCCAGTTGCTCCCCCACAAACCCCCACAGCTCACCTGACAGCAGACAGCATAGAAGATGCCATCTCAAGCACAGGTTTAAAAGCTGGGTCACAGACGCACACATCTAATTGGTGCACTTCTATTTTTTTTCTGCGGGCATTTTCCCTTTCTGATGGACTCTAACAAACATTTTACTGTTATATTTCTTGTAATACTGCCTGGAATCATTATTTAGACATCATTAAAAAATCATTATATTTTTAAAAGGAAGGCTGAGAAGTTCCTACGGGAGAGAATAACAGAAAGCAGGGGTGCGTGCACACGCATACACACACAACGCTGTACACACACAAAGACACACACATGCAAGTTTGGTTGGACAGAAAAGAGGTTTATCACCACACCGCCTGCAAAACAGAAGTGAATGAAAAATTCATAGGGCTTTTTACAAACATTTAGATTGTTGAAACATTCTAAAAAAATCCAGTTCGACTATTTACAGCAGCAGTTCTCTGATAAACCAACCCAGAAGTGGTTACTAATAAGTAAAATTTACAATTCCCAAATGGACCTGCCTTCCACAGAAATATATCATAAACATTAACTTTTTTTTTTTTTAAACACACCAGAACCCACAAAGCCAGTGCTCACATTAACTGAAGGCACTGTGTGTGATAAATCCTTGAACCCTTTACTTTGAAAAGGTTTCTGACTTAATGTGCTGATGATAAGATTTCCTATTTTGGCAAGAACATCACCAGATGGTGCTCTTTGGTGCCAGTTCTAAAACAGGGGCTCCCCGAGATGCTGGGGTACACTCAAGCAGACCAGGATTGGAGGGGCTGGAGAGAGGGCCCCGCATGCTGCCCAGGCCACGTGGCTCTGCACCCTATAACCAGACTCACCCACAACAAGCCGATGCGAGGGTCTGACGCACGCGTCCCTTGACAGCCCCACTGTGATCTGGCCACCCGTTCTCCCTGGGGTCTCCCCCTGACCTGTAAGCTGCCTGACTTTGGCTTGGAACACAGAACTCAGGCGGATGCTCAGAAGGCGTGGGACTGCCAGGGGCTTGGACAGCCGGGCTGCCACCGCCTCAGCCTGCACTCTGGTTCCCGGCTGCAGGGAGTGAACAGGGTAGTGACTGATGCTTGGTTTCAGAGTGCACTGCAAGCGAGTGGCTCTGGCCTGATACTTCCTGTTAAGGGAGGAAACCTCACTGGTAATAATTAGTGGCTCAGACTCAAGTCTCTTTGCTACAGGAACTGAGGCAGGACAGCCAGCAGAACCCAGGATACATAAAATGAATAAATGTCATCCAATGCAGGGCAGACTGCCTCACCACAGGAGTGTGTGTGTGTGTGTGAGAGAGAGAGAGATGCCTTTACTTCTCAGATACAAAGCCAAACATAATGGCTGCAGAAAATGGCAATTTACCAATTGCTGCAGGGGGTAATTTATTGCAATCACTGTGGTTGTCATTGGCTTAGTGATAATTCTCTCTACATTTGGTGCCAGCAAGGCTTCACAGTCATCTTTACTAGCTAGTTGGTGCCTCTCTCTGGTAGGGAGACAGACAGAGAGACAGACAGAAGGACGAACAGAAAGACAGTACTGTCCAGAGGACATAGCCTGGACAGGGAAGGCCTGCCTGCGCAGTGACCCTGGAGGCCAGGCTGCACCGGCAGCACAGGGGAGGCCAGAGGTGTGGAAGCTTTTGTTTCATTGAAGTAAACTATGCCAAGTTCAGTCTTATGACAAGTACTTTTGATGTTTTTCAACTTGTTGGAAAACTGGTGATTTTGGGAAACTAGCTCTGAGGAACCATGGGCATCTGGGCCTTTGATGACCAGAATACACACCCTGTTCTCCAGACAGGTTTACTCATTACCAGCAACAGGTCAGGGCCTGAATGGTTCTCTGCTAAGGCTCCTCTGTCTCACCCTGTGGGCAGGGAGGGGCATTGTGGAATGTCTCCAGAGTCCAGCCTAGACCAGCAATGCACAGACTGACGTTCCCCTGCTCAACTCATCTGCCACCCCTCCTTCCAGTCCCCGCTCCCCTCTTCTCCCAGCGCCGTCACCTCCACCTGAAGTCTTGTCTTCCTCCTGTCCATTGACACTCCTCTTCCCTGAAGATCTAACCTGAGCCCTTGGGCATGCAAGGCACCTCCAGGAACCCCCCCCCCACAGCCCCCCACTCATCTCCCTCATTCTGAATACAGAAGCAGCTGTCCTCATGCGGGATCTAGTTAGACAGATCTAGGTGTGAATTCAGGTTTGACCGTGTACCAGCTATGTGACCTTGGGTAGGCTACTTTCCTTCTCTGTTCTGATGGTTAAGTAAGACAGTAAGCATGAAAGCTCCCAGACCTACATCTTACAACTGCTAGTTCGTACCCATGGCCTGTGTTCCGCTGTAGGCCACCGGCCACATGCAGCCTTGGACTCTTTCCCTTCTGCTGCCTAGGAGCATTTTGTATCCTCATTTGGCTTCCCAGTTGACTGTAAGTTCCCTGAGGGCTCTCCACTCCTGTGTACCTACACAGCCCCTTGGAGAAGCTGCCCTGCCAGAAACCACACTTCCTTCTGAAAGCAAACCCTCCAGGCAAGAGCAGCACCCCCATGGTTCCAGCGGTGATGCCCTGCCCCCTGGGGTTCTCCCCAAGCCCCTAGTTGTGTCCTGAGCTCCCCCAATCTTGTGATTCCCCTTCCCTTCACGTGTCACACAGAGCCATGCCAGATCAGAATGTTCTAGAAGAGCTGTAGCAAAACTTTGTTGTTGATTAGTCACTCTGTCATGACTGACTCTCTGACTCTGTGGACTGTAGCCCACCAGGTTCCTCTGTCTATGAGATTTCCCAGGCAAGAATACTGGAGCAGGTTATCATTTCCTTCTCCAGGGGATCTTTCTGACCCAGGGGTGAAACCCCCGTCTCCTGCATTACAGGCAGATTCTTTACCATTTGAGCCAAAAGGGAAATCCACAGCAAAATTAAGAGAGGACAAAGGCCGCCAAGACAGAACTCACAGAGCAGTCAGATCTCTAGCCTCCAGCCTTCTAATCTAGGAACACCAGGAGGGCAGGGCTTTCCCAGATCGAACCCCCTGAACTCTCATCACAACCCTTGGCCACCTGGCTCAGCACGTCTTGTTTCTTCCCTAAAAATTCCAGGCACCACCTGATTTCCAGCCAGTGTGGAGCCATCTCTATAGACAGCCACAAAGGGCCTGCTCGACCTCCAGGAGAGGCTCGGCCCCACATCAGGTCATGGCTCATTTGCCAGACCCCCACCCCACCGTATCTATGCAATACTGACCCATGTGCACGTCTGGCTGGGCACCTGGGCTTGGCACAGACCTGTTTGATTCAAAAGGCCCATTGGGGTGACTCCACAGGCACAGTATTTGGCCAGCCTGTCTTTCACAAAATCTACCTGGAGGGCCCATCTCACAGGGACACCTGAAGCCCCTTAACATCCTTAGCTGTCAGCACTGGATGATTCACCTTCAGAGAGACCTTCATCCCAACAGCAGGGCATGCTGTCACCTCCCCAAGCCCACCAGGCAAGTCACAGGCCTCCCCTTTCCACAGCCTGACAGCCACCAGAAGCATTGGCTGCTACAGTCCTGGGTCTTCCCATCACAGACGGCACACAGGCTCTGGGAAACATGCCGTCTGCACTTGAACCAAGACAGCCTACTCCCCAGGGAAGACAGGAGGCCCATTCACCCTTCCATAAACTCCTTTACATTTACCTGGACTGATTTGATAGTCTTGAGACTGCATTTTTCACAGTTTAATCTAATTGGATAGCTCTAAAAGGCTTAAAAATGTGCTGTGTGCTTCGACCCCACCTGGATCTCATTAAGCCGAAGCTGGAGTAAGAAGTTACTGCCTGATTGCAGACCAATTAGGGCTCACCTGTTGCCCGTTTGCCAGATGACAATGGTGACTGATAAGGACAGACTGATTGGAAAGAGTCGAGCATCAGGTAATTCTCCAGTGACAGCGTTCCATACCTGAGGACAGGGGAAATCTTTTGCTCTGGGTTGAAGAGACAATGCAGGGGTTTATGATTCTGCATAAATTTGTAGCCACTGATCCCGCCAGGGCCGTGGTCAATACCTCCAGCTCAGGGAGGAGCCATCTCTGGTTTTGAATCCTGGCTCCCTCGCATTAGCTGTGGAACCTGGGCTTCAGTTCTCCCACTCATATTCAGAAATAAGTGGAGGGTGTTGGCTTTCGTGTGATTATAAATGACAGCCTACACTCATCCTGCTAGAAGTAGGACTCAAACCAGTTCCTGAGTGCCTGATACCACGTTAGTGCTCAGTAAATGTTGAATGAAGAAACAATTAGGCAAAATTTGGACAAGTAGTTATAGTCAGTGGTTAGGAGAACAAATATGCTGTCAAAAGAATGGAGTCTCATGTGTTCTTGGGAAAGTCACAGGGCTGGGAGAACAGCACTGTCTATTTCATAGGACAGTTGGAAGGTTCAAGTGTGCTCACACCTATAACATGCTCGGCATGTGGGGAGCTGACTATTCACTGATGATGACGATTGCATTTCAGTTATGAAGGGGTGCTCACTGCATGCCAAGGGCATGAAGGGCTGACATGCAGAGGCCTGGGAATGGCAGATCAGGTTGGACAGGTAGGTGGGCCCAGCTCTGGGGCACAGATAGGAGGAAGTGAGCCTTCTGTAGCCAAATGTTTGAAAACCACCTAGTGTGCCTTGTCCCCACCCCTTGCCTTCCCACCTCCAATTTCTGTAACCCAAACTAAATTGGGGCCTGGGCTCAAGACCAGGTCTGCAACAGAGAAGGGGACCATGGAGGCCACGCCCTAGTGAGCTGAGGGGTTCAGACAAGAGGAGCAATGAGCCTGTAAGGTTCCCAGCTGCTTTTCACTCAAACCCTGGGAGAATGGGAAGGGGTCTGATATTTACTGTACTCCTGAACCTCAGCACTATCACATGGTGCATCCTCCTCCAGCAGGCACTATAGTTCCTGTTTTATAGGAATATAAGGTCCCAAGCCCTTAGCAGTTCTTGTAGATGAAACAGGTTCAGAGAATGGAGGCCGTGCTTTAGGCCACACGGTAAAGGGCTGTGATGAAGGCAGGCACCCTCCTCTGCAGTCAGCCACTCCACTGTTCAGGTTTGCAGCTATGGACTTTAGTCCTTACATTTCCCCTTTTAACTATCTGAAGCCCTGCCCAACAACTCTGATACATCCTGCAAGGGAAGGGCCCAGAGTTAAGGGCCCAGAGTTAAGGACAGAAAACTTGGAGGAGAGAGGAGTTCATCTGTTTGGCATCTCTAGGCCAAAGAGGGCATACCTATGGTCCCAGTGTGACCAGGCCTGGTCCTGGGGAGCTCAACAAGCTTGAGGCTGTCTGTCCAACCCTCCAATGAACAAACGGCCTGGCCCAAGCTCCCTGCAAACTCTGAGGCCACGGTCACCACATGCCAAATCCAGGCCTTCCTCCCCCAGGCCTGGCTGAGGTCACTTGTCCATCATTCGAGGCCTCTTTCAGGAAAACTTTTCTGTCCCAGTGATAGCCCCTGACCCACGAAGTCCATTTATCCATCAGACATTGCTTAAGTGTTGTAACAGAAAGTCAATTGACTCCATGTTGGATCTATTTCTTTGACTTGCTTTTCATTGCTTTTGTTATAATCATACGTTAGGGCCTGCCTCAGAGAACCCTGTCCCTCTGCCTGACTGTTAATCTAGAGCGCCCTTATTCAGCTCCTAGGGAGATAATCTGACCCTGTCCACCAGCGAATGGCTGTAAGAAAGATGAGAAGAGCATATCCCTTTCCCAAGGCTGGCCATTCCCAGAGATGTTTTGCAAGACTGATGGCCTTTTTTGCTTTACTTCCTCATTGCCTCTATTCTGCATTTTTGCCTTAGTTCCTCACTGCATCTCTCTCTGGTTCTATAAAAGAACATAGCACCCAGACCCCACAAGATGGTTTTTTGGAGATATTAGTCTGCCATCTTCTCGGTCAGCCAGCTTTCCAAATAAAGTCTATTCCTTGCCTCAACACCTTGTCTCACGGTTAACTGGCATATTGTGTGGAGAGCAGAGTGAACTTGTACTTGGTAACAAAAGCACCTGCTCCAAGCCGGCCCCTCTGGAGGCCACTGGGGATACAGATGACGGTAGAGCGCCCTCCAGGCCCTCCTGACTAGATGCTAGGGGGGTTCACTCTGCAAAATTGGACTCGGCCAGCTGTGGGTAGGACCTTGTTGTTGTTTAGTCACTTAGTCATGTCTGACCCTTTTACGACCCCACGGACTGTAGCCTGCCAGGCTTCTCTGTCCGTGGGATTTCTCAGGCAAGAATACTGGAGTGGGTTGCCATTTCCTTCTTCAGGGGGTCTTCCCAACCCAGGGATGGAACCCATGTCTCTTGCATTGGCAGGTGGATTCTTCACCACTGAGCCAACAAGGAAGACATAGGTATCTGTATTTTTAAGAAACCATGCAGGTGACCGAGGGTCACGCCAGGTAAGACTCCGTGGTCTCGTGGATTTTCGGGCCCTCGCCTGGGATTCCTCAGGCTGCCACAGCCCTCTGAGAGCATGACCTATATCTTCCAGTAGCAGCATCCTCTCGGCTCTCAAGTCAGATAAATCTGTGTACAAATCCTACTTTTGCAACTTAGTACTCCTGTATCCTTATAAAATACCCGTGCTGTCAGAGGCTCAGTTTCCCCATCTTAAATGAGATAATAATGGTGCCTTTCCATACTGAGGATTAACTGGAATACTGTGAGCAAAGCAAGAATTCTGGTGTAGATAATGTGCAATAAATGTCTGCTATTAATCATATCATCACTGGACTCTGATGGACAGAAATACTTCCCTGTATTTCCATGATCCCTATCTGCAGCCTGTGTCTCAGCGGCGGCCTTGGACACCTCTGAGGCCTCTCCCCCAGAGTCCTCTGCCAGGGCTCCAAGACCTGTCTGCATTTTCCCTGAGGACCCAGCCTCCTGGTCCTCAAAGGACATACTAACTCGTCGTACCCTCCCCTTCATCTAACCCAGAGTGAGCAAAGTTCCAACCACGCCTCTCTCGGCAGCCTGCCCCCAATTTCACGGAAACCGGTAAGTTTGCCAGGCAAGAGCTCTGCGGGCAGAGGACACTGGTCAGCCCAGCCTCTTCCCGGTCAAGGTCGGGAGCCCCCGCCCCTGCCGCCTGCCCCGCCCGGGGCAGGCACAGGGCTGGGAGGCCTGGCGAGAAGATCCCGCCCAGCGCTCCGGCGCTCCCCTGTGACCGCCGGCGGGAGCAGCGGGGAACGCGGGACCGGTGGACTCGGCGGGTCCGCGGGGTGGGGCGCGGGACGCAGCATCCCGGGGAATTAGCTAGGTCCCTTCAGTCCCGGCCCCGGCGCTGCGCGCGCCCGGCCCTGCCCACCTCGGGTGGCGCACGAGGTTGGGAAAGAAGGTACACAGGGAGTGGAGGACCCAGGACCTGGGTTCGCTGCCGCCGGGCACACGTGGCTGGGTCCCAGTCGCCCAGGTTTCCTGCATGCGTGGGGCGGCCCAGGCGCAGGAGGCTACGGGGCAGCCTCCGGGGCCGGGGTCCCTGGCAGGGCGCAGCCCCGCGGCGACCTGGGCGAGGGGCCACTCACCTTTCAGGCCCGCCGCTGCTCGGAGCGGCGGCAGCAGAAGGTCCGCGGCGGCGGAGGCGGTAGCCCGGCCCGGAGGCTCCTCCTCTCGCGGTGCCCCGCCCGCCTGTGGGGCCGGACCTGCGGGGGAGGAGGCCGCCCTCCTGCCGGCGGCGGCTGCTTATCCGGCTTGGCCACCTCCCCCGGGACCGCAATCGGGGAGCTGCAGGGTCCTCGATCCCCGCCTGGTCCTGCAGCTCCAGCAGTGGTGGTGGGCGGCAGGGACAAACGACCCTCCCCTCCCCCGGCCTAATGTTCCTAAACTTCTAGAACTACACCTCTATCTCCCTCATTAAAGTGGACAACTCTTAACCCGGACAAGCAGGGCGTCTGGAGTCTGCAGTAACTTCTGGGACCGGCTGGCTCCCTTCATCCGAGGGACACCTCAAATCCACGTCCATTTCATAATGCCAGGTTAAGTGGCAGGCCAAGTTCACACAGGTGGGACGATGCCAAGGCACCAGTTCAACCTGGCTTCCTTCCATCCTGCAAGGGGCGCAGCAGCAGAGGCCCCCTCCTCCACTAGGCTGCATCCAGGCCTCAGTTGCTTCCGTTGCTCCTCTGTCCCTGGTCTACCCTTAGCGCAGACCTCTGACCCTTCTTCAGAGTCCTCACTTCCAGGGCCTGGGAACTGGGGGAGGGCCCTTGGGAGGGCCCTAGTCTCCTCATCTAGACTTCCTAGGCTTGAAACTACCACCCTGCCCAGAGACAGATGGCCTCCAGCCCTGGGCGCTGTCCTCCACTCCCCCATGACGGTGGCCTCCCAGCACAGCCATGAGTCAGGTATAAGGTGAGGATATCTTTCAGGTACCTTTCTAGAGGTGTGCGCCGTCATCTGAAGCCCTTTCTCACCTGCAGCCTCATCACGTGCTGCTGACCACCGTTCCTCTCCTTCCACAGGTGAGGACACCGGGGCTCTGATCGTTGGGGGGCACCAATGTCACACATCTTCTGGGAGGCTGACTGGGGGTTGCCTGGCCCCTGGGACTCTCTCTGGATTGGTCCTCTAGGACATATTCTGCTAGCCCTTGATAAAGAGCTTCAAATTACTCCAGGATCCCAAGCTGTTCTGGGGAGATAAGTCCTAGGGAGGGGCTATCTGAACCCGGAGACCAGAAAGGCAGGCGGCTGGGCCTCAAGAATGGCCCCACAACTAGACCTCAGGGAGTGCAGTGACGGGGAGAGGCAGAGCTCTGGCCAGGTGGTGAGATGAGAGTCCTTTTCTTTGTCCTCTCACTTCACCAGCATCTTGTGCTTCCTCACTTCCATAGGTTTCCTCTTGTGTAAAATACCCACCCGCCCCAGCTCTCCACTTGCCAGACCCTGAGGCCCAGCTTCTCTCCCATCTCCTGTGCCACCCTGCCCCAGGAAAACATCCTCTCTGAGCTCTGGAGCAGTTCTCATAGGTCCTTTGTGCATTCCACACTCAGGAAACCGCACCATATCACAATGTTCCAAGTGCTGGGGACACAGTTGCCCCATGCCTGGTTCTGGCCCTTGGATGGCAGGTTGCCTCTGCAGTGACTTTGGGGAAACAGGAAAGAGCATGTAGCCTTCTTTGGTGCCCCTCACATGGTGCCCTGCACACAGTAGGTGCTCTTTCAAGATCTTCTCTGTCTGATGAGGGTCTCTGAGCACCCTTCCTGTTACTCCAGAGGAGCTGGAGCACAAGGAGATGCAGCTTGGGAAATAGAGACGCCGAGAAGCCTTCCAATATTCTCAAAGGATCTGGCTAGCATCCTTCCAAAGAGACCTGGTAGGGCTCTGAGGGGCTCCCCATGAGTTGGAGAGAGGGCAAAGGCTGGAGCAGCAGAGATACACAGAGGAATGTCCTAGTGGATCATGAGCTTGTGCAAGAGAACAATGAGGGGCCTGAAAGGCACAGGGAGGGAGAGAGGTGAACACCCTGCTGAGGCCAAGAACCTTGGTGGAAAGAGCACCATCCACGCTGTTGGCCTTTGATGCTTGGCCTGTCTGTCTCACCTGACGTGAGGCCTAGTGTGGCTGAGAGCTGAATCAGTGTTTCATGGAGCCCAGCTCCCGGAAGCAACGCGCCACCTCCTGAGCTGGGGGGAGGATGGTGCCCTGATACTGGTCGAGCACCTCCTCTGCCAGACTCATGTCCATGGCCAGGCCAAGGGCAGAGTGGCTGGAGCCATCCTTCGGAGACATTTGTCAGACCGTGTTACTCCTTGGCTCAAAACTTGCCCCTGGCTCCCTGGTCTCTGAGAGTCAAACCAAAGTCCTTTCTATGGCGACCAGGCCCAGCAGGACCTTGTCTCCAGCTCTCTTCTCTCTGCTCTCACTCAGCCCTGCCACGCGGGCCTTCTCCCTCCTTCCTTTGGATCCTTGAGAAATAACATCACCTCTGTGAGACTCACCCAATTATCTGCATCCCTCATCTGGGTACTCTGCCCTATTTCTTTTCACTTAGCCTTTTTCTCCTTCTGGTGTGTGTTAGTCACTCAGTCATGTCTGACTCTTTGCGACCCCATGGATTGTAGCCCGCCAGGCTCCTCTGTTCATGGGATTATTCAGGCAAGAATAATCCCATGCCATTTTCTACTCTAGGGGATCTTCCCAGCCCAGGGATTGAACCCATGTCTCCTGCATTGGCAGGCAGATTCTTTACCACTGAGCCACCAGGAAAGCCCTTTTTCCTCCTTCTAACACACTATAAGACACGCCTTCTCTGTTTGCTGTTCATTAATGTTCTGTTCCCACAGAAATGTAAGCTCCTTCAGGGCAGGGAGTTTTATCTGCCTCTTTCACTTCTGTATTCCCAGTGCCTGGATCAGAGCCTGGCACATAGTCGGTGCTCTGTAAACAGTTGTTGAATGAATGCTTGGCCATTCTCAACCTTCTGCACCTCCCAGCATCTCTGGGAAGCTTCGCCCAGTGCTCCCCTGACATCGACATCTGGTCTCCTCCTTTGCTTGCCCTGGAGCTAGCGCTGCAGGCACACAGGAGGTGCTCAGTACATGTGCTGGTGGATATCTGGATATGGAGCCCCTGCATGTCAGTGTCCTGAGAGTTCCCTTTTTCCTACAGACAAGGCTACTCCTTTGGCTTAGAAGATGAAAGTACCTGGGAAGAGAATCTAGGTTTATCTTCTACTTGGCCCAGAGAGGAGAAGGACATAGTTCAGACTCAGCTTCTTAGATTGATCCAGCACTTATAAGCTCAGACAGAACACATCCATTTCACAAAATAAATATTCTAATTGACTACTAAATCAAGATGGTCACTTGAAGCCGTGTGCCAGGTATATTCTGACAGCCTGGCTGGGAGCCAGGCCACCTGGACCTAGATGTGCTCAGGCTCGGCTGCAGCCCCAGGAAAGGTGCCCTGCCCTCCACTGCCAGGCCCAGGCAAGGTGAGACTCCCCAAACCAAGCCTCTGGGCACAGGGAACTGCTTCCTTCTGTGAGGGAGGGAGTGGGACTGCACCTAGGGGAAGCAATTTCAAGGGAAAACGGATGGGTTGTGTCTTCTACTGTGATGACCCTGTGGATAAAGCCTTGTTGAAACCACCCAGAGGTGAGGCCGTGGTCACAGGCATGGGGTGGGCTGTGGGGGACAGCCGCTGGAAGGGGAGGCACGCTGCAGAAGTGTGCTCAGGGCTCAGGGTTTAAGCTTACAGTCTCTTTCATGTTATGGATTATTTCAAGCCAGCATTGTAAGGTGTTATAAGGTGTGACTAACAGGGCCCTCAACCCTCTGTCCCTGCACCCAGGGCTTGGCACTCCGGTGTAAGTCTTGCCCTCCTTCTAGTCCTCTATTGCAACATGAGCTCTCTCCAAAGGAAAAGCTCTCTGAGTTCAGTGGAATGAGACTGTATCCACAAGAGATTTAACTGTGGCAGCTCAAGAGCATGAACAAGGTTCTAGAGGCAGGTGCTTTTAGGGGGAGGGGTGGGCACATCCAAGACTAGGGGAGGGTGGGCAGGAACAGCCATTTTGCTAAGGGCGCTCGGACACATGGTAGGCGCTTAGTCAGTCTCTGTGTGAGTCGGGAATCATGGCTTGGGACTGGACATCAGTGGTCAGTGGGAACTATGGCAGCACTGCGTTACCTTCAGTTGGGGGAAACCGCATAGGTGCACGGCTAGAGAAGTCTAGGCTTTTAGCTCCTTGCTCCAAGTATGGTCCACGTGGTACCCTGGGAGTTTTTCAGAACTGCCTACCCCAGATCTAAATCAGAAAGGCATTTTTAAAAGACTTGCTGGAGATTGCATGCATATTAAAGTTTGAGAAATGCGGATCTGCAACACAGATGAGGAAAGGGACGACTCGCTGAAAACCCAGGCCCATCTGACCATCAGAAACCTGTACTGGAATGCATTCACCCTAATGGGGTGGTACTTTAATACCATTCCCCTTGCTTTCTCAAAGGCTCTTGTGAGCCAAATAGCCTGATTTCATCTGCTTCTGAATTTTTAGAAATATGAAGTAAATAACCTGTTTCTCACAGTGCTTAATGCCTATTATATAAAGCACTAGGAAAAAAATATAAAACTAGTATGCATCTTCCTTTCCAGTTGCTGATCCTATTTCCCTTTTTACCATGGAGACTAGGATACTCAGACCCATATTCATGATTATCTTATCTTTACTAAATATATTTAATGCAAGTCACTCAGTTGTGTCTGACTCTGCAACCCCATGGACTATACAGTCCATGGAATTCTCCAGGCAAGAATACTGGAGTGGCTAGCCTATTCCTTCTCCATCAGATCTTTCCAACCCAGGAACTGAAACAGGCTCTCCTGCACTGCAGGTGGACTCTTTACCAGCTGAGCTCCTTTAAATTCTACTTTATTTTGACCCCAGCCCATGATTTCCCAAGTCTTATTTACTATTAACCTTATTGTGAAGCTCTTCTTTATAAGCTGTTCTAAATTGCTTTTGGAAAAAGCCGATTGTTTAAGAAAAATAAATAGGTAACACTTGTGTGTTACAACGGCAAATTCATTTCTCCCTGGGCAAACATTACCCTTCCATTCCCATCCTCTGCTGGATTTTTGAGAAGGTGGAAGGATTGGGAGACGGATGACTCTGCCCGAAGTTACTAAGAAAAGAAAGCTCGACCAGCTAGGTGATACCCATACTATGCTCCTCCCTGCTTTCTCCCTGCGCGTCCGTACCCAGCTCACCTGATTGGGGGTGCAAGGGGCTGTCCTCCATGTCAAGGGACTTACTGCAGCCTGGAGCAGGGGTTCTGCTCGCCAGCTGCCCACTCTTCATGTGCTGCTGCTTCTGCCCTGGGCCTGAGCCTGGTGGCCAGGGCTCACTCAGCTCACTCAGCTCAGTGTGGGCGGAGTGTGGAGTCAGCCCAGACTGCTCAAGCGCAGCAGTGTCAGAGCCTCTCCTGGCCCAGGTGGGGTCACTGACCTCAAGGTTATCTGTACATGCACTGTGGTCAGTAGCTAGATAAGGCTTCCTTCCAGGCCTGGGGATGTTTTCATCCTGCCTAATTCTCTGCTTCCTGGGTATTGACTCCCAAAGGGAGGAGGGTAAGGAAGTGACATTTTTGAAGTTCCACCACCTATTTAACTTGTATGCAGAGTACATCCGTGTGAAATGCCAGACTGGATAAAGCACAAGCTGGAATCAAGATTGCCAGGAGAAATATCAATAATTTCAGATATGAAGATAATATCACCCTTATGGCAGAAAGTGAAGAGGAACTAAAGAGCCTCTTGATGGTGAAAGAAGAGAGTGAAAAAGCTGGCTTAAAACTCAACATTCAAAAAACAAAGATTATGGCATCCGGTTCCATCACTTCATGGCAAATAGATGGGGAAACAATGGAACAGTGACAGACTTCATTTTCTTGGGCTCCAAAATCACTGCAAATGGTGACGGCAGCCATGAAATTGAAAGACATTTGCTCCTTGGAAGAGAAGCTATGACAAATCTAGACAGCATGTTTAAAAGCAGAGACATTACTTTGCAAACAAATGTCTGTATAGTCAAAGCTATGGTTTTTCTAATAGTCATGTATGGGTAAAAGATTTGGACCATAAAGAAGGCTGGGCACCAAAGAGCTGATGCTGTTGAACTGTGGTGTTGGAGAAGACTCTTGAGAGTCCCTTGGACAGCAAGGAAACCAAATCAGTCAATCCTAAAGGAAATCAGTCCTGAATATCCATTGGAAGGACTGATGCTGAAGCTGAAGCTCCAATACTTTGGCCACCTGATGTGAAAAGCCGACTCATTGGGAAAGACCTTCATGCTGGGAAGTACTGAAGTCAGGAGCAGAAGGGGATGATGGAGGACGAGATGATTGGATTAGCATTGAAGTAGAAATTACTAGTCAGTGTAGAACTCTGAGCTTGGTCTTGTTTTCAGTAAACATCCACTCCATTGTCCTGAATTCCTGGAATGTCTCTTTAGTATGATAAATGATCAGCACTCAGATCCAGGGAATGGAAGTAATTGGATTCTGTTCCACATGCTTGGGGGAAAAGCAACTGGTGATTATTAATCTTCAGTTCAGTTCAGTCGCTCGGTGTTCAACTCTTTGTGACTCCATGGACTGCAGCACAACAGGCTTCCCTGTCCATCACCAACTCCCAGAGTTTACTCAAACTCATGTCCATCGAGTCAGTGATGCCATTCAACCATCTTATCCTCTGTCGTCCCCTTCTCCTCCTGCCCTCAATCTTTCTCAGCATCAGGGTCTTTTCAAATGAGTCAGTTCTTTGCATCAAGTGGCCAAAGTATTGGAGTTTCAGCTTCAGCATCAGTCCTTCCAATGAATATTCGGGACTGATTTCCTTTAAGATGGACTGGTTTGATCTTCTTTTAGTCCAAGGGACTCTCAAGAATTTTCTCCAACACCACAGTTCAAAAGCATTAATTCTTTGGTGCTCAGCTTTCTTTATAGTCCAACTCTCATATTCATACGTGGAAAAACCACAGCTTTGACTAGATGGACCTTTGTTTGCAAAGTAATGTCTCTGCTTTTTAAATATGCTGTCTAGGTTGGTCATACCTTTTATTCCAAGGAGGAAGCATCTTTCAGTTTCATGGCTGCAGTCACCATCTGCAGTGATTTTCGAGCCCCCCAAAAAGTCTGTCACTGTTTCCACTGTTTCCCCATCTATTTGCCACGAAGTGATAGGACCAGATGCCATGATCTTAGTTTTCTGAATGTTGAGTTTTAAGCCCACTTTTTTACTATTCTCTTTCATCAAGAGGCTCTTTAGTTCTTCTTTGCTTTCTGCCATAAGGGTGGTGTCATCTTCATATCATTATTGATATTTCTCCCGGCAATCTTGACTCTAGCTTGTGCTTCATCCAGTTCAGCATTTCTCATGATGTATTCTGCGTATAAGTTAAATAAGCAGAGTGACAATATACAGCCTTGATGTACTCCCTTCCCGATTTGAAACCAGTCTGTTGTTCCATGTCCAGTTCTAACTGTTGCTTCTTGACCTGCATACAGATTTCACAGGAGGCAGGTGGTCTGGTAGCCTTTGACTGTGCAGATCACAACAAACTGTGGAAAATTCTTAAAGATCATTAATCTTAAACCCACCCATCTGGTAAAATGGCCAGAGGGCATGAATCGTAACTTCATCCGAGGATAAAGAGAAACCATAAAGATTTTAAGTATCTTGACTTAAATTGATTGGTTTAAATTAACTTTAAATTGATTGGTTAGAAATAATGGTTATTATTAGTTATAATAATAATTGGTTAGAAATAATTTGAGGAAGGATATAAAAACTGCCTTAAGTCCCATCTTGTGGGTACTGTTTACCCCCTCTCAGTGTCTATGCTGAGAGCTTGGTACTTTCCTTCTCTTCAATAAATCCTATTCACTTGCTACCGTGAGTGTTTGCGTGTTCGTGGATTCCATTCTTCAGCTCTGCAGACAAGAACTCAGATTCCCATCTCAGCATCTCTGACTCAACGGACGTGAGTTTGAGCAAGCTCTGGGAGATGGTGACGGACAGGGAAGCCTGGTGTGCTGCAGTCCATGATGTCACAAAGTGTCCGACAAGGCTGAGCAACTGAACAACAACTACCTTGAGGCAAGGACTGTGCCACATTTAAGTCACGGGCTTTAAGCCCCATCAAGACCTTGTGAGGTGAATAGAACGAGCCACATTTTCAGATGAAGAAAGCATCATGCAGTGAGGAAGCAGAGCTGGGATTTGAACCAGGTCTGCCTCCACCACAGGTCTTTTTGCTCCTGCTGCCTCACCAGGTGCATGGCTCCTGTGGGAGGCGGCCAGCACGCCTCTGTGCTAAGGGCTGGGGCCAGCTTAGTCAGGGGCAGAGCAGGAGTAGTCCACATAGTATGGCCAGAGGGAAGATGAATCTGGATGGGGAAACACTTGCAGCTCTGCCCCTCCTACGCGGAGTCCTATGAGCCGCCCTAGCCTCTCAGAGGTGAGGCTCCACCGATGAGATCTGCATAGCCCAGAGGCAGGTCTGTGAAATGCCAGGTAGGTTTTCAAGAGTCTGGTTGTTTCCAGTGTACTGCCTGATTCCAGCGATGTGCAAAAGTGGGCCGTCATCCTCAGAGTCATGTAAACATTTGCTATTCCCTGGCAGCACGTGAGAAGCTAGGTCCCTGCAAGACAAATAAAGGAGATAGTGGCCCAAGTCCTGGTAAATATTCCAAGAACCAAGGCCACAGTCAGCTAGATCCTGGGGACTCCAGAGGGGAGAGGGACCGGGGATTGGTCTTTAGAGGCATTTGCAGAACAAAGCGACATACTGACCTGGCTTCAGACTGAAGCCAGGATTCAAACTTGGTTTCCTCAGCTGCAAAATGACAGCGCATATCTTCTTCAGGTGATTGTAAGAATGAAGTGATAAACTGCCAGGAAAATGCCTGGCACATAGCAGGTGTTCATTAAAAGGTAGTCAATCAATTAAGAGGAAAAGGAAGAGTGAAGTGGGCAGACCACTGAAAAAAGTCATTTCCGTAAGAAAGGCACTTCCTAGCAAGCCTCTCTTCTCCCCACTGGAAAAGTCTTCTTCCTTCTGCGTCCTGATCTAAACTCTCCCTGTCTCTGAGAAGCCCTCAGGGAACTAGCTCTCCTCTCAACTCATGTCAAAGACCCCCAGTGAATGCCAGTTTCCCCCTCCCCCCGCCTGTCATAGTGGTCAGTGGGCACTGTGGGCCCTCCAGTCAGCTTCCAGGCTGACTGTAGAAACTTCTTGCCCAGTTCCCTGCCCCTGCCAGCTCAAGGTGTCTGAAACTTCCCCCAATGCCTTGTGAGTCCTGTGAACAGGGCTTGCCCTGTGCATGATCTGGGGGTCCCTGAAAGCTGCTGCAGCAGATAGGGCTGGGGACAAAGGGGACAGATGAAGAGAGGCCTGGTTTGCCTTTGGGTGATTATCGAGGCTTTGTCCTGCTAGCTGGGGGGGCCCAGGAGGATTTGAAGAGCCATGAGTGTGTGTGATAATAATAGCTAAGAGTTTCTGAGGCATGCTATATACTAGGCCCTGTTCCTAGCGTGTAAACTGTGTTAGCTCATATAATCCTTGTATGGGCAATGTCAACGACAAATGGGCACTTGCCCGGAGTATTGCCAGTGACTGAAGAACAAGGGCATTTGCCACCCGCCTCTGTGGAGATCGAACCCTGTGCTGCAGGTGTTCACCTTCAACACTCCCTGTGGGAGTTCAGGATGGAGTGAGGCACCCTGAACTCCAGGGAACCTGGTGGGGCAGGTCTTTAAATAGGAGGGTATTTTAGGGAACAGATTTTATGATCCCAATCCTTGCATCTCGTCATATTCAGAAAAGCACTAAATCCCTTCATGATGACATCAGATCCTGGCAACAAGCAGAAAACCTCTTGTGAAGTAAGCATTGATGGCATTGAACTCCCCCTTCACCATAATTTATGGATTGACCTTCTCCCACTACCTCTTTGAAGCAGCTTCTCAGAGCTATCTGAAATGCTGTCTCCTGGGCTGCAGTCCTCATTTTGCCCCAGATCAAGCTTAACTCAACTCTCAAGTTGTGCATCTTTTTCAGTCAACAGCAGGTCGTTCAAAATGGCTGTTCTCTTACTCTCTGTATATCCCCTCTTCAACCAGACCTTGCTTCATTCACATAACTACCTAATCCTTTTAATTACTGAGCTTAATTAGTCCCTGGTAACTGATGAGCCCACCTGACGTCAAATAGTAGCCTCCTTTTCCTCTGAGTAGCAAAAACTGCTGTCATGTCTCACTTACCATCTGTCACACATAGTGGGGGGTCTCCCCAGGACCCTCTGCGAAAGATCCCCTGTCCAATAAACCACCGCTGTCTCTGTCACTGTCTCCCGGCTCTTTCTTTGATCTTGGGGCTGGGAAACTACAAGGCATGCAGATCCACAGGGTACACCCCAACAATCTTCATAGAACATTCCCCCCACTTTCAAATAAGAGACAGGTATGGGGAGGTCACGTCACCTATTGCATTGTATTGTTAGTCTCAGTCGTATCCAACTCTTTGCGACCCCACAGACTGTAGCCTACCAGGCTCCTCTGTCCATGGGACTCTCCAGGCAAGAGTACTGGAGTGGGTTGCCATTTTGTTCTCCAGGGGATCTTCCTGACCCAGGGATCAAACCCAGATCTCCTGCATTGGAAGCAGATTCTTTACCATCTGAGCTAGAGGGACGTCCCTACATCACCTACTCGATGTGATATAGCTCAGAAAGTGGTGGAGCTGGGATTGAAAGCCAGTGGGTGTATTTTGGTGCCCACTCCCTACCACTTCCTTTCTGTCTCTTGGAAGCCTTTGGGGGTGGATCATAAAAGGCACATGAGGGGCTGGGAGGGGGTGAAGTGTACTTAGGGGACAAAATAAGTCTAGTAAATCATGTGCATTCAGAGCTCCTCACTCAGGGCTAAGGGCTGCATGTTTAATCAGAGTTCAAAGCAACTGCCCAAGCAGTCATCTGGCCAGGGCTAAAAAGGGCATTCAAAAAGGTCATTTAGCCAAAATCAAATCTCTTGCTTTCTGGAATCCAGGAAGGGAAGTGACTGAGGACCTATGGCCCACCCACTGCCTTTGACATCTGGAGAGAACAAGGCTTTTGATGTGACAAGGCTTTTGAAGTTGAATCCTGAGCCTCAGTTTTCTTATCTGTAAAATGGAGCTGATGACAGAAGGGGAGTAAACTACATGCAGATGGTAAAATTAGTCCTTGAACACACATTGATTCCCCAATCTGCCCTCAGCTATATTCCTTGGTTCGTTGTCCTTCTTGGCCGCAATCAATCCCCTGGATTCCAGAGCCTGGAGGGATGGAAGGAGGATGCTAGGACCCTGGGTACATGCTGCCCATTGGACCTGGCCCAGCCCTGGCTGGAAGACCTGAACTTTGTGGCTGCGAGGCCCAGTCTTTCCTCAGCTCTCCCCTTACAACCTTTCCTGACATTCCAGAAACCCTCATTCATCAAAGGTGGGAAGCAGGTGGCTGTTGTTCAGTTGCTCAGTCGTGTCCAGCTCTTTGCAACCCCATGGACTGCAGCACACCAGGCTTCCATGTCCTTCACTATCTCCTGGAGTTTGCTCAAACTCACATCCATTGAGTTGGTGATGCCATCCAACCATCTCATCCTCTGTCACCCCCTTCTCCTCCTGCCCTCAATCTTTCCCAACATCAGGGTCTTTTTAAATGAGTCATTTCTTCACATCAGGTAGCCAAAGTATTGGAGTTTCAGCTTCAGCATCAGTTCTTCCAATGAATATTCAGGACTGATTTTCTTTAGGATGGACTGGTTGGATCTCCTTGCAGTTCAAGGGACTCTCAAGAGTCTTCTCCAACACCACAGTTCAGAAGCATTCGGTGCTCAGCTTTCTTTATAGTCCAACCCTCACATCTATACATGGGTACTGGAAAAACCATAGCTTTGACTAGATGGACCTTTGTTGGCAAGGTATTGCCTCTGCTTTTTAATACACTGTCTAGGTTGGTTATACCTTTTCTTTCAAGGAGCAAGTGTCTTTTAATTTCATGGCTGCAGTCACCATCTGCAGTGATTTTGGAGCCCCCAAAAATAAAGTCTGTCACTGTTCCCATTATTTCCCCATCTATTTGCCATGAAGTGATGGGACCAGATGCCATGATCTTAGTTTTCTGAATGTTGAGTTTTAAGCCAGCTTTTTCACTTTTCTCTTTCACTTTCATCAAGAGGCTATTTAGTTCTTCTTTGCTTTCTGCCATAAGCGTGGTGTCATCTGCTTATCTGAGGTTATTGATATTTCTCCCGGCAATCTTGATTCCAGCTTGTGCTTCATCTAGTCCAGCATTTCTCATGATGTACTCTGCATATAAGTTAAATAAGCAGGGTGACAATATATAGCCTTGGTGTACTCCTTCCCCAGTTTGGAACCAGTTTGTTGTTCCATGTCCAGTTGTAACTGTTGCTTCTTGACCTGCATACAGATTTCTCAGGAGGCAGGTCAGGTGGTCTGGTATTCCCATCGCTTTAAGAATTTAGAGTTAGGGGGCAGAATAGCAAACTTCGAGACATGCAGAGTTAGAAGCAGTTAAAGTAAAAAAAAACTGGGAATGTTCTGGCCTGCTCACTGTTCTCTATACCTTCTTTGTTCTCAGGAAAGGGAATGAAAAAAAAACTCATTTTTTTTTTCTTTTTCTTTTTCACTGCAATAACTACAACATGTAGATGGCTAGGGATGTGTTCGTTTTCTTGTTTCAGAGAATGGATTTCTATCAGCGGGTCAAGTCATGGGGAAAAGAGCTAATCTGGGGGTGCGAAAGCAGGGGGCCTTAGAATTGGTCAAGGAGGTTCCCCACTGGGCCAGAGAGTGCTGATCTGAGTGTTCAGGTAAGGAGGAGCAAGAGTTCCAGCCAGTGGGGATTGAGGTGCAACTTCCTTCTTCCCCTCTCCAGCCTTTCCTGTTCCAGTTTCTCTTCTAGGATCACGTGGGCACAGCTGAGAACTGAGTGGAGTTGTAAAGTCAGTAAGGTGCAGGATCATGAAGTGAGTGTGAGCTGTAACGTTTGCCTGAGCCAGGAGTGCTGGAGTTAGTTTATCTTCAGACTTTGAGGGACGTTTTGCTCAGAGTCATGGTGGGGCCTAGTTGAGGCAATCAGCAATCCCATTCCTTCTCCAAAGCCAGTGGGGTCATCAGTGGTCCCCAGTGGAGAGGGCTGTGCCCACAGGAGTGCACATGTGACCATCTCATATGGCCATTGGCAAATGTGGGGGTCAGACCAGAGGCTAGAGAAAGGGCCTCATGCAAGAGCCCTTGGTAGCAGTTTTCTGGGAAGTCTGTCTTTGCTCAGTCACTAAGTTGTGTCTGACTCTTTGTGACCTCATGGACTGCAGCACGCCAGTCTTCCCTGTCTTTCACCATCTCCTGGAGTTTGTTCAAACTCATGTCCACTGAGTCAGTAACACCATGCGACCGTCTCATCCTCTGTTGCCCCTTTCTCCTCTTGCCCTCAATCTTTCCCAGTGTTGACTAAAATGATGTACAATGTGAGAGTAGTGAGTTGAGTTTTATTTGGGGCAAAATGAGGATTGCAGCCCAGGAGACAGCACTCCAGTTAGTTCTGAGAGACTGCTCCAAAGAGGCAGTGGGGGAAGGTCAATATAGAAGATTTTGATGAAGGGGGAGTTCAATGCCATCAAGTGTTTACTTTACAAGAGATTTTCTGCTAGTTGTGAGGATCTGATGTCATCACGAAGGGATTTAGTGCCTTTCTAGATAAGAAGAATAGGCACAATAAAGGACAGAAGCAGTATGGACCTAGCAGAAGCAGAAGATATTAAGAAGAGGTGGCAAGAATATGCAGAAGAACTATATAAAAAAGATCTTCATGACCCAGATGACCACGATGGTGTGATCACTCGCCTAGAGCCAGGCATCTTGGAATGCAAAGTCAGGCAGGCCTTAGGAAGCATCACTGTGAACAAAGCTAATGAAAGTGATGGAATTCCAGCTGATGGAATTTCAAATCCTAAAAGAAGATGCTGTGAAAGTACTGCACTCATGGAATTTGCTCAGAGTGGCTAGAGGACTGGAAAAGGTCAGTTTTCATTTCAATCCCAAAGAAGGGCAATGCCAAAGAACATTCAAACTACTGCACAGTTGCATTCATCTCACCTGAGCAAGACCATGCTCAAAATTCTTCAAGCTAGGCTTCAATAGTGCGTGAACCAAGAACTTCCAGATGTACAAGCTAGATTTAGAAAAGGCAGAGGAACCAGAGACCAAATTGCCAACATCCGTTGGATCATAGAAAAAGCAAGATAATTCCAGAAAAACACCTACTTCTGCTTTATTGACTATGCTAAAGCGTTTGACTCTGTGGATAACAACAAACTGTGGAAAATTCTTCAAGAGATGGGAATACCAGACCACCTGACCTGCCTCCAGAGAAATCTGTGTGCAGGTCAAGAAGCAACAGTGAGAACTAGACATGGAACATCAGACTGGTTCCAAATCTGGAAAAGAGTACATCGAGACTGTATATTGTCACCCTGCTTATTTAACTTGTATGCAGAGTACATCATGAGAAATGCTGGATTAGATGAAGCATAAGCTGGAATCAAGATTGCCAGGAGAAATATCAATAACCTCAGATAAGCAGATGACACCACCCTTATGGCAGAAAGCTAAGAGGAACTAAAGAGCCTGTTGAAGGTGAAAGAGGAGAGTGAAAAAGCTGGCTTAAAACTCAACATTCAAAAAATGAAGATCATGGCATCTGGTCCCATCATTTCATGGCAAATAGATGGGGAAATAATGGAAACAGTGACAGACTTTATTTTTGGGGGCTCCAAAATTACTGCAGATGGTGACTGCAGCCATGAAATTAAAAGACGCTTGTTCCTTGGAAGAAAAGCTATGACTAACCTAAGCAGCATATTAAAAAACAGAGGCATTACTTTGCTAACAAAGGTCTGAAGCTATGGTTTCTCCAGTAGTCATGTATGGATGTGAGAGTTGGACCATAAGGAAGGCTGAGAGCTGAAGAATTGAGGCTTTTGAACTGTGGTGTTGGAGAAGACTCTTGAGAGTCCCTTGGACTAAAAGAAGATCTGACCAGTCAATCTTAAAGGAAATCAGTCCTGAATATCCATTGGAGGGACTGATGCTGAAGCTGAAGCTCCAATACTTTAGCCACCTGATGCAAAGAGCTGACTCATTGGAAAAAACCCTGATGCTGTGAAAGATTGAAGGCAGGAGGAGAAGGGGACAACAGAGGATGAGATGGTTGGATGGCATCACCGACTCAATGGACATGAGTTTGAGCAAGCTCTGGGTGATGGTGAAGGACAGGGAAGCCTGGTGTGCTGCAGTCCATGGGGTTGCAAAGAGTTGGACACAATTGAACTGCTGAACAATGAAAAGGATTGGGATCATAAAACCTGTTTCTGAAAATGTCTAGCTATCTAAAGACCTGTCCCACCAGGTTCCCTGGAGCATAGGGTGCCTCACTTCACCCTGAACTCCCGAGTGAGTGTTGAAGGTTAGCAGCTGCCGTAGCACAGGGTTCAGTCTCCACAGAGGCAGATGGCAAATGCCCTTGTTGTTCAGTTGTTGACAGTGCTCTGGGAAAGTGCCAATTTGTAGTTGACACCAGCACCAGGGTGTTTTCCAATCAGCTGGCTCTTCTCATCAGGTGACCAAAGTATCAGAGCTTCAACTTCAGCATCAGTCCTTCCAGTGAATATCCAGGGTTGATTTCCTTTAGGATTGACTGGTTTGATCTCCTTGCTGTCCAAGGGACTCTCAAGAGTCTTCTAGAGCCCCATAATTCAAAAGTATCAGTTCTTTGGCACTTGCTGCTGCTAAGTCACTTCAGTCGTGTCCGACTCTGTGCGACCCCAGAGATGGCAGCCTACTTTGGCACTTAGTCTTCTTTATTTCTGGGAAACACTCAGAAATAATGGGGGGCGGTGGCAGGTGTACTTTGAGAGGGACTAACCTTCTGGGTAGATGGTGGTAGGAACTTGTATTACAAAGACTTCAGCCTAAAAAGCAAGGGCACTTTCTTTTGGGATCACAGGCTGATGGGCTCAGAAACCCATATATCCCACCCTGGTGTCTGGCCTGTGGACTAGTCAATCATGGGGTGGAAGAATGCCCTAAGGCTGGTATGGTGGTGACAGAGGAATGGGCAGAACTGGCAGGGGCTGGGGAATCCAGGCAGAACTGATGGCAAGTGTGGGGTCCCTGGGCCCAGCATCCAGTCTCCTTTTACTGCCAACCTCAGAGCACTGAGATATCCTCCCAAGCAGCGTTTACTTCAGAATTTGACTGGGGCTTCCCTGCTGGCTCAGTGGTAAAGAATCTGCCTGCCAATGCAGGAGACAAGAGTTTGATCCCTGATCCTTGAAGATCCTACATGCCATGGGACAGCTAAGCCCCTGCACCACAACTACTCAGCCTAATCTCTAGAGCCCGTGCTGCAAAACAATGAGAAACCCACGCACTGCAACTAGAGAGTGGCCCCTTCCTGAAGCAACTAGAGAAAAGCCACGCAGCAATGAAGCAATTAAAAAGAATTTGACTGGTTCCCTAACTAAGACACAACTTTTCACTTCTCCAGGCTTTCATGCAGTGAAAAGTGAAAGTGTTAGTCTCTAAGTTGTGTCTGCCTCTTTGCAAACCCATGGACTGTTGCCCGCCAGGTTCTTCTGTCCATGGGATTCTCCAGGTAAGAATACTAAAGTGGGTTGCCATTTCCTTCTCCAAAGCATCTTCCCAACCCAGGGATCGAACCCCAGTCGCCTGCATTGCAGGCAAATTCTTTACCATCTGAACCACCAGAGAAACCCCATTTCATGTAGGGGCCAGGTACAATTACTGGTAAAATAACATGCCAAACCCCAAAGCAGAGGCTCAAGTTCTTGGCAGAGGGCAAACCGCAGTGACTGGCAGTGTGGTGAGCTGGGCTGCAGGGGCAGCGCAGGCTTCTTGCCCAATCAGGGCCGAGGTGGGGGTGCCTGAGCACTTAGGCAGAGTTGGAGGCCTGGTCCATTTCCTAGACCATTAGCAAGGCAAGTGACTGCTGAAAAATTAACCACAGGCAGGCGTAATGCACTTTGAAGAGGAAAAATCTCCTCAGAGGCTCAAATGCAGGACCTCGGCCCGAGAGGCTGGCCGCTGTGGGCGGAGCTTTTGGAAAAGAAAAGAGAGTGGAAAGATATGGGGTTTGCCTCCATAGCAGCCTTCCTCAGTAGTGTGGTTGAAGGAGTGACCCCAAGGGCTGGGGCTTCTCTTTCACGGCCCCCACTGAGCCTCAGATCTGGGAAGACTTTCTTGACCTCTTTCAAGGCTCTGATCTCTCAGCTCGAGGATGTCCCCCAACCCTGTGGCACATGCTCTGAAGCAGGCCCACCTTCTCCAGTCAGCCCCCAAACGTGTTTCCTTGCGGCAGAAGTCCAATTGGTTGTAAACACTCCTGGGCAGAGAGCTCACTTGAGCTGGGGCAGGAGAGCAGCTGATGCTCCCTCTGCTTGGCATGGGGTGCCCTTGCCTGCCAGCTGGCTTTCCTGTACATGTGCCAGCTGCCCCACTTTCATTATTTCTAATGTCTTCAGTACCCTTCCAAGATGGTCCTTACCATCTGCCCATTTCTCAGACAAGGACACAGATCCCCCAGCAGTGAGAGATGAGAAAGCCATGTGGCAGGCAGTGCTTCAACCAGGCCAGCTCGGTGCAGCATGGATCTTGAATGTGTCTTCAACCCTGTCCCCTTGCTGAGGGAGGTAGCACCTTAACCATAGGTTTCTGCCAGGCTCAAGTTCAACTGAAAAATGTCCATACCACCTGCAATGCAATAGATATGATCCTTGGCTCAAGTAGATCCCCTGGAAAAGGAAATGGCAGCCCACTCCAGTATTTTTGCTTGGAAAATCCCTTAGATGGTGGAGCCTGGTGGGCTACTCTCCGTGGGGTCACAAGGGTTGTACACGACAGTGATTAACCCATCACCACATCATATTTGAAAGCTTTTGATGGATGGTTGGTTTGTCAAATGGGTATAAAGCCAGGGCTTTCAGGCTTTTTCTTGGAGTCATACAATCTGGCCCAATACATACCTACTTATATATAGCTTATAGATCCATACCTGAAACAATAGTGTGAGGAGACAAAACATATCCTCACCACGTGTGGCAAGATCTGATATTTAAACTTTTATTCTCTTCCACTTCATTAAAGAAAAAGCTTGTTGACCTAGTCCTCTAATAAAGATGTAAACTGAAGTTTGCCAACACTGGCTCGTGGCCACGTGCAGCTGGTCAGGAAGTGGTGCCACCAGTGTGCTGTGGTTGCTATGGTGTGGTGGTGGGTTGTGGCCTTTGGGGGTCTGTACACTGGGGCCTGTGTGAGAAACAGATGGGAGACTGTCCACCCACAAGTGTCTCAAGCCTATACCGCAGGGAGTGCCTGGGGTCTGAGGCATCCACCCTGCATCTCAGAGGGACCCAGATTCCCTAACCTAGCTGGGTGCCTTTGGACTTAGTCACTCTCTCTGCTCTCAGCTTCTTATCAGAGCACTGAAAAGGTGATAGCTGATAATGCCCACGGGCTGTCCTAGCTTGACCATTCTGGGATGGCTCCAACTTGAACTTGACTTTCTGTAAACCCCACCCACTGAGGGGCCAGCCACCAGAGGCTGAGTGGGGCGGGGAGCACTGCAGGAGCAGGGAGTGGGACTGGGTAAGGGTAGCAGGCAGCAAGACTTGAGGCCTTCTGTTACTGCTCTGGGCACTCAGGAAGCATCGCAGGTGGGGAGCCACGGACCTGTCATTCCCCTCTTTAGTGGGCACCTCCACACCTCCTAGCATTTGGAATGCAAGAATGTAGTCATAATTACACACCCAGACACCCTAGCCCAGCTTCATACCAGCTTGCCCTGTTCTCAGAGTTCTTCACCACTTAGTGGGCAGCTTCATCTTTGTGTTGGATGTTTAATATGAACAATTATATTATTCTTAAACACAGGCTACAGTCTGAGTGCCCTGGGCCAGGAGGAAAGCAGAATTCATCTCAGAGAGGGAAAGAGAAAGAGGTCTGCCCCTTTGGGACTCCACCCTGGCCATGAAAGTCAAACTCCTTTTTAATCCTTTACCTCACACCTGGGAGCACAGGCATCAGACTAACGGGAGATACATTTTCCTTTTCCTTTTTTAAAAAGTATTTTTATTTATTTGGCTGTGCTGGCACTGGGTCTTTGTTGCTGCGTGCTGGCTTTCTCCAGCTGTGACGAGCGGGGGTTACTCCTTGCTGTGGTGTGTGGGTTTCTCATTGCTGTGGCTTCTCTTGTTGTGGAACATGGGCTCAGTAGTTGTGAAGCATGGGCTTAGTTGCTTTGCAGCACGTGGAATCTTCCTGATCAGGGATTGAACCCATATCCCCTGCATTGGTAGACAGATTTTAAACCACTGCACCACCAGGCAAGTCCAAATTTTCTTACATTTTAAATATCAGGAATTTTGCATTTCAGGCCACTTGCCACTTGGGAGAGAGGGTGAGGAGCCAGAGCTCAAAGTCAGGCAAAAGGAAGATCTAAAGAGAAAAGGGTTCCTGAAACAGGGTGGAATCTAGGAGCTTCTTATTAGAAAGTGTGCTGTGGGACAGCCTCTGGGAGTTTTCCAGCCCCACATCAGTTATGTGCCCCGGGTTCTCAGACTTTCGTGAGTGACTGTCTGAACACCTGCTTGTGGTTAGCATGCTCTGGGGCCTGTGGGAAGGGGAGTAGGCTGAGTCCATGTCAGGCACCTAGGACATGGAACTGGAGCTGTGTTTGCTCCACTGTTGGCTGGGAGCAGACCACTGTGTGGACTGGTTAGGAAAACATGAGCCCCTGCACATTCAAGAAGCTTGGATTCCAGAACATTTGGGTGGTCCACCACTGGGTTTCAAGGCCCTCACTCTAGCCAGCTCTGCAGAATGGTCAAGCCTTTTGCCAACCCCCTCTTGTCCTTTGCTGAATGTTTGTTAACTACTGCCTACATTATTTTCCTTTAGGCTAGGAAATCAGCAAGGAAAAATCAAGATCCCCTAAAAGAATCACCTACTGTCCTATTTTGCTCTAGCGTCCTTTCCTCTTAAGAAACAAGTGACGAGGGCTGTCACACTCACACGGCCCTTACAGTGCCAGGCTCTGTCCTATATATGGTCTGACATATATGATTTCATTGTCTTATGGTCAACCCATGAAGTGGGCTCTGTGACTATCACCCCCGTTTTGTAGATGAGGGAACTGAGGCACTCAGAGCTTCCATAGGCATAACCTGTTTCCTGTGAATAGCTCTCAAACTGCAGTATGTTTCTTGAATGATTTCTGATTAACCCAGTGGTTCTCATCTGCGCCAATTACCACCCCCCCACCCCCCACCCCCCACCCCACCATAGCAGGGGACACGACAACATCTGGAGACATTTTTGGGCAGAGCCTCAGGCCAGTGTGCATGTGGTGTATTTGCAGGGAGAGCTCAGGGAGCTGAGCGTGGGGCAGGGGGAGTGAAATGGAGAGGGGGGAGCCAAATCAAGGGTACATTGCTTGATATGTCTCCATCCTGCTAGAAGCTTCTGGGGGAGTTTATATGTTTCTGCAGACTCTCCAGCCTTATGGCCATGGAGGACTGCTCCAAGGCTCCTTAGTGGTCCTGCGCTTCTGAGCTGGGAGCAGACTAGGCTTTGCTATAGTCAGAGGGGAGATGGAGGGAGTAGGGAGATGGGGCACTAGAGCAAGAGACAGACCCAGTGGGCCAGTGCTGAGACCCCCACCACACCATCAGCAGACACTGACACATACCCGGTGAGGATTGTGGAGAAGGCAATGGCACCCCACTCCAGTACTCTTGCCTGGAACACCCCATGGACAGAGGAGCCTGGTAGGCTACAGTCCATAGGGTCGCGAAGAGTCCGACACGACTGAGCGACTTCACTTGCACTTTTCACTTTTGTGCATTGGGGGAGGAAATAGCAACCCACTCCAGTGTTCTTGCCTGGAGAATCCCAGGGACGGAGGAGCCTGGTGGGCTGCCGTCTGTGGGGTTGCACAGAGTCTGACACGACTGAAGCGACTTAGCAGCAACAGCATCGGTGAGGACTGGCAAAACCCCTGCCTTCAGGCCATCATTGTTTGGCTGGGGAAAAAAGACAGGATTCTTCCAAACAGTTGGTGAGGCCAGGACCTTACATAACCCAGCTGCACACCCACTGAGCAACAGATGACGATGTCAGAGCTAGAAGAAGCTTCAAGGAGCCTCTTGTTAATTCCAGTCCAACCTTCTCACTTAGAGAGAAAATTGAGGTTCCTGTATTCATTTGTTCAACAACTATGCCCATTTTATTATAGTAAAATGAGAGAGAAGTTACTTGTCTTCAGAAGGCAGCTGATGTTTTGGGTGATTCACCAGGAAGTCCTAGAGGACTGGCCGGGGTGGGGGATGGTTGGGGTGGGGGGTGGGCGGGGCGGGCTTGGAGCACCTCTGCTGACTTACCGCACCACTTGGAGGGTGATTCCCAGTTATTCTGGACACATCAAGGAAGACCTGGCCTTTGCTGTAGACTTGGCCGTCCTCCCTCAACGTTAATGGGTATTGATCTACAAATAAACTCTCCAGTACAAGAGATGAGGACTCTTTAAAGAACAAGCATCAGTTCATGTAGAATTTGGTGTCCTACAGTAATATGGATACTGTGTCTGTATTTTTGGTTCTGTTTAACCTTGAGCGGTTCGTCTTTCCTCTCTCTGAGCCTAAATTTCCCCATATTTTTAACCCAGCTAGAGTCGCTAAGAGTCAGACAGGACTGAGTGACTTCACTTTCACTTTTCACTTTCACACACTGGAGAAGGAAATGGCAACTCACTCCAGTGTTCTTGCCTGGAGAATCCCAGGGATGGGGGAGCCTGGTGGGCTGCCGTCTATGGGGTCGCACAGAGTCGGACACGACTTAAGCAACTTAGCAGCAGCAGTAGCAGCAGAGTCTTCCAGAAAGGCAAGCTTTGTTGAATGCATGAACCAACCCACATAACAGTCGAATTTAGAAAGATGGTAACGATGACCCTATATGCGAGACAGCAAAAGAGACGCAGATGTAAAGAACAGACTTCTGGACTCTGTGGGAGAAGGCGAGGGTGGGATGATTTGAGAGAATAGCATTGAAACATGTATATTATCATATGTGAAATAGATCGCCAGTCCAGGCTTGATGCATGAGACTGGGTGCTCAGGGCTAATGCGCTGGAATGACCCTGAGGGATGGGATGGTGAGGGAGGTGGGAGGGGGGTTCAGGATGGGGAACACATGTACACCCATGGCTGATTCATGTCGATGTATGGCAAAAAACCACTACAATATTGCAAAGTAATTAGCCTCCAATTAAAATAAATAAATTAATTAAAAAAAAACACAAACAAATAAGAAAGTAGCCTTGGAGATAATCTTACCTTGTTTAAAGATGGGGAAATTGAGTCCCAGAAGAGAAAACATGAATTGCCCTCCAAACACCTATAAGCAAGTGACGGAGGCAGACATGTAACTAATAAATACAAGGTGGCAAGTATTAGAGCAAGGATGTGTGCCAGGAATATAAGCACAAAGGGGTGATGAAATCTGTCCAGGCTCCTGTGGATGGTGGGGAGTGGGCTGGAAAAAGCCTTACATTCCCCCAGATGCCACAGAAGTGTCTGTTAGTATCATATTCTTTAATTTTCAATTTTTTTAAATTTATTTTTAATTGGAGGTTAATTGCTTTACAATGTTGTATTGGTTTCTGCTGCACAATAACATGAATCAGCCATAAGCATACCTATATTCCCTTCTTATCAAAACTTCCTCCCACATCTACTCCCAATCCCACCCCTCTAGATCATCATAGAGCACCAGGCTGAGGTCCCTGTGTTATACAGCAACTTCCCATTTTCTCATTAGCAGCCTCATAGTCTTTCTTCCCTCCCTCTCTGCCTCTGTTCTTCCTTCCCCTTCTGTGACCGTGAGGGTTCTGGGCTGCCCACAATAGACCTGTGCTCTGACTGACTGGAGCAAGATATGGGTCCTTACAGGATCGAGGGAGGCACCAGGGAAATGAGCGGGAACCACAGGCCACCAGGAAGACAGCTGAGGCCATGTGACAGGACTCTGTGGCCATCAGCATGGATGCCAGATGCCACTACTGGGCCTGTTGCTTCTGCTGCACCCAAGCCATCTGACCAGCCCTGCTTCCAAGTGTCACTCACTCTAGTCTAAATCCCTGATAGGAGATCCCTTCATTTGAACTTTGGGCATCATCTAGCCATTGGCTGCCCAGGCTAAAGGGAACAAGTCAGGGCCTTTCAGCTCTCCTGGAGGAGGCAGGGCCAGCCTTCTCCAAGACTCACACAGCGGCCCTTCCCTAAAACATGGGGAAGAGGTCCAGATATTGGGTCCCTCCTACCCTGAGTTCTGCCCTCTCCTGGCCTACCTGCACTCACCCTACGTAGGGTATGACCCAAGCAGCAAAGAGCTCATGGCCCATGAGGAGGCAGCTTGAGACTGAATCCTCCCAAAACCCCAGGCTGGTCCCAGGGCTGTTGTCTTGCATTCCAGGAATATCTGAGAGGGGAGTCTGGCCCAGTAGTGCCCTGCATCTGCAGAGAGCATCTTCGTGAGCATTCCGACGTCTGTGTTCTGACGCATCCTACAGATGTCAGGACCAAAGAGAACTTGATCAGAAGAGGACACTTCTGCAAAGTGGCGAGTGCTCACTCCACCCCCAGCCTCTGAAGTGAGTGGTTGAGGATCCCAAGGCCACAAGAGGACCTGAATTAGCGTACTCTTCTCCCTCTCCTCTCCCTCCACAGGCTGCTCTCAAGGAGTGACAACACGAGGCGTCATCTCCCTCCTGTCTATGCTAGATAAGCCTGTCACACACAACAGGTGACGCACGTGGGTCTGCACCTTGGTTTTTCTTCCTTGGCAGTGTATCTTGGTGATACACTGGCCCTCCATGTCAGGGCACCTAGAAGTCTCATTCTTTGTGATAGCTGCAGAATATATGCCTTATTTATTTACCTAGTCCGCTTTGGATGGAGAGTTTGATGGTTCCATCCTTTGCTCTTGCAGTTTTGTGTGTGTGTGTGTGTGTGTGTGTGTGTGTGTGTGTATGTGACTGTATTTAGGCTTCCCAGGTGGCTCAGTGGTAAAGAATCCGTCTGCCAATGCAGGAGACCCAGGTTCGATCCCTGGGTCAGGAAGATCCCCTGGAGTAGGAAATGGCAACCCATTCTAGGATTCTTGTCTGGAAAATTCCAGGGACAGAGGAACTACAGTCCATGGGATTGCAAAGAGTTGGAGATGACTGAGCGGCTGAGCAAGCACACGTGCACATGATTGTATTTGGAGGTGAAATTCCTAGGAGTAGAATGCCTGGATTAACTAATATGCACACTAAAAATGTTATCAGATATTGCCAAATTGTGCCTGAGTAGAGGCTGTATCAATGTGCACTCCCAAGGGCAATGTATGACAATGGGTTCTGGTTCCATACCTCAGGATATCTGGACTGTGGTGAGGTAGGAGAGATGATGTGTTTGCTCATCAGAAACCACCAAGATAGCAATGCCTGGTACTTGGCTGGGAAGATATTTTCATAGTTCTCTGGGTGTGTTATAAATGTTCATTTTCCGAATGCAAAGCATTTTGTCATGATTTTTCCCTTTTGATGGCAAAATTGGTCTCAAGGGCCTCCCTTAGCCCTCGGCGTGGTGGCTTTCACGGTAAAGGAGAGACAGCAGAACTTTCCTCTGGCCGTAGGGCACTCCCCTGCATTTCAAACTGATTGGCCTTGTGGCAAGTTCAGTGCTCAGCCAACAGGAAATGGCAGCGGCCCAAATACATCACTCTGGAGCAAGCATCCCTTCACTTGCTCGCTAGCCTGCATCTGTCAGTCCTTCTGTCCATCCAGCTATCTATTCATCCATCTATCCATCTATCCCTCTCTTCTTTCATAAAACATCTATGAGTACCTGCTCTGAGTTAGGCACTGGTATGTGTGCTCAGAGAGCTACAGGGTGATGGGAAGGGATGTAGAAATGCAAACACCCAACAATACTGTGATGCAGAGGAAGGCTGGTTACAGTAGATCTGCTTATCACAGAGCTGCACTGTGCTGGGCCCCTGCATGTGGGGTGCAGAGACGCTGGAGGGAACCATCTCCTTCCCCTAAGGAGATCAGGGTCTCCCAGGGAGGTAGGGTAGTCACTATTTCCTAGTATCAGGGAAATGCCCTCTACATGTAGGAGCACTGAGGAAGGGATTTGTTCTTGCTGGGGGCGAAAGAATGTCATATTATTTTATTTGCTTTGCATGCTAAGTCACTTTAGTTGTGTCTGACTCTTTGCAGTCCTATAGATTGCAGCCTGCCAGGCACTTCTGTCCATGGGATTCTCTAGACAAGAACACTGGAGTCAGCTGCCGTGCCCTCCTCCAGGGGATCTTCCCGGTCTAGGGATCGAACCAGCATCTCATTATGTCTCCTGCATTGACAGGAGGGTTCTTGACCACTAGCGCCACCTGGGGAGCCAGTTAAACTGGCTGCAAGCCCCCGTGTGTCAGGATAGAGGAGAAATCCATAGCTGCCATGTTGTGGGCTGGCCACCCCCGGGGTGAGCGTTCAGGGGTCAGCACTCTGGTCTTCTGCATCACTGGTTCCTCTAAGTTCCCATCCCAGCAGGAGTGGTTCCTCTGCCTCTGTGTGGACTGAAGCTGGAGGTCTTTACTAAGGTGGGAAGCCTCAGGATGGAAGGTCAGCCTCCCTAGGGACCTCCCCTACAAGGTCTGTTATCTGTTGGGGGAGGCATTCAGATGCAAGCGTGGGTTCCTGCCATCTCAGAGACTGCACTTCCAGAGTTTCTAAATTTCAATTTCTAGGTCTTGGGGAAAACGAAATCGTCCCTTCTCCCTGGATTCCAGTCTTGCTGAACTTAAGTGTCCCTCCCTTCCAGCGAAATCAGTTCGATCAACTTGATGAGCACGGGCAATGAAAACAAGAGCCTCCTGGGCATCATCTCCCTGGGTGCCTGGGCAGCTTCTGATCTCAGCTGGCTGAGCAACACACAACAGGGAATCAGAGGCCTGGTCCCTATTCTGTATGGGGAGGTGAACATCCCTACCACAGTGTAGAAGACATGTCTCTGATCCCCTCAGATGTGTTTATCTGTGCCTGTGCGCCCATCCCCTGGGGTACAAGGGCATGTTGTCTAAGGCTCTGCACCTGCGACTCTGAAGCCTCAGGCTTTTAAGCCACACTGCCTGCACACATGCGCAGATGGCTGAGTGCAAGACTAGTGCTGCTCCATGAAAGCCTGGCTACCCTACCTCAAGTGGTGTAATTGACATTGAGCTGAGTCTAGAATTTGCCCAAAGCACAGTCTTCTTCCATTTTTCTCTGTTCTCCTTCTCCTGCTCCCTTGCTGGTTTCTCCTGGGAGCACTCTCTTAGCCAGTCTCATGAACTGCCATCTCAGGGCCTGCTTCTGAGGAATGGACCCACGACAACCAGTGGGGACAAAACACAGATATGGACTGCTCCTGGTGCTCCCCTTGGGAATGCAGTGAATGTGTTCTTTCAGAGCAGAGTTTCACTGCAGAAGGGACTCTTGAACCTACCCAGTCTCACTTGGCTCAGTTGGGTAGACCAGATGACCAGCACAGGCCAAGGCAAGGCAACTTCCTAGGGCGCAGGTGAGAACAGCATAATGTTCAACTGCAGACTACAAGCTCAGGCCCCAGTGCAGCTCAGCTGCCCTGGATGAATAACCCTAACCACCTTGGTTTTTAGCCCCTTTGCCCAGTGTGAGCAAAGCCAGAGTCCAGAATAAGAGAAGTGAAATCCCACTTAAACCAGTAAAGCCACAGAGCTGGATGGAGTCTCCTAGGTGACCTTGTCTTATATGGCGAAGGGGCTACAAACCAAGGTGTGTGGCCCTGGGGCAGCTTATTGTCTGCAGGCCAGGTGCAGGGACCTGACGTTCCTGAGTGCTCAATCACTCAGGTCGCAACTTCCTCCGTCAGGGGGTCTTCCTGACCCAGAGATCGAACCAATGTCGAACCAATGTCTCTTATGTCTCCTGCACTGGCAGGCAGATTCTTTACCACTAGCGCCACCTGGGAAACCCCTGATGTTCCTAAAGGAATGAAGAAGGCCTGATAGAATGAGTGGAGATTGAGCTTTGAAGGATGAAGGGAGGTCACTAGTGAGAAAGGGCAGGCATTTGAGGCAGAGGGAGCCCCTTCTTACTGCGTGATCTTGCCCAAGTTGTTTGTCCTGTTTAAGCCTGGCTTTCCTGTTGTGTAGCATGAGGGCAGCAACAGTACTTAATTCCTAGGGTGCTGTAATGGTGAACTAAGCAGGTGAAGTGCTTAGGACAGGGCCTGACCCATAGCAAAGGCAGAGATAACATGAGCTATTATTGCCATGTTTATATGAGGAAGAGCCAACGGAACTGAAGATGTTTGGATGGTCTACTCAACAAAGACCTATATGTGCACACCAAGACCCAGACCAAATAGGATTTCCTGCTGTCTTCTTATTTCTTCTCCTTTTATTTCTTCTGCATCACTGGTTCCTCCAAGTTTCCATCCCAGCAGGAGTGATTCCTCTGCCTCTGTGTGGACTGAAGTTGGAGGTCTTTACTAAGGTGGGAAGCCTCAGGATGTAAGATCAGCCTCCCTAGGACCTCCCCTACAAGGTCTGTTATCTGTTGGGGGAGGCGTTCAGATGCAAGCGTGGGTTCCTGCCATCTCAGAGACTGCACTTCCAGAGTTTCTAAATTTCAATTCCTAGGTCTATGCAAAATAGAATCGGCCATCTCCTCTTTAGGCATCCTTGTGTGTGCCCTGGAGTGGATGCTGTGCTGTGTTACCCAGACCCCCATTCTAGGCAGAGTCACTTGCTTCTCCAGCTGCCTGGAGTAAGTATTGGCTACAATGGCAGGATCACTGCAGTCCATTCTGGCAATTGCCTTCAGCTGGAGCCAGAAGCTCTGCCTAAGGCCCACACTTTTGCTGGGAGTGGCCCACACTCTAGGGCTTGGGAGCAGGGTAAAGGCCAATCTTCTTGCCTTATTTGAGACAGCTCTGAAAGGCCATCAGCTCAGCGTTCCTCATAGAATTAGCTGAGGACTCCGTGACTGCAACTCAGTATAAGTCTGCCCTCTGTCCAGTCTTGCTTCCGTCATTCCCTCACAGGTGTCGACCTTCTGCATGCAAACCTAAGACACACCCTGTGCATTTTCTCCATGTCTGTTTATTTCCTCCAGTAAAACTGGGGCCATGTGTTCTCCACACCAGGGTCCCCAGCACGTAGCACAGAACAATGATGTATTAAGATTAGTGCAGGTGCTATCAGAGTCCAGAGCAGAAAATACCCAGCTAAGATGGGTGGCTTCCAGGCAGAGGTGGCGTCTGAGCCAAGTCCAGTACCAGCCCTTTGTGAGCCAACTCGACTAGCCAGCAAAGCACAGAGGTCTTGGCTCGGATGAGGGGTTCCAGGACTAGTACCCATCCCCAGGCTGCAGGTTCCTGAAGAGGGTGGTGATTACAAGCTCCCAATGGCCTCCAGGTGACACCTAAGCCTCAGAATGAAGGCTGAGAATTCACATGGGGGGAATTGTGAACAACCAGTTCCATCAGTGCAGAGTACGGCAAGAGGGATGGAAGCCAAGCTGACCCTGGACTCTCCAGCCCATGCGGGCAGGAAGAGGGGGGCCCAGGTATCTCCAGCCCCACTGGTTGCAAAGACAGTGTGGGAAGGAAAGGTGAAGCGTTGCAAACACACATCTAGAGCTGGGGAGAAGTTTGTGGAGAGCTGTTCAAAAAGGGTGGACAGACATGGGGTAGAAATAAGAGTTGGACCTTGAAGCCAACTAGTAAAAGTGGGAGGGGAAGAGAAGAAGGCTAAAGATCTGACCTGGGGTGGAGGAAGGGATGGTGCCCTAATGGTCAAGAGGGGAGGGTGGAGGGGAAGAGACACCGAGGAGAGGCAAAGAGATCTCAGCAGTCAGAGGGGTCAGTTGTTACTTGGATATCAGGGAGGCTGAGGCCAAGGGAAGCCACGGGCTGGTTTGGGGAGACCCCTGGTGGCTTATGAGAGGCTGGTCAGGGCACTGATTGAGAGCACAGGTTTTAGAATCAGAGCTGGCTCCAGGCTGTAGTTTCTTTACTTCCTGCCTATGTGACCTTGAGCAAATCACTTAACCTCTCTGGTTTCTATGTCTCAGTTCAGTTTAGTTCAGTTGCTCAGTCGTGTCCGACTCTTTGTGACCCCATGAATCGCAGCACGCCAGGCCTCCCTGTCCATCACCAACTCCTGGATTTCACTCACACTCATGTCCATAGAGTCAGTGATGCTCATCCTCTGTTGTCCCCTTCTCCTCCTGCCCCCAATCTCTCCCAGCATCAGAGTCTTTTCCAATGAGTCAACTCTTCGCATGAGGTGGCCAAAGTACTGGAGTTTCAGCTTTAGCATCATTCTTTCCAAAGAAATCCCAGGGCTGATCTCCTTCAGAATGGACTGGTTGGACAGAGCTGTAAAATGTGGTTGTTACAAAGACTAAAGGACACAACGGTTAGAAAAGCACTTGGCACAGTGCTTCGCCGTGGATAGTTTCAGTCACTAACAACTTTGAGGGCAGAGAGGAGAATATGCTTGAGAGGGGGCCAGGGTGAGAAAGGCTTTGTAAGGCTGGGGGTGGGGTGTGCTGCTGTGTGGATGGGGCCAGGAGTGAACAGAGCTGACGTTTCTAATGTGGGCAAGGGTAGCTGATCCTGGAGGTGTGGCAGGTGCACAGAGGCAGATGGGGGGACTGTGGAAGCATCCTTAGTCCCTCCAGGCTCGGAGGAGGCAGGGCCCTCACTGACACAATGCCATTTCCCCTTATCATGGGTCTGCTTATGGCCATAAAATATGGGATGACACTAGATTTGGCCATCAAGTAAATGGTATAAAGAAATAATTGGAAAATGGATCTGGAAGGAGTGGAATTTTCCCCTGGGCTACTGCTGTCTGTGCCCCACTCTCTGAATAATCTGCAGAGCCAGGCAAGTAAGTATGTCAGGCTTAGGTGTGATGAGAAACTTTACCTTAAAAAGAGCCTGAAATTACCCATGACCGTGGAAGAGCCTTGGTCTCCTGAACAGAAGGAGGAAGAAAGACATAGAGTGTTCCCTGGGGTTGCGGGGGAGGGAAGGGTGTTAAGTGTTAAAGGGGCACCATGGCGTCTTCCCTGGGTGGGCAAGACTCACGGTCCCACCTGGGGAGGGGTCCATGTGCTGGGATGGGGGTACACTAGGCTTGGTGGAGAAGGTGGCTGCTTAGGAGAAACACATGCCTTTCCCTGCAAGTCAATTCATCCATCTCTTGGCCCCTGCAATTCATGTCCTTACACCTGACTCTTGGCACACTCCACAAACCAAAGCTCTTGCTTGGACTTTTAGGGGGAAGAAAAGTGGGGTTACTGGTATCTAGGACAGCCCTGGGAGGAAGAACTAGTTTTCCAGTGGATAGAATGTGAAGAGAATAGAGGGGAACCCTCCTTTTCCATACCCCCAAATCTTTTACAAAGAACCCACAGTATTGTATGGAAATGCCACTGTGATGTGCCTCTCTGTGGCTTCAGACCTGGTCATCCCTCATGCTGTCGCCCCCGGGTGCTTATGGCCCTGAATGCCACTCACCCCTCCCAAGGTCCATTGTCCAAGGCACCAAAGTATTGCAGAACCATACTTTTTCCTTCTGTTGTGTCTTCTGGGCAGGAAGCACTGTTTTAGGTAGCTGTTTTCTCTTTCTGCCTCCAAAAACAAGTCAGGAGCAGCCCCACGAGGAGCTTCCCAACTCCAGTCAAGCACACAGGACAGGACCCCAGTTTTCCCATCTCTGGATGAGAAGAGCATCTCCCACAGGCTGGTGGACTTCCATAGCATCAGCTTAACGTCTGACAGTTGTTAAAAATACAGATTCCTGGGCCTTGCCCCAGAACCCCTGAATCAGAATTGTATTTGGAAACCTGGATACTTGACTTGGGGTTTCCTAGGTGTGCTAGGGGTAAAGAACGTGCCTGCCAAGGCAGGAGACATGAGACTCAGGTGTGATCCCTCGGTTGGGAAGATCCCTGAAGGAGAGCATGACAACTCACTCCGGTATCCTTGCCTGGAGAATCCCATGGACAGAGGAGGCTGGCAGGCTACAGTCCATGGGGTCATAAAGAGTCAGACATGACTGAAGTGACTTAGCACACACGCATACTTGACTTGAAGGGAGAAGTCTACTTAGAGTGTTGTATCCCCAGCTAAAGGCAGATTGCCTTACAAGAAACGGTCAAATGCAAGAAAGTTAGAAAACACTTCTTGGCTTTACAAAAAATGGAAAGTATGAAAATTCCCCAAATAAGATATACAAGTATTTGTTGTTGCTAAACACTGACAGCATAACAATTAATTTACTAGAAGATAAAAGTGGAATGAGCAAATTGGTAATGAAGAAAGGGAGTATTTCTACAAAATCCATTTTTATTCATCTCCATTTGATGTCCATCAAGATGAATCGTTGACCATGTAGCAAATAAATAAAAATGTGATATACTTGTGCACATGCATTAGCGGCTTTATGTGCAATAAAGGAAATGGAAGGAGAGAGAAAACTGGAGTAGAGTCATCAGGATGTGGTAGACCCCTCCTGCCTGCTGCTGGAATACACAACCTTATGTCCACCCTCCCTAGACGACTGTGTGAGCTGTGTCTGGCATCACCCTTTGAGTTTGCATCTGTGCTCCTGAAAGGTTTTACTGAGTAATGCATGCCTCTTCTCTGAAAACCTCACCGTAGAAGCATCCTACCCTTCCCTTGTCACATTAATGTGAAAGTTGTTCTCAGTCCTGACCCCATCCTTTGGTTTCTCAGGGCACATAGCCAGTGCAGACCCTTCTCAACTGCCTTCCCAAAAGAGGTACCCATTTTTCAACAGGGAGCATGTGGAAAGCACCAGCAGGGGCTTGTTTGTTTGATGTGTTCTCAGGACACATCGAATGGGAGAAGCCACGGAGGAGATGTCTGAGATGTGTGGCAGGGTTTCAGTCCCCACTGCCTTGCTGGTTGGCGCCCTCATGGGTCCTCCACCTGTTCCTTGTCCACCCCCATCCCTCTCCCCAGTGTGCCTTTGAGGGTTGCTCCATCATATTATCCCTAACCATCACTCTAACCCCTGTTCCAAATCCCACTACAGCTCTGACCTAGTTAGTCTCTGCCCCACTACAGTCAGGTTTCATATCCCCCCTCCCCCCCCAACTTTTTTAAATTAGAGGAAAATTCATACTTCGTTGGTATATGGACATTGACAAGACCATATAGTCATGTAATCATCCCATATACAAGATACAGGACGGTTCCAATTCCCCTCAGGATGACCTCATGCTGGCCCTTTGTAGTCATTTCCTCCCCTAGCCTCTAGCCCCTGATAATTACTGATTTGTTCCTATAATTTGGTCTTTCCAGAATGTCATAAATGTCCACGACATGTTCCAAACTGTCACAGCATCCTACAATGGGCACTCCTTTGAGTCTGGCTTCTTTCACTCAGCATAATGCCTTTTATTTCATCATGTTGTTGAATCTATTGGTTGTTCATTTCTCTTTATTGCTGAATAGTATTTCACTGTGTGAATGGAACACGATGTGCTCATTCATTCGTCAGTTGAAAGAAGTGTTGGGTTGTTTCCAGTTTTGGGTGATTATAAATAAAATCATTGTAAACACTTGTGTGCAAGTTTTTGCGTGCACATATGTTCCATTTCATATGTTACCTAGAAGTGGGATTGCTGTGTCATGTGATAAATTTTTTGTTTAATTTTATAAGAAACTGCCCATTTCTTTTCCAAAGTGGCCATACCATTTTGTATGTATGTATACACAAGCAACATATGAGTTTGTACGTATGTATAGCAAGGAGATCAAACCAGTCAATCCTAAAGGAAATCAACCCTGAATATCCTTTGGAAGGACTGATGCTGAAGCTGAAGCTCTAGTACTTTGGCCATCTGATGCCAACTCATTGGAAAAGACCCTGATGCTGGGAAAGATTGAGGGCAGGAGGAGAAGGGGGTGACACAGGATGAGATAGTTGGATGGCATTGTTGACTCAATAAATATGAGTTTGAGCAAACTCTGGGAGATGGTGAAGGACACAGAAGCCTGGCATGCTGCAGGCCATGGGGTTGCAGAGTCAGATATGACTTAGCAACTGAACAATGTATACATATACAGATACGTTTTTATTTGTATATATACACACAAAAAGCAATGAGAGAATCATTCTTTTGCATGCGTGTGTATATTCACAAGTATGTATGTATATAATACATTTACTTGTGTTTGTGTGTTTATATTCACAAGCAATGTATCAGAGCTCCAGTTCCTCCTCAGCAGCTATATATATATATATATATATATATATATATATATATATATATATATTTAATTAGGGCAGAGTCGTCTTTCGTTGTGGTCTTGATTCGCATCTCCCTAAGGCTTCCCAGATGGCACTAGTGGTAAAAACCTGCCTGCCAATGTAGGAAACATAAGAGATCCCTGGGTTCGATCCCTCGGTTGGGAAGATCCCATGGATGAGGGCATGGCAACCCACTCCAGTATTCTTGCTTGGAGAGTCCCATGGATAGAGGAGCCTGGTGGGATACCGTCCATAGGGTCGCAAAGAGTTGGACATGACTGAGTGGCTAAATACAGAAGGATTAATGATGTTAGGCATATTTTTATATGCTTATTTGCCATCCATGTATTTTATTTGAGGAAATGTCCAAATCTTTTGCCTATTTAAAATTGGGGACTTCCCTGTTGGTTCAGTGGTTAAGAATCCACCTCATAATGCAGGGGACACAAGTTTGATTCCTGGTCGGGGAACTAAGATCCCACATGCCACAGGGCAACCAAACCTCAGTGATACAACTGCTGAGCCCACACACTCTGGAACCTGTGAGCCACAACTAGAGAGGAGCCCACAAGCTGCAACAAGAGATCCCACATGCCACAGTGAAGCCCTGACACAGCCCCAAATAAGTCAATGCATAAAGAAATAAGTACATATAATAAATAAATAAAATTGAATTGCTTTGAGTTTTTTCTATATTCTGAAACAAATTATTTTTATGAAATGTGTTTTGCAAACATTTTCTCATATTCTGGATTTGTTTTCTTATTCTCTGAACAGTGTCTTCCACCGAGAAGAAGTTCTTAATTTTTAATAAAGTCTGATATATCAATTGTTTTTGGTGGCTCATGGTTTGATTGTCATGTTAAGAAATCTTTGCTAACCCAGAACCATGAATATTTCTCTAGCGCTTTCTTCTATTAATAGAAATTTTATAGTTTTAGGTATATGTAGGCCTCTGTTCCATTTTCCTTGAGATTTTCTATGTAGACAATCATGTCATCTGACAATAAGAATATAAGTTCTATTTCAACTTTTCCAATCTCTGTGCCTGTTTCTTTATCTCACCTATTGCACTGGCTAGGAACTCCAAATGATATTAAATAAGAGTGGTGAAAGTGGACATCTTTTCCTTGTTCTTGATCTCAGAGGAAAGCCTTCTGTTTTTCATTATTAAGCAAGATGTTTACTTTTTTTTCTAGATGCCCTTGATCAGGTTAAGGATGTCCCTTTCTGTTCTTGGTTTGCTGAGAGTTTTCTCTTTATTATGAATGGATATTGAAATTTGTTACATGCTTGTCCTGCATCTATTTTGATTATCATATATGTTTTCTGTTTTAGTCTCTTGATTTAGTTAATTACTTTATTTTTGAAAGCTGAGAAAATCTTGTATTTCTGGGATAAATCTTAAGTGATTATGATATGGTATCCTTTCAATATTGTGTTTAATTCAATTTGTTAATATTTCGTGGAGGATTTTTGCATCTATGCTCATTTTTTCATTCCTGATTTTGGAAATTTCTGTCTTATTCTCTTTGTCAGTTTGGCTAGAAATTTAATTTTATTGATCCGCTTGAAACAGTTTTTGGTTTAATCATCTATTATTTTGAATTCGTTGTTTCAGTGAAACAATTTGATTGTTTTTAATTTTATCTGTATTTTTTCCCTCTATTGGCTATAAGTTTAATTGCTTTCATTTTTGCAGTTTCTTAAAGTGTAAGCTTAGAGTATTGATTTGGGACCTCATTTTTTTTTTAATATAATCATTTAATGCTATAAATTTCACCAGAAGCATTACTTTAGCTGCATCTCATAACTTTTGGTTTATTATATTTTCATGCAATTAAAAATATTTTCAAATTTGCCTATTGATATCATGTATGACCTATGAATTGCTTTAGAAGGGCATAGTTTATTTTCCAAATATTTGGAAATTTCCCAGATATTCTTCTGTTTTGATTTCTAATTTAATTTTATTAGTTGGCTCAGAGAACATACTTTGTATAATCTCAGTTCTTTAAAAAAGCTTCTCTCCCTTCCCAAACAGTCTAGAGTAAGTTTTATTGTGGTAGGTTTTCCCTGTGGAAGCAAAAAGAATTCTGTTGTTGGGTCAATTAAACCAAGCTTGTTAATAGTGCTACTCAGGTCTTCTACATCCTACAGTTCAGTCACTCAGTCATGTTCGACTCTTTGCGACCCCATGGACTGCAGCATGCCAGGCCTCCCTGTCCTTCACCAACTCCCAGAGCTGACTCAAACTCATGTCCATTGAGTCCGTGATGGCATCCAACCATCTCATCCTTTGTCGTCCCCTTTTCCTCCTGCCTTCAATTTTTCCCAGCATCAGGGTCTTTACCAGTGAGTCAGTTCTTCTCATCAGGTGGCCAAATTATGTCCTTACAAACCAGCTGCCCATCTTTTCTAGTAATTAATGTGAGAGCAGTGTGAAGTTTCCAAGTGTAATTGTGTATTTTTCTGTTCAGTCCAACCAATTTTCCTTGCATGTATTTTGAAACTTTGTAGTTAGGTACATACATATTTAAGGTTTAATTGATTCTTTTATCATTATATTATGTTATGCTTTATGCATAATATTCCTTGTTCTGAAGACTACTTTGATATTAATGTAATCGTTCCAGTTTTCTTTTGATTGCCATATGATTTTCTATCCTTTTACTTTCAACATACTTAAGTTTTTATACCTATTTTTTTTTTCTTGAGAACAGTAGATAGGTCTTTAAAAAAATTCTATCTGATAATCTCTGCTATTTAACTGGGATTTATATCCTTCATGTTTAGTATCACTATTGATAAAGGTTAGATTTAGTTCTGCCTTTTTATTATTTTCTATTTTTCCCCCTTCCTACTCTGTTTTTTTCTGCATTCTTTTGATTATGTGAATATTTTTTAGTATTTGATTTTTTTCTGAGACAGAAACTCCTGTTTTTATTTTTAAACATTTATTTAATTTTAATGGGAGGATAATTGCTTTACAATATTGTGTTGGTTTCTGCCATAACATCAGTATGAATCAGCCATACATATGTCCTCTCTCTCTTGAACCTCCTTAGTATTTGATTTTATCATATTGACTTTTTATCTCTGTTTTTTTTTTTTTCTTTCCCTTTTTGGTGACTGCTCTAGAGGATATAAAGTATATAACTGTGTCAGTTTCCTGGAGCTTCTGTAACAGATAACCACAATCTGGGTAGCTTTAACGATAGAGATTTATTTTCCCACAGTTGTGGAGGCTTGAAGTCCGAGCTCAAGGTGTGGGCGGGGCCACGCTCCCTGTGTAAGCAGCACAGAGGGTCTGTTGCAGCCTCTCGCTTCGCCTGGTAGTTCCTCTGCCTGAGGCAGCACAACTCTGCCCTTTACATGGCATTCTCCTTGTGTCTCTATCTTTGTGTCCACACTTCTTTTTTCTAAATTCACAGTCATATCAGATTAGGGCCCACCCTAATGACCACATTTTAACTTGATTACTTCTATAAAGAGCTTATCTCTTAATAAGGTCACATCTGAGGGTTTCAACATACACATTTCCGGGGACACAGTTCAACCCATAGCAATAAGTAAACTTTTGTAATCCATTTAGAGTTAAATATTTCACCATTTCAAATAAAAGGTAAAGTAACTATACAAGCCCTTTAGCCTCTGCCGTTGTATAGTTACCATGTGTATTACATGTCTTACATGAAAACTGCTCCAGAAACCATTATAACTTCTGCACTGAGCACTCACGTATATTTAAAGAACATAAGAGGGGAAAAGACTTTATATTGATGTAGATATTTATGTTTGTTTTGCTCTTCCTTCATTCTTGAAGTCCCCAGTTTCTCTTTGGCATCATTTCCCTTCAGCCCAAATAATTTCCTTCATAGCAGGGCTGCTGGTGATAAATTCTCTTAGTTTTCTGCTATCTGAGAATATTTTTATTTTGCCTTCATTCCTTAAGGATAGTTTCACCAAATATAGAACTCTGAGTTGGAAGGTCTTTGCACTTTACAGAGGCTGTCTTACCATCCTTTGACCTCTGTGATCATTCAAATGTTCTATAAGTGATGTGTCATTTTTTTCTGACCGTTTTTAAGATTTTTTTTGTTTAATCTTTGTCAGTAGTTTCAGTTTGGTGTATATGGCTGGTTTTCTTTGAGTTCGTCCAGTTTATGTGCTTCTTTTCGTTTATGTCTTTTCCCAATTTGAGACATTTTGACCATTATTTCTTTAAATTTGGGGTGCACTGCTATGTTTCTCCTCTTTTTCTAGGATTTCAATGACACAAACATTAGATCTTCACTATTGTCCCACAGGTTCCTAAGGTTCTGTTTATCTTTTCAATCCTTGTTCCCCCGTCTCAGTTCTTCAGCTGGTGTAGTTTTTACTGGCTTGTGTTCAAGATCATTTACTTCTTCCTTTGTCACTTCCATCTTGCTTATTGAAATTTGTCCAATGAGTGTTTTATGCCTGATATCATATTTCAATTTTTTTGCAGTCTCTATTTCTCTGATGAGCATTTTTCCATTAATTTAAGTGAGTTTACCACTCAGTGTTGTTATTACACTTGCTTTAAAATCTCTGTCTGATAATTACAATGTGTGCATCATCTATTGATGGGTTAGTTGCTGACTCATTTAGTCACTGACTCTTTTGTGGCCCCATGGACTGTAGCCCACCGGGCTCCTCTGTCCGTGGGATCTCCCAGGCAAGGATACTGGAGTGGGTTGCCATTTTCTCCTCCAGGACATCTCCCTGAGCCAGGGATTGAACCTATGTCTCTTACTTCTCCTGCATTGGCAGGCAGGTTCTTTACCATCTGAGCCACCAGGAAAGTCCATCATCTATTGCTTCACTCCAGCTAGGGCACCATAGAACTCACCTCATTATCCTCACCATTCCCAATTCCAGATGTTTTTAGCCTTTAAAAAAAGTTTCAGCAGCTCAAGACCTAGCCTGAGTCAGAGAGGCCCTACCAACAGCTTCCCACAGAGCAGACTCGAAACACTAGAACTTACAATGCCACTGACATCAGCTGGTAAATCTCATTGACCAGGAGGGCTCTGCTCTTGTTCTGAAGTTCCTGTTTCAACATCTCCATATTCGGGCCTTCTTCAAGGTCTAAGAGAGTCTCACCAAGATGGCCACTGACTGGGTTGAAAACTGTTCTGCCTGGGATTGGGGCATCTGAGTGAATTCTCCTGGCAGACCTGGACTGGAAGACCTCAGGCAGCCATACCCAGTCCAGCCCTTACCTGTCACCCCTTTGCTTTCTGAGAGTCCAGCCCCCTGAGTTCAGGTCCCATTTCAGCCAGTCTCCAGCTTGCCCTCAACCTTCTTGCTGGCAGCTTCTGTTTGTCTCAGAAGTTCAGCAGCCATCTCTCCAGGAGAACAAAGAACAATCAGGACGGCTGCTGCCTCATTTTTTTTTGTTTTAACTTTTTATTTTGTATTGGAGTATAGCTGATTGACAAAGCTGTGACAGTTTCAGGTGGACAGCCAAGAAACTCAGTCATACGTATACTTGAATCCCTTCTCCCCGACGCTCCTCTCCTATCCAGGCTGCCACATAACATTGAGCAGAGCTCCCTGCGCTATACAGTAGGTTCTTGTTGTTTATCCATTTAAATAGAGCAGTGTGTACATGTCCATCCCAAACTCGCTAACTTTCCCCAACCCACCCCATTCCCTCCCTCCACCTCCCACCCCACCCCGGCCTTACATTTTAACTTGCAGAGAGACTACAGTCCCCACCACAAATCCTTTCTCTGTGAAACCAGGGGATCTTGCTCTCTGCCTTTTCTGGAACTCTGTCCTGGCTTGCTTAGACTGTATCTCAGCAGCTAAGGAGTCTGAACCTTCCTTCCTCTGTGCCTCTGAGAGTCCAGCAGAGAGGAAGGGGGCTGGTAAGGAGCCCAGTGAGAGAGGGAACTAGTTCTGGTGGGCTTGGCTCCGGGAAATCTGCTCACCCCCATCTTCAGTGGTAACTTCACTCTTGTGAGCAGAAAGCTGTATGCTAGCACATCCATGAGGAAAGCTGAGTGAGTCATGTGGACATGTCCACAATGCCCTGACTCTTTGAGGACCCCAGGACCCTCAACTTTAGGCTCCTGTTTATCCTGTTTCCAAGGATAAGGCAGGAAGGTAGCAGGGGGCTTCTTCCTTGAGCTGCTTTTGTGAAACTTGAGATATTTGTCAGAGATTTTTTGGAGACTCAGAACAATGGTTTGTGGTGAACTCTATGGTGAACCCACCCACCTGGGACTCTCTCCCTCCTGGCAGTCCTCTCCCAATCATTTTACTGCCCATCTGCTGCCTACCTCCCATGCCATTTCAGTCCCATAGTCACACGGCAGCTTTAGGGCCAGGTGCTTGGTGCAAAGGGCCATCAGTCTTGGTCCCTGACCACAGGAAGCACACATCCTGATTCGCTTCAGTGATGGCCCTCAGGTGGTTCTGAGCTTCCAGCTTTCTGTCGGGGGCAGTGGTTCTCAGAGTGTGCTCCCACGACCAGCCACATCGGAATTACCTGGATACCTGTCAGACCTAGGAATAAGGAGGTCAGGGGGTGGAGCCCAAGTTGAGTTTTAACAAGCCCTTCATGTGAACCACCACTGCTCAAGGGCTGAAGAGGAAGTGAGAAGACAGGACTAGGAGAGGGTGGGGGCTGGGCAGAGGCATCAGGACAGCGTGTCAACCAGAAGGGCTCCATCTGATAGTGCCATCCTGTGGTCACAAACTACTGCGCAGTGGAGGTACGCTCAGTGCAGCTTCCCTCTGGGGCCTTGTCTCCCTGCCTATAGCCTGAGTCTAGGGAAAAATCAGGACTTCAATACTCCATATACTTCCTACCTCTAAGCCCCAGATCTGTTCCCCATGGCCTGTCGGTTAGGAGAGACCTAAATCTCCGGTCCAAACATCCAGAGAAGGAAAGACAGTTAGTCCTGGCCTCACTGCAATTCAGTTCAGTTGCATTGCTGTTGCTGTTGCTAAGTCGCTTCAGTCGTGTCTGACTCTGTGCGACCCCATATAGAGGATCCTAATTTATCTTATCTCGAACTCACCCCCTTAAGTGAGGACAGCCTGAGCCTCTGGATCCAAGTCCTTTTGCATAATCAAGGTGTTCAGAATCTAGGCAAGGAGAATGAATGGGAGTGGGGAGGGAGGGTGAGAAGGAAGACAGGGAAGGAAATAGGTGGGAACAGCTTATAATCACTTGGCCAGCCCCCACTGGGACCATCTCTGTGTGGCTAGTCCAGCCTACAGGCTCAGAGAGCAGGTTAAGGTAAAATCAGATGGAACCTGGAGTCCAAAGCCTGCTGGGGAGTCTCAGTGGCTTAGGCCATTCCTGGATGCTGTCTTGGAGAAATCTGGGCAGACTGAAAAACTCACAAAGGACTGGGAGAATCATCAGATCTGAGCATAGTGAACTGAAGGGCAGATTTCACTGATCAGGAATGTATGTGTGTGAGGGGGTGGCTGGGGGGACAGAGTTATGGAGGAGAAAGTCCTGGGTCCTGGAGTCCCAGAGTTCCTCTGCTGGAAGTTGAGCAGTTTGCTGAAGAAATTGAGCAACAAGAAGTTGGCCTTCTTGTCTTGTCCTGCAACTGTGACACCCTTTGTCCACCAGGAGCATTGCCACCTACACAGACAGCAGGGAACTCTGCTTGAACTCTGATTCAAATATAGCCAATCAGGGGTTCTGATCATCATTACATAGCTGTGTTATTTCCCAGAATTGACACTTTATTAGACAACAATAAAGAACTTGAACTCTGATTAATTTAGAAAACTTATAATGGACATGGTCTCCCTTTAGCTTCTTGAAAGGTTGAAGATAAAACTTGTGGACATTCCCTCACTGGGGTCTTGGAGCTGTAAGTACTGGGAACTATTATAATAAAGGAGGAGTCAGGGATGACTCCAAGATGCCTGGTCTGGAAGGATCGTGTCCTGAGAGGCTAGTATAGAGCACAACCAGGACTAGGAGAATGCTGAGTTTAGCTTTAGACATGGAAAAGTAGAGATGAAGAAGGAATCTTCAGAAGGAAGCCTACAGGAAGCAATTGGGAAAGACTTTTATCTTCTAATATCTTGTTTATGGCCACACTGCCCTCAATGGGTCTGATCTTATCTAAAATCTGAGTGACAACATTTGCAAGATAATCTCAGTCCTGGAAATAGATATTACTGGAGTCATTGCAAGCAGGTGGCAACCTTAAAAATGGGTGAACTCCCCAGGGCAGTTTTGGAAGCCTTCTAGGAATTGGTGGTGGGTGGGTGGGAATGCCAAAATGGAAAGAGTTGTTTGCTTTCTCAGTCCAGGCCTCCATCCCAATTCACCTAGTGGTAGCAACCTGTGTGCCAAGATGAATATGAAAACATTTGGAAAGTGTTATGAGTTGAATTGTATTTCCTCAAAAGATACATTAAATCTGTAAACACTGGTATGTGTTAATGTGACCTTATTTAAAAATAGGGTTTTCTGTATTTCAGATGAGGTCATTAGAATGGGTCCTAATCCAATATAGGGCTTACCTAGTGGCTAAGAGTCAGACATGACTGAGCGACTTCACTTTCACTTTTCACTTTCATGCATTGGAGAAGGAAATGGCAACCCACTCCAGTGTTCTTGCCTGGAGAATCCCAGGGACAGAGAGCCTGGTGGGCTGCCGTCTATGGGGTTGCACAGAGTCGGACACAACTGAAGCGACTTAGCAGCAGCAGCAGTGGCTCAGTGGTGAAGAATCTGCCTGCCAATGCAGGAGACATATGTTCCATCCCTGGGTCAGGAAGATCCCCTGGAGAAGGGAATGGCTACCCACTCCAATATTCTTGGCTGGGCAATCCCGTGGACAGAGGAACCTGGCAGACTAGAGTCCATGGGGTCACAAAGAGTTGGACACGACTAAGCGACTAAACAACAACAATCCATAACTTGTGTCCTTATATTAAGGGAGAAATTTGGACACAGATGCACAGGGAGAATGCCATGTAACAGTGGGGGCAGAGATTGGAGTGATGGGGCTGAAAGTCAGTAACGCCAAGGACTGATGGCCACAGCCGGAAACTAGGAGGAAACAAGGATTTTGCCAAAATTTTGATTTTGGACTTCTACCCTCCAGAACTGTAAGATAATAAGTTTCTGTTGGTTTAAGCCATCCAGTCTGTGGTACTTTGTTGTGACAGCCCTAGGAAACTAATAGAGGGATGACTTCCTTTTTCTGAAGTGTTCTAGTCTGCCCCATGCAGAGTGAAATAACAATGGCTAACATTTATTGATCACTTACAATTACACTAGGCACTGTTCTGAGGATTTCACACGATTAACTCAATCCTAGAATGAGACTATTATTCTTTTTTTAACTTCAAAAATTATTCTGTTTTGGTTGCACTGGGTCTTCGATGCTGTGAGTGGGCTTCCTCTACCTGCAGCAAGCAGGGGCCTCTCCTCATTGTGGTACATGGGCTTCTCGTTGCACTAGCTTCTCTTGTTGCAGAGCATGGGCTGTAGGGTGTGCGGGCTTCAGTAGCTGCTGCACTTGGGTTCAGTAGTCGTGGGGCGTGGGCCCTAAAACACAGACTCAGTAGTTACGGTGCATGGATTTAGTTGCTCTGAGGCATGTGGAATCTTCCCAGTCCAGGGATCGACTGTGTCCTCTGCGTTGGCAGATGGATTCTTAACCACTGGATCACCAGGGAAGTCCAAGGTTATTCTAATTATCCCCATTTTACAGATGTTAAATGTGAAGATAAGTGGCTTGCATAAGGCCCCCCAGCTAGTACCTGGCAGAGTTGGAGTTTGAACTTAGTTCTCTGTGATTCCAAACCCCTTGCTACCTTTAGATCAAACTGGCTTTCCACTAGTGCTAGCCTGCTTTTAATCTTTGCACATTATACTTGACCCTGTACCAGCTTAGTCCTAGACCCCCTTGAGCAAGCAGGATAGTAAAAACCAGAGGAAAGATGTGACAAGATAGAAGTAAGGAGAAGATGAAGGAGGAAAAAGGAGAGGCGGAAACAGAACCTCTCACCCAGCTTCATCAGAACCAGGAAAAGAAACATTGAGGAGAGATGACGCAGGAAAATTAAACGTCAAGGGAGTGTGGTGGAACATGCTGGTGAATCTTGGAGCAGGGGTAGGGAGAAGAGCTGAGCAGAGAACAGCCAGCTCAGCAGAAGGCTCAGAAAGAAGACAGACCTTAGGTGATACAGAAAGGACAAGAACTGCCCCCAAGCCCTCATTCTCTCTAGATAGTTTGAAATCTATCCTAGTCTTCAAAGGCAGTGAGCTATCTTCTTTACAAAGTCCAATAAACATCCAGCAATTTAGTCCATAAACACCTGTGGTTGTTGTTCCTGAGACCTGGCTCATGAAGTAGGAACAAATCTCACACTGGTCCTCTCAGGCTTCTCTACAGTAGAAGTCTCCAAGAGGTAGGCTGTGTCTATGACAGCTCCCTAAATGCCCATTCCTTCCTTCCTCTGTAGTTCCAGGCAATGGTCCCAGTGTTGTTCAGAATAAATTTCTGCTTCTCCTTCTACTCTTTTTTTTTTTTTTGGTCTACTCTTTAAAAAACCCAAAAATTATATATATATTTGGCTGTGCTGGGTCTTAGTTGCAGCATGTGAGATCTAGTTCCCTGACCAGGGATCAAACCTAGGCCCCCTGCACTGGGAGCTTGGAGTCTGTGTCACTGGGCCTCCAGGGGCATCCCTCGGTCTACTCTTGATAGAGGAGCCCTATTGGCACGAGGAGCTCTAGTGACCAAGTTGAAAGCACTCAGTTCTCCACTGTCTGGACCACCATTGCTTCCCATCAGGATAATAACATCCTCAATCACTACTAATGAATGTTGTTTAAAAAATGCAATAAGACCGAATAAAGGAATACAGGTATAAAGACATGGAAAGAAAAGACAAAGTGTTATGATCTACAGGTGATCTTATCATCTTCAAAGAATTCACAACAAATATAAGGGAAGTTTAAGATTAAAACAATGACTAGATATAAAACCAACATAGAGAAACCAATAGCATTTCTATATTCAAGGTATAATCAACTAATAAGACAATAGGAAAAAACACAATCAAAACTATAGTTTAAAAAAAAGCAAACAGCAAAACCCCCAAAACTATACTTTATCTTGGAGTTACATTGTTGCTTTCCTTGGAAGAAAAGCTATGACAAACTTAGGCAGCATATTAAAAATCAGAGACATTACTTCGCCAACAAAGGTCCATCTAGTCAAAGCTATGGGTTTTCCAGTAGTCATGTATGGATGTGAGAGTTGAACCATAAAGAAACCTGAGCACCAAAGAACTGATACTTTTGAACTGTGGTGTTGGAGAAGATTCTTGAGAGTCCCTTGGACTGCAAGGAGATCAAACCAGTCAATCCTAAAGGAAATCAACTCTGAATATCCACTGGAGGGACCAGTGCTGAAGCTGAAGCTCCAATCCTTTGGCCACCTGATTCGAAGAGCTGATTCATTTGAAAAGACCCTGATGCTGGGAAAGATTGAGGGCAGGAGGAGGAGGGGATGACAGAGGATGGGATGGTTGGATGGCATTACTGACTCTATGGACATGAGTTTGAGTAGGCTCTCGGAGTTAGTGATGGACAGGGAAGCCTGGCGTGCTGCTGCCCATGGGGTCGCAAAGAGTCGGACACGACTGAGTGATTGAACTGAGCTGAACTGATCTTGAAATTAACCTAGCCAAAAACGTGTAACAACTTTCTGTAAAATTTTTTTGAAGTTTATTGAAGAAATTGAGAGAAGATTCAAATAAATGATTTAGAAGTTTCAATATTGTAAAAAATTACTATTCCCAAATTAATCTATAAATTTAATATGATCCTAAATGATACTGCCAACAAAATTTTTAACACCACTTGGCAAATTGACATTAAAATTAATCTAAAAGGTTGAGTGGGCAAAAACTAGTAAGGGAATTCTGAAAATTAAGAATAATGAGGAAAAGTGAATGTATCAGATAAGAAGACCTGTTACACCCTTTCCTTCTCCTCCTGTGTCGTGTGCCTGGTGCTCTGTGTCAACCTAGAGAGGTGTGATGGGGTGGGAAGGGGTGGGAGCTGGGACGGAGGTTCAAGAGGGAAGGGACATTGTATTCCTACGGCTGATTCATGTTGATGTGTGGCAGACACCCACATGTTGTAAAACAATTATCCTCCAATTAAAAATAATAAATAAAAAGAACTGTTACAAAGTTATTTACCCCTAATAGTATAATATTGAGCAGCTTTAGGCAAATGGATAAATGGAATAGGATAGAGAAGCTATGTATACATGAGAATTTGTTATATGTTAGAGCTTGGCATCATAAATCAATGAGGTAAAGACAGGCTCTTAATAAATTATATTGGGATAACTGAATAGCCGCATGGAAAAAAATTAAATTAGATTTTAACCTATACTGTAAACAAATGAAACATTCCAAGCTCATTAAAAACTTAATTGTTAAATAATAATATTTAAAAATATTATAAATGGTAAAATGGGATATGGGAGTCAAAAGGTACAAATTTCCAGTTATAAAATAAGCAAGTCCTGGGGATATAATGTACAGTATGACAATACATAATAATACTGTACTGCTTATTTGGTAGTTGCTAAATAGTGTAGTTTTTTTTCAGGGAGGGGATATATGTATACATAGAGTTGGACTGTGAAGAAAGCTGAGCACCGAAGAATTGATGCTTTTGAACTGTGGTGTTGGAGAAGACTCTTGAGAGTCCCTTGGACTGCAAGGAGATCCAACCAGTCCATTCTGAAGGAGATCAGTCCTGGGTATTCTTTGGAAGGAATGATGCTAAAGCTGAAACTCCAGTACTTTGGCCACCTTATGCGAAGAGTTGACTCATTGGAAAAGACTCTGATGCTGGGAGAGATTGGGGGCAGGAGGAAAAGGGGACTACCGAGGATGAGATGGCTGGATGGCATCACCAACTCGATGGACATGAGTTTGAGCGAACTCCGGGAGTTGGTGATAGACAGGGAGGCCTGGCGTGCTGCAATTCATGGGGTCGCAAAGAGTCAGACACGACTGAGCGACTGAACTGAACTGAACTGATAGCTGATTCATTTTGTTGTATAGCAGAACTGATAGCTGATTCATTTTGTTGTATAGCAGAAACAGAGGCCTGGTGTGCTGCGATTCATGGGGTCGCAAAGAGTTGGACACGACTGAGTGACTGAACTGAACTGAACTGAAAGCTGATTCATTTTGTTGTACAGCAGAAACCAACACAATATTGTAAAGCAACTATATTCCAATTAAAAAAATAGAGTAAATCTCAAAAGTTTTCATCACAATAAAAAAATTCTGTAACTATATATGGTGACAGATTTTAACTAGAATTATTATAATAATCATTTGGAAATATATACAAATACTGGATCATTATATCATACACCTGAAACTAACATAATGTTATATGTCAATGATACCTCAACAAAAAGCATTAGAAAATAATACAGGAAAACACTTTTATGGTTTAGGGATAGGAAAGACTTTTAAACAAAACTCAAACTTGAAGAAAAGATTTACAGGAATAAACTGGTAAATTTGAAATTATAAGAAACAACTTAGACATGTCAAAAGAAAACACAAAGCTAAAAGATAAGTAATAAAATGAAAGAGCATATTGGCAACAGACACAATAAAGCTTTAACACAGAAAGTATATGAAGGACTGACTACCACAAACCAAGAAGAAAAAGAGCACTATTTGATAGAAAAATGATTAATGGATACAAACAAGCAATCATCAAAATAGAAAGTACAAATGGCCAGTAATTACATTAAGAGGACCAACCTCACTGGTAATCAGGGAAATGCAAAGAAAAATGATGATGAGAAAAATTTTCAGCCATTGTATCAGTTAAAATTGAAGTTGGACAGTATGAAGTGTTGATGAGAGCAGGTGTAAAGAAATGGGTTCTTTGGGTACTGATATAGGAAACATATCTGATATAGCCTGCTTCACTGGTGGCTCAGATGGTAAAGAACCCACCTGCAATATGGAAAACCTGAGTTTAATCCCTGGGTTGGGAAGATCCCCTGGAGAAGGGTATGGCAACCCACTCCAGTGTTCTTGCCTGGAGAATCCTCATGGAAAGAGGAGCCTGGCAGGCTACAGTCCATGAGGTTGCAAAGAGTCGGACACAACTGAGCGACTAAGCATATAGTAAACATAAATTGTACAAACATATATGACAATTTCACTTTAATAACTAAAAATTCTCATACCTGTGATTCTGCAATCCATTTCTAAGACTGTAGCATAGAGGAACATGCCCAAGGTGTACACATACATAAGGAGCAGCTCCAGAGGTGTCTATATAGCATCCTTGGTGATAGGAGACCCCGGTTCAATTCCTGGGTCAGGAAGATCCGCTGGAGAAGGGATAGGCTACCCATTCCAGTCTTCTTGGGCTTCCTTTGTGGCTCAGCTGATAAAGAATCTGCCTGCAATGTGGGAGACCTGGATTCAATCCCTGGGTTGGAAAGATTCCCTGGAGAAGGGAAAGGCAACCCACTCCAGTATTCTGGCCTGGAGAATTCCATTGACTGTATAGTCCATGGGATTGCAAAGAGTCAGACATGACTGAGTGACTTTCACTTCGCTTGGTTACAGAAGAAAACTGAAGTAACCTAACTGTTCATCAGGAAGTGAATGGATAAAGTCAATAGGGCACATACACTAGTAGAATGCATTCATTGGACTTAGAAGTTAAAAGTAGTGAACTAAATCAGTGGCTCTTAAACTTTTGGGCTCCAGACACCTTTGCCATTTAAAAAATTACTGAGAAGCTTTTCGGAGAAGGCAATGGCAACCCACTCCAGTACTCTTGCTTGGAAAATCCCATGGACGGAGGAGCCTGGTAGGCTGTGGTCTATGGGGTTTCTAAGAGTCAGACACGACTTCACTTTCACTTTTCACTTTCATGCATTGGAGAAGGAAATGACAGTCCACTCCAGTGTTCTTTCCTGGAGAATCCCAGGGACGGGGGAGCCTGGTGGGCTGCCATCTATGGGGTTGCACAGAGTCGGACACAGCTGAAGTGCCTTAGCAGCAGCAGCAGCAGCAAAAAGCTTTTATGTGGGTTATGTGTGCTGTGTTGCACTAAGTCACTTCAGTCATGTCTGACTCTTTGCGACCCTATGGACTGTGGCCCTCCAGGCTCCTTTGTCCATGGGGTTCTCCAGGCAAGAATGGGAGTGGGTGGCCATGCCCTCCTCCAGGAGATCTTCCTGACCCAGGGACTGAACTTGTGTCTCTTTTGTCTCTTGTATTGGCAGGCAATTTTTTACCACTAGTGCCCCCTGGGAAGCTCTTATGTGGGTTATATCTACTAATATTTACAGCATTGGAAATGATAAGGCTGGGAAAGCTTTAAAATACTTATCAATTCATTAAAAATAAGCCCATTTAATGTTAACATAGTATTTATAATAATATAAGCAACATTTAAATGAAAAAATAGATATATTTTTCAAAGCAAAAAAAAAATGTAGTGAGAAGAGTGGTATTGCTTTATATTACATTTTTTTTTCCAAATCTCTTCAACTTCTGGCTTACTAGAAGACAGCTGGATTCTTATACCTGCTTCTGCATTCAGACTATTGCACTTTCATATATAATATAGTTTCTTGAAAACTCCACTGTAGACTTGTGAGGAAGTAAGAGTGGAAAAAGGCAAATAAATTCTTAGTGTGATTATGAAAGAGTCTGACCTTAGGGACCTCCAGAAATGGTCTCAGGAACTTTGTCCCCAGACCACATTTTGAGAACCAGTCAAGTACCCTGGTGGCTCAGATGGTAAAGTGTCTGTCTACAATGCGGGAGACTTGGGTTCGATCCCTGGGATGGGAAGATCTCCTGGAGAAGGAAATGGCAACCCACTCTAGTACTCTTGCCTGGAAAATTCCATGGACGGAGGATCCTGGTAGGCTATAGTCCATGGGATCACAGAGTGTCGGACACGACTGAGTGACTTCAATGTCAATGTTCTATGTCAACTAGATCACTATAGACTTATTTTTAACAGTATTTTTAATTTAGTGTTTTAGCTTGGTTTCCGCCAAACAGCTGAAGCAAATGATTACATTTAGGTACTTTACTGTGGGAAGTGATTTCTGGGATTAGGAGTTGGGGGACTGAGAAGAACAGGGGTGTGTTATTAAGTTGATGATTTCTGTTGGCAACTGAGGCTCAGGTTAATTGGGGATCCCCTGAGAAACCAAGTAGGATATACTATAAAATCATCATGTGCCAGAGGTCTGAAAGTATGGATTATTGATCCATTGGCTCCCATCTCCCGTTGGTCAAGGATTGCCCAAGGAAGGGTTAACCAGTGCACCAGAAAACCTGGGGCAGAAAGGAAGCCGTGTGAGGTGCAGCTGAGGCGAAGTTGTCAGGCTACACCTGGGAGCCCCTGGTTGCCACAGCAACTATTATACAAAAGGCTGGCCAAGACAATGTGAGATGAGGCCTCAAAAACTCAAAAATATTCAACACATTGTATGGGAAAACCAGGTTGCAGAATAATATATACAGCAAGATACCGTTTATGGAAATAACAAAACCACCAAAACAATAGTATATATTTTCTGGGCATAAAATAAATTCTTTTAAATGGATTTACACAAATATGCGTGTATGTACATATGTATATAAGCATGTGTTATGTACATACATACAAGATTACTACTAAAAAAGTGTTGGATTTTTATATACCTCCTTCAGAGGAAAGAGATCTAGACTGGAGATGAGGTTGTCTCAGAGTTTTTCCTGTAATTTTCTAAATTTTCTTTATCTCCCAAGCTTTAAAAACAGAGGATTAAAAAGAAATTTGCTGAAGTTAATGGACAGAATTTGTTTGCCCCCTCTCTTTCTGTGGGACAAGGAAGCAAAGGGAGCAAGCCAAGCCAAGCCAAGGGGCTCTGAGAGAATAATTGTGGAGTCTGGGGTGTGTACAAGGAGAGAATGGCGTATGTCCCTTTTAGCTGAATGATCATCCCCACAGAGAACCAGAGTGACTGACCAATGAGAAATTTGAGGGAAGGCATGGCAAGGGTGCCTGAGAGTTTGGGATGAAACCTGAGTAGATTCTTGCTTCCTTTGTGGAGAATTCTTAAGCGGAGTTCTGCCTTGAAGCAGCTGTGATGGTGAGCAGGGAGGGCCAGTGCTGGGAAGCTGTACTTTCACGCTTGGGCAAGGCAAAGATTTGCTGTTTCTCAGGAGCTAAACGGAGCTCCCAGAAGCTGGGCTAAGCTGCCCTCAAAAAGCCCACTTGTGAGTATGGCCTGCTGGGGGGAGGGTTCCCCGGGAAAAAGCTGTGAGCATGAACCAAAGATCAGTCAGCGAGCACATCGTTCACGCTGATGAACTTCTCATGGAGGGCAAACATCCCCTGGGTGTTTTGAGGAGGTGATTCCTCCAAACCCACTTGGAAAGTGACAGTCACGTGGTCATGTCTGACTCTTTGTGACCCCCATGGACTATAGCACCAGGCTCCTTTGTCCATGGAATTCTCCAGGCAAGAATACCAGAGTGGGTAGCCTTTTCCTTCTCCAAGGGATCTTTCTAAGCCAGGGATCGAACCTGGGTCTCCTGCATTGCACGCAGATTATCTACCATCTGAGCCACCAGGGTAGTCCCATTGACTTGGGGGACAAATCACCCGCCACCCACCCACCACCACTCCTCTAAGCCTGGGCCCTCTCTCACCTCCTTCTTCCTGACCTTGAGCCTGGAAGAGTCAGGCTCGGGAGGGAGGGAGGGAGGGAGGGAGAGACGTGAGAGAGCGGGCCTGTCCTTCCTTCTGCACCACAGAATGGTTTGAGCTGGGCGAGGGAAGAAGCTGACACCACACTGAGTCCTGATGCAGACAAGGCTGCACTTTTGTTCTTAAAGATACTACTCCAGTTCTGAAGCTCAGTGTGACGGAAACGCTGTGGGTCCAGGAAAAGAGCGCTGACAGGGCAGAGCTGAAAATATAGTGCTGGGAGAAAAAATAAAGCTGTTTTCCTCTGTGCCCATTGAGTTCTGCCCACTCAGTAAATCAGATATTCTTATTTGCACTAAAAAAGTACCTATATATGGTCAATGCTGAAGCAACTCTGTCCAAATGTTACCTGTGATTAGCAGACTGCACGTTACCTGTTCAACCTCTGTGTTTTCTATTGTTTAGTCACTAAGTTGTGTCCCACTCTTTTGCAATCCCATGGACTGTAGCCCGCCAGGCTCCTCTGTCCATAGGATTTCTCAGACAAGAATACTGGAGTGGGTTACCATTTCCTTCTCCAGGGAGTGTTCCGGACCCAAGGATTGAACCTGCATCTCCTGCATTGGTAGGAAGATTCTTTACCACTGAGACACCAGGGAAGCCCTGGTGTTTCTGTGTTTCTTACAGAACCCTAATTTTGCTCTTTTATCACCCAGCTCTGAAGTCACATGGACCAGGAGAGCTGGTTGGTCTAAGCCAAGGAGGCAATATCATTCCCTAAGTATGTTCTGGAAATTAGTGGGGACTTTTATGTTGGGCAAGAGGGACTTGCTGTAGGTATTGAATGAGAGGGGTCTAGGAATGCCAAATATCTTATAGTGTATGGGACAGTCCTTGAGAGAAGGGCCCCATATTCCATGTGATATTTTGATGCCCCATGAGACATTACCGCACAATCACACTCATCTCACACGCTAGTAAAGTAATGCTCAAAATTCTCCAAGTCAGGCTTCAGCAATACATGAACCGTGAACTTCCAGATGTTCAAGCTAGTTTTAGAAAAGGCAGAGGAACCAGAGATCAAATTGCCAACATCTGCTGGGTCATCGAAAAAGCAAGAGAGTTCCAGAAAAACATCTATTTCTGCTTTATTGACTATGTCAAAGCATTTGACTGCGCAGATCACAATAAACTGTGGAAAATTCTGAGAGAGATGGGAATACCAGACCACCTGACCTGCCTCTTGAGAAATCTGTATGCAGGTCAGGAAGCAACAGTTAGAACTGGACATGAAACAATAGACTGGTTCCAAATAGGAAAAGGAGTACGTCAAGGCTGTATATTGTCACCCTGCTTATTTAACTTATATGCAGAGTATATCATGAGAAGCGCTGGGCTGGAAGAAGCACAGGCTGGAATCAAGATTGCCAGGAGAAATATCAATAACCTCAGATATGCAGATGACACCACCCTTATGGCAGGAAGTGAAGAGGAACTAAAAAGCCTCTTGATGAAAGTGAAAGAAGAGGGTGAAAAAGTCGGCTTAAAGCTCAACATTCAAAAAACGAAGATCATGGCATCCGGTCCCATCACTTCATGGGAAATAGATGGGGAAACAATGGAAACAGTGTCAGACTTTATTTTGGGGGGCTCCAAAATCACTGCAGATAGTGATTGCAGCCAAAAATTTAAAAGACACTTACTCCTTGGAAGAAAAGTTATGGCCAACCTAGACAGCATATTCAAAAGCAGCGACATTACTCTGCGAACAAAGGTCCATCTATTCAAGGCTATGGTTTTTCCAGTAGTCGTGTATGGATGTGAGAGTTGGACTGTGAAGAAAGCTGAGCGCCGAAGAATTGATGCTTTTGAACTGTGGTGTTGGAGAAGACTCTTGAGAGTCCCTTGGACTGCAAGGAGGTCCAACCAGTCCATCCTAAAGGAGATCAGTCCTGAGTGTTCATTGGAAGGACTGATGCTGAAGCTGAAACTCCAGAACTTTGGCCACCTAATGTGAAGAGTTGACTTATTGGAAAAGATCCTGATGCTGGGAGGGATTCGGGGCAGGAGGAGAAGGGGACGACCGAGGATGAGATGGCTGGATGGCATCACCGACTCAAAGGACATGAGTTTGAGTAAACTCCAGGAGTTGGTGATGGACTGGGAGGCTTGGTGTGCTGCGATTCATGGGGTCGCAAAGAGTTGGACACGACTGAGCAACTGAACTGAACTGAGACATTGATGGGAGAAGGCAATGGCAACCCACTCCAGTTCTCTTGCCTGGAAAATCCCACAGATGGAGAAGCCTGGTAGGCTGCAGTCCATGGGGTCGCGAAGAGTTGTACATGACTGAGTGACTTCACTTTCAATTTTCACTTTTCTGCATTGGAGAAGGAAATGACAACCCACTCCAGTGTTCTTGCCTGGAGAATCCCAGGGACGGGGGAGCCTGGTGGGCTGCTGTCTATGGGGTTGCAGAGAGTTGGACACAACTGAAGTGACCTAGCAGCAGCAGCAGAGACATTGATGCAGGTGAAAAACCCATTTCTAAGACTGAAACTTCATCCATTTGACATAAACTTACTCTAGATATCTCTTTGCATGTTTTTTAAATTAATTTTTGTTGGAGTATAGTTACTTACAAAGTTATGTTAGTTTCTGCTGTATAGCGAAGTGAATCAGTGATACATATACATGTACCCCCTCTTTTTGGATTTCCTTCCCATTTAGGTCACCACAGAGCACTGGGTAGAATTCCCTGTGCTATATACATTAGGTTCTCATTAGTTATCTATTTTATACATCGAAATGTATATATGTCAATCCTGATCTCCCATTTCATCCCCCCTCCCTGGTTTGTGCATGTTTTTTTTTTTAACATAATCTGACTTTCCTAGGAATGTAACTATTGTATAAATCAAGGAATGGCTGCATTGTATTTTGTTGAAAGGCCATCAAGAGGTGTTCACCACGTTAGGAAATCGTGCTGTAAATGGCAGTGGCCTTGTGCTAGTTGAGTCATCTGCATCTGTCTGCAGCCTTGGCATTTCCATGTGTAGCTGCCGGCATCTCACTGCTTTGTCACAACATACTTGAAAAAACTGCTGCCTGTGTCTTTGCTTAGTAAGAGACATATTAATTTGTTGTGAATTATTAATGTCTTCTTTACAAGTAACATTTTGAATCCCTTTAAAAATACATATTTAGTGGGAGTTCCCTGGTGGCCTAGTGGTTAGGTTTCTGGGCTTTCACTGCTATCCTGGGTTCAGCCCTTGGTTAGGGACTTGAGATCCTACAAGTAGGGTGGTGCAGCAAAATATATCTATATATTACATATATAATATATACACACATATAGGTACATATAACAATTGTTATCTACAACTTTTGTTTCTGGATTGAAGAACATTTGTTATAAGAAGGATTGTTGTCACAAGGGCTAGTTGAATCAGAGATGTTTTACTTATTTAGTGGCTGTGCTGGGTCTTCACTGCTGCTTGGGCTTTAGTTGCAGCGTGCAGGCTTCTCATTGCCGTGGCTCCTCTAGCTGCAGAGCACGGGCTCTAGGGGGCACAGGCTCCAGTAGCTGTGGCACATGGGCTCAGCAGCTTCAGCTCCTGGACTCTAGAGCACAGGCTTAGCAGCTGTGGCACATGAGCTGAGTCGCTCCGAGGCCTGTGGGATCTTCCCAGACCAGGGATCGAGCCCGTGTCTCCTGCATCGGCAGGCGGATTCTTTTTCACCGAGCCATGAGGGAAGCCCAAGTCTAAGATGTCTGAGGTGGTCCCTTTTCCTGACTAGTGACATGGAACACTTTGCTAACATGGGCCCCCAGCAGTTTGGCCAAAATCTATACAAGTTGAAGAAAAGGCCTTTAATCAAAGAGTGGAGAGGGGTTGATGAAGAATTCATCATGTAAAGAAGCTGATGGAGGACACTAACAAGCTGGTCAGCAGTACATTTGACGAAATGAAACTTCTTGGTCAACAGTACCTTTGATGAAATGAGACATCTTATGAATATCCTTTGGTCAAAGTGATTTCCTGTTGTAGAGCCCGCAAACCCTTGAATGCTCTGAATTTTGTGTGACCACTAGGACTGTGGGTGAAGGAGCTTAGATAGTTTCACATGAAGAATTTGTATCACATATATACAAAAGGTATTCAATGTATCAAAAACCAAGCCAAACTAGTGGCAAGTTTGGGTGTGGACATGTGACATAATTTGGCCAGTGAGATATGTGGGTACATCTGCTGAGGGACTTTAATGAAAGGAAGAGATAGCATCTTTCCTACCTTGGGGAATTGTGTTCTTTTATCATATGCCTGGCTCTTAAGAACAGGAAGTCTGAGAACTAAGTCTACATACTTCGAGAGTAGAATAGGATAGAAAGGACCTGGTCTTTGGTAATATAGTTGTGCCATTCAATAGCCAAGTCTAGGGCCACCTCTCATTTGCATTTAAACTCCCAGTAAATCTGCTGATATGATGTGAGACTATGACTAAGTCATTGTCATTTTTTTTGTTGATAATATTTACCTTCTCAGACAAAATAGAACAAACTAAACCAAAATCTCCTTCGAAGGAAAAAAGTAATAATACACATGACAGAAAAAACAAACATTACAAAATGTTTATAATGAAAAGTCAGTCCTTTTTCACCTGTCTCCCTGCTCCTTCCACCAGCCTGTTCACCACTTTCCCAGAGGCAACGAATGTCACCAGTTTTTTGTGCATTCTTCTAGAAATAGTCTATGCATATACAAATATATATGCTCATACACCCACTTCCTTTTCAAATGCATCATCATATGTTGTAAATTCTTCCCTTTTCCCTTTTCCCCCTGCTATGTGATTATAGAATTAGGACAGCAATTATCTTTGATATTTCCTTACTTGAAGGCTAATTAGAGAAGTCATCTTCTTGGCATAGTAAAGTGGAAAACTTTGTCAATAATTTTTTCCAACCCATTTGACTTTTATTTTCTTATGCTGTCATTTTACTTTCAAAATTTCAGTGTGTAATGCTCTTTATAGAAATAAAGTTCAGGGGCTTCCCTGGTGGCTCAGTGGTAAAGAATCTGTCTGCCAATGAAGGAGACATGGGTTCAATCCCTGATTCAGGAAGATCCCACAAGCTGCTGGCCAGCTAAGCCTGTATACCACAACTACTGAGCCAGGGCTCTAGATCCCAGGAGCCAAAACCACTGAGCCCATGCCCACATCTGCTGAAGCCCACACACCCTAGAGCCTGTGCTCTGCAAGAGGAGGTGCCTCCTCATGAGAAGCTCACACCCTGCAACTAGAGAGGAGCCCTAGTTTGCCGCAACTGGAGAAAAAGCGTGCATAGAAACAAAGAGCCAGCACAGCCAAAAAAAGAAAGAAAGAAAGTTCAGCTCTTTTAAGAAAATTAAGTTTCTTGGAAGAGGGAAAATTGCTAATGCTGTTACTGGGAGGGCAAGGCAACCTGGAACCAACATCGTCCTGTGTCTACCTCCACCCTAATCTGAGGTATCCAGAGGGTCTGCGGAGGTGGGGCCGGGGCTGGTGGCAATGGTGCGAGCCCTGGGTATGGAGCTGCTTCACCCCTCAGAACCTCAGTTTCCTCCTCTATAGATCTCCATGGCCTCCTGCCTCCCTCCACATTCTTCCATTTTAAATAAAGTCAAACAAAATGTGGGAGGGAAGGGATAAATCAGGAGCTTGGGGTGAACACACACGCGCACTACCGTATAAAAGATGGATAACCAAGGACCTTCTGCATAGCACAAGGAACTCTGCTCAGTATTCTGGGGTAACCTATATGCGAAAAGGATCTTAAAAAGGATGAATTATACGTGTGCGTGTAACTGAATCACTTTGGGTGCGCCTGAAACTCACACAACACTGTAAATCAGCTGTACTCCAATGGGTCTTCGTTGCTATGCCCGGGCTTTCTCTAGTTGTGGCGAGTGGGGGCTACTCTGTTGGGGTGTGTGGGCTTCTCACTGTGGTGGTTTCTCTTGTGGAGCATGGGTGACAGGTGCATGTGCTTCAGTAATTGTGACCCGTAGGCATTAGAGGGCAGGATCGGTAGTTGTGGCACACAGGGTTAGCTGTGGCGCACAGGGTTAGCTGTGGAATCTTCCAGGACCAGAGATCAAGCCTGTGTCTCCTGCATGGACAGGTAGATTCTTATCCCCTACACCTCCTGGGAGATCCTGCCCATTTTAAAATCAGATTGTTTAGGGGTGTTTTTGGTATTAAGTTTTATGAGTTCTTTATATAATTTTCATATTAGCCCCTTATCAGATACATGGTTGGCAAACATTTTATCCCAATCTGGTTGCTTTTTCTTTTTGCCAACCATTTCCTTTACTGTTAGACATTTTTAACTTTGATGTGATCTCACTTGTATATATATACATTTTTTTTTGCCTGTGCTTTTGTTGCCAAATCCAAGAAATCACTGCCAAATCTAATCTAGAATTTTTCTCTGTATTTTTCTTTTAAGAATTTTGCAGTTTTAGGTCTTACAGTTAGATGTTTAATCCATTTTGAATTAATTTTTCTATCAATACATGGCACAAGGTAAGGGTCTAACTTCATTCTTTTTCATGAGGATATTCAGTTTTCCCAACACCGTTTATTGAAGAGACTCTCCTTTCCCCATCGTGTGGTTTTGACACCCTTGTTGAAGATGATTTGTCCATGCAAGAGTTTATCTCTGGGCTCTTTATTTTGTTCCATTGGTCTACATGTCTCTCCTTATGACAGTACCATATCATTTTGATTACTGTTGCTTTGTAGTATAGGAAGCGTGAGGTCTCCAACTTTGTTCTTTTTCTGGATTGTTTTGACTTTTGGGTATCCCCTGAGATTCCATATAAATTTTAGGGTATTTTTTTCCCTGTTAAAAGTGTCATTGGGATTTTTGGTATGGGCATTGTAACAATATTGAGTCTTCTAATCCAGGAGAGAGTGTTCAGCTTTTTAGTCTAATCTTCCATATGTGGCTTGATGGGTGGTGTTGTGGGTCACTGGTCCTGCAGCGTGGATGACTGTGATGATGTGTTTTTGCTCAAAAGGAATCTTGGGGGGCAGTATGCGATCAGTCTGTATTCACAGAGCTGCCTGCAGCCTCCAGATGGCCGAAGAATGGGGCAGACCGGTGTGGGGACAATATGTGGAGTGGCAGGAAATAACCCTGATAGTGGATGCCTGCCTCCCTACAGCGTGGCTTAGCCTCCCTGCTTGAAGATATTCCTACATTCCAGGAGCTGGTGAAGAGCAAGGATGTGCTGCTATCTGTCTGGGTCACCTCCTCTTCCTACTGCCCAGTGGTGTCCCCAGCACAGAGCAGAGTGTCTGAGATGTGGTAGGTGCCTGGTTACACAGATGGCCTGAGAAGGGGTAGCATAGCACCCGGTCAGCAAGTGATGGTCACACCTCTCCCTCACCCTCCTCTGGAGGCCAACCTCTGAGGGAGAAAAGGCCTTACTGGAGAGAGGCAGGGGCGTGAAGTGCAGAGCCCCTGTGCTCATTTTTCTGCAGAACCCAGAGGCCTGGCCTGGGCTGGCCAAGGGCAGAGGAAATAGTCACTAAGTGGATATGAGACTAAAGCTTTTAATAGGACTGGACATCTGCTTGAGATGTCCTGCAGGGACAGAGTCTGACTGAAGACAAGGATGGAGAAAATAAAGCCTTTTTATGCTTTACCAGGGCTTCACTGGTGGATCAGATGGTAAAGAATCTGCCTGCAATGTGGGAGACCTAAGTTCAATCTCTGGATTAGGAAGATCCCCTGGAGAAGGGAATGGCTACCCACTCCAGTATTCTTGCCTGGAAAATTCCATGGACAGAGGAACCTGTTAAGTTACAGTTCCTAGGGGTGCAAAGAGCTGGACACGATTGAGCACATCTTCCTCTTTAACATAATTTTTTGCATGCGCTTTATAATGTCTACTGCTGCTAAGTCGCTTCAGTCGTGTCCGACTCTGTGCGACCCCATAGATGGCAGCCCACCAGGGTCCCCCGTCCCTGGGATTCTCCAGGCAAGAACACTGGAGTGGGTTGCCATTTCCTTCTCCAATGCATGAAAGTGAAAAGTGAAAGTGAAGTCGCTCAGTTGTGTCCGACTCTTAGAGACCCCATGGACTGCAGCCTACCAGGCTCTCTAGTCCATATACAAAAAAGTAAGCTGTATGTTGGGGGCTGTCCCTAATCATGTAAGCCTGGCTCTGCCTCCTGGAGAAAGGTAAGGAGTGCAGGGCCCCACCCTCTGGGAGAGAAGCACTTTCAAGGGAGGTGCAGGGGAGCATCTGGGATGCCGCAGAGCAGAGCTTCCCACTGAGCCCCAGGTGCTGGGAGGCTCTGGGGGCGGAAATGTTGGCTTCCTCTAACCTTGGAGGAGGGGCAAATCACCTCCAGGTGAAAACAGCTTGCCCTGTGATCTCTATGTGCCTTGAGATGTGAAAGGTGGTGCACTGTCCAGAGACTTGAGGGTCTAGATGTGTGCATGGGTTGGGTTTACTTACAAGTCCTGGGACCGTGATAGGAACCATTTCCATGCGTCAAGGGTGGAGGTGAGGAGACCCTCCATAGCACTGGGTGAGTGAGGCAGAGTCTTAACCACTCTGAAAGGGGGCGGTAGATATGGACTGATCTGGGGGTGGCAGAGGACAGCCAGGTAGAAGCCTCCCAAAGGGTCCTTGCCCAGGATGGAAAGTGAGCAGACAGCAGAAAAACTGGGCATGTTTTGGAAATTACATCAGAGAAAGCAGAAATTACATCAGATAACCAGAGGATTAGATCATGAATCTAAGAAGTTTCAAGTGGGCTTGAAGAAGGCTTGAGGCGAAGTGACAAGTGGATGGCTACTGAAGCACATAAAGTTTGTCCCCTGTGGGGAGGCTGGCAGTGTCTGAGATGTCATGCCTTGTATTGAGCTTTGAGTTTTCCTCCTTTGTCAGTGTCCAAGAGAAATGCTGATGGCCCATTAGACTTGGACTGGGAAGACGAGCCACCACCCTCACCAACTCATCTTGTCTTCTTTTCTCCATATACAAAGAGCTCTGGGTTCAGGAATAGAAAGGAACTTTGTCTTATTTTGAGTTCTTGCTGAGAAGGTCCATTTTGAGCCATGAACTTTCTTGTGGCTTCACTGACTCTTTAGAAGAAGGTGTTCTGTTACTGGTGTGGAAACTGAGGCTGGAGGAGTCAACGTCTGCTCCTTGATGGTGAACCCCAGTCTGCTGAATTCCAGAGCTCCTCCCTGTACTTCTCAGTTCATGAGCATTCCCAAAGCATGGTGCCCAAGCCACTGGAGGTAAGTGAGAAGATTATGGGAGAATGTTTTTTTTTCTTTCATTTATTAGTAATAGTTTTATGGTTTTCCATTTAGGGTAGGTATTTTTGAACAGGTGAAAGTGCTTAATTAAAAGGGAGTTGAGGACTTCCCTGGTCATCCAGTGGTTAAGAATCTTCCCTGGTCTGGGAAGATTTCTCATGTTGTGGGGCAACTAAGCCTATGTGCCTCGACTACTGAGCCCATGCTCTAGACCCCATGTGCCACAACTACAAAAGCCCATGGGCCTAGAGCCTGTGCTCCGCAAGAAGAGAGGCCACCGCAATGAGAAGCCTGTGCACTGCAGCAAGAGAGGAGCCCTCATTTATCGCAACTAGAGAAAGCCTGTGCCTAGCAATGAACACCCAGTACAACCAAAACATTTTTACTTATTTTTCAATTAATTTATTTATTTTAATTGGGAGCCAATTACTTTACAATATTGTAGTTGTTTTTGCCATACACTGACATGAATCAGCCATGGTTGTACATGTGTTCCCCGTCCTGAATGCCCCTCCCACCTCCCTCCCCATCCCATCCCTCAGGGTCATCCCAGTGCACCAGCCCTGAGCACCCTGTCTCATGCATTGAACCTGGACTGGTGATCTGTTTCACATATGATAATATACATGTTTCAATGCTATTCTCTCAAATCATCCCACCCTCGCCTTCTCCCACAGAGTCCAAAAGACTGTTCTATACATCTGTGTCTCTTTTGCTGTCTTGCATATAGGGTTATCATTACCATCTTTCTAAATTCCATATATATGTATTAGTATACTGTATTGGTGTTTTTCTTTCTGACTTACTTCACTGTGTATAATAGGCTCCAGTTTCATTCACCTCATTAGAACTGAGTCAAATGCATTCTTTTTAACAACTGAGTAATATTCCATTGTGTGTATGTACCACAGCTTTCTTATCCATTCGTCTGCTGATGGGCATCTAGGTTGCTTCCATGTCCTGGCTCTTATAAACAGTGCTGCGATGAACATTGGGGTACACGTGTCTCTTTCAATTCTGGTTTCCTCAGTGTGTATGCCCAGCAGTGGGATTGCTGGGTCATATGGCAGTTCTATTTCCAGTTTTTTAAGGAGTCTCCACACTGTTCTCCAAAGTGGCTGTACCAGTTTGCATTCCCACCAAAAGTGTAAGAGGGTTCCCTTTTCTCCACACCTTCTCCAGCATTTATTTTTTGTAGACTTTTTGATAGCAGCCATTCTGACTGGTGTGAGATGGTACCTCATTGTGGTTAACCAAAAAATTTTTAAAAGGGAGTTGATATAAACATTAAGTGAACATTAGTACAAGTGCTATAAGGGCACGCAAATGTCAGGATACTTCTAGAAGAATCTTGCCCTGCTCTCCTGTCACCTTTCCTTTCCAGGACAATTGGCCTGGGGTTAGCCTGCCCCCATCATTTCAAGATTTATCCTCCAGTCACTGGATTTCCTTGTTTCTCTCTCAGCGAAGGGAGCTGTCATCACCTGGGAGTTGGGAGGGAGGTGGTCCATTCATGGAGGACATCTCCTAGCTACCCAGATCTGTTCTCTGACAGCCCAGCTAGGTCAGATGTTCACTTCCCCCATGACAAGGATGACCTCAGAGATGGGAGGGTTTTCCCTTGCCCCTCATCCCCATCCTTGGTCTGGGCTCTGAAAACACTGCAGAGAGATGATCCTGGGCTGGGGGAGATGGTTACAGTTCCTGGACCAGACCTCACAGGGCTGAGGGTATGCAAAGATGCCTTATCACAGCAGGAAAGGAAACTGGTGGAGCAAGGACCATACTTATCTAAGATCATCACTCTAAAAACAGCTTCTTTCATTTTCCCCATCTTACCTGCTCTTGTTCACATGCACATCTTTAAAGAGTTTTAATTCATTACATACCATTTTGTATTCTGTTTACCCCCCAGCCTCAAGCCGACCATGCGTGTGTGTGCTAAGTCACTTCAGTTGTGTCTGTAGTCTGCCAGGCTCCTTTGTCCATGGGATTCTCCAGGCAGGAATACTGGAGTGAGTTGCTCTGCCCTCCTCAGGGGATCTTCCCAACTCTGGGATTGAGTCTGTGTCTATCATCGTCTCCTGCATTGGCAGGTTCTTTACCACTAGTGCCACCTGGGAAGCCCCAGAGCAGACCTCACCCCAGCCCTTCACCAGGCTGCTCTGTCATTTTTGTGATGACCATTGTGATCTTGTACAGGGCTCCCTCCAGTGGGTCTTCAGTCATGGACTAAATCTCCCTGGATAACAACACTAAGATGGCTCCAGTGTTTCATAATTCTATAAAAGATCGCAAGGAACTGCTTTAACAAATGTCACTTTAAAAATATTTTCAACCATTTTTTAGGATAATTATTTGCGGCCCCTCTTATTACTTCATTCTCAGCCCCTCTTGATTTTCCTTGCCTCTTTTCTGGAAATTTCCACCCCTTTCCCCCTCCCCAACAGCCCTCTCTCTTCTTCCTGCCTGTCCTGTCTCCTGCTCCCCTATCCACATGGCTCGAGGAAAAACAAAACAAAACTGGATATGGAGTCAGAAGAGATGAATCCAAGGTAGGATTTGTCACTTTCCAGTTGTGTAACCCCCAGGCAAGTCACTTGATCTTCCTAGCTCTTGTTTTATTTCTATCTTTAAGCATAAGAAAAACAGAGGCTGAGCACAGAGAAATTCTAGGGCAGTGAAAATATTCTGTCTTTACTCTGATGGTGGATAATAGGCATTATCTGTTTGTCCAAACCCATAAGACGTACAATACCAAGACTGCATCTTCATGTAAACCATGGACTTTGGATGACAATGATGTGTCAGTGTAGGTTCATCATTGGTAAGAAGCACACAACTCTGGTGCAGGATGTTGCTAATGGGGGAGGCTGTGTACATGTGGGGCAGGGGCACACGAGAAACCTCTGTACCTTTCTCTCAATTTTACTGGGAACCTAAAACTGCTCTAAAAATTAAAGTATCTTTAAAAATATGTAAGAAAGGGGCTTCCCTGGTGACTCAGTAGTAAAGAATCCACCTGCCAGTGCCGGAACTGGGTTTGACCCCTGTTGCAGGAAGATCCCACATGCTACAGAGCAACGAAGCCCCTGCCCCACAACTATTGGGCCTGCATTCTAGAGCCGGTGCTCCGCAACAAGAGAAGCCACCACAGTGAGAAGCCTGCGCACTGCAACTAGAGAAAAGCCTGCACAGCTTCCAAGATCCAGAGCAGACAAAATGAGCAAGGAGATCAAACTAGTCAATCCTAATGGAAATCAACCCTGAATATTCATTGGAAAGACTGATCTTGAAGCTGAAGCGCCAGCACTTTGGACACCTGATTCAAATAACTAACTCATTAGAAAAGACCCTGATGCTAGGAGAGATTGAAGGCAGGAGGAGAAGAGATGACAGAGGACAAGATGGTTGGATGGCATCACCGATTCAATGGACATGAGTTTGAGCAAGCTCTGGAGATGGTGAAGGACATGGAAGCATGGTGTGCTGCAGTCCATGGGGTTGCAAAGAATCAGATATGACTGAGCACCTAAACAACAACAGCTAAATAAATAAAATTATTAAAAAATATGTACGATGGTCCTCTGATCCCAGTCAGTGGATCTCAGCAGTCATGGCCAACCACATTGTGCTCTACACTGGCACAAAGATGCCCATCTTGGGGCTGGGCACCTGGAAGTCCCTTCCAGGCAAAATGATGGAGGCTGTGAAGGTGGCGGTTGATCTTGGGTGCCATCACATTGACTGTGCCCACATGTACCAGAACGAGAACAAGGTGAGGCTGGCCCTCCAGGTGAAGCTCCAGGAGAAGGTCATGAAGTGTGAGGACTTTTTCATTGTCAGCAAGCTGTGGTGCATATTTCGTAACAAGGACCTTGTGAAAGGTGCCTGCCAGAAGCTGAAGCAGGACTACCTGGACCTCTGCCTCATCCACTGGCCCACGGGCTTCAAGCCTGGGAGAAACTCTTCCCATTGGATGAGGACTGCAATGTGATTCCCAGTGAGAAAGATTTCGTGGATACCTGGACAGCCGTGGAAGAGCTGGTGGACGAAGGGATGGTGAAAGCTATTGGAGTCTCCAGCTTTAACCATCTCCAAGTGGAGAAGATCTTAAACAAACTTGGCTTAAAATACGAGCTGGCAGTTAACCAGATCAAGTGCCACCCATACCTCACTGAGGAGAAGTTAATTCAGTCTTGCAACTCCAAAGGCATTGTGGTGACTGCCTACAGTCCCCTAGGCTCTCCCGACAGGCCCTCGGGCCAAGCCGGAAGACCCTTCCATACTGGAGGATCCCAGGATCAAAGCCACTGCCAGGTGCTGATCTGATTCCCCATGCAGAGGAACTTGATTGTGATCCCCAAGTTGGTGACACTTGAATACATTGCTGAGAACTTCCAGATCTTTGACTTTGAACTGAGCAAGGAGGATATGACCACCTTGCTCAGCTACAACAGGGACTGGAGGGCCTGTGCCTTGGTGAGCTGTGCCTCCCACAGGGATTATCCCTTTCACGAGGAGTTTTGAAGGAGTTTTGAAGCTGTGGGCACCTGCCCTTGCCCAAGTGACCTGCTGTCTCCCACCTCACTCTTCTTGTGTGTAGGCCGTGTCCCTCAGTGGTGGGTCAGCAACTTCCAGACAAACCAGAGAGGGCTCAGCCAGCTTGGTGTTGGGTCCAAAGAGCAGAATCAGTAGACTGGAAGTCTCTATAGTTTTCTTTTGCCCTTCTTGTCCAGTTGGGGGATACGCAACCCAAATACTAGTTTAGAAAAGAGTATTTGGATTGTGTGTGCTGTGAAAATGTTGCATTCAATATGCCAGCAAATTTGGAAAACTCAGCAGTGGCCACAGGACTGGAAAAGGTCAGTTTTCATTCCAATCCCAAAGAAAGCCAATGCCAAAGAATGCTCAAACTACCGCATAATTGCACTCATCTCACATGCTAGTAAAGTAATGCTCAAAATTCTCCAAGCCAGGCTTTGGCAATTCATGAAACGTGAATTTCCAGATGTTCAAGCTGGTTTTAGATAAGGCAGAGGAACCAGAGATCAAATTTCCAACATCTGCTGGATCATCGAAAAAGCAAGAGAGTTCCAGAAAAACATCTATTTCTGCTTTCTTGACTATGCCAAAGCCTTTGACTGTGTGGATCACAATAAACTGTGGAAAATTCTGAAAGGGACGGGCATACCAGACCACCTGACCTGCCTTTTGGGAAATCTGTGTGCAGGTCAAGAAGCTACAGTTAGAACTGGACAGGAACAATAGATTGGTTCCAAATAGGAAAAGGAGTATGTCAAGGCTGTATATTGTCACCCTGCTTATTTAACTTCTATGCAGAGTACATCATGAGAAATTCTAGGGTGGATGAAGCACAAGTTGGAATCAAGATTGCCAGGAGAAATATCAATAACCTCAGATATGCAGATGACACCACCCTTATGGCAGAAGGCAAAAAAGAACTGAAGAGCCTCTTGATGAAAGTGAAAGAGGAGAGTGAAAAAGTTGGCTTAAAGCTCAACATTCAGAAAACTAAGATCATAGCATTCGGTCCCATCACTTCATGGCAAATAGATGGAGAAACAGTGGAAACAGTGTCAGACTTTATTTTTGGGGGGCTCCAAAATCACTGCAGATGGTGATTACAGCCATGAAATTAAAAGACTCTTACTCCTTGGAAGGAAAATTATGACCAACCTAGACAGCATATTTAAAAGCAGAGACATTACTTTGCCAGCAAAGGTCCATCTCGTCAAGGCTATGGTTTTTCCAGTAGTCATGTATGGATGTGAGAGTTGGACTGTAAAGAAAGCTGAGTGCTAAAGAATTGATGCTTTTGAACTGTGGTGTTGGAGAAGATTCTTGAGAGTCCCTTGAACTGCAAAGAGGACCAACCAGTCAATCCTAAAGGAGGTTAGTCCTGAGTATTCATTGGAAGGACTAATGTTGATGTTGAAGCTGAAACTTCAGTTTTTGGCTACCTGATGTGAAGAGCTGACTCATTTGAAAAGACTCTGATGCTGGGAAAGATTGAAGGCAGTAGGAGAAGGGGATGACAGAGGATAAGATGGTTGGATGGCATCACCGAATCAATGGACATGAGTTTGAGTGAACTCCGGGAGTTGGTGATGGACAGGGAGGCCTGGCGTGCTGTGGTCCATGGGGTCACAAAGAGTTGGACACGACTGAGTGACTGAACTGAACTGAAATTGAATTGACAAAATCAGAATAGTGCCTCTAATAGCTGGGCCTTGATTGCTTGGAGCTGTAATCCTTTCAGCTAGACTTTTCTTTGCCTCAAACAAAAAATGCATTTATGAAAAAAAATATTTAGGAAAAATAATACCATCCCCAAATATGTCCAAGCATTATTTCTATGAGTCAAAAAGTTCACTTCTAGAAATAAGCCAAAACCATTAATAATAAGACTACATAAATGAAGTGGTAAACATAAATAAAAAGTATATAAATTGTTTCATATGCTGGCAGCTGTGCATTCACTAAAAACAGTGAGATGGAGCTGTGTGTTCACAATATGGTGCAGGTGATTGTGAATTAGGGCTTTCCAGATGGCGCTAGTGGCAAAGACTTCACCTGCCAGAGCAGGCAGTGCAAGAGATGAGGATTCGACCCTTGGGTTGGGAAGATCCGCTAAAGGAGGAAATGGCCACCCACTCCAGTATTTTGTCCAGAAAATTCCATGGGCTGAGAAGCCTGGCGGTCTGCAGTCCACAGGGCCGCAAAGAGTCAGACCCGACTCAGCGATGGAGCACAAGCACAACAGTGACTAGCCCATAAGGTGCCAAACCACACGCACGGCAACATCTCCCTTTCAGTAATTATTGCTCCAAATATTAATGCACTGAGAAAGAATACACAGTAACAGGATAAATTATTAATGATATAATCCCCTGGGGATTGAGAGACAGGGGAGAAATGTTTAGGGGTACTTTTTACTTCATCCTCTTATTGAAATGGTTTTTAAACAAACACATATTGATTTTGTAATATAAATAATGTGTGGAAGGGAAAAACCTATCTGTCCTTTTCCCAGAGTGCTGACTTCCCAGTGGCACCCTCTCTGAGAAAGCCCTCGACAGCACATAGTCACGTGTGTGGTTATCAACTCTACTGCGGTCATGGCCCCTTTCTCCTCTCCCGCTTCTGTTTCCCTTTCCAGTCTTTCTCTTCTTGTAGATGGTATGGGACACAGATGACAGGGTGGAAGAGACAGATGAATCTTAGATTCAGTACAATTCTCTGGTTCCCTCGCCCCTGCTGCAAGTTCTGCCCAGAGAAGGACACAGTTGGATAAATGTGTAGACTGGTTCCCTGGGGCTGCCCTCTCCACCCCTTGCCATATCCTGGGGCCACCTCTGCAGGTCCCTGGATGCTACCTGGTTGCCCTGGCTCCCAGCCTGCAGCGCCTGCACCCATAGCCCTCTGCTGGCTGGGATGTCCATGCCCAGAGCCCCTGGCTCCCTACAGTTGCCATAAAAACCCCACCTCCCCAGAGCAGGGCAGGAGCAGCGCTGGATCGAAGCCCTCAGGATCTGTTATGTGGCGTTAGCTCAGAGCTGACAGATTGAGTCATACGGGCAAGCTAATTATATTTTTCTTTTTTTTTTCTGGGCATTTGTGAGTCTGTAGGAGCTTAATTTATGTATTAATTACACCTCAGAGCCAAATGAGGGGCTGGAGTGCCTCAGACAGTCTTTGCATTTTATCAGGAAATACTGCATACACATTTGGCTTCATAGGGAAACAGCTACTAAAGCACCCTTTGGGGGCTTAGGGAGAGCAGAACTCTCTGGGCAATGTAGGTGGGGGACTCAGTGGAGCAGTTTTAGGCCAGTCTTCTATTCCAGTCTGTGGCTGACTTTGAACCATGTGATTAATCTTGCTCACCTTCTCTGCTGCCCTTCCTCCACTGCAGGGAGTCAGTCCCCTCGCTGCACCCCCACAGCCCTGGCTCCTGCGGCTGCTGCGTGGGTTCCTGCTAATCGGGTGTGGGGTTGTTGTGTTGTGCTAAGCTGCTGTCTCCCTGTTGTGATCCAGCAGGGAGGCCATCAACCTGTTGCTAGAGGCTGGGGCTTCTGTAAGGGAGTTACTCCCACAGGGTCCCCACCAGTGAGCCATATATGTGAAGCTGGGCTTGATTAGGCAGAATGAGAAGGGCTGGCTTTCTTATCTTGAATCTGGACTTGAGGAGAGTCTGATAGGCGTGGTGGCTCAGCCATTGCCCAGGAGGCAGGGCCATGGCAATGGCCAAGAAGTTGGCAGGAAAGATATGGAAGTCAACCTAAGTGTCCATCAAGAGATGAATGGATAAAGAAAACGTGGTACACGTATACAATGGAATATTACTCAGCTGTAAAAAAGGACGAAATATTGACATTTGCAGCAACATGGATGGATTTGAAGGGCATTATGCTAAGTGAAATGTCAGACAGAAAAAGACACAGACTATATGATATCACTTACATGTGGAAAGTGAAGTCACTCAGTCGTGTCCGACTCTTTGCATCCCCATGGACTGTAGCCTACCAGGCTCCTCTGTCCATGGGATTTTCCAGGCAATAGTACTGGAGTGGATTGCCATTTCCTTCTCCAGGGGATCTTCCCGACCCAGGGATCGAACCCGGGTCTCCCGCATTCTAGACAGACGCTTTACTGTCTGAGCCACCAGGAAAGTCCAAGGGATAGGGAATTAAGAGATATAAGCTGTTGGGTGTAAGACAGGCTACAAGGATATTATGTACAACACTGGGAATATAGCTAATATTTTGTAGTAACTGTTAAAAAAAAAAAGAAGTTAGCAGGAAGAAAGCCATGTTTCTGTAGTGGACCATCAGGGCTCTGGGCTCCTTAACCTCCCTTTATTGTCTTCCAGTTCTTTCCCAGTTCTTGCTGGAAGCTCCTAGCATAACTGTCCTGTGTTATGGGGGCAGTGTTTAGGAGAAGGACCTGAGCGTACTCCTCCCCAGTTTTCAGGGGGAAGCAGCACTAAGGCCTCATGGTGGGGGGTTGCTGATATCAAAGTGATCATCAAGGGAAACAATAGAAGTAAAATCTTTCCTAGCTCAGAGTTGCTGGCAGGGTCGACTTTGGAGATTGCATATCTGAAGAAAGCACTTTTTAAAAGAACTCAGAGAAGGCCCCAAGGCTCTCTAGTACCTGCAGGCTGATGGGCAGGTATGGGCCCTGAACACTGAGTTAAGGGGTCTAACTGGTGTGCCTTGCCACTGACCTGGGGGTGGGCCAGCCATCTGCACCCATCTTGTGTCCCTTCCTGTTGCTCTGGCTCTTTCATGAGTCAGCAGAGGGCAGGCCTACTCCATGCAGGTCATGGAGGCTTGTCACACTAAGAGGTGACCTTCAGTAAGTTTGGAGGAGTTTTGGTCTTTGTGAATGTCTTATAAAGAAGAAGGGGTAGTTTGGGGCACACCCACCCACCCCAATGTGAACCCTCTGAGGGCAGGAATTTTTGCTTGCTTTGTTCACTGTATTCCAAGAATGCAGAAAAGTATCAGGCCCAGAGCAGGTGGTCATTAAAAGAGCAGCTAGGTGGTGCTGTTAGGAAAGTTGGCTACAGCTGCTCTCAAATCATCTTTGGGCAATGGAGATGAACAGGACATTGATGAGTCTCAGATAGGCTCTGGCACCTGCCCCAAATCACATATCTAATCAGAGGCCAGACCAGGCCAGGAATCACGGATAGGAGTGATCCTAATAACAGCCTGATATTCATTCTCTAATCTGTTGTCTTAGCTTGGGCTGCAATAACAAAATACCATTAACTGACTGGTTATAAACAACCGAAGGTATTTTTTACATTTCTAGAGGCTGGAAAGTCCAAGATCACGGAACTGGTGTATCCAGTGTTTGGTGACAGCTCTCCTGGGTTGCGTACGGCTAACTTCTTGTATCCTCACGTGGCAGAGTGGAGGCAGGAGGCAAGCTCTCCCGAGACTCTTATAAGGGCTCTAAGGCTCCACCCTCATGGCCTTACCTCACCCCAACCACTTTCCCAAGTCCCCACATCCTCACACCATCACACTGTGGGCTAGAGTTCTAACACATGAATTTTGGGTGGGAGGGGGGCACAAACATTCAGTTCAAAAGGACCCATCTGTTATTCAGACCCTGTGGTTACCATGTTCATTGTTGTAGCCTCTAGTCATGGCAAATAGGTGGGGAAACAATGGAAACAGTGTCAGACTTTATTTCCTTGGGCTCCAAAATCACTGCAGATGGCAACTACAGCCATGAAATTAAAAAACACTTGTTCCTTGGAAGCAAAGCTTTGACCAACCTAGACAGCATATTAAAAAGCAGAGGGATTACTTTGCCAACAAAGGTCCATCTAGTCAAGGCTATGGTTTTTCCAGTAGTCATATATGGATGTGAGTTGGACCATAAAGAAGGCTGAGCTCAAAGAAATGATGCTTTTGAACTGTGGTGTTAGAGAAGACTCTTGAGAGTCCCTTGGACTGCAAGGAGATCCAACCAGCCTATCCTAAAGATCAGTCCTAAGTGTTCATTGGAAGGACTGATCTTGAAGCTGAAGCTCCAATACTTTGGCCACCTGATGCAAAGAACTGACTCACTGGAAGGGACCCTGATGCTTGGAAAGATTGAAGGCAGGAGAAGAGGGCGACAGAGGACGAGATGGTTGGATGGCCTCACCAACTCAGCGGACATGAGTATGAGCAAGTTCTGGGGGTTGGTGATGGACAGGGAAGCCTGGTGTGCTGCAGCCCATGGGGTCACAAAGAGTCAGACACAACTGGGTGACTGAACAGTGACTAGTCAGCTAAGCTAATAAGAAATCTGCTTTGCCTGATGCATAGGTGATGGTTAGACTTTTTGTGTCCCCAAGATGGCTTGATGCATGGAAATTCTTCTAGTGGGATTTCATCACCTCAGTGAAGTTTCTCGTTCTTGCATTTATCAGGGGAAGGTGGGGGAAGACTGCGGTGAAGAAATGACCAATCACAGGGAAGCTGACAGGCTGAGAGCTGGTGTGGGGCTCAACTTTGTGGCATGGCCTCTGCAAGCTCACCCTGGGGAGGGGCTCAGAGGCTTGTGGGTTTCACTCCTGCTTACTCCACCTAGTGTGCCTGCTATCCACTGCCATATCAGCTAGTCTGTGCAGGAAGTGTGGAGGTTGGGAGCCTCTGCAGGAAGAAGCGAGAGCTCTCACAGCGCAGGGTGTGTGTTCTCTTAGTCCTCAGCCCTCCTCCCAAAGCCAGGCTGCGGCTTTTGCTGTAATCATCTCAGAATCAGGTGCCTGATCAGTGTCCACCTAGGGCAGAAGGTGCTGTCTGGGCTTCTCCACAAGGGTCTGGATGTAGCGCCTCTCCCCCAAGGGCCCTCCGCTTGCAGGCACCTGCTTCCTCCATCTCTTTTCTTAAGCCTCAGGCCAGGATGCCAGCCTTCTCAAGACAGGATGGATGGAGCCCGCATGATCTTTCCAGGGAGAGCACTGCCGGAGAGGTGGCCAGCATGTTTGACAGATAGAGCTCTGGATCCGGGCTGTCTGAACGCATTTGTCTCGTCCCCCCGAATCCAGCCAGCCTGGGAGACAAGTCTAACCTTTCCTGACAGAATCAGTTCAGGTTTGTCCTCTGAGCAGGGCCCAGGGTGGGCAGGGGGCTGGCTGCGGCCAGCTGGGCTCTCTGACTAGAGCTGCCAGGGGCCTGCTGGCCAGGGGAGGACACATGGGGAACCCTGGCGGGCCCAGTGGACAGGTTCCAGCCCAGTTCATGGAGCAAGAGCCAGGAGAGGCAGAGAGGGGTCCCTGCCTCTGCGGCTTCTCCCGCATCCCCAGGGCTAAAGTAGGGAGGGGGACTGGCAGAAAAGCCTTTTTCTGCTTTTTTTCTTCATCCTGCCCCTCTTCCTATTTTGAGGCCTAACTCTTATGAAAGTCCAATTTTTTGGGGGGAGGTGGTCAGACTAGCCTGGATTTGAATCTTGGGGTAAAGGATGGAGGAGAGGGGTGGTCTGGGCCCCTTTGAGAGCAGGTGTGGCCTTTCGACTGTGAGTCAGACCTGCCCACCCCAAAGAGGCCTGACCTTGGGCAGAAAACTGTCCCTTCTGCATTTGAATGACACCCTGTTTGTTCTGCTGCCAATGCCTGAAAGCCCACATTTGTGGCCCACACCCTGCTGTCTCCAGCCTCTTTAAGACATTGCAAATTTGTTTTATTTGTGAAAGCTTATCTTTTCTTGGAAGGGCAGAGGCAGGGACCCCAGTCTATGGATGTTCCTTGGGGGTGGGGCAGTGACTGGCGGTCCAGGGTGGGAGTAGGGAGATGTTAAAGGGAAGCAGGCAGTTCAGGAAAGGAAGGCAGCCGTGTGGCCAGCGTCATCAGCCGGTCTGGCTTTTAGACTGTGGAAAGAGGGATACGGGGCCTTGGAAGGACTAACCTCTGTGTTTTTCCAGGTATCAGAGGGCAGGGGCAGGGGGCTGAGAGCCAAATAGAGTCCCAGCCAGAAAGAAGCCAGGATCAGCGATTTCTCCAGCCCTCAACCCCACTTTGGCACAGGGGCCAAGTGACACTCTAGGGAGCTGGGTGAGGTCGCAGAGTTCCACTTCTGTCCATCAGAAGCAGAGAAGCTGAGAGCCTGATGTGTTCCAGGGGCTCAAAGAAAGGCAGGTGGAAGCTAGGGACACACAACACTCTTGGGGGATCAGAGAACTCAGGAGGTGCAAATTCCCAACCCAGAAGTATTATCAATTTAAAAGGGTTCGATCCCTGGGTCAGGAGGATCCTCTGGAGAAGGGCATGACAACCCACTCCAGTATTCTTGCCTGGAGAATCCCATGCACAGAGGAGCCAGGCAGGCTACAGTCTATGGGGTTGCAACAGAGTCAGACAGACTGAAGCAACTTAGCACGCGCGCGTGCACACACACACACACACTCACACTCACAACCACCCACAAAACAGCAAGCTGTGGATGTACGTGCATGAGCTCATATAGTTCCCCTCCGCTGCCAGGAAGCAGAGCCAGAGATAGAAACGAATGAACAGGGGTTCATTTTGGGCAGGTGAGGCCAGGAGACACCAGAAAGGGTGCAGAGAGGCAGGTTGGGGGTGGGAGAAGCAAGCAACAGGCATCTTGGAGTTGCCCCTGTCAAAAGAGTGCTTACATGTGACGCCCACCGACCACTGGATAGGCTGCTTCAGTGAGTCTAGTGGCAGAGTTCATCCTGCCTCCTGGGCAAAGAATCAGAGTGCAGATTTCTGGCCCCCGGTCAGCCCATTCTGCACCTCGGGCTCAGAAATGCACGTGTTGGTGGTTGAGAGGGTGGCCTGTGTGCGCTGAGATGGCGTGGACTCGGGGGGGTCTGCTTCAATGCTGTCAGTCCCAGTGTCCAGATGATGGAAGCAAGTCTCACAGGGTCTCTTCCAGCTGGTGATAGCTGTGCTGGCATCTGACTCTTTTCCAGGCCCCAGTCTTACTTGTCAAATGGGGATCACAATACCTACGGTCACAGTCTTGATGACAAGGCTCCCTATCTTCCAGGGGGCTTATGAGGGCAGACTGTGATGGTGATTACAAACTTGCTTCTGGATGTCCAAACCCTGGTGGAAGGCAGCAAAACGATGTGAGGGCTGGGTTCAAATACCACTTGGGCTTCTTAACTGCAATGTGATCTTGAGGAAATAGCTTAACTTCTGAGCTTTAGGTTCCCCAGCTGTAAGATGGGGCTGATAGTATATTTCAGGAGGAGTTGTTACAAGGATTACATGAGAAAACAGGTGACATGACTGGTGTCCCCAAAGGGCTGTGTACGTGCACTTTACTGTCCTTACCTGCTCCCCTTTGCACTTTTAAACTCTTACAATTTTGCAGAAAGGTGTGGAGTTTAAATCCTCTGATTACCCTCTGGGTGGTAATGTTCCTGGGGTGGAGGTCTCATTTCTGGGAATAGACCTGTGCTTGATGTGGCTCATGGTTCCCTGCCCAGTTCCCCTGTGGTCCCAGGAGCCCTTCTGTTACTGGTGAGCTGGGTTTCTTTCTGCCCGAGGCCACTTTATGAGTTATACAAACAAGGACCCAGAGGGATTCTTAGAACAAAGGTTTTCACTGCCTTTAAAGGACCTGACTCTCCAGTTTCCATGTTAATGAGGGCCCGGATTGACCCAGGATTTGGCAAAAGCTGGTTCCCACTTCCAGCACTGTCTACAGTCTCTCTCATGCTCCTCATTCCCACTTTATTTTTTACCAGGCTGCAGGGTTCAAGAGCCCCGCTCCTGAATGCCCCCATGCCTTAGCTTGTGGTGTTATGAGGCCCAGATTAGATGTCCCCTTTCCTCCCATAAATCTTCCTTGTCATCCCCAGACAGAAGCACCTCTTACTGCTGCTGAAGCTTAACCTACATAAACTTGGGCAAGAAGGGATAGATAACCACCCTCTGCCACCAGGGGGCAGCCATGCAGAAAGGGTCCCGGGCCTGTGCACCTTGCCATGTTAAGCAGGGAGTGACCCTTGCATAGAGCCCGTGGCCATGGGGACAGCAGTCAGAACCTTGGTAGGCGCTGGCCTCAGGTAGACAGGCAGGGGCTGTGGCCCGCCAGCATCTGCCGCAGTTCACAGAGAGTCAGGAAGAGACTCAGGGCTTCCTGACTCCCTTCCTTGAAGAGGGGCTGAAGCAGAAATGGGCCCAGTGAGGAGCCAGTCCAGGATTCTCAGCAGTGATGCTTAAAACACGCTTAGCTTCCTCATAAAGTCCCTAGCTAAGGGACTGAGGAGAAGGTCTGCCTGGCAGTTAAGAGTCAAGATTCTGGTCTTGAGTGGGCTAAACCAACCCAGCAGACTCCTCCCCAAACTCCATCCTGAAAAGGCTCTTGTCTCTCTGAGTGAAGACTTGCACCTGCCGGGCACTTCTGAGGGGCTCTTGTCCCTGATCCCCCCACCAGGAGGGGGCCTTCCAGCGATGACTTACTCCCCTTGATGTCCTAGGTAAGGCCTGCACCAACTTTGTATCCTATAAATACTGCATTCAGACCTCCCTGCCTTTTCCGTGGCAACATGGAGGGGCCCAGATGTCCCACCCAGAGAGGTGAGGGGCAGCGCCTGGGTCAGGCTCTGAAGGAGAGATGCAGCTGGCTCACGGAGCAGTGGTCCACGTTTACCCGCTCCTCCAGGTGAAACTCTCTGGCACCTCCCTGTGCTCTCGGTGCTGTGTGGTCAGTCTTCTGCAACAACTTGGCTTGGCTGTACTCCCCAGTTATTCCATTGAACACTAATCCAGGTGTTGCTGTGAAGACTTTTTTGTTAGCTTGTTCTTGTTTTTTTCTTTTTGAAGATGTGATTGATGTCTATAATCAGTCGATTTTAAACAGAGGAGATCATCTCTGGGTGAGTCTGATTCAATCAGTTGAAAGACCTTAACAACAGAGCCCAAGCTTCTCTGAGAAGTTCCACCTGTGGATAGACAGCAACTTCAGCTTGTGCTAGAAGGTTCCAGCCTGCCCTTCCAGATTGCCTGCCTTGCAGATTTCAGATTTAAAACTTAAATAACTGCCCAGAGTTATATAAGCCAGTTCCTTGCAACAATTCCCTTCATTTATATATCTTGTTGGTTCTGTTTCTCTGGTGGAATTCTACATGGTACACGTGGGCTGGGTAAGTTCCCTGTGCCTAGAGAGGGGGAGATGAATCAGGGTGATAGAATCATTTTGGTATCAGCGTACTCACAATATAGCTGTCAGTGTGCTAAAACTTTGATCATATTTATCCCTCTAAGCATTGTATGTTATTGTTTTTATTGTTCAGTTGCTCAGTCGTGTCCAATTCTTTGTGGCCCTATGGACTGCAGCACACCAGGCTTCCCTGTCCTTCACCATATCCTGGAGCTTGTTCTCACCCATGTTCATTGAGTCAGTGATGCCATCCAACCATCTCATCCTCTGTCATCCCCTTCTCCTGCTTTCAATCTTTCCCAACATCAGGGTCTTTTTTCTAGTGAGTCAGCTCTTTGCATCAGGTGGCCAAAGTATTGGAGCTTCAGCTTCAGCATCAGTCCTTTTAGTGAATATTCAGGATTGATTTTGTTTAGGATTGGTTTGATATCCTTGCAGTCCAAGGGACTCTCAAGGGTCTTCTCCAACACCACAGTTCAAAAGCATCAATTCTTTGGCTCTCAGCCTTCTTTATGGTCTAACTCTCACATCCATACATGACCACTGGAAAAACCATAGCTTTGACTATATGGACCTTTGTTGGTAAAGTAATGTCTCTGCTTTTTAATATGCTGTCTAGATTTGTCATAGCTTTTCTTTCAAGGAGCAAGTGTCTTTTAATTTCATGGTAGCAGTCACCATTTGCAGTGATTTTGGAGCCCGAGAAGATAAAGCCTGTCCCTGTTTCCATTGTTTCCTCATCTATTTACCATGAAGTGATGGGACCGGATGCTATGACCTTCCTGTTTTGAATGTTGAGTTTTAAGCCAGCTTTTTCACTCTTCTCTTTTACTTTCATCAAAAGGCTCTTTAGTTCCTCTTCACTTTCTGCCATAATGAAGGCCAGGATCAGAAACCCCTGACTCCAAAGCACAAGTTCCTGACCTTTTTGCACCAACAAACCCTGTTGCAGCCTGATGAGGTCATAAACGTCTCCTCAGAAATATTCTTTTGTATGCATAAAATAAAATGCACAAAGTTACAAAGGAAGTCATTAAAATAATTATCAAAATATTTTACAGCACCAGTTTATGATGTGGTATTACATGTGCTTTCCTATAAATGCATTCCATTAACTAGACTAAGGAGGGTCTACACATCAGGTGACTGCATCATACATCGGTGATCGCTGTCCTATGCCGTGAGACTACACGTGACTCTTCTTGGTGACAAGTATGGCTAACACTACTTGTGATTCCTAGCTTGCTCTCCTCATGGAAAGAAATGCTAAATTTCAATTAAAGTGATGATAAAGATGTGTTTTTCCTCCATCCAAGTTTAGAGCTCCCCAAATGCTCCCTGATTGAAGGGCAGAGTTCACCACCCCACTAGATGCCTGCTCTGCAGAAGTGATGGTGGAACAGGTTCATGGACACTAAGGTAGACCTGTTACACAGGAAAGGCACAGGCACACAGCAGTGTCTTCCTTCTCTCCCCTCCAGGACCCAGACAGAAAAGCGGTGCCAGGGGTCCCAGGGTAGGACACAGTCAGAGGGAATGGCTTCTGTGCCAGACTCAGTCCCTACAACCTCTGAGTGCTGGCACGCCCTCGCTCTGGCACTGGTAGCCCCCAGGCCCAGGGCTACTCACATTCCCCACATGTCTGTGGAGTCATGGCGACACCCAGCCCTGAAGCTCCCTCACTATTCCTCTTGGAGACAGAGGCTGTGGCCACCTGTGTTTCCTGCAGACACTTCTCATTTTTGTATCAACATGGGCTGCACTTGGCCAGCTGGCTCACCCTTTTGTATGTAGAGTAGCTTTGCCAACATGTAGCTGAAAAGACCAAAGCGGAGCATCTCAAGGTGGAGAACCAAAAGGGGGAGTAAGGGTGAGAGGCAGGCTACAGACTTTCTCTCCCTCCTCTGGAGAGGGGAGGCTGATGAACAACAGCTGAGAGAGGCCCTCACCCCATAGCTACGCCCCGACCCCTGCCCCAGACCACCAGGCCAGCCCTGATGAAAATCAATCTCCTAATGGATACATGTGCATGTATGGCTGAGTCCCTTTGCTGTTCACCTGACACTATCACAGCATTATTAGTTGCCTACATTCCAATAAAAAATAAAAAATTAAGCTCCCAGCATGACAGCCATTTTCAGCCCAAGCCTTGTTCCCACCTCTACCCGTTTCCCTCTTCATGTCACTTCTCTCGTTGTGAGAAGGCAGGAGAGAGGGACCTAAAATGCTCGAGTGTTCAAGAAGCGCCAGGCACTCTGAATACACAATCTCGTTTGCTCTCTCCAGCACTCTGTGAGGGGTTAAGACACCAATTTGATAGGTGAGGTAGCCCAGATTCAGAGGGGTGTTGCCCAGCAGTAAGAGGCTAGGATCTGAACTCAGCTCTGGCACCAAGGTCCACTCTCTTTCCACTTCACAGGCTGCCTTTCCCTGGTCAGCCTTGACTAATCCCTGGTACCTAGCTCCCAGACTGAACAGGCATCTCAGAAAGCCTCTACCAAAGTAATTCAGACTAAAATGTTAGGGACTCAGTAGATTACCCTTCCCTAGGGTATATGCATTTTAAGAGGACTTCAGGGAGGTGTAGCTGTACTCAATTCTCAGAGAAGGACTCATTGTACCATAAGGACTAAGTAGGATTTGGGGGTTAAGGGAATGAAGAAAGGTGTGTAAAGCCTGGAGGGGTGTAGGGTGAAGCTAAGAGCTTGGAGATAGGTATGCGCACATGGGGGTGTGTGAGGGAATGGGCAGGGTTGACATTTACCTCTAATCCTCAAACCCTAAGAGGTAATGAGTATTGCCAATTTTTTAAGATAAGGAATGGGTTTAGGGAAGGGAAGTGACTTGTTCAAGGTCACACAGCTGATAAGTGGAGGAGGCATGAGACAGTCCTGCTTTTTACGTCATTGTAAGCAGTGGAAGATGTCACGTGTCATCCTTTCCAGGCAACATGCAAGCGTTCATGATTAATTAATTAAGCCATGATGAGCACCACGTGTGTCCCAGACATTGTGCTACGTGCTGGGGCCATAGAGATAAATGGAATGTAGTTCTTGCCCTTGAAGAGTCATAGTCATTGTGGGAGAAAGACTCATAATCATTGCAATTTACTGAGGCAAATTCTCTGATCCAAGGCAACTCCAGCCCACAATATTCCTTTAAGATTTTATAGAGTGAGTAGTTTTCTGAATAGATTCACAGAAGGCTTATCTGAGAAAGAAACTCTTAAATTGTTTCAAAGGCTCATCATAAGTTTGAGCTAGGACATTCCAGCTAGAGAAAACGAAACAGCTTTTGCAAGAGACTGTGTGCCAGTTCTGTGGGAACCCTCCATAGACAATGCCTTTACCTAGCATTTCCTTTACCTAGCATTTCTCAGATAAGTTTCAGCGCCCTACAAATATCAGTGCCCTGATACTAATCAGGGTAAGCAGCAGTTTTCTAAGGCTTACTACATGCCAAGCACTCTTCTAAGGGCTCCATATATTAGCTATTTAACTTTCTCAACAATCTTCTGAGGTAGGTCTTATTATATTCATTTCACAGCTGAGGAGACAGTGGCACAGACAGGTTAAGGAACTTGCTCAAGACAACACAGCTATTCAATGGCAGAGCCAAGAATGGAACCCAAGCAAGAATGTTCTAGAATCTATGCTCCAGTGAGTGCATCAAAGCTGGTCAGGGGAAAATAGCATAGTGAATATTGGCCTACCAATATTCACTACCAGCCTACCAGGTTCCTCCGTCCATGGGATTTTCCAGGCAAGAATACTGGGGTGGGTTGCCATTTCCTTCTCCAGGAGATCTTCCCAACCCAGGGATTGAACCCGGGTCTCCTGCGTTGTAGACAGACGCTTTACCATCTGAACTAACGGGGAAGCTCTCGTGAAAGTTCTGGGAAGTGCACCAGCTCAACAAACATACACATGCAAATTTTTCCACTCAGAGCTTTCCAAACTAATTTTACATAGGAATTTTACATAGGAACACTCTTTTTTTTTTTTTTTTTTTTGTTCTGTCAAGAATGAGCTCATGGAAAACCCTTTGAGAACTGCTGTCTTATCCCCAAGAGTGACTCTTTGTCACTGGGGGATTGCACTTTGAGGCTGGCCTCTTTGGCTAGGGGATGGGAGTGGAGTGGGTGTTTCCAGTTCCTGATGGTTCTCAATCAGGCCCACCAGAGGACGATCTTCTTGCAGCTCTGTAGCCCTCCCTGACTGAACTTACCAGCATTGTGTGCTCCTTCCACATGCTTTACAGTGCAAGAAATGTGCAAACTCAAAACTATTTGAGTTTGGAAGAAGCCTTGCATTTTTCATCTTGTGCTTGATTTCTCTTTCTCTTGACAGAGAGAGAAAGTGACTGTTGGAGAGGGTTAGTGATTTCTTCATTTACAGCTGCGGCTCCTGGTGTGTGTATGATCATGGAACACAGTGAATAGCCAAGAAAAAGGAAGAAGGGAACCAGAGAGAAAAAAAACACAATTCCTTTTAGCTATCCAATCCCTCTGCTTGTCAGAGGGGAAGTCTTCTATGCAGGGGTGAGGCCTGGTGAGAGAGGGCATGTGTGGAGCATCTAATATTTCCACACAGAGCTATGGCTTCACATCAAAGTCTGGGAACATGAATAAATTCTTGGATTTCTGAAACATGATCCCTTCCTGCCAAGGAAGTCTGGCAGCCACAGCCATTAGCACCATGGATAGCGACAGGCCTGCCAGGTGCACCCTGGGAAGGGGCTGGACTTCCCTTGCTCAAGAAATAGACAGGTGCTGGTAAGATTGAGTCTTAATAGAATCACAGGACATTTTTGCCCTGGGAGATGGGGTCTTTGCTGGACTTACTATCATCCACACACACCCCTCCCGCCCTCCCACCATCATATCAAATCAGTGAACACAGGGTCCTAGAGAAAAGAAATGCTTTCCAGGGACTCAGAAGATGGTGATAAGGGAAGTCACTGCAAGATGGTAGTGGAAGATACATCCATGTGCTCAGGAGTTCACAGACATGGCTAAGGTCCCAGGAACACTGTGGCAGCTATGTTTTGTTGCCTTGCTTTGCCTTGCCTTGTCTGTGGCTTCAAGGCCAAGAAATACCTTCAGTGCCTAGCCTGGGGTAGCTGGCCCATTAGAGTTGGTGCCGTAGGAGGAGGGCCCTGCTCTATGGCCAAGTTCTACATGTGTATAAACAAAGAACTGAATCTCCCTCTAGAAGAAAACCTTACGATCTCAGATGAATTTTTGAATCAAAAGTCTGCTTCCATTGGCAACCCATAGGCACATTTTCGGGATGTGGAAACTTGTTTTATTAATAGCAAACTTGCAAAGAAAACAAAAGCAAGAAGCCACACTTACTTCTCTGGTGGCCTCTGGGGCTGTCGGTGGCTTGCTGTGCTGCCCAGAGAAAAACCACCTAGCATTGGGTTTCCGGTTTCATTCTGCTCCATCCCACAAATGCGTCTTGAGTGGTCAGTCCCAGGATCAGTCCTGTGGGGATGAGGAGACCAAATGGAAGTGTCTTTGCCTGAGGCACATACAGCCTCTCAGAGGGGAAACACACTCAGAGAAGCAGGATACCACAAAGGCCATCTGAGATTGTCACATGTATTGCCCCAGTCCCAGGCATAGATGGCTTGGATGAGGTGAAGTCCATTTTGGTGGATGTTACCAGGAAGACAGGAGAAGAGGTTGGAAAAGTAATCCACCAAAATTGTAAGCTTACTCAGTCAGCAAGGACAGGATGTCTCTGCTTTCAGCTGTATCCCCCATATCTTGCACATAGTAGGCACTCAGTGAATACTTGCTTGAATTGATGAGTAATTGGAGTGCCTGCAAGAGGATCAAGAGATGCAGGGTGGTGTGACCCGAATGGCTGGCACACTGTGGCTTAGTGGGGGAGTCCCAGCTTAAGTAACTATTCCCTGGGGCTTCAGAGAGAGCTGTCTTTGGCAGTTGGGGCTGTTTCAGGGGACTTGAGTCCTGGGGAAAACATATGAGGGGTAACTACAGACCCATAGCTCTGTGAAGACGCAGCCAGGGCCAGCTCATCAAAGCAGAGATAATCTGGGCTCCTCGCCTAGGAGAGTCAGGCGTGCACTTTCAAGGGCTGGCTGACCCTCTTGACTCAAATGTGTTGCTGCTGCTTCTGGGCTAATGGGCCCAGTGGGCACTTCCTCACCCGCCCTTAAGAAGGGCTGTCTGAATATCTTTAGGGCCTGAGGATGGAGTGCTCTTCCTCCTCCCCCTTCAGCATCTCAGGAGTGGAAATGGAAACAGAGTCCTCAGGTCACAGTGGCCCTGACTCTCAGAAGAGTGAGAGCCTGTGTACTCAGCCTTAGCCACTCTCTGGTCCACAGCTACGGGGCATCTGTTCCCGCCTGAAAGGACTGGGAGAGGCTGTGGGACACATACCCCATAGAACACTTAGCCCAGTGCCCTGCACGGAGTAGAAACTGTTATTGCCCTTATGTTTTTTTTTCAAAGCCATCACTCAATAAACACAGTCAAAGACTGGGAGGCTGGGGGCTGGATATACAAAGAGAGGCACAGAGTAATGCCTACAGTAATATCTCTAGAAAGTTCATAAAGAAAATAGAGCCAGAGGGCAGAGTAATCAACATTTGCAGGGAGGTGGTGGTGGGGCGACTTGCTGAGAAAGGTAATGTGTACAGCTTACCATCTACACCAGCCTTGCACAGTCCCCTCTGCTCTGTATAGACAAGCCTCTTCACTCCTTAGAAGACTGGACCTCCACTATCCACCCAGATACCCAATCAGTTCAAATATCACCTGTCCTTTAAGGTTATTCTCTGTCTCTTCATCCTAGGGCAGACTTCCTCAAGGGCCATGGCCACAAGGCCTTGATTTTAGCAACCTCTTCCTGTCCATCCCCTTGTCTATACCACCTAAATGATGCATTACGTGGCTGCTTGGGTGCTTTCTATTTGTTGGTCCCTCCAAGTCTGTAAGCTCTTTAGTAAGGACCTCATCTTGAGTCCTCCATTCCATGCTCCCACTAATCCTACTCTGGCACAGCAGGGCTTTCTGCATATAGTAGGTGCTCAATAAAATTCTTACTGAGAGACTGAATGAGCAAATCAGTGAAGGAATAAGGAAAGTAGGAAAGAAGAGAGGGAGGGGGAGGGACGAAGGACAGAAGAAAGGAAAAGGAAGGAAGGGAAGGAGGGTGGGAGGAAGGAAGGAAGATCACTCTGGTTTTTGCAAAGACTAACTGGAATTTAAACGGCTAACAAAGTTGGTGCTCCTTCTTTGCCCTCAGTTCTTACTCTTCCACCATAAAGACTGTCCTTTCAAAATTTTTACTCCTTGAGCACATCATGACTTGAACTAACGTAATTAAGATTTTCAAACCATACAAAATAGTGAAAGTATTATAAATGTTTACTGAACATTTACTGGGCTTCCCTGGTGGTGCAGAGGTTAAAGCATCTGCATGCAATGTGGGAGACCTGGGTTCGATCCCTGGGTCGGGAAGATGCCCTGGAGAAGGAAACTGCAACCCACTCCAGTATTCTTGCCTGGAGAATCCCATGGACGGAGGAGCTTGGTGGGCTACAGTCCATGGGTAGCAAAGAGTGTCCTCACAATAGTCCCTGCTGTTGAGAGGCTTAGTTGGGAGGTAAAAGTAAATAAATGCACATGAATTCTTCAGCCAGTGACCTAGTGGTTGGCACTTCAGATCTGGAGATACATCTGGAATCCCAACAGGACCTGGATCAACTACTAGAAAAATTACATACAAAAATGATATCTGTCAAACATATATATTTACCACCACCCTGTGTTTCCTCAGCTATAAGACAGGGACACACATCTCATAGAACATTACAAGAATTAATACGCCTAAAATTCTTGGCAGAGTACCTGGGCATGGTTAGTGCTCAATAAATATTACCCATATTATTACTGCTAAAGATATAAAATTTTTATTGAACATCTGTCATGGGTCAGTTACTAAGAACTTCAGGTGCTGGATTATCTCAGCTTTCTCTTGATTGTTTTCTCCCTTCATACCGTGCCATTTTCACAAGCAAATAAACATGCTCAAGTGTCTCCCATCTTTAAGACTTTGTGTGATGTGACCCCAGCCTACCTCTCTGAATTCAGATCATGATGCCCTTCCCATTGGGGATAGAGGCAAAAGTTTGGCCAGTGTATTCAAGATGATGTCTCTAAAGAGCTTGCGGTCCAATTGACTCACAAGTCTAATTTAAAGAAAGCAAAGAAAGCCAACACACAGCCATGCCAAAGAGCGGCTGTCTAGATGCAAACTCAAATAACACAAGTTGAAAGAGGTGGAGGGAGTTAAGGAAACCTCGCAGGGGAGCAAGAATGGAAAGGATCACACCTGTATTGTTCTCCTCTGCACACTCAGCATATAACACAGTGCAATAGGAGTCAATAAACATTTGCGGGACAAATGAATGACACATGCATTAATGAGTAAATGGTGTGATTTTCTGCCCTACTGGAGCTCACACCCTGGCTGGGGAGGCTAATGAGTAAACAAATATTTGTATGACACATGGTGGCCAGGGTACGTACATTCAAGATAATTTAAGGGTATACAGGCAAGAATTATCAGTTCTGCTTGGGAAGAGGTTAGGGAAAACTTTGGACAAGGGACTTCACTGGGAGTTGAAGGATAATTAGGGAGGGCAGATGAGGGGGGACAGTCATGCTGGGTTGAAGACACTGCGGTGCTGATGAATGAAGAGTGGGGTTCACTGCTGGTGGACAGTCATTAAAGTGGCAGATAAGACAGTGTGTGATCAAGTGTCAAACTGTATGCGTGACCACTAGGGCTTTGGGATGTGAGAAGGTGGAGTTGGCTAGTTGGCACATAGTAGACTGTCAGTGGATATTGGTGAAAGGAAAGCAGGCTGGATTATTAAGGGCAATTTGGGGCAGATTGAGCCATTACTGAGCCTTGAAATGTAAAACTACAGTCTAAATGGAAGGCATTATGCTAATAAAGGTCATAATTAATATTAATGAGAAGACGGTCACTGATGATGACGTTGGTCCCTCCAGGGGGAGCAAAAGCCTGGAGATGAGAAGGTGTGTCTAGCACTCTAGCAGGCTACTCTGTCTAACTCTGCCACGAAGAAGGGAAGGAGGGAGGGAGGGAGGGAGGGAGGGCAGGGGAAGGACCTCACCATGACTTATGTGGCTGGTGGGGAGGAGGCTGCCAGTTCTCCCCCTGCTCTAGCTGCTGCTTTTCCTGCCCTTGGTAGAGGTCTGGCCTTGGGAAATGACCCTCCTCCCTGCAAGTCTATAGTTGCTCCCAGGAATGCTGATCCCCTGGAAAGGTTGCTTTGTCTGAGATCTGTGGAAGCAAAAGCCTGAGTAGCAAACATTTCCTCCTCCTTCCTTGTTCCCTGCCTAGATCCTGCAGGAGCAAAAGCACTAGAATTGAGAGATGGTGGTCTGCAGGGCTGAGGCTCTCAAACTGAATATATACCTCAAAAATGCTTGTCCAGGTGGAACCAGTGACTGAAAACACTGGGCAGTCTTGATTGAGGGCAGGAAGCCAGAGCAGGGCAGTCTCAGGGGAATGTGGAACAGATGTTGTGGTCCTCCTCTGCTTCCCAGAAGGATATGATGTGTGGATGATCTCAGGGTCTCCCTGTTTTTGAAATAAATCCACTTTCCCCACCGTACATGGGCTTCCTGCCCACATATTTCACTTGAGAGGTAGTCTTAAGTGTGATGGTGGAGGCCCAAAGTATTATTAGTTAATAATAATTGTGAGCGTTTACTGATCCAGCTATTGTTCTAAGGCCTTTGTATTAATTAACTCATTTAATCTCTCAGTGGGGCTCCTTAGTAGTAAAGTATCTACCTGTAGTGCAGGAGATATGGGCTTGATTCCTGAGTTGGGAAGATTCCCTGGAGAAGGAAATGGCAAACCACTCCAGTACTCTTGCCTGGGAAATCCCATGGACAGAGGAGCCTGATGGGCTACAGTCCATGGGGTCACAAAAGGGTAGGACATGACTTAGCAGCTAAACAACAACAACAACAGGAAACAAAGAGGCTGAACAGGTAATGAGGACTCTGCTAGTCACAGGTAACATTTGGACATAGTTGCTTCCAGCACTGACCACGCAGTCCATGAGGTGGCAAAAGTCAGACATGACTTAGCTACTAACAAAAAACAAATCTCTCAATAATTTGAAAGGGACATCTGTAGTTCCCATTCTATACACATGGGGACTGAGGCTCAGGGAGGTGAAGCAATTTGCCCAAGGTCACATAAGACAAGAAGCTGCGGAGCCAAGACTGGAACCAGGCAGGGTAGCTCCTAGAATCACCGAGGCTCCTCAGTCCTAGAGGTGGCCTTAGGGAAGGGAAGGGAGGACTCCTAAGACCCAGCCACCCAGTGAAAAACATGGCCAGGAGCTAATGGCCAGTGCTATACTCACTGCCAGGTTCTTAGAGCTCCTGAGCCAGGTGGAGGAGGAGTCCAGCTCTGTTATACGAGTGGAGGTCTGGGCAAGCACTTCACACTTTTCAATCCTCTGTCTCTTCTCATCTGAACAATGGAGAATGACTGCTGATCTGCAGGACTGTTGGGAGGAGTAAGTGAAGCAGCACATGCAAGTGCCTGATGCGTCATAGTAGGTGCTCAATAAATGAGCCCAGTCTCCCTCTTCTCACCTGAGTCAAGTTCGCTTCAAGCTAGATTCAGTCACCTTTTCCACAGTCTGTAGTAAAGGCCTACCAGGCTCCAGATTTTCTGCTATGCCCTGGGAGAGACATCAATGAATGAAGAGGCTGGACCCATGTGAAGTGGAGAGGGGGAACGACCCAGAGTAACGAGAAACAAACAAAATGAATTTTAAAGTAACCCAAGACAAGGCAATACTTGATAAACGAATGTTCTCCTCAAAAGCAATAGCCTCAGGAAGGTGTATCCGTTCCAGAGACATGGAGGCTCTGCCAAACACTGACATCAACCACTGACTCTCCTCCCAGGCATTCCCTCCTGGTGAATTCCCCTGTCAGGAAGACTGCCTGTTAGGAAAACGAAGGCTTGGAGCAGGAAACAATCTGCCCAAAGTCATATGCAGGGCAAGAGCAGAACCAGAAAACAGAGCTTTTGATTTCTGGACTGGAGGTCTTCCCAATTCTTCTCTAAATTAGGTGTCACAGCTTTGGCTCAGAATGGCTTTGGACTTTTTTTTTTTTTTTTTTCAATATCTCGACCCAGGTCAGTAGGACCAGAAACTGGAAACGTCCAAAGGAATCTGCGGATCTGCCTGGCAGTGGCGGGATAGGAATGAAGCTGAGTGCACCAAGATTACCACCAAGGGTTGGGTGCCAGGGATCTGGATTTAAATGAACTCTATACAGAGTACAAGGGCAGGTCATTCTTTGGGTGGAAGAAAAGAGACGAGAGTAGTCTCTTCTTTTTTCTTTCGGCTACCTGGCAGGCAGCAGGCAGGATCTTAGTTCTCAGATCAGAGATTGAAAACCACGCCCCCTGCAGTGGAGGCGCCTCGTCCTAACGGCTGGACTCCCGGGGAAGTCTCGCTAGTATAGACTCTCGTATTGGGGGCTTTCGGCTTTTCAGAGTCATTAAAAGAGCTGGTGGGCTGGTTTTCTGGTACCTCTTTGGCAGCTTGGAGTCCTCTGTTTAGGTGTGCGAAGACCCTGAAGTGAGATTTATTCTATTCTGAAGACGTAACTCGGAAGAGCTTTCGGAAAGTTCTTCTCTCCTGGGCTTAAGGGACTGAGGTTCTCCTTGACTAGCGGAGTTTAAATCTAGTCCTCTTGCAGGCAGAGGGTGGATTAGGTGATCCCCGAAGGACCTTGCTGGCATCGGGATTCCGGGCGCCTTCGTGGCCCTGTGGACGTGCCTGTGTGCGCCCGTAAGTGTGTGGCGGGTGGGAGGCGCGTGAGTGTGGCCGCTGGTGGGTGTGCTTGAGGAGCTGGGTCCCGGCTGCGCCCGCGGCGCCCACTTGTGGCTCCCAGGCGCCGCCAGGAGGAACCGCGCCTTTGCCGCCTCTGCCTGGGACGCCGCCCGATAGGAGGAGGACCGAAGGCTGATGACATGAGGGCGCCGTCTCCCAAGTGATGGCAGCGCGCGCTGCTTCCTCACCGCCTCCGCCGCTCAGCCCCGGACTCCTTACGTCAGGGTAGCTGGGTCCCCCCTCCGCGCGGCAGCCAGCGAGCAGCGGGAGAGCAGAGCAGAGCGCGCCGCGGAGCCCGAGCGCCCTCCCTGCGCGCTGATCCCTGCTGAGTCCAGCCGAGCCGGGCAGTAGGCAGCGCGGCCGAGCCCTCGCGGGACTCCGCCTTCCCACTCGGTGCTCCCGGGCCGCAGCCGCAGGGACCCGCTCGGCGCCGGGCTCGTCCTGCGCCCCCCCGCCATGCGTGCTGGGCTCCGGGGCTCTCCTGAGCAGTCCCAGCGCGGTGGGCACCGGCGCCTGGGCCAGGGTGCCTCTCGCTGAAGTAGTTGCGCGCCCAGAGGAAGGGGTCGCCACGTCGGGGGCGCGACCGGGACCCGCGGAATCCGCCCCCGAGCGCGGGGAGCGGGGCCGCCTGCGCCGCCCGACCATTACCTCCCCAGGCGGCAAGGAGGAGCTGGTGGCGGTTGCCTCCCGGCTGTGGCAGCGGCGGCGCCGCTCCTGCCTGGCGGCCGTCGGCGTGCTCCTGGCCATGGCGCTGGGGCTGCTTATCGCCGTGCCGTTGCTGCTGCAGGCGGCGCCCCCCGGCGCGGCGCACTACGAGATGATGGGCACCTGCCGCATGATCTGCGACCCCTACACCGCCGCACCCGGTGGGGGGCCCGCGGGAGCCAAGGCTCCGCCGCCGGGACCCAGCACTGCCGCGCTGGAAGTCATGCAGGACCTGAGCGTCAACCCTCCGCCCCCTTTCATCCAGGGACCCAAGGGCGACCCGGGGAGACCCGGCAAGCCGGGACCGCGGGGCCCCCCGGGAGAGCCGGGCCCACCTGGACCCCGGGGTCCCCCGGGGGAGAAGGGCGACTCGGGGCGGCCCGGGCTGCCGGGCCTGCAGCTGACGGCGGGCGCGGCAGGAGGTGTCGGGGTGGTGGGTGGCGGAACCGGGGGCGGCGGTGACTCTGAGGGCGAAGTGACTGGCGCGCTGAGCGCCGCCTTCAGCGGTCCCAAGATCGCCTTCTATGTGGGTCTTAAGAGCCCCCACGAAGGCTACGAGGTGCTCAAATTCGACGACGTGGTCACCAATCTCGGCAATCACTACGACCCTACTACGGGCAAGTTCAGCTGCCAGGTGCGTGGCATCTACTTCTTCACCTACCACATCCTCATGCGCGGCGGCGACGGCACCAGCATGTGGGCGGACCTCTGCAAGAACGGGCAGGTCAGTGACACCCCCGCTTCCCCTCCACCCGCGCAAGTCCCCGCGGACCGTCGTTCCCACCCAGAGCCCCAAACCTCCTGAGAACTCAGCCTCTTTCTCCCCACTGGGAGGGGGCGCATCGCAGCATCGCGTCTCCCGGTGCGTCCTGGTCGCATTTTACCCGGTAGCTGCGGAGGTTGGGTTCCCCACTACCCAAATTGCACTCCCCTGCCATTTGCATAGCCGCCTGAAGCCCCGCGGGGTTCTCGGAAACCTCATTCTTCTTTCATCTCCCTGTGCGCCCAGTTCTCCCCTGTGCCCTCCCGTCTCCCTTCTTCTTGGCCCTGGCCCCTGGTTTCCGCTCTTCCCTACTGGGTCAGTGTCCCCGAAGCCCTCTGCCTCCCTTCTTCCCAGATCTGGCGACTGCGGAGACTAGGGTGCTGGGAAGGAGTTGACTAAGTTGGAGAGAGAGCGTGGAGCCTGGGTGGGAGCGTGGACCCTGGAGGGGCAGGCGGAAGGCCGGCCAGGGGGCACGCCACTTGGGGGGTCGGGCAAGGGCCCAGGCAGAGATATTCGACCCACCCGCTCTGACGGCTCGCCCGCAGGTCCGGGCCAGCGCCATCGCGCAGGATGCCGACCAGAACTACGACTACGCGAGTAACAGCGTGGTGCTACACCTTGATTCGGGGGACGAGGTGTATGTGAAGCTGGACGGCGGAAAGGCGCACGGAGGCAATAACAACAAGTACAGCACCTTCTCGGGCTTTCTTTTGTACCCGGATTAGAGGAGCAGGGAGAGCGAGATGGGTGGCTTCAGGCCGCCCCATGCCCATGGGGGCGCTCTGTTCCCTTGCGAGGACCACTCTCGCTTCGTGACACTTCCTGACATCGTTGGAAAAGACACACCCCCGCTGTCCTTCCTGCCCCGCTTCCGACCTCCGTGTGTCTGTGACTTGCCTCGCTCCTGGCTGTGCTCCTGGTTTCTGGCCGCAACCCGGGGCGGGAGAGCGGGATGCCCAAGTGGAGAAATGAGCGTGAACCTGAAACCCCAGCCAGGGAGGCGGCAGCGCAGACTTTGCAGAGCTGATTGGACTGGACAGGCCCCAGCGGGATGCCTGAGTGCTTCCAGTCCCCCTCCTCCTCCGAGAGCCCTGAGACTGAGGGCTCCCAGCTCTGGCCACTGAGGTAGGCCAAAGCAAGCACAAGCTCCCTGGGGTGTCCTTCTTTGTGACCTGAAATACTTGTGCAAATGTCCCTGTCCATCAGCTGAAACCCCATCTTCAGCAGAATCCCAGCAATCAGAAAATCCATCTCTACACCGCACTCCCGCCTCAGACCTACCGCGATGCATTAAATTATGTTTCTAGACTATGGACTCTTGATGTCTCTGTCAGCCTGGTCCCGGACCTAGCCTCCAGGTGTTCACCTTGAGATAAAGACCGGAACTGGGCCCTGAATAGCTCCATCTCTACCCCAGTTGCCAGTCACTGCCTTGTCTGTGCTGCTGGGTGGGTGAAAAGATGTGGGGAGAATGGGAGGGTAGCCTCTCACCCTTTAGGGTGCATCTCCACCCGGCTGGGCTGCAGCCTTGAATTGGAGGAGGAGGAGGGCGGGAGGAAGAATTAGAGGATGACAGGAGACGGAGGTTGGATTTTCAGGGTCCTAGCCTTGTGGGAGGAAGTAGAGGCCAGGAGTTTCTGGAGAAGGAAAGGGAAGAGGAGGCATTTCTGCAAAATGAGAGGGATGAAGGAGGTATTTGCCATCAGATGATCTCCGAGATCTCCTAAAAGGCAGTAGAGGAATCCCCGAGGAAACACACCCACTCGGGCATGTAATGCACTCAGCACATGTCTATCAGCTTACACTAGCTGGGTCCATAATCTCAAGTCAATTGCCTGGTACACTGAGGCAATTGTATGGACCATCCAACTCCCTGAATTCACGCACAGCTCTGTGGTAAATGAAATAGACTCTCCCCTTTGTGGTGGGACAGCCCTCCTTAGGGGTCTTCCTTTGTGTGTGGTGGTATGGGGCACCTGCTCTGAACCTGACTGCATTTGTTTGGTCCTTCCTTTCCTTTCCTTCACTGTTACACACGCACACACGCACGCACACACACACACACAGACAGGTTAAGAAAACACTCCACATGATGTTTTTGTTTTTTCACTTTTTTGTTCCGTTTTTAGATTATTGAGTTCCAATAAACAGTACGTTATCTACAAAATAACTTGTTAACAACCTGTTAGTATTCACGGAGCTCATTTTGACCAGCTGTTTGCAGAGAAATGTGAATATGTACACAGAGGCAACCCTGGAGTGTGCTACCTATATCGAACTGGATATGCACACACACACCCCATGTGGATATAATGTGGTTGTCATTGCTAATCCATGTTACACAGGTGCACACACACACATATTCATAGACTCATGTCAGTGTGGTGTGTGACATATTTGTGGCTATATGTCTGCTCCCAAATTGCAATGTGCTCAACTTTAGTTCCTGGAAGATGCTGAAATTTGTGATTCTGATTTAAAAGACAATTATACCCCCTGCCTTGAGTCTTGTCTCTGTCGCTATTCCTCTTTATGCTCTTATTTTATTTGAATAATGTTTTATTGTCATTCACTTGAATATTAGCAATGATTGCATCTGCCTCAAGTCTAGGCATAAAGTGCTCAAAGATATTGAGGAGGAAAACAATATCCATATGCAAACCATCACCCTCCCAGTTCCAGCCCAAATGAACCGCAGTTCCCCACCAACCCCACCCCACAACCAGCTGAGCCCAGGAACTGGGGAGGGCAGAGTCGATCCCATCTACAGTCGCATACGTATCAATTTCTGATGCCTTGTCGATTGTATCATCCAGAAATGCGATTAAAACCAAATATATGAGACCCAAATGAAGTCTAATTGCTATGGATCTGCAATCCCCAGTGGGCCCCTAATCCTTTTTGACTTATTCCTCCCCTTCCTCCGATGAGATGGAGCTTAGACACAAAGCCCTCGGTTTAAATTTCAAAAATTAAAATTGACATGCAGCGGTGGCTTTCCTGGGAGCAGGAGGAATTTCTAAGGAGGTGCCGGAGCCCAGCTTTATCCTCTGCATTAAGAAGCAATTTGTACTTCTAACAAAACCCCCACCACTTCCCTTTGGTGGAAGGGCAGTTGAAACGCCTTGCCTGGGTCTGGTTGTTCACAATACTTAGACAAATTTGAATCTGAGATTCCTCCATCTGTATTCCCCGGTGCAGCTGGGCTTCTTGCAATTCTAATGCCTGGGTTGCTGGGAGGTGCTGCCAGAGGTGTCAGCTGCTAAGAGGAAGATAGATTGATGAGGCAACGGGCGGGAGACTCGGCCGATGGCAAGAGCTTGCCAGCTCAGGAGCAATCTCTCCCTGTATCTCTACACTTTCTGGGTTTCAGGCAGACCCCTCATGATGCAGGGTCTACAATCCCATTATCTTCATGGTGGTCTCCCTCTCCCTGGAGGGAAGGATGGGGAGACCTTTGCCACCTCTGTGTGCCATCAGTCTTGGGGTACATGTGAAATGAAAGAAATTACCTGCCCCAGACACTTTTCCTTTTTGTCTCTAGTTGGTTTGAGAATTATTGTCAATCAGTTGTAAAGTATCATTTTAAGTCCCTAATTGCTTTTGAGTCCATTTTCTGTTTTTAGGTTGGGATTGTCACCTTGGCATCTCCCTGGAAGTAGAAAAGGGTTTATTCTGTCCATTTGGGAGGTGGATAAATTAGGATTCAGAGAGACCTAGTGGCTTGCCTGTGTTCATAAAGTTTCTAAGAGATGGAGTCCGCACTTGAACTCAGACCTCCAGGCTGTGCCACTGCCTGACTGCATAGATAGAGCCTGTTCACCTCTCAGAGCTCCCAGGTATTTGAGAGGACAGCACGCAGGTGGGACACATTTTTCACTCCTTTCTCTGATTTAGGGAGTCTCAGCATCCTTCAAAGGGTCAGATGAGATGAACCAGCCTGATTCTTTGACTCTGGCTGCCCCCAGAAGGCACCCCAGGCTCCTGGACAATTTGGCTGAACTTCCTGTCCTGGGGTCAGTGTTGGTGGCAGGACCATTTGGTCACCAAGTCCTGGTGCTCACGTTTACCTGTGTGTCTTCACCGGCAACCCCACCACCATCCTTCTCCTTAGGGGCCACTGACCACCTTCTCTAATAGCTCTCCCTTCTTCCTCTTGCTGGTGAGAAGATTTAGCTGAAGTGAGCATGGCTGTCCCTGATTGCTGAGAGGTCCTTTTCTCATTCCCAAAGTCCACATCCCAAAGTCCCAAAGTCCAGTGATTAGGTGGCTAATTATTTTCAGGACTGCCTGAGAGCGTGAGATACACCCTTGACCCTGGAAACTCAGATAGAAGTGATTCTGTCTGCTACATCTTCCTCCTATCTGTGTGAGCAGATGGCTCTTTTGGGCATCAAAGAAGAAACATCTAGGCCCCCCTCTGCATGGAGTTATGATGACACCTTGGAGAGGTCATATTGTTGCTTTAAACTTCACTGACCAAGCATTCCTATCGGAAAAACATTTTTTGAACTCTCATCCCCAATTTGTGTATTTGACTTATGAATAATTTATGTATACCACTATCAAGCCATACTTTAAAAATTCTTTTTGTGTTTATGTTCATTAAAGGCTCTCCACATTCAAGTGTATGTATGTTCTGGCTGGCTAACCAAGTTTGGAGATGTCTCCTTTCCACTGCAACTGAAAAAAACAAGGGTTAATCCATGTGTTTTACTTCAACTTGCCATTTTTTCAAAATCTTGGGCAAAAATATGTTCTTTTATGAGTCCCAGGGGAGTCTGTGCACTCTAATTCTTTGAGTGCACAGTTTCAATCCATATTTTAAGTATTGTTGTTGTTTAGTTGCTAAGTTGTGTCCGACTCTTTTATGACCCCATGGACTAGAGCCTGCTAGGTTCCTCCATCCGTGGGATTTCCCAGGCAAGAATACTGGAGTAGGTTGCCATTTCTTTCTCTCAGGAATCTTCCTGACCCAGGAACCAAATCTGCATCTCTTGCATTGGTAGGCAGATTCTTCACCACTGAGACGCTAGGGACGCCACTTTTAATATTAGTAATGCTTTATTTTCCCCCTCTTTTTTTAGACTAAACATAAACAGAAGTAACATTTCAATCTTTCCTTCTCTCATCTGATTTTGAAGACTAATGTTGGCATTGGAACCAAATCCTGGAATCAGGATGGGTTGGGGTGGGGGCAAGGTCTCTCCCAGGGACCTTCTGGATGCTGGGGAGGATGAAGTTGGCAGGTGGAAATGTGGGATTCTAGAGGCATGTTTTAGTCTTGTTATTGCTATACTCTTCAATCAACAAGGGTGTTCCACAAAGGAGCATGGGCCCCAGCAGTGGTTGAAGTAAATGATAGGAGCAGTCACTTTAAAAATTAAATTCTGTCACAAGAATTTGAAAAATACTCAAAAGTAAACAGAAAAGTGCAACGACCTCCACCCGCCTGTCTTAACTTTGACACTTGTGCACTGTGGCCGTGACCAACCAGGCAGAACTCCAGTGTTTATAGATGGAACCCTCATGATGTGCCAAAAATTGGTGCTCAGGCAGTTGTTTCCACACCACACCTCTCTGAAGTAGGTATTGCTATTGTCCCACTTTACAGATGAGGAAACTGAGGTGCAAAGAGATGCAATGACTTGCTCAAGGCTAGGCCCAGGACTGGCACTGAAGATCAAACTCTTTGGGAATATAGGTGGGGCAGGGTGGTGAGACCTCAAAGACAGACAAGGAAGGCACACTGAGACAAGCAAGGGTCCCCTTCAGGCACTCCAGAGGTAAAGCCACCTTTTGTGGAGCCACCTAAGTATCTGCTGTCTCCTCATAGTGTAATCAGTTTGTTTCTAGGCTTCTCACTCTCTTCCTTCTTATTATTTCATGTACCAGTCATGCTGTTCCCTGTACTTGGAATCCTCTCCTCTGGGTTAGCTCCCACCCTTCATTCAGGGCTCAGCTGACACATCACTTCCAGTAACCTCCTAGCCTCAACCTGATGCCCCTTCCCCTAAGGACTAGTCTTCCTTCCCATGGTGCTTGCCACAAGGCTGTAAGCACACGTTCAGGTTGTCTGTCTTCCCCATGGACTTCCGGCTTCACAAGACAGACCTATCATCAGTGTGAGTTACCACTGAAACCCACACCCCAGCTCCAGGATTTAGAATGTGCCTGCTAATCAGTAGGTGTTCAGTAAACGTTTGTAGAGTGGATGGGTAGATGGATGGATGGATGGATGTGGGAAGCCTAGGGGATCCTGACAGGGTAGATTTTTGGAAAGATCTCGAGTATCTGACTTTACAGCAGGATCAGAGGGGATCTCTTTTAACCAGTGGGTCCCCATTAACCTCCACCTCTGGCCCTGAGTTCTTAAGGTTTGGGTGAGTGGTGAGGACCACAAAGGAGCATTTATTGCGACCTTCAAGGCCCTGGTTACATGTCTAGAGATCAGGAGAACCATCCAGTTGACATGAAATGATGACTACTGCCCACTGGGGCTTTGGGGCTGATTTAATTTTTTAATTGATTAATTAATTAATTTGGCTGCATCGGGTCTTAGTTGTGGCACGTGGGATCTTGCAGTGTGGTGTGCGGATTCTCTAGTTGTGGCAGGTGGGGTTAATTGCTCTGTGGCATGTGGAATCTTAGTTTCCCAACCAGGGATTGAACCCATGTCCCCTGCATTGTAAGGCAGATTGTTAACCACTGGACTACCAGGGAAGTCCCCTGCTGGGCTGATTTAGGTCCCCTCCCCTCAGGGCCTCCAGGATGTCCCTAAGCTTTCTGTGGCTGCTTGGGCAGTAGCCCCACTTCCAGCGGGGTCCCTCACTTGATGCTTCTGCAGGCAGGGTGCTTTTATTTTCTCTGAATGGAAAACATCTTTTGAAAAATTGTAGATGCAATCTGCACTTGCAAAAAACGTAAACAATATACAGGAATATAAGGCAGAAAGTAAAATTCCCCTCTCTCGTTATGCAGTCTCCTTCCCAGAGGTAATTTCTGTTAACAGCTTGGTTTGTATTCTTCCCGACTTTTCAAATGTACATGTACGTGGATTTGTTCGTGAAGAATATAAAACTCTAAACACTGGCAGGTTCTGCACCTGCTCTTTCCTCTGATGATCGCCCTTGAACAATGCTAAGGGGCAGTTTGTGCTGAACCCCTTTCCCTTTCCCCTGAGGTGCCTACCATTGACCATAGACCCGGATTTAGATTGGTTAAACAGACCTTCCATCACTGGATCTGGACGCTGTTTCTGACATCCCTGCTCTAACAGAGGAACAGCCTCTGCTAACAACAGGATTGCCTTCCATTTAGATACAGGTTTCTGCCCTCATGTGGGAAAACCCTGCCTTATTTTCAAAGAAATGTGAACAATGTCTCTAATTTTCAGATGTTTCAAGTGGGTCCCCTCCTTCTGTTCTCACTGTCTACCTCTTGGTATGTTACTTACACCCAGCAACTCTTCCCCTGGGACTTAGTGAATGAGGGAACGAGATCAACTCCCGCCAGCCCAGTTTTGCCCCTGTTGGCCCAGGATAGAAGAAGGGAATTCCTTCCACTTGGCTACTCAGTTGTGTCCCTAGGCCCAGCCTGAGGTTTGGAGAATGACCCTCCCCCCTTCTCTTCTCCCTTGCTTTCTTGGAATTCCCATGTCCAGAGCTGGGTGCTGCTGCCTTTCCCCCAAGCACTGCACTTGGAAGGAAGCAGGGGAGAGTGGGAGGGCGGGGCATTCTGCTCTGAAGCCTGGTGACTCCAGGCCAGCTGAAAAGACTGACACAGACGCAGGGATGCCAGGCCACACTAGGCATCTGACGTGTGCCCTGGAACCAGGCTGAGCAGTGGGCAGCAGCCAAGTGTACCAAAATAGCTCAGCCCTTTAAAAGTAACCAGGTCACAACAGGGAGTGGAAAGAGAAAAGAAAAAAGAAAAAAGAAAAGTGGTTTTAACCTTTCTTTTAATTTAATTGAGCTGAGCCTTTATCTTTATTATCTTGCTTGATATTAACAAGGAAGGCAAATGATCGGCAAGTTACATAGCTCAAAATTGAAGCACAGAGAGGTTTAATGATTTGCCCAAGATCACCCAGCAAGGAAATGCCCAAGTTTGAAGCTCTGGTCTGTTTCTCTGACTCAAAGGCCAGATTACTTCTTGTAATCTAGTGCCCCACCTCTCATTCTGGCGCTTATTATGTAACCTCTTTGAGCCACCTTGTTCCTTTTCCATAAAATGCCACCTATTCTATAAGACTTCTGGAAGGAGTGAATGAGTTAATGGATGTCAGCCATATTAAAGGGAAAGTGAAAGAAAGAAAGTGAAGTTGCTCAATCGTGTCCGACTCTTTGTGACCCCATGGACTGTAGAAGTTCTTGATAAAAGTTGGTTATTATCAGCATTTAAATATTTGGTTTGAAAATGTCACTTTTTCACAGATACCACCTGGCAACTTTTTAAAGCTAGTGATATTCAGTGGAACTCAACAATGGTCTTTGAAGTTGGATTCAAATCCACCTTCACTATAAACTGCCTCTGCAATACTTTGACAGATATTTAACTTGCTGAGCCTCACATTCTCCATCTGTAAAATGGGACCAGTGCTCCTACCACATGGGTGGTTGGGAGGATTAAATGAGACAACACAGTATGGGGCAGAGAGTGAGTGCTTGAAACCTGGGGATGGCAGGTGGTATTGCTGAAATAATTGTTAGGGACTGCTCTGTTTTCTCCTGAGTCTGACACATCTCAGGAAACATCAAACCAAGGTTGCCTAGAATGAGGAACAGCAGGATTTCCGTGACAACAGCTGGCATTTACAAGCATCCCAGTGGTATAGGAGGCACCAAGAGCATTTCCCAACATATCTACAATCCATTCAGTGAGTCTGTGAGGTAAGCAAAATTGCACCCATTTCACAGATGAGGAGGTGGAATGGCCATTTTCAATGCCTGTGCATCAGAGCCAGAATTCAAACCAGTATTTTTTTCACTGTTCAGTCCTTGGCTTCCCAGAGAGCCAGAGCCCACATAGTGAGCATGGCCCCGCCTGGTCCCTGTTTGCTGATGAGCATGCAATAGTCCTGTGCACATCTGGGGAGGGGCACTCCCTTATTGACTCCCAGCTAATAAGTCCCTGTATAACTGGACCTGGAGCTATGACTAAATCTCAGGGCTTTGTTGCATGAATATGCACACTCTCATTGACGGCCCAGCTCTATCACAGCCTGATTTCAAACTGACGGGCACAACCCAGTGGCTTGAGACCTCTCCCCATGCATAGTAAGAACACTGATCCCTGTCAAAGCTCCTGCAGCAGGGTTGGGGGAGTGTGGGCTCAGCCCATGTGAGAGGACACATTGAGGGCACGTTGTCCAGGACATGGCCTCCTTCAAAGCCTGCTCTGCCTCTGTGAGATCCACATGGACCTCACGAATCTATGGAAGGCTGGTTTCTTCTTTCATTCCCCGGCTCCAGGTGCACGCTAGGGAGAGCCAGGCCCTGCTTGAGGGCGCAGATTCTGATGGGAGAAGCGTGCTGATCTCTGGACTCTGAAAACCAGCTTTACCATGTGTTGCTTTCCAGATCTGCTTACTGGGTGTCCACCGTGCAACTAGCACTGCAGCAGGGGACCTGATTGCTACCCTCTTTTTTTTAGAAACTTAAAACAATTTTTTTAATCAATTAATTCATTTTAATTGGAAGCTAATTACTTTATAATATTGTGGTGGTTTTTGCCATACATTGGCATGAATCAGCCATGGGTGTACATGTGTCCCCCACCCTGAAGCCCCCTCCCATTTCCTTCCCCATCCCATCCCTCTGGGTTGTCCCAGTGCATCAGCTTTGAGTGCTGTGTTTCATGCATCGAACTTGGACTGGTCATCTAATTCACATATGGTAGTATACATGTTTCAATGCTATTCTCTCAAATCATCCCACCCTCGCCTTCTCCCACAGAGTCCAAAAGTCTGTTCTTTGTATCTGTGTCTCTTTTGCTGTCTCGCATATAGGGTCATAGTTACCATCTTTCTAAATTCCATATATATGTGTTAATATACTGGTGACAGGAAAAAGAATAATCAGTGATAACAGCAATGGCATTTCCTTCCATTGCTGAGTACCTGCTGGGAGGCAGGCGTGGCCTCATTTGAAACTTTCTGTGGCCCTGCAAGATGGGCATTATTTTTTTCCATCTCACAGCTGAGGGTGCTGAGACTTGAGAAATTAACTGAATTGTGCTACAACCCTGCATATGAGAAGCGGTGGATTTCCAATTAAAGCCCAGATCTGTCTGCCCCCAACCCCCAACACTGCCCCACCCAACAGAAGTGCTACAGGGTGTGGGAAGACTGCTCAGGTGGCTTTTCTGGGCATAGGGATCTCCATCTGGAAGTGAAAGGGCCTGGGAAGGGCTCAATGATCAAGAGGACTTCCCGGAATTAGTGACCTCTTAAATCAGAGTTTACCCTATAAGGTTTAGTCCTCATCCTTATGGAGCTTGCAATGAGGTTGAGCAGGAGAGACTAACACACTGAACATTTGCTGGTTATTTGTTCATTTTCCCAAGATGTACTGAGTGCTACCCGACTTCCCTGGTGGCTCAGACAGTAAAGAACTTGCCTGCAATGCTGGAGACCTGGTTTCAACCCCTGGGTTGGGAAGGTCGCCTGGGGGAGGAAATAGAAACCCACTACAGTATTCTTGCTAGGAAGATTCCATGGACAGAGAAGAGACTGGCAGGCTGTAGTCCATGGGGTCGCCAAGAGTTGGACATGACAGAGTGACTGAGAACACATGAATGTATGTGTATATGGAGTTGGGCCTGGGCTGCAGATGTCCCGAGACGTGTCCCAGTCCTGCAGGAACTTTCGGCAGATGGGAGGAGCCACACCAGGGCCCAGGGCGAGGCATGTATCACCTGCAGCAGGGAAGAGGCAGCACCAAGAAGGGACTTGCTAAGCCTAGGGTGGGGCAAAAGGGAACATGAAAGTTCTATCTCTTGGAAACCTGGTGGGGGACAGCAGGAGGTTAAGGTGCCATTCTTGTGGGGAGGGACCAGCATTGGTAAAGGTGTGGGGTGGGGCTTGCCTCTGGGAGAGGGGTCTCCTGGAACCTGTCTACTGTGTGTGTGCATATGTTTGTGTGTGCATGTGCGTGTGTGTGCATGTGCGTGTGTGAAAGTTTATGAGGACTAGGACATTTGTGTGTATGATGGATGTATCTGTATGTGAGTGCTGGTATATATTGGGGAGGTGTGTGTGACTGTATCAGTTTTAATGGTGCCATATCTTAAGTTTAAGCCCTTCTTACCCCACACTGGAAAGATGGAATGCTTTTATGCTCTAAGTTCACTCCCTTTGCCCTCAACACATTCAGTACATTGTGGCTGACTCTCCTCGAAACTATTCGGAGTTTTGTATTTGGGTGGGTTGGAGGGTAGGCTATGGTCCTGGGCTGAAGCTGGGTGATGGGGGAGTGAGTGGTTGGAGGTTAGGAGGGTCCCTGAATTGCCTAAAGTACCCAAATCAAGATGCCTTGGGAACACAGATGCAGATACTTGACATGTAGCAGCAGCAACTTAGCATTTTTATTGATTGGATTGGATTGGATAGATACTTTCTAAAGTGCATTGGCAGCTGTTCGCTGTCTCGTTTGTACTGACACTTCGGCACCCATGGTCCCCAGCAAGCTGAGGTTACAGAGAGCTCCTTCCCATTTGATTTCTGGATGACCTTGATCACTCGGTGAGTTAGTGATTACTTATCCGTTTACTCGTAGAGGAGATCTAGGCTAAAATAAGTGAAGTGATTGGTTTGAGGCCACACAGCTGGTTACCAGTCATGCTGGGAATGGACTCCTAGTCAGACTTTAAGGGCGTTTGTTTGCTCAAAGTGGAGTCTGAATGTGTAAACATGAGGAGGTGGGAGTGGCAGATAGATTCCCACCCCTATGCTAGGCTATCGGAGCAGCCACCCTCCTGCATGTATCCCAGCCCTCTAGTAGCTCCCTGTATATATCAACTAAAGCATCTGTCTGTCTCTCATCCATCCATGCACCCCTCCGTTATGTATCCATCATTCATGAATCCAATGCATACCTGTGCACCAGGCCCTGTGTAGGTGCTAGGAAGATAGTCTTCACACAAAAAATTATCAGTCTGGTGACAAAGCTTCTGGAAGCCTTCACCCACCATTTTCTCACTTTCTTCAAATAGTTCCATACTGAGAGAAATAGAAGTAAGGAGCTCACCTATCAGTGAGCTCATCCAGCAAGGAGCATAACAGCTTCTGACAAGCCCACTCCTAAGTGACTGGCATCAGAGAACACGGAATTCCCTACGGAAAAGGCAGAAATCATGAGGCCAAGCTCAGGATGTGTCCGATAAATATGTGACGTGGTCGGAGATCTGTAGCCTCTCCTAAGACAAAGCCTGAGGTTTTCCCTACCACTGAGCAGGAAAATGGGAGTCTGGGGCACTGCAGGCTTCTTGCTTTGAGTTTGGTAGTACCATGTGCCTGGTGTGGGGTTTGTCTGAGCCCTTGCTTGGACCTTGGCCACAGGCTCCACCATCCATTCCACTGATGACTCTAACCCAACCCCAACCCTAACCCTAACCCTAACTCTGACCCTGCTGGGGGTGTGCAGCTGGTACCGTGCACACTTGTGTCCCCACATCTGGAGGGTCCTTCCCAGCTCCTATGCTGTCAACAACGTTGTGTTGTGTCTGGCTGCACCGTGTAAAACTTAGGCTTGTGTCTTACTTCTGCTGCTAAGCTAGTGATTGGAGAGGAAGACTTCTGATGGAAATAAGGGAGCAAGCCCACCATCTAGGCTGTTACACACGTGGCTGAGGGACACTTCCACTACTGAGCTCCAGGAGTTGAAGACCATGAGAGCTTGGCTCTAAGACGTGTGTTCTGGAACTTCCCTGGTGGTGCAGTGGATAAGAATCTGCCTGCCAATGCAAGGGACACGGGTTTGATCCCTGGTCTGGGAAGATTCCACATTTTATAAAGCAACTAAACCTGTGTGCCACAACTATTGAACCCACATGCCCAGGACCCATGCTCCGCAACAAGAGAAGCCACTGCAAAGAGAAACCCCTGCTCACCCCAACTGGAGAAAGCCCTCATGTAGCAATGAAGACTGTCCGCCACCAAAAAAAGAATGTGTTCTGGAGAGCTGGCTAACTGGCCCTCACCGCCCACTGCCAGCTGCCCCCTTTCATACTGCTGGATGAATGGGGCTGCCAAGTTAGGGATCCCGTGGCCCCAGCCCTCAAACACCAAGTAATTGTTTCCGCCGTGTGAGCTGACAATGATCCATGGGTGTTTGTTGGCAGCTGCTAGGGGCCAGGGGCTCAGCCAGAGTTTTCCTAATTAACTCTCCATTATTCCCATCCCAGGAGGACAGGGGAAAGGAAGTCTGGGCACCATCAAATGGCAGACATCACTCTCAGCTCCTGCTCTCTCATAAACCTCTCATGACTCCCGGCACTTATAGGGTGCCCTTTAAGTTGCAAACCAAGCTACTGGTCTGGCAGGCTGTGAACAGGCCCCACTGCCTCCCAGCCCACCTCTCTCTCTCTGTCTCACTCCCTAGCCAAATGTAACTTCTTGCTTCCCTACTTGGAGGTTTTAAGCAGGGCTGGGACCAGGATGAGGCACAAAATTTAAGGGAATGCCAAAACTTCTCAGTAATCAGGACGAATAATCTTGATGCTACATTTAACACCTCAAAATCAATACAATCCATGATAAACAAAGCATCACATTTTTAAATAAAGATGCTATCAGTTCAGTGAGTTGAGCATATCTTTCTCCTTCAGGGTGGGTTCCTGATTCTCGTTTTATCCCAGATAAGCACCAGGTTGTAGGAGAGGAGGAAAAGACGAAGGAGAAAGGAGTGCTGAGAATCTAGGGAAGGAATGAAGAACTGCACTAATTTCAGCCAGAGTGACTCCCTTGTTCCTGACCATCCATTGTCTACTGAGCACTTAGTACTAGTACCCTGCAGTCCACTTTACAGCCACGATCTCGTTTTTTTCCCACAGAAGTAGGTGTGATTACACTCAGCTCATGGACTCGGGATCTGAAAAGCAGAAAGGTCGAGCAGCTTGCCAAGAGTGACACGGCTGGATGGGGGTGAGAGGGGGGAGCTGGTGTTGAAATTCAGGTCTGACTTCAAGGCCTGTCCCCCTGCAAGCTATCTCATGGCCTCTGTCTTGCCTTTCTCCCTGTCCCAACAATGATGACTATACAATAAGTAAAATTTCCTAGGCTCTGGCTATATGCCAAGCACTTTTCTAAGGATTTTAAACATTGTTATCTCATTAAATCTTCCCAACAACCCCATGAGGGGTCTTTACCCCTAAAGAGGTAGCATTATCCCCATTTTATATATAAGGAAACTGAGGCACAGAAAGGGTAAGTAACTCGCCCAATATCCCAGAGATTGTAAGTGGCAGAACCACCACAGGCTGGTACCAGGGTCTGAACTTGCCATCTCAAGGATGGTCGGATGTTCCAGGTGAGCTGAGCCAGACCATATGCCAGAGGTGGGAAAGATGTCGTCAATCTCCCCAGACCTGGCCCAGGCCAGGACCTCAAGAGTTCCAAGGCGGATGCCCAGGCTGGTGCCTTTCCTGTCCATTCTCAGGCTGGTGCCTTGCACGGCGGCCCCTTCCACGGTTCACTGCCACCCTCAGCAGAAGCCGTCATCCTTGTGGAAACCTGCCAGGGGGACAATGAAGGCATTCAGGAGCTGTTATTTATTTATTTCTCAATAAAGAAACTTCATGAATAGATGGATATTTATTCACCTAATTCACTTTTGCAAATGCAGTGTCCTTCAAAGGATGATTTGTTTGCTGAGCGGGGCTGAGGCGGGAGGTTAAAAATAGCTCCCGGCAGTACCGTATTTCTCAGTAAATCAGTGTTGATAATTTAATAATAAAATTAGTCTTACTTCAGGTACCAGATATCGCTCCTCTGACATGCAAATCGAATTCAGCTTCCTACCCAATGTGGACCGTTTGTGAGGCTACAAATTCACCAGCGTCTGTTTTGGGGGCACTAAATTTAGAGCCTTTCTTACATGGGTCAATATGAGTGCCTCTGAAAATGCCTGTCTCACTAATGTGGTCATTTGTAATATTCACTAAGTTCAGAATGTAGACGGCTGGCCTTCCTTTCACTTCAGAGCTGCCACCTACATCAGGATGGAAAAGATGGCCAGGCACACACTTGTCCAATCTGGGCAGATCACTACAAATTGCATTGAGTTTCAGGGCAGAGGGACTGTGTCCCCTAAAGTACATTTCATCTCCTCTCAGTAAAAGTTTTGTGGCCACCTGCTGTCTACCAGGTCCTATGGCAGGTGCTGGGTTGACGGAGATGAGCTAGGTACTCTCTCCTAGAAGTGCATGCGGACAGGATGGACACATCAAAGGCATCATGGTATAAGGACAATGTGGTCTAGGGGCGCACAGCAGAAGAAGGGGCTGGCATCATCTGTGAAGGAGAGAGCGCATGATTAAGGAAGGCTTACCCTCCCAAGAGACTTCTGCATGGGGTTTGCAGGATGAATAGGAGCTCTCCAGGCAGTTGGGTAGGAATTGGCAGCACTTGAGAGGATGTTCCGGGCAAAGGAAATGGTATATACGAATGTGTGGGTGCCTGAGACCAGGTACTGTCTAGAGCAATTAAAATCAGTTTATTGCAGCCAAAGATTGGCAAGAGGGAGGTTCAAAAGTTTTGTGGGGGCCAAATGGCCTTGTGTGACATGAGGGAGATCTGAGAGTTTTGCCCACCTGCCTGGGGAACCAGGGGAGGGTTGGAAGCAGGGAGAGGTGGGGTCAGATGCCCATGTTGAAAGACAGTACAGAGGAAGGGTTAATGGAGGAGAGGAGGATGGTTCTCTCTCCCCCTAAGGACTGGGCACTGCATTTTCTATAGGACAAATGGGAGATGCTGAATGATTCAGGACACAGGGGTCAAGGAGCAAATAGGAACTGGAGAACACTGAGAGCAAGAACAGAACAGGACGAGCTGCCCTAGGCGGAGCTGAGGGGGCAGTGAGAACTTCTGCCCTGGGAATCCCAGGGCTCCTTTGCCATCGAGTATTAAAAAAAAACCCTCTACTTACTTGACAGGGCCTCCCTGGTGGCTCAGGTGGTAAAGAATCTGCCTGTAATGCAGGAGACCTGGATTCAATTCCTGGGTTGGGACGATCCCTTGGGAATGGAATGGCAACCCGCTCCAGTATTCTTGCCTGGAGAATCCCATGGACAGAAGAGCCTGGAGGGCTACACTCCATGGGGTCGCAGAGTCGGGCACGACTGAGCGATTAACACACACTTGTCTGACATATGAGATTTACAAGCCCTTCTCACATGGACCATGTGATTTGATCCAGACCCTAACAGTCTGAGTTTGGCAGGGTCATGATTCTCACTTCACAGAAGAGAAAAGTTGAGGCTCAAAGAGGTGAAATGACCCTTTCACTGACAAAGCAGAAGTAGGACTCCTGATCAAGTCCTCTTAATTCCTAGTCTGGGCTTTTGGGGCAGCGTAAGTCTCATTTCAGTGAGGTGGGCCCCTATGATGATTCTCTTTCTAATGTGGTGGGTGGGAGTCAGAGGGCTAGAGTGGCCTGCTCAAGATCATGTAGGTGACCCAAGGCCCACATTTAGATTCTGTTCCCCTGAGCCTCACTCACTGCTTCACTCATGCTGTTATCATTGTCATCCCACTGCCCCTCTGTGGTGCCCTGTTCTCATTCACTGTTGCTGGGGTCACTGGTCTCCCTGGCATGTTGTAGTTTGCGCGCATGCTCCTGTTCGTGACCTTTGCCCTTGCTGCTTCTCTGTCTAGACCACATTTCCCCTGGGTATTATCACAGCTCCCTTCCTGACTTTGTTGAGGTCTCCACCGAAATGTCACCTCTTTGAAAGAACTTCCTACCCTCCCCATCTACCACAGCACAGCCCATGGCTCCACTCCTCTAGCCTGAGTTTTCTTGATAGCACTTGCCTCTTCACTACCATTTCTTCACTTGTTTATGGCTGCCTCCCTCTCTAAAAAATCAGTTCCAGGAGGGCAGCGACTTTGTTTGCTTCTGCTTTTTATTTGCTCTCTTGTTGCCAGGAGGCACTTGATAAATGTTTGTTGAGTGAATGCGTGTTGAGTGCTACCAATGCAAGGCACTGTCCTTGGATCCAAGGTGAGCCCTGCCAACAGGGACTAGTGCACAATGTGCCGTGAGATAGGTTCGCAGGCCTCACCCCAGCAGCGTGACAAAGGCTGTGTCCACATACGTGAGAGCTTTCCTCATAGATCATGAACTGTTTGGGCTCTTCTCGCTGAACAATAGTTGGAGTTGTTGTGATTCAGTCATTAAGTCATATCTGACTCTTTGTGACCCCATGGATGGCAGCACACCATGCTTCCCTGTCCTTCACGATCTTGGAGTTTGCTCAAACTCATGTTCATTGAGTTGGTGACGCCATCCAGCTATCTCGTATTCTGTTGTTCCCTTCTCCTCCTGCCTGCAGTCTTTCCCAGATCTTTTCCAGTGAATCAGCTCTTCGCATCAGATGACCAAAGTACTGGAGCTTCAGTTTCAGCATCAGTCCTTCCAATGAATATTCAGGGTTTATTTCCTTTAAGATTGACTGGTTTGATCTCCTTGCTGTCCAAGGGACTCTCAAGAGTCTTCTACAATTTGAAAGCACCAATTCTTCCACGCTCAGCCTTCTTTAGGGTCCACCTCTCACATCTGTATATGACTACGGAAGGGAAGTGTGCGGAGAAACTGTGCTGAGGCAGGCTGACTTGCACACACTGAGGACTATTTTAGGATGAATGCAGGGCATAGACAAATCTAGAGAAGACATCAGATCGCACCTAAAATGGCCCAGAAGATGAATGTTCATTTTCAACACTTTGGTGTTTAGTCATGTCCACATCTCAGTGTCACGTGTATATGCTTAGTCATGTCAGACTCTTCATGACCCTATGGACTGTAGCCCACCAGGCTTCTGTGTTCATGGGGTTTTCCAGGGAAGAATGCTGGAGTGGGTTGCCATTTCGCCTCCAGGGGATATTCCTCACCCAGGGCTCGAAACCAAGTCTCCTGAATCTACGGCATTGCAGGCGAATTCTTTACCACTGTGTCATTGGGAAAGCCCAGGATCTCAGTTTACTTAGCAAAACAGTGGGTGGAAACTTCCTGCTTTTACCTCACCAAGCTTGCCATTTCTGTCCCTCCTTCCAAGGGAATTCAGCTGGAATTCCATTTCCTTTCTTTTGTCTGAATCTTTATCACCTGCCGGACATTCAGCTAGGTGCTGGAATGGGAGATGGTGGAAATCTCTCCCTCCCCTTACCACCAGAGTGACTGAAGCCTGAGGCCCTGAGGTCCCCTCTGGTCCTAGAGAGTCTCAGGGAGAGAACAAAGGAGTCAGCCCAGGAATAGATCTGCAGCCTTGTGAGCTGGCTCTGGCAAACATAGTTAGATGAAGGGTACATTTTATTGTGTAATAAAAGGGCTTTTAAGAAAAATACAGAAATGCTTAGGGGAAAGTTAAGGGGAAAAAAGAAGGTGATGGAATTGTTCACATTCCTTCAATGCCTAAGAAGAGCCAGTTTCAATGATGATTTCTTCCCGGTATTGGGTGGTTGGAATGCCAGCCCCTCCATTGTGTGCACACACACCCCTCTCCAGTTCTAGAAACCTCTGTTCCCAGGCCCCTGCCCAATGGCCACATCAATGTGGGTTTGATCCCTGGGTCAAGAAGATTCCCCTGGAGAAGAAATAGCAACCTGTTCCAGTATTCTTGCCTGGAGAATTCCATAGGCAGCGGAGCCTGGTGGGCTACTGTCCACGATGTTGAAAAAAGTTGGACATGACTGAGCGACTAACACTTTACACTTTTTTCTTTTTTAATAGCTGATTAACAGTGTTGTGATAGTTTCAAGTGAACAGAGAAAAGACTCAGTCATACATATACATGTATCCACTCTCTCCCAAACATTAAGGAGAGTTTCCTGTGTTATACAATAGGCGATTTTTGGTTATCCATTTTAAATATAGCAGTGTATACATGTCCATACCAAACTCCCTAACTATCCCTTCCCCCCATTCTTCCCCCTGGCAACCATAAGTTCATTCTCTTGAGTCTGTGAGTGTGCTTTTGTTTTGTAAGTAAGAGAACCTGTGATTGTTACTTTATACCGAAAAGGGGACTAGGCTGCTGAGATTAAGTTAAGGACTTTGAGAGGGGGGGATTATCTTGGATTATCTGGGTTGGCCCCCCTGTAATCATAAGTGTCCTTGAAAGAGAAGCAGAGGAGATGCGTCACAGAAGAGGAGGAGTCCATTTGACCATGGAAACAGAGACGAGAGTGATGCAGCCGTAAGCCGAGGAATGCAGGCAGCTGCTGGAAACTGGGGGGGGGGCAGAGCAGATACTCCACCGGAACTTTAGAAGAGTCAGCCATGTGGAAACCTTGATTTCAGTCCCACTCCTGTCAGAACTCAGTTCAGATGTCTGGCCTCCAGAACTATAAGAAAATGAGTTTCGGTTGTTTTAAGCCATTGACTTTGTGGGAAGTTGTTGCAGCAGCAATAGAAAGCTAGTCCACACACCAAACTCATCTTCAACCTCCTGGTAAGTTCTGGTAGGTCATGACATGTGGCCTAGAATACTGCTCAGGGCTTCCCTGGTGGCTCAGTGGTAAAGAATCCACCTGCCAATGCAGGAGACACGGGTTTGATCCCTGATCGTGGAAGATCCCACAGCCGTGGAGCAAGTAAGCCTCTGTGCCTCAACTATTGAGCCCGCGCTCTAGAGCCCATGCTCTGCAACAGAAGTCACCACAGGCAGAAGCCTGTGCACTTTAACTAGAGAGGAGGCCCCACTTGCCTCAACTAGAGAAAAGCCCACGCAGCGAAAAAACCCAGCATAAATACGTAACATTTTTAAAAAAAGGAAAGAAAATGTCTCAGGACTGCGGCCTCGCAGAAATGGAAAATGAACCATGCTAGTCCCGCTCCGTCACTGCCCATCAGTCAAGGGCTCCCTATTACCCTGGTAGCCCAAAGCCTCTTGCCAGCATACAAGTTCTTATGATGGCCCCTACTGACGCCTTCAGCCATTCTCTTCACACACCCTATGTTCCAGTCACACCAGAGTGCTGACGTTTCCATTCTCTGTGGCCTCATGTCACACGCTCTCATGCCTCAGTACCTTTGTGCCAAAGCAGTCACCAAACCTTCACTTGGTCACTGTGTACTTGTCATTCAAGGCAGCCCAGGAGTCTCCTCTTTCAGAAGGCCTCCTGCCAGCCGTGGGGTTGGTTCCCTTCCTGCTCCCACCGCCCCTGGTGTCGGCCTGGCCTCAGTGCTGCTTGCACTGCCCCTACGGTCTGCTTCTCCCGCCCCCAGGGAGGGGAGCCCCTGATGGGGGGCGCAGAGGAAGGCTGTGACTGCCTCCACCCACTAAGTCTGGCCACCTTTGCTGGGCTCAGCCCAGCCGACCATGGCCGGGACTCATGACTGTGCTCTGTGAAGCATAGCTCGGTGGCTTCGTCCAGGGCAGCAGAGCAGATGTGGCCACCTGAGGCCCATCTGACCCAGCTGGGGGCCCACCAAGGGGAAAGGGGAGGCCTGGACCCCCAACTCTGCTTTCCTTCTTTTTCAGGTGTTTGCACTTTAGTTACACATTAGATAGAAGACATTTTCATCTTGCCTTTTCTTCCATAATCCTATGGGGATTTTTTTTTTTTTTTGGTAAGAAACAGATGTCCTGTAGATAATATATAAGTAAACAAAGGGTGAGGATGCTTTTATTTTTCTCTACTAGCAATGACTTTGTTGATTTTCTTTTTTTCTGCTCATAAAAATCCTACCTGTTCACTAGAGAAAATCTGGATACTATGGGACGGATACTGCTTTGGAGGAGGTTAGGGAGCCCAGCAGTGCTTACTTCCTCCACCCCCCTGGGGCTCCCACTCCTCATCTCTTGCCCTCAGTGCCCAGCCATTGCAGCACTGAGCCTTCCCCTCCAAGGTCCTCAGTACTGGATCTGCTCAAAGACCCCGCACAGCTCCATCCCCACAGCCACTGCTGCCTACCAGGCCCCATCATCTCTCACTCAGACATCTGTGGTGGCTCCCACTTTCCCTCCCCTCTGGTCTCTCCCTCTCCCCTCCTGCAGCCTCCCACCACCACCTTATACAGACACAGTGCACCATAGGCCCATCTCACACTAGCTCCCCCCCACCACTGGCCTATCTATCTGACCACCACCTTCTCTATCCACGCTGGCCTCCCTGGTGGCTGCCATTGGCCCACTTGGGCTCTGCTGCACCTAGGCTCTACTTCCATGGATGCCTTTTGGATTTAAGAAACAATATTCACCCTGGTGGCTCAGACAGTAAAGCGTCTATCTGCAATGCGGAAGACCTGGGTTCCATCCCTGGGTTGGGAAGATCCCCTGGAGAAGGAAATGGCAGCCCACTCCAGTATTCTTGCCTAGAAAAATCCCATGCATGGTGGAGCCTGGTAGGCTACAGCCCACGGGGTCGCAAAAAATTGGACACAACTGAGTGACTTCACTTCACTTCACTTCATTCACCCCAGCAAGGAGATCAAGCCAGCCAATCTTAAAAGAGATCAAACATGAATATTCATTGGAAGGACTGATGCTGAACCTGAAACTCCAATACTCTGGCCACCTGGTGTGAAGAACCGACTCACTGGAAAAGACCCCTGAAAGACTGAAGGCGAAAGGAGAAAGGAGTGACAGAGGATGAGACAGTAGGATAGCATCATCAACTCAACGGACATGGACATGAATTTAAGCAAACTCTGGGAGAGAGTGAAGGACAGGGAAGCCCGACATGCTACAGTCCATGGGGTCACAAAGAGTCAGACATGATTTAGCGACTGAGCAACAACGTTCACTTCACTTCTAAAAGTGGGGAAGGCCGTTCTGTAATTGGGAAGCAGAGGAGGAATGGGGTCAAAGGCTTAGGGAAGGGTGGGGCAGGGGGCTGAGAAGTTGAGGAGGAAGGAGGGCCTGCAGTGGAGAAGAGTGAAGTCCCTCCCCCATCTCCTGGTGATTTTTGAGGACCACACACACGCAATGACAGAGAAGGAGCAGGAAGGGCTGAGCCCGGCGGCCAGAAGTTGACCTGAGGAGAGTGCAGGCTCTGCCAGGCTGCCAGAGGTCCAGGGAAGAGATGATGCCCTCACAGACTGCCCCAGGGGCTCTGAAGGGCTGAAAGTGTCCTGGAAGCATCTGCCTGAAGCCTCTCAAAGGCTCCTAGCCCAGCCAGCCTGTCCCAGCCTGGGGGGCCGCTCAGTCATGCCTGCTGTCTGCCAGAGCCTGTGGAGGGCCTGTGGGTCACCTACAGGAGGCTGAGAAAAGAACTCGTGATCCGAGCACTCCATGGGTACCTGGCCTGGTGCTGAGGGGTTTACATGGATTACGTCATCTAATACCCATAATGGCCTTATGAAGGGAGTAGCTACTATCTCGCTGTCCGGGGCAAGAAGAAAATAAGGGCAGAGCAGGGGTTCAAACGCGCGTCTTTCTTTCTCTTCCCCCACAGAAAGGCCTAGCCCCAGGGGTTGTTGGAGATGACTGCCGACCGAGGAGGCAGGCTCTGGGTGCTCCTGTCGTGAATTCCGCCTGGGTTGTAGCTGTCTCCCTGGAGTCACCAGCAAAGGCTGTCTGAGCAGGAAGAAGCGCCGACTGTGAGGAGCCTACAGCTGGACGTGTGGAAGACGGTGGCAGCTTCAGCCAGGACCACTGAGAAACTACTTTGGGTGGGTGGGAGGGTCAAGGATCATGGGGGTGGGGAGTGGGTGTACCCAGGGGATAAAGACAGGGTCCCAGGTCATTGTTGTCTCTGTCTCTGCGGGGGTAGGGGAAGGGGTTCTGGCCTAGGCCATGGGTGAGTGATCTCTAGTTATGGGACAACAGCTGGGAGTCGGGTTGGGGAGCAGTCTGCTCCGTAACCTCTGTAAAGTGAAGGTTGAGCTGGGTCAGTGGAAGGTCTCACCCAGCTCTGGCAGCCAAGGTCCCGGGATGCTGAACCAGCGTGGTCACAGAACAGAGTTCCTAGATGGCAGGGCCATGCTTGTCCTGCTCATCACTGCCTTCTCGAGGCCTGGCGCCTCACAGTCAGGGCTCACAGAGAGGATTGCAAGGGACACCCCAAAGGCTGGAGGCTCCAGCTCTGGGCAGGAGGAGGGAGAGGTGAGAAAAGCTGTGGGTCACATGTGGGACCTCGGTGTTCCTGCCCAGAGGACCAAGGCCAGAGTCAACTCTCGGGTGAGAGAAAGGGAGGAGGCGCTGTTTCCCCCCCAAGTCTTAATCCTGTAAACTCAGGCAGGGAGGTTTCAATTACTCACCTTTGAGTGGTTTCTTATTTCAACCAAAGTCATCAAGTAAACATCCAGAAGTTAGTGCCCTTGTTAGGAATTAGCAGCACAGTAGAACCTCCTCAAAATGCTAAACTGAAGTTGCCCAGGGAGGGAGGGTGGTGGGGGGTGACCGGCACCTGGTCCATCACCTCCACCCATGGGCTGAGTTAGTGCTCTGGGCCCTGGAAGTAGGACAGGGGCTGGGGGCCTCTGGGAGCAGGGTAGGTGAGCCCCGAAGCATTTTACTTCTCCAGCCGTGGAGTCACTCCAGGCTCAGGTGGGCTGGGGCGTCAGCTCAGACCACATCCAGGGACCAAAAATGATGGCAACCATGGCAGGCCTGTGCAGACAGCAGGTGCTCAAGTAGCACTTGTTACATTGGCATGTGAGTAGAGAGGGGTACCCCAGGACTCGGGACCTGGGGTGAGGGCTGTGGTCGAGGTTCTGACGCAGGCAAGAGAGCTCTGGGGTGACTCTGGTTTGCCCATGCTGGTCTCCCCAGGGTCCAAGCTGGGACGGGGGCAGGGGGGATGGGGAAGAAGGGAGCTAGAGATGCCAGTCTAGGCCACAGTGGGTGCTCCTTAGACATGAAGTAACCTCTTCACGGCAAGTCGTGGCTAGAGAACCAACAGCCCTATATGGCTCCATAAAGGGTAACTCAGGTCACTGGCTACCTCTGGAAGAAGATGTTTTCCTCCTGGAGACTGAGGAGTCCTCATGGTTCTATCATCAGTGCTATAGACTGAACTGTGAGCCCTGAAAATCCACAACTTGAAGCCCTAACCCCACAAAGACTGTATTTGGAGCAGGACCTATACAGAGGTGTGTGTGTAGATGAGTTATGCCTGATTCTTTTGTGACTCTATGGACTGTAGCCTGCCAGTCTCCTTTGTCCATGGAATTCTCCAGGCAAGAATACTGAAGTGGGTTGCCATGCCCTCCTCCAGGGGATTTTCCCATCCAGGGGTTAAACCTGAGTCTCTTATGTCTCCTGCATTGGCAGGCAGGTTCTTTACCTGGGAAGCCTCTAAATAGAGATCAGTTCAGTTCAGTTCAGTTCAATTCAGTCACTCAGTCATGTCTGACTCTTTGTGACCCCATGAATCGCAGCATGCCAGGCCTCCCTGTCCATCACCAACCCCTGGAGTTCACTCAGACTCACATCCATCGAGTCAGTGATGCCATCTAGCCATCTCATCCTCGGTCATCCCCTTCTCCTCCTGCCCCCAATCCCTCCCAGCATCAGAGTCTTTTCCAATGAGTCAACTCTTTGCATGAGGTAATTGAGATTAAATGAAGTCATAAGGGTGGGGCCCTGATCCTGTAAGATTAGTATCCTTACAAGAAGAGACACAAGGAAACTCACTGTCTTTCTCCCTGCCATGTGAGCACATTGTGGCCGTCCACAAGCCAGGAGGAGAATTGTCACCGGAAACTAAGTTTGCTGACTCCTTCTTCTTGGACTTCTAGTCTTCATAATAGTGAGAAATGAATTTCTGTTGCTTAAATTACCTGGTCTATAGTATTTTCATGCAAAGATGGGCTCGATAAAGGACAGAAATGGTATGGACCTAACAGAAGCAGAAGATATTAAGAAGAGGTGGGAAGAATACACAGAAGAACTGTACAAAAAAGATCTTCACGACCCAGATGATCATGATGATGTCATCACTTTTCTAGAGCCAGACATCTTGGAATGTGAAGTCAAGTGGGCCTTAGAAAGCATCACTACGAACAAAGCTAGTGGAAGTGATGGAATTCCAGTTGAGCTGTTTCAAATCCTGAAAGATGATGCTGTGAAAGTGCTGCACTCAATATGCCAGCAAATTTGGAAAACTCAGCAGTGGCCACAGGACTGGAAAAGGTCAGTTTTCATTCCAATCCCAAAGAAAGCCAATGCCAAAGAATGCTCAAACTACCGCACGATTGCACTCATCTCACATGCTATTAAAGTAATGCTCAAAATTCTCCAAGCCAGGCTTCAGCAATATGTGAACCGTGAACTCCCTGATGTTCAAGCTGGTTTTAGAAAAGGCAGAGGAACCAGAGATCAAACTGCCAACATCTGCTGGATCATGGAAAAAGCAAGAGAGTTCCAGAAAAACATCTATTTCTGCTTTCTTGACTATGCCAAAGCCTTTGACTGTGTGGATCACAATAAACTGTGGAAAATTCTGAAAGAGATGGGAATACCAGGCCACCTGACCTGCCTCTTGAGAAATCTGTATGCAGGTCAGGAAGCAACAGTTAGAACTGGACGAGGAACAACAGACTGGTTCCAAATAGGAAAAGGAGTACGTCAAGGCTGTATATTGTCACCCTGCTTATTTAACTTCTATGCATTGTACATCATGAGAAACGCTGGACTGGAAGAAGCACAAGCTGGAATCAAGATTGCCAGGAGAAATATCAATAACCTCAGATATGCAGATGACACCACCCTTATGGCAGAAAGTGAAGAGGAGCTAAAAAGCCTCTTGATGAAAGTGAAAGAGGAGAGTGAAAAAGTTGGCCTAAAGCTCAACATTCAGAAAACGAAGATCATGGCATCCGGTCCCATCACTCCATGGGAAATAGATGGGGAAACAGTGGAAACAGTGTCAGACTTAATTTTTTGGGGCTCCAAAACCACTGCAGATGATGACTGCAGCCATGAAATTAAAAGACACTTACTCCTTGGAAGAAAAGTTATGACCAACCTAGATAGTATATTCAAAAGCAGAGACATTACTAAGGTCCATCTAGTCAAGGCTATGGTTTTTCCTGTGGTCATATATGGATGCGAGAGTTGGACTGTGAAGAAGGCTGAGCACCGAAGAATTGATACTTTTGAACTGTGGTGTTGGAGAAGACTCCTGAGAGTCCCTTGGACTACAAGGAGATCCAGCCAGTCCATTCTGAAGGAGATCAAACCTGGGATTTCTTTGGAAGGAATGATGCTAAAGCTGAAGCTCCAGTACTTTGGCCACCTCATGCGAAGAGTTGACTCATTGAAAAGGACTCTGATGCTGGGAGGGATTGGGGGCAGGAGGAGAAGGGGACGACCGAGGATGAGATGGCTGGATGGCATCACGGACTCGATGGACGTGAGTCTGAATGAACTCTGGGAGATGGTGATGGACAGGGAGGCCTGGCATGCTGCGATTCATGGGGTCACAAAGAGTCGGACATGACTGAGCGACTGAACTGAACTGAATGGTATTTTATTCCCGCAGGCTGAGATGACTAATACAATCACTGACATTTTGTACAGTACTCTAGCTTCCAACAGCCTTGGGAAGAGGCTGAGCAATAAAGTGAAAGGGTCAAGGGTGCAGTCGGGCAGTGGTGGTCAGGGCCAGACCAGAACTTGCAGCTTCTAAGACCAGTGGCTTTAATGACTGGGCTGAAGATGCTGATGATAGTCCCGATGGCAGCAGAATTCACGTGGAACACAATAGAACAAAGAAGTAGAGCTAGTTATCGAATGAGGAGGTGACCAAGGGTCGAAACCAAAACAGGCTCCAAAGGGTCCAGAGGCGTTTGAGGATGGCAGTGTCTCAGAGGCTCTAGTTCAACCTTTCCAACCAGGACTGACCTGGGGATCCACTCTGCTTCTTTATGCCCTTTAGGGCCCGGGCATTTAGAATCAGTGTTTGTGATTGGATCCTGGAGGAAGAGGATCCAAACTCAAAGTGCCTCAACTAAGCCCAGTGCAGACAAATAAATAAATATTTTAAAACAAACAAACAGGGCTTCCCTGGTGGCTCAGTGGTAAAGAGTCCGCCTGCCAATGCAGGGGTCATGGGTTCAATCCCTGATCCGGGAAGATCCCACAGGCCGCAGAACAACTAAGCCCGCGTGCAACAACTGCGGAGCGTGTGCTCTAGAGCCCGGGAGCCACAGTTACCGAAGCCCACATGCCCTACAGCCAGTGCTCCGCAAGAGAAGCCACTGCAGTGAGAATCCACGCACCGCAACTAGAGAGTGGGCCCCAGCTCGCCGCAACTAGAGAAAGGCTGACGCAGCAGTGAAGACCCAGCACGGCCAAAAACAAAATAAATATTGAAAAACCTCCAAAAAGTGAACCAAACAAAAACCACAAAGTGGGGACCCCAGGACACTACCTATTCTGGGACTCTGCTTCAGCTGATGATCTGAGCTGTCTTGTGGATACTTTGTTCTCCGAGTACACAAAACACCCACACCATGTGGGCCATCTCCTCCCAGGCTGGCTGGTCTTGTGGACAGAGCATCCATGTGGACCCTTCCATTATTGTACAGATACCAGCTGTGACTACCCGATGAGATGCCAGACGTGGGCATCTCACCCTGGTTATGGGAGGGAGGTTGGAGGAAGCCAAGGTGAACAGAAATATGTCCACAAGGTCCTGGGGTTCCTGCCAGCATATAAATAGTGCAATGCTAGGATAAATTTTTTTTTGAAAGGCATCACCTGAAGAAGTTTACATTAATGCAACATGTCATCCTTTCTGGGAGCCACCTTTGAGATCAGAAGCCTCAGCTGGGCACCCACTCAACACCATGAGGATGATTAAGCAAAATGTCAAGCACTAAAATGATGTTATTAGGCCAGCAGGGACTCCGAACTTGGGCTAACGAGGGGAAATTGGGGCATGTGAAGAGAGGGGGTCCCCTACTGCTTCCAGGCAGTCTGGTGGTGCCCTGCATCCCTCAGGGGTCTGGAGGCTGGGTTCTGGTGCTAGGTCTGCTACTGATTTGCTGTGTGGCTTGAGTTAAACAGTTGCCCTCTCTGAGCCTAGTCTCCTCACCTACAAAGGGGTGGATGTCTCTAAGGTGTCTTCGAGGTTTGTGCTTCTCTGAATAATATTTAACATGATTATGCTGTATGGAGATTTGTTGCATGCTTCTTCTTAAATCATGTTTTTTGAAGTACATATTTCTGCTTTCCACACACGCTCATGACCAGTTATTCGCTGGTCTTCGGGGAAGATTTGGGACTTTGTTCCTGTTCTTTTAATTTTCCACTGACAACTGTGATCCATCTAGCGGGTGGGGACATCTCTTGTCTTCTAGGTTGTGTGTATTGACCTGCTACTAGTTAAATAATCTTTGTAAAGAGATTGGGTTTTGGATTCACACAGAGCTGTTCTGAATTCAGGTTGCTCTGTGTGACCATGGGCAGGTGTTCAAACTTACCAAGCCCCAAATTCCTTGTGTATAAAATAGAACAAATAGCAGTTACCTCAAGGGATTGTTAGAGGAGCAAATGACGTGCCGCAAGAGAAGCACCTGTCTGAGCGGGGACCTAGGCAATGATGACCAAGGTACTGAAGTACACCTGTCACTTTATTTTTATTTTTATTTTACTTTGTTTTGCTTTACAATGCTGTATTGGTTTTGCCATACTTTGAAATGAATCAGCCACGGGTGTACATGAGTTCCCAATCCTGAGCACCCTTCCCACCTCGCACCCCATATCATCTCTCTGGATCATCCCTGTGCACCAGCCCCAAGCATCCTGTATCCTGTATCAAACATAGACTGGCGATTCGTTTTTTACATGATAGTATACATGTTTCAATGCCATTCTCCCAAATCATCCCACCCTCTCCCTCTCCCACAGAGTCCAAAAGTCCGTTCTAAACATTTGTGTCTCTTTTGCTGTCTCGCATACAGGGTTATTATTACCATCTTTCTAAATTCCGTATATATGTGTTAGTATACTGTATTGGTGTTTTTCTTTCTGGCTTACTTCACTCTGTATAATCGGCTCCAGTTTCATCTACCTCATTAGAACTGATTCAAATGTATTCTTTTTAATGGCTGAGTAATACTCCATTGTGTATATGAACCACAGCTTTCTTATCCATTCATCTGCTGATGGACATCTAGGTTGCTTCCGTGTCCTGGCTATTATAAACAGTGCTGCGATGAACATTGAGGTACACGTGTCTCTTTCAATTCTGGTTTCCCACTCATTATCAGAGAAATGCAAATCAAAACCACAATGAGGTACCATGTCACACCAGTCAGAATGGCAGCGATCCAAAAGTCTACAAGCAATAAATGCTGGAGAGGGGGTGGAGAAAAGGGAACCCTCTTACACTGTTGGTGGGAATGCAAACTAGTATAGCCACTATGGAGAACAGTGTGGAGATTCCTTAAAAAATTGCAAATAGAACTGTCACTTAAAAAAAAATTGTTTTACAACTTTGTGTTGGGCTGTTTTTTTTTTTTCTTTTGAACTTTTTATTTTGCTTTGGGGTATAGTGGATTAACAATGTGATAATTTCAGTTGAACGGCGAATAGACCCAGCCATACATACACATGGACCCATTCTCCTCAAGCCCTGCTCCAATCCAGGCTGTCATATAGCACTGAGCAGAGTTCCTTGTGCTATACAGTAGGTCCTTGTCCCCTTGTCACTCCTGTCATTCTGAGTCTTCTGTTAGTAATTCACCTTTCTTTGTCTTGTCCTCCCAAATCGATTCTCAGTTCTAGGTGTGGCACGTGGGCTTCTTGTAGCCTCCCAGAGCCCAGCACAACTTGCAGGTAATGTTTACTGGATCTTTGCCTATCAAATGGCACAAGGGGACCCTTTGGACATACCTGCCTACCTGTGAGCCATCATTCCCTTCATTCCTGGTTCATGGGACCCCTTCTCAGCAGCCACCTTTGTACTGATGAATACTATATATCCTGAGTCCTAAGACTCATTAAAAAAAATTAAACAATGAGTACCTACTTGTACTTTTTGTCCATTGTTTTTTGTTTACCTAATGAGAATAATGCCAGGCTAATATAAATAGTTCAGATTGAGATGTATGTAGAATAAAATATGGAAGTCCTTCTTTACCCCTCCAGTCCTTTTCTAGCCCCAGAGGTAGCCATAGTCAATAAAAAGGGCTTTAATTTCACCTGACCTTTTTTTTTTCTATATTACAAACTATCTGCATAATATATGTGAACTTACACAACATAAAAGCTTTCAAAAAACATAAATGCGTCATTTCTGAGACTTTTCTCTTTTTTACCTTTTTGTGTCAAGCATACTGCTCTTTTGAAAATTAGCCATATTCTTTAAATTATAATACAGTAAAATTGACTATTGGGTATACAGTCTGTGAATTTTAACATATCCACAGATTGTGTAACCATCACCATCACAACCAGAATGCAAAACAGCTCCATGACCCCCTAAATTTCCTTGGTGCTGTTCTTTCATAATCAACCCCTACCCCCATCCCTAACTTCTGGAAATCACTGATCTGTTTCTCCATCACACACTTTTGTCTTTTCAAAGATGTTACATAAATAGACTCGTACAGTTTGCAATCTATTGAGACTGGTTTCTCTCACTTAGCATAATGCCTTTGAGAGCCATCTAAGTTGTTGTATCCGTTTTTATTGTCGGGCAGTATTTCATTATGTGGATAGACCACATATTATTTATCCAATCATCAGCTGACAGACATTTGGGTTGTTTCCAGTTGTTGGTGATTATAAATAAAGCTACTATGAAGATTCATGTGCAAATCTCTGTGTGGAACATAGGTTTTCATTTCTTTGGGATAAATTCTTTAGTTAATCAATACATACTTTTAATTTGCTGTCATTAAATTAACAGAAGATTTAATTTCTGAACCCAATATTCTGCGGGAATAAGAAACTGAGGTGCTATTGATCTCCAGCCTTGGGCTGGTCCTTCTTGCACAGAGCAGGAACTGAGATTTGGCCAACATGAAGATACCATGAACTGAGAGAGAGAATCTCATGATAATCAGTTCTCATTCCTGTTCTCTTCTTACTTTCTCATCAGTAAGAAAACAAATGAAAATAAGATAAAAACAGAAATATTTTCAGTTGCTTGATGTTTGGAGATGGGTTGGCCAACATCCAGATACTTGCCTCCACGGCTGTTTCCATGTGTCCAGTCTGACGTCATTTAGACAAAGGCTTGGGCTTCGCTGGTGGCTCAGATGGTAAAGAATCTGCCTTCAATGCAGGAGACCCTGGTTTGATCTTTGGATTGGGAAGATCCCCTGGAGAAGGGAATGGCAACCCACTCTAGTATTCTTTCCTGGAGAACTTCATAGACAGAGAAGCCTGGGGGGCTAGAGTCCATGGAGTCACAAAGAGTCAGATATGACTGAGCGATTAACACACACACACACACACACACACACACACACATAGCTTAAACCACTCAGATCTTCTTTATTTATGTATTAAGCGTAATTGTCAGCACAGATTGATAGATTCCTTAATTTGAATGAGCTTTCAGGGATCATTCTCCATCCTGATTCAGACAATTGCTCTTCAACTTCCTCTGTGAGCATTATCTATCTGGTTTAGGTCGTGGGGAACTCAGTATAGTACATCGCCAGGTGACTTAATTTTTAGAATTTATTTTGTTTTCTTGAGCTGAGAATTACCTCTTCTGACTTCTTCTGTTGATCTCTGGTTTGTCCCCAGGAGCCAACAGAGATTCTAAGTTTCTGGCACTCCCTCTTCCTTTTCACAACTCTTGATACAGTTTTAAAAAGCTATCACATCTTCCCTTTGCTCCCTTAACTTTCTCAACCCCAGGCCAACAGCCCCAGTATCCTTTCAGTGTTCCACAGTTTAGAGCTTCCATCCCTGTTCCTCTCCTCTGGACGTGAGTCACTGACCTGCTTGCAGAAGTCCTCTGTCCTTATCTCTGCAGTTTGTTCACTTTCTATGTGTGACTTTGGAAATGAGAGCTGTCGATGCTAACAGTGGCTCCCCCTCCTGCTCCAGGCAGGTAGTAGGAGGTGTGAAGCCAGGACCTGAGTTGGAAGCCAAATTTGACCCTTAATAGTTGTGTGACCTTGGGCAAGTTTCAACCTCTCTCTGCCTCAGTTTTTGCATCCATCAAAGGAGTGTAACTTCCTTCTAGCAGGCTAGAGGTGGTCATCTACCCAAAGGCACATGATGGTTTATAGCCAGGGGTGGGAGGCATGTCCTGGGTGTACCCTCTAGAGAAGGTGGCATCTTCCTGGAACCCCTGCTGTGATCATGCAGGAGAGCCTCAGAAGGACAAGCTCAGGGGATGTGTGTTGGGGTGGGGGGCAGAGCACTTGCCGGGGCTGTCGGGAGGCATGGGCTTCAGTCTCACCCTGACCCTGAACAATTCATAGTGTCTGTAGGTCTCAGCTTCCTCTCACTGGGAAAGTTAACACCACCTGTAGCCCTCGCCTCATTTTGGGGGCAGCCCTGAGTCTCGATGCTGAGTTACCCTGCTTTGGGGCCATACAGATCTTGACTTGAACTCTGTCTCGGACAAGGGCAAGTGTCTGACCCCTTCGAGACCCTGGGTTTGTTTTCAACAATGGACATAGTGTTATGTGGTAAGTTTAGACACACTGCATGCCAAGTGCTTAGCATAGCACCTGGCACACAGTGGGGACTTAACTATGGTGTACATCATTGTGAAATCTGAGCAGAGTGTTTGGTGCACAGCAAAATCTCAGGAAATGGTAATAACATTGAAGAGAGTGGAGGTAGCTGGAGTTGCCCCTGGAGCCTGTGACCCAGGGATGCTGGGGGAAGAACCCTGACCTGTGTTTCCCTGAATTTGGCCCTCCCTATCTAGTGAACTCAAACATGGATTAAGGTCAAGACCTAGGACAGCTGGAGCCAAGGGACTGGATGCAGAAACCTCCGTGTCTTTCTCACCCCTGGACCATTGCCAGGCAGTGTCCTAGGGCTCTGATGTTGGAATATGAGACTTCTAGGGCTTTCTGATCACAACTGACTGTACCCTCTGAGCAGGCTAGCGGCTAACACATTCCCCCTTCTGAGCAGCAGGTTGCCTGGCTTTTGGGGCATGATGGCAGGTGTGGCCTCTTAAATATTGAATCACCCCTCCCTGCCCCCATTCCTGCTGATTTGACTAAAGGTTCCAAGCCTTAAGTTTGTTTAATAACCTCCTGACACTAAACAAACAACCTTGCAAAAGAAGTAATTTGCGAGTCAGAAAGAAAACAAGTCGCAAGGACATAGCACAGCCTCGGCCAGGCTGATTACATTCCGGGGGCCACCTACATCCGACATCAACTGAGAGCATATAGATCTTGGCTCTTTTCCACTCTGGGAAGTCTTCAAAAACATGGGCAGGGGAAACTTTGCATTAGGCCTCTGAAGACGGCATGCCATTAGAATTCTGGGGGCATATTAAATGCCATCTAGTTGCTAACACGATGCATCATTTTCTGCTAAATAATTGATCACGGTGCAGAGATTGTGTTTGTGAAGTTTAAAAAAGTGATTAGAGTAGGGAACATTTCTGGGAGGGAAGTTGCATCTGTAACCCGGAGCCTGTTCTGCACACCTTCCCAGGGGGCCACTGGGCTTCAGGGATTCTTGCCACACAGGACCTGGGGTGCAGCATAGGAGCACTGACTCAGCGGGACGGGGTGGCAGTGTGTGACATGGACGGAGTTATGTAAGACTGATGGGGGCGGGGGGGTGGTGGTGGCAGTAGCAGAGATTTTGCAACAGCCTCAGAGGCTGTGCCAACCCCTGACCTTGCCCAGGGAGAAAGCAATTGTTGCACTCCGTACCCCACCCAGACTCACTTTCAAATGACATTGCCCAAGGCCATGAAGGCAGGTCTGGTCCTGAAAAGGTCTGGTCCTCTCCCCCAGAGATAATCTCTTTCTCCTTCTCTCCTCCTAGGAAAGAGTTCAGGACCCTCCATCTTTACCTCTCACTAAGGGGTGTGTTGTTAGATTGAGGATGTGCGGGAAAGACTTTGGTTCTGGTAGATGGAGAGGCATTTCAGAATGTGTTGGTGGGGCAAAGCTTTCCTGGTGGTCCAGTGGTTGAGAATCCACCTTGCAATGCAGGGGACATGGGTTCAATTCCTGGTCTGGGAAGGTCCCATATGCCTCCGGTCAACAGAGCGTGGGTGCCACAGCTGCTGAGGCCAAGAGCAGCAGCTGCTGAGCTTGTGCTCCACAAGAAGAGAAAACACCGAAAAGAGAAGCCTGTGTCTGCAACTAGAGAGTAGCTCCCACTTGCCATGACTAGAGACACACACAGCAACAAAGACTCAGAGTAGCCCCAAAATAAATGAAATAAATGTTAAAGAAAAAGAATGTGGTGGGGGAGAGAGACTGTGGGCTGCAGGTATATTTGGGAGGTGAGGTGGTGAGATTTCGGTGGGTATTAAAATAGCTAAAAGGTAAAAGAATCTGGTATATGGTAAAGCACACTGATATTTTTTTTAATGAAGGACACAGCCCTGAGCAAGGAGTCAAATTCTGCAGATTCCTGACTGTCAGTGTACACTTGAACAAACCACTGAGCCTCAGTTTCCCTATCTGAAAAACACACGTGCCTGAATATATGTGTGTGTGTGTGTGCATGCAGCGATTTTTAAGGGCCCTCCGATACTGACACTCTGTGCTTCGAAATCAGCTGTTTTTCTCCCTGGCTTCACTCTAGAATCTCCTGGGGGCCTTTAAAAATTACTGATGCTGAGGCCCAAGCCCCAGAGATTCTGATACAGCTGATCTAGATCAGAGTGTGGGCATCTGTACTCCTGGGGTCTCCCCCAGAGTGGTTCTGACATGCAGCCAGGGACAAAAGCTCTTACCTCTGGAGGGTAAGAGTTCCCAGACTAGCTGCAGGGGTTCCTGGAAGGAAGGGCATCAACTGCAGATTCAGATAGACTTAGGATCTTGGCTCTGCTGCAGTCTAGCTGTGTGACTTTGTAACCTTAGGAGGGGTGGGCGATGTGGGTAAGGCCGGCACAGGTCTGGGCCAGTTGCTCTGGCCAGGTGTGAAAGTCCCCATCTCTAGAGCAAGAAGGAGAGGCCGAGTATTATAGAAATCACTTCAGATATCCAGCGGCTATGGAGAGCGGGGCAAATGCTGTAGCTTGGAGCTCACCAGGCACCACTCCAGCGAGAATCCAGGGTCTTCAGGGAGGAAGCCTTCCATGCTCTTTGCAAAAAAAAGCTTTCTTCATGGAGAGGCTTGGTTGAGGCTCTAGGAAGAAATCATTTTTTGTGCCTCAGTCCTGCATGTTCTTAGAAGGAGTGTTTCTTTCTCTTGACCCAGGGCAGAGGCCGAGGGCGCTGAGATGGCCCCACGGTCAGGTGTTTGTCCCGGCTCTGCTGCTTTCTCTCCAAGTGGCCCCTCCTCTCTTGGGCTGCTCAGGATTGCCCCAGCTCTCGGGTCCTAGTACCCACCAAGCGGAGTGCTCAGTCCTGGGAGGTGGGACTATGCACACATCCCTTCTCTCCAGCTGGAGAGCTCATTCTCTGAGGGTCCAGAGCACTTCTCCCACCTTCCTGGTGAAGTAAAGCATTAGATGTTCCTGTTAGTTCTTTCGGACTCACATAGCACTAACAGGCCATCACCCCTGCTCTGCTCACCACCAAATCCCCTTTCCTATTCTGGACCCCTATTTCCTCACCCAAAAAGAGTGAGTCAGGCCCCTACAAACTGATGGCAGTGGGTTCTGTGGCTCTGAGGTGTAGACAGAGATGGCTGCTACTTTCCATTTTATAGATGGAATATCTGAGGCTCAGGGATGACCTGACTTCACCAACGTCATTCAGCTAGAAGGAGGGAGAGCCAGAAACAGAACCCAGGGCCTCTGGATCCCTGTCCAAGACAGCTGGCAACTGAAAAACAGAACACGGTCCAAGGTCGTGGGGACCCCCTCAAACCCCCAGTCTGAGGAGGAAAATAGTTTCTCTTAGGTGTCAAGCATCTACTTTCAAATGACCCTTCTCACTTTCTCTCTCTCTGGGCAGGACTTAACTGATTCATTCCCTGACTCCATCTGAGTACCTCTGGGCCTTTAGCTTGTCTGCTGCCTGTTCTTCTTTAGGGCCAGTGGCCTGGGCCACACCTCCAGGCCCACTTTGTCCTGTCAGTCTGCTGCCCTTGTCAGCCAGGCTGGGCGACCCACGGATTATCTGAGGGAGATTGGCAATCTCAAAGGCAAATTTTGGCAGGAATCCCTGGGGAGACTTCCTGGGGAATGCTCATGCCAGCCCTGGCCAGCAGGGGGCGTGCAAGACCCTGCATCCCAAGGCACATGGTAAGGATGGGAAACGGAGATTGGAGGCTGGGTGTGGGGTTGGGGGCCGGGGTGGGGTAGAGGCAGGGTCAGAGTCCAAGCCCAGGTGGCCTGCTGAGCGTGCCTCTGATAATTTCCAGCTGCTGCCCCAATTGCTCCCATAAACTGGGGTGTTGGAAAACCATCAGTCTCCCAGGTCCTGCAGAGCACAGCTGGGTGACTTTGGAGATTATTCTCTGAGTTGTTTCAGTTTGAGATACAGAATTGGGAACTGAATTTCATTCCTTCTCCCCACAGGAGCTGAAATGGTCTAACCTGGTCTTTTCTACATCGCTCATATTTCTATTCTTTTCCTCAAACACAACGTGATCCAGCCCAGCACTCCTCCAGCTTCAGTGAGCATCATCGTCACCAGTGACTTGCCAAACACAGATTCTCGAGCCCCACCCTCAGGATTTTGATCTGGGAGCTCTGGGGTCCAGCCTCCCACCTCAGTTCCCAAACTAGTTACAGGATTTCTTGGAAGTAAGGGCATCAGCTGTAGATTCAGACAGATGTTAGAATCTTGGCTTTGCTGCATTCTAGCTGTGTGACCCCGGGCAAGTCTCTCACCCTCTCTGAACTAAGTTTTCCTGAAATGTAGGGAAGGCAATGTCCACCTCACAGGCTCCAGGTGAGGTCTGAATGGGATGACTAAACATTTGTGAAGCCTCTTGTGTATCACAGGCAGGCACTCTGGAATACTCTTTTCTAGAAGGGGCGTTATGGCAGAGGTGGGGAAGGCAGAGGCCATGCAGCCAACCCTCTTCCTTGTGCCAGTAGAGAAAGTAAGGGTAGGAGCCCAGCCCAGGTCCCACTTGGGGGGCTGGCAGAGCTGGTGCAGGGTGGGCAATTCTTCTTATTTGCCCTCCCTCCAGCTGAGAGGCTGTAGCTCACAAGCCCAGCGGGCAGCGTGTCTTCTTCGCTGTCTGAGCAAACATCGGTGTTAGGAGCAGCCTAACCTCCAACCCTGCACCCTACGCAATGCTGCTGAGTCACCACTTCACTGAGTCACCTCCTCCTCCCTCCTCCCTCCAACACCTCCCAGCCTCCATGGGCTCTGCCAGAGCTGGGAGCAGGTGAGTGAGGAGCTGGACTCCTCCCACCCCCGCCCCCACTTCCTCCAGGGCAGGGGGTGCTGGGCAGGGAAGCTGTGCCAGGATGGACTCTCCTGGGTATCTACAGCACTGTCTTGCCTGTGTTTCATTAGACTGGAATCTTCCCTTCCTGCTCCCCTTTATCCACCAGTACCTAAAGGAGCACTGTTGGGGCTCATCTCAGGGTGCCCAGGACCAGGCCACCAGCAGCTTCTCTGTCTTTAGTTCCCATAGGTCTTTGTCAGGGGGTGGGCTCAAGCTGAGTTCTGGTCCCTTAGAAAGAGAAACCATTGTCTGTCCCCTAACCTCAGTTTGCTCATCTGGGAAATGGGAGCCCACAGCAGCACTTACCTATTTCTCTTCCACAGAAATCTTGTCCCAAAGCTGCCCACATGTGCAGGGATAGCGCTTGGGGCCTAGGGCATGCCCCACCCCACCCACTTGGAGAGAAGGGAAACGGTTTCTTTTCTCAAAAATAATTGTATTCATTTATTTTTAGTGTGCGTTTCTCTAGTTGTGACAAGCGGGGCTACTTCCCAGTTGTGGTGTGCAGGCTCCTTACTGCAGGAGCTTCTCTTGTTGCAGAGCCTGGGCTCTAGGGTGTATAGTCTTCAGTAGTCGTGGGACATGGACTTAGTTACTTCTCAGCATGGGGATCTTCCCAGATCATGGATTGAACCCATGTCTCCTGCACTGGTAGGTGGACTCATTACTGCTGAGCCACCAGCCCAGGAAGGGGCTTCTTGCGGGGCCATTTTAATACCTATGGCACAGGGAAGGCAGACAGTGAGTCTGGAGCTGCCTTTTCTCTTTCTAGGGCTGTCCGTCTCAAAGATATGTCAGTGGGGTTTCTATGTGGGCTCAGTGGAGCGCAGTCTCTGTCCCCGGGTCCTCTTGCCTCTTTACCTTTCGTATTACTTGTTAAGGTGGAGAGAGGCTGGGGGTCCACTGGCCTCCATATATAACTTTTGAAAGTAGAGATTCCTGTTTAAGGAGTAAGCCAAGGTGGAGAGATGATTTCTTATCCTCCCAGTGCTCACCACCCATCCATCCACCCTCCTTCCCCTCCCCCCTGACACCGTATACGTGAAAGAGGCTTCCCCGGTGGCTCAGATATTAAAGAATGCCTGCAATGTTGGAGACCCAGATTCGATCCCTGGGTTGAGAAGATCCCCTGGAGAAGAGAATGGCTAGCCACTGCAATATTCTTGCCCAGAGAATTCCTTGGACAGAGGATATTGAGACCCTGGGTGTTTTCCATTTGTCCCCTAGGGGAAGGAGGCCTTGGGGCCCTTCGAGTTTCTTTGCCAGTTGCAGTCATCTCTATTCCAGACATGTTGGAGCTCCTCCAACTCTTTTGAATCCTCCAAAGACCCTCCAGTGTTTAGCTCAAAGGAACGCTTTGATGTCCTAAATGACAAAGCCGGGCATCACGGAGACTGCGTGGAGATAGCTCCCTGCAGACACGCCGGGAGGGGCGTCTTCCCGGCTGTCAGCTCTTCTGGCCGTCTGAAGTGTTTTGTTTCAGCTCTATGTGGACGTCTTTGTTGTCAGAGCCCCCCTGCATGGCTTCTCTTGGGTTTCCTTGGGGAAGTATGGAGCTGCTGGGCCAGCCTAGTTTTGTCACCTGCCTGAGTCCTCTCCCCCACCCAGGCTGCTCTGGACACCAAGGCGGTGGGGCTTTTGCATCCAGGACCTTTACATACTCTGGTTCTAATCCCAGTCTTGGGGTAAGTGTCAGTTTCCTCATCTGTTAAATAGGGATGATAATGATAATACCTACCCTAGAAGGTGGGCTGGCACACATACACCCTGGAGAGTCCCTGGCACAGGCCAACTTTCAGTAGTACCAGCTCCCATCCCCTTTCTTTGCCTTCTTCTTTATAACTTAATAGTCCTCAATTGGGCCTGTTCATTAAAATTCCCTAAGGGCCATTTATGGTGTACCAATGCCCAGACTTCAGCCAGACTGATGACAGAGGAGCTCGGAGGGTGCGGTTTACTTCTGTGCTATTTTAAAGCTCCTCAGATGATGCTAAGGTGCAGCTGAGAGGCAGAACTCCTGATTGCGCTTTAACTGGGTCCCATGCCTCATGACTTGTGCTGTCCAAAGTGGATGCCACTAGCACAGTAACTATTTAAGATTAAATTCACCTAAAATATTTGTTTAGCTGCTTTGCAGCTTGCAGGATTTGCATTGCATCACGTGGGATTTTTCATTGCGGAGCATGGACTCTAGTAGCGGCTCTTAGGCTTAGTTGCTCTGAGGCTGGTGGGACCTTAGTTCCCCGACCAGGGATAGAACCCCTGCTCCCTGCATTGCAAGGTGGATTCTTAACCACTGGACCACCAGGGAAGTCCCCTAAATTCACTTTAAATAAAATAAATTGAAACTTCATTTTTGCGATCACAATACAACTTTTCAAGTACTCAGCAGCCACGTGCGGCTGGTGGCTGCAGCATTGGACAGCACAGCTCTCAAGCATTTCCAGTAGTTCAGAAAGCTCTTTTGGAGTACACTTCAAGACCAGAGTTGTCCACCGGAAATATGATGCAGGCCATGTATGTAATTCATGTAATTAGAATTTTTCTAGGAGTCATATTAAGTAAAAAACAGGTGAAATTAATTTGAATAATATATTTTATTTAATCCTACCCACACAAAATGTGGGAATTCCCAGGTGGCTCAGCGGTAAAGAATCTGCCTGCAATGCAGGAGATGTGAGTTCAACCCCTGGGTCTGAGAGGAGGAAATGGCAACCCACTCCAGTATTCCTGCCCGGAGAATCCTGTGGACAGAGGAGTCTGGTGGCTACAGTCCATGGGGTCACAACGAGTTGGACACGACTGAGTGACTGGCCACCACCATGCATCCAATAGATGATATTAGAGCATGTGATCCATTTTAGAGAAAGTAATGAACTACCTTGCATCTTTTGTGTATTCAGTCTTCAAAGCACGCATTTTTGCCCTTTTAGTGCACCTCAGTTCGGACAGGCACCTTTCAAGGACTTGGCACAACGTGCCCTGCACAGTGTGGTTAGAAGCAAGTGCCTGGTGACATGGGAAACCATCTCCTGTGAACATCCTCTTCTTGACAGAATGACACTGCTTTAGAGCTTTAGGACATATGAAGTGTTTTGATATATACATCTTCTGCTGCCCCCAAGGGCCTCCTGCCCAGGTACTATAATCTTCAGGCTGGTTAGAAGTGCTGCCCGGAACCCAGAACTGGTGCAGCAAGGAGGCAACACTAGAAAGCAGGTGCACATCCTCTGGGCTGTTGTTGTCCCTGAATTACCGAGTGTCCAGTTCTGGGCAAGTGCCGTTTGTGTTGGCCAAATAGACTGGTCATCTCTTGGGAATGGAGAGCCTTTCCTCTATTCTTCTTTTTCTCATCCTGCCTCTGGCATTCCCTCCACCAGCCCATGAGTGGTTGAGGAAAATGTTACTGGGGTAACCTGAGTAGTTCTGGAAGGTCTCTCTTGCGAGGGGACATGAGACTGGTGGTCCCCACCAGCACTCACCATGCATTGCTGCACCTGTGGTGCTATCATCCATAGATGGCAAATGTGTCACCAGGGAGAGTTCATGCCACCTACCAACACATATTGATTAGCCATATTGCTTCATAGTAGAGGGTGGCCAGGCATGAATGGGATGCTGTGACAGAAGAATGTGGAATGAAACCAAAGTACAGAGCTCTTTCTAGGATGAGAGGAGTCAGTGGTGGGGCAGGCAAGGAAGTCAGGGGCGATGAGAAGATGTGGGGCCAAGGGTTGGGCAGAGAAGAGAGACCTGGCAGAGTGCGGGAAGAGTGAGGGCAGAAAGCCTTGTCCATGGAAAGATGAGACCTGTCTTTCTTTGCCCAGGCACGTGGGGCCCTGGTGGCTGGTGCTGGAGGCAGATAAATATATGTGACATCAGAGGCTTGGGGAAGAATCCTACCCAGTCTTTCTAGATTTGATCCCACTGCTTCTTTTAGAAGCCCAGCTGACAGTGGAGCCTTCAGGGATTTAGAGTTCAGTTCTTGGCCTTGGGGCTGGTGGGCTTTTTGGGACATTTACTATTGCTGGGCTCCTGTATGCCATAACATCACCCCCCTTAGGTATACAGCTGACACTACATAGAGGTGCCCTGATACTCTCACACTTTTCTCTATCTTTATTCTGACTTACTCTCCCAACCACTCTCCCCAATCTGTCCCTGCTTTTTCCAGGGTCTGTGGAACTTATTTCTAAATTCCCTCCACACCTGGGGACCCATGGGGCGGTATAGCCTGATATCTCTTTGGTCTTTAGCCTTTTCTTCCTTTGTGACTTAAACTCAGTTCTCTCTCTTTCTAAGCATCCCCACCCCAGTGCAGATCTTGGTTCAGCCCACATGGTGTCAGGCCCTCCAGGTCCTCCCAGACTCCACTGGTGGGACGTGGAGACCTGACGCCAGGTCTCTTCCCTAATTACTTTAGCCAGAGTAATACTGGCATGGAAAGTGATATATTGCAGGCCTACGACAGCTATTCAAATCCAGAGACCGCTGGCCTGGGCCAAACTGTTCCTTCCTATCCATCTGACAAATGCTCGCTGAGTACCAAATCCACACCCTGTCCCACCCCAGGGCCTCTGATCCGACTGGCCATGCCTGCACGGATTGGTTTTGGATAATGGGCTAATGAATCAGGATCATCCAAATGGCTTTCTCTTGCACTGAAGTGTCCAAACGTCAGGCAGCTCTGTTCATGGACTTGGTGTGTAATGATCCCTCCCAGAAAATCATAATCCATCAATCTCCCCTTTCAAGACCATCAATCAGTGTTCCAGAGCCCATAGCTGCTTTCTCATTCCAGGAGTTTTCAATCACTTCCCTTTTCCCTCATGCTTGCAGAACAATGCAGTGACACTCGGAAATTGTGTTTTGACATGAAATCATTATGTGTTTTAAAACCTCTCCTTCAGGGTTGGTCTTTTCCTGCCTTTTGCTCTCCCCTGACACATATCCTGCTGTGAACTTCAGTGTGAGCCCCGTTCCTTTGTTAAATTCCCAGGCACAGGTGAGGGGTGCCTGGTCCAAAGAGAAGAAATATAGGAAAAATAAGCTGCCCATTTTATTCTGGTACTATCACAACTCTAATTAATTTATCTCCTCTAATCAGAGTCCTCCTAGTATACTTCCGGCATGGATGTTTGATGGACTGGTTGTGTGTGTAGGGGAGGTTGGGGTGGGCACAATGAGCTGGGGCAGGTGTGTGCTGTGAAGGAGCATTATAATCAGGTGCCTTTGATGTGAAACATCTATATGGATTCAGCAATCAGTCAGTAGGTGCAGGGAAGATTAAGCTAGGCATTCACGGTATGGCGAGTCTGCCTCTGGCCCCCCTGCACATGAACCCAGAGTGAGGGTGAGAGGCACGCTGCTCCCTAACCATCCTGGTCCCTGCACACCTCTGCAAGTAGGAGCATCTCTCTTTGCTGATGCTGAGTTTTGTGTTTAGAGACAAGTCTTTTTTGCACAGTGAGCCCTTAAAGACACACCAATGACTGATCTGGTGCTCAGAGGAGTGCTGGAGGAGCAATGGACAGAGTGGGACTTCCAGGCAAGTACACTGGATCTTTCCCAGGGCCTTTTCATGAGAGACTTTGGTTCTAAGCAATTCCTGCTCATTGTAGAGCTAAGCCCCCTGAGGATGGGCCTAAGCCACATTTGGGAGACTCAGCACAGCAGAATCATGGCAGACCAAGGGAAGACAGGCTAAGTGTGGAGCCTCCTAGCTGTGTCTTCTTGGGCAACTCACTTAACCTCTCTGAGCCTCGTTCTTTTCCTCTAGAAATGGAGGCAAGTAATACCTTCTTTGTAGGGTTTGATATGAGGGCTAAAGATAAACTGTGCTTCTGTGGGCCCTAGTGGGTGTGCAGCAAATGGTGGGTCTTGTTAGCATTGTGGATAAATGAGTTCTCACCTAGGAATGCCGAGCGGCCAATGTCACCGAGGTGCTTCATTTAAAAAAGAAAAGATGCTCTTAAGTTAGTTTCTGCCGAACAACAATAACTTACACTGTAAATAATTGATGCTATGAGCAGACTCCCAGTGTTCACATCCAGGTAAGGTTTAGGAATGATGTCTCCACATTCTAAATCGCCTCATCTTTTCTTTCTTAAATAGATGGAGTCTGTGCTGGAGGTCACAGTGAAAGTTACACCACTGTGACTTCCAAAGAAAGTGCCACTGGGGAGACTGCAGTCTGCTCCCTGGCTCCTGGGGCAGGGGAAGCAACCTGGCTGCCCCTCTATGCAATTAGGAGGCTCGCACCCAAGGACTCTCCTTTGGGGGACCCTCCCCTCCTTTTGGCATCCACTGTTTCAAGGGTTTGCAAACTGCTTCTCAGTTTCACTAAGAGGTTCTGTTCCAGTCTGTTATTCCTTGGCAGTGTCCTCCCTGAGCGCTTCCCACGTGGCACTAGTGGTAAAGAAAGAAACCTGTTTACCAATGCAGGAAACATGAGACATGAGATGTGGGCCGGGAAGATCCCCTGGAGGAGGGCGTGGCAACCCACTCCAGTATTCCTGCCTGGAAAAGCCCATGGACAGAGGAGCCTGGTGGGCTACAGTCCATAGGGTCGCAAACACACGTGACTGAGCAGGCATGCACGCCCTCCCTTAACTCCTACCCATCCCCTGTCCCGATGCCATGGGACCTGATTTTGTCTAGGACAATTATGACAATCTTTCATCAGTTTTTGGAGTAGTTAGTAGTGCATTCTGTTAGAGCTGGAAGGCACCTTCCTAGAGGCTACCTCATCCCATTTTCCAGCTGAACCTTCCAGACGAGACTCCCTGGTCGGGAAGTGGCTTGCCAAAGTCGTAAAGCAGCTTTGACCTTAATTCTGCATCCTCAACTCTGAGACATGCAGGTGTCAGGAGGGTGAGACGCTGGGAATCAGGAACTGGCTATGGGCGTGGCCGATGGATAAACGTGACATAAACCAAGATTCACATATCTACCGAAAGAGGAGAGTGTGGCCTGGCTTCTCTGGCCTGGGTGCTGATCTCTCTCTGTAGGGGTCTGGTCTGGATTGCCAGAGGTGGAAGGTGAAGTCAAGTGGGAGGTCTGTTCATGATCTGGATGCTCAGCAGCAAAAGAGGTGGGGTCAGGGCTGGTCCCGGCAGGAGCTGGCTGACTCCCTCTCCACTTACTGGATACTACAGTGTGCCAGGCAGTGTTCTAAGGGTTTGCCCACGTTAACTCCTTAGATCCCACCACGGCTCTTGGAGGCTGGTGCTGATGCATGTAGATGAGTGATCTGGAGGTGTAAGATCACTTTTCTAGAATGGGGAGCCAGGACTCAAAACTGACCCGTCACACTCTCAAATCCCGTGCTCTTTGCCTGGCTCCTCACAGCCTCGCCAGTGCTCCCTGCATGGCTCCAGGTCAACAGGAAGAGAGAGGATGAGGAAACTGAGGCAGAAGATCAGGTCAAGGTCGGGTAGGGAGGCAGGAGATGGCCATAGCCTGACATGGCCCAGGGATCCTGGATACGGCTCTCATGCAGGTGTGGAGGCCAGCCTGCTCCCACCTGGCCAGGTGAACTCCAGGGCACTTCCTAGGCCCGGCCCTGGCTTCCAGGCCTGCACTTAAACAGGGGACTCCTGCAGGTGCAGGGAAGGGGGCTCATGGAAGGGGGCTCTGGATGGAGGGACTGTTTTCCCTGTGGGGTCCCATGAATTGCCCCTCCGAGGAGAAACCGCCCCCCTCCGATCCCCGCAACTGGCAGACATGAAAGACCAGCCTGCGGGGGCCTGAGGGAGGGCCTGCCAACTCTCTGTTATAGGAACTTGCCTGCCCAGCGGTTTTTTAGTCAAACTGCCGGTAGGGCCACCTGCTTTTTAGTTCAATGAGGCTCCCTGGGGAAGGAACTTTAAAAAGATTTCAAATCATAACAATGCTCTCCTCTGCTCAAATCGACAAATGTTTTCTTCCCCTCCATCACAGCAAGGGCACATACAGAGGAGGATAACATTGAGAAAATGCCATTTTTTTTGGCTGTCAGACCAAGTAGGGACAATTAACCCTTACTTAGTCAATTTCTTCCCGCTGGAGGAGGCATCCTTTGATGAGTGCATTTTTTCCTCCCCAGCAATACCAGGCTCACCATCGTAGGTTTGTGGTTTCCCAACATTGCTATTGTATCCATCCCTTGCTTTGCAATCCCAGGACCATGACCTTGGCTGCTCATTCATCTTCCCTCTGGCCTTCTGCAGTGGCCTTGTAACAGGATTTCCCTTCCCCCCTCCACTTCCATGGTGCCATCCTGTGTGCCCCAGTCCCCCGTGGAGTGATCTTTCCAATGATGCGCAGTGCTATGAAGGCTGTGGGTCTCTGCCAGGCACCTTTTACTCCTGGCAGAGCTGTTAATGACCATGGCCTCCCTTCAGGGTAGGCACTGGGACCCACCCAGTCACAGCACCCACATCTTCGAGCCCTGGAGCTGGACCCAAGGGGTGGCTGGTGACAGCCTTCCTGTAGTATTGCAGCCATGTGCAGGGAGAATCTTCCAAGAAGCAGACCAGCAAAGGCATCTGCTCTTTTGTGTGGCTATGGCAGTGCTTCCGGCCTCCTGTCCCAGTGTCCCAGGTGCTGCGTGACAAACAGCCACAGGGGTGTGTCCCAGAACAGTGGTGTGGCTGGGGGTTTGCCTGACCCCTTTGTTCTTGCCTGAGCAGTGTCCAAGTTCCATTCTGAGATTCTCTCCAAGATGCCAAGAGACACCCAATGAGTTTCAGTGAACCCCTTTATACCTAATCCAGCAAAGGGGAGCCTGCTTACCGCAACTTAGGATCCCGACCAACACAGAAGTGACAAAGAGGAACCCTGATGGCAGCTTTTGGCCTCTGGATGCAACTATGTTTGACCCCAGATGTCCCACCATCCTTCCCAGCTATATGAGCTGACAAGTCCCTTCACTTTCTTATGCGGTAGAGTAAGGTGTATTTTTGAAATTTGTAATCAAGTGAAACCTGAATAATATTGCAGTCTTAATTACATCACATCATGTCTCTGCTCAGGCATCTCCAGAGACTCCCATGGCGCCAGGTTCAAGTGTTTTCCTAACTGCCCCCTCCGAGTCCTTACTTGTTCCCACATGCTTCATCATCTCTTTACTATCTTCCCCTGCTCCCTCCATCTCCCCTCTCACCTCTCATTCATATCCTCTTCTCAGCACCCCCTGCTGGAAGGCACTCCCTCTTCACTCAGCTCATAGCCAGCCTGCGGGTTATTTCAGGGGACTGCAGGGACATCTCTACAGCCCTAAAATTTATTCAACGTAAGCTCATTCATTCATTTCCTTCTCAACATTCAGGGAAATATTATGGATGTGGGAGTTTGACAAGTTATAAGTGAAGAGGTGGGTGTCTCGTGGGTCTTGTGTGCCTGGTACCTCCAAGCTGAGTACTTTATGTACACCTCATTAATTCATGCACATCACAAAAAGGAGACTAGTATTGTCATTTGATGACTGTGGGAACTGAGGTTTTTGGACTTTAAGTAATTTCCCCAAGGTCACAGAGCTCTTGAGTGTAGAATCAGCTCCTCAGGGAGCATGAGGCATGGTCCATGAGGCATGGACCTCAGTCTGAAAGCGGCAACATTCACAGTGGGACCCAGGATATTCTTCTAAACAAGAAAATGGTTACCACAGTCAATTTAGCCACATCACTGAGTGTCTACTGTGTGCGAATTGTTGGGCTATTTTTTTCAGGAGCAAAATAATGATTCAGTCCCTGACCTCAGTGCAGAAGGGAAAATAGAAAGTCCTTCAAGGTAATCCAGGTTGGAGAGAACAAACAGGAGCCAGCGGAGGGAAAGACCATGACTTTGAATTGGAGAGCCCTTGAGCTGGGGCTGGGACCCAAGGTCAGGTAAATAGCGAAGGCCATCCAAGTTACAGGGGCTCAGGTGGGCAGCTACAATAGCCTTGGCCTCAGTAGCCAGGTGGAAATTTCCTGAGGAAAGTGGGCCTTACTCTGAGCCTCCAAAATTAGGGAGGGTAGCAGTAATTAGGTATGTCACCGAGTTCTTCTCCCTTATGAGTATAAAATCCTCTTAATAAGAAATTGATAAACTTGAAAAAATTCTGTATGAAAACTCACTTACATTCAATGAGTTCCTTCCATCCGCCAAACACTGTGCCTGGTATTTCCTTCCAAGTCCAAGTTTTCTTGTCTGTAAAATGAGACTGATTCTCAGCATCCCTGTAAATATCTGAGCATTTACCTTAGTATGCTAAGGTAAATGTTTACATTGATGATGATTATTGCTTTAATAAAGGATATATTACTATGTTTACAATCTTGAGTTTTTAAAGTATGTAACTGTTATCTTTTATAATTCTACACATTTAATTTATGCATTAAAAAAATTAATTTCACTTTACTAGACTGCTGAAGGATCCATGGCACAATTAAGAGCCTCTGCTTTTCAAAGATTATTCAGCATAATAAATGCTTTAGAGTCTGTTCCCATGTTAAAAAAATAAAAGAGAGTGATTCTCAGAGCTTCATTGTTGTGGGAGATTAACAAGAAGGTATAGGAACGGTTTGGCATTCAGCAGTGCTCAGCAGATGGGAGATACGGTGGCTGATCTTTACAACGACCCCATGTGGAGGGAAGAGGGGGATCTTTCAACTACAAGTGGATAAAACTGGGGCTCGGGGAAATTACATGACTTCCTGGGGCCCCTTGGCTTCTCGCGAGCAGAGGAGGACTGTTGGGCCAGAGCTCCCTGCACTTCTCTCTCCAGATAGGGCTCTCTGGCCTCAGTAGTTGGTCTCGGAGCCAAGAGAGTGCCTGTTGAGGTCAGTGTCCTGGTGGTGGAGAATATACCTTATTGTGTTGTGCTTAGTCACTCAGTTGTGTCCAACTCTTCGTGACCGCATGGACTATAGCCCACCAGGCTCCTCTGTCCATGGGATTCTCCAGGCAAGAATACTGGAGTGGGTTGCCATGACTTCCTCCAGGGGATCTTCACAACCCAGGGATTGAACCCAGGTCTCCCGTGTTGCAGGAGGATTCTTTACCATCTGAGCCACCAGGGAAGCCCCTTCCAATAAGGTACTCAGCCTGGCAACCTCCACATGGGCTTAGTTAGTTGTGACTTTGTGGGTGTCATTCATCCAGAAACTCAAGGCTTGAGCCTCATAGCTGAGGCTGGCACTCTTAGGATGTCAATGTGGATGGCAGAGGTCCTATTGTGGGGGATGAGGTGGCTGGGGGCAGTAATCCTTCATCTTATCCCTAGGCCCTTGTTTGACGCCTGTGGGCAGAACAATGTAGGCTGGTCTCCTTACTCAAGTCCTCGAGGAGGAGTGATGTTTGCCCAAAAGTGGCAAACTTCTTCCTGGGAAGAAAGGCCACTTCTTCCTGGGAAGCATGGTATGGTGCCCTGCAGCGGAATTAATAGAGCAGAGCTATCTTTGCCCTTCATTTTGAACTCCTTGTCCAAAGGAAGCTGAACTGGGAGTGGTCTCTGGGACCAGCAATGGGCCACAGGGCAACTAAGAGGACTCATGGGGACAATCTTGCAAATCCTTTCATGATTTTCAGAAATAATCAGTGAGACGTAAGGTCCTCGTGTGCTTCTTTGTGGGTTGCCGTTTCCTGCTCCAGGGGATCTTCCTGACCCAGACCTGTGTCTCCCATGCTTCCTGCATTGGTAGGGAGATTCTTTACCACTGAGCCACCTGTGAATCCTATAAAGTCCTGGGGTAGTGGGTAAAAGTAGTCCAAGAAAAGCCTTATCACAAAGCCTGTGCCTAGCATGATGCTGGGCACACAGGATGTCCCCAGTATCACTTCCTAGTTAAGGCATTAATCAGGGTTATCTCATTAGCTGGGATAAACTTGCTGACTGTTCTCTGTGTCCCCCAGTCAGATGGAAACCTGTGTGGAATGAGAATCTCTGTTTCTGAGGAGGCGATGCAGGTGGTGGTAGCTCTGGGCTCCTTGGGGAACTGGTCTGCTGGCTTCACCACCTACCTGGGGCAGGGGCGGCTCCCTCCAGTGGCCCCTTTCTTTCTTTGCACTGGGAAGGCTCAGCTCCAGGTAGCTGCAGGCTCCTAGCAAGAATGCTTGGGTCTTAAGGGGATACTAAGTCTCTCGCAGTATCTGAGGGCTCTTTTGAGTAAGTCTCTTGTTCGGTCTCCCAGAATGAAAAATTAGAGCCATCTTAGACCAGCCTCCTCTTCCCACGCACCTTGTCCATCCATGGCCCAGCCTGGAGATGGGGGAGTGGGTGAGAACGGCAGGGCACTTGGAGCAGCAATGGGCAGTGGTGGGTGGACAGGCCCTTTCTTTTCAGCTAGGCAGGACTGCCTTCCCATCACTCAATTCCAGTACATTTGATTCTGAGCCACAAGTGGCTTGTTCCTCTTGAAAGAAGCATTTGAATTTTAAAAGAGGACCCTGGAGAGGAAACACTTAACCCAAAGGAATGAATATTTAATGCTGGCATTTCAGGTTCTGTCGGGGAGAGGTCTTAGAGGGGTCTTTCCCAGTGTGCCACAGAGCACCCCGCAGCTGCTTGCTTCTTCTGCCTCGGAGGAAGGCCAACCTGGCAGAGACCCTCAGGGGAGGCTGCGGGGGAGGACAAGGCACTGGCTGGTCTCGGTTTCCAGCTAACTCTGTGCCTCCCTAAGCAGGCTGTGGGGGTGGCTGGCTGGGCCTCTGTTGGTTCCAATGTGAGGGCTCTTAAAGAGGTGGCTCAAGGCTCAAATCAGGCCTTGATTTTAAAAGATTGGGCCGTAAGGCCCTTCAGGGGAGGCTGCAGTGTGGGAGGTACCCTGGAATGTGTGGCATGGCCAGATATGAGCTCCCCAAGGGACAGAGAAGGCGAAGATAGGGCCTTGATTTTTCTTCACTCTCAGTAGGGAATTCGCAGCCCAGGACTGTGTGCTCCAAGGGTTTCTGGGAAGTGGGGCCATTCAGTGTGCTCCTTGGGTCCTTCCTGCTGAGGGGCTTGAAAGAGAAATTCGGGCTGATCTGTGCCTGTTTCTGTCTCCTGAGGTGACAGGACCCCTTTACAAATGTCCAGCTCGCTCATACATCACCATGGTAGCTGTGGCCACATCAGGATTTGCCTGCTGGCAGGACTGCCCCTCAGGTATAAGTGCACACACAGGTGTAAGCTTCTCCCCCCTCTACCTCAAGGAAGTGACAACCACAGGATCAGCGGGCCGTGGTCGTGTGAGGTCTATTCCTCCTCTCTGTCTGGCGTCAGGTCCCCTGCCCTTTCTTCAGGATCCTGGCTCTGGCCTTCAAGCTGACCTCCTCGCCTCATATCCCAATGCTCACAACCCCCCAGTCTTCGAGGCCAGCCTGGGCTGCAGAACCATTGCAGGCTTTGCCATCAGACCTGTGTGGGCTTGAACCCAGTACTCCAGTTTACACTGTGAAATTGGGAAGGTTCCTCATCTTTCTGAGATGTTTCCTTATCTGCAAAATGGGATAATGATGCTTTACATTGTGTTTAGGCAAATTAAGTGTATATAGAAATATATTTAATTAATTTTTCCTTACTTTTCCTTTTATTAAGGTACAATTGACATAATACCGTATTAGCTTCAGATGTACAACTTAAGGATTTGATATTTGTATCCATAAAGATAGATTCTAAATGATTGCTCTCCAATTGCAATCGGTCTGCACCTTGTGTTTTCCCACCTTAAAACTATATCTTGGACTATTCTATATCAGTACATAAAGAACCTCATCAATATTTTTATGTTTGCCTGGTGTTCCTTTGTACAAATGGACCATAATTTATTTAGCAGTCCTTTTCTGATGGACATTTAGGTTGTTTACAGTATTTTGCTATTATAAATACTGCTGGGATAACAGCTTTGTATATTCATCATTTTGTACATATGCCTTTGTGGTTATGAATAGGCTGTCCCTTTTCTTAGGAATTTTCTCTCCTTGTTCTATCTAGCTGGTGAGGGCATCCTGCTTATTCCTTACGTGTATCTTCAATGCTGTGTGCCTAGGAAATCCTTCCAAACTTTTCCAGAGAGTCCCGTTGTCCTCTTCTAGTGCCTGTCCTCTCTTTATATCCTGGACAGATTCCTCTTCTCACATTTCATTTATTTGTATGTCTGTTTTTCCTTCTAAGATGTGAACTTCTTGATGACAAGAACTGCATCTCAGTAATGGCAGAAGCTGCAAACACGGATCTCCAGTGCCCAGCCTGGTACTTTTCACATAGTAGGAGCTTAATAACTTTTTGTTGCATAAATGAATAAAAAAATAAACTTTATGCATTCAGGAGATTTATAGTCCAATGGAGCAGGTAAAGATATGCACAAAGATAATGCAAGCAGAAAGCATTAAATGCCACCAAAGATACAGATTAACTATTCTATTCATTGGTTCTCAGCCATGATTACAATGAGAGCCACTTGGGAGCTTTCTAAAAGTACTGCTATGCCTGGGCCTGATCCTCAGAGTCTGGTCTGGTGTGGCTCCCAGCCACTGGTTACTTAGAAATTTTTCCAAAGGATTCAATTGGCAGCCAGAGTAGAGAACCACTGCCATGCTGCTCTAGGCAGTGAATCTGTGGGGATCTTATTAAGATACAAATTCTGATTCAGCAGATGTGGTTGGGGCCTGAGGCTCTACATTTCTATTAAGAGCCTAAATGTTGTCCATGCTGCTGGTCCCAGGACTATACTTTGAGCAGCAGTGCTTTTCTAGAGCAGCTGTTGTCAACCCTGGCTTTCATCAGCATCCCACTCCCAAGCTGATCTCCAGACCAACTAAGTCAAGGTCTCAGTCAGTTCTGGATACTGTCACAGCATAGCAGGGACCATGTAGCTTCAACAAATGCTCATTTCTGACAGTTCTAGAGGATGCAATTGGAGATCAAGGTGCCAGCATGGTCAGGTTCTTGGTGAGAGCCCTTTTCCTGGTTATGTCCTCAGATGGTCTTCCTTGATGCGTGCAGAAATAGAGAGAGGGAGAGAGAGAGGGGGTTCTGGTATCTCTTCTTATAAAGACACTAATCCCATCTTCAGGGCCCCACCCTTCAGTTCAGTTCAGTTCAGTCACTTAGTCTTATCCAACTCTTTGTGACCCCATGAATCGCAGCACACCAGGCCTCCCTGTCCATCACCAACTCCCAAAGTTCACTCAGACTCCCGTCCATCGAGTCCGTGATGCCATCCAGCCATCTCATCCTCTGTCATCCCCTTCTCTGCCTGCCCCCAACCCCTCCCAGCATCAGAGTCTTTTCCAATGAGTCAACTCTTTGCATGAGGTGGCCAAAGTACTGGAGTTTCAGCTTTAGCATCTTTCCTTCCAAAGAACACCCACAGCTGATCTCCTTCAGAATGGACTGGTTGGATCTCCTTGCAGTCCAAGGTACTCTCAAGAGTTTTCTCCAACACCACAGTTCAAAAGCATCAATTCTTCAGCGTTCAGCCTTCTTCACAGTCCAACTCTCACATCCATACATGACCACTGGAAAAACCATAGCCTTGACTAGATGGACCTTAGTCGGCAAAGTAATGTCTCTGCTTTTGAATATGCCATCTAGGTTGGTCATAACTTTTCTTCCAAGGAGTAAGCGTCTTTTAATTTCATGGCTGCAGTCACCATCTGCAGTGATTTTGGAGCCCCCCAAAATAAAGTCTGACTCTGTTTCCACTGTTTCCCCATCTATTTCCCATGAAGTGATGGGACCGGATGCCATGATCTTCGTTTTCTGAATGTTGAGCTTGAAGCCAACTTTTTCACTCTCCTCTTTCACTTTCATCAAGAGGCTTTTTAGTTCCTCTTCACTTTCTGCCATAAGGGTGGTGTCATCTGCATATCTAAGGTTATTGATATTTCTCCTGGCAATCTTGATTCCAGCTTGTGCTTCTTCCAGCCCAGCATTTCTCATGATGTACTCTGCATAGAATTTAAATGAGCAGGGTGACAATATACAGCCTTGACATGCTCCTTTTCCTATTTGGAACCAGTCTGTTGTTCCATGTCCAGTTCTAACTGTTGCTTCCTGACCTGCATATACATTTCTTGAGAGGCAGGTCAGGTGGTCTGGTATCCCCATCTCTTTCAGAATTTTCCACAGTTTATTGTGATCCACACAGTCAAAGGCTTTGGCATGTCAAGAAAGCAGAAATAGATGCTTTTCTGGAATTATCTTGCTTTTTCGATGATCCAGCAGATGTTGGCAATTTGATCTCTGGTTCCTCTGCCTTTTCTAAAACCAGCTTCAACATCTGGAAGGAAGTTCATGGTTCACGTACTGCTGAAACCTGGCTTGGAGAATTTTGAGCATTACATTAATAGCATGTGAGATGAGTGCAATTGTGCAGTAGTTTGAGCATTCTTTGGCATTGTCTTTCTTTGAGATTGGAATGAAAACTGACCTTTTCCAGTCCTGTGGCCACTGCTGAGTTTTCTAAATTTGCTGGCATATTGAGTGCAGCACTTTCACAGCATCATCTTTCAGGATTTGAAATAGCTCATCTGGAATTCCATCACCTCCACTAGCCCACCCTTACGACCTCATTTAAACCTAGTTACCTCCCCAAGGCTCCATCTTCAAATGCCATCACATTCGTAGTTAGGGCTTCAATATATGAATTTTGGGGTCATACAAACATTTAGAATATCTGGGTTGGGAACTTAGGTATTCATATTTTTTAAAGTTCCAAGTGATTCCAATGTGGACGTAGCAGTTCTTTCTAGCTATGTGGAAGGAGTCCACTTTTCTTGGAAGAAGTGACACTGTTAGATGGTGAGGAGAAAATTTCATGGGAGGGAACCTGCTTAAATGACCTCTAATTGCTCTCCTAGCTCTAATATTCTTTGATAACCCTGGTTAGATTGGAGGATAAGAGACCTGGGATCTTTGTCTGTATGCCCTTAGGCAATTCATTCATTCATTGATTCACTCGTACACATATTTGTTGAATGCCAGGTATTATATTAGGTTCTGAGGAAATATTAATAGCAATGAACAAGACAGGTCTGAAGGTCTGATCCCTACTCTCGTGGGGCTTATTGGAGAGCAGTGAATTCAGACAATTAACCTAGGAATTATCATGGAATAAAATCGACAATATGATAAAGAAAGCATAGAATAAAGTTCCAGGTTCCTAGCTGATCAGATAGATGCATATCATGAGGCCTTTCCTTTCTACATCACAAGGTGTGATGAATGTCACATGGGACAATGGGTTTGAGAAAGCTGTGCAACTGTGTATAAGGTCTGCAAGCATGTGACACATGGACACTCAGAATATATGTCTAATGGGGCAGAAAGGATCTAATTGACAGTCAGAGAAACCTACAAGGCCCCAGCCACCAGCACGTTTTTCTGGATGGCTTGGATTTTTTCCAAGACTTGAATTTAACTCCAGTGCTTTCTGTGCCACCAACACCCACACAGGCACTTTGTAGAGTGTGATTTTCAGTGGGGTTGGTTTTGTACAGAATCTCCATTGATCACAGCCATGGAGATGACACAGTTCTTCAGGAGGGGATGTGCAGAGTGGCCCTGGCAGAACAGCAGAGAGAAGGGTGGGTCATCCACCTTCTAGCTGCTAGGGACCCTCCAACCACCTTCAGCACTATCTCTGAGGCAGCTGGCACTGCCGGGCCCGGGATTTACAGCTGAAATCACAGGTGGTCCTGGACCCACGCTGCTGTGTGAGATGCCATGCAGATGACTGCATTAATGTACAGGTGAAAGGGTAAGCGCTTCCAATTCACTTCATCTTTCATCGCTCACAGCTGGAATGCCCCACTGGAGACCAGACAGTGCTGTGGGAAATGGGGCGAGGAGAATGCAGCCCTCCTGGGGGACTTACGGCTGCTTGTTCTTTATTTCTGATTCACCCCTACTGAACTGGACTATGGCATCTAGCTGCCCACTGTGGGTGCTTCTTGTCTCTTCTCTGCTGCCACCTTCTGAAACTCAGACCCTGCCTCCTCAACACTGACTCCTCCAGTCACCCTCTGACTTGTATACCTGCCCCAGGATTGGCCCTCCCATTAACCCTATAAGATGCTGACAGGCTGTTGATGACACTCAGATCCTGACACTCTAACTCCAAGCATTTTGTAGTTCTCAATTTCCCATCACATCAAATCCAAACTGCTCTGTCTACTTCCAAAGCCCTCCATCATCTGGAGGGTTAAGTTAAATTCTTAACTCCAAATATCTGACAAAATGTAACACCATTTCAGACTGCCAGTGCCTTCATTTCTTGCCTTTACTCTTTCCACTTTAACCATACATAAACACACAATCACACACAACAAACACATGCTTGGAGGTGGAGGATACTTTTACCCATCCTGGAGCATTTTATATTGCCATTTCCTTGTATGAATCTTGTTCATTCTTCAAGGCTCATCTTCCCTTCCCCATAACGCACATTTACTATGCTTGTGCTGCCCTTACACAGTATGGCATTGCTTGCTCACTATCCATGTCACGTATGTGAATTGTGTTTTCCCAGCAGACAGCACAAGCCTTGAATGCAGGAGCCAGGCTAGTCACACTTGAATCTCCATCCATTAGCACTGAGCTGGGCATACAGGAGGCTCAATGAATTAATTTATTAGTAAATCCCTATTAACAGACAAATGGAGTCAATCAGAGGGGCCAGTGTTCCAAGTGGCATGCAGGATGACAGAGGCCCAGATGAGGGAATGGGAACATTTATGGAAGTCAGGCAATAGCAGGATGAGAGAAGCCCCTAGAATATTTTTAAAAGAAGGAGAGAAATTACTCCATTTAACAAGCATTTAATGAGCACCTACTATATATTGTCAGCATAAATTATAGCTATCCCCCACCCCAAAGGCATTCAAGGGTTAGTTCAAGAGAGATGTCCACTTGTAGCCAACTAAATAAAACACACTGAGATACCCTGATAATATGACCTAGGCTATAGGAACAACAAACAAGAAGCACACAGTAGTGATCCGTACCTGGTTGGCTCTTGTTGTTGATTGAATCTGACAGGTCATTAGCAAGAGTAGGTGACTGATCAGAAATTAAGAAGTCAGAAGTGGGATGAGAACACAGAAAGCAGTATGACATTGTAAGAAACAGCATAGTGTCATAGAAAGCATGAAAGTCAGCAGAACTTGGGTTTAAAACTCAGCTCCAGTACAGCGTGTCGTTTTCCTTACATGTACAATGAAGACAACTATTTCTCTTCCATTTAGTAAGGAAAGGTGAGATGATGTAAGAAATGCACTTAACACAGTTCTTGACGTACAGGGCGAACTCGTGGATTTGAATCTCCGTTTTCGGAGACTGACTCCTGGGCCAGAAGCCCCATGCGCAGACCTTCAGCACCACGGACAGCTCCACAGAGGGGTTGCGGAAAAGTAGGCTGTTGGTGAATTTGGGCTTTTAGCTTCTGGGTCTGAAAAATAATAGTAGCTAAAGTTTATATAGAATTCCTATCCCCAAGACTTTACATATATTAATCCCTTAATTCTCACAAGAAATCTAGGACAAACAATACTGCTTTAGCCTCTATTTTAACACATTAAAAAAACTAAGGCAAAATCACTCAGATAGTAGGTGGTAGAGCCAAGACAGGACCCCAGAGAGATTGGCCTGATAGCTCATGCTCTTTGACACTAGGCTACAGGCTACATACACTGTGTCAGGACTTCAGGATGCCTGTGTTTTCTGAATTGGGGCAGTGTGAGTGGGGGAACTGGCAGGACTGTTCTTTCATCGCCTTACAGTTCATTGTCCAGGACTCCCCTTTATTTTGGTTTTGTCCTGGAGGTGGGATTTCAACCAACAAGCCCTGTTTCTATCATCACCATCCCAGCATGCTTGTGCCTAGTTCCCTTTTCCCTCACATATCTCCCTTCTCTCACCCAGTCTCCCACCTCTCCTGCATAGTTGAAAGTGAGGGGAGAAAAGCAAGAAGAGAGATATGAGTAGAGGAGAAAGGAAGGTTAAGTTTAGAAAGGGTAGAAGAGAAGTACAGAGGAGAGGTGCAGGAGAGAAAGAGAGTGAGAGAAGAATCTGAGCAAGATGGTGAGGGTTCAGGAGCTGGGGAAAAGCAATATGCTAGGAGTGAGTGGGAGAGAGGATGGAGAAATGAGTTGGAAGGAAGCAAACACAGGAAGTGGAAGAGATAAAAAGGAGAGGAACCAGTGGAAAGCAGTAAAAAAAAATATGGGTACAAGAAGAGAATGTAAAAACTTGGGAAGAAACATGCTGTGATGGGTGAGGGGGAGAGAGAGGAGGGTAAATTGGAGAAATGAGCAGGAAGGTATCAGAGAAGGCCCAAGGTCTTTGAAAAAGTGACTGATGGCATTCCTCTCCCAAATGGAGCTGAGATATTGCCCCATCTTGCTTTGTCCTTCCCTGAGGTCTTGGGGTCCAGCAAGGTTAGAGGGAGAGGTGAGACACAATGTCAGCCTATTACAGAATTATGAATTCCCACAAGCTCAAAGGAGCTCTCAGTCCTCCTTTCCATGGTTAGACACCCTCATTCTCCACTCAGCATACCCACACTTTTCCATCCTCCTTTTGGTCAGCTCATAACTTGGTGTAGGCAAGCTGGTCCGTTGGAGGAGGAAAGGTAAAACATTGATGCCTCTTTAAAGTTTGTCTTTGCAGGTCATGAGGAGAGAAATGTGTGTATCACTCAAATCTTCACTTCTTTTAAGTCAGCTGCAACTTATTTTGTTGCTATCAAGGATCAGGAATCATTTATACATGCTTAACATTGTGCCAAGTGCTTTTACATACAGAGTCTTGTGTAATCCTCACAGAGACCCCAGGAAGTAGGCATTATTAATCTCCAACTTTGCAGGTAAGAAGCTATGGCCAAAAGAGGTTAAATAATTTATGCAAGACCATGCAGCTAGTAAGTGGTAGAGCAGGCAACTCATTTATTCAGTCTCCAATGCCTTCATTCTTTCTATAAGGAGCTAAAATCATGTCATAATATTGTCTTCAGAAGGGAGAACACCTTTTGCCATGAAGTTGGGAAGCTTGAAAGTGAAGAAGTTGAGATCAGGAAAGCCTTGCCTATAGAAATGCTCCATTGCCCCAACAGAGGCAGAAATATCACTGGGCCTGATTTATTATCTGGCCTTTTGGGGTTCTGGACCAGTCCCTTTGTTCTGTGCCTTGGTCCTCTTCCCACCCCCACACTCTCCATCAGTAAAAGAAGTTCAAGAGCTTTATAGAACACAGAAGTCTAATCTATGGTCAACTCAATGGGGGTTCAAGTTTCCCAGGCTGTTTTTAGCTTTGCTCCTTCCTACCTTCAGTTTCTCTTTCATAACTTACTCATGGAGGAACCTCCCCCAAACCGCCAGAATAATATTTCCACTTTGGCAGTCACCTGTACTATACATTCACAACTTATAATAATGATCTGTCACTAAGAGAAAAAGTCAGAGTTAAGTGTTTTTTCATAGACTACTTGCCTTGGGCAAAGCACCATAGTCAGGAATGTTCTTCCCTCAGGGCTGCTGACTGCTCTTGTATAGGTTGTGAACTACAGAAACTACTAAAGTCAGGACTGAACGAGTACTGAAAACTATCCTGGACTCCCTTTTACCAATCCACGTGTTCTGGCAGGAAGTGTCAGTCCAGAAAACGAGGAACCTATTGCTAATTGCTCTGCCCAGAGGAGGATCCCTTTCATATTTCACTAGGCAGGGAAGAACATTCTAATTTTCACAGAGGTGCAAGAACTGCAGCCCTGTTCTTCCTCTTCATTTAAAAAATTCACTCCCCAGATTTTGCTTCCAGAAACTGTTCTAGTCATGTTGAAGTAACTGGCTTTAGATTTACCTAACCACAAAAGCAAGAAATTATAAAACAGAAGAAAATATATAAAGAAACTGTTTTCAGACATTGGACAAGAGGAAGCATAGGATTTTGATTCCTGAGAGAAAGAAAACACATGGATGTGTGCCAAGGTCTGCCTTGATTTCCTGTCTCAGATCATGTTTCTGATTTTAGTTCGGGGGTGGGGTGGTGGTGGGTGGAGCCCATAATAAAAGTAAAAGTGATGTTCTCATTGAGTTGAGGAGGCAGAGACTGAAGCATCTGAAATTTGCAAGGAAATGTACCAGCAGGGAGGAAGCTGCATGGGAGAATACCTGGGCAGGAGTCTACATGGGAGTTTCCCTTAGTTTTTTTTTTTTTTTTTAATTTTAATTGAAATATAGTAGACTTACAATGTTGTGTAGAGCAAAGTGATTCAGATATATATACACACTATAGTTTATTACATGATATTGAATATAGTTCCGTGTGCTTTACAGTAGCAGGTCCTGGTTGTTGATCTATTTTATACTTCCGTGGTGGCTCAGAGGTTAAAGAGTCTGCCTGGAATGCGGGAGACCCAGGTTTGATCCCTGGGTCGGGAAGATCCCCTGGAGAAGGAAATGGCAACCCACTCCAGTACTCTTGCCTGGAAAATCCCATGGAGGGAGGAGGCTGGTAGGCTACAGTCCATGGGGTTGCAAAGAGTTGGGCACGACTGAGCGACTTCACTTCACTTTCACTTTCAGTGTGTATCTATTAATCCTAAACTTCTAATTTATCCCTCCCCAACTTTTCCCTTTGGTATCCATAATTTTGCTTTCTGTGTCTGTGAGTCTGTTTCTGTTTTATAAATAAGTTCATCTGTATCTTTTATTTTAGATTCCACAAATAAGTGAAATTATATGATATTTGTCTTTCTCTGTCTGACTTACTTTACTTACTATGATAATCTCTAGGTCCATCCAGGCTACTGCAAATGGCATATTTCATTCTTTTTTTGTGTGACTGAGTGATAGTCCAACAGTCTATCTGTCTAACTATAGAACATCTTCTTTATCCATTTATTTATTGACGGACATTTAAGTTGCTCCCATGTCTTGGCTATTATGAATAGTGCTGCTGTGAACATTGGGGGTTTGTGTGTCTTTTTGAATTAGAGTTTATGTCTTTTCTAGACGTATGTCCAGGAGTGAGATTGCTAGGTCATATGGTAACTGCATAAAATAAAATATTTTTAAAATATTTGATTAGCATAAAAGAAGGCAAGAAAAAAATTAAAGACGAATAAAAATATGATAAAATGAAGAAAACAATAGGGAGATAGTAGACTTAAATTCAAGTATATAAGTAATTACATTAAATATAGTTTTACCTCCGATAGAAATGCAGGAGATTTTTCATGTATATCTGTGGTGGATTCATGTTGATGTATGGCAAAACCAATACAATATTGTAAAGTAAAAAAAAAAAAGTTTATTATTTATTTACTTGGTTGTGCCAGGCCGTAGCTGTGTCATGAGAACTCTTAGCTGTGGCATGTAGGATCGAATTCCCTGAACAGAGATTGAACCTGGGCCCCTGCATTGGCCCGCGGAGTCTAAGCCACTGGACCACCAGAGAAGTCCTTGCAGAGATTTTTAGCAGAGATTTTTGATTTTGGGTTCAAAAGAGACCCAACTATGTGATAGCTACAAAAGCCTCCACAAAGAGGCAGACTCAGATATACTGAAGGCAAAAGGATGTAAAAATACACAATGGAAATGGTAACCATAAGAAAGCTGCTGTGTAGCTATTTTAGTATCAGACAAAGTAAATTGCAAGATAAGGATTGTTAGCTAGAGATGAAGACTTTCCTAATAATGAAAACAAAAAGGCTAGTTCAGCAGATAAACGTTGTGTCTTCACTGAATAATGGGGCTATAATACATATGGAACAAAAACTGATATAAATAAAAGAACTCTTCAAGCCAACAATAATATTAGATTTTTACACTCTCCTCTCAGTAATTGATGGAAAATGCAGACAAATCAGCAAGGATATGGCAGATTCGAACAACGCTAACTACCAACTTGACCTAAACAACTGCAGCATACATATTCTTTTCACGTGCATAGAGAACACTGATCTAGAATTCACACTGGCTATCAAATAAATATCAGTAAATTTCAGAACAGTGAAAGTTTACATATGTTTTCTTATACTAAAAAGGGATACATTTGAATTTACTAAAAATAAAGTATCTTGAAATATTCCAAATATTTGGAAATTATACAACATATTTCTAAATAATCTATGGGTGAAAGAGGAAATTACAAAAAGAAATTAGAAAATATTTCAAATGGAATGATAACAAAGAACACAGAATTTCAAAATGTGTAGGATATAGCTAAAGAGGTTCTTAGAGAGAAATTTATACCTTTAGGTACTTATTCTAGAAATGAAGAAAGGTTTTAGGTTAAGAATAAAATTTCTACCTTAAGAAAAAAGGTCATAGGGGAAAGTGAATAAACATAGACGTGAAAAACAATGAAATGGGCAGCAGACAACAGAATACTAATAAAACCAAACGTTAGTTCTTCGAAAAGATTAATAAAGTTGATAATCCCTCAGAGATGCTGATCAAGAAAAAGGAGAAAAACCATTGAATTTGATAGAAAAGAAGCAGATTCATACGTGTAGAGAACAAACTAGTGGTTAGCAGTGGGAAGAGGGAAGCGGGAGGGTCAATATAGAGGTAGGGGTAATAACAGGTACAAACTGCTAATATTATGTATAAAATAAGCTGCAAGGATATTTTGTACAACATGGGGAACATAGCCAATATTTTATTATATCTATAATTGAAGCTTTAAAATTGTGAATCATTCTGTCATACACCTGAACCTTACATAATATTGTATATCAACTCTACTTCAACAAATAAGAAAAAGGAGACAATACAAGTTATCAACATCAGGACTGCAAATGGAGATACTACTATAAATCTTACAAACATTAAAAGACTATTATTAGCAACTTTCTGCCAATATATTCAACATATATAAAACAGACAACTAAAAAATTGACACAAGATGAAACAGCATATCTGAACAGCCCTCTATGTATCAAATAGGAGGAGTTCGTTTTCAAAAACCTTCTCAAGATAAAACTTCAGGCCCGGGTAAATTCATAAGCCAGTTCAATCAAAGGTTAAGAAAAAGTATCAATCTTACACAAATTCTTTCAGAATATAGAGGGATAGACTTTACTTTCCAATTCACTTTACGAGACCAACACTACTCTGCAGTACCAAAACAAGTCAAGGACATTAGAATAAAAAAAAAGAAAAAACAACCCTGCAGATCAGCATCTCTCACAAGGTGGATCATAGAATAAAGCATCAAAGCCAACATTAAAAATTTCTAGAAAAAAACAAAAAACTTAGACAAAAAACACTTTGACACCTAAGAGTAGGCAGTGATTTCTTAGGACATAAGAAGGACTGATTTATAAAAGAAAAAAGTTGATGAAATAAATTGCATCAAAATTAATAACTTCTGCTGATCAAAAATACTGTTAAGAAAATATAGAACAAACTATAGGTTAGGAGAAAATAAAATCAATATATATTATGACAAATATATCCAGAATATGTGAGGAATGTTTGCACATCCAGAATAAGAACATAAGCATTTCATTAAAAATGGAGAAATATTTGGATAAACACTTTTCAAAATTGTAGGATGCACAGGTCTTTTCTTTTTCTTACCCCAAAAGTGCGTGTTCTTAAACATTTCATCCTATTTTGGGGACTGAGCTGAAGTTTGAACAAAGTCTGGTACCCATTATCCCACCCAGCCATTCTCCTACCCATATCACACTCAATCAACAAGCAGCTCACAGTCTGAAGCAGGAGTGGAGGGATGAGCTGGTAGAACTTCATGTTATGCTGCAGCACAAAGGAAGGCCCAGGGGCTCTGAGGGCCAAGAAGAGGGGCCCCAACCTAGTGAGCCATTCCAGGGAGGCTTTCAGAAGAAGGAAGAAGGGCATACCCTTTCTTGAGAAGACTGAGATTATCCTGCTCCATCCTTGTGTACCTTGGGTCCACATCACTTCAGGGTGGTGTACGACAATCTTTTATATAATTCCTGACTGGTAAGATGGGCAAGACAGGACAAAATCTTGGCTGCTACCCTTCTCCTTTTCCTTCAGTCTCCCATTCCCTTATCTTGGACTAGTCAATATGCATCCGTAAGAGAACATTGCCCGTTCCTTCCACTGAACTCAGAGGGGAAGAACTGAGAAAAATAATGTCAGATTTGCTGTTGTTCAGTTGCTCAGTCTTGTCCAACTCTTTGTGACCCCCATGGACTGCAGGATGCCGGGCCTCCCTGCCCTCACTATCTACCAGGGTCTGCCCAAACTCATGTCCATTGAGTCAGTGATGCCATCCAATCATCTCATCTTCTGTCATCCCCTTCTCTTCCTGCCTCCAGTCTTTCCCAATATCAAGTGGAAAGGATCTTTCCAGGGTCTTTTCCAATGAGTCGGTTCTTCAAGTGGCATCAGGTGGCCAAAGTATTGGAGCTTCAGCTTCAGCATCAGTCCTTACAATGAATATTCAGGGTTGATTTCCTTTAGGATTGACTGATTTGATCTCCTTGCTGTCCAAGGGACTCTCAAGAGTCTTCTCCAGTACCACAGCTCAAAAGCATCAATTCTTCAGCACTCAGTCTTTTTTATTGTTCAGCTCTCACATCCATACATGATTACTGGAAAAACCATAGCTTTGACATTTTTTGGCAAAGGAATATCTCTGCTTTTTAATATGCGGTTTAGGTTTGGCATTGCTTTTCTTCCAAGGAGCGAGCATCTTTTAATTTCATGGCTGCAGTCACCGTCCACAGTGATTTTGGAGCCCAAGAAGATAAAGTCTGTCACTGTTTCCATTGTTTCTCCATCTACTTGCCACGAAGTGATGGGACCGGATGCCATGATCTTTGTTTTTGAATGTTGTTTTAATCCAGCTTTTTCACTTCCCCCTTTCATCTTCATCCAGAGGCTCTTTAGTTCCTCTTCACTTTCTGCCATAAGGGTGGTATCATCTGCATATCTGAGGTTATTGATATTTCTCCCACAATCTTGATATACCCTAGGAAAAAACTCCATCCTCTCCTTTACCCCTCTTGACCACTCTGTCTCAGGTAGGCTGTGTGGGAGGGCTGGAGGGCTGGGAGGACTGGGACCTACCCTCAGACATCCTCTGCTCCAGCACAGGAGCTAAGGCATATGCCCCAGGAGGAGCAATGTTGGATGAGAATTGGTGAAAGCAAACAAGGAGGAAGGAAGGTCGAGGAAGGCAGATGCAGATTGGAGGGCTTCCTGGAGGAGGTGGGGCTTGTAGAGTAGGGAGGAATTTTTTTTTTTTTTTTTTGCTTTACTCCCTATTTTTTTCTAGCTGGGTCTTCGGTGTTGCATGTGGGCTTTCTCTAGTCTTGGTGAGCAAGGGCTACTCTTTGGTTGCAGTGCACAGGCCACTCATCTCAGTGGCTTCTCTTGTTGCAGAGCAGGGCTCTCGGGCACAGGCTCAGTAGTTGTGGCACATGGACCTAGCTGATCTGAGGCATGTGGGATCATCCTGGACCAGGGATCAAACTAGTGTTACTCTGCATTACAAGGCAGATTCTTAGCCACTGGACCACCCAGGAAGCCACCTTTATTATTATTTATTGTGTAAATGTAGGCATAATTGTAGAGAATACAAACATTTACTTGCAGTAAATGACATTTTAAAAAAGACAAACTCTTACAATCTCATTGTAGTAAAACATGTTGAATCAAGAGTGGGAAGTATTTTTTTAAATTGAATTTTAATTGGAGGATAATTGCTTTACAATGTTGTGTTGGTTTCTGCCATCAACAATGTGAATCAGTCACTAGCATACATAAATCCCTTCCCCCTTGAACTCCCCACCCCCCCAACCGCCCCCCTGCACATCCCACCCCTCTAGGTCTACACAGAGCACCAGGCTGGGCTCCTTGTCCTATACAACAGCTTCGAGAGTGGGAGGGGTTTGGATGGGAGGAGGGTCATGGGGGGCATTGCACATGCCTGCTCAGTTGCTAAATCTTGTCTGACTCTTTGAGACCCCATGGACTGTAGCCTGCCAGGCTTCTCTGTCCATGGGGTTCTCCCAGCAAGAATACTGAAGCAGATTGCCATTTCCTTCTCCAGGGGATTTTCCCGACCCAGGGATCGAAACTATGTCTCTTGTGTCTCCTTCATTGGCAGGCAGATTTTTTACCAATGAGCCACCTGGGAAGTCCGGGGGGCAGGGGGCATTGTGGGTAGCACTAATTATGTAACAAAGTATTACATTTAATTACTAATAAGAAATTATTATTTCTGTCTATGGAGTATTTTTGTTCCTTCCACACCACCACCCCCCCACCCCCGCCTCCATTAGTCTTTGACCAAGGTAAGCACCTTATTGGAGAAGGAAATGGCAACCTACTTCAATACTCTTGCCTGGAGAATTCCATGGACAGAGGAGCCTGGTGGGCTGCTGTCTATGTGGTTGCACAGAGTCGGACATGACTGAAGTGATTTAGCAGCAGCAGCAGCAGCAAGCGCTTTATATGAACACATATTTTCATCTCAAGAGGTGCAGTGGAATCAAGATGAGCAAAGGCACTTTCCTCTCTTTGGTAGCCCAGGGCAGTCCCTAGCATGCCCTCACCCCTTGCAGGCACACATGCAGGTGGCAAACAGAATCCAGACTGAGATGCTCAGGGGCAGAGTTCAGGAGCCAAGTCTCACATTTCCTTAGCACTGATCTTGTTCATTGATATAAATTGGTATAAGCACATTGGCCTTTGGGCAGCATATAACTGTTTGAACTTTCAGAGGAAAAGGGCACAGGGTGGGCAAGCTGGGGGACAGTGACTGTCACCTCTCTGGCGGTAGCCTATGGAGGGCCACACATGTCTAGCTTAGAACTCTCCATCAGTTAGATGGCTCACTCTCACCCAGTGTCTGCTGGGGCCCGGCACTGCACTTGAAAGCAACCTGTAAGTCTTGATGTATGGCCCGTTGCCTTGCTGGGGAGGCACCACTCACATGGACGAACTGACTGAACAGCTGAGCTGGATCACAGTAGAATATTGGAGATATGATGTGATGCTGAACGCAGGGCAAGGGACTTGTGTTCCCAGTCTGTGTGCTGGGAGCCTAGGGGGATGTAGCGGGATAGCCCCTTTTCCTGCTTCCCCCTGATTTGTTTCATGTCTACTGGACTTGAGGAAAGAGTTCATTCAAACCTGTTCTTTTTGAGAAAACATTGCTAGTGGAGTCCTTTAGAGGTGCTGGGTTGATGCAATTGGTTGCAGGGCTCCCGAAGATCCTGAAGGAATTGGAAAACTGTGCACATGGAACTGGGGAGGGGGGAGGTGCAGGTGTCCCCAAGTGGGGGGCTTGAGCAAAGTGAGCCCTCAACCTCCCCATGCCCAGCACAAGGAATTCCATTTCCCACAAGCATGCAACATGGTCAAACTCTTAATAATAATAATAATAATAAACTCTTAGTTTTCCCAGGCAGGGGCTTCCACAGGCTTCCCAGGTGGTGCTAATGGTAAAGAACCCACCTGCCAACGCAGGTAGACATAAGAGACACAGGTTCAGTCCCTGGGTTGGGAAGATCCTCTGGGAGGGCAAGGCATCCCACTCCAGTATTCTTGTCTGGAGAATCCCACGGACAGAGGAGCCTGGCAGGCTGCAATCCACGGGGTTGCAAAGAGTTGGACACGATGGAAATGACTTAGCATGCAAGCCCACAAGGGGGCTTCCACTGTGGTGGTCCTGGGGGCTGGAGCCAATGCTTAGGGGGAAGCCTGGAGATATTCACCGAAGAGAACAGGGCCTGGGCCAAGGTTCAGCTTTCATCAAGACCACAGTCTCCCTGCTCTGGGTGGTGAGGGCCCCAGGGTCAGAGGCACCCCCTCCATCCCACCTGCCAGGAGCACTGTTGGAAGCATCTGCTGCCTCACTCCCTGTCACTCATCAGCTTTGGAGCAATCACTCTGCTCCTTAACACTTAACTAGGCAAAGCACTCCAGCCGCCGCCTCCCATTTGTCTTTGTTAGCGCTCACAGGGGATGGGTGTGCGGATCTCTGGGCCACCTCCCTGCCACGCTGCACCTGGGCCCGCTGTGCAATCACTCAGCCTCCACAATCACCAGCAGGGTACTTAGGAGAGGCTCACCTGGCTGCTAAGTCAGTGCCACAGGGCCCGGGGGCATGGCCAGCGTGCCAGGGGAACTCTGGGGAGGGGCCCCAGGCAGAAGCCCACCCTGCTGTCTGTCTCCTCATGTGCAGACTCGTGGGCATGTGTGCAGTGTGGCGAGTTCACTTAGTAAACACTGGCTGCGCTATAGGCTGGGGCACCACCACCCTCCCCTCAGAGCCCACAGCCTGGCAGATGAAGCAGACCCATCCACAGATGCCTTCCAGTGATGCAGTCAGTGTCAGAACAGAAGTGGGTACTCAGCCTTGTTACAGTGGAGGTCTCCTCTCACTCTGCCAGGCAAGGGCAGAAAAGGGACTGGTATGTATGGGAGAAACCAAGGCCATCAAAGAGTAGGCAGTGGGGGCACTGAGGCTGCCAAAGGAACATGTGCTACGGAAGCAGCCTTTGCAAAGGCCCAGGGATCAGAAAGATCAGATTGAGCTGGAGGAATCTCAGGTGGATAGGCCTGGCTGGAGTACGATCAAATTGTCGTGTATCTATTATTTAGGTGTCAACAAACCATCCCTATCTCTTCTCTTGTTCTTTTTTAAAAAGAACTTATTTATTTTTAACTGGAGGGCAATTGCTTTACAATGCTGTGTTGGTTTCTGCCATACATCAACATGAGTCAGCCATAGGTATATGTATGTGCCCGCCCTCTTAGGTCTCCCTCCTATCACCCACACCATCCCACCCCTCTAGGTTGTCGCAGAGCACCCTCTTGCTCCCTCTTTATGGATCTACCTACGCTTTCATTGCCATCCTTCCAATTAGCTGTTATTTGTCTGTCTTTCATCCGTTCATTCATGCATGCAGGCATCCATCCATCTCTTCACGTCATGTTCCAAAGCAGATCTGTCTTCAAAGAACTCTCTCAACTGACGCAGTGCCTGACACTTCAGTTAGGGATGAGTTTCTGCCTTAAGTACTAATGTCTCTCAGCACATTTAACAAGTACATGACCCAAGGAGAGGCAACAGAAATCACAGACACTGCAGCCTGTGCGATGTTGATTAAATCACACATCTCTTTCACGATCAGGTCCTGGCACCTGCAGATAAGTATCAAATAAGCCAGCGGGTGCAGGGAGGCCCAAGCACGGAGGGCTAGGCCCGCTATTGAGGATTTGCTGTTGATATGCTCCTGTCCCTGGGACCAGCCTTCCCTGACTATAAGCTCCATGGAGGCAGCAGGAGGGGGATTCTATCTGTCTGTTTATTACAGTGATGGTATGGAGTACAGACTCAATGAAAAAATAATCTGAATGAATGACAAAGGAACCCTTGTGCAAGCTATTGTGTACCCCCTGCCAAAGCTGCTACTACCCTGGCATACCCGTGCTGGCCTTAGAAATGATGTAGGGCCCAGACCTCATAGGTTTGGGTTCATAAATGTCTGGCCTTGAGTGACAATTTAGCCACTTACCAGCTGTGCAATTTGAATAGGATCCATAACCCCTCTGGAGTTCAGAGTTTTCAGTTGGAAAACAAGACCAATAGTTTGTATTTGTGGGATCAGATGATATTGTTTTTCTGGAACTACAAACCATTGTACACAATAGCGATTGTTAGTCTGCTTTGCTTGTGAATAGAACGCAAGACTCATCAGAAGACCTTTTACTTCTCCCAAGGAGGAGGAAAAACTACAGAAAATATCAGACACTTCTAGATTTGTGGTCTACCTCTTTTCAGAGTTGTCCTCTTATCATACTGGAAAGTTCTATGTCCTTTATTTAAAGAGCAATTCCTTTATAACCCTCAATGCAAAACATTTCCAATGCAGTGACTGGAATTTCATCGTTAAAGATTCAAATTTTTAGGCAAGACCATTAAGAGACGTTTTGTTAGTCTGATACAAGTGTCCTTCCTGGAGGGCTGTATCTTGGGTTTTTACGCTAACACCTGGATGTGTGTATATGTTATATGTGATATCCCCTTCCCAATATATACACGTCTCAGGTGGTGCAGTGGAAAAGGGTCTGCTTGTAATGCAGGAGACTCAGGTTCAATCCCTAAGTTGGAAAGACCCCCTGGAGTAGGAATTGGCAATACACTCCAGTATTCTTGCCTGGAAAATTCCAGGGGCAGAGGAGCCTGGTGGGCTATAGTCCATGGGGTTACAAACAGCTGGACATGACTGAGCCCCACCCCACCACACACACACACGCACATTCTGCTGCTTACAATCAAAGTTTCAGACACATGCAGTGGTTGGCTGGAATTTCTGTTTCTCTCTGTTGACTCCTTAAATCTGGGAAGTGCTTGATTTTTGCATCTGTTGTCTTATCTGGCCTCCGCAAGTGAGCTAAGATGCAGATGCATTTTCATGGTGGAGTGGGCCCATCCTTAAAGGACCTTGCTCTTTCAGGATCATGTTTTAGAATCGTCCCCTCTTGACTCCCCTTGGCCCTGGTGAATGCTGGGGAAAATCCAAGAGGCTCTGCCCCTCTGCCTTGCCCCCAGTCCCACTACTGACAATTCAAATTGGGCGACTCACGTTGCTGTCAAACTTCAAGGTATCTTTGTACTGAGCTCATCAAAAAGCAAACACTCAGGCACTTGAATAAGATAAGCAATTTGTGGCTTTGTAAAAAGTCAATGCAATTCAATTTAGACCTCTTAAGGAGTGCTGCTGCCTCTCACATTTATTGTTTCCTTGTATAACCTGCTCCATCGAAGGGACTGCAGATTTGTCTTCTGTTTGCAAAGTGGGATGAAGTCCCTGGAATGAGTGACCTTCAAGAGAAGCACAAAACTTACAAATGAAGCTGTCGCCGAGAAACCTCACTCTTGCCTCAGCTCACAGCTTTCTTTCTTTATATAGATTTGATTTTCCAAATGGCAGATTACAAAACTAGCTATTTTTTCCTCCCAAACACAAACACTTTAATTTCTTTTCTTTTTTCTCCCCTTTTAACCAAGAATGGTGTTTTTAAAATGCAATCCTCACTCTAATCTTTACCACCTCTGAAAGGCCCCATTTTTTTCACCCATGAAGACATCTCTGGTGCCACGTGGAGCCCCCCAGAACATGTGCTTTTGTTCTCTTAGCCTTCTCGGAGGTGGATTTTTTTTTTTTCTGGTTTTTGTTTTTCTTTTTGTCATAGAACAAATTGCTCATGGTTTCTTTTGATTCTTTGTTGGTTTATTTAGAGAATAGAATCAGTTTAGACCCACTTTGTCAAATAGATCCAAGGCACATGAGAATAATAGCATTAATAATGATAGTAGTAGTAATACTGTTAATGATTATCTGTTCAGTGTCAAGGACTACACATGGTGTTTCACATGTGCTTTTTTGATTAATTCTTGCAACAACCCATGAGGTAGGTATTGCCACCTCACTGTGTTGATGAGGCTCCGAAAAGTTATGGAAATTCCCCAAGGTCACACAGCTAGTAAATGCCAAAGCTGAAGGTCAAACCTATGCCTGGCTGAATCCTGAGCACAACTCCTGGGCCTCCAGTATTTTACAGATACTGCTTCCTGCTTCCATTTCTTAAGCCTCAACTGTGAGAGCTTCTCATTGTACATTTTCTCATGTAGACTCTCTTACTTTCTTTTTATTGGAGGGTAGTTGATTTATAATGTTGTGTTAGTTTCTGGTGTACAGCAAAATGATTCAGTTACATTTATGTATTCTTTTTAGGATTCTTTTCCCTTATAGGTTATTATAAGATAGTGAATATAGTTCCCTGTGCTGTGCAGTAAATAGGTCCTTGTTGCTCCTATTTTACATATACTAGTGTGAATATAGGGCTTTCCTAGTGGCTCAGTGGTAAAGAATCTATCTGCAATGCAGGAACCGCATGAAATGCTAGGTTCAATCCCTGGGTCAGGAAGATCCCCTGGAGGAGGACATAGCAACCCACTCCAGAATTCTTGCCTAGAGAATCCCGTGGACAAAGGAGCATGGCAGACTACAGTCCATGGGGTTGCACAGAGTCAGACACGACTGAAGTGACTTAGCATGCACGCACACAGCATGTATATACTAATTCCAAACTCCTAATTTATCCCTCCCTTCTCGTTCCTCTTTGGCAACCATAAGTTTGTTTTCTATGTCTGTGGGTCTTTTTCTCTTTTGAATATAAATTCATTTGTATCACTTTTTAAGGTTTTTTTAATATAAGATGTATCATGTGATATTTGTCTTTGTCTGGCTTACTTCACTTAGTATGATAATCTCTAGGTTCATCCACGTTGCTGAAAATGGCATTATTTCATTCTTTTTTGTGGCTGAAGAATATTTCATTGTATATATGTACCACATCTTCCTTACCCATTCATCTGTTAATGGACACTTAGGTAGCTCTCAGGTCTTGGCTATTGTAAATAGTGCTGCTATAAATATTGGCATGCATGTATTTTTTTACAAATTGTGGTTTTCTCTGGATAGATGTCAGGAGTGGGATTGCAGGATCACATGGTAGCCCCATGTTTTGGTTTTTAAGGAACTTCCATACTGTTCTTCCTAGGGCTGCACCAATTTACATTCCCACCAATAGTGAAGGAGAGTTGCTTTTTCTCCACATTTTCTCCAGCATTTATTACTTGTACACTTTTGATGATGGCCATTCTGATTGATGTGGGTTTTGTTTTGGAGTTTTGTTTGTAGTTTTGATTTGGATTTGTCTAATAATTGGGCTTCCCTGGTGGCTCAGATGGTAAAGGGTCTGCGTGCAGTGCAGGAGACCTGAGTTCAATTCCTGGGTCAGGAAGATCACCTGGAGAAGGAAATGGCAATCCACTTCAATATTCTTGCCTGGAAAATGCCATTGACTGAGGAGCCTGGCAGGTTGCAGCCCATGGTGTTGCAAAGAGTCGGACACGACTAAGCAACTTCACTTTCAATAATTGGGCTTCCCTGGTAGCTCAGTTGGTAAAGACTTTGCATGCAATGTAGGAGACCTGGGTTCAGTCCCCGGGTAGAGAAGATCCCCTGGAGAAGGGAATGGCTACCCACTCCAGTATTCTTGCCTGGAGAATTACATGGACAGAGGAGCCTGGCAGGCTATAGTCCACGGAGTCACAAATAGTCAGACAAGACTGAGCAACTAAGCATTCATTCATTCAATAATAAGCAATGCTTAGCATCATTTCATGTGCCTATCTTCTTTGGAGAAATGTCTACTTAGATCTTCTACCTATTTTTGATTGGATTATTTTTTATATTGAGCTATATGAGCTGCTCGTATATTTTGGAGGATAATCCCTTGTTGGCTGCATTGTTTGCACCATATAATATTTCTCCTTGGCCCATATTCCTTGGCATTAAAAGCACCCTGCCTTGAAGGGCTTAAGGGAGCAAAAGGTGACGTTTATGAAGCTTCATTTGATTTCATTGTCATTTGTCTCATTTAAAGGCTTCTGCGTCATTCTTAGTATTGAAACTGTTGCTGACATGATTTCACCTAGCTTTAGAAGCTTCCTTTCCTCCCTTTCATCACCTTTGTGGAAAACCCATCAACTACCCTCTCTCCCCTAGTCACCCCCGGCTTCCCCTTGGCCTTGGGAAAACCATGGGGCTTGTAGTTGTACCCCAATACATGGGTGCAGCCCCTGGGAAAAGGATAATGTTGTGGCTATACTTTTGGCCCAAGAATCCTGACTCCAAGTTGAATGTGGAAAAGCAGATCTTCCTGCCTGGGTTCAGAAGGTCCCCTATTCTCATCCCCCACCTTCCCAGAACACCAGGAGATTCAAAGACTGAAATACCAGGCCTCCAGGGAGTCCAAAACGTTAGGGCAGAACACCAGCTTGGGCGGGGGGCGGGAAAGGGAAACAGAAAATGCTGGATTATAAATTTTGAACCCTCTCTGGCTACCTTTTATTTGAGCCAAACACAGACCAGGCACCTCTAACAGATCTGCATAACCAAATCTCAGTCTTGCCCCTCCTCACAGGTGCCACTGCTCATTGCCCTGTGAGAGGCTGATAACTTCTAATTGTCCTAATACGCTGCTGCTTTCCCACTGATTCAACCCAAATACTGTGTATCATGCAGCATCCGATTGCCATTGTTTTATTTTCATTGCATTTATTTTTATAGTTACTTTCTATTTAGGGAAGATGATGTTTGTTTTCCATGAAGGACAGTGATCTGACATTTTATGCTTTTTGATATATTTAAGCAAGAACGGACAGTCGGTTCAAAAATCTGATGTGATAGTGTAATACAGATGTTAGGAGGGAATAAAAATAGTAGTGCAGGTGTAGAAATGACTGAAGGTGGGGACAGTGACCTGTGTAATTCTGAGGAGTAAAATTAAAGATAGCAAAATCGATCTGAAACAAAATGCTGCACGTTACAGGACTAGGTAGTGGCAGTGGGGCGGGGGGCCTTTTGGGCGTGCTTGGATCAAATGAGCAGCAAGTTGTAGGGAGTTAGCTTGGTAATACATTCTCTCTCCAGGAGCTGGCTGACTGCCTCTCTCTCTCCTGGCTGACTGCCGCGTGATTCCAGCCCAACCCTGGGCACATATGTGGGAAACTTTAATGTATGAAGCACCTCTGAACTCTGGAACCAGAAGCAGGAGGGCTCCTGGCCACGTGGACAGCTCCTCCTCATGACGAGGTCATCCACCTCAGCCCCTTACCTGGTGGTTTCCATCAGGGCCCTGAGTAGGAATTCTGTGGACTCTAGGAAGCGGCAGTCTCTGTCCAGTTATCTGTCTTGGCTGGTCTGGTATGGAGACTGTGATGACTGTCACGCAGGGGACAGGCCCATGGGGAGAAGGAAGACAAGGCCAGGCTGTCTTCCTGTATCTCACATTTGAAAGACTCACACATTCAGCTGAAGGACTGAAAGGAGAATTTTTAAGGAGGAAACGTAAACAAGTGTCAGCGTTTGAAGCAGGGCCAGGCAGGATAAAAGCAGAGAGACACACAGAGGCTGTGTTTATCAACATGTGGGGCTATAACAACCTGTCAGTTTTTGATTAATCAAAATACTAGTCATACTAGGAAAATCAGTTTGACTGATGTTGATAAAGCAGTTATTTTCTGCACAGGCCAAGGGAAAGGATGAGGCAGTTCCCACAGTCGCTGAGAGGAGCATTTGAGCAGAAGAGCTGGAGGAGGCCGTAGGGAGCAGGCAGGAAGGCTTAGAGAAGCCCATGGTCTGTGGATATTCGGGGGGGCCTTGCCACACTCCCTGGGTCAGACACTGCTCATTGTCTTCCTAATGGCTATTGCTGCCTCTTCCTAACTAACAGAATCTAATTTAATTCTGGCAGTAATTTGCTTAGCAATGGAGCATGATTATCGAAGTCAGTCATGACGATTCTGTTTGCCACTTCCCCAGATGTTCCTCTGGTTGAGTGGGGGACACAGTTAATAAAATCTAAGGTTTTTTTCAGAAGACTCTGAAGGAGCTATAATTTCCTTGTAAAAAGTTCAGATGAAGCTGGTGCTGTCTCTCAAGCTTCTGCCTCTTTCTTGCCTTGAGCACAGCTGTGGCTGCTAGAAGGACGTTAGGTGCCCCCAAGGTGGCAAGACAACACATCCACGACGGCAGAGCAATAGTAGAGTTTGGAACTTTTGATGATATCATTAGCCTGCTGCACCGTTTCCCTACCCAAAGTAGCTTTCCTCTGGATTTCTTCTTATGTGATAAGTGAAAGTGAAAGTCGCTCAGTCACGGCCGACTCTTTGCAACCCCATGGACTATACAGTCCATGGAATTCTCCAGACCAGAATACTGGAGTGGGTAGCCTTTCCCTTCTCTAGGGGATCTTCCCAACCCAGGGATTGAACCCAGGTCTACACGCATTGAAGGTGGATTTTTTACCAGCTGAGCCACAAGGGAAGCTATCTTATAAGCTTAAGCTATAAGCTTGTCAAGTATTTTAGTACTAACAGATGAGCACTTGATTTTACAGAAGAGGACACTACTGGTGCTGCTGCTGCTAAGTCGCTTCAGTCATGTCTGACTCTGTGCGACCCCATAGATGGCAGCCCACCAGGCTCCCCCGTCCCTGGGAATCTCCAGGCAAGAACACTGGAGTGGCTTGCCATTTCCTTTTCCAAGGCATGAAAGTGAAAAGTGAAAGTGAAGTTGCTTAGTTGTGTCCAGCTCTTAGCGACCCCATGGACTGCAGCCTACCAGGCTCCTCCGTCCATGGAATTTTCCAGGCAAGAGTACTGGAGTGGGTTGCCATCTCCTTATCCAGAAGAGGACACTAAGGTCCATCAAAGAGTCAGAACTTTCCTAAAGTTACACAGTTGGTTATAAATCTCCCTCAGTAGGTCTTAGAGTATTTCTTGAAATCCGCCACCCCTCGCTGCAACCACCCTAGTCTTCTACCAGCCCAATCTCTCAACTTCAGTGCTCTCTCCCAGTGGATTCTGTCTTTGGTGTTTTTCACATGGAATTTTCTTCACATTTTCTCCCCATCCCTACCTTATCCAGGACCACATTGGAGGCAAGTTTAAATGCAAGGTCCTCTGCTTGGCTAAGCGCATCAGTGTCTGTGGATGCATTAAATCCTTGAATGTCTACAAAGTGGTTACTATCTTGCTTCAGGACCAAGAGGCTACAGTGTCTTCCAGAACCATCCTGGGCACAGAATCCTCTTATGCTCAAGATAAACAAAGCTGTCAGTTTATTTCTGAGAAAGCTGATAGAACACCTCATTCAGTCCCCTACTCTTTGATGATGGATGTTGTTCTCTGTCTCCCTAGAAACCTTCCAAGACCTGGTACAGCCAACAACTGCTGTCATCCTCTACTGGTTCATTAACAACTGGAAAGCAGAGTTTTGGTCCTAGCAGACCAGCAGTGGTTCTTGAGTTACACACTCTGGTACAACCAGGGTTGTACACCTTGGTACAAAATGGATCTTGATCCATTATAATCTGCATGCAGTTGCAAGGGAATGCTATTGACCAGTGGTTTTTAAAATTTTGTGGGTCATCAATTCTCTCAAGAACTTGAAGAAATCTATGGATCCTATCCTGAAAAAAAAAATCAATGAGTGAGTGTGTGCATGTGTGCACACACATATTTGTATATAATTTTGGGAAGGAAGATCACAGACTCCCTAAAGCCCAGGTACATGGACCCAAAGTTAAGCACCCTTTCCACAGGTAAATTTGGATTTCATCTGGTTATGCTATACAGCCTTTAATCTCACTTTTGAAAGCAGGACCTGAATGACTGCAGAGCTGGTGGAAAAAGTATCAAAGAGACTTATTTTAACAAACGGTGGTTCTTCTGGAGAGAAGTCTAAGTGGGCCATCTGAGGTTCTGCTCTTGGCCCTGTCCTATGTGACATATGTTTAAATCAGTGATTAAATATGAGATACCCCAAAACTGACACAATATTTATAGGGAAATCTAATATGTTGTATAAAGAGATCAATATTAAAAAAAGATGTCAGCAGATTACATGTCAGGAAATTAAAACAAAGTGAATATTATAACACATGTGCAACAGAACACGGGCTTCCCTGGTGGCACAGTGGTAAAGAATCCACCTGCCAGTGCAGGAGATGTGGGTTTGATCCCTGGCTTGGGAAGATCCCCTGGAGAAGGAAATGATAAACCACTCTAGTATTCTTGCAGGGGAAATCCCATGGACAGAGGAGCCTGGCAGGCTCCAGTCCATGGGGTTGCAAAAGAGAGTCAGACACGACTTAGTGACTAAACAACAACAAGCAACAAAAGAATGTATTCAGGTTATTATGAGTCAGTTGCCCAAGTACAAATTAGGGAAGTCTTGTTAACAGGCGTGCCCTACAGCTCAAGGGACCTCAGGATATCTGGGAAGTTAGAGAGTTTCTGCATTACCTTATGGGGAGCACAGCCCCCAGGCACTAAGCAACAATTGTCCTTAGGTCTAGAAGCTGCATGCAGCAGTAGGGTTGAGGAATGAGATTATATATAAAGAAGGGAAGCTAAGAGGTCCAGGGGTTATGGATTCATATGATGTGAGGGGAGTTGGAGAGAACCCAGACTCTTCACCCTAGAGGAGAGATGACTTACCTGGGGGAAAAGGTGGGCCTGATAATGGCCATCAAGTGTCTATTAAGCTTCATACAGAAGAATGACCAGATCAGTTGGTGGTTCTAGGAATTTCCTGACAATGTGTTGCTCACCAACAGCATGGGCTGACTCAAGGAGAAGCAGGGTTCCCATTCAAGGAGATGTTTGAGGAAACACTTCCTGATTACCTGTCGGGGTGGGTGACTCAGCAGGCAGTCGCCTCTGCCCTGAGTTGAAGTTGCACTTGATCTGGGAAGGCAGCTGTAGTAGACTGGCAGGCTAGAAAGCAGGGACGAGAAAGCTTTGGTGGGCACCTGTGGGTTCAGCAAGGTGGTGAAGGCTGGGTACAGCGGTGGGAAGTGATGGGGCTTGTGCTATTTATTGGCCAAGATTCCTTATTGCTTGAAGACTCTGAAATTCTCCTTTTTGCCCCTGGGAAAACCTCTTCGGCACATGTCTGTGCGTCCACACACAGTCCGTGTGCCGTTCGTGTGTATTGTGTGTGTGTATGTGTGTGTGTGTGTGTATGTGTGTGTGTCTTCCTCATGGTGACTTAGTCAGCTGTTCATGTGGGAGCAGAGCTTGCCATCCGTGGTCAGGTCTCCCCACCTAACCTCAGCCCACACGCTGGCTCACTGGCCTCCACTCTGCCCGTGTGGGCCCCTCATGGATCTGAGCACAGGTCACACTCATTCCTGCCTCTGCAACTGCACTGTACATCCCCTCTCCTGAAGCCATCCTCTTCTCTCCTGTCTGGTCCTCTCTACACAGCTAGGCCCAGGCCAGTGCCTTTCCCTTCATGGGCATGGGGACCACCCCAGACCTGATCGGAGGCCCACCAGTTAACTATGAGCTGCGACTCTAAAGGAATGAGGATAGACTTCTAGAATGCTTGATGGAAATTAGCTTGTTCAGGTGCCTAGGTTGGTTGTCCCCAAATTACAGCCTAAGGCTTGGGTGCAGGAAATTCATCTGGGAAGTTTCCACAGGGCTTAGAATCTGGTAAAGAATCTGCCAACAATGCAGGAGACCTGGATTCAATTTCTGGGTCAGGAAGATCCCCTGGAGAAGAAAATGGTAACGCACTCCAGTATTCTTGCCTGGAGCATCCCATGGACAGAGGAGCCTGGCAGGCTATTAGTCTATGGGGTCGCGAGAGTTGGACATGACTTAAGCAACTAAGCCACCACCATAGGAAATAGGATTAAGGCAGATGGGAAATGGGGATGGAGGAAAGTCAACAGAAAGGTGAGTTATTGAGGCGCCAGGGGTGTGGTTTGCTGGTCCTCTGTAAAGTGTACAGAGCACCCCCAGGATAAGTCTGTCGGGATGGACACTGGGGGCACTTATCAACTTGCTCCCTGCCCCATGGGCCAGGTTGCCCATCAGAGTTCTACCTCCTTGCTTTTCTGGTATGCAGAAGTTTGAAGGCTGAGTGGATGCCCTTCAGAGCAGGTCCCAAGGTAAGAAGGGGAGAGCAGAGCAGCTTGTCCTTCAAGTCTGTGAGCCCTGTCACCCTCTTCCCCCACTCCCACGCTGTGACTACAGCCTCCCCTGGTTGCAGCAGAAATCGGAGGGGAACGGGGGGCGGCGAGGGGGACGCTGAGCCATCGACAGCAGTAGGTCCAGCTGGCCCAGCGCCGCTTTGTGTTTCCCACTACTGTCCCACTCTACGTTTATTTCAGCAAACATTTGAGCACCACTGTACACCCAGTTTTAGGCCCCAAGATACAGAGAGTTCTAAGTCTGTTTCTCATCATCTACCATTTCAATGGAAAGCTGTTTGGTGCAGGGCACACAATATTTTGGACATACTGTAGGCACCCAGATTTGTTGATGGATTAATTAATTGATTGAACAATTTACTAAACTAAGCTTTCATGGTTTCTATATTAAAAGTCATTCCTTATGGTAGGAAAAAAAAGTTTCCTCCCAGGCCTCTGGGGCATTCTAACCTGCAGTGTGTGCAGTACACATTTCAATGATAAAGTCCTTAATAACTACAGGATGAGTTGGCAGAATGATTTAGATCTAAAGTCCAGAGCAAGGCAATTACATCTGGTTCTCAGCTTTAAAAAATTGAAATAATCTTTATCTGAATTTTAAAAAGTATGTTAAAATTATAACGTCAAATGTCAAATGTGGCGATGACTTATCCTGTCCATATGGCAGAGGGCATGGAGGAGGTAGGACCTTAATATGCATGCGGCTACCGCCTAAAGGTTAAAAACATCTGATGCCATCTGGGGCACTAATTGTGCTTTTATCGATCACATTCGGAATCTGAATAGCATCAGGGAAATGAAATTCTTGTAGTCGACCATTCTGCCATAGACTTTCCTCATCTCCCTTGGACAAATGAGACATTTGGAGAAGGAATTCATCTCCAGGGACTTGCTGTCCCGTTAAATTATTTTCTATTTCTCATTAATTCTTGTCTTCCTCTTGCTCACACCACCCACCCCTTCACACCCTCCCTGGCCCATCCGAGTCACATCAAGTTGTCAGATTCACCTGCTCCAGGCTCTTCCTCCCTGCTCCACTGAGCTCCCTTCCCTCCCAACCAAGACTCCTGGGACCTGGCAATCGGGGCTTAATTATGTCCTTCTCGTGTTACTTGTTAATTGTCACTTCTAGGACTCTCTTGGCTCCCCGAGAAATACTGCCTTTTGATGTAAAAGGCATGTTTTAAGTAACTGTAAGACGATGTGAGTTTGAAATTGCCAAAGGAACATTAACAAGGTAAATTCAAAATCTGAAGCCAAAGGGGTAAATCTTGGCTTCTGTCTTCAAAGGCGGCGGGGACAGGCACTAATGTGGACACTCCAGGTGGGGGCCAAGGCGCAGATAGCATAGCAGGCTGCTGCTGCTGCTAAGTCGCCTCAGTCGTGTCTGACTCTGTGCGACCCCATAGACAGCAGCCCACCAGGCTCCTCCGTCCCTGGGATTCTCCAGGCAAGAACACCGGAGTGGGTTGCCATTGCCTTCTCCAGCATAGCAGGGAAAGTCATCAAAATGAAATCACAGCCCTCATAGGTGACCACGGGGTCACACAGACCCAGTGTGAGCAACAGAAGCCAGACACAAAATACATACTGTGCAATTCCATCGACATGAAGTTCGAGACGAGGCAAAATGAATTTAAGCCCTGGAGGTCAGGAAGTGACTTACTTCTCAGTGTGTGACTGGAGGAAATGGTCTGCAATTTGCTGTGGGTGGTGTGTGCAGTGGTAAGAAACCGCCAAATTGTACACTGTATTGTATGTATATAGTACCTCAATTAAAAAAGTAACAACAATGACAAAAGTAATAATACAAGGGTGGATGTTTGTGGAGCCTCTCCTACACCCCATGTGCCTGGCACTGCGCTGCTACTTCCCATGAGTTCTATTTGACTCCTGCCCTGGTGGCTCAGCTGGTAAAGAACCCACTTGCCATTGCAGGAGACACAAGAGACATTGGTTCGATCCCTGAATTGGTAAGATTCCCTGGAGGAGAAAATGGCAACCCGCTCCAGTATTTTTGCCCAGAAAGTTCTGTGGAGAGAGGAGCTTGGCAGACTACAGTCCGTGGGGTTGCAAAAAGTCAGACACAACTTAGAGTGTTCGCACACACATGCATAGCACTCTTCAAGGCAGGTGTTCCCAGCTTCGTGTGCCAGGTGGGGAAACAGAGGCTCAGAGAGGAAAATAATCTCATTCCGCAAACTCGTGTTACAAATTCCTTCAACTGTGAACTGGAAAATAGTGGGAGAATTCTGAAGAGTCAAAGATTCTATCCTGAAATCAGTCCCAGGACTGGACCATGGCTGGTCATCGCCAAGCTGTGAACACTATTCCTCCAGTGCCCAATGCCATTTGGAAGTTTGGGAAGATGACAGGACTGGGAGAGGCTGGGGTCAGAGGTCACACTGCAGAGACACTGCAGTTGGTGGCAGTCAGCAGGGGAGAAGCCACTGCCCAGGGGAGAAGGCTGGGTGCCCAGAGCTCAGACCTTTCAGACCCTGAGCTTGTTATATCCCAGCTGGTCAGTGAGAGGCCTGCACCCACCAAGGGTGCCTGCTGATTAGTTCTTGGGAGCAGGGTGGTTGCTCTCACACTTGATGTGAAAGGAGGTTCTTTCTTTCTCTCTCCTTCCTTCCTTCCCTTACATATTTAGAGAGCACTAATGATGTGCTGGGCACAGGGGATTGTGGCAGCGCACAGGACAGAGAGTCCCTGCCATCCAGAAGCTTGCAGTCTCAACAGGAGACGGACGATGAGAACCCAAACACATAAGCAAACAGGCAGTGTATGGTGTATCACATGATGTCAAGTTCAAGGAAGGAAAACACAGCTCCTACGAGAGGTGGCTACAGGGCTAAGGGTACCGAGAGAGGCATGTGGAATGACCTTTCTGAGGAGGCCTGAGGTGAGCAGGTTGTTTATGGGTCAGGAGAAGAGTGTGGCAGGCAGGAGCCCAACAGATGCGAAGGCCTTGAGGTGGGAAGGAAGCCCTGGTGTTCGAGGAACAGCAGAAGGCCCTTGTGGTTGAGTGAGTGAAAGAAAGCAGTGATTGAAATCAGAACAGGCAGACACCAATGGGAGGGAGTTTCTTTTCTATGCTGAATATAATGGGACCTTTTGTAAGTTTCTGAAAAGGGGCGAGGCTCAATCTGAACTTCTGATCCAGGCAGGATGGAGGCAAGGTGGTCAGGAGGAGTCTCCTGCAGAGTCAAGGCTAGAGACAGGGCACCCTCCTAGGCCTGTCGTCCAAGCTGCCACCTCCTGAGGAGTTACAAAGCGCCCCTTTGAAATGGAGTGAAAGTGAGTGTTGCTCAGTTGTGCCCGACTCTTTGCGACCCCATGAACTGCAGCCCCCCAGGCCTCTCTGTCCATGGGATTTTCTAGGCAAGGATACTGGAGTGATTTGCCATTTCCTTCTCCAGGAGATCTTCCCGACCCAGGCTCAAACCCAGGTCTCCTGCATTGCAGGCAGATTCTTCAGCAACCGAGATACCAGGGAAAGAAACCCTTTGAAATGGAGTGTCTCCTGTTATATCTATAAACAAGGATATCACAGCCATCTGAGATTCCAGGCCTCCAAATGTGAATTTCTGAGCCCAGGGGTCCCTCAAAAGGGAGAAAGATGCCTACAGCTGCTGCCACTCCCTAAGAACATGTGGGGTGGGTGTGAAAAAGAAGGATGCTGGCCTCTCATAGCTGAGGTGCCTAAGAAAGGAATGAGTTCAGAGAGCCCAATTCTGTTCAGCTGCTCAGTCGTGTCTGACTCTTTGTGACCCCATGGACTGAAGCATGCCAGGTCTCCCTGTCCGTCACCAATACCTGGAGTTTACTCAAAATCATGTCCATTAAGTCGGTGATGCTATCCAACCCTCTCACCCTCTGTCGTCCCCTTCTCTTCCCATCTCCAATCTTTCCGAGCATCAAAATCTTTTCAAATGAGTCAGTTCTTCATTCACATCAGGTGGCCAAAGTATTCAAGTTTCAGGAGTTTCAGTGAGCCCAGAGGTTTGCATCTTCCCAAACATAGGAAAGTACTAAATTCCTTAACTTGAGATATCTGGTTTTCCTTAATTAACAATAGTCTTTGATGTTCCGACTATCTGTGCCCTTTGTTGCAAACTCCTCTGTAACCTGACCCTTCCCTGCCTCCTCAGAGCGTTTTCTCAGGGCTACTTGAGATGCAGCCTCCTGGGCTTCAAGTTCTAAGAATTCCCACTGAAAAAACATAAATCTCAACTTTCAGGTTGTGACTATATTTCTTAGTTGACACCCCTAAAATGCTGTGTATGGGCCTGAGTTAGGCCTCCAGACCCCTGCCTAAGGGCCTCACTAGTAAAATAACAGTTTGGAAACAAGACATTGACAAGCAGTGAGCTCAGCACAAATTGTTTCCTTTTTCAGTTCTCCTTTTACCCTTTTGTTTCCCTTGAGGGAACAGGATTTCCCAAGGTTTACAACAGGGGTCCCCAAAATGGGATGCATCAGCCCCAAGGCTGTGCAAGAGAGTCTCTGGGGACGAGAGAAGAAAGTGCAGGAACAGGTAATTATAGTGAGCTCTTATCACATAGATCTCTAGGCGATTCAGTCTATGTGTGTGAGCTCAGTTGTTCAGCTGTGTCTGACTCTTTTGTGACCCCATGGACTGTAGTCCACCAGGCTCCTCTGTTCATGGGATTATCCCAGCAAGAATACTGCAGCGGGCTGCTATTTCCTCCTCCAGGGGATTTTCCCCAGCTAGGGATGGAACCTGCATTTTTTTGCATCTCCTGCATTGTCAGGCAGGTTCTTTGCCACTGAGCCACCTGGGAGTTCCGATTCAGTTTATGCGTATGTGCAAAGTACATTAGTAAGACCATGTGTGTACTAAATTTACAAATACCTATGTTGGGAGGTGTTGTTAAAATATTGGGAAATGGAATGGGCAACAAAAATACATTTGGAGTTCATTGACCCACAGAGTAAAAATCCCAAACTCCATGACATGGCTTACAACTGCCTCACCATGGCTTCCTGCTTCCCTCCCTTCCCTATATCCTCTGTTACAGAAGAGCCTTCAGATCACCTAACTGTTGTTCACTGTGGCGATGGGGCGTATGGAGATTGCTGGAAATTGTTAATAGACTTTCAGACCTCGGCCTTCCCTGAATCATCTCCCTCTCCCCCTTCCCACACCTGCTACCATCATGTCCAGGACAGATTCCCAGTCCAGGACCTGAAACACTTCATTGCTCCTATTTATCCCTAGCTTGTCCATCTCCTGTGGTTGTGAGCACCTTGGGACAGGGGTGGTGATTTACTGGTCTTTGGATCTCAGGGTTGCCAGAATTAGCAAATAAAAATACAAGGTGCCTAATGAATACATTTTTTACTGTAAGTATGTCCCCTGGGAAGTATTTGGGACACATTTATAATATAAAATTATTAATATTTGTTGTTTATGTGAAATCATATTTAACTGAGATTCTATATTTTAACTGGTGACCCTCTTGTACCTCCAGGGCCTGGCTCAGGTGTTGTCATGGTGGAGATGTTTGATAGTTACCTTTTGAAACAACATCTGAATGAAGAAATGAGGTGGCAGTTAGAATGATTCTCTCCCTGTACCCTCTAGAACAGAGAGATGTGAGGATTTATCTTTCATCTGTTTAATAATTTGATTCTTTAAGGGAGACTCTGACACCATTAGTAGTGTGTACGTGTATATGTTCAGCTCTGTCCACTTACTGGGTCGGAAGCAATAAGCAAGGACTCCTTAGCAGCATGAACACACCTAGTGCCCATATCTGGGTTTCTGAATGTCATTTCTCTCTAAAAGTTACATAGAGAAATGGCTGGAAATCTCAAGGACTGCCTGGAACATCTCCCTTTCTCAGAAAAACAGGGTGAACTTAAAGATTAATTGGGTTGAGTATAAAGGTATGGGCTTCCCTGGTGGCTCAGCGGTAAAGAATCCCACCTGCTATGCAGGAGAATTGGGTTCCATCCCTGAGTGGGGAATATCCTCTGAAGGAGGAAATGGCAACCCACTCTAGTATTCTTGCCTGGAGAATCCCATGGATAGAGGAGCCCAGTGGGCTACAGTCCGCGGGGTCACAAGAGTCAGACACGACTTAGCAACTAGACCACCACCACTGTAAAAGGCATAGGACCCACTAGAAGAGGTTTCAATGCATCAATTTTTGATAATTTGAGCATCAAAAAGTATAATGTCTGTAACGAATATTAACACATTGAAAAACTAATGCATTCATAGTGATGAGAGAGAGATAGGTGGATATGAGAGAGAGAGAGAGCGAGAGAGAGAGGGAGAGAGAGAAAGAGTGAGAAAATGAGAGACAGAGAATAAGAAGGTGGAAAGATCCTTGTTTCCAGGAGAATGTTAGCTAATAAATATGGAAGGAACAATAGAATTAGAAAATCACCATTTTGTAACCAGCAATATAATAGCTGATTCAGGTGAATATAATCAAGGCTGATAAAAAATTTGATAAGAGAACAGGATATTTACATAGACTTTAATTATCCCCCCACAGAGTATTTATAATTATCAAGGGGGAAGTGAATGTGACCATAGCAACATTCAATAGCCCTGGCCTAGCCATGCAATCAAACATCACCTACGAGGATCCTGGTATCATATGTCTTCTGATGTGAATCAATAAGAAGTACCAACAATACTTATATAATATTCTTGGCTGAAATGATTAACCAGAATCAACATGAGGAAATAGTCAAATCCAGAATGTGGAAAAACTTAAAGAACAACTGGCTTGAAATCTTCATAAACATCAATGTCATAAAAGGCAAAGAATAGGGCTTTCCTGGCGGCCCAGGGGTTAAGAATCCATCTGCCAACGCAGGGGACATGGGCTCAACCCCTCGTCCAGGGAGACCCCACATGCCACAGGGCTGCTAAGTCTGGGCACCACCACCACTGAGCCTGTGCTCTGGAGCTCACGAGTTGCAACCACTGAGCCCAAGTACCTAGAGCCTGTGCTCTGAAATGAGAGAAATCACTACGGTGAGAAGCCTGTACGCCCCAGCGAAGAGTAGTTCCTACTCCCTGCAACCAGAGAAAACCAGAGTGCAGCAACAAAGACCTAGTGCAGCCATATTAAAAATGCAAAGAACTACACATATGTACACACCCCACAGATACACTGAGTGCACGTAAAGCGGGTGGAGTCTGAATAACGCTGGTGAATGTGACGATGTCAGTTTCTTTAGAAAAAGACAAAGAACAGTGAGAGAGTTGTTCTAGGCTAAAAGACGCTAAAGGGACACAGCAACAAAAAGTCATGGGTAAACACTGATTGGATCCTGGATTGATGGAGAGGACATTTGGGAAACAATTGAGAAAATTCAAATGGTGTTGAATTGCTGTTAATTTTCTTACATGTGAATGCTATTGGGTAGTTCAGTAGAAGAATATTCTAAATCCAGGAATAGGATTAGAGTTGAAGTGTGGTGGTGTCAGCAACTTAATTTCAAATGGTTCAGGGAGAGAAAATGAATCTAGATGAAGGGTTTTAACACATTAAAAATAAAAAAACACCAAAAAAAAAAAAAAAAGAACATGAGGGTATTCAGAGGAGAAAAGATCCAGAAACTGGAGAAAGGCTGGGACAAACAGAGGAAGGCAGAACCTTTGTGAACTGCCAAACAGGCTGTGGAATGAAGTTGTCCGAGACCCTCCCTCCCCTTTTCATTTCCTTCCAGAACATTCCTCCCACCCAATCCTGGCTGAACCTCCACACTGTAAGATACCCCTGCCTGGAGCAGAGGTGAACAAGTGATGTAGAAGCTAAAAGCTTCTATGACACATTTGGTCCTTCTAATCAGAGCTTAGTATTTTGAAGCATCACATTGTCCTTTAATATCTTTATTAAAACACATATGCTAATGCACACGTACATGCTCATAGAAATGTACAGCAATCCAAAGTATACCTGCAGCCCCCTCTTCCCGCCCCAGCCCATCTGAAATGACAGAGTGCACCATCTGAGCAATGACTCCTTTCAAGACAATAATTACAAAACACTTAGCGGCATTTCCAAATGATTATACATTTTATTTAAATATTTATCTTTCTCAAATTTGACTTGAAATCTATAAGTAATTAGTTATCAGCCCAGCTACCAGGCTGATGGGCGGTTTTCTTAATTTCTTATGCAGTCGACAGGTTTTAACTCTGAAATTATTCTAGTCACAACATACTTCAAAGGTCTAAATGAAAAAAAAAGTTAAATGCCTTAATATCTTTGAGATTTGCAAAGATATTTGAGGATTTGCTGAGGGATTCAGTGTAGGGATGAAGAAAGTGTTTTGTTAGCAGGCAGACGAACTTGCATCTCCAATTTGAAAGGAAATGTGAAATCCAAATGCATAAAGATTATTTAGATGAGAGAGCACTGAACAGTCACTGTTATTCCTCTGCACCCAGGGCTCTGAGTCCTAGGTTTTAGAGGTTTGGAGAAAGTATGGGAGGATTCGCTTCCCTCCTGTGCCAAGGGTAACTGTGTTTTCACAAGTAAAACATGCAAACTGGCACACCCTAATTATAAGGCGTCTAAACTAAACTGAAGCTCAAATCCTCTCCTGGACAAACACACACCCTCTGGCTACATTTGGGCCTCAACAGTGTGGCTTTCAGATGCTCTGGTGTCCTGGGCTGGGTCACCCACCCAGACCTTCCTGTTGGCCTGGTTCCTGGCTTGTCTGATGCAAGGTTTCTGGGTTTCCAGTGGTCTGTCCCCACCCCTACCTCCCCAAACTTTCTCCTGCCACACCTTTGCACTATCTGTCTCCTCCACCTCACAACCCTGCAGTTCAGCTCCTCCAAGCACAAAGCTCACGTTTGTTACCCGGAGAGACTAGTCCCAGAAAACCTAGCCTAAGGCCAAGGCATGGGAGTTCCTGAATGAAGATTTAACTTGTCAGCTGAATTTAACTTGGCTGATGGTCTTTGGAAATTACCTTTTGACTAATATCAAATTGTTCACTGCCATATGTCACTGTCCTGTGAAAGCCAAATGCTGAAAAGTGGTTCTGGCTAACTGGGAATTTTGGTCAATCAACAATCAACACTGGTTTCTTTCCTCTGTCTGAGGGTTAAACTCACCTGGAAAAGATGATTTTACCGATTCACATGACTCCACCAGTGATTCAATGGTAAAGAATCTGCCTGCCAGAGGAGATGCAGGAGACACAGGTTCTATCCCTGGGTCAGGAAGATTCCCTGGAGGAGGAGATGGAAACCCATTCCTGTATTCTTCCCTGAAAATCCCAGGGACAGAGGAGCCTGGTGGGATACAGTCCATGGGGTTACAAAAAGTCAGACACAATTGAGCTTGCATGCAATGCAATACAAAATAAAAAGTTAAAAAAAATGTGTTTTGCAGGCCAAACAAAATACATCAGCCAAAAAGCTCCATGAGCTACCAATCTGCCACTCCTAAGCACGGGGAGGATGAGGCCCAGGGTGGGAAGTGATTCGCCCCAGACTGTCCAGCCTGTGCTGGATACACAGCAATCCCAGGAACCCAGTCTTTCTCCCAGGAACCTGACTTAGTACCTGGCTGCCGGGACTCCATTCTCTCACCCCAGCAGGCAGGGACCTGGGAGCCTGAGCCTCTCGTGAGCAGACACTCTTGGTCAGCCCTGCTACATTGTCTGCCAGGACGCAGGAGTGGGGCTTTCTGGCTGTCAGCCCACAGCACGCCCATCACAGTTCTAACAGGCTCTGATGAGAAAGTTTTGGTGGGGCTTCCTACGAATCCAGAGTCATCATGAAAGGATTCTCTAGCTCTGGCTCCCACGGGAGCAGGAAAAGGCTTCACAGCCCTGAGGCTCAGCACCTTTCTATACCCTGTTTGCCCTAAGATTACCTCCCTATACCTCAACCCACCTACAGTGCTTCCTCCATCACCATACCAAAAGGACAGGTGGAGACACCTCTGAGAAATGGACTTTGGTTTTTATTTATTTCAGTCAGGAGACTGCATCCTCGGATGTCAGAGGGCAGGAGACAATCGCTTTGGTGTGATTTGGGTTCCAAGAACCAGAGGGGGACAAGGGGTCCTCTGAATCAGAGCAGAGAAAGATTGAAACCCCATATGGCCCACTCTTGACATCTTGAGCCACCTGGTAAGCTGTCACCGGGCCAACCCAGGGACATGGAGGCAGAGGTTCTGGCCCCCTGAGCCCTTTCCTCTACCTGGCCCCATGAGCTCAGCCATGGAAACTGAGAGGCTTGGGCTGGAACTGCAGGTCCAGCTCACCACAGGGGCGAGCACTGAACACGCCTCTCTCCCCTCTTCCATGACGTGGGTCTGCTGACATCCACCCCAGAATATCAGTTCCCCACCCTCAGCCTGCCAACCTCTCCCTCCTGCTTGGTGCAGGCATGCCTCGCTCACTCAGTCATGTCTGACTCTTTGAGGCCCCATGGACTGTAGCCCGCCAGGCTCCTCTGTCCATGGGGTTATCCTGGCAAGAATTCTGGAGTGGACCTACTGATAACTCTCAGCTTGCAGCATACTCTCTCTCTGACCTGGCCTCACCCTTTAATTTCAGTCTTCATGGACCTAGTCACTGTTCCTCAGAATGTGTTTTCTAACCTGAGTTTTCCTGATTTTGCCGGATGAGTGCTTGATACCTTGGACTAGTCAAACTTAAGCAAAGTTCTGACCTCAGAGTTGGGCTTCTTCCTTGCCTGGAAGGCAGCCGCTCCCTCCTCTGCCTGGAGCCCCTGCAACCTCCCTACTCTGCTGTCTTTTCCCCAATTAACCCAATCGCTCCCTTGCATCCACACCCACCAAACTTGCTCTCCAGAGAGGTTTGGTTTCCACTCATTTACACCCTGACATGAGCCAGTGGCACCTGTCCCAGGTATTGACTCTAAATCTGGTCCCTGGATATGCAAAATGAACATCAAGTCCCAGGGAGTGGGAAGGAGCTGGTGGTGGTGTGGCCGATCACCTTCTGGCTGGGTGGCCCTCAAGCCATCAGAGCAGGAGTGAGATAGAGAGCCCTAAACTGCTAAGTGAAAGCTTGCTCCTCCTGAGAATTAGCAGGCAGACTGGGAGGCAGGACTCTCCAGTGTTTAGCATCAGCTGTCTGATTTGCAAGGCTGGCAGAGGTATGGTATTTGTTTGTTCATTCAGCAGATATTTGTTGAGAACCAACTATGGGCTGGCTTGGAGAATGAAGCAGAGAACAGGCACACAAAATCCATGCCCTTGCGGAGCTTGTATTCTAGTGGAGGAGACAGCACTTGTGGGCTTCACCTGCCTGGGAAGGCAGGGAGGAATTTGGGCTTTAGATCTAGGGATCCTAAACCATGGAACATTGAATGAGGACAGGCTCACTGTGCCCATGCTGATCACTGGGCCGAAGGAGACAAAATAAGGGGCAGACAGTCTAGGTCAGAACTAATGACCCAGGGTCATAGCCAGGCAAGCAAGACATGGAAACATAAGGAATAACAGTGTCAGCGAGGATGCAAAGAGAGACCTCATGGTTTGTTGGTGGAAATGCAAATTGGTGAGGCCACTGTGTGAAACAGTATGGAAGATACGCACAAAGTTAAAAATAGAACTGCCTTGTGACCAGCAATTCCATTTCTATGTATTTGCCCAGAGAGAAAAAATCCCACTAATTTGAAAAGATAAATGCACTCCTATGTGCACCGCAGCATTATTCACAACAGCCAAGATATGGAAGCCACCTAAACAAGATAAACAAGTAAAAATATGATTCTTTAGAAGGTGATAAGTGTTAAGAAGAAAAAAAAGGAGAAGGAGGATACAGTGTTGAGATGGAGTTGAGTTTTAAACCTGATTGCCAACCTTGCTGAGAAGGTGAATTTTTGAGCAAAGTTCTGAAACAAGCAAGGAAGGCTGTGGAGCATCTATCTGGGGGAAGATTCCAGGAAGATGGAACAGCAGGTGCAGAGTCCTGTGGAATGTGTGTGGAACAGAGAGGAGGCCATCAGCCAGCACAGAAGAGAGAGAGAGATGGAGAGCAACGGGTGCGGTCAGGGGCTGGATAGCAAGGGTGCCAGATAGGGACTTGGTTTTAACTCTGAGATGGGAGCTATGGGAGGATTCTGAGCAGAGAGAGACTTGGTCTGACTAGTGTATTAACTGGGTCACTTTAGATGCTATGTTGAGAAAAGATGGCAGATGGGTTAAATGGTTAGGAGGGTACTCCAATGTCCTTTTACACAGTTTATGAGGTTCTAATGGCAAATACACTGGGGTGGTTTGCATTCCCTCCTCCAGTGGATCACATTTTGTCAGAACTCTGGCAAAACACTATGACCCATCTGTCGGGTGTCCCTGCATGCAGGGCTCATAGCTTCATCGAGTTATGCAAGCCCCTTTCCCATGAAAAGGCAGTGATCTGTGAAGGACTGACAAAGGTCTGTATAGTCAAGGCTATGGTCTTCCCAGTGGTCACGTATGGTTGTGAGAGCTGGACTGCAAAGAAGGCAGAGCACCAAAGAATTGTGGTGCTGGAGAAGACTCCTGAGAGTCCCTTGGACAGCAAGGAGATAACACCAGTCAATTCTAAAGGAAACCACCCCTGAATACTCACTGCAAGGACTGATGCTGAAGCTCCAATATTTTGGTCATCAGATGTGAACAGCTGACTCATTGGAAAAGTCCCTGATGCTGGGAAAGATTAAGGGCAGAAGGAGAAGAGGGCATCAGAGGATGAGATGGCTGGATGGCATCACTGATGCAATGGACATGAACTTAGGCAAACTTTGGGAGATGGTGAGGGACAGGGAGGCCTGGCATGCTGCAGTCCATGGGGTTGCAAAGAGTCAGACATGACTGGGTGACTGAACAACAACAACAACTACTAGTACCACTCCAATGACCCGAGTGAAAGATGATGGTACCTTGGACCAGCCTGGACAGTGGGGAGGTGGAAGGGCTCAGATTGTTGAGGGTGGGAGGGATGGAGGCGGGGGAGGGAAGAAATAAAAAATGCAGGAAGGAGGGAGGGAGGGAGGGAAGGAGGATGAAGGGAAGGAAAGAAATGTTAACTGTTGTTATTATTCATCAGTATGCTGTTATTTATTGGAGTACTTTAGCACCTTGATTTACAGCCTACTTATATCAGTTAGCTACTGTGATAATAATGCTACACAATAAACTACCCTGAAATTCAGTGGCTAAAACAACAATCATTTATTCTTACTCTTGCTGCTGAGATCCTGTGGATGTAGGATGGATTCAACAGAGTGGCTCTAGGATGCCCTTGGCTCCAGATTCTTGGACTTGTTATTCTCACACAGCTGCAGAAGCAGGGTAACTTCAGATGAGGACAAAGCCCAATTGTACAAGCATATTTCAAGTCTTTGCATGCATCATGCTCACTGATGTCTCTTTGTAGAAGTAAGTCACACGGCCAAGCCCAAATTCCAGGAGCAGAGAAATCAACCGTCTAGTGGGAGCAAAACACAACGAAGGGTATGAATGTAGGGAAGGTGAAGAATTAGGGCCAATTATTCAGTCATATCACTCTCCATTGCCTCCTACCTTTCTATGAAGAATCGTTTGGGATCATCAAGGGATAGGAAAGTGTCTAATGGGACCCGAGTGTCTTTTCCACTCCAGCTTCTTCTATCGCTTTCTTCCGCTCAGTTGTGCTTTTTCAGGGCTGTGACTTTGTGTTCCTTTGAAGAAGCATCAGTCAGCCTTCTTTGCTTGCAGGCCACAAAAACCTCTGGTAGACTTCATCAAAAAGGGAATTGGACGAAGTGCTATTAGGCAGCTCACAAAACTGGCAGGTGGCTAGAGAACGAGGCTGGAAACAGAACAGATTATAGGATAGCTCTGGGGATCCAGACACTGATGGTGGGGTGGGGAGGGCACTCCAACGGAGCTTTCCATCACCGTGTCTTTGTTCTCAGAATTCAAAGTTTTGGCAGCGAGGGTCCCACTGGCCTAATGCCCACCTCTTGGTTTGGGGTAGAGCAGGGCATCACAGCTTATTGCTTGCCAAGATTACCCACAGTAAGGAAGAGCAGTTTTCCAAAAGGAAGTCAGGAAGCAATAGGAGGGATAGCCAAAAAAAAAGAAAAAGTCAGCGTCCTCTATGTCAGGCTTCTAGGGCAACGGATGTAACAGAAAGAGGCTTGGAGTACAGACAAGAAGCCAAATTCCCTCCCCCTGCTCTGCTACCAATTTGCTTAGAATATCGCATTCAAGGTGGATTTCTTCTTCTTTAACAAACACTTGAGTGGAACTTACGATGTTCCAGGCCCTGTTCTAAGAACTTGACAAACATTAACTCAGCAGTCCCTGATCTCAAGGAGTCCTTAGCGAGGGCGACGATGTACCTGACCTCACAGCTTAGTTGTAAGGATTAAATGAACAGCATGTGTGAAACATCCAGGAGAACTCTGGCATGCAGAAAGTACTCAGTACATGTGTTACCTTCTCCCAACCAGCTCTCACTTCCACCCTGACAGAGGACTCCAAGAGACAGGGTGATGCATCCTAAGCCTCTAATATTGACATCAGGGACACTTCCGCCTCCAGCAGCACAGCCAGCCTGCCCACTCGAGTCCAAGGAGCAGTATGGCGTTTGGTGAGCTGTGCTAGGTCATCTTGAGAATGGAAAGTTATGAAGCCTCAGGACATCTTGTCGCCACCATCTTCGGTATTTCTGATGCCAGGGAAGCTCTGGAACTCATTTTCTAGGCTATATGCCCTCCAGTGTGATGGAGGAAAAGTTCTCCATCTGTGAGGTCCAGGGTGGCAGCCAGTAGTCCCTATGGGGCTACTCAGCACCTGACAAATGGCTAGTTTTACTGAGGAGCTAAGCTTCTCTTTAATTTTAATCGTTTGAATTTAAATAGCTGTTTGTGGCCAGTGACTATCAAATAGGTAGTGCAGCTAGAGTTTTGCTGCTTTTTCTAATTTGTTTATTTGGCTGCGCTGGGTCTTTGTTGCGGCATGTGGACTCTCTAGTTGTGGTGTGTGGGCTCAGTAGTTGCAGGGCACGAGCTCAGCTGCCCTGAGGCAGGTGGGATCTTAGTTCCCCAACCAGGGATCGAACCCTGTTCCCTGCACTGCAAGTGGATTTTTAACCCCGGACCACCAGGGAAGGCCCCCCCCCCCGCCCCCCGCTAGAGTTTTCGATGGAACCACCTAAGAGGTGTTGATGCCTGGAGTGAGAGTGGCGGGATGGAGCCTTTAGAGAAGGACAGAGCAGCTCACTCTCCATTCTGGGAGGCAGCCCCAGAAAGGCCTCCTCCGTGGCCATTGCTGAGCTCTGGCTCCTGCTTCGCCCCTCTCATCCTGTTCTCCTCACTCCCCAGCAGTAACCCCTGGCAGCTGAGGGACACCTTGGGTAGGAGTCATCCCGTTTCAATCCTACACTCAGGTTTCTCACAGTAAACAGACCCAAAGGTTAATGGAGGTGAGATAAACGGGAAACACTCAGAGAAAAATTAATTAATCTGGGGTTTCTGCTCCCTTAGTGTGACTCATCCCTCCAGAGCCACCCGTCTACTGGCTGGTTCTGCAGATTGCATTTTATTAATATAAAAGAACAACAATCCTGTGTACATCAATACTAATACCTAGAACCACTGAATGTCAAAGCTGGAGGGAACCTTTAAGAGCAGCTGAGTCGGCATCCTTATTTTGTGGGTGGGGTGACTGGGGTCTAGCTAGGATGGGGAACCTGAAGAGCTGACTCCAGTCCTGTAGGAGGAGGTGTGGGAAAGGAAGGTGTTTCCCTTCTGCAACTGAGCTGATGGAGCTGGAGGGAAGAGCCAGAGAAGCGGGTCCAAAGGGCATCCTCTGAGCAATGGATGGGGAGCAGAGGTGGGAGGCTCAGGGAATCAGAGGGCTGGGAATGCTGAGATCAGCCAGCGATATGGACCCACGTTCTGGACAAACAGAGCATCTCAAGGGCTGTCTTGGTCTGTTCTGGCTGCCCTAACAAAAATACCATGGACTGAATGTTTGAACAATGAACAGCAATTTATTTCTCATAGTTCCAGAGACTGGGAAGTCCATGATCAGGCACCAGCAGATTTGATGTCTGGTGAGAACCCACTTCCTTATTCCTGCTGTGTCCTCATATGGAAGAAGGGATGAGAGAGCTCTGCAAGGTCGCTTTTATCAAGCACTAGTCCCACACTTGTGGGCTCCATGTTCAAAACCTAATTATCCCAAAATAATTATATCCCTAATTATACTGACACCATTGCATTGGGGAATTGGATTTCTACAAGTGGATTTTGTGGGACACACATCACTGTTGTTGTTCAGTCACTAAGTTGTGTCTGACTCTGCAATGCCATGGGCTGCAAAATGTCAGGCTCCTCTGTCCTTCACAAGCTCCCAGAGTTTGCTCAAACTCATGTCCATTTAGTCAGTGATGCCATCCAACCATCTCATCCTCTGTCTCACTCTTCTCCTTCTGCCCTCAGTCTTTCCCAGCATCAGGATCCTATACTTTGGTCACCTGATATGAAGAGCTGACTCAATGGAACAGACTCTGATGCTGGGAAAGATTGAAGGCAGGAGAAGGGGATGACAGAGGATGAGATGGTTGGATGGCATCACTGACTGAACGGACATGAGTTTGAACAAACTCTGGGAGATGGTGAAGGACAGGGAGCCTGGTGTGCTGCAGTCTGTGGGGTCGCAAAGAATTAGACACAACTGAGCAAATGAACAACAAATTTACAGGAAATAGGCTTAGCAAGACCAAGTAGCTGATTCCAGGATGCACGGCGAGTGGGGGTTCAGAGCTGCAATTTGAGCTCTGTGTGTGTGACTTCATAGCCCGTGCCCTTGTGTGCCTTGGGAGTGTAGCGGGACAGGCTCACTAGCACCATTTGCCAGACTAGAAAACAGAAAGGTTGTGTGACGGTCTGGGGACATAGTGCTGAGGAGTGACATAGAGGTGGGAATGCAGGACTCCTCCACTGAGTTCTGTGCTTCCTCCAGAGCCCATATTTCCACTTTCTCATACGTACTGGTCTGGAGTATCCTTTGAACTGGGTGACTTCACAATTTGTTTTATTTGGCAGGTGGGGAGGGATGTGTCCTGCTGTGGTCTCCAGAGCCTCCTGGGTAGTGAGTATTGATTTGGGGAGTCAGGAGTGTGGTCTCAATTTCTGAAAGCAAATGACTTCTTGAGCGGTGTCCCCAGCTAAATTATGATGCCTTGTCCTTTTGGCTGGCTGGCTGGCTGTGAAGGGAGGTGGGGCTCCCAGCAGACAGCAAGGAAAGGTTAGGAGCCCACGTAGCATCCTGGATGCTCGCTGGGGCTTGCCCCACACAGATGAACGTCTCAGCAAAGAGCACGCCTGCCTGATTAATAGGTACACACTTGGCCTTGATGGGGGCTGGGCCCAAGTGGCTGTTAATCATCTCACCTCATGCCTACACAGGAGCTTGAGTTCCCAGGGGGGAAGCACTGCCATGGCTCAAACCCTTGGAGACGCCACACCACCAGCCTCCAGTCCACGCTGCTGCTCCCCAGGGGCCCTGTGAGGACTTGGAGGGCCTGGCCCAATGGCGTGTCCCCTGCCTCCCTCACTGTATGATCACTAAGTACTTCCCCACCCCTCCTGAGAGAGAGCTCAGAGAGCTCAGGGACGACCCCTGGGTGGTGACCCCTGGTGGTGTCCTCTGCCCTTGGGGTTGGGTGAGAAGTAGCAAGAGGCTAAACATGCCTAGGGTCAGGGGAGGTGAGCATTCCACTGAGGCCATAAGACTTCACTCCCTTTTCCAAAGGAATAAAAAGAGATAAGCTTGTCTTTTGTTTGTTTTCATGTTGTTTTGCTTTACTGTGGTAAGATGCATACATAAAATAATTTACTGGTTCAAGTGGGAGGGGTCATATGTATACCTATGGCTGATCCATTTTGATGTATGGCAGAAACGAGCACAATATTGTAATTATCCTTCAATTAAAAATAAATAAATTAAGAAAAAAAAATTTACTGGTGCAAGAGGGAGAGGACTTAAGTATACCCATGACTGATTCATGTTGATGTATGGGAGAAAACAAAACAATATTGCAAAGCAATTATCCTCCAGTTAAAAAAAATTTTTTAAAACAAAATTTACCATTAGTGACATACAGCACATTCACAGCATTGTGCAGTCATGACCAGTAGTTCCAGGATATTTTCATCATCCCCAAAAGGAAATATCATACACATTAAGCTGTTGCTACCCATTCCCTCCTCCCCCAACCCCTGGAAACCACCAATCTGCTTTCTGTCTCTGAATTTGCCTATTCTAGACATTTCCTACAAACAGAATCACAAAATACATGACCTTTTGTGTCTAGTTTCTTTGACTTAGCTTTATGTTTTCAAGGGGCTTCCCTCATAGTTCAGTTGGTAAAGAATCTGCCTGCAATGCAGGAGACCTGGGCTGGGAAGTACCCCTGGAGAAGGGATAGGCTACCCACTCTAGTATTCTTGGGCTTCCCTTGTGGCTCAGCTGATAAAGAATCTGCCTGCAATGCAGGAGACTTGGGTTGGGAAGATTCCCTGGAGAAGGGAAAGGCTACCCACTCCAGTATTCTGGCCTGGAGAATTCTGTGTACTGTATAGTCCATGGGGTGGCAAAGAGTCGGACACGACTGAGTGACTTTCACTTTCACTTTCAATATTTTCAACATTCATACAGGTAGCATGTGTCAGTACTTTATTCCTTTTTTATGACTGGATATTATTCCATCATGTAGATAAAATAAATTTTATCCATTCAGCTGTTGATGGGCATTGTGTTATTTCTACCTATGGACAGTATGAATAATGCTGCTGTGAACAACTCATGGTTTCAAATCTCTGCCCTCTGATGCTCTCTTGCAACACCTACCATCTTACTTGGGTTTCTCTTACCTTGGACTTGGGGATCTTCGAGACTCAGATAGTCATGACGATGTGGTCACTAATCTATAGCCAGACATCTTGGAATGTGAAGTCAAGTGGGCCTTAGAAAGCATCACTACGAACAAAGCTAGTGGAGGTGATGGAATTCCAATTGAGCTGTTTCAAATCCTGAAAGATGATGCTATGAAAGTGCTGCACTTAATATGCCAGCAAATTTGGAAAACTCAGCAGTGGCCACAGGACTGGAAAAAGTCAGTTTTCATTCCAATCCCAAAGAAAGGAAATGCCAAAGAATGCTCAAACGACCGCACAATTGCACTCATCTCACATGCTAGTAAAGTAATGCTCAAAATTCTCCAAGCCAGGCTTCAGCAATACGTGAAGCGTGAACTTCCTGATGTTCGAACTGGTTTTAGAAAAGGCAGAGGAACCAGAGATCAAATTGCCAACATCCGCTGGATCATCGAAAAAGCAAGAGAGTTCCAGAAAAACATCTATTTCTGCTTTCTTGACTATGCCAAAGCCTTTGACTGTGGGGATCACAATAAACTGTGGAAAATTCTGAGAGAGATGGGAATACCAGACCACCTGACCTGCCTCTTGAGAAAAATGTATGCAGGTCAGGAAGCAACAGTTAGAACTGGACGAGGAACAACAGACTGGTTCCAAATAGGAAAAGGAGTGCGTCAAGGCTGTATATTGTCACCTGCTTATTTAACTTCTATGCAGAGTACATCATGAGAAACACTGGACTGGAAGAAACACAAGCTTCAATCAAGATTGCCGGGAGAAATATCAATAACCTCAGATATGCAGATGACACCACCCTTATGGCAGAAAGTGAAGAGGAGCTAAAAAGCCTCTTGATGAAAGTGAAAGAGGAGAGTGAAAAAGTTGGCCTAAAGCTCAACATTCAGAAAACGAAGATCATGGCATCCGGTCCCATCACTCCATGGGAAATAGATGGGGAAACAGTGGAAACAGTGTCAGACTTCATTTTTTTGGCTCCAGAATCACTGCAGATGGTGACTGCAGCCATGAAATTAAAAGATGCTTACTCCTTGGAAGAAAAGTTTTGACCAACCTAGATAGTATATTCAAAAGCAGAGACATTACTTTGCCGACTAAGGTCCGCCTAGCCAAGGCTATGGTTTTTCCTGTGGTCATGTATGGATGTGAGAGTTGGACTGTGAAGAAGGCTGAATGCCGAAGAATTGATGCTTTTGAACTGTGGTGTTGGAGAAGACTCTTGAGTCCCTTGGACTGCAAGGAGATCCAACCAGTCCATTCTGAAGGAGATCAGCCCTGGGATTTCTTTGGAAGGAATGATGCTAAAGCTGAAGCGCCAGTACTTTGGCCACCTCATGCGAAGAGTTGACTCATTGGAAAAGACTCTGATGCTGGGAGAGATTGGGGGCAGGAGGAGAAGGGGACAACCGAGGATGAGATGGCTGGATGGCATCACGGACTCGATGGACGTGAGTCTGAATGAACTCCGGGAGATGGTGATAGACAGGGAGGCCTGGAGTGCTGCGATTCATGGGGTCGCAAAGAGTCAGACATGACTGAGCGACTGAACTGACTGAACTGACTGAGCCACATATGGATATTTAAATTTAAATTAATTAAAACAAGGCTTCCCAGATGGCTCAGCGTGTAAAGAATCTACTTCCAATGCAAGAGACACAGGAGATATGGGTTTGATCCTTGGGTGGAGAAGATCCCCTGGAGGAAGAAATGGCAACCCACCTCAGTATTCTGATAATTAAAATAAAAACTTCAGGTACCTAGTTGCAATGATTATATTCCAAGTGCTTAATAACCACATGTGGCTAGCAGCTACCATATTGAATGGCAGTGCAGATATAGAACATTTCCATCATCCCAGAAAGTTTGGTTGGTAAACTCTTGTCTAAAATGTACTATTAATGGAAATCCTGCCAGTCCTTCAACAGGTGTTTCAACTCCAATAGCTTTTCAATAACTTGAACCTCCCTGATCTTTCCCTTTCCTTGGGTTACCTTCTGAGAGCAAGGCTTTTTCCCTGCCATTGTCCTTTCCAGAGGAGGGAGGGGTATTTTTTTCTACTTGCCTTTTTTTCTCTCTTCTTTCCAAGACAGTAGAAACCAGAAATCTTGTTTTGTCCCCTAACTTGTATACACTGATGGACACACTCTAGCACTCAGCATTGCAGGCACTTTGCACCCACGTCCTGGCCCTTTAACAGCAAACTTCCCAACCCTGATAGGGCTTGGCATTGCCAATGTAACCCAGTGTGGGTAGCGTCCTAGTCTGGGAAAGTTAATGCTGTCACCTCAGAATCAATTGTTATAAGTTCTTGCTTTTGCCCCTTCCTGCACTGGCCCATCCAAGTCAAATCATCTCCAGCAGAGCATTCCATATGCACCTGCATGTCGACGTCAGCTGCAGGTACCAGGCAGGGTCCCTGGTGTCTCTCGACTCTTCTGGCAGCCTTTGTGGATACCTACCCACTGCTTTCTTAGGTCCTCAAAGGAGCTCTCTGTCAACAGTGGCCTCTGGAAGAATGTCACTGTCCAATGAGGACAAGGAAGGCTGAGGATGGGCTCCCAGGTCTCAGCCTCTATACCTGATACTGACCTTCATGCTGGGAAAGAGTGAAGGCAAAAGAAGAAGGGGGAAACAGAGGGTGAGATGGTTAGGTAGCATCACTGACTCAACAGATATGAGTTTGAGCAAACTCCAGTGGATAATGAAGGACAGGGGAACCTGACATCCTGCAGTCCATGGGGTTGCAAACAGTTGGAGACAACTTAGCGACTGAATGATAACAACAACCTGATACTCAGTGCCCGAATGGCTGGGGCTCAGTTTGTGCTGTGGACCATGAAACGCCTGAAGCAACCAAGGGTCACACCTGAGAAGACAGTGTCTAAAGGTTAATTAAGGATGCTCATGTGTTGCGGACCAAGAGCTGAGAATAGGGAGGAGCTAGCTGGTCCATGGGCTCTTTGGCCAATCTTGCCTGGGCAGAAGGCATCCACTCTGATAAGCTCACTTGACTGAGCCAGTAAGGCATAAACTAGCAGGCCATCTAGTCCAGTTCCCCTGTTTGATAGAAGAAGAGGCTGAGCCCCAGAGAGCCTTGAGGAGCTCCACTGCCACCTACGGGTGCAATCACGTCACACCTTGGAGGTGCTGCTGGCACAAGCAGTCCCCATCAGTGCCACCACAAGCCGAGGTCCACAAGCCTACCCCCACTCACCCTGCCCCAGAAAGCCATGGGTATCAGACTCAGCCAGCCTCCAGAAAGCGGTTGCAAGAGACTCATCAGCACAGCCAGCAGGGACCGAGAAGGCCATCGTAAGGAAAGATACTAATAGAAGCCAGAACATGGCTCAAGACCCTGGCTAGCATGACAAGGACCCGAGGTGGGCTTTTGTCATGTGGCGAAGGAGTGGGGGGTAGGTCTGGGGGGTAGTTTTTGGGTGCCAGCAGGTAAAATGGCCATTCCTATGTTAAGAGGACTCTCCACTTCACACTAACAGCACTACTGGAGGAAGGAGAATGAGTGGAGTAAGAGGGAATGGGGTTAGGTCCCAGACAGCCAGGCTCAATGGCACCTTCCCACCTGGGCTCAGGCAGCAGTCCTGCCTCCCAAATGTGGATGCCCAGTGGGTACTGACCCCAGGATCCTGGTCCTCCCGAGGCGGCCAGTTTGCAGCAGAACCAGGCAGACAATCAGGGGACACATGATGTGCCTGTGTCCAGGCCGTGGGCTACCATTCCACAGGCTCCCTCCCTAAGGCTGCCCAGCCAAGCAGTAGTGATTTGGATAAAGAGATACAAGTCCCCAGCCAGCAGTCTCAACATCACTAGCATAGTTATCCTGTACACGTCCACAAACCCCATAAGAGGACAAAAAGACAAAAGCCCTATTATCTGAGAATAAGTACCTTCCCAAAACTGATTAGGGCAGGGAGAAATATCAATAACCTCAGATATGCAGATGACACCACCCTTATGGCAGAAAGTGAAGAGGAGCTAAAAAGCCTCTTGATGAAAGTGAAAGAGGAGAGCGAAAAGGTTGGCTTAAAGCTCAACATTCAGAAAACGAAGATCATGGCATCCGGTCCCATCACTTCACGGGAAATAGATGGGGAAACAGTGGAAACAGTGTCAGACTTTATTTTTTTGGGCTCCAAAATCACTGCAGATGGTGACTGCAGCCATGAAATTAAAGACGCTTACTCCTTGCAAGAAAAGTTATGAGCAACCTAGATAATATATTCAAAAGCAGAGACATTACTTTGCCGACTAAGGTCCGTCTAGTCAAGGCTATGGTTTTTCCTGTGGTCATGTATGTGAGAATTGGACTGTGAAGACGACTGAGTGCCGAAGAATTGATGCTTTTGAACTCTGGTGTTGGAGAAGACTCTTGAGAGTCCCTTGGATCGCAAGAAGATCCAACCAGTCCATCCTAAAGGAGATCAGTCCTGGGTGTTCATTGGAAGGAGTGATGCTAAAGCTGAAACTCCAGTTCTTTGGCCACCTGATGCAAAGAGCTGACTCATTTGAAAAGACCCTGATGCTGGGAAAAATTGAGGGTGTGAGGAGAAGGGGACAACAGAGGATGAGATGGTTGGATGGCATCACCGACTCAATGGACATGGGTTTGGGTGGACTCCAGGAGTTGGTGATGGACAGGGAGGCCTGGTGTGCTGCGGTTCATGGGGTCACAAAGAGTCGAAAATGACTGAGCGACTGAACTGAACTAAGGCAATGTTAGCTATTCCAAACATCAGCCACTGCGGGCAGCCAGTAAGTAATAATAAACCTGAGACTCCAGCCATAGGATGTGAATAAAAGAGGTTGGCGCTGAGTACAAAACTGCCTGTTGACAAAATAACTAGCAATATCCAGGCAACACAGAGCTTTTATTTTGTTTTCATCCACAGACTTCTTTCTTCAGTAATGACAAACATGATGTTTTCAGAAGGCTTTGTTTCACATCTTGACAAGTAGAGATTTTAGACTTTTAAGTCAGAAAATATTCCCAGACTAGGAAAGACTCCTTTGGATCTGTGGACCATGATGGAAGAAATCTATCTACCCTAGACTTCCATGCTATGAGGAAGCCCAGACCACATGGGAAGGCTGTGTGCAGGCGCTCTGGTTGATAGTCTTGCCTGAACTCCCAGCAGATCACCAGCATCAGCTGCCAGCCTTCTGAGTGTGCCAGCTTGAAAGTCCAGCACAGTCAAGCTTTCAGAGGACTGCAGCCCAGCCAGTCTCTGGCCTTTGCAGCCCTACTTAAGTCTCCAAGTCTGAACTGCCCAGTGGAGCCCTTTCTGAAATCCTAACCCACAAAATAGTGAGCAAACAAAATGCATATGTTAAGTAACTTAAAAAACCCAACTAAACAAAAATAAACAAAACTACCTTGATACAACTAGAGGTATTTTCAAGTCCACAAGCTGCATGAACTTGCCACTAAGGGTCTTAAATTTTACGATCAAGAAAGATACTGAAGGGACTTCACTGGTGGTCCAGTGGTTAAGAATCTGCTTTCTAATGGAGGGGACATGAGTTCAATCCCTGGTCAGGGAACTAAGATCCTGCATGCCACAGGGAAACTAAACCCTCACACCTACTCATAACTACTGAGCTTGAGTGCTCTAGAGCCCATGTACTACAATGAAAGATCTTGTGTGTGCCAACTAAGAGCTGATGCAGCCAAATAAGAAAATAAAATTTTGAAAAAGAAGAAAGACACTGAGACTCCAAACTGGGGAGCGCCTTGCTCAAGGACACCCTACTCTGGATCCCAGGCTTCCTGTCCCCTGGGCTGTGAGATCCGATTCTTGCCCTCCTTGGTCCCCATTTGCTGGCTGGCTCATCGAACAGAGGCATCTACCGCTGGACCACAGAGCACCCTCTGCCTGTCTCATTTGTTTACAGAAGATTATACTCTAACAACTCTTTTCCTCAATGGAAATATCAGTGAGCAGATCTGTCAAATGAAACACGCCACCGGCGTCTGAGGCTGCCAGTTCAGAGCAGGGAGGCAGTGTAGCGGTAGAGACAGAGCAGGTGACATTTCCCTGTGGCCTGAAGGAGGGAGCTTGGCTGGGTCACCGGGCCGGCCTCCTGTCAGGAGCAGAAGTGGAGGAACCACGCTGAACCAGCACTACTTAGTCAAGCAAATGCAAGTGGGAAACCAACCAAGGAGCAACTTGCCAGCTTCCTAGTGTGAGGGCAGTCTCAGGCACCCCACAGGGGGTGGGGGCCCCAAATGGGCTTTTAGGCATCTGGAGGGTAGCACTGCCTTCTGAAAAAGCAGATGCACTCAGGAGAGATAGACAGATCCCAGGAGGTTTGTCAAGCCCTTGGCTCTCATCAGAAGATGGACAGGAAAAGTGGCCTTGTGGATACATGGGAGTGAGGGATTGGTCAAAGTCTGTGCCCAGGGCAGAGACAGAGGTCCCGTGGGCCTTTCTATGTGAAAGAAAGTCCTTCAGGAAAGCTCCAGGCCTGGGATCACAGGCCACAGGAGAAAGCCAGGCTGCTGTTGGTCTGGGGCCTGGCCTAACAAGCCTTCATGAATCCAATCAATTCACTCCCTCCTCAGAATCCCATTTTTCTCATTCATATAAGAGAGAGCAAGCCAGAGACGACTGAGATCACTGGTTTTCAGCTTTCTTTCTTCGGTCAAGGAATTCTTTATTCAGATGAAGTCTTATGAAGAATAAAGCAGAAAATCTTCCAAATAATAAAGCAAAAGAAAATAAAGCAAAGCTGCCTTGGTTACAGATGATGGTGGTTGGTAGTGGCCAAGGAGCCAATCACTGGGCTCCAGCTCCACCTTGACTTCTTACTTCCGATTTCTCATTTCTAAGTATCTATGATTTTAAAATCATATTCCCACTAGCTTTCTCAGGGAAATTTTGAACTTGTGTAAACCCCAGGTTTAAATTGCTGTGTTTTCTTTCAGTCTGTTGTAATTTGCACCAAGTAAAATACCTACTTTACACTCTGTTTCTTCATCTGTAAAGCGTGTCCTATATTATTTACTCTCCAGGGTTCTTAGGAGATTGAAGTGCCCTGGCAGAGAATCTGGCATCCATCACGTTTGTCCTGCCTTCCCTTTGCATAGGCTGGTTTTGCATCCCGTATCTCCTGCAGGCTCTGTTCTGGATGGATTGTGGGCCAGCCACTGTGTTGGGTAGTCGGTAGTGGGTTTTTAAAAATAAATAAGGCAAGATCAATTACTTCATGGAATTCAGACAAGAAACTGAAAATTTCCATACAAGTGGTTTAAGCAAATGAATATGTTTAAACCTAGATGCAGAACTTATTTATCTTGACTGATGTTCACTTTATAGCTTTGGGCTATGTCTTCTGGCTTGGTTTGAATTTTTTTCCATCTTGAAACTTAATAGTTTTCTTATCTTTCTTATCTACAAGTGTAATAAAGTTCAGTTCAGTTGCTTAGTCCTGTAAGCATGACCCCATGCTTTGTGACCCCATGGAGTGCAGCACTACAGGCTTCCCTGTCCATCACCAACTTCTGGAGTTTGCTCAAATTCATGTCCATTGAATCGATGATGCCATCGAACCATCTCATCCTCTGTCGTCTCCTTCTCCTCCCGCCTTCGATCTTTCCCAGCATCAGGGTCTTTCCCAATAAGTCAGTTCTTCGCATCAGGTAGCTAAAGTATCGGAGCTTCAGCTTCAGCATCAGTCCTTCCAATGAATATTCAGGACTAATTTCCTTTAGGATTGGTTGGATCTCCTTGCAGTCCAAGGGACTCTCAAGCGTCTTCTCCAACACCACAGTTCAAAAGCATCAATTCTTTGGCACTCAGCTTTCTTTATGGTCCAACTCTCACATCCCTACATGACTACTGGAAAAATCATAGCTTTGACTAGATGGACCTTTGTTGGCAGAGTAACGTCTCTGCTTTTTAATATGCTGTCTAGGTTGGTCATAGTTTTGCTTCCAAGGAGCAAGCATCTTTCAATTTCATGGCTGTAGTCACCGTTTGCAGTGATTTTGGAGCCCCCAGAATTAAAGTCTCTCACTGTTTCCATTGTTTTCCCATCTATTTGCCATGAAGTGTGATCAAAATAGTTCCCATATCTTCCTGTTATCATGACTAAGACGGTGAAAAGCACTAGGCCATGAGCAATGGTGTAGATCTTCCCACCAAACTGGTTCTAATATTTTCATCAACCCCATGGCAGTTCAGCCAGTTCAAAAGTTATCTCTCTCTCTTATGCTCACTCCTATACCTATAAAATAAAATATTTTATAATGCTGTAAAGTGAATTTTTTATATTCACAATAATAATTTTACATGTGTGCATAAATATAACTATTTCATACACATTTTCAGAAGAGTCCCATTTTGTTGGGCTTCTCTTCCTTCTCCAATCTTCTGCTCATGACACTTTCCACTACCAGCACTAGGCCTTCTCTGGGTAACCTAGGTTAACAAACAGTGTGGGTTGTATACACACCCACATGCATACACGTGCACACCATATGAACACTGTTGCTTTTTAAATATTTGCTCACTTATTTCTGGCTGCGCTGGGTCTTCGCTGCTGTGTGTGGGCTTTTGCTAGCTGTGGTGAATGAGGGCTACTCTAGCTGCAGTGCATGGGCTGCTGACTGTGGTGGCCTTTCCAGTTGCAGAGTACAGGGCACACAGGCTTCAGTGGCTGTGACACATGGGCCTGGCTGCTCCATGGCATGAGGGGTTTTCTTGGATGAGGTCTTGAACTTGCGTCTCTCACATTAGCAAGTGGATCCCTAACTGTTAGACCACCAGGGAAGTCCAAACATTGGGGTTATTTTTTCCCTGGTTTACATGAATTGGATACTATCTTACACACTTTTCTTTATCTTTGTTTTCTTATCATCAATAACTTGTAAAAATTATTCCTAGTCAACCATCAGAGCTCTAATATACTCTGTTAAAGGGTTATATAACAGACTATCCAATGAAAAATGGGTCGTTATTTATTCAACTGTTTCTAATCGGATAGGCATTTACCCTTTTTCTATATAAGCAATAACTATTCTTGCATATATGTCCTCATGAACTGGTGCTTTCATTTCTAGGGGATAAATTATAAAAAATGAGATGGCTCTTAATTTTAATATCTATTTTTAATAGACTTTGCTGGCTCATTTCCCAAAATGACCCTAATAATTCAGATTTCCATATCCAAGCCCACAGTGGGTGTTCCCACTGATGGTTCCCCAGAGTAGGTCTTTTAATTTTTGCATACCTGGTATATTAACTTCTTGTATTTTAATCTCTCTTGTCTTTGTGTTTTTGTTTACTTTTACATTACTAATCTCTTTCATTTCTCCTAATCAAGTTTGTGAGGAGATATTTCACCTTATTGTTCTTTCCAAAATACTGTTTTTAGATTTACTGTCCCTTTCTCTTATTTGAAATCATTTCCTAGTTCAATTTCAGCTTTTGTCTTTATGAGTTTTCTATCCTTAGATTAAAAATTTTTTCTTTATCTTATTAATTTCTTGAATTCTGAAATGTTTTAACTTTAATTTTAAATAAAAAAGGCCTTTTAAGCATGTTCATTTTTATTAGCATGGCTTTTCTGACTCATAGGTTATGTATAAAGTGTTCTTTTCACTGACTTGTACAGAATTTGTAATATCTCTTTTGATTTTTCTCTCAGTTCAATGAGTTTTTAAGATTGTATATTTTAACTTCTGACTGGTTAAGATTCTGGTCATTTTTTGTTACATATTTCTATCTTATTGGAATAGCATCAGAGAATGTGGCCTCTATTTTAATCTATATAATGTCTACTTCTTAGAATATTCAAAACATTTCTTTTGGGGAAAGAACATGATCAATATTTTATATGGTTTGTTAAGAGAATAAGTATATTCTGATTCAAAGCAATTATAGATTTTATATATAGTCAAGATTATTGATTTTAAAAAATTTGTCTATGCCCATATTTAATTTATTGGATATGAAATATTCAGATGGAATTATATTGAAATCTTTCTGTATAATTAAAAAAATCAAGTTCTTCTTACATTTCTAATAGCTTTAGCTTTGTAAGTTTAGCTGATACATTGTTTTGTGCATACCTTTTATGAAATAACTTCTTCATCAATTGCACTACTTGTGTTATGCAACATCCCATTTTTGTCCTGATTTGTGTTTAACCTTGAATTCTACTTTGTCTATTATTAAACATTTCCATTCTTGCTTTTTATTTGTTTGCATTTGCCTGGTATTCCTCTTCTCATTCCTTTAATTTGAACCTTTCATTAACTATTTCCTCTAAGTGTATTTATTTAAACAGTGTATAAATGTTTTTGGTTTTTAACTCTCTGTGACATTTAGTGAGACAATTCTGTTTGTTCACATATGGTTCAATAACTTACATTCCTACTTTTTCTTCCCCATCATATTGTTTTATAGTTATAATTTATCTCACATTACTTTTCTTTGTCTTTATTTTCATTGGTTTAATTAAATTGTTACTCATCTTATTTTTCCCTTTGTTAATTTATAGGTCTTAACACAACTGTTAGATTAATGTTTTCCTTTACTTTCCTTGTATTCAAAGTCAAACACTATTTTCTCTATTGTTATTTGAAGCAATAATTTTACCAACTATTTTACCAAGCAAGGCAGTCTATTTTCATGCTACTTCCCTATTCTTACTATGAGAGAAAACCATTAGAGTTCCATCACTTTTTTGTCCCCCATTTCCTTTCTCCCAGTCCTGGAAGAGGCATCTGGGATACCTCTCACTCCCTTCCCCATCCATTGTTCCTGTTAACTTGGCGTTGCTGAAATAGTTTAGTGCTATTAATTCTAGATTATTCTTATGGTGCATATTTCCATGGAATTCATTATTCTCCATTCAGAAACCTTTTCCTGTTATTTGCTTAACTATTATCTTTTTTGTCATGTTCTTATATTTCTTTAAGAATCCTAATACTAGAGCCCTAATATTAGGTTACAATGTTCCATCCTCCAACTCTTTGGTTTTTTCCTTTGCAATTTTCATCTCTTTATATTTTTACTACATGCCTTAGTATCTACAGTTTCCATTATGAGCTTCCCAGGTGGTACCAGTGGTAATGAATCTGCCTGCCAATGTGGGAGACACAAGAGACATGGGTTCGGGAAGATCCCCTGGAGCAGGAAATGGCAACCCACTCCAGTATTCTTGCCTGGAAAATTACATGGACAGAGGCCACTAATTCAGGCCTCAACCACTGTCATCTTTTCCTTTCCTTCCCCTGTCATATTGCTTAGTGGGAAATCTATATTTTAGCTTCAGAATGTCTTTGTGTGTGTGTTTGCTGCTCTTGATTATCAAGTGCTCTATTTTTCTGTTCTGTCTCAGCAAAAAGGAACTTGGAGGCAGTTATAACCACGGATATAAAAGAAATTAAAATACTTAAAAGAGAATAACATATGCAACATACTGGCCATAACTTTAAAATCTAGAAGAAATGGATGATTTCCTAGCCAGTAGATTTTCAAAATTTACCCTAGAAGAAGTAGAGCACTTCAAAAGACTAATTATCATAGAAGAGAAAAGAAAGTCATTAAACATCTACCACCTAATAAACACCAGGGGTGGGGGTGAGAGGTGGGGATTATAGCTGGGTTTTATCTAACATTTAGGGTCAAGCCAGGAGCTTTCTTTGCCTTGGTATGCATTTTGTCTGGTAGGTCGCCAGACACCCCCAGAATGGTGTCACAGGTGAGGTTCCCTGGGAAGAAGACTGAGAGGGAGAAGGGCTCATCCCTGAAGGGAGGGAAGGAAGCAGGAGTGGGAAGACAGAGAAGCTGGGTTATCATGGGCAGTCTCTACAGAGCCTGTCTCTATGAAGACTTCTAAAATTATGGCCTTTCGGGGCTGTCAGGGCTGATGTGAGGGGGCTAGGCTTTTATACCCTTACGCCAATAAGATGTTTGATGCTGTCTACTCTCCAAAGTGGCCATGACTTTGAATGTACTAAAGTAATCCCCAAAGAGAGTTGGCTGGCAGTGGTGTGCTATCTGAGAAACTCAGGGAGGAAGGGAGAGAAGGTCCTTCAGCTCTATAGGTGAGTCCAGGTGGCACATTACAGCATCCACTACAGATGGGTTGTTATTTTCCTCTGTGACTCCCTGAGTTTCTGGCCTGTTGTTGGACTATCACAAAAGGTATTAGTCCCCAGATCGGTGGACGATGAAGCAGTCCCCTCACCGCGGACCACTGCTGCTTTACTGTGTAGCAGGTAAAGTGCTGGTCCCTGTGAGACGTCTAGAGGACAACTCCCTGACCCTTTCTATCCTCTCAGCCATCAGAACATGAAAGAAAAGACTCAGATCATTTATCCAACTCTCTCTTGTCCAGGCACATGGGAACAGAGGGAAGGCAAGGGAGGAGAGGCATATCCCCTGAAGGGGCACAGATTTCTTTCCTCCCAGGACCTGCTTTACCATGCTTGCTGCCCTCATCGTCACAGGAGAAAGTCCTGTGTCAATTTCCTTGACCATGACTCCCCTGGTGCCCAAGGCTTTACCCAGTCCTCAGCAGCTGTGTGACTTGGAAAAATCAAACAGATTAGAGTTGACAGGCTGCCTTCTCCTCACAATCCCCTCCTCCCCACCTTTCTCACCTTGTCCATGAGAATCATGTAAAATATTTCGCTAGTTGAGTAGCTGAAGTCAACATGCTAATTCAGCAGCCAGTGGACCCAGTGAGAACTGGGCTGGAGGTGGAAAAGAGGCAAACACAGTTCATCTGGAGGTGAGGGAGAAGTTTACCCAGTCACCAGACAGCTCCTTGAGGCACTCGTGGTAAAGAACCCACCTGCCAATGCAGGAAACATAAGAAAAGGGCAAAGGAAAGGGAAATCACTGAGTCGTGTCCGACTCTTTGCAAACCCATGGACTGTAGCCTACTGGGCTCCTCCGTCCATGGGATTTTCCAGGCAAAGGTACTGGAGTGCCATTTCCTTTTCCAAAACATAAGAAACCTGGGTTCAGTTCCTGGATCTGGAAGATTCCCTAGAGGAGGGCATGGCAACACACTCCAGTATTCTTGCCTAGAGAATCCGATGGAGAGAGGAACCTGGCAGGCTTCAGTCCATGCTGTCTCAGAGTCAGACATGACTGAAGTGACTTGGCACACACAGCTCCTTAATTATGAGCTGAATATTCATTGGAAGAACTGATGCTAAAGCTGAAGCTCCAATACTTTGGCCCTCTTATGTGATGAGCTGACTCATTGGAAAAGGCCCTGATGCTAGGAAAGATTGAAAGAAGAGGAGAAGGGGATGGCAGAGGATGAAATGGTTAGATAACATCATAGTGACTCAATGGACATGAGTTTGAGCAAACTCTGGGAGACAATGAAGGACAGGGAAGCCTGGCAAGCTGTAGTCCATGGGGTCACAAAGAGTTGGATACAACTGAACAATTGAACAACAACAGCAACAAAAGTCCTAAATTAGGACCTGAGTGGAACTCAGAAAAGAACAATTAGTGAATTCCAGAAGACAGCATTCTCTGCATGTACTTCCATCCAAAGAGATCAATGTTTATGTATTTAAGTAAAGCCTTATGTCTTATATATGAGTGTGAGCAGGTGGAAATGTTTACTCAGCCTGAATCCCCAGTTGCAGCTCTCTCTGTGATCCTGCTCCTTTGAAATTCAAACATATTCATGAGGCTGAAACAGGAAAGCTCTTTATTAAGGCAGAAGAGGCTCTCTATAAAAAAAAGAACTCTCAACCCCATATATATGCTTGGAAATAAATGTGTTAATGGAAACGTGCCTGTCGTGGAGGAGCAAGGAGCTGATGAGTCCTGGGAGGGCTGCCCTGGCACACAGCGGGCGAGGGTTAAACCCCGCTAGCAATTCTGACTTCGCAATCCCAACCCAGCTGGAGAGGAAGGAAGAAGAAAAGCAGGCAGGGAGAGGAACGCACGGAAGGGAGAGCTCTGGGTGCACAGGGAGCTCTGTCTGAGCACGAGTGTGGGGTGGAGACACACAAAAAGCAGACTCACCGCCAAGGACAAATGATAAAGTACGCTCTGAGGAGTTAAGAGTGGTGGCCAGGAAGCCTCAGTACTGAATGAACTGAGGTTTGGAAGAAAAAAATCAAGGACAAGAAAAATTCTTTCTTTCTTTCATTTTGTTTGGAGCCAGGAAAGTATGGATTTGGCTGCTCCTTGGAGGCACTGGGGTTCTCTGCCACAGGTGACCAGGTGTTCCCCTGGTCACAGGGGAGGCTGGTGTGTAGCAGATTGCCCTGTGAACGGGGCACAGAGGGAAAGCATAAGAACCCAAATCTCTCTCATTGTTTTCCTTGTGAGGGGTTTTCACGTGACTTGAGGGGATGGAGAGGGCTTGATGTGGGAGGTGAAGCCCAGCAAAGGTCAAGAGATGGAGAGGGCATAGCAGCTGAGGGTGGCCATGGGTGGAGGTGGGCAACCACTGAGCTTGCTGCAGGATAGCCCCACAAAGCCCTGCACGTGTGGGCTCCCACAAACTCTGTTTCAAACAGGACAACAGCTCGATGATGTGACCTCAAGGAATCCACTGTCTGGACTCTTTCAAGGCTCAGAAATGACAAGGGAGGGAGGCAAGAATGCTCATACAACAAATGCAATGTTGATGCTCAAAACAGAAAATGAGAACAAGTCCATTTCCAAATAGGAAACTAAAGGCCATTGACTTTAGTGTTAATTCCTGGAAAACCCCTCTAAATCCAGTCTGTTTGTAAGTGCTTCAGGAAGAAAACAGGCCAGTCAGTGAGCACTCATGAAGAAAGATATGCAAATAGAGGTGACTTTGTTTTATTAGGATGAATCTGGTTGATCAGGGTGTCTGAACTTCAGCAAACCATTCTGTGTCTCTCTGCGTAGTCTGGTCTGCAAAGGAAGAGCACATGGGCTACATGACAGTAAGAGGGTTTGTTGGGGATTGAAGATGCATCCCAAAGAGTGTTGGTGAGTGGCAGGATTTCCTGTGGCCTATACAAGAATCTACTTTCAGCCAGATTCTGCTCTATTTAATAGGGAGACAGGTAAGCACAGTATTTGAAAGCAGTATTTGACTTGAATGAGCTAAATTAAATTTTGGCTCAGTCACTTACCAGATGGGTGATCAAAACAACTTTATTTTTCTTGGCCTCAGTTTCCCCATTTGTAAAATGGAAGATAATTCTACCCCTACTTACAAAATTAAATACATATACACATACCTATAGGCTTTCCTGGTGGCTCAGTGGTAAAAAATCTGGTTGCTAATGTGGGAGATACAGATTCTATACCTGGGTTGAGAAGATCCCCTGGAGGAGGAAATGGAAACCCACTCCAGTATTCTTGCCTGGAGAATCCCATGGATAAAAGAGCCTGGTGGGCTACAGTCCATGAGGTCACAAAAAAAGAGTTGGACATGACTTAGTGACTAAACAACAACACACACACGCATATGTTTTTCTACATATATATGAAAGTGTGAAAGTGTTTGTCACTAAGTTGTGTCTGACGTTTTGTGAACCCATGGATTGTAGCCGACCAGGCCTCTTTGTCCATGGACATATGCATACAAATACATATCTATATTATGTATGTGCATATATATATATATATATAATCTCATATATGCTCAGCACAAGTGTGGAATATTGTGTACACTGAACAATGATCTTTGGGTAACGGGTGTTTATCCATGTGCATTATCACCTCCTCTTTCAGAAGGAGGAGCAGGAGCTCATGCTCTTGAAGGGCAGGTCTTGATGGCCCCCAGGGCATGAATGGAAGAAACATCAAGGATTTTATGAAAGGGAAAAATTTAAAGTTGGAGTAAGTCTAAAAGAAAATAGTAAATCCTGAACAGATTTGCTAAATGAGAATGGATTGCAGCACTCTGGCCAGGGGGAAATTTAGGAGTTAGTGCAGCAATTACAGCCCTCCCAGAGTTATAGGGCACTCTAGAGAGTCTTTAACCAATGCCCTGTAGCTGGAAGAGTAATTCACCAGGCTGGGCTGTACGTCTAAAGAGAAGCCTTGCTGGAGACCAAGCGGTTTTTTCCTTCCAAATTAAAAAGCAATTTACATTCTTAAATCACAAGCTGCTGAGTTCTCCCCTACACCACTATGCAAATCTTTTTCTATAGGCAGATAGATTGAGACAGCAGTAAGAAAAATAAGTAAAGCTCCATACATTAAAACCTCTTCTACTCTCTACTTAGGACAAAGTAGAGCAAATGCCTCATTCTTGCTCACATCACTTAAAGAGCCCAGCTATGTCTCCTCTGTTCCCTCAGTCCAGCCACTTGCTGAACATTTGCTGCTGCTGCTATGCTGTGCGCAGTCGTGTCTGACTCTTTTGTGACCCTACAGACTGTAGCCTGCCGGGTTTCTCTGTCCATGGGATTCTCCAGGCAAGAATACTGGAGTGGGTAGCCATTCCCATCTCCAGGGGATCTTCCTGACCCAGGGATCGAACCTGAGTCTCCTGCATTGCAGGTGGATTCTTTACCACTGAGCCCTCAGGGAAGCCTGAACATCTGATAGGTGTGAGACAAAGTGGGCCTCCATCTGAACTGCCGGCTCAAGATGGGAAGCAGAGAGCTAACCCAGTCCTAGATGTCCTGCTGGATCCCCAGGAAGAGTTGTGGGTTGTGCTCAGTCGCTTCAGTCATGTCCGACTCTTCACAATCCCACATGGACTGCATCCCCCCAGGCTCCTCTGTCCATGGGACTCTCCAGGCAGGAATATTGATGTTGGTTGCCATGCCCTTCTCCAGAGGATCTTCCCGACCCATGCATCAAACCCACGTTTCCTGTGTCTCCTGCACTGGCAGGCAGATTCTTTACCACTGGGAGGCCAAGAAAAAGCTAGATATAAAGCTAAAAAGCTAAAATAAAATGGAAGGAATTAATAGCGGTTGAGTATCTATTATGCAGCATGAGTGGCGGTCCTCATAGAAGAAAGCCCAGTCAATATCATTATTCTCAGTTTACCAAGGAGGAAGAACAATGAGCATCAGTGAGGTGAGAATTTTTCCAGGGTCCAGGGAGAGAAACCCAACTCAAAGCAGATTCAGGGGCTTCCCTGGTGGCTCAGTGGTAAAGAATCCGCCTCCTTATGCAGGAGACAGAGGTTAGATCCCTGATCCGGGAAGATCCCACATGCTGTGGGGCTCCTGAGCCCATGCGCCACAACTACTGAGCCTGTGGTCTAGAGCCCGAGAACCACAGCTACTGGGCCTCGTGCCGCAACCAGTGAAGCCCAGGCGCCCTAGAGCCACGCTCGGCAAGAGAGGCCATCACAGTGGGAAGGCTGGGCACCGCAACGCAGAGTAGCCCCTACTCACTACAGCTAGAGAAAAGCCAGTGCGGCAGGAAAGACCCATCACAGCCCAAAAGAAATAAACAAATAAAATTACTTAAACAAAAGCAGATTCAGCAGGAATGGGGGTTCAGGGGAAGGATGCTGGGGTGATAAGGAGTCACCCATCACAAGCCTTACTTTGGCGCTCTGGGCTATATTATCAACAAAACACACTAACTACTGAACACAACAGTTTATCCCCTTCCCCTCATTCACTTGAAGCCTATAGCTCATCATACGGTAGCAGAGAGAGGGCTTATAAAGCCAAAGCGTTTCATTACCCTCACTGTCCAAGGCAGGGACGCGATGGAGCAAGCTGGGGAGGAGCAGAGAGGGCAGTTGTTTTTTCCAGAGCAGGGTGTGAGCCCCTGGAAGGTGGGACACAGCATCTTCTCTTTTAGCTCTACACCCCAGGTGCCAGCTCCAGAAATGCAAGATCAGTGATGTGGCTGGTGGTCTTGATGGCTGACCCCTGAACAGGCAGCCAACCTGCTCAGCCACTCCAGTCCCTGCAGCCTGGAGACAGACACCCCTGTCCTAACCAAAGGTGTCCTCCTTCCCCCTCTGTCCTCCTGTCACCCAGGCCCTTGTTGAGCTGCAGGAATCCACTGGGTCCTGGGTGAGAAGGTTGAGGAGCCCCAGGCTGTGGCTTCTCTCTTGGGTGGAACATTCCTCTAGAATATCCAGCTTCCTACTGCTTCTGAGCCTTTGGATTCGTAACCCAGTCTCCCAAGTTCTCCCCATTGATGGCGGATTCTCACAAATACCCAGTACCTGGCGCCCCGCTCAGGCCAGTTGCCTCCCACAGAAGGACGCAGTCTCTCAAGCAGCCTGGAAGATGCTGTCCAGCTTCAGTTGCATTGGGATCTTGCCTATTCTTTCTGCAGCCTGATGAGCAGTCCATGCATCTGTCATCAGCCAGGTGTTGCCTGTCCACCTGGGCTCCATCCATTCTTTGTCAGGGGTATAGTCTCCAGAAAATGGGAGGATGGAGGTTGCCCCTTGAAGAATCTCTGGGAGACGAAGTGTAGGCACAACCACACCCTAGGAGAACTGCATAGAGCAGTTTGGGTTGCAGGTGGGCTGGACATCCAGGAAGCTGGGAGCTGGAGCAGCTGGTCAGGAAGAACCTCGAGGGTGGCTGGGTGAAAGTTGGTGGGAGAGGATATTCCATGGGGAGGTGAGAGGGTGTAGGAGCTTGGAGGAGAGGAATTTGTAGGGGTGGAGTAGGTGGGTGGCATGTCACCCTCCACCTACATCTTATGCTCAGATCACGTGTATGGCCCCTGGGACTGCAGGCACTGCTTCCCACTCCAAAGCGTTTGCCCCTCCTGTCCAAATCCTTTCCTCCTGGAATTCCTTTAGAACCCTGTAAAGGGGGCCTTCTCCCCAAAGCCCACAGACCAGGAGTGTGAATCACTTGGACTATACCTCCTCTTCCGTTTGTAGCCTCACTTCACATGGCCTCTCTCTCCCTCGGCTGGGCCCTCCCCCAGGACAGACCACATCTTACCTTACCTGTCCTTGACTCTCAGTGCCCAGCACGAGGCTCAGCACACAGCAGGTTTGCCAGAAACACCGACTGGGTTAATCTGAGCTGCTGGCCAAGCCCAGCCCGAGGGCCTCTTTCCTCTAGGAGCGTATCCATTCTGTTCAGATGCTGGTCCTCTCCCCTCACTGCCCTGCATCTCCACTCCTCCCCTTCAGCTCTGCCAGTTACCCCCAGTGATACTTGGGCCACTTACTTTAAGTCTCGGGCCTCAGGCTCCTTCATGTCAGTCAGTTATAAAGGGATCTCCGCATGGAGAGGTTATGACACTTACAGGGCCCAGAGCCTGGCACCTTGGGGGCCCTTTAAAAGCAGCCATTCCCTTCCCCCGTGCCTGGCTCCCCTCACTGTCCTGCTCCGGCCCCTCCCTCACCCAACTGCTTTGTGGCCCAGGTGAGCCTTTGGGGCTGGCCCAGACTCTGGAAGCTTTCCTAACAAGAGGTTTGCATGTTTGCTTAATAGGAGAAAACACAATCCCGGAGGAGGAAAGACCCGAGTGTGCAAAGGTAGGATGAAGGCCCAGGGAGTTGGACCCCAGTGAGAAAAACACCAGTTTAGCAAGCCCTTCACCTTGTTCGTATTCTTCGGTGCATTTTGTCATGGTCGAAGGAGGAGGGTTTGCCCCGTTGCAGAAGCTCCAATCCCGATGAAACAAATGTGATAGTGGCCACACAGGCGATGGGACCAGTTCTGCTTTGGACACTGGCAGGCTGTGTGACCTCTGGCAAGTTAATCTACCTCTCTTAGCCTTAGAATCCCCACGTAGAAAATGAAAATGGAGCTAGAACTATCTTCGAAGAGGGTAATCCGAAGATGAAATGCAATAATGCTAAAGCCGTGATTAGCATGGTGCTGGGGATGTGGGAAGCATGAAATAAATTGTATATATTAGTGAATATGTGCATTTTTACGGCTTGACCAAGCCTAAAGAACAGGATTAACCTTAGGGTGTATGAGGCCCGAGGAAAGTATTTGATTAAAAATGTTATAAAACCCATGTGGAGTGTAATGATTTATTGATGAAGATTTAAAATAATGGGCAGAGAAGAGAAACTTAATTGTTTGTTTATTGTCCAATCAGAGCTCATGAAGACTCTTCAATGTCCCCAGGCTCTGTCTCTCCCTGTTCAGGCCCAGAACCATCTCTTTGTATTCTTTATTGTCACGTGCACAGTCCAGGCTAATTTCTTATTTCCCACTGCAAGGAAACAGTGGTAACACTATTTCAGTTCTCAGTGCCATGTCTTTCTGGAACCAGTTCATAAACTTTTTGCGTCTGCAGGTCCCTAATGCTGTATAATTCATGCTGGTTTGCACTGTCACTCCCGAAGCTCCATGTGCCATTGTGCTGCTCGTGCCTACTGACTTCACTGACCTTAAGTTAACTTTGTGCTTTATTTACTGATGACCACATGGGCAAGTCCTGCCCAAAGATGGCAAGAAAATGGGAGCAATAATTCATTTTCCGGTCATGTTAAATTTGCTTCTTGGAATTTTGTAGCATAAACGTAAAACAATATATATCTTCCACCCATGTCCTCTCTGGAATCATTAGGCTGTGATCACTGTGTCCCCAGAATGCGATCGTTCTCCCTGCGGCCCAAGCGCCAGCCTTTCACTCACGGCCCCCAGCATGGAGCACAGGCAAGGGGGCGTGGCCGGAGCCCGCAGACTGGGGCATGCGCATAGGAGTGTTCTGCCCTCTCAGGCACAGCTTGAGATGCGCTAGGGGACTGTGACGTCACCACACCCGTTGGTCATAAGAGAATGCATCAGTTGGAAAGATCCTTTGGCACTTCTCCAAAGCCTTCAGAGGAGATAGGTGTGGCCACCCGTGTGCTCAGTGTGTGCGTGCTGTTTCTCCTCTGTCCATGGGATTTTCCAGGCAGGAATACTGGAGCCGGTTGCCATATCCTCCTCCAGGGGAATCTTTCCAGCCCAGGGGTTGAACCTGGAAACCGTGTCTCTTGTGTCGCCCTGCACTAGAGGGTAGATTACTTACCACTGCACCATCTGGGACGCCTCCTGGCCACCTGTAGAGACTACCTGACTTGGATCCTGGGGAAGAACTGTGGGTGCCATCCTGTGTGCCAGTGTTGGGAGACACAAGGGATGAAGGAGGCCTGCCACCACTCCACTGCCCTCAGGTGCCATGGACTGTGGAAGCACTGTGGTGGAAACACACCCAGCAAGACTCAGCCCACGGACCCACTATGGCTGCTCAAGCCTGAAGCTCCACTGTGGACTGTAATAGCTCAGAGCCCCAAATTCACCCTCTGTCTGGCATTAATGCGGGTTACTCCAAAGCAGCATGTCAGCTCCACTTTAAGGGTGAAGGTCCAGGCCAGCCAGTGAAAGAAATACACAACCACCCAGAAATTTGATCTACTCAGCTGTGATCCACTCCTGGAACCACAGACTGCTCATGGGGCCTTGGGAAGTCCTCGGGGGCTTCAGTGGTCTTGTAGATGCCCTGTATTGGGTAGAGGGCCTGAGAGCGCCTGGAAAAACAGGGTTAGTGTCCTCACCAGTCTAAATCTGGTGTAGGGCTGCCCTGCTCAGACGCTCTTCCAGCCCTGCAGATCTCAGGTACTGAAAAGGATCTAAGAAGAGGAAGGGTTGTGGCTAGAACCTGGGAACACATGAGATCTGGGGATCTGGTCTGGACCTTGGGTATCCCGCTTGGACTCCTAGCCAAGATTGGTCCCAAGTACCCAAGGGGGCCCAGAGAATTTCAAGGAAGGTAGCCCCTTTTAGGTACAGGGCCAGGGCAGGGGTCAGCTTGCCTAGGCCTAAGGGAGGTACTTCCAAAGAAAACACTGAATGAGATTTTAAGTCTAAGGTTCATGAAAGACTGACCTGCATAAGAATTTCTCTGCTCTGTCCAGCATTCAACCTAGTTGCTCTGGGCCTGGTGGGCTTCAGTGGGGCAGATAGACTTGGCCTGGGGAGTGATGGTTCAGGTCTCCCAGGGAGGCCACTGTTTGAAGAGAGTAACTCACTGGGCCAGTGCCTCTCCTCTGGCCCTGCCTTTCTGTGCCAGGGCAGAGGTGCTCAACCAGGATGGGCACTGCGGTTATCTGGTGATGTCCCAGTCCCATGCCAGACCAGTTACATTGAATCTCTGGGGGCTTCTGTGCTCAGAGAATGGATGAAGAGGGAAGAGTGTACAGCACTGGCTTTGAGGTCAGTAGGAAGAGAAAGTGTTGGTTTCTCAGTTGTGTCCAACTCTTTGCGGCCCCATGGACCATAGCCCCACCAGGCTCCTCTGTCCATGGAATTCTTCAGGCACAACACTGGAGTGGGTTACCATTCCCTTCTCCAGAGGATCTTGCAGACCCAGGGATCAAACCCAGCTCTCCTGCACTGCAAGCAGATTCGTTACTGTCTAAATCACTAGAGAAGCCCCTTGAAGATCAGCAAGACTGAGTTTAAATCTTAGTTCCTCTACCTATAAGCTGTTTGACCTTGGACAAGTTAATTAACCTCTCTGAGGTTCAGTCTCCACCTCTGTAGATGGGATAGGACTCTGCCTCTCAAGACTGTCACAAATGCAGTAACTGAGACCTTGGACTTGGAGGTCAGGCACGTTCTCTGTTCTTTATTAGCTGTGTGACCTTGGGTGATTATCTAACCTCCTTTGAACCTTCATTTCTCCAGTTTTTAAATGGGCATTATAATGTTACCTCCTAGGGCTGTGGAGATGGAGTAGGATCAAGTATGTTAAATACCTAACATAGTACTTGGTGCATTATTAGGAATTTTTAAAAAGGATGATTCTCCTGCCTGCAGACCTGACTATAAGGAGTGGATGACCCAGATCCCTCAGCGGTTTTTGGTTGTTTCCACTTTTGCTTTCCTGTCTGCCTCTCCCGCCCCTAAGCCTGACAACACACGCCTCATCAATCCTTCTCTACCCTAACTGCTCCAGTCATATTAATCTTCCTTGTTCTTTCTTATCTCCCAGCCTTTGCTCCTGTCAGGTGCAACAGAGTGATATCCCCTCTTCCCTCTGCCAAACTAGGCTGAGCACCTCATTCATGCCTTTGTCAAATTAAAATCTTCTCCATGGCAAAAAAAAAAAAAAAAAAAAAAACCATGAAGAAAGTAAAAGGACAAACCACAGGAATCTATTTACATATTTATATCCACACAACATGAGCTCTTCCAAATTAGTGAAAAAGAATGATCACTCAATTAAAAACTAGGGAATGGACACATGAGACAGCTTCTAAAAAAGGAAACAAATGGTCAATAAACATATGAAAAGCAGCTCAGACTCGCTCACGATTAACAAAAATAAACATCAGAGCAATGAGATGCCGTTTTCACAATTTTGTTGGCAAAATAATGGTGACCACAAATGATCAGACAAGAGGATGGAGAGAAAGCCAGTCGGGTACTGTTAATGGGGATGTGAGCTGGTGCAGCCTCTTGGGACAACGGTTTGACAGATTTACCAGTATTTTTAAAGCTTATCCCCTTTGAGAGGGCCGTGCCACTGCTAGGAGCTATTTCACAGTTGTAATTACATGTGCATCTCTGTTCATTCAACGAATCTGCCGCTAAACCCCACTGTAGATGCTGTTCTTGGCAGTGAGGGGAGGGCAAGACACAGTTACGTCTGGATTAGCTTCTTATGGCTGCCAGAACAGATTACCATAAACCGAGTGGCTTACAACAACATGGCTATATCACTGCAGATCTGGAGGTCAGGCGTCCTACCATCAAGGTTTCAGCAGGGCTGAGCTCTAATGCAGGCTCTAGGGGATGATCCTTTTCCCTGATTTCCCAGATTCTAGAGGCTTCCTGCATTCCTTGGCTCACGGCCCCTCATCCTCTCTCTGGCTCTGACCTTCCTGCCTTCCTCTTAGGAGGACACTGTGAGACATTTAGGGTCCACAGGAGTAATCCAGGACGATCATCCCAACCCCAGATCTTCATTTTGATATTTTTATGTATTTGCTTCTGTCTGGGCTGGGTCTCTGATGCATTGTACAGCTTTATGTCTAGTTGTCACCACAATAGTGGAGGCTATTCTCTGGTTGTGGTGTGTGGGCTTCTCATTGCAGTGGCTTCTCCTGTTGTGGAGCACAGGCTCTAGATGAGTGGGCTTTGGTGGTTTTGGCTCATGGACTCGACTCAGACTCGGAGCACAGACTCAGTAGCTGTGGCACATGGGCTTAGCTGCTCCAAGGCATGTGGGATCTTCCCAGACCAGGGGTCAAACCTGTGTTCCCTGCGTTGGCAGGCAGATTCTTATCCACTGCGCCACCAGGGAAGTGTCATAGCTTTAATCACAACTGTAAAGTCTCTTTTGCTACCGAAAGGAACATGGCCAAAGATCCTGAGGATTAGGATGCGGGCATCTTCCTGGGTGGTGCTAGTGGTAAAGAACCTGCCTGCCAATGCAAGAGACATAAGAGACCCAGGTTCCATCCCTGGGTCAGAAAGATCCCCTAGAGAAAGGAATGGCAACCCACTCCAGTATTCTTGCCTGGAGAATTCCATGGACATAGGAGACTGGTGGGCTACACTGTCCACAGGACTGTAAAGAGTTGGATATGACTGAGGTGTGTTCTGCCTGCAACACAGCCTTTTGGGGTTAATATTCTAGTGATATTTATACACAAAGATATTCATAACAGCATTACTTGTAACAGCAAGAACTTAGCAAAGAAAAGCCTAACCATCAGTAGTAGTGAGCTAGTTAAGCTGGTTATGATACACCCGTTTAGTGGACTCCCAGGCTGCCTAGGAGCTGAACAGTAGAGCTGTGTGTAGTCCCAGGGCTCCGTCTCCCAGACACTTTGCTGCGTGAAGAAGTGACTCCAGAGCAGGATGAAGAGTAAGCTGGATAGAAAGAAAAGCACTTGTACTTCTACAGGTATAGACTATATATGAAACAATACACAGGAAATTACGAATGAAGACTGAGATGGGGAACTAGAGTTTGAGTCAGAGGGAAACTTACTCTTCATAATATATCCAGTCATAATTCTTTTCTTTTTTTTTTTACCATTTGTGAAAATAACTCTTCAATTAAAAAGAAATCTAGCTAAAGAAAAAATAGAAATGCTACCTTCAGTGTCTTATCTATCACCTCCATCACTTCCCCAAAGCTCTACCTCATCATCTTCCTCCATGACCTCCCCCTCCCAGGTGCCCCAAAGGAAGAAGGAGTTGTCTATGAACTTGAAGCAGGAGACACCCCCATCCTCGGACGACTGGCTAGAGGGCCAAGGGTGCTCAGAAACTTCAGGCTAAGGCAGCGACAGGGTGTGGAGAAGGGAAGTAAAGGCAGGAAAGAGAACCCAGCTAGTCTTCATTCATTCATTCAACACAGAGATGTAGGAAAGCCCTGTGTGTAGGGTCTGAGTCAGGGCCTGGGAGGGGGAGCTTGGAGACATCCCAAGGGGGTGAGTTTGAGCCCCATCTCATAAGGTCCCCCGTCTCATAAGGTCCCCCGTCTCATTTCAGACTCAAAAACATGTCAGTTGGCCACCCTCTGCCAGGTCCTGGGTTGGAATTCTGCCCCATGGAATGATGAAGTCAGATTTGAACATTAGAGATCCCTTTGGGCTGCACGGGGCCCAGAGATTGGATGGGCTGAGGATTAAGGCAGGAGATAAACTGTAGGCTGGTTCAGGGGAGAGGGGACAAAGATCCAGATTGAGACAGTGGCTGCCGGGGAAGAGGGAGAGGATCTGAAGGTGACTTGTGATAGAAATGAAAGGACTCGGAGAACTGGAGTGCTTGTGCCAGGAACTATTGGCTCTCTCAGAGACTGCTTAGATGACAGCATCTTCAAGTGGGAGAAGCGATCTGATGAGCAGGTCCTAGGTTGGGTCTGTGCAATGGAGGCACCCGTGGGGCCCTCAGAGGGTGGTGAGGCTGCAGCGGTGGAAAGCCAAGGTGGCGCAGGCAGCAGGGGTGACACCCTGGAGGGACAGAGCAGCAGCCTTTTGGAGGGGAGAGGCTGCGTGCGCCTGCGCGGCGCTCTGGCTTAGGTTCCGCCCATAGAAACAGCAAGGCCTTCTAAGGTGCGATCAGCCGAGCTCTGCTGGAGAAGGAGAAAACATGCGCTCCATGTGAAGCACGTCACTCACTTTTTTTCCTCTCTCCTTTTTCTTCTTCCTCTGATTTTAGAGGGTGCTTTGGGAGGAAACAGGTGGAGTTGCAGGATAATCATCCCCAGCCACCCCTTGGCATAATCCTCACTAGGGAACGTGTGGGCAATGAAGAGAGAGGGAACAGCCATTTTTGAGTGACAGGCAAAGGGAAAGAAGCCGGGGAGGAAGGCTGAGGGAGAGTCAGGGAGACAAGCGGAGTGAGACTCCAAAAAAGATTGAGAAAATCAAGGGGAGAGAATGTTTCAAAAAGCTCTATGTGCTTTTTGAATTAAAAAAAAATGTTTGTTTGAAAGGAAGTAATGATTAACATAAGTATCTCCAATATCTATGTATCTATCTATCCATCCATCTACCTAGTCAGTAAATACTTAAGACATGCCTGCCAAGAACAAGACATCATATTAGAATATGTAGGTAATGCTATTAAGGCACAGTATACGCTAGTCAGTTGAAAACTGAAACTAGCTATAAAATATTTAAACAGCATTTTAACCCTGGAGTCACAATGGAAAATACTGAGAAATTTGACTGCACAAAAACTAAAAGCTTTAGTACAAGTGAAAAAAATCTTCAGGACAAACTGTAAAGGTATTTGTAACGCATATGACAGACAAAAGACTAATTTCCTTCACTTACATTGTAAGAATCATTCTGAGACAGACCTCAGATGAGCAGATGTGAACAGGAAGTTCTCAGAAATGAAAGCTGATATGAAAGTAGTCTCAACCTAACGCATAATTAAAGCAATGTAATTAAAAACTTCATTAACCACATCTCAGGCTGGCAAATATGAAAATGCTCATTACTATCCAGTGCCATGCAGAGTATGCGGAAACAGACTGCCTCTTACTACTGGTACCATTTCACTGCTGCAGAGCTTTTATGGCAGGTGATTTTGGACCAGGTCAACATTTAAAATGTATTTCTCATTTGACCTAGAAATCCCATCCCTAGGAATGAGCTTTATAGGTGTCTTGCATAGACACCAAGGTGGACCAAGAAGGGTGCTCCTGGTGGCAAAGACTGCACACAGCCTAACATCCATCAGCTGGTGAGTAGAGATATAAGTTATGCTGTGCCTGACTGTGGAATATCATGTAGCCATCAGGAAGCCATCAGCTCAGCAGAGAACAGTGTATCATCTCTCTTTATGACATGTCACTGATAAAAATTATATACACTATATATGAATTATATTTACATTTTGTTTTGGAAGAAGATTCATGACGCTAATAACTGTTTCTGTCTTGAGACACTATGTGAATGATTGTTCCATCAAGCGAGATAACAGATGCAGGTGCAGGTCTTTGGGCGAAAACCATGTCTGTTGACTCTTGAGTTTAAAATATACTTGGGAGGAGGTCTGAGCACAGTTCAATATAGAAACAAAGTCTGCTAGTATCTAGTTTATGTTTCCAAGTTCATATGAACTTAAAAAATTATGTGCATATACTATATTTTATAATATATAAAATATTTTATAAAGATTTAAAATAAATTGCATGTTAAGGCAATACTTGAGCTGTTAGCCCAGGGCCACATGTGAGAAACATCATTCAACTTTTCCCCCAACAAGGGCCAGGATGGGAATTCTTTGTGATCACCCTGATGTACCACAAGTTGTTTCTCTACTTTGTGAAATCCTTTAATCACTTTTTGTTCATGGAGGTCCTTAGGAAAAACCCCTGAAAAATTCCTGAGATGCAACCCCCCCAACCTCCACAGCCAACCCCACCATCTTGCCTCAAGATAACAGGATAACCATAACAGGATTTTGTTCTGAATCATTTCCGTTTCCTTGTAATCCCCAAACATCAAAGTATGGTCTTCGCCAAAGATCTAAAGAGTCACCCAAGTGGCGCTGGTGGTAAAGAATCCAGCTTCCAGTGCAGGAGATGCAAGAGACACAGGTTCCATCCTTGGGTCAGGAAGATTCTCTGAGGTAGGAAATGGCAACCCACTCCAGTATTCTTGCCTGGAAAATTCCATAGACAGAGAAGCCTGGTGGGTCATAGTCCACGGCGTCGTAAACAGTCAGACATAACTGAGAACGCATGTCAACATTAACATTTAACAAATCACTAATTTAGACAACTGTGTGTGCCTGTGTGTCTGTGTGTGTGTGTGCATCCCAAGGTGAACAGAACAGTGTGATCGGTAGACAGAGCAGTGTGATCAGTGGTCCCTGAATCAGGGACCAGAGGACTTGAGTTCTAATCCAGCTCAGCAGTTGACCAGCTGTGTCCTGCAGCCATCACAATGCCTCTTGACCTTCATCACTTGTCTCTTAAAAGAAGAAATCCAACCTAGTCATGGTTTCTAATGATCCTCGCAGGTCAGACATTCTGATTTTTCTACATTTCTTTCCTGGCCCCAACTCAAAGCTTATATATTCTTCCATTTCTCTACTTTACCTAGAACCTTTTGTAGGGCTGAGCCTGCAGAGGTCTGGTGTGCATGGCTTCCTGGGGTGGAGAGTTTGGGCCTTAGAGGCAGATAACATTGGCTTTGAACTTCATTTCTGCTCCTCAGCAACCATGGAATTAGCCAGTTATCTTCTCTGAGCCTTGATTTCTCCATCTATAAAGTACATTCAAGGTGGTGGTACAGATTAGAGTGTGCCACCTCCATCTCAGGGGCCTGGCACGTAATGAAAGTGAGTCACTTCAGTCGTGTCTGACTGTTTGTGACCCATGGACCGTTGTCCCCCAGGTTCCTCTGTCCATGGAATTTTCCAGGCAAGAAGACTGGAGTGGGTTGCCATGCCCTTCTTCAAGGGATCTTCCCAACTCAGTAATCGAACCCAGACTTCCCACATTGCAGGCAGATTCTTTACGGTCTGAGCCTAACAGGTGCCCAATAAAAAGGGAATTCTTATAATGGTATCAGAAAGCAATGGCAGAAGGGCACAGGATGCCTACTTCCTTACCTCCTTCGAGTCTTATCCAACACCCTTCCTCTCTCTGGGCATTCGTGTCCTCACTCTTCTGACAGTGTGTATTGTGTTCTATTGAAATTGTCTGCTGATGTCTCTATCTCACCCACTAGACTGTGAAATCCTTGGGATCCTGAATCATGATCCCTAGTGCCTGGCACAGTGCATGCACTGTGATACATAGAGGTCTATGTGTCTATCTTCTATGGGCTTCCCTCGTGGCTCAGACGGTAAAGAATCCACCTGCGGTGTGGGAGACCTGAGTTTGATCCCTGGGTCAGGAAGATCCCCTGGAGACGGGAAGGGCTACCCACTCCCGCATTCTTGCCTGGAGAATTCCCATGGACAGAGAAGCCTGGCAGGCGACAGTCCATGGGGTCTCAAAGAGTCAGACATGACTGAGCGACTTTAGATATATGGTCTTAGCCAAAGATAGAATGAATTACTAACTTGGACAACTGTGAGTGTCTGTGTTGAGTGAGAGTACTCACCTGGTTACCTGACACAGGTAGGTCTGGGAGGCCTGCAGACTTTGGGGGTGGTTTTGCCTCAGGCTCAGGCTATCCTCGGCCCATGTTTCAGCTCTGATTGAGCTAACCTAGGAGGGTTCCTGTATGCAGTGGGGAGTGGGGGGCTCTCTGGGTAAACTGATATGAGAAGTGACCCCTCAGCCCAGTGCCTGTTGGAGATTCAGCTCTCAGCCAGCCAGGAGTCTCAGGGAGAAGCAAGTCCATTCATCCAGGAGATAAAGAGCCTTCAGGTGCACTGGAGAGCATCTGCAAGCGCCACTCACCAGAGAAGGAGGCTCATTTTTAATTAATTGCAGCCTCTTTCATCAATGACTGCAGGGGCCACAGTCAGCATCACAGAATCACTTTAATTGCCTCTGAGAACTCCCCACACTTCGGGTGTACTGGAAAGGTCTCCTTGGCAGGCCCAGGAAGCCCCACGGGCTCTCCTGTTCATACCAATTGCACAGCTCCTCAAGGGTTCCCACAGGTCAAACCCAAGCTTTTCTCTCCCTCAAAACGCCTTCTGCTTTGGTGACTAGCACAACTACACTCCCGGGCACCCCAGCCAGGAGCCCAGGAATAAGACTGGAGACCACCCTCCTCTCCAGGCATCTGGTTGGAGAGGGCCCATCCTGTGTCCCTCTCCCCTGTTCAAGGCCTTGACATCTCTTAGCTGGGCTGCTGTGCCAGTCTCCTCACCACTCCTGACCCCTAAAAGTCCAGCCTCCCCCTCTCCCCCCCGAACCTCACCCAGCTCCCTCTTCCTAGAGCATCTTCCCTCTGCCCTCACTCCCCGAGCTGACTTTATCCACTCCCTGCCCTGGGGTGAACTCTTGCTAGAAGCTGCCCCAGATCTCCATCACCCCTCAGTGGTTCCGTCCTCCTCTGGGTCCCTGGGCTCTGTATCTAACGGCCTAGCTGTCTGTTGATGGTTCTGTTTCCCAGTTGGATGGAGAGTTTTGGAGGGTCAGGCTGCAGGTTGCCTCCATCACCATACCCCCACACCTGACACATTCAGTGTGTCAGGGCAGAGTATGTTGGAACAGAGTTAAATCCAACATGTTTATAGTGGAAACAGCCGGAGGAGACAGACAGCTTCTGCCAAGAAAAAGTTGAGCTGTTGAGTGCTGGGGGTACCGCCTGATGACAGAGGGTGTGAAGAGTAACCAGCAGCCGCTTGGTTACTGAGGGGCTCACTGAGACCCTGGGTGTGCACCTGTGGTGTGGGTCTCTGCTGCCCTGCTCGCCTACCTTCCCAGACCACTGGCCATCCTCAGGCAGGCCTGGGATGGGGCGACTTTTCAGAGGCTCTGGCCCTCTGGTACCCAGGCCTTAATTAACAGATGACATAGTCCTGAGACCATATGCATGAAGGCCCCCTCTTGGCTCTCTTCTGACCTCTCTGGCCAGTCCTTGGAGGAAGCCCCTAGTTAGGGAGTTCTCCATGCACAAACTGTTGGAGATGTTGGGGGTGGGGGAGCTTGGGAAATGACCTAATCTCATCCCACCTTGTCCAAATAAGGAAATGGGTGCCAAAGGCGAAGGACCTGACTGGAGGTCACCAGCTAATATCTGATAGAGTAGAGCTTGGGAGTCAGGTCCCTGACTGTTTGATGCCTTTTCATTGTGGAATTCTACCTCAGTCTCCTCCAAGTTTTCAGAAGTTCTTCAATCAGACCTGCTGTGGTTGCCCCCTCCTCCTGCCCAGCTTCTTTTCCCTGGGCTGTGGGGCACCAGCAGCAATGGCAAGAATGGGGAAGGACATGAGCTTTGGGTCAACCTTGGGATTTGGATTTCTAGCCCTGGTGCATATCAGCTCGCTGGTCCCCCTGGGTAAAAAAATCTAACCTCTCTGAGCTTCTTAGTAGAATGAGAGCTGTAAAATATCATGAGATTGTTCTGCAGAACTAATGTATATAAAGAACCTCACACACTACCAGTTCACAGTGGGTACTTAATGAATGGGAGTTCCGCAACATCCTAAAATAAAGGTGCTGACCCCCTAAATGGTCCCTTTTGAATGGCTTCTGTCCAGGGCCAGCAGTAGATTGGTTACTACTGGGCATCAGGAGGAGAAACGGAGGAGAGAGTTTCGTGGATGCCCGGACCGGGCACAGATGAAGCGTGTGTATTTCTTCTGAGCGGTGGGCTGCGTCCAGCCCTGGAGCCTTTGCTGGGATCCGCGCAGTGGCAACCCACTCCAGTACTCTTGCCTGGAAAATCCCATGGCTGGAGGAGCCTGATAGGCTGCAGTCCAGGGGGTCGCTAAGAGTCGGACACGACTGAGCAACTTCACTTTCACTTTTCACTTTCATGCATTGGAGCAGGAAATGGCAACCCACTCGTGTTCTTGTCTGGAGAATCCCAGGGACAGGGGAGCCTGGTGGGCTTCCGTCTATGGGGTCGCACAGAGTCGGACACGACTGAAGCGACTTAGCAGCAGCAGCAGCCTCTCTAGTTCCGTCCCTGGCGGAGCCGGGCAGAGACTGAGGTCGGAGCCTGGCGGGCTGAGCACGGCCTGCAGCGCCCCCTCGTGCCCGCAGCGGGAAGGCGGCCTCCTCAGCGACAGGTCTGCAGGCCTTACTCTGAGCGGAAAACAGGGTCCAGCTGATCATGCCGAGTGGGAGGCAGCCAGGTTGTGTTTGTGGGGCAGGAGACTTCCCCAGACTTCCACAGACTGTCCCCTGGTCGCAACCCTGCCACCGTCTGCAAAGGTCAGTCATTGCCTAGTGTTTACCGAGTTCTTGGAGTCCCCCAAGCCTGTGGTACGAAGCACCGTCTGTGTTCCATACGGTATTCTTCCCAGTCCCCACCAAAAGGGGCAGAGGGCCATAGCAGAGCTCCCATATGCTTATCACAGGACTCCGATCAGAAAATCCAGAAAAATGTCGTTCTAACATGCATTTTAACAAGCATGCAAATTTCTTTTGATGGTTTGTATGATTCTGAGTAGGGCTTCCCAGGTAGATCACTGGTAAAGAATCTGCCTGCCAATACAGGAGATGCAAGAGACACAGGTTTGATCCCTGGATGGGGAAGATCCCTTGGAGAAGAATTGGCAACCCATTTCAGTACTGTTGCTTGAGAAATCCATAGAGGAGGCTGGAAGGCTACAACCCATAGGATCGCAAAGAGTTAGACGTGACTTAGCGATTAAACAACAATGATTTTGAGTGCATTTAGTGAGGAGTTACCATACAGCTGTTTGGTTCTTTAAGATTTTATCATACAGATTTGGGCAAGTGGTAGGGAAGGAATCCCACTGGTCGTGGGCCTGGAAGAGGGGAGTTCAGAGCGGAGACACCTCTGGCCCCCACATTCGTGGGCCAGACCAGCCCGTCACTCTGTGCTGACGTGCTCACTTGTGGTTTCCCCCCTGAACCCTGACCTCAGAGGTCACGAACTAGGTTTTTAATCTTTGTATCAGTGGCTCCCTGCATAGCACCTCACATGGAGAGGCACAGGTAAATGCCAGATTAGAGGGGCAAAGGCAAGTGTAGAAAGGTAAGGTTGGGAACACGGTTGTGACAAGTGGAAGGGAAAGAGAGGTTCAGTGCAAAATTAACCACAGAGGGGCCCCCGTTAAAAACACCCCAAACTCCCCTGGCAGGACATGAAACCACATTCATTCATGTACCAGAGCCCCCAAATTTGCCATTCCTGCAGGAAACAGGACTTGACCAGGTGAATACCAGGTTAAGGTGGTACCCAGCGGGGTGGATGGAGTCTGACTATGCAGTCTTATCAAGTGCATGTCCAACAGGTGTGTGTGTGGAGGGCCACTCGTCTCTGTCATCAGAAACACCAGGTTCAAATCTGGCCTCTGCCTCTTGCTAATTGTGTGACCTTGAACCCACAGCTCCTTATCAGTGATCCTACCTTGCAGATTGTTCTGAAGTTTGAGAATATGTGCCTGGCAGAGGGAACCTTCAAGATAGTTGCCCCAATACTTCTAATGTTTCCAGCAAAGGTGGCCATGCAGCCCTCCCCACCCCAGCTTCAGATCTTTCTCTCTCCATGTGCCCAGCACCCATTCCTCCCCAGACCCCATCAGCTGTTGACTTTGGCTCCTGCCCTCTGAGAAGATAGAAACAATCGGATGAGAACTCCCTCATTTCTCATCTACCAAATCCACTGGCTTCCGCATCTTTATTCAGATCGCCACCTTCCTTCCTGCTATCCGAGAACTATTCCTGTCCCTGCCAGTTGCTCAGAGCCCTCTAGTCCTCCTAAGGACCTAGCTCCTGAAATCGTGCTTTCCCTCTTGAATTATTAATTGAGCCTATCTACTAGGTCATTCCCATCGGCATATAGACTGGACTTTATCTTGTTACAAAAAATAAAGTCCGCCCCTGCACTCCAGCTGCAGCCCCATTTCTCTCCACAGCCACACAGCCACAGTGTCTGCTGGGCCCTGTCCTCCTGTCCTTCCAGGGGCCTGTGCACCAGTGACTCAATGGCACACAGGGACACTGGGGCGAAAAGTCTGAGCTGGGGGGGAGGATAGACTCTGATGGACTCTGTTGAGTCCATTTATTGTTTACACTAAATAATTTCTTTTTTCCTTTAAAAAAAATTATGTTTACATTTTTAAATTGGGGGATAATTGCTTAACAATGTTGTGTTAGTTCCTGCTGTTAAACGAAGTAAATCAGCTATATGTATACAAATATCCCCTCCTTCTTGAACCTCCCTCCCACTCACCCCCACATTCCTCTGCTCAAGGTCATCGCAGAGCACAGATCTGAGCTCCCTGTGTTACACAGCAGCTTCCCACTAGCTACCTATTTTACACATGGCAGTGTATATGTGTCAATACTTCTTTCTGAGCTCCTGTGAAGGGTCCTGAATAGTCATAATAACCCAGACTGAGCATTTACCACATGCCAGGCAACAGTTAACATGCTTTCTTTTAATTTATCATTTCTTTTGGTTTTTCTAACCTTTATTTTGTATTTATTTATTTTTACTGGAGTATAGGTGCTCAACAATGTTGTATCAGTTTCTGCTGCACAAAAAAGTGAACCAGTTACATGTATATTTATATTCACTCCTTTTTAAGATTTCCTTCCCATTCAGGTCATCACAGATCACTGAGGAGAGTTCCCTGTGCTATACAGTAGGTTCTCAGTAGCTATCAGTTTTTACATAGTAGTGTATATATGTCGATCCCAATCTCCCAGTTCTTTCCCCTGCCACTCCACTCCCCCCCACCCTCAACCTTGGTAACTGTAAATCTCTACTTCTGTGACTCTATTTCTGCTTTGCACATAAGTTTATCTGTACCATTTTTCTAGATTCTACATATAAGTGATATTATATGAGATTTTTCTCTTTATGAGTTATTTCACTCTATATGACAATCTCTAGGTCCATCCACGTCTTTGCAAATGGCACTATTTCATTCCTTTTTATGGCAGACATAATATTTCACTGTATATATGTACCACAGTTGCTTTATCCATTCCTCAGTTGATGGAATTTAGGTTGCTTCCATGATATTGTAAATACTGCTACAATGAACACTGGGGTGCTTGCATCTTTTCAATTATGGTTTTCTCCTGATACCTGCATAGGAGTGGGTTTGCTGAATCATATGATAGCTCTACTTTTACTTTTTTATGAAATCTCTGTACTGTTCTGCACAGTGGCTGTATTAATTTACATTCTCACCAATAGTTTAAGAAAGTGTCGTTTTTCTCTACATCCTCCCCAGTATTTATTCTTGGTAGATTTTTTGATGGTGGACATTCTAACTGGTGTGAGGTGATACCTCATTGTAGTTTTGATTTGCATTTCTCTAATAATTAGTAATGTTTAGCATCTTTTCATGGGTTTGTTGGCCATGTGTGTGTCTTCTTTGGAGAAAAGTCTATTTAGGTCTTCCACCTATTTATTTTTTATTTTTAATTTTTTTATATTGAGTGCATGAACATGAGCTGCTTACTGCTTATGTATTTTGGAGATTAATCCATTGTCAGTTGTTTCATATGCAAATATTTCCCCCTATTCTGAGAGTTTTCATTTTGTTTACAGTTTCCTTTGTTGTGCAAAAGCTTTTAAGTTTAGTTAGGTCCCATTTTTTTTTAAATTTGTTTTTATTTCCATTGGATCAAAAAACATCTTATGGTAATTTATGTCAATGATGTTTTGTCTGTATTTTCCTCTAAGAGTTTTGTAGTATCTCCCTTAACATTTAGGTCTTTAATCCATTTTGAGTTTCTTTTTGTGTGTGGCACTTGGGAGTGTGCTATTTTGATTCTTTTACATGTGGCTGTCCAGTTTCCCAGCATCACTTACTGAAGATACTTTTCTCTACTGTATATTCTTACCTCCTTTGTCATAGATTAGGTGGCCATAGGTGACTGGGTTTATTGCTAGATTTTCTATTCTATCCTGTTCCATTGATCCATGTTTCTGGGGTTTTTTTGGGGGGAGGGGGGAGTACCATACTGTTTTGATTACTGTAGCTTTCTAGTATAGTCTGAAGCTAAGGTGCCTGATTCCTCTAGCTCCATTCTTCTTTCTTTAGGTTGCTTTATCTATTTGGGGTATTTGATGTTTCAAATGTACATCAAATAATGTTTGATGTACAAAGGGTACATTCTTTTGTTCTAATTCTGTGAAAAATGCCTTGTAATTTGATAGGGATTGGATTCAACCTGGAGATTGCTTTGGGTAGTATAGTCATTTTAACAATATTGATCATCTAATCCAAGAACATGGTATATCTCTCCATCTCTATCATCTTTGATTTCTTTCATCAGTATCTCATAGTTTTCTGAGTATATGTCTTCTACCACCTTAGGTAGGTTTATTCCTATGAATTTTATTCTTTTCAATGTGAAGCGAAATGAGATTGTTTCCTTAATCTCCCTTTCTGATTTTTCATTGTTAGTGTATAAGGATGCCAGAGATTTCTGTGTATTATTTTCATATATTGCAACTTTACCAAATTCGTTGATGAGTTCCAGTAGTTTTCTGGTAGCATTTTTAGGATTTTCTATGGATAATATCATGACATCTGCAAACAGTGACAGTTTTACTTATTTTCCAATTTGGATTCCATATATATATATTTTTGTCTCTGATATCCATGGCTAAGACTTCCAAAACTATGTTGAATGGAAGTGGTGGGAGCAGACAGCCATGCCTTGCTCCTGATCTTAGAGGAAACACTTTCAGCTCTTCACCATTGAGTATGTTAGCTGTAGGTTTGCTGCATATGGCCTTTACTATGTTGAGGTAGTTTCCCTCTAGGCCCACTTTCTGGAGAGTTTTATCCTAAATGGATAAAAACTTTGTCAACAGATTTGAGATGATCATATGTTTTTACTGTTCAATTTAATGTAGTATATCACAGTGATTGATTTGCATATATTGAAGAATTTTTGTATCCCTGGGATAAATCCTACTTGATCAGTGTGTATGATCCTTTTAGTGTGTTGTTAGATTTGATTTGCTAGTGTTTTGTTGAGGAGTTTTGCATCCATGTTCAACAGGGACATTTGTCTATAATTTTCATTTTTTGCAAGATCTTTTTCTGGTTTTGTTATCAAGGTGATGGTGGCCTTGTAGAATGAGGTTGGGAGTGTTTCTTCCTCTGCAGTATTTCGGAAGAGCTTCATATGGGTAGGTGTTAACTCTTAGAATTTGCCTGTGAAGCCATCTGACCTTGGGTGTTTATTTGTTGGAAGATTTTTAATCAGTTTCAATTTCAGTACTTCAATTAGTACTTCAATTAGATATGTTTTCTATCTTCCTGGTTCAGTCTTGTGGTATTATACCTTTCTAAGAATTTGTTCATTTCTTCTAGATTGTCCATCTTATTTGCATATAGTTGCTTGTAGTAATGTCTTATGATCCTTTGTGTTTCTGTGGTGTCTGTTGTAACTTCTCCTTTTTCATTTCTAATTTTATTGATTTGAATCCTCTCCTTTTTTTCCCTGATGAGTCTGGCTAAACGTTTATCAATTTTGTATATCTTCTCAAAGAACGAGCTTTTAGTTTCATTGATCTTTGCTATTGTTTTATTTGTCTCTATTTCATTTATTTCTCCTCTGACCTTTATGATTTTTTTCCTCCTATTAACTTTGGGTTTTGTTTGTTCTTCTTTCTCTAGTTGTTTTATGTTGTTTATTTGTGATTTTTCTTGTTTCTTGAGGTAAGATTTTATTGTTATAAATTTCCTTCTTAGAATAGTTTTTGGTGTGTCCCATAGGTAGTTGTATTTTCATTGCCATTTGTCTCATTTGCCGTTTTTTATTTCCTCTTTGATTCCTGCAGTGATCCACTGATTACTCACTAACATACTGTTTATCCTCCATTTTTTTTAACAGTTTTTTTTCCCCCTGTAATTGATTGCTAATCTCATAGTGCTATGGTCAAAAAAGATGTTTGATATTATTTCAATTTTCTTAAATTTACCAAGGATTGATTTGTGACCCAAAATGTGATCTGTTCTGGAGAATGTTTCATTTTTATTTGAGAAGAAAGTGCATTCTGTTGTTTTTGGATGGAATGTCCTATAAATATCAATTAAGCCTATTTGGTCTAATTTATGGACTGTGTTTTCTTACTAATTTTCTGTCTGGATGATCTATCCATTGGTTTAAGTGGGGTGTTAAAATCCTCTACTGTTATTATGTTACTATTGCTTTCTCCTTTTACACCTGTTAGCATTTGCCTTATATGTTGAGGTGCCTATATATTATATACTGTGCGCATATATATTTCTGATTGTTATGTCCTCTTGGATTGATCCCTTGATCATTATGTAGTGTCCTTCTTTATTTCTTATAATGGTCTTTATTTTAAAGTCTGTTTTATCTGATATGAATATTGCTACTCCGGCTTTCTTTTGATTTCCATTTGCATGGAATGTCTTTTTCTGTCCCCTCACTTTCAGTCTATATGTGTCCTTAGGTCTGAAGTGGGTCTCCTGTAGACAGTGCATATGTGGGTTTGTTTCTGCATCCATTCAGCAACATCCATACCTTTTTTTTTTTTTTTTTTGGAGCATTCAATTCATTTACATTTAAGGTGATTATTATTTTTTAATATTTTTATTTATTTATTTTGCTGTGCCAGGTCTTAAGCTGAGGCCTGTGGGATTTAGTTCCCTGACCAGAATCAAATACAGGCCCCTTGCTTTGGGAGCATGGAGTCTCAGCCACTGAACCACCAGAGAATTTCCCCAAAGATGATTATTGATATATCTGTTTCTATTGCCATTTTCTTAATTGTTTTGGGTTTGTTTTTGTATGTCTTTTTTTTCTCTTGTGTTTCTCACCTAGAGAAGTTTCTTTAGCAATTGTTCTAAAGCTGGTTGGGTGGTGTTGAATTCTCTTCGTTTTTCTTAGTCTGCAAAGCTTTTGCTTTCTCTGTTGAATCTGAATGAGATCCTTGCTGGATGGAGTAATCTTGGTTGTAGGTTTTTCTCTTTTAATACTTTAAATATATCTTGCCACTCCCTTCTGGCCTGCAGAGTTTCTGCTGAAAAATTAGCTGATAACTTTATGGGGATTCCCTTGTATGTTATTTGCTGCTTTTCCTTGTTGCTTTTAATATTTTTCTTTGTATTTAATTCCTGTTAATTTGATTAATGTGTGTCTTGGCATGTTTCTCCTTAGGTTTATCCTATATGGGACTCTCTGTGCTCCCTGGACTTGGGTGACTATTTCCTTCCCCACATTAGGGAAGTTTTTGAGCATATTCTCTTCAAATATTCTCTCAGATCCTTCTCTTCCTCTTCTTCTGAGACTCATAATTCAAATGTTGGTGCATTTAATGTTGTTGCAGAGGTCTCTGAGACTGTCATGACTTTTTTTCATTTTTTTTTCCCCTTTGCTGTGGCAATCATTTCCACCGTTCTATCTTCCAGCTCACTAATTTGTTCTCCTCCCTCAGTTATTCTGCTATCAATTCCTTCCAGTGTATTTTTCATTTCAGTTATTGTATTGCTCACCACTGTTCATTTATTCTTTAGTTCTTCTAGTTTCTTGTTTAACATTTCTTGCATCTTCCTGATCCATGTCTCCATTCTTTTTCTGAGACCTTGGACCATCTTTACTATCATTACTCTGAATTATTTTTCAGGTATATCTATTTTCTATATCTTCTTCATTTATTTGGTCTTGTAGGGTTTTACCTTACTCCTGTGTCTGCAACATATTTCCTCTGCTGTCTCATTTTATCTAACGTACTGTTTGTGGTCTCCTTTCCATGGGCTGTGGGATTGTAGTTCCTCTTGCTTCTGGTGTCTGCTCCCTGGTGGGTCAGCTTGATTCAGGGGCTCCTGTTGGTTCCTGGTGGGAGGGACTTGTGTCTACCCTCCGGCGGGTGAAGCTGTGTCTTGTTTCTGATGGGTGGGGCTGCATTGGAGAGTGTGTTTTGGGGTGTCTGTGAGTTTAGTATGATTTTACTGCTGAGAAGTGGGGCTGTGTTGCTGTCTTGCTGGTTGTTTGGAAAGATTCCCTGAGGCCTCTGCTATCAGTGTCATTGTCCCCATGGTGAGCCACAGACAACCCCTTTCTTCCCAGGAAGCCCTCCAAGACCTCTAGGTAGATCTCTGTATCTGCTGTGGGCACTTTGCAGACAGCTCAAACTTTGACCTGGCCCAACACCCACATGTACTTGTCCCCAAAGTCCACAGCTGCTAAAGCTAGACCAGTCTGTTATGGGGGCACTTATGTCCATTCATACAGTCTGCAGATGCTGGGTTTACCAAGCTGATTGCTGGAGTTTAATCCATGACCTGTGCAGTTTCTTGGAAAGATATCAGTTCTTGTTACTTAGCTGCACAGCCCCTGGGCTCAGTTTTGGTTTTGGGCCCACCTCCGCATGTGGGTGACCCTTAGGTGCCTGTCCCTTGCCCAGGCAAGAGGAGGAAAGGCAGTGGCTGACTGGGGTGCTCTTGCTTGCTTAGGCGGGAGGGGCAACAGGCTGCTACAGACTGGGGTGCAGGCTCACTCAGATGAGAGAGAGATAAGGCAGCCATGTATGGGGTGCATGGGTTCACTTTGATGGGATTCCCCTCTAGTGCCTGTGGAGGTGGGGAGGGGAGAGTCTGGTGTGGTGAGGAGAGTCTCCCTGTCAAGGACTCTTGATGGCGACCCCTCCACTTGTGCGCCACTCAACAATGGCACCTTGCTTCTGAGGCAGACCACGTTTCCTCCAGGAGCTTTCTGGGATGTGGAGCTCCTCACTATTGTCTCCTCAAGCTGTCTCCATGCAGCCAACAGCAGTCTTCTGCCCAGGTCTGCTCTCCTAACCCCACACTTCAGCACCCGGCCCCTGCCTGCATTGGCAGACAGCCATCTCAAGCTGGGGCTCCCAGGCTATGACCAGGCTCCCTCTATTTCAGTGTACTTTGCTGCTAGAAAGGGCACCGCCCCAGATGCAATAACCTCTCCTCTCCTTCAGCTCCCTGCTCCCAAGGGATGTGGGCCCCATCCTGTTCCCTCTTTCCTTTTTCTTCCCCTTTTCTCCTTCATCCTACCTGGTCATGCTGGGATCTTTTCTTGTCCTTTAGGGTGTCTAGGGTCCTTTGCTAGAGATCAGCAGGTGCTCTGTGTGAACTTTTCAACTTGTAGATGTACTCTTGATATACTTGTGGGGAGAGGTGAACCCCAGGTCCTCCTATTCCATCATCTTGACCTTGACCTTAACTCATCATTTCAGTGAATCCTCACAAAAAATCTAAGAGGGGGAAGCTGTTACTAGTTTTTATTTTATAGATGAGGAAACTGGGACCCAGAGAGTTGCAATAATTTAATTGTGCAGGTGAAGGCCTGTTAAATGGCAACATTGGATTCTAACCCAGGATATTTGACTCCAGAACCTCAGTCCTGAGTTGCATTTCTAGAGCTAGATGCTGGGAAACTCTCTGTGCCTGCCTTGCCAGGCCAGTCATGGGGGTCTTGCACACAGAGGGTCCTTCGAGGGCCCTGCCATCTGTCACGCCCAGCCAGTATGCTTAATGCTGGTGTCTGTGCTGCTGGCCTCAGCCAGGGTCCAGCATCCCCAGGAAGGGGAAGCAGGAGGGAAGAGAGTGTTTTCAAGTGGACGGCAGTGTCACACAGAGGTCATGCCCAACATTTGGCGGCCCCAGGCCCCTAGCCTGCTCTCCAACGGTTGAGAATGCTGTCCTGCTAATTTTACCCAGTTCCTCTTCAGCCCCACAACTAGCCACCAGTCAGCCACAGCACCAGCATGCCACATGCTGCGGCCAAGTTCTGTGGTCACTGTGGTTCCAAAGGGGTTTCCTCAGCTTAGCTCAGCCGGAGAGCTAATCAGAGAACCCACTTGGCAGACGTGCAGGCAGCAACTCTCCTGCTGTGTGAATCCCCCTCTACTTCTTATTAGCTGCATGTAGTTCTCTTAGGCCATTATTGCTATATAACAAACCACCCCTAAACCTAGTGGCTTTCAACCACAACCATCTGTGATTACTTACGGATTTATGGGTTAGTCTTCTGATGTGGGCCAGGCTTGACCAGTCTCAGCTGGGCTCACTAACGTGACTGTGGCCAACTGTACGCTGACTCACGGATGATGACCTCAGCGGGGGCAATTGGGTCATGCTTCACACACTTCACACTCCTTCACATGCCTCCTCCATTAAGTTTAGCCGGGGTTAGTTTCATATCATGGTGGGAATTCCGAGAGAGATAGTGAAAGCCCTGCTTCCTGTTGAGAAGAGCAGCAGTCACGTTGCAAAGGCTATCAATAGAAAGATGGTGAACTGGAGCCAACATACCACAGTGCCAAACCTCGCAGAGACTCAGTTTGCATACTTGTTAGGTGGGAATGGTGTCCCTTGTATCGTGCTGCTGTGGTGTGCTGTGTTCTTCGATGGGATAGTTGGTCAGGTGTGGCCTCAAGAGGGGACCCAGAAGAGTTGTAGGGATTACACTCACCAAGACAGAGTCCCTACAGGTTGAGAGGGGCCCCAGGGAGTGGGTCAGCCACTTAGCCGGGGAGCCAGGAGAGGGTGAAGACTCATGGACAAGGGTCTTCACTGGGGGGTCAGCATGGGGTACACAAGCAAACAGTGTGAGGGGATTTCATTGGTGCATTTGAATATCACTAGGTCACAGTCACTGTGGGTAGGGGGAGGAAGGGGAATTTGTGGCAGGGTCCCAGCTTATCACACCGGTGCACCTGATTACCTGGGCTGGTGCTCACAGCCTGTTTGTGGCGATGCTGAGACAGTGAGTGGGAAGATAGGATCTCTTAAAATTTACAATTCACCTTGCAAAACTTGGACCCCATTTTGTTTCAAAAGCTAATCTCCTAAAGTGTGAAAGGCCTAGTGACTAGATTTGCCTTTGGAGAAAATCTTCGTATTGAGGAACCACTGCACAACAAGGATACGTCTCTTGCCAGAGGAAAGACTGTGAAGCAATACCAATGTTGAAAAGCTAAGTACTCTGTTTAGCATTCCTTCAGCGAGCCAGTCAGAAAATATTTATCACCAGTTTGTTGTGTAAGAGACATTATGTAAGAGAAACTGAATGAACAAAGGGCTGGATGTAACAGAGGGGAAATGAAACATCAAGGCTGCAGGAAGACTTTGTGAGGTTGTCAGGGGCACAGCCTTGTAAGTCACGATGGTGAGTTTGCCCCACTGCCTAAGGGAATGGGGAGCCATTGAAAGATGTAAGCATGGAGCGGCATAGTGAGCTGTATGATTTCTAAAGATCTGTCGGGCTGCTGCCTGCAGAACGGATAGGTGGTTGGTGGAGCATGGTGGAGGAAAGAGACTGATTAGAAGCGCCAAGCCTCCAGGCCACGGGGCAGTGGCCTGGACCGTGAAGGTAGTAGCGATGGAGAGACCTGAGTGGACTGGAGAGACTTTTGGGAGGTAAAATACTTGGTGCCTGGTGGAGGCGTGACATCTGACACCCAGTTTCTGTCTTGAACACTGGATGGAGGGAGCAGGTTTTAGCTGCCGAACTTTGAGGTGCTAGCGTGGAGGCAGCTGACATATATGTAGCCAGAGCTCAGGAGAGAGGTCTTCACTGGAAGTATAGATTGGGGGGTCAACACCTAAGAGATGAAAACCAAAGCCATGGGAGGGAAATTTTGGGTGTGTTGAACCATGTCTTTCAGCTTTCTTGCTGGAGGAGGGGAGGGGTCGGGGGAGGTTGGTCCATTCTCTGTAAGGATTTTTTCAGTTCTGCCTATAAACTATTATTTGTTCCTGTGGAAAGATTGTGTGTGTGTGTGTGTGTGAGAGAGAGAGAGAGAGAAGAGCGCATGTATGCTCACACATCCCTAAGGGTGATGCAAGGGGTCCCCCAGGTAGGAACCAGTCCCACAGTCCATCACTCTTGGAGGAGGCAGATCGTGGGAAAGGAGATGAAAATGGGAGAGTTGGGCCTGATGCTGCAGGGAGAACCCTCCTCTATTTCTGTCTCCTCATCTTTCCCGCCTTCCCCAGGGAAGGGCAGGGGGCTTTCATAATACCCTTCCTTCCTGCTTGCTCTGCTCAGACCACCTGGACTTAAAACACTGTGACCAAGTCAGCCAGGCTTGGCTTTTGATAAGTTAAATGGAAAAAACTAGAAAACTGTTTCTGCTTTCCACTCTGCTTTCATGGTTCTTCTGTTTCTAAAGAGGTTCAGGAAGTCACTTTGAGATTCAGATGGGAGAGATGACCCCTCCTCTCTGTTTCAGGTTGGACCTGCTCTTGACTTTCCTTGTGGGTGGGTAGGTGGGGGACTTGTTAGGATAGAAGGAATGGGCAATAAGCTTTGAGAGATAAGGATGTTGATAAGACAGACAAGTTACATTTGTAAAGCATTACATCTTAGAACCCTGACAGGGCCTCCTTCCTCCCTGACCTTCCATTCTTCCATTCTGAAGTGTCAAGGAAACCTGCATCATTATAGAGGTTTCTGCCAAATTAAAACAACCAGCTTTCAAATCCTGGCCCCATCCCCCTCTCCGTGCCCAGGTCCAGAGAGCTCTCCCATCCCCCTGCAGCTCTGACCCTGGTGCTGATTTCTGAGCAGCTGCAGCCTCTGAAAGTGCAGACTGGGTCCTGGGTGGCTGGTTGAGCTCTTGAGGGAGGAAGCCCTGGGATGTCCGCTCCGTCTCCCAGTCCTTCCACTGCTCCTCCTGGGCTCTACCACTTACAAGTGCATGCAGGTGTGCTGAGTCGCATCAGTCCTGTCCGACTCTTTGCGACTCCATGGACTATAGCCCACCAGACTCCTCTGTCCATGGAATTCTTCAGGCAAGAATACTGGAGTGGGTTACCATGCCCTCCTCCAGCCGGATCTTCCCAACCAGGGATCAAATCCATGTCTCCCGTGGGTGAATAAAATGGAGGAAAGTTCCTGCATTTATGGAGCCCACATCCTAATGAGAACAAATTTTCATGCCCCTATGCTTAAAGGTACAGTTCCTATTTTCCATGCATCCTGGTGTCAACTACATGAGGTCTTTTCATTTGCTGGCGAGTAGCTCCAGTGCTGGGGGGACCATCCACTGCTGAGCAAAGAGGCTACATCTGATTGACTGAAGGGCTGGTCATGACTAATTCTGACAACAGGTGAGCCCCAGTTTCACCATGGAATTTCAGCCCCCATGTGCCCCAGTTCTGAGCTAAGATTCCACTGTCCCTGTGCACTGGGTGGGAGTGCGAGGAGCATGAGGACTCAATGAAAGGCTGTATGCATTGAGTGGATGCATCCCTGAGGGATAGGAGGGATGAGCTAGTCATTTCAGCCACAGCCAGTCAGTGCCAAGTAGCGCTTTGAGCTTTATTAGCTTTATTGAACCCACTTCAGAGGCTGTCAGCCACCCCTGGGAACCCCTCAGAGAGCACCGCCTCCCTTCGTGGGCTGAGTGTCTTGGCTGTGGACACCTTGGGGGCAGAGTGGTGAGTGGACTGTGGGGTCAGCTGCAGTTCACGCCCGCATCCTCATTGTGGTTGCAGTTGTGAGAGCCCCAGCTGCTCTTGTTGCAGTCCCACAGGGTCCATTCTGACCCTGAACATGCAACATCATCCAGCCAGATGTTTCCAGAGCCTGGACACAGAGACAGCAAGGAGAGAGAGGAGTGTGGGATTAGGGTTCAAGCTGTGTGGTCCGTCTGTCCTCGGGGTCTTCCACAGGGAGCTAGACTGATCATTTCTCCTGCAACTGCCCAGGCCCACGGTGCGGACGACTGTTCTGCTCTCTTATGATGACTCTGCCTCTGTTCTGCTTTCTACCCTTTGATAGAGGTCTCATCCAAGTATTTAATATGTAATCCAAGCATGATTTGAAATCTCCTGAGGATCTCTCAGGGTTTGTCTCTTCCTTAAATGCCTTTGTAACCAGGTCATTCTCAGTTCCGAAGCATTCTACCTCCTTCAAACCCCGTTCCTTCTGATATAATCGATTTCAGATCAAGAGCTCAGAGAAATTACTGGCTTATTTGATTCCAGTAATTTACACTACAATGTGACAATCTATATAGGCTTAATCCGTGGGAGGAAATGTGTATTTTTAAGGAGTTTTATAATCCAACTAGACTCAGATTAAAAAATAGGTATGCATTTTGGTGGGGTGGAGGGGGAGGGGTAAGGGCAGAGAAGATTTGGGGGCGGGAGCAGGATAAACCAGCCTAGTGTCCTTGCCAGGTCAACTCTTGGTGGTTGTTGAGTTGTTTAGTTGCCAAGTTGCTTTTGCAACCCAATAGACTGTAGCCCATCAGGCTCCTCTGTCTATGGAATTTTCCAGGCAAGAATACTGGAGTGGGTTGCCAAGCCCTACTCCAGGGGACCTTCCTGACCAAGGGATCGAACACATGTCTCCTGCATTGGCAGGCAGGTTCTTTACCACTGAGCCACCAGGGAAGCACCCGTCTGCTTTTATGGCCAAAGAAAATGACCTTTTCCTGCAAAACATAGTTGAGTCTCCAGCACTCCAGGACATCTTTCCAAAACGGATTTTAGGAAACCCCTGCTCTGATTCACTGTCTCTTCCCTTCTCCTTGAAGATGATCAAGCTTGGGCTGCCCAGGCCTTTAGGCTCCAGAGAGCTGAGATGACCACTGTGCTTGCCTGCCCGACATCTTGGTTCTCCTGGCTTCCACCCCTCAGCTGTCCTTCAGAGAGCATCCCTCACAAACACTGTCGGACACGTGGCATTCTGGCTTTAGGGCTGGGTGGACAGCAGCTTCTGTCCCTGTGGAGGAAGAGAGCCTTCTTTCTCCTGGGGCTGCCAGCCAGAAGGGTGTAAGCTGGGGCCCTGAGCAGTGAAACTTTTCAGTTGCTTGAACCAATCCCTTTCTTTTAAGCCAACCATGATGAGTCACTTGCAACTGACGGGTACCAACACCCTACCCCGGAGAGAAAGCTCACATCAACACCTCAAAAAAAAAAAAAAAAAAAGACTCCTGGTTGAGGACTGATTCACTCACCAGCTCCCACATTGTAGAGAGCACTTCCAGAGGAGTAACCCAGCATGCGGCAGAAGACAGTGGCATCTGAATTGTCCCAGTTGTCATCACAGATTGTCCCCCATGCACCATTATAGAAAACTTCAGCTCGGCCTCGGTTCCTGGAGCCGATAATCCGGACGGTTAACGAGGAGTCACCTGGATGGCAAAACACATGTGGGAGAGGTAAGGAGCAGCACAGGGCTTTGGGCAGATGCAGGTTCTGCCTTTTAATTTTTGGAAGTCCTATTGTTGTTGTTCAGTCACTAAGTTGTGTATGACTCTTTGCGACCCATGGACCGCAGTATGCCAGGCTTCCCTGTCCTTCACTGTCTCCCAGACTTTGCTTAAACTCATGTCCACTGAGTTGGTGACGCTACCTAACCATCTCATCCTCTGCCTCCCCCTTCTCTTTTTGCCTCGGAAGTCCTACAGTTAGGGAAAAGAAGTCTTCTGCTTGGCTGTCATCATAGCAGGAAGATCCCACGTTATGGCGCTGAGTGCCCAGCACTACCAGCGGCCTCTGTGCACTGAGGCTTGCAGGCGTGAGGCCAGAGAGGGAGGTGCCTCTGCAGCTGGCCTTGCAAATCCACCCTGCCATGTTTTGCTTGCGTTGTGGAGGGAAAAAAGGGAGGAGGAAGAAGGGAGGAAGAGAGGGAGGGAATTGGGGGTGGGGAAGAAGCGAAGAAAGAAGGGAGAGAGAGAAACTGTTACCTGTGGCTCTGTGACACGGGCAGGCTTATTCAAGGGACAGCCTTTTAGCTTTCCCCCAAAATGGGGAATCTCTCTGAGAACCAAGGCCTGTCCCCCAGAACATATACAACTTTCAAGTACAGAGTAGCCTCTATAGCATACATTAAACAGAACAGAAATAGCAATTACCTTTTTGACCTTTTTCTCCCTTGGATCCTTGTGGCCCAGTAGCTCCTGCCATGAGGAGAAAAACCGCACAGTTTGAAGGAAACCAAGTCAGGAACCCCCTGTTCTCCTTTGCCAGCAGTGGGGAGGAGAGGTGGGGGTCAGACTCTCTCCTCCATCTTTGCCAGCCCCCTGGCATCACAGGGACTGGATATGCCATGATCTCCATGGTTGAGCAAGAAGAAATGGGCCTGAGCTACAGCAGGAAGGACTTGAGCTAGATTAGAGAAGGACATTCAAGAGGCATGGAGGGGGAGGTCTCTCCTGAGGTCAGTCACAGAGACTGTATGGTCCGGGGGCCTGGCTGGGCATCGTCCAGCACATTGTCACCTGCTGCGCCGAGTGCCCAGCTGTGCCTTATTCACCTCTGTAAGCTCCGGGCCGAGGGCAACCCCAGCACAAGACTTCTCCGCAGAACCGCTAAGCCTCTCGCCTTCTGGTTCTGAAAACCACTCCCAACCCCTTATAACAGGCCTGTCCTTTGAACTCTTATGTCAGAAGCCGAGACCTTACCTCTCGATCCGGGCTCTCCCTTTTGGCCACTTGGTCCAGGTGCCCCCTTGAGGCCTCCCAGGCCCGGGCTTCCCTTCTCTCCCTTCATGCCTGCAAGGCCTGGGGAAGAGAGACCACTGCCATCAGATGTTCTGCTCTGCTTTCCAGGGGAAACTAACAGCCTTGGTGTTTAATGAATGAATTGTCCTGAAGGTCCCCCCACCCCTATCAGTGGGCTATTTGGATGGTCAGCCTTGGGGCAGGGGCAGAGTGTTGCCCCTGCCACCCGCCCCCCCCGCCACCTTCCAGGTAAACTCTGGCTGGGGACAAGAGGGTGAAAATAGCCGACAGGATTCCAAAGTTGTTGGTCCTCATTGGGCCATTATGTGGAAGCCATTCTGGGAGAATTTGCTAGAACATTTCCAGGCCTCAATTTCCCTGTTAGTAAGTTAGAATAGGAAAAGAAAATCCACCTTAGGAGTAATAAAGACTGCTCAGGAAATGTGTCTGAGGAGTTTCGTTTTGGCTCCTTAGGGTGGGGCCGGCAAGAAGACTAGAAATGCTGTGTGTAGGGGTGGGGACTAACGAGGACTGTAATGATAGTCCTGTGAGAAGTAGCAGGAGGAGGGGGTGCCTTGAGGGCCAGTGTGAACAGGGAGATGGAGCAAAGAGATACAGGCCAGGCAACCACCTTGGGAACTGGAGAGAAACGTTGCTTAGCTCCACGGCGGCTGTGCAGCCTGAATTCACTGCCATGCGGCAGCTCCTGGGGCTTCTTTACCGTTTTCTCTCTCAACTCCACCCCTTTAAACCCTTTCCCCTGGTTTTTCATTGGAAGAGCCTGAGGCTTGAAAGACAGGCCCCTGGAGGCCTCGGTGCTCTGGTGGAAAGTTACTGCGGTTACAGCCCTGTTTTCAGGGTCAACAAAACCCGCCTCAGAGAGTCCTTCCAGTCATTATTGTGGAAAATTAAAATGAAGCCAACACTTTACCTGGAAATCCTGATTCTCCTTTTGTTCCTTTCTGTCCTTGAAGTCCTAAGATCAAAATACAGAAAAGGGAAGAAGATAATAAAACTTAGATATTAAACACTTTTAATCTTAGACAACCTCTACCTTCTGTCTGATTAATGCGGATGGAAAGGTACATTGGTTCTCCTCGATTGTTTAAAGCCTCTTTAGCAGAGCATAAAAGCAGACAGACTGCAGATAAATGGGTACGTGTATTGGGGTGAAATAGAAACGTGGTGGGTGAAGGTCTGGATTAGGTGAACAGACCCCACACTCAGTAACTGGCCTTCTTTGTCCAGTAATAACCTGGCTTGATATCTATTCCTTCTTGTTGCAAAAGAAGGAAAAGATTGGAAAAAAAGATTTTCTATTGGAAAAGAATTGAGAGATGTTTTGAAAATAAAGTTATTTTTATTTCTAAAAGACTGTGGAGGGGACTCAGTGGCCACTAGAAGCTCTGGGAGTCTCTCACTCTCAGTAGATAGTCGGTAAGTCTATTGGTTTATTTCACTGTGGCCCCCACTGTAGCTAAACAGTTAGGCAGCTAAAGGGTCTCATGTCAAGAAAATGGAAAAATAACCACTGCCATTATTTGGGATGATCCTATTTGTAGTTCTGATGTGAAAGTTCTTCCCTCCTTCCCTCCCTTCCTCCATTCACCTCTTTATTCACTAGCTTATGTAGAAGGCCCACTATTCCCAGCACCATGATGGGTCATTACTTATTGGGGGATAATAACCTATTGGTTTAGCAACTCCATGATCTCTCAGTTTCAGGGAAACAGGACTCTCCAAGACAGTCACATAAACTTGGGGAAAGTAAAGCTCATTACTGATCATGAAGTAACAGTTTCTTGAGGGTAACAGTGGGATTGTACTTCCACCATGATTTTGACTGGGGTCGCTTCTAACAAGCCAGCTTGGCTTTAACCAAAAACCCACTCATTGGATGGTTACTAGGAACCAAGAGGAGCTCAGTTACTCTCACTGCCAATCACCTGGGGGCCGCTCCTGCCTCCCACTTCAAATTCCTGGCTTTCCTGAGTACCCACTGTATGCTGGTCAGTGGAGGGCAGAGGCGGGACCTGGCAGGCCTCTTCAGGATCCCTTCTTGGAATGATGAACAAGGAGTCCTGGCTCCTGGCCACCTTTCAGATGGCTAGCCTGAGGAGGAGGGTCAGAGGGCTGAGGAGCTAGGAGCTGCTGCTGCAGGCCTGGGCACTAAGGGAGGCTGGAAGGGCTGGAAAGATCTGAGAGAGCACTAGTTTTGCCCCTCATTCTTGAGATGAGGACCAGTTCGAGTCTCAGAGAGCTTCTTCTAAAAGCTGGAGGAACCTTTGAGGTCAGCTGGCAGGCAGGCTGCAGCTCACCCCGGGCCAGCTGTGCTTCTTCTGGTCCCTCTGTTTGGAAAGTCTCACCCCTTTGGTCTCCTGGAGAACTGGATCAAGCCTGTGAAAGCTGCTATGATGCTAGATGTTGCCGACATCTAGTATCTATAAAACCTTCTCTGGCCTTGCCCATGGATGATGCGCTTCCTCCCAGGGCAGCACAGGACCCAGATAGCTTGGGTTTCATCTGCCTCTGCGACATTTAGTCCAGTTCCCTCTCCCTCAGCCTAACCTTTCTCCTCTGAGCTTCTGGTTGCCTCGGGGATGGTTATAAGACTGAAATGTAGTCACCTGTGTCAAGCCCTAAGCCTCGTGTCTGGCAAGTGGTGCCATGTGGACCCTGGGGAACCTTTTGGTACTTGTATGTACTCCTCCCGGAGAAGGCAATGGCAACCCACTCCAGTACTCTTGCCGGGAAGGTGCCATGGATGGAGGAGCCTGGTAGGCTGCAGTCCACAGGATCGCTAGGAGTCGGACACGACTTCGCTTTCACTTTTCACTTTCATGCATAGGAGAAGGAAATGGCAACCCATTCCAGTATTCTTGCCTGGAGAATCCCAGGGACGGGAGAGCTGGGTGGGCTGCCATCTATGGGGTTGCACAGAGTCAGACACGACTGAAGTGACTTAGCAGCAGCATGTACTCCTCCAGTGGGGAGCACCTGGGACCCTGGGGCTAAAGCCCCCACAGGAGCCCCAGCCTTGCTGCCTAGGAAGCCCCCCAAAATGTTTGCTGTTGACCGTAAGTGGCCCAGCAGGGGTGGCAGGTGTGTCCTCTCTACTTAGATGTGTGCTCAGTTGTTCAGTTGTACCTGACTCTTTGTGACCCCATAGATTGTAGCCCATCAGGCTCCTCTGTCCCTGGGATTTCCCAGGCAAGAATACTGGAATAGATTTCCATTTCCTCCTCCAGGGGATCATCCTGACCAGGGATCAAACCTGCCTCTCCTACATTAGAGGGCAAATTCTTTAGTACTGAGCCACCTGGGAAGCTTACCCCTGTGATTACCTGCATCTGAATTGCAGATGTCAAGATTAGGGAGGAGAAACCACATTCAGAAACCTGTCTTTGGTAGTTAAATAGAAAAATGGTTCATATCTAGACTCTTGATCCCCTGTGTCTCATCCTAAAGGATGCCATATTGCACAAATCTTTACCTTAAGAACCTGTCCCTAGAGGCAAGGTTGAAGCCACCTCACACTGTGATCTCTCCTGATTGCCTCCCCACTACCTAAGAAGGCTCCAAAGCACCAAACAACAAATGTCTTGTACAAACAGGAGCCCTAGGTAAGCCCTGGTTCACTAGGTCCATGGTCCCCGAGGCCTACTCTCCCACCTCGTTTCTCACACCCTCCCCCAGCCCCTCACCTCTTAGAGACTAAGCATCTACTCCTGAATGCGCTATGCTGGACACTCTGTCAGGGGCTTCACATGCATCTCTCAGCTGCCCTGCTAGGTTGTGCCATTTCCCTTTTTATAGAGGAGGATATCTACACTCGAAGATGCGAGGTGATTTATCCCAGGTCACACAGAGAGGGAGTGGTGAAGTTAGATTTGGGAACCAGGGTTGGCCTCCCACCGGGCACTGTGGCTGCCTGTTCTGCCAGCGTGCCAGCTTACTCCCGCCTGGAGTTTCACATGGGCGCTCCATGGGATTCCAAAGACTTTCAGTAGCCTTGGGCCATCCCTTACTCCTAAATGAGTAGTCAAACTACAGTGAACATCAGAGTCACCTGTACAAGGTTTGTTAAAAACTTTCTGGGACTTTTCTGGTGGTCCAGTGACTAAGACTCTGAGCTCCCAATGCAGGGGCCCTGAGTTCAATCCCTGGTCAGGGAACTAGATCCCACATGCCACACTGAGAGTTTGCATGCTACAACTAAGACCAAGCACAGCCAAATAAATAAATAAAAAGATTTAAGAAAACTTCTCCCTTACATTTCTAAAAACAAACAAACAAAAAACAACTTGCTAAGCTCCACCCCAGCGTTTCCGATTCCGTGCATCTGGTTTGGGCATCTGAGACTCTGTGTTTTTAATAAGTTTCCAGGTATTGCTGACGCTGCTAGTCCAGGAATCAAGGTTTGAGTAACCACTTCCCTAAACACATCCCACTCAGTCTTTAGGGACCAGCTCACAGCTCAGCTCCTCCAAGAAGACTTCCTGTCTCTAAAGAACCAACGACCCCCTCCCCTGGCTGAACTCTCATGGAACCCACTGGCCCTTGATAAAATGCCCTCTAAGAAATGTATAATAGGTATAAATAGATATATAACAGGTGTAGGTTTTATCTTCATAACTCCCCTCTTCAAGGGGAGAACACTGGAATTGAGTTTTGTGTGATTTCTCTCCAGGCCTCCCTCGACTCTGAGAGGGTGCTCACTGAGTTACTGTGCATGGATCCAAGGACTAGTAATTACTTTGCTATAATTCAAGGTGATATCCTGATTGGATCAGGGAGAAGGAGAAATGGCTGAAAAACAGAAGTGCATGTTTAGAAACGCATGTTGTAAGCCTACACGGCAAGGGAAGGAATGCTGTTTGTCCTCTTAACCACAAGCAAACTAGGATTCCCTGGGTGTCACAGGCTCAAGCTGAAAGGGCCCCAAATGTTTATTTGCAAGGTGCTTATTTAGAGACATAATTTTCTCCCAAGAAAATAGTTTAGTTGAAAAGCCCAAGCCTTCGTATTGTTTCATGTTCAGCTGGTGCTCTGCCTAACATCTTTCCCTTCAATCAGGGAAAATTGCTTGTTTCCAATCCAGAATGCTGGCGAATTGTCAGGGAGCTGGGTATTATTCTAGACCTTTCCCCATACTCCAGAGAGGAGCAAACCAAGGCCTTGCAAGGTCCAATATCAACCTATCATCACCTAGCTAGATGACAAGTCCAACATAACACACAGGCCTACTGACTCTGATTTAATGTAGAAATTTCCAGTACATTGGGAAACTTCCTTAAATACCATCCCAACTTACAGGCTAAGTGCAGCCTGGCAAACTTATGGTTAATTTATTAACGAACAACTTAGAGTTGTATGATAAGAAGTCAGATGGTAGATAGGGAACCCCAAACTGGGACACATGTAGACTTCTACAGATGTCTCTAAGAAACTTACAGGAAAATGAAGAAAAATCTGTGGCAACTTAGTAATATGAGTTGGGAGAATTCAATAAATTCTTAGATTAACTCAATACTTAGACACGGGGAATGAAATTAGCTGAGAAATTGTATTCATGATATAATGCTCAGTTGCTATTATGGATTATTCTTTGCTACTTTAAAAGTAAAACACATCTTAAAATACAGATTTTAAGGAACTAGATTTCAAGTTATTGGCACATTGGCTTAGTCTCAAAAGAAACATAAAAGGACACAGAAAATTCAGATTCTTGTTATGTTTTAGACATTAGTACTGTTGAGATGCAGAAATTTTTATCAGATTGGGATTTTGGAGCTTAAATGTTTTGGCTGCTTCTACTATGACCAACCTAAATAGCATATTCAAAAGCAGAGACATTACTTTGCCGACAAAGGTCTGTCTAGTCAAGTCTATGGTTTTTCCTGTGGTCATGTATGGATGTGAGAGTTGGACTGTGAAGAAAACTGAGCACCGAAGAATTGATGCTTTTGAACTGCGGTGTTGGAGAAGACTCTTGAGAGTCCCTTGGACTGCAAGGAGATCCAACCAGTCCATTCTGAAGGAGATCAGCCCTGGGATTTCTTTGGAAGGACTGATGCTAAAGCTGAAACTCCAGTACTTTGGCCACCTCATGAAAAGAGTTGACTCATTGGAAAAGACTCTGATGCTGGGAGTGATTAGGGGCAGGAGGAGAAGGGGATGACAGCGGATGAGATGGCTGGATGGCATCACTGACCCAATGCACATGAGTTTGAGTGACCTCCGGGAGTTGGTGATGGACAGGGAGGCCTGGTGTGCTGCAGTTCATGGGGTCACAAAGAGTCGGACACGACTGAGCGACTGAACTGAATTGAACTGAACTGAACATCATTTCACGAGATGGGGAGGTAGAAAGAGAAATGCCATGATCATAAGCTGAAGTGAGCCCTTCCTTATTTCCAAATTAAGTTTACTTTCCAAAATGGCTAAAGGATTTAGAGCTAAAATTAGTTTTGTTGTGGATTTTCTTTTTCCCCAAAGTGAAGTGATTTTGCAATCATTTGAAAGATCAAAGGTTAGCAAACACCAAGTTTTGGGGGTTTGTGAATGGTGAAAGGAACTACCATTAGAAAAATTTCTTCTCAGTGATAATGTCTTACCTTAAATATGAGCTATGCAATCTATCTTCCCAACAGAATGGAAGGAGCCTCTTCTTTGCCATCTTTAATCTGACATGGCTCCTCTTTCTCAAGGGGTGTGAACACGGGGAAATATTCCACCAGAATGGGTTGGAGTGTGGTTATTGGGTGTTTAAAACAGTAGGAAAATTTGGTGACTAAACTAGGATTGACCCATCTACTGTGAGGTGGAAAATATGGGCAACTCTGATCTCTCTGTGTCCTACACTCTATGCCATTCTATACAACAAAATTTAGAAAAGCACAATTTTGGAATCAGACTCTGGGATTAAATCTCAGACTCAGTGTATATTAACTATGAGATCCCAAGGAAAGGTTTTACTTTCTGGGAGCCTTTACTTCCTCAGCTGTAAGGTAGGTTTGGTGAATCTCAGCTGCGTGGGTGGGTGCACTAAGGTTATGGGAGTAAAGGCCCAAAGAGAGTACCTGGCTTAGAGGTGTCATTAATAATAAACAGACCTCTTTCTTTTGGTAATTAATGCACAATAATGGGGCTTCCCAGGTGGCTCAGTGGTAAAGAAACCACCTGCCAATGCAGGAGACACAGGTTTGATTCCTGGGTTGGGAAGATCCCCTGGAGTAGGAAATGGCAACCCACTCCAGTCTTCTTGCTTATGGACAGAGGAGCCTGGTCACTGAAATCCATGGGGTGGCAAAGAGTCAGATACAACTGAGCAACTGGGCATACATGCACAAAAATGAGATCTAGCTGTCACCTAGGTTGAGTCAAGGGACCATAATTTCTCTGTTTTTAATCCCATGCAGCTGGATGTTCTCCTGTGAGATTGATGATTTTATTTACAAAATGGGAAATACATCATTTGAAAAACTGCCTTGATATAATCAAAACTGAACAAATACTGCAGCACCTCTAGTTTGGGGAACACCAACATCCTGACATTGACAAATAGGAATTGCTTTCCATGATGAGAAGATCTGGCTCCCACCCTCCCTCCCTCCTCCCACTTCAGAAATCTGACCTCTCCAAAAGCCCATTAACCCATGACTTCAGGATGATACACAGCCCTGGCTACAACTAGTTAGGTTATGGTCCCACGAGAACTCCTTCCCGAGCTATCTGTGTAGACCATTGGCTACTTGATCAAGGGAAATGTTTGGATTTGAGTGGGAAACCTTTGCAATTTGGAATAAATTATGATCATCACACACCCCAAATTGAAAATGCAATTCATCGTGTTTACTTGAGCAGCTGGAGTTAAGGAATAACCCTTAGAATTTTCCAGATTTGGTATTCATCACTAGGCTTGGTTGATGGAAGTTCCCATAAAGGTGTCCACCTAATATGCATGTGTGCGTGCTAAGTTGCTTTAGCCATGTTTGACTTTTTGTGACCCTATGGACTGTAGCCCGCCAGGCTCCTCTGTTCATGGGATTCTTCAGATCAGAATACTGGAGTGGGTTGTCATGCCTTCCTCCAGGGGCTCTTCCCAGCCCAGGGAGAGAAACTGCATCTCTTATGTGTCCTGCATTGGCAGGCAGCTTCTTTACCACTAGCACCCCCAGGGGACTTGATAATGGAGTTAAAATGATTCCCAGTCAACCAAAAGTGTCTGTGGGATCTTGGGGTGGGATCATGGGTAAATAACAAAGAACTATAACAGGGTCTGAAGGCCCTATGTTTCCTTCTAAGAGTGGAAGAAGCTGCTGAAGCTTCTGCTCTGAGACTTCCAGGACTTGGGTAGAGGGAGAAGGTGCTCCTTATCAGACTGCCCTGATGGGGTGGGGGTGCTCTCAGGTTGCTTGAAGGAAAAGGCAGCATGATAAAGTGTAATGGATGAGGCCCCAAGGGTGAGTCAGCCAGGCCTGGATTCCAACCCTAGCTGCATCTCTTACTGTGAAGCAGCTCTAACAAGAGTGTTGATCCTGTTGAGCTATCATGAAAATGCTCTTTGAGTTTTAGGACTCAAATCCTCCCAGGATGCAGAGTGCAAAGAAGATTCCCCACCTTTGGACAGTGGGAGACACAGGCTGGGGACCTGGGACGTGGGTGCAGTGCTGCCTGTGTGTAAAATCTTGTTTTATCACCATACTCTTGCTTAGTCAAGAATCACTAGTCTGGCAAAGGTGGGATGGGGTGCAGGGGCTCCCCCCAAAATTTATAACTGAGGGAGAAAAGCCAACATCTCCATGAAGCCAAGCAGAAAACTCAGGGGTAAGACATCTTTAGGCCTCAGAATCAGAAATCCTAAGATCTGGGGTCAGGGAAGAGAGAAGTATAAGACCAGAAAGAAGCAGACAATAAATTGGGGTCGCCTGACCACTACACCCACATGGAGCCTGGAAGGCGAGACTTTGCTGACAGCCTTCAGTGGCATCCATATGGGATTGGGTAGCAGAGCCCCTGCCTGTCCTGACCCACCATCTGTGAAAAGGAAAGCATCTTTGAAGATGGATGGGTTAGAAGGACAGTGTATATAGGAGTCATCTCTGCCAGGGCTCCTGACAACCTTCAGGGGAACCCAAAGGTCAAAGGCCCAGAGTCCCAGGCTCAGAAAGTGGCCTGCCCAGCTCTCTGGCCAGAGCTTTCTGAACCTCCACCACATCCCAGACCTGGACTCAAGGGATGCCAACCTACAGAGCCCTCCCGCACCTTCCAAGATGTCACCTGCTCTGTTCCCTTTCTCTAGACATGTCTTCCTCTCTCCATCTGGCCAAGCCCTATTCATCCTCTATGACTCAGCTCCAGCTCTTCCATCACTCCTGCAAGATGCTATACTTTGCTACCCACACGAGGGGCCACTGTGACCTTGAAGATTTGGACAGAGTCAAGTCACATCTGTTTAAAAAAAAAAATCAATCAATCCATTGACCACTTGATCAATGAAAAATGAGAGGGCCTGCCCCTGGTGTGGGTTTCTAACATGGCTCTTGGATGAAGGCATCCAGGTTGCCTAACTCAAGTATAACCTTCTGCACTTGCCATGACTGTCCATGGACATCCTTGGAAGATGCCCAGCCCTTTCTCAACCTGCACTGGCCACAACACCTCCTGGCCTGCACCTGGCTTCCTAAATGGCACATGGCACTCCTCCATGTAAAACACTCAGCAGAGTGTGCCTGACGCCATCTGACAACAGCCTGTCTGCCTGTCTCCTGCACCAGCCTGCATGTCTGAGGGCAGGAACCAGGTCTTATGTGTCTTGGAGGCCCAACACTTTCTAGACTATCCAGTGGACCAGATTTTCTAGACCATCATGGGTGCCTGGACTTACTTAGTGACTAGCAAAGTTAGCAGTTGTTTATAAAGCAGACCATATTGGTAGGATGGTTTATAACCTTGACTAAATTGGCCTAACAGCTTATGACTTGACTAAGTTGGTGTGATGGTTCATGAACTAGTCTCTGTGAGTTGGGTAACTGTGGGTCACTCCTTTCAGTCTGGGCCCCCCTGGGAGAATGTGCAATTTCAGTTTTTTGACAAAGTGAAATCGCTCAGTTGTGTCCGATTCTTTGTGACCCCATGGACTGTAACCTACCAGGCTTCTCCATCCATGGGATTTCCCAGGCAAGAGTACTGGAGTGGGTTGACATTTCCTTCTCCAGGGAATCTTCCCAACCCAGGGATTGAACCCAGGTCTCCCGGATTGCAGGCCCACCAGGGTTTTTGACAACTGCTGCCCAAATCCAGAGCCCTGACCCTTGGGGCCCCACCTCAGATCAATGGGAGAGAGCGGGCTCTACATGCACAGCTGGAAGGCAGGCCAGGAGACAGTGCGAGCAAGGTCCCCACCCCCCTCCTGTTTGACAGTGGAGATTTGATTGTGGCATTCAAGGTCTTCATGGACTCTGGGCAGAGAAAAACAGCCATAGGGCCTTGGACTCAAAGGGCTCTGGCAGAAGAAGGTGCCCTTCTTAATCCAGAGGCTTCGGGGGCCAGAGCACAGGAGACCTCTGCCTTCTTCTGATGGCCCTGCTTGGAAGTAGTCCTCCTCCGTGTCCATCACTGACACCCAGCAACTCCACTTTCCCACCTACCTACAGCCTTTGTTACCTGTGTCCCCCTTGCTTCCTTTTACGCCTTCGACTCCTGGTCTCCCGGGCATCCCTGGTGGTCCTGGACAACAGATAACACAGAGAGTGTAAGGGCTGGGCTGGGTGGGTCTCCAGACATCACTCCCCCCACCCACCACAGGAGCCAGGACCTCACCTATCGGCCCAGTGGGGCCAGTGCTGCCAGTCTCACCCTTGGCACCTGGGGATCCCGCAGCTCCTGGAAAGCCTGGAAGACCCTTCACTCCAGGTGGTCCTGAAAGCAAAGTCGTGAATAGAAGGCTGGGGGTGGTTGGTAGAGGGCCTGGCTGCCTATGCTTTCAACACACCTCTGTTCTCTGCAGTGGCACATGCATCTCTTAACATCTTAAATGTTCCCTGGGCAGCTTAAAAGATCTCTCTTTAGAAGCCTTAAACTAGCCCTATTAGTGGGAGGAAAATTACAGTCTCAGCAATTTATTAATTTATTTCCATTCACTGCTGCAGGGTTTGAAGCTTATGGACTTACACAGAACTCTGGGTGTGAGCGTCTGGCTTCACAAGCCTGAGCAGCAGAGTGAAGAGAAGCTCTCAAAAAGAATATCAATTAGGCCTGCCCTCTGAATGCTGCTCTGTTCCTCTTAAGGATGGGCCAGGTTTTACAAAATCTCAGAGGCTCTGGGCTAATATTACAGTCAAATACGAGACAGGGACAGTGGTACCTGGAATGATGCCCATTCCTACAACTCTTACCTTGATCACCTTTGATTCCAGGAATTCCAGCCACTCCTAAAATACAGAAGGATTTTTAGGGATTGTATTTTTACCCTCTAGCTTCAGCCTGTGAGACAAAAGGGGAACACCCACAGGGCATTAGCCCTGCCAGTGCAGACTCTTACCTGGGGAACCTGGCTTTCCTGAGTCACCTTTATCCCCCCGAGCTCCGGGGGGTCCCATGACCCCCATGTCTCCTTTCATGCCCATGTCTCCTTTCATGCCCACGTCTCCTTTCATGCCCACGTCTCCTTTCATGCCCACGTCTCCTTTCATGCCCATGTCTCCTTTCATGCCCATGTTTCCTTTCATGCCCATGTCTCCTTTTCTTCCTGAAAAACCAAGAAGTTGTGGTCAGACATGGGGGGAGGGTGGGGCTTCCCTGGTGACTCAGTAGTTAAAGAATCTGCTTGCAGTGCAGGAGACCCAGTTTCGATCCCTGGGTTAGGAAGATCCCTGGAGAAGGAAATGGCAACCCACTCCAGTATTCTTGCCTGGAGAATCCCATGGACAGAGGAGCCTGGCAGTTTACAGTCCATGGGATCATGAAGAGTCAGACACAACTTAGCAATCACCACCACCATGGGAGGAGGGCAAGCCAGGCCACCACATCCAACTTTGATACTTCCTGTCCCACTCAAATTCCAAACTCAGACTTCTTGAACTCCTTGGTGCCCAGAAGTAGAAGATACAATGACTGCCCTCAAGGAGCACACCACCTTGCCCAGAGACCAGGCATAAACTTATAAAAAATGGATGAGAGGACCTGGCCTGGCTGATGGGAAGTGGAAGGTCCCAGAAGCTGAGCTCTCCATCAGTATTGCCTGGCTTATTTCAGTGCCTGAATTTGGAGAACTATTTTTTTAAACTTCGCAAACAGAATTCTGAATATTCCAGAAAGCAGATTTGAAGTGCTGAGAGCAGAAGTTTGAGGTGCTGATGGAGAGAAAATCATAACAGCAGCACTTATCCCGCCAGTGGCTCAGACACAGGCTTGCCTGGTGGCCAAGGTTTCACATTTTCCACTTGGCATCAGTATTCCGAGCTTGCCCCCGTCTATGCTCTCCTCTGTCCTCCGTCACTCCCTCCTCCTTCCTGCCGCTGCTCAGAGCGTTATCAATCAAGGGAGGCTTCTCACTGGGCAGGGCTCGACAACCCCTTTCCGAACCTGCCAGCCACGCATAAAGGGCCTGCTCATTGGTACCCACTGGCTGAGGAAGCCTGGTGAGGTCCCACCATCAGCAGAGCCCCACTCCTAGCAACTCCCTCAGGGGGCAGGACTGGCTCGTTAAGATGGAATTAGGTTAAAGGGCTCTATTCCATTATTTTCATGATTTCAGAGCTGGAGGGAGAAGGAAATGGCAACCCACTCCAGTATTCTTGCCTGGAGAATCCCAGGGATGGAGGAGCCTGGTGGGCTGCCATCTATGGGGTCGCACAGAGTCAGACACGATTGAAGCAACTTAGCAGCAGCAGCAGCAGCAGAGCTGGAGAGAACGCAGAAAGGCCCTGGCCTCCTCTCTAATCAATCAGGAAAGGGAGGAAAGTGGTCCTGCGTGGAGGCAAAGAAGCGACTGCCGCACAGAATTCTCTGGATCTAAGATTTGAGAGATGTTAGGTGTAAGTCTTGAGAATGAGATTCTTTGAGGTGGTTAGGATACTTAGAGAATGATTATTCCTTGAAGGAAGACAAAACAGCCATAGAGACCTTGATTACAATTGAAGTCCCTTACAACTGCCTCAGATGCAAAGAGCAAACAAGATTTCCGTCCTTCAGAGCATCCACTTGAGCAGAAGGGCCAAAAGGCTAGGACAATGCAAGGAATTATTTCCCTGAGGCATTTGTTTGTGCCCTGCTGCTCTGGGCCAGTCAGGGTCATCACAATAAGGCAACTGTGTGACTGTATGAGGTTTCTTTTCTCTTTCTTTGCTTTCCCATGCAGTTTTCAAGATCTTAGTTCCCCAACCAGGGACTGAACCCCAAGAGAATGGAGTCCTCACCACTGAACTGCCAGGGAAGTTCCTGTATGAGGTTTCTTGAAACTGGTGTGGGCCTGAGTGTGTGTTATGATGACTTCCGTGTCTCCATAAAGAGGACCACCTTGAGAAGCAAAGTAGTACTGGTGAAAGTACCAGAATCTGGCACCAGCTGAGGAATCACAGCTACCTCTGACTTCAGAACCTCCCCATCATCACAGCTAAAGGTGGAGTGGAGACTGACATGATCCCCTGGAACCTCATTACAGTGGTATTACCCATCTCCTGGGACAAAGAGGGGAAAACCTTAGTACTCAATACTGCAGGGGCGGGTCCCACTTGGTCTGCTAACCCCATCTGGGGGCAGTGGATTGGGCAAACAGTGGGTAATTTGGGAAGAGGAGTCCTGATTTCTGAAGACGTGAAGCCGATGCATTTCCTCTCGCCAGCTGCAGGGCTCCCAGCCCCGAGCCTGAGTGTGGCAGTGGGTGAGTGTGAGGTGGGAAGCAGTGTGGTTCAGAGTCCACAGGCAAAGGCTTGGCTCTCATTCATCCCCTCTCTGGGGCTGCTGGGGCCACCTTGAGAAAGTCTGGGCCACAGAGAATTGTGGAGGGCCACCTTTGGAATCATCCTCATATGTCAACTGTCCGACCACTTACCCAGTGCAAGGGTCCCCCTTCTGTTCCACCAAGAATTCTGCAGCCCCTCTCCCCAAGTCCCGCATCTGCCTGTTTCATTGTGAGGCAGCCCCAAGTCTTAACTGTTTGTTCCTCCCTTACCTCAGCACAACTGATTCTCCAGAAACCTGTGCCCCTTGGCCTCCATTCTTCTGATGGGTACCACTGAGAGCAAGTCTATTTTCTCTTCCACAGGACCTTTCTAGTATTTGAGGATGGCTGACATGTCCCCTATAAGGGCTCACTTCGTGAAGGCACGCACCCTCAGTTTCTTCTGATGTAGATAATTCCCACATGCCAGCTAGAGTATCACCCATCTTCTGTCTTATATTCCTGTTGTAATCAATCCTCACTGAAGGTTGTTATTACTATCCCCCCTTTATAGGTGAGTTAATTGAGGTTCAGAGAGGTTACACAGCTGGTGAGCCATGTTCCAACCCAGATCTCTCTGACCTAGGAACTGAAATCCCTTTCTGCATTACAGGATCACTCACACTACCTACACTGTAGTGGAGTTTGAAAACATGATTTCCAACTCTTATAGCTGTCCTGCAAAGCACGTATAATTTAATTAGTATTTTTTTTAACTTTTAATTTTTACTTTATTTTACTTTATAATACTGTATTGGTTTTGCCATACATTGACATGAATCCACCACGGGTGTACTATAATTGCCATTCTTTGCTGAAATGAAGTTAAATCTCAGCAAGCCGAGTAATATGGCTTATAACTCCAGTTACACAGGTGAGTATGCCCAGAGCTGGAGTGGCAATCAAGCCTACTGGCTCCACAGCTCCATCCCGCTACTGCACCCAGAGCCACCCAAAGGCTGGTCTCTGGGGAGGCCAGGAGCCCAGGAGTATGAGCTGCTCAGTTGTGCCCAGAGCAGCAGGCCATGCTTCTCAAAGCCTGTCCCCAACACCTCCAGGGTCTGAATCCTCCACGGCCTCTAAAGCATCTCAAACGGCTTATTTGTGGCCGTTAGCTCGAGAAGCCCTGCTCTAGACCAGGTGCGGGCCATCAAGGGAAGATTCTAGATATCTTATCAGCCCCTTTGTCCTCACTACCAGCGGTCTCCCCTCCTGACCCAGGCCCACCTCAGGGCCCACTTGGATCTCCCACCTTTTTCTTCTTTGGGTTCCCAGCACTGACATGTCTGCCCTTGCCACCAGTTATACATGTTTGCAGCTTTCCCATCCTGTCCTTTGCTCAACTGGACAGAAGGGGCCACCGCTGTGCCCCTGGGATGCCTGGTGACCCACCACCCTCTGTGTGACCTTGCCCCTCCCTGGCCCTGAAGGCTGAGTGAGTGAGTGTGTATGAGTTTGTAGTAGGGGTAGTGAGTGCATGTGAGTGTGTGTATTGCCGTGTATGCATGTGAGTATATGTGCACGTGTGAGCAGGTGCCCTAGTGTGACCGCGCATGTGTGATTGTGTGCCTGGGTGGGTCCCTGAACTCTCCTCCTACTGTTTGCCCATGCTCCATTCTGAAAACCTTCCCCAGAAAAACCCTGCTGGAGACTTAGAACACTAGGCCTGCTGGGATTTCCCCTTCTATTAAAATCCTTCCAAAAATTAGTTCCTGGAAAAAAAAAAGTTTTCCCTCCTAACAAGTTTCCCTTCTGCAACTAGTGCTGTCTTTCTTTCTGTCTTGGAGTCCTGGAGACTTAGAGGCTCTCCGTCTATTTCCCCTTTTCTTGCAAATCCTCTCATTCTGCTCTTTCTTCAGTAACAGCTTTCTTGGCATCTTTACAACTCAGCAGCCTCCACCCCTCTGGGGATTGGAGGTTTGAGAGTCTAAGTGAAGAGCAGAGTGGATTGTAACAGTGATGAAGCCCCTCTCCCCCAGGGGCCATCCGAGCCCCCACATCCTAGCCTTGCCATGGCCACTGGTAAGGCACCTGAGCATATTAAGGCCACAGACTAAAAAACAGAGCCAGTCATGGGCTTTGAGTCATAATTTTAACTTCCCAGAAATCCTCTAAAGCATTCTTATCCTATTTTACAGACACAGAAACTGAGACTCAGAGAGGTAAAGGAGTGCTCCTCAGGTCGTGCAACCAGTCTGTGGTGAAGGCAGTTGTGTCAAACTCTGGAGTCTGGGCCAACGAGCTTGACTCTCTCCAGGGATGCTCATAGGCTTGTACTCTGAGCACCAAGTCTTGGATTGTCCTCACCATTCCATCCACACCTAGGTGTCTCCTCCGTGAAGCAGGTACTTCCCAGCATCCCAGGACATGTAGGGTCTCACCCCAGGTGACCTCCCTCATACACAGATCCCACTCGGAGTTCAGACTCTCGAGGTGGGGTGTGTGTTGCAGCTGCTCCGAGACAGGCTGCTGTCTGGCTGGCACACACACCCAGCCCCTGCTCACCTGCCTCTCCCTTGATTCCTGGTGGGCCTCGGGGTCCTGGGGGTCCTGGGGGTCCTGGAAAGGAAAAGGAATTCAGAATGTAGCCTGGAAAAGGAGGAGGAAAATGGATTATGGGGCCAGTAGACAGAGGTGGTTTCTATGACTTCTCTGTGAGTGCTCCTGGCAGGTGGGGAAGGCGAGGTCCACCCTGGGCCCCTTTGGACCTGAAAGACCTAAGGAAAAGGAGCAGAGACACCATGCCCCAATGACCAAGGTGAGGATGACAGTGCCTCTCACATCATCATTTACTCAACAAGTATCACTGGGCACCACGGATCAGCCAAACGGCGTGGAAGAAAGAAAAGATGGAGTGCCTTCCCCCAAGAAGCTCATGGCCCACCCAGCAGGCAAAATTCAGTTGTGTAGATGATGCTCCAGAGGGAGGTTGAGCTGGACAGATCTGGGTTTGAACAGCAGCACTGCCTTTTTAGCTGAGTGACCCTGGGCCTGACCTTTCATTGTTTGGAGCATCAGCTCCAAAAGGGGAAATAGACGGAGAGCCTCTAAGTCTCCATCAATGAACTAGGGTTCATATACCAGTTAAGCAGGGCTGTTCTGAGGCTGCCACATGGAAACCCACATGGAAAGCGTGCCCAGGCTCTGATAAATGGCACCCATCGCTGCTGCCACCCATATTACATCTCTCCCTTTCTAGGACTGTTTTGGGGATGACAGCCTCCCAAAGACTTGGATGGATGTGATAGGGCTGCTTGTCCTGTCTTAGTCCATTCTGGCCATTATAACAACACATTATGGGCTGGGGAGGTGGGGCTTAACCAAAGAAATTCACTTCTTACAGTTTTGGACGCTGGAAGCCCAAGACGAGGGGCCTGCAGGGTCAAGTGCAGGGGAAAGCCTTCTGTGTGGCAGTCTGCCACCTCTCTCTGCATCCCCGCATGTGGGAGGAGCCAGGGTGCCTTCTGGCGTCTCTTCTATAAGGGCAAGTCCAATGTCCTCGCCCCTCAATGGTCCCTGCTTTGGCCCACTGTTCCTCTCTCCAGCCACAGACTGGTATTAGTTTGCCACTTGGAAGTGGTCCTAGGAATTGCCCCAGGTTCTGCATTTTACCTGCCCTCCTGAGCGTTCTGGGCTGGTCTGAGGGCTTTGTGGCTCAGACCTGACCTTGGGACGGTTACTGAAGACCTCGGCTCTTGGATGTCATAATCATTTGGACAGGGTCCTTGGCTCCCAGCTTCCTGACACCACTCTCTCCAGATCTGTCTGCAGCCACCCAGGATGCCTGTAATTTCATGCTCTCCTCATTCAGCCTTTACTCCCTCTCTTGGCCTCCAGGGTCTCATGGCAGGCCAGAGTCTGGGAAGCCCCTCTGCTGAAGAAAGGAATTCAGGTCTAAAGACCCTCTTGCCCACACACAAGCAGCTCCCCCACTCTCATTCTCTCTGAAAAGTCCCAGCTCAGTGGGAAGGGACCAACCTGGGATCTGAATAAAGTTGTCCATCCGTTGCTGTAGGCTCTCCTGCTTGGTGAGGACTTGGGTGAGCTGGTCCTGTGTTTCATTGTTGTAGGGCGTCTCCAGGATCCGGAGCCGCTCCTGCAGGTTTAGAACTGGACACCCCACACCCCAACCCTTCAGCATTCTTTTAGGGACTTCATTAAATCCCAAGGCATTTGAACATAGCCCTGACATTCTGTGTCATATGTGCATAACTGTAAGTTCTGACTATGTAAACACATGTTTTGTGTACTGTGAGGACCTAGAGTGAGCACAGAGCTTTGTCTGTATCTTGCACATGGGCACTTTCCACTCACAGATGTTACATGTCCATAGGACACACTGGCACAGTCTGTGCACCCACTGCATCCATGATCAACCTGCATGCAGTTAAGAGCTTTGTGCATGCTTGGGTGTGAGTGCATGGCCACTAATATGCTGACCTGGCCTAATCATGTGAGGCATTAATGTGTGTGTGCTGTGTGTTATGGCAACTGGGCACATGGCACGCTTGAGCAACTTCACTGTCTGTATGATGGATTGCTTCCTGACCTAACCATATGGACTGGGACCACTTTGAAAGTCAAATGATGTTGAAACAAAACACTGATCAAAAAAGCTCCTTCCTAAACTAGAATTGAAAGAGACGCATGTACCCCAATGTTCATCACGGCACTGTTTATAATAGCCAGGACATGGAAGCAACCTAGATCTTCATCAGCAGACGAATGGATAAGAAAGCTGTGGTATATACACACAATGGAATATTACTTGGCCATTAAAAAGAATACATTTGAATCAGTTCTAATGAGGTGGATGAAACTGGAGCCTATTATACAGAGTGAAGTAAGCCAGAAAGAAAAACACTAATACAGTATACTAATGCATATATATGGAATTTAGAAAGATGGTAATGATAACCCTATATGCAAGACAGCAAAAGAGACACAGATGTATAGGACAGTATTTTGGACTCTGTGGGAGAAGGCGAGGGTGGAATGATTTGAGAGAATAGCATTGAAACATGTATATTATCATATGTGAAACAGATTGCCAGTCCAGGTTTGGTGCATGAGACAGGGTGCTCAGGCCTGGTGCACTGGGATGATCCAGAAGGATGGGATGGGGAGGGAGGTGGGAGGGGATTCAGGATGGGGAACACATGTACACCCATGGCTGATTCACGTCAATGTATGGCAAAACCACTACAATATTGTAAAGTAACTAGCCTCCAATCAAAATAAATAAATTAAAAAACAAACAAACAGGCAAAGCTCCTTCCCTCCCAGGGAGAGGGAATTCTTGATGTGAGATGCATAAGGCACACCTGTGTGAAATCACTGCCTCTTTATGCTCCAGACATACACATGTGTGGTCTATTTCTCCTTGCCTCCCTCCCCCCCCTCCACACACACATACACACACACATGTAACACGTAACACACACTCCCCTTTCTGCTTTCTCCTCCCCTCCCCCACCACCCTGGTCGCCCAGGGCCTGAGAGCTCTCTCCCAGCAGATGGGCAGCAGTGGCCCCAGGGCTCTCCCCTGAACCTGAGTTCTCTGTCAGGTGGGTCCACATTGTTACCCAAGGAAGGAGCAGACAGGACTCAGACGCTTTACCTTGTATCACCAATAGCCCAGCGCCCACAGTGAGCAGAACCAGGTACATGACCACTAGGACCATGATGCAGTTCATTCCATTTCTCCTCTTGGGCTTTGGATCTGAAGTAGAACACAGACAGAAAGCAGCTGCTAGAGAGGGTGGAGAGCAGAGGTCCCTAGCCTGGGCCCTAATCCCCTCTGGGTGAGCAAGGGGCTCTCCATGAGGTTCCATGAGGGGAAAGGCACAAAGACCAATGACACCCACATCCTCCCCTTGATTCTCCTTCCACAAGGCAAGAAGCCACTCGTTTGTGTGGCTGGGTGAAAAATGCCTCTGCATATATTCTTTGCTGAAAGAGCACGGTCCTAAAACCAGATATTACATCAGCCTTGCTCACTGTAGAAGTCCCAGTGTGCCACCTGCTACAGGGGGTGTGCAATAGATATACATCAGATTAACTGATGAATTAACATCTTTCAAATTCAAAATTTTTGGAGGAAAATGATTGTTTCCATTTTATAAGCATTGAGTGAGGTTTGGAACAGTTGAAAAACCTATTAGGTTATAAGACAAGATCTGCAAATTTTGTCCAGGCCTTTGCTTTCTTTTTCTTTAGATTTTTAAATTATGAAAGTAAAACATGCATAATATAATTCATCAAATAATATGGAGAGCATTTTAAGGATTAATAATCTCATAATTAATCCCCTGAGGTCCTAGCCTGCTGAGGTAAGCTTCGTTAGCTTTCTGAGATGCCGCCTTCCTCCCATTCCCCCTTCTGAACAAACCCATATCCTCGTAGATGGACTGTTTCTCCTTTTAGTTTTACACTAATGATATCATGTTACAAATACATACTACTGTAGCACATGTGCTTATCATGTTGTGCTTATCACATGTGCTTTAGTAGTATGTAATCAACTAAAGCGCATGATCCTTCTGCAATGAAGAATTTTCCCATGGATTTTCTTCTAGTTTTCTCAGTCAACAGAGATTTAACTGTTCTCTTTATTAGTTGCTTCATATTCCTTAAAGACGCATGGCTAGTCTCTGTCTACCACATGGTGTCCTCTCTACCTGCATGCACCCTGGAGTCCAGGCCCACATGAGTGAGTTCTCCAACACACATCCTGCCCCAGTTGCTCCCTTGTTTTCAGCCCTTGGGCTCACTGCCCTCAGGACAAACAACTCCCCCTGTGGGTACATGTAGCCTGGTCTCCAGCCAGCTCTCCTGTGGCCATGCCTCTATACCTCACCTCCACCCCTGATACTGACCCCTGAGCCCAGACCACTGGGGTTACACCCTTCTGACTTCAGACAGGGTATCTCCTCTGGATACCCAAGGAATGAATATTCCTTCCTTCTTTAGGCATAACTAATTATTACTCATCCTTTGGGAGCAGAGTAGAGACTTCCCTGCTCCAAGATAAATCCTCAGGCTCCCCTGGGATGGGTGGGACCTTGCTCTGCTTCCCCACATCATTGTGTTTTTATCTGCTGTGACCCTGAGCACCTTGAACTATTTCTATGTCTCAGTCCCCTTTATATGGCCTGGAAGTTGCTAAGGCTGCATTCCACATCAATATGACATGCTGGAAAAATGGCGACTTGCTAGTTGAATGGATGAATGAGTATTCTGGGTGCCAAATGTGGGCAGAGTTGAACACTGCCAGTTTAAAAGTATTGGAAGAGCATCAGGAATGCAACTTAAAACCTCAGGTACCATATAGTCCTGATAGTGAGAATGAATAAGCGTGACGGGAAGCCTCACGCTTACTAGAAGTTGGTGGATGGCAAATACAGTCTCATAGACAGCACAAAATGTGATGAAACTTAACATGTGACGGGAATAGAAAGATAAACTAACTTTCAGAGACACACATATCATAGATGCTAGAGGTAGGGGTGAGGGCCAGCATGGAAGATACAGATATTTTCGACCACATGGTAGGAACATGGTGTAAGGCATTTGAAAAAGGATAACAAGAGGAAAAACAGACATGACAAGGGAGGTGGGAGTCGTTCAGGTCCAGAATGCAGATTGCTTTTTAATTCAGGGCTATAACTGGCATAAAGGCAAAGTATTTTAGAACTGGGAACTTTAAATCTGTAGGTTTTGTCTTTCTCTGTACAAAGCAAAGGATATGATAAATTCTTTACCCCTATGTTGGTCATTAACAGAAGCAGAAGATATTAAGAACAGGTGCCAAGAATACATAGAACTATACAAAAAAGATCTTAACGACCCAGATAACCATGATGGTATGATTACTCACAGAGAGCCAAGTCAAGTGGGCCTTAGGAAGCTTGTTAGAACAAAGCTAGTGGAGGTGATGGAATTCCAGATGAGCTATTTCAAATCCTAAAAGATGATGCTGCTAAAGTGCTGCACTCAATATGTCAGCAAATTTGGTGATCACAGGACTGGAAAAGGTCTGTTTTCATTCCAATCCCAAAGAAAGGCAATGACAAAGAGTGTTCAAACTACCACACAATTGCTCTCATCTCACACAGTAGCAAAGTAATGCTCAAAATTCTCCAAGCTAGGCTTCAACAGTATGTGAACTGAGAACTTTCAGATGTTCAAGCTGGATTTAGAAAGCAGAGGAACCAGAAATCAAACTAGCAACATCTGTTGGATCATCAAAAAAGTAAGAGAGTTCCAGAAAATCATCTATTTCTGCTTCATTGACCATGCTAAAGCCTTTAATTGTGTGGATCACAACAAACTGTGGAAAATTCTTAAAGAGATGGGAATACAATAACACTTTACTTGCCTCCTGAGAAATCTGTATACAGGTCAAGAAACAACAGTTAGAACCAGACATGGCACAATGGACTGGTTCCAAATTGGGAAATGAGTACATTAAAGCTGTACATTGTCACCCTATTTATTTAACTTATATGCAGAGTACATCATGCAAAATACCAGACTGGATGAAGCACAAGCAGGAGTCAAGATTGATGGGAGAAATATCAATAATCTCAGATATGGAGATGACAGCATCCTTATGGCAGAAAGCGAAGAAAAGCTAAAGAGCCTCTTGATGAAAATGAAAGAGGAGAGTGAAAAAGTTGCCTTAATATTCGTCATTCAAAGAAACGAAGATCATGGCATCCAGTCCCATCACTTCACGGCAAATAGATGGAAAAACAATGGAAACAGTGACAGACTTTATTTTGGGGGGCTCCAAAATCACTGCAGATGGTGACTGCAGCCATGAAATTAAAAGATGGTTGCTCCTTGGAAGCAAAGCTATGACCAACCTAGACAGCATATTAAAAAGCAGAGACATTACTCTGCCAAAAAAGGTCCCTCTAGTCAAAGCTATGGTTTTTCCAGTAGTCATGTATGAATGTGAGAGTTGGACTATAAAGAAAGCTGAGTGTCAAAGAATTGATGCTTTTGGACTGTGGTGTTGGAGAAGACTCTTGAGAGTCCCTTGGACTGCAAAGAGATCAAACCAGTCAGTCCTAAAGGAAATCAGTTCTGAATATTCATCAGAAGGACTGATGCTGAAGCTGAATTTCCAATACTTTGGCTACCTGATGGGAAGAGCTGACTCACTGGAAAAGACCCTGATGATGGGAAAGATTGAAGATAGGAGGAGAAGGGGACGACAGAGGATGAGCTGGTTGGATGGCATCACCGACTCAATGGACATGAGTTTGAGCAAGCTCTGGGAGTGTGATGTGCTTCAGTCCATTGGGGTTGCAAAGAGTTAGACATGACTGAGTAACTGAACTGATTGACATCGATCATTTCATCTCTTAGTGGTTAGAAGAAACTGTCAAGAATGATAGCCCACAAAATGGGCCAGAATCTGTCTAACAAACCTAAACAGATTATGCAGGAAACTTAAACCTGAGATCATTGAGAAGACACAAATGTTGGAATTATTCAATAAAATTTTAAAGCAGCCACCACAAAAATGCTCTAATGAGTACTTACAAACAAATTTTTTTTTTAAAATCTCACAAAATAGAAGATATATAAAAGACTCAGATGGAAATTATAGAATTTCAAAATGCCAAAAATCCTTTTAAAACATTACCACATTGGCTCAATAGTGTAATAAATATGACAAAAGAAAGAATCGCTCAACTAAATGATAGAACAATAGAAATTGCCCAATCTGAAAAACAGAAAATCAACAACAATAAAACAACAAATAAACAGAGCCTCAGAGATGTGAGTCAATAAAAAAAGACACACACACACAAAACACATAATACTCATCATTGAAGTCCTAGAAAGAGTGTGAAGCCAATAAAAAAAAAAAAACCAACCTCAAAGAAATAACAATAGCTGAAAATTTCTCAAATTTGGTGAAACACCCTACAGATCCAAGAAACTGAGCAAATCCCAAACATGGTAAATTCGAAGAACTCCATATCAAGATACATAGGCAAAAATCTGAAAAATTTAGAGATAAAGAAAATCAAAAGAAAAAGAAAACGTCTTGAAAACAGCCAGAGGGAAAGAAGAAACTACTTATAACGTAATATCTATTTGGAATGTCAGCAGATTTTTCATCGGAAACCACAGAGGTCAGCTAGAAGTGGCACAATACTTTTTGCACGCTGAAAGAAACTGTCCACCGTGAATTCTATTCCTACTGCATCCTTTAACAATGATTGGAAAATGGAGGTTCTCAGATGAAGGAAAACTAATAGAAATTATTGCTCATGAACTTGCCTTTAAAGAATGGCTAAAGGGAATCTTCAAATAGAATGGCAATGATGTAGGCAAAGGTTTGACACCTCCAAAGGAAAGAACAGGAAAAGGGAAAGAAGAATGGGTAAAATACAAGCATATATATTAGATTATCCCTCTCCTCACAGCTTTTAAAGATCACAATTGACGGTTGAAACAAATATATGATACCATCTAATGTGGCTCTCGGTGTATGTAGAGGAAATACCTCAGACAATTCATTTTAAAAAGTGAAGACAATAAAAAGACATAAATGTAAATAAGATTTTTACACTTGACTCAAAGTGGTAAAATGTTGATACCACAGACTGTGCTAAGTTATGTATGTATATTGTAATGCACAGAGAAACTGCTCAATAAACTATTAAAAGAGATGTACCACAAACAAACTATAAATAAATAAAAATGGAACTCTAAAAAGTACTCAATTAACCTATAGGAAGATAAGAAAAGAGAAACAGATGAATGGGAAATAGAAGAAACAAAGAGAAAACACAAACTAGGATGGCAGATTTAAACCTAAGGTAACTATAATTACTTTCATAAATAATCTAACTATACCAAGTAGAGGGCAGAAACTGGCAAGGTGAGTGAAAAACTATGACCCTTTATAAGATGTCTGTAAGAAACCAAACAGTAGAACTTCTATTCACATGAAACAGAATTGATACAACTGAAAAGAGAAATGGACAAATCCTAGTTATAATGGGGATTTAACACCCCATTCTCAGCAGTTGTTAGGAAATCAGCAAAAGTGTAGAACAACTGAACACCAACAGGATCTAACTAATATTTATAAAATGCTCCATGCAACAGCAACAGAATATGCATTCTCTCCATGCATACATAGAATATTTACTAAGACCGTATCTTGAGCCATAAAACAAACCTCAACAAACTGTAAAAGAAATTAAAATTAATAGATATTCTCTGACAATAATGGAATCAAAATAGAAGATAATAACAGAAAAATCTTCAAACAATTGGAATCTTTTTTTAACTTTTAAATAATGCATGGGTCATAGGAAAAGTCTCAAAGAAAAAAATCTTAAAAAGAATTGAATGAAAGTGGAAATAAAAGATATCAAATTATGGAATGCATCTAAAGCAGCACTGGAAAGGAAATTCACAGCACTAAAAGTTTACATACATATGAGGAAAGTTCTCAAATCAATAAACTAAGTTCTTACCTCAAGAAAACATAAAAGTAAGTCATAAACAACCAGGAAAAAAAAAGAAATAATAAAGACCAGAGCAGACATCAACGAGATTTAAAATAAGAATACAAGGGAGAAAATGAAAAACCGAAAATCTGGTTGTTTGAATAAAATCAATAAAAATTGATAAAGCGCCATCAAGACTGACAAAGATAAAAAGAAAGAAGACACAAATCACCAATATCAAGAATAAAACAGGATGTATCACCACAGATGCTGCAGCCATTAAAAAGAAAACAAGAAAATACTACTAACTTTATGCTAACAGCTTGGAATGAACCAATTCTTGAAAAATCACAAACTATAAAAAAACTCAACCAAGGTGAAAGAAATAATATAAATATCTATGCCTATTAAACAAGTTTAATTTGTAATTTAAAATCTCTTATAAAAGAAATGTCCAGGTCCAATATCCTAACAAACCTTTAAGAAAAGAATTAACACTAAGTTCAGACAATCTCTTACAGTTTACAGAAGAGTAAAGAGCACTTTTAAGTTGTTTTGTTAAGTATTATTATAATATGAAAATCAAAGACAGTACAAAAAGGAAACTAAAGATCAATATGTCTCATGAATGTTGACACAAAAATCCTCCACAAAATAGCAGTAAACCATATCCAATAAAGCATTAAAAAGATTTATATGCTAAATGGGATTTCCAGGTATACATGACTGGTTCAGTGTTAGAAAACCAATGTAGTCTACATATCAATAGACTAAAGAAGAAAAATCATGTAACTGTATAGTTAGTTAATGCAGAAAAAAGTACTTAACAAAATCCAATTCATGATAAACTAGCATAATTATCACTCTCATAATAAATAACATATTTATAATATAACTCTCAGCAAATTAGAAGAGAACATTCTCAAATTTTCTTTTTCAAAAAAGAATATCAACAGCTACCTAAAGCTTACATCACTCTTTTTTCTTTTTTTGATGTGGACCATTTTAAAAAAGTCTTTATTGAATTTGTTACAATATTGGTTCTGTTTTATGTTTTGGTTTTTCACTAGAGAAGCATGTAGGATCTCCATTCCCCAACTAGGGACTGAACTCACACCCCCTGAATTGCAAGGCTAAGTCTATACACTGGCCTGCTTATATCGCTATTAATGGTGAGACAGAAAACTTTCCTCCTTAGACTGGGAACAAGGCAAGGATGTGTGTTCTCACTCCCTCTTTCTATATACAACTGACAAACAAGTGGAAATCAAAATTTAAAACACACATTTATAATTGGTCTAAAGAAAATGAAATATTTTGATATAAATTTAACAAAATGTACACAAGATCAGTATGCCCGAAAGTTACAAAATTTTCATTAAAAAAAAAAAGTAACAAAGACCGAAAGAAATATGGGAACATACCAAGTTCCTGGATTGTAAAACAACATAAAGATGTAAAGATATCAGTTTTTGAACTATCTAGATGGACAGGGAGGCCTGGCGTGCTGCAATTCATGGGGTCGCAAAGAGTCAGACATGACTGAGCAACTGAACTGAACTGAACTGAGAGGTATAATATAATTCTTACAAAATCCAGCAAGGTTTTTGATGGTATAAATTTACCCCAAAATTTATATGGAAAGGCACAAGCCCCAGAATAGTTAAAATCATCTTGAAAAAGAAGAATAAAATGTGAGAAATAACATTACTTTATGTTTAGAGTTACAATAAATCTACAGTATCAAGACAGTGAGGTATTGGTGCAGGGATAGACATGTAGATTAATGGACAGAATGAAGGACACAGAAATAGACTCATACAAGAAAGTAAGTGAAAGTGTTAGTTGCTCGGTTGTGTATGACTCTTTGTGACCCCATGGACTGCAGCCCACCAGGCTCCTCTGTCCATGAGATTTTCCAGGCAAGGATAATGGAGTGGGTTGCCATTTCCTTCAAGTGTGCCCAACTGATTTTTGACAAAGGTGCAAAAGTAATTTACTTGAGGAAGGATGGTACTGATTGCTTCAATACCAGCACATGGTATTGAAGCAGTTGGACATCCATAGGCAAAATAAACAAACCTTGACCTAAACTTCACATCAACTCAAAATGAACCATGATATTATATTATAAAACTATAAAAGCTTTGGAATTACACATAGGAGAAATCTTTAGGACCCAGTGCTAGGTAAAAAGTTCTCAGACTTGATACCAAAAGCATAATCCATAAAAGGAAATGTCAATAAATTGGACCCTAATAGAATTAAATACTTTCACTTTGCAAAAGACTTTGTTAAGCAGATGAAATGACAAATTACAGACTGAGAAAGAATATTTGCAAATTGCATATCCAGCAAAGGATATATATTTTAAGTATATGAAGAATTATCAAAAAGTTTAGCTTTAGCTTAGTAAAAAAGAAAAATCCTATTAAAATATTAGCAAAAGACACAAAGAGACATTTCCCTGAGGAGGGTGTATAAGTGACAAATGAACACATAAAATGATATTCAACATCATTCAGTTCAGTTCAGTTGCAGTCATGTCCAACTCTTTGCAACCCCATGAATCACAGCATGCTAGGCCTCCCTGTCCATCACCAACTCCCGGAGGTCACTCAGACTCACGTGCATCGAGTCAGTGATGCCATCCAGCCATCTCATCCTCTGTCGTCCCCTTCTCCTCCTGCCCCCAATCCCTCCCATCATCAGGGTCTTTTCCAATGAGTCAACTCTTCGCATGAGGTGGCCAAAGTATTGGAGTTTCAGCCTCAGCATCAGTCCTTCCAGTGAACACCCAGGACTGATTTCCTTTAGAATGGACTGGTTGGATCTCCTTGCAGTCCAAGGGACTCTCAAGAGTTTTCTCCAACACCACAGTTCAAAAGCGTCAATTGTTAGGCGCTCAGCTTTCTTCACAGTCCAACTCTGACATCCATACATGACCACTGGAAAAACCATAGCCCTGACTAGATGGATCTTTGTTGGCAAAGTAATATCTCTGCTTTTTAATATGCTGTCTAGGTTGGTCATAACTTTCCTTCCAAGGAGTAAGCATCTTTTAATTTCATGACTGCAATCACCATCTGCAGTGATTTTGGAGCCCAGAAAAATAAAGTCTGACACTGATTCCACTGTTTCTCCATCTATTTCCCATGAACTGATGGGACCAGATTCCTTGATCTTAGTTTTCTGAATGTTGAGCTTTAAGCCAACTTTTTCACTCAACATCATTAGCTACTAGGAAAATACAAATTATAATTACAGTAAAGTATTACTATCACATGCTTATCAAAATGGCTAAAGTAAAAATAGTGATAATACCAATTGCTGGCAAGGATGCAGACAGTGAATCAGTTGTACACTGCTGATGGGAATGTAAAATGGAACATCCACACTTGAAAAACAGATCGACTGCTTTTTATAATACTAAACATACCTAGAATCCAGCAATTAATTGCACTTTTTGGCATTTTTCCCAGAGAAATGAAAATTTGTGCCTGCACAAAAACTTTTCCATAAATAAGCATCGCAGCTTTATTTGTAATAGCCCCAAACTGGAAACAACTCAAAAGTCTTTCAGTGGGCGAATGGTAACTGTGGTCCAGTCATATCACAAAATAATACTCAGTAAAACTCATTAATAATAGAACCAACTATTGATACATACAACAACTTGGATGGATCTCAAGGGGGAAAAAAAGCCAATCTTTAAAAAGTTACATACTTGTAATTCATGTCACCTTCTTTAAATAGAAAAATTATAAAGAGCTGATTAGTGGTAGCTGGGGATAGTGATTGTTGGACGGGAGGGAGGGCATGTGTATCTCTAAAAAATACCATGACGGAGATTTTGTGGTGATGGAATTGTTCTATATCTTGATTTTGGTAGTGGTTACGCAGGTATACACATCTGATAAAACTGTAGAGAACCATATTCACACACACAAATGAGTGCATGTAAGACTAAAGAAACCTACGTAAGCTCTGTGGATTGTGTGGATATCAGTTCCCTGCTTATCATATTGTACTAGAGTTATGTAAGATGTTATCACTGGAAGAAAATGGGTGAAGGTCACAAAGACTTTCCTGTACATCATTTGCAACTTTCTGTGAAATTACAAATATTTCACAATAAAAAGTGGAAAAACACCTCTGGGTAGTCAGAGTTTCAAAAAATGTTGAGAAATAAGGACATGACAAAACACAAAAGTCAGAACAACAATGTGAAATGAAAGTAGTCCTTTCAGCAAGGCTGACCCTGCATAGACTCCAAAGTTAAAGTCTTTTCAGTTCAGTTCACTTCAGTCGCTCAGTTGTATCCAACTCTTTGCGACCCTGTGAATCACAGCACGCCAGGCCTCCCTGTCCATCACCAATTCCCGGAGTTCATTCAAACTCATGTCCATCAATTTGGTGGTGCCATCCAGCCGTCTCATCCTCTGTCGTCCCCTTCTCCTCCTGCCCCCAATCCCTTCCAGCATCAGAGTCTTTTCCAATGAGTCAACTCTTCGCATGAGGTGGCCAAAGTATTGGAGTTTTAGCTTTAGCATCAGTCCTTCCAATGAACACCCAGGACTGGTCTCCTTTAGAATGGACTTGTTGAATCTCCTTGCAGTCCAAGAGGCTCTCAAGAGTCTTTTCCAACACCACAGTTCAAAAGCATCAATTCTTCAGCGCTCAGCTTTCTTCACAGTCCAACTCTGACATCCGTACATGACCACTGGAAAAACCATAGCCTTGACTAGACGGACATTTGTTGGCAAAGTAATATCTCTGCTTTTGAATATGCTATCTAGATTGGTGATAACTTTCCTTCCAAGGAATAAGCGTCTTTTAATTTCATGTTAGCAGAATATTTAAAATTAACTTCAGAGCAAAAAGAAGGGACAGCTAGGTCCAATGCTGGGGCCAATGCTCTATGTTAATTAAAACTAACAATACCTGCCCCCCCCCCCGATAACTTCTCTATTTGTATTTTTTGTTGTCTTCTCTGTCAAGAAGGATGTTCTTCGGATGGTGGGAAGAAATATCATGATGAAAGATACAACACCTAAAATAATTGAGGGCTTTGCATGAGAGGGCTAGATTACATTCCACAGAAACTGGCAAGAGCATGCTGATCTGGTAACAGAAGTTCAGTTATCAGACACATCCCATAAGGAGAGTGACAGGAAGATGTGAGCCAGAGAAATGCTCATATTTTCAAGAAGGTGAAAGAAGTACATTCCAGAAAGATATGGACCACAGAAACAAGTGTGTATTCTGTCATTTGGGCTCAAATCCTCCATTGTTGAAGGGAAGAGGAACTGATATTTGTTCATGAAGGAAAACCTGGAGTTTCATTGTCTTAAGGGCAGCAAGAGCCTTCAGTCTGCAGAGCCTCTTCAGATAACTTACGCAATCTTCAGTTGACAGAGAGATAGGTAGACAGATAGATGATGGATAGATAGATGGGTGGACAGAAAGATAAGTGAGGACAGACAGATAGATGAGGCTGGAGCCATTTAGAGCTGAAGCAAATAGATTTTTTAGTCTCAGTAAGCCCTGAGGGGGCACTGGTATTACATAATCTCACAGTGAGCACTATCCATAACGGTATTCATCTAGAAAGTTCCATGCATTCCATGCTCTTTGTATGAGGAGATAGGAACTTTGTGGATGCATTTAGGAAAATGGTCTCTCCAAACAGGAGTGATTGTGGTTAGATTTTTACATCATGGTATCTATAACCCCAGTCAGAAATCTAGGGTTCACCTTTGACTTACGCATCATCCTCACTTGCCATGACTCCCCACTCTAGCCTTACTGATCTGGCTTCTGTTTTTCTAGAGTATCCTCTCTTTTCCTTCCACACAACCGCTGTCTCTCATCATCTCTGGCTGCCAAGCTCCTCTCTGTCCCCAGGGTTACTTTTTCCAACTCGTCCCCCATCTGTGAGGATAAGTAACTGAAGTGCAAACTACTGCCTCTCAGCCAACCTCAGTCTCTACAAAGCTCCCCACTGCCCTTGCCACCTACAAATTGGCACCTGCCATCTACCTCTACAAGGATTAGATAATGAGCTGCTGCAGCTGTTTTCAACACCCTCTGAAAGGAGTTCAGTGTGGAGGTCAAGAATGAGGCATTCTTGTACTCTGGGGAAGATGGTAGAATCGGTCTTCAAATAGATATTTATAGGATTAGATTTTATGAGCCCAATTCTTTCCTCTCCTCACGTCTGAAAAAGCACTAAAATCATTAACAGTGACATCTGCTCTTTGTGATTGGCAGCAAGCCTCTGCCAAAATGTGTACTTGACTGCAAGTACCCCCTTCACTGAAATCATATATAACTCTGACCTTCCCCTTTGCCTCTTTGGAGCATTTTCTCAGAGCTATTTGAAATGCTATCTCTGGGGCTATTTTGTCCCAAACCGCATTGAAATGTATGCATTTGTTGTTGCTGTGTTAGTAGCTCAGTTGTGTCTAACTCTTTGTGACCTCATAGACTATATAGCCCACTAGAATCCTCTGTCCATGGAATTCTCCAGGCAAGAATACTGGAGTGGGTAACCATTCCCTTCTCCAGGGGATCTTCCTGACCCAGGGACTGAACCCTGGTCTCCTGCATTGCAGGCAGATTCTTCACTATTTCAGCCACCAGGGAAGCCCAAAATACATTACCATTTGTAAAATAGATAGCTAGTGGAAAGTTGCTGTATAACACAGGGAACTCAACCTAGTGCTCTGTGACAACCTAGAGGGTTGGGATGAGGGTGGGAGAGAGGCTCTAGAGGGAGGGGATATACTTATGAACTAAGATGGCTCAGCAGAAAAGAACCCACCTGCAATGAAGGAGATGTGACAGGAGCTGTGGATTCAATTCCTGGTTGAGAAAATCCCCAGAGAAGGAACTGTCAACCCACTCCAGTATTCTTACCTGGAAAATCCCACGGACAGCTCACGGGGTTGCAAAAGAGTGGAACACAGCATAATGACTAAACAACAACAATGGCTGATTCACATTGTTGTACAGCAGAGACCAATACATTATAAATCAATTATCCTCCAATTAAAAGAAAATTAACTCACCACTCTCACATTGTGCATTTTTTCCTCAGTAGACATTTTCAGGACAAGGTCTGGCTTAATTGGTCTTAATCTCAATCCCCATTGAGTTACTCCACCCAATTTTGAATGAAACAATATGGAGTTGTTGTTTTTTTTTCTGAATATTCTTATGAAAGTATCACAAACATGTGGTGCCCTACCCCTGTGCCAGCTTCCATTTTCTTTCTCTAATGGATCCTCTTTATCCATTAAACTTGAGAAGAGATCTCAGCTCTGCCCTCCAGGGCCCCGCACCAGATTAGATCTGTCCATAAAGTCCTGTGCAAATCTCAGTGACAGCCAGTGACAAATTGTATAGCAATGAGTTATGGATAGGCTCACTCTGCCGTCCTCCATCCTACATGACTACCTGTGGTCATGTACTATATCCTCTATCCTACATGAGGCCAGAGACTGGGTTGATTCTTGTCTATCATTTTGGAGCTGAGTACCGAGCTCAGCAGGTAGTAGGTACTGAGTCTGTTTGATCACCTGACTTTGCTTGAACATTTTCAGTATCTTAAAAAGCCACATGTCCATAACGCTGCCTTCTCCGAAGTTCTGAATAGCCAATAATTATTAAAATCATCTGTAATTCAGCCTTTATTGTTACCCCATTTGAACACTTAAAGGCAGAGCACCAGACCCTTTGTCACCCTATCTTTCCAGCTACTGATTTGCACAGCAGACCCTGGACAAGAGGGACAGTTAAGCCAGGGAAGAGAACTGCAGTTGTTCCTACACATACAACTTCCAGAAAAGACTGAGCGTGGGAATGGCTAATTGACTTGGAAGACAATTCCAAGAGGATATTCTGAAATAGGAAATCAGAGATCCCCTGTGGGAAGTACTCATTGGTGACTTTCAATGTTATGAGTTCTAGGAGATTTTTAAAAATATATCACCTGTATAACACTGAGGGAGAAAATAAAACAACAGAGTTGACTGAATTTTAAAATCTGAGTTTAAGACAGACTAGTTATGCCGCTATAACGTATTCTTTGTTGTTTAGTTGCTAAATCATGTCTGACTCTTCTGTGACCCCATGTAGCCCACTAGGGCAGTAGCTCTAGGCTACATCATTTTGTGACTGAAGCCCACTAGGCTCCTCTGTCCATGGAATTTCCCAGGCAAGAATACTGAAGTGGGTTTCGATTTCCTTCTCCAGGGGATCTTCCTGACCCAGGGATCAAACCCAAGTCGCCTGCATTTCAGGCAGATTCTTTACCACTGAGCCACTGAGGAAGCCCACAAGTAGAGAATGCATTCCCTGAGCAACACATGAGTATTCACAGAAGCTATCTTAAAGAATTTTAACAGAATTGCATTAAATAAATATGACACTTGGCCTCAGTGTTGTAAAACTTTTTCATCCCTCTTTTTTTCCATTTTCCTTTTATTGCAAACATCACAGACATAATCTGTGTGTCAAAGAGACATTAGTAAAAAGGAGGGACGTATAAAAAGCATTAGTATTAATGAAAAGGAAAAATATTTAAATACAATTTAAGTGAGTTGTAAAGCTAAAAGAAAGAAAACCCAACTGTACGCTAAAGACATAGTTTCTATTACTAGCGTTATACAAATTTCCAGTGGAAGCATTCCAGAAATGCATCATTGAATCTCTAAGGCGCAAACCTAGACTTTCAATGGACTTATCTATTCCTATGTTGCCAAGAGAAAGACATCACAGGCAATGTCATTATTGGGGAGTAGTACTTTACCATTAACTTCAAATGTCTCCATCCTAGACAACATGGTTTGGTCGAGAGCCGTTCCGTCTTCAGTGCTAGCCAAGAGCTCTTTCTCTTTGAGAATTTCCTCATTTTCCATTGCTAAGGTTTATAGATGGCCAAAGTTCTGGAGCCAGCAGAAATGCTCTCTCCAAGAGGAACCACTTGGGGAGAGATTGTTCCCTTTTGACTACTGCTTCTACTTGTAGAACACACAGTACTTCCTTTGAATCTGATTTTTGAATTTGCAAAATGTTTCCTGACATGGTCAGGATTAGGCATTTCTCAAAAATTGGCTATTCATACGTGGAGCTCCTGCTTAGTGCAACTGCTTGTTAAGGGGTATGGGGAGTTGGGACACAAATCACAGGTCCCTGAAATCACTGCTTGTTCTGAGGCCCCCAAGAGCAGAACCAATGACCCCCATCTCCTCTGCCTGTCCATACTCTGCCTTCACCCCAGACCCAGCTTATTGTCATGGGACTTCTCCAACCCACAGTGAAATCTGACTCCTCTGACCTATTTCAATCCTTTGAGCTCATCCTAGCTACACAAAGTGTGGGCCATGGACCAGTAGGGTCGGCATCACTTGGGAACTGCTGTAAAGGCAGAGTCTCAGATCCCACCCCATAGAGGCTGAATCCAAATCTATAGTTTAACAAGGTCCCCAGGTGATGTACATACACATTCAAGTTGGAGAAACACTGCTCTACCCCATACGTTTTAGCATTTAATTATGTTTCCTCTCATTGCTTTTCCACGTTATCTCTGTGTGTGAAAGCGTGTGCTTGCTCTGGTCCCAATAAGATCTGAGCCCCTTAAGAGAAACCCCTTTGCTCTCTTCCCTACACCAGGTACTCTCTACCAGGGAGGTTATATAGCACAGTAGTCAACACATGGACCCTGAAAGCTTAAATGCCTGAGTTCCAATTTCACTTCCTGCAAGTGGTTGTGTGACCATGGGAAAGTCATGCCAGCTTTGAACATCTCACTTTTCTTGTTCATAAAATAAGGAAGGTGGTAATAATTTGTGTGTGCATTAAATGACTTAAATGGTGTAAGGTGGCCAGGGCTGCATCTGATGGGCAATGAACACTAACATTGTGCTGCTGCTATTATCAGTAGAGACATTGTGAACCCACTGGGTTCAGGCAGATGAAGGTAATAATAGCCTTTGCCTTAAGGGATATCAGTCCAGTATGCAGAATGGTTGTGGATGCAACTGAATTCTAGAAAATTGATGTTGGTGATTGGAGCCCCTAGGAGGACAGGGGTGACCTGGAGGCAGAGAAGGCAGGCCTGGGAATGCCACAAAGAGCTTGTCCATTGGCTCTGGGTTTGAAGGGGTGACTGGGAGTTAACTATAGAGCAGAATAAGGTGACGGCCTTGCAAGTGTGAAAAAATGGCAAGCGTAGCATCATGGCAGCAGGATACTTGGAGGCAGAAGAATCATGGACCACTGGAATACTGGGGGCATGAGCTGTGACGTGGCAGGAGATAAAGCTCAACTAGACTAAGTCTCTTTCTTCGGCCAGTAGCATATCAAAAAGCAAACTCAGGAAAAGGAGTTACTGACAAGGTAGTGCCCTTCAAGGTAGAGGTCCTACCTTGCTCACAATTTCAGCATTGTGAGGTCACAAGAGGTCACTGGTTTGGGCTGAGACTTAGGAGCAGAATCCAGGACAGGAAAGGTTAAAAGAGAGAATTGGCAGTGAGGAAATGAAGGCAGCTGGTAGCTCCAGTCACAAGTTGGGTAGTGGACCATCCAAGAAGCCAGGGGCTATAAGGGCTTCCTCCATGGGCAGGAAATCTCCTGGCGAAAGGAACCCATTACTTGGGCTGCAGTGCCTCCCCTCTCCGCCTGGTTATCTCAGCTCTGGCCAAGGGCAGTCCTCACTCGTGGGGGTGCAGAAGGGACTCTTTGGAAAATGCTTGTGTTAATTATGGAGTGTAGTCCTCTTTAGCAGGAACATTTAGTGGATATCAAGTATAGTCAACTAGCTCTGACTCTGGGGTCAGACAGACCTGGGACCCAAAGGCAACTCTTTCACATACTTGCTGTGTGACCTCAGGTGATTGGCTTAGCTTCTCTGAACCTCAGCACAATGTAATAGCTCATAGAAGCATTAACTGTTATCCAAGATGTATCAGGTGTCAGGCACTGTGCCAGATATATATACATGACTCAACACTCACAATAACTTGTATCTTGCCTCAGATCTTGTGGTTAGAAAGTGATAACGCCTGAATTCAAATCCAGGACATCTTGCCTTTACAGTTTGGTTTAAATCTAGTTTAATCCAAGGGTTTTAATCCAGAAACTCATACCAGATGAGTGTTTTAAAATATTCGCTGCTCTTCTCCTGCTCCAGCCTGAGATCCTGATTTTACTCAGAAGCCTCATGGTTGGTTCTAATGCACAGCCAGGCTGAGGACTGCTGTGCAGAGTAATAAAGCAGTCACAGGCAGCACAGAGACCCATGTGAGCCCTCAGGACTCCATCCTAGGAGGACCCATGAGGTTGAACCATAGGAAATTACTGATATTAATCCCATTTGATAGTGGATAAATGGATACTTCATAAGATTCAAGCTAGTCCATCTGCTTAGCAGGGCCAGATAAAGCAAACCAGGCACTAGCTTGGGGTGAAAAAGATTCAGTAATCAAGGTAAGTAACATTTTAACACAATCCTTAAAAATCAAATTTAATGCAAAAGGTCTATCATGAAAACAAAGACAACATTTTAAATAGACCACAGGACCCCATGCTGCTTTGTGCAATGACTCTGGTCACCCATTCAACCAGGTCCCAGCACTGCTCCTTACTCTGTTTCAGTATCTTCATTTGCAAAATGGGATACAGACAGTTTCCCTGTTTTTCCATAGTGTAAGTTTGGGGATCAGACTAAATAATAGAAGTCTAAGTGTTTGTAAACAAAAGGGCTTTCAGTGGAATAGCATCTTATACCAAGCTGGTACATAGTGTAAAACTTCTGGATGTGGATGCTACCCTTAAAAATCCCTAAGTCTTCCATAAAGTGCAAAAGACACGATTTGGAGAATCTTGTACAGTTTTTTCCTAAGTCCCACTCAGACACTTTTATCTCCAGAACACAGATCTGGCTGTTACTTTCCTTGAGCACCAGATGAAGTGGTTGACTTGCATTTGAGGACCATGCTGTTCAAGAAATGCAGGGTTTGGCTTTCCTTTCCATGCAGAGTGCATATAATTGCATTGGAGAATTTAAATGTTTTCAGAGGGGTTCTCAAGGTTTGATGTTCCCCAAATTGCCTTTCTTACACAGGGGTTATGGTGTTGGAGTCCCAGGAAAGCATGACCCCAACTCATGGTACCCTCTACAGAGCTTGACCCTCTGAACTAGCGGCTCCCAAACCACTACAGTCATTGGGACACTTGGCAGATCATCAAGAACTCCTGAGTAACCCCATTCCAGCTTAAAACTGGGGCAACCATGATAACACATGATGTAAAATTCACCTGCACAAACCAAAATATTCAAAACAAACAAAACTCCTCAGCAAACAGACAAGCCAGGTCTCCAGGATGCTCTTTGAGTCCCTGTCACCTCTCACTGACAGTTTGGCCCATTGTTCTGCCATCTCCTTAAGCGCACCAGTGGAGATGATAGAAAGAGGGACCTGGGCTAAAGAAAATAGAAAGGAGACAAATATTAAACATTTCTATCTATCGACCTTATTTTTCTTGCTAGTCATGCATGACAGTGGTGGTCAGTGTCCCCCATGACAAGCTCAACACTTACTTAATAATTTCATTAATGGCACTTAATGAAGCATAATTATTATGAATTCATTTTAAAAATTAAAAAAGCTCAACAACACAAGTGAGCATCATTAGATTAACAGGTAAATAAATTTTGGTATATCCATTCAATGGGCTACAGCAATAAAGAGAAAGAGGCAGCAACATAAATGAATCTTAAAAGCCACTATGTTGAGTGAAATAAGCTAGATCCCCACAGGACATTATATGAGTTCATTCATGTAAGTGTCCAGAACAAGTAACACTCAACTATAGTGTCAGAAAACAGAACCATCAGGCTTCCCTGGTGGCTCACTGGTGAAAAATCCATCTGCCAATACAGAAGACATGGGTTTTCTCCCTAGTTTGGGAAGATTCTACATACCACGGAGAAACTAAGTCCATGCACTGCAACTACTGAAGCCTGTACGCCCTAGAGCCCATTTTCCACTGAAGCCTGTACACCCTAGAGCCCATTTTCCAGTAGTAGGAGAAGCTACTGCAATGAGAAGCCTGCACACTGCAACAAGAGAGTAGCCCCTGCTTGCTGCAACTAGAGAAAGCCCACACAGCAATGAAGACCCAGCACAGTCAAAAATAAGTAAATAAAATTACTGTTGACTAAAAAGATGCACAACATTTGAGAGTGATGAGTTAAGTTTGGGCAAAGTGAGGACTGCAGCCTGGGAGACAGCAATCAGATAACTCTGAGACACTGCTCCAAAGAGGCAATGGGGAAAGGTCAATATATAAGATTTTGGTGAAGGGAGAGTTCAGTGCAATCAAGCACTTACTTTACAAAAGGTTTTCTGTTAGTTACGAGATGACGTGACCATGAGGGATTTTATTGCTTTCCTAGAAATGAAGAGATGCAAGGGTTGAGATCATGAAAACAGTTCCTGAAAATATCTATCTAAAGACCTGTTTCACCCGTCTCCCTGGAGCACAAAGTGCCTCGCTCTCCATGCTGAATTCCCTCCAGGGAGTGTTGAAGGTCAGCAGCTGCAGCAGAGCAGGCAGATGGAAAATGCCCTTGTTGTGGTTGTTCGGTTGCTCACAAATGCTCTCGGTAAGTGCCACTTTGTAGTTGACAGGCAAGTGGCAATTTGTAGTTGACAATTTAAAAACAATACTATAAAAAAAAAAGAGAGAGAAGAAGAAAAACAGAACAGAACCATGGTTTCCTGGAGGGAGAGGTAGGGGAGAATTGACTGATCAGGAGCACCAGGGAAACTTCTGCACTGATGGCAGTGTTCTGTGTCTTGATTGGGTGTTTGTTACAAAACTCACCAAATTTTAAATACATGTATAGTATGAAATTTGAAATACATATATAATATGTAAATTATACTTCAATAAAGTTAATTAAAACAGAAGTTAAAGAAAAAACAGTGACAAAATTATTATTGCTGGACCCTGGCCCAACTTGTAGAAGTTTGTCCTTTGAGAAACATTGGAGGGTGTAGATGAGGTGAAGTGTGTGTGAGACCTTGCTGAGCCACCCACATCTTCTCTTCCCTGTGAAGGGATGCTCACACACATTTTGGGATTGCTGCATCAGGACTGCAGCCTGTGTTCTAGAACAGAGGGAAGAAAAGGGAAGCAGACTGGTCTGTGGTGCAACTTTCCCACTGAACCAGCACTCCCATTCAGGGCACACCCAGGGCAAAAGCAAGAGAGGCAGCTGTGAGTTTCTGGTCTGATTTTTTTTTTTTTAAGTTCTCCTGAACACAGACATCACCCTCTGCCTTCCTGACACATACAATGTTTTCACAGGGGCCAAAACTTTTTTTCTGTTGTTTAATCACTAGGTTGTGACTGACTTTTTGTGACCACCACGGGCTGTAGCTGCCAGGCTCCTCTGTCCATGGGATTTTCCAGGCAAGAATACTGAAATGGGCTGCCATTCCTTCCTCCAGGGGATCTTTCCGACCCAGGGATGGAACCAATGTCTCCTGCACTGGCAGGCAGATTCTTCACCACTGAGCCATCAGGGAAACCCAAAACTTTCATTACCCTGATTTAAACGTATTTGTTTGGGGGGGGGGGAGATTACTTATACTGAAGAATAAATAAGCAATATTATTCCTTTTCCAGAGAGACTTTTGAGAGTTGGAGGATATGCATGGGCAGTTGAGAGTAACAACTCTAGATCCTGGAAGCCTCTGCACAAGAAAGTGTTAAATGTGCACTTAAAAAAAAGAGAGAGCTCGCCACTATTAGAAACTGTGCAGGCTTTGTGCCAAGGGTCACCTGTGCTAATTCTCATTGATCTAAAACAATTTTGCCTGAGCAATTCTGGACTGAGAACAATGGAGATGAAACAGAAAAGATAGGAAATCAATCAGAATTGCCTAGAGTTGGTTGTCAGTCATTCCCCATTCATTAAACAGATGTCCATTGAGTGCTATCTCCGACCCAAGCCCTGCACTGGTAAGAAAAGAAAGCAGAGTCTCTGATGGTCTGGATCTTCACCCACCGCTCGTCACATGCTATCAGGTCATACCCTACCTTGTCATTTTTCCTGATAGTAAATCCTTCATAATCACTCTTCCATTCTACTCTCTGGCACACCTCCAATCTTTTCAGTTCTTCCTTCAGTATGCTAGTCCCAACAACCCTTTGCCTCTAGGACTTCTGATCTGTTATTCTGCCACACTTCCACTGTCCATTCCCCACTTCTTGTCCTTTCTCATGTTTAAACTTACAGTCATTTAAATTATCCCCTGGCACACATCCTCAACTGTTGCTCCTGTTTTGCTTCATTGTACTGACTTGCCAAAAAAACATAGCACAGGTTGGATCCAACTCTCTGGGCAACTGAATTTAACTGGAGTGAATGATGTGATTATGCTGGTGGTCTCATTGTGACCACCCATCTAGCAATAGGGTATAGGTTTTTATTCAAGTCTCTGCCAAACAACCAATTCATTGTCACTTGATCTCCTGTCTTCACTCTGAGCTGATGATCTTGCCCTCTTCCTTATTATGAAAATTCAAGCAACCAGAAGTGAACTCTGGATTCCCACCATTACTACCATCTCGACCAAGATGCCATCCACCTGCTTCCTTATGACCCAGATGAACTGTTCAAGCTCCTGTCAAGAACCACTCTTTCAACCTGTGCACTGAATTCCACCACCTCTTACCTACTTCTGAGTATTTTCGCAGCAGCAGTCCTTTCTTCTCTCTCCTTCACAGCATCAATAATACAGTTTCCATTGGATTATTACCAATTGCTGAACACACATATTGTTAGCTCTCCATTTTGAAACACTTAATCTTGGTACACTTCCTTCAACCTACTACCCAATTTTTTACCCTCCTTTGTGGAAAACGTCCTTAAAATTGTTGTCGATACCCACCGCTGGCAATTCCTCTCCTTCTGTGCTCTTTAAATCCACTCTAGTGGAACGTTCATCTTCATGATTCAGCCAAAATTACTCTCATGTTATCACCAATGGATTGCTCATCCTCTCCTTAAAATAATCTCTTCTGTTGTCTTTGAAGACATAGCACTTTCTTGATAGTTTTCCTATTTCACTGGTCACTCTTGGTTTATTTTGCTGATTCAGTCTCTCTTTCCTCATCTGTTTTTATGTTATGGTGCCCCAGGATCTGATCCTTCGTTGTCTTTCCCATTTATACTCACTTCTTTGGTGATGTTATCTGGTCTCACAGGTTTAAGTTCCACCTGTGGAATGACACCTATGTGTCATTATTCACAAATCTGCATTTCTAGATCAGACTTCACTCTTGAACTACCGATGCCTATTTCTACACACCTGTCACATAGACATCTCAAGTTCTAAATGCTCCTGAATTTGCTCCATCTTAGTTGATGGCAACTTGTTCACTCCAGTTGTTTTGATTAAAAAACAAACAAACAACTGATACCAGCCTTGAATCCTTTCTGTCTCACAGTCTTTTTCTCACCACACTCAATGCATTAAGAAATCTTTGCTTAACCTTCAAAATATATCCAGAATTTGAAAGTTCTCACCATTTCCCCACTACCATTCTGGTACAAGTCACCACAGTCTCTCACCTAAATACTTCATTAACTTTATTTTTGTAAAGAAATAGGATTTTAATATAATATTCAACCCTAGCATTTACTATTCTTTTCCTTTAAGTTTTTTGGAGATATATAGTCTAAGGTATACAGCATAATGATTTGACTTACATACATCATGACATGATTATTGCAATAAGTTTGGGGAACATCCATCATCTCATAAAGATATAATATTAAAGAAATAAAAAATAATTTTTTCTTGGGATGAGAATGCTTAGGATTTACTCTTCTAACAACTTTCATATATAACAGTCTGCAGTGTTAATTACATGTATCTTGCTTTACATTGCATTCCTACTTCAGTAACTTTCTAACTGGTGTCCATACTACAATATGGTCCACATTCAATATAGCAGCCAGAGTGATCCTTTCGAAACATAAGTCAGGCATGATGCCAGAGAAGATGATGGAATAGAGAGCTAGCAGGTATCTATTTCTCCAGCCAAATAGTAATTATACTGGCAGAAACCGTGTGAAGTGACCAAGTTGTAGTTCTGAAGTTTATTTGAACATTTGTGGCTTTTAGGAAATGACTTGGCCGATAAATTGCAGTTAATTTCTATCTATAATATTTCAGCCTTCAGCATGATGGCAGCTACCCATCTCCTACTTGCCCTCACTGGCAGACATTTGTAGGGATAGAAACCCAATTTCTGGCATGACTTTCTAGAACCAGAGTATGCAGTAAGGATCTTGTCCTCCAAATGTTGGGGTTCTGTGTTCTGACTTGATTGCTCCTTCATGTTACTAAGGAGAAGAATGGAAGGATGTATGCTATTGTTTCAACCTTCAACAGCTGAATTAATTTCCAGGAGATTTACAGGAGCAGTACCTGCTGTTTTGGGTGTTAAAAAAACAACCCTATATATGGCAGAATTTGGATAGCATACCCAGACAAAGAGGTAGATTAAAAAAGAGCTGAGAAAAACCTTAGGTTTTCACTTTAGGAGACACACTCCAACAATTTTTTAAAAATTAAAAACAACAATAGCAACATTTTTTTTTTAATTTTAAAAGCCAGCAAATCAGAGGAAGATGCTGATTTACAGATTTAACACATTATAAAATTCAAATGTCCCGGCTTTCAACCAAAAAAATCACAAGCCATTCAAAGAAATAGGTAAGTATGGCCCATTCAAAGGAACAAGATAAATAGACAGAAAATATACTTCCGGAAGCCACAGATGTCAGACTTAACCATACAAAGACTTTAAAACAATTGTCTTAAAGATGCTCAAAGTGCTAAGGGGATACATGGACAAAGACAGAAAACAATGCACAGGCAAAGCTAGACTATCAACAAAGAGATAGAACACACAATGGTCAACCAAAAAGAAATTCTAGAGCCGAAGAATATGAAGAGTGAAATGACAATATGCTCAGTTCAGTTCAGTTGCTCAGTAGTGTCTGATTCTTTGCGACCCCATGAATTGCAGCACACTAGGCCTCCCTGTCCATCACCAACTCCTGGAGTTCACTCAAACTCGCGTGCATCGAGTCGGTGATGCCATCCAGCCATCTCATCCTCTGTCGTCCCCTTCTCCTCCTGCCCTCAATCCCTCCCAGCATGAGGGCCTTTTCCAATGAGTCAACTCTTCACATGAGGTGGCCAAAGTACTGGAGTTTCAGCTTTAGCATCATTCCTTCCAAAGAACACCCAGGGTGGATCTTCTTCAGAATGGACTGGCTGGATATCCTTGCAGTCCAAGGGACTCTCAAGAGTCTTCTTCAACACCACAGTTAAAAAGCATCAATTCTTCTGCACTCAGCTTTCTTCACAGTCCAACTCTCACATCCATACATGACCACTGGAAAAACCATAGCCTTGACTAGACAGACCTTTGTTGGCAAAGTAATGTCTCTACTTTTTAATATGCTGTCTAGGTTGGTCATAACTTTCCTTCCAAGGGGTAAGTGTCTTTTAATTTTATGGCTGCAATCGCCATCTGCAGTGATTTGGGAGTGCTGAAAAATAAAGTCAGTCACTGTTTCCACTGTTTCCCCATCTATCTGCCATGAAATGATGGGACCAGATGCCATGATTTTAGTTTTCTGAATGTTGAGCTTTAAGCCAACTTTTTCATTCTCCTCTTTCGCTTTTATCAAGAGGCTCTTTAGTTCTTCTTCACTTTCTGCCATAAGGGTGGTGTCATCTGCATATCTGGACAGGTTCAAAAACATATTTGAGCAAGCTGAAGAATCAGAAAACTTGAAGATATCATCATTGAGATTACTAAATCTGAACAAAAAGAAAAAAGAGTGAAGAAATTAAACAAAGTTTGAGGAATCTGTGGGGCACTGCTGACCAACACATATATTTCAGGAAGAAGGAAAAGAGAAATAGCAGGAAGACTATATGAAGAAATAACGGCTGTCAGCTTCCCAAATGTGATGAAGTACATTCATCTGCAAATTCAAAAAATTCAATAAACAAGTAGGATAAATTCAAAGAGACCCACAGTGATACACATTATCGTCACATTGTCAAAAGACAAAGAGAATCTTGAAAGCAGCAAGACAGCAGTGACTTCAAAGAATCTTCAGTCAGAATCTCTATGAGAGGCAACAGAACACTACAGCAGCAGAGTTTTCGTTTGCTATTGAAGTTGGTATAAATTCTAATTAGACTGTTATAACTTTAGGATTTGAATTTAATGGTTACCTAAAAGAAAATATTTATAGATTTCACATGTAAGAAAATGATAATAGAAATCAAAACGTTACACTAAAAAAATTCAACTGAACACAAATAAGGCATTAATGGAGGAAATGAGGGGGAAAGCTACAATTCATGTAGAAAACAAATAGCAAAATGGCAGCAGTAAGTTCCTCTTTTCCAGTAATTATTTTAAATGTAAATAAACTCTACAATCCAAAGAGTTTGGAAGAATGTGGGATTTAAAAAACATAATTCAACTATATGTTGTCAACAGGAGATTCATTTTATTATTTATTTATTCTCCTTGTGGTGTTTTATTTCATGAATTTTTGTACCTTATGCTCAAATAATTTTCTTTTCCTGGAGTTGCTTTAAAATATTGTGTTAGTTGCTGTTGTACAGCAAAGTGAATTGGTTATATGAACACATATATCCACTCTTTTTAGATTTCCTTTCCATTTAGGTCACCACAGATTATTGAGTAGAGTTTCCTGTGCTATACAGTAGGCTCTCATCAGTTATCTATGGTTTATAAAGTAGTTACATATGTCAATCCCAACCTTCCAATTCATTCCACCCACCATTTCCCCCTTGGCAACCATGTTTGTTTTCTACATCTGTGATTCAAATTCCTCTTTACAAGTAAGTTTATCTCTACCATTTTTCTAGATTTCACATGAAAGTGATATTATACAAGATTTGTTTTTCTCTTTCTGACTTACTTCACTCTTTATGACAATTTCTAGGCTCATCCATGTCCCTGCAAATGGCACTATTTCATTCCTTTTTATGGCTGAATAATATTCCATTGCATGTATATACAGCATCTTTACCCATTCCTCTGTTGATGGACATTTAGGTTGCTTCCACATGTGCTGGATATTGCAAATAGAGATGCAACGAACACCAGGGTGCATGCATCTTTTCAAATTATGATTTTATCCAGATATATGTCTAGGAGTGGGATTGCTGGGTCATGTTAACTGTGGTGTGCTGCAGTCCATAGGGTCACAAAGAGACTGGGCGATTGAACAACAACAACGGTAGCTCTGTTTTCAGTTTTTTAAGGAATGTCCATAGTGGCTGTAGCAGTCTATATTCCCATCCACAGTATAGTAGTGTTCTCATTTCTCCACACCCTCTGCAACATTAATTCTTTGTAGACTTTTTAATAACCATTCTGAACAGTGTAAAATGATACTTCATTGTAGTTTTGATTTGCATTTCTCTAATTATTAGTGATGTTTAACATCTTTTCATGTGCTTGTTTCTGTATGTCTTCAGTGGTCAAATGTCTATTTGGGTCTTTCGCCTACTTTTTGATTGGGCTGCTTGTTTTTTTGATATTGAGTTACATGAGCTGCTTTTATATTTTGGAGATTAATTCCATGTTAGTTACTTCATTGCAAATTTTTTCTCCCATTCTGAGGGTTGTCTTTTTGTTTTATTATATCCTTTGCTGTGCAAATACTTTTAAGTTTAAATAGGTCCCATTTGTTTGTTTTTGTTTTTATTTCCATTACTCTAGGTGGTGGATTGAAAAAGATTTTGCTGCGATTTTTGTCAAAGTGTGTTCTCCCTATATTTTCCTATAAGAGTTTTGTAGTGTCTGGCCTAACATTGAGGTCTTTAGTCCATTTTGAATTTATTTTTGTGTATGGTGTTAGGGAGTATTCTAATTTCATTCTTTTATATGTAGCTGTCCAGTTTTCCCAGCACTGCTCATTGAAGAAACTCTCTTTTGTCCATTGTATATTGCCTCATTTGTCATAGATTAGGTGGCCATAGGTGCATGGGTTTATCTTTGGATGTTCTGTCTATTCCACTGGTCTATACATACTGTTTTGATTATTGTAGCTTTGTAATATAGTCTGAAGCCAGGGAGACTGATTCCTCCAGCTTCATTCTACCTCAAGATTGCTTTCTCTATTTGGGTTTTTTTTTGGTGTGTTTTTCCATACAACATGTAAAATATTTGCTCTAACTCTGTGAAAAAATGCCTTTGGTAATTTATAAGGATTACACTGAATCTGTAGTTTGCTTTGAGTATTATAGTCATTTTCATAATATTGATTCTTCCAATCCAAGAACATGGTTTATCTTTTTGTGTCATCTTTGATTTTTTTCATCAGTATCTTACAGTTTGCTGAGTATAAGTCTTTTGCCTCTTTAGGTAGGTTTATTCTTAAGTATTTTATTCTTTTTTTCTGCAATGGCAAATGGTATTATTTCCTTAATCTCTCTTTCTGATCTCTCACTGTTAGTGTATAGGAATGCAAGGTTTTTGTGTATTATTTTTGTATCCTGCAACTTTACCAAATTCATTGATGAGCTCCAGTAGTCTTCTGATAGCATCTTTAGGATGTTCTATGCATAGTATAATGAAGTGAAGTGAAATGAAAGTTGCTCAGCTGTATCTGACTCTTTGCGACCCTATGCACTATAGAGTCCATGGAATTCTCCAGGCCAGAATACTGGAGTGGGTAGCCTTTCCCTTCTCCAGGGGATCTTCCCAACCCATGGATAGAACCCAGGTCTCCCACATTGCAGGAAGATTCTTTACAAGCTAAGCCACAGGGGAAGTCCAATATAGTATCATGTCAAACAGTGACAGTTTTACTTTTTTTCCAATTTCAATTCCTTTTATTTCTTTTTCTTCTCTGATAGCTGTGGCCAAGACTTCCAAAACTATGTTGAATAAGAGTGACAAGAGTGGACATCCTTGTCTTAGAGGAATGCTTTTAGATTTTCACCGTCGAGTATGATGTTAGCTGTAGGTTCATTGTATATGGCTTTTATAATTGAGATAGGTACTCTCCAGGCCCACTTTTTGGAGAGTTTTTATTCTAAATGGGTGTTCAGCTTTGTCAAAAGATTTTTCTGCAACTATTGAGATGATCATATGCATTTTATTCTAGTTTGTTAATGTGGTATATCACACTTGTGTGTGTTGAAGGATTCTCACATCCCTGGGATAAATCCCACTTGATCAGCGTGTGTGATCCTTTTACTGTGTTGCTGGATTCGGTATGCTAGTATTTTGTTGAGGAGTTTTGCATCTATGTTCATCTGTGATACTGCCCTGTATTTTTCTTTTTTGTGATATCTTTGTCTGGTTTTGGTATTAAGGTGATGGTAAATGACGTCGGGAGTGTTTTTAGCTCTGTGCTTTTTTGGAAGAGTTTCAGAAGGGTAGGTGTTAACTTTTCTCTAAGTGTTTGTTAGAATTTGCCCGTGAAGCCATCTGGCCCTGAACTTTTATTTGTTGGAAGATTCTTAATCACAGTTTGAATTTCAGTACTTATGATTGGTCCATTTATACCTTCTATATCTTCCTGATTCTGTCTTGTGAGATTGTACCTCTCTAAGAATTTGTCCATTTCTTCTATGTTGTCCATTTTATTGGCATATAGTTGCTTGTAGTAGTCTTTTACGATTCTTTGTGTTTCTGTGGTGTCCACTGTAACTTCTTTTTCATTTCTAATTTTATCGATTTGAATCCTTTCCCCCCTTTTTTTCTTAATGAGTCTGGCTAAAGGTTTATCAATGTTGTTTCTCTTCTCAAAGAATCAGCTTTCAATTTCACTGATTTTTGCTACTGTCTAGCTTGTCTCTGTTTCATCTATTTCTGTTCTGATTTTATGATTTCTTTTCTTCTACTAACTTTGGATTTTATTTGTTTGTCTCTCTCTAGTTTCAGATGTAAGGATAAGCTGTGTGAGATCTTTCTTTTTTCTTGAGGTAAGATTTTATTGCTATAAATTTCCCTCTTAGAACAGTTTTTGCTGCATCCCATAGTTTTGGATTATTGCGTTTTCCCTGTCATTTGTCTCAAGGTATTTTTTTATTTCCTCCTTAATTCCTTCAGTAATCCATTGATTATTTAGTAACATAGGGTTTACCCTCCGTGTGTTTGTGAATTTTTTATAATTTATTTTCCTGTGATTGATTTCTACTCTTATAGCTTTAAAAAAAGGAAGGATTCTTGATATGATTTCAATTTTCTTAACTTTACTGAGGTTTGGTTTGGGATCCAAGATGTGTTCTATCTTGGAGAATGATTCTGCACACTTGAGAAGAAAATCTGCTGCTTCTGGTGGGATATCCTATAAATACCAATTATATCTATCTGGTCTAATGTGTCATTTAAGGTTTGTGTTTCCATATTCATTTTTTTGTCTGAATGATCTATCCATGAGTGTAAGTGGAGTGTTAAAGTCCCCCACTATTATTGTGTTATTATTGATTTTCCCTTTTATGGCTGTTAACATTTGCCTTACATACTGAGGTGCGTCTACGCTGTATGCATATATTTTTCAGTTCTCATGTATTTTTCTTGGATCAGTCCCTTTATAGTTGTGTAGTGTCCCCTCTTGTTTCTTATAATGGTCTCTATTTTAAAGTCTATTTTGTCTGATATGAGTATTAATACTCCAGCTTCTTTTCAATTTCCATTTGTGTGAAGCATTTTCTTCCATCCTTTCACTTTGCATCTGTGTGTGTCCCTAGTCTGAGGTGGGTCTCTTGTAGACAGCGTATACATGGATCTGTGTTTGTATACATTCAGCCAGTCTATGTCTTTTGATTGGAGTATTTAACACATTTACATTTGTGGTAATTATTGATATATATGTTTCTATTGGCATTTTCGTAACTGTTTTGGGTTGTTTTCATAGGTCTTTTCCTTCTCTTGTTTTCCCTACCTAGAGAAGTTCCTTTAACATTTGGCATAAAGTTGGCTTGGTGGTGCTGAATTCTCTGCTTTTCCTTTTGATTCCTCTGTCAAATCTGAATGAGTTCCCTGCTGAGTAGAGTAATCTTGGTTGTAGGTTTTTCCTTTTCATCATTTTAAATATATCCTGCCACTCCCTTTTTACCTGCAGAGTTTCTACTGAAAAATCAGCTGATAATCTTATGGGGATTCCCTTGTATGTTACTTGTTGCTTTGATCTTGCTGTTTTTAATATTTTTATTGTATTTACTTTTGTTAGATTGATTAATGTATGTTTCAGCATGTTTCTCTGTGGGTATATCCTGTATAGGGCCCTCTGTGCTTCCTGTGTGACTATTTCCTTTCCCATATTAGGGAAGCTTTTGATTATAATCTTTTTTTTTTTTTGGATCATTTTTAGTTTTTTTTTTTAATTTTTATTTTTACTTTATTTTGCTTTACAATACTGTATTGGTTTTGCCATACATTGACATGAATCAACCACGAGTGTATATGAGTCTTCTCAAACATTTTCTCAGACCCTTTCTCTTTCTATTCTCTCACTGGGACCCCTATAAATCAAATGTTAGTGCATTTAATGTTGTACCAAGAGTCTCTGAGATTGTCTTCATTTCTTTTCATTCTTTTTTCTTTATTCTGTTCTGTGAAAGTTATTTCCACCAATCTATCTTTCAGTTCACTTATCCATTTTTCTGCCTCAGTTATTGTGCTATTGATTCCTTCTAGTGTATTTTTCAATTAGTTATTCTATGGTTCATCACTGCTTGCTCTTCAGTTCTTCAAGTTGCTTGTTAAACATTTCTGTATCTTCTCAGTCTGTGCCTTTGTTCTATTTCTGAGATCTTGGATCATCTTTACTATCACTATTCTGAATTATTTTTCAGGTAGATGGCCCATTTCTTCCTCATTTATTTTGTCTTGTTGGCTTTTGCCTTGCTCCTTTGTCTGCAACATATTTCTGTCATTTCATTTTCCTAACTTACTGTGTTTGTGGTCTCCTTTGCACCATCTCAGGGTTGGGTGTCTGCCCCCTGGTAGGGGAAGTTGTCCAGGGGCTTGTCTAAGCTTCCTGGTGGTAGAGCCTGGTGCATGCACTCTGGTGGTTGGAGCTGAATCTTATTCCTCTGGTTGGCAGGGCCATGTCAGAGGGTGTGTTTGGGGGTATCTATGAGCTTAGTACAACTTTAAGCAGCCTGTTTGCTGATGGGTGGTGTTGTGTTCATGTCTTGCTGGTTGTTTGGCCTGAAGTATCCATCACTGGATCTTGCAAACAGTTGGTGGAGCTGGGTCTTGATGCTGAGATGGGGACCTCTGGCATTTTAGGTCCAATGACAAAATCAGATTAAATGTGAAAGGATGGCAAAAGACATTCCCTATCCCTATAAATGATAATCAGAAAAGATGCGAATATACTAATATCAGAAAATATACTTTAACTCCAAAAAAAAAATTATAAGAGACAAAGAAGGATATACTATATTAGCAAAAGGTCAAAATGTTCAGTATAGCAAGAAGATATATAATAATTAAAAGACCTAATAACATTTTCATAATAGACTCTACAATTTTCATGCAAAAGTTGACAGAATTGAAGGGAGAAATAGTTTTACAATAATAGTTGGAGACTTCAGTATCCAGTAGTTGGACACTTCAATACCCAATTGAAAGACTTCAATACTTTCAACAGATAGAAGGAAGATAAGGAAGGAAATAGAGAGCCTGGACAAATGGTTAACAAATCAGACAAAAAGACATATCCAGAAACTATCCAGTAGCAGTAGAAAGCACTTTCTTCCTAAGTGCACATGGACAGGTTCTAGGATGAATGAATGTTCAGCCACAAAACAAGTCTCAATAGATTTGAAAAGATAAACATCATTCAAAATATCTTTTCTAACCCCAATGAGATGAAGTTAGAAATCAATAACAGAAAGAATATTAGAAAATTCACAAATAGGTGGAAATTGAACAATATGTTCTTAAGCAGCCAATGGGTCAAAAAGAGTGATAAAATACATAGAGATGAACAAAAACAAAAGCATAAGATACCAAAACTTATACACACTTATAAATGATTAAAATAAATATTTTGTTATATGTATTTTACCATAATAAAACAGTAACTCAGGTTGACTGGGATGGCCTAATATCTTACTGGGTAATAGGCCCTACACACGCTACATTTAGAGGTTGGGAGTTTATCTTCACCTCTTTTCATCTCAAGTTTTGTCTTGCCCTGCTCTCCCCAGAAAGTCTAGGTTCAGAGAGATATTGCCTTTGGGGAGAAGCAGGCAGCTTCTCATTTACTAGCTTGTCAGTGGCATGTGACTTCATGGGAAACTCAGGAATGAATGAAGTGATCTGAAACTAAAAAGTCATGAGGAAGTGGGAGTTTGTGAAAGAAGACCCAGGGTTGGATTATTTGCCTGGGCGTCTCTTCTTCTGATTCAGATTTATAGATACCACAAGCAGTGAACTCTGGCACTGGGAGTGCTGAATGGCAGTGTGAAAAAGTACTCATTTGCAATCTCGTTGTAGTTTGAGGTAACTAACATATGAGTACACTCATATGCGACTGCTGCTTCATGGTGGACAACTAGCTGCACATATCTAAATAGAATTCCATGTCATTTTTCACCCCATGTTTGACTGACACAGGAACAGGGTAATGTAGTCAGGTTGAAGTCAGGGAGGGTAAAATCAGTATTCATTTGACTCTTCCCCTGGAGCTGTCCAATGCAACTGGAGAGGAGGAGGCCTCTCAGGTCCCTCCAGTCATTCGGAACTACTGAAGCTGTGCCAAGTACTTACTCAGGATTGCTAGAGTAGACACAAATGGGTGTGGGGGCTGTGCAGCACCCGTTTTCTCTTCCAAGAGCTCCCAATTCCTTTTATCAGTATTACCTTTTCTCTCTTGTCATTCAGACCAACATGGACAGGGGACCTGCAGTAACTCAGCCAAGGAGTAGGCAAGTAAACAAAGAGAGGCCAATAGCATGACCCCTTCTGGTATTAAAATCATAGGGAGAGGGACAGTAGCTTAAAAATAGTTGGGGTTTTTTCCTTTCTGTAAGTGTTGTTCTGAGCTGGTCATTCCTTCTACCTGACATTAAACCTGCTCTGCTATCTACCATCTCAAACTGCCTCAGTTTCTCTCTTTTTTAAGTCCAATTCTTTCTGTCAAACCTGGAAGTACAACAGTCTTCCAACAAACTTCTTGCTAATTTGTCTAGATTTGGTTTCTACTGCATACAGCTAAAAAACACCCAAGTTCCCCCAGATTTTCATAAAGGTTGTCTAGGGTCTTCTTCTTACCTCTTTCTGCTCACTTCTCAGATCTGTATGCCCCTTGATTCTGGATTTCCGGTGCTTTGGGTCTGGTATTCCCTTCAAAATAAAGTTCAGTTCAGTTGCTCAGTCATGTCCAACTTTTTTGTGACTCCACGAACTGCAGCACACCAGGCCTCACTGTCCATCACCAACTGCTGAAGCTTGCTCAAACTCATGTCCATCAAATCAGTGATGCCATCCAACAATCTCATCTTTTGTTGTCTCCTTCTCCTGCCTTCAATCTTTCCCAGCATCAGGGTCTTTTCCAATGAGTCAGTTCTTCACACCAGGTGGCCAAAGGATTGCAGCTTCAGCTTCAGTATCAGTCCTTCCAGTGAATATTCAGGACTGATTTCCTTTAGGATGGACTAGTTCGATCTTCTTGCAGTCCAACACCACAGTTCAAAAACATCAGTTCTTTGGCACTCAGCTTTCTTTACAGTCCAACTCTCACATCCATACATGACTACTGGAAAAACCATAGCTTTGACTAGATGGACCTTTGTTGGCAAAGTAATGTCTCTGCTTTTTAATATGCTGTCTAGGTTGGTCATAGCTTTGCTTCCAAGGAGCAAGTGTCTTTTAATTTCGTGGCTGCAGTCACCATCTCCGGTGATTTTGGAGCCCCCCAAAATAAATTCTGTTACTGTTTCCATTGTTTCCCCATCTATTTGCCATGAAGTGATGGGACAAGATCCCATGATCTTTTTTAAGCCAATTTTTTTCACTCTCCTCTTTCACTTTTCATCAAGAAGCTCTTTAATTCTTTGTTTTCTGCCATAGGGTGGTGTCATCTGCATATCTGAGGTTATTGATATTTATTCTGGCAATCTTGATTCCAGCTTGTGCTTCATCCAGCCCAGCATTTCTCATGATACATGCTTCAAATAAGTTAAATAAAGCAGGGTGACAATACACAGCCTTGACACACTCCTTTCCCTACTAGGAACCTGTCTGTTGTTCCATGTCCAGTTCTAACTGTTGCTTCTTGACTAGCATACAGATTTCTCAGGAGGCAGGTAAGTGGTCTGGTATTCCCATCTCTTAAGAATTTCCCACAATTTGTCATGATCTACACAGTCAAAGGCTTTGGCATAGTCAATACAGCAGAAGTAGATGTTTTTCTGGAATTCTCTTGCTTTTTAGATGATCCAACAGATGTTGGCAATATGGTCTCTGGTTCCTCTGCCTTCTAAATCCAACTTGAACATCTGGAAGTTCTCGGTTCACGTATTGCTGGAGCCTGGCTTGGAGAATTCTGAGCATTACTTTGCTAGAGTGTGAGATTAGTACAATTGTGCAGTAGTTTGAACATTCCTTGGCATTGCCTTTCTTTGGAACTGGAATGAAAACTGACCTTTTCCAGTCCTGTGGCCACTGCTGAGTTTTCCAAATTTGCTGGCATATTGAGTGCAGCACTTTCATGGCATCATCTTTTAGGATTTGAAACAGCTCAATTTGAATTCCATCACCTCCACTAGCTTTATTTGTAGTGATGCTTCCTAAGGCCCATTTGACTTCCCACTTCAAGATGTCTGGCTCTAGGTGAGTGATCACACCATTCTTTTTTTTTTTTTTTTTTTGGTATAGCAATGGCAAACCACTTCAGTATTATTGCCTTGAGAATCCCCTTCAAAGGCCTTAGCGTAATACAGAAAGGGAACAGGCTCAAAGTTTAGAACTGATATGGTTGATTTACTCTTCAGTAACCCAATTCACACCCCAATTCAAATCCAATAATTTTTGATAATTTTTGGCAGTTCTCAATTTTATGTATTTCTGAAAGAAATAATTTTTTAATAGTAAAATAGCAACAAAAAACTTTTAAACCAAAACAACAACCCAGAAAAAACATCAACTGGTGGTGAGTAGGGTTTCCCTTTCAAATAGCCCCAAGGAAGTGACTCAGAAATGGCTCCATCTTGTAACTCATGACTTAGTATCAAGTCAGGAATGCACCAAAGACTGCAGATGAGGCATTTTTTCTGTTTGGTTCATTATAATCTCCTTTAGGTGGTTGACATCATTCCCTCCTTTGGAGAGTCAAGACACAGCAGAAACCATGTTCTAACAAAAGAGACTGATGAGTCTAGTTACTTGAATTCTCAGTCTTACCGGCAGCCAGGCATGGGTATGTGACCAGCCAGGCACACCTTCCATGTTATGATATGGATAACTAGAATGCTAGGATAACTGCACACAGAGAAGGGGCAATAGCTACAGCAATGCCAAGGGTTTTATCTTAGCCCTCCCTGGTAGCATAGGCAGGAAGAGAGTGATAACAGGAAATGAGTCCTCACTGGATAGGTTCTGTAGCATGATTTTGGCTTGCAACCTACACCCTGACATTCTCCCACATCTGGTTCTGCCATCTTATCAGCAATTCTGTGAGTTCCCAGTAGTTTTCTAGTAATTTCCTTCTCAGCTTTAATCAGTCAGCTTTCCATTTCTGTTCTTTGCAATGGACAATGGAGACTGTTGCAGAGACCAAGAGATACAGTCAGCAATCCGACTTTAGAAGGCCCTGGTGTTTAGATTTTTGGAGAATAATAGGGTCTAAGTTCCTTATTTGCATGACAAATAAGGGCCTCTATAATTATGCCAGTACCTCCCTCCTAGACTATCGTTGCCCTCTCTTCCATTTATATATGTTTCTCTGGTCATCCTTGCCGGGAGCCAGCGTGAGGAACTCCGCCCATGGCAAAGGTCATGAGGAAGGAAGCTTGGCATACGCAAAGGCGTGATCAAGCCTCAGGAAACCCCCTGTTCCCGAGCATCTAACCCCAAAACCAGAGTCTGTTTTATGCTCTCACCTACGCCTCTGACTTTACGGGGGGCTCTCCCCCATTACCGTTTCTCTCGGAGAAGGAGTAAACGTGCAGCTCTAAGGCAATAAAAATTCTTGGGCGTGACAAGAGTGTTTCAGCTTACGGACTCCTCTGAAGGTTATCTAGCCCACCTGTATAGGTTCATCCGGCCACATGTGATTGTTTACAGCCTCCCAACCTGAGAGGCATGAGATGTTTTAGACTTACTAAAGGCAAATTCTTTTGGGGAGTTAGAAATTATTAGTATAATAGGTTGGTTAGGAATTATATTGGTGAAGGGTTTTTTTATTTGTTGTGTCAATAGTTACTGCTAATTCCCTGCTCTGGGTGGGACAATGATGTCTCAGGTCAAACCTCTCTGCTGACAGACTAGCTTGTGTGACAGGATTATCCATACTCCTGCCACATGATTGTTTACTACCTCTTAACCATAAACAGCACAGAGAGTTTTGGAGTATTTTGAGAGTCTTAATTAGCATAGGGCTTTTTCTTCTTGTTGAGTCAGTGATTGCTGCCAGGCCTCCATATCCTTAGGCACCTGGGAATATATTAATCAATGTATTTGGAATATAGAAAAGGAAATATAGTAGTTTTTGATGTTAGCATTACTAGACTTTTTGAGTTATTGAATTTTCTCTTTTGTAATAGATCACTATACTTTGTTATAAATCACTGTGTCCTTGCTATGTAAAAACGTAACTTTATCACTATCTTAAGACTAAATAGATCTTAAGGGGAGCATTGGTGAAAGGATTTTCATTTGTTGGCCTGATGTTTGCTGCTAAATCTCCATGTTCCCTGCCCTTATAATAAATATAACTAACATATAGGAGAAATAAGTATTAACCTTTAAGCATATAGGATAAATAAGTATTAACCTTTAAGATTAATCATGTTAACCTTGGGTTAAATAGATTCCTTTCTTGATTGTAACTCACTACACCCTCACCCTATAGGAATGTAACTTTATTTGGAGGGTGGTGCCTGGTTTAAGAAAAAACACCCTTGGAAGAAATGAGTTTTTTGGTTATCAGAAAGAAACGATCATAAAATGTTAGCAGGTCTCACTCATGGCCAGAAGATGATGTACCTTTTTTTATACATTTATGTGAAGCACCTGATTTTGATAAAGGTCAGGACTGCTGACCCCCGCGTGACTCTGTATTCATCCCTATGTGTAACAAAAGGTATATAAGCAAACCCCAAAATAAAGAAATCGGATCAGTTTCCAGAAAGACTGATTCCCCCATGTCGCTTCTTTCTTGCTCCCGTTTTTCTGGCTGAATTGCCATCTGGAGCATGGATGCTATTCCACGAAATCCAAGTTACTCAGCCTCTTTTTCTCCACTAATCTTCCTACTACACTATCCATTTCTAATCTCTCTATATCTGTGATTAAATATGTATTTTTCCAAAGATGCTGACTCCATCCCCACCTTCGAATCACCCTGGATCCACCGGGGCTGGACCCCGGCACATTCTCAATTGCTACAGTTTTTTTTTAACCAAGCCTGGTGGTTTAGCCTGAAGAGACTTTCCCACTCCTATATCTCATCTGACAAAAGCGTGCCTGTGTGCTCAGCCACCTCAGTTGTGTCTGACTCTTGGCAACCCTCTGGACTGTAGCCCACTAGGCTTCTCTGTCCATGGGATTCTCCAGGCAAGAATACTGGAGTGGGTTGTCATTCCCTCCTCCAGAGGGTCTTCCCAGCCCAGGGATTGAACCCATGTCTCTTGCATCTCCTGTATTGGCAGGCAGGTTCTTTACCACCACGTCACTTGGAAAATCCCTGACAAATGACCATTATTCAACAAAGGGCACCCGGTCTATGAAGTCCAATGAGTAGAACTGACCCTCTACACTCCCTACCCACCTTTTCAAGGTACATTCTGCACAGAGACTTGAGAGGAATATGAATAATTGTGGTATTTGTGTTTATTGGTTTCCTCCTGAAGCTGTGAGCTCCCCAAGAGCAGGAACCACACATTCCTGTGGCTTTAACCCCAGTTCACACAGAGTGAAGAAATTAAGGATTGATTGGGAAACACAGATGATGAGGAGTTACCACACAGCATGTCAGCAGCACTGGAACTGAGTATTTTCTCCCATGATATGAGGAAGGAGGCAGGAGGAAAGGACAGGCCCAAGGTCCTTTTATTCTCTTATTAACTTGTTCAGTTCAGTTCAGTTCAGTCACTCAGTCGTGTCTGACCCTTTGCAAACCCATGAACTGCAGCACGCCAGGCCTCCCTGTCCATCACCAACTCCTGGAGTTTACCCAAACTCATGTCCATTGAGTTGGTGATACCATCCAACCATCTCATCCTCTGTCGTCCGCTTCTCCTCCTGCCCTCAATCTTTCCCAGCATCAGAGCCTTTTCCAATGAGTCAGCTCTTCACATCAGGTGGCCAAAGTATTGGAGTTTCAGCTTCAACATCAGTCCTTCCAGTGAACATCCAGGACTGATCTCCTTTAGGATGGACTGGTTGGATCTCCTTGCAGTCCAAGGGACTCTCAAGAGTTAGATTGGGTCAAAAGAATGATGATCCAAAAAGGCTTTGTGGGTATCTGTGGTTTGTTCGTATATGGCACAAAATATTATCTTGCAAAAACTAAAGAATTTTATGGTCAATTGCATCTGAGATTCATTCTTCAGAGTCTTCAACCTCAACCCCAGGATAATAACAGCTGGATAATCACCTTCCCAAGAACTGGACACCTTAATAGGGACCTTACACTGTTAACTGACTACATTTCTGCAGAAGTGAGAGACTGGGTGCCGAAGGTCTTTGCTGAGGCTGTACTTTCTCACTTTCCTGCTCTTGTGGGTGAATTGAGTAAACACATGAGGATAGTTCTAGTGATTTGAAGCCAAACTCTGCCTCTATCTCCATTTAAACTATTTTTTGGGTGCAATAAACAATACAACTTTGCCTCCATAATTTGGTCTGACTCTGTGCTTTTCACTAGAGGAGGCTGAAATCTTGGGGCTCATGATTCTAAAATCTGTCCTGAGTATGGTGAAACCATGTAAAACATGCATGTAAGAACATATTAGTCTACAAAATTTCCAGACTATTACTGTCTCCCTTATGTCATTTCTGATCACAGAGAGGAGTTAACTAATAATGATTGTGCAAAATATATACAAATAAGAAAAGAAGTGAAGTGCTGATGCAGAGTTTTTAAGACTGGGTGGAGGGATCTAAAGTAATTGCATTTCCCTAGACTCACTTTCAAAGTGGTCAATTTTATAGAATCACTTCCCCAGCAAAAGGAAGTGAGTGTTCACATTTTAGGACCTACTCTGAGCCTGGCATAGTTAGACATTTACATAGGTTCTTTCACAACAATCCTCTTTAAATGTTAATGTCACTGTTTCTTTTTCACAGATGAAGAAACTAAGGGACTGGGCAATTAAAAATATATGCCAAAGGTCACACAACAAGGTTCATCTGATTTCAGAGCCCAGATGTGGTCTACCACATGCCCACGGAATGTCACTGGGCCTACAGGGGGTTAGTTATTTGAATGGTGCAGTTAAAAGGGAATTTTTATCCCAAGAAATAAAGCTATCCATCATAAGAAATACAAAAAACTAGAAGCTAATGAGCCCATAGGAAAATCATGATCTATGTAACATATGTCTGATTCTCTTTGCCCTGATGGACATCCTCTTTTGAAAGAGGCTGTGTACTCAGCATCTCCACTGCCAGAGTTAATTCTAAGGAGATACTCACAGAAGGCTCTGTCACCCAAAGACACTGCAGCACTTTTTTTGATCACAGCAAAAACCTGGAAGTAGTTGAATGGCCTTTAGTGGGAGATACATCAATAATACATCAGGCTTCCTTAGTGTCTCAGCTGTAAAGAATCTGCTTGCAATGCAGGACACCCCAGTTCTATTCCTGGGTTGAGAAGATCCCATGGTGAAGGACAGGCTACCACTCCAGTATTCTTGGACTTCCCAGTGGCTCAGATAGTAAAGAATCCGCCTGCAATGAGGGAGCCACGGGTTTGATCCTTGCATTGGGAAGATCCCCTGGAGAAGGGAATGGCTACCCACTCCACTATTCCTGCCTGGAGAATTTCATGGACAGAGGAGTTTGGTGGGCTACAGTCCTTGGGGTCACAAAGAGTCAGACATGCCTGAGCGAATTTTACTCACATCAATAAATTGTGAAATATTGTTGTTGTTCAGCTGCTAAGTTGTGTTGGGCTCTCTGATCCCATGGACTGCAGAACACCATGCTTGCCTGTCCTTCACTATCTCCTGGAATTTGCTTGAGTTCATATCCATTGAGTTGGTGATGCTATTGAACCATCTTATCCTCTGCTGCCCTCTTCTTCTGCTTTCAATCTTTCTCATTGTCAATGAGTTAGCTCTTCGCACCATGTGGCCAAAGTTTTGGAACTGCAGCATCCATCCTTCCATAATTTTCAGGGTTGATTTCCTTTAGGATTGACTGGTTTGATTTCCTTGAAGTCCAAAGGACTCTCAAGAATCTTCAGCACCATAATTTGAAACCATAAATTCTTCAATGCTCAGCTTTCTTTATGGTCCAACTCTCACGTCTGTACATAACTACTGGAAAAATCATGGCTTTGACTATATGGACCTTTGTCAGCAAAGTGATATCTCTGCTTTTTAATATATTGTCTAGGTTTGTCATAGCTTTCCTTCCAAGGAGCAAGCACCTTCTAATTTCATGTCTGCAGCCACCATCTGCAGTGATTTCAGAGCCCAAGAAAATAAAATCTGTCACTGCTTCTACTTTTTCCCCTTCTATTTGCCATGAAGGGATGGGACCAGATCCATCTAGCCAAAGTTATGGTTTTCCCAGTAGTCATGTATGGATGTGAGAATTGGACTATAAAGAAAGCTGAGCACCGAAGAATTGATCTTTTTGAACTATGGTGTTGGAGAAGACTCTTGAGAGTCCCTTGGACTGCAAGGAGATCAAACCAATCAATCCTAAAGGAAATCAGTCCTGAATATTCATTGGAGGGCCTGATGTTAAAGCTGAAACTCCAATACTTTGGCCACCTGATGTGAAGAGCTGACTCATTTGAAAAGGCCCTGATACTGGGAAAGATTGAGGGCAGGAGGAAAAGGGGACAACAGGGGATGAGCTGATTGGATGGCATCACCAACTCAATGGACATGAGTTTGGGTAAACTCCGGGAGTTGGTGATGGACAGGGAGGCCTGGCGTGCTGCAGTTCGTGGGGTTGCAAAGAGTCGGACACGACTGAGTGACTGAACTGAACTGAACTTGCTTTCTCTATGATATAATGGGTACTGGCAATTTGATCTCTGGTTCCTCTGCCTTTTCTAAACCCAGCTTGTTATCTGCAAGTTCTTTGTACATGTACTGCTGAAGCCTAGCATGAAGGATTTTGAGCATAACCTTACTAGCATGGGAAATGAGAGCAACTGTCTGGTAGTTGGAACATTCTTTGGCACTGTCCTTCTTTGGAATTGGAGTGAAAACTGACCTTTTCCAGCCCTGTGGCCACTGCTGTGTTTTCCAAATTTGCTGGCATATTGAGTGCAGCACTTTAACAGCATCATCTTTTAAGATCTGAAATAGCTCAGCTGTAATTCCATCACCTCCACTAGCTTTGTTGGTAATACTGCTTCTCAAGACCTAATTGACTTCACACTCCAGAAATTTATGTGGAATATTACACAGCTGTTACCAAGAGCAAGATAGATCTGATCATGTAAATTAAGAAATTACTGCAAAAGTTATTATTAAGGAGGAAAAAGGGGGACAGAACAAATGAATAGTATGATCTCAGCAATAAAAATTTAAAAGTATATGCATATAACCCACTATATGATATCATATAACCCACTATATGATAGGTTATTTTTAAAATTTCTCAGAAGTAGAACTGTATGCAAAGACATTTTAACAGTGGCTGTCTTTGAGATAAGAGACTGGGGGTGGGAGTGATATAACTTTAAAGTCATTTTTAATCACGTCACATAATAAGAATTGTTAAGCTTCATGCCATGTTTATGTTATCCTTGCACTATTACAAGTGTTTTGTGTATTTGAATGTATTTAATCCACATGATATCCCTAGGAGATTGATATCACTTTTAGCTCTGTTGTGCAGATGAGGAAATCTGGTTCAAGGAATTTATGTAATTTGCTCAAAGCCTCATAGATATTAACTGACAGAGCAGGGATTTGAGCTCAGACACTCAGACTCCAGAATTTAGGCTCATAACCACGGCCTTACACTGCCTCTTAGAAGTAATATATACACATAAATTAAAAAGTAAAAATTGATGAAAGGCTGATAGCTAAAAAGGTGTAGTTTGCTGTGCCACATTTCTTCCCCAGGGGCAAAACTTTCAAACTCTTCTAGTTGTTTCTTCTGGTTATTATCTTCATGTTTTTATGATAATGTATTTATGCTGTTATATTTGATTTACCAATTCTAGAACATAATCTGTTGGCTTCTTGTAATGGAAATTCAGGTTTTAGCTTTTTTCTACTGTCCTTTACTTCTCCCAACTATGCTATGCCAGAATTTAACTTAATCAATAGTCCAAGGTTAAATCTCCATGACCATGTACCTATGTTCATGGGTGAGCTAAATTGTCAACTATAATTGCCTTCCCTTTATTTTACTTGTTTTTCTTGAATTAGTACTTGGCTTATTTTTTTTTTCCATTGGCTTAGTTTCCTATGTATCCATCCTTAAGTTTTTCAAATATTTCATCAAATTTGTTTAAAAACAATAAACATGTTTCCAAATGATCAAATATATCCCTGTGAATTCTGTTTTTCTGATAACTCTCCTGAACTTCTTAATCAAATAATTTTCAGTACTTCTTGAATTTTTTAATCATGTGGCTATATTACATTAAAATACTAAACAGGGGTTTATAGAGGTTTGATTGACATATATTAACTGCAAATGCAAAAGTGTACAATTAGACATGCTTGGCATATGTATACATCTACAAAACCATCACCACCATCGGAATACCCATCACCCCAAAAATGTTTTCCTGGGTCCCTTGTAATGCTTCCATCTTGTATCTTCCCACATCTCTCATCCCCAAGCAATCAAGGATTTACTTTCTATCATTTAGATTGCTTGTATTTTCTAGAGTTTATATAAGTGGAATGAATCATGCAGTATGTAGTCCATTTGTTTGACTTTTTTCATTTAAAAGATAATTATTTTGAAATTCATCCATGATTATCAATGGATGGGTTATTCTTGTCATTACTCAGTGGTTTTCCATTATATGTTTATTTACCTACTGATGAACATTTAGGTTGTTTTCAGTTTTGCACTGTTACAAAGAAAGTTGTTATAAACATTTGCATGTAAGTCTTTTTATGGACATATATTTACCTAGGGGTAAATACCTAAGGGTGGGATGGCTGGATCATATGGCTAGATGTATGTTTAACTTTTTTAAAAACTGCCAAACTGTTTTCCAAAGTAGCTGTACCATTTTACATTCCTTGTATGAGGTCAGATCTGTGATTATATACCTGGAAAACTCAAAATAATCAGATAAAAAAATGAAAACATCAAGAAAATCTATTGAAGTGGACCAGTAGCAAAAAAAAAAAAAATTCGGAGAAGGCAATAGCACCCCACTCCAGTAGTCTTGCCTGGAAAATCCCATGGATGGAGGAGCCTGGTGGGCTGCAGTCCAAGGGGTCGGTCGCTAAGAGTCAGACATGACTGAGCGACTTCACTTTCACTTTTCACTTTCATGCATTGGAAAAGGAAATGGCAACCCACTCCAGTGTTCTTGCCTGGAGAATCCCATGGATGGAAGAGCCTGGTAGGCTGCTGTCTATGGGGTCGCACAGAGTCAGACACGACTGAAGCAACTTAGCAGCAGCAGCAGTAGCAAAATTAACATACAACCATAGCTTTCTTTGTATAAACAACCTTCCATTAGAAAACATAATAAATATAAGAAAATATTTCATTCATAACACTGTTAAGCTCTATGTGAAGAACACTTTGAAATCCTACTGAAATACATTTTTTAAAGATTTGAATAAATGTCTTAAATAAGAAAATTCAATGTTATCACAATGCCAATTGTCCCTAAATGAATATACAAATATAATGTAAGCTCAATCAAAATAGTAACAGGGTTTTCTGAGAGCAGGGAGTTAGACAAGCTTTTTTATGTGGAAAATAAACATGCAAGAATATCCAGAAGATGAAAATTAAGAGTTCTGAAGGAAGACTAATCCTACCAAATAGCACAAAATATTATGAAGTTGCAGTAATTGAGTTTGTCCTTGTCTGCCTATGACAAGGCAACAGCAACAGAAGAGAAGAGACAGTCCACAAATATTGAAAACATACATTTGAAATTCAAGGTACCAAAAGGCTATATTTTATATCAGAAAAATAAAGAAGGACTATTTGATAAATTATGTTGAGACAGCTGGTTAGTGACTCCTTGCAGAAAAATTAAAAACTGTTAAGTCAGAGATATAAATGTACAAAGTTTAAAGCTATTAGTGGCAGAAGGAAATGTGATCTATTTTAGTTTTTTAATATTCTTAAGTAAGTAAGAACTTTCTAAGCAAAGCCAAAACACAGGGGCTGTTTTGAACATATGAAAGTTACAGTTAGCAGTAGGGGAAGAAAATCCTGTAAAGAAGTTTTTTCATTTTAATAGGCTAGGCCAAAAAATATTTAAAACACATTTTACAAAGGGCTAATTTCCTTAAAATGTAAAGAATCTGTATATAAATTAAAAACACTAATAGAAGAACAGGCTTCCTAGGCGACTTGAGTGGTAAGGAACACACCTGCCGATGCAGGTAGGTATAAGAGATGCATGTTTGATCCCTGGGTCAGGAAGATCCCCTGGAAGAGGTCATGGCAACCCACTCCAGTACTCTTGCCTGGAGAATCCCATAGACAGAGGAACCTGGCGGGCTGCAGTCCATAGGGTCACACAGAGTCAGACACGACTGAAGCAACTTAGCACACATCCACAAAAGAACACAGAAAGCACATGAACCAGCAGTTTGCAGGGCAGGAAATGAGCCACAAACAAATGATAATACAAATCATATTTCCAGTTTTTAAATATCAGATTGGAAAATATTAGTAAGTTTGACAAAACATTATTGTCAAGTATAAGGAGGGTAGGCACTGCAGTGTAAAGCTGATGGGGGAACAAACTGCTGTATCTTTTTTGAGGAGCAATTTCACACCATCTATTAAAATAGCTATTTTGAGGGAAACTAATTGACATGGCTACACTGCTATATTGATTTATTTATTTTTGACTGCGCTGGGTCTTTGTTGCTGCTCATGGGCTTTCTCTGGTTGCGGCGAGTGGGGACTACTCTAGTTGTGTCCATGGGCTTCACATTGCCGGGGCTTCTCTTATTGCAGAGCACAGTAGTAGTGGAGCATGGTTACCCCAGAGCATGTGGGATCTTCCCAGACCAGGGATTGAAACCGTGTCCCTTGCATTGCTAGCCAGATTCTTAACCACCAGACCACCAGGGAAGCCCCTAAAGTAGCCAGCTTTTGACACCATAATTCCACTCCAGAGCATTTATTTACAGGTATTCTCGTACACATGTACAGGATATTCACGAAGGCGGTGTTTGTAAGGAGAAGACTGGGAACAACCTGAAGCCCTCTCAATGGGGGGCCAGTTGAATAAATTATGATCCATTCATACAGTGACATCCTGCTATGGCACAATAGTGATTTTGAAATATCATCCAGTGTATCAATCTTCCTGCTATTTCTTTTTCTTTTCCTTTTTCCTCCTCTGGTCTTGGGCCATCAAGGTGAGGCCCAGAGGGGCTCAGACTTGTAAGAGGCTCTTGCACTACCTCCAGGTAGAGAAGTTTGATACAGCCCAGAGCAGAGAAATAATTTCTCGGCTTTGATTTCTGGACCTCATAAGGTTCACAGTGAGGCTATAGTCTTGAATGTTCTACATTTCTTGAAATAGAACTCTCAGACTTCTCAGAACTCCCAGAGCTAAATTTTTCATATTTCAAGAACCAAAGTTTAAAGTGAAAGTTGCTCAGTCATGTCTGACTCTTTGCAACCCCATGCACTATACAGTCCATGGAATTCTCCAGGCCAGAATACTGGAGTGGGTAGCCTTTCCCTTCTCCAGGGCATCCTCCCAAACCAGGGATCGAACCCAGGTCTCCCACATTGCAGGTGGATTCTTTACCAGCTGAGCCACAGGGAAGCCCAAGAATACTGGAGTGGGTAGCCTATCCTTTCTCCAGCCAATCTTCCCGACCCAGGAATAGAACTGGGGTCTCCTGCACTGCAGGCAGATTCTTTACCAACTGAGCTATCAGGGAAGCCAATAAAAGACAATGAAATGGCATCAAAGGAATGACTGGGATGACACCCTCCTAGTGTTGGAGATGTCAGCCAGCAAGGAGGTGCTAGGTGGAGAGAGGTGAGGTGAGGAGGGTGACTGTTTGGAGGGGCAAGTCTGGCTCCTTTTTCAAGATCACCCAGAACACCTCAGGGCTCTTGTATTGATTTCCAGGACACTTCTAAGGAGGTGACAAGCCTTTAGCATAATGTCATGTCCCACCTGGCTTGGTAAAACCGAGAAGGACCCTGTGTGGCTCTTCTGGGTACAAAAGCCCCTCCGTGTCCCCCATTTCTTGTTTGTAGTGTTGACAAAAAATGAATCAGTCAATATAAGAAATAAATGGAAAATTTAATTTGATCTAAATTGAGGATTATCACCTGGGCACAAGATCTCAGAAAGCTCTGAGAACTGTTCTGCCCATTAGAATTCAAGGCACAGTTATAAACATTTTGAGACAGAGGACTATATACATCAAGTGATGTATTATTGACAGTTTGCACAATCCAGATCTAAGTGTTGTCATAGCAGGTCATGTGACCTCTTACAAGATCAAGAAGGAATATTGTCTTTCAAGGAGTTGTCTTGTTCCTCTTTATAGTTAAGCAGGTGTTTCTACGGATGGGAGAGGTCAGGTCAATGCATAATATTATATACACAGTGCACAATGCAGAAGAGAGAGGAAGCCAAAGGGAAGAGATTTTTTAAGTTTAAAATTTTCTTATTTTACCATAACATATGAATAATTTCACAATAGAAGAAAAAGGACTTTAGTCTCCAAGGGCTTCCCCAAGTTCCAAAGAGCAGTTTCAATCAGTTAAGGATCAGGACAATAGAGTCACTGATTTCTGTGACTCGTTTCTTTCTACTAGAATGTAGATAACAATCTGATGCATATCTTTGAATTGTTTTGTAGAAACTAAGACCTCCACCCAGGTGGAAGATGGTCACTACATGCTGGCTACAAACACATAGACCCCAGACTTCTTGGAACCAGAAGGTTGAGATTCCTAAAACATCACCTGTTACCTCACCACCCATCAATCAGAAGGTTCAGGAGTTGATCATGCGGGTATCTTGTGAACCTCCCCCTAACCCTGTCTTTAATCATTGTCTAAATGATCATGGGATTTGAGTCATGAGTACAAGCCACTTGTTCTCCTTGCTTGGCCTGTACAATAAACCTTTCTCTGTTCCAAACTCTGATGTTTCAATTCAGCCTCACTGTGACAGGCGCATGGAATGAACTTGAGTTCCATAATATTGGGAGTGACAGGGGCACCATACCTGAGGGCACTCCCCAAAGCCCACAGACCCCAGTGTGACACAGGGAAAGGACCTAGAACAACGTGCAGAGCTATGAAAACACCAGTGGACCAGAACTGAACACCTGGAAATGCTTGGGTTTAAGGCAAAAGACTCTTGATTCAGAAGGCACTGGCAATCCCTGAGCACAGTGACAGAGGTGCCAGCACTCTGTGGGGCCAGCCCATCCCAGTGGATACCAGTGGGGGTGCTCAGGGCCAGCATTAATTGCTCTTCAGGGGATGCCACCAAAAATGTGTAAAATTGGGTATCCTTCTATTTGCAATGCCTGCTTACAGAAAGAGGCATAATAAACTGATTCCAGTGATTACACCTGGGGAAGGGGCCTGTGGGATTGAGGGTCTGGCAGAGTCCAGGCAGGCTCAGAGCAGATGTGAGCTCCTTGAGGCCAGGGTCAGACTAGTCAGTCATTAAGCTGAAGGCCACTGTCTCCCCTATTAGAAGGGGGCTTTGCAAAGGCACACAGTGAGTCTCTCCCATCAGGAAGATCCCATAAACCTCTTATCCTTATCCATCAGAAGGCAGACAGAATTAAAACCACAATCACAGAAAACTAATCAAACTGATCACATGGACCACAGCCTTGTCTAACTCCGTGAAACTATGAGCCATGCCATGTAGGGCCACCCAAGACAGGCAGGTCATGGTGGAGAGGTCTGACAAAACGTGGTTCACTGGAGAAGGGAATGGCAAACCACTTCCGTATTCCTGCCTTGAGAACCCCATGACCAGTATGAAAAGGCTAAAAGATATGACACTGAAAGATGAACTCCTCAGGTCAATAGGTGTCCAATATACTACTGGAGAAAAGTGGGAAAATGTTTCCAGAAAGATTGAAGAGACGGAGCCAAAGTGAAAACAACGCCCACTTGTGTAAGTGACTGGGGACGGAAGTAAACTCCAATGCTGTAAAGAACAATATTGCATAGGACTCTGAATGTTTGGTCCATGAATCAAGGTAAATTGGAAGTGGTCAAAGAGGAGATGGCAATAGTGAACATCGACATTTTAGGAATCAGTGAACTAAAATGGACTGGAATGGGTGAATTTTACTCAGATGACCATTATCTCTACTACTGTGGGCAAGAATCTCTTAGAAGAAATGGAGTAGCCATCATAGCCAACAAAAGAGCTTGAAATGCAGTACTTGGATGCAATCTGAAAAATGACAGAATGATCTCTGTTTGTTTCCAAGGCAAACCATTCAGTATCACAGTATTCAAGTCTATGCCCCGACCAGTAATGCTGAAGAAGCTGAAGTTGAATGGTTCTATGAAGATCTACAAGACCTTCTAGAACTAATACTCATAAAAGATGTTCTTTTCATCATAGGGGACTGGACTGCAAAAGTAGGGAATCAAGAGATACCTGGAGTAACAGGCAAATTTGGCCTTGGAATAGAGAATGACGTAGGGCAAAGGCTAACAGAGTTTTGCCAAGAGAACGTTCTGGTCATAGCAACAAACCACCCCCTTCCAAAAACACAAAAGAAGACTCTACATATGAACATCACCAGAGGGTCAATGCCAAAATCAGATTGATTATATTCTTTGCAGCTGAAGATGGAGAAGCTCTATACAGCCAGCAAAAAGAAGACTGGGAGCTAACTGCAGCTCAGATCATGAACTCCTTATTGCCAAATTCAGACTTAAATGGCAGAAACTAGGGAAAACCACTTGACCATTCAGGTATGACCTAAATCAAATCCCGTACAATTATACAGTGGAAGTGACAAATAGATTCAAGGAATCATTCACTCTGATAGACAGAGTGCCTGAAGAACTATGGACAGAGGTTCCTGACATTGTACAGGAGGTACTGATCAAGACCATCCCCCAAAAAATGAAATGCAAAAAGGCAAAATGGTTGTCTGAGGAGCCCTTACAAATAGCTGTGAAAAGAAGGGAAGTGAAAGGCAAAGGAGTAAAGGAAAGATATACCCATTTGATTGCAGAGTTTCAAAGAATAGCAAGGAGAGATAAGAAAGCCTTCCTCAGTCATCAGTGCAAAGAAATAGAGGAAAACAATAGAATGGGAAAGACTAGGGATGTCTTCAAGAAAATTACAGATATCAAGGGAACATTTCATGCAAAGATGGGCACAATAAAGGACAGAAATGGTATGGACCAGAAGCAGAAGATATTAAGAAGAGGTGGCAAGAATACACAGAAGAACTATACAAAAAAGATCTTCACGACCCAGATAACCATGATGGTATGATCAGTCATCCTGGAATGTGAAGTCAAGTGGACCTTAAGAAGCATCACTATGAACAAAGCTAGTGGAGGTGATGGAACTCCAGCTCAGCTATTTCAAATCCTCAAAGATGATGCTGTGAAAGTGCTGCACTCAATATGCCAGCAAATTTAGAAAACTCAGCAGTGGCCACAGGACTGGAAAAGGTCAGTTTTCATTCCAATCCCAAAGAAAGGCAATGCCAAAGAATGTTCAAACTACTGCACAATTGCACTCATCTCACACACTAGCAAAGTAATGCTCAAAATTCTCCAGCCAAGCTTCAACAGTTCATGAACTGAGAAATTCCAGATGTTCAAGCTGGATTTAGAAAAGGCAGAGGAACCAGAGATCAAATTGCCAACATCTGTTGGATCATCAAAACAGCAAAAGAGTTCCAGACAAACATCTACTTCTGCTTTACTGACTATGACAAAGCCTTTGACTGTGTGGGTCACAACAAACTATGGAAAATTCTTCAAGTGATGGGAATACCAGACCACCTTACCTGCTTCCTGAGAAATCTGTATGCAGGTCAAAAAGTGACAGTTAGAACCGGAAATGGAACAATGGACTAGTTACAATAGGGAAAGAAGTACGTCAAGGCTGTATATTGTCACCCTGCTTATTTAACTTATATGCAGAGTATATCATGTGAAATGCCAGGCTGGATGAAGCATAAGCTGGAATCAAGATTGCCAGGAGAAATATTAATAACCTCAGATATGCAGATGATACCACCCTTATGGCAGAAAGCAAAGAATTAAAGAGCTTCTTGATGAACGTGAAGAGGAGAGTGAAAAACTTGGCTTAAAACTAAGATCTTGGCATCTGGTCTCATTACATCATGGCAAATAGATGGGAAAACAGTGGAAACAGTGGCTGAGTTTATTTTTCTGGGCTCCAAAGTCACTGCAGATGGTGACTGCAGCCATGAAATTAAAAGACGTTTGCTCCTTAGAAGCAAAGCTATGACCAATCTAGACAGCGCATTAAAAAGCAAAGACATTACTTTGATGATAAAGGTTCATCTAGTCAAAGCTATGGTTTTTCTAGTAGTCTTGTATGGATGTGAGAGTTGGACTATAAAGAAAACTGAGTGCCAAAGAATTGATGCTTTTGAACTGTGATGTTGGACTGCAAGGAGATCCAACCAGTCCATCCTAAAGGAAATCAGTCATGAATATTCATTGGAAGGACTGATGTTAAAGCTGAAGCTGCAATACTTTGGCGACCTGATGCAAAGAAAGAACTGACTCATTGGAAAAGACCCTGATGCTGGGAAAGATTAAAGGCAGGAGGAGAAGGGGACGAGGGAGGATGAGATGGTTAGGGTTGCCAGGAGTCGGACACAACTGAGAGACTGAACTGAACTGAACTGCAAAGACATCGAACATGCCTTCACCAGCAGGTGCTGAGTCAGGGGATTTTCTGATTGTTTCTGTGAAGACCTCCTTGCGTCTGTCAAGACCTCCTTGAGTCCTGCAAAGACTCCCAGACTCAGCAAAGTCCTGCTGAAGATGATGATAAGTATTCAGTGATTTCTAATAATGCCCCCTTTTGCTCTTAAAAATGCCCCAGTTCATTGATAAATAGTATAGCTAATATTTCCTGCTAAATAATCTGCAAACAGACTATCTCTTGAAGCTCATGGAAGGGAGAGTTAAGATTCTTCCTCTACCTATGGTTCCCAGATACTTCAGCTTGTCTTCTATTCACCATCCCCTGTGAGAGAGGTAGGCTGTGTTAGACACAGTTCCTGGCCTTAGGGAACTTCTAGTCCACTGAAGGAGGCAGGAAGACACACAGATAAGGAACAAACACTACCAGATGGGGCTTGCTGAGGCTTCACACATGTCATAAGAGCTCTAGAGTTCCTATTTTGCTTCCTCCTGGAAGCAACAATGCAACAATGATAATAATACTAGCTATGATAATAACACTGAATGCATGCGTTCTGAGTCCCTTCAGTCGTGTCTGACTCTTGTGACCCCGTGGACTGTAGTCTGACAGGTTCCTCTGTCCATGGGATTCTCCAGGCAAGAATTCTGGACTGGGTTGCCATGCCCTCCTCCAGGGGATCTTCCTGGCCCAGGGACTGAACCAGAGTCTCTATGTCTCCTGCATTGGCAGGCAGATTCTTTACCACTAGCGCCACCTGGGGAGCCTGATAATAACCATAGCTACCCATTATGTGGGGCTCCCTTCCTTGGGGAGCTCCCAGACCAAAGTGGTGAACAGCCTGACTCTGACCTGGGAGAGACCACTCTTCTGGGAATGCATAGCTACAATCTTTTGGAGTTCTAACACTGGTGAGAGAAACTAGCCAGGTGCGTCACCAAGAGATTGATAGAAATTCTTCATAAAACCCTTCAGGGGAACTGTCCTTATGCCCATTTTACAGATGAAAAAGTTGAGGTTCAGAGAAGTGATACAGGAATTTAGTGGCATAGCTGAAATTCATGCTTCAAATCCTTGCAGCAGCCTCCAAGTACAGGTGCAATGCAGAAGCACAACCATCACATACCCTGTGTGTATGGGCTAGTGTTTCCTCAGAGACACCAAGTACCACCTCCCAAATCTTCTATCTGAAGCCTGAGCACAGGCTAGGCTGCCTGCAGCACCAGGAACTGGGCTCCCTCCCAGCGACTCTGCCACCAGCACAAGGTTAAAAATTTTAACCTATAGCGACCTGAGTTCTGTTTTGTATGATGATGTGACTCCCTCATTATGTTAATTTTCAATTTTTAAGTTGTCTGGGTATCTCTGCATATGTGCTGCTGCTGCTGTTGCTAAGTCACTTCAGTCGTGTCCGACTCTGTGAGACCCCATAGACGGCAGCCCACCAGGCTCCTCCATCCCTAGGATTCTCCAGGCTAGAGTACTGGAGTGGGTTGCCATTTCCTTCTCCAATGCATGAAAGTGAAAAGTGAAAGTGAAGCTGCTCAGTCGTGTTCAACTCTTAGCTACCCCATGGACTGTAACTCACCAGGCTCCTCCATCCATGGGATTCTCCAGGCAAAAGTGGGTTGCTATGCCCTCTTCCAGGGCACCTTCCTGACCCAGGGACCAAACCTGTATCTCTTATAGAGATGGGTTATTTACCATTACATCACCTGGGAAGCCCTGTGTGTATCTATGAAAACTCAAATATTATTTGGAACAAGTTGAGAGAGAAAATGACCAAAAGAAATTGGTAACTGTGGTTGGGAAAGGGTCATAGACTCTCATGGGTCTACCTATTTACACAAGCCCCTCCTCATGTCTCATCATGATGTGTGGTCCTGTAGGTCAATATCCCTATAGTGCTCTGAGCATGAGTGTGCATGCGTCAGCACACAGCACCATCCTCAAGTGTTTGCTCAGCTCAGGTGTTAGGTACAGAAAAACTAACACCAACTCCCACTACCCAAGAACTTTCAGAGAGAGAAGAATCTAGGCTCTGAAACAATCAAGGTCACTTAGGAGGGACAACAAGAGATGACACAAGGGAGCAGATAAAATCCATTTCTCTTTTGAGAAGAACTTTCTTTCCTCCAGAACACAGGGAAGTGGGCTTTGGCAATGATCCAGGCAGAAACCTCAGACCACAGCTCACTGGGAGAGCAAGAATGTTGCTTTGGCTTCCTGGGGACACAAAGTCCATATTGATCTAATAACTCAGAGAAGTGGCTTGGAAACTTGAAGATACCCTCAGATGTTGAGGGTTGACTGGACAGAATGTGCTGGTGTCTGGCTGAACTCTTCCTTACTCCAGCTGATGTTCTAGAGTCAGACAGTGGATGGGGATACTCTGAATAAGGCCCTCAGTCATTACAGGAGCTGGATCCTTTCTGGGTCAGGACTCACAAGTACCTGGTTTTCTCTCTTTTCAAGGCCCGTGGGGCATTTACTACTTAGTGTTGTTGATTTACATGGAGCCATAATACTAGTTCTGACTAATGGCCCATGAGTACAAATTACCTGTAGTTAAAAGCTGATGTGAAGGTATAAGATGGCGGAGGAGTACGTGGATGCGGATCTCCCTTCACAGATACATCACAAATACACCTTCAGACACAGAAGCACATGCAGAACACCAGGTGAGAGCGGACAGGAGGACCTGACCAGTGGAAAAGAATATATAGAACCACACAAAACTCAGTAGAAAGAAGGAACTAGGGGAAAGAACAGGAGTATTAGTAGGACTGGACCTACCCTCGGCAGGAAGGTAGCAGGGGTCTGATCCCCACAGTGGGGCAAGTGTCTGAGTCAGAGGAGAAACATTTAAGGCTGAGAGTGAAACAGTTGATTTGTGACAACCTTAACGGAATGAGAATCAGACAGTCCTTGCCGCAGCTATACATATGCCAGGCAGGAACATGGGTCTCCTGGAAGGGGCAGCAGCTGGGAGCTGGAGTTTAGGGATTGTAGAGCAATCCCAGTGAGAGAGCTGCTGTTGACTGCAGAGAGACGGATCGAGGGGATGTGAGGGAGGAGAACATGGTGGGAAATGCCTGTGGTAGAAAGCCAGGCAGCCATGGAAGCAAGGTGATACTGCTGAGTCATGCGTAGTGGGTGGAGCCATCACCATCGCCTCTCTCTCTACACACCAGCATTGGCAGCTGAACAATAAAGAGGCTGGCCCATCAAATGCCTGATGCACTGAACTACACAATAGGACCTCACCCAGGGTGCTCCTTTAAGTGACTGATGCCCTGAATTACAGAGTAGGATCCCATCCAGGGTGCCTCTTTAAGTGCCTGATGCACTGATCTACAGAGTAGGACCCCAGTCAGGGGGGCCCCTCTATGTGCCTGATGTGCTGAACAACAGAGAAGAACCCCAGGTAAGGGATCCCTCTAAGTGCCTGAATGGGCAGAGCTGCAGAGAAAGACTGGCCAAAGAGGCCTTCTGATCGCCAGCTACAAGAGGCTTGAAAAAGATTCTGATAGGGCCATAACTTCTGCCGCGGAGGCAGTTTGTGTCCCTGAACACTTGGCGCCACCAGGGTCCTTGCAAACCAAGCAACTGCACCACCTTCACGCTCAACTCTCACTGGGGTAGAGCTGCCACAGGCAAAACTAAAAAAAGGTCTTGTGTTTATGAGTGCAGGGTCACTTCAGTCTTGTCCGACTCTTTGCAACCTGTAGACTGTAGCCTGTCAGGCTTCTCTGTCAGAGAAGGGATTCTCCAGGCAAGAATACTGGAGCATATTGGCCAATACTGGTTGCCAAACCCTTCAAAAACACTATTTTTCCTGCTGCCCTAGCCACCAACCCCACTGAGTACCTGGTGCTGCCAGAACGCCTGCAACCCAAGAAGCTGCACCACTTCCACACCTGGCCCTCACAGGGGGCAAACCCAAGCCCTCCAGGGCAGCCTCAGGAGCTAAACCCCAGTGGGTGACTCACATGTAGAGGTGGAAATAAAACCACAGTTGAAACCCAGGGGCAGTGTGGCTAAGGAAGAAGACCCAAAACCTCCCCACCAGCTGTACAAGCTGCAGATTAAATCCACACGGTCAACTAAGCAGACTCTGTGTCTACGGAATATATAAAAGGCCATTGAGAGCTCCCACAAAAGAAAACGCACTAGCTCTGACAGCTGTGGACATTGGAGGCAAGAACACACAGGAGTAGGACCCGATTAGAACCTGAGCAGCCCCCACAGCAGGTCCAGAGATCAGTACAGTGTTGGAGGGCATCCCAGGAAGGTAAGGTGGACTGTGATTCCCAGCGCAAGAAAGGACTCTGACAGCAGTGACTCAAGAAAAACATTTATTATTATTTTTTGACTTGTTCCGTAGATTATTTTGGATTTTTTTCTTTTTTCCCCCTTTCTCCCCCTCTGTTGTAGATGTTGATTTTATTGGCACTAAGAAATCCAATTAAGCTTTTGAGCTTTTTTTTTTTTTTTCTCCTCAGTCACATATTTTATTGTGGTTATAAAACTCTGCCTCTATGATGGGCTTTTTTATTTTTATTTTTTACAGTTCTGTGGAGTTTTCCTCTTTTTTTAATTTTAATTTTTTAAAACTATTATTATTTTTTTCTACATTTATTCCTTTTTTATTCTTTAAATTTAAATTTATTTTAATTGGAGGCTAGTTACTTTATAATATTGCATTGGTTTTGCCATACATCAACATGAATCCACCATGGTTGTACACATGTTTCCAATCCTGAACCCCTCTCCCACCTCCCTCCCCATACCATCCCTCTGGGTCATCCCAGTGCACCAGCCCCATGCATCCTGTATCCTGCATTGAACCTAGACTGGTGATTCATTTCTTATATGATATTATACATGTTTCAATGTCATTCTCCCAAATCATCCCACCCTATCCCTCTCCCATAGAGTCCAAAAGACTGTTCTATACATCTGTGTCTCTTTTGCTGTCTCACATACAGGGTTATCATTACCATCTTTCTAAATTCCATATATATGCGTTAGTATACTGTATTGGTGTTTTTCTTTCTGGCTTACTTCACTCTGTATAATCAGCTCCAGTTTCATCCACCTCATTAGAACTGATTCAGATGTATTCTTTTTAATGGCTGGGTAATACTCCATTATGTATATGTACCACAGCTTTCTTATCCATTCATCTGCTGATGGACATCTAGGTTGCTTCCATGTCCTGGCTATTATAAACAGTGCTGTGATGAACATTGGGGTACACGTGTCTCTTTCAATTCTGGTTTCCTCGGTGTGTATGCCCAGCAGTGGGATTGTTGGGTCATAAGGCAGTTCTATTTCCAGTTTTTTAAGTAATCTCCACACTGTTCTCCATAGTGGCTGTACTAGTTTGCATTCCCACCAACAGTGTAAGAGGGTTCCCTTTTCTCCACACCCTCTCCAGCATTTATTGCTTGTAGACTTTTGGATCACAGCCATTCTGACTGGTGTGAAATGGTACCTCATTGTGGTTTTGATTTGCATCTCTCTGATAATGAGTGATGTTGAGCATCTTTTCATGTGTTTGTTAGGCATCTGTATGTCTTCTTTGGAGAAATGTCTATTTAGTTCTTTGGCCCATTTTTTGATTGGGTCGTTTGTTTTTATGGAATTGAGCTGCAGGAGTTGCTTGTATATTTTTGAGATTAGTTGTTTGTCAGTTGCTTCATTTGCTATTATTTTCTCCCATTCTGAAGGCTGTCTTTTCACCTTGCTTATAGTTTCTTTTGTTGTGCAGAAGCTTTTAATTTTAATTAGGTCCTGTTTGTTTAGTTTTGCTTTTGTTTCCAGTATTCTGGGAGGTGGGTCATAGAGGATCCTGCTGTGATTTATGTCGGAGAGTGTTTTGCCTATGTTCTCCTCTAAGAGTTTTACAGTTTCTGGTCTTACATTTAGATCTTTAACCCATTTTGAGTTTTTTTTTGTGTGTGTATGGTATTAGAAAGTGTTCTAGTTTCATCCTTTTACAAGTGGTTGACCAGTTTTCCCAGCACCACTTGTTAAAGAGTTTGTTTTTTCTCCATTGTATATTCTTGCCTCCTTTGTCAAAGATAAGGTGTCCATAGGTGCATGGATTTATCTCTGGGCTTTCTGTTTTGTTCCATTGATCTATATTTCTGTCTTTGTGCCAGTACCATACTGTCTTAATCACTGTGGCTTTGTAGTAGAGCCTGAAGTCAGACAGGTTGATTCCTCCAGTTTCATTCTTCTTTCTCAAGATTGCTTTGGCTATTTGAGGTTTTTTTTATTTCCATACAAACTGTGAAATTATTTGTTCTAGCTCTGTGAAAAATACAGTTGGTAGCTTGACAGGGATTGCATTGAATCTATAGATTGCTTTGGGCAGTATACTCATTTTCACTATATTGATTCTTCTGATCCATGAACATGGTATATTTCTGACAAAGATGCCACAAAAAAAGAAAACTACAGGCCAATATCACTGATGAACATAGATGAAAAAATTCTTAACAAAATTCTAGCAATCAGAATCCAGCAACACATTAAAAAGATCAAACACCATGGCCAAGTGAGCTTTATCCCAGGGATGCAAGAATTCTTCAATATCCACAAATCAATCAATGTCATACACCACACTAACAATAGTAAAAGCAAAGCCATATGATCATTCTCTGCATCTCAATAGATGCAGAGAAAACCTTTGACAAAATTCAACATCCATTTATGATAAAAACTCTCCAGAAAGAAGGAATAGAAGGAACATTCCTCAACATAATAAAAGCTATATATGACAAACCCAGGGAACATTATCCTCAATGGTGAAAACTTGAAAGCATTTCTCCTAAAGTCAGGAACAAGACAAGGGTGCCCACTTTCACCACTACCATTCAACATAGTTCTGGAAGTTTTGGCCACAGCAATCAGAGCAGAAAAAGAAATAAAAGGAATCCAAATTGGAAAAGAAGAAGTAAAACTCTCACTGTTTGCAGATGACATGATCCTCTACACAGAAAACCCTAAAGAAGGCAATGGTACCCTACTCCAGTACTCTTGCCTGGAAAATCCCATGGATGGAGGAGCCTGGTAGGCTGCAGTCCATGGGGTCGCTAGGGGTTGGACACGACTGAGCGACTTCACTTTCACTTTTCACTTTCATGCATTGGAGAAGGAAATGGCACCCCACTCCAGTGTTCTTGCCTGGAGAATCCCAGGGATGGGGGAGCCTTGTGGGTGCTGCCTATGGGGTCGCACAGAGTCAGACATGACTGAAGTGACTTAGCAGTAGCTTAACAAAGACTCCACCAGAAAATTACTAGAGCTAATCAATGAATATAGTAAAGTTGCCGGATATAAAATCAACACACAGAAATCCCTTGCATTCCTATATACTAATAGTGAGAAAATAGAAAGAGAAATTAAGGAAACAATTCCATTCACCATTGCAACAAAAAGGATAAAATACTTAGGAATATATCTACCTACATTTATTCCTTTGTTTGCTTTTCCTACTGTTCTTTTCCCTTTTCAGTTAATCTTTAACATGTATAAATCTTCTTTGTCTACCTCTATTTAACTATACATATCTATTCTTTCTTTATTTTCTTTCTCTCCTTTCTTTTCAACATATTTGTTAGTTTTACTTCCATTGCTTTATTCCCCAATTGGCACCTTGCTTTAGTTTTATTTTCCAGTTTATGCTTTAATTAGTTTTGTTCTGATAGATATAATTTTTGGTTTCCTTTGTTCCTCAGGCCAACCTATTGTGCTTAATTTTTGTTGGACTGTTTTGATTTTGCTTATGGGTGTATATGTGTATATTCAGTCACACTTTCTATTGTTATAGATCTCTGCCTCTACATTGGGCTTTTGCAGTTCTGTGGAGTTTTCCTTTTTTCCTCCGTTTTTTCTTTCTACTTCCATTATTTCTCTTTTCTCTTTTTTTATAATTTTAATTTTTAATTTTTTAAAACCTATTATATTTTTGGTACAGTTATTCCTTCATTTGCCTTTCCTACTGTTCTTTTCTCCTTGCAGTTAATCTTTAATGTATATAAATCTCTGTTATCTAGCTCTATTTGACTTTGTATATCTATTCTTTCTTTCTTTTCCTCTAAACATATTAGTGTTTTCATTGTTTTATTCCCCACTTGGCACTTTGCTTTAGTTTTGTTTTCCAGTTTGTGCTTAAGTTAGTTTTGTTCTTAACTGGTAAATATAATTTTTTATTTCCTTTGTTCACCAGATCAGTCTATTGTACTTTATTTTTGTTGGACTGTTTTCACTTTGCTCATGAGTGTATTCAGTTCAGTTCAGTTGCTCAGTCATGTCTGACTCTTTGTGACCTCATGAATTGCAGCACACCAGGCCTCCCTGTCCATCACCAACTCCCGGAGTTCACCCAAACCCATGTCCATTGAGTCAATGATGCCATCCAACCATCTCATCCTCTGTCGTCCCCTTCTCCTCTTTCCCTCAATCTTTCCCAGCATCAGGGTCTTTTCCAATGAGTCAACTCTTCACATCAGGTGGCCAAAGTATTGGAGTTTCAGCTTCAACATCAGTCCTTCCAATGAACACCCAGGACTGATCTCATTTAGGATGGACTAGTTGGATCTGCTTGCAGTCCAAGGGACTCTCAAGAGTCTTCTCCCACATCACAGTTCAAAAGCATCAATTCTTTAGCATTCAGCTTTCTTTATAGTCCAACTCTCACACCCATACGTGACCACTGGAAAAACCATAGCCTTGACTAGATGGACCTTTGTTGGCAAAGTAATGTCTCTTCTTTTTAATATGCTATTTAGGTTGTTCATAACTTTCCTTCCAAGGAGTAAGTGTCTTTTAATTTCATGGCTGCAATCACCATCTGCAGTGATTTTGGAGCCCAGAAAAATAGAGTCAGCCATTGTTTCCACTGTTTCTCCATTATTTATGTATATGTATATATTCCATTATTTAAATTATTATTTGCCTGATTTTGTAACTGCCATTTGTCTGGGGTCCATCTTTGGTTTCTCATTCTTGGATATTTGTTTTACTCTCCCTTGATGTCATAGCAAACCACTTGTGGGATCTTCATTCCTGACCAGAGATCAAACCCTGAGCCTTTGGAGTGGGAGCAAGACTCTAAGATCCTAGACTACCAGAGAACTAACCCTAGGGAGTATCAAATAGTGAGAATTCACATAAAGGAAACCACTTGAGTACAAGACCTGGCATCACCCAACCACCAGTAGCACCCTGTGCAGGATGCCTCATCTAAACAACAAACAAAACAAAAACACTAACCCAATTATCAGCAGACAGGAGTACCACCTTACTCAGTCTTGCCCATCAGAGGAAAAACAAACAAGCAAAAACTCAGCACAAATCTCACCCTATACAAAGCTCACACAAACCACTGGACCAATCTTAGGAGGGCAGAAAGCAAAAGCAAGAAAGAATTCAACCTTCTTCAAGGAAAGAATTCAACTTTCCTTTAAGTTTAGGAAAAGGAGACCTCAAACAATAATTTGAAAAAAAAGAAAAGGCAGAGAAATACTGCACAAATGAAGGGAAAAAACTAGGAACACATAAGTCCAAATAAATGAAGAAGAAATAGGAAAATTACCTGAAAAAAGAATTCAGGATAATGATAGTAAAGATGATCAAAAACCTTGAAAACAAAATGGAGAAAATGCAAGAATCAATTAACAAAGACCTAGAAGAATTAAAGAATAAACATACAGAGACAAACAACACAATTACTGAAATTAAAAATACTCTAGAAGGAATCAATAGCAGAATATCTGAAGCAGAAGAATGAATCAGTGAGCTGGAAGATAAAATGGTGGAAATAACTTCTGAAGCACAGAATAAAGAAAAAGAATGAAAAGACCTGATGACAGAGTCCTCTGGGACAATATAAAACACACCAACATTAGAATTATAGGGGTCCCAGAAGAAGAAGAGAAAAAGAAGGATATGAGAAAATTTTTGAAGAGATTGTAGTTGAAAATTTCCCCAACACAGAAAAGGAAATAGCCAATCAAGTCCAAGAGGCACAAAGAGTCCCATACAGGATCAACTCAAGGAGAAACATGCCAAGACACATACTAGTTGAACTAAGAAAGACTAAATACAAAGAAAGAATATGAGAAGCAGCAAGGGAGAAGCAACAAGTAACATACAAGGGAAACCCTATATGCTTAACAGCTGATCTTTCAGCAGAAACTCTTCAGGCCAGAAGGGAAAGGCAGGATGTATTTAAAGTACTGAAAGGGAAAAATCTACCATCAAGATTACAGTACTCAGCAAGGATCTCACCCAAAATTGATGGAGAAATAAAAAGCTTTTCATACAAGCAAAAGTAAAGAGAATTCAGTACCACCAAACCTGCTTTATGACAAATGTTAAACAGACTTAAATAGTTAAGAAATACAACATAAGAAAAAAGATCTACAAAATCAACTCCAAACAATTAGAAAATAGCAATAGGAACATATATATCAATAATTACTTTAAATGTAAATGGATTTAAAAGCTCCAACCAAAAGACACAGACTGGCTGAATGGATACAAAAACAAGACCCATATATATACTGTCTACAAGAAACCCATTTCAGACCTCAAGACACATATAGACTGAAAGTGAAAGGATGGAAAAATATATTCCATGCAAATGGGAAGCAAAAGAAAGCTGGAGTAGCAATTCTAATATCAGACAAAATAGACCTTAAAATATATAATATTACAAGAGATAAGGAAGGACACTACATAATGATTAAGGATCAATCCAAGAGGAAGACATAACAATTGTAAATATCTATGCACCGAACATAGAAACCCCTCAATGCATAAGACAAACACTAACAGACATAAAAGGAGAAATTGACAGTAACTCAATAATAGTAGGAGACTTTAACACCCTGCTCACACCAATGGACAGATCATCAAAACAGAAAATTAATAAGGAAACACAAGTCTTAAATGATACATTAGATGAAATGGATCTCATTGATATCTTTAGGACATTCCATCCAAATGCAGAAGAATACATCGTCTTCTCAAGTGCACATGGAACAGTCTCCAGGATAGACCACATCTTGGGTCACAAATCAAACCTCAGGAAATTTAAGAAAATTGAAATTGTATCAAGCATCTTCTCCAACCACAATATTATGAGACTAGATATCAATTGCAAGAAAAAAAATTGTAAGAAACACAAACACATGGAGATTAAGCAACACGTTTCTAAATAACCAATAGGTTACTGAAGAAATCAAAAGGGAAATAAAAAAAAATTTCTAGAAACAAATGACAATGAAAACAATACAACTCAAAACCTATGGGATGCAGCAAAAGCAGTCTTAAGAGAGAAGTTTATAGCAATACAAGCCTACCTCAAGAAACAAGAAAAACATCAAATAGACAACTTAATTTTACACCTAAAGCAACTGGAAAAAGTTGAAGAAAAAAGCCCCAAAATTAGTAGAAGGAAAGAAATCATAAAGATCCAAGCAGAAATAAATGAAAAAGAAATGAAAGAAACAATAGTAAAGACTAATAAAAAAGCTGGTTCTTTGAGAAGATAAAAATTGACAAATCCTTAGCCAGACTCATCAAGAAAAAAAGAGAGAAGAATCAAATCCACAAAATTAGAAATGAAAAAGGAGAGGTTACAACAGACAATGCAGAAATACAAAGGATTATGAGACTATTATGAACAACTATATGGCAATAAAATAGATAACCTGGAAGAAATGGACAGATTCTTAGAAAAGTTCAATCTTCCAAGACTGAACCAGGAAACAACCTAATTACAAGCACTGAAATTGAGCTGTGATCAAAAATCTTCCAAAAAACAAAATTCCAGGACCAGATGTCTTCACAGGAGAATTCTATCGAACATATAGAGAAGAGCTAATGCCTATCTTTCTAAAACTCAAAAAATTGTAGAGGAACAAACACTTCCAAACTCATTCTACGAGACCATCATCACCCTGATACCAAAACCAAACAAAGATAACACACAAAAAGAAAACTACAGGCCAATATCACTGATGAACATGGATGCAAAAATCGTCAACAAAATTTTAGCAAATAGAATTCAGCAACACATCAAAAAGCTCATACATCATGGTCAAGTTGGTTTTATTCCAGGATGCAAGGATTCATCAGTATATGCAAATAAATCCATGTGATACACCATATTAACAAATTGAAAGATAAAAAGCATATGATCGTCTCAATAGATGCAGAAAAAACCTTTGACAAAATTCAGCACATATTTATGATTAAATCTCTTCGAAAAATGGGCATAGAAGGAACCTACCTCAACATAGTAAAGGCCATATATGATAAGCCTACAGCAAACATTATTCTCAATGGTGAAAAACTGAAAGCATTCCCCCTAAGATCAGGAATAAGACAAGGGTGTCCACTTTTGCAGCTATTTATTCAACATAGTTCTAGAAGTCCTAACTACAGCAATCAGAGAAGAGAAAGAAATAAAAGGAATCCAGATCAGAAAAGAAGACAAAGAACTAAATAGACATTTCTCCAAAGAAGACATACGGATGGCTAACAAACACATGAAAAGATGCTCAACATCACTCATTATTAGAGAAATGCAAATCAAAACCACAATGAGGTACCACTTCACACCAGTCAGAATGGCTGCGATCCAAAAATCTGCAAGCAATAAATGCTGGAGAGGGTGTGGAGAAAAGGGAACCCTCCTACACTGTTGGTGGGAATGCAAACTAGTACAGCCACTTTGGAGAACAGTGTGGAGATTCCTTAAAAAATTGCAAATAGAACTACCTTATGACCCAGCAATCCCACTGCTGGGCATACACACCGAGGAAACCAGAACTGAAAGAGACACATGTACCCCAATGTTCATCGCAGCACTGTTTATAATAGCCAGGACGTGGAAACAACCTAGATGTCCATCAGCAGATGAATGGATAAGAAAGCTGTGGTACATATACACAATGGAGTATTACTCAGCCGTTAAAAAGAATTCATTTGAATCAGTTCTGATGAGATGGATGAAACTGGAGCCGATTATACAGAGTGAAGTAAGCCAGAAAGAAAAACACCAATACAGTATACTAACACATATATATGGAATTTAGGAAGATGGCAATGACGACCCTGTATGCAAGACAGGGAAAGAGACACAGATGTGTATAACGGACTTTTGGACTCAGAGGGAGAGGGAGAGGGTGGGATGATTTGGGAGAATGACATTCTAACATGTATACTATCATGTGAATTGAATCGCCAGTCTATGTCTGACGCAGGATGCAGCATGCTTGGGGCTGGTGCATGGGGATGACCCAGAAAGATGTTATGGGGAGGGAGGTGGGAGGGGGGTTCATGTTTGGGAATGCATGTAAGAATTAAAGATTTTAAAATTTAAAAAATAAAAAACTAAAAATTAAAAAAATAAAAAAAAGAAAAAAAAAAAAAAAGAAAAGAAGACATAAAGCTCTCACTGTTGGCAGATGACATGATACTGTACATAGAAAACCCTAAAGATAGTATCAGAAAATTATTAGAGCTAATCAGTGAATTTAGCAAAGTTGGAGGATACAAAATCAATACACAGAAATCGCTTGCATTTCTATATATTAACAATGAAAAATCAGAACAATCAAGGAATCAATCCCATTCACCATTACAACAAAAAGAATTAAATGTCTAGGAATAAACTTCCCTAAGGAGACAAAAGAACTGTACACAGAAAATTATAAGACACTAATGAAAGAAATCAAATGTGACAAATGGAGAGATATTCCATGATCCTAGGTAGGAAGAATCAGTACTGTGAAAATGACTATACTACCAAATGCAATCTACAGCTTTAATGCAATCCCTATCAGATTACCAATGGCATTTTTCACAGAACTAGAACAAAAAGTTTCACAATTCATATGGAAACACAAAAGACCCCGAATAGCCAAAGTAGTCTTGAGAGAGAAGAATGGAGCTGGAGGAATCAAGCTACCTGACTTCAGGTTATACTACAAAGCTACTGGTATCAAGACAGTATGTCACTGGTACAAAAACAGAAATATAGACCAATAGAACAAGATAGAAAGCCCAGAAATAAACACATGCACGTATGGGTACCTTATTTTTGACAAAGAAGGCAAGAATATACAATGGGGCCAAGACAGTTTCTTCAATAAATGGTGCTGGGAAAACTGGACAGCTACATATAAAAGAATGAAATAAGAACACTTTCTAACACCATACACAAAGATAAACTCAAAATGGATTTTAATCTAAAAGTAAGATCTAAATGTAAGACCAGAATCTATAAAACTCTTAGAGGAAGACATAGGCAGAACACTCCATGACATAAATCAAAGCAAGATCCTCTATGACCCACCTCCTAGAGTAAAAACAAAAGTAAGCAAATGGGATGTGATTAAACTTAAAAGCTTTTGCATAGGAAAGGAAAATATTAGCAAGGTGAAAAGACAACCCTCAGAATGGAAGAAATAATAGCAAATGAAACAACTGACAAAGGAGTAATTTCCGAAATATACAAGCAGCTCATACAACTCAAAACCAGCAAAACAAACAACCCAATCAAAAAGTGGGAAAAAGACTTAAACAGACATTTCCTCAAAGAAGACATACAGATGGCTAACAAACACATGAAAAGATGCTCAACATCACTCATTATTAGAGAAATGCAAATCAAAACTGCAATGAGATATCACCTCACACTGGTCAGAATGGCCCTCATCAAAAAGTCCACAAACAATACATGCTGGAGAGGGTGTGGAGAAAAGGGAACACTCTTGCACTACTGGTGGGAATGTAAATTGATACAGCCACTATGGAAGATGGTATGGAGAATCCTTAAAAAACTAGGAATAAAACCACCATACGATCCAGCAATCTCACCCCTAGGCATATATCCTGAGGAAACTAAAATTAAAAGAGACACATGTATACCATTGTTCATTGCAGCACTATTTACAGTAGGTAGAACATGGAAGCAACCTAAATGTCCTTCGACAGATGAATGGATAAAGAAGTTGTGGTATATATACACAATGGAATATCAGCCATAAAGAGGAATGCATTTAAGTTAGTTCTAATGAGGTGGATGAACCTAGAACCTATAGAGAGTGAAGTGAGTCAGAAAGAGAAAGATAAATACCGTATTCTAACACATATATACAGAATCTAGAAAAATGGTACTGCAGAATTTATTTACAGGGCAACAATGGAGAAACAGGCATAGAGAATAGACTTACGGATATGGGGAGAAGGGAGGAGAGGGTGAGATGTATGCAGAGTAACATGGAAACTTACATTCAGTCAGTTCAGTTCAGTTTAGTTGCTTAGTCGTGTCTGACTCTTTGCGACCCCATGGATTGCAGCACGCCAGGCCTCCCTTGTCCATCACCAATTCCCGGAGTTCACTCAAACTCACATCCATCGAGTCAGTGATGCCATCCAGCCATCTCATCCTCTGTCGTCCCCTTCTCCTCCTGCCCCCAACCCCTCCCAGCATCAGAGTCTTTTCCAATGAGTCAACTCTTCGCATGAGGTGGCCAAAGTACTGGAGTTTCAGCTTTAGCATCATTTCTTCCAAAGAATACCCAGAGCTGATCTCCTTCAGAATGGACTGGTTGGATCTCCTTGTAGTCCTAGGGACTCTCAAGAGTCTTCTCCAACACCACAGTTCAAAGCATCAATCCTTCTGCACTCAGTTTTCTTCATAGTCCAACTCTGACATCCATACATGACCACTGGAAAAACCATAGCCTTGACTAGACAGACCTTTGTTGGCAAAGTAATGTCTCTGCTTTTCAACATGCTTCCTAGATTGGTCATAACTTTTCTTCCAAGGAGTGTCTTTTAATTTCATGGCTGCAATCACCATCTGCAGTGATTTTGGAGCCCCCAAAAATAAAGTCTGACACTGTTTCCACTGTTTCCCCCTCTATTTCCCATGAAGTGATGGGACCAGATGCCATGATCTTCGTTTTCTGAATGTTGAGCTTGAAGCCAACTTTTTCACTCTCCTCTTTCACTTTCCTCAAGAGGCTTTTTAGTTCCTCTTCACTTTCTGCCATAAGAGTGGTGTTATCTGCATATCTGAGGTTATTGATATTTCTCCTGGCAATCTTGATTCCAGCTTTTGCTTCTTCCAGCCCAGCGTTTCTCATGATGTACTCTGCATATATGTTAAATAAGCAGGGTGACAATATATAGCCTTGACGTACTCATTTTTCTATTTGGAACCAGTCTGTTGTTCCATGACCAGTTCTAACTGTTGCTTCCAGACCTGCATTTAGATTTCTCAAGAGGCAGGTCAGGTGGTCTGGTATTGTAAAATAGCTGTATGGCTCAAGAATCTCAAACTGGGGCTCTGTATCAACCTAGAGGGGTGGGATGGGGAGGGAGATCAGAGGGAGTTTCAAAAGGGAGGGGATATATGTATACCTGTATCATGGCTCATTCATGTTGAGGTTTGACAGAAAATAGCAAAATTTTGTAAAGCAATTATCCTTCAATTTAAAAAAATTTAATTAATTAAAAAAAATTTGGTGTGAGTGTTTCATGCACTCTTTGGCTCTACCACAGTGACTCAGGATACTCCATAAAGCTATAACAGCTATACCCATAGCCCTAGAGATATAGAACAGAACAAGTGTGAGCTGCTCAGTCATCACAGGGAGGACAGCTGCCCACCAGAATTCCATGAGCAAAAAATAAACTTTGGTTGGGTTAAGGCATAGTGATTTCACTATCAGTTTTTTACTGTATGACCTGGCCTCTCCTGACACTTTGACACCCCAGAGTACTGATGGGGAGCAGAGGCTGGGAGAAGGTGAGAGCCTAGAGGGAAATCCTTTAAACTGTCTCTTTGCTTTTTCTCTTCAGTGCTCTTGTGCACCCTCTCCCCACATCCTTTCACCCACTCACCACTGCTCTTCAGTTATCCAAAGATCTACCATGATGCTTCCTCACAACAGACAAAGGGACTTCCCTGATTGCTTCATAATCTGTTGTGATTCAGAAAATCAGGACTGAAGGGGGTCCCTGGAGTCTATGCAGTTCAACATGTCATTGAACAGAGACAGAAGGCATGGCTTGGAGGTGATGTGACTTGCCCAAGGTCATACAACAACTGATGATAAGACTGGCACCCAGATCTGACGTGTAGGCCCAAACTTTCTCCTCCATCTCTTCACACTCAGTTGAGTCCTAGTTTCAACAGAGGGTGATAGGCTAGGCATGTTATTCTGTATCTCTTGTGTTAGGAAAGTTTTATCAGCATCTTAAACATCAAAAGGAAGCAAAGCATGTCCTTTAATGTTGTACCAGGGCCTTATTTAACAAGCCCACTAAAGGGTTATTAATTCTCTGGGAAATTATAGTTGTGCTTCATGCTATTTGATGAGAGTGTGGATATTCCATGGGGTTGCAAAAGAGTTGGACATGACTTAGCAACTAAACAACAACAACAGTGAAATTACAAGTTTAGCTGTAGATTTCTGTCTGGCAAAGGAATATAACTCCAATGGTTATGCCTTTATTGCCATATTTATTGTCATACTGGTATGACATTAACCAGTTTTTATCTAACTTGACAGTCTTTTCCTTTTCTTCTCTCCTCCCCTCCTTCCTTCCTTCCTCCCTCCTTTTTTTCCAAAAATACTTTTCTTGATGGACTATATTCATCTAAGTTCTTAAAGTCCTCTTGGAACTAGTTTCACCATCTTACCAGCTTTCTCATTTATTGATACATAGAATAAAATCTGTGATACATGTACATTCTGTATTTGGATTGAAAGCCATGTTTTTAACAATTATATTTTGACACTTGAGAGAAATATTCACTATCTTACAGCACTTAGCATAGTGTCTGACTTAGAACCAAAAATTGTAAATGCCCACTAATGAGTGACTGAATTAAGGTCTATCCCTCAAGATCATAGACCATAGATTTGCTTTTATCAGGATCTTTAAAGTCCTAACTCAAAGGTAAGCTCTAATGTAGGAACCTTAGGCACCAGGAGAATCTGGTAGGGAAATGCTTGGGATTTTATGATCTTTGCCTGATCTTCTTTCACAAGCTAACTCCATCTTCACAAAGAAACAAAGTCCTTCTGTCCTGGTGCCTCTGGGGACACACCATCTACCTCAGTGGGAGAAGCTGGGATAGGAATAATCCTCTAAGATATTCCATACTGACCCTACTGCGACCTGTACATTGCCCCAGAAGTTAGGAGAGAGAGTCAGTCTATAATTCCACCCTCTCAGCCTTCTCCTGTATTCTATCAGCTTAGCTGGTCATCTCTGATATCCAGTAAAACTCCAATAGTCAGGCAGAAGCCAGAGGAACTCACCCTGTCCCTCTCCTACCTGCTCTAACAATGGCCCTTGTACCAAGAAGCCCATCCTTCATAAGGATGTGGCTTTTAATGGTGTTGTTCTCCAGAAACTTCTACAGGAGCTTCTTAATAATGTCCCCTTCCATTTAAAGGCACTGTCAGGTCCTCAAAAACGCAGGACAAGTTAGCCGTCCACGATCCCCTAAGCAGACCCTAACACCTAGACAGAGGAAGGTCTTCTGCATGTGGCTGAACAGTGTCCCTTTGTCCAGGAACTTCACTTGAGCTGAAGGAAACAATTCACTTTGCCTGTCATGATTTATCCTTCCTGACAGTGTTTATCATTCAGGACAAGGCTTGGATGGGACTGAGTGGATAGGAACTAAAGCAGCTGATTTATATTCAGAGCGGAGTTTAAATTAACTGCGCCGAAGTCAAATCTCGCATTGCTCGTGTTTGCTTTTTCTGAGTAGTGCTGAGGACTTATGCTTTGGTCCATCCAAATTCCTAATGGGCCAAGTGCCCCAATTATAGATGATTTTGTGAACATCTGTACCTCCTGAGAGCTGATGCAGGGATGACTCAGGAGTAGCTTTGGTGTCCTTCAGCTGGTTTAGGCAAATGACACCATGAAAAAAAGCACGACTGAGCCCAGAAGGGCTTTGGCTGGAGTGACTGTCTTGGGTCTCTGTGGCTCTCTCATGGCTAGATCTGAGGACACATTCAAAGGGACTGTGTGCTGGTTGTGTTTTTAATGGAATGGATACTGGATGGGGGAGTGACAGGTGCTATAAATGACATAGGACTGAATTGCTGGGAGATAAGTACCTGGGAGTCATCTTCTCATTCTCCCTACTTTGAATGTGCTTGAAATTTCCAGCGTTAAAAGAGTTTCAATTTTCTTTTAAAGGAAGAAACTTTTTGTGTGTGTGTGGACCAGAGACCTGAGAGAAAAGTCCAAAAAGAGGGACCTTGAAAAAGCCCCCAGGAAGCCCTGACAGACTCCACTGCTTCCTGCCGCTGGTTAGTAACCTGTTGGAGGAGCCAGGTGACTAGGACAGACTCTGCCACTGGTATCAAGGGCTAACTCCTGAATGGGAAGCCTCTATGTGGCTGGCACTCTTGTTTCCCACCCAACAGTCACCCCGGCTTTGTTCTTGCTGGCAGAACTCCATCGTGTTCAGCAGCATCCTTGCAGGAGGGAGGCTCAGACCCTGGGAATGAGTCATGCCAGTGCCTGGCTTAGGAGTGGTCATGTCACCCAATTCTGCACAGTGAAATGCAAGAGAAAGTCTTTGGGGTAGGGCTAGCCTGCTGGGAAATATTTTCCTTTCTGATTCACAAAACAGTTGCACCAGGAGCAGCTTTTTTTCCTTGGTGTTGACACAGGCTGTCGTGTTCTCTCAAAGACCCGAGGCCTCTTTTTTTCTCTCTGACCCCATCTGCTGCGCTGATCCCCCTTAATCACACTCCTCCAACCACTGACCTCCTGCTTTCTTAGAACAAACTAATGCCACTTCTGCCTCGGGGACTTTACACTCTCTGTTTCCTTCTAGAGGGCTCTTCCTCCAGATCTTCACAGGCTCCTTGTTCATATCCTTTGGGGTTTGGCTCAGATGTCAGTTTCTCAGATCTTCCCTTGCCATCATTAAAAAATATCCCTATCCTTCTTCTCTTTATCCTTATTCTCCCTTATTCTATTCTGCACAGAACATCCCACTAAAACACTATGTAACTTTAAAATTTATTTTGCTCAGTGTCTCTCCCTTTTCCCCATTAGAATGGAATCTAGAGCAGGGGTTTCTGTCAGTCTTATTCACTTTTGTGTCCTCAATACCAAGAAAAACACCCAATATGTAGTAGCACTATTAAATATTTGCTGAATGAATGAACGAACTGATGCTTTACAACAAGCTTCAGCAGCTATCTTGCGATCATGAGAGGACTGAAGAAAATCACAGAGGAACAGCTCTACCGCCTCATCATCGTGGAGCCACTCACTCAGCAACTCTGCATGTGAAGCATTGTTATTGAGGTAATAATATCCTAATAATTTAAGTCGCTGCTAATTGGGAAATATTTCGCTTGTGACTGATATCCTAAATGATACATCCTTCAGGCTGCTGGGATGAGAGTCTAAGAAGACTTTGTTGTCCCATCCCAGGAGGATTTAGGCAGGAGAGGGATAGAGAATCAGGCCCTAGAGTGTCAGGAGTGCTATCAGTTAAGGAGGTGTGCAGCCTGACCTCTACCTGCCCTCTGGTGCACCCAGGGTCTCTGTGTTTCCACCAATGCAACGGGCATTCTAATACCCATTTTCACTATAGGTCCCAGATCCAGAAATCCCAAAGGAGTTTCAGGCCTTGATATTCAAGAAATAACCAGTCAGCATGTTCTTTTTGTAAATGAAGTAACACAAGTTGGCGGCATTCTAGTGGGTCCCCTTTAGCCACACAGCTGTTGAAACAGGGCTGAAACAAAGGCTGAAAACTCTTGCCTTCTCCATTGATTTTCTTTCTCCCTATTTACACTAGTTCTGGAATTTACCATCATTCCTGAGAGGCTGAGAATTCTCATACTACCTCCATCTTCAATATGGGGAAATGGGATGCTAACAATTATCTGGTCATCTGAACTTGTCTAGACAGGTAAGCCAGCCACTAGCAGGGATGCTGGGACAACCACAATACAGGTTACGAAGATAGGGCTCAACCTGGTTTCCATGGAGAATCGGGACTCTCTTACAATGTAAATCACATCATGTCACTCTCCTGCTCAAGAACCTTGCATAGACTTTCCTTGCTCTGAAATTGAAATCCAAACTCCTTGGCAGACTTGTTGAATCTGCCCCCACTTCTCCAGTCCCGTCCCACCAAACTCCAGGAACAAGCCTTTCCCTGTTCCTGCCCCTGAGTCTTTGCAATCATTGTTTTCTCCCTTGAGGTGGATTTCCAACACTTTGCATGGCTGACTTATTCTCAACCTCAAGGTCTATATTTTCCTCTTTAGAGAAATATTCTCTGACCTCCCTCCCTCCCTGATGTGGGAGCACCCCAGTCCCTCTGCAGCATCACTCTGTTTATTTCATTCATAGCACTTATCATCTGTAATGGTCTTAGCTGAATGTCTCCCCAACTGGACTGTCCAGAGGGCAAGGACTGTTCTCTCTTCTTAGCTGCATCTGCAGGGCCTCCTTGCTCAATACCCAGCACGTGACAATGCTCAATAACTATGCTGAGTGGATAAACGAAAGGATAGATGAATGCTCTGCTCACCTCCACCACAGCACCAGATGGTAAGGCCCCAACAGGACACTGGCCTAAAGATCCCTGATGGCCTTGGACAAACCAGAAGTGTTGCAACCACCGCAAGATAGTGATGCTTCAACTCAGTCAAAAGAGGACTGCACAAGGCACTAGGCCTCCAAGGTGCAGAAGTGCTTCAACCCATCAACCCAGGTCCTGTCCTGAACAATCCTCAACTTCTGAGCACAGATGGGCTGTCTTGCCAAGTTTCCCCCAGTCTCCCCTGCCACTGTTTGGGAAGGCTTGGCTTTTTTACAGCCAACCAGGCAGTCCAGCAACGACTGAGGGTTAGCCAGTGGGATGCTGGGGCTACAGGGGGCAGCAGTCCTTCCAGGAGCCTCTCTGGGTCTTTCCTATGTTGATGTGATTCATGGGAACATAGTCAGAGGAGGATGCCACAGATCAAGCATGTTTGGGGAATTCCAAAGATGAGGGAATGGAAGCCCTCCTTTTATATAAGGGGTGGGATTTGCAGTGTTAGAAAGATAACTAGTAAGGCCACGTGTACCCTTTCTCCTCATATCCACTCCCAGCAAAGAAATGGATTCACATATACGTATATATGCACACAATATACACACATACATACATACACTCCCCCTACACACAAAAATGTATAACTACTTCTGCAAAAAGATTTATTTCCCTTTCTTAAAAAATATTTAATGTTTCAGCAAAAGTTATTCTGAGATCAGAAACTCCCTGGCTGGTTCCCTGGCCATTAAGGAAGTCAGGATATCACATGGGGTTGACCCCTTCACTTACACAGGCCACCATAATCTCTCTGCTGGAGATTCTGCAGAAATGGTTAATGAAATGAGGGGGATGTTTTTCTGCATATCAAATTCTGAGTGTTTCTGATGTCCCCAAACATCCAGTTTCTCTTAATACTTTCCAATCTAGGTCTGTCATCCTTGTCTGAAATCTAGTTATAATTTCAACTGTCAGTTTATTTCCCAAAGTGAGAGTAGTAAACAGGACTTTAATGAATCTATCAGCAAGTGCTGTTGTGCAAACAGGAGCTGGTGAAGACATGGGTATTGTACTAGGAGGCAAAAGTCCTGGATGTCGGGCCTTTTGCACCACACCTGGCTGAGAACCCAGGAAGTCACCGCCTCGGGAGGTCTTAGTGTCCATATCGCACATGCAAGAAATATTAGCACCTCCCTGTCTGAAGATGGACACAAGGTTTTCTCTGGTGCTGAACTGTCTGACTAGCACTCTGACTCTGAGGAGCATGAACAACACACACATCTCCTTCCCTCAGGGAATTTGCTGGTGTGTAGGAGAAAGTTCTGAATCTTTCTGTGCTTATTTATAAAGCATCAGGGTTGAGCACTGTCTGTTCTGCTCTCCAACTCTTAAAATGATTGGTACATGAGATTCAGGTCCCTGCGTGATCAGTCACTCAGTCATGTCTGACTCTTTGTGACACCATGGACTATAGCCCGCCAGGCTCTTCTGTCCGTGGGATTTTCCCAGCAAGAATACTGGAGTGGGTTGCAATTTCCTCTTTCAGGGGATCTTCCCAACCCAGGGATCAAACCGCATCTCCTGCATTGCAGGTGGATTCTTTACGGCTGAGCCACCAGGGAAGCACAGGTTCCTGAATCCCTTTATAATAAACACAGTTTGGTGATCTCACACCATATATTCTTCTCCTGTGAACAAAATTAGGTGGTCTTGTGCTTCAGGAGAGAATGGGCCCATCATCTACCTCTGGGGAAGGAGCTAGTCCAGCAAATCATTGATTCCTTTCCCTCTTGAGAGTTTGGTGGACATCTGACACAGTTCTGGCCAAGGTGGATTGAAGGAGACTCCAAACTCCACTGGGGGAAGGAGGAGGGTTTCTGGAGAGGTTATTTGTTATTCAGTCACTCAGTCATGTCCGACTCTTTGCAGCCCCGTGGACTGCAGCATGCCAGGCTTCCCTGTGCCTCACTATCTCCCAGAGTTTGCTCAAACTCATGTCCATCGAGCCAGTGATGCCATCCAACCAGCTCGTCTTCTGTCATCCCATTCTCCTCCTATTTTCAACCTTCCCCAGAATCAGGGTCTTTTTCAATGAGTCAGTTCTTCGCATCAGGTGGCCAAAGTACTGGTGCTTCAGCTTCAGCATCAGTCCTTCCAATGAATATTCAGGATTGATTTCTGTTAGGAATGACTGGTTGGATCTCCTTGAAGTCCAAGGGACTCTCAAGAGCCTTCTCCAACACCACAGTTCCTAAAAAGAATAGGCACCATTCCTAAAAGAACACAATTCCAAAAAAGAATAGGCAATAATCTATCAGCACATCTCTCTGACTCTGCACATTTTTGTGTGAGAGTGTGATATCTAGAGCTGCTGACACTATGTTGCCCCACTGAGGGGAGAAGTTAAAGTGCTGAGGGTGGCAGGTGGATAAATACCTGGGTCCTTGAGGATATCACTGAATCTCAGAATTGCCCAAACTTGCACTACTCTATTTGCATACTTTGTGTTTCAGGAGATAATAAATGTACTTGTGATGAGCCATTTTCCAATGGATTTTCTTTTTCCTGCAGTTGAAAGCCTCTTAACTCTATAAGTTAAATTATGCATAACAAACAACACTCATATCACAGCTTGATACAAGTTTTCTCACTCAGACCATCTGTCCCTTGGGGTTGGCAGGGAAATCTGCTCATCATAGTCTCTTAGGATCATAGCTATTAGAGGCTGGGAAACTAAAAGTTTCTGCCCCGAGGTGATGTCTATCACTTTCCCTCATATTAAAAGCAGGTTATGTGAATATGATTTCCTTCAAAAACTTGGGAAGTACAGTCCTTCCCTCTGCCCAGAAGGCGGAAGTGTGAAACTATTTGGGGTCAGCACTAACGTTGTTCAGTCGCTAAGCTGTGTTCAACTATTTGCGACTCCATGGACTGCAGCATGCCAGGCTCCTCTGTCCTCCACTATCTCCTGGAGTTTGCTCAAATTCATGTCCATTGAATGAATGATGCTACCTAAACTATCTCATCCTCTGCTGCCCCCTTATCCTCGCCACCCCCCCATCTTTTCCAGCATCATAATCTTTTCCAATGAGTTGGCTCTTCACACCCAGTGGCCAAAGTAGTAGAGCTTCCACTTCAGCATCAGCCCTTCCAATGACTATTCTGGGTTGATTTCCTTTAGGATTGACTAGTTTGATCTCCTTGTGGTCCAAGGGACTCTCAAGAGTCTTTTCCAGCACCTCAGTTCCACCACATTCACTGATATAAACTCTAGGAACATCTAGTTGTATGACCTTGGATCAACAATGTAACTTCTTTTTTTTTTTTATGTTATACATCATTTTTTTTTTTAAATTTTAAAATCTTTAATTCTTACATGCATTCCCAAACATGAACCCCCCTCCCACCTCCCACCCCAAAACATCTTTCTGGGTCATCCCCATGCACCAGCCCCAAGCATGCTGCATCCTGCGTCAGACATAGACTGGCGATTCAATTCACATGATAGTATACATGTTAGAATGTCATTCTCCCAAATCATCCCACCCTCTCCCTCTCCCTCTGAGTCCAAAAGTCCGTTATACACATCTGTGTCTCTTTCCCTGTCTTGCATACAGGGTCGTCATTGCCATCTTCCTAAATTCCATATATATGTGTTAGTATACTGTATTGGTGTTTGTCTTTCTGGCTTACTTCACTCTGTATGATCGGCTCCAGTTTCATCCATCTCATCAGAACTGATTCAAATGAATTCTTTTTAACGGCTGAGTAATACTCCATTGTGTATATGTACCACAGCTTTCTTATCCATTCATCTGCTGATGGACATCTAGGTTGTTTCCATGTCCTGGCTATTATAAACAGTGCTGCGATGAACATTGGGGTACATGTGTCTCTTTCAGTTCTGGTTTCCTCGGTGTGTATGCCCAGAAGTGGGATTGCTGGGTCATAAGGTAGTTCTATTTGCAATTTTTTAAGGAATCTCCACACTGTTCTCCATAGTGGCTGTACTAGTTTGCATTCCCACCAACAGTGTAGGAGGGTTCCCTTTTCTCCACACCCTCTCCAGCATTTATTGCTTGCAGATTTTTGGATCGCAGCCATTCTGACTGGTGTGAAGTGGTACCTCATTGTGGTTTTGATTTGCATTTCTCTAATAATGAGTGATGTTGAGCATCTTTTCATGTGTTTGTTAGCCATCCGTATGTCTTCTTTGGAGAAATGTCTATTTAGTTCTTTGGCCCATTTTTTGATTGGGTCGTTTATTTTTCTGGAGTTGAGCTGCAGAAGTTGCTTGTATATTTAACACTGATGAAAGAAATCAAAGAGGACACTAATAGATGGAGAAATATACCATGTTCATGGATTGGAAGAATCAATATAGTGAAAATGAGTATACTACCCAAAGCAATTTACAAATTCAATGCAATCCCTATCAAGCTACCAGCCACATTTTTCACAGAACTAGAACAAATAATTTCAAGATTTGTATGGAAATACAAAAAACCTCGAATAGCCAAAGCAATCTTGAGAAAGAAGAATGGAACTGGAGGAATCAACTTGCCTGACTTCAGGCTCTACTACAAAGCCACAGTCATCAAGACAGTATGGTACTGGCACAAAGACAGACATATAGATCAATGGAACAAAATAGAAAGCCCAGAGATAAATCCACACACATATGGACACCTTATCTTTGACAAAGGAGGCAAGAATATACAATGGAGTAAAGACAATCTCTTTAACAAGTGGTGCTGGGAAAACTGGTCAACCACTTGTAAAAGAATGAAACTAGATCACTTCCTAACACCGCACACAAAAATAAACTCAAAATGGATTAAAGATCTAAATGTAAGATCAGAAACTATAAAACTCCTAGAGGAGAACATAGGCAAAACACTCTCAGACATAAATCACAGCAGGATCCTCTATGATCCACCTCCCAGAATGCTGGAAATAAAAGCAACAATAAACAAATGGGATCTAATTAAAATTAAAAGCTTCTGCACAACAAAGGAAAATATAAGCAAGGTGAAAAGACAGCCTTCTGAATGGGAGAAAATAATAGCAAATGAAGCAACTGACAAACAACTAATCTCAAAAATGTAACTTCTTTAAACCATGTAAATGTAATTTTTTGAATGTTTTCTCCCTTTCCTTCTATTGAAAGAATACAATGAGTAATAAAGATGAAGGTATTTTTAAAGGCATAACAATGCCTATTTGTGTGGGTTCACAAGCTAGTTCCTGCAACTGCTTTATGTATGTAACTTACTCATCTCCACCATGTGTCTGCAACCAGAACACCCGGTAGTGAAGACATTGACTATTTACTGTTTTCAGCATAAAACAGAGAAACAATGTTTGTTTTAGAGGTAGCTGTGGAGGATGGTGGAGGAAACAGGATGAGTATGGGAGTAATTTTCCTTATGGCACTTCTGGGAGGCTGTCTTATTAATAATAAGTTCAGGCTGCCATAACAAAGGGTTTCCCACATGGTGCTAGTGGTAAAGAACCTGCCTGACAATGCAGGAGACGCAAGAGGTACAGGTTTGATCCCTGGATTGGGAAGATCCCCTGGCGGACGGCATGGCAACCCACTTCAGTATTCTTGCCTGGAGAATCCAATGGACAGAGGAGATTGGTGGGCTATGGTCCATAGGGTCACAAAGAGTTGGACACAACTGAGCCAACTTAACACACATGCCATAACAAAAATGCCGGAGGCTGACTGGCATAAACAGCAGAAACTTATTTCCTCACAGTTCTGGAGGTTGGAAGTCCAAGATCAAGGTGTCAGCAGGGCTGGTTTCTCTCGGGGCCTCTCTCCTTGGCTTATAGATGGCCATCTCCCCCTGTGTCTTCATATGGTTGTCTCTCCGTATGTGTCAGTGTTTCCTTTTCTTTTAAGGACAAGGACTTAGGGCCCACCCAATCAGTCTCATTTTAACTTAATTACCTCTTTAAAGACTATTTCTTCAAATGCAGTCATACAATTAGGGCTTCCACATATGAATTTTGAGGGGACAAAATTCGACCCATAACAGAGGCCTTTCTTTTCTTCCCAATGAGAAGGAAAAACTATAGGAGAATCACATACTAATTTCCTCCACACGTAAGAGGGAAAGGAGAAGACAAAGGCATAAGATGGAGAAAGAAACGGAAAAAGAAGAGGAACAGAGCGAACTTGAAAACCTCTCAAGCAAAGGCTGAAAAAGCTCTGGGAAGAGAGGGATGCAGGTGCAGAGATGTTTGCAGACATCACTCAGCTCTGAGCATCTGCCCCCTGAGCAAGTCTGCATATGACAAGAAACACAAGGAGCAAGGAAAGCCAGCTCAAGCCACTTCTAGCCAGTGCACTGTTGCCAACTTGCTGTGTGCAGAGGGATTGGTGGTCTAAATGAAGCCCAGTGCTGCGGAGTTTACTTACAGATATAGTTGTATAAGATATTCATAATTAATTGTGTAGGTTTAAATGCTTATGAAAGTGTATTTATCATCTTAACTGGAGTCTCTGCATTAAGTTCACTTTAAACAGAACCCTGATTTAGGGAACTCAGCAAGACAGGAGTCATGGCTAACATATTGAAATCTGGGTGAATTCTGTTCTTCACCTGGACTCTTAACAGCCAGGACCTATTGGGCAAAGAAAAGAGGATATAGGAAAAGAACCATGCAAATATAAAACATGAACATTTTGAGAGCATTTGCTCTGTAGTCTCTGTTATGGGCTCAATGCCAAGACCTAAAAGAGAAGACAGTAGGCAGCCAAAGAAAGGAACAGCGCATTGGGAGCAGCCCTCATTTCACATGGCACTCAGGCTACTCCTGAAGGGCACCGTACCCAGACGAAGCACAGGCTCAGGCAAAATCAAAGTAAATAAAAAAATTCTTTTGAAAGCATTTGATTTTCAATTTTTTCCCCCTGCAAGTAATTCAAGTACCCATCAAGGAGAAAGGAAGTTCACTGAACCTTCTTGTAGTTATTAAGTTTGGGGGCAGTGGTAGCTGAATCATCAGTAAGGCTTCCAAGAAGAGCTCTCCTCCTAAATGAGACAGGTGAGTCGATACGTAACTCATGACGTGAAGAATCGGATGGGATGATTCAGTCAAAGTCAGCCCTCAAATATTCAATTGTGCAAATCATCCAAATGATATAGGTATAAACACTTCCTGCATGGCTCCAGCATTTCACTTTCTCTGAGTCACAAAGGGCAGCCTCAACCTGGCATTGACTCACTAAGTACTTTGTCCAACTGCAGATACAAAGTGAGAATGAAGCGATTTTTATTGTTATTGTCATCATTAATCCTTTAATTAAGGTCTCCTTTATTCATGTCAATATCCTGCCCCTTTCCCCCCTCCCTCTCTTCTAAACCTCATTCGTTGGGCTGGTTTCTCCAAGCTCTCCCAGCTCAAATTTTAATTAAAGTGAGTTACAAGCCTTGCATCTCTAATGAGCCCCTCTTCCAGATTCCACTAGAAATCAAAGTTGCCACACACTCTGTAGTCTTGTTCATTAGCATGGTATTATTTTTTGAATATAGAGAGCCCCTATGCTGAGACTTCTTGCTTTATCTTGATATTCAGAAACATTTCTCACATTTTACATTGGCATCAGCAATGTCATTGAAGGTAAAATGAATTAAGCAAATGATGTATGAATGGAGACTACCTCATTCTACATTTATCCTGCATCATTGGAGACTAGAGGTATGGGAGGTTCCATACTGGGGGGCTTTTCAGATGACTGAGACCTCTTCTGATATCAGAACTTTTTTGTTTTAGCCTATTAATGTAAGTTTTCTAAAATGCAGTCTCTGTGGGTCTGCAGGTAAAGAATCCGCCAGCAATGTGGGAGACCTGGGCTTGACCCCTGGGTTGGGAAGACACCCTGGAGAAGGGAAAGGCGTCTTCCAGGCCAGAATACTGGAGAAGTCCATGGGCTGTATAGTCCATGGGGTCGCAAAGAGTCAGACACAACTGAGCGACTTTCACTTTCACTCTTAAACAGAGGTCGTGCTTTCTTGATGCTTCAACCCATCATTATGATGAGCAATCAGCTAAGGTTTGGTATAGAGCATGCTGCAATCACACACCAGGCTACAGTCCTACTCTGGGAAGTTGAAGTTTCCACAGGCTGGGCTTCTAAGAAAGTCTGAAAAGTGAAAGTGTTAGTTGCTCAGTCATGTCTGACTCTGTGACCCCATTGACTGTAGCCCTCCAGGCTCCTCTGCCCATGGGATTCTCCAGGCAAGAACACTGGAATGGGTTGCTGTGCCCTCTTCCAAGGAATCTGCTTCACTCGAGGACTGAACCCAGGTCTCCTGTATTGCAGGCAGATTCTTTACCATCTGGGCCACTGGGGGAGCCCAATAAAGTCTGAAGGGGGAAGTATTAGTCAGGAGAGGGTGGTTGCTGCATTTGCTAACTTGTCCTTTTTGGACTGTGAGATGTCCTTTTTGGACTGTGACAGCTAGAGAGGAATTCAGCAGTCCTCTAGTCCAATGCCATAAGCTTACAGGTTAGGAGAGGCAAGAGGATGTTTGCCCATGGTCACGATGCAGTGGTCAAGGTGAACACTGACCTGGTTCTGATCCAGAGCTTGGGCTTTTCTCACCCAGAGCAGGTAGGACACTGACACGCATCTGTCCACTGTGTGCAGCCTCCTCACCAGTCCTTTTTTTTTTTTTTTGAAAAGGTGCAAGGAAATGGGTGATCATCTGGGGTCCACAACAAAGAGACAGGTGACTGGACCAGATAATCACTGTCCCTACAGGAGAGTCACATTCTTGTGACTTGTCTAAATTAGTTCTCTTGTCTAAATACATTTCCTCATCTCCAACTCCTCTCTACACACTCATCTCTATGATTATTAGTTAATGTTTACACATTTGTTATTCACAGAGCCCTTTAATCCAAGTTCACTTTAAATTATTTTTAGCTTTTTATAATATAAATGATCAAGCTTGGAAATGAACAAAACGGTGTAATGAATTCCCTTGCACCAGCACTCATGTTTTTTTTATGGCCAACCTTCTTCCATGTACTTCCTGATGCATTTTCCCGCCTAGACATCCCATCACTTCATCTGAAAATATTTCAGTAAGTATCTCTAAAATTCTACTGTTGTTACTTTTGTTTTACTTGCTGACAATAATTTCTTTTTTAAGATAAATACAGTAATCTTTTCATCTGCTTTCCTTTGGTTTAGTTTTTTTATTTTTCTAGTTTTGTGAGTTGGTCTTCAATTTATTTTCATGGTTTCATTTTTATCAGTGGAGATATGTAATGGCATAAATTTCCTTCTGATAACTGCTTTACCTGATTCTATACAATCTGATATGCATATGGCATTTTCATTATCATTATTTTAAAGAAATTCTATAATTTTGTATTTCTTCTTTGGCTCAACAATTATTTAAGGGCAAGTTGTTTTTCTTTCAGATTTCCAAGTGTAAAGGCCTTTATGTACTATCAGTTTCCAGTTTCATTGAATTATGATCAAAGAATATTGGTTTTATATAGTTTTTATTTCCTGGAATATATTGAGGTTTTCTTTGATTTCCAATACATGGTCAATTACTGTGAAGGTTAGATGTGTAGTTTCTATTATCAGGCATCAGACTTTGATATTGATCTTTAGATTCATCTCATTGGTTATGTTGTATAATTCTTTTATATCCTTACCAATCTTTTGTCCACTTGATCTTTCTCATCTTGAAAGTGATATATTAAAGTCCTTATGGTATTACATAATATATATATATACTTTTCCTTTTATCTCCAGGGGCTTCTGCTTTGTAAACATGGCTGAGGTATAACTGGGTATCAGCATTATGAACTTTGTCTTCCCTGGTGGTTCAGTGGTAAAGAATCCGCCTGCAATGCTGGAGTCTCAGGTTGGATTCCTGGGTTGGGAAAATCCCCTGGAGAAGGCAAAGGCAACACACTCGGATTTTCTTGCCAGGGAAACCCTATGGACAGGGAAGCCTGGCAGGCTACAGTCCACGGTCACCAGAGTCGTGCAGGACTTAGCAGCTGAGTAATAAAAACAGCAATTATGAACCTTAATATAAGGAAGAGTCCTCTGTTTCTTTTTTAAATTTTAAATTGATTTTGGATTTAATTGATTGATTTATTGGATTTTTTTCCCAACAAAGTTCAATCTTATTAGACTACGTCTCAGTGTGCCATTTTGGGTCAGTTTTCCTAGGTATGTGCTGTATACTTTCAACATGTTTCAAACTTTTGGTTTTTCATTAAATTCAAGAATGTTCTTTATTTTATATAATAGATTACAATATTGGTTCTGTTCCATTGCTTTGGTCTTCTTTGTGAAAGCCTCTTATACATAGGTTGGACCTTCTTTCCATATCTTCTATAGCTATAATTTTTTCCCTGAATATTCTTTAAAAAATATTCCTTTGTTTCTCCTTTATATTTAAAATGTCTAAGTTCCATCTTCTATTTATCTCAAGGCGTTGCCCGTTGTCATTGATCATGTCTGTGTTCATTTTGGTTCAGTTTTCATTTATAATGTTTTTCATTTTAGTTCTAATTCTTTTCTGAATGTCAACCTCTCTTTTCAAAACTTTCTTTTCTTTAGTGACCTCATCTCTGAGCTTTCTCAATTCATTTTTATGTGTTCCTTTATCATTTTAAAGATGACTTTAGCTCACCTGGAATACTAGGGTATAATTTCACACAGTTTATGAGCATGCCTTTTTGGCCTGCTTTTATCATTTGTGTAGGGACATTATTCTGTTCCATTGTTCCCTCTTCTTATATTGACTTTGTTTATTTTCTTTGGCAATCCAATTTTCTGTTGTTCATTTTTAGGGGAGATAGTATTTCTTGTACTTTAGGAGGTGCACTTTTGGGCCAGCTTTTCACAATGTTAGCTTCCTTAAGAATGTAAGATGTTTTTATGAAGTAATCACAAATGTAGTTTCTACCATGTGATATGTGCCTCCTGTACTTCCTTCCCCTTGGATCTTTTCTTTCCCATGCCTCCAGTGTCTCTGTCTTGCCCAGTTTCAACTCCACCCTCAGCAGTTTCTTCTCAGGGTAGGGAGTCTCTCCTGGAAGCCGTTTTGTGTGTACTTTTCATAAGATCACAGGGCCCACACTACTCCAGTACTTTCAGGCCTCATGACGGCTCTGTGCTTTTCCATATAATGGATTCTGCAGAACCCCTTCCAGCTGAAGCTGCTATTCTCAGATTGGTCCACTGTGTTTTCCAGTGAGCATCTATGGTGATTCTGGAGTTCTGTTCTTAGGACCATCAGAGGTCCCTTTTCTTCATTTTGCATAGATGTTGATATCAGACAGATCTTATAGCTATCAGTGACTTCCACTCATATTTCCAAGCTTATAAGAGTGTCTTTTTACTCAGTTTTGTTATATATATGTCCATATGTCCATAGGTTTTTAATTTTGCTATCCTGATGGCCATATATACCATGAGGGACTTACATAAATTTTAAAACTATGCTTTCATCATTATCTTGCCAGAATCCATCCCAAGTCATTTTGATCATGGCTCTGTGGCTGTTTTTTAATTTATTTTTAATTAGAGTATAGTTGGTTTACAATGCTATATTAGTTTGTGCTGTACAACAATGTGGGTCAGCTATAAGTATACATATATCCAGGCTTTCCTGATGGCCTGGTAGTAAAGAATCAGCCTGACAATGCAGTAGACACGGGTTTGATCCCTGGGTCAGGAAGATCACCTAGAGGAGGAAATGGCAACCCACTCCAGGATTCTTGCCTGAGAAATCCCATGAACAGAGGAGCCTGGTGGGCTACAGTCCATGTGGTCACAAAAGAGTTGGACACAACTTAGCTACTAAACAACAAGGACAATACATATAAACCCTCCCTCTTGAGTGTTCCTCCCGCCTTCTCCATCCCGCCAACCCTCTAGGTCATCACAGAGCACCTAGCTGAGCTTCCTGTGCTATACAGCAGTTCCCATTGACTAGCAGTTATGTCTGACTCTTGGCGACCCCACGGACTATATAGTCCATGGAATTCTCTAGGCCAGAATAGAGAGTAGGTAGCCTTTGCCTAGGAGTGGGTAGCCTTTGCCTTCTCTAGGGAATCTTCCCAACTCGGGGTCAAACCCAGGTCTCCAACATTGCAGGCAGACTCTTTACCAGCTGAGCCATGGTAAAGTATATATGTTAATGCTGTGGCTGGTTTTTGATCGTCGATTCCTTGAAGACAGAGAGACTGATAATCTGTGTCCTAGAGCAAGGACACAGAGTTCCATACGTAGATAGGTTTACAGTTTTGTTAACAGATTTTAACGGTAATACACACATTCCCTAAATTTGGAAACTACATAATAGCACATAACAAGAAATTAATATTGCCAGTTATACCACCACCATAGAAATGCCCACTGTTAACAGCCTGGTGTTTCTCTTCTAGTCTTTTACCCAACCAAATTTTAAAAATATGTGTTTCAATTGAAGGGGCTTCCCTGGTAGCTCAGTAGTAAAGACTTCACCTGCCAATGCAGGAAACACAGGTTGGACCCTTGTCCAGGAAGATCCTGGCTGCCACGGAGCAGCTAAGCCTGTGCGCCACAACCATCAAGCCTGTGTTCCAGAGCCCACGAGCCACAGCTACTGTGCATGTGCTGCAACTGCGGAAGCCTGCCTGCCCTAGAGCCTGTGCTCCACAGCAAGAAGCCACTGCAATGAGGAACTCATGCACTGCACCTGGAGAGTAGCCACACCTAGAGAAAAGCCGACACAGCAAGGAAGACTCAGCACAGCCACATAAATACATTTTAAAATATGTGTCTTAGTTGAGATCGTAGTATACATGAAATCTCTGTGTTACAACTATCAGAGACTCACTTAATTTACCCTAGGGAAGAGGGAGATTATTGCTAAGGTATTTACAAAGTGAAAATAGAAACGTAATGGAGTGCTACCAGCAACTGTGCCTGCTGAGGAACTGGTGATTCCCATAGTCTCCCTCCTGGGTCACATGCTCTTCTCGATGTCTCACATGTTTGCTCTATTATAGTTCAGATTGTGGTAGATTTCAGATTCTTTCTACATTACAGTCTTTCAGCCATAGCTCCTACTGATAATGAACTCATGTAAACTGATACAGCCACTGTCAAGAACAGTATGGAGATTTCTTTAAAAACTAGGAATAAAACTACCATAAGACTCAGCAATCCCACTATTTGGGTATATACCCTGAGAAAATCACAATTCAAAAAGACATATGTACCCCAAAGTTCACTGCAGCAGTACTTATAATAGCAAGGACATGAAAGCAACCTAGATGTACATTCACAGATGAATGGATAAAGAAATTGTGGTACATATATACAGTGGAATATTACTCAGCCATAAAAAGGAATGAATTTGAGTCAGTTCCAGTGAGGTGGATGAACCTAGAGCATGTTATACAGAGTGAAGTAAGTCAGAAAAAGAAAAACAAATATCATATATTAACACACATATATGGTGTCTAAATACATGAACTGAGAGAGTGACAGGAAATACATACATCACCATATGTAATACAGATAGCCAGTGGGAATGTGATATATGATGCAGGGAGCTCAAGCTGATGCTCTGACAACCTAGAGGGGAGAGATGGGGTGGGCAGTGGGAGGAAGGTTCAACAGGGAAGGGACAAGTGTATACCTATGAGCTTATTCAGATCAACATTGTAAAGCAATTATCCTCCAATTAAAAATAAACAGTTAAAAAAGATAAGAACAAGTCACAAATCTGCATTTGAAAAAAGCAAAACAACATAAAATAGTAATGGGTCCCCTACTAAAAAAAAAGCAATAGACAAAAATCAGTGAAACTGAGTTTGTTCTTTGAAAAGCTTAACAAAATTGAGAAAAATTTAGCTAGATTGGCTGAGAAAAAGAGAGAAAATTCATCTCAATTGATGCAGAAAAAACATTTCACAATATTCAACATCTTTCCATGATAAAAAAAAAGTTCAACAAACTAAGAATGAAAGAAAATATCTCACCATATTAACGACCATATACAAAAAGTCCACAACCCACATCAGACTCAGTGGCAAAAGATTGAAAACTTTTCCTCTAAACATCAGCATTAAAACAAGAATGCCTGCTTCTGTCACTTCTATTTAACAAAGGAACGAAAGTTCTAGCCAGAAAAATTAGACAAGGGGGTAAAAAAAAGAAATAAAATGCATCCAAATAGGTGAAGAAAAACTATTCCTGGTGGCAGATGATATGACTTTATATGTAGAAAATACTTACAATTCCACACAAAAAAAATCTGTTAGAACTAATAAATGAATTCAGCAAAGTTATAGAATACAAAATTAATTGCATTTCTGTACACTAACAATGAACAATCTGAAAAGGAAATAAAATAACTTCATTTACAATAGCATCAAGAAAGAGTAAAATACTCCGGAGTAAACTTAATCATGGAGGTGAAAGACATATACACTGAACACTAAAAAATACTCATTAAAGAAACTGAAGAAGACACAAATAAACAGAAAGACATTTTGTGTTCATGGATTTGAAGACTTAATATTGTTAAAATGTCCAAAGTACTCAAAGCCATCCACTGAATCAATGCAATCCTTAAAAAAAATCCTAATGGCATTTTTGGCAGAAATACAAAAATTCATCCTAAAATTCATCTAGAACCTCAAAGGACCTCAAGTAGCTAAAACAACTTTGAAAAAGAAAAATAAATTTGGAGGTGTCATACTCCCTAATTTCAAAACTCTTTATAAAGCTACAATAATCAAAACAGTATTTTACCAGCAGAAATAAGGGCATATAGACAATAGAATAGATGAGAGAGTCCTAAAACAAATCCTCACATATATGGTCAAATGATTTTCAACAAGGTGCCATGACTATTCAATAGGGAAAGGAGAGTCTTTTTAATAATTGGAGCTGGGAATACTGTATTCACATGCAGAAGAATGAAGCTGAACTTTTAGCTTATACAACATATTAATACAATAATTAACTCAAAATGGATCAAAGACCTAAGTAAGAGCTAAAGCTACAACACTCTGAGAAAAAAAAAAAAAAACAGAGGGAAGACTTCATGATATTGAATTTAACAATGACCAAAAGTACAGGCAAATAGATGGGGATAAAATGGAAACAGTGACAGATTTTATTTTCTTTGGGCTCCAAAATCACTTTGGATGGTGACTGCAGCTATGAAATTAAAAGATATTTGCTTCTTGGAAGAAAAGCTATGACAAACCTGCTGCTGCTGCTGAGCCGCTCAGTTGTGTCTGACTCTGTGCAACCCCATAGACAGCAGCCCACCAGGCTCCCCCGTCCCTGGGATTCTCCAGGCAAGAACACTGGAGTGGGTTGCCATCTCCTTCTCCAATGCATGAAAGTGAAAAGTGAAAGGGAAGTCGCTCAGTCATGCCCAACTCCCAGCGACCCCATTGACTGCAACCTACCAGGCTCCTCTGTCCATGGGACTTTCCAGGCAAGAGTACTGGGGAGTGGGGTGCCAGTGCCTTCTCCTGACAAACCTAAATAGTATATTGAAAAGCAGAGATATCACTTTGCCAACAAAGGTCCATATAGTCAAAGCTATGGTTTTTCCAGTAGTCATGTATGGATGTGAGAACTGGACCATAAAGAAGGTTGAGCGCCGAAGAATTGATGCTTTTGAACTGTGGTGTTGGAGAAGACTCTTGAGAGTCCTAGCAAGGAGATCAAACCAGTCAATCCTAAAGGAAATCAACCCTGAATATTCATTGGAAGGACTGATGCTGAAGCTGAAGCTCCAATTCTTTGGCCACCTGATGCAAAGAGTTGACTCATGGGAAAAGACCCTGATGGTGGGAAAGACTGAAGGCAGGAAGAGAAGGGGATGACAGAGGATGAGATGACTGGATGGCATCACCAACTCAGCAGACATGAGTTTGAGCAAACCCTGCGAGATGGTGAGGGACAGGGAAGCCTGGTGTGCTGCAGTCCATGGGATTGCCAAGAGTTGGACACAGCTTAGCGACTGAACATGACAATATAAAGCTTCGTTAAAGGACACAATTAACTGAGTGAAAAGGCAGCGTATAAGCTGGGAGAAAATATCTGCAAATCATATATCTGGTAAGGATTCAATATCCAGAATACATAAAGAACAAAACAAAAAATAACAGCCTGATTTAAAAATGGGCAAAAGGACTTGAACAGACGTTTCTCCAGAGAAGCTATACAAATGGCCAACAAGCATCTGAAAAAATGTTTGCCATCGCTAATCATTAGGAGAGTGTAAATGAAAACCACAAAGAGATACTATCTCACACACATTAGGTTGGCTACTATCAGCGCTGTGAAGCAATGTTGTTAAGAAACATGTTTGAGTAGATCCAGATTTCTTAGCCTTGGCACTATTAACATTTTGGATCAGGTAATTTTTTTGTTATGGGGACTGCCCTGTGCATTTGGGGATATTTAGCAGCATCCTTGTCCTCTACCCACTAAATTCCAGTACTATTCCCCGTCCCTAGTCATGACAATAAAAAATGTCTCCAGACATTGTTACATGTCCGTTGGGAAGCCAAGGTGACCTTAGATGAAAACCACTGGATTCAATCACACAAATAAATGAAGAGCCTGCTTACTCCATGAAGTTGATGAGAGATTTGACCTTAATAAAAGCATCCTTAATATATATTGGTCTAAGGAACTATTTTACAGTTTACCAACAGCTAGAGGCAAACTTTGACTTCAAAATTCCCTTACCCTCCCCTTCAGTATTCCCTTGTATTTTTTTCCTATAAATGACTGCCACCCCTCACTTCTAATCGCAGGAATACAGTAGCTTGTGTTCCTACTGCCATACAAACATAATCTCAAGAAAAGAACTATAGGGAATTTAAAAGATGGTACAGGAGGAGGCTATATTAGATCAATGAAATTAGTTGGACTAATTTATAGGGAATGGGCTTCCCAGGCGGCTCAGTGGTAAAGAATCCTCCTGCCAATGAAGGAGACACAGGAGATGTAGGCTTGATCCCGGGTCAGGAAGATCCCTTGGAGAAGGAAACGGCAACTCACTCCAGTATTCTTGCCTGAGAAATCCCATGGACAGAGGAGCCTGGCGGGCTTCAGTCCATGGGGTCGCAAAAGAGTCAGACACGACTTAGCGACTAACCAACAACAGGAGCAATATGAGGCAAGGAACTGAACTGGAACCCAAGCAACCTGGGAGTTGGTCCTGGCTTTGTTACAACCAACTGTGTAGCTCTAAGAAAGTCAGTTAATCATCTGGACCTATATCATCTCCGCAAAGCTGAGGATTGGGTCAGATGATTTTTCTGCACTCATTCTCACTAATGGGTAAAGAGATAACAAAGAAAGTTTTGTTGGTTGCATATTTGTTGCAATAATATGCAAGAGGGCAACAGCGTACAATAAAGTGGTCACACCTTTTTTGGAAATGATGTTTTCACTAGGCAAAGAAACGTTTAGCCTCAGTGCCAGATTCTACATCTATGTAAGATAAGAAAGCATAGACCATTCTGTAGCATGCATTCAGTCACGGAATGGAAGACCCTGGCAGCTGCACAATATAGAGAACACCTGTTCTACTCAAGGAAATCCTGAAGCCTAGAGAGGGGGAGGGCAACTTGTCTACCTCTTACTGAAGAGTGGCATAATCAACACGCTGATTTAAACACAGGGGACTTGAAAGCACAAGCATACGGTGCTACAGCTTATTCAGCTCTGTGCACTCTCAGGGTCACTTCTCTGAGACCACTCGGCACACTCACTCAGGCTTCCTGTCCTTGGTGGAGTGACATAATTTATTTCCTGTATGTTTACAAACAAGTCCACTGATAATCAGGACAAAGACACAAAAAATATCAAGAGCAGATAGAGGTTGAAAGACAAAAAACCCTTCACTGGCATAGACAGGAGACCCAAACTACACAGGGTATTAAATAGGGACTATGTTAAGTAAAGAATTATTGACTAGTAACAGGGGGATGTAGTAGCAGGGCATGACTACTAAGGGTGAGGAGAGCTATAAAGAATCCGGGAATGGCTGACACAGACAGGGAGCAGGTACTGCCCGAGGGCGGGAGCAGAGCCCGCCAGAAAAAACTAACTAACCCATAACACGCTAGTCTGAGATTCAGATCTTGCTGGAGAGGGCGGGGGCTTGGCCCACTGGATGGTGAAGTTTGCCGAGGTGACAGTCAAGCAGGAAGCTGTCACTTGGAGTGAAAATAAAGCTTTCCAGAAGGGGCCTGAAAGGAAAGCGGTTGAACGCTTTGGAAAACCGACTGTGGTACTAGAGAGACTTGCCAGGAAGCTTCCAGGAAGCCACCCCACCACCCCCAACGAAGTGCTCTTGAAGTCACTGGAAGTCGGATGAGTTGCCTGCAGAATTCACCAGAAAGTCATGCACAGGGGTGAAGGAGGCTCCATGGGAAGCCTGCACACCAGCACCGGAGGAGCAGGTAACAAGCACCGCGCCCGCAACCAGGAAGCCCTTCGTCCGGCAGCGCTCCTCCATCGCCCTCTACTGGCGAAGTGCAACATCGTGCCTGCTGACAAAGGAGGGACATTTGCGAAGATTCAGTTCCAGTATCACATTCTGGCCGAACGGAAAAGCAGCACTTTCACAATCAGCAACACGAGCATGGCTGTTATATACACACACAACACACACGTATCAAAATAACACAGGTAAGAACTGTTCAGGTAAGAACTATCAAAACAAGGACTCCTTTCTTTTAGCTCAGTCTGTCCTGGATGCACGCATTCCGCCTGCCTGCACTCACTGAGGAAGGCAACCTGGCCCACCTTGGCCGCAGGCAGAACCCCAAGGCCTGGGTTTTCTGACCCACTGTCTTCCCTCAGCTTTCCCACTGGGACTGCACTGTGTACTGAATGATCACACAAATGTCATGAAAGCTTTAAAAAAAGAGTCCTGCTTGGACTCAGAAGCTCAGGGGCATTAGAGAGGAAAGTAATTTAGCTACAGTGACCTCACGTCAGGTAGCATCTGTGGTCCCAGCTACTGTCCACCTGCTGTCCGATTTTACTCTCCAAAGTGTCCTGCTTTAGGCAGTGAATTATGTAGTCACCCAAATGTAGTGCGAAGATTGTTAATCAGTCATGTCCGATTCTCTGTGACCAGCAGTCAATCTGCTTCCCTAGGTTACAGGTGAGGAACTCTCCCATGTTGATGGTAAACAAGAGACCCTTCTTGGGTGGTGGGGAAGATGGGACTCAGGTCCGTGGTGTAACATTGCCTGGTTACCGAGTCTCTCTCTAAAGGCCCCCAGGTTGGGGCGCTGAGATAATAAAAGGAGCTAATGTGTGCAGGGTATCCGGCGTGAGTTCTGGCAGCCCCATCAAGTAGCTCCTCCATCTGCCCACCTCCCCATTTCCCAGCACATGTTCTCAGTCTTTAAGGATGCATTTTTCCAATGGTGGAGCACAATAACCCTTCAGGATAATCACTGCTAACAGGGAGGATGAAGCAGGTGAATCTCAGTTTATTTGACAAGGATCAGGGCTGTAAGTGTCCCATACTTGCTAAGCAAGCAGTAGATATTGAACCCTTTCTCCAGTTCATGCCTCCCTCCACTAAATTCCTGCTTCCTGAAGGCTATAGGCACTTAGAGCAGTGGAACAAAGGCCACCCTCCGGGAAGATTGGTCCACCCAGGTACAAGTCCTCCTTGGGAAGTTCAGTTCAGTTCAGTCGCTCAGTAGTGTCTGGCTTTTTGCGACCCCATGGACTGCAGCACACCAGGTTTGGCTGTCCATCACCAGCTCCCGGAGCTTACTCAAACTCATGTCCATTGAGTCAGTGATGCCATCCAACCATCTCATCCTCTGTCATCTCCTTCTCCTCCTGCCTTCAATCTTTCCCAGCATCAGTGTCTTTTCAAATGAGTCAGCTCTTTGCATCAGGGGGCCAAGGTACTGCAGTTTCAGTTTCAACATCAGTCCTTCCAATGAATATTCAGGACTGATTTCCTTTAGGATGGACTGCTTGGATCTCCTTGCAGTCCAAATGACTCTCAAAAGTCTTCTCCAAAACCGCAGTTCAAAATGATCAATTCTTCGGTGCTCAGCTTTCTTTATAGTCCAACTCTCACATCCATACATGACTACTGGAAAGACCATAGCTTTGACTAGACAAACCTTTGTTGGCAAAGTAATGTTTCTGTATTTTAATATGTTGTCTATGTTGGTCATAACTTTTCTTCCAAAGAGTAAACATCTTTTAATTTCATGGCTGCAGTCACCATCTGCAGTGGTTTTAGAGCCCCCCAAAATAAAGTCTCTTACTGTTTCCATTGTTTCCCCATTTATTTGCTAAGAAGTGATGGGACCAGATGCCATGATCTTAGATTTCTGAATGTTGAGTTTTAAGCCAACTTTTTCACTCTCTTCTTTCACTTTCATCAAGAGGCTCTTTAGTTCTTCTTAGCTTTCTTTCATAAGGGTAGTGTCATCTGCATATCTGAGGTTATTGATATTTCTCCCAGCAATCTTGATTCCAGCTTATGCTTCATCCTGCCCAGCATTTCTCATGATGTACTCTGTATATAAGTTAAATAAGCAAAATGACAATATACAGCCTTGATATACTCCTTTAACGATTTGGAACCAGTCTGTTGTTCAATGTCCAGTTCTAACTGTTGCTTCTTGACCTGCATACAGATTTCTCAGGAGGCAGGTCAGGTGGTCTGGTATTCCCATCTCTTGAAGGATTTTCCATAGTTTGTTGTGATCCACACAGTCAAAGGCTTTGCCATAGTCAATAAAGCAGAAGCAGATGTTTTCTGGAACTCTCTTGCTTTTTCGATGATCCAACGGATGTTGGCAATTTGATTTCTGGTTCCTCTGCCTTTTCTAAATCCAGCTTGAACATCTAGAAGTTCTCAGTTCACGTACTGTTGAAGCCTAGCTTGGAGAATTTTGAGCATGACTTTGCTAGCATGTGAGATGAGTGCAATTGTGTGGTAGTTTGAGTATTCTTTGGCATTGCGTTTCTTTGAGACTGGAACAAAAACTGACCTTTCCCAGTCCGGTGGCAATTACTGAGTTTTCTAAATTTGCTGGCATAGGATCTGAAGTAGCTTCGCTGGAATTCCATCACCTCCACTAGCTTTGTTCATAGTGATGCTTCCTAAGGCCCACTTGACTTCACATTCCAGGATGACTGATCACACCATCACGGTTATCTGGGTCATGAAGATCTTTTTTGTATAGTTCTTCTGTGTATTCTTGCCACCTCTTCTTAATATCTTCTGCTTCTGTTAGGTCCAGACCATTTCTATCCTTCTTGTGCCCATCTTTGCAAGAAATGTTCCCTTGATATCTGTAGTTTTCTTGAAGACATCTCTAGTCTTTCCTATTCTATTGTTTTCCTCTATTTCTTTGCACTGATGACTGAGGAAGGCTTTCTTATCTCTCCTTGCTATTCTTTGAAACTCTGTAATCAAATGGGTATATCTTTCCGTTTCTCCTTTGCCTTTCACTTCTGTTCTTTTCACAGCTGTTTGTAAGCCCTACTCAGACAACCATTTTGCCTTTTTGCATTTATTTTTCTTGGGGATGGTCTTGATCACTGCCTCCTGTACAATGTCAGGAACTTCTGTCCATAGTTCAGGCACTCTATCAGATCTAATCCCTTGGATCTATCTGTCACTTCTGCTGTGTAATTGTAAGGAATTTGATTTAGGTCATACCTGAATGGTTTAGTGGTTTTCCCTACTTTCTTCAATTTAAGTCTGAATTTGGCAATAAGGAGTTCATGATCTGAGCCACAGTCCACTCCCGATCTTGTTTGTGCTGACTGTATAGAGCTTCTCCATCTTTGGCTGCAGAGGAGATAATCAATCTGATTTCAGTATTGACCATCTGGTGATGTCCATGTGTAGAGTCTTCTCTTGTGTTGTTGGAAGAGGGTGTTTGCTATGACCAGTGCATTCTCTTGGCAAAACTGTATTAGCCTTTGCCCTCCTTCATTCTGTACTCCAAGGCCAAACTTCCTGTTACTCCAGATGTCTCTTGACTCCCTACTTTTGCATTCCAGTCCCCTATGATGAAAAGGACATCTTTTATGGGTGTTAGTTCTAAAAGGTCTTGTAGGTCTTCATAGAACCCTTCAACTTCAGCTTCTTCAGCCTTACTGATTGGGGCATAGACTTGGATTACTGTGATATTGAATGGTTTGCCTTGGAAATGAATAGAGATCATTCTGTCATTTCTGAGATTGCATCCAAGTACTGCATTTCAGACTCTTTTATTGACTATGATGGTTACTCCATTTCTTCTAAGGGATTCTTGCCCACAGTATTAGATATAATGGTCATCCGAGTTAAATTCACCCATTCCAGTCCGTTTTAGTTCACGGATTCCTAAAATATTAATGTTCACTCTTGCCAGCTCCTGTTTGACCACTTCCGATTTGCCTTGATTCATGGACCTAACATTCCAGGTTCCTGTGCAATATTGCTCTTTACAGCATTGGACTTTACTTCTATCACCAGTTACATCCACAACTGGGTGTTGTTTTTGCTTTGGCTCCATCTCTTCATTCTTTCTGGAGTTATTTCTCCACTGATCTCCAGTAGCATATTGGGCACCTACCGATCTGGGGAGTTCATCTTTCAGTATCCTATCTTTTAGCCTTTTCATACTGTTCATGGGGTTCTCAAGGCAAGAACACTGAATGGTTTGGCATTCCCTTCTCCAGTGGACCATGTTTTTTCAGAACTCTCCACTATGACCTGTCTGTCTTGGGTGGCCCTACATGGCATGGCTCAGAGTTTCATTTAGTTAGACAAGGCTGTGGTCCATGTGATTAGTTTGGTTAGTTTTCTGTGATTGTGGTTTTCATTCTGTCTGCCCTCTGATGGAGAAGGATAAGAGACTTATGGAAGCTTCCTGATGGGAGAGACTGACTGAGGGGGAAACTGAGTCTTGTTCTGATGGGCAGGGCCATGCTCAGTAAATCTTTAACCCAATTTTCTGTCGATGGCTGGGGCTGTGTTCCCTCCCTGTTGTTTGACTTGAGAGCAAACTATGGTGGAGGTAATGCAGAAAATGAAGATGATGTGTGGCACATTATCCTGTGTGTCACAACTAAGACCTAGCAAAGTCAAATAAACAAATAATTTTTTTAAAAGAAACAAACAAAAACAGTGATTGTGTTCTGCTGGTCTTTGGAGACTCAACTCGTGGTTCCTTGGCTGCACAGTGCTGAAGCATCTTTAAGGAGATACCCCACATCCAAGGGCAAAGCAAAAGCCCCAGCAAGATGGTAGGAGGAGTGAAATCACGTTTAGAATCAAGCCCCATACCGCCAGAGATGCTCAGAAGGTTCAAGCAAACTTAGTGAGCACCAGGACCCAGAGACCCCGCAGAGACTGAGACAGAACTGTGTTTGAGTGTCTCCTGCAAAGGTATGGGTCAGCAGTGGACTGCTGCAGGGGCAGGGGTCCTGGGTGCAGTAGACCTGGGTATGGCATAAGCCCTCTTGGAGGAGGTCACCATTAACCCCACCATAGAGCCCCCAGAACTTACACAGGACAGGGGAAACAGACTCTTGGAGGGCACAAACAAAACCTTATGCACACGGGGACTCAGGAGAAAGGAGCAGTAACCACACATGAGACTGGCCCAGACTTTCCCGTGGTTGTCCTGGAGTCTCTGGCAGAGGCTTGGGTCAGCAGTGGGCTGCTGCAGGGTTGGGGGCACTGAGTACAGCAGTGCATGTGTGGCACCTTTGAAGGAGGTCACCATTATCTTCATTATCTCCCTGGGAAAGATCATCCCAAGATCTCCATCTAGTGGCCACACTGTAGAACACACTCCTTGGACAATTTGATGACCAAACAGGTGAGCAGTTACCCTGAGGCCGTTTATGAGACAAAAACCTCAGGCTGGGACCCCTCATGCAGGACACCTAGTGATGTTGCTGACAGAGGCTGCTTGGGGGCATTTGTCTGGGCGTGCATTCCTCAGGCCACATTCAGACATGTATTCAGAGACTGCTCTGCCAGGCTTGCTGCCCTGGATCCAGGACAAGTTACTCCAGAGTTTTTCAGCCTCAGCATTCTTGATGTTTGGAGCCAAATAATTTTGTCATGAGAGACTATCCTGGACATTGTAGGCAGTTTAGCAGCATCCTTGGCCTTGACACACTAGATGCCAGTAGGAACTCCTCCCAGTTTCCAGTTATAACAACTATAAACATCTCTAAAAAGTTTGCCAAATGTCCTCTGGAGAGTGCTGGGGAGGAGTTGCCCCTGGTTGAAAACTACTGGTTGAAAACCTGGTTCAACAAATGAGCTGTTCAGTTAAACATTTCAGTTCTTAGCAAAGTGGCGAGGAGGGCAGGACTCCAGTTGGGTAGAAGCAGGTCCTGGGACTCACAGAGTATGAGGTCCAGGAAGCAGGGATTAAACCAGCCCTGGGCCCTAGTCCTCCACAAGCTTCACCCATGGGGTCTCTCATTGCCCATATGTGTGTAGGGATTTTTGAGACTGATCCCTTTTACATTTCAGTGGAAAACAAAGCCTGTTTCAGACAGGCCTGGATGATTTCATCTCAGAATCATCAGAATCAGAAGGGCCTGTAATTAGAAGAACAGCTATGGTTGTTTTTCTTTCTTTCTTTCTTTTTCATCAAGAAATAAGAACCAAGCCCCATGCTCCTGTTTTTCTGCCTTTGTTCCTCCTCACTCAGCTCTGCAAGGTGGGTGTCATTTTACAGATGAGAAATGCAGTTGCAGTGATCGAGTAACTTGTCCAAGGCCTTGGAGCTGGTACTTGGTGGGACTGAATTTTGAATTTGGGTTTCACACAATCTTCTGCCAGTCCCCACTGTCCCCTGTGAGCAGACTTCTCAGATACCCTTTAGAATTTGTCATTTGTGTAGGTGCTGATGAAGTTCCTTTTCCTCTGCCCTAGGTATGCTAATTTTGTTCTCCTTGAACAAGCTGGAGACACCTCAAGGAAAAGCATCAAGCCTCCTGCTTTTCTTGTGCTGCTTTCAGAGCCAGTACAGAGATTGGCACAGAGGTCTGAAAAGCACCTAGAGATTCACCAAGGCACCCCCCTTTCATTAGAGTAGAGTCTCTCAAAATTATGTTTGCCCTGCCTGGAAGCCTCCAGTATCCTGCAGACCTTGCTGGCCCCTCTTTCCTTAGAACCATACCTAATAAAGAGATCCATTTCATCTCCACCTACATCTCCCTCTGGTGTCAATCTAATTAGGTTCTTTCTACAATTAACTATTAGTAATTAAAGTGGAACAAAGCCCGTGTGTCATTCTTAAACTTCATCCATTAAACAACAATGTCCAATTTTGAAATCCCTCTTCAGACAAGGAGGCACAGTACATGTGTGGGATAAGAATTCTCCAGATATGCTAACCTAAATTTAATTATGCAAGGAGAACAGAGGTTTAACTTCATTCTTCCCAGAACTGCTGTAATTAAAACTCAATTAGGGGCCGTGGTGGCCAACATCATTATCCAAGTGTCACACTACGGAAGGGACAAACGGCTCAGCACCGTTCAATGGCTGTTGGCCTGAAGACTTTGCAAGGAAAGGGGCGCTTTGGCCCATCCTCTGTCTTTCAACAGTCTTCTTCCCTTCACCACTTGTTCAGTGGCTTTCTCTTCATTTGCAGCTTTTGAAAATTGTTCTGTCCAGGTCAATGGAGGAAATGGCCATTGCGATGTCTTGTAATAAGCTGTCAAGTGCTTATGACAGGCCAGGTGCTTCACACGCAGCATCTTATTTAGTTTCTACTTCAACTGTTGGAAGTAGATATCATCCTTATTTAAAGATGAGGGAGTCAAGGTTCAGAGAAGTTACAGAACCTGCCAGTCACACCATTGTGAAATGGTGGGGCCAGGATTTAACCAACCCAGCCCATCTCCAGAGTCTGTGCTAATCATGTTACACTGGTGTTTTGAAATAGCTTCTCATATGTCTGATATCTGAATTAGAACCATTCTTACTCTGTTTTTGATTGTAGAACAAACAAACAGGATTCTGGACTCTTCCTATGAGCCTCCCAGGAGGCTCAGTGGTAAGAAATTTGTTCGCCAGTGCCAGACATGCAGGAGACACAGGTTCAACCCCTGGGTTGGGAAGATCCCCTGGAGGAGGAAATGGCAACCCACTTCAGTATTCTTGCTTGGAGGATCTATGGACAGAGAAGCCTGGCAGGCTGCAGTCCGTATGGTTGCAAAGAGTTGGACGTGACTGAGCACACACACATGCTTATGCATGAACTCTTCCTGCACGCGTTGGGTTAGCAAGTAGGACAATGCACTGGGAGATCCCACGCTGGCCTCGTGCTGGGTGTGGAGAGCAACCGGCTCATTGAGTCATTCATTCATTTATTCATGTGAGCAGCAAGAGGCTCATCTGACTGGAGAAGGTACTGTTTCTGGGAAATGCACTCTTTCCAAATCTGGGCCATGATTCTATGAAGTCACAAGGCCAGAGCCGCCACAATTATCAGAATTTCCAGGAACTCAAGGTTCGCAAAGGGTTTTGGCAAATGTAAATTTATGGGACTTTCCTGGTGGTAAAATGGATAAGAATCTTCCTGCCAATGTAGAGGACATGGATTGATCCCTGGTCCGGGAAGATCCCACATGCCTCGAAGCAACTAAACCTGTGCACCATAATTCTAGAGCTCAAGAGCTGCAATAACTGAGCCCCTACTGGCCACAATAGGGTAGATCACGCACCACTGTCAGAGAAGCACATCCCCAACCCAGCCTATGTCTTTGGTGGGGCTGTCTACACAGACCACCCATGTCAGTGGACAATCCTTCTGACTCTGTCTTGAGAGTGCTACCAAAAGTGCACGTGTCAGTCGGGCCAAGTACCACCCAGGGCCACCACTTCCAGTGGGAAAGTTGTGCCCTTCCCTGGGAGGAACCCCTGCAGGGGATGAGTTGCCCCAAGACCCATCTTACACTCTGGTGGTGGTTTAGTCCCTCAGTCATGTCTGACTCTTGCGATCCCATGGACTGTAGCCCACCAGTCTCCTCTGTCCATGGGACTCTCCAGGTAAGAATACTAGAGTGGGTTGACATTTCCTTCTCTGGGGGATCTTCCTGACACACAGATTGAATCTGGGTCTACTGTATTGCAGGCAGCCTCCTGCATTGCAGGTGGATTTTACTCCAACCAAAGGAAGGATACCTTTCTGATTTGCCCAAAGGCACTGATAGGATAGTGGTGCTGTAGTCCTGCTGGTTTCAGTGTCCAGGCCCACAGTGCACTGGATATGCTACCCCCGGTTCTTCCCACACAGAAAACAAATCCAAACCTAATACAATGGAATAATTCAGTCAGTTAAGTTCAGTCGCTCAGTCATGTCCAACTCTTTTCGACACCATGAATTGCAGCACGCCAGGCTTCCCTGTCCATCACCAACTCCTGGAGTTCACTCAAACTCATGTCCATCAAGTCGGTGATGCCATCCAGCCATCTCATCCTCTGTCATCCCCTTCTCCTCCTGCCCCCAGTCCCTCCCAGCATCAGAGTCTTTTCCAATGAGTCAACTCTTCACATGAGGTGGCCAAAGTACTGGAGTTTCAGCTTCAGCATCAGTCCTTCCAAAGAACACCCAGGGCTGATCTCCTTTAGAATGGACTGGTTGGATCTCCTTGCAGTCCAAGGGACTCTCAAGAGTCTTCTCCAACACCACAGTTCAAAGCATCAATTCTTTGGCGCTCAGCTTTCTTCACGGTCCAACTCTCACATCCATACATGACCACTGGAAAAACCATAGCCTTGACTAGAAGGACCTTTGTTGGTAAAGTAATGTCGCTGCTTTTGAATATGCTATCTAGGTTGGTCACAACTTTCCTTCCAAGGGGTAAGCGTCTTTTAATTTCATGGCTGCGTCACCATTTGCAGTGATTTTGGATCCCCCAAAAATCAAGTCTGACACTGTTTCCACTGTTTCCCCATCTATTTCCCATGAAGTGATGGGACCAATGCCGTGATCTTCGTTTTCTGAATGTTGAGCTTTAAGCCAACTTTTTCACTCTCCTCTTCACTTTCCTCAAGAGGCCTTTTAGTTCCTCTTTACTTTCTGCCATAAGGGTGGTGTCATCTGCATATCTGAGGTTATTGATATTTCTCCTAGCAATCTTGATTCCACCTTGTTCTTCTTCCAGCCCAGTGTTTCTCATGACGCACTCTGCATAGAAGTTAAATAAGCAGGGTGACAAGTATACAGCCTTGACGTGCTCCTTTTCCTATTTGGAACCAGTCTGTTGTTCCATGTCCAGTTCTAACTGTTGCCTCCTGACCTGCATATAGGTTTCTCAAGAGGCAGGTCAGGTGGTTTGGTATTCCCATCTTTTTCAGAATTTTCCACAGTTTCTTGGGATCCACACAGTCAAAGGCTTTGCCATAGTCAATAAAACAGAAGTAGATGTTTTTCTGGAACTCTCTTGCTTTTTTGATGATCCAGCAGATGTTGGCAATTTGATCTCTGGTTCCGCTGCCTTTTCTAAAACCAGCTTGAACATCTGGAAGTTCACGGTTCACACATATATATATGAAATAATTACTCAGTCATAAAAAAGATTGAAATAATGCCCATTCGTAACAACATGGATGGACCTAGAGATGATCATACTGAGTGAAGTAAGTCAGAGAAAGACAAACACCATATGATATCATTTATATGTAGAATCTTAAGAATACAAAGAAGCAACTAATACCAGTGAATTCATTTACAAAACAGGAACAGAGTCACAAACCCAGAAAACAAACTTATGGTTACCAAAGAGGAAAGTGTAAGAGGCGTTAAATTAAGAGTTTTGGAATTAGCAGGTACAAACCACTATATATAAAATAGATAATCAATAAGGATTTACTGTATAGCACAGGAAACCATATTCAGTATCTTGTAATAACCTATAATGGAAAAGAATTTGAAAAAGAATATGTAGTTCAAAAACAAGTCTCCAGATACAGCTGCTGCTGCTGCTGCTAAGTCACTTCAGTCGTGTCCGACTCTGTGTGACCCCATAGATGGTAGCCCACCAGGCTCCCCCGTCCCTGGGATTCTCCAGGCAAGAACACTGGAGTGGGTTGCCATTTCCTTCTCCAATGCATGAAAGTGAAAAGTGAAAGTGAAGTCGCTCAGTCATGTCCGATTCTTCAGGCCCTACTGACTCTATCAGGCTCCTCCGTCCATGGGATTTTCCAGGTAAGCGTACTGGAGTGAGTTGCCATTGCCTTCTCTGCCAGATACAGCTGAACTATCAAAAAAGGAGAAACACAAGGAGGTGGTAAGGGAAATCCTCAAGCTAATAGAGAAGTTGTGATTCAGGTCGTGAAGAAGGAAGAGGGTTTGAAAGCAGGATGGACCATGCAGCAGGAACCCATCCCAGAAAAAGGGGAATCTCTCCTTCCTCCTCCCCCCGCCACCTTCCCTTCTCTCAGCCTCTCCCCAGTCCTTGCCTCCTGGCTCCTTGCGCTCAGAGAAAGCTGTTGGAGTCTCTCCTCCAGGCCCTGGCAGTTGTTTCTATACAGAAAAGAGACAATGACAATAGAGTGTGGTCCAGCCCCACTGTGAAGGGAGGGCAGGTGGATTGCCCTTGAGCAGCAGCACAGGGCAGAAATGACTCAGACTTTGGAGCCAAGCTGACTGGGGAGAACTTCAGAAAGGCTCTTGACCTCCATGTGCCTGAAGTTATCATCTATAAATAGGGATACAAATTGCTCCTGCATGTGGTGTCATAAAGTCTGGACTAGACAGGATCTGATACTTAACAGGGCTCTGCAGACAGTAAGTACTGCATTAAAGCTTCCACAGCTACAGCTGACCTGTGGGGAGCTTCCGACCTCTGTCTATATTGTCATCTGATGAGTTCAGTGAGTGCCACTTGGTTTAATTCATTCAGCTAGTAAGCCTGCACTGCCCTGGAAGGCCAGGTGCTATGCTTGGAAACAGTGGGGATCAAAGGGACATGGTTCTGTCCTTCTGGGGCCCACAGTCACCTCTGGAGCCCCTGCAGTCTGTTGGGGAAAGCAGCCTCTGTTTCTTTCCTGGGACCCTTAGAAGAGACCATGACCCTCCCCCTTCCCTTCTCAGCCTACTTGATGTGCTGCGGAGCAGGGTGGCTCATGAGTGTCTGCAGGTACCTGCGAGTGCTGGCTGAGGGCACCTCTGATGAAGGTGCTAGAGATAATCATGGTGATTCTGACAGCGGGGTGTTCACAGCTGCCCTGGCATCCTCCGGGGCTCTGCCTGGGGCTCAGAACCACAGTACACCATGTAAGCCTGTGGGCTGGGAAAGCAGGCATTGTGCTAGGGGCTCCTGCATGGGGAGCTCATCTGCTGGCAAGGATCTGCCCTGAGATGGAGCCAATGCAGCCGGCCACAGGCCATCAGAAGCTGCTGGCGATGGTGTCTGAAGACCAGCTGTTCCAGGAGAACAGTGTGGGGAGGAGGTTGGTAGGGGAATAGGGGTAGGTACAGGCCTCTAGTCCCAACACACCTCCACCCCTTCTGAATCTCTGCAACAATATCAACTATGATTCTTTTTTTAATATTTATATATTTATTTAATACTTCAGGGAAGGCAATGGCACACCACTCCAGTACTCTTGCCTGGAAAATCCCACGGATGGAGGAGCCCGGTCGGCTGCAGTCCATGGGGTCGCTAAGAGTCAGACATGACTGAGCGACTTCACTTTCACTTTTCACTTTCATGCATTGGAGAAGGAAATGGCAACCCACTCCAGTGTTCTTGCCTGGAGAATCCCAGGGACAGGGGAACCTGGTGGGCTGCCATCTATGGGGTCGCACAGAGTCAGACACAACTGTAACGACTTAGCAGCAGCAGCATTTAATATTTATTTATTTAGTTGCAGCTCGTAGGATCTTTGGTTGTGGCGTGTGGGATCTAGTTCCCTGACAGGGATTGAACCCAGGCCCCTCAGCACTGGGAGCATGGAGCCTTAGCCACTGGGCCACCAGGGAAGTCCCTAAACTATGATTCTTGTAATAAGGCCCACAAACCATTATCCAGGTGCATTCAGAAATTCAGAATTTGAGGGATTTTAGGAAAGTAATATGGTTTAAAGACTGTATGGTATCTGACAACCCTGTGGGGTCTGGGGCAGCACCCCATAATCAATCAGGCACACGAAGTAGAGGAGCATTCAAACCTAGCCAGAATCAGAAAGACTATAAATTGCTTCCCATTCATTTAGGAAGGAGCTGACCACCAAACAAGTTGTGCAAAATTATGGTTTACTGAACCTTTTGAATTTATGATCACCAAGAAGGGCTCGTCAAAATGTGTTAGTTACAATAATAGTAAAACAGTAATAATATCCTCTCACTTTTGCTGTATGACTCAGGGAACTCAAACGAGGGCTCTGTAATAACCTAGAGGGGTGGGACGGGGTGGGAGGTGGGAGGGAGGTTCAAGAGGGAGGGGACATATGTAGGCCTGTGGCTGACTCATGTTGATGTATGGCAGAAACAGACACAATATTGTAAAGCAATTATCCTTCCATTAAAAATAGTTTTTTCTAAAAAAAAAGAAAAAAATAATACCCTCTCATATCCACAATTGCTTTCTCGGTCTTACTCAAGTGGGAAGAAAACACCTCTAGAAAACTGCATTTATATAACAGGTAGTTTAGGTGAAAAACAGTTGAGGTGCTTGGTCAAGGCCCAGCCCCCTCCAATTCCATTCCCCCCAAGCATAGACATTCTGGAGTGGCCCCTGCAGGAGTGACTGCCCAGGAGAAGGCCTGTGTGAGGAGGCACCTGGAAAGACTTGTTTTTTTTTTTAATTTTTATTGGCTGTCCTGGGTCTTCGTTACTGTGTGCAGGCTTTCTCTAGTTGCTGCAAGCTGGGGCTACTCTAGGTGCGATGCTCGAACTTCTTGTTGCGATGGCTTCTCTTGTTTTGGAGCGTGGGCTCGTGGGAGCTCGGGCTCAGTAGTTGCAGCCCATGGGCTCTAGAGCCCTGGCTCAGTAGTTGTGGCGCATGGGTTTAGTTGCTCTGTGACATGTGGAATCTTCCCGGACCAGGGATTGAACCTGTGTCCTCTGCACTGACGGGCGGATTCTTATCCACTGTGCCACCAGGGAAGTCTCTGGAAGGACTTCTTAGAGTTCCTGCCCCTGAGATGGGCAAGGACCTTCCCCAGCCCAGTGGAGATGCTGCAGAGGCTGAGGGCCAGCCTAGCATTTCTGCTTAAAATAGAGAAAGAAGAAGTCTCTCCCTTCCTCCCCGAGAGTTATGAGAGCTTAAGCTCCTTGGCTTAAGGTGTTACCAGGTGTGTGTGCATGAGATGGGTGGGGATATGGCCTCAGCCTTGATGGGGAGCCTGGTGGGGGCCTCTTGGCTCCAGGGTTAGGACCCACAGAGCAGCCGAATGAATGGGCAAACTGCATGTTGCTGTGTCCACATTAAGTCCTTTCCTTTATTCCTGATCTTGAATGAGGGAATCCAGGGGAGAGGCAGAGTCCAAGCTCCAGCCAGCAGACAGTGCCCTGGAGGCCTCAGCACTGGCCACCTGTGAAGGGAGACACCAGGGCAGGTGAGAGTATTACAGGTGTGTTTTCATTGCCTGGGGATGAGTCCCAGAGAATGAATTTCTCATTGCGTTACCCAAGAGCATTTGCACATTAAAGTTTGGGAACTCGTGACAAAAGAGAAGGGGCATCTCTGAGACACAGGGAGCTGAGAATGGCAGGTTTAGCCTCCTCCGCTCAGCACAGAGCCGGAAGACTGGGGCTTCCTTAGTGAGAACTGAGACTTCATGAACATATATACTTTGCTCACACGATTACTATATTGTGTCATTCAAACAACTCTTTGAATAAGATGCTATTGCTTCCATTACGTATTTGCACTCAGGGTGGCGTGAGCTGGGGGTGGAGCTGCTGTCTGAGTCTGCAGGCTGGCTGTCCCTGTGGCCATCTATAATATAGTAACCACAGGAGCACTCCACAGTGCTTGCACAGTCTCCACAGTGCTTGCTCTGTAACAGAAAGAACAGAGTTTATGATACAAGAACCCTAGGAACCTGATCCTCCTTTAACTCGTATCTCCTATTTTTAAAAGTCAATCCAAGGACTGTTAACCCAAGAAACACTGCCAAGCATTTGTAGATGGCTTTCAATGAACAAAACCCTTCACCACATTGCATCTCATCTTGATACTCTCAATGAAAAGGTAATGCTTGTAGAGGAGGACTTTATGTCTCTATTTTATGAGTTTGGGGATGGAGGCTCACTGAGAAGTGTGCCTTCCACAGCCAGCAGGCAGATGGCAAGGACTTGAACACCAGCTTCTTTGATAATAGGTGTGTTACCCCATCAACTCCCCTCATTCTACTCCAGACTTCATTTCCAATCCTCCTGACCCAGTTTAGGCTGGCTTTACCACTTTGGGTTCCTAGAACCTAAAGGTTTATAGTCATAAATGATTGCACTCTAAGAGTTAATGTCAGGAAATTGACTTGAAAGGGACCATCTAGCACAACAGTAATGTTTCCTGACTCCAGGGACCAGGAAATACTCGCTGAGGAATTGTGCCTTCATCGAATCAACCTCACCTCCATTATCTTAAAATTAAAAAAGAATCTTAATAGGGAAAAATTAGGTTATGAGAAATCCAGAATCCAGGTGCTTTTCCATATGTTTTTATCTGCTTACTAGCTGATGAGTTCATTTGAGGACTCAATTGTTAACCATTTTTTTTTTCAGTTGAACCTCCCTGCTCCAAACTGTCAAGGAGCACAAATACTGATTTAAATACATGCTTTGAGATAGCTTCTCACTCATCAAATGGAGGCAAGCTACAGTGGAGGACAGGGTACATTCACACACTATCAGTTCGTTAAGTTCAGTCGCTCAGTCGTATCCAACTCTTTGCGACCCCACGAACTGCAGCACACCAGGCCTCCCTGTCCATCACCAACACCGGGAGTTAACTCAAACTTATGTCACACACTATGACAGTCTTTTATTCATATACGATCTAAAACAGAAGTTTCACGAAACAACTCCTAACCTTATTTATAAATGCACTCTTAAATTTTGTATTTATCTTTTCTTTGTTTTTAATGCTGGAGATGTCCCACTATGTTGATTTCATAGTTCACTAATGGGGATTAAGATCTGCAGTTTCAAAAATACTGAACTCAAAGATGAGTTCTTATCCACTCTCTTGTGTCCAGTCATCACTTATATGTGAGTTGAGTTTTCAGTTTTAATCTCTCTCTTGAGCTCAGACTCTAATCCCCAACAGTCTATGGAGCTTCTCTGCTAAGAGGAACCTGAAGTGAATGTAGCCCAAGAGAACACAACGCCTCTCCCCCCTTTCCTCCCAGTCCCCCTCCCTAGAGTTCCCCATCTTCTGAGGGGGTCACTCTTGATCCAGGTGGCCACGCCAGACACTTGGTTGGTGTCCTCTTCTTTCCCTCCTCACTTCCCATACCCAATCAATCATCGAGTCCTGTCCAATAGCCCTTCTAAATATCTCCTGGATTCATCTACTTCTTTCCAACAGACCATTATTATCTCTGAACTACTCCAACAGTCTCTAACTGGTCTACTTACTTTCCAACACGATGCCTTTCAATCCATGCCACGCACAATGGAGAGAAGTCCTTCTAGGATGCGAAGGCTGATCACTTCACTCTTTAGCATAAAAGCTTTCGGTAATCTCTTGGAACTTGTAGTAACATGGCTTCCTTGGCTTGGAACCCCCTTCTATCTGCTCACCAACCCCACATCTATCTCTGCCCAGCCCTACTCATTCTTCACGTCTCTACTAAGATGTCACTCACTATGGGAGCTCTGACCCGACCTAGACAGCAAATTCAGGTCAAACTGGCCTAAGCATCCTTGTGTGTGGTCCTCTAGCATCTTGCCATCACCTGTCCCAGCACTTACTGCCCTGTACTGTCTGAATAGTTCTCCATCATAGCCCAGTGTCTGCAACAGATACTTGCTGAATGAAAAAATGAATTCTGGTATGTAACCTAGTCTTTTCTTTCAATACATCATAAAACATTTTTCTACTACATAATTTTAAAGAGGGCATCTTGTATAGTATTGCATGAGTGTACAGCAACTTATTTAACTATTTGTCAAGCATTTAGGTGGTTATAAGGTTCCTCTGACTACACATATTATTACAGGGAGCACCTTCACACACAGTTCTCAACACGCAACTTTAATTATTTTCTTGGGCTAAAATTCCTAAAATTTGAATTGCGAGGCCAAAATGTATGCATGTTTTAACAGGTTTTGATTTATATTGCCAGGTTGCCCTGCAGGAAGTCTGGGCTAATTTGCACTATTATAAACAGTATAAAAGAGTGCTCATTTTCCTTCATTCTTAGCAACACTGGGTTTCATTTAAAAATAAAAATTATCCAATTTGAAAGGTAGAAAATAATAATTTCTTGTTACTTCATAAGGGATATTAGCATTAACAATTGCATAAAATATTTTCATGTATTATTCATTATATAAGGGTTTACAGATATACTTAAGATAGTAATAATAGCTGCTATTTAGAGAGTCTCTACTTGTAGGCAATGTCATATAGAGAAGATTGTTTGTGAGAACTTATTACATTCAGAAACTGCTAAAAGTTCTGTTTACATTATTTGTCACCAAATCCTCACAAAAAGTTACAAAATATGTAGTATTACATCTATTTTACAGAAAATCTAACTGAAATAATGATAGATTATAAATGATTATAAATTTGAAAATAATTATTGTTCAATTATTATATGCTAGTTATTAATGCTTAGTGCTTTCAAAACCCTAATTAATTCTCACAGCAACACTATTGTATGGATGTGAATTTTTGACGAAGGTGCTAATGTACTTCAATGGAGAAAAGACAGACTTTTCAACAAAGCTGCTGGACCACCTGGAATTTCATATGCAAAGAATATTCCTTGACCCTTATCTGATACTATACATTAGATATAACTCATAATCAATCATCAGTTCAGTTCAGTTCAGTTCAGTCGCTCAGTTGTGTCCGACTCTTTGTGACCCCATGAATTGCAGCACGCCAGGCCTCCCTGTCCATCACCAACTCCCGGAGTTCACTCAGACTCACGTCCATCGAGTCAGTAATGCCATCCAGCCATCTCAACTTCTGTCGTCCCCTTCTCTTCCTGCCCCCAATCCCTCCCAGCATCAGAGTCTTTTCCAATGAGTCAACTCTTGGCATGAGGTGGCCAAAGTACTGGAGTTTCAGCTTCAGCATCATTCCTTCCAAAGAACACCCAGGGCTGATCTCCTTTAGAATGGACTGGTTGGATCTCCTTGCAGTCAAAGGGAGTCTCAAGAGTCTTCTCCAACACCACAGTTCAAAAGCATCAATTCTTCGGTGCTCAGCTTTCTTCACAGTCTAACTCTCACATCCATACATGACTACTGGAAAAACCATAGCCTTGACTAGATGGACCTTTGTTGGCAAAGTAATGTCTCTACTTTTCAATATGCCATCTAGGTTGGTCATAAATTTCCCTCCAAGGAGTAAGCGTCTTTTAATTTCATGGCTGCAGTCACCATCTGCAGTGATTTTGGAGCCCCGAAAAATAGTCTGACAGACACTGTTTCCACTGCTTTCTCATCTATTTCCCATGAAGTGATGGGACCGATGCCATGATCTTCGTTTTCTGAATGTTGAGCTTGAAGCCAACTTTTTCACTCTCCACTTTCACTTTCCTCAAGAGGCTTTTTAGTTCCTCTTCACTTTCTGCCATAAGGGTGGTGTCATCTGCATATCTGAGGTTATTGATATTTCTCCCGGCAATCTTGATTCCAGCTTGTGCTTCTTCCAGCCCAATGCTTCTCATGATGTACTCTGCATATAAGTTAAATAAGCAACGTGACAGTATACAGCCTTGTGATGTGATGTGATGTGATGTGATTAGTCGCACAGTCATGCCCGACTCTTTGCGACCACATGGACTGTAGCCAACCAGGCTCCTCTGTCCATGGGATTTTCCAGGCTATAGTACCGGAGTGGATTGCCATTTCCTTCTCCAGGGGGTCTTCCCCACCCAGGGATCGAACCTGGGTCTCCCACATTGTAGACAGATGCTTTACCATCTGAGCCACCAGGGAAGTCTTGACGTACTCCTTTTCCTACTTGGAACCAGTCTGTTGTCCCATGTCCAGTTCTAACTGTTGCCTCCTGACCTGCATATAGGTTTCTCAAGAGGCAGGTCAGGTGGTCTGGTATTCCCATCTCTTTCAGAATTTTCCACAGTTTCTTGGGATCCACACAGTCAAAGGCTTTGGCATAGTCAATAGAGCAGAAGTAGATATTTTTCTGGAACTCTCTTGCTTTTTTGATGATCCAGCAGATGTTGGCAATTTGATCTCTGGTTCCTCTGCCTTTTCTAAAACCAGCTTGAACATCTGGAAATTCACGGTTCACGTATTGCTGAAGCCTGGCTTGGAGAATTTTGAGCATTACTTTACTAGCATGTGAGATGAGTGCAGTTGTGTGGTAGTTTGAGCATTCTTTGGCATTGCCTTTCTTTGGGATTGGAATGAAAACTGACCTTAATCAATCATAGACCTAAATGTAATTGCTAAAACTATAAAAATTGAAGAAGAAAATAAGGGATAAACTAGGTCTTGGATTATGTAAGAATTTCATAGGTAAAAAACTATAAAAGAAAAAGATAAGTAAAATGGACTTGACCAAAATAAAAAATCTACACTCTTCAAAAGACATTGTTAAGAGAATGAAAAGACAAGTAGCAGTCTGGGAAAAAATTAAATTCCCAAAATCTGATAAAAGACTTATATATCTTGCATATATAAAGAATTCTTACAACTTAATGAGCCCCCAACTCAATTTTTAAAAGAGTAAAAGATTTGAACAGTCCTTAATAAAAGAATAGAAGAGAAGCGAAAAGCAAAGGAGAAAAGGAAAGATATAAGCGTCTGAATGCAGAGTTCCAAAGAATAGCAAGAAAAGATAAGAAAGCCTTCTTCAGCGATCAACGCAAAGAAATAGAGGAAAACAACAGAATGGGAAAGACTAGAGATCTCTTCAAGAAAATTAGAGATATCAAGGGAATATTTCATGCAAAGATGGGCTTGATAAAGGACAGAAATGGTATGGAACTAACAGAAGCATAAGATATTAAGAAGAGGTGGCAAGAATACATGGAAGAACTGTACAAAAAAGATCTTCAACACCAAGATAACCACGATGGTATGATCACTCACCTAGAGCCAGACATCCTGGAATGTGAAGTCAAGTGGGCCTTAGAAAGCATCACTATGAATAAAGCTAGTGGAGTTGAAGGAATTCCAGTTGAGCTATTTCAAACCCTGAAAGATGATGCTGTGAAAGTGCTGCACTCAATATGCCAGCAAATTTGGAAAACTCAGCAGTGGCCACAGGACTGGAAAAGGTCAATTTTCATTCCAATCCCAAAGAAAGGCAATGCCAAAGAATGCTCAAACTACCACGCAATTGCACTCATCTCACACGCTGGTAAAGAAATGCTCAAAATTCTCCAAGCCAGCCTTCAGCAATACATAAACCGTGAATTTCCAGATGTTCAAGCTGGTTTTAGAAAAGGCAGAGGAACCAGAGATCAAATTGCCAACATCTGCCGGATCATCAAAAAAGCAAGAGAGTTCCAGAAAAACATCTACTTCTGCTTTATTGACTATGCCAAAGCCTTTGACTGTGTGGATCCCAAGAAACTGTGGAAAATTCTGAAAGAGATGGGAATACCAGACCACCTGACCCACCTCTTGAGAAACCTATATGCAGGTCAGGAGGCAACAGTTAGAACTGGACATGGAACAACAGACTGGTTCCAAATAGGAAAAGGAGTATGTCACCCTGCTTATTTAACTTCTATGCAGAGTACATCATGAGAAACACTGGGCTGGAAGAAGCACAAGCTGGAATCAAGATTGCTGGGAGAAATATCAATAACCTCAGATATGCAAATGACACCACCCTTATGGCAAAAAGTGAAGAGGAACTAAAAAGCCTCTTGAGGAAAGTGAAAGTGGAGAGTGAAAAAATTGGCTTCAAGCTCAACATTCAGAAAACGAAGATCATGGCATCTGGTCCCATCACTTCATGGGAAATAGATGGGGAAACAGCAGAAACAGTGTCAGACTTTATTTTTCAGGGCTCCAAAATCACTGCAGACTGTGATTGCAGCCATGAAATTGAAAGACACTCCTTGGAAGGAAATTTATAACCAACCTAGAGAGCATATTCAAAAGCAGGGACATTACTTAGCCAACAAAGGTCTGTCTAGTCAAGGCTATGGTTTTTCCAGTAGTCATGTATGATGTGAGAGTTGGACTGTGAAGACAGCTGAGAGCCGAAGAATTGATGCTTTTGAACTGTGGTGTTGGAGAAGACTCTTAAGAGTCCCTTGGACTGCAAGGAGATCCAACTAGTCCATTCTAAAGGAGATTAGCCCTGAGTGTTCTTTGGAGGGAATGATGCTGAAGCTGAAACTCCAGTACTTTGGCCACCTCATGCCAAGAGTTGACTCATTGGAAAAGACTCTGATGCTGGGAAGGATTGGGGGCAGGAGGAGAAGGGGATGACAGAGGATGAAATGGCTGGATGGAATCACAGACTCGATGGACGTGAGTCTGAGTGAACTCCGGGAGTTGGTGATGGACAGGGAGGCCTGGTGTGCTGCAATTCATGGGGTCGCAAAGAGTCGGACACGACTGAGTGACTGAACTGAACTGTACTGAATCAAAGAATATATTCAAGCAGCCAATAAGTACAAAGCAAAATAAATAAAACCAAATGAGATACAATTATTCATTTTTACAATTGACTAAAATTAAAATACTGGCAATACTGAGAAATATTATATGATATCACTTATATGTGGAATATTAAAAAATAATTCAAATGAACTTATTTATGAAACAGACTCATAGAACTTAAGGTTACCATGAAGGATGGAGGGGAAGAGTTAGTGAGTTTGGGATAGACATGTGCATGCTGCTATATTTAAAATGGATAACCAACATGGATCTACTGCATAGCACAGGGAACACTGCTCAACACTCTGCAGCAACCTAACTGAGAAAGGAATTTGAAAAAGAATAGATGCATGTATATGTATAACTGAATCACTTTGTGGTATACCCGAAACTAACACCACATTGTTAATAAACTATACTCCAGTATAAAGTAAAAATTTTGAAGAAGGATTAATACCAAGTACAGGTGAAGATATGGAGGTTCTTAAACTCTCACACACTGCTGGTGGGGCAAGAAAATGGTACAACCACTCTGCAAAGCAGTTTGGCAATTCTTTTAAGGAATTATCTATCCTAATGTTTTTTTAAATTTTTTATTGGAGGACACTTGCTTTACAATGTTGATTTATGCCATACAACAATGTCAATCAGTCATCAGTATATATATGTCTCCTCCCTGTTGAACACTCCCTCCCACTTTGCACTCCATCGCATCCCTCTAGGTTGCCACAGAGCATCAGGCTGAGCTGCCTGTGTTATATAGCAACTTCCCACTAGCTTCTATTTTATAAAGTTAAATATATATTTACTAGGTAACTGAATAATCCTGCTTCTTGGTATTTATCCAAAAGAAATGAAAACACACTTCTATGCAAAGAACTGTAGCAAACAATGATAGCAGTTTTATTAATAAGATCCGCCAAATTTTAAAAAAATCCCCAAAGTCCATTAATAAATAAATGGGAAAATAAAATGCAGTATATCACAATGAAATATATATTTCACTTTGAAATAAAAAGGACTGAAATGTGACATATGCAGAACACAGATGGACTCAAAATAATTATGCTGAGTGAAAGAGCTGAAGTACAAAGGACTACAGAAACTACAGCTTAATTTATATGAAATTCTAGATGAGGTAAAATTATAATGACAGAAATCAAGGGAGTGGTTGCCAGGGGCTGGGGATGGGGAAAAGTGATTGCAGAGATACAGAAGACTGTTGGGTAACAGGACTGTCTCCTGTCTTGACTGTGGTAGTTACACAACCATACACATTTGTCATTATACTATACAATTAAAATTGGTGGATTTGATTATATGTAAATTATATACTGTAAATTTTATTGTAAAGATGATTTTGGAAAGAAAGAAGGAAGGAAGCGAAGGAGGTAGGAAGGAGAGAAGAGAAAAAGAAAAATACTGTCAGGCCAGATAAAAGCTGGTTAATGTCATACCAATATGACAATAAATATGGCAATAAAAGCATAAACATTGGGGCTATTTTCTTTTGACAGACAGAAGTCTACAGCTGAACATGTAAAAGAAGGAAGGAAGGAAGATAGAAAGAAAATTCAATACCTATCATAATTCAAAAACTGGACTATTGAACTCCTGGGTTTATACCCACTTAAAGGTGCACACATGAGCACTAAAAGGCAAGTTTAGGGATGTTCACAGCAGTTCTATTTGCAATAGCTCCAAACTGAAAACAACCAAAATGTCCATCAATAGTAAAATCACTTGCAACAAATCAGACAATGGGTTTTTATACAGTAGTTGAAAAAAGCAAATGATGGTGACATGTGATACCCTGATGAATTTCATAGAGGTAATGTTGAGCTCAAGAAGTCATATGCAAAAAATACATGTGACAGAATTCCATCCATAGGGATCTCAGAAACAGGGAAAACTAATCCATGGTGATTGAAGTCAGAGTAGCAGCCTCCTTGGGGAAGACATGACTGAGGGGGGTGGTGGACAGGGGACCTCTGGGGTCAGGAAATATTGAATAGATGGATCTAGGTAGTGGCTGCACAGTGTATACTTGAGTAAAAATTTAGTAAGCTGGACACTCCAGATTTCTAAACTTGTTGAATTTAAGTTATGCCTCAGTGGAGAGACAATTATTTTAAAGACATACCAGAAGATCAAACCAGTTAACCCTAAAAGAAATCAACCCTGAATATTCATTTCAAGGACTGTGCTGAAGCTGAAGCTCCAATACTTTGGCCACCTGAGGCAAAGAGCCGACTTATTGGAAAAGACTCTGATGCTGAGAAAGACTGAGGGTAGGAGGAGAAGGGGGTAACAAAGGATAAGATGGTTGGGTGACATCACCGACTCAATGGACGTGAGTTTGAGCAAACTCCAGAAGATAGAGAAAGACAGGGAAGGCTGGCGTGCTGCAGCCCATGGGGTTGCAAAGAGCTGGACTCGACTTAACGACTAAACAATAACAATGACAAAAATACTCAGTGCCTATTCATTTCAGTTCCTGATTTCAGACTTGGCAGATGTACAGACCAGCTAGGTTGGGTTTTTATCTGTTCTTTATGAAAACAAGGAACTTGGTAGTATGAAGCATGGGCATTCTGAGCCTCCCTGTGAGTGAAGATTTGTCTGAGAACTGTGTTGATGGTTTGGAAAACTACTATATAGGCAATCCCATGTGTTCACATAGACTATGTTAATTATAACTTTCTTATCTCTTCATCAGGTCAGATTTCTCAACCACTCTCTCTGGGGCACCTGGAGCCTTGCGAAGACCTAATTGCCATCTCCCTGTCTAAGGACCTATTAAAAAGTGCTTTAAGCAAACCGTGAGCTTCAGGAGGAGTGGCAGCTGTTCATTTTACAACTCTCAGAGAGTCAGGGCCCCTTTCTGCTTCTATCAGGCAACTCTGGGTTCCCAGGTGGGTGAGCGAGCTTACTATGGTCAGGAGCCCTCTTTGCTGTTTTTCTATTGAAGAAAATTTTTATTGAAGGTGGGTGAGCTCCCCTTCACCTGGGCAGAGGGGAAACTCAGAGCTCACAGGCTAACCTCAGCCTCACTGTGCAGCCCCAGGGGCTGGTCCCTTAACATCTTGAAACCTCATCCCAACGGAGAAGGCAATGGCACTCCACTCCAGTACTCTTGCCTGGAAAATCCCATGGATGGAGGAGCCTGGTGGGCTGCAGTCCATGGGGTCGCGAAGAGTCGGACACGACTAAGCGACTTCACTTTCACTTTTCACTTTTATGCACTGGAGAAGGAAATGGCGACCCACTCCAGTGTTCTTGCCTGGAGAATCCCAGGGACGGTGGAGCCTGGTGGGCTGCCGTCTATGGGGTCGCACAGAGTCGGACACAACTGAAGCAACTGAGCAAAGATGTTAGGAGGCATATTGTATGTTCAGAGATAGGAAGATGCAACATTTTGAACATGTCAGTTCTCCCCACACCAGTCTATGGATTCAGTGCAACCTCAGTAAGTTCCCCTAAACTAACATCGTTCCTTTCTGTTTTTCATCAAACCGGGGTTGCAAAGAGTCGGACACGACTGAGCACGCACGCACACACACACACACGGATAACTTGACAAGATGATTTTAAAGAATATATGACTGTCCAAAGGACTAAAAATAGCCAAGACATTCCTGAAAAAGACTAGGTTGGGGGTAATTTTATATCGGGAATTTTCCTGAAGTTATATGACAAATGAAACAAACTAGACACCAGCACCAGATGTACTATGTGGACACGATGTGACATGGTGACCTTGCAGACAACAGGGGGGGAAGTGCAGGACTGGGGCCACTGGCTATCCAAACAGAAAAAAATAAAATTGAATTCTCTCCTCCTCCATATGTTCTGGACTTTGTGTAAATTCCAGAGGTACTGAGGACTTACAGGTGAAAGGCAAGCGGGTTTCTTCAAGAGAGAAGAGAAAGTACTAACTATAAAAAGGAAAGATTAATAAACCTGACTACACTAAAATTAAGAACTCTGTTCATCAAAAGATGTTGATGAAAAGTGAAAAGACGAACCATATCTTGGGAGGAGATATTTGGAACATTAATAACAAATAAAAGACTAGTATCTGAAGTGTATGTTAGTCGCTCATCCATGTCTGACTCTTTGGAACCCCATGGACTGTAGCCCACCAGGCTCCTCTGTCCATGGGATTTTCCAGGCAAGAAAATAGGAGTGGGAAGTCATTCCCTTCTCCAAGCGACCTTCCCAACCCAGGGATCAAACCTGGGTCTCTAGCATTGCAGGCAGATTCTTTACCATCTAAGCCACCAGCAAAGCCCAAAATATATAAAGAGCTCCTGCTAATGCATAAAAGAAAGACAACACCGCAGAGACTAAGCAAAAACCACGAATAGGCATTTCTCAGAAGAGGGGGAAATTGCATGCCCATTATAATCAGGGAAATGCAGCACAAGAACACAGCAACACACCATTTTAGAAAAAAATGCTAAGTCTTGGGCAAGACATGAATCAAAAGGAACTTCTGTGTTAATACATTACTTTCCTTTTTTTTTTTTTTTTAACTTCATGCAGTCTTTTGGGAAAACCATTTAATGGTTTCCAAAATTGAGGGTTTGGATATTTGTGGCCCAGTAATTCCACTTCTAAATACACATGCTAGAGCAGGGTCAGCAAACCATGACTCACAGGCCACTATTTGTTTATTTGTTTTTGCTAAATAAAATTTTATTGGAAATCAGCCATCTCATCTGTATGGCCTGTGCCTGCTTTTACCCTAAGACAGCCGAGCTGAGTGGCTGTAATAGGGACCATAAGGCCCAGAACCTAAAATATTTACTAACTAGCCTTTTATGAAGTTTGCCAACCCTTACCTAGAGACATTTTTACAGCCTCATCTTGCTTTTGCCTACCACATTTTTTCCTGCACTGGGTCTTTGCTGCTGCACATGAGCTTTTTCTAGCGCTGCATGAGCTTCTCATAGCAACAGCTTCTCTTGTTGGGGTGCATGGGCTCTAGGGCACAGGCTCAGTAGTTGTGGCACACAGGCTTAGTTGCTCCGAGGCATGTGGGATCTTCCTGGACCAGGGATCTAACCGGTATCTCTTGAATGCAAGGCAGATTCTTAACTGCTGGGCCACCAGGGAAGCTCCAACATTTTTTATGGACTTTATTTTTCAAAACAGTTTAAAATTTACAGGGAAGTTGAGAAAATAGCACAGAGAGCTCTCACATGCTCCTGCACTTCGTTTCCCCTATTATTAGCGTCTTACATTAGTGTGCAGCTACACGTTCATACATTGATGTGAACCGAAAGTGAAAGTCGCTCAGTCGTGTCCGACTCTTTCAGTGGACTATACAGTCCATGGAACTCTCCAGGCCAGAATAGTGGAGTGGGTAGCCCTTCCCTTCTCCAGGGGATCTTCCCAACCAGGGATCGAACCCAGGTCTCCCGCATGGCAGGAGGATTCTTTACCAGTTGAGCCACAAGGGGAGCCCCAAAACGAACTAAGGTGTTTACTGTATTCACAGTTCCTTAGCTTTTATTCACTGTCTTTTTCTCTTCCAGGGCCCCTCTCAGGATGCCTCATTACATTAACTGTCATGTCTCCTTAGGCTCCTCTTGGCTGTGATAGTTTCTCAGACTTTCCTCCTTTTTTTTAAGCTTTTTATTTTGTATTGGAGTGTAGCCAATTAACAATGTTGTGACACTTTCAGATGGACACCAAAGGGACTCGGTCATACATACATATGTATCCATTTTTCCCCAAACTCCCCTCCCATCCAGGCTGCCACATAACATTGAGCAGAGTTCCCTGGGCTATACAGTAGGTCCTTGTTGGTTACCGATTTCAAATATAGCAGTGTGTACCTGTCCATTCCAAACTCCCTAACTATCCCTTCTTCCCATCTTCTCCCCAGCTCTTGCAACCATAAATTTATTCTCCAAGTCTGTGAGTCTGTCAGACTCTCCTTGGTTTTGATCACTGTGACAGTTCTGAGGAATGCTGCTCAAATATTTTTGAGGATGTCCCTGGGAATTTATTTGATGTATTTCTTATGACTCGATAGGGATTATGGACTTTGGAGAGGAAGATCAAAGAGGTAAAGTATCGTTTTACCAGGGGTACCAACTAACAAGAATTATTTCAGCTTATAATGACCTTGATCACCTGCCTAAGGAAGTGTTTGCCAGGTTTTGTCTGTCAGGGATTCTTCCCCTCACCTTCTGCCTTTGCGTACTGGACTCTCTGAAAAGCAATCACTATGGGCTTCCCAGATGGCTCAGAATCTGCCAGATGTAGGAGATGTGGGTTTGATTCCTGGGTTGGGAAGATCCCATGGAGAAGGAAATGGCAACCCATTGCAGTGTTCTTGCCTGGAAAATACCAGGGACAGAGGAGCCTGGAGGGCTGCAGTCCATGAGGTCGCAAACAGTGGGATATGACTTAGCAACTAAAAACAGCAGCACAGGCTACACTTATGGGGTGCAGATTATTCCTTGGAGGTGAAATGTATGATTTGGAAACTTTCTTCAAGGAAAATCTGCCTCTTTTCTCCCATTCATTTATATATTCAGTCATTGATATCAGTATGGGCCCATGAATACATATTTATTTTAAACTTTGGGTCAAATGTTACAATACTACTTTATTTTGTAGCTTGGTGTTCCAGTTTTAACACTGGGAATCCTTTCAGTTGGCTCCTGTATGCCTCTATCAATGGAGGTTTTTAAAGTTTTGAGTACTTTCTTACATTCTAGCAACACAAAATCCTCCAGGTTTACCGTGTGTATTTCCTTTTCTGGTTCTACAATTGGCCATTTCTCCAAGGACTCTTGGTTCCTTATTGGAAAATGGTATTAGAAACCAAGATCTGGGTGCTAAGATGCTTATTGTTATTGGGGTGTCATTGCTTCTAGGCCCTCTTAGCCTATAGGACAGGAACTATGTATGTATATATTAACCTGTGTATGTGTATATATCTATATATATCTATATATATAATATGTATATACATGCATATACAAATACTTCTATAAGTAACCATCTGTATAAGCTACACATGGGTTTATACTAATGTCTCCCACTCTAATCCATTACCACATGGATCATTCCAGCTTCCTCTCCTTGACTGTTTGTAAATTCCCACTCCAACTATAAGAAATTGGTTTCCCATCATCTGTCATCCATTTACTTGATTGTCCAATTCCTGTGTACATGTTTAATAATATCAGAACAAGTATTGCATGCCCCCATGGGAAACAATTTTATTAACCAGAGCATAGTGCTTATGTGTACTTTTCCATGCCTCTAGTCTTACTTATTTCCAAAGTTGCTTAGATCAGCATCTTTTCCACCCCTTTCAAATGCAAATGTCTCATTCATTTGCAATACAGTTAGATTCTCTTGGGACAGTCTGCATTCCTCTATAGGGTCCCCTGATCTCCTAGATGATTTTTTAACTTTGTGTATATTAAAATTCTGTTTGCTATTTGTGTGCCCGACTCAATCACGTCCAACTCTTTGTGGCCCTATGGACTGTAGCCCACCAGGCTTCTCTGTCCATGGGATTCTCCAAGCAAGAATACAGAACTGGGTTGCCATGCCCTTCTCCAGAGGATTTTCCCAACCCAGGGATTGAACTCAGGTCTCCCTCATTGTGGGAAGATTCTTTACCCTTTTGTATTCATACCTAATTTGTGGGATGCTTGTGAGCATTAAATGAGATAGCACATGTAAAGACTTGGTCTTCACTGATGACACAATTGTGTTTGTATTCATGGTCAGTTACCTCTGCTCTGTGTTAAGTCACCTCCCTGAACTTCACATTAAGCCCTTTCTTATAGGTGACCACCTGTGAGGGGTCGAGTCCATTCCACCAAAGAGGATTTGGGGAGCCAGAGCTGAGGTTAGAGGTCATCCGCTATATGACGTTTTTTGCATATATGAGGGAAAAGGGGCACAGAGAAGTAGAAAGACTTCCCTAATACCACTCAACTTTTTGCAAGGTTTCCAGGCTAGAATATCTGTTTTCTAGAGAGAGGTTTCTAGAGTTGTTCTCTTGAGTAAAGAGAACCTCGCAGTGGGTTAGTGAGGTCGACCCAATACTGCAGAGGTAGCAGAGCGGAAAGGAGGCTGAGAGGATAACAGGACACATTCAAGGTGGGGGACATTCTTCTGCAAGCGTAGGATTTCTGATCTATTAGCCCAGCCAGTGTGGTGACTACAGCGAGCAATGGGCAACACCAGGACTGGGAAACGGGGACTGCTCCCAGCCTGTGGTTGGTGTAGTACTAAGAAATGACCACACGATGTCACCAGAAGCCATTATTTGGAAACAAGTCAAGCTGGGCTCCCGGCCTCCTGATCTTTCAGTGCCTATCTAGCAGAAAGGAAATTTCCCTGAAGCTCTGAGTGGCCTCCATGCATGTGGCTAATGTAAGAAGGAAATTAATAAGCAAGTCCTCAAAAATAACTTCAAAAGGGAAGGATTTACTTAGACCAGCACTGTCCAATAGAAATATAATGTGACCCCTGAATACAAGCTGAATATGTAAATTAAATGCTCTACTAGCCACATCAAAAGAAAGTAAAAAGAAACAGAGGACAATAACTTTAACGATTTATTTTATTTAACCCAACAAATTAAAAACTTGTCATGTCAATGTATAAATAATAAAATAATATTAATGAGATACTTTATTTTTGCCATGTTGTCTTTGAAATCTGATGTGTGTATGTGTTTCATTTTTATTGAAATATATTGATTTACAATGCTGCATTAATTTAAGGTGTACAACAAAGTGATTCAGTTATACATATACATATATATCCAAGATTTTGTTCCCATTATAGGTCATTATAAGATAATGAGTAGAGTTCCATATGCTATTATACAGTAAGTCTTGTTGGTTATGCTGCACTTTAACTTACACTGACAACCCATCTCCATTCAGACCAATCATACTTCAAGTGCTCAGTGGGGCCAGGTTCTGTCATGCTGGACAGAACTGAAACAAGGTCATGTGCATCAGCTCTGAGAAGCAGCTTGCATGCACTGGAGACATATGGGGGCCCAGAAGCATCCGGAGTGCAAGGCTAATTTAGCAAATAGTACCAAGTCAGCTTGCATTCCCCCAAATTCCTTGCCACCTGCTGGACAATGCCTGAAATTCCACTATCTGCTCCTTTGGGGCTTCATATCCTTTAAACCCTAAGTGTGACACACTCTTCTCTTTTTCTACTCACAGGCCAGAGACCTGGGATCTGAGTTTATGGAAGGATGTGGGCCAGGAGGTCTTCTCTCCACAGGAAAGGGTAACAGAGGAGCAGCTTCTCTGGCCCACCAGAGACTTGTCATAGCAAATAGAGTTCAAGGCCCTGTAACCCTCTGCCACTTCACCATCCCCAGTTAGTTTTCCTGAACCCATACAGGAAATGCTCAAGATGGTCAAATTTGACAGTCTTCCCATGAAATTAGCTTCCAAACCAGAAGTGCTAGAGGAAAGCCAGCCCACTTGGCTCTCTGAGCCCAGTTCCTGCATCCCTTCTACCACCCTGGACAAACACAGCCCATTCACAGCTGAGCTGGGTTGTCTCATCCACATGTGCTAGGCAGTTTCCACCGGACACAAAGGGAATGATGTCCTCACACTTCCTCCCCATCCCCACCGCCACGTTGGGCAAGAATTTCAGTCTGGTGGTTCCTTAGGCTTTTGGCCCAGTCTACTGTAAGGACTCCTGTGGAGAGGGGAAAGGGGGACTTGATTTCCCAGACTATTGTGGGCCCTGGTAACATACTATTATCTGGAGGAAAGGCTGAACATTTTGGCTCCCAGGGCCAAACAGCCGACAGTGTGGAAATATCTGAATTTCTGGAGAGATTGTTTTTCATTGCCTGGCATTGTGTTGACAGCACATGGAGGAGGAGAAGGGCATGCCTGCCACAAGGAAACGGCAGCCCACTCCAGTGTTCTTGCCTGGAGAATCCCAGGGACAGGGGAGCCTGGTGGGCTGCTGTCTATAGGGTTGCACAGAGTCGGACACGACTGAAGTGACTTAGCAGTAGCAGCCACATTGGAATAGAAGCCCCATTCCCTGATCAGACCAGAGTGCTTTCAAAAGAATTAACCAACATTATTAAACAAAATGCTTGGGTACCCACAGCCCACAGTAAACACAGCAGCCACTATAGGAATACAGATGCTGAAAAAAGATTGGGAATTCTGAGTGATGAAAAGGATGGTGGCAGTGAGTGAAAAGGATAAAAAAAAAAGCTAGTGTGCTAGCATGGTAGTATGGGGAAGCTGCACAGAGCTGAGGCCTGTGTCCCACAGACATTGCTGCTTTGCCCAGCCCCCAGACCCCATCCTATTTCTCTCCCTGTGGTCTAGAACCTGGCCCCACCACATCACCTCGACTGTGCCCCACACTCCCCTCCTACCAGCCAAAGGGAACCAAAAGTCAGAAATTAAAATTTTTTTTTCCATGAAATTCCTGGAGAAGGGAACGCTTTCTGGTGAATAACATCTTCAGGAAGCCAAAAAAAGCTAACTCAGAAGCAGTTGCTAAGAACTTATCTGAAATATCAAGTGTGTCTTACTTATTGGTAACTGCTTGGTAACTTATCTAATTTGGAAACAGATTCTTCATGATGCAGCTCTCTTGGGTGGGACCGAGTAAAACAACAACAAGACAAACTTGCTGAAAAGCTACACATAGGTGTATTCATTCTCATTTGCCCCTAAATGTTCCCAGACCACAACTCTCATTCACTGGAGGTGATTACTGGGGTACAGCCTGAACTCAAAAAATAAGCCAGGGGTGAAGAAGTGGGCCTTACGGTTCACTGTCCCACTGTCCTGGGTGTGGAATTGTACAATTTAGCCTGGGAACTGCCTGTACCCCTTCAAGGTTGGCTGTGGGGTTGGCAGGTCAGTGTGAGAACTGTATTTTTGAACTGTAGGATTTGGTGATTCCTAGGGTCACATTTTGGAGAAGGAAATGGCAACCCACTCCAGTGTTCTTGCCTGGAGAATCCCAGGGACAGCGGAGCCTGGTGGGCTGCCGTCTATGGGGTCACACAGAGTCGGACACAACTGAAGCGACTTAGCAGCAGCAGCAGCAGCAGCAGGGTCACATCTGGGGCTTCCAGGTGGCACAGGGTAAAGGGCCAATGCAGGAGATGCAGGAGATTCGGATTTGATCCCTGGGTCAGGAAGATCCCCTGGAAGAGGAGATGGCACCCCACTCCAGCACTCTTGCCTGGAAAATCCCATGGACAGAGGAGCCTAGTGGGCTACAGTCCATGGGGTTGCAAAATGATTGACACGACTAAGCACACACACACACAGGGTCACATCTGGGGACTGTGCGGGATTTTGCATGTGGATTTGCCTTCTTATCCAAAGAAGTAGCAGGTAGGATGGTGTGGCAGAAAGGGCACTGACTGGCCTGGAAGGTAGTCTCTGCCTGTCATCAATGGGTGGTGTGAGCTAACATTTGTCATCTACTTCTCTGGGCTTCCCTGTGGTTCAGCTGGTAAAGATTGCCCCTGCAATGCGGAAGACCTGGGTTCAATCCCTGGGTTGGGAAAATCCCCTAGAAAAGGGAAAGGCTACCCACTCCAGTATTCTGGCCTGGAGAATTCCATGGACTGTATAGTCCATGGGGTGGCACACCCAGCTTCTCATTATAAGGAAGAAATAAACAGCAAAGCCTATATTTAGCTAAGAAAGTGTGAAATGGCAAGTTCCAGAATTCCTTTTACCTGTGCGTTTGTGTTGTGTGTGTGTGTGTGTGTGTGTGTTGTCAGTGTTGATGTTGTGATTCTCCTCAATTTTGACCATGAAATATCACATAGCCTAAATGCCAAAGCCTAACACTGTCCCTGTTAACAGCATTCCTATTAAAAAGATACCTAGGAAACCACCTATTTCTGTTTAATCTGCAAAAAGTTTTAGTTTTAAAGGTAAGGTGTTTTTGAGTTACTGAAGCCTAGCTTAAAGAGTACAAAGTACTTTGTTTTAAAAGCTTAACTACACAAGAATTTGTTTCCTTTGAATAACAACAACAAAAAAAGAGTCAGCTATTTTCTTCTCCAACAAGGAGGGGTATGTCATCACATAGCAAAAAAACCCTGAAAATCCAACCAAATTAGGACTGACAAAAAATGGCAGCTGGAAAAGCCTGAAATTGTAACCTATTCTCCAAGTCACGGAGAAATAAAATGAGGGCAAGTTCAAGGATGAGAAGTATCAGCAAAGTATCTAGGTTTTGATTCTTCAAAACCCTTGAGAGGCCCAGTGATTTCTGGTGGAAATTCCCAAAACCCTCAATCATGAGTCACTGTAGTCTGTTGCCCCCTGAGCCTCCACTGGTTTTGGCAGACATCAGCACCCCATATCTCCAGCCCAGCACTGGTGGGGAAGCTCTGATTGGGAGAGGATGGGGCTGAGGGACGGGTGGTAGTGAAATGACCTTATAAGGCAACTTTAAGCCCTGGAGAAGGCCTGGTGTTTCATCAAACTAGAAAAATGTTACGACCTGAAACCTCCTGCCCCTCCCATTGAGAGTCCAGAGAAAGAGGGAGATGTGTTTAAGGACATCCTTCTATTTAAACATGAAGGGTAACCAGGGTAATCCCCCTAATGGTTCGATCTTAAGCAAGCTCTGGAAGATGGAAGACGTCCAGCTCACAAAGGTCAGACTTTGATTTGAGTGCACCGTGGAGCCGGTCAGAGCCTGAAAGAAGCAGAATCCAACATGGGGGTATCCATACCTTGGGAATCACCAACTTCCCATTTGACAGGTGATGGACTTCAGGGTCAGAGAGTGAAGTAACTTAAGGACTCCCAGCCAGGATTAAGCCCAGTCGGCTTCCCAGGTGATGGGAGCAGGACCTGGAGTGGGAAGGAGTTCCCACCTTCCACCTGGCCACTCAAACCTGGGGCTCTGTGGCAGAAAGAATGGGTGTTCCCTGGGATTCTCATAGACATGCACATTGGGGTTTAGCGCTGAGCTGTCTGGGATGTGCTTCCTGGCACATAATTACCACCATCAAGATTATTATTAGCATTAGGCGTTTACATGACACTTAATATTTCCAAAGCATTGTACTGCCGTTTAATTGGTTTTTCCTTGCAACATTCCTGTCAAGTCTGCACTTGATAGCTGGGAGACTGACGGGGGCAGGCAGGAGAGGTGAGGGGATAAATGCGAAAGGTTGATGGAGAAAGGGGGATGGAAGCACTGTCTCTTGGCTTTCCTTCTCTGATGACCTAGGGAAGATAAATAACCTCCCATATTCCCTGCAAATTCTGTACTCCCAACCCCTAGGTCCCCACAGTCAAGGTACCTGTAACTTCCAGGAGGTAGAGGATGTGAGGAGAATCTCTTCTTTGGTGTATTTTGGCTCAAGGTTCAGATATCTTCCAAAAAAAAAAAAAAAAAGACCCATGTCAGTTCAAGATCACATTCATTCAGAATTGTTGACACCTTCAGTTTCTTGCCAAATCTCAACTACACTGCAAATTTACAGCATTGTGATTTCCAGACCTAAGACAGCCTTCAACAGGAAGACTTTTAGCATTTGACAAGTCCTAATTAGGTTTGTCAAAATTGAAAAGTGGTGCAGGCCAGCGGGCACTGTCTCTTGCTGGCCAGTGGGCCTCAGAGTTGGGCTATGAAAGGGGCGGCTTCTCTGCTCACTCCTCATCTGAGAGCCCTGCTGGGGTCTGGAGAAATCAAAGGTGCCCCCTCAGTGACAGACACCTTGCAGCAAAGCCTCTAGCTCTGCTCCTTGGGTTCAAGGACAAAGCTGTGGGAAAGGGAAACAGGAGGGAGCCAAGGCTGAAAGACTAAAAGTCCTGGCGGTTACCTGAGGGAGATAGCACTCTGGGGTCTAGCCCCCTCTTCTCAGCCCACCTGCACTTTTCTGAAGCAAGCTGAGAGCCCACCTCCTTTTCCTCTGCCTGGAAAGTTCTTTCACCAGGGCCTGGGTGAGTTGGAGCCAACCATTAGCACAACCCCTTCCACGTAGCACCAGCTGAAGGTTCTCAAGGACGGCAGAGTTTCTCACTGGCCTGCAGAGGACCTGGAGCCAAGGTAGAGGGGAGTGGACGCCCATCTCCTGTCAATTCTGAGCCTAGGTCCCCTCCTTCCCTCTCCATCCTCAGCCTCATCCTGGTGAGTAAGAAGGGCTGCTGGAGCCTGGGAGGGGAGCAATCCCGAGGGATGAGGGATGATGGCTAGGAACAGCTGTGGAACCCGGGTTTTGCCACTGTCCTCCTCCACCGGCCCTGGGACATCCGAAAGTGGCGGTGGGACACTTGAGGCTCAGGTCTGGGAAGCCTGAGGACTCGTCCTCTCAGCGGGACTCAAGCTCTCTGCATGCCCCAGCCAGAGTCCCCACCTGCTGCGGGAAAGCAAGTCTGGGAAACACTGGGCGTTGGCGATCACTCTGGCAGCCAGCTGCCGAGACTAGACACTGAAAATGAAGGTGCGGGCTGGGCTGGTGGAGTCGGCAGTGAGGGTTCCCAGCAGCTTCGACCTGCCAGGACCAGCGTTTTTGCCCCCGCAGCCCGCTGCAGCCAACCAAGAATGAGTCCACGCGGGGCCCCTTCCGAGGTCACTGAGCTCAGAAGCACGAAGGGCACCAATACCCTCAATGAGTGGCTGCCCGACTGCGCTGCACCCGGAGGGGCTGTCTGAGTGACAGAAACGGAAGGTCATCTCCCTGCAGAGGATTCCAGTCCCTGCAAGGACGAGAGATCTGCCTACCCGCGGAGAGAACTCAGAAGGCCGGGCCGACGTTCACCGGAAGGAGCTCCGCAGCCTGCACGAGTCCCGCCTGGCTAGAGCGTCTGGGATCATCGAGGCCGCCTCCGTGCGGAGAAAATAACACCCCCGTCCTCCCTGGGTGCCCTGAACAGACTTTCCCCCGCTCCTCCCAGAGCTGGGGATCAATTCTGCTCTTCGTTTTCCGCTTGCTATGAGCATCCCCTCGGGCTACGTTATGACTCTCCGTGCCTCGATTTCCTCCTTTGTAAGTTGGAGAAGCAGTGCCACACTTCTCAATAGGTTATTGTAAGCATTAAATGAACTAACCCCGAAGAAGAGTTTAGAGCTGCTCCCAAAGCACACCGCTGTATGCTGGATACCCTTATTCAGCATCCTTACCTCCTCTTAAGCGGACCTTCCATCTGTTTGTCTCTTTCCCCTTGCCCCCTTCCTTCCCTCTCTCCCCCATCTCGATCCCTCACCCGCATTCTCCGCTTTCCTTGTTTCTCTCCTTATCTCTCTGTCTCTCCGGATGGCCTTGTAGACCCGCAACATCTGAATGAAATGTGCAAAATGAATCCGTTCTTTTTCTTCTGTCGGTCCCTCCACAGAGGCGAATCTGACCTGTGTACTTTGGAGCCAGCGTTTTCCGCACCAGCGCCGCCGAAGTTCCCGCGTCTCGATCAGCTCCTCGCAGCGCACTCTTGTCTGGCAACTTGTGATTCCTGAAATCTGGGTTTCTTGGCCCACCTGGGAAAGACAAGGAGGTGGTGGGTTGAACACTGAGTCCCTGCTGCCCCTCGGTCCGGCTGGGCGACAGCGATCACGCGGCCACCGTGCTCAACCCACAGCTGCAGCCGCGGTGCCGCCGTGGTAGGCCCAGGCTTGGAGCTCGCATTTCCTGGGCCGACATAGCTTAACGGGGTGGCCACCAACTCCGGGGCCTCAGCACCCAAGCCAGAGGGCACAAAGGTCCATGGGTCAGATCTGAGAGGCTGGGAAAGAGCCCGTGTCACAAGCAATGTGAGTTCCGCGCTGCCGAGAACCGGGACTGCGAACTTTTCGCCGGCCTCTGAGTGCAGCTCGAAAAATTCCGAGCCGTACAGACCGCCAGGACGTCAGGGCCAGGTCACCAAGTACACCAAGGGCTCGGTTCGGGTTCACAAGGACAAGTGACCAGACCCTTGATTTTTCCACCTGCAACTAAGAACTTTAACCACTGGCCCTGAATCTCAATGTGCGCGGGTTGTTTAAACGCTGAAATTCACCGCTTCCACTTCCGAGGAGCCGGCGGCCCAGAACGATTCTTGGACACGCAAACTGGAAGACGAGAAACGTCCCTTCCATCCAGAATGAAAAGGGTCCCAGATTCAAAGAGGCAGCCCTTCTGGGTGTCCCATGGGGAGTTTCTATTCCCAGGGGAGGGGAAGCGTGGCCTCCGCCCAACCATCCTAACAGGCAGCGGATCCAGCCTCGCGCTGCCCCTGGCCGTTGGGAAGCTGAAGAGGAGGTTAGCGGGCCCTGCCTGCTGCTCCGTCAGGTGCAGACCTTTCCGGAGCGCCCCAATTGGCACGTCTAATTTGTGCGCAGGCAGGCTGCCCCAAGCTTGAGTGCCGGCCCTTTCAAAAAGCACCCACAGCGGGCAACTTTCCCTTCCCTCCAGTTTCACAAACCCGAAATTCCAAGCAGAAGTCACGCTTTCTCAGGATAACCAGAGGAAAATACTGCCCCCACCCCCTTCTTTCCGTTCTTTATTAATTTCATGGTGAGTTTTAGGGGAAGTGGCTTAAGGTCTGAGCGATCCTCCTTTGGTCTCAACGCCTGCCTTTTTTGCTCCCTCTATCTAGGAGCCTCCAGTCGGGAGCTACTCCGACCCCACCCCAGGAGTTTCAGAGTGTCCATGGCTTCCCCCCGTTGTTCTAGCCCGGTCTAGCTTCTGTTCTTCCTTGACCTCTCTGACAGTGACTGCAATCCAGGGTCCTGGGTCTTCTCTCCTAAGGCTCCCACATGAACATCCATTATGTTCTCCCTGGCTCTGTGACACCCGTTCTCCCCAGCCATGTCCACACTGTAAACTAACTGAAGTTTTCCTGTTTCTTTTTTTTTTAAAAAGGTTTAAGTAAATGGGCATTTGGGATTCCTTGGTGGCTCACATGGTAAAGTGCCTGCAATGCAGGAGACCCGAGTTCTATCTCTGAGTCGGGAAGATTCCCTGGAGAAGGAAATGGCAACCCATTCCAGTATTCTTGCCTAGAAAATTCCATGGAAGGAGGACCCTGGCAGGCTATGTCCATAGGTCTCAAAGAGTCAGACATGACTGACTTCATTTCAAACAGGCATTTATCAAGATTATTCGGGCCACCAAGAAGCATCCTGATCCCACGCAAATGAAATCCCCAGACAACTGAGAAAACAGTAATATTAATTGAAGCAGCTACATATAAGAGATTAGGATATAAATGGCATATAAAAGTCCAGAATCTATTAAGAGCTGGAAATAGAAACACAGGACACACACGTCTACATATACTTCTTAGATTCAATGTTAGATTCAAGGTCAGAGTCGAGAAGGGATCAATCTAATCCAGTTTCCTCAGTTTATGAATAAGGAAACAGGCCCAGAGAAAGCCAGGGACCCTCTCAAGGTCGCATAGCAGAGGAGTCCAAAGAATCCAATTCTGACTCCCAACGCACTGCCCATCCTACTCCGACTCAGGTGCTTGCTGCTTTAGGAATCACAGAGCAAACAGCTTTAGCTCTCACGAGGCGAGGGGATTCCGTGAAGGATCCCCTTCCTGCAATCTTGTCTCTACCCCGTCTGGTGTGGACTGTCCGGAAACGGTCTGAATCTCCCGGCCCTGGGAGTTCAGGTCAAACCTCTCCCCCATAGCCTCCTCTACCCGAGCAACACAGGTGCAGTTCTCCTAGAGCACCGATAGGTGGCGCGTTCCTCACAGGAAAACCAGCCGGGAATCCTCCCCCGCTCCTAGGACCCTGCTCCCTGCCTTAAGAACCCGCCTAGGGTCCCTCTTGAAAGAAATAGGGTAGAAAGGGGTCCAGCAGAGGGGCTCAGGCTCGTGCCGGAGGTTTGAAAAGACCCTAGAAACCTTGATTCTAGTCCTTCGGCTCAGAGTGACCACACTCTTTTAAGAGGCTGAAGAGCTTCTAGCGCAAAGGGCAAGGCTCTGCTCACTGGCCCAGAGACAACACCGGGACTTACCAGGGTCACCCCTAGGGGGCGTTATCTCCCTCAACAAGCGCGTCCACGAACCCGCTCCTTCACGCAAGCTGGGCTGCTGCCTTTCTCTACCACTATCCCCAGGCCCCATTCTTCCGCCTATTTTTTTTTTTTTCCAAATATTGGGAATGGGATGGGGGAGTAAGGGAAGCCGAGAGCTTTTTTCAATTGCGACGATAATTGTCCTCGAGATAGATTTCTTAGTCTGCTCATCCATTATTGACTTCTCTTCTAATATTTGGTTTGCCGCTTTGATCGCCAGAAGATCACAGACTTGACTCCTTTGCATAACAATTTTGGGGCGGGCGTACTCTGTGCGGGAGGGGAGGGACGTGCCTGGAATGGCTTTGGGGTCGGTATTCCATTCCTCCCCCGTACTTCATTCCTGGCATTGAGGCCAGCCTGCTTCTCACTGACTTCCCATCCCTAACAGCATCATTCATGCCTGGAAAGTTCTGAAGGCGAGTGGCGGTGGAGAGGAAGCAGCGAACCCCCACCCCTCGTCCCTCCCGGAAAGGCAGCAGAAACCTTAAGGCCCTCCAGTGGGACAGAAGAGAGGACGGACTGTGTCTCCCGCTCGCCTCCCATTGCTTTCCCAACCCCGAGAGATGCTGCCTCTTCCACCGCACAGACAGTCTGGGGAAAGAATATACCTTACTTGAAGATGAATTGAATGGAGTTGGCAGACCCAGGGAAGGAGACCACTGTCCCCTGTGCTCTCACTTGGCACTTAGGCCTCAGGACAAAACTCAGATGTCCAAGGTTCCCAATACCAGCGGCAGCCTGATCTAGTTCCTTTCCGCTCTCAGTTGCCTCATCTGTGGAGTGGGCTTACAGACTATTCTCTCCCTGAGGCCCTGTGATGTTAACCTTGCCACATGTTGCCACTCTTTCCCCCAGTGAGGACTTAGGGTTTGGGGATTGCATAGGTGGGTTTTGGTGGGAAACAGAAAACCAGTGGCTATTTTAATCAGGATTTATCAACTGCTTCCTTTGCCTTTGCCTAGTTCAATGACGGGGGTGAGGGAGATGTGATGGGGTGGGAGGTTTGGGGTTAGAGCCCTCTGCCCCTTGCTCTATCACACACCTCACTTGGAGCCTCAGTGGGAGGGAGTTGCTCTCAGGTTCCCAGCTGGCACACAAACGCACCCCGGGAGACCTACGCATGGACAGGCACTAGCGCAGCCAGGGCACAGAGCCCATGCAGACACTTACACGTGCACACCCGGACACAGCGCGACCACGCGAGGGTTACAGGGGCACAGAAATGCGTACAGTCCTTTCGAGCAGTTGGCACACACGTACACACGCACTCACCTGGAGTCTCTCACACAGAGTCACGTACAAACACGCTGGCGCCCGGCTGCACCGTCGCCCCCCAGCTCTGGTTTCTGCAGGAGCAGGGGGAGAGGGAAGGTGGCCCCGAAGGCCGAGACCTGGTAGTGACCCCTCCCCCGCACCTCACCGGCACAAGATCCAGTCTGAGCGAGGAGGTGGCGGGGCGGGGGCGGGGGGGCGGTTCGGGGGGTGAGGGAAGGCACCCGGCTTCTCTCCCTCTTTCCCTCTCTTCTCCCAGGCTCGGTGGACTTCCTTTCCCCACCTGCCTCCCTTGAGGACCAAACTTTTCCCTCTCTCACCTCCCCGCCAGCTGCCAGCAGCGCGGATCTCGGTTGGAACCCGGAGTTTCCCCGCACCCCCCCAGGACGGGGGTCGGGGAGGTTGCACCCCAGTGGACGAAAGGGGGGCGCGGCCTGGCTCGCGCCCGGGGGCCGGTGGGGAGGGCGGCGAGGAGGCGCTGGCCAGGAGCCCGAGCGCCGAGAGCCTGGTGCGCCGACTTCTGCTTGCTCTCCCCGGGCCAGCGGCAAAAGAGCCGTGGGACCAGTGTCTAGCCCTGTAGGAGTAAAGGGAAGAAGGATGCCTGCTGGGGCGAGCCGGAGACCGCGATTTTGGAGCCGTATGGGCTCTTCTATGCAAAGGACTCGGATGTCGTATGTGTATTTTGTTTTCTTGAGTTTTTTTTGTTGTTGTTGTTCCTAACTTTGGAGTTGGGTCTGACCTCCCGGGGAGCATGGACTGAGCCGAGGCGGGGGAGGTGGCAGCAGAACCCGGAAGCCGCCCTGGCCCCCCCTCGCGCGCACTCTCACATCCGTACCCACCGGTGTGCACACGCTCGAGGCCAGTCAGTGTGGACCCCGACCCGCGCCGAGCCTGATGGAGGCGGGAGCCGCCACTCGGACAGGTGGGGACCTGGGTGGGCAGCAGGCCTCCTCGGCCTGGGGTCGCCAAGCTCTGGGAACCTTCTGGGCAGGAGGAGGGAGTGAGAGAGGGCGAAAAGCAAAATAAAGGGGTGAAGAAAATTCGAGTGTAGCCGCTGAATTTACTCCGGGCTTTCTTTTTAGGCGGGGGTGGTGGTGTAGGGGGCTGTGAGGATGAACATTAGGGTTTCGGTTCTGGGGTTTGGGTGGAATTCTTTGTAAGGAGAAAGGCGGGATGTCTGATTAAAGTGAAGAAAAATGTAGAGAGAAGGATATATAATCGCCTTGCTTTCGGAAGCCGTGAGCTCTAAAATCCCCGGCTCCCGGGTAGGGGGGCGGCGTGTGGTACAGCTTGAGGGCGGTTTGGGGATACAGAGGAGAAGGTAAAGGCTCCTTTCCGTAATCTGTGCCAAGGGGCCTTCCATCTCTCTCCCCAAGTCCTTGATCCAGCCCTAAGTCGACAAGTCAACCCGCCCGCAGCGACGGTCTGGTGTTTGCACCCCAGTGTCCGGGAATCCGGCGCCGACCATGTCAGCAATTTTCGGGAATCGCCAAAGATGTCTCCCCCATTTCCGATAGTCAAGCAGACAAAAGGCTTCATTTTCTCTGCTTACCCAGCTTTAAAGGGGGTAAAAGCACCCCGAAACCAAAACTGTTTCTAGAACAAAAAGTCCAGCTGTGAACCGCCTCTCCCTCCCATAAAAGGGAGAAAACCCTGAGGGAAGGCAGGATGATGGGTGCATAAATTCAAATATTGAAATCCTCAAAGGTGACCACCTCCAACAGCAGACCTTTGGGGGACTTTTTAGGAGTCTGGACATTTGTGGACACACGTCTTGCACACAGAAATAAAGAAATATCCCCTGCCCTCCTCCAGTCTTCCAGGGTCTCTATAAACAAAGCAGCTGCCCCAATTTTCAGAGTCAACAGAGCATTTTATTTCTATGGTTTGCTTCCCACATACCCCCATCTCAGCTTTATCCCTTCCCCTAGTCCCGCTTCAAACTTCGGGTACAATCGCTTAGGATCCCTAACCAATACCCATTGAATCCCCCTGCACCCACTCACCCCCTACATTATTATTGCTTCCAAATGAAGACCAAAACTCCCGAGCGCTAATTGAATTAGTCTATTGAAAGGACTGTCAGGTACAATGACGTGGCTCGAGGCCCCACATTTCCCAAGGTCTATAGGCTTTGGGGACCTGCGATGTATAGTCTGACCTTCCGGCTCATAATAATACCGAGGCACTTGTAGCAGAAATCTCCTCGCATTCACTCCCAACAAAACCGCTGGTCACCCAGTCCCCGTAGGAAGGCTGTGCGCTATTGTGTTGCGACAACTCATTCATGTCCCGCGCCACGAGGCCCCACCGCCATCTGATCTACACTCGAAATGCGATTACCACCGTGTGCATGCAACACGCTCATACTCTTGGCCCAACGCTTGCACGGCTGGCCAGGCTGCAAGGTCTTCTTTCACAATTCTCCCCCTCACACCCATCCACGAAAGACAGGTGGAAGCAGGCAGGACCATGACATTTGTCTCTGCCTAAATGAAATCTAAAGTTCTGTGGAAATGTGGGATGGTGGAAGACTTCTCTTTTCTGCACAGCATACACCAAAGCCCTCACCAAATACATTTCACTGCACCCAGCTGGTGGGGCAGACTCAGGTGTACACACTAATGTGTACATTCGCTAGCCTCCAGCCATGCACACAAATACACAGACATACAAAGCTTTTATGGACTCATTTCTGTCTCTGGTTCTTAGATGCACAAGCAGCAGACATGAATATAGGCTCATTCCCCCATAGTCATGGACACTCTCCAAATCCATAAGTGGTTTCTGCAAGATTGGAAAACAAAGGTAGAGTATCCCAGCCTCCACTACTACTCAGTTCCTACTTATGGTCCCCAAACTTCTCTAGCTTCCCCCAAACACACAAACACTTCCCCTCTGATCAGGTGCCTTTCGCTCAGTGGCAGGCCCTGGTTAGTTAGATTCAGTGGAGGAAGTCTGGGAGCAGGAGAGAGGACGGAGGGTTGAGAGGGGTCTCTGTCTTGCTTACCCCACCCTCCACCATTGAAAGCCTCTTTCAGCTCCCTTCTCCCTTCAATGAAGTGAGGAAAAGAAATGCTCCTTTTGGCATTAAAAATCCTTTTTTTTCTCATCATTCACCACTTCTATGTGGGCTGGCAGAACTCGGGGACAGTCAATTTATTGCATAGATATAGCTATGTCAGTGGCCTTCTGTGAGCCCTCTGGCCCCAGCGGAGCGGCACAGCTTAGAACTGAACTTCCATATCTTTGGCCCTGGAGCAGAGGACATTTGAAGAAAAGGATTCCATTGGATTTGCGAAAATTCTCCCAACCTGCTTCCTGACAGCCTACCCCTTCCTGGACATCTATCAAGTTTGTAGAAATTCGCAAAGGCACAAACCAGTACCCCTTAAGAGACTGCCACAAAAGTGCACTCACACCTGCACACACATTGCTCCACACACACTTAACCCCTCTACCTACAGGCTTTTACACACAACTCACCCTGCCCGTATTTCATCACCCACATGTCCATTCTTGGGCACCCTCCGAGACCTCTGGACCCTCACACACCCACCTGGATCAACATTTGCTCACTGTGACACCCTACTATTAGGCTTGCCAGGACACCAACCCGCTAACACCAAGTTCCCAATAATATTTTCATTTTCAGGAAGAAGAGAGGACGGCGCGGGCCCTGGTAGGGGTCTCGGAGAGCAAGCGGCTCTGGATGCGGAGCGTCGGCGGAGGCCTGGCCTGGGGGAGGATGCTGTTGGGGGTGGGGGGGACGAACCAGCGCGAGGAGCACCGCCTAATCCAGCCGGAGCTCGTGGGCCGCGGGTGCATTTATCATCCCATTACTGTAACAAATCCGGGCTCCACTACATGAAAGGTAAAATGAATTACCGACGTTAAGCCGTCAATAAAGTCATTTCTGTAAATGGTGTCTCCAAAGGGCCGCCGCATTATTCAGCTGGCTTTATCAGCTGGCTGGAAATTACGTGGAGGAGCCGGGCCGCGCGGCGCGCGGGGCCGCTCACTTTGATTAAGCGTCTTGCCAGCGCGATGTGACAGAGCTTTTGACCAGGGTTTTATTCACAGGCCTGTGATGAACGCCAAGCTGATCAGGCGGAATGAAGAGTAATTAAAACCTATAAATTATCTTCCGCAGCCCTTCTCGAGGCGTCTCCTGCAGGCGAGATAAGGCGTCGAGACCCTATTTACGGCGCTGAAAGGGACCGCGGCGCACAAAAGCTACGCGGCTAAATAGGATATTGATAGTGTCCTAATTAGAATTTAATTAAGTACCCACGCTCGCTTGCGGGATAAAGATTTCAATTTTGCTAACTTAAATATAAATAATCCCACACCCATTTCGGGGAGAATGGGTGGGGGCACAGGGAGATTTCGGGGAGCCCTTGGGTGCAGAACTGAGGAGGACCCGGGAGACCTTCAGGTGGGTTTGGGGGACGACTTGGGAGGTTTGAGGAGATCACGTCGGGCCTGCTTTAGCGCAGCGCTTCGGGAAAGTGGTTCTCGCCGCCCCGGAACCGCTGGAAAGTCCAGCTAGAATTCCGAAAGCCCCGAGCATCGGAAGACCCTCGGCTGACCCGGAGTTGCAGCTAGCAATACCAACTCCCGCTCTCCACTAGCCCCTTGTGAGAAACTTCGGTTAGTGCGGGGGTTCCGGTTATTGTGATTTTCGTTTTATTCTCTTCCTAACCCTCTGTGACTTTTCTGGGCACAGGAGGATTATTTTGCATGCTTCCGTTAGACAACATCCTCAAAAAGATCCTTTCTCCATCGCCCCAGTTAAGGATGGCGGTCCCGACTAGATGCCCACTGGAGCTCCGTGATAACACCCTCTCGGAGGCCTCAGTTGCCCGAGTTTTTCTATGCTTCACCACATGGTCGGATCCCGGCCCTCCTTGGTAGGCAAACCAAACCCCGCCGATGTTCAGCGCCTCACCTTCCCCTACCCTGTCCCTGGCAGTGGGAAAACTTCGGGGTGCCTCGACAAGGAAACAGCGAAGAAGAGCCCAGCGACTGGAGACAGATCTCCGTGAGCGTGGGAGCGGCGGGAGCCCGTGCAGTTCCTCCCTCCCCCAAAAAAACTGATAAGAAAATTCAGGGCTACAGTGAAGAGGCCTTTAAGGACTGGGGAACAATCCCAGGAAAATCTGGGCTACTGGGGGAAATTCGCTGTCCAGCTGGCTAGGGCAAATACCAAGAGTGCAGTACTTTTATCCGCTGGATTTCACTTCGCGTGGAAATAGAAAACGGAGGTTTCCCTGAGCTCAAAAGCCAGGGCCTCGGGGGTATCCGCACCCTGACTTACTTGGCTCAGGACAACTGTAAGATGCCCGGACCGCTCGACTCTGGCGGCCAGAAAAGGACTCTCTCGCGCCCTCTGGACCTGGCTTAATGGCGGCGGGACAGCTCCTAGGGGTTGTCAAAGGTCCCGCCAGGGAAGGGCATGGGTACGGAAACCCCGGGAAGGGCACGCAGTGCAGCCGGCCAACATCCACTACAACCCTACAAACCTAGCTAGGCGCAGCTGGCCGCTGGCGTTTGCTACTTGTGAAAAATAAACCGCTCCACTGAAAGTAGCCAAATCTACGTCTGTTTCACGTCTCCGACCATCCTCGGTTCACCTCTCCCCACCCCACACCCCCCACTCCCCAAACACACACCATATACACACAGACTCCGACAGTGATAGCACTCTTTCACCCTTAATAACGAGCAAGAAAAAGCTAGAGCGAGAAAATAAACGGCTGTTTCTTAGGCATGGGGGTTGCCAAAAGAGCCGATGCCCCTGCCTCCTGATCCTGCGCCTGTACGGACGCACTCATAATTCTGCATTTCTCCAACAAGTTGTTTATGGAGTCGTCTATTTGCGTACACCCCGCAATCCACCCCTTCTCGGTCTCCTTTACCCCTTCCTCGGTCCTGGCCTGAAAGAGGGGGAGGGGCTCGGGTGCGGATAAGGGAGGGAGGGCCGGACACACGGGGCCCGCGCCGCGGCTCCCCCTCTCCGCCCGCGGCCGCCGCCCCCGGATTATTTATCCGCAAAGTCCCGCGCGCGCCTATTGGGCCGAGGCCCGGGTGTCAGCGCGAGTCCTGGCTCGCCATTGGCCCCGCACACGTGCGGCCCTGACTCACGTGCTTCCGGTTTGAAGGCAAAAAGTGTGCCTGGGTGATTTTTTTTTAAGCGAGAGAGTTTGAGCAAAGATCCGAGCTGTCAGAGATTTGAAAAAAAAAAAAAGCAGCCCCGGCGCTGGCGGAGACGCGCTCTCCCTGCAAAAAAAGCAAAGGCGATTAAAGGCGCTGCCAGCCTCGCGCTCTGGGCACAGCTGAGCGTGACACTCGGGGAAGTCAAACCCCTCACTACTGCCTAGGAAAATGGCTAGACTTTAAAGACTATTTTTTTTTTTATCTTTAAGAAAAAAAAAATTCTTGGAGATTTTTTTCTTGCTTTCTTTTTCCTTTCCTGTTTTTTTTTCTTTATTTTTAGCCGTGGCTTACTCCCCATTTAAAACAAATTGATTCTGGTTGCAGAAAGAAAAAAGAAATAGCCAAGTGTCTCCATATCTGGATATCTACAAATTAGAGAGAGACAGCGAGATCTGCTCGATAAGAGCGAGAGATCCAGGCCAGGCGCCTGGGCTTTTTTTTCTGCACCCGCCCCGTGCCTTCGCTGGGGCTTTGCCGGCCTCCTTCCTCCGCACACCCCCACGGGCCGCTGGCAAAGTGGGGTGGGGAGCGAGGCGGGGGGGGCGGGGGCCGGCGCGGCGGCCGAGGCGGCGGGGCGGCCGAGCATGGAAGAACAGCAGCCGGAATCTAAAAGTCAGCGCGACTCGGGCCTCGGCGCGGCGGCGGCGGTGGCGGCGGCCCCCGGCAGCCTCACCCTGAGTCTCAGCCCCGGCGCAAGCGGCAGCAGCAGCAGCGATGGAGACAGCGTGCCGGTGTCCCCACAGCCTGCGCCCCCCTCGCCGCCCACGGCGCCCTGCCTGCCGCCCCTGGCCCACCACCCGCATCTCCCCCCGCACCCCCCGCCCCCGCCGCCGCCGCCGCCGCCGCAGCAGCAGCAGCAGCATCTCGCGGCGCCTGCTCACCAGCCGCAGCCCGCGGCCCAGCTGCACCGCACCACCAACTTTTTCATCGACAACATCCTGAGGCCGGACTTCGGCTGCAAAAAGGAGCAGCCGCCGCCGCAGCTCCTCGTGGCGGCGGCGGCGGCGGCCGGAGGAGGCACAGGCGGAGGCCGGGTCGAGCGTGACAGAGGCCAGACCGGCTCAGGTAGAGACCCCGTCCACCCGCTGGGTACGAGGTCGCCAGGCGCCGCCTCACTCCTGTGCACCGCGGACGGGAACTGTGGCCCACCCGACGGCTCCCCGCCAGCCACCGCCGGCGGCGCGGGCGCGTCCAAAGCTGGGAACCCGGCGGCGGCGGCGGCGGCGGCTGCAGCAGCGGCCGTGGCGGCGGCGGCGGCGGCGGCAGCAGCGGCCAAGCCTTCGGACAACGGCGGTGGCAGTGGAGGCGGCGTGGGGAGTCCAGGTGCGCAGGGTGCCAAGTACCCGGAGCACAGCAACCCGGCCATACTGCTAATGGGCTCAGCCAACGGCGGGCCCGTCGTCAAAACTGACTCGCAGCAACCCCTCGTGTGGCCCGCCTGGGTCTACTGCACGCGCTACTCCGATCGCCCGTCCTCCGGTAAGTACCCAGCCCTAGGCTGCGCGGTGAACAGGCAGACGCCGGTAGAACTCTCAGCCGCCGGGCTGGGGAGAGCGTGCGGGCCGGATCCCGAGGGTTCTCTTTTCTCACGCCTGCTCTCTCCTTTTCACCTTCGATTCCAGTCACTACCGACTGTTCTACCGAGTTTTGCGTTCCCGGGCTCTGCGACTACCACCTGGGAGGTTACGGCTCAGGGTTACAGGGAGTGGGATCCTTCGATTTTGAACTCCGAGCCCTTCTCGCCTTCTTTGTGTTTTACCTTTATTATTCTTAGTAAACACCCAGTCAGTCATTGCTTTTTCTTCCAGGAAAAGGGGTTTTTAGAATCAGCGGGAAGGTGGGCCTAGCGATCTGGGTCTCAAATCCTGCGGAGGCCGAAACTGAGCAAGGCTTTGATTAGAGAAATTATCTTCGCTTTGTGTCGTTGCAGACATAAACACTGTATCGATATTTTCTGCGGAGAGATCATTTGCAAAGAGATAGATGTAAGGAGACACAGGAAGAAAGAGAAACGTGTCTGATAGCTGTTCTTCGGCAAGCCGGGTAGCCAAAAGGGCCTGACCCGCCTGGGTAGAATCCAGGGAAAGGCGGTTTCGGAAACAGCGGGTGCCCAGAGCCCCTGGCTCCCGATTCTCTGGAACTGACAGATAAACGAGGGAGAGGACAGAAAATACCTTAGGCTCAGGCCAGAGACCTGGGCCGAGGGCATGAGAGCCAGCCCCCACCTCAGCTTCTCCGTGGCCGCCTGGCACATCCTCCCGGGCCCTGCCCCTTCCTTTTTTCACTCCTTCCTTCCGTACATCTGCCCGTTAGCAAATTTCTGCCAGCCATGGGCCCATTTTTCTCAATTTTCCTTTGGCCTTTCCCCACATACCTCTTTGAGTTTGGAGAACCCCAGGCCGAGAGGTACTCAGGGGCAGCCACGAGGCCCCTGGAGAGGAGGCTGTGGCCTGCCCGCCTCCGGGGACCGCAGCTCCCAGGAGGCTGATGGGCGCCTCGAGGAGGGCGGCAGGGGTTCTGGTCTACGATTGGGGTTCCGCGCCTGGGTCTGGCAGGAGGCCGGGCTGGCGTCGCCGTGCGGCGCTCCACTCCGAGTGGTCTCTGACTTCCCACCGCTTCTGGCCGGGCGCGGATCGATGAGCGCTATCAGCCCCCGCCATCTCGAGCCCCGTTATTGACACATCGGGCTCCCTGAACCTCCGAAAAGCTGCTTTGATTGACTCGCCTGATGGATAGAGTGATTGAGCTGTCAGGCTGTGCCGCTCAGGCTGGCCAGGAGGCTACGATTTTATTACAAGTGTTCATGCCTCTGCAAGGGCACCCATACACACAGTAACAACAACAACAAAACAATTGCAACAATGCTCTAACAACCTAAGGGATGCCCGTCTCACAATGGGGCCTTTCTGAGGTTGCACACATTTCCTGGGCCACTTCTGCTCGACCAGCTAATTACTAACCTAAACCAAGGCCTTCCTGGCCCCTCACCCTGCCTCCCAATGCTTTCTGCATCGGGCTCAGGAGTGGGCCTTGTCTTTGTTCTTGGCTGCTTTCCTTCTTACAAGCCTGGGGAGGCAGGGTGCTGGTTTCTAATCCTGCAGGGGCAGTTGAGGGAGAGGAACCTCAACCCAGTCTTGAGTTGCGGTGGTCGGCCAGGCCTGGACTCTTTTGTCACAGGACAGCTGGTGACCCCTGGCGCTGGTCTGCCCCAGAGGCCAGCTGCCTGGTTTACCCCTCTGCCACTAGGTTTGGAGATGCTGGTGCAGACCCTTCTTTCCAGACAATTTTAGAGGTTAACAGGCCAGATAGGGACTTCGCGCAGCTCGGGAAGCTCCCATAATCATGACAGGGCCCAGCAAGTAAATGCCAGAGAAGACTTGCTTGTGGAGGCCTCTCTTTTTCCTCCTCTCTTCAGGGCTGGGCTTCATAGCCAGCCCTCTTCCCAGACTAGTTTTTGAGGGACACTTCATTTTCCTAGGAAGGTTTCATGTGGCCTCTTCCTATAACCATCTTAGGGCATAGCACAGATTTTTGCTGGAATTGTCCCACCCTTTCTGTCCCTCTGTCCCTGTTTTGCTCCTGGATGTGGGGAGGGGGGTGCAGTTTTCTTGCAGATCACCATAGGTGGGCAGAAAAGACAGCTCTGACTTGCTTTTGTCTTTCGGTTTTCAGTCCTGAAATTGCAGCTTCTGTATCCGAAGGACTAGGGAGAGAGACCTGCCTGTGCCACTGGGTATAGGATGGGGAGGGTCCTCTCTTTCTTACTGGTACCATCCAAGGGACAAAGCAGAGAACCCAGGGGCCTGGGCATGTGGGTAAGGCATACAACTGGGAGAAGGCCTCTTCTCCCCTTTCCAGGAAGCAGGTGGACAGTGTCTTCCTGGGACTCCATAAGGGGCTTCATTTTAGGCCAGAGGGAAAGAAGAGCAGGTAGAGAGAACAGATGCTGAATGTTTTGGAGCTAGGGAGCCCTCCTTATCCCCTTGTTTTCTGGAGTCCGCAGCTACAAGCCCATGTGGTCTTATTGTAGGTGTATGGGTGTAGATGCACTTCTTGAGGAGGGGGAGAAAAATAGTTTGCAGGCTGGCAATTCCCTCAGGGCAGTCTTATCCCAGTCTTCATGACTGCAGTGTTGAGCCTCTTTTTGTGCCAAAGCTGTGAAGACAGCAGGCCCCTGACCTCCAACTCTGGGTTGGGCCTGATAGGGCTCCAAATATCTTTCCATCTTGGACTCTATGATTTAAGCCTATCACGGCTGGGTCTATTCTGAATTGGGGTGTGAGGTGCATACACAACTTCGGCAGGCCAGTTTTCCTCTGTGACCCTTCTGGCATCCCAGAGGATTCCCAGAGGGGAGCCCAGCAACCCCAGTAGCCAGCAGATTGATCTAGGGGCTCATGGGCGGGAGGGGCTGCACGGCCTCTGCTATCGCCCCAGAAGCTCGGGGGGAGATCCTCCAGCTCCGCTCCGCAATTCTCACGGCTTCCTCTGCCCTCTCCCCCCTGCCCTCTGCCCCTTGTCCCCACCTCCGATGCTGCAGGTCCCCGCACCAGGAAGCTGAAGAAGAAGAAGAACGAGAAGGAGGACAAGCGGCCGAGGACGGCGTTCACGGCCGAGCAGCTGCAGAGACTCAAGGCGGAGTTCCAGGCGAACCGCTACATCACTGAGCAGCGGCGGCAGACGCTGGCCCAGGAGCTCAGCCTCAACGAGTCCCAGATCAAGATCTGGTTCCAGAACAAGCGCGCCAAGATCAAGAAAGCCACGGGCATCAAGAACGGCCTGGCGCTGCACCTCATGGCGCAAGGACTGTACAACCATTCAACCACCACGGTCCAGGACAAAGACGAGAGCGAGTAGCCGCCGCCGGCAGAGGCCGCGCGGTCCGGCCGCCGCACCCGCGCCCCCTCCTGGCACCGCGGCCGCCGCCGTGTGGGCCCCACGCCCCGGGGAGAAAGAATCAGCGTAAAGGAGGAAGGGAGCAACAGGGAAAAGAGAGAGAAAGAGGTTCCCAGAATGGAGAGTCACATTGGAACGAGACATTTCTTTTTTTCAAAAGGGAGAAAGACTCAGACAGGTGCTATTGAAAAATAAGATCAGTTCTCTCTTCACAGTATAAGGGACGAAAACTACGAACTCCTTAAAGCTCTATCTAGCCAAACAGCTTACGACCTTGTATATATTTAATTTCAGGTAAGGAAAAGAATTATGTGTAGCGATCTCTATTTGCTGGACTTTTTATTAATCTCCTTTATTATTATTGTTATAATTATTATAATTATTATAATTATTTTATCTCCCGCCTCCGCCTCGCTGCCCCCGGCCCAGTTTCGTTTTCTTTTGAATGTTATCGCTTCTCCGGTGCCTCCCGTCCCGCATCGCTAGCCCTCCGTTTCTCTGGGACTTTTCTTTGTGTGCGTGAGAGTGTGTTTCCTCGCGTGTCTGCCCTTTGCCTCTCCCCCTCCCCCCATCTCCCCGGCCCCTTCTGTCCGTCTGTCTGTCCTGCCCCCCGACCCTTTCGTTTTCTGGAGACTTGTTGAGAAATACGACCCCACAGACTGCGAGACTGAACCGCCGCTACAAGCCAAAGATTTTATTATGTTCAGAAACCTGTAGTCTGAAATAAAGTGTACACTGTGCTCACGAGCGCCTGACGGCCCTCCTCTTTGCGGGCTGGGGAAGGGCGAAGAAGCAGGGCGGCCCTGCGCAAGGCGGGTGCACACCGGCCGCGGAGCCTCGAGGCTGGCCAGGCCTTAAGATCCATCACCGCACAACGAATATAGGGGACAAGGAGGGCGCGGTGATAGGGATGGCTCGGACCCGGGGATGGCCCGGGTTTGGAGGGTCTGGCGGAACACGCCTGGTCTCTGATAGCATTCAAAGGAGACCAAAGGCCCAAACCCCAGTCTTGACTTCGGAAACACTGTGGGGCTGTTGGTCTGCTTCCCGCGGAGCCAGGACCAGCCGGGCTGCAGCGTACTCTGGTTCAACCTGCTCCTCGCTCCAGCTTCCTTCTTTTCTTTTCTGTCTCTTTTTCTGATGCGAGTCTTGCTGGAGGTTTTCTCCTTTAGAAGCAAAAGGACTTCCTGGGGCATGGCAGAGGTGAGGGGCTGCCTGGAATCCTGAGCGAGGGCCACTTCGGCCTGTCTGGACTTCACTGCTCTTCCAATGGAGAAGTGATTCGGTTGTCTAGACGGGTAGTCGAGGGCGGCATAGGAGCCTGGCAGGACTCATGGTGGGCGAAGTCCGGAGAGGAGGCCTGCATGCGGAGAAGCTATGTGGAGCCACAACCCCTCGGTCAGCTACAGGGATTGCTCTGGGGCGAAGATCTCGACATGCACACAGGCCTGCCTTGACCCTTCCCCAGATCTAATAAGTGAGGTTCCTTTCACAATCCCAACAAAGCCTGGCTTGCTTTCTGACAGAGGGGGGCACAAACACCAGCCCCCTGGGCCCCCAGAACCCCCAGATTTCCGAGAGGGAAATGTCTGGACACTTGTCCCAGACCCTGGGGCCCATCCTTCCTGGGTAGCCACTGGGTCCCACCATTCAGGGACTAGAAAGAGAAAGGGGAGGTCCCTTCTAATCTTCCTTTGGTCCAGTATTTTTTAATGGTAAATTCTGTTCTCCCCATTTTTTCCTTCTCTTCTGTAGTATGTATGTATGCAGCTATACTCATACGACCAGATATGTAGGTGTCCCAAAAAACTCAGGTGCATATGTGATCATGTATAGATAAATACTGGTACATCTGGGTGCCCACAGGGTTTTGCGTATTTCTGCATTATGTGAACATTATGTGATTGGATGTTCATGTCTCTGTAATTAGATGCATACTTGGATGTTTGTGAGTTTACAGTGTGTGCACATATGCTTATTTGTGTTTGCAGGTGCGTTTGTGCATGGAGGGGAACCCTGCTTCTGTGCTCTTTCCTTGGGTTTCTTTCCTGTTGTTTTTGCAGGATTGATTATTGTGAGAGTGGGAATGACCGATCAGTCTGCCTTTCTTGGAAAATTCGCCTTGGTTTGGGCCTGTGCTGAGTGTGAAATGACAGTGCCAGGTGTCAGGTCTTTGAAGCCAAGGGGGTGTTGAAGTCCCTGTTGAAGGGCTTGGGGGATTGGGGTTCAGGGGCCTGGAGTTGCAGAGCACATTTGACATTGCCATGGGTTCCCAACTGTATTGCATTCCTTTTACGTCTTTTTTTGGGTGTGTGGAGTAACCTCTACACATAATAGATGTTCACCCAGTCCTTGAGTGAAGAGTTGAAAGCAGTGAGATGGGCCCTTCCCTGGAAGGGAAGTATATCCTGTGCTTTTCTTGGGGTGGGGATGCACGGGAGGAGACTAGAATCTTCGAGTTCTCCAGGGCTTTTGGTTTTGGGGCTGAGACCTGAGGCTGAGGGTACCCCTTTCAGAATCTGGCCACAGGCAGATAGGATGTTGGGGTGCCCAGTTCTACAGAGAATCTTTCTGTCCAAATGCATGGAAACTGGGCTACTTCTCCTTCTCCCTTCCTCAGTGTGGCCCCCTTAGGGTACCTGTGCCCCTCAAGATCACAGATGCAGAGTCAGGGGCCAACTTGAGTAGTAACTCCAAGAAGCATCCTGTTCCTTAAGGCTCCTCTTTTCTGTACCAGGAGATCAAAGCCAAGAGTTTTCTCTCTGGGGGAGAGAGAGGTGGTCACCTCTCCCCAGGATTATATTGGTAAATTGCATGGATGTGTCATTATTATGTAATTTGATTTCTGGCCTATTTTCTCCTTTTGTCTTCCAATCACTATGGGTAAATAGAATTTTCTTCTTTACTCAGAGGAGGAAACTAAAGCTTGGAGAACTTAAACATTTGGTCCATGGCTCCTCTGTTCTCCCGTGTCTTCCTCTTTGTCACACCTACTCATTACAACTGCCTTTATCTCTGAAATCTGGCTGAGGTCCTCAAGTAATGGTCCAGTATGACTTTCCTATCTTCTCTCTTCCCTATTTTTCTTCCTCCTGATTGAGGCAGAGACTAGAGAAGGAGGACTCCAGTCAGACTGCTTTCATGCACCCCGTCTGAAAAAAGAAAGTAATAATAATCATAAACAGGCATTTATTTCTCTGATTTATGGGTCTGGCTTAGCCAGCTGCCTGTGTATTAAAGTCTGGCACTGCATCGAAATAAATACTAGAGTGTGCTATCCCAACTTCCTTATATTCTACCTATTTTTTTAAAGATTGGATTGAACCATAAACTTAAATCTTCCTCAGCCCAGGAGGAAATACACACTAGCCAAGTCTAAACAGTATTGATCCTTGGCTCTTTCTGAGGGCAAAGGTCTCTGTTCTCTTGCCAGAAACTCCCGTTCCTTCAGTAGGGTCAGGAGGAGGAGGTGTGGATGGGGGTGGACTACAGAAGGGGTATTCGGGTGTATGGCGGTGCATTGTAGGTCTGTGTTAGCTTGTGTGTTTGTGGGTTGTATTGCATGTGGGCATTTGTATAGAGGTGTTATTGACTGATAAATAAATGTATTTATTTGGGCTTGGGAGGTGTAAGTGTGTGTTTTGAGTGTATGGGCACCAATAGCGATTGGTGTTTGTGGGGGTGTGTGTGTGTATCCAGGCTGCTGAGGCACAGAGAAAGAGTCAGTACTAACCTGCCCCCCACCTGGCCCCCACAGCCCTGTCACCCCGTGACAGGGCTTCCAGATGCCCCAATGCCCTCAGTAAAAAAGCCAAGAGACTGCGGGGGTAGGGGTGACTCTGGCTGACACCAAGAAGCCGAGGCCAAGGCCAGGGTCAGGGAGACTGGCCTCCCCAGACTCCTTGCCCCGTGGAGGTGTCTGCTGTGGCTTTTCTGGGGATGGCCATCTGTTTCTCCAAGGGTCAGCCTTGCTTTTCTTCTTCATGAAAGCTCTTCCTCTGGCAATACAGGCAACCTTCATTCCTCATCTTTCAACAGGCACAGGCTGGGAAGGAGGTGGGGAGCCTGAAGACCCCTCTCCTCGCTTTGCCTCACTGCCTGGGGCCCATTTAATCTCTATGTCACCATCGCTTAAATTGGAAATCATGTTCACTCCGTCTGGAGGGAGGTGGCCAAGTACTGCTCCATCCCCCATCACCCCACCAGAGACCTCTTCTCTCTTTCACTCTGAACCCAGGTGAAAGAATTGTGGCAACTTGTGGAAAGGGGCAAGACTGGGGACTCCACCAGCCCCCACTCCTTCCCAAATGATTTAGGCCAGGCATTTAATTGTTGGAGGAGATCCACAGAGATTCTTGAATAAAAAGTTTCATTTAACTGGGGGTGGGGGATGGGAGGGAAAATGCCTGGCAGGGTGTGAAAGCATACTGGAAGTGAGAGGCAAAATCTTCAGATTTCCTCTAAGTCCAGTAAGGGCCTCAAGAGTGTCACTGAGTGGGTGGTACCAATGCACACACAGACATGCAGCACGTGTGCACACACTTCTGCACATCCAAATGCACAAAAAAGGTGCTCACATGTATAATACTTGTACACCTATGCAAAATATGAGCAAATATACAAACAAGTATCTAGATATCTAGAACTGACATGCAGAGATGGGTTCCTAGCAAGCACATGGCCATGGTCCATGTAGAAATTTCTGGCACTTTTTTTTTTTTTACATGACCCAGGAGTACACCTGCTGGTGTCCAATACACACCTGCATGCCCCAGCTAGTGGGCTTTGCTCCAATCCAGTATAGGGACAGCCCTTCCAGGGCTGGGGACACACTAGACTGCCTGTTTCTTTTCATGAAGGCCACCAGAGAGAACTGGGACTGAGGTGAGTGGATTGATTGTGTGGGAGTGGAAAGTCTGGAGTCAAGGCAGCCCCTTCTCTCTCCCCAGAGACTCTGGGCTCAGACACAAATGTGCTGCTGCTACACCTATCTCCATCCCTCCCTCCCACCTACCCTGCGCCTTCCCAGGTGTACCTCCTGGGGGTGAAGCAGATCCAGGGAGGGAGAGGGCAGACTTCTGAAGCTGATTTCTCAGAGAGTTGGGTAAGTCTTGGGCCATTATAATTTGCACTTTGAGTTTGCTTCTAAATGCAGCCTTCCCCAGAGATGCCATTCTGGAGATGGAGCAGGCCCCTCCACTCTGGAATTCTTCCCAAAGATATGGGGTAGGTTGCTGTGAGCACATTTGGAAAGATTTCAGGTTGCAATAATGGATTGCAGAAAAGCAGAGATCGGAGCACTGTGCATGCTCAAACACACTCAGCTTATCCCAAGGAGAGGATTGGATCCATGCTCCAGACTCGCCTTTCGGATGTGGGAACGGGGTGAAGGGTGGGTGGGAGGATGCAGAAGGAGCCCTGTGCTGGGGGAAGCTGTGAGCACAAGCCTCCCTACTCAACTCTGCCAGGGGACGGGTATACACGCAAGCAATCTCCCAGGGACTAGCAGCTACCAGAAGATTCCTCCCAGACCCAGCTGCCATTCAAGTGCAAGTGCAGGGGTGGTGAGAAGCGCCATCCTGGGTGCACTCAGTACCCCCTCTCCGTTTCCCCCCACCCCCTCCCACTCTCTCCTGGCACCCCAGGAACAGCAATTGCATTGAAGAGGGGAGGGAGACCCCTGTAGGTGAGATGGAATCCAAGGAAGAGAGGGACCTACTAAAATTGAACATTCCTCAAGGACAGACCACTGCAAGAGTGGGCTAGGACCCTGACTGAGAGGCCAGCAGATTCAGGCAGGAAGGCACACAGTGGTGCCCACTGATGAAGTGAATGCAGTGGGAAACCATGCATAAAGCCCTGCTGCTGCCCCACACCCCCATCCAGCTGCAGTGAGGCGGCCACTAAAAGTCTTTCATCCAAGATGAAAATTCATCATTACAAGACACATCCAGAAATTTAAAAATAATAACAGATTCTCTATTTACTGAGAGCCAGTGTCCCACGTTGCTAGTCATTTGACACAGTTTACTTTTTTCAACCTCACACACTTCTTTGAGCTGGATATTATCATCCCCATTTTACAGGTAAGAAAAGTGAGGTCCAGAGACGTTCTTGCCAAGGTCACACCAAACCACGTTAAAACTTACACAGTAATTATATGTCATAAAATACTAGGACGATTCTCCCGGTGTGCTGTGATGTTTCCACAGTAGGAGAACTTCTGCATAAGGTCGGGATAGGGGTGGATTTGGGTTAAAGGCTATTCTTTCTCTTTTGGACTCTTAAGTAGGAGTAGTCCTCAGCCGCCACCTCCAACCTCCCACCCTTCCCTCAAGTTAGTAACTCACGCTCGAATTCTTGCTCTCAAATCCCACTCTACCCAGGTTGGTCTCAGATTAGGTTCCCTGGAGGTCTTCAAGATGACCCCTTCCCACCACAGTCAGCAGTGCCTACCCTCACAATCTCCTCTCCCTCCTGAGCCCAGTCTGGCTCGGCTGACACAGCCCGCCCCTGGCGTCTCGGACTTTGGCTTCTCCCGCCTGGCTGGAGCTGCCTGCGCGCCCAGCGCGGTCTGCGGAGGGCGCTTCACAGATGCACTTCCGGTCAGCGCAGCGAAGGCCGTAGGCTTGGACCGCGCTGACCTGTCGAGTCAGGCTGGAGATCGGAGAGGATCTGGGGCTCGTCCTCTCTCGAGGAACCTCGAAACCCCAATTCTGCTATCCCTGCGCGGGATCCTGCCCACCGGCTCGATGGAGGCGCCAAAGGGAGGGCTGCCCCGGCGGCTTACCCGCGCCGGGCTCCGGGCGATGGACAGGGACCCGCCTCCCTCCACCCGCAGGAGCCAGTGCTCCCGCATCCCCGCCCGGGTTCCCCCAAGCGACGATCTCTGTACAGTTTCGATTTGTGTCTAGGCCGGGTTCGCTCTCCTTTCAGTAATTTTCTCTGGGCTTCCCGGCCTCTGGGTCCCTCTCGTGGGTCCTCTGCTCCAAGGTTTCCGTTTTCGTTCAGAAGACTGCCCTCCTGCGGTCAGCCTCTCGGACCGCTCGGACTCGGCCTTTGCGGAGGGTGTGCCTGGGCGTCTCTTTGGCTTCCTGCCCTCCGTCTCCTCTGGTCCGTGGCCCGGCTCCCAAGTTTGCTCCCGGGATTGGGAGGCTCTGAGGGAGGCCGCCGACTTCCGACCTCTCGCTTCCCTCCCTGGGCAGGCGCGCGGGACCGGGGCTGACCTTGGAGGCGGCCACGCTCCCCCTTCCCACCGTGTTCCCCAGTCACCCCCGGCCCCCTTGACTCCCGGGCAACCAAGTCGTGGCCACTGGGGAAGCGCCCTTCCCTTGGCGGTGCGCCCTTGCCCTGGCGGTATCGCTCAGCGGCTGGCAATCGGAGCTGCGCAAACCATGTTTCGGAGCGGCCGGGCCTGGGGTCAAACCAGGAAGGAGGAGGGGGTGGACCTCAGGCTGTGGAGACCCGACTTTATTTGTTTCAACTTGTCCTGAAGGGTTAGACGAGGCGCGCGCTCTCGCACAGTTGCCACCGGGAGCCGAAACCCTCGCTGGCTCGGCTGCCCGGCTCGGCCCGCCCGCTCGGCGCCCTGCGCGGCCCTGGCTGGCCCGCAGACCCTGGCGTCCGAGAGCTTGGGCTTCTGCCTTCTCAGTGCCTGGCTGGGGCGAACTTGGCCCGCGAAGGGCCGCCACCTGCATTTTCCTGGACTAGGTGAGCGCCTTCCGAAATCCCCGATGCGGGATCCTTTTTTGGGGGCGAGAGAAAAAGTTGCAGCAGCAGCCCTGCCCCCTGCCGCCTTTTCCCACAATAAAGCGCCCACTTTCAGGTGGCAGACTTTTTTTCCACCTTCCCTTTCTTTCTTTTTCTGGAGATATTTGGCCAATTCGCTTTCCTAGGCACAGCTGCGGTCTCCCCCTCAGGTTAACTGTTTGCATGGAATTTCTTTAAAACTAGAGCAGTCCTCTTGCCCTCGGTCAGCATCTTTTCTGAGTGGCGCCCACCCAGGCCCTACAGAGCTTCCAGGAAGGCGCGGCCGGCTAGCAGGGCGTGAGAAGGACGGAGGCCGGGCGAGGATCTTCGGTCCTTCGCTGCAACTCCCCCATCTCCTCCCCTTGCAGACTGAGAGCTCTGGCCTTCAACGCTAGCCTCACGGCTTCAGGGTCGGTTCAAGTGCGCTGTCCTCAGCGGGCAGAAACAGAGAGCTCCGTCGGAATCGCTAGGTACCTACCCGGGGGAGGACGGCCAAACCCCAGTTCCATGTTCCTCGGGCCTCAGTTTCTTATCTGTTCTCCAAAATGCCCTAACAGGGTCGAGCTGTTTAGAGCTGCAGAGTGAGAAGTCTAGGGTTGTGGGTTTGCCTACTGGCAAGGGAGTGAGGGGACCCGGGGTGTTGGGGGAGGAAAGAATTGGAAGGACAAAGCCTCCCCACGCCACTTTCACTCAGCTGAAGTGAACAAAGTTCCCTTTTGGGATAGAGCTATTGGGGCTCTCGGACTAGCCAGGATCAGGGGATTCCAGGTGGGCGAGATTCTGTGTTCCATGCACCCCAGGTGCAAACTTTGGCCCCAAACCGAAGCTGCCGCGGTGAAAGTAACCAGAGATACCCGAGGTTTTGAGGAGGCGCCCCCACAGCGCCCCGCAAGTGCGGACTGCTGACTTGTGTAGAAGACACCTCTGCCCCCAGTCTTGGCTGGGCCTCGGTGGAGAGGGTTTGTTCTCCTTTCTCTCGGGCAACCTGATCGGATATTTCTCCCTCTCCTTTCTTTCTCTCCTTCCTTAGTTACTAACTCCAGGAGAGCTGCTCGCGTTTGGATTTGGCCCACCAATCTAAGCAAAAAGACCCGCCTGCTGAGGCGCAGGAGCCGCGGCCCTCCCTCCAGCTTCCTGGGGGTAGGGTGGGGACCCCTCCCTTAGAGATTCTCTAGAGCCAGAGTGTTGATGATCATTACTTTAAATTAAAAGTCCTCCTTTTTACTTTCTGTCTAAGCTCCAACTTAGTTTCAGAGAATGAAGCGTGAAAGCTCTATTATAGAGATTACCGATGCTTCATTTATTCCCGCAAATGGCAAACACTGCCCGGCAAAGACCGAGCGAGCGAGTTCCTTGTCTCGGATCCTCAGCCATCTCCGGGCTCACAAGCTCACTTGGCTGTGAGACAGCATCGTCGGGAAAACCCCTACAATGGGCTTACCTGGGGAAGGGAAGAGCTCTGTTCACTGGGGCTGCATCCAGCAAGCCCCTTGGGGTAAAGACCTAGTTACATACCCCTGACTCGAGGGTTGAGGGATTTGAAATTGGAGAAAAGGGGTGTCCAGAGGATTACTCTTGAGGATCCCTGTGATGTTGAGTGTATGTGCCCAGAGAAATCCCATGGACAGAGGAGCCTCATGGGCTGTAGTCTATGGGTCCCAAAAGCAGTGCAAATCACTGCTAACCTTAATGCTGCAGCTCCCTTTTCTGTTTACAGTGGAGTTCCTTGGAATTTGCAGTGTGTTCCAGGAGAGCCAGGAGACCCGGCTGTATGCTGTCCTGTATGCTGTCTTGACCTCATTCACTTTGTCATTCCAACCCTCTAGCCCTCCCTGATCTTCTCCATGCTCAGGCGGTCAAGAGCTTGTGTCCATAGTGACAACTCTCCATCCACAGTTTTATTTTAATGCATATATGCAGTCTCAGTGGGTCCTTTTGGAAGTAGATCCAGAGCCTTTCTACCTTTGATGTACAAAACTCACCTAGTGACTTGGTGATTGTTGTTGCTTAGTTGCTTAGTGTTGTCCAACTCTTTGCTACCCCATGGACTGTAACTCTCCAGGTTCCTCTGTTCATGGAATTCTCCAGGCAAGAATACTGGAGTGGGTTGTCATGCCCTCCTCCAGGGATCTTCCCAACCCAGGGATCAAACCCAGGTCTCACACATTGCAGGCGATTTGCCTTCTCCATAATGAGGGATTCTTTGGTCATTTCACGAAGAGGCAGTTGGAAAGAAGTGAAATGACCTCTGGGGGCGGGGGGAAACGATAAAGATTTCTTATTCTTTTGAGACAGAGCAGTGAAGTTTGAAGAGGAAGAAGTATAAACTCCTAGAAGGAGAATTTCCCAAGTTCAGGCTTAAATTCCTTTGTGACACTGTATTATTAACTCCAACACAGTGGCAGGCCCACATTCCAGTTATCCCACGCTGGGAGCCCCTCCAACACAAAGGCTGTTGTTTGCGAGGGGGGGTGGATAACCAGGAGGGATTGTCAGTCCTTCTTTCTCTCACCTTATCCAGCTCACAGATTGCAGGGAAAGTGGAAGTTAATTGTGCTTCTGTTTTAGAGGAGCTTGTTTTTCTTAAGAAGCCACCTTATGGAAGTGTGTGTGTGAGACTTGCCTTGGGGTATCAACAGGGACCATCCTGGAAATGATGCATTTCCCTTATTAGGTGGCTGGTGACTTGTCCATAGCTTGCAATGGAGTCAAGTCCCTGTAGTTGTCCTTTCTCCCTTTAATACATGATGACTTTTTTACCACAAAGGTCCTCAGTGGTCAAGAGCGGCAGTCTTAATGGTTCTTTGAGGGCAAAGTCACCTTACAGAGCCTGGGGAGTTTCCACTGATGTAGTAGGGATGACAGAGCCAGCTGGATGGGGAGGGGATGTGACGGTGAGTAGATATGATGATGCATCACTAAGTCAGGGAAGGAGGGGAGCGGGCTTGCTGCTCGCACAAACAGTGGTCAACTTTCATTAATTGCTCAGTTATTTTAATGTGAAGGCAAATACCAGAATGCTCTAGTGTCCATTTTGGATTAATGGGCCTGCAATGTTAGATAAGGAGGGGGTCAAAGAGAGAATAGAGGTGTTCAGGAGATTTCAATCTTCTTTCAAATTTAGAGGGCTTTTTTTTTTTTTTTTGGTGGAGGGGTTGTGTTTTCCACTCCTTTACCCCACCAAATGCATGAAGTGGGAGTCAGTGAATTGAAAAGGCGAACAGAGATTGGCTTCTAAGGATAACCAAGATCAGAGGGAAACCTCTGCTGTGTCCTGATAAATTATTCAATCAACTCAACTTGACCTAAGTCAAGTGCCTGTGATGCCCTGAGGTGGGCATTGGTGGGCTGCACTCTTAGCGTCCCAGGTGCCATGTTGGTATGGTATAGCCCAGATTTCCAGATTAGCCATGTGAATTCCTGAAGGCTGGTTATTTGGAATATTGTAAACACCATCAGAACCCATCCCTTAACTTTAATAATATCAGAGGCAATACCTCTGGGACTGATTCCGGCTGGTTAACTTAGCTGAATTTATGATCTGTGAAAGAGAAAACAAAGGCAGATTCAGGTGCATCTACCTTAGTTTTTTATGTCAGTAGCTTCAGGAAAAAATTATTTCCCTACTTTTAACACAGATCTGTTCAGGTTAGTGGAATAAAGCACAGATGTACAGAATTTAGAGATTATATTCTATTTCTCATAATACTTTCCCTCCTTGTCTTTGTATTTGTTTTCAGGGGCTATCCACACTCATGTCTGAATTTTTGGTGGATATTTTTTTCTGGGAAATGTGGTCGTATGGAGTAGTCTCAAGTAGCTTTTGAAAGTGTAAGCTTGAATTTGGAACAGGGCTGGAGGCAGGGTGAGTCCTGACATTCTGGGCATCACATAAGATGTATGAAGTTAGAGGAGCGTCTCTGAAATGACTCTGGGTCTATTTCGGGGCAATATTCTTTGAGGTTATTATTAAGGGAAATACCTTCTTCAACATAAGCATCACATTTCTGTATGGGCAAAACTTGGGCAGAAATTTGAAACATCCTGCCTATGAACATCCATGGAGCCATTCTATGTTAAATTGCTTGTGGTAAGTTCACCATTGCAGGCCTAGCCCTTGAAGTTTACATTCTTGGAATTCTAGGACTCTTTCTGGGATTCTTTTAGGTACAGTCTATACATGTAAACCAGTTTAAGTAAAAATGACACCATGAATGAAACAGGGGTTGGCTGAAGTCAAACAGACAGCCATGTGGTTGTTTAAACTGCTTCCCTCCCTCACCTTGTCCAGACCAGACTATGGGTGGAGAGCAAGCCTGTGACCAGTCCTTCTACAAAGCGTACCATTTGTTCCCAACTGCCTAGAGTTCGATAGGATGTTGGTAACGGACAGACTGGGAGGAGCAACACCCCAGAATTCTCCTTTAATATCAAGTGAGTTTACCTCTAATGAGCACCTTTCATAAAATCCCAGGATGATGAATCCTGGGGAGGAATACGGAGCTGGCCTTGAAGTGAAAAGGTGACTAATTTCTTGTTGGTGTTTATAAATGTGTGTGCATTTCCTTTAAGAGGTTACAGTGCTTACTTGGAGGCTGCTTATGAACTACCTCAACCTAAAGGGAAAGTCCCTTTTTTCTTATTAATTTCTTCAGTGAAGGACTTTATAGAAGAAATGGTTCCATGCACTTTTCCTTGGAAACCCTAGACAGTGAGCTGTCAGCCTCCCTGTGGGGTGGAGAACTTAATACCCTCAGAAGTGGGAAGCCAACAATCAAACTGAGTAAGTCCCAGAACCACCCAGGATAAAGACAAAAAAAAACCCCTCTTGGATGTTTTGACTCAATATCCTTGGCGTCAGGACAAACAAGTCATCATAATCCTGTGCAGTTTTTCTAAACTTATCTGGAGTCTCATCTCTGACATTCAGACTGGCAGATGCCAGAGTGAAAGTAGAAGTTTATGCCACTGCTTGACCATCCAGGCTGTTATTTATTTAGTTTCATATGTGGGACGAGTGAGGAGATATAAGGGGAGCGAATTTCTGGGAATCTTTCATGGTTGATACAAGGCTGATCTGTTTATAAAAATGGAATTTGCTGTTTAATAAATAAAACTCTGCACGTCAGTCTGGGACATGTGACACTTGAGTGAATAAAAGATGGACGAGGAGTTGAATTGTGGGCTGTGGTGGGTGCAGCTTCATCCTGTTTCTAGATTCACGTTCGTTGGAAAGAAGGCAAATCTCCTCCCCCAGGTAACTCAGGGTTCTGGTCAGGCCTTGCCTGTGGGCAGACCTCAGCCTCAGAGGCCATTGTGGGCCCAACGAGATGTAAAAACTTCAGACTCTGGGTCATTTTTTTTTTCTGGTCTTCAAAGTAACTGTCCCTACTCTCCAGTTGAGGTGGAAGGAAGCGGAGACAAATGACTTTAGGGGGAAGGGGTGGAGGGTGCACATGAGCTTATGGTGCCCAGTTTAGACTGTTTTCTTTCCATCACTTCATGTGTCTGAATGGTGGGAACTTTCTATCTGGAAGAGAATTATTTCTGTGCACAATTGTCAGTCCTGCCAGGAAAGTTATAGCTCCCCTATAAAAGGGGACTGACTGCCTGTCTCCCTTTGTCCTAGGTTGGGAAGGCCTTCTGGTCAATAAATACATATTAATCATGTAAAAGGATTGACATGCAAATGAAGGGCACCATTGACAAGCCCTGGATGGCAGAAGAGAAACCCTCTGCAGCCGTGGTCCTGGCTGGAGGAAGCCAGGGCTGCACCAGGCTCTTCACAGGGTGTTTTCTAGAGGGTTAAGCATTCTTTTCCAATAATGATGTGAAAGAGTTAATTGAACTGGAGGTGGCTTTGGGATATTTTGCTTACAATCCTTCTTAGCTCTGCCCCATCTCCAGATTTTTTCTTTTAATTTTAAGTCTGGTAATAGGCAGGCCACCCTTTGGATCACCGTGTCTCTCAGTCCAACTGTAAGTCTCCAATGGTACTTTGTTCTTCTGATCAAAGAAAAGTTGAACCAAACAGGGAAAATGGTTAAAAGCTTAGCTGAATTTTTTGAGGAATGCGTGATGTTGTAGGAATAATTATTAGTTGCCATTATGAATTACTGCTTATAAAATAGCATGTTACATATCGTCATGGCTTTCTTTACAGAGCAAAGACACTATAAAATGACCTGGTGTAGGTAGAACTACGTTTGACTCATATTTTCCTATGTGCGTGACACCTGTGGGTAGGTACAGCCCACACAATGATTTTTAGGTTACATATGACCAGTGGAGAATATGATTTGTTGTCAAGGCATATATTGAAAATCTTTTGCTGTGAGGACAAAACAAAAATGCATTGTTGTATGCTCCCAACAGATCTCTGAGGTGAATATAGAATATAAGAAAATATTTTATATCCTCTGGTAAACTAAGTTATTCAGAAGTAGAAGTGAAGGGAACTACTTGAGTCAGTGGATGGTCCAACTTTGGTCTTCTTTAGGGGTATGTGATGTTTTAAAAGGTGGACAATTAGCATTTATATAATTTAGGCTTCGAGTTATGCCTGTAGATACCTGCTAGCTGAGATGCATGCATTCAGTACTTTTGGAATTGGACCACAAACTTATTTTGGTGATATTCCTGCTCAGGCTATAGGTGTCAAACTGGGCCCTGGTTTAGTAAAGACGATGGACGTCTGGGGTTCTGGCAGGTCAGGCCCTGGGAAGAGTTAGCAGGGTAGTGTGTGTGTATCTGATGACTTTCTTTTGTGGTCTGTGTCTAATATTATCTAATTCTCTGCAACTGGATAACAGATCTAGTCACACTAACTGGGGGTGGGAGGGAAGCAGGAATATAAATGGTTTTCCTCTCCTGGCCAGAAGCACTAACCATGATGCCCTGTGAGTTAAATGTATCTGAGGATGACTGTGGGACCGTGATCTTTTAGTGTTTGGGGCTATATTAGTGATTTGCCCAAACAGTTGCATTTTCCTTTTAAATGAATTCATGAGGATGCTTTTGGAGGGAGGCTTGTTGACTCTGAAAATCAATACCCAGTTCGAAATCAAGCACTGTCTCCTAAATTCTTACTATGGATGTATTATGCTTAATATGCTTTGCTAATGTTTATCTTAGATTTTAAATGAATCAAATATTACCTAGAATTCAAAGCTAGTAAACATGTCTACTGAATTACTCTGTGTGTGTGTGTATGTGTGTCTGTAAAGGAGAAAGTAGCTACTGCCAGAGATAAATTATTTAACACAATTTTCCTGTATTGTGAAGAAGCAGGCTGAGCCTCATTTTTTGGATTATGATTTGTATTATGAAATGCTTATCAAATGTTTTCCAAAGATTAGTTTAATTTTAATTAAATAAACCTTTCTCAAGAGAAGGCTCCCAACTATTTCTTGTACCCAGAGGCTAACGTACTTGTTGTTTTTAATTATTTTCTGCTGTTACCCAAAGTGCTTTGGATTCTCCCGCCCAATTAAATCAAAGGCGCAGGTTCCTTATACACAATATGTTTAATATTTAATTTTAATTAAATTAATTAAATTGTTTATTTAATTTTATGTGCATTATTGTGCATAGAATAATGCAAAATTCATGATCTTAAGAATTAGGGTGGAGAGGTGAATCAGAGCAGCTTTCAAACAAGCTAATTATGGAGCTTAAAGGAAACCTCCCCCTCATTTCCAGGGGAAACATCCTGACATAACCTGAACTTTCTCTTGCAGTGCTCCGTGGCCAGAGCGCTGTGGCTGTGGGGTCGTTGGCCCCTTTAGTCCTCTTGATCTTGCCCTGCAGTTTGCAGCTGTAGCAGCTGCTCGGCAGAGGACAGCGTGCGTGCGGGCCTGTACGTGCTGCTGTCACGGCTCACACGCAAGTGACATTTTCTACTTTGCTGAGGAGCCACCAGCACGGTGCTCCTGGGGTAGGGCCATTTTCTACCAGAAACACAGGCAAAACTTCAGTAATGTCTTTTCCATTCAGGAAAGGCCCATTCTAATGGCTTGGAGCTGCCTTAATCTAGGCCAGTGCTTAAAAATGTGGAGGCATGCAGAGGGGCTCACCTTTTGATTGGAAGCAGTTCCTTAAGGGTAGGGGGAGGCGCCCACTGCCCTGGCTCAGTTTCCATTACAGTTTGCATCTTCAGGGCATGGTTTTCAAGGGTGTTTTTTATCTGCACAGTGCTAGGCATAACTGTCTCTCACTAGAATGCTTAGTTCTTAAGAAATCAGTCTGAACAGACATAGGATATAGAGACCCATAAAAACCCATAGAATGCTTAGTTTGCTTTGCCATCGCTCCTATCTGACTTGTCTCTAAAACAATGAACTCTGGAGTAAACAGTTTGAAGCGCCCGAGATGAAGAAACTCCCTGAAAATCGAGGCAATTTTATTGTCTCCCTTCCCTACTTTCCTGACTCCTAAATAATGACACTCTCACCATCGTGGCCCTCTACTTGGGACATCTGAGCCAAATTTTCCAAACTTGACCTCATGAAGTGGTGTAGTCACTAAACTTCTTTTCATTTCGGGGTTTTGCATATCTGGACCACGGTTGACTATTTACACTTATCACCACTCTATAAATTTTTTTCTGTGGGTGGGTGGAGAGTGTTTCTTTCTAAAAGCCTTCTTCTTACAGAGACTTGTTAACTGCACTTTGTGAAGTCTAAACTTTAATATGATTAACTCAGCTACTGAGATAAAAGAGAGAAAAAAATTAATGAAAAGAAAGAAGGAAGAGAGAAAGAAAAATAGAGGAGAGAAACTACTGTTCCTAGGTGAGACTGTTTGCCTTTTCGGTAGCCACCTTAAATGAGAATGAAGCCGCTAAAAATAAACTGTCTTTTGTTGGTGGTGTTTGTTTATTTCCCCTCTAAGGCTGGTTTTGTTTCAGTAGATTAAATATTATCATAAAAGTAGCTGATGATGCAGTAAATTAAAAATCAGGTTGTGGAATATTTTTTGAAAACCTTTGTTTTTTTTTGCTTCTGTGGCATTAACCCAGTTGGGGCAAACATTAGTTTTAAACCAAAAACATTTGTCAGGAGGGATTTTTGCTTTAAATAAGGGTTTGGGAAATACTGAGAGGCACAGTTAGCCAGAATGGGGAGAAAAAAGAGTAAAAAACTAAAAACGGAACCCAAAAGTTGGAGAGAGATTAATGTTGGCTTGGTAGGCATAGAAAAAATAACTTACCCTCCATTTTTGTTGCTCTTCTGTGAGCTTAAAAAGATTTTTAGTGCAAAACATAAGCCTGTGTAGCTGCAAGAAATGTATCTGAGAACAGATGCAGTTGAGTTTGTGGGGTACTGCTGTTTCACCACGTTTAGCATCAAATTATGAATTAAACAAGAAGAATGAATAACAAATTAGGACTCGCCTAAGCTTAGCTTTGTGCAGTGGGACAATGAAAATTTATTTGAATTCTATTCCTTGATGAGGTTACAGATTTTCTTCCAACAGAAGATATGCGTTAATACGGTGGAGACAATTATTGGAAGTTCATTTTCTGTGCACATCTTAGAAACCTTTTCATGGAAACAGAAAATTCCTGTGCAGATTTGGATTTTAGAAAAACCCTTAGTCTGTGTTATGCACTCTGTGAAAGGCCCAGTGTAGGAATAATTTGTTAAAAGTATTCTGAAGAAAGGCATTAGAAATATGGAAGCTGAGCTGTGTGTATGTGTACGTGTGTTGGGGGGAGTGGTGGTTGTTTTTTGATGTGTGGGAAGACAACAGCTAGAGTGTGGCTTTTGGAATTCTACAACAGGCTGAGAAATGACAGGCTTCTTACAGCTGGGCTGTTTGTAAAAAAACAACAACCACCCCCGCCCCCCACCAAAAGACAGAAACCCTCATGCTTTCCAAAGCTGACTGCACTTTTAAAAGTACAGTCAACCGTTCCTCCTCACCTAACTGGAACGGGGAGATAATATGCTGCGACCCTCGCTAATGCCTTCACCACATGCTGAAAGTGGGGTGAAGAAAGGAAAGGTTGCTGGAAAGTTAACAAGAGAGCAGACGCGCAGACAAGTTAGATATACTGGGAGGAATTTCTTGCGTGGCTGGATGTGAGAAAACTTTTCAAGCCCTTAATGGAACCCATGTGCATCATCGTTCCAAGCTTATTAAAGAGACTAAATAGACAGGCACGTAAGAAGACATAAAAATATCACCTGGGCTCACACTTAGGGTATTTAAGAAACTTAAACAAAACCTAACCCTAGGTCTCTGCTGCATAGTCACCGGTTATGCCTAAATGATGCCACTTTGCTATTTCATAAGCAACATTTTACCTTCAAAGAGTTTCTGATTTATGGAAAAAATTTGTGAAGACGGTTGCCTTCACTTTATTATTACAATTGCCAGTGGGGTTTACTTCTTCCTGAGTACGTTCTCAAGAGGCAGAAGGCTTCCTGGAGAATGTAGTTTGTGTAGCTTTAGCAGAGCTCCTGACTACCTTGAAGAAGATGCAGGGGCTTCATACACAAACCCTTTTTTGAAAATAAAATAACAGTTGAATGTATTCAAATAGCAGGGTTTTTTTTTGTTTGTTTGTTTTAAAGCTAGCTTTAGTGGAAGGACCAGATTTTCATGGATTGTTTTCATGGAGGTGCCTTGTGCCTTTCCTGCCTTCTAAACCTCCTAGCCTATTTGCTTCTACAGGTACAGTTCATGTTAGCTTGCTGTGTCTTTTTTGGTGTCACCTTTGAGATTCTGACAAAAACTGGGGGACACAAGCTGAAGCCAGCCTCCTTTATCCCCACCTTACTCTCCAAGTACAAGGAAGATCTGTGCACCCGCAAGGTCTGTCTGGTGCCCTGGCCTTACTGATTCTGTTTGGAGGGCCTTGAGCCACAAGAAGCCAATTTGTATGTTTTTTTTTTTCCTCAAAATGAACTTAATTTTAAAAGTTGGGGGGCTAAGGAGGTAGTGTCCCAGGGGGAACCTCTTTCGGAAATTAGTCACCAAAATCACTTCTCAGAGGGTTTTAAAAAAATCTACAACTGATTCCCTCTCCCACTGCCCTCTCACCCCCTCCCTGCCTTCACCCCAACGTGCTAATCACATTCAGGCCAAAGGCAGGAATGGGCTACCTGGCTGCAGCCCAGAGGACATTTTATTTTATTTACAGATGAGCTGTTAACCCCTGAAATATGGATTCATCTGGAAGCTGTGACACCAGGAAGGCTAGCCCCGTTTCGGCAGCTCCAGCCCAGAGCTGCAATAGTACTTACCTTAATTAGCTGTGTCATTCAGAACAGAGCCAGCCAGCCAGCAGGCCTGGGAGGAGGGCCCAGCCCCCTTCCAGCCTTCCCAGTGCGATGGTCTCCATTAATGTGTGTGCAGCCCAGGGCCTGGCCACGGAGTGGATTCTACTCCAGCCGTGGATAGAACCTCGCTGCTTTCTTTCACCAACTGGGGCTCCAAAGTAATGGCCTCAGACCTGGGTTTATACCCTCCCATTTCTATTTCCCAATAACTGTTGACCTCTTTGAAGCAATGACTTTGAAAGGACATGCTGTTGCTCCAGGAATACTGCAATTGCTTGAAACTTTTAAGAGTTTCTCTTTCAGAAGCTAGTTTACAAATCATATATTCACACACACGCCCCATCACAGACACATAAAAGGAGTCTTGTTATTTTATATCTGAACCTCACTCATGCTCAAAATAGCATTTCCAGTCTGATCACTTGCCTTATTCATCAGACTTGGCTGAGAACGACTTTCAACTCTTACTCAAACTCAGATCCTCCCTGAAGGACGAAACTTCTCCACCACTGAGGATTTTCAAAAGAGTGTGCCGTGGGATCTGATGCACTTCTAGAAGAAGAGTTTGTGGGGCTTTTAAGCATAGCAGTGTAGCTGGGATAAACTATGAGTTTCCAGCATATCTCTTTGGAAGGGGACAAGATACATTTGGATGTGAAAATTCTGGGTTGGTGAAAATTTCGATCTTGAAACATGGCCAGCAGACCTGCCATATCCCACTCCACCCCATCCCACTGATTCAGCCCAAGCCTTGCTTCAGTGGGTGCTGTGGAACTAGTGAACATTTCAAGTAAATATTTGTTTGCATTTCAAACATGGTGGGTCAGGCCCCTCTGATGCCAGTTAAATGGTTTGGTCTTAAGGCATGAGCATATGTCTAGAATGAGAGAATCTAGCAATCGGGTGTCTTTTATCAAACTCTTTCTCTAACTTGCTTCTTTATGTCTTTTCTCCCATAATATAGATCTGTAGACAATAATGATGTATAAAAATTCACTGGCCATGAGATATTCTGAGAATGTATTTCTGTTGATAGGAGACCTAATCTGCAGCAAGCAAGTTTCCTGTTTCCATTCATTTATTATATGTAATATATGTATATATATATTTTACAGAGCCCTCGGATGCCCCACCTTCTCTTCTAAAAACAAGGACATTGGAAGAGGCCAATTAGGAGGCAGAGTAGAATACACCCTGATAGCCCTGATCACATGTGTGGCATCAATAAAGCAAGGGCTTCCAAAACAATCTAAAGGTAGAGAATTTGATACCTGACATTTGATTGAATAGTATCAACACAGTCATTAGGGGAAGCATCAAAGCTCTCTAGAGTCTCCTTCTTGCCAGCTTTCTGGTTAGCCTTGTTTTATTTTGAATTACATTTGTGGGCACTCTAACTGAGCTGGTGCTTGATGGTGCCCTACTGAGATGGGTTCTCTTTATGGAAAGAGAGTTCTCTGCTTGCCTGGAGCCCAGAGGGGGCCAGTGGGGTGGGGTGGGGAAAGCGTGGGGACAGCCCTCTGGAAGCTCTGAATAGTGCCCCGAGGGGTCCAGGCTGCTTTCTTCACTTGGATCAGGAAACTGTTCTGCTACCAGGTATGTGACGGGAGAGTGGGACTCCTGTTATTTCCGGTATGGGTCTATCATTTGTAAGATGAGGGGACTGGGCCCGTTCAGTTGCCTGCCTCTGTCCCTTACTTGAGGTCCTTGACAAGAGTAACAGGGGAGGAGGGGCCTATAGCAATCACCATGTTTTAGGGGATTGCCAGAAGTAGTCTGTACACCACGTGCCAAGGCTGCCCTGGCCAGCCGGACCTGTTTCCTTGCTTGGGCCTGGGGGTCTTACAGAGTACTGGGCTCACAGATGCTGTTTCATGTGGACCATGTGGACCAGTACTCTGACCTGCAGGTACATGTCCCTTTGACGAATAAAAATGGGAAAATAAATGCCTTATTGTTTAACACATTTAAAAATGAATAACAGTTATAAGATACATGACATATTGTTGTCTCTTGGTAAATGGTGATTGTTATTTTTATTAGTACAATTATATTATTGTAGCTTATTTGGTTGGCAAAAGCTTTCAAAATATAAGTGTAGCAGGAACATCGCAAATTCATGGGGAGATGGTTGGGAGCCCTGTGGGACTTTTTTCCAAGCCCTTCCAGGAAATTGCATGGTCTTAGTTTCTGCTGACTGCAGGCCTCTTGTGCAGGTGGGCAGGGTGGCTGTGGTGGTTTCTGGCAACTGCCAGGCATTGAATCTGAGGGAGTAGAATTTCTAGCTCCTGTTCTACCTGGAATCTACCCCTCTCTCAGCTCTTTCTTAGCCCTGAGCTAGACCAGCCACCCCGCCCTAGTGGGCAGCATCTTGGAAGTGTGCATGAAAAGCCTAGGGTTCTGATAACTTGCCTGTTCCCTCACTGTGGGTTGCATGATCTGATGGGAACAGGGGTGGCGTTAGGAAGAGACATAAGACTTGAGAAGGACAGTTTCCTCCTCTGTGACTTCACATTTAGTTCATGTAGAGGTAAATGCAATTAAGAAAACAACTATGTGATTATTGTCTTAGAATTTCATGCCACATGTCATAATAAAAGCTACCATTTATTGATTGCTTTCTATTTGCCCAATACTCTCCCGACTTATTTACATATATCTCATCTCACTGACTCTTTATAACAGCCCTTTTGGATGTATCAGTATTTCCATTTTGTAATGTCAGACACTGACGCTCAGAGTGGTTAAGTAACTTGCCCAAGGTTACACAGTTAGACAGTAGCAGAACTGGAATTTAAAGCCTATGGTCTTCCCAGATATTAAAGATTAGTTTCCATATGATGAAATATCTCACAGTATAAAGAAGGCAAACATTTGCAAGCTGGAGATTCACAGAGTGAAAGGTCATCCAGAAATGTTTCCATAGAGAAGAGTTTTGAGTTGGCTCTTGAAGGAGAAAGAGGTGCAGGGATGGGGTACGAACCAAGCTCAAGGTGGTGTGTATAAAAGAGAAGGGAGAGATGGGGTGCTGGGTCCAGGGTGATGGAGGAAGGCTGAGGCCCGGGGGTGGGGGGTTAGGCTGGAAGTGACACCCTTGTGGTTGCTGCTTTGGAGACAGGTATCGGGCACTTATCTCTTTCCCATACCCTCGCCTCTGACTCTCTCTTTGGCCTACTGGTGGCAGGGCTCTGCAGGCAGCAGTCAGATTCCAGGAAAAACTGGCAAAGGATTTAACTTCCTCTCTTCCTCCCTCCTCTCTCCCTTCTTCTCTCCTTCTCTCTCCCTTCTTAATATTTCCTTTTTTTTAAACCAGTATTTAAACAATGCAGTTAATTTGGAGGTGGAGCAGGGCCTGTGGGCCGGGACACAGGTTATCATTCCCAGTACAGAGAGTTACTGGAGTGCTTCGAGCAGGGCTAGGGTCCCCTTGTCTGACTTATGGTTTGAACATTTACACATTTTAGAATAGCTAGCTGCTGCTACTGCTGCTAAGTCACTTCAGTCATGTCTGACTCTGTGCGACCCCATAGATGGCAGCCCACCAGGCTCCTCTGTCCCTGGGATTCTCCAGGCAAGAACACTGGAGTGGGTTGCCATTTCCTTCTCCAGTGCATGAAAGTGAAAAGTGAAAGTGAAAGTGAAGTCGACTCTTAGCAACCCCATGGACTGCAGCCCACCAGGCTCCTCCATCCATGGGATTTTCCAGGCAAGAGTACTGGAGTGGGGTGCCACTGAATAGCTAAAGGAAGTGCTAAATATGAGCAGCAGACCTTGTTGTGGTAGGCATACTTGGGAGGTAGGCAGGTGTACTTGGGAGGTAGGCAGGTGTACTTGGGAGGTAGGCATACTTGGGAGTGTTACATGTGCTGAGTCTTACTGGAAGAAATAGGAGATGTTGAACGGACAGAAAGAGCCCACCACGCTGTTTCCCATGAGAGACTTGGAGATATGATTCAGAAGAGAGACATCACAGCTGTGATGTTTTTCTGACCGCGAGGGAAGGGAGACACGGGGAGAAGCACTGGACACTTCTTCCCTCCCTTGTGTGCCCCCACCCCACCATGAATCATGTATCTGTGGACCCACCAGGCCTCGGGGTGGCGCTCTTCTCCAGAGACTTTCATGAGCTTGGTTGGATTCCTGGAACTTCTCTCAAGGGTCCTTCCCTTGCTGCTGTCAGAAGTGATGGGGGGCTGCTGAGAAAGGGCAGACAAGTGGGGTCAAGTCCACAGGAACACTGAGAGGCGCTGCTTGGGATTCCATTGTGATTCTTTCAGAGCCCGCTGGGGCACGCGCGCTGACTCACACACAAGACACTTCCGGTCGAACAACTTGAGATGCCTCTTGCCCCCATATACAGACCTCCTACATGTATCGGCACATGCAAAGGCCTGACCCACCAGACCCTGGCAACCACGCTCATTTGTTGACTGCCATGGGGAGCTCACCTCATCTGTGGGATTCACATCCAAACTGCCGACACAAAGAGCCACACAAGCAGAAAAGCCTTGGTTTTCTGGACCGTCCCTCTGAAGACCAAGTCTGGTTACAGTCCGTCATCCACCAGGCTCAAAATGCAAATTCCGTAATTAAATTCCATTACAATGGACAGGTGATTTTGAAATTGTGGCTCATGACCCATTGTTGTTGTTCAGCTGCTAGATTGTGTCAGACTCTTTACAACCCCATAGGCTGTAGTCCTTCAGTCTCCTCTGTCTGCGCAATTTCCCAGGCAAGAATCCTGGAATGGGTTGTCATTTCCTCCTTCAGGGGATCTTCCTGACCTGGGGATTAAACTCACATCTCCTGCTTGGCAGGTGAATTCTTTACCACTGAGCCACCTGGGAAACTCCATGACGCATTAGTGGGTCACAAAATCGATTCACTGGGTTGCAAGCAAATTAAAAAAAAAAAAAAGGTACAATAGAGAAACTTAAATAGAATGCATGCATGCTAAATCATCACTTCAGTTGTGTCCGACTCCTACGAGCTGTAGCCCACCAGGCTCCTCTGTCCATGGGATTCTCCAGGCAAGAATACTGGAGTGGGTTGCCATGCTCTTCTCCAGGGGATCTTCCCAGCCCAGGGATTGAACGTGCATCTCTTTTGCCTCCTGCGTTGGCAGGAGGGTTCTTTACCACTAGCACCATAGGATAGGAAATATGAGTCTGTCTGTCCTGTGTAGTAAGAGTGATGTAATTTTATAATTAAAAAATGTATGTATGCATGTGTACTGTATTTCAGTGCAATTTTATTTTTAACTATGATTTTGTGGCCAAAAAAAAAAAAAGTTTGAAAAGCACTACAAAACCTTATTTCTTAGTCTAGTGCTGTGACAGGCAATACAAGAAGACTCTTCCCTCTCTTCACCCTCTGGAAACAGGCAGGGAACCTGGGTCCGAGCAGAGCAAGGTAATGTGGACTGGCAGTGCCTTGACCCATGGTTGTGGGGAGCAGGGAGGCTGGTAGCAGAGCCCTTCTTTGGTGGGCGGGTGGTGGCTGAGGAAGGAGTCAATAGATGCTTATAAACCAGAATCTTTGGGACTGGAAGAGGGGTGGTAGTGGCAGAGGCTGAGGCTCTTTCTAAGTTTGGAGTTTGGGCATTGGAGGCTGGGAATACAGGAAGAAGGGCAGATCTATTTTTTGTGAGGGTTGATGATGAGATTCATCACAAACATATGGAGTTTGGGAGTGTTTGTGAGACTTTTGGGCTTCCCTGGTGGCTCAGTGTAAAATAATCTACCTTCAGTGCAGGAGATGCAGGAGACTTGGGTTTGATCCCTGGGTCAGGAAGTTACCTGAAGGTACCTGCTCCAGTATCCTTGCCTGGAGAATCCCATGGATGGAGGAGCTTGGTGGGCTACAGTCCATGAGGTCACAAAGAGTCAGACATGACCTAGCATGAGCAAGACTTGAGACTTTCAGTTTGATGTGACTGTGGTGGTCCATGAAGTCTCAGAGAGAGATGGGCCAGAAACTTGGATTTGGGGTCTTTTGAGTGGGTGGGAGCAGATGGGTTCAGGGAGGGACCGGGGAGGGGAATGAGAAGAGGACCTAGGAAAGAGCCCCAAGAATGACTGATGTGTGAGTGAAGGCCAGAGGCGGGAAGCTGTGATGGAGAGTGTGAGAATGCCTGGCCTCAGGGAGAGAGCTGTGCTGGAAGCCAGGGCGCAGGCTCCAGGGAAGAGGCCGCCTGCTGTTGCACGCAGCACAGTGCTGAGGCCCTAACTGGGGAGAAGACCTGGAACAACTAGAAGGCTACAGGCGCTGAACTTCAGTCTGCTGACTCTGTGGGCCCATGAACTTCCAGAACTTTCCTCCACATCAGGAGCTGGAAAAAAGGAGAGTGAAGCTGGTGCAGGGTGAGACAGGGGGTCTGTTTGGAGGTGGAACTGTCAAGCTGGTATCTGAATCCCCTTCCTCCACACTGGCTTCCCTTTCCCCAGCCACAGAGGGTCAGCCCCTTAAGGCAGCTGAGGGACCATGAACTTCTGGAGACTTGAGTTCTCATTTTGGCCATCAGGAGCTCCTCGCTCTCTGTGGGCCACATTCCTGATAATAAAAGAGGCATCTCTATGGTTAGGATGATCTCTTGTTGCTGTTGTTCATTCGCTTAGTTGTGTCCGACTCTTTGTGATCCCATGGACTGCAACTCACCAGGCTTCCCTGTCTGTCCTTCACTATCTCCTGGAGTTCTCTCAAACTCAAGTCCATTGAGTCGGTGATGCCATCCAACCATCTCATCCTCTGTTGTCCCCTTCTCCTCCTGCCCTCAATCTTTCCCAGCATCATGGTCTTTTCCAATGAGTCGGCTCTTCACATCAGGTGGCCAGAGGACTGGGGCTTCAGCTTCAGCATCAGTCCTTCCAATAAGTATTTAGGGTTGATTTCCTTTAGGATTGACTGATTTGATCTCCTTTCAGTCCAAGGGACTCTCAAGAGTCTCCTAAAAACAATCTAAGAATAATCTCTTAGATCTCTGCCTTTGCTGAAATTCCTCGAGGCCATCTTTGAAATGGGGATAATCATTTTTGCCCTGTTTGCTCACAGGATGATCCCTTTTGAAAACTATAAAGAACCACCAAAGCAAGTGTATTAAGGTTATAGTTGTTAACAATTATATTCAAAAGGGCCTTCAGGAGCCCAAGTTAGCCAAGGAGTTACTGAATTCCTCATTTTCTTTCTGGAAATGGAATTTCCTTTTCCTTCCCCTCAATCTCCTAACACCTTCTCCACCGTATTCTCAAAATTGTGCATAGAGTTGGTGAAAACCTGGGGGCAGGAGGAAAAGAGATGTGAAACTCAGTAATCTAGTGATTGTTGGGCACTAACTGGGTGCAGATCTTTATTGGATGCAGGGTTACTATAGAGCCCAGGATGCTGGACTGGCCCTAAGGGCTCCCCAGCACTGGTACACAGCTGAACCACCTCTGAAACTTTCAAATTCAGATTCCATGGGTCCAATTCTAGACTTCCTTACCTTGAAGCTCCCTGGCGTGTGTCCATTTAAAAAGCTCTATAGGGCACTGATGCTTTCGAATTGTGGTGCTAGACTGCAAGGAGATCCAACCAGTCAATCCTAAAGGAAATCAACCCTGAATATTCATTGGGAGGACTGATGAAGAAGCTGAAGCTACCATCCTTTGGCCACCTGATATGAAGAGCCAACTCACTGGAAAAGATCCTGATGCTGGGAAGACTGAGGGCGGGAAGAGAAGGGGTTGACAGAGGATGAGATGGTTGGATGGCATCACTGACTCAATGAGTGTGAGTTTGAGCAAACTCTGGGAGATAGTGAAGGACAGGGAAGCCTAGTGCACTGCAGTCCACGGGATCACAAAGTGTTGGACACGATTTAGCAACTGAAGAACAACAATAGATTTTTTTTTGCACTTGAAAAGGTGAGGACCACTGAATGGAAAGATGAGAAGCAGACCCCTGAGATGGAGTGATTTAAGTGCTAGAAGAAAGTAGGATGGTAATTTCTGGGACAGAGTGCTAAGGAAACTTCAGGGAGACCTGAGGCTCTGGGAGTGGATTGGCATGGGTATAATCAGGGAAGACTTCCTGGAGGAGATGCTGCCCTCAGTGTTTTGAAGGATGCAGGAAGAGGGGAAAACATGTGCAAAGGCAAAGGGCTTTCCATGAATGGTAATATATCCTTAAAGGTGTTTACACATAAAGTTCACAGTCCAGGTTAAAGGTGAATAGGCAAAACTATCCATGGCCCTGAGAGAGTCCTACTGCAGACCCCTCTCTTTTCATAAGAACTTGGACTGGTGTTGTTTATAAGGCTGGATGTGTTAGCTGGGAAACTGGTTCTGGTTAATATTAGATTAATGCACATTAAACTATCTTAGGGTGAGAGAGGAATCTTCTCAGATTTTACAAGGTTCGGGCAAGAATGAATGGGGTTGATTTATCAAGCCCTCATTATGGGCAGGCCTATACCTTCACTGTTGCTGTGCGTGCTAAGTCGCTTCAGTCGTGCCCAACTCTTTGTGACACCATGGACTGTAGCCCACCAGGCTCCTCTGTCCATGGGATTCTCCAGGCAAGAATACTGGAGTGGATTGCCGTGCTCTCCTCCAGGGGATCCTTCTGAGCCAGGGATTGAACCTGTGTCTCTTACATCTCCTCCATTGGCAGGAAGATTCTTTACCACTAGTGCCACCTAGGAAGCCCTCATTGTTGCTAGCTATACATCAAAGTAGGCATTATTTCAGCAACTCAGAGAGATGGAGTGATTTGTCCAAGGTCACACAGCAAGTGAGCAGCAGAGCTAAGACTTGGGTCTAAAGCCTCCCAGGCACACAGTGCAGTGATGAGTCCTACACTTGTATCTTGGGCTTGAACCTCGGGTCCCATACTTCTGAGGGATCTGGGCCAAGCTCCTTAGGCTCTCTGCACCTCAGTTTCCTCCTCTTTAAAGAGGCAAGGCTGATAGAATCTTCCTGGCAGGGCTGTTGTGAGCACCGACTGAGCAGTGTCTATACACAGGGAACACCCAGTAGGTGGTGTGGGAATGCTACTGTGACTGATGGCAGTTATGCCATCTCCCAAGCCTGGGCTCCCTGCATATTACACACAGGGACTCAGACTGGACTCAGACTGGACAGGCTGAGGCTGACCACCCAGCTCTGAAATTCTGGAACGGAGTTTGAATCTCAGTTTCTGGCAGTATGGATGATATCCTGGGATAACTCGCCTGGAGGCAGTGGATTATCCCTGTGACCTTCCTGAGTACCAAGTTTGCTCAGCTTGGCCATAGCGGGCAGAGGGATAGTGGCCTTCCTGTCTCCCTTCAGGAGGATGGGCTGCCTTGTGGGGCTCTGGGGAAAACTCTGGATGGAAAAGCAATGAGCTGTTATGAAGAGGATGCTGGTCTATCTGCCCCAGCGGCAGACAGAGAGACAGATAAAACTCTGTAAGTGGCACATTTTCCGCAACTACTCAGCTATAAAGCCCCTTTGAAGGGACTTCTAAAAGGCCTGTGCTCAGGGGCCGGCACCACTGTGGCAGGGTGCAGGGGCCTTTGGAGGTTGCCAGGGAATGGCAAGGGTTGGGAGGTGTGCGCATTGCAGGCAGAGATCTTCCAAGGGTGGGAGCGTCTATGAAAATGAGCCTGATAGAGGCAGGTGTGAGTGTGTGTGTGTGTGTGTGTGTGTGTGTGTATACAATATATGATGGCAACCCATTCTTGGAAAGGTCCATTCTGGAAGCTGCATGAAACGGTGGGGAGGAAAGCCAGGGGACAAAGGCTGGAAGGAACAATGCCAGCGCAGATGGGCAAGATTCCAAGCCCAAGACAGATGCCCGCCCCCTGGAAGACCCCACACCTCTGGGCCTGACTGAGGTGGGGGCGCTGTGGGCCCAGAGCAGGCCTGGATGGCCGTCCGGGTCCTCTATGCGGTAGGAGAAGCAGAGACAGACAGCCTCCTGCTTCTCTCTTGCTGGTGGACCCAGGTGGAGTCAGGGTAGTAATGCGGACAATGTCATTTTAACCCATTGTGAAAGTCAAAGGCCTTCTAAATTTGTTTCAGATTATCCTGGCTGTGTGGCCACAGTCATTATTTTCATTCAGTCAGTTTAGAGTAGTAGTGGTTTGGTGCTGGACCCTCTGGGCACTGGAGATACATAGGTCCTCAGCGAGAGAACATTGAAAAGATGAAAGAGGGTGAAGTCACAGAGCAGCCTCTGAGGGCCGAAGAGAATTTTAGGTACCACGGGGGCACCAAGCAACACAGAAGATGGGGGTCTCTCCAGCCGGAGAACAAGAACCACACAAACGCACAAAGACCCAGCCACGGTGAGGTAACATGATCAACAAGAAGAAGAACAAGCATTAATATTTGCATGTATGTGTATGTATGTCTGTAGGACTTAGTATGTGCAAGACACTGTTTCAGGTGCTTTGTGCTTTGTCAGGTCCTGTGTGAAATCATTGAACCTCTGGGAGAATGTGAGGCAGGTGGAATTACTAACCTCCTTTTACTAACAAGGAAACAGAGGCACAAGGAAATCAAATAGAAGTGTGTGCTTGCTAAGTCGCTTTAGTTGTGTCCAACTCTGTGCAGCTCTGTGGACTGTAGCCCGCTAGGCTCCTCTGTCCATGGGATTCTCCAGGCAGGAATACTAGAGTGGGTTGCTATGCCCTCCTCCAAGGGATCCTCCCAACCCAGGGATTGAACCTTGGGTTCATTCTTATATATAGCGTCTCTTATATCTCCTGCACTGGCATCACCTGGGAAGCCCCAGATAATAGACATTCAGTCCCAAAGTGAGTGCGCATAATGTGGGAAAGATCTGATGAGCCCTATTTTGCAGCTGAAGAAAATGAAGCTCAGAGAGGCCAAGGGAACCAGGCTTACTCAGACACACACAGAAGTCCTTGCTTCACTGACCAGAGCATAGATTATGAACAGGCTTGGTGTGTAACGTGTGGACCCCTGACTGCATTCATGTCGTCTGCAGGCTGTTGCCGAACCCAGGCCTTTTGATCTAAGCACAGTTGTTTTTTTGCTGGTCTTCAGTGCCTGGGGGCTTTCAGATTCTCTGCCCCCCCTGGATGCCCTGGGGTGGCACCCTAGGGGCACGAGCAGCCTGCCAGGAGCAGGTTTCCCTGGGTATTAATGCTTTCTCACAAGTGCTCTCCGGCCAAGAATGGAGCTGGACCTCAGAGAGACCTGGGGTCTGCACTCAGCCCAGCACAAGTCCTTGACGTACCTTGACCCTCTGACATCCCTTGTTTAAATGGCGTCTTATTGAAAAGCTTACTAGGACTACTAGGATGCTGACCTGACTGAGACTAGAGAAACTGGGCAGCCTGGTGGCCAGACTTGTCCAGATGCTGTGGTTTCCTTGGAGCACATTTGAACCCTTGCAAGACAAGATGCTTTTTGAGACTCTGTCTAGCCTAACACATGTGATCTGTTGCCCATCAGATGGGTTCCTTGCTCTGCAGAGAAACTTGAACACATGTCAGGTCCATCTCTTTGGGGTCAAGGCCCATAGTACCTCTGATTTGTTTCAGGTAACAGTGAAAGGAGAAAGGTTTCTGTGTCCCTCTGGCCTTTCTCCCATGAAGCAAGTGCAGTTGGTTTAAACTTGTCAGTTTCAGATGTACAGACCTGTGTTTTAATCTCATCTCTTGTTCCTAGCTGGGTGACCTTGGATGAATCATTCTACTCATCTAAGCCTGTTTCTTCTCCCTCTTAGGGGGTGCCAGTTTAAGTAAAATAATGCCTGCAGAGCTCTTAGCCCAATTTCTGGCACCCTGTGTGCACATAGCCCTGTGCTGGCTTATAGCACAGCTCTGAGAGGGGTGTTTGGGACCGGCTCTGGCAGGCATGCTGCGTCAAGGCTGGACCCAGACTACTTCTGGAGAAATTGGGAGGTAAGCCAAGGTGTTCTGGTCACCTCCTTCCTTTCAGCTGTCCCTCTTCTCTCTGCTCTCCTTTGATGCACAAACAAAGGTGATAACAGCATGAAACTCCCCTGCCCCACAGCTCATCTTCTCAAGGTCAGACATGCTTTGGACTTTCCAAGGTGAACATCAGCAAGTCAGTTACCCTGAGCTCTTCTCCCAGGCATGAGCCTCATTCACTAGAACTCTGGTGTATTTTCCTGCCTTAACTGGGATACCTGGAGGCAAACCAAACCCCTCACCTCTCTGTCCCCAGCACCCAGTCCTAGCCAAGGGCATTTAAAATAGTCAGTCCTAGTGGATATAGTATAGCATTTGGATATAGTAATCTTACTTATTTCTCTTTCAAAGGAGTGATTTTGAAGGCAAAAATGTCTGGCCTGCTAAGCTCGAGGGGTATAGAGAATATTCCTTTTTGCAGAGACCCCAATGCCCCTTAAATTATGTGCTTAAGTGACAGGCCTTCGCCATGAGACCCGAGGAGGGCTTTTGCTGTTTTGCTTCAAAGAGGAGTTTTTGATCTCAGAAAATGTCATTTGAGGCTGTGAATTAGGGCAGGAGGGAGAAAAGGGGCTTCTTATATTCCAGACCAGGGCCTCCTGTGAGAGGCTGGAGAAGAATTCTAAAACAAGCCATTCTCAAAGCCAGGGAAGGAGTTCTTTGTCTCCGTGGTAGCCAGAGAAGATGTAGGATGGATGCCAGGAAGAAATATAAATTTCCCAGGAGAGAACACAGACCAGCCAAAGGAAATCAGCATGATGGCAGTACCAAAGGCCAGCACAGTTGCCTCCGTTCGGGTTCTCTGGAGCCCATTACCTGACCCCAAGGTATATTGCTATATTTCTTATACTATCCAAGTATTGAAAATGAACAGTGGGTATCTTTCCAGGTGATTCCATGTGCTGTATGTAAATCTAAAGTGACTCTAAAGGCAGAGTCAGGGGGCTTTGATGACTATCCGCATGTCGGAGGCTGTTTGGGGGTTTGGTGAGGAAGGCTGAAGGCAAACGCTATACTGGGTGGCCCAGGTTCCTGTCTGCTTTATGCTCTGCAGGCCAGAGAGTGTTAGGTGTGAATTCTATATACTTGTCCAGTTGAGATGATGTCAAAGGCTTACCCAAAAGGAGGGGGACAAGAATCTATTGCTCAGAGGAGGCAAGGCCCTTGTGCCAAGGAAGCCTCCCACAACTGTATCCATCAGCAGTGCCCAGAAGCAGAGTGGCCAGCCAGACCCTTGACCCAGGGAGACCTGGGAGCTGTAGGAATGATTTAGGGAATGATTTAGGAGGCAACTGGAAGTTGCATTACATAGCATCTAGTCTCTCCCCTCATCCCACAGGCCAAGGTACTGAGATCTGAACTGCTGGCAGTTTGAATCTCAGCAGTGCTATTAAACATCTCTGATTCCTTAAAACAGTATCAGCATCTCTAAATGCCATCATGTTTATCAAGTAACTCACAGTTTGGGAATGTGAAACTAGAATCCAGGCTGTAAAAAAGGCCACCTAGGTGAAAAAACAAACAAAACGAACACAGTAAACAAAATGAAGTTAAAAGTTGGGCGAAATGTTTGCAACTTATTGTAACCAGGAAAGAGTGAATTTCCTTATGTATATAGAACCATTATAAATTAATAAGAAAAGAACCACCAACCCAACAGAAAATTTGACAAAGGATGTACATCATCCACAGATGAGGAAATTCAAATGGTTCTTAAACATTTGCAGAGTTGCTCAACTTCACTCATAATAATAGAAATACATATGCACAAAATATGAGATAATACTTTTCACCTGATTGGCGAAGAGCAAAAAGTTCTATATCACTTCCCCTGGCTGTGGGGAAGCAGGCACTTTTTTTTTTTTTTCAGTATTTTTTGATGTGCACGATTTTTAAAGTCTTTATTGAATTTATTGCAATATCTCTTCTGTTTTCTTTTTTGTTTGTTTGTTTGTTTTTTGGCCCCAAAGCATGTGGAATCTTAGCTCCCTGACCAGGGATAGAGCCTGCACCCCCTGCACTGGAAGGCTACTGGAGAAGTCTCTAGGCACTTTTATATAATGTTGATGAAAGTATAAAATAAAATCTCTACAGAGAATAATTTGGTAACAACTATCAAAATGAAAAAAATACATGTTCCCTTTTAGGGAGCAGTAATTTTCCCTATAAATATGTTAGCACACTTGTAAGGTGACCATATACAAACATTTTCACTAAAGCATTGGGAACAACAAACAAGTCAAGTAATTAAGAAATTGCTTAGAGGACTGATTAGATAAATTATGGTATATCCAGGGCTCCCTGGTGGTTCAGACGGTAAAGAACCCACTTGCGATGCAGGAGAGGTGGATTCAATCCCTGGGTTGGGAAGATCCCCTGGAAAAGGAACTGACAACCTGCTCCAGTATTCTTGCCTAGAAAATCCCATGGACAGAGGAGCCTGGTGGGCTGCAGTCTATGAAGCCACAGAGTCAGACCCAACTGAGTGACGAGGCGTGTATACACACATGGTATATCCATATAATAAGGTATTACAGAACCTTTAAAAAGAATTGGACAGCTTTATGTATGGATATGGATTTATATTTCATATGTATTAAGTGAAAATAAATATCACACAACAAATGCTACCATTTCTATAAACAATAATAAGCATATATACATATATATGTGTTTATGTACCTACATAGCATATGAAATTGCTTATACATGCACAGATGATCTTTGGAAGGATATACTCCCAAAATGGTAACGGTGGTTGCCCCTGGGAAGGAGAACTGAGTGATGCGTATCTGAGATGTAGAAGTGGAGGGGGGTTTTTACTCTATGCTCTCTTTAGTGGCATTTGCATGTATTCCTGGCTTAAAGGATGACAGGCTTTTAATCCTGCTCTCTGAGGCCCAGAGACCCTCCTCTCTGGGCCACTCTCACCCCCTAGTGACAGTCTCACTCCTGGTGACAATGGTCTTGATGAGCACAGGCCTGGCCATGAGGCTGAGTCTGGGACAGGCTCGGCTGCCGGCCAGAGAAGAAGACGGTGGGGGGAGGGGGGCGGGTGCTGGACTGGCTCAAAGGTCTGGGAACCCCCACATCCATAGGAATCAAAACAGAGCATTCGAACTGCCTGTGATCGTGAAAACATTTGGCTGACTGAGTCAGATCACAGGCCCATTTCCAAGTGTCTGGCTTCTTCTGTTCCTCACCCCCAGAGGTGGGGTCTATGAGGACAGGGCTGGTCACATAGCCTTTTGTAGAGTCCGTGTGACCCGCCTGAGCAGTGGTGCGTACCCACCTGTGGGCACTTATAAGAGTGGTAATGGAGACAGCTGGCTGTTGGGGTCAGTGGATATTACTGACATGGCTTTTTATGCAGGTGTTGTCTACACTGGGAGCAGGTGATAGAGTGGGAAAATGGGGGCATTTGAATTCATGCTGACCTGGGTTTGAGTGTGGGCTCTATGCATATGAGGAACAGAGTGTTACACGTAGACGAGGAAGCCGTTACATTGATGAGCCTCATCAGGTGACTGATGAGCCATACTGGTGACCCACATCTAAGCTTATAAATGCCTTAAAGTTACAAAATCAAAACACTGAGACTGACCAGTCATAAACAGCTAACTGGTGTGCTGCAGTCCATGAGGTCACAAAGAGTTAGACACGGCTGAGCGACTGAACTGAACTGAACGGAGGCTTTAAACTTTAGCCAATCAAATAATTTCCTTTCTTTGCCTCTGTACTTTCTCTATATAAAATCTTTCCTGGCACTGAGGCAGGTGGTAGATGGGCCTCCACCCAGGGTAAAGCAATTGGAGATTCATTCCCTGTGGACTGAAACTCCAAGATGAAAATAACAGGACAGTTAAGGGAGGAGGCTGGGCCCTGCCCAGGCCACATATTTCTTAGTCTTGCGGTCAGGAAACCTCCTTGACAACACACGTGCAGAAAGCCTCCTTGGAGGTTAAAGGGAAGTGATGCCAAGGGGTGTTCTACCCACATGCCTTTTTGGTAGAATCCACCTTGGCTAAGACATGCGTGAGCACACTTGGGAGGATCCTGAGATACACCAAATATGGACTGTGAACCAGGCAAATCATAATGACTGGCTAAAGGAAACACAGAAGAAATGCCCATAAAAGTAATTCAAACTACCATGAGCGTTCGACTCAGTGACTCTCTTGAGTCCATCCATGTGTCTATCCATACCTGCTGTACTCTTTCCCTCCTAAAAAATACTTTACTTGTTTCATTACTTTCTGTTTTCATAGGAATTCTTTTCTGCAAAGCTGAGGAGCCAGGGCCCCTGCCACTCGCCATTGGTCTAGTGGCTGGGATTTGGTGCTCTCATTGCTGTGATCTGGCCTCAATCCACGGCTGGGGCCAAACCCTGCTGCAGGCCAAAGCTCCCCGAGATCAGCACCTGTGGAGGGTAGCTCCTAGTTATTTCTGGCTTGGCATTGCCCAATTCTGATCAATTTTTGCTCAAATAAACTCTTACACATTTTAATATGCCTCAGTTTATCTGTTAGCAATAGATAGGAGAAAGATCCTTAACTTTTCTAAGCCTTAGTTTCTGATCAGTGAAAGGGAGAACCGCCTTACAGACTGTCACTAGGCCTGATGTGAGTGGGAGTGTGGTGTGTCACACTCCAGATGCCCACGTTGCCTGGTGTCACCGAGGTAACATTGTTGGACTATGGCAGATGGTTATGTTAATTAATGGGCTTTAGGCAGGTGGCCTAGGTTTGAACCCTGGTTGTGCATCCTGTAGGCTGTGGGACTTACGGTAAGTTACATGACCTCTCTGTGTTATATAATCTATAAAACTGGGATTAAAAGTAGTACATAGCTCATCTAGGGTTGTCCTGAGGATACAAATGAAATACATGTTCTGCTGTAAAGCACTTAGCATTGAGCCTGACCTGGAGTGAACAATCAAGAATATTTGCTTCCATTCTTATTATTTTGAAACAACTTGATAACATCAAGTCAGTCAATGACTGATCTTACAAAAATTGGTTACCAAGTTAAGAACTTTTCTTTTTCTCGACACACAGTGGAAGGTGCTGAATTGGCATCTCCAGTGTGGGCAGCTTATATTTTCCAGAGACACAAATCAGGCAAATGGGCAAAATACACCCAATTAGACGCACCATTGTTTCCCAGGAAACTGCATCCCATCTGGCAGTGCCCACATGGGACCAGGTCAGGGAGGAGTCATGAAGGGCTTGTTTCAAAGAAATTTAAAAAATCCTGTGCAGTTCGGTGAGGAACATGGAGCCTTTGGAGTGGTCTTTGAAGAAAGTGAAAATGAAATTCAGAAGACCTCAATGCATGGGAGAAGCAGTGTCTATATCACAGGGGTGGGGGATGGGGGAACTATGGATTTTTTGGAGATTCTGAGTACAAAGGAAAGGGGAGGCTGTGTTTGATAAGCTGCAGCCGCACTCTGGGCTCTCTTTCCAGCAAAGAAACATTATGGAAATTAAAAAAAGAAAAAAGATGGAGTCAAAAAACCTCTAGACAGATCAATTCCAAGAGTGTACACGATTACAGGACTTCGAGAAGCTGGCTCTGAGGACGCTTAGAAAAGACAGATAATTCCAAAGAGGTGCCAAGGACTCTGAGGAACCATTTATTGAAGTAATGTCAGAATGGAGATTTATAAGATGAATCTAGTAACAACAATAACTCGCTGGGGCCCTCCTCCCAAATTAAATGACACACCCCTGTAGCAGCAATAAGAAGAAATGTTTTGGGAGGTGAAGGGATGGAGGGAGAGGCAGGGCAGAGTACCCATGTTAATTAAATAAATAAACCTAAACAACACATCTCACAAAAAGGATGCATAGGGACTTTTTGCCTCTTGTCATTCTATTAGAATTTTATGTAATTGATTACTTTTTGACTCAGGGGTTCCCTAGATTGTGCTGGCTGGGCCAGGCTGAACCTCAAGAGAGAAGCCTGCACCTCCTCACCACTGCAGAATGGTTTTAAGACAGCAAGGAGGCCCTTTCCTACCAGTACCTCCCAGACCTGTGTGATCGCTCCCATCCTGAGGTGCTTGCTAAGACTTTGGAAAGTGGCTTTGCCCAAGCTCCCTGGCGACACTCCAGTGAATCAGAATTTAACCCGAGGTCACTTGTCACAGAGCTGAAAGTCCCTAGGCCAGACTTCTGGGTCCACAGGAAAACTGAAGAAAGCCAGGGACACCCGGCCAGGGCCCTTCCTGGCAACCCTGGCTCCTTCCAGAAGCACAGGGGCATCCTGGCACCCGAGGTGCCATGAGAGAAGAAATCGAAACAGGATCTAGGTCCACGTTCGTCCTTTTTTCTAATGATGGTTTTTTTTTCTTTTAATTTCACCACCACAAAATTTCAGGCATAGGATGGTCGAGAGCAGCAGGCTGCACACGGAGGAGGGCTGAAACCTGTTTTGTAAGCACTTCCTTACAGCCTCCCAAAGTTTAAATATTAATTTGCCTGTAATTGGCGGAGAAAACAAACAGGCAATTAAAAACGTTACAAAGCTGACTTTCTCCTTCCTCTGCTGTCCCCTCCCTTTTCATTTCGCCGCCGCCTAGAACTGGTTGTAAGACAATGGGACCCCGAGCTGTGCGGAATTCTAAGCCCGGGCTTGCCTTAAAGCTACAATATGGATTTAATTTATATGCAAATGCAAGCAATAAAAAGGCAGACACTGTAGAAATTATAGGGTTCCCCCCCCTTCTTTCTTAGGAGATGCTCAAACCTTTTCTCTCCTCTTCCGACTAAGACCTAATTATTATTGGTTCCTCCTACCTCCCTCTTCTCTTCCTGCCCATTCCGGGTGTAAACTGGGCTGCTTAGGAAAGCCCACAGAATATTGGAAACAAGAGAAGGACCATCAAGACAATTTCACAGTCTGATCCGCCCCCCTCCCTCCAACTTTTTTGGGGCCTGCCAGGGGCCCTCCTGTTGGTGAGGGGAACGCAAAAGTGATCAAAGTCAGCCGGAAGCCTTAAGTAGGCCAAAATGGGGCTAAAGTATGCTAATAGAGGAGCAAAATATACTTTAATCCTGTTATAATACAAGGTAACTTGGAAGCAGAGTTGGGGCCTGGTGGCTTTGGCAGGGGGTGGAGGGGGGCTGGGACCCCTGTGAACCCTGAATAGAAGTTGCTTCCTATTCTTTCTCTGGCTGGGGGTGGGGTGGGCGCCTCCTTCCTCAGATGCCTGCACCAGCCCCGCCTGCCCCGTTTACTGAGTGTCAACAGTTGGGTGAGCAAGACTTCACAGCCCTTAGATCAGCACCGTGTGACCCTCCACATTGAAGCCTCACCATTCAGGCAAGCCTTCCAGCTGTTGCCTGAAGGATGAAGGTTCTTTTTTTTTTTTCTTTTCCAAAGTAGGCTATGGCTTAGGAGAACACTAGGCAACAGTTTAAACTATGTCCCCATCACCACCCAGCCTGGTCTGCACACTCTGGGGTGGGGGCGCCTGTGCAAAGCCCTCCTGGTCTGGCCCAGTGAGGAGCTGTTTGGACCAGCGCATCTGTTGTAGGCAGAACAGAGCAGGCCTCGGCAGGGAAACCAGCCTCTGCGGCAACTTTCAGAGCTGACGTCTGCCAGGCTAGACTCTAACTTTAGAGTGGGGAGGGTGCCACTCCTGAGGAGGTAACTCTCACTGGAGGAATGACTTGGGGTCCTCTGCTATGCATCTTTCTCTGGGCTCTGGGCCTTGGAGGCTTATTCCAGAATGTCAGTGAAGCAGGACCCAGGAGGGTCAACTCTTGCCGGAGAATCAGCATCCAGGCCTAAGAGCCTTAGAGGAGACGATGTAATTTTACAGCCATCCAACTGCCACTGGTATCAGAAGATTACAAACAAAGGTTGCATTGAGGCCTACCTCCCACCGTGCCCCTGGGAGCCCGAAGGGTGGAGCGGGGAGGAGGTAAAAAGGTCCCAAATATCTCTCCGCTAAGTACAAATTACATACTGGATATATTAAGTCGTAATGGTGTATTTTGAGTCTGACTTAGTTTCATGAGAATGTCGCTGGTGTGCCCTCTGAAATACTGAGTCGGTGACATATGCAAACAAAAGGGAATTCAATCCCACCAGAATATGTGCTGCTTAAATTCAGGCACGACTTCCTCTTTCTTCCTTTTTGCTCTCTTAGTTCCTCTTGGTTCTCTTTCTTCCTCCCTGTATCCTTAAGTCCCTACTGGATGCTCTGTAGGGCAGAGCCCTTCTGACACATTTTATTTTGAGGAAAGTGGTTTTAAGAAGTTGACCAGAAAGCAGATGAACAATTAGGTCCTGAAAAGTAGGCACTGAGCTGAGAGATTTTTTTTCTATCTCCGCCCTTCTACCGCCTTCCACTCAACCCCCACCAGGCCTCTCCATTTCCTGGTCTGTAAAGAAGGGAGTCTGTCCAAGGTAGTCCCTGAACTCAGCTATGAGGCCTCTGACAGCGCGGGTGCCAGCCTCTGCAGCAAGTACATCCGGGGCTGGCTGGGCTAGGAACACAGCAAGCGCTGGATTGCGCTCTGTGATGATGCAGTCACCCCCAACAGAGCAGAGGAAGGGCTTGGAGGGCTGTGCCACCTCGTGCAAAGAGAACCCACAGGCTCCAACTTAAGAGAGACTCGATTTGACCCTGGCTCTTCCACTTACTGCCATGTGATTTGAGGTGCATTCTTAATTTCTCCTCCCTTGAGTTATTTAATCTGCAAGATGGGTGGAGATGTACCTATGTCTTGGGGTTCTGAAGATCAGATGAGCTGATACCTGTGATGTGCTTAATATAGGCCTTAGAACATGTTACATACCTACTGAAGGTTATCTCTTCCTGTGCGTTATGGGATTAAAATTTCCTTTCTGTGATTAAAGTACTTCAGCAAGAGTCAAAGGTAAAATCTGCCTAGAGCCAGTTATGAGTGATCACCTCCTCCCACTCTTTTCCCACCACATTTGAGAGCATTTGTGTTGTTCAAATCTCACTTCAGAATTGATGCTGAGGTGGTTGGTCCTGAGGCAGATAAAGGCTCTCATACATCCTACTTATTTCTGGTTCTGCCTCTTCCTGGAGTCAAGCAGTAAGGCCCTGCTAAGCATAAGGGAAAAATTAAAACTATTTGCAAATGTCCCATCTGGCCAATACTTTCTATTTCTCGCTTGAGTAGAATCTACACCCCCACCCCCAGCCTCCCCCTCAACCCCCGCCCCAACAACAAATCTTGAGGCCTGAGTCATCATTTCTCCTCTTGCAAAAACTCATAAAATGGTTTTAATTATATGGTGTTTTTCCAAGTAAAAAACACCACTGACAGAGAAAACACCTTCTAATTTTTGCTGAATTAAGTTGGGAACCACCCCAGCACCATGATTGCTGATGACGTCAGTGACCTGAGGCTTCCGATACTGATTCTGTCCTCATTCTTGTACAAGTGCTCTCTGGACCATAGCAACAGGGAAGTAGGAACCAGCCCAGAGATGGTGAGAAAAACGTGAAGTAGAACTTTAGGACAGGGCTGCAGATCTCAGGGAAATCTAGGAGTTATTTCGGTAACAGTTTTGCCAGGGGAAAAATATGCAAAGATCTTTGTTTCCACCATAAACAAACACAATATTTTCCTGACAGCAGGATGACCATGAGGCATCCTTCAAGGATGCTGTAGCAAATATATGAATAGTAACAGCCGATGTACCGAACAATCTTGCTTCCTCCTTTATTTAAACTCTTTATGTTCCGCACATTCATTAACATTTCCCAGCATGTCTCATTATTATCTCATCAAACATTTATTATTACTTCAAGATAGATAATTAAAATTTTATACAGTGATTTCTCTGTATGACAATCCAAGAGAGCTCAAATCCCACCCCTCCCCAGTGCTTGTCTGCACTCTCACAATCGGGTTATAAAACTCATGAACTTTCAGTTCAATGTGCAGAAAGCATAAGAACAAAATCTAAAATTCATTTCGAATGGGAGTTTAGTTTCTTACATAATGATTCAGTTATTGTAATTGTTAAAGAATCAGAGAAAGGGTTCTCAGAGGACAATCCTTGCTCTTCATCAAATAAATAACTGGACTCCATTGATAACATCACAAGATAGACAACGTAATGAGTGACTTTTAAGGCCAGGAGTGGATTTGTTAGAATTGAGTGCTCCCAGACAGCAAATGCAATAAACTCAAAAAGATTAGCAAAGAATTACTCTCTTTCCAGGATGTATATTACATTTAGGAATAGAAATCCTGATATGGATTATATATCACTCGTATTGCACAGAGCACAAAAGTATCAAATTCATTGCAACTAGGGTGAGATATTTATTCCACTGGAATTTAAGAACCTAGTTTGGTTCTCGGCTACTTACAGCTCAGAAGGCAATTTCCGGGTGGGAGGACTCTCCAGTCTTAAGAAATCTGTGACCTCTTGTTTTCTGTGTTCCGTTTCCTTGCCTAGACTTGAGCCTGAGCAGAAAAATTATTTGAGACCAAACCTGGCCCTGAGGAGCTTGACATGAGATTTTTTAAATAGCTTAAATTTGGTTTTGGAGCTACAAATCTTATCACTTCACTGGAAAATAATGAGTGTCAAGCTCCAGAAAATTTAAACAGTTTCACATTTCTTTTTTAAATTTGCAAACCAGGAAGATGTCGATGTAGTCTGCCTAATTAATTAAACGGTTAATGCCACTGAATTTGGGGGAAATACTAATATTATCCTTCAGTAACTATCACCCTGATCCAAAGAGGGGAAAGGCTATCGTTGTGACCCATTTCTTCTAAACTTTTCGAAAGTGTGGTTTGAAAGTCATCACTTGGCAAACAATCATTTTCCCTCTTTGGGGCTCTTCATCCCTACCAGGTTCAGATTTCAGCATTGTTCACCAAGAAACTGTTTACTCTGCACTCACTGGGCATGGCAGTGGCTGTGACTGCAGGCAGGCACAGCCCAAGGTTCTGAGCTGCGGAAAGAGCAAGAGGGCTGGTCTTCTAAACAGGTACTCTGGCTGTTGAGCCATTGTGTGTGACCATGTGGGTCCTCCCTGGGACAGATGGCTAGTGCCCCTTCTGCCCTCGATGCCCACTTACTGACATCGTCTTCTTCTCCCAGGCTGCTTACGTTCTCCATCGATGGCAACAGCACAACTCAGCTACAAGAATTTATTCACATACCAGATAGGTCTGGGATGTAGATAAAGACACGGTCCTTGCCCTCAAGGAATTTTAATTCATCAGTTTTCATTGTGTTCCTACTATGTGTTGGCAAATGAAATAGTTTAGTGCACTGTATAGGCAGAATCAATTTTGGTCACAAAGTGTTTGATATAAAGTGTGATTCTCAAAGGTCTGAGGGGCTTCCCAGGTGGTGCTAGTGGTAAAGAAGCCCCCTGCCAACGCAGGAGACATGAGAGATGCAGGCTTAATCCCTGGGTCGGGAAGATCCCCTGGAGGAGGGCATGGCAACCCACTCTAGTATTCTCGCCTGGAGGATCCCATGGACAGAGGAGCCTGGCAGGCTACAGTCCATAGGGTCATAAAGAGTCAGACACGACTGAAGTGACTTAGCATGCAAGAGTTCTGAGGGGCTTGGAGGGTACAGGGGTGGCTTCAGGTAGGGGGATGTGAGTGATAATGGAGCAGGGATGGAGTGGTGGGTTGGCTTTGAAGAACACAGACTAGGCTCTATGTTAGGGCACCAGGAGTCTAGTCACACCTGTATCGACGAATCCTTCCTGGGCATCTGCATGATCAGCAAGGGACAGAGTTGATTGACAACAGCTGGTGCCCAGACAGATCACTGATCTAGAATTGCTCGGAGAGGGGCCAGGATATGATTTGTCTTCGTGACTCCCACCCTGACAGCTGAGGAGGCACACACTCAAAAGCTGGATGACCAACTGAATTAAAATCTACACCTGCCCTTTGGGATATTCTTTGCAAAAGACCACTGAACCCTCTCACCTCTATTTCCCCCTTTAGCTGTTTTTAAGGCCTTCTTCTTTTGTTCTCTTGAAGGTAGACTTTACCTTCAAGATGCTGAGATCTTGGGTCACAGCATCCTTCCTTAGATCCCAACACCTGAAGATTTTCTGAGCACCCTCGGGTAGAGGGTTGTCTACCAAGGTATCAGGCTTCACCGAGATGAGGTGAGAGGGCAGGGGGCCCCACAATTTCCCTTTTGATTGGGAAGAGAAAAATTAAAATTTGTTGGTACCCCATGAGGTCATCCTCACAGTGAACTTGTGAAGTAGGTGTTACATCATTACCCTTTTAGAGAGAGGAACAGTGAGTCCCAGAGAGGTTTTCAAATTGCCAGAGTCACTAAACTCATGGCTGAGTGACCAACTCCTCAGTCAGAGTTTTAGAGGGGACATACAGAACACTCTGCCTGCACGTCTGTCTGTCCCCAGTGGCCTGGGAGTCTATCTTAGGGCAGGGATCATGTCTGAATTGTCTGCTGCACACATCTTGCACAAAATGACCCTCAATAAGGATGGGCTGAATCAAAGAATAGCTCTCCCGTTGTGATTGAGGCTGGGAGAGCAGATTCTAGAGGATCATCTATCACAAAAACAAACCAGCAAACAGCAGGATAAGCTAACACCAGCAACATGTGCAGTGTTCATTTTGCATTTTTGTTTAATTCTCTTTTTGCTGTGGTGGTATTGACCAGTCAGTGAGAAATGCACGACTTTGCACGCCCAGACACAGCCTAACATTGAGCAAATCTGAGCTCACCCTCATCCCTAGCCCCGTTAAATTGGTTTGATCAGCCTGGTGGCCTGGAATGTCTGAAGTCTTGCAAAAGACACAGGCGTGCTTGTTGATGGGTCTCGCAAACACTCTCAAATTTGACATGGCTTAACAGTTGCCAGGCTAGCTCCGTCTGCCTCTAGCCCTGCCTACCCCTGCCATCCTCGCCAGCAACACAGGAGAGTAAATATATCTGGTAGACTCCTTAAAACATCATTTTGTTTAGAACAAAATCCTGATTTTAAAAATAGAGCCAGAGTTCACATCTTGGAAAAGTCAAAAGGACTAGACAAATGCAAGGTGAAGGGAAGTCTGGCTTAAGGCAAAGTAGGGCTGGTCTGGGCTCAATATCAAAAGTATGACCTTGAACAAGTCACTTAACCTCTCTTGAATTTCTGTGTCCTTGTCTTTTTTTTGGGAAAGAAGTTTTCCAACAGGTTGCCAAGAGGACAAAATGAAGTGGCTAGTGAGGACACTTTGCACATGCTTGTGATGGAGTGGGTACTCCAACAAGCTATTGTTAGTTTCATTTCTGGCTCCTACATAAATCTAATGTTCACTATAGCTCACTTGACCAAGAACATTTCAGTGTGCCATTACTCATCGGACCCTGACATCCTCTAGCACTGTGACAAAGTTCTGGAACAGAGGACAGCAGTCAGGAACTAGGCTAGAGAAGTGTTCTCAATGAGTGAACGGAGCTGACCTGGAGACAATAGAGAGCAGCGGGGTCTGTGGCAAACTGGTGTGCCCATGCTTTGTCTCCTGGGGCTGTTGTGGCCCAGCTCCAGTCAATGCCAGGTATGCTGTGCTATGCTAAGTCACTTCAGTCGTGTTTGACTCTGTGCGACTCCACAGATGGCAACCCACCAGGCTCCCCCGTCCCTGGGATTCTCCAGGCAAGAACACTGGAGTGGGTTGCCATTTCCTTCTCCAATGCATGAGAGTGAAAATTGAAAGTGAAGTCACTCAGTCGTGTCCAACCCTCAGTGACCCCACGGACTGCAGTGTACCAGGCTCCTCCGTCCATGGGGTTCTCCAGGCAAGAGCACTGGCGTGGGTGCCAATGCCAGGTAGAAACATGGGCTAAAGACTCAGACTTTTGTTTAAAGACTGTTTTATTTAGTGTGAAATTAGTTGGTTACTGTTTAGTATCCTTTTAAGACGTGGTACAGACCACCCACACATTGAAGTCAAACCAAACGTGTCTGTGGGCCAGATGCAAGGCTCTACGGTGAGGCCTCTGGCCTGTAAACCCCGCTTTCTTTTGGACAGGAAGGAGGCAGGGGGGAGACGGAAAGCCGGGAGCTGGCAGAAGCTACTAGGTCTAAGTTAGCTCTCGTAGAACTGTGGGGACACACGAAAGTCTAGCACAGTGCCTGGTAGATGACAGGAATACAAGGCCGTGGTGTTATATGTCCTATAAGTGGATATTTCCCCAAGGTAACTTAGGTCAGTGATGACTTTGGGGGCTACATCAGTTCCAACTTCTGTCTCCATTTCAGGATTAATGTCTTTATAGGGTCTTAGGACCTGGAGAAGGGCATGGCAATCCATTCCAGTATTTCTGCCTGGAGAATCCCTTGGACAGAGGAGCCTGGCAGGCTAGAGACCATAGGGTTGCAAAGAGTGGGGCACGACTGAAGTGACTTAATGCACACACATACGCAGGGTCTTAGGAGCATTGTTATGATTTGAGCTATAATCTACTTCTCTCAATATTTTTTGCATTTGTGACATCCCAGAGAAGCAGAGTGACTTATCCAGGTTCTACGGCAGACAGCTGCAGCTTCTGCTTTAGGATTTGAGGTTCCAGCTCTGTCTTGGCTTAGTTCAGGGCAAGGCTAATCACTTGTCTGACAGGAACCAGATAGGGAACATCACACTGTTGGTCTGGGGACTGGTGGATGGTTCATGCTATTAGCTGTGAGCTGAGTAATGGAGTCCGATTCATGAGGGGAATTAGGAGAGAGGACAGAGGGAGAAGGAAGGGAGCTGACACCAGGGTGTGGAGGGAAATTGCATGGGGATGGATGAGTCTCTGATTCCTGTCAAGTCCCAGTCTTCCTGACCCTGCTTATTTTTCTCCGCCTCCTAAAATCCCCCACTGTTTGATGATGTAGAACAATATCTTCATTGTCTGACTCCTCCTAGTAGAACGTAAGTTCCATGAGGGCAGAGCTCCTTGTATTGGCTGTCCTGGGTCCTCCATGCTCAGCGCAGGCCCTGGAGCAGAGCAATACTGAGTGTCAGAATAGCAGCGGCGATGTGTGCACAGGCTGAAACAGCCACACATCTCCATTGTTCATGCCAGGGATGGGACCAGTCACCGCTTCGTTCATGCCTGAGGTGCTCCCGGTGGCTTGCCCACTGTGATGCTGCTGAAAAGTAATTGCTGGTAACTTGGACCCAGAAACCAGTCCCCTATTCTAAGCATGGGGCTCAATCCCCACATTACTTTGCACATGAAGTCCACAATCTTGGCAATACCACTTTGACTGTTGCTTCCGTGTTTGTGAGTGGAAAGGGAGGTCTGAGTTAAAAGCTTGAAATTTAAGCAGAAGTCATCAGAGATTCCTGGACAGAGTACTGTATTACTCTGCATTGTAGTGGTTGACACCAAGACAGAGCGTGTCATATTGAAATAAATGTGATCCCACTTTTATTCCCAAAACTTTGTCTGAAGTTGTGATCCAGATGGAAAGATGGAAGTGTTTCCTGAGTTTCAGAAATAAGGTGGGAGCCTCAGTCCTGACCTGGTGCTCAGACTTGAAGAGCCCTCAGTGAGTCAGGAGATCACCCCATTCATAGAATTACAGACTCGCAAGGCTCAGAGCTGAATGGACCTTAGAAATAACCATCTGGCTCCAAGTTTTCCAAAGAATTGTGCATAGATTCTGGTTAACAATAATATGAACATTTTATATTTTAATAGTCACATAGTTATTTTAATGTGTAGTAGACAAAAAACAACTATTTCATTAACTCCATCATGTCAGGCTATTGTTGAGGGGAAGGCTTGTAAAAAAAAACCTGTTTTTAAAAAGAGAAGTATTAGGTTAATTAAAAAATAGGGATATGAGAAGATGGCAAAAATCCTTTTGGCACATAAATGTCTGAAGTTTGAGAAACATAATGTTGTAGCTGAGGGAAAAAAAATCAGTCACTAAGCAAGTTGTGGCAAAGCTGTGACTTAAGCGCAGGTCTTCCCTTCCACTCCCTGGCGAGTGGAGTGCCAGGGAGGGAATGTCATCATCCCGGCCTCGTCAACAACTGTGTTCGTCCTTTCCTGACTGCACTGCTCTGTCGTCCCTCCATTCAACAAATGCTTCTTGAGCAGCAGTGGCCAGGTATTGGGCAGAGAAGCTGGGGCTGAATTATGTCACTCTCCTTGTCACCAAGGAGACTTCAGTCTACTGGTGAAGCAAAGCACTGACAGGAGGCAAGAGTGATCACCATGCACTTTAAAAAAAGGGTTATTGATTCAGCTTTATTTTTGGCAGTGTTGGGTCTTCATTGCTGTACACAGGCTTTCTCTAGTGCTGAGTGGGGCTATGCTTTTTAAACTTTTTTTTTTAATTGAATGATAATTGCTTTGCAATGTTGTGTTGGTTTCTGCTGTACAGCAACATGAATCAGTCATAAGTATACATATGTCCCTTCCCTTTTGAACCTCCCTCTCTACTCTTCATTACAATGTGCAGGCTTCTTATTGTGGTGGCTTCTCTTGTTGCAGAGCACAGGCTCTGGGCACATGGGTTTCAGTAATTGTGGTGTGTGGGCTCAGTAGTTGTGGCCCACGGGCTTAGTTTCCACTTGGCATGTGGGATCCCCCCAGGGTGGAGATGGAACCCATGTCCCCTGCATTGGCAGGCAAATTCTCAAGCACTGTACCACCAGGAAGCCCCCACTATATACTTTTAATCATGAGCCCCATCAGTCCCCTGTTATGATTCAGTTCAGTCGCTCAGTGACTCTTTGCGACCCCATGAATAGCAGCACGCCAGGCCTCCCTGTCCATCACCAACTCCAGAGTTCACTCAAACTCATGTCCATCGAGTCAGTGATGCCATCCAGCCATCTCATCCTTGGTCATCCCCTTCTCCTCCTGCCCCCAATCCTTCCCAGCATCAGAATCTTTTCCAATGAGTCAACTCTTCGCATGAGGTGGCCAAAGTATTGGAGTTTCAGCTTCAGCATCAGTCCTTCCAAAGAACACCCAGGACTGATCTCCTTTAGAATGGACTGGTTGGATCTCCTTGCAGTCCAAGGGACTGCAATAGTCTTCTCCAAAACCACAGTTCAAAAGCATCAGTTCTTCAGTGCTCAGCTTTCTTCACAGTCCAACTCTCACATCCATACATGACCACTGGAAAAACCATAGCCTTGACTAAACGGACCTTTGTTGGCAAAGTAACGTCTCTGCTTTTGAATATGCTATCTAGGTTGGTCATAACTTTCCTTCCAAGGAGTAAGCGTCTTTTAATTTCATGGCTGCAGTCACCATCTGCAGTGATTTTGGAGCCCCCCCCAATAAACAGTTTCCACTGTTTCCCCATCTATTTCCCATGAAGTGATGGGGCCAGATGCCATGATCTTCATTTTCTGAATGTTGAGCTTTAAGCCAATTTTTTCACTCTCCTCTTTCACTTTCCTCAAGAGGTTTTTTTAGTTCCTCTTCACTTTCTGCCATAAGGGTGGTGTTATCTGCATATCTGAGGTTATTGATATTTCTCCTGGCAATCTTGATTCCAGCTTGTGCTTCTTCCAGCCCACCGTTTCTCATGATGTACTTTGCATATAAGTTAAATAAGCGGGATGACAATATACAGCCTTGACATATTCCTTTTCCTATTTGGAACCAGTCTGTTGTTCCATGTCCAGCTATTATGATTACTTATTTATAAACCATATGTATCTCTTTCTGTGCTAGTGTTCTATTCAGGATAAAACATACACAGAATTAGAGACTAATTGATAGTGAGCTAAAAACAAAATGAGTAGTACTTTTAAAATGTTTAATAGTTGCATTTATCAATAGGACAAAAGAAACTAGATATAAAAAGAAATAAATACAAAGGAGGCTCAGTACTTATAGAAACAAAGTGCATGAAATAAAGGTGCATTCAGTAACATTTTTTAGTATTTAAAAAGTTAATTTTGTTAATGGCAAAAGACATTTTGTTCTTATTCAGAATTATTATTAATTTTTAAAAATGTATTTGAATATGTTTTAATGTTCGTTTAGCCCTTTGTGATAGACCATTGGATTCAAAGCTCTGGTTCTAAGTTTGGTTTTCTAAAAATACTTAGTTTTAATGCTGTCAGAGCTGAAACAAGAATCTTTATAAAGACATTGAAATCCGAATGGAAGAAATGCAATGTTGGCTATGCTTACTAAATCAAGATGCTCATTAAAAAAAAAAAATCCCATCTAGCAATTGCGCAAAGGTTTTTATTGAAATTCATCTAGTCAGCTAGTCAGTTTCCATCTTCCTTAATGCCAATTCTTTTAAACTAATCAAAAGTTATATTTTTAACAAATGGGTTCAAGATCCACTGAAGCTCTCCTTGGAAAATTTTTAAATAGGTTAGAAAATTGTTTCCAAGTTTTTTTTTTTAAGTGTGCAAATACTAGTTTTCTAAAGAAAGAATATTACATATATTATCTTGGAGAATAAAATCACACAGTGATGGAAACATTTACAAACATCTGTTCTCAAAGTACTTTCATTGTAGCACTTGTTGCTTGGGCAAAATGGTTATTTATCACTCCTTGCGAAAATACTACCTTTACCTGGAAAATATAGGGTGTTTTTTATGTTTTGTTTTGTTTTAAATTAAGAATATTCCAGCTGTTAAACTACAAGAGCCAGTTTCATAACAGAAAAGTCCAGCAAATCTAGAACATTTAAGAAATTATACAACTCACCTTTACTTAAGAAAAAAAATTACTTTTCCAAGAGATAACCTACAGTCCTCTTATGATACAAAAGATTTTCATGGTCACCCTATATCTTATTTTAAAATATTATAAACATTCTGCTATTTAAGATGATGTAAAAGACACTTACTCCTTGGAAGAAAAGTTATGACCAACCTAGATAGCATATTTGCTGACTAAGGTCCGTCTAGTCAAGGCTATGCTTTTTCCAGTAGTCATGTATGGATGTGAGAGTTGGACTGTGAAGAAACCTGAGCACTGAAGAATTGATGCTTTTGAACTGTGGTGTTGGAGAAGACTCTTGAGAGTCCCTTGGACTTCAAGGAGATCCAACCAGTCCATTCTGAAGGAGATCAGCCCTGGGATTTCTTTGGAGGGAATGATGCTGAAGCTGAAACTCCAGTACTTTGGCCACCTCATGCGAAGAGTTAACTCATTGGAAAAGACTGTGATGCTGGGAGGGATTGGGGGCAGGAGGAGAAGGGGATAACAGAGGATGAGATGGCTGGATGGCATCACTGACTCAATGGATGTGAGTCTGAGTGAACTCCGGGAGTTGGTGATGGACAAGGAGGCCTGGCGTGCTGCAGTTCCTGGGGTCACAAAGAGTCGGACACGACTGAGCGACTGAACTGAACTGAACTGAACTGAATTCATAATTTCCACATATACTGTATATATCACAAGATGCTGAAACCATCAGAAAAGTGAGGGAGGAGCCATCATTCCCATTGTATTGTCAGCCAACCACTGTCCCCTCTGAATGTCCCACATGCTATGTGACACATGAGGGTCTGACTTAATGAACCAGTGAGGGCAGCAATGCTTAATCCTGAATTAGATATTTGTAAAGTTTGTGTTACTCTCTAGCCGGTAATAACACACATAGAATTTCTATTCTTTCTTCATACATCCTAGTTTGGAGGTGATTGAATTGGAGACAAATCCAGAATGATATACATTGCAGAGTTATGTATGGGGTGTCGACTTTAAGGAAAGTGGACTTGGATGTCAGAAGGTGGGCATGAGCTGGGGCACTGGGTGAGTGAGGTGATCTGGAGGTGAGAGAGGAGCCGGTCAGTGTCCATCTGGCAGGACGCCAGGCAGCCTCTGGAAAGGCGTAGGTTCCCTTGTGGCCTCTCCTCCCCACAGAGACTGACAGCCCACCTCCTCAGATAGAGAGTAAAGCAGAGCAGCATGATGGGCCTACTGTTAGTGTTTCTGCCCAACTCAGTCCATGATGTCATTTGGTATGTTGAAATCAGCCAAAAGGACATATTTGTGTGTGTGCCTGTTGCTCAGTCATGTCTGATTCTGCAACCCCATGGACTGCAGCATGCCAGGCCTCCCTGTCCTTCGCTACCTCCCAGAGTTTTTTCAAACTCATGTCCATTGAGTCAGTGATGCTATCCAACCATCTCATCCTGTCAGCTGCTTCTCCTCCTGCCTTCAATCTTTCCCAGCATCAGAGTCTTTTCCAGTGGGTCAATTCTTCACATCAGGCAGCCAAAAGATTGGAGCTTCAGCTTCAGTCCTTCCAATGAATATTCAGGGTTGATTTCTTTAGGATTGACTGGTTTGATCTCATTGCTATCCAAGGGACTCTCAAGAGTCTTCTCCAGCACCACAGTTAGAAAACATCTTCTTCGGAGCTCAGCTTTCTTTATGGTCCAGGAGACCTTCCTGACCCAGGGATTGAACCCGTATCTCTTGCACTTCCTGCGTTGGCCGGCAGATTCTCTACTGCTTCCCCTGGGAAGCCTCAAGGGGACATATTTGCATCACAGAAATTAGCAAAGTCTACAAATGAGCTTTCTCTGTTTTCAGCAAGAATCCTGTTAAGTTGGTTTAACAGAAGCCCCTTACGTTTGATGCCTCCTCTTAGGAATTTCCCATCCACTGAGGCCCTCACTCTGCTGTGAAGCCACAAGGGAACCTATGCCTTCTCAGAGGCTGTGTTGTCTTTGGAGTTGAGCCCACTTCTCCCCTATTGTGATGGTTCACCAATTGCAATAGTTAGAATAAGGCCTTCCCTATTACTTAAGGGAGTTTCAGAATAAGATTTTTTTCTTTAACCACAGCAGGTGTGAGGAGTGTCTGTACCTCTAGAAGCTTCCCTACACTTGTGTAGACACAGGGCGCACATCTCCAGCTCTCCTCTTGGCTCCCCATCCAGGTTTCGTTTCAGAACAGCTGGGGCTGGGGTGTCTGCAACACTTCGCCTGCACCACTCAATGCTGCTCTCTCTCAGTTCCTCCTCGCTTGCTGTTCTCTGTCTGCTCCTCCTTCTGTCCTCACTGTTCTCCCTGGCAAGCTCCCTCGGGGCACCTGCCCCACAGGGAAGTGCTCTGCCCCTACCCAGCCCTGATGCCCACTTCCTTCCATGTTGCTTCTATTCCTTGAGGTCTAATCTCAGGCCCCTCATCTTCATTGTTCTGTGGTTATTCCCAGTTATTCTCTCTTCCTGGTCCTTTCAGACTGATAACAGGTTGGAATGATTCATCTAGCTTCTGATGTTCCAACCAGGTTGAGTTTTCAGAAATCTTAAACTTCGACATCAACTAATGCCAGCGGTGACCTTTGTTTGATTGGAAGGGGTGGAGACTCAGGATTCCTCATAGGAGCCCACCACCTCTGTTCACATTCCTTGGCTGGGCTGGGAATGTCAGCAAGGATGAGAGTTCTTCTTGAGGTGTCCTTGAAGGGAAGCATGACATTAATGGCCCCATGATCAGACCCTGACCCCACATGTCTGCCCAAAGCATTCACCGGAAAGTACTTGGTGGGGTCCTGGCCCAGCCTTGAAGCCACCATAGTTTGTCCTGGGCTGTGCAGGTTGGTCCATGTGGCCCTGGCACAAGCAGCTTCTTGGCCTTTTTGTTGGTGTCACTGTTGTTATGCTTAGTTCCTGCTGGATAGGATTCCACTGGGCTAGTTTTCCCCAGGATTAATACTCTGACCCCAGAAACCCTTGAAGATCTAGCTTCTACTCAAGACTCATCTTCTGCCATGCCACAACCCATTCCTAGTCCCACTGCCCTTCCATGCTGAACGGAGGGCCAGGTTCTTATGCCATGTGCTTTTATCTGTACCAGCTGCCTGAATTATTCCTCCTGTTTGCCTGGTTATATCTTCTTGCCCTTCAACCTTCAACCAAGGGACCAGCTCTGTTAGGCTTCTTTGCTTGATTTCATTGTCTTTCTGCCCACACAAGCTGGCACCCCCTTACATCATCCCGGCACCTGGGCACACATTTTGCTATACCTGACCTCACCTTTACATGGACCCTTTCTCAGACGACACAGAGAAGCCTGTGCAAGGGCACAGCATGGATTTCTTGAATGAATGAAAATGCTCGGCCCTTTAAACCTGATGCAAAGATTCCTTCCTTTTTTCCTTCTCTGTTTGTATTTCTGAGTCCCAGACATCTGCCTTTCTGTTATGTTTGTGGGGGCCTGAGTTTACTCATGAAACTATCAAGTTGATTGTCCTTGAACTCAGTGGGGAAGATGAAGGCAGAGGCAGGGCACCAAGTCTAACGTTGTGACTTCGTGTTGGCTATTGTCAAGCTATTCAGGCCCATGGTCCTCTCATCTCATCCTAAACAAGGATGAAGCCGTCTCATTCCCTCCTCTTCAGTTTTCACCCTTGACATAAACCCAAGCTACTCTTGTTCTCACTCAGTTTGCCCAGTGGTTCTTTTTGCTGTGATTTCAAATTTTTTAGCATGACGCTCAGGACTTTCAAACTTGGCTTCTTTATTGTTTTATTCCTTCTCTCATTCACCACGCGATCCACTCAGTTCCCTGTTTCCTAAACATGTTGGGGCTTTTTCATACCTTCTGGGACTTTGCACATACTCATCCTCTCACAAAGAATGTCTTTCCCTCTCTTCCCTGACATTCCATCATCTCCATGACCTGGCTTGTTTGAACCTCCTTTAGTTCCCACGGAATTAGCTACTCTCTCCTCAGGGTCCCCATAGCACTTTGAGTTGAAGATCTATGACTCCTATTTATTGAATTTCACCTTAGTTCTTTATACTTTACTTTCACTGGAGATTATGCTGATGTCCAGCTTTCACATGTTCCCTCTTGGACTCCCCAACCTGGGGCCTTTGGACACGGGTCTGATCCATGGAAGGTCCTTAAGAAACACTCGATGTAAGTGGAATCTTCTTTCCTAGCTCCATTTTAACACCCTAATGCCTTGCTCTGTAACACATGGCCTGTGGACCAGAAGCTACGGCATCATCTACCCATTGCAGCCTGCATTTAATAAGATCCATTCTGGATTCATTAAACACACATTAAAGTTTGAGAAGATCAGACTTACAGTCAAAGAATTCCTTTACATCTGCCCAGAATCCTTTCTGCTTTTAGCTGACTGCTGGGACAAAGCACCATTGCTCAGGCCCTTTATCTTCCCAGTGACTTGAGAATGTTTCATTGCACCTTTGCATGTCCTCAACCAGAATAAATGAGAACAGTCTTCTTAATGTGCCAACCAGCAGGTTCTTTCCTTCTAATCAAGTCCATATGCTGTTTGTGACTCCCTTTCTGGAATGTAAAAATAACCCCATTACCAACTCCTCCTTCTAGTAGCCTTTTCTCTGTAGCCAAGTTAATTCCAAATAGAACATCTGGAAATTCTATTTTGTTGCCTAATTTAAACCAGACTAAAACCAATCTGCATAAAAGTTTATGAACTTTCTAGGGCCTCACACCTTATATTTTCCCATCTGCAGAAGCCTGCAATTTGGAAGCTAGAAGAGGAGGGATTTGGCCATCTCTTTCTCTAGGACTGCGGGGAGTGTTTGTAGCTTTGTGCATTGGAGCAGGGAATTGGGTTGGTAGTATGGCGGGTGGGTGGAGGGGGAGGGAAATGAGGGCAATGGATAGAGCTGTACTTCCTTGTGCAAAAATAAATCTGCATAGGTTAAAGGTCTTTTAACTCTAAGCTAAAGTGATAGGTGGCAGAAGGGGCTTGAGAGAGGGAGAGTGCTGCGTGAGGGAAGAAAAATGGAGTGTCAGGCAATGGGAGAGGGGGATGGGGAAGGGGACATGCATCACCAAGCATAACTGGAGAGGTGCATTTCAACAGCTGCCCACTGAAGCCAGTGGCTCAGGACTTGGGGAGAGGCTAAAAGAGCTCTTGTCTTTGTCATTAGCTTGAATAGGGACCCCAGGTAAACTGAATGGAGGGGGAAGCCCAGAAGTAAGGGCCAGGGCAGAGTATTTGTTAGCCTGGATAGAGAACAGGAAATAAAATGAACTCTAGATATTTTAAGCAAGAGTCCATATAATCCCATTCAAAATGGCAGCAGGCTTTATTTATTTACTTATTTTTGGAGAAATTGACTAGCTGAGTCTAAAATTTATGTGTGGAACAGCAAAGTGTGTGCTAGCCAAACAGCTTTTGGAAAGAAGAATGAAATTAGAGCACTTAATTTCAAGTTTTCCTATAAAGCTATGGTAATCAAGACAGTATGGTATTAAGCAAGAATAGACATATCACGTTTTGAGCAGAAGGAAATCTCATAGAATTGTTGTTGTTTCATTGCTCAGTCATGTCTGACTCTTTGTGATCCCATGGACTCTCGCCTTTCAGGCCCATCTGTTCATGGGATTCTCCTGGCAAGAATACTGGAGTGGGTTGGCATTCCTTTCTCCAGGGTATCTTTCTGACTGGATTGATCTTTCTTTGTGGATTGAACCCTGGTCTCTTGCTATGCAGGCAGCTTCTTTACCATCTGAGCCATCAGGGAAGCCCTGTGTTCCCCAAAAGATATGTCCAAATCCTAACTCCTGGTTTGTGAATATAACTGTTTGGAAATGGAGTGTTTGCAGATGTAATTAAGGTATAATCTTGAGATGAGACCACCTTGGGCTGGAGTGAGCCTTAAATCCAATGACCAGCTTCCTTATAAAAGAACATGAGGAGACCCAGAGAAACACAGGAAGAAGGCCACGTGACGATGGGAGCAGAGATCAGATGAGAATGATGCTGCCACAAGCCAAGGAATGTCAGAATGTCAGGGTGGGTGGATAAAGTAATATAATGTCAGGAGCCTCTACCAGAAGCTGTAAGAAGCAAGGAAGTATTATCCCCTAAAGCCTTTGGGGAGAGCATGGTCCTGTCAACACCTTGATTTCAGACTCTGGCCCCCAGAACTATGAGAAAATAAATTTCTGTCTAGTCATAACCACTGAGATGTAGCATTTTTTATGACAGCCTGAGGAAATTAGTGCAACAGATACAGTAGAGCTCTCCTTGATGGAAGAAATTTTCTTTGAGCTTTTGTTGGGTTGTCTTTTTAGAATTTATAATTGGTTTGCAGGCACCCTGATTTTCATCTTGTGAGATTAAGCATTCAACTTTTTTTCATGTTTTTTATTTAAAATAAAAGCATTTTTTCTCTCCATGAACTTTTCCCTAAATTTCTGTTGCTAATCCAAGTCCTATAACATGAAAGAACCCTAGAGAAGGAAATGGCAACCCACTGAAGTATTCTTGCCTGGAAAATCCCATGCACAGAGGAGCCTAGTGGGCTGTAGTCCAGGGGGTCACAAAAGAGTCAGACATGACTTAGCAACAAAACGACAATGAGAAAGAGTAGGAAGATGTGGGCTTTAGGGTCAGATAGCTGCGGGTTTAGGCACTGACTCTGCTGTGGGAACTTGGGCAAGTTGCTTAAATTCTCTGGGCTTCGTTTTCCTCATCTGTGAAAATAGAGATGATCTCAACATGTCTTTCATAGTGTGGGTGGATAATGTAACATACATACCTAACATGAGTAGTAGTTCTCATTCTTTATCCCTTTCCTTCAAGACCAAAGTCAGCACCCTCTTCCTGGAAGTTTTCTCTCTGAAGAACATTAGCTCCAAAGTCTTTTCCTTGCAGTAAAAACAGCTCCAAAGTCTTTTCCTTGCAGTAAAACAGCTGTGGGTGCTATTCCCCAACGTCTATAGACCCCACCAGCTACCTCCTGTCCTGGGAGGGCCAAGCAATAGTTTCCACTTCTGCCTCCTGTCTTTCTTTTGTGGCTTTTATCAGCATCTAGCACAGGGCTAGTGTGCACATGCAGACACACACAACCATACGGAAGGAGCCACAAGGAGGTGTAGCCCTGAGTGGATAGCAAAGCGTCTGCCCAACCACTGGGGATATGTGTCTTTACATCCCGAGCCCCATTTCCTGAGAGTGACTGTGCAGAAGCTCAACCTGGAAATACTCAAGTAGAAACAGGGTATCCCTAGGAGACACGTTGTAGAAATGAGGGCTGTAGCCTTCACTGGAGTAGAAGTTTGTTAGTACTTACCTCTCTCTGTTGCAAACACAGTAATTCTTTAAAAAGAAAGAAAGAAAGAAAAAAAAAAAGCCTGTCACTTTTGCCCCATTTCTCAGATGCTTCTGCACAGCCTCACTGAAGTCGAGCCTCATTACTAGGACTGTATTAAGCTTGCAAAATAGACGGGGAAGAGCAGCGTGAAGCATACCGAGCTCAAGTTGCCAAAATAAATGAACAAAGCACCTCCTGATGCCTGGGCCCCTCAGGGACGTCAGCCCAGGAGACCTCGAAGGCTATTAGGATGCAACTTTATTAACTTCACTCAGGCACGTGGCAGTTAGCCTGGGGAGGCTCCAGCAGCTCCTGGCTGGAGCACGAAATCCAAGTTCAGGATTCCTCCTCAGTCCTGTCCTGATGCTCACTGCCCTGCCCTAAACACGGTTGCTGTTGTAGTCCACTTATTCCTCTCACTTCAAGGCCCCGGGATCAGAGGGTCTGTTGGGGGCATCCTCTACTTAGATGCGCCTCTCTCTTGCCTGTACATCTACAGAAAGCCATACTGAAGTGGAGAGGAGTGGGAGAGGGAGAGAGAGAAGCCTGCAAGGATAGACCACTTTTGGTCAGTATTCTCGTCACACCAGTCTGCTCGACCACTACCCACTCCCATCCAGAATGGTCCCCATGCTTGAAAAGAGGTGACAGGGAGTTACTCCAGGATGCCTTTGTCTTCGGGGAGAGTTATTGGGAAAGTCATGTCACCTCTGAGCCTCTCTGTCATCATCTGTGAAATGGGACACACATGAACCCCAGTGCCTGGCATGTAGCAGGCACCTGCCTGTTAATCCTCCTTGCCTCTTCCTCTCCCATCAGGAGCTGCTCTGGGCAGGGGAACCTAGATGCATGGGGAGCTGTAGGCTGGATGGGGTGCTGCCAGCCTTGACCTCTCACTACAGCCATGTGTGCTCTGAGTTGCTCTAAACATTTTACAAAACATCTGCTAGTTTCAGCCTATACTTTCCTGGGGGACTGTATGGTCCCTGTTGCCTTGAAACAAAGGATTTACCCTTTAAGACAGCAGTGTTGAAGGGGACTTTGGGCTGCCCAAAGGTGCCAGCCCCCTGAAGTAACTCCTCTTGAATCTCTCTGAAGCCTTTGAGTTTGGACTGTGATGAGACAATGCTGGGGTGGAGAAGGACCTGGATCAATCCCACAGGGATGTACTGGACAGGGAGGAAGTCTGGCCTAGATGGGGGAGGGTTACATGTGTTCCCACAGCTGTCTGTCAGGGTGGGCACAGTCAGGGCCAGAGATAGCCTGGCTGACATCGTGGTGAATAGGAGACCCAGCTTGTTTTCTTCCCCACCCTGAAGGTTCTCACTCCACCTAATGGACACAGTTGATTTCACTGATGGTTTTCCGGTGTTGGTGAATTCACATTCACCTTCATGATTTTCTGCTATCAAGCCTGGGGGACCAAGCAGACTAGAGTGTTCTTAGGGAAGGTGACTGGAGAAGGGGAAGTGCATTTTCTAGTACTACTTCCGCAGACTAGAAATCTAAAGCTAGAAATGGCCCTGAGGGTTTTTTCATAAACAATCTTAATAATAAAAAAGAATCATAGGACCTCCAACACAGTCGCACATCTTCATGAGGAAGTGATTTTTTTTTTTTTTAACTTACTGGAAATTTGGGTCATTAATGCTTCTCTTCGTGCTACCTCTGTCCTGGTTCCATCCAGAAATAATTTTCTCTGAAGAGTGATCAGTTGATTGCTAAACAGGGCAAGATCCTTAAATTGTGCTTTTGTCTGAAGCACATGAGCTTGAGAAACTGAAAGAGGGTGCTGTGACTCCCAGCTCCCTGAAAATTGACTGAGCCCTCAGGGAGCTAACTGCATTTGGAAAACTAAGGACTCAGCCTGGTGCTTCCTTCTTTCGAGTCTAAGCATAGCTTTCAGGACCCACCAGCTAAGTCCAGCTCAGCCCCAATCAACAGCATCTTCTTTAGCAGAGGTTTCCTTCGAGCACGCTCACTTTGGTAATAATAGTTCCAAATAATAGTGCCTTGGAGATCAAACCAGTCAGTCCTAAAGGACTATGTATTAGTTGTGCGGTCATGTCTGACTCTTTGCAGTCTTGTAGACTGTAGCCCTCCAGGCTCCTCTGCCCATGGGATTCTCCAGGCAAGAATACTGGAGTGGGTTACTATTCCCTTCTCCAGGGGATCTTCCCAACACAGGGTTTGAACCTGGGTCTCCCATATTGCAAGCAGATTCTTTATCATCTGAGCCATGTGGCTCAGCTAATCCTAAAGGAAATCAACCCTAACACTCACTGGAAGGACTGCTGCTGAAGCTGAAGCTCCAATACTTTGGCTATCTGATGTGAAGAGCCTGGAAAAGACCCTGATGCTGGGAAAGATTAAGGACAAGAGGTGAAGGGCATGACAGAAGATGAGATGGTTGGATGACATCACTGATTCAATGAACATGAACTTGGGCAAACTCCAGAAGACGGTGAGGGACAAGGAGGCCTGGCATGCCGCAGTCCCTGGGGTCGCAGCAAGTCGGACCCAACTTGGTGACTGAACAACAACAACAACAACAACGTAGTGCCCTGGAGCTCTGGTTTTCTGTAGTGGTATCTGATCCAGCAATCCTTGCTGGCAAACCATTTCACAAGTGGGACCAGGGACTGTATCAGGGAAGCTATAAGGCCTGTCTGTCCATGCCACCAAACAGGCAAACTCAGCCCAGGTTGGACAGCTTTAGCTTGTTCTTGCTCAATTCATCTACTCAGTTTAACAGAAGAGGACAATTTTGGGGGATGGCTAGAGAACATGTTGAGCTTGACTGATCTGGAGTGTGTTCCTAAAGATGCTTCATTTGGTAATGGTGGTAATTGGTGACCCTGGACCTATTTTCATCCTTGAGCAACACTGCAAGGAGAAGTGTGCACTCGGACAGAGTATAAACTTCTAAGTGTGAAGCAGTTATTGAATGCTTCCCACTACACAGATGTCTATAAAATAACACATATATATGTGGGCATGAGGTTTCAAAAGCCATCTGCTCTTTCATTCTTCTTGGAGGCAGTCTTCACTTAAGTTGTTCAAGACAGAAGTGTCATTTTCATTCAGTCTCCCTTTTAAAAGAGTGTCAACAAAGGAGAGTCCTTAACATCTGTGGGTCAACAGCTTTAGCATTTAACAACCTTCATGGTCAGGAAATTAATCCTGACATTTAACCTAAATTCTTCTTGTTGACTATTTCCTCCGTTCCGGGACTCAGTGGAGTGAGGAACAGCTGCTCACCATTCTTCCTTTGCTCTACCTGCTCACAAATGTAAACTGCCACAACCCCTCTCGTTATCCTTTTCTCCAGACTCAAGAGTAACAATTCACTTGAGGGTTTTCCCTTTCTTTCTAGGACCTGTTTGCAAACTTATTCTAAATCTTTTCCATATTCCCCACATCATTCTTGAGCTGTGATAGTTCAAAGCAATCCTGATTAAGTGGTCCTGTTTTATCCCAGACCGTGGACTATGTACCTTTCCCTCCACTCCCAGGCAATCCCCTCCGTTAAAAACAGCCTGACCCAAATGACTTGTGTTATACCTGTATATGATTGTGGTCCGCTATGGTTCTCTGCTTTTCTTATATGTGCCCATGGTGTATAGTTTCCCTACCTATTATTTCTTTATCCTGAGTCTGGATTGTTTTTTTTTTTTTTTTTAAAGAATCCTGCTTAACATATTGCTGAATCGAATCTTGAAGATTACAGCCACGCCTGCAATATGGCCCACTGATGTTAGATGTACAGAGGATTCTCTCATTTTTTCTTTTTGTACTTACAGATTACTTGCATGCATGTACCCTTGTGCTTTCAAAGTTGAAAACAAAAATAATAGCATTAAGCACTTGGTGAATACCAGGGGAGTACAGATCTAAGTTCTTTCTCTCAAAGGTTAAGATATTTTGATTGTATAGGATGTTTACATATAACATTTTGAGAGCCTCACTTAAGATGGAATATATCCAGGGCTGGCCTTTATGGTAACAGTGATGGTGATGAGCAAACATTCGCTGGGCCAACTATATAGTAAGCATGCGATAAGCACATTATATAATGCAATTGAAACAGATAATTAACAAAATAAAAATTCCAAAAAAAGACAGATATGGTGAGGAATACCCAATCTATCTATCTTATTCAGTGTTATATCCCCAACATTTGGGAGATGCTTAGCATACAGTAGGTGCTCAATTAATATCAGTTAAACAAACATTAATTAAACATCCCCCTCTGGAACACCTACAGCACTACTTATCTCATCACCTTTCATTCATTCTCTCCTCTGTTAACAAATACAGTGAGCCTATTGTGAAAGGCACTGCGGAAAATGCTAATATGACTGGGGAGACAGGAGGAGGTATGACTTGAGTTGCACCTAGACTTGGCCCAGATGTCCTTGCCCCAAGTTCATTGCCTTGCTGGTGCTTGCTGGGTTTATGAAGGCTAATATTTCTAGAGACAAGAAAACTGATGGATATTTTTAAGCTGAGAAGTCTTGTTCATGTTATAATGGTATGTTATTTAACATACGACTCTGTCTTCATGAAGGATCATTAGTGCAGGTGAATTTGGGGCAAGGGGTGGCTTCCCAGGATATGGCCAGACTTTGCAAAATGATTTGCCATTTGACAAGAAAATAATGGGCAAGGGGTTGTAGATAACTTGTTTTCTTAAGACTCCGCGTACCTGGGTCCATTTTCGTCCATGCCCAATACCTGTATTCAAAAATGGCATAAATTCATGCTTTTGTGTGCCAGAAATAGGAAGGAGGGTGAGCCCTCAAAATAGGGAGAGGGTCCTGGAAGATGAGGGGGTGACTGTACCTCCAGTGAGTTGTGGGTCTTTGGAGGAATAAGACATGAAAATAAGTAACAAGACATGTGGTGGGAGATATGCTAAAATCAGAGCCTTCTATCTGATCCTGCCGCTCCAGCAGAAGGCAGCCTTCCTCTCCTCTGAACAACCCCTGTGCAATAGCATTACACCTACCTGGTATTCTTCTTATATGTACATATATATGTATCTGTATATGTGTATGTACTGGTCTATATCCTCTCCTTGGCTGTGAGCTCCTAGAGGGCAGGCTTGTCTGCTAAGGTCAGTCTGTCTCCCCGATCATTTAAGCATTTTCCACAATGCCTTGTGCAATAGGCTCGCCATATTTGTTGACAGAGGAGAGAATGAATGAAAGGTGATGGGATGAGTAGTTTAGGTGTTCCAGAGGGGAATGTTTAATTAATGTTTGTTTAACTGATATTAATTGAGCACCTACTGTATACTAACCATCTCCCAAGTGTTGGGGATATAGCACTGAATAAGATAGACAGAAACCCAGCCCCCAGGATGCTTATACTCAGGTTGGGGACATTGCTTCTTACTTGAGGGCTGAGTGGGCTCTACTGCAGAACTGGGTGTGACTTTGGCCTTGGAATATGGAAGGGATTCTGATGGGTGGCAAAGAGTGAAGAGGTCATTTTAGGTGCAGGGTGTGAGCACAGCCTGAAGTAAACTATGTATATTTCTATCACATGAATATGTGAGGCATGACAGCAGATGACCTCACTACAGATTTTGCTGTCTCCCCGTGAGTACGCTTTGCTATAAGAAGACAACGTGGGGTCCATGTACCGATTCTGAAACTGAAGGAGAGGTAGAAAAGGAAGATAACTATTTATTGGGCTGGACTTTTTTCATTTACTCTGCACCCTCCCTGCCCATCAGGGAGGGTGAGGAAGGCAGGGGTTGGGTGTGTGGCCTCTGGCCCTGATCTTCGGTCTCCTGCTGTCCCTGCACAGTGGTCCTGCAAGTTGGTTATTGCCATCTTCCTTTTGCAGAAGAGGAAACTGTTGCCCAGAGAGGATGTATAATTTGCTTAATGTCACAGTGAAAAACGAAAGTGTTAGTCTCTCAGTTGTATCCAAATCTTTGTGACCCCATGGACTGTAGCCTGCCAGGCTTCTCTGCCATGAGATTCTCCAGGCAAGAATACTGGAATAGGTTGCCATTCTCTTCTCCAGGGAATCTTCCCGACCCAGGGATCAAACCCAGGTCTCTCACATTGCAGGCAGATTCTTTACCATCTGAGCCACCAGTGACGACCCTGAAGGTCACAGAGGAAGATCTAAATCCAGCTCTGACTCTCACATGTGCACTTTTGACACTTTACCACTAAAGCAAAGGTTTGAACCAACAAACAAGCAAATAACAAGCTGAATCTCTTCTGGTGAACCTCTTGTTCCCTGGTGCCTACTTTACAAGAGTCTTCCTAGGAGTTCAGTTCTCACCATGCCATGATGACTTTATTCTCTTTCAAGTTCTTGGTAGCTGGAAGCTGGATGACTCTGCTCAGGGTTCATGCCTATCCTCAAATGTTAGCTAGAGGCAGTGAGGTCCATGGGAACTCCTCCAGGTTATAAATGACTACAGGGGAATTCACATGGGAGATTAGGAGGGACAGGAAAGGAATGTCACCAGACCCAACACAAAGTCATGGGGAGAGTGGGGAAGACTTCCTTCCTCTTAGACTGTTTGGATGAAGTCATGGGGCATTCCCATGAGTTTTATAATGGTTACACCCAATGGGACACTTCCTTGATTTTCTTTAGTTTCCTATTCTTTTTCCAGAAGCACTGATCTGATCCATCTCTTGAATTTCATCAGCCTCAAGATTGTCTGAAGACTTGGACACTGTTTTCCTAGCCCTTCAGTTTTAGCTTTCCTGGGAATAAGCATATGAACTATTTTTCAAATAGGAGCTCTGATCACTGAGGCTGGATCCCTGCATCATATTTCCTGTCCCTCCATTTAGCTGGGTAGAGCCTTGTGTTTAAGTTTCTTCCAGTGGAATGTGAGCAGAAGTGATATGGCCATTTCTTCCTGACCCATCAAATCTCTCATGCTTTCTTTCCTGTTCTCATTGGCTGGAATGGTGAGGACCGGGGTGCCTTGAAAACCTCTTGTCAAAGATGACAGAGCCTCTGTTGGCCTGGATCACTGAATGACTGGGTGTAGTAGAGCTACCCTCCAATATGGAACTTTCTCTGGACCACTATGGTAAACTTCTGTTGTGTTCCAGCCATTAGACCTCTTGGGTGTGTTGGTTACAGCTGTTTAGCCTACCAAACTGGATTCATTCCTTATGGCTTCCATAACAAAATTTTCCTTGGAATGGAACGTAGCCACTCTCTGTCTTCCCAAGGAGTTACCACAGTTTCTGTGATAGATTCTGGGGTTACCAGTCTCCTTCTCCCTTCGGGGTGGGACTCAGGGAGGCAGCTGGCAGCTTAAGCCAGTTTAATATATGATCCAGCACAATAGAAGCCTGTGTGTACGTATTTATTACTTTAGTTCCTCCTCCATTCCATGGCTCCCAACAAATGAGGAAATTTTAGGAATAGAGGTAGACTGTAAGATAAAATGCCTATAATAAATCTGGTGTCACTTTTAGAGATCATCTTGAGAATCCTGGTAGCCAAAGAAAAAAGTAACCAAAGAACGTGACTGATTATGAAAATGAGCAGGTTGATCCTTAGGAGAAGCCCAGCTTTTTTGGCAAGGAGGTCTGAACCCTTATCTCCTGTGATCCTCGGTGCTATTTGTACACCAAATACGCAGTGACTGCATAGTATACATTTTCAGTTCAGTTCAGTCACTCAGTTGTGTCTGATTCTTTGCGACCCCCATGAAACTGACTGCAGCAGGCCAGGCTTCCCTGTCCATCACTAACTCCCAGAGCAGGCAAATTACATTTTTACTTATTTCCTTTATTTCATTATTTAGAATGATGGATGTGATGCTCAGTAACATACATCATTAGGGAATTGCAAATTAAAATAAGATATCATGACTTAACCTATTAAAATGATCAAAATCCAAAATGCTGGCAACATCAAATGCTGGCAAGGATATGGGACAACGGGAATTCTTATTCATTGCTGGGGTAAATATAAAATGGTAAAGTGACTTTGGAAGACAGGCTGGTAGTTTCTTATAAAACTAAACATATTCTTACCATTCGATCCAGCAATTGAGCTCCTCGATGTTTAACCAAATGAGCTGAAAACTTTTGTCCATAGAAAATCTAGCATATCATGCTTATAGTAGCTTTATTCATACTTGACAAAACTTGGAAGCAATTAAGATGTCCTTCAACGGATGAATAACTATGGTGCAGCATACAATGGAATATTAGTCAGTGATAAAAAGAAATAAGCTTTCAAGCCACAAAGAGACATGGAGGAAACTTAAATGAATATGGCTAAGTGAAATAAGCCCATCTGAAAAGGTTACATACTATATGATTCCAACCATGTAATGTTCAAGAAAAGGCAAAATTATGGAGCTAGAGAAAGATCAATGGTTGCCAAGTCTGGGGGTTGAGGAGGAAGGGTGGGATTAATAGGTTGAAGCACAGGGGATTTTCAGGGCAATGAAGCTATTTTTCTATACAATACTATAACATTCATCAAAACCCGCAGGATGTATAATACAAGGCACGAACCCTATTGTAAACTATGGACTTCAGTTAATAACATGCATCAGTATTGGCTCATAAATTGTAACAAATGTACCACACTAGTGCAAGATGTTAAAAATAGGGAAAATCAGGATGTGTGAAGTGGTATATGGGAATTTGTATTTTCACTCCATTTTTTTCTGTAAATCTAAAACTTCTCCAAAAAGTTCATTATTCAGAAAAAAAAGATGCATGTGTAGATACTCCTGGAATTGCAAGACACTGGGGAATGGACTTGGCACTCCCAGCGGTGCCAAAGTCTTCCTTTTCTTGTACTTGTTTCATAGGGCCAAGGACCCTGCAGGCTTCCAGAAAAACCTTGCTGACTTATCTCCAGGGAGGGAGCCAGGTCCCACCCAAGGAGGACAAGCCAGGGGGTGGGGGAACTATCACAGAAAAAAGGCGCCTCTTTAGTCCTTTAGTCCCTTCTCAGGGCTGCATATTTTACTCTCAGGCAGGATGCTTTAATAGCTTTTCATCTATTACCTAACCAGTGTTGTAAAAGTGTCACTTTTAGAGAATGTATTCAACTTGTCTAGGGCAGCAATCCCCAACCTTTTTGGCACCAGGGACTGGTTTCATGGAAGACAAGTTTTCCACTGACCTGGGAGGGGGGATGGTTTGGGGATCATTCAAGACCATTACATTTATTGTGCACTTTATTTCTGTTATCACTATATCAGCTCCACCTTAGAACATCAGTCATTAGATCCTGAGCTGGGGGACCCCTGGTTTAGGGGTTTATTATAACTCCCATTTTGTAGATCAGTAAACTGAAGACTGGAAACAAAGCCCACAGCAGAAGTGGCAGGGAGGATTCAACTTAATGCTAATGGCATGCTCTCAACAACACACAGATCTGTTCAGCTGGGTGGAGAAGCAACCCCCACCCCACCTCCACCCCACCCCTCCCACCTCTTGCATGCCCTCCATCTACCTCCTGCCTAGTGTCCCTGGAGCCCTGCCCCAGGGCCAGTTCAACCTTCACCTCGCCCAACCCCTGGCTCTACCCCCAACCAGTGTTAGCTCCCTGAACTTTCCCAACCTCTTGGGCAAAGCCAAAAGCTTGGGAGATGCAAGTTCACATGTACTTAGCACCAGAAAAGTGAAAAAAAAAAAAAATTCTCCCTAGCCATTCATTTTAAAAAATATGTGATCCAAAATATATGACAAGTGTACACACAACAATAACAGATGTTGTTTAACAGGCTTGTAGGACATTCCCATAAAGTTATAAACATATCTTTCAATGGTTACTTAAGATAAACAGATACAAGTCACATATTTTTTTGGTACAAGAGACAACTTGCTGTTTGGAAGCCAAATAAAGATTCCTGAATGTGAGATGCACCTGAAAAAGATTAGGAGATCATATCAAGGATATTAAACTTGAGCCAAATCTAACGTGCTTTGCTTGGAGTTATATGTCTAAGCAAAACAAGGGTTTCCATCTCCCTGCAGTGGACCTGGGGCTGATAAGGACTCAAGGGACATTTCCACAGCCCTACTTCATCTCCCTTTTCTGGTGCAAAGCCACAGTCACTGGGGCAGCCTGTGCTGCTACCCAATTGGCTCAACTTAGCCAGCTGTTGCCCAGCTCTTCCTGTGGGAGCTGGGTGCTGACCAGGGGCCAGGCACAAAGAACTGAAATGGAGAGCATGGTCTGATGGGAGAAGCAGATGTAAAAATAGACACTTTAATCAAATGGGACCATTTATGGGAGCATCATGTGTTCAATCAATGGGCTCCGGAAGCCGGACTGCTGGGGTTCAAACCCTGGCTCTGACAATTACTTGCTCTGTATCCTGGGGCAAGTCAATTTTCATCCCTGTGCTTCAGTGTTATCTTCTATATAATGGAAGCATAAAAGTACCTGCCTATATAATATATTGCCTTTTGTGTAAAAACTTACCCCAAACTTAGTGGCTTAAAATAACAAATACTTCTAATGTCACAGTTTCTGTGGGTCAGAAATATGGGTATTGCTTTTGGGTGCCCCTCCTCCCACTCTCTCCTGAGAATATGGTCAAGGTGCAGCTGGGCTGCTGGCACCTCGGGCTCCACTGAAGATGGTCTGCTTCCTAGCTCACTCACAAGGCTGTAGGTGGCCTCGGGGCCTCTCCGGCTGTTGGCCAGAGACATCAAGTCTTTGCCACATGGGCCTATTGGACTACACACTCCTGACAGCTTGCTTCTCCCACAGAGAGAGGGGGAGAGAGTGAGAGAGTCAGAAATCAGTGTTTTGTGATCTAATTATGGGTGTGACATGTTAGCACTTTCGCCATATTCCTATTTGTTAGAAGCCAGCCTCCAGTTGTGATCCACACTGAGGAAAAGGGGATCCCACAGGGGCAGGAACCCCAGTGGGGGTAGGGGCACTGAGGCCACCTTCTAGGCCTTCATACAGGGGTAGCACTCACCATGTGAAGGAGAGTTGTGCCTTTGCACCTGGGGCCCCAAGCTCCTTTGTTCTGACCTCTTCAGAGAGTAGCCAGGTGCTGAGTTTTTTGCTGGGTCATGGGAGAAGCTGAACAGCCTAAAGAAGAGATAGGGGACGGGCTTAAGAGTGAGGACCGGACCTGTGGCCAAGCATGGTTTTGACTTGCAATTCCTAAATTTGACCCTGGCCCCTCAGACTTTACTGTGATACTGTCCACCTGGGAGATAGTGGATTTAGTCATGTGGGGTAGGGCCTGATATTCTGCCTTTCTACCAAGCTCCCAAGAGATACCAAAATGGCTGGGCTGTGGACCACACTTCAATTAGCAGCAGGGAATCAGGCAACAGGCCCTCCTTCAGTGGCTCTTCTTTACAGAGACCTGGAAAAGCCAGAGTCTCCACCCTTTTTGTGCTTTGTCCAGCTGAGCAGTTAGGCTATGTGAAAACAGAAAGAGAACCAATGATACAGAAGCAAATGTAACTAGGGACAGGGCCATGGGGAGAGAGGGAAGACCCACTGGATGAGGTGTGATTAAAATAACCCTACAGGGCAGGTTCACTCCATAAGGATGGAGAGCAGGGCTTTAAATTGGTTGAAAAGAGAAATTAGGGTCCAGAGAGCAAAGGACCAGGCTAAATGCCAGGCTAAAGTGTTTGGATTTGGTTCTAAAGTCCGGCATTGCCAAACTCAAATGCCTGCAAGTGTACGTGAGAGACAATAAGGAGTGGTAGGGTCTGTGGTCAGCTGAAGAGAGCCCGTCTATCAAAAGGGGCCGTTCCTATTCAGGTCCAGCTGACTGTGACCACATAGGATTGTAGCCAGACCATTTGGCTTTTCAAGCATGGTCACATCTGGAATTTTATGTAAAATCATCCAACTTTCAGATGTTGTGAGGCTAACTAAAATTATTTTCCAATCATATCTGGCTTGAGAGCCCCCCAGATCATGACTTCAGATGAAGGCAGGAGGCAACCAAGGAAAGTTTGGGTCAGGAAGCTGTTTAGTAGGGGAAACCAGCTTCTATTGGATCATGTCCGAGAGAACATTGGTCAGGAGAGCGTTCGGCCTGATGCCACTACTCTGCACCCGTGAGCTCCAAGTCTATTTCAGCAGTAGCTCATCTGGGTAAGAGGGCTCCCGAGCACCAAGGGAAGGTGTTCACTCTGCGTGGAGACAGTTGCCTGCTTTAAACACAGAGCTAAACGTGCCTCCTCGTCTTCCATGGTGCTCCGAGACTGGCTATCTCCAGCCTTGTTAGAGGCCATTGTGCAATTTAAGGTCATGTAGCAAAGGAGAGTCAGGGATGTTTGTGTGCATCTCAACCCTGTCATCTCCTAGCTTGTTCTCTGCCAGCAAGTTTTGCCTGTTTCCTAAATAGTCACAGCTAATTGTACTTTTCTCACAGTGTAGCTGGGAATCAAATGTGGTAATAGAGGGCAACTCCAGTTTCTTGCATGGACTAAGTGCTCAATTAATAATGTTTTTATTATTATCACTATCCAGTTTGCGGCAATAGAACACTAGCTTTGCAAGGGTCATTTGGAATTATCCAACCCTCTTTCTTTACAAAGCAGGAAACTGAGGCACAGAGCTGGCGGGTGACTTGGTTCAGGGTGAGGTGGAGTTAGCCAAGATCCCCCAGCTCCTGCCCCTGTGCCATGGATTCTCTCCGGCGATGAGCACAGGACCCCTTGCATGGCGGAGTTGGGAAAGAAACGAATGGACCAAACATGAGAACCAGGAAATGAGAACTCTCATTTCCTCCATCTCCTCCTCTTCTTTGTAACACTGCACTCTCGAGTCTGGTGGCTCAGCGGTAAAGAATCCAGCTGCCAGTGCAGGAGACACGGATGTGATCCCTGCATAGGGAAGATCGCGTGAAGAAGGGAACGGCAACTCACTCCAGTATTCTTGCTTGGGTAATCGCATGCACAGAGGAGCCTGGTGAGCTATAGTCCGTGGGGTTGCAAAGAGTTGGATACAACTTAGTGACTGAACAACAACAGAAATCCTTGAGTCATGTAAAAGTGTGTGAAGAGACATGTGGGATCCAGGGATTTGGGCATTTAGAGATGCTGAGGAATTCACCAGAAGCTGGAGTTAGTTGTTACTGTTTCTAGCTACCTTCCCTCCCCGCTCCCCCGCTCCCCCTCTCCCTCCCTCCCCTTCTTCCCTCCTTCCTTCTTTCCTCCTGTGTGCCTGTCTGCCAGTTCTTCCTTCATTTAGTCCATTTTTATTGAGTATCTACTATACTCCCGGTTCTTTGGGCACTGTATTAGGGCACTGGAAATAAAAGATTGAATGAAGTTGTCATTGTCCCTCCCTCACAGGACTTACAGTCAAGAAGGACAACCCTTAATCATCAAATGATCTCACAAAAGGTGCGATGCTTTGAAGGGCACAATAGGGGCTGCTATAGGGAGTGTGTGTGTGCGTGAGCATGATGGGGAGGGCAGAGCTCTGACACCCCTAAGGACATGGCACTGGTGTGAGCTGAAGAGCCAGTGTTGGGAGGGGGGCATATCCCAAGAAGAGGGAACAGGGAAGTGCAAAGACCCTGAGCAAATGCAAGAAAGCCAGAGATGGTGGCTAGAAGGCTTGGTAAAGGTTTTTTTTTTTTTTTTTTTTTTAAATTTCTTTAGTTATTTTAATTGGAGGATAATTACTTTACAATATTGTGATGGTTTTTGCTATATATCAATATCAATCATCCATAGATGTACATGTGTCCCCTCCATTCTGACACCCCCATCCCTCCAAGCTGTCACAGAGCAGCTTTGGGTGCCCTGCGTCATACACCAAACTCTATTTTACATACGATAAAGGTAAGATTTTGATCTTGATTCTAAATGCTGTGGGAAGCCACTGAAGCAGTTTGTTTGCTTGTTTTTTAGCAGGTATGCATTGTAAAGAGATTCTTCCGGCTGCTGCATGGGGAAGGACCTCCGTGGGGCAGGGGGTGGAAGGAGGGAGATCAGCTCAGCCAAGGGTCAGAGGTGCAGATGGTGTGGAGGCTAAGAAGCGTGTATCAAGAGAAATTTGGGAGGTAAAACTGTCAGGATATAGGCAGTTGTTAAATGGTTGTAAATACTTAAAGGATTTCCTCCACAGAGTGAGAAATCCCTGGGCTCAGGGAGGCAGCTGCTCTGCTCCCCCTAAACAGAGCACATCAAGCCCCAAGCACGGTCCCTGGGAAGCTGCTGTCTGCGTGCTAACACCGATTTTCCACCAGCACCGCACCCCTGAGGATTTATTAAGAGTGCACCATGGGCCAGCACTGGGCTAGGCACCACGGCCCTCTGCCCTCCTCAAACTGATGGGGTATGGGATGAGACCGAAGGCTGTGTGCACAGCTGACCACTGCATCTACTACATAAAAGATCTGGGGAGAGGCAGACTGGACTGTATTCTTCTAGATGTTTCCAAAGATCCCCAGGGTGCTGTGGCCAGAAGGATATTTAGGTTTCTTATGGATAAAGGAATCTTTGTCCTTCAGAAGTTTGTATCATGTCCAATAAACATCCATCTAGGCTTTCTTCGGAAACACATCAAACACCTATGTGCGAGTGGTGAGAAATTCGGATATTTTCGAATAGAAGAAGAATGACTTGGAAGTACTAGGAAATTACGCACTTCACAGACTGAATTTTTCAGGTTTTAGCCAGATGGCAGGGTTTGGAGAGCTCTGCTTTAGGCCTGTCTGCACAGCCATTCTGGAAAACTGGAAGGACAGCTTCTCTTTTGGCAGCCAATGGAGATGGCTGAAATGATAAGAAATGAGTTTTTCCTATTGTGTGCATGCTCAGTCACTCCGTGTCCGACACTTTGTGACCTGCCAGGCTCCGACGTCCATGGAATTTTCCAGGCAAGAATACCGGAGTGGGTTGCCGTTTGCTTCTCCAGGGGATCTTCCCAACCCAGGGAGCAAACCGGCTTCTCTTGCATCCCCTGCATTGGCAGGTGGGTTCTTTACCAACTGTGCCACCTTTGCCCTTCATTAGTTTCATCAAGCTGTCTGTCCGCAAAGGTTCCTGGGAGCCCAGCCCTCTGGAGGACCTCGGACTGGGCCTTCCTTCCAGTTCTGGACTGAGCCCTGCCCAATTATCTCCCTCCTGCTGCAGACTCATCAACTGGACGGTGGCAAGGAGGTGAAGAAAAGTCTCTAAGAGAGAAAAAACACAATCTTTCCAAGTGTTTCCAGTGCTAGACCCTGTGGGCACTCTATTTCTAACAAAGGCTGGTGGATAAGAAGTGAAGCTGCTGCTTATTTGTTGGTTTGACTTTACTGATTAGAGAAGTGCATTCCACACTTTGAGTGGCACTCTTGGGCATTTCCTCTCCCCTCTACAGGTTCCAGAAAATTCACCAGGCTGCAAATATTATTGCCCCAGATCACTAGGGAAGGGCTGTATCCGTGACAGAACAAATAGAGAAAGAAAACTGTTTGCTTGCAAAAAAAATGCATGGATGAGTAAGAAGATATTTAGGCTCAGATTTACAAATTTTTGCAAATGCCACTTCTAGAATGCTCTTATCCAGAGCTATTCCCTTTTATGGAATAATCGTTCTTAATAAAGATCCCATCACCCTTAGTAAACCTTTCAACTCAAGTTTTCTTTCATGTCTTAGAGGAAATTTCTCTCCATTAGGACTACTGGTGGATTGGTTTCCCAACAAGAGGAGACACTGCTTGCTTGTTTAATATGGGGGAGAAAATGAAAGAGGGAATCTTTTTCCTCTGGTTGTTTTCTTGAGCTTATAATTTTAAAACTATCTTCTTCCAGGGTCCCTTATCCATTGACAGAGCAGAAGTTAGGCAAAGGAGGTCCTTCTGCCTGCCGTGTCTGCCTCCCGCTGTGAAATCACAACGATGCAGGCAGGAATAGCTGGGTGAGAATCCCCAGCTCCAATGCAGTTGTGTAATTTCCTATGATAAATAGCTTGGACGACTGCTAATCAAAATCACTTTCTGGTTCTACCTTATTCAGCAAGACGAATGCATGACATGGCCCCAGAGGCTGGGATTTGTTAATTTGCAGATGTCTTTGCTCACGTTTGTCTGACCATGCTGGCAGACCCCACCTCTCTGAGCACACAGGAGTGGGGTGTAGGCCCCTCTGTCATGGCATCCTGGCCTGCTCACATGCTGACCTGCTTCTGCAGCCTGGGTACCAGCCACCATGTTCTTTCAGGGAAGCGGCTCTGAAAAACCTACATTCCAGAAAATAAGAGGGCTGCCAGTGCTTAGAGGACAGTGGTGCTGACAGTGTATATTATCATTCTCATCTCTAGAATTCCCTTCTTCCAGCAGGCTGGAGGACATATGTGGTCAAAGGAGCAGGAAGGGGGTGAGAAAATCTTTTTTTTTTAAAATTGGATATTGGGGCCACAAGATGAAATGTGTCAAGAAACTGCAGCTTGAGAAACCATTATCCAAGTGGGTTGAAGGATTTTGGAAAGACGCAAGAAGATCAGCTGAGATAATGTCACTGCTGTTTTAGGACTCATCTAATGACATCAGGTTGGAGAAGGCGATGGCACCCCACTCCAGTACTCTTGCCTGGAAAATCCCATGGCAGAGGAGCCTGGTAGGCTGCGGTCCATGGGGTCACGAAGAGTCGGACACGACTGAGCGACTTCACTTTCACTTTTGACTTTCATGCATTGGAGAAGGAAATGGCAACCCACTCCAGTGTTCTTGCCTGGAGAATCCCAGGGACGGGGGAGCCTGGTGGGCTGCTGTCTATGGGGTCACACAGAGTCAGACACGACTGAAGTGACTTAGCAGCAGCGGCAATGACATCAGGGAGAAGGAAAGGCTAATTTCAACCATGTGAAGTGGCAAACATGTGAACAGTGATTTACAAATTCAGCTTTGGGGTTTGCTGACTTCTGTTTTGGTGACTTTGTCAGAGGGACCAAATAAAACCACAAGATGAAGAATATCAATCTGATGGGATCAAATTCCTCGGCGTGAGCTTGCACAGTCACACCTATAGACCATCTGAGTAGGAAATGTTGCCTGGAGTGACAGCAATTTCAGAGCATGGACGTTATTTCCCTCCTAGGTCTTAACCTTTCATAGAGAGACAGGCAACCAAGAATGTAGGAAGTGAAAACAAGTCATGTTTAGCCAAATTTTACCTTCCATAATCTCTTTACCATGCTTGATCCAGCAAGGCAGGAATGCTCTGGTCTGTCCATTCTGCACAAATCCATTCCAGAGGGCTGTGATTTACAACTTAGCTCTGTTCTTGACTCTTCCTGAGAGTGAAGTTAAATGACCCAAGAATAACATTTCTCTGCACCAGGACTAGTGAGATAGGTCTTCTAAAGGGTGGTCTCCAGAGCAGGTTTTTACCCAGGGAACCTTAAGCTCAGAGACCACTCCAAAGTCCTGGTAAAGGTCAAGTCTCCTTCCTATTTGCAGAGGTTGACAGCGTGGTGAGTTATGAGGTTGGAGGGATAAGCAGGGCTTTTTTTTGCCTTCTCTCCAATGAATCTTGCTTGATCCAGGCCTGGAGGGTTCCACCTTCCTTGCAGTGTCAGGCCCTGTTGATAGTGATGGACCCAGTGGAAAGACAAGAAGGCCCTTCTGCCTCAAGCTTGATATAGAAAGATATTCAGTGTTGGAAGGCGGGTTGAACAGGTGGTCCCAGGCGGAGAAAGAAGCAGGGCAAAGGTTTGAAGTGTCATTGGTTAAAATATCCTGATGTAAAAGCAACCCCTTTGAAATGCTCTGAGAGGGTTAAAAAAAAAAAAAAAAGATCAGAAAAAACCAAGCCACCTGACAGTGCTTATAAACAGACGAGTGAGATGTTGAAATTATTTTAAGACGGATGCCTTTTTAAACTGCATTCAGAACACCTTTCGCGGCTCCTAGTTGCTCCGTTCCTCAAGCAGGAGGTATTTCATCTTCACACATCTGGAACTGTCAAAGAGGTAGCGATACAGACCTCGGATGCAGGCGCTTCTACACAAAAGTGCTTCTACACAAAAGTGCTCCAACAAATCATGGCCGTAATCGCAGAGCACGCGCGCCCAGCACTGCGCGCCTTGAGGGTTTCCGAGGCAGCCTTCAGAGAGAAGAGCGGCTCCGACTGGGGGACTGGGGAGGAAGACTTACCATAATTCCTACTCCCTCCACTTTTAATGCTGAATCAACTGTTTAAAGTGGCTTCTCTGCCATCTCCACCAAGTGGCTAACAACTGCAAGCAAGTTTATTTTCTGAGCTTGTAGGAGATGATTGACACAAAAAAGTATCCCCTACTCCCTTTCGGGTAAAATTTCCTGTCCTGTAAATCTGCAGGCTTGACAGAGTTGGGTAAACCTGTGCTGTTGTTTAAAGGCGTCTTCATGCTTACTTGCTTTGGGCTTTCCACTGGACTTGTTGGGAGGAGGGACCGGGACAGTGAGAGCCCCAGGCTACATGAAGGTGACCCTACACCACCTTCTAAGTGTGGGCAAAGTCAGACCTGGCCAGGGTATCCAGCTGGACGCTGAACTCTCAGCCAGTGAAGGGCCTTCCATGACAAACCACAAAAATACCAATGATGCTTGAATCCATCTTTTCAGGGGCAAAGGCTCAAATGAGCCTTAAAAACCTGTGGCTTGTTTCATTGCTTAAAATCTTTGTGTGTGTGTATGTATGTGTGTGTGTGTGGTTATGTTTCCAGAGAGAAGTAAAAACAGGAGGACCCCACAAATGACTGAGTTTGAACTTCACAAAACTTTTCTGTAAATTCTAGTGATAAAATTAATACTGCTAATAACAAGGATGCTAACTGTAAATGCTTTAATCAGTTAGATGGGAAAATGAAGCTGGCTGTTGGAAGCTTTGGAATTTATAAGGACCTCTCTAGTCAACATATAAAAAGAACAGAAACTTCTGCGGGCGAAGGAAGAGCTGGTGTTATAATCTCCGTCATCATCACTGTTTTAGCTTTGCTTGCATGGCAAAACAGGCACTGTTCTGGTTTTCTAAAGCATCCTTTAAATTCAGTTCCTGGCAAGTGGAGCAGTACTCTTGGAACTTGAGAATGCAGGCTGCCTGGGCTGCGTGAGGGCTGAGGAAACCCAGCCGGGCATGGCTGGGGGGTGGCGATGGTTTCAGGGGTCAAATGTTTCAACATCTGGTGCCTCCGAGAAGCCAGCTTCAGTTCCGACACCTCTGTTGGGGCGGAGGTTGAGGGGAGGGACGGGCAGGGGGACAGGAAGACCTGCTGCCATTCTTTGCATCGGAGAGCTTGGTTTCTTTTCCCCTCTGCTTTTCAGAGAGGACGGCCAAGTGCATGACTTCTACCCCCCTGTGGTAACATCATGCCATGACATACACTCCTGAGACAGGGGCCTTTGCTGCCGTGCTTGCGAGAAACATTACCCAAGGCACCCGGGTCCCCCTTTGCATCCTGCTGTCCACAGGGTATTTTTAGGGGAGTGTTGGAGGTCAACCCCAGCATGTATTTTCCAGGTTTGAGTTTTCTCAGAATCACCAGCCCTGGGATTTTAATTCTGGCCATGAAGCAGAACCAGAACACAAGGGAGCCAGAGCCACCAGTGAGGTCCCAAGTCCAACACGCACTGAGGGTCAAGGGTTCAGGAGGACAAGTGGTCTGTCCAGTGAGGCTGACACAGTTTTTGCAGTGTTTGCATTTTCTCACAGCCTGTACAGCTCCCAAATGTTCCCTTTGCACGGCATGCCCCCCACCCCCAGTTTTATATGGAGCAGATGGTCTTCAAAGAAATCAAGGAGCAGAAGCTGCAAAAGGCTTAAAGGAAAAAAAAAAAGACAGTGAAACTCATATATTTCTTCAAACGATAAGATGAACTACAGATGTTTGCTGAAGGGTGATGGTGCTGCCTACAACTTAAGACTCAACTTAAAAGAAGAGTCCACTTGTGTTTAGCGTTGGACAAGCCCGGTAGCTGTCAGGGTGTGATTTATGGAGGTTGTTTGTGAGATTTTATGTTACTGGGGACATGGCAATTAAAAGGCTCTGCTCTTCAGCTTGCAAAGAATCTTTCTCCAGGACCCAGGCATCCCTGATGGAAGTGTGGTGTCGACCTGCAGCCAGGGAAAGGTGGATGTGGCCATCCCAGGCCTGGCTTGCAGGTTCTTGAGCTTCCTGAGTTTTGACCAACCTGTCTTCTGGCTCCTGGGCCTCCCTCCTCACCCTCCACAGGATTCTTGGTCTTTGCAAACAGAGTTCTGCTTTTACCTGACACCTGCAGTCAGATTAATCTCACAATAAGCTTGACAAAGTTGCTAAAAGAGAAACAGTTGTCTGTTGCAGGGTCCAGCTGCATATAGAAAACAGCTGCTCCTTGGGCACGGTTTTCAAAAAAGGCAGAAAAGAATCACTGGAAAGCGTTAAAAAAGAACATAAAGCATATATTGGAAGGGCCAGTAGAGGCCTGTAATTAACACAACAGTAAGTATCTGTGTTTCCATGAGAAGCTTCTTTTTCAGGGCTTGTTGTAACTTGGTCATAAATACTTATTACAAACTGAAACTGAGCAAACTCTGCTGAAAGCTGTCTCCCCTCCTGTCTCGCTGTTCTCTAAGGCTGATTCTCAATGGGCAAAGAGAGCGGTGCATCTTGGATGCATCTTGGACGCACTCCCAAACACAAGCCGCAGTACACATCTGTGCAGACGCAGACATCTAGCCCATCACAAGTGTGCGCGGGGCCCTGATTCAGGCGGCTGAGGGGTGGGTTCGAGGCAGAGGCCGCAGGGCCTCGGGCAGAAGCAGCGGGAGGAGGCCCCAGAGAGCCTCTGGCCTCTTCGGCAGGAACGTGGGGAGCCTTTGAAGTTACCACAACTCAGGTGGAAACCCCTCAGAGCAGCCAGGGAGGAAGTCATTCGTTTTCAAACAAAGGGGAAAATTCCTCAGGACCCTGGTATTTCCACTCAGACAAATCTCTGAAAAGTTATTCTCCGGAGGATCAAGGCCCAGCTGTTCTCCATCTTCACAAGGTTGGGAACAGAGGAAATGGGCTGCCGGTCCTGCAGCAGGAGAGATGGAGGCTAGCTAGAAGGAGACGGGCAAGGGCCTTGGAACGGGGACCAGGAAGCCCCAGTGGCTGTGTTCACAGGCAGAGGGATGGAGGGCACAGCTTTTCAAGGTAGTCCAGTGTTCCTCTTGAAAACAGAAAGCCATTGCCTCTTCATACTAACACTGAACTCACTCACTACGCAACTCAGAATAAAAGCTGGAGGGACTCTGGCCCGTCTTCTCTCCTCTCCCCAGTTCAGGCAGAATTACGTCCTAAAGCTTCCATGGAGATGAGAATCTTGCTTATTCTTAAAAGACTTTAAATTACTCAGGAGTGGACATTTGTCATCTCGCTTTGTTCGGTAGGAGTTCCGCACGTGGTGGATCACAGCAGGTGGCAGAAACCTCCTCTCATTTCTGAGGCTGAGGAGTCAGGCCCTTTGCAGGCCAGGACAGAGCTTATCTTGGCTTCATTCTGGCATCTCTCCTGTGGAAGGTAAGTCCCAGGTGAAGGATGTGCATCGTGCAGTTGGGTTGATTTCAGCACTATTCGGGGAGGTGATACTAGAACGAACAGCCACACCGAGGGCCTGTCAGTTTGGGTGCATCTAACATTGGGTTCAGGTGTGAGGACTGAGTGGCTCCCATCAAACAACCCTGTAGTAGATAGATAAAAGCCTGAATAAGGCCTGTGGGCAGCTGGCCAGGGTAGAGGGTGGCAGGCTGGGCAATCTTTCATGAAGCCACGGAGTCTGGTGACATAATTGATGGTTTCACAGCCAGAGCTGGGTACAGTTCTAGCTGAGTGACCCTGGGCAAGGCTCAGCTTCAACGAGCCTCAGTTTCCTTGCCTGCAAACCAGGAGCCCTTTCAGGATTGTTGTGTAGGTCAAACAGGGCTCACTGCCTGGTTCATGGTAGGTGCTCAATAAGTGACAACCTGTCTGCCCCAGAGGGAAATCCAGAGGGAGAAGATGCGGCTGAATGTTTGTGGGAATGCCGTGGGGTGTGACACCATAGCCTTCACCACAGATCCTCAAATGGAAAATGTATGTTTCACAAACAGCAGATTCCTCCCCAGTTATCCTGTTTGCAGAGGCTAATGGAGGAGCTGGACTAACAGGGCTGTGCTTTAGTCTTCATTTCTGTCCCTGCCCCAGATCTCTTTGCTTCCCTCTCTTGCTCTCTGGGACCGCAACTGACATGCACTTACTGCATCTCCCAGGCTCCCTTGCCCTCTGACTTCTGGGTTTGGCCAATTTCAGCCTGGCCTGAGCTCTCACCAGGCTCCAAGAACACCATTCCCTTCAGGCCAAGGGGTGGATACAACTTCCTGCTGCTGCTGCTCTCTGGGACTTTGATTTCCAATGGTAGTTCTTTAATGTTCTATTCGTGGTTCTATTCCTATTCCTATAAATGGTGCCTCTATAAAAATTCTCCTTGGTATCTCATCTGAGTGTGTTTTCTTTTTCCTGCTGGGAGACCAAAAAAGAATGAGATTGGACACAGAGTCCACCTAGGAAGACTTCCTGGAGGAGGGTGTTTCTTCTGCAGGTTTTTGCAGGAGAGGCACAATAGTTTGACAGCAATATAGAATAGAAGGCTGCTGTTCCTGTAAGGGAGACTGGAGCCAACACATGCTTAGGACTTAGACTCTGCATTGTCTCTTCATGAGGATGGTGAAGGTACTCAGCAACAGGACATCCCCTCAGAGTCAAGAAGGGGGAGAATAATGATATTAAAAATAGCTGTCCTTCAGTTATTGTCTACTGTATGATGGGCACACACAACTGTGTAATAGGTATGGTATCACTGTTTTACAGATGAGGAATGAAGGCTGAGAGTCAGTAATTTGCCCAAGGTCACATTACATCGTGGAGTTGGGATTCATAAGGACTGCTTGGTACCCAGTCAAGGCTGCCCAATGGTCCCAGGTTGCCTGGAGCTGAGGGCTTTCCTGGGATATGGGGCCCCCAAGGCTCATCTTAAGTTAATGGCAGAATCTATTGGGTAGGAGTGGAGAGTCAGTGAAACTGGGCATGATCAATCATCCCTGGAATAAAGTTAATTTTCTTACCTCAAAAGATTCACTAAAATTGATTGGTAAGAGTGGAATCCCATGAGGAGGAGAAAAGATGGAGAAAGAAAACTACTGATTCAAATCTTCGGGCAGCAGGGAGGTGGTGCTGCCAATCCAAATGGTAGACACTCCAACAACATTTCTGTTTGTCTTGAGAATGTGACATTGTTCTTCCCTCCAACAGATTTACGTTTGAAATTCTTTTTTGTGTCAGACTTTATTTTTTGGGGCTCCAAAATCCATGCAGATGGTGATTGCAGCCATGAAATTAAAAGACACTTACTCCTTGGAAGGAAAGTTATGATCAACCTAGATAGCATATTCAAAAGCAGAGATATTACTTTGCCAACAAAGGTCTGTCTAATCAAGGCTATGGCTTTTCCAGTGGTCAAGTATGGATGTGAGAGTTGGACTGTGAAGAAAGCTGAGCACCGAAGAATTGATGCTTTTGAACTGTGGTGTTGGAGAAGACTCTTGAGAGTTCCTTGGACTGCAAGAAGGTCCAACCAGTCCATCCTAAAGGAAATCAGTCCTGGGTGTTCATTGGAAGGACTGATGCTAAAGCTGAAACTCCAATACTTTGGCCACCTCATGCGAAGAGTTGACTCATTGGAAAAGACTCTGATGTTGGGAGGGATTGAGGGCAGGAGGAGAAGGGGATGACAGAGGATGAGATGGCTGGATGGCATCATCGACTCGATGGACGTGAGTTTGGGTGAACTCCGGGAGTTGGTGATGGACAGGGAGGTCTGGCGTGCTGCGATTCATGGGGTCGCAAAGAGTCGGACATGACTGAGCCGCTGAACTGAACTGAACTGAATAATGGAGGGCACATTCCTTAAAAGCACAAGGAGAGAAAAATGGTGGTATCTGGATTCTGTGGGCTTTGAAAGAGAGTTAAGCCCTGTTGTTGACAGTGTAACCTGTGGGTCTCTGGAGGCATGAACACTGTCAGCCCATAGACTTGCCATTAACTCAGACTCAGCAGGCGAGTGGGGAATGGATGGCACTGTCTGCGGCTCCAGGATCATCCCGGTCAAGATGCCCCATAATAGCAACAGAAATGAAATGACCATGCACGGGGTTGTCACCTTTGTTCTAGGTATGCCATAAACATTATTTTAAATGTTCAGGAAAACTTTTCGGAGAAGGTGTAATTAATCCAGCTTGCAAGAAGAGGAAACTGAGGAAGAGAGAACTTCAGGAAGTTCTCTGGGGACCTCTTGCATGAACCAGGCAGGTCTGGGCTCCGCATGGACCTTTCTCTGGTGTCAAATTCTGAACCAGGCTCTAGCTGCACAGTATCTGAGTACCCAGGGCTCTGGTGATGTCTGGTCGTGTTCAGTGAACATTCATGTGGTTCTGGAGTACTCTGCCAGTGGGAGAATGGGCTCTAGGTGTTGCTGAAGATCTTGGGCAGGATTTTTAGTTCCTTCCCATTCCCATGATATCTGCCTCATGTTCCTCTAGCTTCTGTGCATTTGCACATGCTGTGTCTCTGCTAGAACAGCCTTTCTTCATTTGACCATCTGGATAGCCTCTACCCATCATTCAAGACTCAACTCAAGCACTACTCCATGGATAAGGCTCTCCTACCTCCCTGCCCTCCAATCTCGGTGAGGTCTGCCCTTCTGGCATCTCTTCCCATCCCATTTGGACTGTGACTCCCAACACTGATTATTCTATAACCTTCTAATGACTTTTCTGCCATTCCCCTGCCCCCCCACAACTCTAGACTGTGAGCTCCTTTATGTATGTGCCAGTGGTTTCTTGGGTGCGAGGAGCATACTCAGCTTCATTGAGTCAATAAGTGACAGAAGCCAGAGTATCCCAGGAGCCCTGGCTAAAGCTTGTTGATTTCCACTGCCTCTGCTAGCAGCTCGAAGAACCCCCACAGCACCTTAAGTTTGCCTTTTAAAAAAAATTATTTATTTTTGACTGTACTGAGTCTCCATTGTGGTGAATGGGCTTAGTTGCTCTGTGGCCTGTGGGATCTTCCCAGGGCAGGGATCAAACCCATATCCCCTGCATTGGCAGGAGAATTCCCAACCTCTGGAGCACCAGAGAAGTCCCTTAAGTTTGCTTTATGTTAGATTCCCCCTCACAAGCTCCTAGGAATCATGCTTTGTTGACCTGCACTGCGATGTTTTTCCTAATTTGATGTGTTTTTTCACCTGTTAGTGCTAAGACTAGGTGCTGTCCTCATGTATTCGTAATTAAGGGTGGTGATTTGGAGAAAAGAGATGGAGGAGCCACCATAAAAATGTACACTGGGGTGGCTACCATCTCATTTTATCAATCTCCTGAGGTTTCCTTAAAGAGACCTGTAAGGGAAGGGAGCGCTTAGACACAAGCTTAACTACGGAAAGTATTTTTCACAAGACTCTTCTCTGAGGAAGGATCCAAGCTCTATAAATGTTACATGCCAGATCTGAAGGGAAGAGTTGATTTACAAATTTCCATTTAGCCCAAAGTAGATCATTGGCTTGTTTAGCGAGGGCTTTCCACCTGGGTCCCTCCGAAGCGGTTGGCAGCTCTGGGGTAGGGGAGGAGGGGTCAGAAGATTGGGCTCCTGACAAGATCTACCACTTACTAGCTGGGTGGTGCTGGGCACGAGCAGAATCCTCCGGCTCTGGCATCTCTAAGACAGTGATGGTGATAACGATGATGATGATGATAAATGTCTGCCAGCCTTCCTTGTAGATCTGGATTGAGTATGGCTCATAGATACTTCCAAATGCAAATGAACACATCCTTATTTTATGGTTAAAAATCAAAGCTAAAGAACGATTTGAACAAACAAAACTGCTTCAACTCTTCTGTTTTGCAATGTAAGTGAGGCCCAGGGAAACACCATTCACAAAGCTCTCTGGATACGGCCACTCCCTGGTGCTGAGTCCATACCAGTGAGATACGACCCAGGGAAGGACCCAACCCCAGCTGGAACTGATGGGAACCACAGAATGCCTGGTGAACTGCACTTCCTACTTCAGTTACACCAGTTATGCTAGGTGTTTGTAGGGCTTTGCCTCTCGATCAGGAATATTCCCTTATGATAGTGCTACTTGAGTTCACCATGCTGGTGCCAGAAATGTAAATATGATTTAATTGATTACTAGGCATTAATGGCCGGTAATTAAGGCATAACCTGTAGGCTGGTAAAAATCACACAAAACAAACCTATAGGATTTCCTTGCATCTGATTGTTCTTCCTTGACTGTTGACTGTAGCTGAGGGAGAGCTGCCTTCTGAAATATGGGTAATAAATGAAATAAAATGCACATGTCAATATATGATTTAGAATCCATTTATTGTACTTTCACTGAAAAATATCTGAGCTTTGTCAACATGAAGTTGGTCCTTAATCTCTGATTTGAAGGTCATCTGTTGAGGAGAAAGCCCTCACCCGTGCTTGGTACAAGTGATCCACTTTTACTGGGTTCACTGTCTAGAAAATCCTGGGCTTCTATTGCATTCAACCTTCTTTGATTATCAAAAACTTTCCTCTGCGGCTAACATTTAGGAACAATGTAATAAGTAACTTCCAATTAAAGTTTTCCATACGTGGCAAAATCGTAATGAATGAATAAGTAAAGAACACATAATGGAAGCCTATTAGCCAAGTGAATATACTCTTTTAAGTCAAATTTCTATACCACTTTTGTATTATCTCCCATCAGAAGAGAACGTGCAATTACCAATTTTATCTTATCTCGGGCTTATTATTAAAGAGTAGTAAAGGAAACTTCATTCTCGAAGCCATAATGTGATTTTTGATTAATAGAGGGATTCTTATGTGACAAGAATATTTCTCCTAGGCAGAGTCTGCCCATGAATTTCTGCCTGTAACTGGAAGCTACATCTCAAGTGGAACAACCTTTCAACAATAGGGGCTATGTTTCTACATGGGGATCAGATTCTTAAGGTGAGAAGGACAGGGAAAAGCATGAGAAAGGCAGGGAAAAACTGACGTGGGCTTCTCAGATACCGTTGTTTATTTAGTTGGTTCCAATCATTCTGGTGGCTCAGTGCTAAAGAATCCACCTGAAATGCAGGAGATGCAAGAGACATGGGTTCAATCCCTGGATTGGGAACATCCCCCGGAGAAGAAAATGGCAACTTGCTCCAGTATTCTTGCCTGGAGAATTCCATAGACAGAGGAGCCTGGTGGGCTACAGTCCATGGGGTCGAAAAGAGTCGGACACAACTGAGCATAGCACAGCACAGCAGATGGCAATCATAATATCAAAACCGACACTGATTCTTGTCCAAGGGTGAGAGGAGCAGCCCACACAGCTCGTGACCTCCCCGCCTCTGTTGGAAGCCTGAGTGTGAACACGCTTCTGCGTTTGCCATTGTTTCTAGCTGGGGACTGAGGCACTTGATAGGGATCTATGAGTCCAAGGACCCCAATGTCTGCACTCTCACCACCAATTGCACGTTAAAATGGTTTGAATTTGAATTCCAGCCCTTCAAGCCAGCTTTTCCCAGAGAGCTGCTGTAAGGAAGTTACCCAGGAACTTGCCCTTGGCTCTGAATGGCCTGTGTTTATGCCAGTGACCTGGGGAGTTATAGGTAGGGGATAAGGGGAGGGCTGTACTGCAGTCAGCACCCTCCTCTTTTCAGAATGTGGCTGGATCAGATGGCTTCCTGCGGATCTGGCATTTCTCTTGCCAGCTTCATGACACTGAGCAGACAGTCAAACTCATCTGAGCCTCGGTTTCCTCAACTGGAAACAGAGGTTCTACCTCCTTGGGGACTTATGAGGATTGAAGCAGCGCTTTAGCACATAAGCATCACCATGGTGAAAATGAAGCTATTGGTCTGATGGGCTAGGTTCCTTATATGGCTTCGTTCTTGTGCTCCAGGGAGCTCAGTTCAGTGCTCTGTGATAACCTAGTGGGGTAGAATGGAAGGGTGGGAGGGAGGATCAAGAGGGAGGCCACATATTTATACATATGGCTGATTCCCAGGCGATAAAGAACCCACCTGCCAGTGCAGGAGATTTAAGTGATGTGTGTTCAGTCCCTGGGTCAGGAAGTTCCACTGGAGGAGGGCACGGCAACCCACTCCAGTATTCTTGCCTGGAGAATCCCATGGACAGAGGAGCCTGGCAGGCAACAGTCCATAGCATTGCAAAGAGTTGGACAGGACTAAGTGACTTAACATGCACATGGCTCATTCACAATGGTGTGCAGCAGAAATGAACACAATGTTATAAAGCAATTATATTCTAACAAAAAAATTTTTTTAATGTGTTCCCTGTGGCTCTCTGTCCTTCCTTGAGGCTGCTCTGCTGGCCCTGGTCACCTCCCAATCCCCAGGGTAAGTGTCGTCAATCCAGGGGACCCATATCTTTGACAAGCTTCTGCGGTGGGATTTAATTCTGTTCAGAAACTTTATTTCTATCATTTGGTAGGAGAACACAAATGCCTAAAAGAGCAGAAGCCCTTCCTTCAGAAATTTTCCTTCCAGAAGTTGATCATAGAGGAAGTAACTGAGCAAGCATAAAAGGTAACATATATACAAATATTCACTGGAGCACTGATTTTAAGTGCAAAAAATTGGGATAAAATCATACTAGGGGGCTGCTAGTCACACTGTGGTGCATCTAAACAGTAGGGTCCTGTGAAGCTAATTAAAGATAATGTTGTAGAAGAATATCTACTATTGTAGAAAGATGGTTATAATTTGGTAAGTGGAAAATCAGGTTATAAAGGAGAATACACCGTATGATTCTATTTTTTGAAAAACAAAACGAAGCAACTTAGGGATTTATCCCCCCAAAATAAATATCAAACTGATTGGTTCAAGATTGAAAAGGGAGTATGTCAGGGCCGTCTGCTGTCACCCTTTTTATTTAACCTATACACTGAGCACATCATGAGAAATGCCAGACTGGATGAGTTGTAAGCTGGAATCAAAATAGGTGGGAGAAACATCAACAACTTCAGATATGTGGATGATACCACTCTACTGGCAGAAAAAGAAGTGGAACTAAAGAGCCTCTTGATGAGGGTGAAGGAGGAGAGTGAAAGAGCCGGCTTAAAGCTAAATATTAAAAAATCTAAGATCATGGCATCTGGCCCCATTACCTCATGGCAAATAGACGGGGGAAAGGTGGAGGGATGACAGATTTCCACTTCTTGGGCTCTAAAGTCACTGTGGATGGTGACTGCAGCCATGAAACCAGAAGACGCTTGCTTCTTGGCAGGAAAGCTATGACAAATCTAGATGGTGTGTTGTAAAGCAGAGACATTCCTCTGCCAACAAAGGACCATAGAGTCAAGGTTATGGTCTTCCCAGTGGTCATGTACAGTTGTGAGAGCTGGACCATAAAGAAGGCGGAGCGCTGAAGAATTGATGCCTTTGAACTGTGGTGCTGGAGAAGACTCTTGAGAGTACCTTGGACAGCAAGGAGATAAAACCAGTCAATCTTAAGGGTAATCGACCCTGAATACTTGTTGGAAGAACTGATGCTGAAGCTGAAACTCTAGTGTTTTGGTCATCTGATGTTAACAGCTAACTCCTTGGAAAAGTCTCTGATGCTGGGAAAGATTGAAGGCAGAAGGAGCAGAGGGCATCAGAGGATGAGACGGCTGGATGGCATCACTGATGCAATGGACATGAACTTGGGCAAACTTCAGGAGACGGTGAGGGACAGGGAGGCCTAGGGTGCTGTAGTTCATGGGGTTGCAAAAATTTGGACACAGCTGTGTGACTGAAAGACAACAATAAATATCAATGTCTTAGGATAGTGGGTTCACAAGTTGTTTTATATTCCCCTTCTCTCTTTTGCTTACTTCTATATTCTGATTTAAAAAATAATCAATAAGAACTATGAACTACATATGTAATTTTCTAAAAGGAAGAAAGTATTTTGTTGAGTCTTTCTTTCAGATTGAACTTGTAGAACATCAAAATCTCCAGCTTCAGGCTGGACTTACTCAGTGTTGAGCGGAAGTCAGGGTGGGAGATGGGTTTGCAGGGGTCCTGAGGACTTTACTGAATCCTCACTCCCTCCACCTGCCGCCCCTTCTCAGCACATTCTCCATGCTCAGAGCGCCTCTTCACGAGAGTTTTTAGTTCCTGGCCCCTTGGTGGGACAGCAGGGCAGACAGGGCATTTGGCTGTCCCAGTCTCCCTTGTGGTCAAGGGTAATTCATGTCTAGGACTAGATATGATGGGAAGAGTAGACAGAATCTGCAAGAAGACAGGTTTGGGAAGGGAGGTGGAGGAGGGCAAGGAGAGCCTTAGGGCCCAAGGGTGAGGCGCCAGGACAGCTGGTATCTTTCCAACTTTGCTACAAAATTTGGTGCCTTCCAGAAACAGAAGATGCTGTGGGTGGCAAACAGGAAGGGATGGGCTGGGGTGGCTCTGCCCTAGGAGACACCGTGCTCCACTGGCTGCAGACAGGGGCTTGGCAGGAGGAGGGTTAAATGCAGCCAGCTGCAAGGGGCAGGGGTAATTGGCTTCTTCCTTTTGAAGGCAGAATGCTATAACTGGAAGGCCGCAACGCGGTCTGTGAAGATGAAGCCACTAAAGAGGGGGCGTTTTTGGTCCCTGGGTGTTGGGCCTTTTCATTAGCTGCCAGGGCTGTGGTTTGGCCAGGCCTGGTTCCCTTCATCCCTGCTGACATAGGAACACTGTGACGTGGGACATTGACGACATCGCGTCGCCTATGGGTGGAGCCTGGGTGCTTCGTGGTGACCTGACCCAGCTGACCTCCCGAGTCTTGCCCCTCCTAGCACACGTCCTCCTCCAGCTTCTTGGAATTTGGCCTGGCCCCCACATAATGTTTTTTGCCAATGCGGAGGCTTTAGTCACGTGCTCTTCCCTTTGCCTGGAAACCCCACCTCCTGTACACCCTCAGCACTTATTCATCTTTCAAAAGCCTGTTGGAAGCTTCTGTCAGGAAGCCTTCCCTGATTCACTTCATCCCACAGAAACCATCCTGTGTTTCTTAAACACCTAGGTGGTTAGCGATGTGGAGAAAAAGCCGAAGAAATAAATGTGTTGAGATCTTTTCCTTTGAGATTCCAGCAGTGTATGAACTCCAAATATAAACCTTGACCACACAAGGTACTTAACATTACCTTATTTGGATAATAATGTTTCTTACTTTATTTTAAAATAGGTAATATATTCACATGATTTAAAAACATAATGTAAGTAGGAGCTAATCAAATATAATATTCATTGAAAATCTGACCTTTCACTTTATCCTCCAGACCTACCCCTTCAGCTCCCTCCCCCCACAGATAACCAGTGTTACCAGTTTCTCCTGAATCCTTCCCAGCACATGAAAGCAAACACACACACACACAAACATGTACACTCACATACACAGAGTTCCTCAGTTCTTAAAAAACTGGGCCATGCTATATCTTGCTATATGCCCTGTGCTGAACTTTGTTTTTTCACTCAACAAATTATTTTGCAAGTTAGTCCATATCGGTTCATCATGATATTTTTTTTTCAGGTTTTCTTGTTTTTAAAATTCCTTTGAATTCGTCTATTATGCTTCCTTCAACTCATCCTCTGTTGATGGGCATTTAGGTGGTTTCCAGTCTTTTGCTCTTATAAACTGTACTCACAACTTTCTATGTAGTCATTTCCCAGAACTATACATGTGTGAATGAATCGTAGGGCAAATTCCTAGAAGTGGAATTGCTGGGTCAAAAGCATGTACGTTCTAATTTAGATAGTTATTGGTGCATTGCCCTTCATGAGAGTCATGATGATTTATACTTCCCACAGAAATATTTAATGTGGTCAGTTAATATCCAGTGCTGACAACTCTGTGTGAGTCACACAGAACATGTCTACAGGCCAGAGTTCCCCCAAAGGGTGTCACTTTGTAAACTCAGCTTCAATTTCTGCAAAACATGTAATGGACAAGGGCTGTTGGCCTCAGCATCCCCACTTTTATGCAACCACTCAGTCCGCTTCTGGTGTTGCTCCCCTGATTCCCACCTGGTCCAGGCACATGGCTGGTCTTGACCACAGAGTTGATTGATTGATGGCTGACACATGGGTCAAGCTGGATCAATCAGAGAACTTCCCAGGATTCCTACTGAAATCCAGGTAGGTAAATCATCCTTTCTCTTCTGGGATCACAAGCAATAGGGGTGATGAAGCCTTGTTGGTTTCCAAAGACCAGTTAGGAAGTACATGCAGAAAGTCTCTGCAAAGGACTGTAAGTCAAGGGCAGCAGAGAGAAAGCCTGAGCCCCAGTCATGCCCTTAGAGACCCTGGATCCAATGCTGCCTGAAACTGACAACTCTGGACTTCCATGTTATATGATTAATTAATATGCTTTTTTGGGAAGGGCTTAATTAATGTTATTTGCAACTGAAAGAATTCTAACTAATAGAGTGCTTTATATGTATGATTTCATTTGAATTCTAATAATAATCTTTTAAGATAGGTTATTTTTCTTCTACTTTAGAGATGGAAGAATTGACCTTCAGTGAGTCTAAGAAATTTTCCAAAGGTCACAAATAACATAACTAGTTTCAAATTCAGGTTGTTTAACTCCAACATCTGTGATTTAAAATTTTTTCTGCCCTGTTTCCAACAGCACTAACTTGTTTGGTCTAATACATTCTTTTTGCTCTGTATTCTGACTTCTGTCCACGTCCATATAACTAAGACATGCATTTGGAGCTACATCAAGGTACAGGCTCAAGAAGCCTGCCCACCTGCAATGCATACCTGTGTTTGGAAAGCCAGCTGGCAAGATGCGGCAGGAGAGGGTATCATTCAGATCATCCACCTTCCCTTCGAGGGAGCGGCAGATGGAGATATAACCAGAGACGGTAGTGGGCATGGGGCTACTGACGAGTCTGTTCTGTTGGAGGTCAATGCTGGGCCCAAGCTATGCCCTCGTTACCACAGAAGAGTCACTCCGAAATACGCAGCTTGCCAGGCCTAAGCACTTTCTGTCTGCAGGCTCCTCATGGGTCACCAAAGAAACAGAGGTGGACAGGCCTGTGCTTCATGCCCCTGCCCATGTGTTAAAAAAAAATGTAGTGTATTAACAGAAGGACTTCCCAGGTGGCTCAGTGGTAAAGAACCCGCCTGCCAATGCGGGAGATGCAGGAGACCTGGGTTCAGCCCCTGGATTGGGAATATTCCCTGGAGGAGGGCATGGCAGCCCACTCCAGTATTCTTGCCTGGAGAATGCCATGGACAGAGGAGCCTGGTGGGCTACAGTTCACAGGTCACAGTTCATAGGCTCGGCAGATATGACTGAGCACATATGCACATATTAATAGAAGATTAAGGTCAACAGGATCAGGAAATGATTGTCATTGAAAAGACTAAGTCACAGTCCCTGAGAGAAAGGGACAGGCTACATGGGGAAGAATGAGGGTCAGTCAGGAGGCAGGGTGACAAAGAGGCACATGTGAGTGGGACTGTGATCTGCACAGGAAGGAATGGCTGAAGCCAAGTCAGTGGCTTAGATCAGCATTTGAATAAGCTCAGTGGGCTCTGTGACCCAGGGGCTGTCCCAGGTTGCCTGGTACCTGGCCTTCAGGTATTAGGATAGGTGGAAAGGGACTCCAAGGGAGAGAGCCCAACAAAGGAGGTGGTGGGGTGTGAGCTCTGAGGGGGTTGGTTCCTATTTAAAAATTGCCCTTGCAGGTGAATCCTTTACTATCATGAAGAAGTGAATACTATTGTTAAGAAGTAGCTAACGGATGTGAGAGTTGGACTATAAAGAAAGCTGAGGGCCGAAGAATTGATGCTTTTGAACTGTGGTTTGTAGAAGACTCCTGAGAGTCTCTTGGACTGCAAGGAGATCCAACCAGTCCATCCTAAAGGAGATCAGTCCTGGGTGTTCATTGGAAGGACTGATGCTGAAGCTGAAACTCCAATACTTTGGCCATCTGATGTGAAGAACTGACTCATTGGAAAAGACCCTGATGCTGGGAAAGATTGAAGGCAGGAGGAAAAGGGGGTGACACAGGATGAGATGGTTGGATGATATCACCAACTTGATGGACATGAATTAGAGTAAGCTCTGGGAGTTGGTGATGGACAGGGAAGCCCGATATGCTGCAGTTCATGGGGTTGCAAAGAGTTGGACATGACTGAGTGACTGAACTGAACTGAACCCTGAAAGGGGAGGGCAGTCTTTCCAAAGTCAGCAAGACCCCGGACATCATCAGATACAGAAAATAAAAGCCATAGTGAGTATATGTGTGACTAGGAATTGGGACTGTGCATGGGGGTTTGGTCAGCTAACCAACAGTGTCCACACAAGTGTATACTGCTTTGGATCAACAATTCCACTTTTATAAAGAAATAATTGGGCAAATAAGCAGAGATATATGTATAAGAACTTTTTATCAACATGATGTTTATAACAAAAAGGGGAAAACAGCCTTAATGTATATCAATGAGCATATGGCTAAATAGTTTATTACTTATACTGTACAATGTATCATTGCACAGTAATTGAGAGTATTGATGTTAGAGGTATATTTGCCAATATAAACACATAGTCACAACATGGGGCTTTCTAGGTGGCGCTACTTGTAAAGAACCTGCCTGCCAATGCAGGAGACAAGAAATGCAGGTTTGATCTCTGGGTTAGGAAAATCCCCTAGAGGAGGGCATGGCAACCCACACCAGTCACAATATACTACTGAGTGAAAAAAAATTTATAATCAATAGGTATATGTGACTCTAATTTTGTTAAAAATATGTTTACTTATATTATCACTGTATTTCTATTTATTTTTGAAAAAAGATTGGAAGGAAATGTATCAAATTATTAACAACAGCTCTTTCTAAATATAGTTGCAGGTGGGAAAGAAATGACAGCAGCAGAAACACACACATTTTCCCTGTTTGTCCCTGGGACAATTCTCAGCACACCTGCTCGTGTTCCACAGTGTAGCCTGTGTTTATCCTTCCATCGTGTTCTGGTAATGACTGCAAAACCACCATCCGAACCAGGGCTGCAAGTTTGTTTGACGTTCACAAAAGGAAAAGGACAGTGAATCCAGTGCAGACTTTGTGGTTCCTTAGATTTAAAGTGAGTGGTGAGGCTGCCAGTGCTGGTAGAAATTGATAAAAATGTATCCTGAAGCATCTCTATTAGTTTGAATCACATGAAATTGCCCCTATCCCACCATCTCTGACCTATAAAATGATGATTTCTATAAGCAAGACAAGGCCTTTCTGAACTAGAGAATGAAGCAAATCAAAGAACATCTGTTTGGGGTTTTTGCAAAGTATTTTCTTTGAAGAAGTTTCTGAGGCTCAAAAACTACGTGAAAAATTCCAGAATAGGAGATCTCTATGGTCTTTTTTAAGTTGAAAATGTTGTCTTTTCCTTCCCCACTCCTCCTGACTCACACTCCCTGGTGGCCCATCCACCATTCATATCTGTTCAGAAGAGGATCTCCAGGTCCCACTGGCCTTCTTGGAAACGAGGGTCCTTCCACCTGCTCAGTGCCCAGAGCTCAACAACCAGTTCTGTGACTTTAGCTTTAATCCTTGCCTCAGGTTACCTGCAATCCTTATTCTCTTGGACATGTGGACCAAATCATCTCTTTTTCTAAACTATGTTCAGGCCACAACTTTGGCCTAAAGCAAAACTTCTCAGCAAGTGAAGCTGTCATAGACTGTTCAAATATGACTCCATGGAAAGCCAATCCCATTTTGGCTAGTGTTTGCCTGACTACTTGCAGAGAGGCAGATAAGGACAGATATGGACAGATTCATGGTGGTGGGGGCTCCCTAAGGATTGCTGCACAGTCATGGGCCAGCTGGGGCTCAGTGTACCATGCCAGTGATAGCCTCAGAAGCTGGAGGTTGGAAGGAGTTCTATGCAAGGTGGGAGTGCTTAAAAATCATCGTCATCATCATTGTTGTTGTTGTTATTGTTATGACCACAATCAAATCTTGGAGAAGGGAAATTTGAGACTGTATATCTGTATCTTGAAGGAGGAAATAGAAAAGGCTTGGGTCTGAGCAAGATGTAAGGAGGGACGAGAGGAAAGGCCCCTAGGTGGAAATTATCCAAGGATGCATCATCAAATGAGCAATGTGTTGGTTTCTAAAGGAGTTTCCATAGTAACCAAGTCCAAAGGCTGTGAAAGCAGCACCTGTCACCAGCCTCAACATGAAGAATCTACTGAAAAGGGGAGATAAGGAGGGAACACAGAGGTCAGGGTGACCTACTGACCAAGATAGGCCTAGGTAGAGGAACAGTGAAAAAGACAGAGAGTCTCAAAGAGAATGAAGATTGTTAGGAAGAGGGAGGAGTCAACTGATGCCAGGTAGGGGTGGAGATTGAGACTGAGGGAGAGGGAGCCCACTGCTGGGAGTTCCCAAGGTGCCTGTAAAGGCAGGTGACTCCCTCCCTCTGATGTTTTGCAGGTGGTCAGGACCAACCCTGGCAGAGCCTGCCTCCCCTTGGAAAGCTTTATGGGAAAAGCTGGGCTGTGATTAAGATCTTTTAATTAAGGAAGCCGTTTGCACAGGATGCAACAAGAGGTGGATGGAGAGTTTGCTCAAATTGGATTTTTTTCTCCAGTTAACTAGAAAAATAATGAGAGGAACTCGTCTTTGTATAAGTCAGGGGGATATGTCATTTTGAAGGGAGCCACATAGCTACCTGGAAGAATTCATCTGTTCATTCATTCACCCCCAGTGCACATCTAGTATCATCACGACTATAAATATTGAAAAATAATGCTGACTCTGTGTCAGGTGCAACGCTAACTGCATTGTATCAACAATGTCTTTCACTCCACTCAATCACCCCATGAAGCACATGCTGCTGCTCGACCTTTTCTGCAGGTGAGAAAACTGTGGGCCTCTTGGATGGAAGAGGGGAAAACTAATGTGAGAGGGGAGGCAGAACGGGGCTAATGTGAGCCCCAATTCCTTTTTTTAATGCATCTCTCTCATTCTCTTTCCTGTGTGAAGACTCCGGATATCCTTCCTGACTGTGCACATCTACATAAAGCTCCTGCTCCTGCCACCTTGGATGTCCCCAGGGACACGGTGCAAAACGTACTGAGGTTGCCTGGTGGCTGGCTTCCAGGGCCAGGACCCAGGCAGGTGAGATGGTACTGATACCAGTCACCCCATCTGTTGCTTCCTTCAGTGCCGATGCAGCCTTGAATTTGAACAGTCCCTGGGCTCTGGGGCTGACCCTGCATCAAAGCTCTTGCCTCTCATGCTGGACTCCTGGTACTGATTTCATCCTGAGTTCTGAACTTTTTTCTTGGTTCTGGGTGGTACAGTCAGTGGCCCTGTTTCTTACCCTAAGTCACATAATAACATCCAAGACTGACAGAAAGGACAGCTCCTGAGTGCCATGATCTTTGGCTGGGTGCCTATCTGCCGGATTCTATCCCACAGAGCCAGTTTCCTGACTTCAGTTCCTCTACAGTCTAGTGTGGAAGAGAGGTCCAAGCACCAAGCCCCATTCCATGTGCCCTGTGTGTTGCCCAACGTCTCTTTTTTGGGGGAATCCTCCTTCTCCTCTAGGGGCTTCCCTGGTGGCTCAGAGGGTAAAGCGTCTGCCTGCAATGCAGGAGACTCAGGTTCGATCCCTGGGTCAGGAAGATCCCCTGGAGAAGGAAATGGCAACCCACTCCAGTACTCTTGCCTGGAAAATCGCATGGACAGAGAAGCCTGGTAGGCTACAGTCCATGGGGTCGCAAAGAGTCAGACATGACTGAGTGACTTCACTTTCTTTCACTTTCACTTTCCTTCTCCTCTTCCACAGTATTCCTGCTTGGTTGATGGTTTGGATTGAGGAGACTATGGCCACCACTCTGCCCTAGGGGTCCAGGTTGGCCAGAGGACTCCAGCTTCTTGGCCCCAGTGATTGGCTCCCCAAGGGCATGTGACTCAAGCTGGGACAATCGGAGTCACCAGAGCTTCCTGGCAGTCTTCGCAGGACTGAATTATATGGTCCTTCCCTTTAAGATTCTGAGATCTTGCAGCCATGCAGAGAGCCTTTTCTGGGAGTGAAGTAAGACCTGCCAAGCAGCTCTGAGAGAGACTGTGGTTCAGAGACAGCTATTTGATCTCTACATCCCACTGTGCCTGAAGGGAGAATGCCCCTCGAACTTTTCAGCTTTGTGAGCCATACATTCTGTTTTGTTTTTCTTAAATGAGTCTGAATTTAGATTTTGACACTTGCAACTGAAAGAGTCCTGGGTACTGTAATGTTTTTCTATGAGACGGTCTTTATTTCTTACACCCAATCCCCAGTTTTGGCAGAAGACACAGCAAAACAGGAATGACACGAGTCTTGTGATTTGCCCTGGTGTCTCCCCATGGCTTTTGTTTGCTTTTTGCTTAAAATGTTTTCATTTTGCTTTTACACCTGAATGGTCAGTTGGCTGTAGGAAGAATTTTTTTTTTCACTTTTTCTTGAGAAAGATTTCAAGCATATATAAAAATAGAATAACATATCAGCTTCTTGGAAGCCAAGTCAGAAAGAGAAATGTGACGACTCTCTTAGTCTTATAGTCAGCAAGAGTAGGTGTTGGTAAGGGGTGTCAACATTTTAATTTTCTTGGCCTTAAGTTTTGTAAGGTCTTTCTCATACAACATTTTATGGAATGGACATGGAATGATGAAATGGGCAATTTCCTCAGTAGCTGTTATTTTATAAATAAAATATAATTTAAAGCAGGAGCTCTCCATTCTGGATTCCAGCTTAGGACATTTAAAAAATAGAATAACATCACAGAGTCTTCTGTCCCTGGGTATTTTAAAGATTTCTATTAGTATTGTTGCTGTTGTTCAGTCACTATGTTGTGTGCAACTCTTGGTGACCCCATGAACTGCAGCATGCCAGGCTTGCCTGTCCTTTACTATTTTTCCCTGAGTTTGCTGAAACTCATGTCCATTGATTCTATTAGCATAGCATTCTTCAATTCATTTGAGATGCATTTGTTGAGCTCTTGTTACATGATAGGGGTGGTTCCAGGGCTGGAGATACAGCAGTGACAAGATCCAGGGGTCCCTCTCTGGTGCTTGTGTTCTAGTGGGGAAGATGAATATAAGCAAGTTTACAAATCCACACACAGGCCATTTCAGACAGCAGTTAATGGTGGGAAGAAGAGAAGCCAGGCCTTTAAGTGAATGGTGAAGGAAAGCTTCTCTGTGGAGACGTCATCTGAACAGAGTCCTGAAGGATAAGAGGGGATCCTCACATGTGATTACCTGCTAGGAGACTTCCCGGCAGTCTCATCAGTATGTGCACAATCCCCGAAGTTCAAGAAGGCACACGAGTGGAGCAGAGTGGTAAAGTGTTGGCCTAAGTAAAGGGTACACAAGGTGGAAACCAACCCGGAGCAGGGACTAAGATCTCAGGCCAGGGCTGCCTGTCTGGTGTCATAGGTTGTGCACTCCATAATTCTAGGACAAGTCATTCACACACACCAGGGTTTGGCAAACTCTCCATCAAAGGCCAGATTGTAAGTATTTCAGGTTTTGTGGGCCAGATGGTCCCTGTCACAAGTACTCACTTCTGCCCTTGTCACACCAAAGCAACCGCAGGCAATATATAAATGAACGGCCATGGCGGTGTTCCAACAAAACTTTATGGACACTGAATCTGAATTTCAATATTAAAACCAAAACAATTGAGATATATCGTCTTTTTTTTTCAACCCTTGAAAAACGTAAACCCATTCTCAGCTTTCAGGCTGTACAACAGGCAGCAGGTTGGACTTGGTCCACAGTCCGCAGTTGGCTGACCCTGACATAAACTGTGTAGTAGCCTGGTCATCTGAATGTCCCTGTGTCCATTCTTCACTGTCTTTGCTTACACATGACCCCTACCTTGAGGGTCTACTCTCTTCCATGCCCTCCACTGGGCAACAGGTGTAAACCAGGCATGGGAATTATAAAGATGACTAAGATATCTTCCTCGTTTGAAGGAAGCTCCCAAATGGTTCATCATTCCAGGGTCAGGCAAAGCCCCTTCCAACAGTAAAGCATCCCAGGTCCCCCTACCAAATAGAGCTTTCTCCCTCCCCCAAGCTCTTGAAATCCTTCTTGTCTGCTAGGCGTTTACTCCCACAATAGTTCCTGCTTCAGCTATTTTGCAGGTTGTGAGTGTGTGCCTCACTTCCCACTTGGAGTCTGGTTCTTTTGAAGTCCATCTCTATCTTTGGGTCGCTAGCTGAGGGTGCTAATGTTTTTTGCCTGTTGAATTGGTTTTGAAAGAGCCTGGTCTTATCAGGAAGAGCTGACCTCAAATGATGGGAGCTTTAGGGAGGAAGAGGAGAGGGGTGGGGAGTTGAGAGCAGGGTGTTCCCAGGTACTCTGACTGGATTTAACTGGGATTAATTACTGCTAATACTACTGTCTCATTTGTCTGCATTAGGCTGTCACATAAATGGTTTTTTAAAATGTTTTAATGATGAAAGGATTGCTGTTTATAGAAATAAGTACCCAGCTACTCTGCTATAATTGCTGTCTCTTTCCTGGCTACACTCTATAGTCACCTCTCAATGATCTCTGTAGGCTTTAATGCCTTGGTGATTTCTCACTCTTGGCCTTGTCAGCCTCTCATTAAGTAGTTATTGTTTGACCTGGGAAAAAACATAAAAATTACCACCCTAGCCTAAGCCATCATCATCTCTTGCTTGGATTATTGTAGTAGCTTGCTAATTGGTCTCCTTGGTAGGAGATCATATATATTTGCCCCAAATATACTCACAACTTTGGCAATTCAAATTGAATTGACAATTGAATTGATGCTTTTGAATTGCAGTATTGGAGAAGACTCTTGAGAGTCCCTTGGACTGAAAGGAGATCAGACCAGTCAATACTAAAGGAAATCAACCCTGAATATTCATCGGAAGGACTGTTGCTGAAGCTGAAGCTCTAATACTTTGGCCACCTGATGCAAAGAGTTGACTCATTGGAAATGACTCTGATGCTAGGAAAGATTGAAGGCAAAAGAAGTGGGTGACAGAGGATGAGATGGTTAGATAGCATCACCAACTCAATGGACATGAATTTGAGCAAACTCCAGGATATAGTGAAGGACAGGGAAACCTGGCATGCTGTAGACCCTAGGGTCGCAAAGAGTTGGACATGACTTAGCAACTAAACAACAGCAACAAAATACTCTCAACTCAGAAATCAGTCTGATCTTTAAACATATGTCATCTCAAGTAACATCTCCATTTACCCCGCCAATGATTGCCTCTCCCAGTTGGAATAAAAGTCCATGTTCTTGTAATGACTCAAAAGATCCCATGGCAGGGATTCTTAAACTTTGTGATGCCCTGGAAACCTCTGGAAGCACAGTGAAGCCTATGAATCCATTCTTGGAGTGTTTTTAAATGCATAAAATAAAATAAACTAAATAGAATTTCAAACTAAACAAGCTATCATTGTCTTATTGTGGAGCTATAACAACATACCATGGGCAGCTTAAATGGCAGAAATGTATTTTTCACAGTTCTGGAAGGTGGAAGTCTGAGTTCAGGATGCCAGTATGGTCAGGGCATCTTTCAGGGTTTTCAATAGCTGCCTTCTCTCTTCGTCCTTATACAGCCTTTCCTTTGAAATCTCTCTCTCTTCCTCTTCTACTAAAGGCACTAATTTCACCATGAGGGCCCCATCCTCATGACCTAATTAGCTCCCAAGAGGCTCAGTCTCCAAATACTATCATATTGGGGCTTAGAGATTTAACATAGGAATTTTAGAAGAACATAACACCAATTGTAGTGGAAAAGAGTTATCAAATTATTAAATAACAAAACTGGGAGACAGTGATATATACACTTCATTATTACTGTAGTATATAACGAAAATACTTTAAAGAATATAAAAAAGTTAATTTTTGAAAGGCACGTTAGGATTAAGGTTTTATTGGCCTAACCTGAATAAAGAATGCTCAACCATGGGTGGTCTCTGGCAGGATGACATGCATGTTCTGTTAGATGTGAAGATGCAGCTGTGATTCTTTTCCCAGTCCCATTCATGGACACACGGAGAGCTCTCTGTGGACCCTGTCCAATATGATCAACCCTCTGCTCTTAACCTCTCAGAACTTGTTCCACATCTACTCACCCTGTTTTCACTCTTCCCTACCATGCTGGCCTCATTGCTATTTCATCAACACTCCAGGCACATTTCTACCCCAGGACTTTTGAGCCTGCTGTTGTCTCTATCTAGACTGCTCTTCTTGCCAATATGTTTGTGGCTTACTCCTTTACTTCTTTCAGATATTTTCCTTAAATACCACCTTCTCATGGGTTCCTGTTTGAATATCCCCCACCAGTCCCGTGCTCGCCAACCCCCTTCCTTACCATACACTTTGTATTGCCAGCTAACCTATTTTATATTTTCCTCACCTATTGCCTATATTCTCTGTGTCCTTCAACCAGAATGTAAAATTCATGTAGATGGATATTTATTGGTTTTGTTCACTGCTGTACCCCACCATGCATGTGCCTAAAACAGTGTTGTACACAGAGTAGGCACTTAATAAACATTTACTGATGGATGTACAAGCTAACAATATTGGCCTGAGCAAAATATAATCAAAGTGGTAAGTCTGTGGTTTAATTTCCTACCAGATTTTGATATCCTGAACCTGTTTTCTGATTGCTCGTCACTACTACAGTGGAAATGTGCTCCTAAGTGCTAATAAAACCTCCTTAAAGAATCCAGGGCATTTGGGTCAAGTATCCATTTAAAGGTAATGTCCGATTATTGAGATGATATATGAGGGGCAGGAGTGGCAGAGAAGCAAATCCTGGGTTACTGTCCAGCTGTGTGACTGTGGATGGGAATTTCACCCTCTCTGAAGCTCACATCCTCATCTATCAGAAGAGACAGACTATCCCTATGGATCCCCAAGAGCTGCTCTGAGCTTTAAAGAGATAATTCATTAAGAAGGCAAAGGCAGGCTCAAGGAATAAATGATAGCTCTTGGCCACACTTGTAATATATCAGAGAAAAAGAAAGCAAAGGGTTCCAAGAAGTTTGCTGCTCTGCAGGAGACCTTTGAGGTCCTGAGGAAAAGCTACAGTCCTGCTAAAGGGAACGCATTGTGCTGGAGTCCCCCTCCCAGCCTTCCCCAGGTGCTGCTACAGCCTGTCTGCAGGGCCTACCCCAGCTTTGGCCACCTGTGAATGCCTCTGGCTTTGAGAAAAGGCCTGTAAATCTGAGCTGAAGGGATGGGATGGAGAAACTCAGGCCAGGCCAGGATTCAAAAGGCAGCAGGAAATGAATACATTCATTGGAACTCTTGGCACACGGGATTGAATTGTCTGGAGGGTAGTCATCAGGTATGCTGAGATTGGAGTAGCCCCTGGCTCACAGGCTTAAGGGGACAAGTGGGAGACCAAGCTGTGAACAATATGACACTCACAGCCAACCAGACTCGTCTTCAGATTAGCTTCTGGTTCAAATTATTTGGTTGCCCGCCTCCTGTTTATTTTTGCAGATGATTGGAAATTGACTGACTATAAGTATATTATGCCTTATTTTATTCATCCATTCACCAGATTTATTAATCATCATCTATATGCAAAGTACTGAAATGGACACTGGGGGCATACAAAGATGAATGATACTTGAATATGATATAAAGTTCACAAAAATAATCTTACATTGTCTTCAGAACATGAAAGAGATAGACGCTAACTTACTTTGGTGACTGCTTTGTTGACTGATTGTTGACTCATTAAATCATGCAATAAATACTTCCTCAGGACCTACTGTATGCCAAGTTCTGTGCTAGACACTGGTAAAAACACAGTAAAGACCTGCCATTGGACTTGAACTCCACATGAGAGACAGAACATAAATAAATAAGCATGCAGAATAGTATCAGGATCTGGCTCAGATGTAAAGAATCTGCCTGCAATGTGGGAGACCTGAGCTCGACCCCTGGATTGGGAAGATCCCCTGGAGAAGGGAATGACTATTCATGCCAGTATTCTTGCCTGGAGAATTCCATGGATAAAGGAGCCTGGTGGGCTACAGTCCATGGGGTTGCAAAGACACAACTGAGCAACTAAGCACAGCAAATAGTGTCAGGAAGTGATGGTGCCAGGAAGGATGAAGCCAGGCTGGGGTGATTGAGATAAAAGTGTTGGTAGAAAGGAGGTGGCTTTGAGCACAGAGGCCCAAACAGGGTGAGAGAAGTGCACAGGCACTTGTATCAAGAGGAACCATGGTTCTGGACTCCTCTCTGGAAACTGTCAGAAAAAATGAATCGATTTTCCCAGGACCACACAACCTGACCGTAACTGAGCTGGGGCGCTGCTCTGGCCTCAAGATTATAACCTGCACCACCTAGTTTTAAAACACTGCCTGTGAGTTCAAGGAAGCCTACAGTCCAGTAGTTGACTATTGCCTCAGTTCAGTTCAGTTCATTCACTCAGTTGTGCCCAACTCTTTGCGATCCCATGGACTGCAGCATGCCAGGCCTCCCTGTCCATCACCAACTCCTGGAGCCTGCTCAAACTCATGTCCATTGAGTCGGTGATGCCATCCCACCATTTCATCCTCTGTCGTCCCCTTCTCCTCCTGCCTTCAATCTTTCCCAGCATCAGGGTCTTTTCAAATGAATCAGTTCTTCGCATCAGATGGCCAAAGTATTGGAGTTTCAGATTCAGTGTCAGTCCTTCCAATGAATATTCAGGACTGATTTCCTTTAGGACTGACTGGTTGGATTTCCTTGCAGTCCAATGAACTCTCAAGAGTCTTCAACACCACAGTTCAAAAATATTGATTCTTCGGCACTCAGCTTTCTTTACCACTGGAAAAACCATAGCTTTGACTAGATGGACCTTTGTTGGTAAAATAATGTCTCTACTTTTTAATATGCTGTTGGTCATAGCTTTTTTTTTTTTTTTTTAGGTTGGTCATAGCTTTTCTTCCAAGGAGCATGAGTCTTTTAATTTCATGGCTGTAGTCACCATCTGCAGTGATTTTGGAGCCCAGAAATCTAGAGTCACCTAATTACTCAATAAAGAGCACATGATGAATCCTTTAGTAAAGTACATGTGTACACACACTTTAGGTAAGTGATAGACGCTCTGGCTGGTGTCCAAAGCAGGGGGGCGGGGGGCGGTAGTGAAATCATGAATTAAGACCCTGCTCCTTTGCAGTTCTTCTCTTAAGATCAGTGCTTTATTTCTACTCTTTCATTCTGGAAATTAGCATATGAAAGTGTTCGCTGAGTTTCATACTTTGAGGTGAGCTAATGCAAAACTCAGTCAAAGAAAATGTTTGTCATTGGCAAGGTCTCTTTTATGTGAAGGCAGTAGCAATTTTCAGTCATAGTTCTCTTCAGAAATAGAACTCTGAACTTTCATCTCTTGCAAGCATTCGCTCCCCTTTCTGCCTTGGTAGCATGAGATGGGAATGTGTATTGAAGGCCTGGCTTCTGAGGGAGAGGGTTGTTTAGTGCTCTTCTGCCCTGCAGCTCCCAGTGCCCAGAGAAGGGAATTCAGCTGCCAGTTGCAAAACAGAGGGCCGGGATTTTAAGGACAATAGCAAGGAACAAAAAACCGTTTTTACTCTCCTTTTTGCTGGTGGCTCAGACGGTAAAGCGTCTGCTCGCAATGCTGGAGACCTGGATTCGATTCCTGGGTCGGGAAGATCCCCTGGACAAGGAAATGGCAATCCACTCCAGCACTCTTGCCTGGAAAATCCCATGGACGGAGGAGCCTGATAGGCTACAGTCCATGGGGTCGCAAAGAGCCCACGAGTGAGCGACTTCACTTTCACTTTCACTTTTGCTTTTGAAAGGTCTTCCCAGGTGGCGCTAGTGGTAAAGAACCTGCCTGCCAATGCTGGAGATGCAAGAGATGAGAGGGTTCAATCCCTGGGTCGGAAAGATCCCCTGGAGTAAGAAACGGCAACGCACTCCAGTATTCTAGCGTGGAGAATTCATGGACAGAGGAACCTGGTGGGCTACACCCCATAGGGTTGCAAAGAATTGGACAAGACTGAAGTGACTTAGCACGCATGCATGTGCTTTGGGAAGGTTTATTTGATACTTGAGAGCTTGAGAGCCCAGATGTTTTTTCCCCTCTTAAATGCCATTTTTCTTCCTCTATGTTTGAAAGTAATATATATTTATTATAGAGAGTTGGAAAACACAGAAAAGTAGAGAGTACAAATCTCACCCATAATCTCACTATCCAGAGAAAACAACAAAATCATGTGTTGTTTTTTCCCCTGATCTTTTTGTATCGGATATATATATATATATAATTATATAGTTAAATATAAAGAATTATATGTGTATATATATATATATATATAAGAATTATATATATATTTATTTATATATATATAAAACTCTCTCTCTATCTCTACCTATATATATAAAGCCTGGCTTGCTGCAGTCCATGGGGTCACAAAGTCAGACATGACTGAGTGACTGAACAACAGCAATATATTAAAAAAATTATAATCAGATGTCAATAACTTATTGACATCTGATTATATTTATAACTGAGTTTCTTATGTTTTAATTAACAATAGCAATACCATGTTACATATATCCTGGAGGAGGGCATGGCAACCCACTCCAGTATTCTTACCTGAAGAATCCCCATGGAGGGAGGAGCTGATGGGCTGAAATCCATGGAGTTGCAAAGAGTTGGACATGACTAAAGTGATTTAGCACATTACATATATATTTATTCATATCACTGAAAACTGTTTATAAACATCAGGTAGAATTTTTAAAGTTCTTCCCTCTACTTTGAATATATTACATGTTTATTGTGGAAATTTTAGAATACATGGAAAAACTGTATTTTGTGTGACAAAGGACACAGTCAAAAAGTAGAAAGTCAACCCACAGAATGGGAGAAAATATTTGCAAACCTGTTAAATACTTGCAGTCTGTTAAAGGAGTGATATCTAGAATACATTAAAGAAATTGTGCAATTCAACAATAATAATACAAAAAACTCAATTTAAAAATAGGCAAAAACTTGAATAGGTATTTTTCCTAAGAAGATATACAAATGACCAATAAGTACATGAAAAGATGCTTGGCATCACTAATCGTTAGGGAAATGCAAATCAAAACACAATGAAATCCTACTTCACGGTCATTAGAGTGGCTATTATCCAAAAAAAAAAAAAAAAAGGAGAAAATAACAAGAGTTTGCAAGGATGTGGAGAAATTGAAATCTTCATGTTTCTAGCAGGAATGTAAAATACTGCAGCTTCTATGGAAAAGAGTATGCTGGTTTCTTAAAAACATCAAATGTGTAATAACCATGTGATCCAGCAGTTCCACTTCTGGGACTATACCTAAAAGAACTAAAAGCAGAGACTTGCACAGCTACTCTCATGTTCATGACAGCATTATTTACAAGAGCCATAGGAGGAGAGGATGCAAATATCCGTCAATGAATGAATGGATAAATGAAATGTGGTATGAACTGTTAAAAGACAAATCAAGGAAAAAGAACAATTTTTAGTGTATTTGAGCAAAAATAAATTCAAATCAGGCAACATCAAATTTTAAGTGGCTAGGAGTGATCCATCAGCAGCAGCTGGGAAAGACTTTTATAGAGAAAAGGTGGAAGCAAAGCAAAAAAATGTATTTGGTGATAGCTTAAAGCCTAGTTAGCTGTTGTGATTGGCTGGTCTTAGGTTTCAATTTCAAAACCTTGAAGCATTTATGGGCTCAGATTTTGTTTATGTAGCCTACCATGGCATTAAGGCTGCCTCAGTCTAATGACTCTTTGTTTAGTTAATATAATGTGTGTGTGCTTAGTAGTATCCAACTCTTTCAGACTCCATGGACTATAGCCTGCCAGGCTCCTCTTGCATGACATTTTTCAGGCAAGAATACTGGAGGGGTTTGCCATTTCCTACTCCAGGGGATCTTCTCAGCCCAGAGTTTGAACCCACATCTCCTGCATTGCAGGTGGGTTCTTTACCACTGCACTACCTGGGAAGCCCTAAGGTAACAATATATACAATGAAATACTATTCAGCTCTAAAAGGAATGAAATTTTGACTACTAAAAAATTGGTTCTGAAACTTGCTAGAATGGTAAACAATACTTTTTCAGGATTACTGCAGTTGACGTCAAGACTATCATAATGGGGGAGAGAAAAAGGGCTCAACTCCAAATACAACAAAGTCAGCTAGGGATTTACAGCCAACAAGCAGAGTGAGGGGGTCAATGGATGGGAAATTCCTAAGAGGAGAGTTAAGGGTCAGGGCACTCTTGCTAAACTAACTGAACAGAATTCTTGCTGAAAACAGATCAGGAATATCAGATATTAAGGGCAGGGGATTCTTGCCAATCTGACTCAGCAGGATTCTTGCAAAAACTGGATGATGCCGAACTAGAAAGGATGGGGATCATGGTAAAGGTCCTAGTTGAGAAAACCCCTTGAAGACACAGTTGGTGAAACGTGAAATAAGCCAGACATGAAAGAACAGATACTGTATGTGTCAACTTATGATGATCTTAGAATAGTCACATTCATAGAGACAGAAATGGAATGGTGATTGCCAGGGGCTGGGGAGTGGAGTGGGAAAGAGGAGTTATTATTAAAATTTATTGAGTAGAATTAGTTTTAGTTTCAGAAAAGGCAATGGCAACCCACTCCAGTACTCTTGCCTGGAAAATCCCATGGATGGAGGAGCCTGGTAAGAGCGGAACATGACTGAGCGACTTCACTGTCACTTTTCACTTTCATGCATTGGAGAAGGAAATGGCAAGCCACTCCAGTGTTCTTGCCTGGAGAATCCCAGGGATGGCATAGCCTGGTGGGCTGCCATCTATGGGGTCACACAGAGTTGGACACGACTGAAGCAACTTAGCAGCAGCAGCAGCAGTTTTAGTTTGGGAAGATAAAACATTTCTGGAGATGAATGGTAGAGATGGCTACACAACAATGCAAACTGTACTTCATGCCAAAGAACACTTAAAAATGACTGGAATGGTGAATTTTATGCTTTGCATATTTTACTATAATTAAAAAATCAATACCAATAAAAATCACCTATTTTTTTACTACTCTGAGATAATGCTAATCTCTATTAACATTGTGATATATTCCCTTCCCATCCTATTTATAGCAATCTATATGCTAGCTATTTATATAGATAGTTGTGTGTGTATATATGTATACATGTATTTAAATATATATATGTGTGTGTATATATATATATATATATACACACTTATATAACCATTAGGCTTCCCTGGTGGCTCAGACGGTAAAGCGTCTGCCTACAATGTGGGAGACCTGGGTTCAATCCCTCGGTTGGGAAGATCCTCTGGAGAAGGAAATGGCAACCCACTCCAGTACTCTTGCCTGGAAAATCCCATGGATGGAGGAGCCTGGTAGGCTACAGTCTATGGGGTTGCAAAGAGTCAGACACGACTGAATGACTTCACTTCATATACTTATATGTATGTGTGTGTGTATATATACATATACATATATATTTGAATATCTTCATGTGTGTGGCTTTCCCCACTATATTTGAGATTAATTCTTTAGTTTGACTTTGGCTAAACTAAAGGAGGTGAGAATGTTTTTAAAATCCTTAATTTAGATTAGTAGGGTGCTACCCATTCTTCCTTCCTTCTTTCCTTTTCCTGTCTCTGCTGTTTTTTTTTTTTTTCCTACATTTTTGGGGGGGATTGTGGTAAGTAGAATTCTAAATGGGCTGCAAGATTCCTGACCCCTGGAATATACACAACTTCTCCTAGGTTTTCAACTAGGCACTAATCTAGCTCCTGCTATAAGGAGATTCTGCAAATATAATTAACATCCCAAATCAGTTGACCTTAAAATATGGAGATTATCTGGTTGGGCCTGACCTAATCAGATGACCCTTTAAATTTGAGTCTAGAGGTCAGACGCAGGGAGACTTAGAGATTCAGAGCACAGGAGGTTTGACTCAGATGAAGCGCTCCATTGTTGGCTTGAAGATGGAGAGAATGTCGGGAGCAGGGGGTGGCTTCTGGAGCTAAGAACAGCTGACAGCCAGCAAGGAAACACAGACTCCAGGCTCACAGCTACAGTGAACTGAGTTCTGCCAATGACCTGACTACTACTACTCTACTAAGCTGCTTCAGTCGTGTCCGACTCTGTGCGACCCCATAGACGGCAGCCCACTAGGCTCCGCTGTCCCTGGGATTCTCCAGGCAAGAACACTGGAGTGGGTTGCCATTTCCTTCTCCAATGCATGAAAGTGAAAAGTGAAAGTGAAGTCCCTCAGTCGTGTCCGACCCTCAGCGACCCCATGGACTGCAGCCTACCAGGCTCCTCCATCCATGGGATTTTCCAGGCAAGAGTACTGGAGTGGGGTGCCATTGCCTTCTCCGGCCAATGACCTGAATGAGCCCAGAAAATCGTCCAGAGTCTCAGATAAGAACTCATTCCACTGGCATTTTGATTTCAGCCTTGTGATAGAGCCAGCAGATGGTCTAGCAAGGCTGAGCCAGATCTGACCCATGGGACTGTCCACTAATAAATGAGGGATATTTAAAGCCATCAAATTTGGGGTAATTTGTTATGGATAATAGAAGACTAATGCAGAGATGTACTTGTGTTTGTAAGGTGTGTGGCTGTGTGTTTGTGTGGGTGGGGGTGCTGGGCGGGGCAGCAGGGTACACACAGCTAGTTTGTTGAAGCTTAGATTTCACATGATCCACTGTGGTTTTATGGGTTGGTTATCTCTCATCCAAGGCCTTTACAGGGTCACTTTACTTACATTTGCTTGTCTAATACCTCTATTAAATATATGATCAGACTCATGATTAGACTAATTTCACAGATTAGGAAACTGAAGCACAGAGGCATTGCCATGGCAGTATAGCTGGTCAGTGATGCTACTGAAACAGAGACCTGAGTATGCGAACTCCCTTCCCCTTCTATACCACACAGCTGTCAGCACGTTGGGGTAACTTCACTGTTAAATAACTTGGGTAATGAATTTCACTTATAAATCCAATGAGGCCAGAGAAAGTGAAGTCGCTCAGTCGTGTCCAACTCTTTGCGACCCCATGGACTGTAGCCTGCCAGGCTCCTCTGTCCATGGGATTTTCCAGGCAAGAATACTGCAGTGGATTGCCATTTCCTTCTCCAGGGGATCTTCCCGACCCAGGGATCGAACCCGGGTCTCCCGCATTGTAGACAGATGCTTTACCGGCTGAGCCACCAGGGAAGTCCAGAGGGAGGTGATAAATTAGGAAAGGAAGGAAAAATGAGGAGTCTAAGTATCAGCTTCTTTCAAGGCCCAAGCTGTGTCCTGCCTTTAGCAGATGCCAGCACTTCTGATCTCAGCTCCCCATGACCTGCCCCTTGTTTATTACTTTGCTGTGGTTCCCACCCATTTGGCTCCAGAGGCTTTGTCTGTACTCTGTAGGTGCTCAGCTCCTGCTTGTGCCTGAGCATCCTGTCAGCTCCTCCAGGGTAGGCATGTGTGCGCATGCTGAGTCACTTCAGTCATGTCTGACTCTTTGTGACCCTACGGTTCTGTAGCCCACCAGGCTCCCATATCCGTAGGATTCTCCAGGCAAGAATACTGGAGCGGATTGCCATGCATTCCTCCAGGGGACCTTCCCTACCTAGGTATTGAACCCGCGGTGCCTGCATTGCAGGCAGATACTTTACCATCTGAGCCACCGGTGAAGCCCTGTCTGGGGTGGTGGCTGAGTTTTACTCTTTTTTGAACCCATAGCATTCCAGCACCTTATAAGCAGGGTCTGGCATGATCCTACAGTGACTCACAGTCAGGGAAATATTGCTGAAGAAGTAAATGGAGCAATGGCCTCTTCTGTTATCCTTAAGAAATGTCCCCACCCTCTATGAGGAAGTACCACCTTTAATAAAAAGAAACCTCACCACATTCAGTGCAGATGCTCTAACTCTTAGTCAAAGCTAACTCCCTTTGTCTGGGCTCTTGAAGACTTTGCGGAGCACTGTTATTAGGTGCAAGGTTATATGTGTGATTATTCCCCCTTTGCCATCCACATCAAGTAAAACAGACTTGTTTGAAAGTACCAGCTTATCTCATCCAGGCTGGGGGATGACATGTGGAAACTGACTTGCTCTTTCTTCGGTGCTCCTGCTCGGAGTTCACCTGGACATACCACTCTTCTGCAAATGGTAATCAACTCTCGACATGAAGACTGAATGCTGAAGAATTGATACTTTTGAACTGTGGTGCTGGAGAAGACTCTTGACAGTCCCTTGGACTGCAAGGAGACCAAAGCAGTCAATCCTAAAGAAAATCAACCTTGAATGTTTGTTGGAAAGACTGATACTGAAGCTGAAGCTTCAATCCTTTGGGCCCTAATGTGAAGAGCCAACTCACTGGGAAAGACCCTGATGCTGGGAAACATTAAGGGCAGGAGGAGAAGGGGACAACAGAGGATGAGATGGTTGGACAGCATCATCAACTCAATGGACATGAGTTTGAGCAAACTCTGGGAGATAGTAAAGGACAGGGGAGCATAGCGTGCTGCAGTCCATGGTGTTACAGAGAGCTGGACACGACTGAGCAACTGAACAACAAACAGCTAGAGATGTCTGCCCACCATCCAGGAGTGTGCACAAGGCCCTGTGACACCTCAGTATCTTGGCCAAGAAAGATAGGTTGATTCCTAAGTCCTGAGTCCCTGACTTAGGGCCTGTTCCTATCATCTGCTTATTTATCTAAGGACAACTGCCTTTTCCCATGACTCCAGACTGGCTTACCCTTCTCCCTGGAAGGCTAGATTCTACCTTCATCCACTGATATGCAGTTGTCACTCCAGCCTGCATAGCATAACTGTGTCCCCAAACAACCTATCCATCCCCTAGTAAATATGCTCATTCATTAGAAAAGAAGGGGTTGTATCCTTGGAGTCGCCTGAAGTCCAGTGGCGGGTTTCATTTTACAGAGTGATGGAATTAGAGGAGAGAGCTCTGGTGACTTGGAGGACAGGTGACTGGGGAGGTTTCCATGGTTCCCTAGACTGGAGTGAGCTCTCTACAGGCAAGCAGCTGAGGCTGGAGAGAAGGGATGGGCAGCGCCAGGGACCCCTCACTTGAGCACCAGTGCCTGTATTGTCTCTGCACTGGAGCCCAGGCAGGAGCCTTCGGGGAGGGTGGGAGGAAACCATAGCCTCAGCACTTCTGAGCAAGGGAGGAAAAAGATGCAGAAGGGCAGAAGATTTGACAGGGCAGAGGCAGAACGCAGAGTGGATAAGTGGGGCTTGCCTGGTGGGATCGACTTGGAATCCTTCCTTTGTTTGTGGAGTGAGTGTCCTGGAGATACACAATCTGAGCTTGGGAACCCTAGTGTGTGGAGGGGTTTGCCTAACATCTTGATCTACTTTCCTAAACTTTTTGGATGGAGAAAACCCCCAAGCCCCTGGGCCAAGCCATTTCCCCCTCTATTTGTTAAACCCATCTGCAGTTCAAGGGAAATCAGATTCATGTGTTTTCAATTCATTTACACTTAACTTATTAAAATATTGCTTTGTAAGAGCTATTTGATGTCCAGGAAGCCATTTGTGTCTCTTAAATAAATCTTTAAAGTCCCTTTTTCTTAGAAACAGGAAATTGCATTTTGCCAAATGCAAATTAACTTGCACCTCATAAAGTTCAAGTTGAGCTCAAAACATATACTGTGTGAGGGTCGGGTGGGTTTCAAACTTGGCAAGCTCTCTCAAGGTTTAATCGAAACCAAAAGACAGCAATTGCAGGCTCCAAGGACATTCCAAAGGGTGGTATTATTGTAGTCTGCCAGCAGAAAGTTAAATTTACATGCAACCTCATCTCAGTTACTCAGCAGTGGATTATCAGCTCTTCTTCTCCTGCTCCTCCTTCTTCAGCCCTCTTTGCTTCCAGCCAGATTCAGAAGATAAAATTAAGGGCATTCCCCCACCCGCTTGGTCAAGAGAACTGGGGAAAGTTAGGGTGGGGTCCATTGGGCTGAGTCTTTGGTTTCAGATTTTATTTGACTTGGTTCCCTCTGAACTCCAGAACCAAGAGACTTCCTCCTCACAGTGCCTAGACTTGGACTCAGACACACTCCATTCTCTCCTGGCCCATGTGGAGCAGGGAGTGCACCTCACATACGTGTAGACCCTCTGCCCTGAAGCCTTACAGACCTATTTTCTTCTCCTCCGTCAGTGCTGTCAGAGTTGGGCAGAGTATTAGCTTCATTTTACACATGAGAAAGGGAGGGTCATGAGAGGTGACTCACACAAGGTCACAAGCAGAGCCAGGTCATCTCCTTCTGCAACCAGAGAAACCAGCCCTGGTTTCACCTGTGCCGTGCAGAGGGAAGAGCCTCCCAGAATGGCCAGCCCAGACAAATAAAATGTTAAGAGAAGGAAACAGTTGCACCAGAGGTCTGTGCGGTATTCTGCTGAGTGCCATCAATGTGTCTTAAGTACTCAGCCTATGCTTGGCCATGTGCCAGGTCAGGGAAATGCAGATATGAATAGCACATGATCTCTGCCTCCAAGGCACCCAGTTCAGTGGGGAGACAGGTGCATAAGTAATAACTAGAACAGATTATGTTCAGTGTCATCACTATGGTGTGCAAAAGGCATTCTAGAGGAACTCAGGAGGGGTGCTCAGCCCAGTCTGGGAGTTCCGGAAGGCTCCTGGGGGTGGGGGGGGGGGGAGGAGCTAACTGTACCAAGACACCAGGAACCAACAAGGTGCAGCCAGGGGAAGTAGAAGGGGGCCACTCTAGATGGAAAGAGCAGCAAGAGTGAAAGTGTGGAGCTGTAGAAACAGCACAGTAGAAGTGGGAAATTCTAGGTAGCTTGGGATTATTAGAACATAAAAGCACAAAAAGAAGTGGGTGGGCAGCAGCCAGATTGTACTAGTTCTTATCTGCCAGGCTAAGGAGCTTAGATTTAATCTTGAGCCCCAGCGGTTCTCAACCTCTTCTATTGGGCCCTTTGGAAATCTGATGAAATCTATGGACCAGATTTTGCTAAGAAAATGTGTATCTTCATGTACGCAAAATCATGACTGCAGTTTGGAGAGATTCACTATTTTCTGAAGCCAGGCTAAGAATCCTTTCTTCCTTGCTTAGGCAATAGAGAACTACTGACACATGTTATGCAGGAGAGTGGGATAGTTAGACTTGCATTTCAGAGTGACATTCTCCCGATAATACAGAAATAGATGGGAAGGAAAGTAAGACTAGAGATAGGGAGACTGGTGAGAAGGTCAGTGCAACAACTGAAGAGAGAGATGGTGGAGACCTCAGAAGGTCAAGAAGCTTCCCTGGAAAGAAGGTGGCAGAGTAGTGGCCATGGTCTTGGTTGCAGAATTAATCCCTTTCAGATAGAGAACTTGGCCCTGAGAACAAGTCTGGAAGGACATTTCAGGTCACCAGTGGGACCAGTAAGAGCTGGAGGACCCCAAATAGTCAGGGAGATAAAGCAAAAGAGATGAAGAGAGAATAAAGTTAACATAAGACTTGTGCCTTGTTTTCCTGATGAATGCTGATATGCTGGGGTTTACTCATGGCTCCAAATTCTGGGCAAAATATTTGCTGTATATATTACTCTGCCAATTGGATATCACCCATAGATCCTTTGTATGTGATGCAGATATTTCATTATTGAAAAGTAATTTTTCACTTTGGATTTTAAAATAAACTCCAGTAATGTTGAAATAAACATTGAGACTTCCAGTAATATTAGGGAGAAGGAAGAGTTCTTCATGGTGGTGTGTGACGGCTATAAAATTGTGTAGGACCTCCTGATTTGGAGAAGCATAATTGTCCATGGGCCCTGAATGCTGCCCTGTTAAATCCTACATAATGTTTGGGGAGTGAATTACTCAAGAAGATAAGAGAAGAGAAAAGATGGAAAAGAGAGAGAAGAAGAGTGGATCACGTCACCTGGACCTGATCGATGACAATAGAAGCTCCAAGAGATTTCACAGTTACCTAAGAGCTCATGGTTTGTGTTAGGGTCAAGATTCAAATTCAGATGACATGATTCCTAAGACAAGTGAATTTCTTTTTCCCTAACTGTGTCCTGGATTGTAGCTTTCCAAATTGCATTCACCTCACCTGACTGGCAGCTCAACTATGCTTATAGACCTTGCATTTTCCTAGAATGCTTATCAGGAGGTTAAGCATGGTAGTGCCCCACAATCTGCAAGTTCAGGTCTTATATTGTGTCAGTTGAAAACCTCATTTTCTCCATGGTTCCTGGAGAAAAAGAGAGAAAATTTTGAATTATTGACACTTTTTCCTGCTGACCTTCTCCACAACTCAATGGGAGATGGAGGTGAGATCCATCACTGTCTCAGTAATCAAGCTATGATCTCTGTGAAGAAGAGAGGTTAGAGCGTGGAAATACTTGGTCCAGATTAATAAGACTATTTCCTTGCTGATGTAGTACAAGCAAAATCTTCAGGGCCTCACGTATGAGCCAAGTAAGCAAAGCACCAACTTCTGCATTGCTTGCCTGGGGTCAGTGTGGATTCATCCAACTGGCCACATAAAGGAAACTGATGTTATCAGAGCATGTTTGCCCTTGTACCCTGAGGGTGCTCCCCACGCTGCCCTGGAATTCTGAGATGTTCTCAGAACTGGGGATATCTGTGGCTGGAACAAGACCCTCTGTCATTTGGTTTCACTAGGAGGAAATGAATGACTAAGTTAAGAATGGAGGAGGATGAGGTGGAAAACACTTTCCAGAAATGTCCAGGAAAGAAGCCTCTTCTCCTACAAACTCATCCACTTATTCAGTGAGGTTTATGAATGATTAATTTTGAGCTAGGCAACATGCATGGCCTTCCCAGATGGTGCTAGCGGTAAAGAATCCAGCTGGCAATGCAGGAGACACAGAGATGGATCCTGGTTGGATCCCTGCGTCGGGAAGATCCCCTGGAGTAGGAAATGGAAACTCTCTTCAGTATTCTTGTCTGGAAGATTCCATGGGCAGAGGATCCTGGTGGGCTACAGTCCATGGGGCTGAGAAAAGACTAAGCAAGCATACACACAGAGGTGCTGTGCGCAGCATCAAGGGTTAGACTTGGGCCCTGTCCTCCAGAGACTCATAGGGCTTGGTCCTGGGAAGCCCTGTGGGCTATTTGAATACCTGGGTTAGTGCATATTTTGAGCAGAGTTCAGAATTTCTGGCACATGATTGATGCTTCATAAATGTTTGTTGAATGAAAAGGCACAGTTCCTGCCCACAGAAATATAAACGGGGTCTGGAGAAACAGTCAAGTAAAGAGAAGTGAGCCAGAGTGAGGACTTTCACTCAGGAGAATCTCAAGGGTAGTCCCCATTTTTTTTTTTTTAACTCACATTTATCAGTCTAAAAAAGTCTCATTCTCATGAAATAAAATCAAAGAAATGTGGAAAGCATAGACATATCTAAAGAAGAAGAGTTCACTTATAATCACAAGATAAGAGAAGATCATGAATGGAGCCCCCAACATAAAGATACAATTTGTTATCTTGGAAAGATAATTAATCTTATTAGATGTTCATTGAATACCTGTCCTGGTTTGGCCCAGCCACTGGAGGCTGTTTGGAGCCTTTTGTGATGAAGCATGGGGACATGGAATTGATGGGGCAGCTGATCTCAGATGGGCTCGAGATGCCTGATTGTGTGTGGGTGTCCCTGGAGAATGTGGGCTGCATCGAGATTCCAGCTCTGGGTTTTCTGCTATCCCGGGGCTGGTACCTCTGGAGCAGCTGTTGGGCCACTGACTATATGCCCAGATAAAGTCCTGTTTTCCCAACTGGTCCTAATAGGCTTGATAAAGAGAAAGAGGTCAAAGTGGTCCTCCCTAGCCTGATGCCCAGTTCCTTAAGCCTAATGAGCCCTCTATGCTGACCCACCAGCCTGAGTCTGGAATCTGTTCTGATAAAATCTGTTACAAAATCAGGACATTCTGCTTTGGAGTTATCCAAAATGGGCTTCTAATCAGAAGAACCTGATGATCTGCTGAATACAGAGGACAGCCCTGGTAGACAGGTTTCTTGTTTACATCATGATAACGGTGGGGAAGACCCAGGGAAACAAATGTCTACTGGCCAAGCACTCTGCTAGACAGTGACTGCAAACCAAGCGGCTGAACTCTAAAGGTCCCAAGAGCCCCTCCAGTATCTGCTGTTTGGAAGAGAGGAGAGCAGGAATGAAGAGACGTGAGGCCACACTCCAGGTTCTCAATCCATGCCACCAGACCACCACGTTCACTCTCACCGACTTTACCCCCGGGGCTTCCATGGCAGCTCCCCTTTGGACAAAGGACCCCGTGAATAAAACACATTTGAAAAGCTTTGCTCAGCAGTGATGGTCCCTACAGAGCAGTAAGACAGCCCAGTCCTTAAGGATTCAGCTGAGAAAGGACATCCTGCGCCAGGAAGAGACCCTGAGCTCAACACCTGGTCTGCCACTGGCACCAAGGGGGTTGGGAGCAGGAGGCTGGGGCCAGAGGAGACCCAGGTCGGCTGTGTTTGAGGATCCCTGCCACGGTCTCCCTGGAAAATGCACTCCCTCATTTCCTGGCATTTTCCTCACTGGCAATATTCTTACAATATCCCTTTAAGGTATTCAGACCGCTGATACATCATATGTCGGGTGGTCAACAGAGGCAAATACAGACATTCCCCTGCCCCATTCCTTCCATCCTGATGGATCTGCTTCTGTTTGATGCCAGTTATGCCCTGTTTCTGGACCTCTGACCTTGAACACGAAACTCATTTGCCTTCATTTGATTGTAGACGCTGGACTCTTTCTTACCCTCGCACTCTGCAAACCTGGCTGCTTTAAGAAGAGACTTTGCTCTCTCTGTGGTTGCATGCATGCATGCTGTCACTTCAGTCGCTTCTGACTCTTTGTGACCCCAGGGACCATATCCAGGCTACTCTGTTTATGGGATTCTCCAGGCAAGAATATTGGAGAGGGTTGATATTTCCTTCCCAGGGACCCAGGATTGGGTCTCAAACCAGGGATTGAACCCGCGTCTCTTATCTCTCCTGCATCGGCAGGTGGGTTCTTTACCACTGGCGCCACCTGGGAAGCCCTAAATCTGGTTATTTGGCCATAAGTCTCATACCCCCTACCTTTCATAGCATGACTAGAAACCTATTGCTTCTCAGCTCAGTCCTGACAAAAGTCTGGAATCGTCCAAAAAGAGCTTTACTAAGATGCTGTGAAAGTGAAAGTGAAGTCGCACAGTCATGTCTGACTCTTTGCGACCCCATAGACTGTAGCTTACCAGGCTCCTCTGTCCATGGGATTTTCCAGACAATAGTACTGGAGTGGATTGCCATTTCCTTCGCCAGGGGATCTTCCCAACCCAGGGCTCGAACCCGGGTCTCCCACATTGTAGACAGACGCTTTACCGTCTGAGCCACAAAAAGGAAACAAAGAAATCACAGCAGCACAAAATGATTGACTTCAGCAAACTCAAATTCCTTATTCTAATTCTTCCCACAGAGTGGCTTTGCTGGTACCGATTCTGGGCTCACTGCCCTGGGGGCCTTTCCTCCCTCAATCCCAAGATGGCTGGGAGGCTTGGGGGCATTCTCTTTCCTAGAAGTGATTTCTTCATCTTGTTTCTGCTCTGGCCCCGGGTCATCACCTCCAGCTCCAGGTCGAGCCGCTACTGCCCTGGTTATGCATCCCTGCTTCTGGAAGGCAACTCCCTTCTGCAGCGCCAACCAGCCTTCTCGAGGCCGCTGCTGACACGCAGTTGCCTCCTCTACCCTCCCAGTGGGCAGGTGACCTTCCCGGCTTCCTGAAGTCTTCCCCCTCCCTCTTACCTCCTAGTGCCTTTTGCCATGAAAGTTTGTTCATATAAAGAACATTCACTCACTCATTCATTCAACTTGATGAGCTGTTTTAACCTCCTTGTTCTAGACTTTGCTTTTATACTTTTTATTTTATTATCCTCTCAAACATTTAAAAATGAGTACATTGTTTCGGAATTTGTTCGTTGTCTGTCAAGTCGTGTCTGACTCTTGGGGACCTCGTGAGCTGCAGCATGCTAGGCTTGCCTGTCCTTCACCATCTCCTGGACTTTGCTCACATTCATGTCCATTGAGTCAATGATGCTGCCTAACCATCTCATCCTCTGTCATCCCCTCCTTCTTTTGCCTCCAGTCTTTTCCAGCATCAGGGTCTTTTCCAGTGAATCAGCTCTTTGCATCAGATGACCAAAGTACTGGAGCTTCAGCATCAGTTCTTCCAATGAATATTCAGGGTTTATTTCCTTTAGAATTGACTGGTTTGATTTCCTGGCAGTCCAAGGGACTCTAAAGAGTCTTCTCCAACACCACAATTTGAAAGCATCAATTCCTTGGCACTCAGACTTCTTTATGGTCTGACTCTCAAATCTATACGTTCAGTTCAGTTCAGTCACGCAGTCGTGTCCGACTCTTTGCGACCCCATGAATCACAGCACACCAGGCCTCCCTGTCCATCACCATCTCCCGGAGTTCACTCAGACTCATGCCCATCGAGTCAGTGATGCCATCCAGCCATCTCATCCTCTGTCTTCCCCTTCTCCTCCTGCCCCCAATCCCTCCCAGCATCAGAGTCTTTTCCAATGAGTTAACTCTTCGCATGAGGTAGCCAAAGTACTGGAGTTTCAGCTTTAGCATCATTCCTTCCAAAGAACACCCAGGGCTGATCTCCTTCAGAATGGACTGGTTGGATCTCCTTGCAGTCCAAGGGACTCTCAAGAGTCTTCTCCAACACCACAGTTCAAAAGCATCAATTCTTCAGTGCTCAGCTTTCTTCACAATCCAATTCTCACATCCATACATGACCACTGGAAAAACCATAGCCTTGACTAGACGGACCTTAGTCAGCAAAGTAACGTCTCTGCTTTTGAATATGCTACCTAGGTTGGTCATAACTTTCCTTCCAAGGAGTAAGTGTCTTTTAATTTCATGGCTGCAATCACCATCTGCAGTGATTTTGGAGCCCAAAAAAATAAAGTCTGACACTGTTTCCACTGTTGCCCCATCTATTTCCCATGAAGTGATGGGACCAGATGCCATGATCTTCGTTTTCTGAATGTTGAGCTTTAAGCCAACTTTTTCACTCTCCTCTTTCACTTTCATCAAGAGGCTTGGTAGTTCCTCTTCACTTTCTGCCATAAGGGTGGTGTCATCTGCATATCTGAGGTTATTGATATTTCTCCCGGCAATCTTGATTCCAGCTTGTGTTTCTTCCAGCCCAGCGTTTCTCATGATGTACTCTGCATAGAAGTTAAATAAGCAGGGTGACAATATACAGCCTTGACGTACTCCTTTTCCTATTTGGAACCAGTCTGTTGTTCCATGTCCAGTTCTAACTGTTCCTTCCTGACCTGCATACTGATTTCTCAAGAGGCAGGTCAGGTGGTCTGGTATTCCCATCTCTTTCAGAATTGTCCGCAGTTTATTGTAATCCACAGTCAAAGGCTTTGGCATAGTCAATAAAGCAGAAATAAATGTTTTTCTGGAACTTTCTTGCTTTTTCGATGATCCAGTGGGTGTTGGCAATTTGATCTCTGGTTCCTCTGCCTTTCCTAAAACCAGCTTGAACATCTGGAAGTTCACAGTTCACGTATTGCTGAAGCCTGGCTTGGAGAATTTTGAGCATTACTTTACTAGCATGTGAGATGAGTGCAATTGTGCGGTAGTTTGAGCATTCTTTGGCACTGCCTTTCTTTGGAATTGGAATGAAAACGGACCTTTTCCAGGCCACTGCTGAGTTTTCCAAATTTGCTGGCATATTGAGTGCAACACTTTAACAGCATCATCTTTCAGGATTTGAAATAGCTCAACTGGAATTCCATCACCTCCACTAGCTTTCTATATGTTACTACTGGAGGAAAATATAGCTTTGACTAGATGGACATTTGTTGGCAAAGTGCTGTATCTGCTCTCTAATACACTGTCTAAGTTTGTCATTGCTTTCCTTCCAAGGAGCTAGTGTCTTTTAGTTTCATGGTTGTCATCACCATCCACAGTGATTTTGGAGCCCAAGAAAATATAATCTGTCACTGTTTTGGAATTAGATCATACAAAATAAGGATGAATCACTTCTTAAAATCTGTGAATAAAAAAATAACAAAATTTGATCACGTTGAAGCAATTCATGCTACTGTTTGGTGTATCCCATTCCTTATTTTTCTCTACATTCTTGTTCATGCGCACACAAATATGATTTTTTTCCTCTAAAAATCTGTTGCTATATTCTGTATCACTCTGCAACTTGCTTCTTTCACTTAACTTTTCCTGTTGTGCCCTGGTGATATTTTGTTGAACCTTAGTTCCCTTACTCTTTCAGGTCAGAAGTTCCCAATCACACTTCTGCAGAACATTGGATTTCCTTAAGTTCAACCAAGATGCTGAACAGTCAAAACCCAGTAATAATCATTTTCAATTCAGTTTGTACTTAGTTTACAAAATTTATAATTTATTTTTGTTATAAACAAAATGTATAAGTAAAAATTTCTCATTCAACCTTGACTTTTAACTAGAACATTAACTTTTAACCACAACATTTGGGTATACTGTTGTTGTTGTAGTTATTAAGTCATGTAGTCTCACCCAAAATGATTGCTAGGTTAATCAAAAGTTGTATTTAGTTATCTTCAGTTAATCTGCTAATATTTCATAAGGTCCTGCAAACAGCCCCATGACCTCCAGGAACCTTGCTATGTTCCCATATCTGGGATGTGCTGTGGGTCTGAGTGCATGAGTATTCAGTTGTGTCCAACTCATCGTAACCCTATGGACTGTAACCTGACAGGCTCCTATGTCCATGGGATTTTCCAGGCAAGAATACTGGAGTGGGTTGCCATTTTTCCTTCTGGGAATCTTCCAGCACAGGGATCAAACCCATGTTTACTGTGTTTCCTACACTGCATCCCTTGCAGGTGGATTGTTTTACTGCTGAGCCACTGGAGGGATCTAGGGCCTCCTAGATTCAGCTTTGGCCTGAATGTACAGTTTCAGCTTGACCCAGCCATCAGACAGTGTGTGTGAAGCCTGAAGAGGAGGGGACAGGTGATGTGCAGAACTGCCATGCATGGGGATCTCACCCTACTCTGTTGAGGGACTGCTCCAAAGAAGTGGGACAGAGAGAAGGGGAGATATTTCTCCACCTGCAAGACAGAAGTGAGTCCAGGAGTCCAGGTGGACAGGGAGCCTACAGGGATCACCTGAGAGGGACTCTGTGAGGCAGAGAAGGATATGGAACCCAGGGTTGAGGTTGATATTCTGGAGGGATTGATAGTGGAGTTTGAGATAGTGGATTGGATTAAAGTAGGAACAAAAAGGACATTGGTGATTTTTTGGGACCTCACAGAAAAGAGCGCATAGGAACTTTGAGAGGAAGCTGGGGTTCTGCAGGGATGTCATCTATCATGTGGTGATTCCTTTGTACCTATGTGCTGCAGGGGAGTTGAGAAATTTGTGTGTGGGACAGAATGGTTTAAGCCAAAAGGGCAGAGCAGAAAATCCTTTAAAAAATATGTTTATATATTTATTTATTTTTGTCTACTCTGGGTCTTTGTTGCTGTGCACGGGCGTTCTCTAGTTGTGGCCAGTGTGGGCTACTTTCTAGCCGCAGTGCATGGGCTTCTCATTGTGGTGGCTTCCCTTGTTGAGGAGCACCGGCTCTAGGGCCTGTCCCTCAGCTCTAGGGCACATGGACTTAGTTACCCTGCTGCACGAGGGATCTTCCCAGACCAAGGATAGAACCCATGTCCCCTGCATTGGCAGGGGGACTCCTATCTACTCGACCACCAGGGATGTCCTTGAGAATCTTATATTTGCTGTCTGTCTGAGCTCAGATAATTTCACCAAGATCTGGCCTTTTCACCCCCCATCTCTCTCCTCTCTGTTGGCTCCAAGTCTGGAGTTCCAGACTCGACATCTTGGTTGAAGCTCAGCTGGAAGGAGCTGCCTTTCTTCCAGCCAGCCCACCAGCCCTTTGACTAAATCTGTTCACCCTACTTCCCACGACAACCCCAGGAATGGGAGATACTAAATGGCTCAGGTCAGGTTTCTATGTTCCTCTCTGGAAACAGGGGTGGGCCAACCTGTCCCAAACTACTGGGCTGGGTGATTCCACAGGAAAAATTTAGAAATCCTAAAAAGTGTGTATTGGAAATGTGTATTAGGTGCTGCCAGGCAAAAAAACAGTGCCCTAAAGTATTAAGTAAATACTTAAGATAGATTATTGAATGTCTCTGAGAAACTCCTGGAGAGAACTGAGGGAGGTGAAAGTGACTATTCTTATGCAGATGGAGATCTTTACAAGGAAGCCAACCATTTATTCTAGCAGCTTAGGAGGGCAAAGAGGTCCCAGCACATCCTAAGCCTCCATCTCTGGGGATGGAAATTGATATTTCTTCTGTTAAGGCTTCACATCCCAACTACAGTCACCAATTATGTAGAAAACTTTCGCCTACTGCACAGTCATGGATTTTTCACCAGAGACAGAAACTGGGTGAGCGTCAGGTAAGGTGTTAAGCAACAGGAATGGTTTTCAGCTATGAAGATCTATGAGAAACAGAAAAAAAGGTGCCTCAGTCTTGTGTGAATGTAAGTGTGTGTGTGTCTGCATGTCTGTGTGTGTGTGTGTCTGCCTGTGTGTATTTATTTATGTTCGTTGGTGCCTGACTATGCAGTGGGGGAAAGGTTAAGGGAGAGGGGCAGAATTCAAGTTGCCATGGAGACCTGAAGTTGCTCAGCCCCCGTCCTGATCATAAATTGGGGGCTTGAATGAATGATGAATTTGCCTTGAGCCTCTCACAGCAGAGGAGCATCATCAGGACCAATCGGGACACTGTGTTTTTGGTAGAAACAGCTGGGGTAGTGAGGGATTTGGAGGGGGGGCCTTGCTTTCTGGGTCTGGCAATTCAACTGCCCTCCTCCTCCTCCTTTTTCTGCAGGGCTTCTCCTTGAGGCTATGGAAGATGTCAAATACAGCTCCCCTCCTGAGTAGGGAAATGAGACCCAGGAACAGGTTTGATGTTCATCTTGTCTCCTATTAGGTAACCTTCCCCATCCTCTCAGAGATCACCCATTCTCACTCTCTGTCTCTCTCTTTCCCCTCTCTCTCAGTCTCTTCACATCCCCTATATTAAATTACTGTTGAAATGTTTCGAACTCTCAGCACCAGGATCATATGACAGAACGCTAGGGGGTTTGCTTTTTAATCTTGCCTGAGAGAGAAATGAAAATGACTTGAAGGATTTTGACACAATGATCAGACGAAAAGATTTTTATCCCCCACCCCTCGAATAAATAGGAACTTGTCAAATGCCATTATCAAATCATATAGATCAGAATTCGTCTCAGTTTTTGTGTGTGTGTGTGTGTGTAGGGGTCTAAAAGCAAGAAAGAGTTATAACTGCATTCCAAGTTATGTTTGACGACTCCACGACCAAAGACTTGTCTGTCCTGAAGGCTGATAGAGTTTGAGCTGATTTATCTCCTGGAACTGGAGGCTCCATTCTTCCCTGAGCCATAAAATGCCATACTGAGCTCTGATTCTGATCATTCCATCTGAATTGTGCTAGAAATTTCTGAAGTGTCCAGGTCTGAGGCTAAACCCTCAGGATTCAGAGAGGCAGGGGAGGTGGTGGGGGAATGGACTCATTTCCATGCCTGGTTTTCATTTGCATGTGGAAAAAAATCTATTCTAATAAAGACATCTGCCTGTGCTAGGTGATGTTCAAGAATTATTTCCTGCCGCTGTTCGTCCATTAGATAAATAAATTGCTGCTGTCTTTGACTTTTCATCAAGGGACTTTGACAGATCTCAGATGGGCGACTTCAGTTTTAAAGATTTATTTGGGTTAGTTAGCCTTTGGGTGACTTGGCCTTGAAGATAATGTTAAGTAGAAAGTCTAGTTTCTTGACTCCAGGTGGAGAAAGCAATGGGGTTCACCCAGAGCCCCATTCCCTGTCTACCATTTTATTGGATCTTTTTTAATGAAGACAGATGCCAGACAACTCTGGTTTATCCAGCTACTCAAAGGTGTAACTGACTTCCCAATTTATTAGCAATGGTGATTCATTACCATGACAATTGGGAAAAACTGATTACCTTTGAATTTCTGATGAGGTAATCCTGCCTCTTTCAAGCCCTGGTAATGAATCACTATTTTCCCTCCCTCCTCTGACCTAATTTTCCAAATCATGTACCTGTATAAAATATTGTGCAAAGGCGTGCATATATTTATTCTACAGGAGTTCTCTCCTTCTGAATTCAAGGGAGAAGATACCCCCTCCAACTGGGAGGGAAGATTCATGAATGTTCTGGGTACAGAATTCACTGGAGTCTAATCCCTCAGATAATCAATCTGCACTGTGACGAGTCTGAGAGCAGCCATTCCCATCCTGTTGGCCTGGATGCTGGCATTTGTACTTGATAGAAATGGAGAAACCTTTAGGAACAATGTGATTCCCCTTCCCACTGTTGAAAGGCAATACTTGAAACTCAGTCTTAAAAGGCTGGGGTTTCTTGTGATAATTTTTAAGATTCATAAAGTCTCAAAGAAGAAGACTTAGTGGTCTCACAGGTGTTGGCCTTGACTACCATGGGTCTCAGGATCAATGGTCAGCTATGAGAAAGTTGATGTTGGGTAAACTGGTGCCTACTATATTACTGAGGCTCTCAGACACAGGAATCTTTCCCCATGGTGGCCAGGGTTCTTTTGATTAGCCATACTGTTTTGTCAGGAAAATGCAGCTGTGTTGGGAAATATAAAGGGGATACACCACCACCCACTTTCTCCTAATTAATTGTTAACTAATTCTCTTTTCACCTTCCTCCTAGCTATGAGAAAGAAAGACAGTGAAATCGCTCAGTCATGTCTGATTCTTTGTGGCCCTGTGGACTGTAGCTTACCAGGATCCTCTGTCCATGGGATTCTCCAGGCAAGAATATTGGAGTGGGTTCCTTCTCCAGGGGATCTTCCCGACCCAGGGATCAAACCCAGATCTCCCGCATTGCAGGCAGACACTTTACCGTGTGAGCCACCAGGGAAACCTAGCTGTGAGAAGCATCCCTAACTCTCTCTGTTTTTAGAACCCTGGTTAAAAATATTTTAGTATTTTTCCTGCTAATAGGACCACCTCCTTTTCAGTCAACTCCTAACTATGCAGGCAAGAGGGCACATTTTCCTAGATATGTACATTGGGCAATTCGGTTCCCTTAAATACTTATTTGATGAATGTCCACTTTGCTGGGCACCAAGAATGACCAAAGATAAACGGAACACACAGTTGATGCCTCAAGAGATTCTCTCTTTCACTTAGTTCTGGTCAGTATTAGTGTGGTCCAGACCAGGACACTCCTATTGCATTTCCATATTTGTCCAGGCTCTTAGCCTAACTAGCTTTCTTGGTTTGGAATTCCCCCCAGGCAGACCCAGGGTTAAAGGGAGGAGTGAGAGAAGCAAGTAGGGAAGGCATAAAGTTCAGTGACACATGTGTGAGTGAGGGGAACTCAAGCCCATGACGTAACCTCTTGAAACCATGGGGAACATCTGGGGATACAGGGGGGCTGGTCACTCATCCACTGAATCCCAGCATCCTTGGTCCTTGATGGAGTGTAGTCTCCTGTGCTTCAGGGTTGTGCCTGAGTCAGCTGAGCAAAGTCTGATGTGCCAGAGACAGCCCTTGAGCACCACAGCTGTGAGGTGGCTGAGGGGCTATGGAACCATGACGCTATAGTGGCTCAAATGGAGAAGAAGGGTCATAGGTCACTGTGAGATGCTCCTTAAATAGGCAGCCCTCCAGCTTGGGCCCCAAGGTGTCCAGAACAGGGCTAAGGGGGAATGACCTAGCCTTCTCACCTTGTATTTCCTCCTCATAACAGAATCCATCTTTCTTTTTTGGGTGTGTTCATTCTCTGACCTGGTAGAAGGCTTTCTGTTTGCATGACCCTACCTAATAGCTTAGGTTAGCCAATCAGGATCCTTTCTGGGAATTTACCTAAATATATGAAGAGAATCCATCTTCAAATGGCCATTTAACTCTGAATTTTCTACCATGTTTGGAAGTAAAGCCAATACACTGGAGAGCATAGCATTAGGAGAAAGGGGAGAGAGTTAATGGGATAGAGAGAACTGAGGTGCATCATTTAAACTTCAGAATCTGTATCTGAAGCATCAATTCCCCAAGGAGACTCCTCTGAATCCTCATTCCCACCCCAAGCTGGTGAAGGCTATCTTCCTCAGCTATCCAATAAAGTCAAGCCAATAAATCTATGACTGTATTCCTCGTATTATACTGTAATTGTCCAACTGCCTAGAACAGTTTGGCGCTTGAATGTTGACATTTGTTTCTCGAATGAGTGAAGAGCCATATTGTCACATTTCTGGTTATCCTTTCACTGGATGTGGGAAGGACATCTTTTCTGGGGGCTGCTGGACACTGTAGGATTACTCATTGTTTGTTATTATCCCTCTTAATGGCCATATTTCATATTCCCATGAGGTTAGAGAATCACACTGTGGCCCAACAATGGTTGACTTGAGTCATCAACCATCAGCGGAAGCACTTCTGAACGGCTCTTTGTAGAATTACTCCATACAAAAGGCTCTTCTAAAGGAGCAATGAAAGGAAAGGAGGTTGTGGAGAACCTATAATTCTTGTGTCAACTAGAGGTCATCTAACCATTTGGAGCCAAGGCACACAGATTTAGACTTCTCTGCTACAGTGATCATCTTTAGTTAAGTGACTATTATGGTTAAGAATTTTGATATTGTCAATGAGTAGGAATCATACATAGTGGTATCAATAGAGCATTGAGACAGACTGAGAATTCAAGTAGTTTTAAGAGTGTTTTTGAGCAACTACTGTGTGCTTAAACAGTAAGCACAGTAGTTTAAGTGCTTAAACTACCCCACATACCTCAGGAGATGTGGGGTAGTCCAAGAGATGTTAAAACATAGTTCTGAAGACAATGAAAAGCATTAGACTAATTATCAAGGAACTAGAGGTCAAGCGTGGTCTCATTTCTAAGGGTGTCACTTTAAAGAAGTCACTTAACATCTTTATTCTAATTTACTCACCTAAATCATGTTCATGATAGCCTAGTGCTTTCTAACTCTGTAGAGAAGTCTAACAAGATTATGCAGGTGGAAGTATAGCAAGAAGCATGGCTGATTAGACTGTGAAAACCATTGTCAAGGGGAATCTCAAGTTTGAAGAGCACTTGCTATGAGAAGTCTCCTCAATGGGGTTTTCCACTTAAATCCTGTAAGAAGTAGACATGCTTATGAATTCATTTATTGATTCAACAAATATGTGTTGAGTACTCACTATGTATTGGGTGCTATCTTGAGAGCTGGAGTCATAGCAGTGAACAAAACCAGACAAAACCTTCATCTTCACAGAACTTCTGTTCTTGAATTTTGCCAACAGGCGACAGGGAGTGATGAGTACTGGCTGAAGACCAAAGGCCTTAGTTTTGTGTTCATCATTAGAACATAGGAATCCTGAGATAGAGTGGCTGCTTCAAACCATCAAGTGAACAAAAAGATAAGACTGTTGCCATTTTCTTTTCTTTTTATTCCTAAGTTATGGTCCCTATTTTCAAAGATGTTTATTCCTTCAGTGTCCCATATATGAAAAACCATGCTAGAAATTCACTTTATACTTCAATATCATTGGGCTGGAAGAAGCACAGTCTGGAATCAAGATTGCTGGGAGAAATATCAGTCACCTCAGATATGCAGATGACACCACCCTTATGGCAGAAAGTGAAGAAGAACTAAAAAGCCTCTTGATGAAAGTGAAAGAGGAGAGTGAAAAAGTTGGCTTAAAGCTCAACATTCAGAAAACGAAGATCACGGCATCTGGTCCCATCACTTCATGGAAAATAGATGGGGAAACAGTGGAAACAGTGTCAGGCTTTATTTTGGGGGGCACGAAAATCACTGCAGATAGTGATTGCAGCCATGAAATTAAAGGACACTTACTCCTTGGAAGGAAAGTTATGACCAACCTAGATAGCATATTGAAAAGCATAGATATTACTTTGCCAACAAAGGTCCGTCTAGTCAAGGCTATGGTCTTTCCAGTGGTCACGTATGGATGTGAGAGTTGGACTGGGAAGAAAGCTGGGTGCCAAAGAATTGATGCTTTTGAACTGTGGTGTTGGAGAAGACTCTTGAGAGCCCCTTGGACTGCAAGGAGATCCAACCAGTCCATCCTAAGGGAGATCAGTCCTGGGTGTTCATTGGAAGGACTGATGCTACGGCTGAAACTCCAGTACTTTGGCCACCTCATGCGAAGTATTGACTCATTGGAAAAGACCCCGATGCTGGGAAAGATTGAAGGCAGGAGGAGAAGGGGATGACAGAGGATGAGATGGCTGGATGGCATCACCGACTCGATGCACATGAGTTTGGGTGAACTGCTGGAGTTGGTGATGGACAGGGAGGCCTGGTGTGCAGCGATTTATGGGGTTACAAAGAGTTGGACATGACTGAATTACTGAACTGAACTGATCATTGATGTATTTGTTTCTCTTAAAAGGAATTTATTTTCTCTTATACAATGAGAATTTTGAAACTAATCATCTCTCTTTCAGCTGTTTGGAAGCTCAGAGCTGAAGTTAAAACTCAAAATTCATCTCTAGAAGTTTTTTTATAAATATACATATGTACATTCTATCTATCCACTGGCCTTAGCTTCCTATTCTATTTATATCTACCTTAACAATTATTAAAAACTTTTTTTCTATGCTACTGTATTGCATGAATTTGCTTATGATACCTCCAATTCTGTGTGGCATAAACTAGGGATGTAGATTTTAAATAAATATCTGGACTGTGGTACCTATATACAATGGAACATTCAGTTCAGTTCAGTTCAGTTGCTCAGTTGTGTCTGACTCTCTGCGACCCCATGAATTGCAGCACACCAGGCCTCCCTGTCCAACACCAACTCTCAGAGTTCACTCAGACTCACATCCATCGAGTCGGTGATGCCATCCAGCTATCTCATCCTCTGTCATCCCCTTTTCCTCCTGCCCCCAATCTCTCCAGCATCAGAGTCTTTTCCAATGAGTCAGCTCTTCGCATGAGGTGGCCAAAGTACTGGAGTTTCAGCTTTAGCGTCATTCCTTCCAAAGAACACCCAGGGCTGATCTCCTTTAGAATGGACTGGTTGGATCTCCTTGCAGTCCAAGGGACTCTCAGGAGTCTTCTCCAACACCACAGTTCAAAAGCATCAATTCTTCGGTGCTCAGCTTTCTTCACAGTCCAACTCTCACATCCATACATTACTCAGCCATTAAAAAAGGAATAGATTTAAGTCAGTTCTAGTGAGGTGGATGAACCTAGAGCTTGTTATAAAGAGTAACGTATGTCAGAAAAAAATATTTTATATTAATGCATGTGTATACATGGAGTCTAGAAAAATGATATTGATAAACCTAAGACACAGATGTAGAGAATGAACTCATGGACCCAGTGGGGGAAAGAGAGTGGAATTAATGGAGAAAGTAGCACTGACATATATACACTATCATATGCAAAATAGATAGCTGGTGAGAAGTTTCTGTGTAAGACTGGAAGCCCAGCCTGGTGCTCTGTGATGACCTAGAGGGGTGGGATCAGGGAAGGGAAGGGAGGCTCAAGAGGAAGGGGGATATATGTATAATTATGGCTAATTCATGTTGCTGTACAGCAAAAACCCACACACCATCATAAAGCAATTTTCCCCCAATTAAAAAGTAAATTAAAAAAAAAGAAGTAAATACAAGACAATATCTCTAAGCCTGGAGACAGACTGGCGTGCCTTCCCTTGATGTTCTTCTTGATATGTCTTGGGAGCTGGGACATGAAAATGAATCTTCCTTGGTGGGAAGGGGTGAGAAGAGAGGCAGTGGCAGGGCTATGGTGGAGGTCGTGTCGACTGAGGGGGTGTACTCCTGAGAAATTCAGACAGTCTGGTTGTTCACAACCCCCAGGCTATCTCCTTTCAGTACTTAACACATTTGCTATGTATTATGCTTATTGGCTTCTTACTGGCTTTTTCATCTTGTGTTTTAGAACATAAAATCTGTGAGGGTAGTGATGTTGATGTCCCTCTTATTCACCAGCGTATATCCGGGGCTATGTACTTTGCTTGGCACACTACTTGTACTCAACAAAAATGTGTCCAATCAGTGATCAGAATAAACACCGATTTGATTATCAATTAAGTCTCAAAACCTTAGCCTTGGGGATTACTGTTAGATGGCATAATGCATAAGTATACCCAAAGTCATTAAAAAATGCAAGGTTGTGAATTATCATTTTCCCAGTGGGAATCTCAGACTGAGAGTAGGACATGGGGGAAAGGCATATGACAAAGAAATAAAAGAAATGAGAGACATCTGATTATAACACAATAAAATGAAACAGTTTATTTCTAGGATCTGCAATAAACCTAAAGTAAATCAATAACCCTGTCTTTTCTTCCTTTCTTGAATTATCTGGGGATTCCCAGCCCCCACTTGGGAAATTTTGGCAAGGAGTGAGTGAGATTGTAATTGTTTAAGACAATTAAAAATATCAGAACGCATGCACGCACAACCACCTTGGCTTAAAGTCATACACAACTGCATACTCACCTGTGGCTTCTTTTCTTTCCTCCCTCCTCCCTCTATCATTTCCATTCTCCCTTCTTTCTTTCCCTTCTCCTAACAGAAATGTCTTGAGCCCTCCAAATCTTGGACGTTTCCTACTGTTGGGTAACAAATTACCACAAACATGGTGACTCACAGGAGCCCCTGGTGGCTCAGATGGTAAAGAGTCTGCCTGCAGTGCAGGAGACCAGGTTTCGATCCCTCGGTCGGGAAGATCCCCTGGAGAAAGAAATGGCAACTCACTCCAGTATTCTTGCCTGGAGAATCCCATGGATGGTGGAGCCTGGCAAGCTATAGTCCACGGGGTCACAAAGAGTCGGACATGACTGAGCAACTTCACTTTCACTTTCTTTTCATGGTGACTTAATATACATTTACTATCTCAGTTTCTATAGGTCAGAAGTCTGTGGACAGCACAGCTGGGTTCTTAGAGTCTTGCCAGGCTGAAATCAAGGTGTCAGCTGGAGCTGTGGTTCCATCTGAAGCTCAGGGTTCTCTTTGAGACTTACTTGTAGGTGGCAGAATTTAGTTGTGGTTGTAGGACTGAGATTCCCACTTTCTCCCTGGCTGGCATCCAGGGGCTGTCTGAGCTGCTAGGGGCTGCCTGCCCTCCCTTGCTATTTGGACTTCTCCATAATATTTGCTTCTCCAAGGCCAGCAGGAGAATCTCTCCCGTCTGGAATCACTCTGACCTTTTATTAAGGACTCAACTAGAACAGAACCAACCAGGATAACCTCCCTATAGATTAACTCAATGTCCACTAACTATAAAACTTATTTACATCTGCAAAATCTCTTCTCCCATGTAATATAACATCATCATAGGAGTGATATCTCCTTATACTCACAAGTCTCACTTAAGGGGAGGGGATTATACATGTAAGGCATGCATACCAGTTCACTGGACTCTTGGGGCCCATCCTAGAATTCTGTCTGTCACGTCTCGCTTCCCCAGACTTTTCCCTTAGGGTCAAAAATGAATCTCTCGTAAAATAGTGTTGTCTGCCTCTTGGGAGAGTGTGTTCACAAGACAAGAAGAGGATTTGGTCTAAGGCAGAGTTTCTGAACTGGGCTGGTTTCAGTCCCAGGAAACTTTTGGCAATGTCTGGCTGTCATAACTGGCTGTCTATGTCATAACTGTCATAATAGGTAGATGCTATTGGCAGCTACTGGGCAGCGGAAAGGAACAGTGCTAAATATCTTACAGTGTACAACCCCCCATCCCCCATGCCCACCCAACAATGGATTCCCCACCCAAAATGTTATTCATGCTTTGGCTGAGAAACCCCGGCCTGGACACATGGGAATGGAGCTGAGAAGCTGGAAAGGGAAGCGGGCTGGGGGTAGCAAGTGCAGCCGCAGGAAATGGAAATCACGAATTTTAGAGATGGTTCAGGTGAATAAACATGAACATCTCCACTGATGGGTTGCAATGCAGGCTCTTTATTCCCTCAGACATGGAACAAGTACGAGACCAGGATGAATGCAGGGAAATCAGAAATTCTGAAACTTGGAGTCTCTTAGCATAGCTGGGTGTGAGACTGGAGGGCTTGCTGCAGGGGGAAGATAGAAAATTAGCAATCTCAGTGGGGCTACTGTCAGGTGAGAAACAAATAAAAACAACTTATTGTGCTAAAATGGAAACATTCTATCCAGCTCTCTTGCAATTTGCTGGCAGTCAGATCAGAAACTGGGTGTTAGGTACAAATAAACATTCTGTGACCACATACATCTATCATTGAGCCAAAATGCAGGTCCAGTAGGTGCTGATAGGTAGCCACAGTTCTCCCTTACGATCATCTGTAAGGAATACTTACTCCTTTATTATCTTTTATCTTCTCTTATTTTAAATTTAACAGATTGAAAGCCTAGCATGTGCTAGGCAGTACATTAGGCAGTGAAAAAGACAGAAATAACACTTACAGAGTTTTCAGACTAGTAAGGAAGATAAGCACTGAACAAGTAACTTCCCAGAAAAAAAGAGTAAGAGGGAGGTTATGTGTTAGTGGGAAGGCCCATAGGTCTGCCAGAGCTTGGAACAAAGAACTCTGATTTGTGGGTGACTGGGCGCAGGGAGAATGTTTCTGGGGAGTGAGGCTGGAGCTGAAGTGTTAAGGATGAAGCTGCAAGACTTAGGACTGAATCAGACCTGGAGGAAAAGTGATACTGAGTGAAGATGAAGAGTGAGGATGGGGTGCCAATAGTACTTGTTTAATTGCTAAGTAATTTCCAATTCTTTGCAACCCCTTGGACTATAGCTATCAGGCTCCTCTGTCCACGAGATTTCCTAGGCAAGAATACTGAAGTGGGTTGCCATTTCCCTCTCCAGAGGATCTGTCTGACCCAGGGACTGAACCCATGTCTCCTGCATTGGCAGGCAGATTCTTTACCACTGAGCTACTTGGGAAGCCTCACCGATGGCACAGCATGTACAAAAAGGCTGAGAGTCTGGAGCACAGAGCTGGAGAGAGAGGGCTGTGAGTGAAGGAGCTGGAGCCGTAGGCAGGGGCAGGATCTGTGTGTCCTGCGGGCACTGTCGATGATTTTGGTCTTCATCTTAAGGTCATCCAATGGTCTTGATTAAATCTATGTTGTGAAGAAAAGTTTCTGTTTTTTAGAGAAGTCTGGAGCAGACCCATTTTTAAGAAAAACTCTCTCTGGGTTGTTGTATTGGAAATATATTAGAAGGCACAAGCATGGGCTCAGGGAGGCCGTCAGGAGGGCCCTCCTTCTCTCCAGGGGAGACAGGAATGGCTGGGACTAGGTTGGAGGTTATGCGCACAGCAAAACAGGGTAGATTGAGGGAACCTGAATTTGGGAGAATCAAAGGGACCTGAGGATTATTGGCTTGGAGAGAGGAGGTGCTGAGAGAAGAGGGGGCCCAGCTGACTCCAAGGTTTCTGATGGGGTCTCCTCCTGGTGCAGTGGGTAGGTTGGCCGGGCTTGAGAGCAGGGCTACAGTGCCCGCCAGGCCAGGCTCCATGGAGGTGGGTTTCTCTCAGTGTTTATCTTTCTCCATCTCTGTAGCCTGGTCTCTCCTTACTGTTTTGAAACACAGTTTCTTGGGATCTGATGGGATGTGTGTTTCTGAATTGAAGGGGTTTGGTTTTAGTTGAGGTAGCAGCACTCCCACTCTTAACAACCCTCCTGCAAAGTCAAGTGGAACCAGATGTCTAACTAGTTCCTGGCACCAAAAAGCTTATTTAAAGCTGGATCAAGGGCCAGAGTGATTTGGGTGTGGGATGGGAGGTTTGAAGTGTTGGCTACATGAGCTGATGTTTAGAAATCATCTTGTCAAATGGCCTTGAACTACTTAAGAGAAAGGCTTCCCTCCTACTCTTATCTTTGTTTTGACTGCAGCGGCAGCAGGGGGCGGCAGGGACGCAACAGGCTACATTCATGGAAACGTGGAACCAGTGCTGGTGCGGGCGGTCTGAGTGGGTCTGGATAGGGACAGGTCAGGGCACCCTTTCTGAGAGTGAGTGAGGAACAGTCCCTCACTGGAGGAGTGTGTGACTGCCTCTGAGGGACATGGAGGAAAGCATCCAGACCAGGGCAGTGTAAGCTAGACCAGGGTCTTCAAACAGTGGCATGGGGCGCCCCAGTGCATACACTGATCTTGGCTTTTATTTTATGTTTTCTAATGCTTTGACATCTTGGGACCTCGCTGGCTTTAGAGAGACTACCCCTCCTGGAGTTAACCAGTTCCTGGAGATAATAAACAACTCACTTGGCCCCTGGGTGTCCACTATTAAAATGAAAACCAACCAATATAGAGCTCATACCCTAAACCACCTGCTTCATGGGGCTGCTGCTGGAGAAGACTCTTGAGAGTCCCTTGGACTGCAAGGAGATCAAATCAGTCAATCCTAAAGGACATCAACCCTGAATATTCATTGGAAGGACTGATGCTGAAGATGAAGAAGCTCCGATACTTTGGCCACCTGCTGTGAAGAGCCGACCCATTGGAAAAGACCCTGATGCTGGGAAAGATTGAAGGCAGGATGAGAAGAGAGTGACAGAGGATGAGATAGCTAGATAGCATCATCGACTTAATGGACATGAGTCTGAGCAAACTCTGGGAGATAGTGATGGACAGGGAAGACTGGCATGCTGCAGTCCATGGAGTTGCAAAGAGTGGGACATGATTGAGCAATGAACGACAACACTGCAGACCACTATCCACCAACATGAATAATCCCAGCATCGGTATCAGACACCAGCCTTTCACGCTCTTTTAACTGGAAAGTGGGGTCTATGTCCCCTTCTCTCAAATCTGGGCTGGTTTGGGACAGTTTCGACCAATAGTTTGGCCCATATCCCAGCTCACTGTCCACTTTCTAATAAGTGATAATATAGGGCCTTCATTTTTAAGGCCAGAGTGGGCAATTGTATGGATACGCAAAGTGATAATAATAGCCACTATGTATCGTGTTTATGTGTATAATGTGCCAAATATGCTGTTCCCATGATAACCAAATTTCTTGTGATTACTTGCAAAGTAGCTTTCACTATTTTACAACTAAAGAAACTGAGATTCAGAGAGGTTAAGCCACTTGGTTAGGGTCAAGCAGCTAACAAGTGGTGGAGGTGGCATTCAGAGCTAAGTTTTCATGCCTTCATTCATCCAACCAATACTTATTGAGTCCTTAGGGTGTATACTCCAGGCATCATTGTAGCACTGGGAATATCACAGTGAGCAGACAGATGAAGACTCTGCCCTATGATTCTAGTGGAGGAGAGAAACAAAAAACTAAAGGAGATGTGTCAAAAAATTGCCAGAGTATTTTCTGATCTAGATAAGCCCTGTGAAGGAGATGAATGAGAGTGAAGTGATAGAGAGTTGGGAGGAGCGAGGTGGGCAAAAGATGGGTCCACCACTAAAATCCTTGATTCATCATCCCTGAAAGCTGGACTATGTCTGGGTTGTTGTTGTTGTTCAGTAGCTAAGTCATATCCAACTCTTTATGACCCCATGGACTGGAGCCCACCAGGCTCCTCTGTCCATGGGATTTCCCAAGCAAGATTATTGGAGTGGGTTGCCATTTCCTCCTCCAGGGAATCTTCCCACCCAGGGATCACACCTGAGTCTCCTGCATTGCTGGTGGATTCTTTGAGCCACCAGGGAAACCGCGTCTGGGTTATGCATACAGACTTACAACCTGGGGTTGGGATTTGGTGTCATAGACATGATAAGATCTACTAAAAATGGGCACCACTGCTAGACAAAAGAGAGGATCAGATCTGGGAGAATAGATGTTGGACTCAGAATCAGTAGACTTGGTTTCTGGTCATAATTTTGCTGTTGATTTGCTGTGCAACTTTTGGCAAGGCACTCAGCCTCTCTGAACCTCACCTCTGCAATGGTGCCTGTCATCTCCTGGTAAGGGGGATCATATGAGAAGAGCTGCTCTACACCCCTAACTTGTCCTAAGGTTCTGAGACCCCCTCTTGCCTTCTACTGTCTTTTTGAATTGACCAGAGTCTAGTTTCATAGGAGACTGGGGGAAAGCAGGCCATGGAGAGTGAATTCCAGTTCTTTTTTCTCTTGGCTGTCCAGAGTCTCACTCCTCCCACTCTCCTGTCCTGGTGGCATAGGGGACATGGGGGACACGCTCTCTGCTACGACTGATAGCAGTTGATATTAAGCTGCCCCTTTGTCACGGCAGGATTTAATGCACTCTCTCTTCTTGGCACTCTTCGGCCTGGGGGTCCCCTGTTGCTTCTTTCTCTATCAGAAGCCTCCACACTCTCCTCTCTTTGTCCCTCCAATTCCTGTTCAAAAGCTTTGAGTTATCCCTTTCAAGCACATGTGCTCCTATGAATCTATTTCCCCACTGGCACCTTGTGCTTTGTTGGGAGCAACCTGTTGGTGTTTCTGAGCTGGCAGTGCATCGTCTCCGATGCCCCCCTCCCCCACCTCCCTGGGTCCCAGCTTCTTTTGCAGGCTTGTGAGTGCTAAGAATTCCCCCAGGTGGGAATTTCATTTTCTGTGTTTGGGGCTGGTCCCTGGCTAATGTGTTCTCCCACACCCTGTCCTCCTTGGCATTCTCTTCCCTTTGTTTTAAACTCCACATAGACGGAGGGGTTTCACACACTGTAATTTATAGACCTCTGCATTGTAAATTCACATGACTCAGAAGCTCTGGGCAGGAAATTTGTGGTATGTGTGTGTCCCTTTAAGAAAAGTAGATGTATAGATATGCATTGACGATAGGCAGAGTTTATGCATGTGTGTGTGAATACATGTAAGCAATATCTCAGAGCCTTATAGAAAGGAGGGGTCTTTGTCGCCTGCTTCCCCTAACCCACCAGACAGAGAATTAATCACACCTCCTACTGTCTTTTTGAAACAGACACCCCTGCATTTGTACAGCTGATGACCCATGGAGTGGTCATTTAGATCTTTCACATATTCCATGAATTCTTCTCCAAAAAAATGTATTTATTTATTTTATTTTTCTCTGCACTAGGTCTTCGTGGCTGTGCGCGGGCTGTCTCTAACTGTGGTGAGTGTGGGGCTACTTCTTGTTGCAGGGCATGAGCTTCTCATTGAGGTGGATTCTCTTGTGGAGCACGAGCTCTAGGTGCTCGGGTTTCAGTAGCTGCGACATGCAGGCTTGGTAGTGGTGGCTCCTGGGCTTAGTTGCTCCGAGGCATGGTGGGATCTTCCTGGACCAGGGATTGAACCCATGTCCCCTGTATTAGCAGCCTATTTTCAACCACTGGACCACCGGGGGTTCCCTCCATCAATTATTTTTGAGCACACACTAGGACCTAGGAACTTACAAGCCTTGAAGCAGCCCTTTTGCTGATGTTGTAATGGCTCTTGTTGTTTCAGCATGTATGAATGTGGAGCTTTGCAGGAAGAAGGGCTTGGCCTCATGCGGGCCTCTTCCTTACCACAGGCAGACTTGTTCACTCTCTCTGTCACCGGATCTTTCCATCCCTGAATGCGTCTATGATCACTCTGGCTTCTTTCTATATCTACCTCCCCAGCTAAACCACCAGTTTGCTGACAGCAAGGATGTCTGCATCCTTGCACCTAGCTCTGTACCTGGCATATGATGTTCAGTTGCTCAGTTGTGTCCAGCTCTTTGTGATCCCCTGGACTGCGGCACACCAGGCTTCCCTGTGCTTCACTATCTCCCAGAGTTTGCTCAAACTCATGTTCATTGCAACAGTAATGCTTCCAACCATCTCATCCTCTGCTGCCTCCTTCAGTCTTTCTCAGCATCAGGGACTTTTCCAGTGAGTCAGCTCTTCTCATCTAGTGGCCAAAGTATTGGAGCTTCAGTTTCAGCATCAGTTCTTCCAATGAATATTGAGGGTTGATTTCTTTTAAGATTGACTTGTTTGATTTCCTTGCAGTCCAGGATACTCTCAAGAGTCTTCTCTAGTACCACAATTTGAAAGCATCAATTCTTCAGCTCTCAGCCTTCCCTATGGTCCAACTCTCACATCTGTATGTGACTACTGGAAGAAACATAACTTTGACTATATGGACCTTTGTTGGCAAAGTGATATCTCTGCTTTTTAATACCCAGCATACAATTAGTGCTTAATAGTTGTTTAGGTTTCCCTCGTGGCTCAGATGGTAAAGAATCTGACTGCAATGCTGGAGACCCAAGATCGATCCCTGGGTTGGGAAGATGCCCTGGAGAAGGAAATAGCAACCCACTCCAGTATTCTTGCCTGGGAAATCCCATGGACAGAAGAGCCTGGCAGATTATAGTCCATAGGGTCATAAAGAGTCAGACATGACTGAATGGCTAACACAGTAATAATTGTTTGACGATACAATGTTTATAATAAAGAGACTAGAATTTTTCATCTCTGGCAGAGGATTATTTTTGAATTCCATGGCAAGAAAAATATTCTATGTGGCTTCTTTGGCCTCTTTGGTATGAATAATGACCGGAACATAGGGATTTCAAAACTTAAGTACTTAGAAGTAGTAAACAAGGCAGATTGGAACATACATTTAAATATTCATTTAAACAGTTTTTCTTCCAAAACTTTAAACAAGTACAATAAGGAATTAAAAAGCAACCACTCCAAAGACAAACAGAGAGCAGTTGAGAGATGTCAACACAATTTTTAAAGATGAAAAGTAACAGACAAATGGAACTGACTTAGCAGATGAGAGCTGAGGCCTTGCCTGCCAGGATGGGTGGAAGCCAGGATAAAGGGAGCTTATCCCATCACAAAATCCCAGAAATGCTAAGAAATTGGAGGCGCTGGGTACCTCGGAGGGTAAAGCTTAGGAGCTTCAGGCAGTAAGACAGTTCAAACGTTTTTATAAAGAGCAGGTATTGGGGATTTCTTCTCCCAATCCACGCAGTAGGCATTGGGCCCTGCCTCTCTCAGTAGCTGGATGGAGGTCAGCTCTAGACAAAGAGAAAGAAACCCGAACTTGAGGATACCAGCCTAGCGGGGAGGGCAGCCACATTAAGAACTGGAGCTTGAGGGCCCAACAGTGAGCCTCCATGTCCCTCTTCCTGCTCTGTCTCTTGTCCAAAACTGGCTTCCAGGACTTGCGCTGCCTGCAGGAGTTTGGGATCGCCACCTCAGGAGCCAGTCAGTTAAAGAAAGACTCTCGGAGAATGACTCTTGGGGGATCCTAAAACACAAGTTGGCTCACCGTACCTCTGCTTCCTGTCAACATGCCCCATCCACACGCACAGTTTCCAACCACTTCCAGTGAGGATCACCAGGCATTTAAAGAAAGTTTCTATTCTGAAGACTGGATGAAAGAAAATGCAGAAACACAGAAAAATGGTCACAAATTAATATAATCAGAGTAATAAAATAGTTGTATCTATGGAACAGAAATAGGGGGCCAGATGGGAGAGAGGTTCAAGAGGGAAGAGACATATGTATGTTTATGGCTGATTCATGTTGTTATATGGCAGAAACCAACACAACATGATAAAGAAATTATCCTTCAATTAAACATAAATTTTAAAAAGAACAGGGGGTTACTGTAAAAAGGAACATTTGGAAGAAAAAGATGAAGAGATGGAAACTAGGAAGAAGATGTAAGAAAAGGAGAGGGTCAGCCAGGGTATCCAACATTTTATTAAAAAGCTTCCAAAATTTAAAAAAATAACCAGGGAAATAGAGGGGAGGGAATTTTCCAAGAATCAATACTGGCAGTTTTCTTAGAACTGAAGGACATGATTTTCTGAACTGAGAAGATCCACAGAGTGTCCAGCACACATGGACACTGTCATCCAAGGAACGCAGGGAACCCGGCAGAGCAGGCAGGCTGGGCGGAAATGCTTTTGGAAACATCATTCCTCACCAGTGCACAATTTTTGTGTACCCGAGTTCACCAGTTCCCACTCTCCGGGGCCACCCTGTCTCAGGGCTGACTTAGCCCCTCCCCACACAAGGTGCTGGGGGGCACTCCAGGTGGGGGACATCCAGCTCTGGGCTTGAATCCCAGCATTGTCTCTTGCCGAGTATGCTCATTCTGTAACTTCCCTGAGCCTTGGTTTGTGTCATAGCAAACTGACCCGAACAAGACTTCTACGTCTTTTTCTAAAACCAAGCCTCTCTTAGCCTTGGGGATTTATGATGAATTAGACACAGGCTTTCTCCTCAAGGGACTCAGAGGCTTGCAGCCCAGTCAATGTGATGCATAGAAAATTTCAAGTCTGCAGGCATGTGGGCCCCCAGAAGGGGTGGTGATGGATGGGGGAACCAGGCGGGCCTGCCAAAGGAGGGCGGCCCTGAGCTGAATCTCAAGGAAAAGAGAGGACTCTGCCGGACCCCTGTGTTTTCCTCCTTGGTTTTGAGATCCACTTGCTGTATCCTGAATGCTTGCTCAGAGGTGCAGTTTACGCTGCTAGTCAACAGACCTCCCTCAGCCGCATCAGAGATTTATTCTGTTGAGACAGTAAAATTAACAGTTCTCTCTCATCCTCTGGACCTTTGTGCCTCTGTTCCCTCTCTGTGAAATGCCCTTCCTGCGAAGCTCCCAGTTATCCTTTGCAATTCGGCTCTGGCAAAATTTTCTTTGGGAAGGTTCCTTTTGACCCCTCTCACCCACCTGGTGGACATACTCTGAATGAATGAAGGAGTGAAGCAGGATGTGACATGTGGGCCTCCTGAACTTTGTATTTTTAGGCAGTCAGGCACCTGCCACGCATGTGTTCAGCATCCTTTTTACACTATTGGTTAAAGTCCTTGGAAGTCATCTTTCCCCCGGCCTCTCCACCCAGGTCAGGCCTCCCAAAATGGAAAAGGTTGGTTCCCCTGCTCCTTCCCCTCAGCTCTGCAATCCTGGGGCCCAGGAGAGCTGTACCAGCTGTGAACTGACTTGTTAGATCAGCAACTGTAAGGGACAGAAACATCTGTTGGTGCCCCCGTGTCACTAATCATTGTCATGGTTTCCATCCTGGCTGCTGACACCTGCAGCTGAGCCCTGAGCTCTGTGATCTGAGACTGGTGATTGGTAAAATGCCACTTCAAGTGCACGCCTGTCAGAGCAGTCAGTGTCAGCTGCCTGGCCTGGCCCCAGGGCAGGCAAAGAGGCAGGCAGCTAACACGGGTGACGGTGGTAGAAAGTGGGTCTAGCACAAAAACCTGGGCACCTCACTTTCTGAGTTTTGAGTTATGTATGAGGCCATCTCCTGATACCATGTGTCCTTGTTGATGGCTCATGCTCTGACAGGATGTGTAAAGTGACAAGGTTTACATGTCACTGGAAGTGTAGTTACAAGTGTTTCATGGACAATTGGAGAAAAAGGTTGAGGTAAAGATGGGAGAGTCTGTCAACCAAAGGCAAAGTTCAGTGAAATAAGTATGATAAAGGATCAATAACTTTCATATATAAAAAGCACTTACAAATCAATAAGAAACATTAATACTACAATAGGAAAATGAAGTAAGGAGATAACTATCTCATGGAAGGACTATAAAAGAGCAATGAACTTAGAAACATGTTCAGCTTTGCTGATAATAAATATGCATATAGAAATGATCTTTTAAAAAATATATCAGACTGGCAAAATGCTTTGAATAATTAATCTTCAATTTTGGTGAGAGAAAAATAAGATAGTCACACATTCTTTTGGGAATGCAAATTGGCATTACCTTTCTGGAAAACGATTTAGCAGTATGTACCTAGAGACTTTAAAAATACTCCTAAAGCTTGACCTGTAATTCCTCTTCTAGAAATGTCTGCCAAAGAAATAGAAACTGGCACAAAGATTTATATGCACAGAGATGTTTATTGCAGAATTATTTGGAAGCAGCTCAAATGTCTAACCATAGTGGAATGGTTAAGTAAACTGTAACATAACAACACAGTGAAATATCACAGTATCATTAAAACAATGCTTCTGAAGAATTTTAAATGACATGGGAAAATACTCATGATAACACTTTAATTGAAAAAAGCTGTATAGAAAATTCTGCATACATTGTAAATTCAATTATGTAAAAATACTGCTCCCCATTAAATACCATCTATTTTCAGAAAAAAATCTTGGATGAAAAAATACAAAAATACAGTGGTTATCTCTGGATCAAGAGATTATTGTTAATTTAGATTTTCTTCTACACATTTTCTGAATTTTCCATAGTTTCTAATTTATCCACTTATTCATTCATGGGAGTACATCCTCTGTCCCTAGCACTGGTCCAGGCACCAATTTGAAAGCCTACCTACATTCTCTCTGTCTACAATTGTGGAGTTGGAAGCAGACTGCTGGAGTTTAATCCTGATCCTGTTGCTCAGTGTCTACTCTCTCTCTGTCTCTTTGTCCTCTGGAAGAAAATACAGGATGATACTAGTAGCTATGTCATCATGTGCTTGCTAGGATTAAACAACACGATACATAAAAAGGGCTTGGCTTAGGGCCCGGAAGCTAAAGTATATCAAAAGATGAACTAAAGTATATCTACCACTGGGAAAGCCGCACAGAGAGAGCTCCTCCATCTCGTTCCTGCCTGCTCAAAGTTCAGTCTCCATGGAGGTGCAGGGTGAAAAGGGTGTTCCTCTTCTCCATCAGTCCCCTCCCTTGCCACAGAATCCTTTTCCTATCCTCAGAGGTGCCGCATGAAACAGTTTTGTTAGCTTGCTTATCTTTCCTTGAAATGCTTTCTCTACATCTAATGCTTCAAGACAGATCTGATTGTGCCCGTTTGTTAAATAAGGAAGAAGAGACTGCAAGATGGTCAGTGGGGTGACCATTTTCACACAGATGGGCAGAGCCAATCTGGGAAGGCAGATGGGAAGGCAGATAAGAAGGCAGATCCTGGTTCATCTAGCATCAGTGTCCAGGCCTTCGGGATTGTCCTTTCATCACTGAGCCCAGCCCCAGGAAAGTTCTTTACATTATAAAGAACATCACTTCAAGATAAATCAGATGGTAATGAACCTGCCTGCAATGCAGGAGACCAGAGTTCTATCCCTCGATTGGGATGATCCCCTGGAGAATGGAATAGCTACGCACTCCAGTATTCTTGCCTGGTGAATTTCATGGACAGAAGAGCGTGGTGGGCTGCAGTCCATGAGTCACAAAGAGTCGGACACAACTGAGTGATTAACATTTCCACTTCCAAGGTAAAAGCAGGATATTAGAAACTCTGAACTCCAAGCCACTTTATTTTTGTTTCCTACTGCCACCTACCTCTTACTCTGTAGGGGTAGCCCTCCCCTTTGCCTTTGAAGAGAACCTAAGCAGACCCATAACCTTTGTCTTCGACTTTAGTTGACCAAGTCCTGCGTTGCTGTGACCCAGACAGTGTTGAGGCATCCAGTCTCCTCTTCCCAGCTGGACTGGTTCCAGCACAGCCTGTGTACCAGAGAGGGGTGGGGCTGCTCCCTTTCCCACTTCTCCACCCACTCGTTGTCTCCACTGATAGTCCTGAGCCTGCAGGCTCTCAGCCTTTGGCAGATGTTCACAGCTGTCTCCTGCTCTAGTCGGCACATTTGGAAGCTCCGAGAGACACCCCTCCCCCTTCTCTGGGCCCTTGCAAGCACTCCATCATAGTGGGTAGGGTTTTTTTGGGTGGCCAGTCCTGACAACCTCACACTCAACAACTTCCTACGGGTGGATTCCACTTACCATGTCAAGCGACACTCTTGGGAAGGAGGATCCATGTCAGTATGATCCAAACATTCTCTGGTAACCCAAACTTGACTCCCAAGATTCAGGAACCATTTCTTTTTGTCAAAGCAGGGGGGAGGGTAGCACATTTCTCAGCCAGTTACTTACAAATGGGATGGAGCCACCATGACTATTTCAGGTGTGTGTGTGTGTGTGTGTGTGTGTGTGTGTGTTTGTATGCACTCATGTGCATGTGCACTGGGTCTCTGATTTATAGAAAAAAATGGAAACTTAGAAAGCTGGAGTGTCTTGGGTAAGATCTTGTGACTGTTGGTTGTGAAGTCAGAACTCAAACCCAGGTCTTCTGATTCTGGCCAGAGCTCTTTCTCTTAAACAGCTTTGTTGTCTATGAAAAGAGGAAATGAGGTTGATCATCTTTAAGGGACTGCTCAAGTATTCCAGAGCTCTGAGATTATGCCTCTTCTCTGGCTCCAGAATGGACAATAGCTCCTTGTCACAATACATGGATGGGGCCTCAGACTGTCCTTTATAGGTGACCTTGCTCACCATGGTTCAAGCCTATGAATGGCCTCTGTTAAGAATCAATAACAACTCCTGTTGGTTGGGGGCCACCTGGGTGCCAAGCCCAGAATTTGGCACTTTGTACCCATTATCTCCGAACAACAATGGAGAAATATTAAGAGCAGTGAATAAGAAACACTAGAGGATGTTTTAAGCCTTGCTATTGTTGTTGGTCAGCTGCTAAGTCATGTCCTACTTTTTGCGAATCCATTGACTACACATAGCATGTGAGGCTCCCCTGTTCTTCCCTATCTCTCAGTGCTTGCTCAAACTCATGTTTATTGAGTGAGTGATACTATCTAGCCATCTCATCCTCTGCTGCCCGCCTCTCCTTTTGCCTTTAATCTTTCCCAGCATTGGGGTCTTTTCCAACAAGTCAGTTCTTTGCATCAGGTGGCCAGAGTATTGGAGTTTCAGCTTCAACATCAGTCCTTCCAGTGAATATTCAGGCTTGATTTCCTTTAGGATTGACTGGTTTAATCTTGCAATCTAAGGGACTCTCAAGACTCTTCTTCATGACCACAATTCAAAAGGATTAATTCTTCAGCTCTTAGCCTTCTTTCTGGTCCAACTCTCATATCTGTACATGGCTACTAGAAAAACCATAACTTTGACAATATGGACCTTTGTCGGCAAAGTGATGTCTCTGCTTTTTAATATGCTGTCTAGGTTTGTTACAGTTTTCCTTCCAAGGAGCAAGCATGATTTCATTTCATAGCTGTAGTCACTGTCTGCAGTGATTTTGGAGCCCAAGAAAATAAAATCTGTCACTACTTCCACTTTTCCCCATCTATTTGCCATGAAGTGATGGGACCAGATGACAAGATCTTAGTTTTTTGAATGTTGAGTTTCCAGCCAGGTTTTTCAGTCTCCTCTTTCACCCTCCAGAGGCTCATGGATCACAAGGCTATGATCCGTGAAGGGGGTCTTAAGCCTTACTCTTTTCCAAAGAGAGGTCAAAGAAAAAGATCTAAAAAAATAAAAAATTAAAGCCTTCATGTGAACAGCAGCTTTACTTGTACTCATTATGAAATGGAAATAATCCAAATGTGCATCAACTGATGAGTAGATAAACAAAGTGTGGTGCATGCATGGATGTTATGCAGCCTTAAAAAGGAATGAAGCACTGATACATACTACAAAGTGGATGAACCCTGAACATGTTAAGCTAAGTGAAAGAAGCCAGACACAATAAGATAGATAGTGTCTGATTCCTGTTCTACCAAATGACCGAATAGGCAGATATATATATATATATATACACATCTATATGTATATGTATAAAGTGGATGGGTGGTTGCACAAGGCTGAAAGGAGGGGAGAACAGGGCTGAACTGCTAACAGGTTTTCCTTTGGGGTGATGAAAATGTTTGAAAAGTAGACAGTGATGATAGTTGCACAACTCTGTGAGTATACTAAAAACCACGGAATTGTACACTTTAAATGGGGTGGATTTTATGGTTTGTGAATTACATCTCAATTTTATGGTACATGAATTAAAAAACCAAAAAAAAAAAAAACAACACAAAACAACCCAAAAACCCAAATGGCCACGTCATGAGGATTTTACCTGGCTTGTTTGCTAAGGGACCTAGGAATCCGATTGTAAGAATTAATCAATGCATTCACTTTGAAAATGGAATTACAGTGTGTGGTTGTGGTTCCAGAAATCCATCCCTTCTCAGTCTCTGTATTAGGACTGAGGCCTATTAGCTCCTATTGGAAGTCTAATCTCCTGCTGAAGATGTGAGAATAAGTAATTTACTTTCAGTCAATCAAACGTGTTAAGGGGGAACTGTCAAGGTAGTCCAGGGGAGGGGGGATTGTTTTGTTTTTCTAATATTATTGAAAGCCCCGCAGAGCCACTGGCAGCTTCTCTGCAGCTGGGTGAGTTCTCTCAGCAGGGGGCCCAGTGGACTGGAATCCTCAGCAAATCATCCAGACAGCCGGGACCATGAAATCCAGCCAGACCCCCAAAAGGTGACCCCCGCAGCCCCAGCGCCCTCTGAAGCCCTCCGGGTAGGCTGGCTTCCATTTCTGGTCCAGCGTGGCCACTGAGGAATGCCAGACATCTCCACGCCTGCAGCCACAAGGCCACCAGGTGTGCCCAGGCCGGAGGGAAGGTTCAGGCCTGGGTGGTGTTTCTGCTCTTTCTCCCTGCCCCTCCTGGAAGCCTGCCCCAAACCTCCCCGCCTCCATCCCTCTCCTGTTTCTGCTCTGTTGCTGGCTGAGAGTTTGGACAAAGCCATGACTCTCTCTGCAGGCTGGGGAGACTGCTGGAGGCCCATCTTCTAGGGGGTATCATTTCTTCGGGAAATGGTTGGGCTAATTGGAGACAGGTGTCCCTAGGTGCTAACACGCAGACTCCCACTGGAGAAGTGGGTGCAAAGTCAAACCACATGGGCTACTTACAATAAGTGAGGTGTGAGCTGCTGGCCCTTTACCTCATCCTCCTTCTCCTGCTCCCGCCCTCTCCCTGCAGTCTGAAGGGGACAATCCCCCTCCATACCCCGACCCTGCCCCGACCCTGACTCACACGTCGGGTGGTATGGTTGTGGTTTCCACATAGCACTTTGCTGGTACAGAGAAGTGAAGGGCAAAGGCTTCTCGGAGTGGGATTCTGAGAAGAGCTGGGGATAGTACATGGAAGCGGGTCATATGAAAAGAGACCCAAAGAAACGAGGCTGTTTTCCTGAAGCCTGGAGACCCTCTGTTCACATGTATTAGGAATCCACTTAGCCAGCAGGTTTGGAACTTTGAGGAAGAATACATTCAAACATTTTCAAGTCCTCTCTGGGTGTCAAATCCCACCGTCCATTTTCCAGACAAGAAAACTGAGGCTCCAGTGTGATCCCCACACAGGCAGAGTCAGGATAGGAACTTGATGCTTTGGCCCCTGCATTACGGCTTGTATTTATTTTGACTGTGGGTTAAATCTACACGAGTTCAGAGACAGGTTCGGAGGGAGCATGGGCATGGGCATACCAATTGCCATTTTGGTAATTCCCCTGCCTTCCTTCTTTTCATCTGCTGGATCCTCACTTGCTGTGTGGGGCAAAGCTTGGTAAGAGGGTAAGGGGGCAAGCTGTAGGCAAGGAGACTTCAGAGCCCCTGAAATCACACCTTAAACATTTCCCAATCCATCATATTGTCTGAGCTCCACAATATTAATGATTTCATTGCAAGGTGGGCTGGGGAATCTGAGATAGTTTGATTCTAGAGACAAGGCTACTGTGTTGATAAATTCAGAAGTTGGGGCTGAGAGATGGGGCAGTGGGATCCGGTGGAGAGAGCGCTGGGCTAGAGGACAGGAGTCCTGGGTTCCCTCCAGATTCTGCTACCAGCTATTGTCTGAACTTTGCTAAGGGACTTCACTTGACTGATGTTTAGCTTCCTAATCAGTAAAATAAATACCTTTTTTATTCCAAGTGTTGCCTTTGCTCTGCCAAAGCCTTTTTATTTTCTCTAGTCCTACCTGTCTATTTTTGCTTTGGTTGCCTGTACTTTTGGTGTCACAGCAAAAAAAATCATTGTCAAGATCAATGTTAAGGAACTTTCCCCCTATGTTGAGTGTCACATCTTATGTTTATGTCTTTAACTCATTTCTGTGTTGATTTTTTGTGTATGGAGCAAGAGAGAGGCTCAATTTAATTCTTTTGGATGTAGATACTCAATCTTCCCCAAGTCTTCCCTCTTCCTTTATTAGAGACTATTCTTTCCCCATTGTGTATTCTTGACACCCTTGTTGGAAATCAGCTGGCTGTATCCCTGTGGGTTTATTTCTGGAGGTTTTATTCTGTTCCATTGGTCTCTGTGTTCATCTTACAATCTGTGTAACATGAGAAAATATTTCCAAATCATTTATCTGGTAAGGGGTTAATATCCAAAATATATTTGAAGAAAACTTCTACAACTCAATAACAAAATAGCAAATCACCTGATTAAAAAGTGGGAAAAGGCCATTTTCCCAGTGAAGAGAGACGTTCAACCAGGTAGATGAAAAGGTACTTAAGATTACTAACGATCAGGGAAATGCATATCAAAACCACCATAAGCTCTCACCTCATACCTGATGGGGTATCTGTCAGAATGGCTATTATATAAAAACAATAAGAACAATAACAAAAGATAACAAGTTTTGGTGAGGATGTGGAGAAATTGGAGCTCTTGTAAGGTGAGATTCCATTTCCAGTTGATAAGGATATAAAATGGTGCCAACCACTATGGAGGTTCTCAAAAAATCAAAAATAGAACTACTATATAATATAGAAATTGTACTTCACTTTATTATGCTTTACAGATATTGAGGGTTTTTTTTAATATAAATTGAAGGTTTGTGGCAACCGTGCATGGAGCAAGTCTATGGGTACAATTTTCTGAGCAGCATTTGCTTGCTTTCCTGTGTCTAGAATTTGGTAATTTTACAAATATTTGAAACTGCTTCATTATTCTTATATTTGTTGTGAGGTCTGTGATCAGGTCTTTGATACTACTCAAATGATGGCTAGCATTTTAAGCAAAAATTATTTTTTAATTGAGGTATGTACATTTTTTAGATATAATGTTGTTACACACTTAATAGACTACAGTGTACTGTAAACATAACTTTTATATCCACTGGGGAACCAAAAAATTCATGTGTCTCACTTTATTGTAGTGGTCTGGAGCCAAACCAGAAACATCTCTGAGGTATGCCTGTATTGGGTTTCCCTGGTGGCTCAGATGGTAAAGAATGCGTGTGTATATATATATATATAAATTGAAATCAGGATATTGAAGAGATCTATGCATTCCCATGTTCATTGCTGTATTATTCACAACAGCCAAGACTTGGGAACAAAAACTCATGTGTTTGTTGACAGATGAATGGATAAAGATATTGTGGTCTATACATGCAGTGGCATATTGTTGTTGTTAGTCATGTCTGATTCTTTGTGACCCCATAGACTGTAGCCCACCAGGCTTCTCTACTCATGGGGTTCTCCAGGCAAGAATCCTGGAGAGGGTTGTCATTTCTTTCTCCAGGAGATAGTCCCAACCTAGGGATTGAACCCACGTATCCTGCATTGGCAGGCAAATTCTTCACCACTTGGTCACCAAAGAAGCCCACAATGGAATATTATTTAGCCTTAAAAAGGAAGGAAATTCTACCATTTGCAAAAATAGATGAATCTGGAAGAGATTATGCTAATTGAAATGTCAGTCACAGAAAGACAAAAGCTGTATAATTCCACTTATATGTGGAATCTAAAATAGCCAAATTCATGTTGTTACTCAGTCACTCAGTCATATCCAACTCTCTGTGCCCCATGAAGACCAGGCTTCCCTGTCCTTCACTATCTCCCAGAGTTTGCTCAAACTCATGTTCATTGAGTTGATGACGCCATCCAACCATCTCATCCTCTATTGCCCCTTTCTCCTCCTGCCCTCAATCTTTCCCAGCATCAGGGTCTGTTCCAATGAGTCAAACTAGTAGAAGCAGAGAATAGAATGGTGGTTTTTTGGGGTTGGATGGAGGAGAAAATGGCAAGTTGCTATTCAATTGGTATAAAGGTTTAAATATACACAGTGAATAAGTTCTAGAGATTTGTTGTATAATATAGTGCCTATTGTTAACAATATGGTGTTGTACATTTAATTAAAAACTTAACAGGGGCAGATCTCATAATAATTCTTAGCACAAAAATTAAAAACAAGACAAAAGAAAACGTTGGAGGTGATGGATATATTTATTTCCACGATTATGGTGATAGTATCACAAGCGTACACATATGTCTAAGCTCATCAGATTGTATACACTGAATGTGTACTTCTTTTTGGTTTGAAATTCTTTTGTACTTTTGTACTTCTTTTTGGTATGAATTCTACCTCAATAAAGCTGTTAAAAACAAGCAAAAAAGATTTTGAAACTTTCTGTTAGACACTAGACATTGTTCGTTGCCTATTAAATGACCATCAGCTTTTTTCCTCTTTGCTTGTCTTCTGGATAGAGGCTAAAAAAATCAGGTCCTCTCTTTCCCAGTCTTCCTTGTAGTGAGGGATAGTCATGTGACCCAGTCCTGGCCAGTGAGATATAAGAGAGAAGTCTGGAACACCTGGAAAAAGTTGTTCCTTCTTACTAAAAGGACAGAAGTTCCAGATGAGAAGCCACTTTTCCACACACTCCCTTCCTTGCTACTTGTGACATGACTGAGTGAGGATGTGATTCCTGGAGCTGTAGCAACCACCTTGTGATCATGCTGCTGCTGCTGCTGCTAAGTCACTTCAGTCGTGTCCGACTCTGTGCGACCCCATAGATGGCAGCCCACCAGGCTCCCCCGTCCCTGGGATTCTCCAGGCAAGAACACTGGAGTGGGTTGCCATTTCCTTCTCCAATGCATGAATTGAAAAGTGAAAGTGAAGTCGCTCAGTCATGTCCAACTCTTCGCAACCCCATGGACTGCAGCCCACCAGGCTCCTCCGTCCATGGGAGTTTCCAGGCAAGAGTACTGGAGTGGGGTGCCATTGCCTTCTCTGATCTTGCAGTCATGAGGTAAGACCAAAAGAAAGAACCCAAGACACTGAGGTTGTATAACAGAGAGCTAGGTCCTTAACATTATTGAGCTGCTGATCCAACCTTAGCACCACAGTCTCAATATTTCCTGTCACAGAGATTTTTAAGTGCCTTTATTATTTAAGGTATTCTTAGGCAGGTGTCACAGCTACAGTCAAACATATCATGATACACTAACATCTTACAATTCTGTAACATGTATGATCCATTTACAGATGCCAGCTAAAGTCCCTGGGAATGATGAATGACCGTTCTGTTAGTACCACTCTTCATCTGTGGCCTCTTCACCTGGCTTCCTCCTGTCCTTCATGAAAGACACTCCTTTCTTAGAGAAGCCTCTGCACCCACCCTGTATACTGGGAAGGCTGTCCTTGCTCTTGCCATTTGCCTTTACCTGAGTTGTGCATTGCAGTTACCTGGGCACCTGCTCATCTTCCTCACTGAACTATGAGCTCCTGCAGGGCAGAGGCCTTCTCTTCTTCATACACACACATCTTTAACATCTTGGAAAGCTAATTAGGTCTCCTAAGGCTGTGAGTGGCAAAACCACATATCAAACTAGCTTAGAGAAGAGACATTGAGCAGGAGGAGGTAAGGCACAAACTCAAATGAACTGCTGAATAGTCAAATAAACGGCCCCAGGAACACTTGGAATCAGGAGTTCAGCTGCCTCCAATATTCACTCCTTGTGTGTCTCTCTTTTTCCCCGTTTCTCTGTCATTTTTGCTTCTCTCTATGTGTTTACTTCGTTAACGTTCGTTGCTTCCTCCACGTGGTGGGAGACACTGGCACTCAGTTTTGGGGCCTCTGGTCACAGAACGTTTGCCTCTGGAGAGGGACTGACTTTCTCAGTTCCTTCTTGAAAAATTCCCTGGGGACGAATCTTAGCCACCAGGGTGGATGGGGTCATGTAGGCACAGGGTGGCTGCTCCTGCGCTCCCAATGTCTGCACTAAGGGGAAGACAAGTTACCCCACAGGAGAGTGAATTCCCAGGTGGGACAGTGGTGGTACCAGCAGACACAATAAAGGGCTTCCATTGCATCTAAGGTAGTCCCTCAGAGAAGGGACCGAGCAGCTGGTCCACGGAGGCCGTGATCAACAGGGTCTTCTGGATGCAGAGCAGCCTCTACGCATAGGGGAGGGGCTGGAGCAGGAAACCGCAGGGTGAGCATCTTGTCCCCTCCCTCCAGCTTCCCAGAAACACTCCTACCATCCAGTGCCCAGCTTCCTCTGAGGAGAAGGACCACCTCCCAGGGAACCAGGACCTCAGAAGGGTTCCCTGTAGGGACGAGTAGGGGTACAAGGGAGGAAGTCTGGACAGGAAGTGGAGAAGAAATGGGAAAGAAATTGGGAGGGGAGAGGAAGTCAGAAAAGGTGGGGGAGAGGAAAGGAAGGGAGGAGTGACAGGAGATGAAAGTGCAAGGGCCCAAAGGAGAGAAAAGGAAACAGTGGAGAGGAGAGAAAAGGCAGGAAGCGACCACTGTCTGAGCTCCTAGGCACCAGGCCCTTTGATGCCCCCTTCATCTGTCTGATGGCTTTTCAGGAAGACACAGGCACCCACCTCAAGGAGGAGAAAGTGAGGGTTTAGAAGCATCACAGCTTTCCCTGTGTCCCCTTCTTGGCACTTGACCTGTCACGAGGATATTGAGAGCGGGAGCTGTCTTTACTATTCATCTCTTCAATTTCAGCACTAAGCACAAGGCCTGACACATCATAGGCATCTGAGAACTCTCATGGATGAATGAATGGTGAGCAACGCAGAAGCATCTTAGTTTAATCATCGTTGTATAGCAGCCAGCTTTTGCTAGGCAGTTCCTGTGTGCCAAGTACTTTACTTCATTTTGCTTTTTCCACCTCAGCAGTGTGGGGAACACTGGTATCCCCCCATTCTTCAGACAAGGGCATGGAGACTCAGAGAGGTAACTCACCCAGGGTCATGTGGCTAGGAAGAAGCAAAGGTAGAATTTGAACCCAGGTCTCCTCCTCTGGGCACTAAGCACCTTGGCCATCTCCCCTCTAGATGCCAACCCCTCGGGGTGGGGAAAGGACTTTCTCAGGCTGAGCTCTGTTGGTCTACCTCCCTGTGGCTGCTGCAGGGACACGTCTGGGTTACTGCTTGCCGGACAGAGCAGGTGGGCTCTGAGACAGTTTCTAGAGGAGGCTTGGGGTAGTAGGGGATTGTCAGCACTCTCTGAGCAACACCTCAAGAGGTTGGTGGGGGTGCATGATCCGTTGGAGGCTGGCTGACTTTTTCCGTTGGTCATGGAACCTCTACCCGAGTGCCCACTGGTACCTAAGTGACCCTGGGAAAGGATTTTGGTTTTTCCTTTCCCCACTTCCCTTGGAGAATGAAGCCCTCATCCTATTGACCCTACCATTCGGTTAGTGAAAAACATGAATCAGATAGCAGCCCTTCTGCACCCACTGACAACTCCAGCCTTCACTGAAGGACTCCTCCTACACATATGGCAAGTAGGATGCCATCTCAGTGGTAGGGAGAAGCTGGCTGTATATTGGGGTGGGAAGACCCTGGGAAACCCTCTTCAGTGGTTTTTTAGAGAAAGTCACTCAGGTACTCCAGCCTGGCACCAGTTCATAGACCTGGGGACCCCTCTACTCACCCACCCACTGGAAGAGTGGGTCCTAAACAGGGTGCCACATGGGAATCACCCAAGCTTCTTGAACTCTAGTACTTGTCTCCAAGAGGAGGCTCTTGTTCATCCATGTTAGTCTCAATGTGTATGGCTGATCTTTAAGTTAATTTCCTTTTCTGTTTCTTTCCCCTGGTCCTGGGGAGAAACAGTCAAAAATCTCATCGTAAATGAGGTTTTTCACATAAGTGGGATTATCATTTTGAACCTGGAGTTGGCATACAAACCAGAAGTGCTCATTGCCTTGATGGAGGGGCCACCAGTGAATCATCTGGGAAGGTGGAAAGAGCAGGAATCTGTGGACAGGCTGCGTGGGAAGGGTGAGCTGGAGCACTGTGTAGAGTTGTCCCATTCCAAAAGGGCAGGAGTATTTCTCCGTCACATTGCTTCTTCCCTTTATCCAAGTGTAGAAGTGGCTGCCACTTTTCTCAGCAAACCAGCTTGGGCCCCCTGCCCTGTATCAGGAGGTGGTAGCATCTGCTGTGGGTGGCTTTCTTCATGCCTCTCTCTGGTGTTAGAATTCTGGGTGTAAGGAGGACTGTGGGATAGGCTGTATGTGTAAAGATGAGGGTCAAGGCTGAAGGAGGGGAGACACAAGGAAAAGTTTTGTAGAAAACCCCATTGGAAGGTCTAAGAAGGATTTTAGAGGTAGGATAGACTCAGACAAAACAAGGACATTCTATGTGGGAGTAATCCAACAGCTCCCACCAACCCCATTGTCCTAGACTTTGGAGGGAAGATAATTCACATATCGCTGCTGCTGCTGCTGCTAAGTCGCTTCAGTTGTGTCCGACTCTGTGCGACCCCATGGACAGCAGCCAACCAGGCTTCCCCGTCCCTGGGATTCTCCAGGCCAGAACACTGGAGTGGGTTGCCATTTCCTTCTCCACATATCACTAGTCCTGTATCAATTCTCTGCTATGGGAAAAGCTTTCTCTATGTTAGGCTCTGATGGACAGGATATGAATGAGACCTTGCCATTACCCATTCATCCATCCATTCAGGCTATATCACATATTGATGTCGGTCTTACTAAACCAACCCAGATGCTGGAGTCTCCATGATGAACAAGGTTCTAGTCCTCAACTCTAGATGCAGAAACAGATGAGTCAAAAGTGCAGTGTGGGAGAGCAACAGTGGAGGGCATGATGGGTGCCAGGATGAGGGAAAAGATGAGGACAGATTAGATAAGAGGGAGGTGAGGGAACTGGGAGGAGACACCTCCCTAAAAGAGATGCTGTTTGAGTTGAGAATTGAAGACAAAGGTAACAGTAAGCAAGGAGTGTCTCAGGCAGGAGAAAGAGCATGAGCTGGACTCTTGAGGCACTATTGCTTGAATTGAATCCTGGCTCCAGGACATTTCTACATGTGACTGGGCAAGTGACCCTTTTGTGCCTCATTTTTCCTTCTTGCAAATGGGCATCATAATTGATACCCAGCTTTTAGGGTTATGGGCACTAGTGGCAAAAAAAAAAAAAACAAAAACAAAAAAACAAAAAAACAAACAAACAAAAAAAAACCCACCTGTCAATGCAGGAGACAAGAGAGACACAGGTTTGATTCCAGGGTCAAGAAGATCCCTTGGATAAGGGAATGGCAACCCACTCCAGTATTCTTGCCTAGAGAACCCTGTGGATAGAGGAGTCTGATGGGCTATAGTCCAAAGGGTCGCAAATAGACACCACAGAAATGAATTAGCACAAATGCACAAGTGTTAAACACATCAGCAGAGTACTGTGTTGGACTCGTGGTTTGCTATGATGCTTACTAGTATTGGTCATGGGACAGTGTGGCCAGTTTGGGGAATTGAAGTAGTTCCAGTAGGCAATAGCATGGGTTGGGGCAAGATCGCAGGCTAAGATGGGACTGGAGAATAAGCAAGCCATCTGCTGGAGTTGCCCTTTCTCCTATGGAGAGGAGGGGGAACCAGCAGAGTTTTCTTTGAAGAGCTTGATAGATTTGTAAGCAAGAAAATGACATTCTCCTTAAGGGGATCATGAACACAGGAGACAAAGACCACAACAAAAATATGATAAGTGAAAAGTGATTCAGGTCCAAAGAGCTGTGACAATCCAGAGGTAGGTGCATGCAGAGAAGGCGTCACAGCAAAGGCATTGGAGCTGGGGTCCAGACCAGGTTGAATTATCCAATTTAAGAATCCCCTTGTCAGAGATGGCACATTCTGCTTTGCAGACTGCTGTCACTTACCTGATCTCAATAACTGCAGAGAAAGGCTACCTGAGAAGGGTTTATATCACTATGGTGCAGCTTTGACATCCTGATCCCAGGTCATTGGCTGGGCACTGAGAGAACTAGCACTGATGTCAGGTGTCACCCTGGTCTCTGATTCTGCACCTCTCACTGAGAAAGGGGACTGAGCTTGAGGGCAGGCAAGCCCGGTCGTAGGGAGCAGACTAGCAGCCCCTGGACAGAGTGCAGGGTGATGCTGGAACTGAAGCCATTCCTGGGTCACAGGGAATTTAAACTTGAGAATCCTGGATGGGAGTGTTTGTCCTGGATGGGAGTGTTTGTGCACAGGGAGTGGGGCCTGAGAGAGAAGCAGGAATCAACAGAGAGGGGCTGAATTACAGACATGGATTGGTCCCATGATTGGAAGGAGAGATACTGAGGAGGAGAAATTGAGTAGCAGCTGTAAGAGGGACTCTAGGTCATCACAGCATTTTCTGCCCTGTTCCTGGGCTCTTCCTTCGCAGAAGAAATGAAAAGAGAGAGGAGGGGAAGCTCCAGAGGGATGTGTGGGCCAGGTGTGCTCACTGCGGCCTATAGCCTGGGGCCAGGCGCCAGCAGGTAATTACAGAAATAGGGAGCAAGTGCCTGGAAATGTAAAGCAACTTCACGTTGTCATTATCTATCCTTGCAGTCAGGGGGCTCATCTTATTGAAAGGAGTATTGGCCAGTTTGGATACTGTTGGATTCTATGCTAAGTCACTGTCTTAGTCTGTTAGGGCTGCTGTAAGAGAATATCACAGGTTGTGGCTTACAAGTTACAGAAACTTACTTTTTGTAGTTCTGAGGGCTGGGAAATCAAGATAAAGGCATCAGCAGATTTGGTGTCTGGTGAAGGCCCATTTTTTGGTTCATAGATAACTATATTTTCACTGTTTCCTTACATTGTAGAAGGAACAGGGAGCTCTCTGGGTCTTTTTTTTTTTAAATAAGGGCACTAATCTTATTAATGAGGACTCCATCCTCATGACCTAATTACATTCCAAAGGTCCCTTCTCCAAATGCCATCACATTTGGCATGAGAATTTAACATACAAGTTTGGGGACGGGGGACACAAGCATTCCGTCTCTGGCAGTGACCGAGCCACACACAGCATGTGCTGCATGCTTGTCACACACGGCAGGGACACACTGGCCTTTGTCACAGGAAGCTGGGAGAGTTTAGGTTCTGCAGGATGAACAGGGGGTAGGTTAAGTCTGGTTGTTCTAATATGCTGTTGGGAGAACTAGAGTGAAGTGTAATGGGAAATCTTCATCTGTGCTTTTGTTTGTTAAAACGAGGGATGGTTAACTTTGAACTGGTAGGTCACAGATTGTAAACTGGTGGCCCATCAGCCAACTATGGCCCTTGGACGTTTTTGCTTGGCCTACATGTGCAGTTTCCCATACTGTTTAGAAAAATTGAATCACATGTCAACTAATTTCACAAAATTTGAATGTTGCTTTTATGAAAAATCAGCTTACCTGGCAAACCTGGGCCATACTTCTGCTTGTCCCCAGTTGGCTGATGCTAAGTAGCGCCTGCCCCCTAGACGGGGCATGTGGCCCTCAATTCTCATCTGACCCTCTGCTCAGACCTGGCCAGTTTCACTAATTTATGTAGTCAGGCCTGGTCTCTGTAGGCTTTTTGATATGCTTAAGTCAATTCAATTTGATTCATTGAAAATTTAATCAGGTGTCTATTATGTGACTAGTACTGGATAACTTTTTTAAAAAATTAGATACTTACTGTATTTTGTGGAGGGTAAAAAAGTTTTTTTAAAAGATATTCTCTCATGCAAAGAGAATGACACCTTGATAGGAGGGAGGTTGTAGACATGAGATGCAGCAAGAGTCCCAAGCCAAAAGGTATATGGTTGGTGAGCAACAGATACTTCCAAGAAAGGAACAATTACTCGTTTGAGTTCCTTACACTCATATGACACAATACCTTTTCAAAACCTTTCATGCACAGGTCTTGCTTTGATGAACCCTGGTGAGATAGGTAGGACATGAATTAGTCCTTTTAATTATGTACAAGAATTAGTACTAAGGGAGGTACTGAGGCCAAGCAATGTCTTGGCCAGGTCTACCATCAAGGCTTAGAGTCTAAGCCAGGCCTCTGCATTCCAATCCAGTGCTCTTTCAAACCAAGCCAGGTGTCTGGGGATGGATTCTACTGCCAGCAAGGAAGGCTCATGTGGTTTGGAGACTCTGGTTGAATGATGATTTCAATATGGAAGAATCATCCCGCCAAGAATAATTCATCAAAGAGTGAATCAGTTCAGAAAAGGACACACCCAAACCATGTCATCACGTGGGGAATGAGTTCTCATCTTTCAGTGCAAGTCATGCCTTATGAAGTTTTAGAGAAGCCATTTGGCCTGGCCCATTTCCTGCATTGTGAAGTCATAGGTTTATTTGATGATTTGGGCTGGAGTCGTTGCTGGAGACATCCCAGTTTCCTTAACCATAGAGAGATCTGTAGAGTGGAGGCAGTGTCGGCTGAGCATCTAAGGCAATGCACAAGGACTGCGTGAGCCAAGTCTCCAAGGCAGCTATCTTCTCTCTCTAGCCCCAGTTTTCCTACCCAGCTTCTGAGTAGCTCATTTTGCCTCTGAGTCCAGCCTGGGTGGTATCCACCAGGCTTCTGCTTCCCTGTGGGGAGATAGGAGGGGATGTGGAGAGGATGCTCCAGAGACATCTCTCCAGCTTCAGTTCAGTTCAGTTCAGTTGCTCAGTCGTGTCTGACTCTTTGCGATCCCATGAATCTCAGCACACCAGGCCTCCCTGTTCATCACCAACTCCTGGAGTTTACCCAAACTCATGTCCATTGAGTCGGTTATGCCATCCAGCCATCTCATCGTCTGTCATCCCTTTCTCCTCCTGCCCCCCGTCCCTCCCATCCTCAGGGTCTTTTCCAATGAGTCAACTCTTCGCGTGAGGTCGCCAAAGTACTGGAATTTCAGCTTTAGCATCAGTCCTTCCAATGAACAGCCAGGACTGATCTCCTTTAGGATGGACTGGTTGGATCTTCTTGCAGTCCAAGGGACTCTCAACAGTCTTCTCCAACACCACAGTTCAAAAGCATCAATTCTTCGGTGCTCAGCTTTCTTCACAGTCTAACTCTCACATCCATACATGACTACTGGAAAAACCATAGCCTTAACTAGACAGACCTTTGTTCCAAGGAGTAAGCGTCTTTTAATTTCATGGCTGCAATCACCATCTGCAGTGATTTTGGAACCCAAAAAATAAAATCTGAGACTGTTTCCACTGTGATTCCAGAGAAATCTAACAGCTACGTGGTCAAGATGCCAGAATGTGTAAAGCAAGGTGTAGAGGATAATCCATGTAGCAAAAGAGGTTATTTTGTCAGTGCTCACTACAAATGAGTACAGTTAGTTTCTTTGCTTGTGCATGATCTTAATTCAGTTTTAAATAAATCTGGAGTTATCTGACTCCAAGACTTGTATTTCCCACCCACTACCCTCCAGACCTCACTGTGTGTCCTCTGATTGACAATGGAGGTTCAAGGACATTTGTCCCTTAATCTCTCCTCTCTTCCCTCTAGGTGACAGTTTGTTGAAGAGGTAGCATAAGTCATTGGCTAATAAACAGAAACACATTGCATGCAGCAAATTACAATAATTAAATTGTAACATCGATCATTTTCACATCTGTAGTCCTTATGTTTGTGTTTGAAATGTCCTGTAGGATTGAAGATGAGCACGGAAGGAAATAATTACATGTTATCTGAATAAAATCTGCAACAAATTACCTATAAAACTATAACTATCCAAACAGGATGACATTTACTTTATAAGTTCATGACTCCCTTTCTTTAAAGTTTGCTGAAAAGAGAGCAAAGTAATTACAGTTCTTCTCTGATTGATTAAACATGACACATATGCTAATATGAAAGTAACGCTTGTCCTTTGTTACACCATCGTCTGGCTTACAGTAATTTGCAAGGTAGCAGAGAGAATTATTTCAGAGCTGCTAGCCTGAACTCTATACTAAAAATAGAATCTTGGGTCTCCTTTGCCTCAACCAAGAATTCATATTCAGTCTCCATGTTTCAACTTTCATATAGATCTGAAATGATGTTGCAGCTATTAGAGCCTCTTTTTTTCCCTCTTGTACATCAGAAAACACATGTTGCCACAGTTGGTTTGGCAGAAAAAAAAAAAACAAAAACCAAAACGCACCTGCTAAGATTTCCTTTAAAGCAATTATGTAGTTAGTGGTCTGTCAGATGGAGTGTTTTTCACCTTTGGAATAAAATAATATTAGACATGACTGAGAAAAAAGACACACATAATTTAGAACATCAATAAAATATGCTACTTGTCAAGCTTTGAGGAGGACTGTTCAATTTAAAGCAGCACTTATTTAAAAAATAGGTCAAGACACATATTTTGAGAAGATTACCATTACTAATGCAGCAATTAATTATTTTAAAAATCCATATGAATGAAAGGAGAATTAGAAACAAAATATAATAATGGCAGCACACATATACTATGCCTATTATCTGGTAAGCATTATTCCAAATGTGTGTTAACTCGATTAATTCTTGCAAGAACTCTATGAACTAGATCCCATTATGAGCTCCTTTTCCCAGATGTAGGCAGAGAAGCACCAAGAGGTTAAGAACTTCCCCAAGGTCAAACGGTTTTGAAATTCTAGATATCCAGTTAAGTTCAGGTCATACTGCTGAAACATTCTATGGAAGGAAATAGCAGACTTCTTAGGTTAAAGAAGATAAAGGATAGACTCTCAACAGAAAAGTGGTGGTATAAGCCTTTCCCTGGACCCCTGCTTCATCCTAGAATAGAATGGTCTGTGGGCCTCTGAACCGCTCTGGCCTTGGTTACCCCCATGAACGCAGAGACCCCTGTGTGGTAGTAGACCAATAGCTCTGGTGGTTCACTCAGGCTCCTAGCCCGACCTTGTTCCCTGGGACTTCTCTGGCTGAGCTGAGTTTCGACCCCAATCCCATTTCATCTGACTTTTCCAATTCTGTGCTGCCTCTGTCTCCCTGGGCCTGGAGAACATGCTCATATGTTGTCTTCTTTGGGAAGACTGTGCTCAATGCCCCAGACAAATCCAAAAGAAGATATTCGAGGGTCTAAGTCCTAGCTCTGTTACTTACTATTCCCTGGATGACTCTGAAACATTATTTCAGGGCTTCTTGATTCAGTTTGCTCACCTGCAAAATGGGGTTTTCAGGGTATTTGTGAAGATCACATGATATATATCAAGCAATGGATTCATGGCATATGCTGGAGGGCTAGTAGCCCCCTCTCTCCCTTCCTTTCTTCCTTCTTTTTATTTTATTTTATTATTATTATTATTTTTTTACCTCTCTCTGGGTCTCAGATTCTCATTGAAAAGGGAAGGGACTAGGCTGTTGGTATCCCTCTACTTTCATATTCTGTGGTTCAAAACTGTGATTATTGAATAATCAAAATACCTACAAGCTAGTTTGTATTTCAAAGACCTAATTGTGGTCAGAGTGATGTTCTTGCTAGATAGTTTAATAATTACTTATTAATTTAATGTACACACACTGAGTCAAAAGATAGAAAAAATCATTTTGTCCTTTTGGAACTCAATCCAGTCAGGGAGAGAGATAGACAGACAGGCAGGGGGTAGGTTTAGAGTGTAACCTGTTGCAGGCTAGAATAGAATAAAGGCTTGCATAAGTGTAACTAACTTATAGGAGAAGATATCTGAGGATGCATTCAGCTCAGTACTGAGCCTCCTCTGTGGTCTCTTGGTGCCACGTACCTGGAGGCTGGTGCTCAGTGTGGGGGCTTCATCTCTTGCCCCAAAGAGCAGCATGTTTGCTCCTAGCACCTTTACTACTAGGAACAACAGGCCACTTCATCCTTCACGAGGCCTGAAAGCTGAGTGAATTTGGAAGGAAGGATTTTCTTAGGCAATTAATGGGAAATTAATTAAGTCCCTAAAATTGATAGTGTGAAATGACACCCATGTCTGGAGATGCCAGACAGCCAACAGCCTGACCACATCCTGTAGCTGGAAGGGTGAGGCCAGGTCCTTGCCTCTTGGCAGGTCAGGAGAACTGGCTTCCTGTTGTTAGCTCCATGTGTGTGATGCCACCGGCCTTCTGGGAGGGGTGCCCTCTGTTCTCCCTTTGTTTGCCTCCCTTTCCCCTCCTACCTACCTGAGTTTTAGGAATGCGTGCAATATTCAAGACCCCCTTAAAACCAGGGGCTCCTCATCCCTTGCTTTCCATCTTCTAACCTGCAGACTCATGGACATACACAATTGCTGGTAAACAGTGCTGAGGTAGTAACAACAGGTTCTACTGTTTATGCTTTACCTGGTCTATGTTAGCTTTGCTAGCATAGCTGAGATCAAGGAGGTTTAAGAATTTCACCTAAAGGTTGCATAGCTGGGAGGGTGGAGTTTGAAATTCCACATTCATTTACTGAGCAAATATGAAGCAAGAATGACTATGTACCAGATGCTCAAGGGGAGATGGACAAAGATGCTGTGGTGGTCACAGGCTAGTAGAGAAGGTGAATGGAAAGTATTCTAACAGGGACAAGCCCAGGTTTCAGCAGCAGCAGCAGAAAGGCAGGGAGTTTCAAGAAGGCTGCCTGGTGGAGGTGCCATGGGAGTTTAATTGCAGAGAATAAGCAGTCGTTTTTCAGGTGAATGCAGGGGGTTGCTGTTGTTTAGTCACTAAGTCATATCTGACTCTTTTGTGACCCCATGGACTAGCCCACCAGGCTCCTTTGTCCGTGGGATTTCCCAGGCCAGAATATTGGAGTAGGTTGCCATTTCCTTCTCCAGGGGATCTTCCGATCCAAGGATCAAACCCACGTCTCCTGCGTTGGCAGGCAGATCCTTTACCACTGAGCTACCAGGGAAGCCTGAATGCAGGTGGGTTGAAGGAAAGGAGACAGGCAAGGACCACACTGGCAAGTCTGAAGGACACTGCAGGAGGCAAAGGTTAATGTGATGTGGGGTGAACTGGGGTTGGAGAGGTGGCTGAAGGCAGATCCCAAACGTACGCATGAGGACATACAAGGAGCCTGAACAGAAAAAAGAACCCACCCTCAGAGCATTTTAAGTACCTCCATGTCTTCCTTCATCAACACTTCTTTTTCAAGTGTTTGGGCGATCTATTTCTGTATAACCAACACGCTACATTTTAGTAGAGGGCAATGATCATCATTCTGTGCATTGTGTACAGATGCTGCGGGCCAGGAAGTCAGAAGGGGCACAGTGGGGCTGGGACGGCTGGGGCCAGAGGAGGCACATCTGAGAAGACTTCTTCACTCCCAGGCCCGGCACCTGGCTGGAATGGCTGAGGGACAGGCCCCACTGGGACCGCTGATCTGGAGGCCTCCCTGAAGCTCTTCCAACACAGTGGCCTCTGGTCATCAGATGCCTTACCCAAGGGCTCCCATCTTTAGGAAGGAGCAGTCTGGTGGGCAAAGAAGATGGCATAAGGCCCTTTCTGACTCAGCCTTGAAAATCATAGTGTCACTCCCACCATTCCCCAGAGATCAGGCCAGTCAGAGGCCCGCAGGGCTCAAGGGGAAGAGTGTCAAAAAATTGGTGGCCATGTTTTAAAACTGCCACCTACTAAAGCCCGCAGTCCTGAGACCTGTCACTTACCTCTCCTGTAGACTCATTAAACTTACTAACCCAAGATCTTAATGGTCTTTGAATCAGTGATTTCTAAAATCCTTTTCTCTAGTGAAACACAGGGAGGAAGAGCTGGTGTCAGGGTGAGAGAGGGACCCCTGCCCACCAGGCAGGCCTCTCCCTCTAAACACATGTTTAATAAACGCATGTTTAAAGTCACTTTCAGGAAGCAACAGTTAGAACTGGACATGGAACAATGGACTGGTTCTAAATAGGAAAAAGTGTACGTCAAGGCTGTATATTGTCACCCTACTTATTTAATTTCTATGCAGAATACATCATGAGAAACGCTGGGCTGGAAGAAGCACAAGCTGGAATCAAGATTTCTGGGAGAAATATCAATAACCTCAGATATGCAGATGATACCACCCTTATGACAGAAAAGTGAAGGGGAACTAGAGAGTTTCTTAATGAAAGTGGAAGAGGAGAGTGAAAAAGTTGGCTTAAAGCTCAACATTCAGAAAACTAAGATCATGACATCTGGTCCCATCACTTTATGGCAAATAGATGGGGAAACAGCAGAAACAGTGGTTGAGTTTATTTTTCTGGGCTTCAAAATCACTGCAGATGGTGATTACAGCCATGAAATTAAGATACTTACTCCTTGGAAGGAAAGTTATGATCAACCTAGACAGCATATTAAAAAGCAGAGACATTACTTTGTCAACAAAGGTCCATCTAGTCAAGGCTATGGTTTTCCTGTGGTCATGTATGGATGTGAGATTTGGACTGTGAAGAAAGCTGAGCACCGAAGAATTGATCTTTTGAATTGTGGTGTTGGAGAAGACTCTTGAGAGTCCCTTGGATTGCAAGGAGATCCAACCAGTCCATCCTAAAGGAGATCAGTCCTGGGTGTTCGTTGGAAGAACTGATGTTGAAGCTGAAACTCCAACACTTTAGCCACCTGATGTGAAGAGCTGACTCATTGGAAAATACCTCAATGCTGGGAAAGATAGAGGGCAGGAGGATAAGGGGACAACAGAGGATGAGATGGCTGGATGGCATCACCAACTCGATGGATTTGAGTCTGAGTAAACTCCAGGAGTTGGTGATGGACAGGGAGGCCTGTTGTGCTTTGATTCATGGGGTCACAAAGAATTGGAGATGACTGAGCAACTTAACTGAACTGAACTGAGAGTCACTTTCTCAGAATTCTGCATGATCTGAGGAGCAAGGTTTCCAATGCCCTCTTTTAAAGTATTGTTTGCTCTTCATAAAGATTCAAGTGGGTGACAAGTCTCCACTGGTGTAAATCCAGATCTAGGAAACTCATAGGGACCTTTCAGGAGTGTCCCCACAGCTCATGCCACTCAGCAAGGCACGTTCTACCCATACTTGGAGCCAGTTCTCTTTATAGTATCAAAAAAACGGTCTAAACCAGTGGCTATCTGTACTACCTGCTCTCCAACCACTTTTTAAATGTCTGATTTCAGGTTTTGGTTTTTTTTCTAGCTAGTGTTGCAGCCCTCTCAGTCTCGTCTTCTGTTCTGTTGTTCCCCTCATCTTCCACTCTTCTGCCCATATAGCCTGAGTGCATAGAAAAAACGTTCCTCTTGGCTCCAGTCCTCAGGGCTGCAGAGCAGGGCGGTTTGGAGGTGTGGTTGCTTGGGCCATCTCTGGAAGCCTGAGTGCACAGATAAGGGGACACAGGAGGTGTGTTCCTAGTGTCACCTTCTCCCCTGGGAGCTGCCCCAGGTGGGGGTGAGTGGTACATGGCCTTGGCTGACCTCTTGACTGTGATATAATGGAGATCCCAGCTCTGTGTGCCTGGCTTTCTCCCACCCGCCTGCTGGGCAGAGGAAAACTTTGGGTGTTAGGGTCCAGGCAGGAACCCTCAGATTGAGCCTACTTGGGGAGAGTTTAATTAAGAGATTATTTCACAGAGGTGGGCAGAGGGTAGGATAGCCTTAAGGCAAGGAAGCCATCATCAGAACATGACGGAGAGAACTGTGTGGAATGATGGCCCAGTAGGAGCTGGGACTCCTCTGTGGATGCAGTTAGCTTGCAGCGTTCCCAGAGGGTGGAACTTTCAAGAAAAGGAGTACCTCAGCTTTAGGCACTTCCCTCCCTTCCCTCATGGGCTTCCCAGGGGGTACACGGGTAAAGAATCTGCCTCCAATGCAGAAGACACAGGAAATCCCTGAGTCGGGAAGATCCCCTGCAGAAGTAAATGGCAACCCACTCCAGTATTCTTGCTTGAAGAATCCCATGGACACAGGATCCTGGCAGGCTACAGTCCACGGGGTCGCAACCAGTCAGACACGACTGAGTGCTTGCACGTGCTCACACACACACACACACACACACACACACACACACATACATACTCACAGCCTCCCGGTGCTCACAGCCTCCTGACCGGTGCTTGCCTTGGTCCACCCAACAGAGAGCCCTGTGCAGCTGGGAAGCAAGCTGCAGGTCAGTAACCTGGAGCATTGGGAGAGTGTGGCTCTGGGGCAAACTGAAGATACCCATAGGTGCGCTTACCGGTATTCAGTGCATACTATGCACCCAGGCCTTTGTTTCCCATGTAACCTATGATATCCCTGCCAGTTAAGGATGCGCTCCATTTTACAGATTGGATCCTCAGGGCCATGAATGTACATCAGGCCCTCTCCACACAGGTGAATGTAGTGGGTGGCTCCCTACCACCTTGCTTGGCTCCTGGCCCAGAGAATGCCCCACGATTGCCCCACAGCTGCCTCTCTGAAACATTTCCGACACTCATCAGTCATAACAAGCTTCCTGCATCAACTTGCTTTCCCAAACGCAAGATTTCTTATTGCCAAGTGTAATTAACATGATACATTGACTTAGGGCACAGCTAACAAGCACATATTAATTCTGAAAAGTCAGGTTCTTTCACTGGAAATGAGCTGCTGATGAACACCTACTACAGGAGTTTAAAAGTGCAGGAAAGGGAGTGGGTAATTATGGGCTGGCACAACCAATAGGTCTGAGTTACTGCCCCCTGGAAACGCCCTGACAATGAGTGATTGCCTTCCGAGTTGGGGAGGGGAGCGCTCAGGTTTCCCCAGCTCTTCCTCCCCAATGCCCTGTCTCTCTCCACTCCACCCAGGGAGCATCTTGGTTTGGCCTGTCTCTCAATGTAGTTATCTCTGATCAGAACTTGTACCCGAGCTGTTCTTTGCCTAATTGCTTCCCCTGACTAGAAAATTTATACCCTCCTTTCCTCTCCTGACTTGCAGAGAAAATCCACCCTTCTTGGGACATAGGTCACTGGGCAGTCTTGGAGAAACAATGGGAAACAAAACAGAGATGCTCAGATCCTGTCTGCCTCTCATTCAAGGGCACTGACAGTTGGAATTTCCTTTAGAATTCTGGTTTCATGAGCCAGGTGTTTCAGCAAATTCCCCTTTCTATCTCCTGTCCCAATGGGGAGAGTAAACTTCTTCACACATCTTCATGTTCTAGGGCTGGGACTGTCCCCCCATCCTTCTTTGTGGGAGTGGCTATTTAGTTGCAGGGGCTCCATTCTGATCTCTGAACCTCCTTCCCATACAAGTTGTCTCCTCTCTGTACTGAAAGCCAACAGCATACTGAACACTGGGTTAGGAACGCTTTTTCCTTGTATAACAAGGAGGAGGTCTGGGTTCAAGTTCCACCCTGCATTGATTCAGCTATGGGAAGTTGGACAAGTCATGGCAACATGTTAAATACCAGTTTCCCCAGTGGCAACTTGGTGGTCACAATCCCCTCTCTTGGGTGACTGTGGGTCAGTGACTTAGCACATGCAGACGGCTTTGCATGGTGTCACACTCATGGAAGTGTCCTGGGAAACACTCTTCCCTCTGACTCTCCCCTGGTGGCTCAGGGATAAAGAATCCTGCAATATAAGAGACACAGTTTTGATCCCTGGGTTGGGAAGATCCCCCTGGAAGAGGGCATGGCAAGCCACTGCAGTACTCTTGCCTGGAGAATCCTATGGACAGAGGAGCCTGGTGGGCTACAGTCCATGGGGTCTCAAAGAGTTGGACATGACTGAGGTGACTGAGGACTTGCACTGACCCTCCCTGCTTCACATACTGCCAAGCACGCCAGTAACTGCTGGGGCAGTAGAAAAGTTTGTGTTCGTTGAGGAATGCAAGGAAACCATCACATACCTCTGTTTAAAAACTTATTTTGTGGTTTCCTTGGTTATTTATAGAACTCTGACTCTCTCTTCCCCATCACTTTCCTCTTCACTTCATTCTCCCGTGTTTTCCATCTCCCCTTACAGACCAGTCTCCCTAAAGGGTCCTGGATGCGTATGAGGGGCCTTGTTTCAATCCCTGCGGTTTCAGATGATCCTCTTTCTGTTGACAGGGGTCTTCTGGCTGAGTTCCTCTACGCTTTTTCTCCAGAAGTAAGGAAGGCTCTCTCTAGTAAACCTCTCCTCCACACCCTCAAAGCTGCTGTGCATCTTTTGCCTAATGAAACCGAATCCAATGAATGAGACTAGCCTCTTCCCAGCAGGATTTCCAGTGCTGTGTTTCTAGCTGGAGTCTTCTCTTGTTATCTAAGTTGACTCCCTTCTCACCTTCTTCAGCTTTCTGCCGCCTAACCTGGCCATGCTCCATTCCACTCTGCAGTGTGGTCTGCCCCTTTTCACTAGTGCCTCTGGATGGAATTAGTTAACTGCTTAACTACATCTTCCAAGGACTTTAAGGATGTCTCTATCTGGCCCTCTGCTCAGTCCTCCCCCCGGCACCACACCCCCACCCCCTGACAAAAGAGGAATCACCATTAAAGCTGAGTTTCAGTTCAAAAGACAGTTCTCAGGCATCTCAAGCTGTAGCTTGGATGAATTTTCTCCAAACGAATGTCCTTGGATTATTGATAGCCTCATCCCAGCCGGAGAATAACCTCCCTCAGAGCAGCTCCTGGGCAGGAGAGAGGAGCCCTGAGCCTTCTCAGGCTCCAGGGAGTGGACTCCATCTCTGCAATTACAGAGCATGGATGCTGACACTCACTCCACTTCCCATTCTTGCAGCAGTCCCAAGGACACATGGAATTTAAATATGACCAATAATTCTTTTAACTCCCCTGCTTTAATAGCTATCAGATGGAAACTTTGGTTCCTTTTTATTAAACGAGGCTGGATGTCACCCAGAGAACTACTGTGCAGTGGAATTTCTATTCTGGATTCACTGTCTTTTGGTTGACTCCTCTCCACCCTGACCTAGTTTTCACGGGGTCATTCCCAGGAAAGGCAGACTCTCCAGGCTTGCTCCCAAATCCTCCAAGCACTGTTTTGATACAAAAAGCAACATTAGTCTAAAGTCAAATTCAGAGAGATATTCCCATTAAGCCTCTGTGAGACTGTATCTTAGTTGAACCAAGTCTAATCAATTGTTTTTGAACATGAGTAGCCATTGGTCTAAACTCAGTGAACTGAGTTTCAATCAGATTTCTTTACAGCTTTTTTGTGGCAGAAGCTCCTACATTTCTGTGTCTTAAACACGGGTCTTTTTGGACAACCCACCTTTTTATCTCCTGCTGGAGGTGATAGCAGCAGAGTAGCTACTCCAAAGGGGGACTAGCTACCTTTTTGCTGCTGTCCATGAAGCATCAGTAGTCTGGGGACAATCTGAGGATGGAGATGTCTCTCCCCCACAGCACCAGGAGCTTTTAGAAGCAAAAGGAAAGGGAATCAACTTTAATAAGCATGCCCTGGGTGCCAGCCGTGGGGTGAAAGCTCCCTACTGCTATTGTACTTCTCTCCTAACATCCCTGCAGAAAAACTATTATGGCTTCATACATGATCCACCAAGGCTCTGTGAGGTTGGTATAGGTAGGTTCCCCAGAAGCTGATGCTGTGGGTTGGGGTACAGATGTTTATTAGACATCAGTACCTGTAAAAGGAAGGAGGTGGGGAACAGGACTGGGGAGAGGGAGAAGTCGAACTGGGGGTAGATCCAGCAAAACCCCAGCCAAACTGGGAAGAGTTTACCTATCAGGACTGCTACATGTTGGCTGAACTGGCTATGTCTTTACACCTAGCTGGACTAGTTGATGTGCGGGGCTGCTTAAGGAAAATGTGGCCTCCAAAGTCCCTCTTTGGGACTAAGGTGGGATGTGGATGGTGTGCTTCTACATCTATCGTGAAGGTAACTCAGCCGGACGTTTTATGCTGGGCCTGGAATTCGTACGAAGGTGTGATTGCCTACAAAACCGCTCGCTCTGCTGCATTGTCACAGCGAATGCTCTCTGCAGAGGGAGCAAGTCTTCCTTTTGGGTTGGGAGTTATTTTTTTGAAAGTATGAATTGTGGCTTTTCCTTCCTTTGTTCCCCTGGTGGGGAAGACACTCCAACTCCCTTTTGGGACTTCCTGACAGTGTAGTCAGTGGGGACCTTCAGAGTATCCAGATCCATCTGCTAACTGAGTTACCACAGCCAAGGGCTAGCCAACCATTTCCAGCTTGTAAAGCTGGTGACTTTGAATAACAGAAATGTATTTCCTCACCATTCTGCACACCAGAAGTCTGTGATTAAGGTGTCAGCAAGGTTGGTCTCTTCTGAAGTCAGAGATAGAGAATCTGTTCTGTGTCTTAGCTTCTGGTGGTTTGCGGGCAGTCTTTGGCATCACCTTGATCTCTTCATCTTCTCCCTGTGTATATGTCTCAGTGTCAAAATTTCTTTTCTTTATAAAGATGCAAAAGGAGGTCATTAGGATGACTCATCCTAATGACCTCCTTTTAACTTGTTACCTTTGTAAGGACCTTACATTCTGAGATGCTGGTGGCTTAGGATTCCAACATACCTCTTTTTGGGGTATACAATTTAATTCACATCAAGTATTTATACCACATGGTATCTTTAAAAGGCTTTTTCAGCTCTCACGTTCTGGCCTCCTATCTGATTGAGGCCCCCAAGGGAGGCATGGGGGATGGCATCCTGGTTCTCCCTGGCTGTGGCCCTGGGATTTAGTGATCTGTTCCAATCAGCCATCCCACCTTGGTGGCTCAGAGGTAAAGAATCCACTTACAATGCAGGAGACCAGTGTTTGATCCCTGGGTCAGAAGGATTCTCTGGAGAAGGAAACTGCAACCCACTCCAGTATTCTTGCCTGGATAATTCCATGGGCAGAGGACCCTGGCTACAGTCCACAGGGTCGCAAGAGTTGGACACAACTGAGCGGCCAAACCAAACCAAACCAATCATCCATAAGACCCAGCCGTCTCAGAACCCATAGAAATCTTCCAGAAGTCTTCCTGCCTTCATCTAACCATCGTTTGCACACATTTTTGCCTTGGTTTCCTATTTTTTGTTAACTGTTTCATGGAAGCCCTAGGTCATTAGAGGAGACAATAGCTTGTAGTTTTGGGGTATTTTTGAGCTTTTCTCTCATATATAATTGCTTACAGAACCAAACTATGAAGCAATTCATGCCCAAGCTTCTCTTATTAAGGTCAAGGTAAAGTTTTCTTAGAGACTGAGGCATAAGCTGGAGAGTCTCCCGGGGGAACTCTTGGAAATTAAACTCATGACCTTGATTAGGGTAAAGCTATTTGGTGATTTACTTTTCTCTGGGGGACATCTCCTCCCTGAAAGTCAGCTTTCTTACCTAAACAATGAGGGTGGCTCAGATGGTAAAGAATCTGCCTGCAAAGTGGGAGACCTGGATTTGATCCCTGGATCTGGAAGATCCCCTAGAGAAGGAAATCGCAACCCACTCCAGCATTCTTGCCTGGAGAACTCCATGGACAGAGGAGCCTGGTGGGCTACAGTCCTTGTGGTCACAAAGAGTCAGACACGACTGAGCAACTAACACAATATACTAAAAAGATGCACAATGTGAGAACTGTGAGTTTAAGTTTTATTGGGGACGAAGTGAAGACTACAGCCCAGGAGACAGCACCTCAGATAGCTCTGAAAAACTGCTGCAAAGAGGCAGTGGGGGAAGGTCAATATATAAGATTTTGGTAAAGGGAGCATTCAGTGCAATCAAGCGCTTACTTTACAAAAGGTTTTCTGCTAGTCACGAGAAGCTGATGTCACCATGAAAGGATTTAGTGCTTTTCTAGATACAAGGAGAGGCAAAGATTGGAATCATAAAATCAGTTCCTGAAAACATCCAACTATCTAAAGACCTGTTCCACCAGTTTCCCTGGAGCACAGAGTGCCTCACTCTCCACGCTGAATTGCCCTCAGTAGGTGTTGAAGATCAGCAGCTGCAACAGTGCAGGGTTCAATTTCCCCAGAGGCAGAAGGCAAATGCCCTTGTATTGTTGGTCAGTCATTAGCAAATGCTTTTGGCAAGTGCCAAAATCACTGCAGATGGTGACAGCAGCCATGAAATTAAGACGCTTACTCCTTGGAAGAAAGGTGCAACCAACCTAGAGACATATTGAAAAGCAGAGACATTACTTTGCCAACAAAGGTCAGTCTGGTCAAGGCTATGGTTTTTCCAGTGGTCATGTATGGATGTGAGAGTTGGACTATGAAGAAAGCTGAGCGCCAAAGAATTGAGGCTTTTGAACTGTGGTGTTGGAGAAGACTCTTGAGAGTCCCGTGGACTACAAGGAGATCCAACTAGTCCATTCTGAAGGAGATCAGCCCTGGGATTTCTTTGGAAGGAATGATGCTAAAGCTGAAACTCCAGTACTTTGGCCACCTCATGCGAAGAGTTGGCTCATTGAAAAAGACTCTGATGCTGGGAGGGATTGAGGGCAGGAGGAGAAGGGGACGACAGAGGATGAGATGGCTGGATGACATCACTGACTCAATGGACATGAGTCTGAGTGAACTCTGGGAGTTGGTGATGGACAGGGAGGCCTGGCGTGCTGCGATTCATGGGGTCAAAGAGTCGGACACGACTGAGCGACTGAACTGAACTGAATTTCTAGTTGACAAAGACTTAGGCTAGATTATCCCCATGATCACTTCCAACTCTACAATCTCACGATGAACTATAATTCCTGCCACTTTTTATGGAAGATCTTTCCATTCCTATCCAAAACTCATATCGATGCCCCTGTGAGATTTTTCAATATGGGAGCTGAAGTGAAGGGGGAAAATGTGGTTCTTGGTATTTTCTTTCCTAAAAAAAGGGATTCGGTTAGGGCCACTCTTGTCAATCATGAGGGGAAAATAGACTCTAAAAACTCAACAAATTTCAGCTACAAGTGTGGCTCTTTCTCTCTCGTGGTTTAGTTCGTCACTGCAGAGCACTTGTTTGGGAAAGGGAGCTCTGATCCAGCGCAGATGGAGAAAACTGAGAGACCTCTCCCCACGCCCCCTCCACACACTCACCGTCCACTCTTCTCTGCATGTCCCACCCTCCCTTCCCTCTGGTGCAGGAAAGGAAGGTTTTCTGCATCTGAAGTCAAGGCCATGACCACATCCAGCACACTGACCACAGCAAGGGGTGGCCTCACATCCTCCTTGGGAAGTCACAGAGGCCAGTGCAGATCACTGTTGGTCATTGCCCAAATGGGAAAGAACATTTTTTCCCCAGACCATTATTAAGAATTTTATACAATCACACATGCTCATCTCTCTCACGTGCAGACATACACTCCCAAAGAGAAAAACTCATCCCTGAGTATTGGGTCATAAATTATATGAGGTACATTTCATTATAAAGTACATTTCTTTAGTCCTTTATGAATGCTCTCCACTTACCCCAGGAGGGCTGTAATGTACACTGACATCTTACTTTCTTCCAAGAAGCATTCCCTCGAATTGTTTAGTATGTGGGGCCTGGCTGGGCAAACAAACCTATGCTAGAAAATGAAGGCAGTCGACTCTTATAAATGGGAATACAATCACGCATCTATGCTTGGGCTCCAGGGAGCTCACATATAATCTTTAGAAAAGCTGGGTAAGTAAACATCAGAGAAAGAAATGTCTGATGGAGAAAGCGGTCTGCATAAACAGTAAAATGCATAATTGCTACGGTCCAGGAAAATTGGAAGCCAAGTGATTCTAAAGCTGGAAAGCCATGAAAGAGTATTTAACAAGTAGGTCCTCATTATGTTTGATTTTTAATTTTGATGACTTACTGTATCAGTCCATCCCTCTCCCAGCCCCCACCTGATCCTTTCTAAGATACATTCTCTTAAAGTGGAAAACTGTGGAACGGTAAAAAAAATTGAGCAATTTAGAGACAACATCGGGGCCTTTCCACTTTCATCAGCTAACAAAACCAGCAGCAGCAGAGGATGTGGCAGGATCTTTGAGCGGTTGGGTTTTATTGAAACTGAAATAGTTCAGTTTTACCTTGCAGAAGATCAGAAACCAAAGCTTATAAAATTGAACTCAGATGAAGAACACTCCTGTCTTTGGAGTGCTACTAAACAATCTGCAAATTATTTAAATTAAACCAACCCAGCCTTCAACATCTGCACACAAAATGCTTAAATTCCAAGTGCAACTTTACTGGCATAAGAAAATAATAAGGGGAGTTCAATTTGTGTCAGCATGGCTCAGGAAAATAAGATATCATGTCTTGCTGTCTGCTTGATGTCAGCTTCTCAGATGCGAGCCCTAATGCCTCATCCTAGACTGTCCGCACCAGAGCCTGCCAAACAGAGAAGTTCAGCCAAAGTTCACCAAGCTACTACCAAATAGCTTTCCCCCCCTCCTTTTTCAATCATTAGAAACCTTCTGTTTTATATTGTGCACACGTGATCGTATCTACCTCTTAAAACATATATAACTCTATTAGCTTCTCCTATTCCTTGGGAATGCTGTCAATTCTTTTCTGTGATGAGTTTGTTCCATGGCTTAGAGATATTCAACTTTTAAACTTTCACTGCATTTACTAGATCCTATCTGAAATGCTTGGTCAGGAGACACAGATAAAATCTGTAATATTCAAGATGATTTGAAAATAATTCTTTTTTAAATAAACAAATAAATAATTGGAAAAAAAAGCAGACCAATCAATCACTGTCCAAGAGGGCTTCAGAAATGCTTTTTCAGCCCTTTCTTTCTCCTCATTCAAATCAGAGGCTTACTTAGGGCTTGCCAGAGAACCTGTGCTAAGACTAGCATCCAACTCTCCAAAAACCCCCCAGCACAGACTTCAGTTCTAATCTTCCTTCAGCTGGGCTCCTGAGACGACCAACAGGGTAATTACACAGACCGTTTTCCTCATTTTCGTTGTTTAGTCTTGATTTACTTTAAATGACTGCAACTCTCATTCCTCCCAGTGAAATTGTGCACCCACACTTTTAATCATACAAAACCAACATTTTAATGCTGCTGGGTGATGTATCCATTTAGGGTCCTGGGATGACCAAAGAGCTAGAATTTCACTCATCAGCAGAAACGCAGCTTGAGTAGGTGTGTGAAGACAAAAATAAGCGCAGTGAAGTCTTTGATCTACTGCGTACATCTTCTATAAAAATACCTTTCCTATAGTGTAACATGTCACATTTAATCTATGTTCCATCTTTCCCATCTATCTTCCAACCATCGCTTGGTCCTTTTTTTAAAGAACCAAACACCAATGCTCTAAACAGCCTTGTGGGAGCAAAGTCTTCTTTGTTCCCATTTGGTGATATGCTTAGGGTGGGGTGTGAAAACCCCACCAGACAACAGGAAGAATACCTCCCTGGCCTATCACGTTCAAATTCAGTACTGGGCTACTCCCTTCTTACTGTTTCAAAGACAATTAAAATAATGTTGAAATTCACATTTCAGGTAAGTCATAGCTGATCATAAAACAGTTACATATAAAAAAAGCTTTCTTTACAATTAGCTTTGATTCGGACAACATTCACTTACGTTAAATATTTGTCTACCAATTGCTGAGAATGGTTTCTTGAAGCAATTTGGATAAACTAGTACACATCAACCTGGTCTAAATACAAACAAAAGTGAAACAAATCCTGAAATATATCAATATTAAAAGTATAATCTTATCCCATGCTGATGATTATTATCTTGATTTCTTTTCATCTTTCATATCGTAAAATAATTCAGCTTAAGCACCGCATGTAAAGGAGCTGGTCTACTGATTCATATTTCACTTAATCTGGTATCAATTACTGGCTGAGATTTGGAAAATTCAATGTCTGTGTAGATGAAATGCTTTAATACCTTAGATAGTAGCTGGTTTCTGGGTCCAGCCTGAAATGACATGGTCAGAAAAGTTTAAAATATTTTTGCTAGATTCAAAGATGAGCAAGATTAAAAATTCCCAAATGTGTATTCTGGAATCCCTCCAAAAACATTCCATCTTTATTCATTATTGGATATTGTCTTGATTAAAATTCCTGTTGGTTTGTTCTATGGTTAAGTAGTAATCTTGTATCTTAGCATTTGGAATGTATTGGTATCATGTGACGAGCACAGAGCCCGAATGAATATAGAGAGATCTCTTTCACAAGTCAACAAGGAGGACTTAGAGCGTTCAGATTTCAGCAGAGCTGTTTGGGGGGAGATGGGGGTTATCTGCTCAGCACATTCTTTCCAAAAAGTGAGTCAGAAAGAGAACTGTTCAAAGTAAAATGATTTTTCCTACAACACCAACGTCCTGAATCAAGGCAGTTTTCTCTAGAGGAAATAAGATATTTTCCCTTTTCTTTTTCTTTATCTCTTTTGTTCTATTTCTAGCATTTGGTGCCCTTTATTGCTAGTTTCACCCAGTAACATGTGAAAAATGTACTCGACAATGCAAAGCAGATGACTTGGTCACCATCTTCTGAGTCACCATTCTGTTCTCTGCATTCCTGCAGATGCCTTTCAAAACCAGAAAATGATTCTGTTAGGAGCCAGAGAGAAGGAAAATAAAACTGAAAAAAATGTGCCTACTTATACAGCCAGCACAGATACTTTTGTGACTTGTCCCCTAACTGGCAACCTGCTTGGCACTGGGTGTTCCCAGGGAGTTTAGGCCTAGACCCGAAGCCTGGAGAAGGTCTGGGAGAGCAGAGAAGTTCACTTTGGCAGGCTTCGCTGGCCTTTCATTTTATTTTACATCTTAATGGTTACATGGAAGGGAGCGCTGTGACAGGGAGGAAAGGGGAGGACATTGGTGAAGATCTGGGCCTCTTGAGGCGAGGTGAGCTGTGTCTACCTCTTGTGTGCTGCAGATGCATCTGTTAGTTAGAAAAAGTCAGAGCCAAGGTTGTAGGCATAGACCCAACTTTTAAGAAAGTTGTCAGGTATACCAAGTCACCCTCTAAGTCCTCTCTGGAGTGGTAGGTTGGGATATCTCATGAGATTGGGTGAAGATATGATCCCAGTGACCATGACTCTGGAGAAATGAGTCAACTGACTGCTTTCATGGGTGCGAAAGAGCACACAGTAGGTGCTGTATGCCTCTCTGGGCATCAGGAAGCATGCCTCCTAGTGATCTGGTCTTTGTCTTGGGGAAGGGGGTAGATTAGACCACATTTCATTAGAGTTTTACCAATGAATGTGTTCACTAAGCATCTCACTCACCATACACAGAGATAATGATCAAGAAGATGTCCAGTTTGTTGTACACAAGCTCTAAGAAGAAGGTTATATCTGTTTCATTCTTACCCTAAGAACCAGTGCTTATGACAGCGGCTGCACATAAATATCTGTCAATGAATGAATGGTATGATATGAAGATGCTGAATCAAAAACCAGCCAATGCACTGGTCAGGGGGATTTTGAGCATAGTGAGCCTATAATCACACTCGGTATCTTAACAAGCTAAATTTTAAGAAGACTGAAGCAAGGAAAGGGAGAGTACATGGTAACAATCATTGGCACTTGCATGTATTAGAAAATTTCTCCTATTCTTTGATGAGTAGGTATGGTCCCATTTTCCAGATTAGGAAACTGCGACTTGGAGAAGATAAGCCATTTGCCTAAGATCACACAGCTAATGAGTGACTGATATGTGGTTCAGACCCAGGACTCTTACGTTGGAGTTTATGTTCAGATGGGACTAGAGGGTGTGTATTTCTGAGTATTGTGACTGCTACTCCCCATATATCCACAAAAATAGTCCCCCCAGATTCAGATTGGCTTTTAATAGTCCATGCATCTGATATCGTTTTCTAGGTTGGCAAAACTATTTTTCAATTACTCCAGCACTTCCTTACCAGAGTCTCACTACATCAGCATTTAGGGATATATAAGACTGCTTACACTGATGCTGGAAAAAAGTTTTAAAATCTTTTTATGGGAAGTTTTTAGAATTCTGTGATTTAAACCAGATTAAACAGGTGAAAGAGCTTTTTTAGACTGCTTGGCTCAATACTAAAAAATTTGTTCTGAATCCAAATCCAGGATAAATATATTAGCTTTTTCTAGCCAAGAGTTTACAGAAGCAAGAAATAAATCAACATGCCTTCAACCCCAGGAGGTTCATGGAAGAGAGAGATGGATGCATGATCAGGTCTCAGAGGGCTCAGGCTTTAGTTCCAACTCTGCTTTTGAACTGCTTTGTGATCTTGGATAAGTCCCTTCACCTCTCAGGATGGCAGGCTTATCTATGATCAAATAAGGGAATAATAACCCTTGCTTTGCTTGCTGTGCTGTGCTTAGTTGCTCAGTCATATCTGATTCTTTGCCACCCCATGGACTGTAGCCTACCAGGCTCTTCTGTCCGTGGGGGTTCTCCACGCAAGAGTACTGGAGTAAGTTCCCATGCCATCCTCCAGAAGATCTTCCTGACCCAAGGATCAAAGGAGGGTCTCCTGCATTGCAGATGGATTCTTTACCAGTTGAGCTACCAGGGAAGCCCCTTGCTATGCTTACTGCTCAGATATTGGAATCAAGAGAAATAATGGAATTACAATACTTTGAAAAGTTATAGAATCCAATTAAGAAAGCATCTAAGTTTGTGATGAAAGTGTACTACTTTCTGTTTGAATGGAGTTTGAGATTTTCCCCATCTAACTATTTTAACTTAATTTTCATCTTCAAAGATAACACATACTTTTCTCATTTAGAATTTTACAGGGCTTTTTCACTGAACCTAATGGCACTCTTCTCCCCTTTGGCATTTGTAAATATTTCTCTGATTTTTTTTTCCTTTTTAATTTTAGTTCAATCAGAATTTACTGTTTTTCTCTAAGGCAATAAGTCCAAGTACCTGAATTCACCTCAAAGGGCACAGAGAGTTGAGATATTTCTCTCTGTACATACATTTCTAGGGTTGGCCCCAGATATGAAACATAATTATGGTGCTTTCTTGCCTGATATTAGACAAGTCTGAGGAGGCCTGGCGTACATTCCTTGGGCTCATGAGTAATTATGGTGTTGGTGATGATCAGCTACTTTATAAGGTCTTGAGTGGCTGAGATTCTAGTTTTTATGCAATGCACATAGCCCATGAATTTAATTACCACCATCTTGGTGCCTGACAAATATGCTTCGCTTGTAAGCCCTGTACGTATTTACGTTCAGATGGGACTAGAGGGCGTGTACTTCTGAGTATTGTGGCTGCTACACCCAATACATCCACAAAAATAGTCCCCCCAGAGTCAGATTGGCTTTTGTTTTAATAGTCCATGCATCTGATATTGTTTTCTAGGTTGGCAAAACTATTTTTCAAGTTTCAAGTTCTCTTTTTCTCCACCTCCTTTCTTCTCCCTTCCTGCCTTTGTCTAAACTTTAGAATGCTGTGTTTCCTTTTGAAAGATTAAGTAAGAGGGAACACGTGTGTAAAGTCGTGGCCAACTACCATGTGCTGAGGGCTGGTGAGGTGAAGGCTAAAGGCCAAATGACTTCAACACCTGACAAGTGTGTGGATCTCATTATGGCCATGGTGTCTGGGGGCCTTGAAAAATCAATAGATTTACAGGATGCATAGTCAACATTTGGTGAGAAAGCAGGTCTTCAGTGATTTTGTTTCTAACCCATGGCAGAGGTGTGTGTGTGTGTGCTCAGTCATGTCCAACTCTTTGCAACCCCACGGACTAGCCCACCAGGCTCCTCTCTTGATGGAATTTTCTAGGCAAGAATACTGGAGTGGATTGCCATTCCCTTCTCCAGGGATTGTCTCAACCCAGAATTGAACCTGTGTCTCTTGCATCTCCTACATTGGCAGGTGGATTCTTTACCACTAGCACCACCTGGGAAGTCCATGGCCCTTCAAAAAAACAATCTTTTTGTTTCTTGGCAGGAAAGTTTCCATCTGCCCCATATATGTAGGGATTCACAGAGCTTGAAGCAGTATTTGAGATTATCTTGTCTAATGTGTTTATATTATAAATGAGTAGCATGAGCCCAGGAAGGAGAGGGTCCTAAAGCCTCATAACCAACCAGATTCCCTGACTCCCACCTCAGGCTTCCATCTTTCACACCTGCTGTTGTGGTGCTGACTCATACTCACTTATCCAGGGAGGGGATTTTGAGCACCCATTCTGTGGCTGGGGGTAAGTGACTTGGCCTGGGACTCACAAAGAAGTCATTCAGGCATAGTTTTGGCCTTCAAGGAATTTGTTAGCAAATTGGAGAGTCAAGACTAACGTGACACAGCAGCCTCATGTGTAAATGTCTACATATAGGTCGCAGTCAGGCTACACACAGGTATTAATGAATGGAGCCGTTGACCCGTTCCTCAGGATGTCAGCGTGAGGAAGGCTAGGCTTCTGGGAAAAGACTTGGAGCTAGAACTTTTGGAAGTTTGAAGTTTTGGAATTCCAGGAAGGAGCAGGGCTTGCGAAAGTCTCAGAAGCCTGAAAGAACAGCCTGTGAGTAAGAGTTTGGAGGGAAGACAAGCCAACTTCTTAGTCCCTGTGTGGAGGGCGTGGCGTGAGGTTGGCTCCACAGCATAGGAACACAATGCAGCCTTTTGTCCAGGCTAAGGTGTCTACTTCCTTGTGCAGAGAATGGATGTCCACTACAATTTTAAGTAGGGTAGTGAGGAGAACAAAAAGTGAAGATAACTGGTTAAAGCAAAGATTGGAGGGAGGTAAGATCAAAAATGGGGAACTGATTGAGTTATTTTTAAAAAAGTCCCACCATGAGGTGGTGAACCCTCTGAACAGGAAAGTGAGGGATACAAAGCAGCAGGTGCCGAGGGACCCCCCCTAACTCTGCGGAGCTGCCTGGGTGAGGCTGAAAGTTGCAATGCAACTCCTAGAATGACTAAAGTGGTTACCTTCCAGGATCTTGAGGGATTTGCTCTGGTTGCCCATAGGGCTCTTCCAGGAGGGCCAGCACAGGTTATCCTTCTTCACCATTTAGAGGCAAAGCTGGAAGCAGGGAAAGAGGGACAGTTGCCCCACAAGACCTGGACATCTCAGGCTAACACTGAAATACCCAGTGGCTGGGTAGAGTGATGTGCCTGTATCCAAGTGTAAGAATCCGACTAGAGTATGTGTGAGCCATACATGGACTGTAATCATTGTCTTATCACAGGTCTTGCTGCTGAGATGGTGGAACATTGGATGCAGGGAGAAACTGCATGAAAGCAAGGACATACTCCCTACTAAGAAAGTCACATTTTGCCTTGCCAACTTTGACACTGCTTTTTTCCCATTATTTTCCATTTAAGAAGAAATAGAAGTGGAAATAACTTAAGGATGCTGTTCAAACTCATTACTGTGAGCCGCCCTAAACCAGATCTGATCAGGCTCTACTGGCAGAACTTTCAGAACTTGGGTGGCCCCAGCCAATGCTGAAAAATCAGTGAAAGGATGGAAGAGAGAGGCTGAGATACTCATCCCTTAAAACAAACAAACAAAAAAAAAAACAAAAAAACAAACAAAAAACAGGAGATGACTTTCAAGCTGTATTATTAATATATTTTCTAAATTTTAATGACAACTCTTGTCTGAAATCATTATCAGCTTCTCAAACTCTCTGAACAGGGCTCTCCTTGGAGGCTGGCTTGATCATAGGTTTAATTCCTGACTCCTTTGTAAAAGTAAAGAACCAGTTCATCTAGAATTCCATAAATGCCCCCTCGCAAAGGAGGAGACTGTGCTGGAGGCTGGAGACAGAACGGGGACCCTGTGCAAAGGGGGATTCTGAGTAAAAGAAAGAAGAAAAACATTTGAAACAGATCATTGAGCACCAACTGGTCTAGAGAATAAGGGGCATAAAAAATATATGTTTTTGAGTGCGTGCTATGTGCCAGAACTTGTTTTTGATTCTGATTGTATAGTGTCAGAGGTTAAGACACTAGATGTTTTTCTGGAGGTCAATGAGGATTCAGTGACAGGTTTTTCTCTGCACAGTGGCATAGATGTCACTTTGGAGAGCTCATGTGGGCTGTTACGCAGAGAGTAGATTTGGGGCGGGCGGTGGGACACTATGAATGAGAAACCAGTATGGAGGCAGCAGAGTGGGGGAGGGGGAACAGCAGGCATCCCCTGAACTAGGGCAGCGGTGGTAGAGAAGGACAGATTTGGGAAATAGTTTGGTAACAAAAATGAAAAGAGTTGACCATGTATCCCCCTCATCCAGCACTTATGAGATGCTTAAACTCACAGACTTAGAATGCTTGTTGATTAATTGCTTGGTTCATCATATACCCTAAGGAAAACTTTTCCTGTTAACCCATCCAGTGATGAGGATCAAAACTGAGCCATAAGTATGTTTATCACAGTAACATTTTTTCCAATTTCTTTGAGATATAGTTGACATTCAGCACTGCTGAAGTTTAAGCTGTACAGCATAATGATTTGACTTGCATACATCATGAAATGATTGTCATAATAAGTTGACTGAGCACCCACTGTCTTATATAAATACAACACTGAAGAAATAGAAAAGCATTGTTTTCCTTGTGATGATAATTCAGGATTTACTCTGTTAGCAACTTTCACGATAATGTACAGCAGTGTTAAAATTATCTTTATCGTGCTGTACAATACATCCTTAGTACTTATTTGTCTTAAAACTGCAAGCTTGTACCTTTAGATCAACTTCCCTTAATTTCCCTTCCTCCAACCTCTACCTCTGGTAACCACAAATCTGGTCTCTTTTTTTATGGCTTTGTTTTTGAAGTATAATTGATCTGTAACACTATGCTAGTTCCTGGTACACAACATAGTGACTCAATACTTCTGTACATTTCAAAATGATTGCCAGGATAAGTCTAGCTGTCATCTGTCACCATACAAAGATATTACATAATTATTGGTTATATTCCTCTCACTGTACATTTCAGACTTGTGACTCATTTCTTTTGTAACTGGAAGTTTGTGCTTCATAATCTCCCTCACCTATTTCTCTGCTCCTCTCAATTCTCTCCCCTCTGGCAACCACCTGTGTGTTCTCTCTTTCTGTTTAGTTATGTTTGCTAATTTGTTTTGTTTTTCAGATTACACTGTGAAATGAAAGTATCTCCTGCCGTATCAATAAACAGGAAATGTCACAGCCATCAGTGATTTCTGGCCTCCAAATGTGAATGAGGGCTCCCCAAACTGTGGATGCTACCACCACCCCTCGTGGTGATGGCTGAGGAGCTGGGGGAATGCAAGAGGCAAGATGAACAAGGAAACAGGATGGGCCCCAGAGAGCTGAAGTTCATATGAAAGGAGCGAATTCAGTGAGCCCAGAAGCTTGCATCTTCCCATACATGGAATGCTAAATTCCTTAACTTGATATCTGATCTTCGAGGTACAGACTGCCTGCTCCCTTTGTTGGAAACTTGTATATAGCCTGACTTCTTCTCCTGCCTTCTTGGAGCAGTTTTCTCAGTGCTACTGAGACTCTGTCTTCTAGCCTCGGAGTTCTAAACACTCCCACCAAATAAAATAACTCCCTACGTTTAGGTTGTGTCTACTAAAATAGACAACACATATAAGTGGAATCATACAGTATTTATCTTTTTTTGTCTGACTTATGTTACTTAGCAGAATACCTTCTAAGTCCATCTATGTTATCATAGATGGTAAGACTTTTGTCTTTTTTATAGCTGAGTTAATATGTATGTATATATATACCACATATTCTTTATTATTCATTTATGATGGACACATTACTTCGTATCTTTGCTATTGTAAATAAAGCTGTAGTGACCATAGGGATGTATATAACTTTTTGATTTAGTGTCATTTTTAATCACAAAATTATGTTTAAAAGGAGGAAGTCTCTTACGTTGGATAGAATATTTACAATTATTAAAAATCACCTTTTCAATAAACATGACATAGGAATGACATAGGCATTATGACATAGAAACTTCTTCTAATATGATGTTAAGCATAAACATAATGCAAATTACGTATAGATAGTATCCTCATAACCAATTAAAAAATACACACAGAGGGAAAAAAAGGGAAGAAAATATATCAACATGTTAATCATAGCTATCTTGAGTTGCAAGGCTAAGATTGTTGTTTATTTTCTACATTTTAATATTTTTCCAGTTTTGCACTGTGGAGAGGTAGAAGTTTTGAAATTACTGTGGAAGAAAAAAAAAATCCCAAGAGGATACCACTTAGGTTTTAGAAGATTGTGTTCAAATGTCAGCAGTGCTTCAGGACTTAGGCAAGTCACTTAACTTCTATGGTCTATAGTTTTCTTATCTGTAAAGTGAACATAATAACATGTCAATTATAAGACTATTGTAAATGTCAAACAAGGGGTGTGGAAGTGTATTATCAGTTACTAGTAAGTTGCTTCATGAAAATATAAGATTCTGGTTATTGCTATGTTTCTTCCCCTCGTGGGGGACCTATAAGTTTCTGTTAAGGGCCCTCTGGGTGGGTGTGGGTAGCCTGCAACCTACTCTGGAGAAGAAGGAAAGGAGCTCATCCCAGCTGGAAGTTATTTTGCTTGAATGGAGTCTATCAGGTCTAGCCAAAAATAACCTCACTGTGTTGAAGAGAGAGAGCGTGGAGTCAAGGTGGGAGCTCTAGGGAAAGAGGAAGACATTAGGCAAAGGAAGCCTCAGTCCTGGCAAGCCTATTGAGATTCTAATTCTTGCTTCCAGTCTGTCTGCAAGGCTGCATTCTCCTTCCAGCACTGAGACTCCAGTCTTGAGTAACATTGGACCAACCCTTACTCCCCCTGGACCTCAGGATCCTGTCTGGCAAATGAAGGCTTGTAAGGGCTGGTCCCTCCCTCCCTTCTGAATACGGGAACATATTCTTTGTGTCTCATGTGAAATCATCCCTTTCATCAGTGCCGTAAGAGAATCACCATGAGTGATCTATGTGAAGAGGTAAAGGATGTGAATGAAACACACACAAAGAAGGGCAGGGCAAGTGGGCAAGCCAAGAGATCATGTGGTATCATAACCAACGAACATATACTGAGGTAAGTGTAGGTCCTTGAGCTTCATCCTGAGAATTCAGAAACATGGGTCCCAGTTCTCTGACTACTTGGGGAAAGACAATGAAGATAGGATCACTTCCTAATTGCCAAGAACACATCCCAGGGAGTGAATGCCCAGGAGATCAGAGGAGGCAGATGATGACCAAAGAGACAAGGGGATAACTCGGAGAGCTGGTGGCTGAATGAGGTCTCCCAACTCTGGGAGTGAGCAGAAGGCACCAGTATGAAGGTAGGGTTAGGGAACAATAACTATTATACATAGCCTCCATCAGTCTGGAAGCTTCTAGTTGATTTATCTTGAAAAAATCATTTAATTCCAATGAATCTCTGTTTCTTTATTTGTAAAACAAGGCTAATAATACTTCACAGACTATTGGGATGATTAAATGGGTCAAAGAAGATGAAGTTCCAGTCATATAGTATGCATTCAAAAATACTTATTTTCTTCTCTCTCTCTTTTTTCTACATTATCTAGTGTTTAGCCCCAGACCAATGATTGGAAACTGGTGGTCTATGAGCCAGAGCTAGTCTGTAGAAACTGTTTTATTTGGATTACAGAATCCCAGCTTACACAGTATTTTAAAAACATTTGCATTAGTTGGCAACACTTGAAAATTAGGAGATTTTATATAACGATCCAGATTTCTGGCGTCTCTTGAAAAATCAGATCTGGCCACGGAAAGAAGGCCCACATTAACACTTGGCACCTACTGGCTGGCACTGAGTCAGGGCTGCTTCTGTGGGTGGGACCCCATTACCACTTCTCCACAGTCCCCACAACTCCCTACTGAGCTCCAAGCCTGAGGCCAGTGTCAGCTGTAATCTATCATTGTGTTTGCACTGTTTTTTATTCTCAAATTGAGTTAAGACTTGAGTGAAATTTCTTTTTAAAACAAAAGCAGAAAAATGAACCATTGGCCAAGAACATCACACGTTTCAAAAACAACAGAATAGGAAGAGAGCATATTTTGGGGGGAAAGTGAAGATAGTTCCTATTGTTTAACATGCAGATGAAGCATGACTGTATTGAAAGAAGACACTTGGCTTGTTTCACTTGTTACCTGCTTGGCCCTTGTAGACATTTGAGTTTATTGCCCTTAGTCTGGGCCACTTACTTTTATCAGTATGTGCTTGTGGAAAATATCAATCCCTCTGTAATTTTCTCCTGCCATGAAGGGGAAAATTCAGGCAGATCTGAAAAAGACATGCAATATCATTGGTGGTCAACATGAAGTCCAGTGAGTTAGCTACTGGACAAGGACTCTTGCCTCCATGAATATGTCAGTTCACCATGAGAGCAGACACTTCTGGGTCTTGAAAATATATGATCCTTCCAGAGCTTCGTGGTTAAGACTCCCATGACCAATGACAATTATAAACTGATGAAACAAAGTCTGGAATTAAAGGAGAAGCAATGGTTTAGAAAGACACTGTACAAGCAAGGGAAGGGAAGACTAGGATGAATGAAGAAAGCAACGCTCACATGTATGCACTACCATCTGTAAAACTGATAGCTGATGGGAAGCTGCTATATAACGCAGGTAGCCCCGCCCGACATTTTGTGATGACCTACAGGGGTGGGATGTGGGGGAGGAAAGAAGGCTCACACAGGAGGTGATATATGTATAATTGTGGCTGATATGTGTTATTGTATGGCAGAAACCAGCACAACATTGTAAAGCAATTTTTCTCCAATGAAAAAAAATGCCAAAAAAAACCCCAAGAAAGTCACTATCCAGTAGAAAAGTCACGTGAGCTAACTATGTAATTTAAAAATTTCTAGTAGCCACACTGTAGGAAGAAACAAATAAATTTCATTTAAATAGTGTATTTTATTTTACTCACTATATCAAAAGTATTATTTTAGTATTTTAGCATGTAGTTGATATAAACATACATTGCTTCTCTTCTCATTAATTCAGCCTTCAAAATTTGGTGTGTATTTGCATTTACAGTACATTTTGGCCACATTTCAAGTGCTCACTAGTCTCCCATGGCCAGCGGCCACTGTACGGAGCAGTGCAGGTTTCGAGGATAGATGGGTGCATCAGCAACTATAGGAGCTTTACTGCTTCCTTGGTTTTGCTGCTGGCAGGCCCAGATCAGTCACATCTTGGTCTCTCTCTTCTTGTGTATCCCATATCCTCTGTATCATGTGCCTGTATTTTCTTCTCAACTTTACCAGCAAGCAAGCATTTTGAGGACACCCTTCCCACACTAGAACATATTTTCCTTTCCTTGCAGACTCTTTTGGATAAAGGATGATGTGGGACATGGTAGCAGGTGCTAACTATGTTTTCTTGACCTTGTGTATTCTTTTTTTTGAGTTTGAGTTTGAGTTCGTCCATAATGGAAAATTCACAAATTCTCTGTTCTGAAACAGGATATTGACTTTGACTACTCCTATTAAACCCCCAAGATTAAAGATCCCACTGAGTCTTAGACTTTCAGTGTCAAGAACATTCATTCATTCATTCACAGATTCATTAACAAACATGCCAGGCATATTGTTAGGCCCTAGAATTCCAAAGATCACAAAAGCACATTTATTACTCACTACTTATTCCATATGAAAAGCAAGTAAATGCTGTTTAGCACAACAAGTACAATAATAGATGTAGAGTGGGATTGAGAGAAAAAGAGTAAGGGAGTAACCCTTTTGTTTGGTAAGATTAGGAAAGGCTTCACCGAGGAGGTGACTTTTGAGTGGGATCCTGAGGGATGAATAGAAATTCAGCAGGCAACAAGAAGGGCATGAACTTATACTTGTGTGGTCAGCACATGCCGAACTCTGGAAGAGGGCCCCAAATTGGAGGTGATGGCCAAAGCAGATGGGCCAGCTGTGTCTTTACACTGTGATCTTATAGGTTGGACTGCAATCCCCTGACATGAGACTACTGCTAGTTTGATATTCACTTAGCCTTCTGTTTTATTGTGACTTTATCAAGATGTTGCAAGGTGTGAGATGCCTAGCTCTATGATCAGTTTTAGAAGACTTCTGTATTTCCGGGTAACTCACAGAAATTGAGAACAACTTAACTTGTTTTTACATGAGGATCTCTTGGGCTCTATCTAAAAGTCATTTTTATAGGAGTTCTTTAAACAGATTTCTGAGTAACCCTCAAAATTAAGTACCATTAAACCATAACCAAAATGTACATGTGGATTTGAGATGTGTCAACATGTGTTTTGCATCTTTCACTTGTGAAATTTATGTATCTTGTATGGCCTTTGGGCAGAGCCCATGTGTTTCACATATGGTTGGTACATTTCTTATTAGGAATGGTATAAAGAGGGTCAGGAGAATCAGACTACTGTATTGATAAACATACGGTTTGAGATCCACTGATAATAAATGGCTTCTGAGACACCCACATTAATGAGAAGAACATTTATCTTGAGGACATAGAAATTTTTGGCTGGAAGGAATCTTGGAGAGAATTTGGTCCAACTCATTTATTTTACACTCAGAAAACTGAAATCTTGAGGGGTTAAGTGATTCATCTAAGGTCCTCAGATAACACTGGCAAAGCAAGGATAAGAACTTAAGCTGTCTGATTTCCAGCCCAATGACCTTTTTCTGTTTTTCACATTGCTTTGTTCATGATTCTTGTTAAAAGTACATTATCATTTTCCAGTTTAAAATGATTTCTGGATAGCAATTCTAGAGAGCTTTCCAGATTCCAACTATGAATACATAGGAAAAGATGAAAGTTTGTGGAAGCAGAGCCATGTATTTATGACTTAAAATTTTAGCCCCTAGGCCTAACAAAGAGAAGGCAATGGCAGCCTGCTCCAGTACTCTTGCCTGGAAACTCCCATGGATGGAGGAGCCTGGTAGGCTGCAGACCATGGGGACTCGAAGAGTCAGACACGACTGAGCGACTTCACTTTCACTTTCATGCATTGGAGAAGGAAATGGCAACCCACTCCAACATTCTTGCCTAGAGAATTCCAGGGATGAAGGAGCCTGGTGGGCTGCTGTCTATGGGGTCACACAGAATTGGACACGACTGAAGCGACTTAGCAGCAGCAGCAGGCCTAACAAATGTTTAGCACACAGTAGTTCCTTATTAGTATTTGGGGAATGAATGAACCACAGCAATAATCCAGATGATGGCCAATCCACTACCAGAAGCTATGAGAATTGTCACCAAGACCTATAAAACTAAAGTGAGAACTGCTATTGGGGCAGGGGCAACATGGGATTTGCCAAAGAAACAGGGCAGGATTGATCTCCTATAGAGTGTGTCTCTACTCTGAGATGTTATTCAAAATATTCAATGATCTTGACCACACAAGCATCAGCCATCATAGTAAAGGCTGCTGTGAACAACTAGAACTGGAGCCAGTCAGTTAAATGGCAGCACCATATCTTCTCCCATTTTACTATTCTTTGGAATCCCTTTCCCACCCACCCAATAATTCTTTTTTCCATGTCTCCTGAGAGAATAAAACTATAGTGAAGGAAGGAATATGGATGAGGATATGGATATTACTACATGGAAAATGTAGTCTCAGTGAATTAAGTTCTGCAGGTGGGAAGAATCATAGGAGCATTGCATGCTGGGGCACTTTGGGAATGGCTACCCCCTCCAGTATTTTGGCTGGGAGAATTCCATGGAATGTACAGTCCATGGGGTGGCAACGAGTCAGACATGACTGAGCGACTTTCATTTCGCTTCTTTAGAGTCAGTGAGCCGGGAAAGTGAAGGACATTTTCACAGCTTGGCGGTACTAGAGGAGCGTCTGCTGTGCCCTGGAGCTCTGAGTCCTCATGCACATCCTTCTGCCCTCCTGCTATTCACTTGGGAATGGGCTTTACCAAAACCACAGTGATGAGGTGAACTGAGCTACACAAAGCACTCCTGCAGGTGCATGCCACGTCTGGATGCTAATTTTAAGATTGGAAAAATGGAAAAATCCAACATGGAACATAATAAAGAGATTGCACAACAAGTGACAGGAGAGAAAACATTGAGAAACTCCTTGAAATACTCTGAAGGATGCAAAAAGCTTTGTTTTCATGAAAGGAACCAAATACTATGAGGAAGAAATAGCCTGAAATGTTGATAATGAGGACTGCAAAGAAAATAAAGGCACAAAAAAGAGTTGCAGAATTTAAATCCTCACTGCAGACAGAAGATAGCAAAACTGATAACGCTGAAGACTGAATCAACAGCATTACAGACAAGCTAGATAGTTGCCCCCACTCCCACCGCAGAATGGAGAGAAAAACAGGGACGGATGGAGAAGGTTCTATGACTCAGTGTTCTTGATTGTAGAATGGGTCTAATAGTAATTACCTGCCTCAAAGGGACATGTGGCATTTAAATTAAATCATTGAATTTAATTACTTAAATTAAACTCATTATTGATAAATGTTTAAACCAGGTTTTGCATGTAGTAAACACTATACTGTATTTGTTAAGTAAAACAAGAAGCAAAAAGGTTACATACATGGAGGACAGAGGATGAAAATTAAAGTTAAGAACATAAAATACATCAGAAAAAATAGAAAACTTAATTAGATTAGCAATAATCACAAACACAATGACTTTTTGAATTCCTGGCTTCCAGCAGCCCACCTGACCACCAGCCGCATCTCTAGGCTCATACTGGGGCCTCAATAATCCTCGGAAACACTGAGAGTGTGCCACTACCCTTGTTACTGTCTTTTCCTTTATCCTCTTTATTTCTCTTCACTGTTTATTTTATCACTGGTTGAAATTATATTATACATTTGTTACTACTTTCACTTCCACTTGAATTTATGTTCATGAGTGCTAATCTCTCTTGTTCACAGTTGGCATAGATACTAGAAAAGTTATTGAATAAGTGAATGAAGGAAGACCTGGGTATTTGTATTAGATGGGTTCGTCATATCAGGTCATATACATTAAGAGAGCCATTCTTAGATATGTAATGGCAAGCTTTTAGATGACAAATAGAACTGGAGGCATCCATGGAAGAAAAAATTAGTTTCCCTGGCTAGAAGTGAAAAACAAATTTAAACAGCATCCTTATCCTCTGCTGTAGTATATGAAGAGAAACAATAGAGCAATGTCTTCAAAACTTCAGAAAAAATTTTATACTCATGTCCTGGAGGATTAGATTATAACTACCATATGCCTTTTCTTTGAAAAAGAAATGAATCAAAAATAAGACCTTGATAATGGAGAACTCATGATATAAAGGGAGGGTGAGGGGTACTCATACTTTGCTTCTATAGCTTTAAAAGCCATTCATAGACAAAAGACTCCCACATTTAAATCTTTAGTCCTGATAGTAACCCGAATAATGGTCCTCTATAGACTTCTAGTTCTTCATCTTCATCCTTGGAACCTGTGAACATGTTACCTCACACACACACACACACACACACACACACACACACACACATAACTTTTCAGGTGTGATTAAGTTTCAAATATTGATGCAGGGCATTATCTTGCATTATCCAAATGGAATCATTTGCAATCACAAGAGTCCTTGTAAAAGGGAGGCAGGAGAATCAGAATTGAGGAGGGAGTGGTAGGAAATGTGAAAATGGAAGCGGGAAGATAGAGGGATGTGAGGAAGGGATCATAAACCTAGACATGTAGGCAGTGTCTGAAAATGAAAGAAAGGTTTTCCCCTCAAAGTCCCTGTGTTTAGTCCAATGAGACTGATTTTGAAATTCTGACCTCCAAAGCTATAAGATAATAAACTAGTCTGGTTTTTAAATTGAGGTAAAAGTATACATAACAGTTAATCATTTTAAGGGGCACAGGTCAGTGGTGTTTGGTGCATTCACAGTGATATGCCACCACACCCTCTCTGTAGCTTAAAAATGTTTTCATTACTCCAGAAGGAAATGCCTGTCCATTATGTAGTTACTATTTGCATCTGGTTTCTTTACTTAGCATAGTATTCTCAAGGTTTATCAGAGTTGTAGGACATATCAGTACGTCATTCCTTTTTATGGGATGTTTATTGTATATACATACCACAATTTGCTTAGCCATTCATCCACTGATGGGCATTTGAATCATTTTCATCTTTCAAAGTGAAAGACAATGAAAGTCGCTCAGTCATGTCCGACTCTTTGTGACCTCATGGACTGTCCATGGAATTCTCCAGGTCAGAATACTGGAGTGGGTAGCCTTTTCCTTCTCCAGGGGATCTTCCCAACCCAGGAATCAACCTGGGGTCTCTCGCATTGCAGGTGGATTCTTTACCAACTGAGCTATCAGGGAAGCCCTTTTCCTCTTTGGGTATTGTGCATAATACTTCTATGACCATTCAAGTACAAGTTTCAATGTGAACAGTATTTTCATTTTTTGTGGATATAAACTTAGGAGTAGAATTGCTAGGTCATATAGTAATTTTATGTCTAGCCTTTGGAGAAACTATATCTCACAGTTTTACATTTGCACTATTTGTGATGCACTATTTTACATTTGACCAGGAATGTGCAGGGGCTACAATGTCTTCACAGTCTTATCAACACTTGTTCTTTTTCTTTCCATTAAAAAATTATGGCAATCCTAGTAGTTGTGAGGCGATATCTCATTTGGAGGTTTATTTGCATTTTTTGATGGCCAATAATGTTGAGTATCTTGTGCTTGTTGGCCAGTTTGGAGAAATGATCAAGTATTTTGCCTTTATTTAAAATGGATTTTTTGCTATTGTTGAATTCTCTGGGGGTTGGTGATGGACGGGGAGGCTTGGCGGGCTGCGATTCATGGGGGCGGAAGGAGTCGGACACAACTGAGCGACTGAACTGAACTGAACTGAAGAGTTCTTTATATGAAAGTTGTCTTTCCACTACCTTGAAAATCACCTTTGATGCACAAACATTTAATATTTATCAAGTCAAATTTACCCATTTTCCCCCTCTTTTTCCTTGTATTCTGTGCCAAATCTAAGAATACATTGCCAAATCTGAGGTTGCATAGATTTAATCATATGTTTTCTTCCAATAGCTTTATTACCTTAAGCATTATATTTAGATCATTGATCCATTTTGAGTTAATTTTTGTATATGGAATTAGGTTAATATCTAACTTCATTTTTTTTTTTTTGGCATGTGATTATCCAGTTATTCCAACACTACTTGTTGAAAAGACTGTTCTTTCTTTCTTGAATGATCTTAGCATCCCTGTCAATTGGCCATAGATGTTTGGGTTTGTTTCTGAACTCTGAATTCTATTCCATTGGTCTGTATATCTTATGCCAGTATCAGACTTTTTTTTTCACAAGTTTTTGTAGCTTAGTAATAACTTTGAAATGAGAAAGTATGAATCCTCCAAATTTTGTTTTCTCTAATTTTTTTTTTTTTGGCTCTGCTGGATCTTTGCTGCAGTGCCTGGGTTTCTCTAGTTGTGGCCCATGGACTGTAGAGGGCACAGGCTCAGCAGTTAGGACATGTGGGCTTAGTTGCCCTGTGGCTTGTGGGATCTTAGTTCTCAGATCAGGGATCAAACTGGTGTCCCCTGCATTGGAAGGTGGATTCTTAACCACTGGACCACCAGAGAAGGTCCCCGTTTTCTTTTTCAATATTGTTTTGACTATTTGGAGTACCTTGCAATTGTATGTAAATTTGAGGATCAACTTTTTCATTTTTCTACAGAAAGGGTCATTGGAATTTTGAGAGGGGTAGCACTGAATCTGCGGATTACATTAGGAAGTATTTTCATCTTAACAATGGGTCTTTCAATCCATGAAATAAATGTATTTCCATTTATTTAGGTCTTCTTTAATATCTTTAAATAATGTATTATAGTGTTTGTGTACAAGTCTTTTACTTCCTTGATTAAATTTATTCCTAGGAATTTTATTCCTTTGGATGCCATTATAAAGAAAAATTTCATTCTGGATTGTTCATTGCTGTTGTAAAGAAACACAACTGATTCACAATTTTTAAAGTTTATTTTCCATTTATTGTTGCTGTTGTTCAGTTGCTAAGTCATGTACAACTCTTTGAGACCCCATGAACTGCAGCACGCTGGGCTTCCCTGTCCTTCACTATCTCCCCAAATTTGCTCAAACTCATGTCCATTGAGCCAGTGATGCCATCCAACCGTCTCATCTTCTGTCACTCCATTTTCCTCTTGCCCTCAATTTTTCCCTACATCAGGGTCTTTTCCAATGAGTCTGTTCTTTGCAACAGGTGGCCAAAGTATTGAAGGTTCAGCTTCAGCATCAGTCCTTCCAGTGAATGAATATTCAGGCTTGATTTCCTTTAGGACTGACAGGATTGATCTCCTTGCAGTCCAAGGGACTCTAAAAGTCTTCTCTAGCACAACAGTTTGACAACATCAATTCTTTAGTACTCAGCCTTCTTTCAGCTTTTAAAGACTCTGCCCACCCTGCAGAAGACCTGGGTTTGACCCCTGGGTTGGGAAAATCCCCTGAAGAAGGGAAAGGTTGCCCACTCCAGTGTTCTGGCCTAGAGAATTCCATGGACTGTATAGTCCATGGGGTCACAAAGAGTCGGACACAACTAAGGGACTTTCATTTTCACAGCCTTCTTTATGATCCAATTCTCACATCCATACATGATTACTATAAAATCCGTATCTTTGACTATACGGACCTTTGTTGGCAAAGTGATGTCTCTGCTCTTTAATACACTGTCTGCAATGTTCCATTTGTAATTACTATAAAATATTGGCTATATTCTTCATGTTGTGCAATCTACCCTAGAAGCTTATTTTATAACTAAAGATTTGTACCTCTGAATCCCCAACCCCTATTTTGTCCCTCCACCTTCCCTCTATCCACTGGTAACCACTGATTTGTTCGCAACATCTATGAGTCTGTTTCTTTGTTATATTCTCTGTTATATGTATATGTATATGTATATGCATATACATATATGTTAAATACATATATGTTCAATGTATTCTCTGTTATATGTACTATTTAGATTCCGTATATGTGATATCATACAGTATTTGTCTTTCTCTGTCTCATTTATTCCACCTAGCATTATGCCCTTCAAATCCAACTATGTTGCTGCAAATGACAAAATTTCATTCTTTTTTATGGCTGAGTAGTATTCCATTGTGGAGAAGGCAATGGCACCCCACTCCAGTACTCTTGCCTGGAAAATCCCATGGACGGAGGAGCCTGGTGGGCTACAGTCCGTGGGGTCGCTGAGAGCTGGACCCAACTGAGCGACTTCACTTTCACTTTTCACTTTCATGCATTGGAGAAGGAAATGGCAAGCCACTCCAGTGTTCTTGCCTGGAGAATCCCAGGGACGCCGGAGCCTGGTGGGTTGCTGTCTATGGGGTTGCACAGAGTCAGACATGACTGAAGCGACTTAGCAGCAGCAGCAGTATTCCATTGTATATACATTCCATTGCATATATATGTATGTAGAGATATATATCTCACATCTTCTTTATCCGTTCATCTATTGAGGGACACTTAGGTTGCTTCCATGTCTTGGCTGTTGTAAATGATGCTGCTATGAACATTGAGGTGCATGTAGCTTTTGAATTAGTTGTTGTTTTCTGTTGTCTATCTGGGCTTGGAATTGCTGGGTCAGATAGTAGTTCTATTTTTCCCATTTGAGGACCTTCCTACTGTTTTCCATAGTGGATGTACCAATGTACCTTCCCACCAACAATGTACAAGAGTTCCCTTTTCTCCAAATCCTTGACAACATTTGTTATTTATGTTCTTTTTGATGATAGCCATTCTGACATGTGTGAGGTGATATCTCATTGTGGTTTTGATATGCATTTCCCTCATGATTAGTGAGAAACACAGCTGGTATTTATGACTTTGCTGATTTTGTTTGTTCTGGTATATTTGTGTGTATTTGTTTGTGTGTGCATTCTTTGGGATTGTCTATATATAGAATCATGCCATCTGCAACTATTGATAGTTTTACTTTTTCCTTTCCAATCTGAATGGCTTATTTTGCATAATTGCTCTGTCTAGGGCTTCCAGTGCAATATCCACTGCAGTAGCCATGGTGAAGTAAATATCCTTGTTTTGTTCCTGATCTTAGGGGAAAGGTTTCAGCTTTTCACTCTTTTAAGTATAGTGTTAGCTGTGGGGTTTTGGTGTATGTCCTTTATCATAATGAGGACATTCCATTCTATTCCTACTTTGTTAAGTGTTGTATTTTTTCTTTTAATCATGAAAGGGTCTCAAATTTTGTTGAATGATTTTTCTATGTCTATTGAATTGATTGTGTGGTTTTCTCCCCTACACTGTATTAATATAGTGTATCACATTGATTGATTTTCTTATGGTAAGCCTCCCTTGCATTCCTTGGAAAAATCCCACTTGGTCATGGTGCATAATCCTTTTAATGTGCTGTTGGATTCAGTTTACGAGGATTTTGTTCAGGATTTTTGCATGTACATTTATAAGAAATATTGGTCTGCAATTTTCTTTTCTTGTGATATCTTTGTCTGGCTTTAGTATCAAGGTAATGCTATCCCTAGAATGTGTTAGAAAGTGTTTCCTGTTCTTCTATGTTTTGGAAGAGTTTGAGTACTATTTGTGTTAATTTTTCTTTAAATGTTTGGTAGAATTCACAAATGAAATCCAGTGGTCCTGAACTTTCATTTATCAGAAGGGTTTTGATTGCTGATATTTTTTCTCATTATTTGTTGTAGGTCCTTTGAGATTTTCTATTTCTTGGTTAGGTCTTTATTGGTAATTTGTGTGTTTTTAGGAATCTGTCCATTTCATATAATTTATTTAATTTGTTGACATACAATTGCTTATAATATAGTATTCTCATAGAATCCTGTTAATTTCTCAAAGGTCAGTAGTAATGTCTTTACTTTCATTTCTTATTTTAGTTATTTGTATCTTCTTTCTTTTTTCTTAGTCAGTCTAGCTAAAGGTTGTCAATATACTGTAGTCTTTTCAAATAACCAAGGTTTAAAATTTTTTTTTTCTCTGTTGTTTTTCTGTTCTTTACTCTATTTATCTCTGCTCTAATATTTATTTCCTTTCTTCTACTGGATTTCAGTTCAGTTCAGTTGAGTTCAGTCACTCAGTCATGTCCGACTCTTTGTGAACCAATGAATTGCAGCACGCCAGGCCTCCCTGTCCATCACCAACTCCCGGAGTTCACCCAAACTCACATCCAACAAGTCAGTGATGCCATCCAGCCATCTCATCCTCTGTTGTCTCCTTCTCCTCCTGCCCCTAATCCCTCCCAGCATCAAGGTCTTTTCCAATGAGTCAACTCTTCCAATGAGGTGGCCAAAGTATTGGAGTTTCAGCTTTAGCATCATTCCTTCCAAAGTACACCCAAGACTGATCGATCTCCTTTAGAATGGACTGGTTGGATCTCCTTGCAATCCAAGGGACTCTCAAGAGTCTTCTCCAACACCACAGTTCAAAAGCATCAATTCTTCGGTGCTCAGCTTTCTTCACAATCCAACTCTCACATCCATACATGACCACTGGAAAAACCATAGCCTTGACTAGACGGACCTTTGTTGGCAAAGTAATGTCTCTGCTTTTCAATATGCTATCTAGGTTGGTCATAACTTTCCTTCCAAGGAATAAACATCTTTTAATTTCATGGCTGCAATCACCATCTGCGTGATTTTTGACCCCCCAAAAATAAAGTCTGCCACTGTTTCCCCATCTATTTGCCATGAAGTGATGGGACCAGATGCCATGATCTTCATTTTCTGAATGTTGAGCTTTAAGCCAACTTTTTCTTCTCTTTCCTCAAGAGGCTTTTTAGTTCCTCTTCACTTTCTGCCATAAGGGTGGTGTCATCTGCATATCTGAGGTGATTGATATTTCTCCTGGCAATCTTGATTCCAGCTTGTGCTTTTTCCAGCCCAGCATTTCTCATGATGTACTCTGCATATAAGTTAAATAAGCAGGGTGACAATATACAGCCTTGACATACTCCTTTTCCTATTTGGAACCAGTCTGTTGTTCCATGTCCAGTTCTAACTGTTGCTTCCTGACCTGCATATAGGTTTCTCAAGAGGCAGGTCAAGAGGTCTGGTATTTCCACCTCTTTCAGAATTTTCCACAGTTTATTGTGATCCACACAGTCAAAGGCTTTGGCATAGTCAAGAAAGCAGAAATAGATGTTTTTCTGGAACTCTCTTGGTTTTTCATTGATTCAGCGGATGTTGGCAATTTGATCTCTGGTTCCTCTGCCTTTTAGTTTGTTATTATTATCATTTTTTTCTAATTCCTCAAGGTAGGAGGTTAGATTGTTGATTTGAGATTTTTATTCTTTTTAAATGTAGGCATTTACAGCTATAAATTTTCCTCTGAGTATTTCTTTCACTGAATTCCATAAGTTTTGGTATGTTGCCTTTTCACCTAAAAAATAAGACTTATTCCTTAGAGTGGGCTTTAGGTTCACAGCAGAACTGAGGGCAAGGTATAGAGATTTCCCCTCCTTTGTCCCCACAGAGTTATTGCCTCCCTTGTTATCAACATTGCCTACCTTTGGTACATTTGTTTCATATAGTGAATCAACACTGATACATCATAATTGTCAAGAGTTCATAATTTATATTACAGTTCACTCTTGGTATACATTCTATGGCTTTCAGTAAATGTATAATGACATGTATTTATCATTATAGTATCACACAGAGTATTTTCATTGAATAAAAATTGTCTGTGCTCTTACTACTCATCCTACGAACACCTACAGCCCCCTTAAAATTCCTGGCAACCACTAACCTTTTCACTGTGTCTACAGATTTTCCTTTTCCAGATGTCATGTGGTTGGAATTATACTACTGTATGTAGTCTTTCCAAATTGATTTCTTTCACCAAACAATATGTATTTAGGTTTCTCCAGGTCTTTTCATAGTTTAATAGTTCATTTCTTTCTATCACCAAATAATAATCCACTGTCTAGATGTACCGTAGTTTATTCATGCACCTTCTGAAGGACACTTCACTTCCAGTTTTGGATGATTATGAATAAATCTGCTGTAAATATCTATGTGCAGGTGTTTGTGTGCACATGCATTTTCAGTTCCTTTGGGTAAATTTCCAGGATCATATGGTAAGAGTATGTTTACATTTGTGAGAAACTGCTAGACTGTCTCTCAAAGTGGCTGTACCAGTTTACATTTCCACCAGCAATGAATGAGAGTTCTTGTTGCTCTGTATTCTCTCCAGTACTTGGTGTTGTTCCAGAATTTGGCCATTGTAGCAGGTGTGTAGTTGTGTCTCATCATTGTAGTTGCAATTTTCATTTCCCTGATGACATGTATTAATATTATGGAGCATCTTTTCCTCTGTTTATTTGCCACCTGTATATTGTCTTTGGTGAGGTATTTATGACAATTTTGGAGGCATTTTAAAATCAAATTTTTTTAATTGAGTTTTTTATGTTCTTTGTATGTTTTGGATAACAGTCCTTGATCAGATCTGTCTTTTGAAAATATTTTTTTGACTATATAGCTTGTCTTCTCTTTTTCTTGACATTGTCTTTTGTAGAGCAGGAGTTTTTAACTTTTGTTAAAATACAGCTTAGCTATTATTTTTTTTCCTCCGTTTTATTGAGAACTAATCGACATACTCTATTATTTTTTTTATGTGTTGTGCCTTTAGTGCTGCATCTCAAAAGTTGTCATGATACCCAAGTTTATCTAGGTATTCTCTTATATTACCTTGCAGGATTTTTTAAAATAGTTTTATGTTTTAGGTCTATGATCCATTACATTTAGGTCTATGTCTATCTGAGTTAACTTTTGTGAAGGGTATAAGGCGTGTGTTTAGATTTATTTATTTTTGCATACCGAAGTCCAGACTTTTTCATTTTCATTCATCTCAAGATATTTTCTTATTTTCCTAGACATTTCTTCATTGATTCAGTGATTATTTAAATGTGTTAATTTTACCTATGTGTGAGTTTTCTAGTTTTTTTTTCTGCTTTTATTTTCTCACTGCATTATATTGTGATCACTGAAGGTACTTTATTTTAGTGTTTTCAAATTAATTGAGAATTGCCTTATCACTTAATATGTGGTCTATCCTGAAGAATGTTTCATATACACTTGAGAGGAACCTATATTCTGCTGTTGTTGGATAAAATGTTTCCTGTATGTGCTAGGTTTAGTTGGTCTGTCTAGATATTCTATCCATTATTACAAAGGGATCATTGAAGGCTTTAGAATCTTATAGGACACAAAGAGTTACACACCAAAACCATAATCATATTAGGATTTATTTTTATTTAAATATTTATCTTTGCCAGAGAGCTTTATTTCTTCATATGACTTTGTGTTTCTATCTAGTATCCTTTCATTTCAATCTGGAAGACTCCCTTTAACAATTTTTTAGTAGGGCACTTTTACTAGCGATGAATTCCCTTAGCTTTTATTTATCTGGGAATGCATTGATTACTTCTATATTTTTAAAATATGGTTTTTCTGGATATAGAATTCTTGGTTGACAGTTTTAAAGTTTAATCTCTGCTAAAATGTATCATCACTCCAATAGAAAGTGAGTTCTAGTTCAAGATGGTGATATAAGAAGACCCACGATCTTTGCATGGACGCACGAGTCTACACATATATATGTAACACTTGCTCTTTAAAAAACATAAAGGCTGGCTAAGTGATTATTACATATTGGACAAACATGAAGAAAACCACATCAAAGTAGGAAGGACTGGCTGGGACACATTTCCATCATAAACACCATCCCTAGAGAGTGGAAACTAAAAACCTGGAGTTTCTCCCTGAGAAGTGAAGAGACTGAATCCCACATTGGGTATCACATTGAGATTTTAAGATATACACTTGAGAGACAAACCTCCAAAGCATCTAACTCTGAAAACTAATGGGACTCGTGTCCTAAGACCCGTAAGACTGTTGTGATCTGAGAAACTGCTTTTAAGGGCTCATGTGCTTGGACTTAGCTACCCTAAGGTCCAGCACTGCTGCTGCTGCTGCTAAGTCACTTCAGTCGTGTCCGACTCTGTGCGACCCCATAGACGGCAGCCCACTAGGCTCCTCTGTCGCTGGGATTCTCTAGGCAAGAATACTGGAGTGGGTTGCCATTTCCTTCTCCAATGCATGAAAGTGAAAAGTGAAAGTGAATTCACTCAGTCGTGTCCGACTTTTAGCAACCCCATGGACTGCAGCCTACCAGGCTCCTCCATCCATGGGATTTTCCAGGCAAGAGTGCTGGAGTGTGTTGCCATTGCCTTCAGAGGCTGCCAATTGCTCCCAGACTTAAAGTGAGGGAAGTTCACTTGCTTATATTAAAACATTGGCCTCGGGGTATCTAATTTAGAACAGGCATCTGATTTAGAACACACATCTATGAATCTGCCGGAACACTCTTCAGGGATGGAGACAGGCAAGAACCATCTTCATGCCCTCCCTTTGCCATGCTCTAGAGCACTAGTGTCTCCTGGAAGGAGATTTTACACACACCTTGTTTTTTTTTTTTTTTTTTTTTTTTTTTTTTTTGTGGCTCATGACTAGGAGACACATCTTTATTGTTTGACTGTGGAGGCCAGGGAAGCTTGCATTACTGTTCTCATGGAACTCTAATAATTGGTGTCACCCATAACAAAGCCTATAACCCTGTTTGGTGCCCTGATTTTTTATGACTGCTGCCAAGGGGCATCTCTACATCACATAGGTCTGGTGGCCAGTGAAGCTTGCACTCATGGGCCTCACAGAAATGTGACTAACATAGAGAGTGTTCTTAAACAGCTACCACCTCCAGGGCACAGCATAAGACAACAGATCTAGGAACCTGCTCTTTGTGTGAAGCACACCTATTAGCTGATCATTATGACTGTGGTCTGAGGGGTGGTTTTCTATTTAAATATGTGTCTTGGGACTGACTGTAATCCTTTCCAGAGATCTCAAAGGTCAGGTGAGCTCTTCGTGGTCATCTTCTGTTGCTCTAGAGGGTTCCTCTGTTTCCTGAAGGAGATTTTTATGTGTGTGTGATACCCTGGTTTTCAGAGCTGCTGCCCAGGGAATGCCCTTTGATCTCCTGACTCTTGCGTCTATGGAGCGTATACTCTTGGGTCCCAACAGACTATGGCAATTAGAGAGGTGGTCCTTGGTAAGCTCCTACACCAAGGCCTCACTGCACAGACAGGGAATTGAGGCAAAATCCTCATCTTTCTGTGAACGAGGCCTCATTACTTATCCTCAAGGTTGGTACACATATAATGGCTCATGAAGCGGCCCTCAGGGAACGTAGGTTGTAGATGCTCTCTTGTTGAATTCATTCTGTCTTGCTCCAGCTCACCAGTGTCACTCCCAAAAGAGCTTATATACTGGCTTAGAATTCTAATTTCTATGACTGCTACCAAAAAGTACCTCCAGATTGCCTGATTCTGGTGGCCAGCAAGGCTTAACACTTGTGTTCCCACAGGACTGTATATATATTTGCACACTTTTAAAATCTGATGCCTGAGGGCCTGGTTTTTAGTCAGCCTTAATGTAGGTGCTGCATTCCTCCCTTTTGGGGCACTGACATGTCTTGGTACATTCTCAACTACTTGGAGCTATTAAAAATATGACAGGCTGCGTAGACAGCACAAAGGTTAAGGAGACCACCATGAACTGATGCTGGGTTGAATGAAAAGTTCATCTACACACAGCTTTGTCTTCAAGACTGAAAGAGATTGTTGTTTAGCCTTCTCTATAGAAACTAAGAGTCAAGAAAAATGAAGAAACAGAGGAACATACAAAGAATAAAAGAACAAGATAAAATAAAAGAATAAGATAAAATCTCAGGAAAACACCTCAGTGAAATGGAGGTAAGTAATTTACTTAATGAAGAGTTCAAAGTAATGGTTATAAGTGAAGTGAAGTCGCTCAGTTCTGTCCAACTCTTTGCGACCCCATAGACCGTAGACTACCAGGCTCCTCTGTCCATGGGATTTTCCAGGCAAGACTACTGGAGTGGGTTGCCATTTCCTTCTCCAGAGGATCTTCCCATCCCAGGGATCGAACCCGGGTCTCCCACATTGTAGGCAGACACTTTACCGTCTGAGCCATCAGGGAAGCCTAATGATTATAAAGATACTTACTAAACTGGGGGAGAAGAATGGATGAACACAAGAAGTACTTCAACAAAGAGATGGAAAATATAATAAAGTACCAGATAGAAGACACGGAGCTGAAGAATACACTAGAGGAGTTCAACAACAGACTAGATAAAGCAGCAGAAAAGATCAGTTTGAAGGCAAGGCAGTGGAACTCACCCAAGCAGAGCAACAAAAAGAAAAAGACATGAAAAAAGTAAAGATAGTTTAAAGAAATTACAAGGCAACATCAAACAGACTACCATTCACAACACAGGGCTCCCAGAAAGAGAAGAGAACAAAAAAGGGACAGAAAACTTATGTGAAGAAACAGTTTCTGAAAATCTTTCTAACTTGAAGAATAAAACAGACAGTAATATTTAGAAAGTCCAGCGAGTTCCAAATAAGAGGATCACAAGGAAACTCACACTAAGAGACATTATAATTAAAATGTCAAAAGTTAAATGTAAGGAGAAAATACTTAACCCCCCAAATTGTATATAATTATTTTATATTGTTAGATTAATCATGCTTCCATTATGGCTTGCAATTGTAATTATCTTTTAGTTTTTGTCTATTTATTGTGAAAACTGATAAACATCTTTTACTATTGTGATTATGTAAATATTATTCACTTAATCTGTTATATCATGATTGGTCAACAGAAAATAATAGAAATAGAATTTTATAGCACTAAGTGAAAAGTGAAAGCGAAAATGAAAGTCGCTCAGTCATGTCAGACTCTTGGCGACCCCATGGACTATATAGTCCATGGAATTCTCCAGGCCAGAATACTGGAGTGGGTAGCCTTTCCCTTCTCCAGGGAATCTTCCCAACCCAGGGATTGAACCGAGGTCTCCCGCATTGCAGGTGGACTTTTTACCAGCTGAGCCACAAGATAAGCCATATATCACTAAAACTACCATTTAAAAAACTTGCAATTGCTTTTTAAAATCCAGATGTTAATAGAATTATCTTGGAATGTTTTGAAAAACACAAGTGCCCAGGTACTACTATTCTTTTCCAAAGCTCCAGATGCATATCTAATGAGCTGCTAAGTCGCTTCAGTCGTGTCCGACTCTGTGCGACCCCATAGACGGCAGCCCACCAGGCTCCGGCGTCCCTGGGATTCTCCAGGCAAGAACACTGGAGTGGGTTGCCATTTCCTTCTCCAATCTAATGAGCAGTCATGTTTAAAAACAACTGGACTATATGATGATTTTTTACTGTTATCTAGTTTGTTTCACATTTTCTATTTCATATTCAGTGCTCTCACTTTAGTTTATGTTTTCAGTTTCTCTTTTTTGTTGTTGCTGTTCTTTCTCAAGCCTTTATTAAGTGTAGTAGAAAAACTTTTGTATACATATATATAGTATGTATAATATATATTTTAGAAAATGTATGAATTTTTGCCTAGATAAAACACTTTATGACATTTTGATGCCACTTGCTTGACTTAATATGAATAGAATGTTAGATTTCTAATTTATATTCATCCAAAACTTTGATATATTTCCATGTACTTTGGCACCTAGTATTACTGCTAAAAGTAAAAAAAATTATCTTAGTCATTAAAAATCTTTTTGAATAAAGCTTGAAACTTCTAATCCAATTCTGAGAATATATAGAAATACCATGTTGTAAAAAATGGAAAATTAACAAATGATACAGTATTATTAACTACAGTACAGATTTTGTTCAAATTTTACAAAATTTTATGCTAGTGTCTATTATTTGTTTTCATATCTTATTCAAGAGTCCACATTGTACTTAATTGCATAGAGCAGCTTCAGTGGCATGCACCAAATTCTGGCAAATTCTCTTTTCATTTTTATTCTATTACAAATATTTATTAATTTTCCTTTTTATGGCTTCTTAGATACACCCATCATTTAAAAGTGGATGTTTAATTTCCAAATACATGGGATTTTGTTTAAAGTATCTTTAATATTAATTTCTCACTTTGACACTAATTTCTCATTTAAATGCTTCCTTCTCTGAAATCACCTTCTGTGTTTTTTCAGCCTAACTTTATTGAGTTTCGATGGCTAAGCTGAAGATCTCTCTTGGTAAATGTCATACTGCACTTGAAAACATGTGGGCCATTTTCTAATATCTTTTGATATTGATTTCTAACAAATTCCACGGTGATAAAAGAACAGATTCTGTATGATTTCAAAACCTTTCAGTTCAGTTCAGTTCAGTCGCTCAGTCGTGTCCGACTCTTTGAGAACCCATGAATCGCAGCACGCCAGGCCTCCCTGTCCATCACCATCTCCCGGAGTTCACTCAGACTCACGTCCATCGAGTCCGTGATGCCATTCAGCTATCTCATCCTCTGTCGTCCCCTTCTCCTCCTGCCCCTAATCCCTCCCAGCATCAGAGTCTTTTCCAATGAGTCAACACTTCGCATGAAGTGGCCAAAGTACTGGAGCTTCAGCTTTAGCATCATTCCCTCCAAAGAAATCCCAGGGTTGATCTCCTTTAGAATGGACTGGTTGGATCTTCTTGCAGTCCAAGGGACTCTCAAGAGTCTTCTCCAACACCACAGTTCAAAAGCATCAATTCTTTGGCACTCAGCCTTCTTCACTGTCCAACTCTCACATCCATACACGACCACTGGAAAAACCATAGCCTTGACTAGATGGACGTTAGTCGGCAAAGTAATGTCTCTGCTTTTGAATATGCTATCTAGGCTGGTCATAACTTTTCTTCCAAGGAGTAAGCGTCTTTTAATTTCATGGCTGCAGTCACCATCTGCAGTAATTTTGGAGCCCAAAATATAAAGTCTGACACTGTTTCTACTGTTTCCCCATCTGTTTCCCATAAAGTGATGGGACCAGACGAAGATGCCATGATCTTCATTTTCTGAATGTTGAGCTTGAAGCCAACTTTTTCGCTCTCCTCTTTCACTTTCATCAAGAGGCTTTTTAGCTCCTCTTCACTTTCTGCCATAAGGGTGGTATCATCTGCATATCTGAGGTTATTGATATTTCTCCTGGCAATCTTGATTCCAGCTTGTGTTTCTTCCAGTCCAGCATTTCTCATGATGTACTCTACATGTAAGTTAAATAAGCAGGGTGACAATATACAGCCTTGACATACTCCTTTTCCTATTTGGAACCAGTCTGTTGTTCCATGTCCAGTTCTAACTGTTGCTTCCTGACCTGCATACAGATTTCTCAAGAGGCAGGTCAGGTGGTCTGGTATTCCCATCTCTTTCAGAATTTTCCACAGTTTATGGTGATCTACACAGTCAAATGCTTTGGCATAGTCCATAAAGCAAAAATAGATGTTTTTCTGGAACTATCTTGCTTTTTCCATGATCCAGCGGATGTTGGCAATTTGATCTCTGGTTCCTCTGCCTTTTCTAAATCCAGCTTGAACATCAGGGAGTTCACGGTTCACATATTGCTGAAGCCTGGCTTGGAGAATTTTGAGCATTACTTTACTAGCAGGTGAGATGAGTACAATTGTGTGGTAGTTTGAGCATTCTTTGGCATTGTCTTTCTTTGGAATTGGAATGAAAACGGACCTTTTCCAGTCCTGTGGCCATTGCTGAGTTTTCCAAATTTGCTATCATGTTGAGTGCAGCACTTTCACAGCATCATTTTTCAGGATTTGAAACAGCTCAACTGGAAATCCATCACCTCCACTAGCTTTGTTCATAGTGATGCTTTCTAAGGCCCACTTGACTTCAATTCCCAGATGTCTGGCTCTAGATGAGTGATCACATCATCATGATTATCTCGGTTGTGAAGATCTTTTTTGTACAGTTCTTCTATGTATTCTTGCCACCTCTTCTTAATATCTTCTGCTTCTGTTAAGTCCATACCATTTCTGTCTTTTATCGAGCCCATCTTTGCACGAAATGTTCCCTTGGTATCTCTAATTTTCTTGAAGAGATCTCTAGTCTTTCCCATTCTGTTGTTTTCCTCTATTTCTTTGCATTGATCGCTGAAGAAGGCTTTCTTATCTCTTCTTGCTATTCTTTGGAACTCTGCATTCATATGCTTATATCTTTCCTTTTCTCCTTTGCTTTTCGCCTCTCTTCTTTTCACAGCTATTTGTAAGGCGTCCCCAGACAACCATTTTGCTTTTTTGCATTTCTTTTCCGTGGGCATGGTCTTGATCCCTGTCTCTTGTACAATGTCACGAACCTCATTCCATAGTTCATCAGGCACTCTATCTATCAGATCTAGGCCCTTAAATCTATTTCTCACTCACACTGTATAATCATAAGGGATTTGATTTAGGTCATACCTGAATGGTCTAGTGATTTCCCCTACTTTCTTCAATTTGAGTCTGAATTTGGTAATAAGAAGTTCATGATCTGAGCCACAGTCAGCTCCTGGTCTTGTTTTTGTTGACTGTATACATTTAGACTATGAAATTTTCACACCTTGTTTTATATCCCTGGATATGTTCCAAGTTTACAAACTGAGCATGTCTCCTAGTTTACAGTCTATGGGAACTTGGATAGAATCTGTGTCCTACTGTTGTGTGAAAATTGTATACATCTTATTTTTGTTGAATTGGTTCACAGTGCTTTTCAGATCTACTATATACTTCTGTATATATTTATTCTATTAATTTTTGAGTTTGATATTGAAACTCCAACTAAAAATCTTATTTTATCTACTTAAAAATAATTGTAATAAATAGTGGAAGTGTATTTAACTTAGTTTTGTATTTCCCAAGTCTCCTACGAATGTGTTATAAAATCAAATGTGTAGATACAGAGAACAGATTGGTGGTTGCCCAAGCTGGGAGTTAGGGGATGAGTTGCATGGTTAACAGGATTTCTTCATTTCTTTCTTTCCTTCTTTAGTTTAAATAAATTAAATGTAAAATAAAGAAAATAACCTACAGCCTTTTGGTTTCCATGGTTTCTGATAAGAGATGAGCTTTTAATCTTACTGAGGATCCTTTTACTCAGGAGTTGCTTCTCTCTTGCTCCTTTCAAGATTTTCTCTTTGTCTTTTGCTAGTTTATTATGATCTGATTTGGTGTGAATCTTTTCAAGTGTAACCTACTTAGAGTTCCCTGAGCTTCTCAGATTTTATAATTCATACCTTTCATGAAATTTCAGAAGTTTGCAGCCATAACTCCTTCAAATTTTCTTTTTGTTCCTTTCTCTGTCTTTTCTCCTTCTTGGTTCTGCCAGACTGCATATGTTAGTATACTTGATGGAGTCCCACAGGTTTCTTAGACTGTTCATTTTTCTTTATTGTTTTTTATTTCTATTCTGCAAACTGGGTAATTTCAATCACCCTATCTTCAAGGTTGTTAATTCTTCTGCATGCTGAAAATCTTGTGTTGAACATTCTGTAGTGAATTTTTAATTTCAGCCATTGTACTTTTCAGCTCAAAAATTACTACATGATTCCTTTTGTATAATTTCTAAATCTTTATAGCTATTGCCTACTTGTTCATACATGGTTCTTCTGATTTTCTTTCTTTTTTCCTATGATTTTCTTCAAATTTTTGAGCATATTTATGACAGTTAATATTTTGTTTTGTTTTTCTTTCTATCATTTCCAATATCTGGGCATTCTCAATGATATTTTCTCTTGATCTCTCTTTTTGTATGCTTTGGATTTTTTGCGGTGAACTGGACATCTTGAATATTATAATGTAATAACTCTGGATGCCAGATTCTCCTTTCCAGGGGTTTGCTGATGTTGATTATTGGGGGGCGAAATTGTTCATTTTTTAAAGTGACTTTTCCAAAGTATCTTTTGTCCTTGCACGGGTAGTCACTGGAGTCTCTTTTCTATTATCTCTCTGGTCAACAAGTGGCATCATCCATAAGGAAAAAGACTTTTAAAAAGTTATGCCTATTTAAAGTCTCCAACAGACATTTCCCAGGAAGGTGCTTCAGCCCATTGTGGTTGAAATAATGGTCAGCCACCTGGTAGTCCTTTACTGAACAGGCAGATTGAAACACACAAATTGTTTATTGGAGATCAAGGCCTTTATTGACCAACCTGACACCAGCAAGCCTCACCAGGAATGTGGGCCACCATCCCCAGAGCTGCCTGCCATGGACTTGGTACATGGAGCAAGGTAGCTGCTATGTAAAACTCTGTGATTAATCAAAATTTACTAGCCTCCTTCTTCATCAGGTACTCCCCTAAATGCTGAAAGTGTTGGATTAAAATTCCAGAATTCTAAACAGTTAATTCTGATGCATCTTGCTAGTTTCACTGGAGGTATTAATTCCTGGGGCTTCCTACTCCCTGTTTTCTGTGATGTCACCAAGACTTGTGTTATTTAAACCCTAAGTTTGTGGTAATTTATTAAAGCAGCAGTAAAAACTAATAAAGCCATAATCTCTTCCTGAGAGCCAGCTTTATAGCTTCAATGCTTGCATGCATGTGAAGTTGCTTCTGTTGTGTCTGACTTTTTGTGACTCTGTGGACTGTAGCCCACCAGGCTTCTCTGTCCATGGGATTCTCCAGGCAAGAATACTGGAATGGATTACCATTGCCTCCTCCAGGGAATCTTCCTGACTCATGGATCGAACCTGCATCTCTTAACATCTCCTGCATTGGCAGATGGATTCATTACCACTAACATCAGCTGGGAAGGCCAGGAACAAGGTTTACTCTGCATCTTTTCTTGGATAGCTTTTAGATGTACTTAGCCCTGATGGCTCAGAAGGTAAAAAATCTGCTTGCAATGTGGGAGATCAGGTTTCCATCCCTGGGTGGGGAAGATCCCATGAGAAGGAGATGGCAACCCACTCCAGTATTCTTGCCTGCATAGTTCCATGAACAAAGGAGCTTGATGAGCTACAGTCCATGGGGTCACAAAGAGTTTGACATGACTGAGCCACTTTCACTTTTTCAGCAGAATTCTTGATTTCTATGTTCTTTCTTGAGATTTCTTCTTACTAGTAAATGGAAAGCGTCCACCCATATGCAGGTACTGAGGGTGAAAACACAGGCATTTTCCTCATCTAGAAATCTTTTTTCTTCGTCCCAACATGCAATCTATGAGTCAGTCCCGTATTTTCTACCTTCAAGGTGATTTAAGTTGTGTCCAACTCTTTGCAACCCCATGGACTGTAGCCCACCAGACTCCTCTGTCCATGGAATTTTCCAGTCAAGAAAACTGGAGTGGGCTGCCATTTCCTTCTCCAGGGGATCTTCCCCTCCTAGGGAGTGAACCTGGGTCTCCTGTATTGCAGGCAGACTCTTTACCAACTGAGTCACCAGGGAAAACCCCTCCTTCAAATGTATCCTAAAGCTATCCACTTCTATCCTCCTCTAAATGACCATGATTTCCTGTTGATGCTACCATAATAGCTTTCTAATTCTATTCCTATTCCTAATTTCACCACCATTGTATCAGTTCTTCACATTGTATCTGATTAAAATTTCTTTTTAATTAGTAAATCATATATTAGTTGCCTGCTTAAAATTCTTCAGTGACTTGCTATCACATTTAAAATAAAATCTGCCTTTTGATAGTTTTATCTGTCAACTTGACTGGGCTACAAGTTTCCCAAACATTTATTCAAGAACTATTCTGGATGTTTCTGTGAGGCTTTTAGGGAATAAAATTAACATCTGAATCAATAGATTGAGTAAAGCTGATTGTCCCCTAATGTGGGTGGATCTCATCTGGTCCACTGAAGCCAAGGCAGAACAAAAACCAGTGTGTACATCCTCTGAGTCAAGGAGAAGATTGAAGCAAACAAAGTAAATTTTTGGTAACAAAGAGAGGAAAGAATAAAGAAGATTTAACAACAGAAGCCAAAATGTAAGTAAAGATAGAAGATCAAGCATATTAATTTCACTTATGAATATAAACACAAATGACATAACCCTTAATTAAAAATAAAATACCTTCAAGTAGGTTCAAAATATCCAGCTCTATATTGGGTACAAAACAGTGATGCAGAATCCTGATGATAAAAATTGGGAAAAAGATTTACCAGGGAAATGTAAACCAAAGGAAATCAGGGTGGCAATATAAATGTCACACAAAGTAGATTGCAAGGCATACTGTGTTACATGGGATGAAATGAGTCCTTTTATAATGATGAAAGGTGAAATCTATAATCAAAGTATAAAAGTAATATATACTACATGACTGTCATGAACTATAAAAAACAAAAATGAAAGATAAAGCAAAGCAACAGCAGCTTTTAGCTGTGAGAAATGTCCCCTCTAGTTATTGGATAGGACAAATAAATACATAGAGAATCTGAATAATATAATCTAAAAGACAGTATTAATTGGTATAGTAAAGGTTTTACTCCCCACCAATGGAGATTTTATCTTCTTTTCAAATATACAAGAAACATAAAGAAAACTGATTATATAAACAAGCCATTCAAAACAGAAATAAATCAAAAGTGTCTGAAAACTAAAAGTTTCTCAGCTACAATATAGTAAAATTAAAATGGAGGCAAGGGGACCCACAGAGAAAGAGATACATAAACAAAAATTTCTAAATTAGTTAGCTATTAAAAAACCATATGAAAATGAGACTATTACATATCAAAATGGAGGTGACAAGGCCAGTCTCCACCATAGGTTAATTTTTTTGTCTTAAATAATATATAATAGTAGTGTAATAATGTGATAACATAAAAACTGAAGTAACCAATCAGTCAATACAAGGAGTTACTTAAAAATCTAAAAAGTAAAGCAAGCAGAGGGAAGAAAAATTAAATAATTATAATGAATAGGAAAACAAAAACCTAACTTTTGAAAAAAGACAAATCTCTCGTAAATGTAGATAAGAGGAAAGAATACAAGGGAAACTAAGGATAAGAAAAGGATGAATCAAAGTATACAGACATTTCTTTAATAACTAAGCAAATATAATGTAAATTTCTTTGCCCACAGATAAAAATATCTTGAAAGAAATGATACATTTTTGAAAAAATGTGAAGTGTTCACTGTGACTCCAGGAGAAATGGAAATCAGGAAAGTTTAATAACCATACAAATAAAGAATTTATTAAAATACTGCTGTGTAAAACAAGTCTTTGAGACAGAAATCTTTTAGCAATGTGATACTTCAGTCTTTCAAGGGCCATAATTTGCATGTTACATAAATAATTTTTGAGAAAAATAAACAGGGGAAAGCTAATCAATTAGAAATTACAATTGATTATGAAACTAAAGGGGCTTCCCAAGTGGCGCTACTGTAAAGAACCCACCTGCCAATGCAGGAGACATAAGAGATGCAGGTTCCATCCCAGGATTGGGAAGATCCCCTGGAGGAGGTAACAGCCACCCTCTCCAGTATTCTTGCCTGGGAAATCCCATGGACAGAGGAGCCTGGAGGTTTACAGTCCATAGAGTCGCAAAGAGTTGGACATGACTGAAGCGATTTAGCATGCATGCATGCATGAAACTAAAAATACCCCAATATAAAACCCAATATATACAAGCACATTTCAAAGCTATGAAATAATATCATACATGAATACATTTAAAAATTCATAATTATATTTGAGCAAACCAAATTCAACAGTAATATATAAGCACATTTCTCTGTTAAAGAGTGAGGCCCAGACTTATATTTTAATATTAGCAAATCTGTCTTCATTCTAAGATGCACGTTTTCTTTCTCATGTTTTAACATCTCTGAGATTACAAGGTTTTTAAAATTGAACTATAATTTACTTACAATATTGTGTTAGTTTCAGGTGTTCAGCAAAGTGATTCAGTTATATACGTATAATACATGTGTAGGCTGCCAGGCTTCTCTGTCCAAGGGATTTCCCAGCAAGACTACTGGAGTGGGTTGCTATTTCCTTCTTCAGGGGATATTTCTGACCCACAATCACATCCACATCTCCTACATCAGCAGGTGAATTCTTCACTGCTGAGCCACCAGCGAAACCCACGTGTATATTCTTTTTCAGATTCTTTTCCATGATAGGCTATAATCAGATTTTAAACTTGGTTCTCTGTGCTGTACAACAAATCCTTGTTGTTTATCTATTTTACATACAGTGGTATTTGTCTGTTAATCCCATACTGTTAATTCATCTTTCCCCCACAATGTATTTTATCATCAATGACATATGTAGTATAAATGTCATTGCTGTTGTTGCTTAGTCACAAAATTGTATCTGACTCTTTTGTGACCCCATGGACTGTAGCATGCCAGTCTCCTCTGACCATGGCATTTCCCAGGCAAAAAGACTGGAGTGGACTGCCATTTCCTTTTCCAGGGGATCTTCCTGACCCAGGGATCCAACTTGTATCTCCTGCATTGCAAGCAGATTTTTACCACTGAGTCACCAGGGAGACCAGGGAAGCCCATCTCATCCTAATCTTAGTAGTTTTTAAAAGAACATAAGACATAATTAAACACCACTTTTGTTTTTAAAAAATTTATAAAGCAAGGAATAGTAGGATTCTTCTTAATAATAATGAACTACTTATGTCAACATTTCACATCATAGTTGATAGTAAAATACAAGAAGTATTTCCATTAACATCAGTAACAGAAGAATGCCTGCTCTTCCTATGAGAACAATAGAACACAACAGAAAGTACTAGAGTTACTACTGAAAGGAGGATGCACATTTATCAATATTTCAAATGATGTGATTATATGCCTAGAAATTCCTAGATAATTATTAGAGAATATTTCAGAATTGTTAAGAAAGCTCAACAAAATTTCTTGATAAAAGATAAATAGGCAACAATCACTATGTTTCCCAAATGCCAGCATTATCCAATTAAAGTATATAATCGTGTTTTTTTTTTTTTAATTCTCATAGCAGTGGAAAACAGAACAGTTAAGAAAATCACAACAAACTGGAAAATTCTTAAAAAGACGGTAGTATCAGACCATCTTACCTGTCTTCTGAGAAACCTGTACACAGATCAAGAAGAAACAGAACTAGATATGGAACACCTTGGCTGGTTCAAAATTGGAAAAAGAGTACAATAAGTCTGTTTTTTGTCACCCTGTTTATTTAACTTATATGCAGAGTACATTATGCACAATTCGAGGCTGGATAAAGCACAAGCTAGAATCAAGATTGTCAGGAGAAATATCAATAACCTCAGGTATGCAGATGATACCACTCTAATGGCAGAAAGTGAAGAGGAACTGAAGAACCTTTTGATGAGGGTCAAAGATGAAATTGAAAATGCTGGCTTGAAACTCAGATCATGGTATCTGGTCCCATCACTTCATGGCAAATAAGAAGGGAAAAAGTGCAGATTTTATTTTTCTGGGCTCCAAAATCACTGCAGACTGTGACTGCAGCCATGAAATTAAAAGATGTTTGCTCCTTGGAAGGAAAGCTATGACAAACGTAGAAAAAGTATTAAGAAGAAGAGACATTACTTTGCCAACAAAGGTCCATATTGTCGAAGCTTTGGTTTTCCCAGTAGTGAGAGTTGGGCCATAAAGAAGGCTGAGCGTGGAAGAATTAAGGCTTTCAAACTGTGGTGCTGGAGAAGACTCCAGAGAGTCCCTTGGACAGCAAGGAGATCAAACTAGTCCTAAAGGAAATCCTAAAGGAATCCTAAAGGAAATCAACCCTGAATATTCATTGGAAGGACTATTGCTGAAGCTAATGCTCTGGAAAATCCCATGGACAGAGGAGCCTGGCAGGCTACAATCCAGGGGGTCACAAAGAGTCAGACATAACTGAAACAACTTAACACACACAACACTCCAATACTTTGGCCACCTGTATCAAAGAGCTGACTCACTGGAAAAGATGCTGGGAAAGATTGAAGGCAAAAGAAGGGGGTGGGAGAGAATGAGACAGTTAAATAGCATCACTGATTCAATGGACATGAATTTCAGCAAACTCCAGGCAATAGTGGACAGAGGACCCTGGCATGCTGCCGTCCATGGGGTCACAGAGTCAGACATGACTTAGCAATTGAACTATAATGAGATGCCTGGTATCTATAGGAAAAGTGCACAGTTTCATGGAGAGATGTAAGGGTTTTAAATAAGCTCCATGTTCCTCAGTGGGAAATTGAACACTGGGCTTCCCTGATAGCTCAGTTAGTAAAGAATCCACCTGAAATGCAGGAGACCCCATTTGATTCCTGGGTTGGGATTCACTGGAGAAGGGATAGGCTACCCACTCCAGTATTCTTGGGTTTCCCTTGTGGCTCAGCTGGTAAAGAATCCGCCTGCAACATGGGAGACCTGGGTTCGATCCCTGGGTTGGGAAGATCCCCTGGAGAAGTTTTTAAAGGCTATGCATTCCAGGATTATGGCCTGGAGAATTCCATGGACTGCAAAGAGTCAGACACGACTGAGCAAATTTCACTTGCTGAAGCACTCACTGAAAGATGTTCACTGGGGCTTCCTAGGTGGCACTAGTGGTAAAGAACCTGCCTGTCAATGCAGGAGACATGAGATGCAGGTGTGATCCCTGGGTCCAGAAGACCCCCTGGAAGAGGGTGTAGCGACCCAGTCCAGAGTTTCTGCCTAGAGAATCCCATGGACAGAGGAGTCTGGCAGGCTACTGTCCACAGGGTCACACAGAGTCAGCATGCACACAGGCAAAGATATTCATTGCTTCCAAAATAACTCCTAATTTTAATATAAATCCCTTCTAAGATGACAGAATGTTTCTAAAGTTCATCTGGAAGAATGATGTGGCAAAAATAGATTTAAATAAGGATAAGGAATTTCTCTGCCCAATACTAAAACTTCAAACTACAAATTAAAACTTCAAACTAATCACCTTTGAAAGATCTTGGCTGTGTGAACAGGGATGCATTAGAGAAGAAACATGCTGCTAGTTGAGAGGAGAAATCACATCTAAACTTACCACCATATAACAGACTAAATTCTTATTGGACAAAAAACAGCAGCACAGAACTGGAAGATAAAAAATGGGAATAGATATAAACAGACATTTATTGATTTGGGGATTGGGAGACACTTTCTTTTCAGTAGAAGAAAAAGAGAAAAAGATGAATTTGATTACATAAAAAAATAAAAGCAAATGACAACTTGAGAAAATCATTTACAAAAACATTGAAGAAAAGGATGAATATTTTATGTATGAGAAAAACTTTAAAAGTTAATACATGAAACAAAAATATTGAAAAACTTTTGGATAAAGAACATGCTTGCGTAATTAATGAACAAAATTGAAGAGACTAAAAATTTCATACCCATGAAAAAGCTATCATTCTTACTACTATTCAGTGAGGTGAAAATCAGCACAAGAATGAGCTACCATTTTTCTCTTTTCATGTTAGAAAGAATAAAATAATCTATTATTACAAGTAGGTGCTCAGTGCTAAGTTGTGTTTGACTCTTTGCAATTCCATGGACTATAACCCACAAGACTCTTCTGTCCATGGGATTTTCCAGGTAAGAACACTGGAGTGGGTTGCCATTTCCTTCTCCAGTTAATACAAGACAATGATTAAACAGACACTCTTATACATTGATAGTTGAATAGAATTTAGTACAGCTTTTCCTAAGCATAATTTTTCAGTGTATATAATGAACCTTAAAATCTTCCACATACTCAAGCAATTCCATTGTTTAGGAATATTGTCTCATGAAATAATCAGAGATACTAAGGCTTTGGAGCAGATATACAAAATAACAGACATGCACAAATAACATAGGGAAAGCTAGATGAAAATGGAATGTTATACAGTCAGATATAATCAAGTTCTTTGAGAAAGGAAGGACACAAAATTGCATATACATCACATTCTCAATTTTCTTAAAAGTTCATATATGTGTGTATATGTGTATATATATATACATGCATATGGTCAATATGACATATATGCATGATAATGGAAATATGTTTATTTATTTAACAGTAATGGATGTATTTTAAAAGACTCATGTGTATAAACGATAAAGGAAAATAACTGTAAAACACATTACAAATTGTGTTTTTATAATGATAAAAAATTATCTGAGAAGATAATTGCTTCAAAAAACTTAATAAAAGACTGGTGTATATCCTATATGTAAAACATACTGAAAAAAATAAATTTTATTTTTTAGTGTGTGTATATATATGCATATATATATACATGCATTTTTAAATGTTGACTAAATTGCCAACATCTGCTGGATCATCAAAAAAGCAAGAGAGCTCCAGAAAAACATCTATTTCTGCTTTCTTGACTATGCCAAAGCCTTTGACTGTGTGGATCACAATAAACTGTGGAAAATTCTGAAAGAGATGGGAATGCTAGACCACCTGACCTTCCTCTTGAGAAACCTGTATGCAGGTCAGGAAGCAACAGTTAGACCTGGACATAGAACAACAGACCGGTTCCAAATAGGAAAAGGAGTATATCAAGGCTGTATATTGTCACCCTGCTTATTTAACTTCTATACAGAGTACATCATGAGAAACGCTGGGCTGGAAGAAGCACAAGCTGGAATCAAGATTGCCAGGAGAAATATCAATAACCTCAGATATGCAGATGACCCCACCCTTATGGCAGAAAGTGAAGAGGAGCTAAAAAGCCTCTTGATGAAAGTGAAAGAGGAGAGTGAAAAAGTTGGCTTAAAGCTCAACATTCAGAAAACGAAGATCATGGCATCTGGTCCCATCACTTCATGGGAAATAGATGGGGAAACAGTGGAAACAGTGGCAGACTTTATTTTAGGGGGGCTCCAAAATCACTGCAGATAGTGATTGCAGCCATGAAATTAAAAGATGCTTATTCCTTGGAAGAAAAGTTATGACCAACCTAGATAGCATATTGAAAAGCAGAGACATTACTTTGCCAACAAAGGTCCGTCTAGTCAAGGCTATGGTTTTTCCAGTGGTCACATATGGATGTGAGAGTTGGACTGTGAAGAAAGCTGAGCACCGAAGAATTGATGCTTTTGAACTGTGGTGTTGGAGAAGACTCTTGAGAGTCCCTTGGACTGCAAGGAGGTCCAACCAGTCCAATCTAAAGGAGATCAGTCCTGGGTGCTCATTGGAAGGACTGATGCTAAAGCTGAAACTCCAATACTTTGGCCACCTGATGAGAAGAGTTGACTCATTGGAAAAGACTCTGATGCTGGGAGGGATTGGGGGCAGGAGGAGAAGGGGATGACAGAGGATGAGATGGCTGGATGGCATCACCGACTCGATGGACAAAAGTTTGAGTAGACTCTGGGAGTTGGTGATGGACAGGGAGGCCTGGCATACTGTGTGTCGCAGAGTTGGCCACGACTGAGGGACTGAACTGAACTGAAGAGTCTCTAATTTGAAGGAACTATTTTTATGTCACAAACAAAAATATACACAGTATGATTATAACTATACAAAGTTGAGGGTGGATGAAGACAGTTTTGATGGTTCTTAAAAAGTCAAACCCAGGATTTCCAAATATCACAGTAATTCCACTCCTGGATATTTACCCAAAAGAACTGGGAACAGGTACTCAAAATCCTTGTAGATAAATGCTCATGGCTGCACTTATTCACAACAATTAAAAGGTAGAAAAAACTCAAAGATGCTGCTACTATATATGCAATACTGTACAGGTGTATATACAGTAATATTCTGAAAGAAAATATGCTGTTAACAACAGTTTCTTTGGATGATGAGATTACAAGCAAGTTTTGTTTTGTTTTTTTTTTCTATTTCTTTGTGTTTTATGAAGATCCTAAAACAAAAGTAGGATGGTCATACAGAACCTACAGAGTACAGATAATAAGAAACCATACATAACCTCTGGGTCTGTTTTCTGCTCTTCTCATTCCTCCATCTACCTGAAGTGAAGTGAATGTTGTTCAGTCATGTCCAACTCTTTGCATCCCCATGGACTATACAGTCGATGGAATTCTGCAGGCTGGAATACTGCTGTGGGTAGCCTTTTCCTTCTCCAGGGAATCTTCCCAACCTAGGGATTGAACCCAGGTCTCCCGCATTGTAGGTGGATTCTTTTACCAGCTGAGCCACAAAGAAAGCCCAGGAATACCAGCGTGGGTAGATCTCTGTTCTCTAGCAGATCTTTCCAACCCAAGAATCGAACCAGGGTCTCCTGCATTGCAGGCAGATTCTTTACCAACTGAGCTATTAGGGAAGCCCTAATAATCCCTGCCCATGATTAAAAAAACAGTAATGAACAAACAAAAGGCACAACTTCATTAAAGAGAAACAAACAGAATAACTTGTTTTCTATTCCATATCTCTCTCTAGCTTTGAGGATGGGACTCATGAGGCAATAAAAAGAATTACAGAAACTTAGAGTTGAAAGAAATGGCAGCATCATTTATTTGAACAGTCTGATTTTCCTTTTTGGTTGTCCCACATGCATTCTGAATTTCTCTTTGGTATTATCTTATCCTGTTTGTGGGAAAGACCATAACTTGGTGATTTTCACCTTTTTTATGTGTTAAATCACTTAAGAAACTGGAAGCTGGGAGTTCTCTGACTTGGCCATTTCCTCCTCCTCATTCATAAGGGAAAAGCACATTCTGTTTGTAAATCAAAAGATTTTAAGGATAGAAGCATCTTTAAAGATCTTGTGTTTTGAGTAATACTAGTTATGAAAGGTAAAAAATGAAAAAGGAACAGAGAGGAGTTCAGTGGTTCAGGGAGTTTGGGACACATTGTATACAAAATTGCCTTCTTGGAGACTCATAATGATCATGAGTATTTTAAAGGTTTTGAGAATTCCTGCAGGTAAAGCTAAAATAAATCCAAATCTCTCTCACTTTACTTAATTTCATATTTTCCAAATTTCTTTGATTGTTGTGGTAGAAATGGTTATCAACAATTCCTCCTAACTCTGATAAGCACAGACCATTGTTACCATTAAGGGGAGAGTCCATTTCCTCTACATTTAAATCTGGATTGGTCCTGTGACTTGCACAGTGTGGGAAGAGTGACACTGTGTCATTCCAGGCCAAGCGCTTAAGAAGACTGTGAGCTTCTCAGTTCTCTTAAAAGCCCACTGCTCTGCTGTAAAGAAGCTCGAGCAAGACTCTTCCTGCTAAGAGCCCAGTGAAGGGAGGCTCCTCTCACCCAGATCTCTCAGCTACTCACAGAGCTGGGTCCATACTTTGATGAGCTCTTTGAGAACCTTCTCAGAACCAAGCTCTATGACAGACAGTGGGAATATGACAATAAATACTCCATTTCTGTCCTTTAGAAATTTCCATACTTATTTATTGATTTTGAAGATGGGAGTAGAAACTGACAATTCAGCAAAGTGTGGTGACGGAGGTGGGCAATGGGTGTGATAGAAAGGCCAGAGGGTGACCTTGAATCCCAATTTCATGTTTCAGGGTCAGACATCTTCCTGGAAGGGAAGTTACTTCACCTGAAACCTGAGGATGAAGAGTGTGGTAGTTGTAAAATGTGTCCAAACATTCTTTGACCATCCTACCCTGAAAAGATAGAGACTGATTTTCCTCCCCTTGAGTGTGAGCTGAATTTAGTGACTTGCTTCTAGGTAACCAGATGTAGCAGGTTTCCCTGGTGTCTCAGGGGTACAGAATCTGCCTGCCAATGCAGAGGATGTGGGTTTGATTCCTGTGTCAGGAAGACCCCCTGGAAAAGGAAATGGCAACCCAGTCTTGCCATTCTTGCCTGGGAAATCCCATGGACAGAGGAGCCTGGAGGGCTACAGTCCACAGATTGCAAAGAGTCAGACACAACTGAGCGACTAAACAACAAAAACAAACCAAATATAGCAGAAGTGATGATGTATGACTTCTGAGATTAGGTCATTAAAGGCATCCAAGCTTTCTTTTCCCCCCTCCGTCCCTCTGTGTCTGTCTGTCCTTGTCTCTCCCTTTCACTTGCACTTGGGGAAACAAAGTTGCAAATAGCCCTGTAGAGAGGTCCATCCATATGGAGAACTGTGGCCTCTTGCCAACAGCCAACAAGGAGCTGGAACTTGCCTATGGCTATTGGGTGAGCCACCTTCGAAAGGACTCCCTAGCCCTCATCAAGCCTTTAGACAATTGTAATCCTGAGTCAATTGCAACCTTAGTGAGAGAGCCTGAACCACCCAACCAAGCCACTCTTTCATGGCCACTGCCAGTATGCCTGGTTTCCAGTCTAATTTCCAGTGGCAGAGGCTTACCACCAAATCTAAGACCACAAAGCTCAGAAAGAGATGAGAATTTCCACTCTTCAGGTTTAATACCAGTCTCCAAGTTGTTGACATTTCCTGGCTAAAGGCCCATCTCTGTCCTGGAAGACTGACACTGGGAATGATAATGCACTTGCTCTGCCCTGGGAAAACCTATCTCCCATCACCAAGCTTGTAACTTTATCTTGTGTCAGTGATTTCAACCTTGGCTGCATATTGGAATCACCTGGGAAGCACTCAAAGCTTCTAAATGCTCATATCAAATCCTAGAATAAATTATAGAAGAATCTCTGGGGGTGGGGCCTAGGAATGAGGATTTTTTTTAAAGCCCTCCATCCCCACTCCCACCCCCCACCACTGCCGTAAATCTAGCATATAGCACAAGGTTGAGAGCCATTGCCCTATGTCCTTAACTGAGTAAGCATCTCTCAGTCAAACTGCGGTGCTGTGGACTTTGTATTAATAGAGCTTCTCATATGAGAGTAAAGAAGATATTCCTGGAGCTTGGCAACTCAGATTTCTGGGCCAGGAGGCTCTAGGATGCATCTTGTCTCCCAGCACAAAGGGTCCAGGCTTTGTAGCCCAGAGAGTATTCACTGTTAGGCATCATCTCTCTTCTGAGAGTAACAAAACTGATAATACTTATCAAGCATTTACTATGGTCAAGAAATGCTTGGAGACCTTTACACGTATTAAGTGAAGTCTCATAACATCTTACAGGCGAAAATTTTAAGCCCTGAGAGGTTAAGCAATTTGCCAAGGTTTACATAGCCAGAAAGTGACAGAGTTGAGATCAGAATCAGGAATCTGGCTCCAGAACCATCATCTTTTCTAACTTTGACAATCTGTCACCCTGGACCCTTGGTACATCAGAATCTGCTAGACTGGGTGGTGGAGAGTTCTGACAAAATGTGGTCCACTGGAGAAGGGAATGGCAAACCACTTCAGTATTCTTGCCATGAGAACCCAATGAATAATATGTAAAAGGAAAAAGATAGGACACTGAAAGATGAGCTCCCCAGGTTGGTAGGTGCCCAACATGCTACTGGAGATCAGTGGAGAAATAACTCCAGAAAGAATGAAGAGATGGAGCCAAAGCAAAAACAACACTCCATTGTGGATGTGACTGGTGTTGGAAGCAAAGTCTGATGCTGTAAAGAGCAATATTGCATAGGAACCTGGAATGTTAGGTCTATGAATCAAGGCAAATTGGAAGTGGTCAAACAGGAGAGGGCAAGAGTGAACATCAACATTTTAAGAATCTGTGAACTAAAATGGACTGGAATGGGTGAATGTTACTCAGATGACCATTATATCTAATACTGTGGGAAAGAATCCCTTAGAAGAAATGGAGTAGCCATCATAGTTACGAAAAGAGTCTGAAATGTAGTACTTGGATGCAATCTCAAAAATGACAGAATGATTTCTCTTTGTTACCAAAGCAAACCATTCAATATCACAGTAATCCAAGTCTATGCCCCAACCAGTAATGCTGAAGAAGCTGAACTTGAATGGTTGTATGAAGATCTACAAGACCCTCTAGAACTAACACCTCAAAAAGATGTCCTTTTCATTATAGGGGACTGGAATGCAAAAGTAGGAAGTCAAGAAACACCTGGAGTAACAGGAAAATTTGGCCTTGGAGTACAGAATGAAGCAGGACAAAGGCTTACAGAGTTTTGCCAAGAGAACGCGCTGGTCATAGCAAACACCCTCTTCCAACAACACAAGAGAAGACTCTACACATGGACATCACCAGATAGTCAACACCGAAATCAGATTGACTATATTCTTCGCAGCCAAAGATGAAGACGCTCTACACAGTCAGCAAAAACAAGACTGGGACCTGACTGTGGCTCAGATCATGAACTCCTTATTGCCAAATTCAGACTTAAATTGAAGAAAGTAGGGAAAATCACTAGACCATTCAGTATGACCTAAATCAAATCCCTTACAATTATACAGTAGAAGTGAAAAATAGATTCAAGGGATTAGATCTGATAGACAGAGTGCCTGAAGAACTATGGACAGAGGTTCATGACACTGTACAGGAGGCAGTGATCAAGACCATCCCCAAGAAAAAGAAATGCAAAAAGGCAAGATGGTTGTCTGAGGAGCCCTTACAAATAGCTGTGAAAAGAAGAGAAGTGAAAGGCAAAGGAGAAAAGGAAAGATATACCCATTTGAATGCAGAGTTCCAAAGAATACCAAGGAGAGATAAGAAAGCCTTCCTCAGTGATCAATGGAAAGAAATAGAGGAAAACAATAGAAGGGGGAGGACTAGAGAGCTCTTCAAGAAAATTAGAGCTAACAAGGGAACATTTCATGCAAAGATGGGCACAATAAAGGACAGAAATGGTATGGACCTAACAGAAGCAGAAGATATTAAGAAGAGGTGGCAACAATACACAGAAGACATATACAAAAAAGATGTTCACAGTCCAGATAATCACAATGATGTGGTCACTCACCTAGAGCCAGACATCCTGGAATGTGAAGCCAAGTGAGCCTTTGGAAGCATCACTGCCAACAAAGCTAGTGGAGGTGATGGAATGCCAGTTGAGCTATTTCAAATCCTGAAAGATGATGCTGTGAAAGTGCTGCACTCAATATACCAGCAAATTTGGAAAACTCAGCAGTGGCCACAGGACTAGAAAAGGTTAGTTTTCATTCCAGTCCCAAAGAAAGGCAATGCCAAAGAATGCTCAAACTACTGCACAATTGCAATCGCACTCAACTCACATGCTTGCAAAGTAATACTCAAAATTCTCCAAGCCTAGCTTCAATAGTACATGAAACATGAACTTCCAGATGTTCAAGCTGGTTTTAGAAAAGGCAGAGGAACCAGAGATCAAATTGCCAACATCCGTTGGATCACCAAAAAAGCAAGAGAGTTCCAGAAATACATCTACTTCTGCTTTGTTGACTATGACAAAGCCTTTGACTCTGGATAACAACAAACTGTGGAAAATTCTTCAGGAGACAGGAATACCAGACCACCTGAACTGCTTTCTGAGAAATCTGTATGCAGGTCAAGAAACAACAGTTAGAACCAGACATGGAACAACAGACTGGTTCCAAATTGGGAAAGGAGTCCATCAAGGCAGTATATTGTCACCCCGCTTATTTAACTTATATGCAGAGCACATCATGAGAAACACTGGACTTGATGAAGCACAAGCTGCAATCAAGTTTGCCTGAAGAAATATCAATCACCTCAGATATGCAGATGACACCACCCTTATGGCAGAAAGTAAAGAGGAACTAAAGAGCTTCTTGATGACAGTGAAAGAGGAGAGTGAAAAGTTGGCTTCAAGCTCAACATTCAGAAAACTAAGATCATGGCATCTGGTCCCAACACTTCATGGCAAATAGATGGGGAAACACTGGAAACAGTGACAGACTTTATTTTGGGGGGAGCTCCAAAATCACTGCAGATGGTGATTGCAGCCATGAAATTAAAAGATGCTTACTCCTTGGAAGAAAAGTTGTGACCAACCTAGACAGCATATGAAAAAGCAGATTACTTTGCCAAGAAAGGTCCGTCTAGTCAAAGCTATGGTTTTTCCAGTAGTCATGTGTGGATGTGAGTGTTGGACTAAAGAAAACTGAGCCCCGAAGAATTGATGCTTTTGACATGTGGTGTTGGAGAAGACTCTTGAGAGTCCCTTGAACTGCAAGGAGATCCAACCAGTACATCCTACAGGATATCAGTCCTGAATATTCATTAGAAGGACTGATGCTGAAGCTGAAACTCCAATACTTTGGCCACCTGATGCCAAGAACTGACTCATTGGAAAAGACCCTAATGCTGGGAAAGATTGAAGGTGAGAGGAGAAGGGGACAACAGAGGATAAGATGGTTGGATGGCATCACTGACTCAATGGACGTGAGTTTGAGCTAGTGATAGACAGGGATGTTTAGCATGTTGCAGTCCATGGGGTTGCAAAGAGTTAGACACAACTGAGTGACTAGACTGACACCCTGGACCCTTGGTACATCAGAATCTGCTCGATTGGGTGGGTGAATGGGAATTAAAAATAAGAAGGATTTCTTGATTTGGACAATTTAGGGAGTCCTGGAGACAGCATACACTTTGGTTATATAAACTAGGGATAATTCAAGACATCACTTTGCTGACAAAGGTCCATATAGTCAAACCTATGGTTTTTCCAGTAGTCATGTATGAATATGAGAGTTGTACCGTAACGAAGGCTATGTGAATTGTGGTGTTGGAGAAGCCTCTTGAGGGTCCCTTGGACTGCAAGGAGATCAAACCAGTCAATCCTAAAGGAAATCAACCCTGGATATTCATTGGAAGGTTTGATGCTGAAGCTGAAGCTCCAATAATTTGGCTACCTGATGTGAAGAGCAGACTCATTGGAAAAGACCCTGATGCTAGGAAAGATTGAAGGCAAAAAGAAGAGAGCGTGGAAGAGGATGAGATGGTTAGATAGCATCACTAACTCAACAGACATGAATTTCAGCAAACTCCGGGATATAGTGAAGGACAGGGAAGCCTGGCTTGCTGCCGTCGTCAAGAGTCAGAAATGACTTTGCGACTGGACAACAACAATAACAGCCATCTTTTTGGTGAATTTAGGCTGAGGATCTGAAGTGAGTCAGAAGGGATTTGTATTGTTATCGAGTGGAGAGGCATGGGATTCAGAGCATTGAGTAAAGGAAGGAGACAGTTAAGAAAACTGCAATTAGAGGTGAAAGCTTGCAACAAGCCCCTCCTGAGGTGAACAGCAAGCCCTAAGTCCCGTGGGAGCCCAGCTACTTTCAGGCAGAAGCAGTCCTGTCCAGCCTGCTCTGCGGAGAGGCCGTCCTGCCCTCGGTGTCCTCCTGGAATCAGGAGTCCTGGTGCTGCACCTGTCCAGAGCCCAGGTAATTTGTGCTGTCAGGGACACTTGAGTTTTCTGGACAGACAAATAACCCCTTGCCAGATTCACTCAGGCAGAGGCCTCGGTGATTTCCACTTCTACTTTGGTGTTCCTGCTTTTTCTTGAATGTCAGGGCCAGCTATGCTAGCCTCCTGCATTCTTGAGCAGTGGAATATAGTTTACTTAACTGCTCCACATGCATCTCTTTATTATATTGTTACAGTGACTCTCTGATGTAGGCCAAGGAGAATTTTTTTTTATTTAAAAATTTATTTTTATTGAAGTATAGTTGATTTACAATGTTACAATGTTATATTAGTTTCAGGTATACAGTAAAGTGATTTGGTTTTATATTTACATGTATTATATATATGTATAAAGAGATTTGGTTATATATCTATGTATATGTGTGTGTGTGTGTGTGTGTGTGTGTGTGTGTGCACATGTGTTTGCTCAGCGAATCTGTCATATTCGACTCTTTGTGATCCCATGGACTGTAGCTCGCCCGGCTCTTCTGTCCATGGGATTTCCCAGGCAAGAATACTGGAGAGGGTTGCCTTTTCCTACTGAAGGGGGTCTTTCCAATGCAGGGATCGAAACTATGTCTCTCATATCTCCTGCACTGGCAGGCAGATTCTTTACTGCTGTGCCATCTGGGAAGCCCATATGTGTGTGTGTGTATACATATTTATATATAAAATATATATATATATATATACATATTTCTTTTTAGTTTCTTTTCCATTATAGGTTATTAAAGATATCAAATATAGTCCCCTGTGCTATACAGTAGGTCATTGTTGTTTATGCATTTTATTTATAGTAGTGTATATCTATTACTCCCAGACCCTTAATTTATCCCTCACCAACACTTTCCCCCTCTGGTAATCATAAGGTTGTTTTCTATGTCTGTGAATCTGTTTCTGTTTTGTTAATAAGTTCATTTGTATCATATTTTTAGGTTCCACAAATAAGTGATATCATATGCTATTTGTCTTTCTCCAAATAGGAGTTCTTATTTTCCATTTTACAAGTGGGGGGACTGAGGCTTAGAGAGGGATTCAGTAACTTGCCAAAGACATCCAGCTGCCATCTGCTACATGTAGCAACAATGCTGTGCTAAAAGTCACCTTTCTTATTCCCAGGTCTTTCAGTCCAGAGGCCTCAGTTCACTTCTTCCTTGAGAATGCTAAGCTTTTAGGGCAGGAAGTGTGTCTGCTGTGTCCTTAGCACACCCCTCTTTCTGCCCACCATGAAGGCTTCTGGGTCTGCTGTGCCTAGGGTACACTTCACAGAATGTCTTAGGGCCATCTGTTCACTTGGCATGTCCCCAAACTTGAACCCAAAATTTACAGAGTGGATGAGTCAGATAAATCAGATACCATGATGCCTTCTTCTTAAAGGGGGACCAAGGAGAAAGGCAGGAAGAGTGGCTTGCTCCTAAACCTGTGTGCAGACATCACATGGCTCCCTGTGCAGGCCTGGAACTGAGACCTGAGGATGTTTTCCAAGACATTTGCCAAGAAGACGCTGGAGAGGCTGAATCATTGCAGCCAGAGGAGGAGTTTTTCAAGAGAAGAGGAGCCATTAAATGTGCCAGATGTTTCCTAGACAGCTGCAAACTGTACCTAGTGATCTGGAGGTCATGGCGGAGAAAGTCTGGAGGGATTTACCCGGGTTTGCCAGGGAGTAAAGGTAAGGAAATGGAGTTTAGTGTGTGGAGTCACGTTCAGGTTTAACACTGTGATCCTACAAAGATTATTTGCCTTTTTTGGGCTCCTTTTCAGTGTTCTTACCTGAAAAATGAAGGAGTTGAGCCGTTAAGTCTATAAGACATTCTCTAGTCCCACCAAAGTGGGATTATTCCCATTAGCAGTGTACTAACTGCAAGAGCTTCTTAATGACATGAGCTTCCACTGGCTCCTTGGGGCTGTCAAGCCTAGTATAACAGGCCAACTGGGGAATTTCCTGCTCGGCACCACATCTTTTCAACTTGATTCACGTCATTGTCCCTAGCGACATTCCTCTCTAGGCTATCTCAAATATGCTGATTTCTGCACCTCTGGAGCATTTATACAGTGGTCTAATATTTTCCATTGCTCTTTGTCCGAATCTTTTGCTCCATATCTTTCTATGACTTTGCTGATTACATGTATGTAAAGGCTGACCTTTGATTGTGTTCTAGGTGCCAGTCCAAGTATGTGGTGTGTGTGTATGTATGCATATGTGCATACGTGTTTCTTTGGTGATGACAACAGTAGGTATGGGGATTCAACTACAAGTGGCCCATAGAATCTGATGGACTTTCGTGGGCCAGTTTTTAGATTGGACCATTTAAAGAAAATTCTGGAAAGGAAGAATTAGAAGAGGATCTATGATTTAAAATTGGTTTTATGTGATGCCCTCAGCCAGGGCAATCTAGCAGAGATCAACTTTTTGTTCTTATCCCTCCATCTTGCTTCTATATAGGGGGATATACTGGGTTTCAGAAAGTTAAGCAAGTTACACAGTTAGTTGGTAGAACTACAGATAATGTAAGACTCTTGCAGGGTGCTCCTAGCTTCTCCTCTCAAAACAGCAGAGCCCTCACTATGTGCTACACACTAAGATGGGGAAGACCTCGACCTTCACTTGGGTCTAACTGGGGAAAAAAGACAAAACCCTTGTGGAACAATCTGGGGCTACGTTTGTAGTAAATGTGTCTAAGTACAAAAGTACTGAAGAGAAGAGAGACATGCTGTGGGTCTCGAAGCCTTGGACATTGAAAGAGACAAAGAGGGTGAAAGAAGGGATGGAGAGGTCTTAAGGAGAGAAGTAGGAATAGAGTGGAGTAGGGGGAGTGGCTGGGAAGACCTCACATGGCCAGAGGCACGTGTGAGGAGAAATGAGGGGGGGCAGACAGACTGGAAGTGTCACATGAGGTTGGAAGGAGATTCAATATGGCAGGGAAGCAAGAGTTATTATAGAAATACAGTATAGTTGTAATTTTTAATAGCTACATATATAAACAAAAGAATGACCAGAAGGAGTTCACGGTTTTCTCCTACGTCTGCCACAGAACTATTTTGGCATTGTCTGCTTGCTGCTTCCTTTTTCCCCAGGGAGAGACTGAAACTCAGCCATCTACATCCACTTCCAGCTGGGTGTATTGAAAGAGAGGGAACCCAGTGCGATCAAGATGTGGTGAGTAAGATGGCCCTGGATGAAGGTTCTCCTGGGGAAAAGCGACAGGTTCCCAGGGGTTGGGGACTATGTACTTGGATCCTCTTAAAGAGCCGGGAGAGTGAGAGTAAAGTTGGAATTTCAGTTTGGACAGTATATTTGAAGTGTGTCCCTAATTTGAATGAGCCCCCATTGTGTACCTGCCCCTTGCTTAACAAACACGTTTAACAAAAATAAAGCTTAATTATACTGAAACACATGGAGATAACACAGGTACATAAGGAACATAGAAGTCAGAGAAGATGCCACTTCTTTATCTCTCTTGCTTGGTATACACAAACCAAAACGCTTGCATTTAGTCAAATAGGAATTTAAAATTTGTCTCTGAAGATATTCTTACTAGAAACTGTAGTATCAAGTACATTGATGAATGAGTCTTTGCCTGAAACCATAATGTCAAAATCTTATTTCTTATCACATGTTTATCTGGAGTTTTTTTTAACTAAACAGCTTGTTATAAGAAATAAAAAGGAAGTGCTATCTTGGAAGTGGTGCAACTTTTCAAGAATCTTTATGGTGAAAATTCACTAGCATATACACAGGGAAAGGAATAATCTAGGGTATCATTCATTGTCAAGCTTTTGTTCAAGTTATAAGACAACTTCCTCCCACATGCTCTGTGTGTTTCTTGGCTTGGCACAGTTGTATTAGATTAATATTCACTCCTTTTATTGCTAATTAGTATTTTATTGGCTGAATATACCACTGTATTTTTAACCATTTACCTGTTGATGGACATTTGGATTGTTTCCAATTTGGAGCTATTTCCAATCAAGCTGCTAAGAGATTTCTGTACTAATATTTGCTTGCTTATATGCTCCCATTTCTCTTTAGCAAGTACCTGTAAGCAGAAGGGCTGGCTTACATAGTAGATGTACAGGTAGAGGTTTAGAGGGCTTCCCTTGTGGCTCAGATGGCAAAGAATCTTCCCACAATGTGGGAGAAGCAGGTTCAATCCCTGAGTTGGGAAGATCCCTTGGAGAAGGAAATGATAATCCACTCCAGCATTCTTGCCTAGAGAATCCCATGGACAGAGGAACCTGGTGGTCTATAGTGTCCTAGTAGACGTATAAGTAGAGTTTTAAGAAATTGGCAAACAGTTGCCTAGAACAGTCATATGGTTTTATATTCCCACCAGCAGTATCAATATATGAGAGTTCTAGTTTGTTTACTTCCTTATCAACGCTTGGTATGGACAGTCTTTTTAATTTTTGAATTCTTATAGGTGTGTAGTAATATCTCATTGTAGTTTTAAATTTCATTCCTTAATGAATAGTAATATTGTCTTAATTTACTAGGGCTGCCATATAAGATAACATAGATTTTGTGCTTAAACAACAGATATTTATTTTCTCACCCTTCTGGAGTTTTGGAAGTCCAAGATTAAAGTGGACTTTGAAACTCATCAGAACAATTAGATTTTGTTGAGATTCTTTTCTTGGCTTGTGAAGTTGGCTACCTTCTTGCTCTTTTCTCATATAGCTGGGTGCACTGAAAGGGTGAAAGAGAGAAGAGACAGAACAAGAGTTAGGGAGAATCCTTCCTCTTCTTATAAGGCCACTAATCCCATCACGAGGGGCCCACCTTTACACTGTAATCTAACACTGATTACCTACCAAAGGTCCCATCTTCAAATACTATCACACTGGGGGATAGGGCTTCAACATATGAATTTGAGGAGGATACAAACATTCAATCTATAACATATTAAGCACTTTTACCATCCACATATCTTTGGCAAAATATCTGTTAATACTGGAAATTAAATACATGTATATATATATTTGCATATGAATGTCCAGTTCTTTCAGCACTATTTGTCCTGCATTATTTTTGCTACTTTGTTAAAAACTTATTATTGGTGGTAATCTAGTGGTTAAGATTCCACAGATCCAATACAGGGGGCATGGGTTCTATCTCATTGGGGAATAAGATCCTACATGCCATGGGGTATGCCCAAAAGATAGAAACTAAAAAACAATTGTCTGCATATGTGTGTCTATTTCTAAACTCGCTATTCTGTTCCATTGATCTGTTTAAGTGGTTTTGATGTGTACTATATCCATAGTCTTGGTTAGTAAAGTTTTATAGTAAGTCTTAAAATCAGGTAATGTTGTTCTCTTTCAAGTTGTTTTGGTTACTCTAGATTCTTGTCATTTCCACAAAAATTTCAGAATCACTTTGCCAATTTCTACAGAATATCACCAGTGGTCTCTTTATTTTGAATATTGGCAAGCTGATTTTAAAAATTATTCAGAAATGCGAGAAATACAGACAAGCAGAAACAACTTTAATAAGGAAGAAGAGGACTAACACTCTCATTTAAAGACTCAAGAAAGAGATACAGTAACGAAGACAGTGTAGTACTTGTATAAGGATAGACTTTCAATGGGACAGAATAGAGAGTTCACAACTAGTCACACATATATTTAACCAATTGATTTTCAACAAAGATACAAAGTTAATTCAACAGAGAAAGTATACTCCTTTTAACAAGCCATGCTATAAGAACTGGACGTTCATAAGGAGAAACACAAAAAATCAACTTCAACCTCTATCTCATGCTTTACCAGATAAACTTGAATCATAGACATAATTGTAAAGCCTATAACTATGAAGCTTCTAGAAGAAAACACAGAAAAGCATCTTTACAACATCAGAAGAAAATATATACAATGCATAAATATATCAGAGAACTTGTGTACAAAATATACAAAAAAATTTATAACTCAATATTAAGACCACGAAACAAACTTATAAAGATGAGCACACTATTTGAACATTTAACCCAAGAGGACATAAAATGATCAACATACAAATGAACAAGAGTTAGTCATCAGGGAAACTTGAATTAAAATCACAAACAGTGGAAATATTGACAGACTTTATTTTGGGGGGCTCCAAAATCACTGCAGATGGTGATTGCAGCCATGAAATTAAAAGACCCTTGGAAGGAAAGTTATGACCAACCTAGATAGCATATTCAAAAGCAGAGACATTACTTTGCCAACAAAGGTCTGTCTAGTCAAGGCTGTGATTTTTCCAGTGGTTATGTATGGATGTGAAAGTTGGACTGTGAAGAAAGCTGAGCACCGAAGAATTGATGCTTTTGAACTGTGGTGTTGTAGAAGACTCTTGAGAGTCCCTTGGACTGCAAGGAGATCCAACCAGTCCATTCTAAAGGAGATCAGTCCTGTGTGTTTATTGGAAGGACTGATGCTAAAGCTGAAACTCCAATACTTTGGCCACCTGATGAGAAGAGCTGACTCATTGGGAAAGACCCTGATGCTGGGAGGGATTAGGGGCAGGAGGAGAAGGGGCAACAGAGGATGAGATGGCTAGATGGCATCACCGACTCGACGGACAAGAGTTTGGGTGAACTCCGGGAATTGGTGATGGACAGGGAGGCCTGGCGTGCTGTGATTCATGGGGTCACAGAGTCAGACATGACTGAGCGACTGAACTGCTGCTGCTAAGTCACTTCAGTCGTGTCCGACTCTGTGCGACTACATAGATGGCAGTCCACCAGGCTACCCCATCCAGACAGGAACACTGGAGTGGGTTGCCATTTCCTTCTCCAATGCATGCAAGTGAAAAGTGAAAGTGAAGTCACTCAATAGTGTCCGACCCTCAGCGACCCCATGGTCTGCAGCCTTCCAGGCTCCTCTCTCTGTCCATGGGATTTTCCAGGCAAGAGTACTAGAATGGGGTGCTATTGCCTTCGACTGAACTGAACTGAACTGATATACTCACTAGAATTGCTAAAATTAAAAAGACTGGTAATAAGCAAATTTTGGCAGAGGTAAGGAACAACTAGATATCTCATATGTTGCTGGTGCCAGAGTGAAAGGGTACAGCTGCTTTGGAAAGCAATTTTTGTTTCTTATAAATTTAAACATACATTTACTACATGACCCAGCAATTCCACTCCTATGTGTATACCCAAAAGAAATTAAAACATGTGCTTGCACTAAGACTTACACAAGACTGATCACAGCAGCTTTGTCCTAATAATCCCCAAACTGAAACAAAATGGTCCTCAATAATATAATGGATGGGGCTTCCCTGGTGGTTCAGTGGTTAAGAATCTACTGCTGCAAAGGAAATAGGTTTGATCCCTGGGCCAGGAAGATTCCACATGCCATGGGGCAGCTAAACCCAGGCATCACAACTACCAAGCCCAGGCTCTGGAGCCTGTGAGCCACACTACTGGAGCCCGAGAGCCTAGAGCCTGTGCTCCCCAGTAAGAGAAGCCACTGCAATGAAAAGACCATACACCACAGAGAAGAGAAGCCCTGGCTCAGCACAAATAGAGAAAGTCCATGCGCAGCAGCGAAGACCCCGTGCAGTCAAAAATCAATAAATTAAAAAAATTATGAATGAACAAATTATGGTGTATCCATACAATGGAATTCTGCTCTCCAGGTAAAAAGGGAGCAAGTCCCAATATATACAACAATATGGATAAATCTCAAAAGAATTTTAATGTGCTAAAGGAGCCAAGCAGAAAAGAACATGCAATGCCTGATTCCATTTGTATGAGGGTCTACAACAGGAAAAATAGAATCAATAATGAGAGAAATCAAATTCATGTTTGTCTGGGGTCAGGAAGAGGGGATGACTGAAAAAGGCATGAGGTTTCTATATCTTGACTGAGGTGGTGGTTGCAAAGATATCTATATTTGTCAAAACTCCTCAAACAATACACTCAAAAATGTACATATTCTTTTCCTGGTATGCAAATTATATCTCAAAAAGTCTATTAAAAATAATCAAATAAGAACATATCAAACAAAGACAGGTGCCTGCTGTTTCTTCAGCAGACCATCAAGGCACACAGCTTTCATATATTTGGCATCTAACCTCAGAATATAGGCAAGAGATGGCTGGAGCCTTTTGGAGGCATGACCAACAGATCTAGTGTGCCTGAGGCATATGATCCGGAGTTATCTTAAAAATACTCCTTTCATTACCTTTTTATGTTGGAAAATGGATGCTGCATATTGGACCATGAAGATGAGGGCTTATCTTGATAGGGTTTGCAGGTGAAAGAAGCCCAGGTCCCTAAAGATTCCATGCTGCATAAATATCTGCCTACCTCTAGACTTCTCAGGGGCTTCCCTCATAGCTTAGTCGGTAAAGAATCTGCCTGCAGTGCAGGAGACCCAGGTTTCTTGAAGAAGGAGACTTTTCAGTTGCAGAAAGTGAGAAATAAACCTGCTTGGTTGACATTGCTATTGTTTGAGTCTCTTTTATGGCTTAACTTAAACTGCTATAATTACCCAAAATTGTCCAGACAATCAAACCATGATTTAGCTTTCAGTTCTACTTTTGTCAAATATTTCCTACCTAGACTGATATTCAGTCAAAGCGCATAAAAATCTTGCACTGTTAATGAATTCCTCTTCAACTTATCCCATCTAGTGTTAAGATCTGAGACCAACTTGGCTGTCATTACCCGCCAAAGCCATGTAGAGGTTAAGTTTCCAAACTAGAAAATCTTAATCTATTCTAGGGGCAAAGAGAGCAGTGGATCCAATGAAAATATGTGGTTTAGAATTTTTGAATTCTGTCTTTGTCATCTGCAGAGTATTATGAAACTGAAGAACTGGAAAGGGGCGTGTTAGAGAGGTTGTTGTGTTTCATGTTCAAAGCACAACTGGGACTGAGAAAATTTACAAAGCTCTCCAAGACTATAATTAATCCCTGTACTGGAGTGAATAGTGTCTCCCCAAAATTCTTGCCCTCCTAGATTCTCAGGATATGACCTTATTTGGAAATAAGATCTTTATGGATTTTTGTAGTTAGGAAGAGGTCGTACGAGATTAGAGTGAACCTTAAATTCAATGACTGATACCCTCTAATGAAGAGACATATCAGAGACTAAGATATGGACAGGGAAGACCCTGTGACAAAGGAGGCAGAGATTGGGGTGATGTAGTTACCAGCCAAGGAACACCCAGGACTGCCAGTAATCACTGACTTTCCAGGTGGTGCTAGTGATAAAGAACCTGTCTGCCAATGCAAGAGACATAAGAAACATGGGTTCAGACCCTGGGTTGGAGAAAGAAATGGCAATCCACTCCAATCCAATCCATATTCTTGCCTGGAGAATCCCATGGACCAGGAAGCCTGGAAGGCTATAGTCCATGGGGTTGGAAAGAGTCAGACTCGATTGAAGTGACTTAGCACACAGAACACCAAGAGCTGGAAGAAGCAAGGAAGGATACATCCTAGGGCTTCAGAGGAAGCATGGCCCAGCTGGGTGTTGGGTTTCCAGTCTCTGGAACCATGGGACTTAACTTCTGTTGTTTAAGCCACCCAATATGTGGTAATTTATAATGGCAGCCCTAATGAATATGTAACCTGAATTTTCCTATTTTACTAAAAAGTGAATCAAACCCATCCCATCATCTGGTAACTGAACTGAAAAGGTCTTCCTTTTATCAGCATAATGCAAGAGGAGCACTGTCTTGTGAAATGCATGTTTAAGATGATGTCAGGGGTTTCTGCTGCCCTGTTTGGTGTCTGGTTCTATTGAAACGACCCTTCTTGGGCCAGCCAATCTGTTATGCTTCATGTAACTCTTAACTGACAACATTGCAACAGAGACTTGTAAGTATTTCTCCAAAATTCTTCACATTTCCTGCAATGCAAATATCTTTAGTTTAGTAAAACTATGGTGGAAATAGAGACATCCAAATAGATCCTGAAAAGTTCCTCAGAACATCATAAGACAGTGTCAAGGTGCTTCAGAGGGCCTCTGGCAGTCATGCCTATGTTTATAGGATGTCTTGTTCTCAACTAGGTGGAATAAACTGAAAGCTTCTTTTTATTAGTATTTTTGCATTCAGCCAGAAACCCTTTATGCTACTGACTCTGAAAACAAGGAAAGCTCTGGGCCACTTCACACTTGGGTAGGGCAATCCATTTATGAATCAGGACAGATCTTCACATGGGCTGTAGGAGAAAACTATGGCAGTCTACCGAATATTTCCAGATGTTAACATAATTGATGATATTCTAAAAATGAACACCAGTTGTTACATGCGGTTTCAACATTTTTGTTTTATTTTCCGTAATGGTTGCCTTTCCTCGTTGAGGAATTTCCAGTTCTCCAGAACGCATAATGCTTACCTTTAAAGGTGTGATCTTCCAACACTTCATTCCCTGGATAGGTTTCTTTTTAGCAAGCTAAAACAGACATAACTAGGGCACCAGATCAGGCTGATACGACAAATGTGAAACCAGAGAATATTGAAAGCCAGTCAAAAATTGGTTTGGTAAATGACAGTGCTGTATAATGAAACCAAATGCATAGATTGGAATTTTAAAAGAAATCCTAGTGTGAAGATAAAAGGACATGAAAGATAATAAATGTTGAAATTATACACCACCTAATGGTATCCTGCCAAGAAAGAAAGATAATATGATAACCTACAGAGCATCCCTGAGCCTCTATAGGTACTTGACCTATAGTTTGCAGGGAAACAATCTTTTTGTTTCATCTGGCTCATATTAAAAACAGGAAAAACAAAACCAGCATTTTTTTCCCCACTGTCACACAGATGGTGGAAAAGTCCATGCAATTTTTAACTGTCTGAAATTCTTTAAAGCAATATAAGACATAAAGAATTATTAAATCACTTTTCCATTTCATATAATGAAAAACTGTACCACCATGGTGGGGCTGGAGTCATCAATTTTGGAGTAAGTGGGAGCTCTGATTGGTCCTGCAGGCAATCAATCACCTGGCAGTCCTGGGTCCTTATCTCTGAAGTCATCTTGCTATAGGAAAGAGAAATTTTGGAAAAAAAAAAATCAAACCACTCATTAACACTTATATAATTCCATCTTGAGATTTATTTAGTATATAATTTACAAACATGACATACACGGAGGTATTTGGGGGACATATCTACACAGTCATTCACTCATTTGTTTCTTCTTTCACTTATTAATTTGTTCATCCACTCATTCAAAACATATTTAGCAATGATTACTCCAGGCATTGGGATGCAAACTCTCCCTGTGAGCTCACAGTCCACTGGGACAGAGAGATGGACAAATAAATGACAATAATGTATCTTGATAAATTGTACAATCAATGTTATATACATTCTTGATAATGTCAGGTACACACACACATATATATGGCTATTTCTAGATATTCTGGGGCCAAATAAAGAGCTGTTAGAAGGGCAATGGGTATTTATCTTACTTATTCTGTTTACTTAATATTTGAAGGAGTGATAGCTTATTTTTTATTTACTTCTGCATTTGGACTTACTTTCAATATATAAAAAAAAAGTTTGTTGTGACTTTTCATAGTAATTGTGGTACCAAATCTCAACACTTGAGTGAATCTGACTAGGAGAGGCCATTTGCTTGTGGGGAGAGAATCTAGTTAGAGAGACTTATTAACAGTGATGTCCATCATAGCTTGCCAGATAAGTCAATACCCTTGGTTCTTGTTTCTAGGGGTAGCAATACTGCCTACTGAAAAGGCCCCCCTATTCTAGGATCCTATATCTAGGTGCAAGGCTGGACAAGTAGCTAAACTTACCCCAGTTCCGTTCAGTTCTGTTCAGTTACTCAGTCGTGTCCAACTCTTTATGACCCCATGAATCGCAGCACGCCAGGCCTCCCTGTCCATCACCAACTCCCAGAGTTCACTCAAACTCATGTCCATCCAGTTGGTGAGGCCATCCAGCCATCTCATCCTCTGCCGTCCCCTTCTCCTCCTGCCTCCAATCCCTCCCAGCATCAGAGTCTTTTCCAATGAGTCAACTCTCTGCATGAGTTGGCCAGAGTATTGGAGTTTCAGCTTTAGCATCAGTCCTTCCAATGAACACCCAGGACTGATCTCCTTTAGGATGGGCTGGTTGGATCTCCTTGCAGTCCAAGGGACTCTCAAGAGTCTTCTCCAACACCACAGTTCAAAAGCATCAATTCTTCAGTGCTCAGCTTTCTCACAGTCCAACTCTCACATCCATACATGACCACTGGAAAAACCATAGCCTTGACTAGATGGACCTTTGTTGGCAAAGTAATATCTTTGCTTTTGAATGTGCTATCTGCTGCTGCTACTGCTAAGTTGCTTCAGTCATGTCCAATTCTATGCAACCCCAGAGACGGCAGGCCACCAGGCTCCCGCATCCCTGGGATTCTCCAGGCAAGAACACTGGAGTGGGTTGCCATTTCCTTTTCCAACGCATGAAAGTGAAAACTGAAAGTGAAATCGCTCAGTCGTGTCCGACTCTTAGCGACCCCATCGACTGCAGCCTTCCAGGCTCATCCATCCACGGGATTTTCCAGGCAAGAATACTGGAGTGGGGTGCCATTGCCTTCTCCGGAATATGCTATCTAGGTTGGTCATAACTTTCCTTCCAAGGAGTAAGCATCTTCCAATTTCATGGCTGCAATCACCATCTGCAGTGATTTTGGAGCCCAAAAAAATAAAGTCTGCCACTGTTTCCACTGTTTCCCCATCTATTTGCCATGAAGTGATGGGACCAGATGACATGATCTTCGTTTTCTGAATGTTGAGCTTTAAGCTAACTTTTGCACTCTCCTCTTTCACTTTCATCAAGAGGCCTTTTAGCTCTTCTTCACTTTCTGCCATAAGGGTGGTGTCATCTGCATATCTGAGGTTATTGATATTTCTCCCCGCAATCTTGATTCCAGCCTGTGCTTCTTCCAGCCCAGCATTTCTCATGATGTACTCTGCATAGAAGTTAAATAAGCATGGTGAGAATATACAGCCTTGACGTACTCCTTTTCCTATTTGGAACCAGTCTGTTGTTCCATGTCCAGTTCTAACTGTTGCTTCCTGACCTGCATATAGGTTTCTCAAGAGGCAGGTTAGGTGGTCTGGTATTCCCATCTCTTTCAGAATTTTCCACAGTTTATTGTGATCCACATAGTCAAAGGCTTTGGCATAGTCAAGAAAGCAGAAATAGATGTTTTTCTGGAACTCTCTTGCTTTTGCCATGATCCAGCAGATGTTGGCAATTTGATCTCTGGTTCCTCTGCCTTTTCTAAATCCAGCTTGAACATCAGGGAGTTCACGGTTCACGTATTGCTGAAGCCTGGCTTGGAGAATTTTGAGCATTACTTTTCTAGCATGTGAGATGAGTGCAACTGTGTGGTAGTTGAGCATTCTTTGGCATTGCCTTTCTTTGGGACTGGAATGAAAACTGACCTTTTCCAGTCCTGTGGCCATTGCTGAGTTTTCCAAATTTGCTATCATGTTGAGTGCAGCACTTTCACAGCATCATCTTTCAGGATTTGAAATAGCTCAACTGGAATTCCATCACCTCCACTAGCTTCATTCATAGTGATGCTTTCTAAGGCCCACTTGACTTCACATTCCAGGATGTCTGGCTTTAGGTGAGTGATCACACCATCGTGATTATCTTGGTCATGAAGATCTTTTCTGTACTGTTTTTCTGTGTATTCTTGCCACCTCTTCTTAATATCTTCTGCTTCTGTTAATTCGATATCATTTCTGTCCTTTATCGAACCCATCTTTGCATGAAATGTTCCCTTGGTATCTCTAATTTTCTTGATGAGATCTCTAGTCTTTCCCATTATGTTGTTTTCCTCTATTTCTTTGCATTGATCACTGAGGAAGGCTTTCTCATCTCTCCTTGCTATTCTTTGGAATTCTGCATTCAAAGGGGAATATCTATCCTTTTCTCCTTTGCTTTTCTCTTCTCTTCTTTTCACAGCTATTTGTAAGGCCTCCTCAGACAGCCTAACCATATACAAATCATCATTTTATGGTGCCTCAGTGTCTCTGAAGATAAAATGTAGTTAAAGCTAATTATCTCAATTAGCTTTAACTCATGGGAAAGAAACTTTAGAAAGGGGACTGCAGTCTCCCTTCTTAACAGTCATACCTTTGGGAAAGCAGCTTTAGCCTTGACAACTGAGCAGGACTCTTAAGGGTAAAGAGGTGGGAGAACCATGTAAGGTTAGCTGGGGGCTAGGTCCTTTACTGCTTATTAATGAAAAGGCACTTCAAAAGATTGGAAACATGGTGGACAGTTGACTAGATCACTGCTCAAAGGTCTCAGTCATCCAGTTCTTTGGGTGGAGGGGGAGGAACATGTCTAGAGCCTGTGCCAGAGCTGACTGGGTGAGAAGCACAGGGTCCACGGCAGGGAAGTAGAATCTGCCCGAGACCTGGCTATAGGACAGATGCAGGAGTCCAGGTAGGCTCCTGCATGTGCGTTAGAGCTGTTAACATGGTGGCAGTGATCGTGGTGGTGGGGAGGTGTCTTAGAAACAACACTGTCTTCCAGAAGGAACCTCAAGGGCAGACATTTCATCAGACCTTTCTTTTGGAAAGTTAAATCACCCCAAGGGGATTCTATGAAGGCATAAATTGATGCTTCTTTTTCTCAGAGACATATTTACATCTGAAATGGCCAAATGTTGGTTGGCTCCAAACATCCAGTTTGTCTTTTCAGCACATATTTGATGAATACCTACTACGGTCAGGAAGATCCTCTGCAGAAGGGAATGGTTGGTCATCCACTCTAGTACTCTTGATTGGAGAAGTCCATCGACAGAGGAGCCTGGAGGGGACTACAGTCCATGGGGTCACAAAGAGTCAGACACAACTGAGCAACTAACACCTTTTCACTTCACTATGGGAGAGGCACTGGAAGCAGAGATGAGAAAATGCTGTCATCACCCTTAAAGAGTTCCAGTCTAGTGGGAAGAGAGATGAGGCAGATCCTGCCCACAAGATCCAAACTGTACCAGGAGGAAGCCTGATTATAATGGGGGCACAGTCAGAGGTGGGAGCACTGGGGGTGCAGAGGATGTTTACTGAGTCTTCAAGGAGGTGTAGGAGAGAGCCAGGTGGAGAAGTGTGTTACCTGGGTCAAGTGCAGGGAAAGGCAAGGACTGCAGGGAGCAAAGGCGCTCCCAGCCCAGGCAGCTCTCAATGCAAAGGGAAAGATAAGGCACACTGACTGGCCACCTACAGGGGTTGTTTCTCATCCTAACTTTCATGGGCTTCACAGCAACAAACCAGCCTCTCTCTTGGGGGCACTAATCTGGCCCCAAATGAAATAAAAACACTGTACCTGGCAGCTTCTATCTTGGCACATGGAGCTCACAAGACATGAAATAGAGAGTCAGGGCTGAGCTGGAGGAAGCTGGCCCTACGTGTGGTGGATATTCAGACCCACAAATGGCAGTCGAGGCACAAGGCTTGTTTCTGTGTCTATTGTCTCAAGGTGCTGAGGAGACACTAATCCCTGACAATTGTGTGGCTTTACACCTGCCTGCAGTCCTGCCACCGCCGCCATGTATTGTGTTTTCAGGGTCCCAGGAGTACCTGCAACCCAGGCAGGGGTGAGGTATTTCTGCCTTTGCTTGCAGAGAAAGATAATAACCTCAAGGAGGGGATTTCACAGCTCTTTGAATTGAGTTGCATGTTTGTTCTGGGTTATTCTTTCTATTTCCTAATATAACACTCGTTTGCTGTTGAGTAAATATTGATCCCATTGCAGTCAGCATTAGTCGCAAAGGATGCTGAAAAATAACCAACCAGGTAATCAGGTTTGCTCTCTGGACTGAAAGTGAGTATGGTGGGGGCCTGTTAGGACGGAGGCCATGTCCATGCCACAGACAATTCAATCAACACTTCTGTAATTACTACGTTCATTTTGGTCCTTTATGAAATATGCTAATCTTCCCTGAATAACACCTTTCCGTGAACAGATACAAATCAGTCTACAATTTAGATACAGGTCATGTGTATCACAAAGTAGAAATTTGCCTCCCCCACTTTCTTTTTTTTTGTGGCATTAAGTGTTGGCTGCAAATTGAATTACAATTAGACTATTTGATGATGCGATAAAATCCTCATATATTAAAATGCCATTAATGCCTAAATAATGGTAATTTCAACCAATGTTGTGCTCTATCTATATAAAGAAGAATTTGCTAAATATATTCATAGTGTAATCAAGTTTACAAAGATTATAAGCCTGCTGCTTTCTAATTCTTCAAGTAGTGTGGCACTTGTTAGTCAGTCACTAAGTCATGTCCAACTCTTTACGAACCCTGAACTGCAGCGTGCCAGGCTCCTCTGTCCATAGGGATTTCCAGGCAAGAATACTGGAGTGGGTTACTATTGCCTTCTCCAAGGGATCTTCCTGGACCAAGGACTGAACCTATATCTCTTGCATTGGCAGTCAGATTCTTTACCACTGAGTCACCGAGGAAGCCCAGTGTAGTAATTATTTATGTTATTTTCCAGAATCATAGAGTCTAGGATCATTATGCATAACTATTCTCATTTAGCCCCCTCCACACTATCCCCTTCAATTGCTTCTCTTCCTATCCTGGACACTCTAGAGTGGGAAGCTTGCTACCTTACAAGGTGATCCACTCTATTTGGAGAGCTCCAACAGAGAATACTTTCTGGGTAGAGTCAAAATCATTTCCTTACTTTTAGTCATGAGCCATACAAAGCTAGCTTAATTAATCTTCTAGGTATTTGTAGACATAAATATTTGTGTGCTTTTATGTGCACTTAGAATCTAGGATCTCAGAAAATGAAGGGAAAAAAACCCTCAAGAGTCAAGTATTACAACCCCTTTCCCTTCAGCCACTCTTCAGTTCAGTTCAGTTCAGTCGCTCAGTCATGTCCGACTCTTTGTGACCCCATGAATTGCAGCATGCCAGGCCTCTCTGTCCATCACCAGGCTTAAATTGCTATTTTCACATCCTACGCAATATGGACTTAGCTTGTGACTTCAAGTAAAAAAAAAAAAAAAAAAGGTGTTTCTTTAAATTTTTTCTTTAACTTAAACCAGTCTCTAATTCAGACTGATCTTTCTCCTGAATTCATCAGAATTAATGAGATGGGATGTGACTGGTGACTTGGAAATGGGAAGATAAAATCAATTCTATGGTGTTCTGTGATGGTGTATTCCAGACAAGACTGAACATCCTTGAAAACCCTCTGGAGGATGGTGGTGTCTAAATGCATGAATAAATTTTAAAAGCCTGTAATAGGCCAGGTGGTCCCTTCCATCAGACCCTCATTAATCCATGAAAGCAGGGCTAACACTTCTGCTGTTTTAGGCAGTTGCTATGGGCTTCCCCATCAGTCCCATTCCATCCTAACTACTCTCCCATTGGCTTGACAAACTAGATTTCACTAGATCTTAATTTCTCAATTCCAGGTCCCAAAGTTTCATCTCTGAGGCTTTGTTTCTTGCCTTTGACACTCTTCCTCCCTGTCCTCACTGATGGGATTTGGTTCAATCACTCTCTGTTCCCAGCACCTCATGTTGTCACAGATGGATTATCCGTGCTCCAGCCCCAAGATCCAAACCAAGTGGGTAGTACCCAAGCCTGGTGTCCCTGCTAATGAAGAGATTTGATCTGTCAAACATATTTCTTCTCTCACTACGTCCCCAAGATTAATGTATTAGACTGCTCTACCTACACATCTCCTGTAGAACCTAATCTGGAAAGTCCACATTTACTATTACCACTTTACCAAGAAGAGAAAAAGCAAGTTCATTTCCATTGTGAAAGCACCTTCAATTGGGATGTAGTAGGAAGTCACTCGGAGAAGGCAATGGCACCCCTCTCCAGCACTCTTGCCTGGAAAATCCCATGGACGGAGGAGTCTGGTGGGCCACAATCCGTGGTGTCGCTAAGAGTCGGACATGACTGAGCGACTTCACTTTCACTTTCCACTTTCATGCATTGGAGAAGGAAATGGCAACCCACTCCAGTGTTCTTGCCTAGAGAATCCCAGGGATGGGGGAGCCTGGTAGGCTGCTGTCTATGGGGTCACACAGAGTTGGGCATGACTGAAGCGACTTAGCAGCAGCAGCAGCAGCAGCAGCAGCAGCAGAAAGTCACTTTTAGTGACTAAAGACACCAACTATGTGGCATGTCCATGCAGCCTGACCCTCTTTCTGGGCACACCACTGGGTCCATTTTCTAGCCTTCTTGGAAAGTAATTGAGACCAAGCTTCTTCAAATAGGAAATATGTTCTCTATTCAAGACATTTCAGTAATGAAAGAGTGGGTAGGGAAATGTGAGGGTTTCCCAGGAGGTACTAGTGGTAAAGAACACACCTGCCAGTTCTTAACAGATAGACTTAACACACTTGGGTTTGATCTCTGGGTTGGGAAGATCTCCTGGAGGAGGGCATGACAATCTACTCCAGTATTCTTGCTTAGAGACTCCCCATGGACAGAGGAGCCTGGTGGGCTACAGTCCCTAGGGTCGGAAAGAGTTAGACATGACTGAAGTGACTTAACACACGTGGAGGGAAATGTGAAGTGACTCAAGTGAACTCTGCTGAGATGTCACCTGGAAGAAAGTGGTGACAGTGGATGGGGCTTGGATCTGGGTTGAACCTGGAATGCTGTCTCAGGTGGACTGAGGCAGCTTATAGAAAGGAGTCAGACATTGTCTGGCTTTGAAGGGCAGGGCAGGGGTGGGGGTTATCATGTAGGACCCAAGAAGAAAGTGCCTAGGGTCGACTTGAAGGACAAAGGCTGAAGATAGTGAATTAATGGTGAAAACAATAGCTTTATGGATCAATAACAAGAATGAAAAATGGGGGAGAGATGCACAGTTGGAACTGAGGTTGTGAATGTACTGCCATTTTTGTTTTATGTGGTGTCTGGCATAAGGCTAATGTTGAAGGTAGCTGAAGAATAATGCTGGGCTGGATGGAAGGTGTTGAGGGGCCAGCAAGCTTTCTCAGTGATTCCTAAGGCAAATATTGTGGGTGGTGAGGAAATACACCTCGTTGCTTTCCAAGTGAGGTGAAATAGCAATTGGTGTTTGAAATAGTTTTTGTTACTGGTTTCTGCTATTTAGGGCAATGAAGATTGGTTAATATATCTGAAGCAGTTTATTTCTTGATGGATATTTTGTTCAACTCTTAGCGGCAGATTTGAACATTGCGTTCACATCTCAAATTGGCTGCAGCATTTACGCAAGAGAAGGGGCTGGATGTGACAAACTTCAAGTCATGGGATTTAGAGGTAGGTCTGTGTGTTTCAAAGAGTGAGAAATCCCTGACTGCCTGTCGGGAGGCTTCTGTCTCTTTGGAGAAGGAAGGCAATTCAGGCCTTGGTCTCAGCAGGAGCAGATGCAGGCCGGGATCCTGAGGGTCCTTGTAGCTATAAGGATCCTGAGGGTCCTTGTAGCTCCACACTTTCTGTGAAAAACCACTTTGCCCTCAGCTCACTTAGGAACACATTTTAGCAAAAACCTGGATAGAGCAAGGCTCATTCTGTCACAGGTAGTTTAGAGAGAAGGTCCTTTAGGACATTTGCTTAAATGAGTACAGCTTGACATTTGCACACAGGGTAGATCTGTGCCAATGTACTTTCATGCCCATCATCTTATTTTATCTTAAAAACCTTAAAAACAATCCATAAAAGTATTCTGTTGCCAGGATTGTCATCCTTATTTTATGAAAAAAGAAATGGAGTCTCTTAGAATTTAGGAAATCTGTGTGAGACTGTGCACGTCACATCACTAACACTAACAAAAACAAGAACGAAATAAGCCTAGGCATTTAACTTTCTAGTAATATATGGCAGTATTTGCTATTTATTATCAATAAAATCTATCATTTAGATTTATAGATCAATTTAGGTGGCACGTATTATCTTTATGTCTTTCTATTAAATAATAGCTAGTTATATAGAATTAAAAAAACTAGAAAAATATTTGTTCTACCTTTTGTCATAACTGGGTATGCAGTAGGCTGGGTTCTCAGCAGTTCTGCCCCTGGGAATAGCTCTAACCATAATAATATTCAGTTCAGCGCAGTTCAGTTCAGTCTCTCAGTTGTGTCCGACTCTGCAACCCCATGAATCGCAGCATGCCAGGCCTCCCTGTCCATCACCAACTCCTGGAGTTCACTCAAACTCATGTCCATCGAGTCGGTGATGCCATCCAGTCATCTCATCCCCTGTCGTCCCTTTCTCCTCCTGCCCCCAATCCCTCCCAGCATCAGAGTCTTTTCCAATGAGTCAACTCTTCGCATAAGGTATCCAAAGTATTGGAGTTTCAGCTTCAGCATCAGTCCTTCCAATGAACACCCAGGACTGATCTCCTTTAGGATAGACTGGTTGGATCTCTTTGCAGTCCATGGGACTCTCAAGAGTCTTCTCCAACACCACAGTTCAAAAGCACCAATTCTTTGGCACTCAGCTTTCTTTAGAGTCCAGCTCTCACATCCATACATGACCACTGGAAAAACCATAGCCTTGACTAGACGGACCTTTGTTGGCAAAGTAATGTCTCTGCTTTTCAATATACTATCTAGGTTGGTCATAACTTTCCTTCCAAGGAGTAAGCGTCTTTTAATGTCTTGGCTGCAGTCACCATCTGCAGTGATTTTGGAGCCCCCCAGAAATAAAATCTGCCACTGTTTCCCCATCTATTTGCCATGAAACTATGGGACCAGATGCCATGATCTTTGTTTTCTGAATGTTGAGCTTTAAGACAACTTTTTCACTCTCCTCTTTCACTTTCATCAAGAGGCTTTTTAGTTTCTCTTCACTTTCTGCCATAAGGGTGGTGTCATCTGCATATCTGAGGTGATTGATATTTCTCCCAGCAATCTTGATTCCAGCCTGTGCTTCTTCCAGCCCAGCGTTTCTCATGATGTACTCTGCATAGAAGTTAAATAAGCAGGGTGACAACATACAGCCTTGACGTACTCCTTTTCCTATTTGGAACCAGTCTGTTGTTCCATGTCCAGTTCTAACTGTTGCTTCCTGACCTGCATATAGGTTTTTCAAGAGGCAAGACAGGTGGTCTGGTATTCCCATCTCTTTCAGAATTTTCCACAGTTTATTGTGATCCACACAGTCAAAGGCTTTGACATAGTCAATGAAGCAGAAGTAGATGTTTTTCTGGAACTCTCTTGCTTTTTCAATGATCCAGTGGATGTTGGCAATTTGATCTTTATTGAGTGCTTACAATGCACTGGATGCTATTACAAACAACTTCAGTGCAGATCTCATTTAATCCTTGTAACAACTCATGAAATATACTTTTAGTATTATTTACACTTAGCACATGAAGAAATGAAGGCATAAAGAAGTTTAAGTAACTTGCTCAGTATCATAGCGACAGGAAATGATAGAACTAGGTTCTGTCTACAGCTCAGGTTCTTACCACAGAGCTTTGGGGAATATGACATATAGTGAGCTGTGTACACAGAACTGTCCAGAGTCCCAGGTACAGGGTAAATGAGAAATGGTTCTTGCTCTTACTCTTGAGTTATGAAGACTTGGCTTTAAGTACTGAGGTTAAGGGCCCAGGGAGGGGGGCCTACAGCCACAAATCGACTCATAAACCTCTAATCTTCAAGAGCCCAAGGAAACAGCTCCGCATTTGCAAACAATTTCTGGAAGTCTGCTGGGGGCCGCCTGCTCATTACTTGTAAGTGAGGGGCTGTTCTGTGTCTGGGTGTAGATAGCCACCATAAGAGTGTGGTCTGGAAAAAAGTGTTAGCTACTTTCCATTTTACAACTGAACAACTAACTGGGTGTTTTTTAAAAGAAGTTTTGATGTTGCTGTGGATGCCTGTGGTCTGAGCTGTCAGTGGCTACCCACATCACTGGCCAGGCACCCTCAGGCCCATTCTGGGGGCATCTGTGTGCTATTTCATGGCTCTGTCCTTCTTTTGCTACAAACACTGCCTCTGTCACATCCAAGCAGCCTCTGTGGTGCCCGGACACACTGGTTTTCATGCATGTTTTTATGATTAGTTCTCCTTCCCCAACCTTGCCCTGAGAACATGTGTGCCCATGTCCACTTTTGCTCATCTTCTGCTTCTTTTGGCCTATTGCTTTCATTAATAAACTCTTTCGCATTTTTATTTTCTTCTTTTACTTCTTCTCTTAGAGAAGTGGTGGAGGAGGAACTGCATGCCTTACCATGGTCCATGTTTCTCTCTGCCCTCAGGAGGCATGGCTCACCCAGCACCAGTGGAGCTGTGGGCCTGGGACACACTGAAACTGGGTTTCAAGGAGGCTGAATACCTGTGACTGGAGTTTAAACAAATCATTAGTTTAATCCTCTATCTCAGAGAGCACTGTTCCAAAACCATTTTGTCCATACAAAGTCCCTTAAGATGTCACTCCCACCTACTCACCATGGAGAGAGAAGGCAAACACATGAACAGTTGATTAATTTCAGAAAATTAATGTTCCCTGGCTTGTATGCACAGAGAAGGCAATGGCACCCCACTCCAGTACTCTTGCCTGAAAAATCCCATGGGTGGAGGAACCTGGTAGGCTGCAGTCCATGGGGTCGCTAAGAGTCGGACACGACTGATCGACTTCCCTTTCACTTTTCAGTTTCATGCATTGGAGAAGGAAATAGCAGCCCACTCCAGTGTTCTTGCCTGGAGAATCCTGGGGACGGGGGAGCCTGATGGGCTGCCATCTATGGGGTCGCACAGAGTCAGACACGACTGAAGTGACTTAGCAGCAGCAGCAGGCTTGTATGTGAGGGTCTGAGAAAACAGGAAATCTTCTTGGTTAAATTTTGCATTTTTTTTTCTATAGTGGAGGTAAAGTGGTTGACTCAGAGGCATTAAGAGGAGAGAGAATATGAAGTGCACATGGAAAATATGTTTGCATTTAGCAGACTGCAGGAGTGATAATCTTTTTTTTTTTTTTTTGGCCAATGTTTATAGGAATGTCAATATTGAGGAAATTTTTTAGCATTAAAAAGACTTAAGATTGTAAAGTTGCTAATAAAGTTTTTATATGGTTACAATGCTGCTTGTAGAACTTGTACTCTAACTTCAAATCTAGGTTTTTCAGGGGAAATAGTGGTGGTGAAATGCCTAAGGAAGTTTCCTAGAATAGACACAAGCAGCGTTTGTCAGAACCGATTATGGATTGTTAATATTGTTTGGGAGTGTGTGAAGGGGAGTAAGGAAACCAGCCTACTGCTTTGATTAACATCCAAAATGATGCCAAAGTTAACAATAACTAGCTCATCTTTACATGTGCCAAAGTTTTATATGTCAATTAAAATTTTCAACACCATTGAATAAAATTACACAACTTAAAGCAGTTACTGTCACAATGATAATTAGAAGGACACCTGTCAGAATTTAATAATCACATAGTTTCTATCCTTACCAGGCCTTGATATCAGCCGCAACTTTCTGACTAATGAGAAAATTGGCTGGTGATTATGCTCATTGACTTGTGATCAGATTGAAAGGCTAGAAGCTGGTAATGAGTATATGCTGAAGCATATTTACAGAAACGCATCTATTTGCAAAGGGGTTTTGTTCAAGTTCACCGAAATGCTTAATTCAGAGTGAGCAAAGCAATAAAGTGAATTTAAAAATGATTTTTATTGAATTTAAAAATTGTGAGCTAAAAGCACTTGAGTTAAATTAAAAAGCAATTGTATTGCGTTAATGGTGAGTATAAAGAATGAAATCAATAAAAGCCCCACTTGCCATTAAGTTCAAAAACAATGAAAGCATTTTATTAATTGTGTTGTTTTAAATTCAATCATATATGCACCCTCAATTTGCAAAGCTTTTTTTTTTTTTTTTTTTGCTACTGAATGTGGGCTTTAAAAATTACCAGTATATATAAACACACATGTGTATAATCTAAACCATGAGCAGCATTGACCTTGGGCGGTCCATTGAATTACGCTGCTTGGCTTCATCACATATGAATCAAGGATGATTATATGTACTTCAGGTGTGTTACATTTCTGGAGATACTGGTAAGGGCTCCCAAACAGTGAAGTGAGCCTGAACTAACAGATGACTTCTTATGCTCTTTATAACATAAATTCATCATACATAAGTGAAGGTAAATTTCCCATATGGTAAATATTAGGACCAAACTTGAAATTGTTATTTTTGTAGGTTAGAGATCATTGAATAACAGCAGTTTTAAATGGTACAACCTGATACAGCCCACTGGAATTCATTCGTTCATCCATTCATTTTTTCATTCTATCAATCACTCAACAAATCAAGTGACTGCTCTGCCAGGTGCTGAGTATACAAGGAAACAAGAAGATGCAAGATAGAGTGAGAGACAGACAGCAAATACACCAACTTTCAAAGAAGTGTACAATTAAAAATTGTGATAGGCACTATCACAGTGAAAACTTGGGGTGACAAAAGAATAACGGAGGAATCCCAGGAGGATGGCTCACAGGCAGTGCCATTCAAGCTGCGCCTGAGTGATGAGTTGGAGTGATCTAAGAGAAGCCAGGGGAAGAGCACCACAGTGGAGGGAGGAGCAGGTTGGAAGGGCTCAGGCCTTATGGGGGCGGGAGCAGGCAGATATAGGTGGCCACACATTTACATAAGTCCCGAAGGTCTTGAGGAGGGTGCTGAGTTCTGTTGATTGATTTCATACCTGGATGATCAGCTGCATGGGATTAAAGCCCAAGTGAGATGGTGTGGCCAGCTTGACTATCCACCTCTGCCCATATTCTGCAAGTAACCGTCTATGGGGCAAGCACTACCAACCTCAGGTAAATGATGCCCTGTTATTCTGTCAAGTCCCTATGCAGAGTCTGGACTCAGAGCTTCAAAACCCAGCCTGAAAATGAGGCAGTGCTGGGCAGCTAAGGCTGACTGACCAGTTCCCGCTGGAACTAACCAGAAAGTTTAGCTGTAGTTGTAGTTTAGTTTAGTTGTTGCTAACCAGAAAGTTCTCCCTAACAGAGCATTGTTGGAATATATCAACAAGAACAATATGTTTTATTTCCTGAGGGCTTATTATGTGCCAAGCACCAAGTATTCACTTTATTTAAAATTTTGTTACTCAATTTTAACCCAAGGAGATAGGCATTATTATCACTTCATTTTACAGACGTGGAAACCAAGGCTCGAGGAGATTGAATGATTTGCCATGGTCCTGCAGTAGGACAGTGGTAGGCTAGGCCAGCTGATTGCAGAGGCTCTGCCCTTCACCTCTCTGCTATGTTGACCTCCCTCTCCTACTCCACCCCACCCCAGCTGTCACTGAGCAGGCTGCATCATTTGAACCTTGGTTTCCTTCAAAGAATGTTGCAGTCAAGCCATGACCATGAGTCAGAGGCTGGGTCTCCCCCAATTAATGCAATTTTCTTTGTTAGACTCAATTAAGAAAGAGGCAGTTTCTCATACAAGAAATTGAACACTGAAGGTTGCAGTGTCCAGCCAATTAGGGGAGTAAACTTAGCTTCTGACTCTTGGTAAAGACCCCAAGAATCTAGGAAACTGTGCATGTTCTCCTGGGTGATGCAATTGAGAATTGTCTGGGGGACACCAAGAGCTATGGAGGGAGCCATCCTTTGTAGCACCTATTAGAAACCTGCTAGCTCCATGCTTCTCTTGAGCTCCCAGCCCAGTTCTCTGCAGATAATTACATTGGTCCACCTCAGGCAAGACCAACAATGGGGGAGAAAGTCAAGGATTCTAGGTAAGTTAAATTCCCAACTCCAGATTCATCTTCTCCACTGAAAACTTCTCTTTTACAGTGCCAACTCACAGAAGTATGTTTTGGGGCAAACACTTTTCCTTGTCTTATTACAAATGACAGAGCATATTTCATAATCCCATAAGCAGAGTGCACAGTCTATATTATTTTTGCTTCCTGGGGGCTGCCAAGCAAGAAAAGATGCCCGTGAAACCACTGGCGCCAGAAGTGAACACAATGCCCTGCAACTGCTATCATCTCCCAGGGTCTTCAGCAGCTGGGGGGGCCTGTTTCAGGCAGCAGAGCTAAGGCACATCCTACCGGGTTGGATGGGGGCCCTCCTGAGCTTGCTGGGGCACATATCGATTTCAGGGCCCTGCATGGAATCAGAGCTGGGAAGGGGAGGCCTGAAATACTGTGTAATGTGATAAAGCTGGTTTGATTCAGGGCGTCCATGCTTTGTGACACCTGCCTATCTGTTACACTGAGGCTGTTACACAACTGTCTGGGAATTCATCTGCATCCTTGTGTGTGCCGTGGTGCCAACCGACCTCAAAGTGGGTGGGCACCTGGAGGGAGGGGTAGGACTGGATTTTTACATCCCCCTTTTAGCTGTGCATAACTCCTGCATCTGCCAAATGACATGCTGGTAGGAATGACTGTTGAAAACCTGTGTTGATTTCAGCTAAGCACTTTGTTGTTGTTCAGTTGCTCAGTCACGTCCAACTTTTTGTGACCCCATGGACTGCAGTACATCAGGCTTCCCTGTCCTTCACTGTCTCTCAGAGGTAGCTCAAACACTGGAAGAAGGAAATGGCAACCCACTCCAGTATGTTGGTGATGCCATCCAACCATTTTGTCCTTTGTCATCCCCCTCTCCTCCTGCCTTCAGTCTTTCCCAGCATCAGGGTCTTTTCTAATGAATTGGCTCTTCGCCTCAGGTGGCCAAAGTATTGGAACTTCAGCTTCAGCATCAGTCCTCCCAATGAATATTCAGGACTGATCTCCTTTAGGATTAACTGGTTTGATCTCCTTGCAGTCCAAGGTACTCTCAAGAGTCTTCTCCAATTGTTTTGCATGAATTTAGCTTGTCCAGCCTTCTTTCCCTGGTGGCTCAAATGATAAAAAGTCTGCCTGCAATGTGGGAGACCCAGGTTCAATCCCTGGGTCAGGAAGATCCCTTGGGGAAGTGAATGGCAACCCATTTCAGTATTCTTGCCTGGAGAATCACTTGGACAGAGGAGCCTGGCAGGCTACAGTCTGTGGGGTTGCAAGGAGTCGGACCTGACTTAGCAGCTGAGCACACATACACACTTCCATTAAACCACTAATCAATGATGGCAATCTCTAGGTGATATGTTTAGCTGAAGTGTACCAGCACTGTGATTTTGGAGCCCAGGAAAATAAAGATTGTCAAGGTTTCCATTGTTTCCCCATCTGTTTTTTGTGAAGTGATGGGTCCAGATACCATGATCTTAATTTTCTGAATGTGGAGTTTTAAGCCAGCTTTTCCCGTCTCCTCTTTCACCTTCATCAAGAGGTTCTTTAGTTCCTCTTCACTTTCTGCCATAAGGGTGGTGTCATCTGCATATCTGAGGTTATTGATATTTCTCCTGGCCTTGATTCCAGATTGTTCTTCATTTAGCCCAACATTTCACATGATGTACTCTGCATGTAAGTTAAATAAGCAGGGTGACAATATACAGCCTTGACGTGCTCCTTTCACAGTTTGGAACCATTTTGTTGTTCCATGTCCATTTCTAACTGTTGCTTCTTGACCTGTATACAGGTTTCTCAGGAGGCAGGTAATACCAAGGGAACACTTCATGATGTTCACTCCATGGGCACAATAAAGGACAGGAAGCACTTCCCCTAGCCTCTCCAAAGTCCAGGTCACTGGAATATTCTTCTGCCCCTGCCACCCTCATAGAAAATGCAAGCCAGTTTTAATCCCAGGAAGGGAAGTTCTCAAATTATCCCAGAAACTTCTTTTGGTATTTAAAACTTATGAGGAAGCAATTCACATGTCCACTAACAGATGAATGAATGAAGAAACCATAGCATCCACATGATGGAATACTACTCAGTAATAAAGAGGAAGGATCCACTGGAATATAGTCTGGTGTGGATGAATTTCAAAAGCATCCTAAGTGGAAGAAGACTCATTCCAAAGATTGTATGCTGTATAAATGCCATTTATATGACATTGTGGAAAAGGCAAAGTATGGGGGAAAATTGCCCCCATGGCAAATAGTTTTCAATCACAGGGGTGTCTCAGGAAACTTAGTGGGGAATAAGGGTGATGTAGCATTGTGGAGAATCTAAGCCTCCACTTCATTTAGAGAAGCCTCACTTTTATCTATTTTATACATTGAGGTTTGATGCTTTTGACAAACCTGTCATATACTTCAAAAAAAGTATATGTATAAAGTATAAGCTAAACCCGATGAAACAGAGTCTATGGTCACAGCAAGGAGATATAAGTCTTCTCCACTCCTTGTCCAGCCCACTCCTTGTCAGGAACTCCTGAGGTGGGAGAATCTGATTCATTCTATGATCTTTTTTCCCTTGAGAAGTGCACACATGTACAGGGACCTACAATTTGCATGCTGATCCAGGTAGAGTCATAGGCTCCCTGAAGTCCATTCTCGGATCCCCTAAAAGCCAAAGGATCTCTAGTTCAGTATGTTTGCCTTAGAGAGGGGGCAAACGTAGTTTCTTCCTTAAACACAGTCCCTATTTTTCAGTCCAGGTGTTGTTTCATTGCGAAGTTGTGTATGACTCTTTTGTGACCCCATGGACTGTAGCCCTCCAGGATCTTCTATCCATGGGACTTCCTAGGCAAGAATACTAGAGTAGCTTGCCATTTCCTTCTTCAAGAGATCTTCCCAACCCAGGGATTGAACCTGAGTCTCCTGCATCTCCTGCATTAGTAGACAGATTCTTTACCACTGAGCCACTAGGGAAGCCCCAGCCCAGGTGTATCAGTTATCTTTTGCCACATAACAGGCCATCCCAACACTTGACATCCTAATAACATTTAATCATGTCTCTCAATTTTCTGTGTTAGTTGGTCTCAGTTGGGTAGTCCTTCTCTTTCATGTGCTGTTGGTTATGGTCAGTCACATGGCTGAATTTCTCTGGGAACTCATCTGTGTGCTTTACCAGGGCTTGGAATATCAAAGGTGACCTCGGCCACATGTCTGGGGCCTTGGTGCTGACTTGTGACTGGAGTACCCAGTTCTCTTCCATAAGGACTATTTCTTTCTTCATGTGGTCTTTTATCTACTGTTTAGCCCTGGTGGCTGGCTTCCAAGAGAAAGATACTGGAGGCTGCCTGTCTTCTTAAAGGTTAGGGCTAGAACTGGTAGTGTCAACTCCATCACATTCTATTGGTCTAAGCAAGTCAGAGCCAGCACAGATTCAGAAGAAGGGAAAATAGAGGCTGCCTTTTGCTGGGTGGAACACTCTGCACATACAAGAATGGCAAGATTGCTGGTGACCATCTTTGGAGACAATTAACCACACTAGGCTCTTGGAAAGTTTAAGAGGATTCATCAGTGTTAACGGCAACCCCATTGTACCACCCAGAGATATGAGCTCCTGGGTTGGAACCTGAGCATTTGTTTCCTGCTTTTTAAGGATCTATTTTCCGATGTTATTTCTCCTCTTGTGTTGCCATGAAGGCCATCAGGAGGTAGGTGCACTCTTGCTCCTCAAAGCTTATCTTTACACCCTCCAACCTCATTGCTCTGCCAGGTTCCCAAGGGCACATCCTTATCACCTGTAAACTTGACTAAATATTTTAGACTTCATTATATTTATCAGTTTTTTCTTCCCATAAACACATGTCTGTTTTCTCTAGACAAACTGGAAGCTCCCTAAGGCAAGGAGCACACTCCTATCTCAGGAAGGTAGTATAGTCTAAGTAGGAACGACCTTCTGACCTTGTCACAAGGCCAGCATTGTGTGCCCGCACCCAAACTACATGATGCCCGTCTGCCCTGCAGATGATAAGGTGAATAGCCTTTGGCTTCCATGGACACCTACGGCGGATGAGCAATCTGGCCATTTGTCAAGCTGAGCTGCACTTTTATTGTCTGTAAACTGATGTGCTTCTTGTGACTTCATTGGAAAGCAGCTCATTGGTTGGGGTAGGGTATAATGAAAATGGCACCCTGCTGCAACCAGTCCTGGGAAGCACTGTCACCACTCCCACCCTTCCCCATGGAGTCAACAGTATTAATTCAATGTTTTACTTTAGCTGAGAAGCCATTTCTTGCTTCCTGATATTTCTGCTCTTTGCCTATAATACTTCCTCCTCTGTCGTTCCTTTATTCCAACTTAGCCCATTCTTCAAAGCCCAAGTAGTCTTACCATCCCCCTAAATCCATAGGTTCTTGGGATCATGGTGTCACAGAGCTTGAGGGCTAGAAAGCCTCTAGCCCAGCAGTTTCAAACCTTCCAAGTCCTGGGGTCCAAGGAGGGGTACTCAGCTGCAAACAGGTGATGGATGGGTCCTCTAAGCCAAACTTGGTTCTTGCCGCTTCCATTTCAGCTTAGAGGCTCCCTTATGATCTGTTTTAGTCTTGAGCTTCCATGTAAAATGAAATGGAGTGTTAGTTGCTCAGCTGTGTCTGACTCTTTGTGACCTCATGGACTTAGCCCATCAGGCCCCTCTGACCATGGAATATTCCAGACAAGAATACTGGAGTGAGTAGCCATTCCCTTCTCCAGGGGATCTTCCTGATCCAGGGATCAAACCCAGGTCTCCCACATAGCTGGCACACTCTTTACTGTCTGAGCCACCAGGGATAAAACATTATATGATGGTAAAAAAGATTTTATGTTTAAAACAAAAATTGAAAATCATAGATCTAACTTAACTTCTTTGCTTTATGAGTAAGAATAACTAGCTTAGAGACCTGGAGTGAGCTACTCAGATCTGTAGATAAGCCCAGGACTCAGGTCTCTCCATTGTGGCTAACTACTATCTACTATTTCTGGATCACTGTGGATGAGAATACAATCTATCCAGGCCTAACAATGAGGCTAAAAGTCTGGATATTGCTTTGCTTTGTTTTAAGAAACCTTTTACTTGACTGGGATTTCCCCTCTGCCTTACTGAAATTTCTATGCTGCCGAAGAACGATTATTGCCAGCTTATCCTGTGCTGCGGCCTGGTCTCCAGAGCCTGTGGGGAGCTTGTTTTGCTAGCTCAGCTGTTTCTCAGCCTGCCCTGCCCGGATGATGTCAGCTGTGATGTTCACCCCCTTCCCGCTGCTTACTGCCTTGGAGTCTTGGTCCAGCTAGCGATGTCTTCATCTCGCCCCTTGTTTTCCTGTTCTCTCTGCTTTTGATATCCTTGAGGCTGATGGTGTTTGTCAGGTCTGTCTTTAACTCTGGGGAAAGAGCTGGTGGAGCCATCTGTGGGGTTTGGAGAGCATCCCTGCTTGTAATTATTTTTCCTGGAGTCCTCCATGATGAGGTGAAGGCTCATTGTTGCATTATTACTAGTTGTCGCCTGGGTTTTCCCATCATAGAGTGTGTCCTGTGGGGCAACAATAGCACCATGGGTCTCAGAGAAACAATAGTTGTTGATTTATTCACAGACAATTTAATGAAGAAGCTGGTTCCCAGAACGATGCTTAGTTTGCCCCCTAACGTTATTTGGCTGTAGAGTTTCCTACAGTGGGGCTAGGATTTTCGTCTCTTCTCTTCATCCCAAATGTCAAGATGCTGTCAGAGACTGGGAGAGAATGAAGAATGGGCACTTTCTCCACATGAACAGGAATTCCTTGCCCCACAATTGTAGGCAGAAATGAAATCATCATAAACCCTCTAAAGCTTTGGTAATTATTGTGAAGGGCAGTGAAAATTATTGAAAGGGCTAAATTACATTAAATTCAGTTCAACAGTTGGAAGAGAGTTGATGTTAACAGAGCAGAGACAGGGTGATAAAAACTCAGGTTTTAATCCAAGCTTTGCTGTTAACTACTGGATGACTTTGTGTGGGACCCTTTCTCTATTCGTATCTAAATTTTCTTACTTACAAAATGTGGAGTTTTGAATAATTGATTTATAAAGACCCTTCCACATCTCCTATTCTATCATTTGCAATAAGTACCAGCCCTGGATGGTCCGTGTCTGGGCCCTGCAGGGGAAGCCAAACCAGTCTACACTATCAGTTTTTTCTAAAGATCTGCCACTCTGTTCAGTTCAAGCAGAGATGATTATGCATCAGCCTAAGGAATCACTGACAAAAGGACCTGATTTATTTGAATAGTATATAGAATATGAGTCATTAGAACATTCATTGTTTAAATGTAAATGCTTGCTTATGAAGAGCTAAAAAAGATGCTTCTCCTAAGTCCATTGAGCAATTGCAGTTGTTCTTCTAAGTTGTTGAGCTGTTGCCTTTTTTCCATAGACTGTTACCATAACTATTAATGATTTATGCTCTGCCTCCTCCAAAAAGAATGTGGGGCAGCTTAAAGCAGAAAACACAAACCACGACAATTAAAATTTTTTAAAGGAAAAAAAAAAAACAGAAAAACTATAAGCCAGGGAGATAGGCTTTCCAAATATCCAGGATACGTTGTTTCTGCACTTGATCCCCGAGTTAATTGTACTTCCTGGCTCTCAAATCACAGAGGTAGTCCAGAGGAACAAGGTGTCCAGGCTTCCATGAGCAAGGTCAAAGACTTACTAGGTGGGTGGTTCCCTGAGAAGCCAGATTCCTTCTGTTAAGAACAAGCGGGAAGATAGATCTGCAGACAAATTCTTAGGATACAATGTGCTGTGTGTTGGAGAAGGAAATGGCAACCCACTCCAATATTCTTGCCTAGAGAATCCCTTGGACAGAGGAGCCTGGTGGGCTGCTGTCTATGGGGTCGCACAGAGTCGAACATGACTGAAGCGACTTAGAATGCATGCATGCATTGGAGAAAGAAATGGCAACCCACTCCAGCATTCTTGCCTGGAGAATCCTAGAGACAGAGAAGCCTGGTGGGCTGCTGTCTACGGGGTCGCACAGAGTTGAACATGGCTGAAGCGACTTAGCAGCAGCAGCAGCAGTGCTCTGTGTACATTTCTCAGTGGTCTCCAAATTATTTAATTGTGTGCCTCTATCAGAAAAACTGTTTGGGATATGTACCCTCCCACTAATGTAAGTGTTAGTAGCTCAGTTGTGTCCGACTGTTTGTGACCTTGTGGACCTTGAGCACGCCAGACTCCTCTGTCCATGGAATTCACCAGGCAAGAATACTAGAGTGGGTTCCCAGAGGACCTTCCTGACTCAGGAACTTAATCTGGGTTTCCTGCTTTGCAGGCAGATTCTTTACCATCTGAGCCACCACAGATTCCACCTCCCATTAGGTGCATATTTATTTGCATACGAATTTTATATGTGAACTACTGTGTTAAAATGTGTATATCATTAAATACACACAAAGAAATAAAAATGTTTGTGATAAAAATAAATAAATTCTAATTTTTTCTCACATTCAAATGGTATGGCTTTATTTGGTTGAAATGTTTGTAAGTAGAATGATAGCTATTTAAATACTAATAAATGAATGAATGCTTATAAAATGCTTAAATGGAATGTCTTCTAAATATATAAAACAGTTCACTTGCAATAGGATTTACCCTTAAGTTGTGTAGTAAATGTGTTCTTTAAAAATAAAATTTTGAGGGGGGTAATTTTAGATTTACAGAAAAGTCACAAATATGGTACAACGAGTTTCCAGGTAGGTAGGCTTCACTCAGTTTCCCCTAATGCTAACATCTAGTAAAGGAATTTTTCATAGGTTGTTATCAACTGAGCACCCCCTGGGATGTCTGACTCAAGCCCTTTTGGGGAACATTAACTTGTTTGAGCAGAGCTTGAAAGGTGTGTGTCCCAGTTCTCCTGTTCAAAGGTAGACCTTCAGAACCTAAAAAAAGGTCCAGCACAGAAAAGGCACTTAATAAATACTCCTTAACCAGGCTACAGACTGAAAAAACAAAATTCTCTCTATGTGTCTTAGAAAGTAGACAAGGGCTTTAAATATTTTCTCCTGTTACATGATCAGATTAAAAAAAAAGAGAAGAAACATAACTTCATTTGTCACAGAAAAGGAGATCAATTAGAGTTTTGTCATTTATGTAATAGATTGCTTGTTAGCTGATACTGTAGTTTCAACTGACTCCAGTGACTGGACTTCTGTTTAAATGAATGTCCTGAGTAGGCACCTGCCTGACCCACCTCTTATACTGGCTTAGGTATCCATGTGATAGAATGTGCTTTTCTGTTAGAGCTTACTTCACACAGGGGACTTTCCCCATCCACATTGGTCTGTTCCTTTTCTGAACTTGCCACAGAACTTTCCATCTGTACTGACTTTCCTACAGTTGAAATTGTCTTCTGTCAGGAAGTTCTCAGCTGGAGCTATCATGCAGCTCCTATCCAGGAAGATCACCACAGTGAGTGATCATTACTTGGTCATTTCACACTTTCAACCGACATACATTGAGCACCTACTGTCTGCAAGGCACTGTTTACTGCCCTTGAGTGTGTATACATGTGGAGAGTGTGTGTGTGTTAGATGGAGTGGTCAGGGAGGGCCTTTCTGATAAGTCAGCATGTGTGCAGAGACCTGAATGATGTGAGAGAATGAGCCATGAGGATGTAGAGTCAGAAGGAAGAGCCAGTGCAAATGCCCTGGGATAAGAAAGCTAATGATGAACCATTAGCAGCTTCCCTTGATTTTCACATTCAGTCCACTTCCCTAAGATCTGAGGGAATTCTTCATCCCTGCACTTAGGTGTCCTTGCCAGCCCACTAGCTGAGTTAACTATACCAGATTTCCAAGCTAATGCATTTGTAACTTTATGGAAAAACTACTATGTAATGGAGAAAACATTTTTTTCTTTGCTAGCTGAGATGGACACTCTCTTCTCACATATTTTATTTCATTTTCAGTTGTTGGCCTTACCCACTGAGTCTTGAACAGTTATACAGGGAGGCTTGTAAAGCCCAACTCTATGGGGAGGAGTAGTGACCAAAGGGGAGGTCATTCACTAGGGCAAGAAGACATCCTTAGAAATAAAATAGGGCCTGGACAGGGAAGAGGAACATGGTTTAGCCTACCTTCTTCTGGATATTGAGTGGTCTGGAGGGAGTTTCTTTAAAGTGAGTTTGTTATCTTACATGATAAAAAAGACTCTGCAGATGTGATTAAATTAATGATCTGGAGACTGGGAGATTATCCTAGAATATCCCATTGAGTCCAGTATAATCAAAAAGATTCTTTTAAGGGAAAGAGCGAGGCAGGAGAGTCTGATAAAGAGATATGACAGTGGAAGCAGAGATCAGAGTAGAGATCTGAAGATGCTATGCTGTCTTTGGAAATGGAGGAAGGGACTGCAAACCAAGGAATGCAGGTGGCCTCTGGAAGCTGGTAAAGATAAGGAAACAGATTCTCCTTTATAGCTTTCAAAAGTAACACAGCCTAACACTTTGATTTTAACACTTCTAAGCTCAGAACTGAAAGATACTAAATTTTTCTTATTGTAAGTCACCATGTTTGTGGTAATTTATTATAACTTGCTAAGTTGCTTCAGTTATGTCCAACTCTGTGTGACCCTATGAACTGTGTAGCCTGCCAAGCTCCTCTGTCCACAGGAGTCTCCAGGCAAGAATACTGGAGTGGATTGCTGTGCCCTCCTCCAGGGGATCTTCCCGACCCAGGGATTAAACCTGCGACTCTTAAGATCTACCTGCATTGGCAGGTGGGTTCTTTACCACTAGTACTACCTGGGAAGCCGAATTTATTACAGCAGCCATAGGAAATAGCATCAGTTGTGGAAAGTGGGTGACTGTTTCCATCTTCCTGCAGCCTAAGGCAGGACATTTGTGCCAAGACATCATCCCAAGGATACCTGCCAGCTATGGCCAGTCCCATTAGGACACCACCTTAGAAGATGTGGGCCGGCTCAGAGTTTGTGCCGAACAAGTTACTGAAGTGGGAAATAGAAGCTCCCAAATGTTCTGGGGGCAAAGGGGAGAAGGTCCTCTTGTTTGCCTCAGTTCAGTTCAGTTCAGTCATTCAGTCGTGCCTGACCCTTTGCTACCCCATGGACTGCAGCACATCAGGCTTCCCTGTCCATCACTAACTCCCGGGGCTTACTCAAACTCAGGTCCATTGAGTCAGTGAGGACTCATCTCATCCAACCATCTCATCCTCTGTCATCCCTTTCTCCCACCTTCAATCTTTCCCAGCATCAGGTCTTTTCCAATGAGTCAGTTCTTCACATCAGGTGGCCAAAGTGGAGTTTCAGCTTCAGCATCAGTCCTTCCAATGAATATTCAGGGTTGATTTCCTTTAGAATGGACTGGTTGGATCTTCTTGCAGTCCAAGGGACTCCCAAGAGTCTTCTCCAACACCACAGTTCAAAAGCATCAATTCTTCTGGGCTCAGCTTTCTTTACAGTCCAACTCTCACATCCACAAAGGACTATTGGAAAAACCATAGCTTTGACTAGACAGACCTTTGTTGGCAAAGCAATCTGCTTTTTAATATGCTGTCTATGTTGGTCATAACTTTTGTCCTGAGGAGCTAGCATCTTTTAATTTCATAGCTGCAGTCAACATCTGGAGGGATTTTGGAGCCCAAAAATATAGTCTGTCACTGTTTCCACTGTTTCCCCATCTATTTCCCATGAAGTGATGGGACCTGATGCCATGATCTTAGTTTTCTGAATGTTGAGTTTTAAGCCAACTTTCTCACTCTTCTCTTTCATTTTCATCAAGAGGCTCTTTGCTGCTGCTACTGCTAAGTCACTTCAGTTGTGTCCGACTCTGTGTGACCCCATAGACGGCAGCCCACCAGGATCCCCCATCCCTAGTATTCTCCAGGCAAGAATACTGGAGTGGGTTGCCATTTCCTTCTCCAATGCATGAAAGTGAAAAGTGAAAGTGAAGTCGCTCAGTCATGTCCGACTCTTCGCGACCCCATGGATTGCAGCCCACCAGGCTCCTCCGTTCATGGGAGTTTCCAGGCAAGAGTACTGGAGTGGGGTGATATTGCCTTCTCTGAAGAGGCTCTTTAGTTCTTCTTTACTTTCTATCATAAGGATGGTGTCGTCTGCATATCTGAGGTTATTGATATTTCTCCCAGCAATCTTGATTCCAGCTTGTGCTTCATCCTGCCCAGCCTTTCTCATGATGCATAGAATTTAAATAAGCAGGGTGACAACATACAGCCTTGAGGTACTCCCCCGATTTGGAACCAGTCTGTTGTTCCATGTCCGATTCTAATTGTTGCTTCTTGATCTGCATACAGTTTCTCAAGAGGCAGGTCAGGTGGTCTGGTATTCCCATCTCTTTCAGAATTTTCCAGTTTGTTGTGATCCATATAGTCAAAGGCTTTGTCATAGTCAATAAAGCAGAAGTAGATGTTTTTCCGGAGAAGGCAATGGCACCCCACTCTAGTACTCTTGCCTGGAAAATCCCATGGATAGAAGAGCCTGGTAGGCTGCAGTCCATGGGGTTACAAAGAGTCAGCTATGACTGAATGACTTCACTTTCAATTTTCACTTTCATGCATTGGAGAAGGAAATGGCAACCCAGTCCAGTGTTCTTGCCTGGAGAATCCCAGGGACGGGGAACCTGGTGGGCTGCCATCTATGGGGTTGCACAGAGTCGGACACGACTGAAGTGACTTAGCAGCAGCAGCAGCAGCAGCAGCAGCAGCAGATGTTTTTCTGGAACTCTCTTGCTTTTTAGATGATCCAGCGGATGTTGGCAATTTGATCTCTGGTTCCTCTGCCTTTTCTAAAACCAGCTTGAACATCTGGAAGTTCACAGTTCACTTACCGTTGAAGCCTGGCTTGGAGAATTTTGAGCATTACTTTACTAGCATGTGAGACGAGTGCAATTGTGCAGTAGTTTGAACATTCTTTGGCGTAGCCTTTCTTTGGGATTGGAATGAAAACTGACCTTTTCTAGTCCTGTGGCCACTGCTGAATTTTCCAGATTTGCTGACATATTGAGTACAGCACTTTCACAGCATCATCTTTCAGGATTTGAAATAGCTCAACTGGAATTCTATCACCTCCACTAGCTTTGTTCTTAATGATGCTTCCTAAGGCCCACTTGACTTCTCCTTCCAGGATGTCTGGCTCTAGATGGGTGACTATATCATTGCAGTTACGTGGGTCACAAGATCTTTTTTTTTTTTCATGAAGATCTTTTTTGTATAGTTCTTCTGTGTATTGTTGTCACCTCTTCTTAATATCTTCTGCTTCTGTTAGGTCCATACCATCTCTCTCCTTTATTGTACCCATCTTTACATGAAACAAAGCTCTAGGGGCTTCCCTGGTGGCTGAGAGATTAAAACGCCTGCCTGCAATGCAGGAGACCAGGGTTCGATCCCTGGATCAGGAAGATCCTCTGGAGAGGGAAGATCCCCTGGAGAAGGAAATGGCAACCCACTCCAGTATTTTTGCCTGGAGAATCCCATGGATGGAGGAGCCTGGTAGGCTACAGTCCACTTGGTCGCAAAGAGTCAGACACCACTGAGCAACTTCACTTCACTTACATGAAATATTCCCTTTGTATCTTCTGAGAGAGACCTCAGAAGAAGCCAATCCCACTGATAACTAGTTCTTGGAATTCCAGACTCCAGAACTGTAATAAAGTAAACTTCTGTTGTTTAAGCCATCCACTCTCTGGTGCTTTGTTATGGCAGCCTTAGCAAATGGATACAAGGTACAATGGAGATTCATCACCAGGTATTACTTATTCCAAAGCCCCAGCTGGCCCTTTCTCTGTACCATGGAAAACATCAGCCAGTGATGTGGGAGACAGTAGGACAGGAGTCAAATGAGTGATATGAAAAGCTATTAAATGTGGTAAGAGGGATTGGTGGGCAGGGTTGAAGGTCAGGAAAGGCCTCCTGAATGAAGTGAGCATGCTGGTGATTAGGGCAACTTGGGAAAGATGCAGATGGGCCAAGGGGAAGGAGGAGGGCATCCCAGGCCACAAGGCTGATTATTTTGCTGGAACCCAAAACCACCATCCTGCCTTCTGGATGGATGTTTGGCCAACTAAGCTTGCATGTGGACACAGTACTAAGGAATGTTGGCCCTGACTGAGAATGAGGAGATGGTCTGTAAATCAGGAGTCTCTTTTATGGACAACTTCTTCCCCTGAAGCCCCAGAAGATGACCAAAAACAAAGAAGCCGTCAGCTTCTCATATTTATTGAGAGGCAGAGACTGTGAGAAGGAGGGACCAGGAAGCACTAGCAGAAAAAAAGGACACCGTTAACCCTAGAACAGTTAATCCAGTTTACTGGACCTTGAAAAAATAAAGCTGACAAGAAACCAGTCACGGGATTGAATACAGAGTATGGGAATGAGTTGAGGGGAGGGGTCCCAAGTCTGACACACAATGTATCAAATATAATAAGTCTTGTGAGGCCAATCAAATCCCCTGCCACCCCCATCACCACAGTATGCCAAATAGTAAAAGCAGATGTTTTGCAAGCTGGTAACAACTCAGAAGTCTTTTCTTGTGATTGGCAAGAGATGGGTGGAGACTGCTGAGAAGGGTGGAGAGAGAAGGCTTCTGGGAAGGGTCCAAATATTAGTGCACCAAAAACCTTTCCTTGGGCTCCTCCAACAATAGGAAAAGAGAGATTCAATTCAGCTTGGGTAAAAAGAGAAGATCTATCGTAACATGGAAGAAATTCAAATGTGATAGGAGAACAAAGTGACATTTCAAGTGACTGTGATTTATCCAGCCCCATCGCCTGGCCCATTTCTTTCAAATACCAAGCTGACAGGGCCAATTGCAATACCTCATAGGAGAGTGGGGTTGGAAGGTCCCCTGTTATGCCTCTGGAAATTCAGTCTCTGCCTACTTCATCCTGAGACTTTGGCTTTCCTCTCCATGGCAGAGGAATACCCCTCATCCCTGCAGCTTCCAGAACATTCTTAATGGGAGTAGTCACCAGGGGGTAGCATTCTCCAAAGTAGCCATGGTACCTTCTCTGCCTAAAGGCAGTACCCAACGAGCAGCTCCTGTCCATCCCATCTGGCAGCCTTGCAGGGAGATTCAGGTGCGCATGCACACAGCCAAGGCCCAGCCAGTGAGAGGGAATCCAGGCTTCTTGAAGGGACGAATGGGAGTGAGGTTTTTTGGTTCTAGGCTTTAGGCAATTCATTGAACTTCTTTGCTTTATTTTCCTGCTTTCTTCTATGGGGAGGACATTCTATGCATTATATGCTCTCATTTTGGTATGACATGCATATAACTATGTATTTAATACATACAACTTGAATTTGGAGATAAGCATGCATTCTTGAAATCATTATCACAGTCTATGACATAAACGTATCCATCACCTCTAAAAGTCTCCTCCTACTTTCTTTATTATTATTATCATTACTATTTCATGATAAGAACACTTAACATCTACCTTCCTTGCAAATTTTAAGCGTACAAATACAATATAATTAACTATTGGGTCAGAAATATTCCTTGGAGAAGGAAATGGCAACCCACTCTAGTATTCTTGCCTGGGGAATTCCATGGACAGAGGAACCTGCCAGGCTATATAGTCCACTGGGTTGCAAAAGAGCTGGACATGACCTAGCAATTAAACAACAACAACAATGGTAGACAGTATGCAGATGACTTCTAGGACTTATTCATCTTGTATAACTAAAATTTTGTACCCTCTACTAATATTGAAAACCTCCTCGTTTCCTCCTCTCTCTAGCCCCTGGTAATCACTATTCTATTCTCTGCTTTTTATGAGTTTACTATTTTAAATTCCTCATATAAGTGGTAGCATGTATTGGTTTCACCAAAAAGTTCATTCAGATTTTTCCATGACAGCTTATGAAAAACCCAAGCAAACTTTTTGACCAACCCAGTAGTATCAGTCATTCTGTATCTGGCTTATTTCACTTAGCATAATGTCTTCCAAGTTTATCCTCATTATTACAAGTGGTACAATTTCCTTTGTTAAAGCTGAATAATATTCCATTGTGTGTACATACCACATTTTCTTTATCCATGTTGATGGATATTTAGTTTGCCTCCATATCTCGGCCATTGTAAACAATGCTGCAGTGAATATCAGAATGCACATATCTCTTTGAGATCCTGATTTCAATTCCTCTGAATATATATCCAGAAGTGGGATGGTTGGGTCTTACGGTAGTTCTATTTTTAGAATTTTTGAGAAACTTTCATACTTTTATTTTAGTGTCTGCACCAATTTACATTGCCACCAATAGCATGCCAGGTCTCTCTTTTCTCCATATCTTTGCCAACATTTTTTATGGTTCTTTTTAAAAATTAGTCATCCTAGCAGGTGTGGGATGATATCTCATTGCTGTTTTGAGTTGCATTTCCTTGATCGTTAGTGATGTTCAGCATTTTTCACAAACCTGTCAGCCATTTGTGTGTCTTCTTTGGAGAAATGTCTATTTGGTTCCTTTGTTGAGTTCTGTGTATTTTATGGAGTTGCTCATTCATTCCTTTATTCCGTCATGCACTTGGGGTGTACACTTGTGTACAGCAGAAACCCCGCAATGTCCCTGCTTGCATAAGCTTGTCTTTGGTTGGGGGATGGGCAATGGGAAGGCAGACGATGAGTGAACAAATATATCACTTGGTTATGATGAGATTAAAATAGATTCTAACTCTGAAAAGTCTAAGCAGATTTGGGGTGTGATTGTGCCAGTGACAGAGCTGCCTCTCAGCATCCAAAAACAGCTAGATGAGAAAACCCTTTGACTTCTAGTGGGCAAAAATGAATTTGACTCAACATTCTCTTTCTAAATTTGAGAAAGAGTAGGCATGAAAGATGGAGAAGGCAATGGCAACCCATTCCAGTACTCTTGCCTGGAAAATCCCACAGGTGGAGGAGCCTGGTAGGCTGCAGTCCATGGGGTCGCGCTAAGAGTCAGACACGACTGAGCGACTTCACTTTCACCTTTCACTTTCATGCATTGGAGAAGGAAATGGCAACCCACTCCAGTGTTCTTGCCTGGAGAATCCCAGGGACGGGGGAGCCTGGTAGGCTGCCGTCTATGGGATCGCATAGAGTCAGACACGACTGAAGCGACTTAGCAGCAGCAGCAAGCATGAAAGATGGTTATACCAGTTTTGTGTGTGTGTGTGTAAAATCTATTGTGATGATGCTTTATTGAGACAATCTGGGGTATGCAAAGTGTTTCAACTTCAAAGGTATCCATTCACGTTTCAGTCTCATTTTCATACTGGACTATCATCCCAGTTCCTGCACTGAACGCTGGGCTCAAATCTCTTGGTTGTCATTCTTATTGATTAGAAGGGAAGTGACATTTTTTGGTTGTCTTCCAAGCTAATACAAAACAATAATCAAGGCTTTTTCTTATATAATTTTGCCTAATCCTCATCTCAACCCCATGAGGGAGATGTTAGTATACAACTTTATGGATGAGCGATATTCAATAATTTGTCCAGAATTACACATTACTAAGTGGTAGAGTTGATATTTGAGTTCTAAAGCCCTTGAGTATCTGTTTTAATAAAATCCTTACTAATTTGAGGTAATGAGACTGAGAATTAAACAGTGGTCCAAGGGAAATGTATTTTTCATCTATTATCATTTCTGGTTTGATGGTGTCTATTTTGCCATCATTGAAACCATTTTATCCATGTCGATTGATTTCTGGTTTTTCAGGTTGTCAGATGCCAGAAAGACGTCTCTTAGAAAAATCTCAAGACCGAAAGAGTGATATTGCTCTGTTCAAACATGAGGTTAATTATAACAATGATCTCTGTTGACCAATGTTAACCCTAGAGTAGGCAAAATAAGAGACCATGAGTTCTTAGAAAGAGGCCCCGTGGTGAGAGTGAAGGGAAATGCCAGATAGTGCTCATTTCCTTTCTGTGGATTAAGGCTTTTAAACCCATAGTAATTTATATTACTGGGGACTATTATAGATAAGATGTATCTGAAATTTAGAAGTTGTTGGCTAAATCTCTTAGGGTCATACCTACACATTCAGGTGCTTTCATAGTAAAGGGAAGTTCTTACCTAAAAATGTTAAAATGCCTTTGTCTAATTCCAGTCTTAACTCCCTCTCTTCCTTTATTGTCAAGTTTCTTAAAAGTAGTTCATATTCAAAATGTCAAATTTCTCAGTGCTTTTCTCTGAAATCTATTACGATTAGATCTATGCTTCACAATTTGTTCACTAAGGTCCTCAATGGACAATGCAATAGAGCTAATGTCAGAATCATTCCTTTTACCTCCCTGGAGGTCAGTATTTGATATTGATGATACAGCCATACATACTTTCTAAAATCTGTTCTTTGTTCCCAAAGACCAGACTGCTCCTGCATCACCTGGGTGACGACAGGCAGCCCTCTCTGCGTGACTCTAACATACACAAGTTTTAGTTTTCACAGTTCAGTTAAATGACACCAGTCCCTAATAAAGTGAAAAGTGAAAGTGAAGTCGCCCAGTTGTCTCCAACTCTTTGGGACCCCATACTCTGTAGCCTACCAGGCTCCTCTGTCCATGGAATTCTCCAGGCAAGAATACTGGAGTGGGTTGCCATGTCCTTCTCCAGGGGATCTTCCCGACCCAGGGATCGAACCCAGGTCTCCCACATTGCAGGCAGACGCTTTAACCTCTGAGCCATCAGGGAAGCCAGTCCCTAATAACATGGTTCAAATTTTAGTTACCATGACATAGTAACTATGATTTCATTGTTAGATTAGATTAGAAATCTAGGCATAGATTTCATTGTTTGCTCCTAAGTCTGAAAATCTTTTACATAAACAACAGATATGCATCATGATTAGAAACGAACATTGTATCTTTAAAGTCTGTGGTGATTGCTTATTGTGCATCTTTTTTTTTTTAATTTTTATTTTTACTTTATTTTACTTTACAATACTGTATTGGTTTTGCCATACATTGACATGAATCCACCACGGGTGTACATGCGTTCCCAAACATGAACCTCCCTCCCCATAACATCTCTCTGGGTCATCCCCATGCACCAGCCCCAAGCATGCTGTATCCTGCATCGGACTATTGTGCATCTTTTATTCAGTTCACATATAGACAGTGAAAGTTGTCATTGCTTTGCCCTCTGTCTCCCAGTGATAAACCTACATAACATTTTACAAAGAGAGAAAATCAAAAGAGGAAATTTAGCCAATAAAAACAAAAGTGCAGCAAAAAATCAATAAAACATGATAATAGTAGAAGTAAGATTTGAATGAAATATCTTGGGTTTATAGAAGAAGTAGCTGGTCATAAGAATATTGACACTGCTGCTTTGCTGAAAACTCTAGGATGTTTCAAGGAACTTAGTAAAGACAAACTTATTGACATAAACGAGGAAGATGTCGTTAAAAGGATGATGTCCCAGAAGAAGTGACACCAAGAAACATCACACACTAAAGAAACTCTCAGAGATGTTTCATAAACTGAAAGTACAGAGGATGAAGTGTTGGAAGTGGATTCAAATGTATAAAGAAGTATGAAAGTCCATCACAGCTTAGGAAAGATGCTACCTCTTTATCAAGAAGCCAGTCACTCTTGTTAAGCCTTTTTTGCCCCCAGTGAAATAAAACACTTTAATTCTCTTCAAGTATTTTAAGTTACAGTGTATTAGATATTAGTTTTACTATTTCTTTTCATTTGCCTTCATGTTGATAGCCTACAATAAGGGTTTTTAATGTTTTAATGAAAATTTTTAGAAGTTTCAGAATAATTGTTCAGTTCAGTTCAGTTCAGGCTCTCAGTCATATCCGACTCTTTGTGACCCCATAGACTGTAGCACGCCATGCTCACTCCCGGAGCTTGCTCAAACTCGTGCATCGAGCCGGTGATGCCATCCGGCCTCTGTCGTCCTCTTCTTCTCCTGACTTCAATCTTTCTCAGCATCAGGGTCTTTTCCAATGAGTCAGTTCTTCGCATCAGGTGGCCAAAGTATTGGAACGTCAGCCCTGACTTAGCAGCTGAACACACACACACACTTCCATTAAACCACTAATCAATGATGGCAATCTCTAGGTGATATGTTTAGCTGAAGTGTACCAGCACATGTATAAAAGTATTGTTTGAAATCCCAAAGATGAAATAGGTTTTTTTAGATATCAATAACTCCAATATATGCATTTAAACAATGAATATTTCCATAGAAAAATTAAGTCATTTGGTTATCAAGAGGCATGTTGAAGTTTAAACACACCTCTCAGGAATCAGGCCATTGGTGGCTAATCCCATTCTCTTGCTGACCACCTCTCCTTTCAGAAGATTCCTCTCTGGGGGCCCTCTGGGAACAGTCTGACCCTCTGCTCCTGCCTGGGAGTATCCTGGGACATGTTTATGTGGTACAAGCAAAGGAAAAGCAGAGAAATGCATTCCTGTCTATTGCTCAGAATATAAATCTGTCACAGAAGCCCTCCAAAGACAGTTTGGCCAAGGAGTAATGAAGTGAGGGAATCTATAGGTGACCAAGGATGACACAGTCAACTCCAAATAATTCAGTATGATTAGGGAATTAGCAAGAACCAAGGGAGCTGGTGAGAAGAGATGCATAAATTTCTCCTGGCGTAAATGAGTGCAGAGCAGCGTAGCCAGGGAAGGGAGGTGGCCACTCTCCAGAGCTGGCTGGGATTTTAAAAACAGTACATTTCTGAACAAATCCAAAGGATTGGCTTTTGGAGATTAAATCAGTCTTGACAAAGAAGAGGGGAATGAACAGAATCACAAAGGGTTCTGTCCATAGACTGGCTGGGAACTTGGGCGTGGCTGCGGCTGAGAGATTGGCCCTGGTGCTGACTCCAGACCTCAAAAGCTGGCCTCATTTAGTGGCTTCAGCTTTATTCTTAGCGCTGCACAGAGAATCCCGGACTGCCTAGCTTTCTGGGACTCACCAACATTTATATTACAGGATTTGCTTTCCTCTGGGACCAAATCACCAAAAATATTATTGATTACATTTACAATGTAATAGAAATGCTTCAAAAATATTTTAGCTTGCTTAGTGCTTTCATGCATATTTATCTTTTTTGAGTCTTATAATACCCCAGTAGATGGGAAGATATGGTACACACTGACCCTAAACCTTTTTAGAGTTATACTTTTATTCTTTTTTTTTAAACAAAATATCACATTTATTGAACAATTTTGCCCGAACAAGCTTTAGAAAATATAGATGAGTTTTAAGAAAAAAGTTTCAATCACTTATGATCCTTTCATAAAGTTATGTTTCCCTGCATTTTTCTATGCTATTTTATATTCTATTTATATTCACCATTTTGCAGCTCTAACATAGTTTTGATTATGAGAATATTTACATCAATAAGTACACAATTTCATAACCTTTTAAGTGAATGAATATACATACTGTTCTACTGTCTTATTGTACATTGAGTAATTCAATCCCCTAGTGTTGGATATTTAAATCATTTTCAAGGTTAATGACTGAACACAATCATTTAAATTGTTTTAATGTATTAATAATCAAATCAACTATGATTTCAATATTAGGTATAAACATAATAATTACACAATCAGTAAACAGTATTACACTAAATAAACACTATTTAATATTCAAAATAATAATGAGGTTAACATCTGTGACTAAGTCATCAGGCACACCTGTGCTTATTTCCTGGACCTTTTAAATCAGCTTCATGATACAGACTTTTCAGAGCCTACAGTCAATAAAAATGAACCTCAGATATTTCTGTCCTCTTTCTGGAATTGTAAACATCTATCTCTGCACTCACCATTGTTTTTCTGTCTTACTCAACTTCAGCTGCCACCCAACTTCTACCACTTCACTGTTAATTCAAAAGCCAATTTCCAGGCACATGAGACATATGTCATATGCTACATGCTAAGCGTACACCACAGTGCATGAGAACTGGTCCCTGTCCTCAAACTGCATGCAGCTCAGCTGCCAACACAAACAGGAGAAGGATGAGATGCCATGCTGCAGGCAAGCAGTGGGTGCTGTAGGATTCCAGAAGCCACTAGCGTAGACCGAGGAGTTAAATAAGTTGCTAAGATAGATGGTGGTCACGTGTGATGCCTCTGGAATGATGACTGTGAATTAGCCAGGACACAAGAGGCTGGGGCAGGGAAAGGGGAACATACCAGGCAGAGGTAGCAGTTTTCACTGTGTTCCAAAGGAGATGTTAGGATGACCCACCTATTAGATCTGTCTCTTAGGCATTGTGATTGCTTGGAAAATACAGATCAAACATGGATAGGAAATGCAATATGAGCCAGTGTATGTGATGGAATTACTAAGAGAGTTTCTAGACCTTGTAGGTGATTTTCGGTGTTTAGACCCAGATGAAGTCTATCTCAGACTCTGAAAGGAGCTTGCAAATGTGACTTATCTCATAGTTAAGAAACCTTGAAAACTTTCAAGAATATTTGAGGTAGTAAAATTATATACTTATTTTTGTTAATGGGGCAAGAATTGCTTCAGAAACTAGTAGAATTGTGTTGACCCTTGGTTAATGTCAGAATATACTCTTACTAAACAGGCCATTTGCCAGCATTTTGGAAATCACACAGTGACTTCTAGTCATCAGCATAGGTTCACTGGGAACATGTCATGTAGAACTAATCTTGATTCCTTTCCATTCAGGGTTACATAAATGACATCTTCAGCAAATTTAGAGGATTCTGATTTCAGAAAAGCACTGGATAGAATATGTTTTCATTGTTCCTGTATATAACAGACAAAACGTTAAAGCTTGAAGAAGAATAGAGAAGAGATGAGGATATGAAAGCAAAATACTTGCGAGTTAGATGGTCTTAATACATGTTTATAGTTACTGTTCGGGGAAAGTTGATCATCTAGTACCTGATAGTGGTGAAATTGCATCTGAAGCAGCAGATTTTACTGAAGATATTATATTTGAGGAAGAATGCAGATGCCTTGGTGTTTGGAGATGAAGAATCTGGATATAGTGTCATATATGGAAGGTGATAGTGTTATTGTACATGGAAAAGAGAAACCTGCAGAGATGATATCAGTCTGTAAAATTTTGGAGCTTCTTAGATCTATCAACTGTTGTTTTTCATCAGTTTTAGAAAATTCTCAGCCATTTTTTGTCTCAATATTGGTTCTCCCCTTTCCACCCTTTTCTTCTTATGGGACTCCAATTGACTGACTCTCTTGCTATTACACTTATCATTTGGGTTTTTATCATGTGGCTTCGCAGTTAAAGAACTTTCATTGTATTTTTTCTAATTTTTTTAGGTTTTTAGTTTTATGGTGGAATATCTAACCCTGCCTTCTATCTTCTTGAATATAGAAGGGATTGTTATTTAAAGTCTTTATCTGATAACTTGGATAACTGGACACCTCATGGATCTGACTCTATCTTCTGTTATTTCTATTTATTATCAGTCATTTTGTTTTACATCTTTGTCTACCTACTTTCCTTTTGATTGTGTTCTCATAACTGTAGTACAAAATTGTTTGTGGGAAAAATGGTGAGAACAAAAGTGATATTGTATTTCACCAAAAAGGATTTTTGTTAGTTCTGACTGAAGCTAGGGAAACTAGTAATTAAGGATCACCTTAACCCAGCTTTATAGCTTAAGATTTTACTGGCAATTCAGATGACATGAATCTGCCCTTGTCAGGGCTGGTTTATTTCTGATTCACCATTATTTCTTGGATATATTCCTTTGGGGTTACACCTAAAATGGGGGATTACTAGCTTCCCATCACTCCCCTTTGACTGGCTCTGGAATCCAGCTCTAGTCTCTTTAGCCACATGAGGCTAAAAACTAGGGGAGTTTAGTCCCCCTATCCTTCATCAATGTCTGCTCATGGGGGAAAAGCAACATGATTGCTTTTCTCTGGATTTAGATATTCCCCTGAGTTTTGACCTGGAAGTTCTCCATTACTCCAGTAGCTCTTAAAAACACTTTATTCATCTCTTCTACTTATTTTCTGTAGGAGGCTTGATTTTAATTACAAGCGTGTAACTGCTAGAAAACATTAAGTGAGAAAATAGGTGTGTTCTGTTTTGTCCAATGGTTGGATGAAATCTGATGGATGGAATTTACAAAGAGGCCAATTTCTACTAAACCAAAGGAATAACTTCCTAGCAATTATTATTATTTTTTTTAATTTTTAGTTTTTTATTTTTTAAATTTTAAAATCTTTAATTCTTACATGCATTCCCAAACAATTATTTTAAAAATAATAAAAAAGCTGCCCACAAAACTGGGAGTTTTCTGTCATGTCTAAGTTAAAATGTTGCTTTGCCAAAATTTCTTCCAGAGACTCTCCAGCAGCAGAGGAAAAGGAGCTTGTATCCCTTGGGAGTGTGTAGGAGGCTCATGAGGCTTCTTTGAGATTTCCCCAACCTAAAACATGTCTCAACCTAACTTAGCCCAGACAGAACTCTGGATTTCTCCCCTGTTTTTCTGATGGCACCAGCATCCACCCAAATATTCAGGCTTTAGATTTGAGAATAGCTTTCATTAGTCTCTTTCCTTCACATTCCACATCTAATCCATTGATAGGAATTGTCAGTTCTCTTCCAAAGTATATATCCTGGACTTGACCATTTCACTTATCACTGTCTTTAGGACCACAACTCTAACCCTAACTGAACCTAATCCTAAATTTGCTAGGACTGCCTAACAAAGCCCCACAGACTGGATGACAGAAACAATAGAAATGTTTCAGAGTTCTAGAGGCTACAAGTCCAGGATCCTTGTGTCAGCAGGCTTGGTTTCTTCTGAGGCTTCTTTCCCCAGCTTGTAGATGCTGCTTTCTCCTTGTGTCTCCACATGGTCTTCCTTCTGTAAGTGCTGTGTCTTCATCTCCTTTTCCATTAAGGATACCAGTCATATTGGATTAGCATCTACCCTCAATGGCTTCATTTTACCTTAATTACCCCTTTAAAGATGCTGTCTTCAAGTATAGTCACATTCTGAAGTACGGGGCGGGGGTGCGGTTGGAACTTCAACATAAGAGTTTTGGAGAAACACAACTCAGTCCATAATAGCTACCATCTTTTCTTGGCTTAACCATGGCAATAACCTTCATTTTCTTTCAGCATCATTTCCTTACAGTCCCAAAGCCTATTGTTCACTCAGCAGCCAGAGTGATTTTTCTAAAGTACACATTATATCACACCACTTCTGTGCTGAAAATGCTACATTGCGAACCAGAATAAAATGTACATGTAGGAGCACAGGCACTATTTGACCTCACAACTCTCTGTGAGGTCAAATTTGCACAACTCTCTGACTTCCTATCTGTGTAGCATTCACACTGCATCAGTTACCCTGAACCTCTGTTGTCTCTGCAAACATTCCTGGCCATGCTTTCTTTTCTTCTTGGAAAGTTCTTTCAGTCCTTCATGGCTGGCTTTTTTGGGTCATCTCCTCAGTAGACCTTTCTTTATGTCCTAGCTAAAGCAACAACACAGGGTTCCCTGGGGGTTCAGATGGTAATAAATCTGCCTGCAATGTGGGAGACATGGGTTCAATCCCTGGGTCAGGAAGATCCCCTGGAGCGGGGAATGGCTACCCACTCCAGCATTCCTGCCTGGAGAATTCCATGGACAGAGAAGCCTGGTGGGCTACAGTCCATGGGGTTGCAAAGAGTTGGCTACAACTGAGCGACTAACACTTTCACTTTCAAAATGACAACTTACCTACATCCCCACCTTCTACTACTTAACCCTCTTTATTTTATTTATATTATTTATGAGTCTGAAATGATAATGCATATTTATTGTCTATATGCTCATTACCTTCCTCATACTCTAGAATGGCAGTCCTTTGAAGCTAGAAGCACTGCTTGTCTTGGACCCTGCTGTCTCCAGTGCTAGATACAGTGCCCGCCATAGAAGATGCACAAGAGATAGTCATTCATTCACTGAATTCATTCAAGAATATAGGCACTCAAAATCTCTTCCTCTCCCCCTTAATATTTTGATAAAGTTGATTACTATGAGTCTTTTTTCCTCCTATAAATATACTTACTCCCTGGCATGAACTGCATTTTTCTGGGGGCTGAAGAAATCCTTTTTCAAAAAGCTTGGAATACAGAATGGCTAGATCCGAAGTGGTAAACTGGCTTTTTCTTGTGCACAACACTGGGTGCTTAGAAGTGGCTGAGATGAATGTTGAGGTTCCACCTGAGCTCATTGGGGGTGTCATGACTGATTAGCAATGTCTGCCAGTGGCACTGTATGGGAGACTGCAGGCCTCATTTGTTGAATGCCCATTGCTTGCTAACTGGTGTCCACAGCATATATTAATGAATTAAAAGCTTGTTCTATATTCTGTCTTTAGTGGTGCTCCAGGCAAAATTAAAGACTAAAATATTCTGTAAGTATAGATTCATATGACCATGGGATTCATTTAAAATTATGCTAATTGGAGAAAAAATCTTCGAGATAAATTAATATATCCAGTCCCCTAACTACCAATGATATTTAACCACACCAACAGAAATACCCAGCCTCAGAGACATGAAGCCAATCACAGCCCCACGAGTTCTGACCAAGCCTAAGTATTTTTGCCAAAAGAAATTCCTGAGACTGATTGAATGCTCAAATCTTAAGGCAGCCCTTCAAGATTTTTGCCACTGAAGATTATGTTTGCAAACCAATCAGCAAAATGCAGAATGAGATTATTCTGTTGGTGGTTTGGATAAAAAAAAAAAATGCATTCTTTACTCTGTAGATGAAAGTTGAGTGGGGTGTTTCCTATCTGAATTCTCTGGATCTTATAATTAAGGATACCTGGGAGTTTCAGAATATTAGACATAAGCAAACAGTTGCAAACATTTTATGAAGTAGTGGCAGTGGGGGGTGGGGATCTCACATTTTTCCAATTATTTAGCAAAGCATAGCTCTTGGCCTCTTTATATGAGCAAAATAAACAAAGAAGTCATTCTCTGCTCTTTTATATCATTAGAACAAATGTAGATAAGGACATGTTCTCCAGTGCCAAGATAGTGGCTGATGTTTAGTTTCAAAAGGATCAAGGCGGAAGCAACCTCTCCCAAAGGTAAACCTTCTCCTTTGTCTGTGAATTTGCTTTAAGGAAGGCTGTAGACAAAAACTTCTTTTTGTTGTCATTATTACATAAGTCTCTAAACATAAATATTGATGCTTTCAAACTGTAGTTCTGGAGAAGACTCTTGAGAGTCCCTTGGACTACAAGGAAATCAATCCAGTTAATCCTAAAGGAAATCAACCCTGGATATTCATTGGAAGGACTGATGTTGAAGCTGAAGCTCCAATATTTTGGCCATCTGATATGAAGAGCTGACTCATTGGAAAATACCCTGATGCAGGGAAAGATTGAGGGCAGGAGGAAAATGGGGCAACAGGGGATCAGATGGTTGGATAGCATCATCAACTCAATGGACATGAGTTTGAGCAAACTCCAGGAGATAGTGAAAGATAGGGAGGCCTGGCGTGCCGCTGTGTATGAGGTCACAAAGAGTCAGGCATGACTTAGTGACTGAACAATAAAACAGAAATACATACATAAATAAATTCTTAAACCATCTGTTTGAATTACAAGTTTATATACCTGTATATAGGACTTCCCATGTGGCGTTAGTGGTAAAGAACCTGCCTGCCAAGTCAGGAGACATAAGAGATGGGTTCAATCCCTGGGTTGAGAAGATCCCCTGGAGGAGGACATGGCAGCCCACTCCAGTATTCTTGCCTGGAGAATCCCATGGACAGAGGAGCCTGGCAGGTTACAGTCCATAGGGCTGCAAAGATTCGGACACGACTGAAACTACTTAGCATGCACACATGCACACATATATATATTCACTGCATTTGATCCCATGTGTCATTATTTCCCCCATGTATTCATTTATATGTGTGTGAGCTGGCATCTGGTCCCATCACTTCATGGCAAATAGATGGGGAAACAGCGGAAACAGTGGCTGACTTCATTTTTTCGGGCTCCAAAATCACAGCAGACGGTGACTGCAGCCATGAAATTAAAAGACGCTTACTCCTTGGAAGGAAAGTTATGACCAACCTAGACAGCACGTTTGAAAGCAGAGACATTACTTTGCCAACAAAGGTCCATCTAGTCAAAGCTATGGTTTTTCCAGCAGTAATGTATGGATGTGAGAGTTGGACTATAAAGAAAGCTGACCGCCAAAGAATTGATGCTTTTGAACTGTGGTGTTGGAGAAGACTCTTGGGAGTCACTTGGACTACAAGGAGATCCAACCAGTCCATCCTAAAGAAGATCAGTCCTGGGTGTTCATTGGAAGGACTGATACTGAGGCTGAAACTCCAATACTTTGGCCAGCTGATGCAAAAAGCTGACTCATTTGAAAAGATCCTGACACTGGGAAAGATTGAAGGTGGGAGGAGAAGGGGACGACAGAGGATGAGATGGTTGGATGGCATCACTGACTCAATGGACATGTGTTTGTGTAAACTCCGGTAGTTAGTGATGGACAAGGAGGCCTGGTGTCCATGGGGTCACAAAGAGTCGGACAAGACTGAGAGACTGAACTGAGCTGAGCTTGTATTTGTACATATATGCCTCTATGAATGTATGTGTTAGATGTAAACACATTTTTCATGTGGCAGAAGGGAATACTGTCAGTAGCTTTAACAAATCAGTTAAAGCTGCCATGGTTGGTCCTTTGCATAGCCCTCGGCTCACTTTCTGTGTCCTGCCTGTACTACTCAAGACTAAACCAGGTAGGAAGTATTGGAGTTAGCATGGGAACATTATAATGTTCTTCACATCTGCCATTGGGTAAGAAGTCTGATATGGGATAAGAAATGAGAAGTTTTATAGGTTGGGATTTAAATACAGAAGGGTGTGTGTGTTTGGGGGTATATATACACACACACACTCATAGCCCTGATATTGTCACACTGTGCTCTAAAACACTGTTAATATGTCTTTTGAGACCCTCAAACAAGCCAGGCTCTAATTCTCCTCTGCCCACTTTTCATGGGCCTCCTTCTTATCTTTCTTTCCTAAATATCACTATTCAGAGAGGCTGTTCATGACCATATTACTCAGATTCCCTTGTTTGCTTCCTTCCAATTGATTATTAGAAGTTTGTCTATTTGGTCCATTTGTGCACCGTTTGTATCTAACTCTCCCAGGAGAAGGTAAGCTCTGTGACATCTGAAGTCTCGTCTCTCATTTTCTGCTGTAGCTTCAGCCCCCAGCACATGTTTGACGCGCTGGCAGTTTCCTGGTTGCCCAGGAAACCCCACTTCACTGTCTCGCCTGGTCCTGGGCACTCTACATTTGCTGCTCTGACAGCCCTGTTGTGGTTCCCACAGCAGTGCTCAGTCACTTTATCATGTCCGACTATTTGCAACCTCATGGACTGTAGCCCACCAGGCTCTTCTGTCCATGGGATTTTTCAAGCAAGAATACTGGACTGGGTTTCTATTTCCTCCTCCAGAGGATATTCCTGACTTAGGGATCAAACCCATGTCTCCTGCATCTCCTGCATTGACAGGAAGATTCTTTACCACTGAGCTATCTGGAAGCCCTATTCATTTGTGTTCTGATACCCAATAAGAGATGCTCTGAAATAAACATCCTTGCTAAAGTGTGACAAGAGCATGGTGGTTTCTTTTATTCATTCACTTCCTCACCCACCCCTAAAAACGTTCTCTAAGGCTTTTCTGAGACAAGCCTGTGGAGAACATTAAGGACACTATTATGAATAGTATCAATATATGATATCTATCCTCAATAAGTTTGTGGGCTAATGGGGGATATGGCCTATGAGCAGACAAAGGACTCTGGTAGAAGCAAGCACAGGGTTTTCTGTGGGCTCAAAGGATTGGTCCTCAAACTCAGTCTATATAGGCAAGAAGATCCCTGGAGGAGGGGGAGTTTTAGGAAAATCTTGAAGGACCAGTAGGAGTTAGATAAGGTTGGGCTGGTCTGAGGGGTTATGCAGAGTGATTCAGGGAAGGAAACTCCATGTGCAAAGGCATCAGGATTCTTTGGAGGCTGTAAGAGTTCTGGTGTGCTGAGTACACTGTAAAATCATAGGGGAGGGTAAGGGACAAAGGTGGTCCTGGACAGATGGCATACATCATGAGATGGGCTAAGAAATTTGGAATTCATCCTAGTCACCATGGGGAATCACAGAAAGATTTTAACAAGATAATTATATAATTAGATTTGTTTTTAAAATGATCACTCTGGTTTACAGGGTGGTGAGGGTACAATGCTCATTCACTCATTTATCCATCCATCCATCCAACAATCTTTATTTAGTAACTACTATATAACAGGCATTGTTCATCACTGAGGATGAATAATGAGGAGCAAAACAGAGTCTCTGACTCTTCAATCTTCTGGTCTAGTGGACAGACAAACACAGCACCAGAAATACACAGAAAAGCACGAGTTGTAATAAAGGCTATGGAAGGGAAGAATAAGGAGCTGTGGGAGCATTTGCCAGGGTCCAGGAGGCCATGAGGGGGAAATGGTGTTTGTGTTGACCTCTGCCAGGTGGTGATGTTAAACTGGCCCTGCTCGTTCTCCCTGTGAGAAGTTCTCTGGCTTTGACCAAGATGGTGGAAGTGGCACTGAGGGAAAGAGGCAGTCTAGAGAGATCGTAGGGAGGTAGAATCAATAGGACCTGAAGCTATTTCGGGGGGGGGGCAAGGGAGAAAGGGGGAAGGAGAGAGAAACAATTCAAGAATGGCCCAGGCATTTGACTTGGGCACTCTGTCTTGTGCCATCTCCAGGACCTCAAACATCAAAAGCTACAATGACTGGACTTGTCTTATCTCCCAAACACTTCTCTTACAGACTTTATCTCACTGAACTCTCATAACAGCCTTATTATCCTCCACATATTGGGCGCCCAATCTGTCAAGGACTGTACTAAGTACTTTCCATACATTAATTCTTCTATTAATCAGATGATATGCTCCTGGCATATCAAACCTCAGAGAGGTTAACTAACTTGATTGGGTCTACACAGCTCATCACTTTCAGAGTCTGGATTGGAGCCCACATCTGCTGCTCTTCAGAGTAAGTGGTTGTAACCATTCTGCATGGTCAGTTTGGGATATCTACAACATAGACATTGACCCCTCATATTTGTTATTCACTAGAACCATCAGTACCTTGGCTCAAAAGCCATCATCTAGTGCTACTATTTAATGAACTCTATTTCTCTACCCTTTATAGGTACCATTTGATGAAAATCTCAAGTTCACCCTGAGCTAACAGGACTTACTAACCACTGAAATACACTTCACTAACCAGTGAAATGCAGCCATTAAGGGAGATAAAAGCACAACTGGCCTACCCATTCCCTGGTCACCTTGGGGGTGCCAGGCTCCTTCAGGGGGACATTGGTTGACCAGGAGTCCCCAGGTGGGGAGATACATGTGCTAGGAGCCTCCTGGCACCCTACCGGGTTCCTTACCTCTGCTGATCTTCATGGTCTTCTAAGCATCCCTCTGAAGTGTTGGGAGTCATTTCATAGTTCAGGAAGCTCCCGCACAAACCAGCTAAAGTCCTGTTAAATCTACACTGAAAAAGTGACTAGGAGGTTGGAATTTGAATCCAGGCCTGCCTGTATCCCCTACTCAACTAGAAACGATGTGGCAGGAGAGGTGGAAGAAACCAAGAGGGCTTCATTTGGAAGGAAAGATTTTGAGATGTCAGGGTGAAGTAGAAAATAGATGCCTCCTCCCTAGGGTCCTACCAGGCAGAAGGAGGACCAAGAGTAAGATTCAGGTTCAGTCAGCTGACCCTGCTGTGGGTCAGGCCCTACGCCAGATGCTGGGATTGCAGGAACAAAACTTCGGCCTTGGCCTCTTGTAGCTCATAGTCTGGGAGAACAGATGGACATGTGACCAGGTGCTTCCCACCAAAGCCCCACATGCTGAGTGTACCAGCAGACAAGGGGATGGAGGAAAAGGGCCTGATAACTTGTGACTGGGCTTACCAGAGAACACTTGAAAAAGATGGTCTCCTTTAAACATTGCTTCAGTGAACAAGTAGAGTCTTGATAAATAGAGATAGAAAAGGTAGAAGGTTCTTAGGAGCTGGGCAGTAGGAGCAAGAGCACCAAGGCAGGAGACTGGATGGTGGATGTGGGAAGAGTGAATGCCGGGCGGGGTTAGCAGGTGGCTTCTACTTGGAGAAATGCCAACCATGAGCCTGAAAATATCTAGCCTTGAGTTGGGGGCAGGCCTTGAACATCAAGCTTCCTGAAGTAAGAAGTGTGTATCTTGCTTCGGGCAAATTTGAAAGAAGAGCATACAGATTTACACAAAGATACTCATTGTTTACTGCTGCTTTTTCAGATGTTGCCGATAAGGTGATAGTTATTGAAGTTCAATATTTGCTACCAGAAAAATAAAATTCCAGCTCTCATTCTTCACAAAGAACTCAGGTCATTCTCCGGATATGCACAACCCCAGTGACTGTGCTTTTAAATATGAGTCTGAGATGAGAACTCGGGGACCTGAAGGTATCTCAGTTCATTGAGGATTGACAACTGAGTGAGGTGACAACTGGGTCAGGATAGGAGGGGGAACTTGGGGACTCAGATGCCACAAGAGTGCCCTGGAAATCCCAGCCCATTTGCTATTAGCCAGATGTGAGAGGGGCAGAGGGGTTGGTACCCTAACATTTCCTTTTTGATGACTATCTTGCTCTGTGTATTTATGGAGAAACAAGCACTAACAAGTTTTAGCATTTTTTCAAAGATTTGAGTCTTGATTGCAAAAAATTGTAGCAGGCCTCTTAACTGCTTAAAGTCCTTAGTGCAAAGAATGGAGGTTGTTAGATTTATTATTATTTTTTACCGTCTCCCTCTAACCCAACTCCAGTGCTTTTCAAATAGTTGAAGAAAGACAATTGCTAGTCTTTAAATTGAAGCGCATGGAAGAATGTCTTGGGAGAAACAGTGTTCAAGAGGTGAAAGATTACCATATATTTAAGTGTTTGAGCCCATCCATCTTTTAGAGCAGAAGTCTTTAATCAGGGCCAGTGATTACAGGGATAATGTCAAGATAAAAATCATATGCATTCTAGCATTTAAAAAAATTCTCTGCCCTAAGTCACTAATGGTAGCTTAGATTATTAGCACAGAGATCATTCTCAAGGCCTAATGGGCCCTGGCTGGTTCCTCTCTTGGCAGGCCTTGGGCACTGGGCTCACCTTTGTAATTTCACCTTTGGCTTGGAGTCTGTGTCTCCACAGGCACCTCGATTTGAAAGCAATCGACTGACTTCATCCTTAGAAGTGAGTGTTATCAAGAGATCATGCGCCCGTTGTTTTCAAAGTAACTAGTTGATTAACTGAAGTCAGAAGTTGCAGCAAATTGGGTTGAGTGTGTAGCTGCCATTTTGCTTACAAAATGCTTTCCCATTCTGGCAATCATGTGTTTTGTGAACGTTTGTTGAGGGCTTATTATCTAGAGGCTCTGTACTCAGTACTGAAATGCATACAAGAACACAAGATACAATCCAAGCCTAATGAAGCTCACGGTGCAAGCGTTCATTCATCATTTATCCCTACACGCAGCACATGTTTACAGGGTGTCGCAGTGTGTCTGTCATGAAGGCATTGATCCAGGTGCGGGGCTGCAACACAGCAAATTTCCTTCTCTCAGGTTGTTTGCATTTTGGAAAGAGATGTTGGGAACTAGACTTTGTCAGGTATTGATGACAACAAAGAATAATAAAACTGGGGATATGGGCATTGTTAAACAAATTATTGTATTTCTTACCTTCTTTGGGTGAGATTAGTAAACCCATTCTAAAGATGCAAACAAGGTTCAGGATGCACAGAATGGCTATGTCCTGCGGGGAGCCATCCAGAGAGAGGTACGTTTGGCCCCAGGGCTGCGCCATTCTGGCCCTCACCTCAATGTGCCAGTACCCTGCCTTTCAGGGCACCCTGCTGCTTTCTCTTTGGGGTTCTACCTGAATGGGGAGATGTTCCTTTTATGCATGTATGCATGGTCAGTTGTGTCCAACTCTTTGCAACCCAACCATGCTCCTCTGTCCATGGAATTTTCCAGGTAAGAATACTGGAGAAATGAGTTGCTATTTACTCCTCAAGAGGATCTTCCTGAACCAGGGATCAAACCCATGTCTCCTGCATTTCCTGTTTTGGTGGCAGATTCTTTCCACTGAGCCACCTGGAAAGCTCCTCCCTTAATGCAACCTCCTGTTAAAAAACTATCTCCCACCTCCAGCCCTTTGCCCAGACTTTGACTTTCTTTCAAATGATTTAAATTTTTTTTTCCAGAAAGAATGCTTACAACTGTCACTTATGCTTTTAATTTTAATACCCTCCCTTCACTCTCAGGAGGGAAACCAGCATCAGAATAAAGCTCCAAAGAACCAGCACTGATGAGCTGGGAAAGACCTGCGAGTTTTGCGATAAGCCTCAGGGGTCTAGGATTGCCGCTTGCTGCCCATGGGATTTGTTTCCCTCCCTCCTTTCTTTCCTTTTCCAGAATCTCCCTTATCTATAAAGTCATGAACAATAGCACACCCAGCCGATTGCCAGGATTGTAGTGAAGGTCACCTAAGAGAAAGCTACAGGAGTCCTTCATGAACTCGCCCCTTGGACAAAAACCCAAAAGAATAAAATAGATCATTGAGTGTTGTGGAGAGAGCACCCACTCTGGAGTTAGGGGGCCTCCGTGGGACCCTAGCACACGAGCTCAAGGATTTACTCTGCCAAACCTGTTTGCTCCTGTCACTACAGAGCCTGCAATGATGGAGGGCTGCCTGGCTGAGGGACAGAGCAGCAATGTCTCCATCATAAGGCAGAAAATGGAATGAAATGGTGATGTAATGGTCTTGCTCTGTGCTCATATTTTCTAAACCCCAGGCATTCACGAGCACCTTCATGACGTCTGTCACATCAGCGCTTTAAATCTCTTCATTTACATTTGTACTTTAGCCATGGCTAAATAATAAAGGCCATAAAATCACAGGTTTTATTTCATGAATGTCTTACAATTAGAAGAAATATGTAATCATTTAATATATTATATACTATAATAAAATATATAATATTATATATTATACAATAAATATAAATTCCTGAAATTCTTGTAAGCAACCCCAGTGCCATGTGAATGTTTATCAGGTGAACGCATTGTAGGTCCTCTTTCTGATCTTTTCAAGGGCTTTAATCATCAGCACACTTTCATGGAGTTTCAAAGTCTAATATTGTCCTTTCACAAATGTCATGTCATTTGATGCTTATGATATTCACAGCTGAGAACAAGGCTAAAATTATTGTCTCCACTTTATGGCAGAAAGGGCTTGGAAAGAGGAAATAATTTGCACGGAGTCATGCAGGTTATTAGATGGGAGCCAAGTAGAGAACCCAGGGCTCTGGATTCCCAGCCTAAAATGCCTCCCTCCTTTGTCTGGGATGTCCCTTCTCCTCACAGGGCCCTGGGCCACCCACCCGCTGTTGGTTCCTCCCCTCCAGACCTGGCTGAGGCCTCAGAAGGCTGTCTGGACTCTCAGAGCTCAGCTGTAAATATTGGAGAGGGGTTCTCTTATCTGAGAGTCACTTCTCACTCATCCAGCTGCCAGCAGCCTAAGTATCCATCAACTTGCAGACTATAAATCAGTGCCCAGCTAGACAGCAAATCTATGAGCCTGAGCTGGAGCCCAAACAGGCATCAGCCCCTGCCTGAGGAATTACAGAGGAAACTTTGAGGCTCAGCCCAGGCAAGAACCACTCTGTTTAAGAGATGCTTTTGGTCCTGCCCCCAGTGGAGAAAGACCAAAAGGAGAAAGCCAGGGGCTGCAAACCCAGGCCACTGGACCCCAGACTGCATCACATGGGGACTGCATCACGTGGGGAAGCCCACTCCTAAACTTGGTAGTTTGCTGCCTGAGCACATCAGTTCTACATCCAGATGGTCAGGCAAAGGTGGATATGGATACCTATGTCAAAGGGTTAGGGGCCGCTTGAGGCTCACGCTTAGAGAGAGGATCCTTGTCTCCTCCCTAATCCTCCAAACAACTCCAAAGTTAACTTGGAAAACCCACTTCATGCTGAGATTGGGAAAGATAGATTGTAACTAAAGGAAAAAACAAAAACAAGCAACTATTTCTGTATTTCCTGGAATTGGTTAAAGTATACAACAAAGTCTGTAAGACCTTCCAGGATGGGGTCCCTGCCCAGTCCCTCAGCCCTGACCCTCTTTATTCCTATTTTGAACATTCCTGCCACACCAACTGTGTGATCTCCTAGACAGGCCTGATGTCCCAGCCTCTAGGACTTCACCCTGAGTATATCTCTGCCAGGGGCATCTTTTTTGCTCTTTCCACCTAATTCCTACTCAGCCTTCAAGACTTTTCCTTTACCGATTCATTGATTAACCTAACCAAACATTAAAAAAAATAATAATAAATGAAATAAAGTTCAGGGATTAGCCTAGCCATAGAAGAATAGTGCTTACAGCAAGCACCTTGGCAAGGTCAGCTAAGATCAGAGTAATTGGGTCTGAAACCACGCTGAGTGCCCTCCCACCTTCTCTAGCAGCCCTCGTCTGTCTGTTGGCTTGATCTCACAGCATATGCTAGGGCCCTCTCTTACCTCCTTACTCATCAGGATCTTACTGAACCTTTAGGGCTCAGGAGCCCTACCAGGAGCCCCTCATATCACTAGACTTCTTGGAGAATCTGATGGCTAAATTCCAAAATGATGCCTGTTTATACTTTGCAATTGTTGGAGTTGTTATAAGTTCCTGTTTCTCTCCCCAAAGAGACTCTGAGTTTCTCAAATGGGCCTTCATCTTTCACTCTCCTTGTTCACTTCCCCCTATCCTTCAACCTAACTCCCAGCATCTGTGCCCTGAGTGGTCCACAGGGCAGGGTCGACAATATATTAGTGATAGCTCATGGGTTCTCCAGGGCTGATCTTCTCATTGTTTAATATGCACACTCTGGGTGCCCGTATTTTCCCATCATTTCATGGCAAATAGATGGGGAAACAATGGAAACCGTGACAGACTTTATTTTCTTAGGTTCCAAAATCACTGCAGATGGTGACTGCAGCCAAGAAATTAAAAGGCACTTGCTTCTTGGAAGAAAATCTATGACAAATCTAGACAGCATATTAAAAAGCAAAGACATCACTTTGCCGACAAAGGTCCGTATAGTCAAAGCTATGGTTTTTCCAGTAATTACATACAGATGTGAGAGTTGGACCATAACGAAGGCTGAGCACCAAAGAATTGATACTTGCGAAATGTATTACTGGAGAAGACTCTTGAGAGTCCCTTGGATAGCAAGGAGATCAATCCAGTCAATCCTAAAGGGAATCAACCCTGAGTAGTCATTGGAAAGCCTGATGCTGAAGCTGAAACTCCAATATTTTGGCCACTTGATGTGAAGAGCTGACTCTTTGGAAAAGACCCTGATGTTGGGAAAGATTGAAGGCAGGAGAAGAAGGGGACAACAGAGGATAAGATGGTTGGATGGTATCACCAACTCAACGGACATGACTTTGAGCAAACTCTGGGAGATTCTGAAGGACAGGGAAGCCTGGTGTGCTGCTGTCCATGGGGTTGCAAAGAATTGGACACGACTTAGCAACTGAAGAACACTTTGCCAAATAATGAGATGCCTTTCAACAATGTTTTAGGCCATTTAAAATGACTCAAATTAATCCTATAAATCTGGGATTATTTCCCTCAGGAGCTCAAAAGTAATACAACGGTAAATATACATAATTCTTCCATTTCTCGTATGCCTTCCTATTATTAATGGCTCCATGTTGCAAGTTGGCCAAGGACACAAGTTGCTAATTTTAGCTAGACTGAGAAAGGAATAGCCCTGGCACAGCATGGAGGCTGATAGATAGCAATCCTAGAACTAGGGTGAGAATGGCAGGTGAATTTCAGAGAGGTGGTTCTCCTTCCTCACCTCTGACTGACACCCGTGTCATGACTACAGGCAATTCTAGATGACTGAACAATTTAAAATCTTTTTTATCTTACACGGTTCTTCCATTCTCATTGCAGTTATTACTGATGGCAGGCGTGCTGATGTCTTGGCAGAGTGGAGCCTTCCTGCTGGGAAGAGGGGTTTTGAATTTGATGTCCCATTATGACTTTGATAGATTCAGACAAATTTCTCAGGCTTGGTGGACCTTTGCCCAGGCTGGAAATCTTCCCTGGGCAGCAGGAAACATCTGAGGCACCCAGACCCTAAATGGGGTGTTTTGCTTTACTAATCCCCAGACCTCCATGGATTGCAGCCAGAAGGGTTTGAGAAAGACAAAGCTGAGATTCAGTCTCCAAGGCCTGAAGTGGTAGCAATGAAGTTCTTCAATGCAGGGAGTCATGAAACAGTGTCCAAGCCCTTTGCTAGGTTGGACCAGGCCCAGTACAAGCTTCCCTGGGCTGAAGACATCCAGAATATGAGTTAGCCTGGGCTTTACTAATGGGAAGGCTCTATTGTGGGGCTGTGCCTTTAAAGAAGTTCACAGAATATTTGCATTTAGGTGGCCTGGAGAGAGACGTTTGGAAGAAATACAAGAATGGGAATCATAGTGGAAGCTGAGATGGTAGAAGTGGATGTTAATGGATAGAATAAGTCTGGGGCAGAACTGAAAGGCTCTAGAAAATGGGCAGTGATTCCAGAGTCAGGATGAAGCAAGGCATCTGGAAGTTAACAACAGGAAAGCAAGTCATACACTATCACCTCTATGCTACTGGTGTACCTGCAGTGTGGACTCGGACACACCTTACAGGGGACTGGGCTCAGCACCTGTCTTGGAAAGTAGGACCTAACCTGTACCCACTCACATGGCCATGAGACTACATCAATAGTCTCAGAGCTCAAGAGTAAATGTCAGAAAAGGACTCCAAGTTGCCAAAAGCCAACCTCTGTCCTAGCTTGTCATCCCTGCTAGAATGCCGCGGTAAGCTTCCTGGACCCTAAGAAGAGATATCTAATAGTATTTCCCTTCCTCGGTCCTTGACCCACATTCCTTAGAAGATCTGTTCTAATGGAATTCTCTTTACAGGCCAAGGATGCAAGCTGTTATTCAGTATTGTGATGTGTCAGGCACTAAGACATGCTTTGAATTCCAAATGTTACCATAAGAACAGTCTTACAGTCTAATGAAAGGGAGGGAGACCACTCTCTGTAAGGACTTTGAACTCCAGATGTACAAATTTCTGAGGCTATCCAGAGCAAGCATGATTTAAGTACGTGCAGAGAGGAGTAAATGACTATGTAGGGTTTTGAGGGATAAATAGGAGTTCTCCAGGCAATCCACTCCAGTATTTCTGCCTAGAGAATCCCCATGGACAGAGGAGCCTGGCAGGCTATAGTCCATGGGGTCACACAGAGTTGGGCACGACTGAGTGACTAAGCACACCAGGTAGATAGGGGTAGCTAGGTAAGTAGATAAGCTCCTTGGTGTGTTCAGGGAACTGGAGGTGGGCATCCGATCATAAAGCACTCACATGCCCTGGTAAGGACTCAGTTTTGCTGGTTATGGGGAGCTACTGAAAGGTTTTCATCAGGTTAAGGGTTACAGATAGCAAAAATGAAAGTGAAAGTGTTAGTCACTCAGTTGTGTCTGACTCTTTGCAATCCCTTGGACTATAGCCTGCCAGATTCCTTTGTCCATGGAATTCTCCAGGAAAGAATACTGGAAAGCATTGCTATTCCCTTCTCCAGGGGATCTTCCTGATCCAGGAATCAAACCCAGGTCTCTGGCACTGCAGGCAGATTCTTTCCTGTCTGAGCCACCAGAGAAATCCATACAGATAATAAGGACAGCTTTAAATGAAGAGCCTTGCTTAAGTGGAACACAGTTAGAGCAGGAAGAGGTCTAAGTCAGTGGTCAGGAAAGGCAGACTCTGCCCACTTGGCCAGTGAATGGCACAACTTACAGGCACTCACTTCCCCTCTAGGTCTTTGTAGCCACATCAGCTAAATCCCTTCTGAAATATACTTTTGTAAGCAGAACATCAGAGGAAGTTAATGAATACAAAAGCTCTTCAGGAGAGAAAAAAAAAAAGGACTATAAATGCAAGACGTTGCCATCCTGTTTTTATTTTCTTCCTGAGCTATTAAAAAGAATAGCAAAGCTATAGGCTCTGAGTGCTCATTCTGCCACCCAGGAAGGCTTAGGCGCACAACTTCTCAAGATGCGCCGTGGAAAATGGAGAGCCATGTCAGCTGTTCACTGGTGTGCCAAATCGGTTCGGCTAGGGTGTCGGACTGTCTGGTGCCCTACCCAGCTGGAGGAAGGATTTTCTGGGGCTCGGAAGCCTAACAGTAATTTCTTTCCTCCCAGGGCCCACCCTCCCTGAGGAGTCACCGCAGATTCTCGCGTAGAAACCAGATCCACGTGTCCCAGGAGGGCTAAGCTGTGAGAAGCTCCAGTGACGGTGTTGAGCAAATTGATCATTGACTGACAGGTCCCCAGGCCAGCTTGGAATGCCTGCTTGGGGTGAACTGGCAGTGCTTCCTGCTTTCCGGAGTTCATGGGAACGTGCTGTTCTTGTACAAACAGCCTGGCACGCCTGCAGGCTGGGAGGCAGGGACTCAGTATGTTCAGAACACAAGGAAAACCCTCAGATGCCTCAAAGAGCCAAGGACAGCTCTGAGGTGGCCTCTGTTCCCTCCTCAGCGTCCCAGACTCATATCACCTGGAGCTCTGTTTAATTATCAATTGCTACCAAATGATCAGCTTCAGACAGATTTTGGAGACCCAATTCCATCACCAACAAGCTGTGTGACTACAGGAACTTCAATCTTCTCAACATCTTGGTCTTCTCATCAGAAAACAAGACTAGATAATTCTAGATATTTCTGGTGTGGACAGAATGGTACAAGGAGGAAACCTTGGCTTTGAAGTCAGCAGATGGGAATTTAAACCCAGTTCTGTGGCTCCCTGGCTGTGTGATCTTGAGAGAGCTGTTTCTCTCATCTACATGGTGCCTGGCATTGTGTAGCTCCTCCAAAATAATAAGTAAGATGAATGTCTTTTACTTAGGCACAACCATGTCCCTAGGCATGCAAACATTAGTCAATACAAGCACATCGTTAGAAGAGTTTCAGGGCAATGGGCTACAAGTGACACAAATCTCACAGTTCTGCTGGGTAGCTGTGGTTTGCAGGTCAGTGTTGCCCTTAGAAGACTTCCCAGGTGGCACTGGTTGGAAAGAACACACTTGCCAATGCAGGAGACATAAAAGATGCAGCTTCAATCCCCGGGTTGGGAGGATTCCCTGGAGGAGGGCACGGAAACCCACTCCAGTATTCTTTCCTGGAGAATCCCTTGGACAGAGGAACCTGGGGGCTATAGTCCATAGGGTATCAAAGAGTCGGACATGACTGAAACGGCTTAGCATGCACGCAGGTTGCCCTGAGAACGGCCCTCAGGGGCCTCTGGGAGAAGGAAATGGCAACCCACTCCAGTATTCTGCCTAGAGAATCCCATGGACAGAAGGCCCTGGCGGGCTATGGTCTTTGGGGTTGCAAAGTCGTAAAGACTGAAATGACTGAGCACAGAAGCCTCTGGGCCCCGACCTCCAGTCCGACCCCATTATAGGCCATGGAGATCTCTACAGTTTCCTCTAATAAGGCAGATGCTATCCCCAGGACCCTGATGCAGGGGCCAGTGGGCTAGCTAAACCTACCATGGCACTAGGGGCAAACCACTCGGATCCTGCTTTGAGATAAGACTGAGCAGGAATCTGAGCTCATTGATGAAAGATTAGCCTAGTTGACTCCCCAGGTGTGGCTCAGGGGATTCCTTTGTTGCTGGGTGGTTAGTGGGGGGGCACCCTCTGACCCAGCAGTGCAGATGCCTGGACCAAGAGCCCCGGGGTCTCTGAGGAGCAGCTCCCGGACCCAGGCTTTATATGGAACAAATCATGGGAGTGGCTGCTCCTGTGTTAGAAATCCTGAAGAAATAGAAACACATTGGAGGAGCAACAGCATCAATAAATAATTGACAAGAATAAAACAATACAGGCACACACCCATACAAGGAAATGCAGCACAGCTGTTACAAGTGATGTGTGTGAAGAATTCTCCATAAGATCTGAAGGTTTATGTCTTACAGTGTCAAATAAAAAACTGGTATATTTACCTGTTTGCAAACAAGTAAACCACAGTCTTAGGAAAAACAGTCCTTGAAGAAATCAATCACTGGACTCTAGGTGGTCCTTCTTGGCTTTCTACTTTGATGTCTTTTCCAATGTGATACCGGGTGCCTATAGTATTTTCAAATGAAAAAAAAAAGTTAAACTAGAATTTCCTTGCCATCATACTGAGACAAGCAAGCTGCAGTGCTTTATCTGAAAGTTTAAACTGGGCGGCAGCTTGATCATTTCAAACACTGATGGCAAGAAGATTCTGAACCATGCAAATGCCAGGAGAAGAGCCAAAATACAAAAATCTCACCACCACGCAGAGTGCGGAATGTCACACAAATGCCTTTGGTTCTTGGCACCTCCATCCAGAGCACAAATATCAACCCCCACAATAGTACACAAATTAAGAATATAAATTAACATGGTTTAAACTCATTATATTTACAAACATACAGGGATTTTTATAATCTTTCAAATAGATGCTGCTGCTCTAAAACAAATCCCTTAGGTGATATACAATTTATTCCCACATTGTTGTTACAACTCAGAAAAATCTTTCTCTCCTTTTTGGAATCATCTTTATTTATGGATGTGGTCAAAATTGCCACATCTTTGCCATTTCAAGATGGATTATGATTTTCCAAAAGTTATTTGGAAAAATCTGTCTATCCTTAAACTGGGCCATTACCTTGGGAACCACTTTTGGGTAAAAGTGAAATGTGACTGGAAAAGACTAGAATCAAAAATGACCTACCTAGAAAGATGCTGCCAACCAGGCTGGTACCCAGACTTCCTGTGAAACTGCAGCTTCAGAAAAATTTCACAGTCTCTGCAGGGGGCTACTTTGGGCCCAACATGAATTGCTATGTATTATTTCGCCTATGTGGCAGGAAAACATTAAACCTTTAAGTACTGATGGAAAGGTTATTCCTATGTAAGTCTGAACCAGAAAACAGAGAAAATGAAGCCTAGCTCCTGCTTGTCTTCCAGGGGCTCCCCAACTCTATCTCTTTGCCATCACTTCACACACACACATATATACATATATCCATATATTTCAATATGAGTATCTGGAAGAGACATGGGAAACAGACCATGGCCTGTGCATCAGCATTTTTATAATGAGTGGGGAAGGGACCCTAGGGCAAAAGGTCAACTTTTGGACAAGAGCAAGATGAATCTTTTCTCCCTGTCCCTCTGCTGCCTGAATCACCTGAAGCAGACAGACCTGGACTTTGTTACAGGTAAATAATTACAGTTGTATCTGCCATAAATATCTTGCTGAAGGGGCCATTGCAAAAATTGAGATTGTATCTCCAAGCAACTGTCAAATGGCTAGAATAAATTCAGAGGACTTGAAATACTGATGTACATTTTCTATCATAGATATCTCTTGGTCTAGACTTTCAGACTGCATCTTGACAGAACACCTAGGATGGCTGAGAAATTAAGGAGTCAGGAACAAAAAAATTACATAGTGTTGGTGTTCTGTGGTTTGTGTCTTCTTTATCTGTGGTCTCGGCAAACAGGAAGTCCTTGTGAATTGGGGGGCTTGAGCAGAAATGTTAAAGGCACAGATCCCTGGAATTAAAAAAGCCGAGGAGGTAATAAATCTTGGACCAAAATGGAAAGCCTGAAGAGGTCAGTGAGCTACAGCCAACCTAATATCTGTACTTCTCAGGGCCGCAATAAATCTGACACTACTCCTTCTTGGCTCAGCTGGCTTCTGTGTAGCTGGCAGATCAAAGCCTCCCCCAGGACCGTCTGCAATCACCTGTTTCTCATTGGCCTGGTGGGTGAAGGAGGCAGAATGGGGAGGGAAGGATGGGGCTGTCCCCTCCTGCTTAGCACCATCTGGGGACCATATTTAAATACCTACAACCTGGAGTTTAGGGAGAGGATCCTGGAAGGCACTGTCCTAAACTGGAAGAAGTGAAGGATCAGCAGCAGAAAGGAGTGGCAGTGAAGCAGACAAAGGTTTTCTAGATGAAGATGCTGTGTTGTTTGGGTCTAAAGGGAGAAAGGGAGGAGGACCATCTTGGAGCTCTCTGAATTTGATCACTAGTCAATTTCAGCTCAGCTGGATCTTCGTCTCACACATTCCCCCAAATTATTCATTTTTTTTTCCTTCAGCAATACTTAGTAAAATGTCCGTTTATTTATTTGTGTAAAAATCTATGGCAGACCTCTTACTCACCTTATCACTAACATTGCCAAGGAGATATTATTACTTTCTTCCTTCAGGTGAGGAAACTGAGGCTCAGGGTAGTTAAGGACCCTGGTTGCAGTCATATAGCTAGAGGGTAGCAGAGTCAGGATTTGAATTCAAGCTTCCAAAATGGAAAACTCCACACAGTTCCTATGCTGCCATGGAAAATCTGCTGTGATCAGGGCACCACTAAATCCTGCAAAGGATGTAAAATAAAGCGGAAGATCCTAGTTTAAAAAAAAAAAACAGTTTGAAAGTTGTGATCTGACATATATATAAATAATAGTAATAAAAATAGAGTGTGATAAATGCCTTGAGAGACATACAGATGAAATGTGAGGGAATTTGGAGGAGGCAGCAATTGCTTCTGGGTAGCGTGGGCACCTGTATTGGATCTCAGAACATCAGTAGGATTTGGGCCTCTGGCTCTCAAAGGAAAGGATATTTCAGCTGACAAAATGGCTGTTGAGAGGCTCCAGCCAGCAAAGCAATGAGCGCACATGGGATTTCAAGAAGCTGAGTTTGGAATAAGCTACCCCAAGAGGAATATTACAGGGAGATGAGTTTGGAAAGACCTGTAGTTTAAGGGTATGTATGTCTTCTAATCCTGGATTAGGAAATGGCAACCCCCTCCAGTATTCTTGCCTGGAAAATTCCATGGACGGAGGAGTCTGGCAGTCTACAGTCCATGGGGTTTCAAAGTATCAGACGTGACTGAGTGACTGAGCGTGCACACACGCATGTTTTCTAATGGACTTCCCAGGTGGCTCATTGCTGGAGACACAGGAGACACCAGATCGATCCCCTGGAGTAAGAAACGGCAAACTCCTCCAGTATCCTTGCCTGGAAAATTCCATGGCATGGAGCCTGGCAGGCTATACTCCATGGAGTCACAGAGTCAAACTCAACTGAATAACTAAGCACGCGCGCGCACACACACACACAGAGTCTTCTAATACTGAATAGAAGTTCCTGCAAGCAAGAGTTATTGGAGATTTTTAAGCTCATGATTTAGAAAGCTTATTTTTTTGTGACAGAGTGGAGGACAAATTGGAGAAGACAGAAAGGACGTAGAGGGATGAGTGGGAGGCTATTGTAATAATCCAGGTTTTGAGGATCTTGCCCTTGAAGACTGCTTGACTTCTATATATTTTTGGCTTTGTTGTTGGGGGAAGATCAATTTTTCTGAACTTTTATCAAATGTCCTTTTCTTAATTAAAGTATAGTTGCTGCTGCTACTGCTGCTAAGTCGCCTCAGTCGTGTCCGACTCTGTGCAACCCCATAGACGGCAGCCCACCAGGCTCCCCCATCCCTGGGATTCTCCAGGCAAGAACACTGGAGTGGGTTGCCATTTCCTTCTCCAATGCATGAAAGTGAAAAGTGAAAGTGAGGTCGCTCAGTCATGTCCGACTCTTAGCGACCCCATGGACTGCAGCCTACCAGGCTCCTCCGTCCATGGGATTTTCCAGGCAAGAGTGCTGGAGTGGGGTGCCATTGCTATATAGTATTAAATAGGTTACAGGTGTACAGTATCATGGTTCACTATTTTTAAAGATTATATTACATTTGTAGTTATTATAGAATATTACCTGCATTTCCCATGTTGTAAAACATACCTAATAGTTTGTACCTTTTAATCCCCTGCCCTTATTGTGTGCTATCCCACTTCCTTCTCCCCACTGGTAACCACTAGTTTGTTCTCTATACCTACTTCTATTTTGTTATATTTGTCAGTGTGTTGTATTTTTTGACTTCCCTGGTAGCTCAGCTGGTGAAGAATCAGCCTGCAATACAGGAGACCATGGTTTGATTGCTGGGTCAGGAAGATCCCCTGGAGAAGGGATAGGATACCCACTCTAGTATTCTTGGGCTTCCTTTGTGGCTCATCTGGTAAAGAATCTGACTGCAATGTGGGAGACCTGGATTTGATCCCTGGGTTGGGAAGACCCCCTGGAGGAGGGCATGGCAACCCAGTCCAGAATTCTTGCCTGGAGAATCCCCATGGGCAGAAGAAATTATATCACCCAGTACTTGTCTTTCCCTGTTTGATTTATTTCACTTAGCATAACACCCTCCAAGTCCATCCATGTTACTGTAAATGGAGAATTTCATTCTTTTTTATGTCTGAGTAATAGTCCATTGCATGTATGTACCACAAAAGATCAACTTTTTAATATCCATCCACAGAAGTGTTATGAAGTCTTAGGTGTCCTGAGTCACACATGGTGAGTCATTCTCTAGAGGTGAGCAAGTCTCTGGAGGCTGAGTAAAAGCATCCAGGGGATAACTAGATTGTGAATAAAATGAGAGCTTCTTCCTAGTTTTCTCTAGAGGCTCTCCCAGAGATCCTGTCATTTCCAGTCCAGCACTTCCATGAGCTTGCCCTTTCTCAAGGATTCAAAATTCCTCTCCAAGAGCTGTTGATTCTCTGGGGAGAGGAGCACAGGATGTATGGGAAGCAGAGGGGCCAGGAGTCAGAATCTCAGATTCCAGTCTCTGTCCAGGCCCTAAACTTTGCACCAATCACTTTACCTCACTGGATTCAGTTTTACCATCTCTGAAACATGGAGAATATAATTCTTGGTTTACCTAACATTGGGTAGGATTATATAATACAGATTGCATGGGCTGTTGGCTTTCAGATACCCTACCACAAAAAGTCCCAGACTTCTTCTGAGATGTTTCAGATACTCCCCACAGATAATCACAGTCCGAACAGATCCCTATGAATCCATTGTAACTGAACATATTTGGCTTCTGCTGCAAATATGTAATGCATGAATTAATGACTAAACCACTGGTGATGTATAAAAGACATTCATTTGGGAATTGGGAGATGTAAAACAGAATCCAGGATCTACATTAAATAGTGAGACCTTCAGCAAACCATTTATCCTCACCTGCAGCTTCTGCTTCTTCATCTGTCACATGCTTTGGTTTTGAATAGATGATCTGTGTCCCTTCCAGTGATGAGGCTATATTTCTCCATTATGTGGGGATTAGAGGCATATAAATAAAATGTATTGTGACAATGCTTTAACTAATGCTTAGAAGTAGAAAGCAAGGCTTTGTATCACATCAGCTATGCAGATTACGATCAGATACAGGGAGTCAGGCCTGGGACCAAAGGGACAAAATGCATGCACTTTATTCTTAGGAAGGCCACCGACAAGCCTTCATTCAGTGCTTACCCATTCTTAGTTTTTACATCGTTCTAACAGGCTTGGTGATTTGATGTTACAGCTCACAGCAGAAAGGGAACAGCTAGCTAACATCAGGTACTTATGAAGCAGTGACAGTCTGACACAAAGCTGGTAGAAATGAAAAAGGTGAAAAGCATTAAGAGGCTGGAGGAAGAACACAAAAGCACTTGAAGATAGGGATTGTTGATCATAGAGGGGAAATTTTTTTACGCAACCTAGTTGCATCCATCTCCCTCTATGGCAGGAGTTAAGCTCATGAGACATCCAGAGGAATCCAAGACAGTTAGGAAATTGGCTTCCAAGTTAGAGCAGATGAGTTAGGGAAGAAGCAGAGCAAAGGCTACACCAAATATTTGTTTTAAAACCCAACCTGTCAAATCTGAGGGCCGAGGGGAAAACCAACTTCAGAAAAGCATGAGGTAAAAAGGGCATTGAGATTCAAGGGATCCAAGATAAAGAAGATTGTTCAAGTGGTTCAATTAGACACACTAACTGATGTTCCAGTACTGACCCTGGGTCATTATGATGAGAAAAGTACTGAAGGGAGCGCCGAAGCCTTGGGAAGATTTCTAACAGTGAATTTGGGAGAGGGAAGGGTTGGGGGTTCAAGCTTTGGTTCTTAAAGGGTTAAGACTTGTTACCTGGAAATCTCTTTACCTAAATCTCCCCCAATATCAGCCCTCTCCTGACTGAGGGGATACATGAATTCCGGGGGTGTCTGGGGGATATTCCAGTGAGCCCTGATGGATGGCGCCAAGCCCACAGTGCCAAGCAGCTGAGAGAGGCTTCAGTGCCACCAGCTGCCCTGTTCCTCTGTATTTTGCTCTGCTTTGGGAAGACATGCAGAGAGAAAGCCTTACTGAAAACCCCAGCTGCCTCGTGCCAGACAGTATCTTCTTACTTCCTTTCCCTACCACCTCATCACTATAGCTAGTAATTTGCAACAACTTGTGGATCTGGTGACCTGGGTTGTGGGTGTGGGCAGGATCCTGGGCCTGGAAGCCTTCATGAAGGGCCAAGGAAACCCTGGTTTGGATCCCTGCTCCCTGTGGTTACACTTCCCTTAGAGGAGTGCCTGTAAAAGCAGAGAGGCATTCCAGAGAGCAGCCAGGAGGAAGCTGGAGACCACTTCAGAGATGCAGGGCTAGTATGCAGCAGTGGGAAGATTTAAGGGAAAAATTTGGCTGCTGTTTCCACGTTAGCACTCAGGGCACCTGCAAATGTCAAATGCGAACAGGCTCTAAATCTTAGGTCTGCCTGGGGGCACTGTGCTCTGCTGCTAAGCTGCTAAGTTGCTTCAGTAGTGTCCGACTCTGTGCGACCCCATGGATGGCAGCCCACCAGGGTCCCCCATCCTTGGGATTCTCCAGGCAAGAACACTGGAGTGGGTTGCCAGTTCCTTCTCCAATGCATGAAAGTGAGAAGTGAAAGTGAAGTCACTCAGTCGTGTTCGACTCTTGGTGACCCCATGGACTGCAGCCTACCAGGCTCCTCTGTCCATGGGATTTTCCAGGCAAGAGTACTGGAGTGGGGTGCCATTGCCATCTCCGGGCACTGTGCTCATATGGGAGATTTAGCCCATGTCCCTCTAGACCTTTGCAAAGACAGGAGGAAACTAAATTGGGCCAAGCACTGTGCTAAGCTCTTTACTTATATTTGTTCCCTGAGTCCTGGTGACAGCTTTAGGAGTAAGGCAGTGATAGACCCATTTCACAGGCAGCAGCACTGAGGCTCAGAATGGTTAAGCAGTTTTCTTGACATAAGAATCCTAGCATGACCACTGAGGGTTTCAAATCAGATGTGCCCAATACTGCCACACTCGGCTTTTTTCCCTATGCAGGTTTCTCGAAGGATCCCTCTTCAAGTTGGAGACAGAACTCTTCTATCTTGGAACAGAAGCAGCAGCATCACCTGGGAACTTGTTAAGAATGCAAATTCTTAGGCCCCACCCCAGATCTATGGAGTGACAAACTCTGGGGCGGGGGACATGGTTCAGCAATTTGTGTTTCAGTGAAGCTGCCCGGTGATACTGCTTGCCCCTGAAGTTTCATGAGCCCATGCTCGAAGGGCTTGCTAGTTAAAGTGTAGTCTCAGGACCGGCAGCAAGGAATCATGAGGGAGATTGTGAGCAATGCAGAATCTCAGGCGTTCTTCTGGATCTTGGATCTGAGACTGCATTTCAACAGGATTCCTGGGGACTTGAGGGCACATCAAAGCTGGAGAAGGACCCAGGTCCGCTGGTTGAAGGTACTGATGAATCCACACTGTGGTCCACGACCTGAGTGGTAAGTAGTTCTCCTGAAGTTCCAGAAAAGGACTGGCACCACCCCCAACAGAGCAGACAAATAGGGGTGAGTGAGCAGGGCTGGGGTAGACTTTGAATGGCAGGCCACACCCGGACCTCATTGCTCTACTTGCAGAGGTTAGAACATCTGGAAGAGACGACCACATCAGAAGACTTCACTTCTGTGAAATGCTCCCTGGCGGACAGGGAGGTAAAGGTTTTCTCCTTCCCTACCAGACTGACATAGTAGCTGCTGGGCTGTGTGTGCTGAGAATTCTCTTTCTGTGTCTGGGTGCAGTAGTCGTGAGTCCTGGGATCAATTAGAATGCCTGTCATAGTGTGGGATGGGGCAATGGTGTTACACACGGGGCAAAAGTGTATAACAGTAGAAGGCAGGGGATGGAGATTTTGAGCAGATTCAGGATAACTAAGAAATCTGGTTAACACTTAATTATAGATATGGTTTTCTCTGCACAGTTTGTAGACAATCATATATCCTTGTTAAAACCTAACTACCATTTTAAAAAGATAAAAATGAATATAGTAAAAAAAAAAATGCAAGCAGTGTGTATACAGGTATATAAACTGTTCTCTCTTGACTACCGCTCCTTCCAAAGATACTTTTAGGCACACGCACACACACACACCCCTCACTTAATTTATTTGGAGTTTGGATCACTCAAATAATTATTTTCCAAGGTTACATAGTACTTCATCGTTTGGATACACCATAATTTATTTAGCTAGTGCTTCTTTACTGGGCATTTTGATTGTTTCTCATCTCTTTACTGCCATGGATTATACTGCAAAGAATACGCTTGGGAATGTGTGTTTGTTTTCATGTGTATTTCTGTAGAATTGATAATCCAAGAGAATGTGCTAACACTGAACATTATTACCATCTAATCCTTTGACTTTTTTCTTGAAAACTATTTTTTTATTACTTAAATTTTTTATTGGAGTATAGTTGATTTACAATGTTGTGTTACTTTCTGCTGTATGCAAAGTATATCGGTTACATATATATTCAATCTTGACAGATTCTTTCCCCATATAGGTCATTACAGAGTACTGAGTAGAGTTTCCTGTGCTATATAATAGCTTATTAGTTATTTGTTTTATAAATATTGGTATATATATTTCAACCCCAATCTCCCCATTTATCCCTCTCCCCTTTGAAAGTGAAGTCACTCACTCATGTCCAATTCTGCATCCCATAGACAGTCCATGGAATTCTCCAGGCCAGAATACTGGAATGGGTAGCCTTTCCCTTCTCCAGGGGATCTTTCCAATCCCTGGTAACCATGAGATGATTTTCTACTGTAACTCTATTTCTATTTTGTAAATAAGTTCATTTGTACCATTTTTTAAGATTTCACATATATATGGTATCATATAATATTTCTCCTTCTCTGTCTGACTTACTTTACTCAGTATGACGGCCTCTAGGTTCATCCATGTTGCTGCAAATGGCATTCTTTTGTTCCTTTTTCATGGCTGGGTAATATTCCATTGTGCATATGTACCACACCTTTTTTATCCATTCCTCTGTTGATGAATATTTACATTGCTTCCATGTCCTGGCTATTGTAAACACTGCTGCAATGAACAGTGGGGTACATACATCCTTTATAACCATGTTTTTCTCCAGATACATGCCCAGGAGTAGAATTGCTGGATCATATGGTAGTCCTATTTATTAGCTTTTTTAAGGAACCTCCATACTGTTCTCTATGGTGGTTGCACCAATTTACATTCCACTAACAGTGTAGGAGGGTACCGTTTCTCCCCACCCTCTCCAATGTTTATTATTTGTAGATTTTTTTGATGATGGCTATTCTGATCAGTCCACTCCAGTACTCTTGCCTGGAAATCCGATGGTAGGCTGCATTCCATGGGGTTGCTAAGAGTCAGACACGACTGAGTGACTTCACTTTCACTTTTCACTTTCATGCATTGGAGAATGGCAACCCACTCCAGTGTTCTTGCCTGGAGAATCCCAGGGACGGGGGAGCCTGATGGGCTGCCGTCTATGGGGTCGCACAGAATCAGTCATGGCTGAAGCGACTTAGAAGCAGCAGCAGCAGCATTCTGATCAGGGTGAGGTAATACCTCATTGTGGTCTTAATTTGCACTTCTTTAATAATTAGTGATGCTGAGGTTCTTTTCATGTGCTTTTTGGTCATATGTATGTCTGAAGAAATGTCTATTTAGATCTTCCACCCATTTTTTGATTGGGCTTTTTGTTCTTGTTGGTATTGAGCTTCATGAGCTGTTTGTATATTTTGGAGATGAATACCTTGTTGGTCACTTTGTTTGCAAATATTTTCTTCCATCCTTTGGGTTGTCTTGCTTTTTGTTTATGGTTTCCTTTGCTGTGGAAAACCTTTTAAGTTTAATTAGGTCCCATTTGTTCATTTTTGTTTTTATTTTCATTACTCTGGGCGATTGGTCAAAACAATATGGTACTGGCGCAAAGGCAGAAATGTTGTTCATTGGAGCAGGATAGAAATCCCAGAGGTTAACTAATCTGAGATAAAGGAGGCAAGAACATACAATAAAGAAAAGACAACTCTTCAATAAGCTACATGTAAAAGAATGAAATGAGAACATTCACTAACACTATACATAAAAATAAACTAAAAATGAATTAAAGACTGAAATGTAAACCCAGATACTTATAAATGTTTTAGAGGGAAATTTATGCTCTGGCATAAAATTTATGCTTTGATCCACCTCCTAGAGTAATGAAAACAGACTTAAAAAAAAAGCTCTCATCAATTGCTCCAGCGATGCTCTTTGTAGCAAACAGATTCAGTCTGAAATCAATGGTTAGTGGCACGTCTCCTTGGTCTCCTATTTGGAAGAGCCCTTCAATCTCTTTGGACCGAGGATTACACACCAGTTGTTTCATGGAATGTTCCTCTATTTGTGTTTCTCTGATGTTTTCTTGTGATAAGATTCAGATAAGGCATCTTTGGCAGAATTATCACATGAGTGATCCTGGAGTCTTTTCATTGCATCCTAGCGGGTGACGCATGAAACTTTCATTTGTCCCCATTGCTACTGATGTTCACTTTGATCACTCGATTAAGGTGATGGTTGCTTGTGCCTTCATATGAAAGTGACTCTTTTTGTCTTTATAGTTCATTAGTGTTTTGTCAGGAGGAATTTTGAAGCTGTGTAAATACCTTGTTCCTCATCAGACTTTCCATGTACTCATTTATTGATATTTCTTAGTACACTTTACTTGTTAGTAAGTCACATTCCATTACAATTACTACTCATTTTGGTGTTCATATTGCTCTGATTTGGCCATGGGAGCCCTTTTGAACAGGCTTCTACATGCTTTTGGCCTTTTGCATCACTGAGCTTCCCTGTTGTCCGGCCTCTGAGGTGTTCCTCTATCATCTTGTACTTTCCCCTCAGTCCTAAATTCAGCCACTTCTCTGAGGAGTCCTGATTTCTTTTAGGGTTGAGTAATGGTTACGTACACACACAAGCACACATTTACATTATAGTTATTTCTTTGTCCGTCTTTACATATATATTGAAAATGATGAGCTCATAGTGCTATTTCAGATTTCTGTGTCGTGTGCTGTGCTAAGTCGCTTCAGTTGTATCCAACTCTGTGTGACCCCATGGACTGCAGTCTGCCAGGCTCCTCTATCCATGGGATTCTCCAGGCAAGAATACTGGAGTGGGTTGCCATGCCCTCCTCCAGGGGATCTTCCTACCGGGGATAGAACCTGAGTCCCACGTCTCTTGCATTGGCAGATGGGTTCTTTATCACTAGCGCCACCTGGGAAGCCCCTGCGGTTCAGTCTGATTTCCTCCCTTTCCATATTTTAAACTCCTTTCTGACAATAAGAACCTTAGGTACTATTTTCCTGAGTATAGTCAGTTATTTGTTTTAGCCTCTTGTACATAACCAGGCTCCCACCTTGACCTATACCCCTCCCTCACACAGATGTCCTCCATATCCATTCTGGCTACACATGCGGGATTGCTCCACTACCCTCTCTTCCCACTGCTGAAATCTCTCCTGACCTCATTCAGACTGGCCGTGCCTGTGGGGCCCTCCTTGGCCCTCTTAGGCTGTGACTCCCACTCAGGGCCGCATTCCCTCACACAGGTGCCCTCATCTTGCCAGGCTTCCACTCTGAGCCACTGTGGCTCTTCCTACCTCCAGCGCCACCTAAAAGCTTTAGGCTGAAGTGCACAGAGAAGGGAAGAGAAGGGAGAAGACACCAACCAGCAATTTAATGGTCTAGTGAACTCCTTCTCCTCCAAGGGGAATGACCCTTCATTGTTCCCTACTGTTGAATTTGATAAACCTCCATCTTGGGCCACTTTCTGATTCAAGGGATCTTGGAATGCTTTCCTGAAAGAAATGTATGCTGCTGAGGTCTGGTCTCGAGCAAGAGCATATGTGAGGGCAGGTTTCTGAGGCTGTGAGTGGGGCCCAAATCTATTCTTGAGCACTTTTTATGTGTGACTTGTAAAAATGTAGATCCTCTGATAAGCAGTCATTAATGTGGGATTTGACATGCAAGAAATGTAACAGCTATGAGAAGAAAAGGGTGGGGGAGAAAGAGGCTGGAAGAGATGTCTACTTTGATGGCAGCCTGCCCTTGAGTGAAAGAGAGAAGGAAGGAAGGAAAGAGGAGCGGATGAAGGCATTTCAGACTGTAGTGTGGTTCTAAGGAGAGTGCAACAAGACTTTCAAGGGGACCAAGCCACAGTCTCCCAGTAAAGGAGTCCCCTGGCATGTAGGAAGGGGCCTATCTCAGCATCCCTGCTGACCTTAGTTATTGGCTGGCATAAGCTATAGGAAGAGTGCTCTAAGCAGGAATGCCATGATGAATTTCAGAGGATGGCAACTGGGCCATGGGTTAATTATGCTTCCTGACATCAGAGATCTGAGAGGAGACTTCTTATGGCTGCCATGTAAACAGAAGGGCAAAATATCTTTCAGGAAAAATAAGATTGTATCATCATCTGTGACCATACAAGAATACCAGCAATCAGAGAGATGTCACCTGTCTCTACAAGCAGAGACACACAGAGAACTAGGATGAGAGAAGTCTAGTAAAGAGGAAGAAAGATCAACCCTCCTGCCAGGTATCTGATGCAATTGGCATTCCATTTTTAGACTAAGTGAAGGTGCCCACCCATGAACCCCTTTGCCTGGAATGTTGAAACTGGCCACTCACAAAGCCAAACTAGCCTCCCACTGGCCCACTGCAACTATCACTCCCCTCTCTCGACTCTTGGATCGTTGATCCCCTGATTTCAATCCTACTTTAACTCCCCATGATTGCCTAGCTCCTCCTTCTTGGTTGGCAACACACTCACATCCCTTTCTTGGCTCTAGCAGCCTTGGCGCCTCCACACCAGTGGGTTTTTAACTTGGCATCTCCCTTGGGCTCTGTGGCTCCCACAGCTGTGTGTGGGAATCTTTTTCTCTTCCAACTGGCCAAGACAGGCCAGTGACCTTCACTCCTCAGTGTAATTGGCAAGTCAGGCAGAATGGGGACAACCTGGAGCGTGTGGGTCCCCCAGGTAGCACTGGAAGATAGTGGGGAACTCCACAGTCCTATGCCTCCTGGTTAAATTTGATCAAAATACTCTTCATCTGTTGACATTGCCCATAGCCTTCCCAGGTGTCACAACAGTAAAGAATCCACATACAAAGGCAGGAGACACAAGGGACATGGATTCGATCCCTGGGTCAAGAAGATCCCCTGGAGAAAGAAATGGGAACCCACTCCAGTATTCTTGCCTGGGAAACTCCGTGGACAGAGAACCTGGCGGGCCATAATTCATAGGATAGCAAAGAGTCAGACACGACTGAGCAACTAAGCATGCACTCACAGCCTTCCAGTTTCACCTCTAATATTGGAAATAACTTGAATCCTTACATTTGTATACCACCTATACATCTTTTTAGGTTTTACAATAATGAAAGGTTGTGATGGCATTTTATTGGTGGGAAAGTGAAAAACCCAGAGAAGGTTAAGTGATATGCCTAAGGTCACACAGCTAGACTCTATAGAAGCACAACTGAGTTAACATTTAGTTAGATGCTCATTCCACAACACATACCCCGCCCCCCCCCCCATCTATTGTGTGTCCCCCACCCATGGATTCCTTCTCAGCTCTCCTGAAAACCTGCTGCATGAATTCTGATTTCCTCCCCCAGCTTCTGCAACCTTATGAAATAACGTGCTTTACTGAATCATCGCTTTACCTACAAGATATAATTTTATTCTACTGCCTCTGATTTCATTATCTCTGTTTTGTCACTCGATCTCGCTTTTTCTAGGGGTTCCAAAGGATTTACAATGAATGATAAGAATGGAATTATAAGCACCAAAAAAAATAGAGAATAATTAAATGTCAGTCACGGCCATGATAGAGTGAATGGAATTCTGTATCTCACTATTTGGGGTGCTGACTCTGATGATACTCATTAACTGTGTTTTTATTCTTATGGCTGTGAATTTGGCTGGGAATTCAACTGTATGTGATGAATCATACTTACCTTGCCTTCCTCCCACCCTGAGGCCTCCCCCTGTAAGAAGATAAGCATCTTTGGGAGTGAGAATTTTTAAATGAGATTGTTTATGATTCAAGGAACAGTTATTAATACCTAAAGTGCATTCATATGGTGATTGTTTTCTGGTGATGAGAATGAGAAATGTTATTTCTCTATTAAATTATGGAGGCTACTATATTATGCACACCATACCGATGTGCCAGCTCTGTTTCTCTCTACTCAAAGTGATGCTTGGAGTTTCATTTTCAAACTTGATACCTCCATAAATTGGCCTGAATGTTTTGTACGCACATAAGTATTGGTGCCGAGGAAAAAACAATGGTTACTAAATAAGTGAGCTGAGTCTACTCTAGGGTCTGCTTTACAGGCAGGTTACACTCCGTAGACTGCTCTAGAATCATGTGCTCTGCCCAGGGCCCCACCCTTAAAGGAATATTATAAATGCAATGAGAAAGGGTTAGATCTACAAGGTGAGCCACAGGAAGAGCAGCCAAAGAAACCTGAGGTGTTCAGTATGAAGAGGCAAAGGCCAGAGCAGACATGAGATGTTCTCTTCAAACGCCTGAAGAGAACAGTTTCCTCTGGGAGGCTGAAACTTGCTCAGTGTTGCCCTGGAACACAAAACCAGAATTTAAAGCTAGACTTATTTTACATCTTTACATTTTTGAAGTACCTAACTACTCACAAAACCCTTTCAAAGACATGGTCACTAGAAAGTAATCTTCAGGTTGATAGAGGTTTTACTGAAAATAAAAGAAAATTTTTTTAAATTTAGTGTCTGCAGCTCGTATGACATGCCTGGCATATAGTAAATGCTCACTATACATTGGCTGTATAAATGAATGAATGAGCTGGCTTATGAGGGTTTGATGTTTTAAGCCCATTTTGCAGATGATGAAAATTGAGGTTCAGACAAAGATTTAATAATGTTGACTTTCTGTAATGAATTGGACATTTCCAGTGGTAGTTAAGAGTTCATCAGAATTTGAACAGATTAATTCGTGTTTCTACTTCCATGATTTCCTTGCATCATCTGGATAGTCAAATTTAGAGGGGTTGGGTGGAAACAGAATAGTGGTCTTTCTTATCATCAAGGTAATAAGAGCACAGCTTTTCATACTCTGGAATTGAGTGCTGTGGAAGGTATCCAAAAAGGAGGCTGTTGGGTCCAGAGAGGATAGAGAGAAGTGATGTGTGTGCCTACTATGTAGCTTCAGTTGTGTCCAACTCTTTGTGACCCCATGGACTATAGCCCACCAGACTCCTCTGTCCATGGGATTCTTCAGGCAAAAATATTGGAGTAGATTGCCATGCCTTTCTCCAAGGGATCTTCCTAATCCAGGGATCAAACCTGCATGGTGGCTCAGACGGTAAAGAATCTACTTGTAATACAAGAGACCTGAGTTTGATCCCTGGATAGGGACGATCTCCTGGAGAAGGGAATGGCAACCTACTCCACTATTCTTGCCTTTGAAATCCGTGGACAAATGAGGCTAGTGGGCTGCAGTCCATGGGGTCCCTAAGCGTTGGACAGGACTGAGCAACTAATACTTTCACTTTCCTTTCATATGTCTACTCTCCATTCCTCACTTCTCCTCCCCTTTCTGTGTCTTTTTCATCCTTCCCAGTTCACTCTACCATATAGTTGCTCTCTCACTCTTTGCCCCACTGGTTGGAACAAAATCTGTTTTAATTGACAACTAATACTTTAGTGGGCAATAGGTCAGCACACTACTTCTCTCAAAGTTATTTGGTTTTTCAAAGCATTCCTTTATAGAGAAAAACTCAAAGGAATAAGTCTATGATAGTTGAATCTCATGTGCCAAGCACCTTGGAGTATGAGCTATTCTTGGAGGGGAAAGAGAGTTATGGGGACCATTCTTTTTCTCATTGACCCTGGAATCCTGCCAATCAGGCAACTTTACACTGCATTTACAAAAGCCCAGCCCTGTAGGAAAGCTCCACCAGAGGGTGCTCCCCTTTCCTGCCCAACCTGATTCTGTCATCCTTACCTATACGATGTTCCCAGCCAGGCCTCCAGCTTTCTTACAAATCTTATAAAGATTGCCTCTGCTGGAGCATCAATGGATGTGTTTCTGAGTGACAAGGAACTCAAGAAGAGAAATTATTAAAGAGAAATATTCATTAAAATGGTTAAAGGTGAGGGAACTTTGAAGGTCTCAGATAAAACAAATCTATGACACTCCCATTTCCACCAGAGTCTGCACAAAGTCTTGTTCCTCTGTGGGTATTCTACTATGACTTGAAGTCCTTTTGTCTCTGCAGGAAAGTCCCCCCACCCCCACCTCCACCCCACCAGTTTACCTGGCCTTTGTTGCTCATGCAGAGGGCATGGGCCTCCTGACTCAGAGAGATCAGGAAACCACACTCCATTTCATCCCAGCCACTGATACTGACTCCAGAGGAGAAGAAACAATAGGAATTTTAAAAAGCACCAGCAACAAGGAATAGTTTATGGGACCACTAATAAGAAAGCAAACCTTGTACAGAAAATCTGTCTGCTTTCCTTTCCCCTTATCAATATTGCTCTGAAAGTCAATTTGTCACCCTACAGTCAGAAAGCTCACCCCGGTCTCCTTTAATGTTTCACGCTAGGTTTGCTCAACAAGAGTAATAAAAATAATGACACCATTATTCCTCTTCTCTCTTTGTTTTCAGTGCTTCACTTGCAGATCTGAATAATGAATTATACTCACATTATCTGTACTCTCTTGCTCTTGACTTCCTCTACTGGCTAAAAGTGAAGCTATTATCTGATTGTCACAGACAGAAGAGCTTTCCCTCTGCAGTCAGTGATCCTGCGATGTAGATACACTCTGGGGCAAAATTATCAAGAGTACAATTTCAAGCTGTATAAGAGAAAATTACCAGCCAGTGTGGAAATGAATCTGGAACCTAGTGAAATATTAAATATTTCATTAGCAACCCTTTTGGAACAAAAATAAGTAGACAACAGAATTAGTTGTGAGTTGGGCATAAAAGGCTAATTAATGTTATTCTATTCGGCTGATTGACTTCAAGGCTATTAAATCATTATTTTATTGTCTGATTGTCTGGATCTCTGCCTCATTCAGGCTAAAGACGCCATTTCATTTAAAAAAAAAAAAGTGTTCTTTCTCTTTAAAAAAAAGTTCTGCTGCTTCTAAAGATACCCACGCTCATGCCTGAGTAGGTTTTTTACATAGTCAAGTTTACATCATTGATAAATCTTCCAGGGGAGTTTAGAAGATGTAAAATGCACATCTGGCATCAGGAACATATTAAAAGTGAATATGCCCCGCCTCGCACCCCCCCCACCGCTCCCCGCCATAGGGAGACCAGAACTCACATCTGGAAGGTCCTGCAGAGCTCGTACTGGTCATACCTCCACTCCAATAGACGGATGTCCTGCCTACTCTTCATCCGCTTTGCCATCTTAGTCGTCATCATTTCCTTCTGCCTCTTGAAGAAACCTGGATCCGTATTTCATTCCATGGTCTACTATCCACAGAACCAAGCAAAACATATCTCTCTGTCACACAAGTTTATGCAAAAATATGTTTGAACCTATTTGTGATGACTCTTTCCAAGTCATCACCAATTTCACAAGTGTCAAGGGACAAATGTTGAGGACCAAATTTAACCTAAATATCCAAAGAAACTCTAATCTCTAAGACTGGGCCTAGGGCAGAGTGGCCTCTGGCTCATTTGACATCTTTAAGTCAGTTGGAAAAAGGCTCTCTTCCTCTGTGTCATAGCAGATTTCCACCAAGTCATGTAGCTTAGAAACTGAAATACAGGGTTGGATTTTAGCATGACTTATTCCTTTGACCAAGCACTGTTGAGCAGTGAACAACCTGAATGACCATACACATCAGACTCAGGATAAACTCTTAGCAGAGCTGATTTTCAACAACAACAACAACAAAAACATAAAGGAGGGAAAATCCACCTCTAGGTCTAGGTCCCATCTTTGGCTTCTTGTCCGTTCTTTTTTTGCCCTGCTTTCCTGACCCAGATGCTAGAAGTTATTCTTCATACAGAGGTTAAGAAGAACTCAAGGTAATTCCTTTTCAGTGGACTTTGAAATCTCATTCTAATAGGGGTTCCTTAAAGAACAAGAAGACTTTGAAAGGCAAAGGCATAAATTTTAAATGTGTAATTCCATGTATACAAAAAGCAATAAAGACTTTCTGATACTTTTCTAAATAAACTTCCATTGACTACTTGGGTGGAATCCTTAGAATAGATAAAATTCCTCCCAGGTGGATTCTGGAGACCAATTGGCCAGACTTCACTTTTTGGGTCCTATGACCATTTTCAAAATGGCAGAAGCCAGGTCAAGGAGTGGGGCCAGACATGAAAATCACTGGGAGTAGGGCTTTGAGTGATCTAGCTAGAAATTTGAATGGGCTGTTTTCAGTCTCTACAGAGAATAATGGGAATGGAGATGCTCTTTACATAAACAATTCAGACCCAATCCTTGTCAAAATGAGTAACAAGGGCCTCCATGATGAAATGGTATCATCTGACTCCATCAGTCTCACTTGATAGTAACCTAATAACTCTTTTATTTTTCAACACTCTCCCTGGTTTCTTTTCTTTTTTTAAAGAAGAAAATGCAAAAAGAAACAGAAAAAAATAAAGTTTAAAGAGATTTTTTCCCATGTTAGTCAGCATGGTGGCTTGAAATCAGGTGAAAAGTTTTATTTTTTACATCTTTAAAATCAGTAGCACTATTTCCTCTGGATAAACCTGATAGAAATGAAATGAAACTGAATCAATAATTAGAAAGAAATTATACAACACTGGATAGATGTATAGCCTGGTTCTGCTTTCTTAACGATGTCAGTTTCTTAAAGACAAGGATGTGATTGGTGAAAGGATCCTTCTTTGGGTCTTGTGAGTAGATGCTACAGTGGGTTGGGATGGGGAGGGGAGAAACTAGAGAGAACTTGAGTTTCCCCCAAATATAATTGATAGGTACAACTTTCAAATGCAATGGATTTTTACTTGGGAAAACCACATTGCTATACTCTGAGAACCAGTATACTTCTAGCTGAGAGGGATGTTTTATAGCAAACTTTCTTGAAAACCCACCTGGGCATGGATCAAGAACTCACTGTGTGAGCTCTTGGGAAAGAGCCTGGTAAGAAGGCCAGTTTCATGTGTATGTGGTTGTATTATCTCAGAGGGGCCATAGCTCTGGTTCACAGTCCAGCCTGTGATCTTGCTTCTGATGTATGTGAGGGTACTTGTGGCAACAGGACTGGGTGAATAATGGAGCCTCCATAAAGCTACCACACATCTGATGATGCAGGAAGTGCATTCATTCAACACCAATGTGCTGCACCTATGGCCTATTCCAGGCACCCAACACTTGTGCAGGGCATTCAAAGGCAATGTAGAAACAGTCCCTGACTTTCAGAAAATCACAATCTGAAGGGTGGGGACAGAATAGGAAGAGACAGTGAATGAATTGAGCTCAGAGCTTCATGGAAGTGCAGGGAACAGACTGTATTATATTTTTGAAAACATCTAGAAGCATCCATCTCAGCTTGGAGGCAGAAAATTTGGGGTTCCTTCTGAAAGGTGACCCTTGTAATTCCTAAGCATCATTCATCTTAATGAATCCTGTTATACTATAAGAAAACACAAAATAGAGGAGAAAGATGAGTGCAATCTTGATCTTATTCTGTTTCTCTTGGGACTTTCCATTAGCTCCACTTGAAGCCACCCACACCCACCCAAGATTGTAAGTAGTCTCGTAAATGCTAGGTGGTTTTGACTCTCTCAACTTCCATTTCTTCCCTCATTTTATTTTGAAAAAGTTGAAAAACCACAGTCTACATTGTTCAGAAGACCTGGATGCAAATTAGGTTCTGTTAATATAATGTATTTTGGAGAGATTTGGAATACAGGCAGCGACCATCTTGGCTGCCAGCAAGGAAGGCTGGATAGAAATGTGAACATGTGGTGGTCACAGCAGTGGCAGGTCAACATGGTTAGTGTCAGTTGTCATGGTAGGAACAGAGCACTGCCTTCCTGGCTCCCCACCCACAGTTAGGGTGGTATAACTTTGAAACTGGTAGTTCAGAGGTGGTTCCTGACCACTGGTTCCTCCAGCCCTTTCAAATATTATGCAAACAATCATTCCATGTATTAAATCTTTTCTGCCCAAAATACTTGAAGAAGTTTCTGTTTCCTGCACTGAACTTTGATAGATACGTTTCAACCAGCATACTCCTTGGCTGTCAAAGCTATGACAAACCAAGACAGTGCCTTATAAAGCAAAGCCATCACTTTGCTGACAAAAGGTCTATATAGTCAAAGCTATGGTTTTTCAAGTAGTCATATATGGATGTAAGAGTTGGACCATAAAGAGGGCTGAGTGATGAAGAATTGATTCCTTTGAATTGAGGTGCTGGAGAAGGCTCTTGAGAGTCTCTTGGATAGCAAGAGATCAAACCAGTCAATCCTAAAGGAAATCAACCCTGAATATTCACTGGAAGTACTAATGCTGAAGATGAAGCTCCAACACTTCGGCCACCTGATGCAAAGAGTGGGCTCACTGGAAAAAGATCCTGATGCTGGGAAGGCTTGAAGGCAAAAGGAGAAGAGGGCGGCAGAGGATAAGATGGTTCGAATGCATCACTGACTCAATGGACATGAATCTGAGCAAACTCTTGGAGATGTGCTTCTGAACAACTCCTTGGTTAAGATCTGTTTTTCAAACCACTTGGCTTCCTTCTGTCCCTTTGTGTCTATGCTGGATTCCACTTCTCTGACCCTTGGCCCCTTCTCTGACCATGACTCAAGTACATCCCTTGGGCTCTTCTCTCTCTAGTCTCCTAGGATATAGCATTTGTTGTTGATGTTCATCCCATACCCTGTTAGCCCATGCCCCCTTGGTCCACTATGCAGCTGGTGTAAGGAATTCCCAGTATGGTGACAGCTTAGTGCAGAAGTGGCCCCAAGGGTGAGGAAGTTAACACCATTAGGGAGCAACCCTTAGCCAATGAGGTTTTAGAGTCAGTAAGCAAGCATACCCCACCCTGCTCCATTCATTTGTAGGACATCTCTAAGACTCTTTTACAGTTTATCTGAGCTCCTGCTGCTCATAATGGAAGCTACCTTCTGGTTTTCCTCCCTTCCCTCTCGGGCACTCCACAATTCCTTATTGTGCTTCCTCCAATCACTTCTCAGAAAAACTGCTTGCACTGAAGTCCTTCTTTGGGCTTGCTTTTGGGGGATTCCACTCTAAGATCAAATGTAGAGAATATGCCTACAATACAGGAGACCCAGGTTCAATCCCTGGGTCAGAAAGATCTCCTGGAAAAAGGAATGGCTACCTACTCCAGTATTCTTGCCTCGAAAATTCCATGAACAGAGGAGCCTGATGGGCTACAGTCCTTGGAGTTGCAAAGAGTCAGACACAACTGAGCAACTAACATTTTTCACCCTGAGATTGGGGTAAACTTGACAGTCAATTCACTTTCTATCTTAGCTGTTCTCACTGTATCTGTCCCAGGTCTGCCTCAGACTCTCCCAGCTTTTGCCCTGACAGTTCCACACGCTTGATAACCCCTCATTCCTGGGCACACAGGATAGTTTGTCACTTTAGCAAGGTTTACAAACAAGAACAGATTATGCTGTATTTTATAACTCATCTCAGAGAATGCTATGATTTCCTGCTCAAATGTGGTTCTAGAAAAATCCTGATGGCTGGAAAACCAAAATTTAAATGCAAAAACTGTTTGGCCACTGGTTGGTTTTATAACAAACTGCATTAAATTCCTGCCTTGATTTTGGCCTCTGCTTCTAAAAGACCATCACCAGAGAGCTGGCCTGGGAATGTGGTACCTGTGGTGTGCAGGCCCTAGAGTCAGTGACTCTGTGATGTTTCCTGCAGGGCAGGCCTGGCAGGACCTCATGACATGGTTGGAATTCACTTCCTGCCAATTCTTTGACTTCATTGCCTTCCCAAAGATCAGCCTTCAGAGGCCTGTCGGCACCTACACTCCATTCTAGGTGTGTTGACAAACAGGCTCAAGGCTCAGCTCCTGCTAAGGGAATAGGTCACACCCTTCCCATCACTCCTGGGTTCAACCAATTCAGCTCCTGTCTTTTGTAAGTGCCACCCCTGTGCTGGATGTAGCTGGATTCAGTTGGGCAAGCTGGAGGTCTGTTTTGGATGGAAAGTAGACATTCATCAAATAATCACAAATGTTATGTTTTAAACTTGTGGCAAATGCTACAAGGGAAAGTATGGGGAGTTCCAAGTAAATGAAATGGGCAGTGTCCCTAGCTCAAGGGTTAAGAAAGTCATTTCCAAGGATGCAAACTTAAAGCTGCAATAAAAAGGAGTAAGCAATAGCCAGTGAACATCGACGGGGAGAAGGACTTCCCTGGTGGTACAAATGGTAAAGAATTTGCCTGCAATGCAGGAGTTCAATCCCTGGGTCAGGAAGATCCCCCAGAGAAGGGAAAGGCTACTCACTCCAGTATTCTTGCCTGGAGAATCCTATGGACAGAGGAGCCCGGCAGGCTATAGTCCGTGGGGTCACAAAGAGTCGGATATGACTGAGAGACTAACATTTTCACTTTCAAGAAAGGTGTCAGCAATAGCCAGTGAGCCTCCAGGGAGCGAAGAAGAGAGCTGGAGGATTTCCCAGGCCCTATGAGGCAAGTGCTTTTCAAAATGAGGACCTGAGTGAAGATGCAGGTAGCTCGTATATAGAAGCACAGGGGAGTGTTGAGTGCGTGGCTGCAGAGGCTGGGGTGGGGGTAGACTGGCAGCCCTTGGAAGTTGCTTAGGACCTTTTTCTATATACTTATATCCATTGGATAAAGGTAGGTATTGCAGAACGCTGTTCACTCTGCTGCTGCATCTCAGGGAGGCTGCATGGGGTGATACTTGAAATGATGCAAATAGGGTAGCAGGCTTACTGCCTTAAGAAACTGGTTGAAACACCTCTTCAGAGAAGGGCCAGTCCAAGCACATCCACAGGGGTGAACATTCTGTTTCAGGCACAGTCCCACAAATGTCCAGATGTGGAGGGAGCTGTGGGCCCCTGGTCTGACTCCAATCCTTCAACTTTCCACCTCTTGCCCTTGGATAAGTCTTTTTCTGTCTGGAGTTCTTTATGGTGTAATATATGTATGAGCACTTCATGTACCACAAGAGATGTCACAATACAAGGTACTGTTATTAAGAATACAAGGTTAAATCACATGGCACTTGGAGATCAAACATCTATTTGGGTCATGAGAAGTGGAGGCCCAGGAAGGGTTGGACACTTGCCAAGCATCATCCTGCAAGGTAGAAGAAGAAAGATCCCAGCAGAGGGGAAGCTCTGCTGACCTCCAGGCCTGTGTCCTTCCATCATACCACTACTCTGAGCAACCTGCCTGACAATTTCCCTGATAACTCCACCTGGACCTCTCATTCTTGATCTGTATAAAATATGAAGCAGACAGAAAGTTGCCAGTTTAGGTCTGAGTCCCCTAGACAAATATCTAAAACCATGTGAAACCAGTTCTGATGTGATGTAGCCGCTAACTATGTCACATACACCGTAATTCAACAGACCCTCCAGGCGTGCTTGGTCCTTCTTTTCTGACACACAGCCAGCACTTCTCCTGAAGCATCAGCAAACCTCTCTAAATGGTGGGAAGACCTCTACTGGTCATTGAAACTGACAGATTTGCAAATTTCTAAGAAATGCAATTCACCACCATTTAGTGTATTTACAGAATTTATTGATAGGAGCAGAGGAGCTCAGTCAGAGTCTTGGTGTAGGGTCTATCTTTTGTATAAAAAAAAACACATGCAGAAACAGAGAGGAGACCTGCAGTTGGACGGAAAAGAAATGATCCTTACACTGGAGCAATCTGGATGAGGCAGAGTTGTGGGCTGTAGTTTCTGGCTTGCTGGGTAGGAGGTGGGGTTGAAATAGGTACAAAAAAGGTGTATCAAGCAATTGCAAAGACAAATAGTATGGGTGAAATGGGAAGCAAGGGTGTTTGGAGGTCGTGAAGCCTGTGATCTTTAGTCTGGAAATTTGCCTGGAAATGGACAGAGGAGCCTCTTGGGGTACAGTCCAAGGGGTCGCAAGAGTTGGTCAAATCCCAGTGGCATCATTTGATCACCATGCCTGCTTGGGGAAGCTGTTTGGTGAAGACAGTAACTGATATTTCATGGAGCAACTGGTAGAATTGAAGGCGACAAATCAACTTGCACATAGTAGATGCTTATTAATATGGGTTCCATCTAAAATCAGAATCTGTATTTATAATCTTAAAAGTAGTTTTAGACCAAAAGTCTCTTGGGCTAATTATTTTCCTTAAGTGAATACTAATCCTCGACTTTACCCCTTCCCCCCCCCACCCACACAGTTGCTTTTTCCTTATGTTGACTAAACAGCATTGTAAGAGACTAAAGTTGCCATCAGCAGCCCTGATTATGGAGATTTTGGTAAAAAGGTAGGAATCTTTCCAGCAGGCTTGCCACAGCCAGGCATACACAGGCAGGTGACAAGTGCCGTCCACTGGCATGTCTTGTTTTATGTGTGTGATCAGAGAGACGGCGCAGAGGGCCTCTCCCCTCTGGAGCTGTGTGTGTAGTTTTTCAGAATCTGTCTGTTCACAAATCCAGCCATCTCTGTAAGTTGCCACATGCCTGCATGGGTCCATGTTTGCTGAATAAAGTTTTCCACAAAGCACAGTGCCAGGTTGGAATGTTGGTGCTGAATGAGACACATTTGAATTTCATAGGAGGCTGCTTCAAACCAGGCTGGGGCCCTGGACTATAAAATTTACGAAGGCACACTCTGAATTAATCAGCAAATATATACTAATTCACGCTGACCTTTTTTCAAGCTGAGGCCTTTTTATCACTCACTGTGGGTTTAACATTGGCCTACCGAGTGTTTTTACAAAGGACTCGATGGTTGGCCATAATTATATAATGCAAATGACATTTGCTGTTTTGTTTGAGCTTATTCCCTCAGATGTTTCCTTCTTTTATCACACTCTTCACACATCTGTGTCCCCGCCATGGCTCTGCTGGCTCCTCCTCTTCTGGTCCCCAAGTTCCTGTGCTGTCTGTCCCGACTGTCAGGCAGACACAGCCCGCTGTGAGGATGCAGCGGGTGCGATGCCTGCCTCTGACACAGGTTATGTTGACAGCTGGTCGGAACAGGTGTACACTGATTCTACCATCAAATGGCAACACGCATTTGGCTCCCTCCCAACGCACAGGCATGAAAAACCTGTTCTCCTCACATTTCTTTGGAGATTGATTGACTGTTCTTTGACACAGCACACTGTGACTGTTTGTAAGGTCCCTGGTCCTTGGCCGGCTCAGACTCATTTCAGGGAAGTCTCAGAGAGGACCTCTATGTGGCACCATGAATTATTCATCTGCTTCTGCAGGATGGAGGTGAGGGAGAATGGAGTCTCCCCTCTCCTCCTCTCTGCTCCAACACCCAGAAGATACTCTGCTACATATCTGAGGAGTTCAAACAGCAAGGGCTGACTGCTGGAGAAAAAGAGCACTGAAGAGGTACACTGATATTTGGATTCTGAGATGATTTAAAATAGGAGCAGCATTTTCCAAGATCCACTGCATCCTGTTACTGACCCAAGTAATTGTACAATGGTGATTTAAAAACTGTAATAATTTAACCCAAGTTAAATTGCTCATCCCTAGGAAGCGGCTGAAGATTGCATATGGTCTCAGTTTAAAAAACAAAAAACTCCTATGATAAAATGTCACGATTATTTTTTTTTAAAGTTCCTGTTGAAGAAGGCAGCCTTGTGACCAACCGAACACTTTCACAATTCTCTCGTGGATGACGTCTGGTTGAATTCTGGGGGAGCTTTTTGCCCTGTCACAGATAAAGGTTATATATTTTTTTTCTTTAAAAAGAGGACAAGAAAAAACAAATCCTGTTACCAAGCAGAAAAGGGGTTGGTGAGCATGTCAAATGCATTTGTGGGTCCAGGGGTGAGCAAGTAAAAAACCATAATGCTTAATTCTTCCATTTCCAGGAGGACACAGCTTCCCGGGAAAACCAGGCAGACGAGGAACAGGGGACCTGCTGCCCGGTGACTTCCTGCCATCACCTTCCACATTTTCCCAGGGCCCTGGACCAGCAGTTCCTATCTGAGCACATTTGCTCTACTGGATTTTCCCCTCTTTTTTTTCCCTTGCATGCTGGCTCTTATTTTCATCCCTAATTCATTCTTTCATTTCCTTTGGTGAGTAGAACAAAAGAGCTTCAAAACCAAGATGGCTGTAGCAGAAAGAGTGAACTTAAAATTAGATGAGTACTTCATGAGATTTTTATCTCCAACCCTACAGAGTCAAAGCAGAAATCTGTGGGCTTCTTTTGGGGAATGTATGGTATCAACATCTAAAAGCCCTTTAGGGCTTTATGCTCAGAAACTGCCATTGTTATCCTGAATTGATGACGCTATATTAGCACTCCACCAATTCATTTTGTACAAAAGTACAAATCTAATAAACTCATCTCAGAAATAACCCTAATGTATTCAGTTGCTAATGCCTCAGCTGCCTAATATATTTGTATACAGCAGAATTCTAAATCCAGTGGAGAATTCTGAGATGGGTTTATGCATTGCATGCTTCTCATAAAACCTTATTTGAACATTTGATTCCAGTTTACATTTTATTAGTAAAGCTCTCATTTTTCATTCAGAAAGCGAAAGCAGAGGGGAGGAGAAGTACATTCCTGCAACTTCAATTCTGTGTCCAAATAACTTACAAGATGGACACAAAATGGACAAGACTATGACTACCCTGAAGACAATTACAAAAAATACTTAATTAGGATGCAATGCTGGTTATTTTAAGCCATACAAAAGAGTTCTGTACATAATAGAGTGGCTGTTTCATGCAGCTCATATGATAAAATTCTCACCAGTCTTAAAATGACAGATGTAATATTACCTTTAATAAGTGTCTACCGATGCATGCAAATTGAATTAGATAGTGGGAGTACAAATTTGTCCGATAATTAAGATAAAATTTCATGTCAGCTTAAACCCTGGTGTATATTAGTAACTCTGTATATTTCCTCTCTGTTCTCTACCAATTATTTTTTAGTGTAGCTTCTTGATTAGTGAAATAGGCTAAGGGGGTAAAAAATTGGCCCCCAAAATGTATTATTATAAATGGAAGCAAGTCAAATCCCTGATAACTACTCAGTTTATGCTAAGTTTAAAAATATCAAGCATAACTCAAAAACTTAAATTCAGCTGTGTATTAAGTTAGTGTTTCTGGAGTCTTATGAAGCGTTACTATGCCCTTAAGGCTAATGCTGAGCTAATGCCATTGAGGGGAAATAAAAACACAAAATTTAGAAGTCAATAATTTCATTAATTTAGAAAACCTGAGTTTTAAACTGATTCTGCAGTGTTTTCTGTTAACATTGCAAATAAACTGGGTGCTCAATGTAATATTTTATTTACGAAAAAATCTTAGAAGGCACACATAGACACACACACACACACACACACACACACACACACACACCCCTAGTGTGCACACATGCAAAACACCATGCTCACATACACAGCTTAAAGGGTAAGTGTTCTGCATGGCATTCAGCTCTATTTTAATACCCTCCACTGCTGTGATCACAGTCCCCCAAGAGAGGCAAATATCCTGAGCATTATTAAAAGTGGGATTATCCAATCTAATACTGAAGATTTGGGAACCAGCCAAGAGGAGTCAGAAGCATGAGGGTAAAACAAAGAGGACTTATCGGGGCACAGACCACCGGGTTTGCAGTCCCTAAGCTTGTGCCTGGTGGCATATGATTGACAACACCTGACAGGTGACTGTCACTTGACCAAACAATGAATGCCCTCAGATGCCAGTGTCCGTGGGGTTTGCCTGCCACAGTGTCTGTCCGTGAAAGAGAACACTGGGAGAACATATTTCCTAATGACTAGCTCTCCTGAGGAGTGCACTGCCCTCTAATTTGAGCTTCACAACAGTCCTTTGAGGTTTTTACTAAGAAGAGTATTTATGCCTTTCTATACAGAAAACTAGACTCAGTGGGGTTAAATGGCATGTCTAGGGTTAGAAGGTAAGTGACAAGGCCAGGATCCAGATATGATCACTTCCACTTGAAAGACAGTGCTTCAAGAAACCATGCTGATATCCAGAGTCAGTTCTTCCACCTATTAGTCATGTTCATGGCCAAATCCAGATCCAGCCTCCAGAGTCTATGACATTAAAGAGTTTGGCAAACTGGCCACTGTGGGAAAGTAGTCCCTACTCAGCTCTATCAGTTACTACCACAAAGAACATGGGGTTTGCTACCCCATGCCAGTAAGACTCTGGATGGCTATAGCATTTATGTCTACAAGCCCTATACATATGGCCCTGAAATATACCTCTGCCCTGAAATACAGTTTTGTGCCTTATGGTAATCAGACATTGTTTATATCATTATTTAGTAATTTAGTACATTTTCGTACTGCAGCCTACCCCCAAAACATCTTCATAGCTCTTATGTTATTTTTCAGACTAGCTAGGAAATTTCTTATAAAGGATATTTTTGGAACACCCCTATATATAGTGAGTGCTAGTTGTTCACTCACAGCATCATTCTCCTCTTTGTCCTTAAAAGTAAAATCTTGACTTTTAACTGGACAGCTATGTACTAAGTCTAAAGACTATATTTCTCAGCCTCCCTTTCATCTCAGTGTAGCCACATGATTAATTTTGAGATAATCAGATGTAAATACTATTCTGTGGGACTTCCTTGATGTCTCTTTAGAGGGAGGGGGTCCATATTTGGCCCTTCCTAATGTTAGAGGTCTTAGACATAAATTGGCTGGAGTATATGCAATCACTTAAGATTGTGAAGTAATTTTAAAATTTAAGTTGCTTCTGCTTCCTTTCAGTTCAGTTCAGTTCAGTCGTTCAGTCTTGTCCGACCCTTTGCAACCCCATGAACTGCAGCACACCAGGCCTCCCTGTCCATCACCAACTCCCGGAGTTCACTCAAACTCACATTCATTGAGTCGGTGATGCCATCCAGCCATCTCATCCTCTATTGTCCCCTTCTCCTCCTGCCCCTAATCCCTTCCAGCATCAGAGTCTTTTCCAATGAATCAACTCTTCCCATGAGGTGGCCAAAGTACTGGAGTTTCAGCTTTAGCATCATTCCTGCCAAAAAATACCCAGGACTAATTTCCTTTAAAATGGACTAAATGGATCTCCTTGCAGTCCAAGGGACTCTCAAGAGTCTTCTCCAACACCACAGTTCAAAAGCATCAATTCTTCGGCGCTCAGCCTTCTTCACAGTCCAACTCTCACATCCATACATGACTACTGGAAAAACCATAGCCTTGACTAGACGGACCTTTGTTGGCAAAGTAATGTCTCTGCTTTTGAACAAGCTATCTAGGTTGGTCATAACTTTCCTTCCAAGGAGTAAGCGTCTTTTAATTTCATGGCTGCAATCACCATCTGCAATGATCTTGGAGCCCCCAAAAATAAAGTCTGACACTGTTTCCACTGTTTCCCCCATCTATTTGCCATGAAGTGATGGAACCAGATGCCATGATGTTCATTTTCTGAATGTTGAGCTTTAAGCCAACTTTTTCACTCTCCTCTTTCACTTTCATCAAGAGGCTTACTTTCTGCCATAAGAGTGGTGTCATCTGCATATCTGAGGTTATTGATATTTCTCCCAGCAATCTTGATTCCAGCTTGTGCTTCTTCCAGCCCACCATTTCTCATGATGTACACTGCATATAAGTAGGGTGACAATATACAGCCTTGATATACTCCTTTTCCTATTTGGAACCAGTCTGTTGTTCTAGGTCCAGTTCTAACTGTTGCTTCCTGATGTGCATATAAGTTTCTCAAGAGGTAGGTCAGGTGGTCTGGTATTCCCATCTCTTTCAGAATTTTCCACAGTTTCTTGTGATCCACACAGTCAAAGGCTTTGGCATAGTCAAGAAAGCAGAAATAGATGTTTTTCTGGAACTCTCTTGCTTTTTTGATGATCCAGCGGATGTTGGCAATTTGATCTCTGGTTCCTCTGCCTTTTCTAAAACCAGCTTGAACATCTGGAAGTTCATGGTTCACGTATTGCTGAAGCCTGGCTTGGAGAATTTTGAGCATTACTTTACTAGCATGTGAGATGAGTGCAATTGTGCGGTAGTTTGAACTTGAAAGGTAGTTGCCTTTCTTTGGGATTGGAATGAAAACTGTCCTTGTCCACTGGAGAAGGAAATGGCAAACCACTTCAGTATTCTTGCCTTGAGAACCCCATGAACAGTATGAAAAGGCAAAATGATAGGATACTGAAAGAGGAACTTCCCAGGTCAGTAGGTGCCCAATATGCTGCTGGAGATCAGTGGAAAATAACTCCAGAAGGATTGAAGGGATGGAGCCAAAGCAAATACAATACCCAGTTGTGGATGTGACTGGTGATAGAAGCAAGGTCTGATGCTGTAAAGAGCAATACTGCAAAGGAACCTGGAATGTTAGATCCATGAATCAAGGCAAATTGGAAGTGGTCAAACAGGAGATGGCAAGAGTGAACATCGACATTCTAGGAATCAGCGAACTAAAATGGACTGGAATGGGTGAATTTAACTCAGATGACCATTATATCTACTACTGCAGGCAGGAATCCCTTAGAAGAAATGGAGTAGCCATCATGGTCAACAAAAGAGTCCGAAATGCAGTACTTGGATGCAATCTCAAAAAGGACAGAATGATCTCTGTTCATTTCCAAGGCAAACCACTTCTGTTGCTGGTACCTAATTTTGGCAGATCAGTCTTTCTACTGAGAACAACTAGAAAAGCTGAGGGTTTTTTGTTTGTTTTATTATTTTCTTCAAAACATCTATTTAACATTTTCAGGAGCTCTCAAGCTGGTAAGGATTCAAGAAACCAAAGAGTAGGAGGGTGAGAAACACTGTGCCATCTTTCATCAGTTAGAGGATCTAAGAACAAAGGTACTGGGGCTCCAAGGTCTGAGCCTTTGCCCTCCCAGGGGCCTTTCTGCTGGATTCTTCCCAAGGTCAAAAGTGAGGAACACAGAGATGTCATCCTTCAGCAGAGTGATCTGGCCATGCTGAGGAAGGTCAAGGAGTGCAAATGTTCTTATTAAACTACCACCTCCCATACAGAGGCCAGAAGCTCATTGAGGGATTCTCTCTCCTATCTCCTGCAAGGCTGACCCACTATGCCAGTGCAGATACATATTCATGAGAGTCTTAGAAAAGGGAAGACAAATGATCCTCAATTTCACTGCTTCTTTCCCCACTAGGGTATTTGTCAATTTCAATGTTGTGGTTTAGAGGCTGAAGACAGCAAAAAGCACTGACTGAGTTACTGAGAGCTGAGGAGAGCATTCAGCAGTCTGATAAGGCTTAGGGACATGGCCAAATATTAGAGTCCAGGCTCATCAGGCAGGGGGGGTCATGGCAAACACTCCAGGCTTCAGCTGGAACCCCCACAATGCCTACTCTAGAAATGGTCATGAAATAGATTAGTCTTCATGAAATGTGGTGGTGAAATAAACTGGTCCTTCAAATCAGCTCCGTAAATTGGAATAAGACATACTACCCCTTACCTAACTTTGTGCCAGAAATAAAAGCAAATCTTTGAAGGAAGATGTCATCATTCTAGGGTTTCCCTGGTGGCTCAGCAGTAAAGAATCTGCCCGCAAGGCAGGAGGTTCAGGAGCTTCAGGTTCAATACCTGGGTCAGGAAGATCCCCTGGAGGAGGGCATGGCAACCCACTCCAGTATTCTTGCCTGGAGAATACCATGGACAGAGGAGTCCGGCAGGCTACAGTCCATAGGGTCAAAAAGAGTCAGACACAACTGAGCAACTAACACATACAATTCAATGTGTTCACCACATTAAGTCTGGTTACCACCCATCACCGTAAAATTGACTCCCTTCACCCATTTCACTCACCTCCTAAACCCCTTCTCCTATGGTAATCACCAGACTGTGTTTTGTATCTATGTTGTTTTTATTTGTTTTGTTTTTTAGCTTCATGATGCTTTCAAATTGTGGCGCTGGAAAAGACTCTTGAGAGTCCCTTGAACAGCAAGGAGATGAAATCAGTCAATCCTAAAGGAGATCAACCCTGAATACTCATTGGAAGGACTGATGGCGGAAGCTCCAATACTTTGGCCACATGATGTGAAAAGCCAACTCATCGGAAAAGACCCTGATGCTGGGAAAGATTGAGGGCAGGAAAAGAGGGTGACAGAGGATGAGATGGCTGGTTAGCATCACGTATCTGATGGACACGACCTTGGGCAAACTCCGGAAGATAGTGAAGGACAGGGAAGCCTGGTGTGCTGCAGTCCATGGGGTCACAAAGAGTCAGACACGACCTAGTGACTGAACAACAAGTGAAACCACATGTTATTTGTCTTTCTCTGTCTGGCTTATTTCACTTAGCATAATACCCTCAAGGTCCATCTGTGTTGTAAATGACAACATTTCCTTCTTTTAATGGCTATGTTGTAACCCATTATTTCTTTATTCAGTCATCCATTGATAGGCACTCAGGATGTTTCCATATGTTGGTTATTATAAATGATGCTGTAATGAACATAAGGGTGCATATTACTTTTAGAATTAGTTGTCTTTGTATTCCTCAGATAAATAACCAGAAGTGGAATGAGTACCTAGATCATATGAAAGTTCTATTTTTAATTTTTTGAGGAACTTCTATTTTTTTAATGTAGTATCTGCACCAACTTACATTCCCATCAATAGTATACTAGGGTTCTTTTTCCTTTATATCCTCTTTGACACTTGTTATTCTTTGCCTTTTTTACAAAAGCCATTCTAACAAGTATGAGGTGACGTCTCATTGCTGTTTTGATTTGCATTTCTCTGATTATTAGAGATACTTGTATCTTTTCAAGGGTCTATTGGCCATTTGTATGTCTATGAAAAATGTCTATTTATATCCTCTGCCTATAATAAAATCAGATTTTATGGATTTTTTTTTTCTTCTTGCTACTGAGTTGTCTGAGTTCCTTTTATATTTTGGATATTAACACCTTATTAGATATATGATTTGTAACAATTTTCTCCCATTCAGTAGGTTGTCTTTTCATTTTTTGATCATAAATGGATATTGAATTTTGTCAAATGCTTTTTCTACTTTACTGAGATGATCATATTGAGTTTTATCCCTTATTTTACTAATGTGGTGTATCCTGCTGATTTGCAAATATTGAACCATCTCTATATTCCTGTAATAAATCCCACTTAAACATGGTGTTTGATCATTTTAATATACTTTTGAACTCAGTTTCCAAATATTTTACTGAAGATTTTTTGCATTTATGTTCATTATGAATATTAGCCTGCAATTTTCTTTTTGTGGCATCTTTGTCTGATTTTGGTATCAAGGTAATGCTAGCTTTGCAAAATGAGTTTAGAAATGTTTCCTCCTATTCTATCTTTTTGAAGAACTGAGAAGGTTAGGTGTTAAATCTTTGAATGTTTAGTAAAATTCACCAGTGAAACCATCTGGTGCTCAATTCTCAATTTATTATGGGGGGTGAGGGTATTTATTACTGACTCAATCTTCTTACTAATCATTGGTTTATTCAGATTTTCTATTTCTTCATGATTCAGTCTTGGAAGGTTGCATTTTTCCCAGAATTTATCCATTTCTTATAGGTTGTCCTATTTGCTGATGTATGATTGTTCATAGCAGCTTTATAATCATTCCCCAAAAATCATGTTATCAGTTTTAACTCCTCCTCTTTCATTTCTGACCTTGTTTATTTGAGCCCTCTCTTGTTTCGCTTGGTGAGTCAAGCTAAAGGTTTGCCAGTTTTATCTTTTCAAAGAACCAGTTATTAGTTTCATTGATATTTTCTTATTTTTTTAAGTTAGTTTATTTATTTTCATTGGAGGTAATTAATTATTTTACAACATTGTGGTGTTTTTTGCCATACATTGACATGAATCAGCCATGGGTATACATGTGTCCCCCATTCCAAACCCGCCTCCCACCTCCCTCCCCATCCCATCCCTCTGGCTTGTCCCCATGCACTGGCTTTGCATGCCCTGTTTCATGCAGAGAACTCAGACTGGTCATCTAGTTAACATACGGTAATATATATGTTTCAATGCTATTCTCTATTTTCTGATTTTTTTCAGGCTCCATGTCATTTATTTCCACTCTGATCTTTATTATTAGCTTTCTATTGATAAGGGACAGAAATGGTATGGACCTAACAGAAGCAGAAGATATTAAGAAGACGTGGCAAGAATACACAGAAGAATTATACAAAAAAGATCTTCACAACTAAGATAATCACAATGGTGTGATCACTCAACTAGAGCCAGACATCCTAGAATGTGAAGTCAAGTGGGCCTTAGAAAGCATCACTACGAACAGAGCTAATGGAGGTGATGGAATTCCAGTTGAGCTATTTCAAATCCTGAAAGATGATGCTGTGAAAGTGCTGCATTCAATATGCCAGCAAATTTGGAAAACTCAGCAGTGGCCACAGGACTGGAAAAAGTCAGTTTTCATTCTAATCTCAAGGAAAGGCAATGCCAAAGAATGTTCAAAGTACTGCACAATTGCACTCATCTCACAAGCTAGTAAAGTAATGCTCAAAACTCTCCAAGCCAGGCTTCAGCAATACGTGAACCGTGAACTTCCTGATGTTCAAGCTGGTTTTAGAAAAGGCAGAGGAACCAGAGATCAAATTGCCAACATCTGCTGGATCATTGGAAAAGCAAGAGAGTTCCAGAAAAACATCTATTTCTGCTTTCTTGACTATGCCAAAGCCTTTGACTGTGTGGATCACAATAGACTGTGGAAAATTCTGAAAGAGATGGGAATACCAGACCACCTGACCTGCTTCTTGAGAAACCTATATGCAGGTCAGGAAGCAACAGTTAGAACTGGACCTAGAACAACAGACTAGTTCCAAATAGGAAAAGGAGTACGTCAAGGCTGTATATTGTCACCCTGCTTATTTAACTTATATGCAGTGTACATCATGAGAAATGCTGAGCTAGAAGAAGCACAAGCTGGAATCAAGATTGCCGGGAGAAATATCAATAATCTCAGATATGCAGATGACACCACCCTTATGGCAGAAAGTGAAGAGGAACTAAAGAGCCTCTTGATGAAAGTGAAAGTGGAGAGTGCAAAAGTTAGCTTAAAGCTCAACATTCAGAAAACGAAGATCATGGCATCTGGTCCCATCACTTCACAGCAAATAGATGGAGAAACAGTGGAAACAGTGTCAGACTTTATTTTTTGGGCTCCAAGATCACTGCAGATGGTGATTGCAGCCATGAAATTAAAAGATGCTTACTCCTTGGAAGGAAAGTTATGACCAACCTAGATAGCATATTGAAAAGCAGAGACATTACTTTGCCAACAAAGGTCCGTCTAGTCAAGGCTATGGTTTTTCCAGTAGTCATGCATGGATGGTGAGAGTTGGATTGTGAAGAAAGCTGAGTGCTGAAGAATTGATGCTTTTGAACTGTGGTGTTGGAGAAGACTCTTGAGAGTCCCTTGGACTACAAGGAGATCCAACCAGACTGCAAGGAGATCCAACCAGTCCATTCTAAACGAGATCAGTCCTGGGTGTTCTTTGGAGGGAATGATGCTAAAGCTGAAACTCCAGTACTTTGGCCACCTCATGAGAAGAGTTGACTCATTGGAAAAGACTCTGATGCTGGGAGGGATTGGGGGCAGGAAGAGAAGGGGACGACCCAGGATGAGATGGCTGGATCGCATCACGGACGCAATGGACGTGAGTCTGAGTGAACTCCGGGAGTTGGTGATGGACAAGGAGGCCTGGCGTGCTGCAGTTCATGGGGTTGCAGAGTCGGACACGACTGAGCCACTGAACTGAACTGAACTTTGGGCTTTGTTTTCTTTTTTTTTTTTTCTAGTTTTCTTCAGTGTAAAGTTAAATTGTTTATTTGAGATTTTTATTTCTTGATGAAGGCCTGCATTTCTATGAACTTCCCTTTAACTGCTTTGCTGCCTCTAATAGATTTTAGAATGTTATATTTCCTTTTTAATTTGTCTTAAAGTAATTTTTAATTTCCCTTTTGATTTTTATTTGACCTATTGGTTTTTCAGTAGTACAATCTCCACATATTGATTTCTAGTTCCATACCTTTGTGGTCAGGAAAGATGCTTGAAATGATTTCAATCTTATTTATTGATAATTATTTTGTGGCTTAATATGTGATCTATCCTAGAGATATTTCCTACACATTTGAGAAGAATATATATTCTACTACTTTGGGATGAAATGTTCTATATATATATATATATATATGTATATATATATATATATCTTTTAGGGTCATCTGGTTTATCATGTCATTTAAAATTGTTTATTGAATTTCTGTCTGAATGATATACTCATTGATGTAAGTGGGGTATTAAAGTCCCTTGCTATTATTGTATTGCTATTTCTCCCTTCAGGTCTGTTAATATTCACTTTATATATTTAGACACTCCACTTTTGGGTGCATAAATGTTTACAAATATTATATCCGTTTTTATTGATCTCTTTATCATTATGCAATGCCCTTCTTTGTCTTTTATTAATTATAGTCTTGGTTTTAAAGTCTGTTTTATCTGACTTTAGCTGTACCAGCTTTCTTTTCTTTTTTTAATTGCATGGATTATCTTCTTTTCATCCCTTCACTTTTAATCTGTTTGTGTCCTTACATCTGATGTGGGTCTCTTGTAGGCAACATATGGATGACTCTTGTTTTCTTATCCATACAGCCACTCTTTGTCTTTTGACTGAAGAATTTAGTTCATTTACGTTTAAAGTAATTATTGATAAGTATGTACTTACTGACATTTTGTTACTTATTTTCTGTTTTCCCTTTGTAGCTCCTCTTTATTTCTTTTTCTTTTGCTCTCTTCTTTTGTGGTTTAGTGACTTTCTTTAGTGTTATGTTTAGACACTTTTCTCATTATATTTTGTGTATCTACTCCAAGTTTTTGCTTTGTGATTGCTATGAAATGTACATATGACAGCTTATATAGATAAAATAGTATGGTTTAAGCTGATGGCAAGTTAAGTTTGAACACATTCTAAAAACTACATTTTTCCCTTCAGTGTTTCATATTTTTGATGTTATATTTTATATTTTTTAACTTTGTGTATCTCTTAACTATTTATTGTAGTTATAATTTTACTACTTTTATTCCTAGCATTTAAACTAGTTTTGTAGTCTATGACTTTTACTGTATATTTTCCTTTACCAGTGAGATTTTTATTATGTGTTTGTTTCTATGAGTTAGCACCTTTTCTTTTCAGCTTAAACAACTCCCTTTATCATTTCTTGTAAGGCCAATTACATCTGGATAATCAATCCATTGATGTAAGTTGGGTATAAACTCCTTTAGCTTTTGTTTGTCTGAAAAACTCTATCTCTCCTTCAGTTTTGAATGATAACCTTGTTGGATAGAGTACTTGGTTGAAAGTATTTCCTTCCAGCACCTTGAATAGATCATGCCACTGCATTCTGGCCTGCAGTTTCTGCTGAAAAACCAGGTGACAGTCTTATAGGGGTTCCCTTGTGTGTAACGTGTTGTTTTTCTTTTGCTTCTTTTAAAATTCTTTGTCTTTAACTTTTGATAGTTTCGTTAAAATGTGTCTTGGTGTGAATCTCTTTGAATTCATCTTATTTGGAATGCTCTGTGCTTCCTGGACCTTGTTACCTGTCTTCTTTCCCAGGTTAGGGGTGCTTTTAGCCATTTTTTCTTTAAATAACTGTTACTTCCCTTTTTCTCTCTCTTCTCCTTCTGAGACCTCTATAATATGAATGTTATTCTGTTTGATATCATCCCATAGGTCCCTTAAGCTATCTTTATTTTTTAAAATTCATTTCCCTTTTTGTGCTCTGTTTGGGTGAGTTCCGTTCTCCTGTTTTTGCAATAATTCATTATTTGCTTCATCTAGTCTGCTGTTGAATCCCCTCAACTTTTTCAGTTAAGTTATTGTATTCTTCAGCTTTGTGACTTCTGTTTGATACTTTCTTATATTTTCTATCTCTTTGTTGAAGTTCTCACTATGTTCATTCATTCTTCTCACTCTTTATGACTGTTACTTTGGATTCTTTATCAAAGATTAATTATCTTTATTTCATTAAGGTCTCTTTCAGGGGTTTCTTTTTGAACATACTTCTTTGTTTTCTAATTTTACTTGATTCTCTGTGTTTCTAAATATTAGACAGAATAGCTAACTCTCCCAGTATTTCAGATGCGGCATTGTGCAGGAGATGAATCTTATCATTCAACCTTACCATAATTCTTGGTTGTTTCTTATGATTGTCTACATAGCCTGGTTTATTCTTTATACGTCTCGGTTGTTGAGGGTGTGCCAAGACCTGTCAGTGTTCCAGTGAGATGGATCTCAGTCAGCACCTAGTTTCACACTGATTGGAAGCCAACTCCTTATGCAGCAGCTTTTAAAGTATGCAAATACATATAGTATTACATGTAGTCTGGTGGTAGTGCATTCATAATCACTGCTGACCTCCAGATCAAGAGATCTATAGACATTCTCTGGGTGACAGTGGCAAAAATTGAGGCTTCAAATGAGTTTATAATATGCTCTTTTTAAAGATATGCCAGCAAGCCATGATGAGGCCAAGGGAAGAAATAAGAATGGTGTCTGCCTGTCTTCCATGAGACTGCTTCCCACTTCTAGGTATATAGCAAACCAGAAGCCTGTCCCTCAGGTTGAAGTTCCAGGACAAATAAATGGGCCGTTTTCACAGGCAGGCTGGAGGTGCATTTCAGTCTGCTGTCTCTGCAATGTTCTGAGTGTGATAGCCTACTCAGCACTGTCTTTAATTATTCAGTCCTGTGGGGCCCAGGAACATAAGCCCTTCTGGCCACCAGGGCTAGGTGATTAAAGGGCATTTGTTTCTGTGTGAACTGTGCTTACCTGCTGGATTTAGAGAGGCTGTGGGAGTGTATTGAGGGCAGGGCACATCCAGGGCTTCAGCAATGCAGGAAAAGAGCAATAGACACAAGGCAAGCTTATGACTTTAGCAACCGTGTCCACCTGTTCCTCACCTGCACTACAAAGTATACAGTACAGAAATGGCACTTGCCAACCTCTCCACTCTCAGGGAAAGCCCCAGCTCACCCCTGTCCCTCTGGTAGATGCTTTAGATTAACAAACGAATCCCTTCATATATAGTCCAGGCACTTCTCTAACTATTGCTTTTGTACCGGGTCCCAGGATTAGTGAGACCACATACATCCTTCAAAAGGAGTATCTTAGATCCCCACAGCTCCCATATCCCCCAGACATAAGGTCTGTTGGTTTCCAAAGCCAAAAGTTTTAGGGGGCTTCTTCCCTCCAGTGCAGCTCCCAAGTATTGGGGTGATCAACATGAGGCATGAAGTTCTCTCTCCTTTGGGACTAGCTCTGGATCCACAAGATCCTTCCCTCTTGTGGGCTGCCATTCCCAGTTATGTGTTTTTCTGTGATTCTGCATCTCTGCCTCTCCTACCCATGTGGTCCTTTTATCCCTTGTTGTAAAAGATCTGTTCAGCCAATTAACAGTTCATTTTTAGCAGTGGATTTTCTATGTGTGACTATAAAATTGTGTGTGCATTGGATTTACACAGATGGCAGATCATTATGTCTAAATGCATTTGTTATTGTTCACTTGCAAAATTGTGTCCGACTCTTTGCAACCCCATGGACTGCAGTGTGCCAGGCTTCCCTGTCCTTAACCATCTCCTGGAGTTTGCTAAAATTCATGTCCATTGAGTCAGTGATGCCATCCAACCATCTGATCCTCTGCAAGGATCTTCTTATGCCACCATCTTAGATTGCCTCCCAACACCCCTTTTTGTTAATAGAGATATAATCAGAGTTAATGTTAGTACATGGAGAAGGCAATGACACCCCACTCTAGTGCTCTTGCCTGGAAATCCCATGGATGGAGGAGCCTGGAAGGTTACAGTCCATGGTGTTGCTGAGGGTCGGACACCACTGAGTGACTTCACTTTCACTTTTCACTTTCATGCATTGGAGAAGGAAATGGCAACCCACTCCAGTGTTCTTGCCTGGAGAATCCCAGGGACAGGGGAGCCTGGTGGGCTGCCGTCTATGGGGTCACACAGAGTCGGACACAACTGACGTGACTTAGCAGCAGCAACAATGTTAGTACAACTGTGGCTATCCTCTTGTACATTAAGTATTTTGGGGGGGAACAGAGAAAGCTTTATTACAGGGCCATGCAAGGATAGTTTTTAACTGTATAGGATTTTTAAATGGAAGAAAGGCAACCTTTATTCTGTGTGGCTATGGTTTCAGGAATAAGACCTGTTTGCAGGTAGGAATTAAAGGAAAACATATTTCTGTTCAGTGTGAATTCTACATTCTTTAATCTGACAAATTTCTTTTTTGAGAAACTACTCTCTATTATGTACTAAGTTAGATTCTAGAAATGCAAAGTCAAATAAGACAACTTAATGTCTGGTGGGAGCAATAATTACTAAGCTTAAATTATGAGTCATGAAGTCAAAAGCCTATAGGGACTTGACAGGTCAAGTCAAATTGGGCTGGGAAGTGGTGAGGACTTGGTAAACTAGAGAACACAGACATCTTCTAAAAGGTGCAACTTCCATTCAACTTCCCTGATGTATGCCTTTGGAAAGGCAATCCCAATATTTAAAGACCTTCTGATTTTTCCAAAGATGGATAACTAGGTACTTAGGTGAAATGTTTTAATGCATAAAAGATTGTGCAGGAAAGGGCTGAATTTGATCCAAAGGTATCCATTTTACTACCCTGTATGTAGTGGGTTGAATAGTGACTCCTCAAAAGACATGCGTAAGTGCATGCTCAGTTGCTTTCAGTTCAGTTCAATTCAGTCGCTCAGTCGTGTCCGACTCTTTGTGACCCCATGAATCACAGCACGCCAGGCCTCCTGTCCATCACCATCTCCCGGAGTTCACTCATACTCACATCCATCGAGTCCGTGACGCCATCCAACCATCTCATCCTGGGTTGTCCCCTTCTCCTCCTGCCCCCAATCTCTCCCAGCATCAGAGTCTTTTCCAATGAGTCAACTCTTCTCATGAGGTGGCCAAAGTACTCGAGTTTCAGCTTTAGCATCATTCCTTCCAAAGAAATCCCAGGGCTATCTCCTTCAGAATGGACTGGTTGGATCTCCTTGCAGTCCAAGGGACTCTCAAGAGTCTTCTCCAGCACCACAGTTCAAACACATCAATTCTTCGGCGCTCAGCCTTCTTCACAGTCCAACTCTTACATCCATACATGACCACTGGAAAAACCATAGCCTTGACTAGAGGGACCTTAGTTGGTAAAGTAATGTCTCCGCTTTTGAATATACTATCTAGGTTGGTCATAACTTTTCTTCCAAGGAGTGAGCGTCTTTTCATTTCATGGCTGCACTCACCATCTGCAGTGATTTTGGAGCTCCAAAAAATAAAGTCTGACACTGTTTCAGTTGCTTTAGTTGTGTTCAATTCTTTGCAACCTTATGGACCAGGTTCCCCTGTCCATTGGAATCTCCAGGCAGAAATACTAGGGTAGGTTACTATGCCCTCTTTCAGTGATGTAGCCAGGGAAGGTAAGAGATGCTGACACCCTGTAAAAGCTGGAAGAGGGAGAAAGGAGTTCCCCTCAGAGAGTTTTGAAGAAGCACAGCCCGGACAACACCTCAATTTCAGATGTCTAGCCTCCATAATGGTAAGAGAATACATTTCTGTTAAAAGTCACCCAGTTTGTGGTGATTTGTTATGGCAGATCATTCTGTCTAAATGCATTTGTTGTTATTGTTCAGTTGCTAAGTCGTATCTGTCTCTTTGCAGTCCCATGGACTGCAGCATGCCAGGCTTCCCTATCCTTCACTACCTCCTGGAGTTTGCTCAAATTCATGTCCATTGAGTTGGTGATGCCATCCAACCATCTCATCCTCTGTCACCCACTTCTCCTCCTGCCATCAGTCTTTCCCAGCATCAGGGTCTTTTTCAATGAGTCGGCTCTTTGCATCAGGTGGCCAAAATATTGGAGCTTCAGCTTAAGCATCAGTCCTTCCAGTGAATATTCAGGGTTGATTTCTTTTAGGATTGACTGGTTTAATCTCCTTGCTGTCCAAGGGACTCTTAAGAGTCTTCTCCAGTAAGCTGAAGGTAAGCAAGTGTGCGTTAAGAGTACAAGGGAGTATCTTCAACCCACTAGACAGAGATTAGAGGAGGAAGAGTCAGGGAAGGGTTTCTGAAGGAACTGACATGCAAGCGAAGTAGCAGTTGCCATCCAAAGCTTCTCTGTGTTTATGTGTAGTGGGGAGGGGAGGGTAAGCACATTCTAGATAGAGGTAATAATGCAAATTGTTCAGCAGTGAGGGTTTTATCATGAGGTAGTGAGCTTCCTATCAAGCAAGTGTTTACAAGTATATATTGTACAACTGCTGTTTGGGGAGTTTGAGAGGCAATTTATTCACAAGATAAACATTATACTCACTACGAGACAATATTCACAATGCCTCTTGGACTTGAATTCTGATGACCCTTGTTTTTTCCCATCTTATTATATCCCTGCATGCTGGCAGGGCTGACTGCCAAAGTCAGGCTTGTAAGTTGCAATGATTCCAGGGCACCATGCTGAGTTTCAAGGGGCCAAATCCCTGCTGATCCCAGTCTCTCCATCCCATGGAGTAGATGCTATATCTGATGGAAAGTAAATGACCAAAACCCTCAGCCTGGGAGTTCTATTGCATCTCTTGACCAGTAAGACACAAAATGGTTTTCTTTCCTAAACAGTGTCAAGATGAGTCAGGAACAGAAGTCTCAGGAGCTAGAAATTTTTGTATCTTGATTTGAAAAAGTGTCTTGATAATCTTTACCAAAGGAAAACTTTGGTAGAATTGACAGTCTAGGGGCTGTCTTGGGCTAGACTCCTTGCTCAAATTTATGGCACTATTAAGTAGAGGCGACAGATGAAGTGACATGAATCCTTTCAGAGCTGTGCTGTTTCTCTCCACTTGCACTGCGTTTGTCTCTCAGTCTAGGGTATGTGTTCCCTCAGGCTAGGCAGAATGTGCCGGGGAAATGGAAAGTCGTAGAATAAGCATACTATATCTGCCTAGACCAACAGTTCCTAAACTTTTTGGTCTGAGGACCTATTTACATAATTCTTAAAATTTATTGGGGACCCCAAAGAATTTTATGTATAAGTTGTATTTATCAATATTTACCGTATTAGAAAATAAAACAAACTTTTGAAATGAAAGATTAAACAAGCACACATTTCAGTAGCCATCAGGGCAATAACACCATGACATGTCACATAGCTTCTTGACATGAGAGAATGCGAGTGTATTGTTTTTACAGTGTACTTATATTGTGATGAAAATAATTTTGACCTGAATAAGTCTCAAGAACTTTCTATTTCTCAAATATTTAGATAAAATTGCATTTTAAAAAGTATTTATAATGTGAGTCAAATGTGTAGGAAAAAGAGATTAATAAGTGATACAAAGACAGCTTGTGATGGTGATGGTTTAGTCACTAAATCATGTCTGACTCTTGCAACCCTGTGGACTGTAGCCTGCCAGGTCCGTCTGTTCATGGGATTTAACAGGCAAGAATACTGGAGTGGGTTACCATTTCCTCCTCCAGAGGATCCTCCCAACCCAAGGAAGAACCCACATCTCTTGTGTCTCTTGCATTGATAAGCAGATTCTTTACCTCTAAGCCACTTGGGAAGACCATTAAACGACCATGGAGCTGACTATATAATACAGTTTGGGGTTAGGGAAAGCCTGTGTAAGCATGACACAAACTCAAAAAATGGTAAAAAGAAAGGAAGTGATAATTAGCCAGATAAAAGTAAAGTACCTGAATGGCAGCTGCCACTAAACATTTGCAACATATTTAATGGCCAAAGATCAATTTCTCCAATATGTTATAACTTTACTTGTTTTAAATCAGTACAAGAAGGGGCAAAAATATGAACAAGAAATTCAGAAAAGAAATATTAACAGACAGTAAATATGTGAAAATGAATTCATCCTAAACAATATCTTAAAGCAATTTAAGGCAGTAATAAGGGTGCATTTTGTATCTACCAAATTTTCAAAAAGTGTAATTTTAATTGATAGTATAATACTTCTGGGAGTATAGGAAAATGGGTACTCTCGTATTTCACTGATGAAAGTATAAACTAAAATACTTTTGCCTAACAATTTGCTTTGTCTATTACAATTTTAAATATGTATACCTTAACAGCCAGCCATCTTTCACATAAGAATCTGTCTTACAGGAATTACAATTAAATAATGTGGGCATGTGTAAAAGGGACTTCTCCTACAATTCTTTTTGAAGTAACAACAAAGATTAGAAATGATATAAAAGTGGGCACATGGCTGCTGCTGCTGTCACTTCAGTCATGTCCGACTCTGTGTGACCCCATAGACGGCAGCCCACCAAGCTCCCCCGTCCCTGAGATTCTCCAGGCAAGAACACTGGAGTGGGTTGCCATTTCCTTCTCCAATGCATGAAAGTGAAAACTGAAAGTGAAGTCGCTCAGTAGTATCCGACTCTTCGCGAACCCATGGGCTGCAGCCCACCAGGCTCCTCTGCCCATGGGATTTTCCAGGCAAGAGTACTGGAGTGGGGTGCCATTGCCTTCTCTGGGCACATGAAAATGTCCATTAATAGGAGATGAGATACATACATTGTACTGTAGTGATTGAACTGAAAACAGTGCAGCCATGAACAAGAATAAAGTAGACTTCACTATATTGAAGCAGAAAAAATCTACTGTATATGGTTAAATTTGAAAGCCATTTGTGGAGTCATACAATGGATGGCACCATTTCAATATTTGGAGAAAAGGAAATATGTTTATAAATATATTTCTGGAAACACAGGAAATAGATGAGAAAAATACATAGCAAACCATCATCCTGTCATCACTTGTTTTCTCTAAGGAGTGGGATGAGGTTTGTAGAAGAATTTTATTAATGCAAACAATTTAAAAAGATGCGAAATTATGAGCAATTATTCTCCTTTTCTTCCACATGTTTTCTTAGTACATTTTAAGCAAAATTAGAGTTTATTTTTAATAATAAAATTTAATATCTCCAAAAATAATGCTTTGAGCTCCTCCCTGGACCTCGCTCTTCTCTGTCATTAATGAAACCTAGAGGAAAAGAATGGGACACCTTGTACCTGTGACTAGGCAGTGTCACCAAATGACCAAGGAACAAGTGGGGTCCTCAGTTCAACCAAGCAGCCAAGGACACATGTGATTCAGGGCAGGTTACCAGTGAGGTGCTATCAGAGCACCTCATTTGGGTCTCTCCTCTGATCCCACCCACTCCACCTACCTTCCAAAGCTGCCAAGGCTCCCGGACAGCTCCTCATCCCCTGAACACATTCACACCCCTCATCCATTCAATCCTTCATCCTTTCACTCACCACTGACTCCCCTAGTGATGAGTCAGGCAAGCATGGTGCTAAAGGTGTTGGTGCAATGATAGAAAGGTAGAGGTCCTGCCCCCAGGGGAAGGGGTGTCACACAGGACCCAGAGGAGAGAGGCCTGTAAATGCAACTGTCCACTCATACATTTCAGAGCTAAGCTGAAGATTGTTCAGCATTCAGTGAGGGCCTGGAAGAAGGCAGGTATGGCTCTCTAGTCCCTCGTTGGGTACACTGACTTCCATCCACGGCAAGGACTCTCTCTGTGTCTTTGTCCTCTAGCACCTCCCAACACAGGCAGCAGGCGAGGAAGCTGCTTTATGGTAGCACGTGGCAGGAGGGGAGCATCACGCCACTTGCTCACTTCCTGTTTTCCAGCTCCCGTTATCTCCCCTGAGCATCTCACCTTGGATCTCCTTTCCTCAGTCCTTCCAGAAAAGCATTTCTCTTCCTTCTCCTCTCTCTTTCTTCCTTTCCTCCCTTCCTTCCTCCCTCCTTTCCCTCTCTCTCTTTCTGTCTCTCTCCCTGCAGCTCTGTCTTCAAGATTTGAGAGTTGAATGAAGCCTAAGTTTCTGATAGTCTAACACTCCACAGTGTTAGAGGCAGACCTGGAGCCAGTCTGCGGCTATGACCTGCTCAAGCCCTCAAAGTCCACTATGGATGAGGGTAGGGCAGGGGCCCTGAACTGCAGCTGGAGTGAAGAGGGACAGGGCTGTGCCCTCTGCCTCCACTCAACACAGGGCAGGCAGGGAGCATGACTGTGAGGGCCAGGGCCAGGAAGCGGCAAATTGGGGGTCACTTGTTCTAGAAGGAAATTCTAATGATTTAAGGCTGAAATATTATAACTGGGGAAAAAAAAAGTTTAAGAGGGTACTGTGAGTCCTCAGTACCTATAAGAAAAAAAAAAATCCTTTTCTTTAAAGAAAAATGAATCTTCTCTGCAGTTTGGGGTTGTCAGGAGAGCTGCCCCGTCCCAAGGCTGTGACTCGCTGGAACACAAAAATGACACTGGGCCCGAAACTGGTGGACAAGGTCTGCCCCTGAGAGGCAGGAAGCACGGACCAGTGTGGACAGGCACACTCTGCCCTGGGCCTCAGTCTTCCTGTTTGTAAGATGAGGGACTAGGACTGGATGACCCCAGAACCTGCTGCTCTGATAATGCAGGGCTCTGATAGGGTGTGGCAGGTGTGGGTTGGGGAGATGGAGGGAAAGAGGAGAGAGAAAGGAGGGGGTGATGAGACGGGAGCCCCAGCGCGCAGTTCTCCCACACCCTCCTCTTGCCCGCTGAGCGGGGGCTCTAGGTGGCACTCATCACGCCTGTGGCTGAACTGAGTGTCCTGAGCCCCCCTTCCACCCTCTTCTGAATCTTGCCCGTGGACAGACACTTTAGACCTCACTTTCTCAAGCCTCCAGTGGCAGTTCATTCAGTGCCAAGGGCTACCTCTGCTGCATAGTCTCAGAATGTCCGATAGGCTCCAAGCTGAGGTCTTTGCACAGGATCACAGGGATGTGTTCACCACAGCCTGCCTCTGGGGGTCCTCCCTCAAACGCCTTTCCTCCCTGTGTGCATGAGACCAGGCATCATCCCTGCCAACATCAGACAGACCCTGAGATTGAGAGTAGGCTCCAGAGACCGTGGATCCCTCTGTTCCAGGACACCTTGCTCCCAACTGGTCCCAAGTCTCTGAGGAGCACACCCTGAAAAAGGACGACACCCCTTGGGAGGTTCGCAATGTAATTTTGTTCAGGATAGCCTATGGTTTTAGGTGTTTCACAGAAATGAGGAGTTAAAAACCACTGAAGCCCACGTAGGAACAAGAGTGGCTTTCCATGGAATGTTCTCAGTCCTTTCGATGAGCTCAAGGCATTTGTGCTGGTCTTTAAGGCCTCCCTAATTTCAGTTAAGTTCCTTTTTAACAAGGAGACAGTGAACTCTAGGCTCAGAACCTTCAGCAGGAAATGTCAATACTAATGGTTAGCTGGGACTTCCCCAATGGCCCAGTGGTAAAGAATCTGCGAGAAAAGTGGGTTTGATCCCTGGATCGGGAAGACCCCCTGGAAAAGGAAATGGCAATCCACTCCAATGTTCTTGCCTAGAGAATCCCATGGACAGAGGAGTCTGGTGGGCTTCAGTCCATGGGGTTGCAGAGTCAGACACAATTGAAGTGATTTAACACGCATGCACGCAGTGGTAACTCAGCAGTAAAGAATCCAGTTGCCAGTGGAGGAGACGTGGGTTCAATCTCTGGGTCGGGAAGATCCCCTGGGAGAGAAAATGGCTATCCACCCCAGTATTCTTGCCTGGGAAATCCGAAGGACAGAGGAGCCTGGTGGGATACAGTCCATGGGGGTCGCAAAAGAGTTGGATACAACTTAACAACTAAACAACAACCACAATATTTGGCTTGTGTTATAAACTTCTGAAATTACCATCTCTTTATGGTAAATGAAACTGGCTTTCCATTTAATAGCAGTGTACAATGTTTAAAATTTGGATTTACATAAGAGTCAAAAAGGAAGTTGACTTGAAAAAAGATTATTTCAGGTGAGGCTTGGCTGTGGCTGGAGTTGGGAAAGCTCAATGCAGAGAGGGTGGGGACTCTCGTAAGGCAATATCTCTACCCTCATGGGCTGGTCCAAAAGGGCCCTCCAGATACCCATTGTATCCTGGTTCTCATTCCTTTTCCCCAGTTTTCCAATTTCCTGACTCCTCATTCCAGCCATCAATATTTGTTGGTCCTCCTGCCATACTTGGGTGGTCTCTGGTTTACCAACACCATCAACTGTCTTCATTCCAGGTCCTAGAATTCGCTGTGGAGTAATCTTAGTGGAAAGAAACCTCATACCACCAGATTCAGCTCCATAAAGCAACCCTCACCATCCCCACTCTCTCAGTCTCTTTGCCAAAGCAGCCCACCATGCAGAAAAAAGAGAAGTTACTTTTGATGGAGTTGGCTTCCCAACATGTATGGCAGACCCATCTAATCAACAGAGCTGAGGTTTTAACTTCCAGGTCATAGTAGATCAGTTACCTATCTCAGACAGTGTTTTGAAAATAGTTCAGTTCAGTTCAGTTCAGTCTCTCAGTCGTGTCTGACTCTTTGTGACCCCATGAATCACAGCACGCCAGGCCTCCCTGTCCATCACCAACTCCCAGATTTCACTCAGACTCACGTCCATCGAGTCCGTGATGCCATACAGCCATCTCATCCTTTGTCGTTCCCTTCTCCTCCTGCCCCCAATCCCTCCCAGCATCAGAGTCTTTTCCAATGAGTCAGCTCTTCCCATGAGGTAGCCAAAGTACTGGAGTTTCAGCTTTAGCATCATTTCTTCCAAAGAAATCCCAGGGTTGATCTCCTTCAGAATGGACTGGTTGGATCTCCTTGCAGTCCAAGGGACTCTCAAGAGTCTTCTCCAACACCACAGTTCAAAAGCATCAATTCTTCGGCGCTCAGCTTTCTTCACAGTCTAACTCTCACATCCATACATGACCACTAGAAAAACCATAACCTTGACTAGATGGGCCTTTGTCGGCAAAGTAATATCTCTGCTTTTGAATATGCT